>NC_090929.1:999402795-1001902795 GCF_040938575.1 Ambystoma mexicanum | reverse complement strand
ATCTACATAGAAGCTGGCGGACTACGACATAGAGCACTGTATAAACTTCTACCACTACTACTACTACCACTACCTGTGATGAATCTGGACAATTTGTCCCTTCTCCCCAGAGGGGAGCCACCCCCTTTGAGTCTGGGAGGTGAGCCCGTCAACCAAGACCCTCCCTAGGGGACTGGACAAGTGGGACCTCACTGGGAGTTACTCCCCTATTAGGGACGAGGACTCCAATTTCAGAACGGAATTCCCAGTCAAAACCATCTACTCTGCATATATGGATGTGGAAAAGACTTTAATATCTTCTGTAACAACTATATTACACAACAATCCTCATTTTCCTCTATTGGCTTCAGGTAATGCTTCACACAACCTGAATGCCATGATCAACAAAGAAGGACACCATTCCTTTTATTCCTGTGACGGGTATAAGAGGAAGACGGATTATGACTGTAGGAGAGACTCCTACGCAGGGAGGAGAACGGCTTTGCAGAGGCGAGTCCCCGCAGCATCAACATCCTGAAGGGGTGCAGCCACGCTGGGCCACAGAGCTAGTGGCAGCAAAGAGGGTGAGCAAAGCGTTAGCGGAACGCCTGGAGGTTGGAGTTCTACCCGACCAAGGTATCAAGGTCTGAGAGGGAGCAGAGACGGAAACAAACCCTTCCCATCTGGTGGCATGACCACGATGGAGCTGTGGTGGCCCAGTACGCCAGTATGGATGCTGAGACCACATCGTATGAGGGAGCCCGGGTCCATGAGCTCCGCACAATCAGACTGTAGCTACAGAGACATGTAGCCATGGGGAAGGCCAGTGAGGTTACGGGAGCCTGAGAAACCCAACAAAGAACATACCACTGAGAGGTACAAAACAACTGAATGAAGACTACGAAAGATGATGAGGTTACGGGAGCTTGAGAAACCCGATGAAGAGCGCACCGCAGAGAGGTACAAACCCAATAAATGAAGGCTATGAAAGCCAACAAGGTTATGGGAGCCTGAGAACCCCAACAGATAGCATACTCCTGAGATGTACAAACATATTGAGCGAAGGCTACGAAGGCCGGCATGGTTACAAACTCTATGTAGAACAGACCGATGCAAGGTACATATATTGTGAATAACAACTGAAAAAACTATCAAGGTTACGGGAGCCTGAGACACCTGAGTGGGCAAACACCCTATGAAAGGGGGATTGAGAAGGATACAAACACTGTGAATAACAGCTACAAAAGCTATCAAGGTTACTAGATCCTGAGAAACCCAAGTGTGCAAACACCCTGCAAAAGGTGGCTTGAGAAAGATATGAACACAGTGAATAGCGTCTGGGAAAGCTGTCAAGGTTACGGGAGCCTAAGAAACCTGAGTGTGAAACACCCAATGAAAGAAGGGTTTAGAAGGATACCAACATTGCAAATAAGGGTTGGTCAAGCTAACTAGGTTAAGGGAGCCTGAGAACCTGTGTGTACAAATAATCAATGAAAGGGGGACAGAAAGAGACATGAACACTTTGAATTAGGGCTGAGAAAGCCACACAAGTTAATGAGCTCTGACAGAACAGGGTGGACAGCCTCCCTATGTGAAATAACTTGGATGAAAGAAAACCACCTGTCTGGGGATTAAAGGACTTTGAGTCCAAACACCTCGAAGATGAAAGTGTTTTTATTTACACAAAATCCGGGAGGAATTTTCACATCAAGAGACTGTTTTCTTTGTTAAAAGGAGAGGGTGAAACCCGTAACTTGATACAAAGACTGGGAAGAATATCCTGCTTTGTGAAAAGGAACTGACTGAAAGATTAAGAACAAGTCAATTATAAGTTGGCCAGGAAGAAGCCCTTCTGAGGCTATTGTACAAAGCCTCCCCTTTTCCATTTTAGTTAGGTATTTTCTAAAGGTGTAGGCCCATTAGTTGGATAGGAATCGGACTGAAGAGCTTTATTTTGAACTTTAACGTGCACCTTTAGCATTTACTTTGCTAGGTAGGGAACTTCCATCATAGTGATAGGGCTAGGGCTAGTTAGGCATTTTGGTTCTCTTATTTTAATAAAACTCTTTGAATATGACCTGTAATTGTCTGAGTCCTCCTTCTTGTTCACCACATAGTACTACTACTACTACTACTACTACTACTACTAATTATAATAATAATAATAATATAAGGGATAAAGTACCCCCACGCGTACATTATAAGAATATTACAAGTCACTTAGGAATTCCGTAACCAAATAGAGGAATGAGCCCTAAGGACGAGTTCATTTATAAGGTCAAAGACCGCAGAGGTGACTTGTAATATCCTTTGTATGTACACTAGGAGGTATGTTATTGCTTATTTTACATGGCCACACACTGTCATTCTCTTTAATAACTGGCCTCTTGCTGATTCTGATATAAAACATATTCTATTTGCTGATCCATATAGTCAATGTAGAATGTGTTTGGATTTTAAAAAGCTAATGTTCAGCTCCCGGTGTGCTGCAGAAAAATAGTTCAATCAGTTTAATGAACTGCCTTCAAAAACGTTTTCATTTAGTGCTTTAAAAAGGTTATAACATGCAGATTCTCGCGCACAAATGTAAAACTCCAGCTTTGCACAAATGAAACATCCTACCATAAATTGGTCCTTGTCAATTAAAGGTTATAACGTGTCAAATCAAAAATTTTACAAGCAAGGAATTTGAAAAGCGAGTCATTAATTAAGTGTAGCAATGGCAGCTGGAATTGTGTTGTATGTTTGCTGAAGCAGCAGGCATTGTGACATCACAACCAAAGCGTAATAACTGATTACAGAACGGTTTGGATGTAATTTACATATTAAAGGTTGGTTATGGTGTCACAACTAGCCTGTAATATTTATTTATTTATTTTAATGTGTTTTAGTCCAAATTGAGGACTTCTCACATATAATATGATCACATAATCAATAAAAAGAACATAAAAACAATTACACTTACAGCTTCAAAGACATTATAAACGTACAATACAAATCTGTAAAATTCTAAACATTTAGTAATCAATATACAACTTTTGTTACCTAAAAATATCTATTAAATCTGTATGTAAATTACTTCAACTAAAATAGCTTACTTAACTAGATAGCTAAAATCCTTCCAGCTTCAATTTAGCAGCAATGTGATTCCACATATCATAAAGTGCAATGTGCAGCGCAATGTTCTTCATACTAAGACTATAAATCCAAACGTCAGTGTCTTTATTCGTATAGTAATGGTGCACATATTTATCAAACTCATTGATGTATAAAAATCCCAGCCTTAAACATTCTGTCAAAACATGCCTCTGGGATTCCAATGTATTACTAAGATTGCATAGACGGCAGTGTCTTTGCTCCAAAGGTTAAACCATACCTAGCCCCCACTATACTCAATACAGGGAGCTGAATAATCCATAGTAATAAAATAAATCTGCATACTTTAGCTGAGGGGCAGATTAGCACTTATCTTCGAGGAGATAGATATGCATGCATATTCACAAATCTACATATGATCTTAATGTCCTAGGTTTGACATAGTTATTATTCCAGTCGCAAGTGTAAAGTTTCCATTTGCAACAATCACTCTAAGTAGCAGGGACAGGTCCAGCATCCAAGTCAACTTTTCAAGCACATCATGGCTTGCAGTTTCAATCGTGAACTTGTTTTATGCAAGGTTCCTGCAGATGATAAAAGCCTACTAAAAACGTTTATAGGGCCCTTAGGTTCTTTAAGCATTTTAAAATATATGAATCATCGTTTGACACAAACCTGACCCTCCAAAGATGTCAGAACAAACTCCAGTCTAATTATCGACATCAGCATACCAGGGGAAAGCAATGGGATTCTCTGTCAGAATGTGCCCTCCAGTACATCTAACCACCGTGGGTAAGCTATGGATAATGCTTCCAGGCTGTATTTTACTGAGGGGCAAAGACATTAGGCCTCATTACAAGTATGGTGGTAAGGCAACAACGGCGCCGCTATCGCTACCAGCACCGTTGCTGCCGGATTGCCATACTAGGAGTTCTGCCCGCGGGTCCCCTTGCAGCCAATAGGTCCGACTTGGTGGCTGTACCGGCACCCGCGAGCAGATTATGATGGTAGCACCGGTACTATCATTAACGGTACCGGTGCTACCACCCTCCCCATTCCTATTGAGCCCGATAGGGCTCAATGGGAATGTGGATGTACTGGGCCCAGTACCCGCGAAAAGGCAATTACCGGGTGCAGCTGGGCCGTAATAGCCCAGTAATTGCCCATTCATGGGTGCCGGACCCGGATCCGAGTTTGAGGGTAGCCTTGCTGGTAAAACCGGCAAGGCTACCTCCAACCTCGTAATGAGGCCCATTGTCTATAAAGCTGGATAATCCCAGACAGACTGAGGTCTGTTGTGCAAATTTAGAAATTAAAGATGTGAGCAGGTGAGCCTTTCTCATTCTATCCAAAACCTAGGTATTATATCTGGCTTCCAGCATCAGTAGCAACCCCTAAGTATATGTAGCTATTAATATATTCCAAGTTTTGATCCAGCAGGGGGTGGCGAGATAACTTGTGACTAAACTGTATTACCTTATTCTTGGAGAGGTTAATAATGAGATTGTTTTCCGTGGCTTAATATTCCAAGGTCCTCAGGGAGAGATTTAATCCCCAACAGGTATAATCAAATACAACTATATTGTCAGCATAAGCCAGATTTACCATCTGAACCTGGCCCATTCTCAGAGGACAGTTAGAAATTAATCTCCACAGTGAGGGGCCAAGTATAACAGGTAGAAATTGAAATGGAGGGGAGCCAAAACACACCCCTGTTTAACTCCCCTCCTAGTTTCTATAGGAGCAGTGAAACCAAAGACCAACCTCACCAGAACACTTGTCTCAGTATACAACCCCTGTATCAAATAAAGCAAATTACTTGGGCATGCCATTCCGGCCGTCTTACTCCATAGCTTGCTACGATTCACTGAATCAAAAGCAGTACAGAAGTCAATAAATGCTCTATATAAAACTGGGCCACCTTTAGTCTTAACTTGGCCTGCAAGCAAATCGATCGCCATCAGGCAATGAGTAGTAGAACTTCCCTCCCTGAATCGCAGTTGCGTGCCTTCCAAGATTTATTCTGCGATCACCCATTCTTGCAATGCTTTGAGCAAAACAGATCCAAATATTGTTCCAGTTAAGTCCAACAACATCGACAAAAGTCGATAGTTGGACGGATTAATACGATTCCCAGATTTATAAGTCTGAATAATTAGGGATGAGCGCCAAGACGATGGGATATTTTCTCCATTGCTTAAATAATATCCCAACCAAATTTGCCCAAGCATAGGAGTCCGATTTCAAGACTATGTTCGGAATTGATCTCGATTTTCCATTGAGCCACGTACAATCTCCCAGAATATCACCAGGTGTTGTACCATTAAGCATCAACAACCACATTCTTTCAACGCAGTCACCCAAGGTCTACCTAGGGTGTTTGATCTTTTACATCACTGATTTTCAAATGACCTATTACAGATTCCAAAGGTTTGTCCAAACAGTACAAGTTCAAATCCCCTGCAACCAAAATAAGATACTTATTAAGGTCTATCACCCATTCTATCGAAAGGTCCCAAATGCTTTCGTTGGTACTCTCTGTATCACTCCCTTCATATGGATTATACACATTTATTGACTATAATGCATCTCCTATCTTGCCCGTTAACATTTAAAGACATCTCTACAGCTATAATATTGTTACAATGCAAGGGGAGCTCTATAATGCAGGAAGTAGTTGAGTGCCTAACCCCAACCAAAAGAACACCTTTAGGTCTGCCCATAGAGCCCTTGTCTACAAATTGTTGATATATTTGATAAGTCTATGTGAATATTTCAGCCAAGTCTCCTGGAGCAGAACAATGTTGCTTGCTTTTAACAATCGTAACAATCAGTCAACATTAAGCCAGTGCTTGTACCCTCTAGTGTTCCATGAAGATACTTCCATTGATCATGCCAAAGTCATCTTTTCAGTAGGGAGCAGGCTAGTAATCCATTTGAACACCTACTGACCTTCTTCCGGCTTAGGACACGAGGATAAAAATGTAATGTCTTGCACTAGTTTGTCAAGAGAAGACATTTTCATAGTCTTAGAAGGAACTCATCTTGAATACATTACTGAGGATGAGTCCAGATCATGGCCCACTTTAGAAAAAGCCTTGACACTACTCACAAGTAGCCACCACTGTTTCCGATTGATAACACTGGACTCTTGATACAGCCCTATCTTCACATTCCAGTGGGTCAACAAAATAAAAGTCCTGTGTATCATAAATCCTCAGTGGTGGAATAAGATGCAATAAATCCAACAAGCTTGAGCGATTAAGGGCCTGATTCATGGAATTGAATTGCGCCTAAAAAGGGGCGCTTGCATGCAAAACGCGCGCAAGCGCCCATTTTTCGATTCATGGAACACAATGCGCTGGGCTTACCTGAGACTTGCTCTGAATCCCTGTGGGTCCAACACCATGAACGTCTTGCACAAGACTTCAAAGAAAAGCGCATACCGTCTTGCGCAGTCACCTAAAAAGGGGGCGGAAGACGTGGAGTGAGGAACAACAAGCAAAATGTGGGCGTAACGTGGGAAGTAAGGCAGTAAAATCCTTGCAACATCCATACGCGTGCTAAAAACACGTATTCATGGAATCGAGCAGGACTTTCCGGCGCGTGGAAAAAGACACGCAAATCCGGAAACATATCTGCCACGCAAAAGCAGGCCTAAGCGTCACTGCGCACGAAAAACAGTGCATAAAATGGATGCATGAAAAACCAACCCCTGTATACAGTTACAATGAATGTACCTTTTGTCGCAGCAGTGATCATGGGACACCACAGGAGGAGGAGGATAGCCAGGGCCTGCATTTTCTTATCCAGGACCAGCCTTTTTGGGATGCCTGATGACCAGGTCTATGGCAGGTGTAGGTTTCCACCTGATATCATATTAGACCTGGTCACAGAGTGTGAAGATGACCTCAAATGGCAATGTACTGCATCTTTTGGCCACTGGGTCATTTCAGCGGACAACTGCCATAGTTTGGGGCATTTCACAGCGCACGCAGTCATGCTGCCTACACCAGGTGTTGGCAATCATGACTGCCGACCCCTCAGTCTGCAGGCACATAAACATGCCCAGAACACCCGCAGAAAGGCAGGCCGTGGTCCAGGACATTTTACGGGGTGGCGCATTTGCCTACAGTGCTTGGTGGCATTGATTGGCATTGATTGCACCCATGTGGTCCTACGTCCACCTAGGGCCACAGAGCACATCTAACGCAATCGCAAGCACTGGCATTTCAACAACGTGCAGGTTGTATGTAATGCCAAGGGAATCATTACCTCTGTATATGCTAACTATCCAGGGTCCACCCATGATAGTTTCATATTCAGAATGTCACCCCTACACTGGGCCCTGGAAGCTGGGAGGCATGGCAACACATTGCTCATTGGGGAGTACAAATATCCCTGCAAATACATGCATGTCGCACACAAAAAAACCACACCACAGACAAACCATGTCACCTCCACAGGGAACAGTTCCTACCCTCTGAGCACCTACATTATGACGCCAATACGGAACCCCACCACACAACCCCAGGTAAGATACAACAAAGCCCACTGTGTTGGGGGGGGGGGCGTTGGGGTGGGGGAACTGATTGGAGTGTGAAATGTTCCCAATATTTTACCAGGAATTGCTTCATGCAGTGTAACAAAAATGTCATGCTTTGACCTTCACCAGCATGTGCTTGTGCTATTTTCATTGGCTGTGCTGTTGTTGGACATCTTGCACTGGCAGTCACTTTTGCCATTTCTCTGTTTTTACATTTTGGCCGACTAATGCAGCAGTCTGTGTGAGTAGCGCCCTTTCTGATTGCCATGTAGTCATTCAGAACTTGAGTCACTCCTCTTTGCTTGTGCTTTTGGTACTCCTATGACCTGCTGAACTCCTGTGGGATTCTGCAATGGTCACGTGGCTGCCCTCTGAACTTGGGCAAAGGTCCCCTTGAACGCCACTTGCACACCAGCACTGCCTCCCTGGCATCCACCACACTTGGACTGTTTTTATATATGGCAACAGCTACCTGCTTGCACTTTACACCTGCTGTCTGCACTCAGGCTTGGACTTCAAACCAGCTGGGCGCAGTTTCTTTATTTTCTACATGGTTATATTTGTTATGGTGTACTTCACAATTACTGCACTGCCCCCTCACCCAAACCCCTTTTCTCCTTCCCCACTTTCCATGCACTGGCGTCATCTCAATGTCACATGTCCTACCAAGTTCATTGTCTCTGTCATCACTGTGTTAATCATCCCCGGACTCTTTGCGGCTTTTTACACTTGTGTATGTGCACATTGTGATTGACATGTCATTTGATACGATGTCATGTCATGTCCTTCACACATGGAAGGAACAGTGATGTGTTTATTAGGTTATCTGTTCTGGTAATTTCATCTCATTGTGGCTCTGGCCGTGACACGCCTGGGCTGTGTCTGCTCATGTGACACACATTGAGGGTGCTTAGGATTCTGTCACTGTGTGACTATTTAGACGTGGGGATTATTTACATTAGCTTGTCACATGGACTGCAGGGCCTGACTTTACCATTCACTTGAGTGATGTGTATGTTGGAAGATGGTTGCAGACCGAAATTGTGTTTGAGCAGCTGCCACACTGAAGGATGTGGCACAGGTGTCCGCATTTGTTTCTGTTTGCAGGGTATTTTTTTAACAGGAGCTTCAGGGTGGTGTCACTACACGGCAGTCAAGGTGCTCGGCATGCCATCGATGGAGTGTATATGTGTCACAGTGTCACCATCCAGCATGCAGGTGATGTCCTGTCGGGAGGGGGCTGCCTGCAGGGTGGCGTCACGAGTGATGGGGCTGGGGGTCCCATGTAGTGGGGGCTGCGTGCGGGCTCTGGTGATGGGGGCTGGGGATCACATGTAGTGGGGGCTGCCAGCAGACTTGGGTGATGGGGCTGGGGTGTCACAGGTGTTGTGGGCTGGCTGCAGGCTGGAGTGGTAGGGGTTGGGGGGGTCCCATGTACTGGGGGCTGCCTGCATGTTGGGGTTATGGGGGCTAGTCGAGTCCCATATAGTGGGGGCTGCCTGTGGGTTGGGGTGATGGGGGCTGGGTGGTCCCATGTAGTGGGGGATGCCTGCGGGCTCAGGCGATGGGGGCGGGGATGTCCCATGTAGTGGGGGCTGCCTGTGGGCTTGGGTGAAGGGGGCTGGGGTGTCACAGGTGTTGTGGGCTGCCTGCAGGCTTGGGTGATGGGGCCTGGGGTGTCACAGGTGTTGTGGGCTGCCTGCAGGTTGGTGTGATAGGGGCTGGGGTGTGCCAGGTAGTAGGGGCTTCCTGCAGGCTGGGGTGATGGGGGCGGGGGGGTCCCATGTAGTGGGGGCTGCCTGCGGGCTCTGGTGGTGGGGGTTGGGGGCTCCCATGTAGTGGGGGCTGCCTGCGGGCTGGGGTGATGGGGGCTGGGAGGTCCCATGTAGTGGGGGCTGCCTGTAGGCTGGGGTGATGTGGGCTGGGGTGTTACTGCTGTTGTGGGCTGCCTGCAGGCTGGGGTGATGGGGGCTGGGGTGTCACAGATGTTTTGGGATGCCTGCAGGCTGCTGTGATAGGGACTGGGGGGACCAGGTGGTAGGGGCTTCCTGCGGGCTCGGGTGATGGGGGCTGGGGGCTTCCATGTAGTGGGGGCTGCCTTTGGGCTGGGGTGATGGGGGCTGGGAGTTCCCATGTAGTGTGGGCTGCTTGTAGGCTGGGGTGATGTGGGCTGGGGTGTCACAGGTGTTGTGGGCTGCCTGCAGGCTGGGGTGATGGGGGCTGGAGTGTCACAGGTGTTGTGGGGTTGCCTGCAGGCTCAGGTGATGGGGCATGCGGGATCCCATGTAGTGAGGGCTGTCTGCGTGCTTGGGTGATGGGGGCTGGGGTGTCAAAGGTGTTGTGGACTGCCTGCATTCTGGGGTGATGGGGGCTGGGGTGTTCCAAGTAGTGGGGCCTGCCTGCAGGCACGGTTGATGGGGGCTGGGGTGCCCCAGGTGTTGTGGGCTGCCTGCAGACTGGGGTGATGGGGGCTGGGGTGTCACAGGTGGTGTGGGTTTCCTGCACGCTGGGAAGATGGGGGCTGGGGTGTCCCATGTAGTGGGGCCTGCCTGCGGGCTCGGTGATGGGAAGGCTCGGGTTTCATAGGTGTTGTGGGCTGCCTGTGGGCTGTGGTGATGGGAGCTGGGAAGTGCCATGTAGTCAGGGCTGCCTGTAGGCTGGGGTGATGGGGGCTATTTGTGTCCCAGGTATTGTGGGCTGCCTGCAGGCTGGGGTGATGTGGGCTGGGGTGTCCCAGGTGTTGTGGGCTGCCTGCAGGCTGGGGTGATGGGGGCTGGGGTGTCAAAGGTGTTGTGGCTGCCTGCAGGCTGTGGTGATGGGGGCTGTGGGGTCCCATGTAGTGGGGGCTGCCTGCAGGCTGGGGTGATGGGGGTTGGGGTGTCCCATGTAGTGGGGCCTGCCTGCGGGCACGGGTGATGGGGGCTGGGGTTTCACAGGTGTTGTGGGCTGCCTGCGGACTGTGGTGATGGGAGCTGGGGAGTGTCATGTAGTCAGGGCTGCCTGCAGGCTGGGGTGATGGGGGCTGGGGTGCCCAGGTGTTGTGGGCTGCCTGCAGGCTGGGGTGATGGGGGCTGGGATGTCACAGGTGTTGTGGGTTACCTGCAGGCTGGGATGATGGGGCTGGGGTGCCCCAGGTGGTGTGGGCTGCATGCAGGCTGGGGTTATGGGGGCTGGGGTGTCCCATGTAGTGGGGCCTGCCTGTGGGCTCAGTGATGGGGGCTGGGGTTTCACAGGTGTTGTGGGCTGCCTGTGGGCTGTGGTGATGGGAGCTGGGGAGTCCCATGTAGTCAGGGCTGCCTGCAGGATGGGGTGATGGGGGCTGGGTGTCACAGGTGTTGTGGGTTGCCTGCAGGCTGGGGTGATGGGGCTAGGGTGTCCCAGGTGTTGTGGGCTGCTTGCAGGCTGGGGTGATGGGGCTGGGGTGTCCCATGTAGTGGGGCCTGCCTGCGGGCTCGGGTGATGGGGGCAGGGTGCCCCAGGTGTTGTGGGCTGCCTGCAGGCTGGGGTGATGGGGGCTGGGGTGTCACAGGTGTTGTGGGTTGCCTGCAGGCTGGGATGATGGGGCTGGGGTGTCCCAGGTGTTGTGGGCTGCCTGCCGGCTGTGGTGATGGGGTTTGGGGGGGTCCCATGTAGTGGGGGCGGCCCGCAGGCAGGGGTGATGGGGGCAAGGGTGTCACAGGTTTTGTGGGTTGCCTGCAGGCTGGGGTGATGGAGGCTGGGTTGTCCCATGTAGTGGGGGCTGCCTGCGGGCTGGGGTGATGAGGGCTGGAGGGTCCCATGTAGTGGGGGCTGCCTGCGGGCTTGGGGTGATGGGGGCTGTGGGTCCTATGTAGTGAGGGCTGCCTGCAGGCTGGGGTGATGGGGGCTGGGGTGTCACAGGTGTTGTGGGCTACCTGCAGGCTGGGGTGATGCGGGCTGGGGTGTGGGTGTCCCATCAGAAAGGGTCTGCTTCCTATGGATTTGTGCGGGTATTGCGTGTTATTTTGGAGCAAATAGGGTACAGACGGGATACGGGTTGAGTTTTCACGCGATTTGGCTGGGGTGCTGGTGGGGTACGATAGGATCTCAATAGTTGTATCTATTCTACAAATGTATGTCACACCATATTTATATTCAACATACAAAAGTATACGCCCAAAATGTAACTTGCTTATTTTATATAGTGGGGATTTTGTAGCATACTCGAAAACAACCTTCAGTTTCCTTTTAACTTAAGGTCAAGCAAAATAAAAGACATTGGGAGACAGAATAGGGGTGAATGAGTTTGAATGGATAGAAGTGTAATCACTTCTTCGAAAAAACGTGCAATTTTCTAAAGGTGCATCATTTAGGTTTTTTGTTTCCAAATTGTTCAACCTAATTTTCAGTTTCCAGGAGCTTTCTAAGAATTCATTTTGCACCTGCTCGCAACAGCATATCTTGGAGCTCTGCCAGCAGAGTGACAAGGTCTGGGTGAAGCAATGAATTCAACGTGAAGCAATAATTGTTACAGGCTTCAACTTTCTACATTCTTCCTCTGGAAGCTCTAGTATTTGTTATGGTTTAAAACATTTTTTACTTCATTGTTGATATGTGCAAAAGATGGACAATTACTCACTTCAGTCCATTGATATACTTCTTATAGTGAGCGAATAGGTCTTTTGCAATTAAGTGTATACATGTCACTGGGCATTGGTCTTTGTTCTACAAACCCAATCTAAAAATCATTTAGATCTCAACGGTGACCATATTGTGTGTTTTTTCTCAATTGCATAATTAACTAAAATTAAAGAAGCTTCTGTTGATTGGCCAATACAACAGTGCAGAAACAAAAAGAGACTGTCTTCAATTCTGGGCCACTTTTAATGGTTTTGTACAATCATTTTCGTATGAAAAATAATAGTAATTATTACTTTCCCATTACTTTTTTAAAAAACGGTTTGTTTGCAATATGTGTTCTTTCATTGTCTGCAAATGAAATATAACTATATTGTAACTAATCTCACATCCACAATGTGTTGTGCATTTGCATAGACACTGAAAATATACTTCCCTTCCCCCTTAAAGAATGTCCTGTAAAGGACAACATAAAGGAGTGAAACATGTTGGGTATTTTTTGTACTTATTTGTGTTTGAATGTCAATTTTAAATGCAGGATAGCTGATTTTTTAAAGGAAGGTAGTATTAGGAATTGCCGAAATATTAATGTTCAGTGACTTTTTGATGTTTTGTAGATTGATTGGGAGCACAATTGCAAACTCGTTTGTTTTATGGTTCAGGAGCATTCAGCCAAACAATATAAAGGAAATCTACGTTGAGTGGGACTTGAGATTTTCTATCTATGAAAAAGGCATGAGAATTGGTCATCAATATTTGCAGTGCTTGGCTCCACTGTGAATTCTGTTGTCTGTTGATAAATTATCCCGGTAACACTCATGTCAGTCTGGAGTGCCAGAACTTTGCAACCAGAGGAGGGGGAACCCCAATGCCGAACCCACAGACCACCCAGCAACAGGAGAGGGGAATTAGATTGTCTCAAAGTGGATAAGGGAAGGAGCGCAGGCCAGAAAAGGATGTGCAGTGAACTGGTTCCTGGTGTTGCAGTATCGTTATATGTCATTTGGCTAACGCAAATTACTTTGATGTAATTTACTTCGAAGTAATTACTTGGAATGTTTACTTCAATTATTTTTTTAAATATGGGATTCCACCCATTGCCCCCCTTCCCCTTCACTACTACCCATACCCTAAACCCCAGCCCACCCCCTTTGAACCTCTTAACCCACAACTATCTAAATCGAAGTAAATTCGAAGTAATTACTTCGAAGTAAATTACATCAAAGTAATTGCTGCCGTTAAGACCACGTGATACCACAGTATCAGTGTGCCATTTGGTTGTGAAAGCACTGCTCCTATGGAAGTGAGAGCTGCGCTGCGATGGGCCAGTGCAGGAGAAGGTGCATGGGTGCCCAACTTCTGCCACGTGGGTAGAGACAGAGGAATTCAGAAGCCGCAAGGAAACAGCAGAAGTGACAGAGATGTGTTAAGGAGGAATACAGCCATCTGCGAGAGTTGTGCATACCGTTGGAGAAATAATCGAGGTGTGAGAGGAGGCGGGGGTGACAGGTGGCCACATTGAAGCTATGACTGTAGGAGTGAAGGCTGCTATTGGCGCATATGAGGGTGGGCACAATAATAGGTGGACTGGGCCACAAAGAAGTAGAAGGAATCAAGTTAAATTGACAGGCAGAGGTGCTCAGGGGGTCATGTATGCACCCTGGTTGCAGACGTGAAAACTGTGTGAGGGTCAGTGAGAAGAAGGTGACCAGGAACCCAATAAAAGAGTGCATGGTAAGGAGGGGGATACATGAAGAAGCAGGTAATGCAAACAGAGGACTTCCTGTAAACAAGGCAACTAAGTGCACTGGAAGGCTGCATCTGAAAGAATGTCTTTTTGAGGTGCAGATGCTCATGCTGTGGATTAGGTGAGCAGTAACCTTGCCTCTTTAAGAATAAACCACAACTGGATTGGGTTAGAATATTCTTAAAAGCCCTGAGTAGTTTCTTGGAGAGGCAGCAAAATGTTTTTTGGTGGAAGCCCAGCTCTGTAAATCCCCAGCTGGCTAGTGCATTAGAGGCTGGGACAAGGAACATTGTATTTTGGGTTTCTTGAAGATAAGAATTGTATGTATGAGGAAGTGAGGAAGATAGTTTAGAAAGAACCCCACACCAGTGGCTCATGATGGGGGAAGTATATGAAAGAGTGGATCTGTGTAGCAGTCAGTTCCCTCCGGCACTTTGTACCGTCGGTTGTGTAAGGAAGAAAATGACTCTATGATGGACCAGGAGAAGAGACAGAGTCAAATGAAAGTGGCCAGGAAGATGGATATTTTAGATATTCTAACCAAGATTAAAGCCCTTCACTCAGATCTACAAACTACAGTGACAGATATAAAAGATTCAATAGGAAAAGTTGGGGACATGGTTGAAGCCTTGGAGAACAATCAATTATCAACCGATTTTCTTTAAATGCAGTATGAGTCCCACCTCATAGATTTTCAGCACTCGAAAGAGTGAATTGATGCTAAATTTAATGGCATTGAAAATAGAGAGAAAAGATGCAATATATGGATCTTGGGAAAGCCAAAGGCAATGGGGGAGACCCTACAGTAAACAGAAAAGAAAGTTAGGCAAATGCTGAGGGTGTTATTCAGCTATGGAGGTGATAAGAGCTTCCTGCTTGATAGAGCACACAGAGGAGATGGTTCAGGGAAAGGTATGAGATCATTCTTGAGAAGATCCAATTACTATCAGGAGAACATGGAGATTCTGAAAAAAGTGCAAAATGGCAGATCCCTGTAGTGAAGGTACACATATATCAATATTGTTCTACCCTCCCTCTGGCCTAAAAGAGGAAATGCCATCATCTGAGAACTTGGCTGGCAGACACATACTTCAGATATAGATGCAGCTATCCATTCTCTTTAACATTCCAGTGTGGAGGACACTGGCACCTTTCTTGATGACAGTTGTGAAGGGGCTGGTGAGGGCAGAGGGTACCCCTCCTTCTTTTCCGGATGCCGCAATTTTGTTCATTCCGAAAGAAGGGAAGGGGCCATTAAGTTGCACCTTCTATAGACCCATCTCACTACATAATGTTGACATAAACGTATTGACAAGAATTCTAGGAGCCAAACTAGAGAGGCTACTGCTGAATCTTGTGCACAGAGACCAAGTAGGCCTTATAGCTGGGAGACATTGGCGGAAACCTTGAGGAAAACACTGAGCCTGATGGTATCTTTGAGACACAAACCAACTGACCCGGTAATACTCTAGTTGCAATGTGGAGGTAGGGAGGAATTGTAATGGGTAGGCTTTGGAAAGGGATGAGTAGGGTTCTTGTGTTGGACACAAGGGCTAGAGTGAACAGGGTCAACTCTGAGAAGTTTGCATTGGGAAAAGGGATGAGGCAGTGATGTCCACTGTCTCCTCTCTTCTTTGTCCTAGTGAAGGAGCCCTTTGCTGTAGCAGTCAGGAAGACTAATATGATTAAAGGAACTCTTTGCCGATGGTGTTTTGGTGCACCTTAGTCATACACCAGATTATTTTCTATCCTTACTGAGGAAAAATACCTATTTTGGGAATTCTCTGGGGGTCATTCCAAGTTGGGCGGTAAGGGTTAACGGGCACCGGTAAGGATGCTGGTGCCGGTAAACACTTACCACCCAATTCCGAGGTCCCTTAGCGGGAACCGCAAAGGACGTGTGGTCAGAACACACGTCCTCAGCGGGTCCCGCTAAAGGACCAGGGTGCTAATAATACTGGGGCTCAAATGGGAATGGGGAGTGGTTTACTGAATGGGGACTTACTGGGTCCTCCTGGGTCGGAATGACCCGGTAAGTCCCCATTTAGCCAGACCGGACCCGGACCCGGTATTGGAGGCAGCAATGGTGCTAACAGCACCGTGGCTTCCTCCAATCTCGGAATGGCTGTCTTTAAGGTCAATTATCAAAAGTCTATTAAAATGCCATTAGGAAAGGTAACATTTGAAAAACAATGTGATTGTTCAATATTTAGAAATACATTAAACAATTTACAATTTATATGAGGCAAATAACACAATTGCAGGCTAGGATCAAGACACATTCATTGAGATGTGACAAATGTACCCTCTCATGTATGTTGAAAGGTATCCATTACAACTAATGTATTAACCAGAATATTATTTGTTCCGGTGGCTTCTGGTGAAGGTACCAGATTCCTTTTTAGAGAGTCATTAAGGTCCTTTTGCACTTACTTTGGGGAAGCTGAAAGCCTGGTGCATCTTATAAGACACTGGGCCTCATTACACGTAGGCGCTAAGGGATTACCGGCACTGGTAAGGTCACCGGTGCCGGTAATCCCTTAGCGCCCTACTACGAGGTCCCTCAGTGGGTCCCGTCCTTAACGCCTGGTCTGACCAGGTGTTAAGGACGTGACCCGCTAAGGGTCTTCAGAGCTAATAATGGTACCGCAAATTGCCCCCTATGGGGGCTCGAATGGGAATGGGGAATGGTATTTGTCATGGGTCTTACCGGGTCCTCCAGGGTCGGAATGACCTGGTAAGTCCCCATACCGCCTACCCGGACCCGGTATGCGGTAATGGAGTAGCCATGCCGCTAAAAGCGGCATGGTTACCTCCTACCGTGTAATGAGGCCCACTGTGCTTTCGAAGGAGGGAGGAGAATTAGGCTTCTATATTATAAGGAGGCACAATAAATATTCATGGCTAGTCACCTGCAAATGGGGAGTGAAGAACAATTGGTATATTTAGAAAATCACGTCCTGTCCCCAGTGACTGTGATTGAGTGGTTGTTGGTCCCAGCAAAGACGCTACCAATGTATAATAAGGAGTCACCCAGTTTAAAAGGTTTGAAGGGATTTATGGTGTAGAGAAAAGGGCCCTAATTCGTTTCCACTTTACTCTACGCTTTGAGCTGCATTTGGGCTCCACCAATCAGGGATGACATCTCGGATCCAGGACACTTCCTACAATGGTTTGAAGTCAGGCTAAAAAGGGCGGGACAAATGTGGTGATAGGGAAGGTTTGTGAAGCCATAATCTCTCCCTTCCTTTATCTGATGTTGAAGCATGCCCTAACAGTACCTAATGAGAAAGAAACGTTACGGGGCACATTCAAATATTTTGAGAGGATTTTGGATGAACAGAGAAGCTCTAAGGGGTTAATGTATAGATTTTATAAAACCTTTATCGTAGCGGACTGTACAGGTCAACATAGAATTATAACTCAGTGGGAGAGAGACCTGGGGCTGAATTTTCAGAGCGATTCCTCTGTATATTTATTTTTACAATAGAGCATTTAAAAAATGTCTGTCATGCAAAGACAAATCACATGGGTATGAATGATGACATAGATGACAATATTCACCATTCACCTTGTCTAAAAGCTACCACGATGCAAACGTCATGCGCTGGAGAGGATGTGGGAAGCAGGCATCACACTGGCATGTGCTCTGGGGATATGTGAACCACTAAGCCTTTTGCAAGGAGGTGATCTCTTGGATTCTGTGCCTGGATGGGAGACAAACGGATTTAGACGTTATGCTGATGTAATTTGTGCCTTCCCAGACAGACAACTAAGGGTGTTTCTTCCCATATATGGTACATAATCTGCTGTTGGCAGCCATGCTTACCTATTAAAAAGAGGAACATTTGGGGACTGTATGGGATGGAGAAACGAACTCACTCCTTAAATGAGTCTACAATGAATATTGATGTGGAATGGGCTCCCTTCTTGCAGGCATACCAGCTGCCCAAGCCCCCGGCTGAAAGTGACATGCATCGGCCATATTACGACCTGTGAGAGGAGATGGCAACACACGGACATGGCTTTACTCCCGTTAGATCTTGGTGGTGGTGTAGTGAGGATGTAGTGAGGGGACTTCATTGTTTGAATGAGGGAGGGAGGAGCTGTTAGAGGGATTGTTTGTGTGGTCTGATGTTTTCTGATGTTTTTGCCTAAAGGGAAAGGGAGAAGGAGATTGCATTTCTGTTGGTATTCATTTTTTGTGCACTTTGACATAGTTTTGGGGCGATGGGTGGGGGGTCAGAGGTAGAAATATAAATTGAATTTTCGGTGGAAAAAAAAAGGTACGAGATACTGTGGAAGAGCATGGGTGAAGAATTGTAACCATGACTCGTTTCTTGCTGATATGCCCCAACTCCCCCAAGTTAAGATGTTTATATCGCCGGACAATTTTTATAGACGAGCGGCTCCGCCACATCAATGAGGCATTAACTCTCTGCAAACAGTCTATTGGCCTTCATGTGGCATGTGCAACTGCACGGTATATACAAACGCTGGAAACTCAGGCCTCACAAATAAATGCACTCTAAGGAGATTGTGAAGAAACCGTTTCAACTTCTACAGGCACAGAACATTCTTAGCATGGTTATCAATTCTCAAAGGACTACTTATTCTTAACACAAAGACATCTGAGGCATTTTAAGTGTTTTTAAGGGAAAGATTTGCAGTTACATTAAATCATAAAAACGCATGTTTCAATGGATTTTTAAATATCATTTTTGCATCAAACATTTTAAATTGTAAAATGAACTTTCTGTTTCATGAATTTGCATGCTTTTGTGGCCCTATTCCGAAATTAAAGCTTTGATGATGATGCTAATCGTTTTGAGGGATTAGTTGACTTCACTTCTTTGAACTGAGATTATGCGACTTTCTTATTGTTTTCTAATATCAAATAATAATACAAATGTAATTAAAACAACAGAAGCTAGTATAGAGATTTTAAAAACAGAATTCTAACATTGTTGTTAAATAAACAAATTCCTGACCTTAGGTCTGAGACTTAGATGTCCTAAGAATGGTTGAAAATGATTATTCAAAGTAGTTAGGCATGGGCGCAATACCATTTCCAATACAAATGTTTGTGAGTCCACAGAAATATACACTGAATTTGCTCTATTGTTCATTGAAAAAGTACAAAACAGTAACTCGACAATGCCCCCTACTCAACGTTGGTGCCAACTCTATCCCAGAAATCCTGGCATGACATCACCCAAGTCTCCCAAGTAAATCTACAAAAAACGGCTGTGGTGCTTGGCCCCTCAACCCTTTATCAGAGACACAATATCAGCATCTCTTGTCCAATAAACCTTGAAAAATCTCATACCCTACTGATTTCCCAAAGAGCCTAAAGATTGGCCAAATGTAACCATTTCTAAAATGTATTCACAGACAATCTCTTTGGACTCAATCATTTCTGCCAAGGACCGTCCTATCCCTTCTTGGTAAAACAGTCGATAGATGTGGCACATTACAACTGAGTAAATCTCTTTCTGAAAACAACCAACTTCCAATCTGCCAATCCGGCTCCGAGCCAAGCTGTGGCAAGAAAGCATACACTACGTGATGTGCTGCAGATCATGGTGATAGGAGGAGCTTACACGCTCATCTTCCTTATCCTGTCAGCAGCATGTGGGACCATAGACCACCACTATGAGACACTGATGAATACCCTTGATTTCCACAGGGGCCTTTGAGGTGGAATCATCATACTATTACTTCCTACACATCTGCACCCATACAGTGAGAGAAAAGACTCCTATTTGAGATCTGCAACCTATGGGGTACCAGAGAAATCCATTCTGTGCCCTATCCTGTCCAACCTATACATTGATGCTTGAGAACTTGCATTTCACCATTCACCAAGATGCCAGTGATTCACGACTTTATTGAAAGATTTTGTAACGCCAAAATTGATCGGCTGGGGATGGGGTGAATCTGTGATCTTTGCAGACATCCTTCTATGTCACCCCTGCTAGTCTCCTACTGATGCAGTAGCACCAGGGTGAAAGAGCTTTTGCTTCAAGGTCTTGTGTGGTTTTCAGCTTCAGCGTCAGTGTATTGGGTGGAAACATTTCTATCTGTATCGAGAGAGCACAATGGAAAATTGCTATTCAGCCTACTGACTCCTCTGACTCCCCAGTAACTACGGTGGAAGGTGTAATAGGGACTAGGTGCATTAATACATAGTTGAAGTAATTATCTCGAGATGATGGCTTAGTATAGCAATTCCATCTTATGGTATGAGAATTTAAATTCACTCCACTGAAAAGGGCTGAGATGCCACTCTTGTGTGGGAGGGCACAGATTTGAAGTCAATCTGTCTTTGAGTACTGGAGCTCTCAGGCACTTGTGAGTGTAGAAATACTGGTGCGCGTAGGCACTTTGGTCTAAGATACTGATTCCAAGTCGCAAACATTGTCAGCATACCATTGTGGTCATACGTCTAGTAGCAATGTTCATGCAACAAGCAGCATTCGTTTTTTTAGTGTCATGGGCATGAAGGTAACACGTCCTTGTGTCTAGAGCAGCAAGACCGCTGAGGGGGCATTATAAAGAGGAGGATGCCAACATGGCAGCTCGGTTTACCAGACTCACATGAAACCAAGGAAGAATCTGGGAACTGTGGTTTGAACTCCAGCTTTCTCATCCACTGATGCACCCTTCTCTCTTGTTCCTCCTATACATGCTTTGGCCATTGTCCTGAGCTTTGGTGAGGGACCCTATTAGCCTTACAGATCGGAGCAGGAGTGTGCGGACCCTGGTAGATCTTTGTGTAAAATGATGTTGCCCATCTTGCCTGCTGTCTAGACTTCATCCAAAACACCATGACCGCACATAAACTGATACTCACATTTGCAAAATGAAATTCACTTCTCCATCCATGTCCCCACCATGATACTGTTCTCATCTCTGCATCATCACAAGTTGCAAAGTCAAAATGATTAAGCTTCACCCTTCACCCCAAATAACAACTTCATCGACATGTGAAAAATAAGTAGAAAGGGGGACAATTTCAGAACTCCACTCTGTGGTATACGTTCTTATTCATTTAAGACTTGGTGATGTAGGTACTCTTCTGTCTAGCCTCATAAAGATTTGCCTGGCCCAAATAGAAGTGGTACGACACTCGGAATCCAGAATGGCCTCAGGATCCTTTGGTGATAACCACAGAACTCCCTTCATTTTACAAGGTTTGCAAAAATCTCCCTAACTTCTTGGTAAAGTGGCCAGATATGTAAATGTAGGTTTGTCTCTGAAATGTGTCTTTGCATTTTAAGCTGGTCATGCTTTAAATGCAAGCTTTTATAGTGTATTAATGTTTTCAGGCAAAAATATTGCATCCAAATGTCCTACTCATCTATAAGTTCGAAAATAGGTACCACCAAATGTTCTACCTACCAAAAGTTCGACTTTTCGTAAGTAGGACATAAAAACAGCTGCGGGGGGTCGTGGGGTGCCCTGCAAACTCCGCTCATCATGCTGTGAGCAGAGGTTGTGGGGGTATCCCCTGCAGCTGTCCCACAGTTCTGAAAAAGAAAAGGCTGCGAGGGTGTCCCCTGCAACACCATGCCGACCAAAATATGAAGTATAGTGAGGAGGTATTGCAGGGGTGTCCCGTGCAGCTGTCCCGCAGTCTTAGGGAAAAAAGGGAAGGACCCTGCAGCGCCCGTTCCCGATCAGGAAAGGGAGCAAGCGTTGCAGGGACACGGCGCATCGGAATGAAAGGTAAGTAGGGGGTGGGGCAGGGGTCTGTTGGGGGTGTGGGTGGGGGTGTGGGCGGGGTTTGGACCAAGTGTGAAATGTTGAGGCGAGAAAAGACCAAAGGTTATTTTGAACAAATAAGCTTCAGTCATTTCTCCCTCGAACATTTTTACCTCGGTCATTCAACCCCAAATCGAATTCATATTTTTCTTGGCACTCTAATTGAGCTGAGCCTTCTTTACTTTGTTCTTTGACTAATGGACTAAAGGTATCAATGCATTTGGAATAGGGGAGGGTTTCTACACTGTAAGAAATCGTCCAATTTCAAAATGGACTGTTTTTTCTTAATGTTATGTGTTGGGAAATGTGTAATTAACACATGTGTTATATTTCTATGTTTTTATGGCTTTGGCCTCTAAATTATTTTTGAAATCAGGCATTCAAAATAGCCCTTGGGAAACAGGAAAAGTGATCCCACCAGAACTGAAGTAACCAGAATGAACTCCCTTAGGGAGATGTCAGGGTCTTCGATAGATGAGAGCTGGCGATATTCTTTTTCAGTGTGAATGTGCTTGCTTCATAAATCGTCCAGTAAAATGTCTGGACAAGCATTCACACTGCCTACCTCAGTCATATAACTCCCACCCATCCACACAATCTGGACACTTAGGCAAATTAAATCAGGTGGATTTCCCCCAAAAAACAAAAAACAAAACGCTTAATCAAAATAGATGTATCATTTTTTATACCCGAATTTCATATATCTGATGTGACTATTTGCAACAAATAATTGTGAACAGTGGAGAAAGTATAAACAAAAGTAAATCAACATAACTATTAATATTACAGTAAAATGTGTTGTGAACCTTTTCACCAGGTTTATTATCTCTTGTTACAAAGGATGGGTGGTAAAGGTGGAGCTCATGGCAGAGTGGCACTTGAATCCTGTGCAAAAGTATAATATGCACACAATAAACTCAATTTTAGTCGAAATTTCAAAAAGTAAGCTGAAGCAAGAGGAGAATGGGGGTAAAGAGCACAGGAGGCAACACAAAGAAAAGCCCAGGACGCTGGAGATGGAAGGGCTTAGGAGGATGGCAAGAGAGAAGAAAGTAAAGTTTTGGCGGCCATGACAGACCATGTAAAGCTGAGGGCAGGAAGTAAGTGGATCAGCATCAGATGGGGAGGTAAAAAATCAAAAGAAGGAACTAAACGAACAAAGGCAAATCAGGAAATGGACAATAAGAAGAAACATGCACTGGCAAGGCCAACAATTTTGGCTTGTGTATAAGTATTTGGCATTTGCCAGCCAGGCACTGCTATTAGATGCCTAGCTACTCACCCAATTTTGCAAGTGCTACCATCACTGGACAGTTAATACCAATATGGCAGTGCCTAGCAAGTGCCTTTCCCATGCCTACACAAAAGACCAAACTGTTGTCATTGCCAATGCTTGTTTAATGTGGTTTGTGTTTGTTATTTGTGCTTCTGATCTTCCCACTACTGAAATCGGTCTTTACATGCATGAATGTGATTGTATGACTTAGACAATGATTTCAGTTTGTCAAAAACATTAGGTTGCCAAAAGTGGCACCACATGCTTGTTGCACACCTGTTGACATCACAGGAAGTTACTTCACACACTCCTCATGGCATGCATTGACAGGGAAGGAGGGGCCAACCTACATGATGTGTGGGGCTGCAAACCCTCCTCCAAGCCACACTGGCGAGATTGCCCTCTTGTATCCACAAACCCCAATACCCGAATATCGCCTCCCCCTCGCCTCTCAGGGTCGGATGGGCCTTGCTGTGAAGGCCCCAATGAAGTCACTGTTAACAGTGTTGTCTTCATGTGATGACTGTGCCCTACCGTTTCTCGGTTATCAACTGCTCGCTTCAGTGTACTGTGCTGCAAGGTATTATTTTTCTGGG
Organism: Ambystoma mexicanum; assembly: GCF_040938575.1. Classification (NCBI taxonomy): domain Eukaryota; kingdom Metazoa; phylum Chordata; class Amphibia; order Caudata; family Ambystomatidae; genus Ambystoma; species Ambystoma mexicanum. The sequence goes on along the minus strand of NC_090929.1, from coordinate 1,001,879,192 downwards.
TCTCGCCTGGTCCCTCCTGCACTCAGTCATCAGAATAAAGTTACACACTCACACACTTTCAGGTCCAAAAAAGATTGCTTAAGAAACAGGTGGCACAGTCAGTTCATTTGCCAGTCCTGACAGGGAGAATGATAGATAAGAACTAAAAGTCAAGCGCACCATGCCTAACGGAAGCAGCATAGCTATGAGGGAGGCCGATTACAAGACAAGAAGCTGCCCCTAAATATGTATACAGCAATGCATGTGAGGAGCCCGCAATCAGAGTGTGCTCTATCTATTTAATTAAATGTGTTCCTTGGTTGATGTTCTTACCACCTCTCAGTTTTATGTATCATCATACCTCAAAGTGACAATATGTGTCAAAATTTAAAATGTTCACTGTATTTACAGGTGGACAGGCCTAAAAGCAAATCGCATTTCCCATAGTAGCAATATCTTTGAAAAAGCTGTAGAACTTGGCTCGAAGTACTCTGAAATTCGCCAGACTCTTCTCCAGATCTTCAGGCATGTTGGCAAACCTCTCAGTGCCCCTCTCACTGTGATCAGAAGTGATATACAAGCTTCACAATCTTAATCAAAATCTGAGTTACTGATTTCAATGGCTGCGCTCAGAGAGTGGCGCGTCTTTATGTGCATCCATCACAAAAAAAGTGGAGGGGATGATCTGCATACAAGTGTCCGTGATGCATGAGCAGAGGGACATCCTCAACAGTTGGCTTCAGTGAGAGGGAATACAAGAAAGGGGACATAAGACACTCAGCTCACCAGCAGCAGGTCCATGAACAAACACAGGCATGAGTCCTCATTTTGGGGTCATCATATTGCATATCTTCATCCCTCAGCTCCCATTGCACTCAATGGGAGCTGAGCCTAACCAAACAGAGGACCTGTGACAAATCACCTTCCTGGGGCACCAGGGTTCCAGGAATGAATATCTGTTTCTAAACCATCAATCAACCCCACACCTCTAGTACACCAGAAGGGATCCGAACAGATTCTCCCTGTCCCTCATCATTACTTTTCCGTGACCTCTGTGACTCCCTTGCTCTCTCTAGCCTCCCCTCTGGCCCAACACACACTGCAGGTCACACACTTGATGTCCTGTTCTCTACTGGCCTCCCCCTCTCTATCCCTCTGACTACTCCTCTCTCCTGGAGTGACAACTGCCTCCTCTCCTCTCATCTCTCACTCTCTTCCCCCCAAGCCAAGCCCACACCAACACTGCAACCCACCTTCTCGGACATCCGACGTATATAGCGTGTGTCAGTTGAGGCTTTCGCTGCCACCTTCTCCCCACCTTCTCCTCCTCTGGCTGAGTCACACCCTGACACAGCCCTATCCCTATTCTACTTTTCTATTTCCGATACTCTTGATGCTCTTGCCCCTGTCATGAGGATCCGCATAAAGTCCAAAGCCAAGTGCAATTCCTGGTTTCACTCCGACCTAGCTACACTTAAACATAAGTATAGGGTGGCTGGGGGGAATTGGAGGGCTTCTTGTTTATCCTCTTACAAACTGGCCTGTCGCCTGCTCCAAAGGCAATACCGACTCTCTGTTCTCACCAAGAAGAGAGTCCACATTGAAGCCTGTGTCTCGGCGGCATCTAACAACTGAACTCTTTAAAATCTGCAAGGAGCTGGCCAACCCTGCTGCAGTCTCTACCCCTCCTGTTGCTCCCCAGGCTCTCTGCGATGCCCTTGCCTCTCACTTTATCTCACAAACCCAGGACATCCTGTCCACCCTTACTCTGCCTCTCCTCCCCGCCCCTCTCCGTCTATGTCTGCTGACCCTCCTTCAGCCACCCCCCAATCCCCTTCTCGTCCTTTCCTCATTTTTCCCCCGATGAGGTTGATAGACAAGTCGAGCCTATGAAAACCTTGTCACAACAGGTTCATCCATGTTCCTCTAAAACCATGAAGGACCACATTGACCCTTGATCCAGCCCTTGCTGACTTTTGCAACCACTCCTTTGCATCTGGATCCTGCCCCTCCCCACTGAAGCACTCCCTTGTGCAGCCTCTTCTCAAGAAACCCACAGCTGATCCTACCTGTCTGGCTAACTATCGCCCAATTTCCATTACTCCCTTTCTGGGCAAACTCCTGGAAAAACTGGCCATCTCTCAGCTTAACCTTCATTCTGACACTGTTGGCTGTCTCCATGACCACCAATCTGGCTTTAGAGCTGCCAGAAGCACGAAAACTGCTCTCCTGAACATCCGTGAGAATCTGCTCTCCAGCCTTGATGTTTGTATCTGTACCCATCCAACCCCCCCTTTTTTTCCTCCTGCACTTATCAGACCTACCTGATCTGCTGCTTAAAACCTAACACTTGCCACTTGGCTGCACTACCACTTTGTGCTGATTTTTATTATTTATTTGTTTTTATTTTACATATTTATTAATAATGTGATACAGTTTATAAATAAACTTTACACATGATTACAGATTAATTTAAGTACACATCAAACACAAGTAAAAAAAGTGCATATACAAGTGGAAAAGTCTAAAACATAATTAAAAAAAATAACATTAAATGTACTGTTAAAAAAGAGATCTCATTCCTACGTACTTCCAGTTTAAACAGTCACCGAATGCAGTCATATAATAGAAACGGAAATAGACACCTTCAGCATAATGACAGGAATGATAACATCTTTCCTCTTATCTAAGAATTGGTTTTAACATTTGTCACTATACAGTGTTACTACAGACTTGGCACATCTCATGTCCATTATCGTTTCAGCCACAGTTGCTTTGGGTCCATACATGTGTCCTTGGCTCGTCTTTGCCCAGTAGTTAATGGCACATTCTACTTTGGTGTAAAAGAGCTCAATATTGTCGGGTGATCTTAGATGGAGATACTCAGAAGGTTTTCTATTTTTAGCCAAACGTTAAACATAGCAATTAGTACCTTAAAGCTTTGGGAATTAATACAATGTGGCCAAAACATGGGATCTCTGATGGATTCCAAGTTAAGTACATGATTGCTATAACATAATTGGTACATATCTGCCATGTTTACACAATCTGTCAGTAGGGGTTTTACAGTTTCTTTGATCCCTCCATTTTTACATATACGACAAAATATTTCTGAGGAGGACTGGTGTCTATGTACACTCCTATTTGTCAATACAGGTAGATTATCCATCCTCAATAATGGTATGAATTGTCTGAGCTTACTTGAGGGACAGAGATTCAAATAATTCTGCATTTGTTTAAATGTGTATAACATATAATGTATATGTTGATATTTCCAAAGTTTACCAAGGTGTTCATAATTTTCGAGCCAGTCCCAAAGATCAACCTTTTTTGATAGGGCAATTTTTGCAGGATGACTGAAGCCATCACGGCTGGTAATCCAGCATATTTCCTTCAAGTAATTTTCTGTTTTATTTTTGAGATGGTAATTCGTTGTTTCTTTGGAGATTTCACAATGAATAGCTTTCAGAAGATTCTCCGGCTTGTTCCTCATCCTTAGACACATTTCTGTTCTCTTTTTCAATACTATAGATTTTAGCGAAGATAGTCCCACCTTGAGTGTAATTATCGCCATCGGTATAGATTGAGGAAGGTCTAGTATTCTCCGCCAAAATTTACCCTCAACCACTTGTAACCAGTTCAAATCAATCGATAGCAGTGCCTCTAGCCCATATACTACCATAGGAGTCAGAACCTGTGTATATAGTTGATGGATACCGCATAAACTAAAGCCGCAGTTTATGGTCGCAAATTAATTTATCAAAGATGTTATTTGAGCGTCCCTAGTTTTACGTGATTGAATGCATGAGTTATACCCACTCTTTGCGTCTACTTCAACACCTAAGTACCTATATTGTTGTGTATATTTAATTTCTGTTTCATGCACTATAAGTCGGGGACGGGCGATCTTTCTACCAGAGAATACCATTAACTGGGTTTTCTCCTGGTTAATTATCAGATTGTTACTCTCTGCATACTCCCATAGTATTTTAGCTGATCTTTGGAGCTCACTAAAAGTGTGATCATGATTATAAGATTGTCAGCATAGGCCAACACCGGACAGTGGGCCATACCGACAGCTAGAGGACAATTATGTTCAGCAGTTATAATAACCGGGAAGTCATGAGTAAATAGATTATATAGAAACGGAGCTGTCACGCAGCCCTGCTTGACTCCTCTATTCTGAGAGATTGCAGCTGTCATATTCCCCTGACTGTCTAACCTAAGTACCACAGAGTTGCCTTGGTGAAGTAATTTTAGGTAATATAGTAGTATATAAGGGCAGCCCAGTAGTTCTTGCATCGTAGAATATCCTTTCCTGAAGCCACTCTGAAAGCAATTGAATATCTCAGCATTAGCGGCCCATTCCTCTAATTTCTCAAGGAGTAGTGACGCAAACATTTTACCCATGCAATCAAGCATAGATAATAGTCTGAAATTGCCTGGCTCCAGCTTATTGCCTTTCTTGAAGATTGGAATGAGAAAGACTATTTGCCAAGACTTAGGGATCCTACCCTCAGCCAGTATTTTTTCAAACAATATTTTCAGCAGATTGGCCCAAAACTCAGGTTTGCTTTTCATTACTACATTTGCTAAACCATTAATGCTAGACCATTAGGTCCAGGTGAAACTTGAATCCTGTTTCTCCTTTGCTCTGAACTTTCCACTTTCTCCCTCCCCTCCATGCACTTTTCCCCTCTCCCTCTCCCATGCACTTGTAAATTCTCAATGTCACTGGGCCTAGTAAGATCGTTGTTTTCGTTCTCCCCTGTTCCCCTCCCTTGCCTTGTCGTGCTCTGAAACACCTGTGTATGAGCACGATATAAATAAAATATATCATATATCATATCATATCAGATTGGAATACAAGTGAATTATAAGACCTCCTTGTCCAATTTTGGTAACATGCACAGAACGGCAGGCTTATCTCCGCAAGGTTGTGGATCGTTGGTTAGTTGCAACCCAGCGAAAATACAATTATTACCGAATGATAAAAGGGACTGTCCAGTCAAGGTTGTATACACATATCTACTTTATTATTACTACAACAGACAGTTCTAGCACACTGCAACTACAACCCACACTGTAAAGGAACTCAGAGGACATACAGTTTCACCAAGGAAAGGGATGCACTCTGGATACTGACAGGAGGGTAGTTGGTAAAGCAATCAGTGTTACTGTTCAAGGTTATTTGGTTTCAACACCAAAGCGGCAAAGAGTCGTTACTGTCTCTAGGGGCCTCCAGAGAAGTTCAGGGGGGCAGAACCACAATGTACCTGTTGCTGAGGAAGTTCTTCATACTCGACAGCGGCGAGGCGGTTACAGGGTGCTTCGCAGCCCGTGAGACAGTGTTAGTGGCAGGAGACAGCTGCGGTCTGTCCGGCACGGCAGATCGGAGGCAAAAATCATTGTCTCTGTGCTGGTTGGTGGATCTGGAATGCTGGTCGAGGCATCTCGGATGGCTCTGGTGACTGTGGCATAACAACAGTCAGTGGTGCAGCCAGATGCAGTTCGAGGACTCGACTGACTCGAAATTGTCCTTAAAAAGATGGAGGATGGATGATGCTTGTGTGACACTCCTCCTAGCTTCTGCACAGGGCTTATGTCCTTTCAAGGTGGATGGCCCAAAGCTCAGGAGGTTGTTAGCAGGCAACATCCTTGTTCTTTGTCCAGAGACTCTCTGGAACTTCCCACCTAGGAATCTTGCTGTCAGAACCTAGCAGGACATTCTGTGTTCTGGCTGGGTATCGGTTCTGGAGCTACTGTACTCGTCCTCTGAGTCCGGTATCTCCCTCTGATTACTGTGAGATGTTTAGGGGAGGGATCTTGCTTCCCTCTTGGAACTCCTGGCCTTTGTTCACTGACGAAATATGGAAGGTAGACTGTACCTTTAGCCCGGGTCTACATGAGTGCTTCTTCTTACTCCTTGCAAAGTCTTCAGATGTTCTGATCAGTGAGGGGCTTAGCCCTCTTTTAAAGCTAAATGGGGCCCAGGGATTGGTGTAGGCCAAGCCTAACTTAAGTGAGCACATCCTGGGTCTCCACCAACAATCTTCAGTGATGCTCCAGATCAGAACCAGGGCGCTTGGCATCAGACATGGGAAGGATGACAACATATACTTCTAAATCCCACCCATCTTCCTGTCTGCTATACATCAAAGTGTCTCCCTAATTAACTGAGCCCTATGCGGCGCTTGATCATAACATGGACCTCCTTTGAAGTAGGGGGTTGCAGGCAGACTTTCGTTTCCTACAATTCACATACTTCTCTGCTCTGAAAGCAGTGGTTCTAGACAGGACATTCACTGCTTTTTCATACCAAGGAGGGGTGTTAGTACCAAGTTGACACATTGCATTACAAATAAGTGTTGGCATCTGGTCTCCATTGTCACTTCCTGCACCCAGGCCTTCCATGAGGCCTGCTAATTAACATTCTTCAGTATTTGCCGCCACCAGCAAAGTTTTTTAATGGCTGCCCATGGCCAAAGGCTTTTGATGTACCCACGGCTGTCAGGTGTCAGCTACACATGCCAGGGGAAGGCAGCGCTGGTAAGCTGTGTCCTCCCAGAGTACATGACTATTTTTTCTGCTGCGCTGTGAGCGTGGAAAATGTGCGTAGGAATGGCCCCATCATTCATTCTTTTAAACAAACAAAAAAAGCCCAAGCGAGAGCACTCTTCTCGTGTTGATGGTCAAATTCCTCACAGGGCCCTGCGGGGAGTCCAGGAAGGGGCAAAGAGCAGGCAGGCTCACCACCAATTGCATAGGGGTCGTATCCTCATGCCAAAAACAAAAAATAATGATGATATGAAACACGATCAGTGTGTGGCATCTGTCGTATTTATCGTTACTTACCAACATCTTATCAAATTTTTCTCCGTGTATTTCTTGATAACAAAATATTTGTAAAACAAGCCACTGCGACCCAATTGGGGCTTGAAACTGCAATCTCCAGCTCTGGAGACTGGTGCCCTATCCATTAGGCCACTCGACATTGCTTTGAAATAACTGAATATGTATTTTATCAGCCACACAAGCGAACTGAAACGATTCATGACAGAAACAGGTTCCATGTGTTAATATCCCCGGAAAAATATCGCCATACAAAAATATTGTCCTATTTTTGCGGCAATATTAAGGCATGGAACCTGCGAGGGACACCCCTGGAACCCATTTATTACTTTAAAGGGAGTAGGCCCCCCCTACAACCCCTGCTTCCAAAAAACCCAAATATCATCCCCCAAAAAAATATCGCCTATTGCCGTTCCTGACGACAATATATACAGCAATATTTTTGTTGGGGATAATATTACGTGATACCCAGAAACACTTGAGGCTTGAAAGATCCTTATTCCAAAAGAACACGTTGTGACTACAGCAAAAGGTCAGTGGGTGGCAACTGGAACTACTTGAAACAAATCAGGAGTCCTGCACAACACCATGGGGTACTAAAGAAAATACGGAAACACACCTAGTTGGCTGTTCCGGGCAATGTGCCATGCAATGTCCAGAGGCTAAGTCATTGTTACTACCTCCCATGCCCACTCCACAGCAGGCGTACCACGCCAGAGGTAGAAAACAAGATGTTAAATTAGCTTTGGCCCTCCAGTCTTCTCAGAACCGCATGAGAACATAAAAAGCAGGAATGTCTGCACCGGAATGCATTGGGAAACCAGGAAAGGTCTGAAATAAAACCGTGTGATCATTTCAAATATTTCAACAGCCATTGTATTTCAAATGTTAACCCGATCCACAGCATCTTGATATTACACAACCTATCGGAAAAACATAAACTGGAGTTCCTATTATAAATGCGACGAATGCTGCGCTACATTTATTCATTCATGTGATTAAACTCTTTATGTAACACACAATAGGTAAAGAGTGCAAAAAGGGGTGTGGGTTGAGGGAAGATGGGTGGAAATGGGAGGGAAATCATATAGATTTGACTTAGAGATGGGCGTTAATGGGTGGGACACATAGCCAAACAACACAAATCCATCCGCATATGTCATCTGCATTGAAAAGCATTCGAGGACCCTCATTTAAAGCCGCTATTTCACGCTCTTATGTTAAAGCTCTTAATTTAATGACAATAGTTTTGGCTTAAAGATAGCGCTTTAAGTGCCACCTAATAGCCACAACTTAAAAGGAGGCTGTGGAGGAGGAATGGGCCACAGAACTGCATAAGAGGAGTTGATAATAAAGCCTGGGCAGACAGAGACAGAGAGAAGGTGCCCCAACCGCATCAAACATCTAGCAGACCAGCAGCGGTGGAAGGAAGTATGAGTGAGTGGTGAAGCAAGGGGCAGATGAAAGGAGATAAGAGCAAGGAATGCATAATTAGTGAATTTAAATAGGAAGAGGTACAGCAATCCCCAGGAGTGAGAACATAACAGAGGCACAAGGAGGACAGCAAGAGCTGAGAGTTGGGTTTAGTCTGAGAAGCCTGAAGCCAGAGTCGACTGTTCCTTCCTCTGTGATCTCAGCCAACCTGCCATAGGCCCCAAAAAGGTCTTTGAGACTGCAGTTGCCACCAGGTGCGCCAAGTATGTGGGTTCTCCGGGGCCTGGGCACCCCCCGGCAGAATGAAGTCGTGGCTGAGCCCCCCCCACCCCGGGCCGGAGAGAAGAGATGCAGTGTGGATGGCCTTTTGCTCCATCCATACTGTGTTTCTCTCTGGCGGCCCGGGTGAAAGCCCGGTAAAAAACGATGTTTAAAAATTGAGAAATGGATGCAAAGCAAGAGGCTGTTGTTTTGCATCTGTCCCTCAATTTCTAAAAATCGTTTTGGTTTGGGTATACTTCTACATCTGTGCACCCGGGTGCACGGATGTAGAGGTACACCCAACCCAAAAATATTTTTAGAAATGGAGGCACAGATGCAAAGCAAGTCTGTCCCTCAATTTCTAAAAATCGTTTTGGTTTGGGTATACTTCTACATCTGTGCACCCGGGTGCACGGATGTAGAGGTACACCCAACCCAAAAATATTTTTAGAAATGGAGGCACAGATGCAAAGCAAGTCTGTCCCTCAATTTCTAAAAATCGTTTTGGTTTGGGTATACTTCTACATCTGTGCACCCGGGTGCACGGATGTAGAGGTACACCCAACCCAAAACGATTTTTAGAAATGGAGGCACAGATGCAAAGCAAGTCTGTCCCTCAATTTCTAAAAATCTTTTTGGGTTGGGTGTATTTGTATACGATTTTTAGAAATGGAGGCACAGATGCAAAGCAAGTCTGTCCCTCAATTTCTAAAAATCGTTTTGGGTTGGGTGTATTTGTACATCTGTGCATCCTTCTTGGCAAGAGAGGTGCACCCAACCCAAAACGTTTTTTTAGAAATGGAGGCACAGATGCAAAGCAAGTCTGTCCCTCAATGTCTAAAAATCTTTTTGGGTTGGATGTATATGTACATCTGTACACCCCTCTTGGCAACAGGGCTTCTATAATTGTAATGCTATGCTTTTGTTGAGGCAATGCTAGTTCATCTTAGTGGGGCGGCTATGCTTTTGTTGAGGCAATACTAGTGCATCTTAGTGGGGCTGCTATACTTTTATTGGGACAATATCAGCACTTCTCAGTTGAGCTGCTACACTCTTATTGACAAGGCCCCAGCACTTCTCAGCAGATTTATTTATTTTTATTTTAATTGGTTATTTATAATGCACGTAATACCCAGAGGTTTCTAAGCACGGACCGAGCAATCGAACCTGTGTTGCGCGGACCGAGGGATTGAACCTGTGTTGCTCCATGTCGTCTTGCTTCCAAGGCAAGCACGTTGCCCCGAGCTATCCTCCCGAGACTCTGAAGATCTGAGGTACATTTAATGATAGAGAACCAGAACTATTGAGCAAGTCTGATATCATCTTCATCATCATCACAATAACTCAACACTGTTGTGGTTGTACAAGAGCTAATATATTTAATGAGATGGAATTACTTAGAATGCAGCAGCACTTTTCAATAACCCAAAGTTCTTAAGCATAGTTAATGTGAAAATACTACACTTCTCACCATTGGGACAGTACTGCCACTTCTCACAGAGGCTTCTGCACCTTTTATGGGGCAGCACTGATCCAGCATACTGGACAACTCACTTTTAATGGGACTTCTCAATAGGGCTGCTATACTTCAATAGGAAATGACCAACAGTACCCCGCAGGGAATTGCCCACTCTTGATGCCACCGAAGCAGCATTTCCACCAACCACAGCTGCTTTATTTTTAATGGTACAGTGCGTGTACTTCTCAGCCACTCTGCTTTACATTTAAACAGACCGATATGTCATTTCTCAGCAGGTCTGCAACACTATACCATTGTGGTCTGTATGTTGAGTGCTTCTTCACCACCAATGTGGGTTCATGGCACTCTCCCAGTGTCTAAATAGTAGATCTGGCTACATTCAATTGACAACAGGCATGTCCCGAGCTGCCTGCTGTACATAAACTGCCGCTCAGAATGTTGGAAGCCATGATGGGACAAGGGATATAAGGCTCGAGCCTGTAGGATAGCAGAATCAGCAAGGTTTTAAAACCTGCTCACTCATTCTGGAGTGAGGGGCCATGGGGCAAAATGAGCCTGATCCCACATACAGGGGGTTGTTATCCCTTTATCTCTCCTGAATGAAAGAATGAGCTCTCTCAGACGCAGGTTATCACCCCTGCACACACAATTAATGAATGTGGTATGGATTTATAGATTGAGAAAACTGAAGTGAGAATTCAGAGTGTTCTAACAGAAATATAATTGTCTTCCCAGATGGGAGACTGTCTCCATTAATATACATGGGGCCACTGAGATGACCAACAGAGAAACTGTACGTTCAGTTGTGAGATTACCAGCAATGGGTATACTATGCTCCAAGGAGTGAGGTGCCCACTCAATATATCACACTGTTTAAAGGCGTGAGACCCATCCTGAATGCTCGCCCAAAGAGCCTTTTCACACTGAAGAAGTGAGCACCAAATTAGTGAGATTGTACTCCATGGTATGAGGCACACGCACAGTCTTTGCTCTGAGGTTTGACACACTCGCAGGATGGCATGGCATTTCATTCTCCCATCCTAGTTCTGTTGCTCTGCCTTTTGAGGGCTACTACAACCTGGATGATTATAGAGGGGTGGGGAAGGGGCAGTGTTGGCCTACTGGAATGCAACTGGAAGGTTTAAACCTCCTTCTTACCTGACTTTAGTATATGCAGTACATTGTAGCCAATGTTTCCCTTGTTCAGCACCCCCCCTAACCCCCTCGCACCAAATTGGCGACTACGTACAAATGCAGTCGTATAACCGCTGGTGACGTCACTTCCTATATTTGGGCACCCCCGGGAAATTCATAAGTCAGCTCCCCTGGTTGCCACCCTTGCACATCATCCAAAGGCCACCAATCTGTTGATTGCAGGAGTGTGCCACTGATGGACCGAGGCCCTACAGAACCGGCGAAGGAGTAAAAGACAGAAGACCAAACCCACCAGACATAGGCAAATAAGTTTTAAGGGCACTCACAACACCCCAGACTGTAAGTCACTTCCATCCCCCATGAATTGCTCTTTTCCCAGACACAGACTGCGCAATCTGAAACTGACGTTTTGGTCTATTTGTCATGCCTTAGGAAAAGTCATCGTGCTATTTTACTTACTTGTTTCGTCTTGAAGGAGGCCATCCTGTTATTTGTCACTTGTTACAACCAGAGGAAAAGCCGTCCTTTAAAAACCAGAGGAAAAGCCGTCCTTTAAACTACTACTTTGAGAATCATTACTGCTCAGTTTCTGTGTGACACACCCATATATGGACTTTCACCGGGTACTTGGGCTGAGGTCTGCTCAACAGGTGCTTTCCTTTCCGAAAACACCACGTGGTAGAACCTTTAAACTGCAACAAACATCCCACCCATGAACAGCTTATTGTCGAAATTCTTGATTGTCTAGGGCCAGATTATCTAACATGTGTACCAGTGCTAAGAGATTGAGCACATGAGTAGATAATACAGAATGGAGCAAACATGTTTTGTCACAGTTCATACTATCTAGAAACATTTGCACTAGTACAACATGAATCAAACTGTTTTTGCACTGTGTTTTTTGAGTAACATAAAAATAAATGTGCTTACTATATTCTTTTAATTTTATGAGGTAAACACTGTAAATAAAACAGTCTCAGTCATTTTTGCCGTAGTGTCATTCTTTTAGGAAATACAGAGTGGGCCTAAACATGTTTGCTCAATTCCCTATTATCTAAGCAGCAAAATTGGTGCTAAATGTATATGCTTAGTTTTTTTGCACAAGGGCAAAGTTATGATAATATGGCGCCCAGATCCACATTATTGCGGGAAGCACCCACTTCTATTTGTCACTGTCAGGTAACAGCATAGGACAAAATGTAAACACACCATTACACCACTATACACACACAATGGATTTCAACAATGGACATTGTTTAAGCATGCATATATAACCACTCAGTCTACAGCCCCACCACCCATGTTAACATGTTTACCATTTTAAAACCACAGGACTCATTTACAGGTAAAGCCGCCAAATGGATATACTGTTAACCTATGCAAAATTCATGTCATAACCTAAAGGTTTCACATGATTTAGAGTTGTGAGGGCCCATCAGTTATTTACCCTTTTGGAGGACTCCATAGAGATCAGTAATTACTGCATGTGGTAATTACCACATGTAGTAATGTTTTGTTTTGTGGAGGACATTTCTGTGATCATCATGAGCTCATCCAAGGCATGATGGTCAGTTTCCAGCTCCTCAATGGTTGGGAGCCAGTGGATAATGTCTGAAAAACCAGGTGATCCCCTGGGTGCAGCACACAAACATGTGAAGATGTCCCCCTAGGGGCTCTTCTGTGACTTTTATTGGACAGGGACCAGAAGACCTGGGAATACGAACGCCCCATCCCCCAAACAAGAAGTCAGACAGTCTACTGATCAATTTTTTCTTTGTATTCTCCCACACCAGATGAAATCCTGGTGTTAAACAAAGGGTTTTGGTTTCTACCAACTAACAACTATGTTAGTTTTACAACTAGGATTTAGTTACAACAACTATTTAGGAAAATGTCCCTGAAACAATACCTCTTAGAGAGTCCATCGGATGGATAGGATTTGAATAGTGGTTTTCACAATGCCTCTTCGTTTTGTCCTCCGACAATGAGTTTCAGCCCTGAATTGATAGTATTCAAAAAATGAGTACTACCTGAAATAGAATTACTAGAAGCTAATTGTAATTTTAAAAACGTCTTTGAAAATCTAAACTATAGAGAACGACAAGCTGTACAATCCCTAAGGTCGAATCTCACACTAGTCATTAGGAAAGCTGACAAAAGAGGTACGATAGTACTCCAGTACAAAGAAGCTAATATCACCAAATGTGATCACCAATTAAAAGATACTTCCTTCTATAAAGAAATTAAAATGGACCCAACAGAACAATTGCAATCCCTCATAGCTATGAAGGTAGAAAAAGCATGTGCATGTCAATGACCAAGAAAGAAGCAGAACACTTGATTGTAACAAATGACAACACACCTAAGTTCTATACTTTACCAAAAATTAATAAAACATTGGTACATCCTCCCAGAATGCTTATAGTGTCAGGAACAGGCACAATACTTGAACCACTGGCTAATTTTGCAGATTTTATTCTTAAGGGTTATGTAATGGAGATGCTGTCCTATCTGGAGTACACCACAAGATTTATCAACCTAATCGAAAGTCATCCCTTCGATAATCAAATTGAGATTTGGTTGAGTTTGGATATTATTTAGTTATACACCAAAATACCACAAGAAGCAACTCTAATCATGGTAGAAGAATTATTGCTTTCCAAAAGAGAAGGTGGTATTACTCCGAATTCTTTTATACTGTGGTGCACCGACCTGGCGCTAACTGAAAACTACTTCCAGTTTAATAACACATTTTACCAACAGCTCCATAGTACTGCAAGTGGCACCCACATTAGCTAATTTCTATGTTGAGTATCTTGAACAAAGCAAAATACTTTATAATGACAATCCCTTTAAGGACCAAATTACATTGTGGAAGAGATGGCATGTTAGTCATCTGGCATGGTGATGAAACAAGTATTGAAGCCTTTTTTTGAGTGGCAGAATAAACATAATCCTTATCTAACATTTACTATGAATAGCAGTAAGAACATGCTTAACTTTTTAGACATTACTATTTATGTGGACCGTGACTAAAGGGTACTAAATGTAAAAACCATTCCACAAAACAAAGGATAAAACTCACTCCCTGTCTATAATGGCTTCCATCCGAGGCACATCCATGAGAATTTACTTGGAGGACAATTCTGATGGCTCAAACTTAACAGTACCAACAGGTCAGAGTTTGAAAAAGAAGGTAAAGTGCTAAGTATACATTTGAAGAAGAGAGGTTATTCTAAGAGGATTATAAAAATAGCTTTTAAAAGAGCTACAAATAATAATCGTGAAGCACTACTGGAATTTTGACAGAAGGTTGAGAAGAACAACCAAATTGTATTTGTCAGCACTTTTAATGCAATGTCCAACCAGATCAAAAGAATAGTAAACAAAAATTGGCATATCATGTTGAAAGGAACCAACCCGATTGAAGCTCTGAGATGTGCATGTAAAAGGAGGAAAAATCTTAAGGAGTTAATAACAAGGAACAACAAATATGAACCAAGTATAAGGCAGTTGACCCTAACAGAGACATGGAGTTTGAACAGAACAGTGGGCCACAGTGCCTGCGGTAGCTGTAGATGTTGCAACTCCACAGCAAGAACCACAATGGTTTACATTGATTTAGACAGCACATGGGCACATACACCTCTGCAGCGCATACCTCTGATCTGTACCCCTCCCCGGAAGTCTTTCAAGATTGGCAACCTTCTCCATATTGCCACTCTCAACTCTCGCTCAGCTGTCAAACACTCTTCTGACATCTGCCGCCTCCTGGAAGAACTTGATCGATGTCCTCGGTTTTACAGAGCCATGGTTCATTGCCATCTCTGTCACAAGCTTTGACATTTTCCTCCCTGATGGCTACAAGATCCTCTCTGTGCCCAGATCCAACCGTTCCAAAGGGGGTGTAGCCTTGATCTTCGCAGAGTGGATTCCTGCCTCTGTCATTCCTATGCAAGCCTCCTCCTCTTTCGGATGCCTTGCCTGCAGACTGTTTCTGTCTCCTGGCCACTCTCTTACCGTGGCTACTATCTATCGGCCACCTCATCAGATCACCTCATTCCTCTCCGAGTGGGAAGACCTCTCCTCACTCAACTCCTCATTCTTGGAGACTTTAACATCCACCTGGATGCTTCTTGTCCCTCCTCTGGACTCTTTCGCAACCTCTGTGACTCTCTCTTTTTATTCTCTCCTCTGGCCTGACTCACTCTGCCGGGCACACTTTGGATGTTATGATCACCTCAGAACTCCCCCTCTCTATCCCCCTCACCACTCCTCTCTACTGGAGTGATCACTTTCTCCTTTCCTCCCATCTCTCCCTCTGTACCCCTCAGGCCAAGCCAACTCCAGCACTGCCACCTACCTTCTCGGTCATCCAACCCATGAAGCGTGTAAGTTGAGGCTTTCGCCGCCACTTTCTCTCGCCGTCCTCCTCCTCTGGCTGACTCACATCCTGACACAGCCCTGTCCATGCTCCACTCTTCTATCTCTGATACTCTTGATGTTCTTGCCCCTTTCATGAGGATCCGCCTGAAACCCAAAGCCAAGTGCAACTCCTGGCATGACTTTGACTTTGTCACCCTTAAACACAAGTGCAGGGCGGCTGAGAGGAAATGGCTAGCTTCTTGTGCATCCTCTGACAAACTGGCCTGCCGCCTCCTTCAAAGGGAGTACCGGCTCTCTGTCCACACTAAGAGGAAAGCCCACATCCAAGCCCATGTCTCTGTGGCATCTAACAACTCAGCCAAACTCTTTAAAATCGGCAAGTAGCTGGCCAATCCTGCTGCAGTCTCTACCTCTCCTGTCCTCTCCCAGGCCCTCTGCACTGCCCTGGCTTCTCATTTCATTTCTAAAACCCAAGACATCCTGTCCACCCTCTCGTCCTCTCCTCCTCCTCCCTCTACCATGTCCTCTAACTCTGGCCCCTCTATGGCCACCTCTTCTCCCTCTTTTTCTTCCTTTCCTCTGTACTCTGACAAGGTTTCTAGACAATTCTGATCTATGAAAGTCTCATCAAAACAGGTTCTTCCCTGTTCTTCCAAAATCATCAAGGACCATATTGACACACCCGCTCCAGCCCTGCTGACTTCTGCCACCACTCCTTCACCACTGGGGCCTTCCCATTGCTCCCTTACGCACTCTCTTGTGCACCCTCTTCTCAAGAAACCCTCAGCCGACCCCTCCTGCTCGGCTAACTATTGCCCGATCTCAATCACTCCTTTCCTGTGTGAACTCCTGGAAAAGCTGGCCATCTCCCAGCTTCATCTTCACACTGAATCTGTTGGTTGCCTCCATGACCATCAGTCTGGCTTCAGAGCAGCCGGAATAATGGAAACTGCTCTCCTGAACATCCGTGAAGACTTGCTCTCTAACCTTGATTCTAATCTCTCCTCTGTCCTCATCTTACTCGATCTCTTTTCTGCCTTTGACTTGGCCAACCATGCCATACTACTCAATCGTCTCTGTGATGACCCTGGCGTGGCTGACTTCATTCCTCTCTGATCGACCCTCTGAGGTACAACTTGGGTCCTTCCTTTCCTCTATCTCACACTCTACCTGTGGTGTTCCCCAGGGGTCTAACATCTCTCCCTGGCTCTTCAACCAATACCTGGCATCTCTTCCCCACTGCATTGCCACTCGCTGCTCCCACTTTCAGTGCTATGCTCAGCTCAGCACATTTTCAGGCTTCATTCTGCCACTTCTCCTTCTCTCATCTCTAACTGTCTGTCTGCTATCCAGGAGTGATGTGACGCCAACAATCTTTGCCTTAATGGAGATTCTTCTCTTCGGCACACCTGCACCCTCCTTTCCTGTCACTCTCTTGCCGGCCTCCCTTGGCCCTCTTCCTGCTCCCACCTGTGAGGCTAAGAACCTTGGGGTCATGTTTGACTCCACACTCTCTTTTTCTCCTCACATCTCTGATATCTGCAAGAAGTTAAACTACCAACTGCACCTCCTCCGAGGTATTTTTCTGTTCCTCTCCTTTCCCCAGAAGCTCACTGTCGCTAGAGCTCTGGTTCTCTCTAGGCTGGATTACTGCAACAGCCTCTGTCTAAATCTGCCTTCTTCTACTCTCCGCCCTCTGTAACTCATCCAGAACAGGACTGCGAGACTTGTCCTTGGCATCAAGCCCAGGGATCGTATCTCTCCAGCACTGAAATCTCTGCATTGACTCCCAGCGGCTGCAAGGATTAAGTTCAAGACCCTCTGCATTGTCCACAAGGCCTTATGAGACCTGGGTCCTCAATATCACAAACTCTCTCTTCACAAATACCTTCCTAGCCAAGCTCATCACTCCTCCACCTCCATCTCCCTCAGGGTTAGTTGCTTCTCCAAGCAAGGAGTTGGTGGTAGATCTCTTTCTTCGGCTGGGTCCTCCCTCTGCTCTGGAACAGCCTCCCTGCCTCTCTGAAACTTGAGGAGTACCATCTCCGGTTCTGGAAGCACCTCAAGACTTTCCACTTTGCTTCTGCCTACTCTCTTCCTTTCCCCTGCTGATTTCCTGTCTGATACTGCACTGGTCACCTGGCTACTCTCTGATTTCTGGCCCAGGTCCATGCCCGCCCAGTTGCACACCGCATTGCCTCGCGGCAACCCTTGCACTTGGGTCTGTATCTGTAACCCTACAGTCCCCCTACCGGCACTTTTGAACACCTGCTGTCTGTACTTACCCTTGCACATGCCACATGCTGGCTGCACTTCTTGTTATTTTTTTGATCCCATGTACAGCACTGCCCCCCTCCCCTTTCCTCTGGCACTCCCCCCCTGCACTTGTGCGATCTCAATGTCACTTGGTCTAATAAGATCGTTGTCTCTGTCCTCACTCTGTTCCCTCTTGGTTCATCGCGCTTTGAAACACTTGTGTATAGGCACGTTACAAATGCCATATAATATCATGTCATATCATGGCAACAACGTAGTCTTACTAATTGCAATACCCCATGGGTTATTTATGTGATCTGGTGTCCATGTGGAAAGATCTACATTGGTAAAAAGAAACAGAGAATTAAAATCCTATTAGAGAACATAAAAGTTGTATTAGGAACAAGATATTAAAAGCCCCCATGGTAGGTCACTTTCTGATGGCTGGACACACTTGTGATGATTTGAAGTGGTCTGTACTTAATAAAATACATCAGAGCCAAAATAAACAACGTGATAAACAAAGATTAACTAAAGAAGAAAAGCGCATGATATTTCTCACTAACAGTCACGTGATTGGGATGAACGAGAACATCGATTGGCACAGCTTGTATTAACTAATACAGAGCAGAACGCTGGGAAATGTGAACGGTGAATTAGTTCCATCTCTCCTTGAAGTCATGAAACAGTACGTTTCGTCATTTTATTAGTTGACTGTTAAGAGTCTCATAGAATGTGTACGAGTTGCACTAATAGCGGTTGGTATGATGATGGATGTAGCAAATTAGTTTGAGTACCAAATCAAAAGTGGCCCAATAATATAGATTCACTGCTTAACAACAGCGCAAGGTTCCCATATTAAGATAGCCGCTAGATGTGATGCTTGAATATATACTGACATGCTCCAGATAATTAAAGAACGATCCAATGAGAACCATGACATCTCATGAGAACTGAGGTGTCCGGACACAGAGCTAAGTGAGGTGTCGTGGGAGGAATAATTCCAAGTCGGCTGTGAGTATGAACAATGGCTATGTTGGATATTTTGTGTAAATTTGAGGTCTGGCGGTATTTTTACTGCCAAAAGAAGAATGGTAGTTTGGTAATAACTTATCCTTGTATTTAGATTGGGTTTGGCCTCATATCATTCTAGTGACCATACCTTGTTATATTATATTGGCGAAATTAGTAATTTGCACTACTGGTGGTATTTTGTGGTGATAGGCCATTTAGTGGTGAGCATAGTTTCCTTCCCTATATTATAACCCATCATAAACAAAACCTTCCTATTAGAATACCTCCTAGTGATCTATAGAGGGTCTTGGACCTATACACATAAGGGGACCTAACACTTTTATATAGAGTGCCACCTACAGCCTGTGGCCGGTATCACAGGCTTATCTACACCAGTGATCTATACCCATAGGCATTGCTGGCTCATGGACCTCCAGCAATCTATATTATATTAGATACCCTCCAACAACATGCAAGGAGAGCACACACGCACACACCTGTTTATCACCCTGTGTCACAAATATAATCCCAAATGCAATATAAAAAAAAACTACACCATCTGCTTTTATATATTATTTGTATTGCAAACAAATACAATTCACAATAACTATCTTACCATGTGCATTTTCCAGAATCTGTAACAAAAAGAAAAGAAGAAAGAATACAGAAATAGAGCAAACAAGTTTTTTTTTCTTTTTAAACACATGACTTGCTTTTTAACATTATACACATGATGAATCAAGATGCAGAGGGTTTCCCTTGCTACTCTGACTACCTGATATTTTTAGATCAGTCATTCGTCAAACAAATGCACACAGAACCTCACTTAAACTGTCTGCTTACCAGAAATATTTCTGGCTCTCTCCCATACATGACCTTCCTTGTCATGATGCCTACCTCCAAGGAGCCAGGTCCGACCCAGCGACCCCAGAGGCAGGCATCATTTCCCCCAGGGGAGTGCCAGCGGGCCCAAGCTGGGGCCCTTTGGACGCAGTCCTGGCGCCTTAGGCGCCAGGCTCATGTGGGACCTCTGTCCTGGCGCCTTAGGCGCCAGGCTCATAAAGCTAGACATGTGTTCAAGTGTTTTAATGTGCACTTACTTGATGCAGACCATGCTGCCACATCCAGGCCCTCTTGAGGCCTGAATGGAACTACTTTACCTGTGGGACTACTTTCCACCCGGGTGTGGTCGGGGAAGGATACATACCTGATCGGAGGAAGGATACACACTTGGGACTTCTTCCAAAGCTATTTAAACCACACCCGATCAGCAACTCACGCTTCGCGTTGTTCTGCTCCTCGCAGCTGGACGCTTACCGTGTCAGCTCCTGCATCTGGACTTCAGCCAGGCCTGTCAGCATCTTGGGTCACCTGCAAAGGGAGACAAGAGACCTTACCAGCTAAATCTGCCCCACGGAGACATCACCGACGATCCTGAAAGGGAAGACAATATTTTTAAAAGCATTTCGTTACGATCGCTGCAGCGCTGCATTTTACTCACCTTTCCTGGGTTCCTCCATTTTCAGCAGCGATCATCCGGATACACAGCCACTTCCCAGAGCCTAGAGGAAAAGACAAGAATAAGAGGTGAGAGAAGGAAGGGAATAAGACTTACCTGTTGGGTCATTCCCATTTCATTTCGGGTCTTGCCGCTTCCAGGCATTTTCCGGACCCCGGCCCCTATGGGGAAAAAAGACAAAGACATTGAATGAGCGAATGCAAAGACAATTCCCGAGCGCTCATCCAGAACTAACCTGTCATTTACTGGAACTGGAACTGCACGTTTCA
The DNA here is from genome assembly GCF_040938575.1 of Ambystoma mexicanum. Taxonomy (NCBI): domain Eukaryota; kingdom Metazoa; phylum Chordata; class Amphibia; order Caudata; family Ambystomatidae; genus Ambystoma; species Ambystoma mexicanum. The sequence continues at coordinate 1,001,858,587 of NC_090929.1, read as the reverse complement.
CTTCGGGTCGGCGCCATATCTCCGGCATTCCGAACCCCGGCCCCTAAGGGGAAAAAAGACACAAGCATTAGCGCTTGCTGCAAAAAGACAATGAACATTATTATTAAGCTTGGACTTTTGAACTTGCAACAGAACTTTTACAGAGCCTTACCTGAATAGTCAAGCTTACCTGAAGTCCCATCAATCCTCAATCCAGTGAAGTAACTGGGTTTCAACGCGCCCCTGCATCAGAAGCAGGATGGAGAGCTCATCCTTCCTGACCCTAAGGTGAGACTTCACGGGGAATCGTGGAAGGGTATCGTGGAGGGTTGGAAGAGAGTGGGAGGCTTGAGCATAACTCAGTCAGTAGGTAATACTCCCTTTTCACGCACAGGGGAATATTCCTGCGAGCCGCAGAAGCCAGAGTAGAGGGCCCTTCCTGTCCATCTTCAGAGTTCTGCGCTTCACCATTGAAGAAGCATCAGCACTCGAAGCCAGACCTGCGCCTCCGTGGGAATCAGGTGAGCGTTACATTCCTTTGCTCGCCTTCGAAGGACAGGCCCAGTCAGCATGAGCTGTCCCTGTTATCTTAGTGTCTGGGATACACAGGGAAACTTCCAAGCCAGTGCCAGTGACACCAAGAACATCTATCTCCAGAGCCCAGCCGGCATGAACTGACTTCCCCCTGTCATCTTTCCATTAGAAAAACTCAAAGCCTTCCCACATGTGACGTGACACATCTGCAGACACTTCCTTCCAATCACATTAGCAGAAAATGTATTCTGTTAACACCCTCATGTCCCAAACAATGGGAACTTCAGATTACAATAACTGTATCTTTTTTTCGATTTCCTGCTGCCTTCCTTTCTGCTTTCTGCATTCAACACAGCAAGAGAAAAGAAGAGAGAAAAAAAAAATCCAGTGCACGTTTAAAAACGAATTTCAAAATATGTATGTTCACCTCATTTTGTCCATGGGACTACATTATAATGTTAATGAGTAAGCATTAGGGATTAGTAATTGTTAATTAAAGTTAGTCAGTTATATATACAATGGAGTTTTTCTATGTATGAGGTATTCAAGAGAGAAAAACAAATGTGTGCACTTTACTCTCTGCAGCTTCACATTGGGCTTTGGCTGCATTATGAATTCCATACCTTGCATGCCTCCGGCCACATATTCACATGTTATACTGGCAACATAAAAATTACTATGGGCCTCATTACGACCCAGGTGCTAATGAGTTAATAGCGCAGTAAAAGGCTGCGGCGCCGTTAACCTATTAGCGCCTAATTACGAGGTCCCTTTGCGGGACCCGACCTTAACGGCTGGTTTTACCTGCCGTCCTGACGTCGCCAAGAGGTCACTGCCAGTAAGACTGAGATTCTACTCATCGGTACTCCCACTCCCTCCTTCCCTGCAGCTCTCTGGCCTGCCTCCCTTGGCCCCCTCCCTGCTCCTACCTGCAGGGCAAAAAACCTTGGGGTCATCTTCGACTCCACACTCTCCTTCTCTCCTCATATTTCTGACGTCGCCAAGAGGTCACACTACAAGCTGCACCTCCTCAGAGGTATTCTTCCCTTCCTCTCCTTCCCCCAGAAGCTCACCGTCTCCCGAGCCCTGGTTCTCTCGAAGCTGGACTACTGTAACAGCCTCTATCTTAATCTGCCTGCCTCCACTCTCCGCCCTCTGCAACTCATCCAGAACAGAACTGCGAGACTTGTCCTTGGCCTCAAGCCCAGGGACCGTATCTTTCCAGGACTGAAATCTCTACACTGGCTCCCAGTGGCTGCGAGGATAAAGTTCAAAACCCTCTGCATTGTGCACAAGGCCTTCTGGGGCCTGGGTCCTTCCCGAGCCCTTCGCTCATCCGCCTCCAACTCCCTCAGGGTTAGCCGCTTCTCGAAGCGACAAGCTGGGGGTAGATCTCTCTCCGCGGCAGGGGCCTCCCTCTGGAACAGCCTTCCTGCCTCCCTGAAACTTGAGGAGAACCATCTCCGGTTCCGGAAGCACCTCAAAACCTTCCTCTTTGCTTCTGCTTTCTCTCTCCCTCTCCCCTGCTGAACAGCAAATTAATTCTTCACTGAAACTGCACTGATCCTGCAACTGAACCACTCTAAACGGCCTCGGTCCTGGGCCCAGCCACTCTCCACTTGCACTGATGGCCTTGAACCCCTCTGCACTGCGGGACTGTCTCTGTATCCCTACAGCACCCCCCCCCTTCCCCAGCACTTGTTCTGCACTTATCTTGCACTTGCCACAAGCTGGCCCTATTTATTTTATTACTTTACGCCACTTACCTTGTACTGCACTTCCCCCCCTCCCCTTCCCCTTGCACTTTTTCCCCCTCCCCCACCCCTGCACTTGCGCGATCTGAATGACACCTGGCCTAGTAGGATCGTTGTCTGTCTCCCCTTGTTCCTCCCCTCCCTGCCTCGTCGCGCCTTGAAACACCTGTGTATAGGCGCGTTACAAATACCATATCATATCATATCATACCAGCCGTTAAAGTAGGGACCCGCAAAGGGACCTTGGTGCTAAGTACGGTGCCGCAATTTGCGGCACCGTGCTTAGCGCCTTCCCCATTCCCATTGAGCCCTGTGGGGCAAAAATGGGAATGGGGAAGGGCCATGGCGGCATGGGGAATTACCGCCCTGCCAACCTCGGAATGGGGTGGTAATTCCCCATTCCGCCATGGCGGACACCGGCATGGACCATGGTGCTAATAGCACCATGGTCCTCCGCCTGGGTCATAATGAGGCCCTATATGTGTGTGCCACGTTATTTGCTGGCAACAAAAAAACTTTCATCACATTTAGTGAAGCACTATATTCTAAAGCGCTATAAATATTATAAAGCGCTATATATTACTACATACCCCTCCTTTTCCCGAGAATTTGGCAGTACTCAAATCCACAATTGGAGGAAACCCAAATTGCTCCTCCTTTTTTTTTTAAAAATGTATGCGCATTGGGATATCTTTCATTCCCTATTGTTGCTAATATCATAAGCAACATCTTTATCTTTATGGACAAAATAATTAACCATCCTCCCATCAATAACAGGACTATGGCTAAACCCACTATAGTGCGTCCACCCAGGTTCCCCAATTAAACATTTCCACTTCCATTATACCCAGGCTACTAACTGTAATATTGTTCTTTCTCAGGTTCATTCTAATAGTGTGTTTTTCTTTATGATTCAATAAGAACTCCACATCTGGGAATGTTTCTTTTTGAAAAAACTCAATATTGTCCACTTGGCTTTCCCAAATATCATTTGTAATATGGAATAACGTTAAACCCCCAATTAAAACAACTATATCTTTTGGAACCTGTAAGTAAAATACATTATATTTCAATTGCTTGACAGCAAATGTTCCATGATTTAAGTGCATCATCGTTAAGTCCTTCATACAGGTGCTGAGCAAACATTTATTTTTGACCATTTTAGCTTGTGCTAATTCCTCACCACCCAGATTGCTAATGACTACTTCACATCCTCCTGATATACCTGGATCAGATTTCAAACCACAAATAGCGTCTGTAGCATCAGGAATAAATGGTTTACCTGGACACATGTAATTTTGTTCTTTAAATTTTATACATGTTTCCAGGTTCAGGATCAAGTTAACCTCAGGCTCCCATGACTGAAATGCCACCACCTCTGGAGTCTTAATTGTTATGTATTTATCCTCTTGCCAAAATCCCACGCTATGTACCCATTTAGTTTGATAAATAAGTTCAGGATGCACAACAAAAACCCAATTTCTAATCTTTCCAAATTCACATATAGGGGCATTGCATTGCCAATTTCAAATGCAATTTTCACTTGTACCATGTCAATCTCCCTTCTGGTTAACCGTTCTATCATTTGATGAACAATATAATGGTATATGTCCTCGAATGAAATGGGAAATTGCAGTTTGGACTTCCCTCATGTAATTTGTTAACAATCTATCTCTTAAAATGGATTTCTGAACTCTGTCCTGGAGGGTCAGAGGTTCAGAAGGCCAGCCTAGTTTCTTGGAACACAGTAACCTCTGGACAAGCCAGACCAATCAGGGTAGCGATGGCGGCAGTCAAGACTAGGTCTCGAGAGGGCTGAGGGTGACTGAAAGCCCGCAATGAGCACACAAAGCAAGGACGCTTACAAATTACTCCAGACAGGTGTTATATTAAAAATATAGACACATTTATTACAAGGCCTTTGTAACATCGACCATAGTAAAGAATCACGGTAAAACTCCAATAAACCAACACATCACAAGCAATACAATATATATACAAGACCAAGTGGTCTAAAGAGTTAGAAGCACGAAATATGCAGACCACCTAGATGGGGAGGAAAACAGGCAGTGCAAGTAATCGTTAGACCCATTTCGACATCAGAGGCCACCTAACTAGAAGGAAGTCCGAGCCCTACGAAGAGTGGAACCTTGTCCTCAAAAGTACCTGCACACACGGGCGCCAACGGGCAAAGGAGAGTCTCTTCAGGGAGATCAGGCAGTTCAGAGAGGTGATCAAAACGATGATGAACAGTTCCCCGCTACTCAAGCGCGGCCTCCACTTGTGGGCAGAAGCAGGGCGCGAGTGCGGAAAAGGGTTGCTGTTTACGACAGCGATGGAAAGCCACAGGCTCCTGCGTGAGGGTGACCGGTTAGGGTATTGACTGCTCACCGGTCCCCGATGCAGGCAGACCCAGGCTTCTCTGATTCCGTTTCGGTACTGGCAAGTTCAGATGCGAGCAGCAGGATGTCTTGATGCCATGTAGATTCTGCGACAGCAGGAGTCAGGGTTGAGGGTGTCCCAGATGCAGCGAACATGCACAGGTTTGTTACCACAGCAGGGCAACTCGGCAACCGCGTGTATTCCGGTCCCAAAGCACACGTCTCACTTCAGACCTGGGAATGCCAAGTGTACCAATCCTGTGAGAGTGCCGAGGACATGGGATTAGCAGTAAGCCAGACGGCGGTGACAGAGCAAAGTTCCTGTGTAGGCTGGTCAGTCCACTGGATGGCCAGGGACGCTTCCGAAGGCTTACTACAGGATTTGGTGAAGATGCCGAGAATAGTTGTTCCCACTATTCTAAAGGGTCGAAGCGCCAGTACAGGCCTTCTCGTTCGATCAGAGGCAGAGGGGTCTCACAGGACAACAGCAGTGCAGGGTGCCAAACCTTCAGCGGGTCACCAGCGATTTCTCGACTCAGCTTCTTAGTTGCAGGATACTTGGCTCCTTATCCTTTGTTCGGGAGAACTCAGGAGATCGACATGGTAGTGATGTTTCCAGCCTCTTCTTATCCAGAGTTCCCTTCGCGCCAAAACGGAGAGGACCCAATGGGAGATCTGTTCACAAAACACTCACACCATACGTGGACCTATCACGGACCATGTTGGTCCCAGGCATTCAAGACACTCTAGACTCTCTGGCACCCAGGATGTGTATTGGGAACAGACATCCTAGCCCACATCCTGGAGGCACACACAAGGCATGCAGAAGCCTGCGAAAGCGTTGTGTTTCACAGGAAAGTGTATGACCAAATAAGGACTGCCCCGGGTCGGCTTGACCTGGGGGAAGGTGAAGGGGCAAGACGGTCAGCGGACAGGACAAAGAGCTTCATGGCATCGCCATTTTGGAGGCCAGGCCACCCATTTGGGCCAAACGCAGGAAGCGCGGTTAACATGGCAAAAAGGGGTTCAAAACACAAAGAAACGATAGCTGCCACCAGTCCCATCCGTGACACACTTGCACATTTCATGATAAGTCCAGCAAGAGTTTCTAGGGCCATTGGAATGACTAGAGACCCAAGAGCACGGTAATATAAGTTACGGGGCACTCTTGTTGCATGTTGCTCAAATGCTGCAACATGAGGAAAGGACTAAGGGAAACGAAGTTTCCCGGTACTGTCTGTCTTAAGGGCATGTCAGTTTCCCCATAAGAATGGAGCGAAAGCCCATAGGAGTGCGGCGGAAGGCTGCGCTTCTCCGGCAAAGTCTAGATCAGGGTGTAAAACAACAGCAAAAAGTTTGGGGGTTGCCACGTGGAAGGTAAATTACCTACAATCATGAAGTCTTTCCTAACACTCGCCCCTCCCAGAGTGAGGACAGGGGGAACTAATCCACCCCTGGATGAGTTTCTTGTTCAGGTCGGTTAAAAATTCTGGACAACCCATCAGCATTGCTATGTTGGACACCTGGCCTATGCTCAATAGTGAAGTCAAAGCCTTGCAGACTTATGGACCACCTAAGCAACTTTGGATTCTCTCCCTTTATGTTCATTAGCCACTTTAAGGGCTTATGGTCAGTTTGCACAGTGAAGTGGGTCCCATAGAGGTAGGGCCTCAGCTTCCGTAGGGCACACACAACAGAGAACCATTCTTTCTCTACTGTGGACCATCTGAGCTCTCTGTCCTTAAGCTGGCGACTAATGAAACCAATAGGGTGTTCCTTACCCTTCTCATCTACTTGCGATAGTACAGCTCCTATCCCAGTGTCAGAGGCATCTGTCTGCACAATAAAAGGTCTTTGGTAATCAGGGGCCCTGAGAACAGGGGCCTGGCACAAGGAGTCTTTTAAGCCGTTGAAGGCCTTCTCACACTCGTCGGTCCAAGTTAACTTCTTGGGTTTCTTCGGAGTGGTGAGAGCAGTCAGAGGGGTAGCTATGGTACCATAGTCTGCCATGAAGTTGCAGTAATACCCCATGAGTCCTAAGAAGGCTCTCACTTGGGTCTGTGTAGTGGGGGTAGGCCAGTCTTGTACTGCTTGTACTTTACTGGATAGAGGTTGTATCATTCCTCCACCTACTTCATGTCCAAGGTAAACCACGGAGCCTTGTCCAATCTGGCATTTACTAGCCTTTATTCCGAGGTGTTTCAGATGGTCTTCCCATGTGGCGCTGAAAACTGCTATATCATCCAGATATGCAAGACAGAATTCATCCAACCCGTTTAACACATGATTCACAAGCCTCTGAAAAGTGGCAGGTGCATTCTTCAACCCAAACGGCATTACCCTGAACTGGTAAAGACTGTCTGGAGTTGAGAACGCTGTCTTCTCCTTGGCATGTTCTGCTAGGGCTATTTGCCAATAGCCTGCAGTGAGGTCAAATGTGCTGAGATACTTGGACGCACCAGCTCATCTGTTCGAGGCAAGGGGTGTGCATCTGTCTTGGTGACAGCATTCAGAGCCCTATAATCCACGCAGAACCTCAATTCGGAAGTACCTGCCTTTGCAACCAAAAGCACAGGTCTGGACCAAGGACTACTACAGGGTTCAATCAACCCAAGATCTAACATTTTGTTGACCTCTGTCTTAATGTAAAACCGTACTTTGTCTGACATTCTGTATCCTCTACTTTTGGTAGGTACGCTGTCTCCTGTGTCTATGTTATGTTTGCACCAAGGTGTCAAACCAGGGGACTGCGAAAACAGGGGGGAAAATTGCCTAAGCAAACTTTTCACCTCAGCCTGCTGATCAGAAGTCAGGTGAGGGGTCACTCGGACACCCTCAAAGGAGCTATCTGAAGGACCGCTTTGAAACAGATCGGGGAGAGGTTCAGACTCCTCTTCTTCAACATCTGAAGCCAGTAGCAGTGCTGCGATTTCGACTGTTGGGACGAAAGCCTTCAGCCTATTTACATGGAACACTTTTGGAGCCTGTCCAGGCCTTCCAAGGTCCACTAAATAGTTGACCTCACCCAGGGGCTCCACCACTGTGTAAGGGCCTGACCATTTATCCTGTAAAGCTCTAGGCCTTATGGGATTCATAATCAGGACTTGCTGACCAGGTATGAAGTTGATGAGGGAAGCTTTCTGGTCATACCAATGTTTCACCAGGACTTGTCCTGCCTTCAACTTGTCACTAGCCAGACCCATCAGGAGTACCATCCGTTTTCTGAGCCCTAACACATAGTCTACTACGTTGGTAGTAATAGGGGGAGTGGGCATCTCCCATCCCTCCTTGACTATGGCTAAGGGTCCCGCACAGGGTGACCAAACAGAAGTTTGAAGGGGCTGAAGCCAACAACCTGCTGTGGTACCTCTCGGTAGGCAAACAGTAAGCATGGTAAAAGAAGATCCCATTTTCTTCTTTGGGGTTCTTCCAGAGCCCCAATCATACTCTTTAACGTTCTGTTGAACCGTTCCACCAGACAATTGGTCTGGGGGTGGTATGCGGAAGAGAACTTGTAGGTGACCCCACATTCTTTCCACATAGCCTGCATATACTTTGACATAAAGTTGCTGCCTCAGTCAGACACAACTTCTTTAGGGATGCCAACCCTAGTAAAGATGCCAAGTGACGCTTTTGCAACTGACTTGGCAGTTATAGTTTTTAATGGGATGGCCTCAGGATACTTGGTAGCATGGTCGACCAGCACCAGGATAAACCTATTGCCTGAGGATGTTTGCGGGTCAAGGGGACCAACAATGTCAATCCCTACCCTTTCGAATGGCATTCCCACAACTGGGAGTGGTACCAATGGAGTTTGGATTGTTGAGCCACTCTTACCAGATAACTGGCAGGAGGCACAACTCCTGCAGTGACTTTCTACTTGCACCCCCATCTTGGGCCAGTAGAAGTGCACGGATAACCTTTGCGTAGTCTTCTTAATACCAAGGTGACCAGCAATGGGCACTTCATGCGCCAACTGCAGGAGGAAGGGTCTTACAGCAAGGGGAACCACCAACCTCCTATGGTCTCCTTCGGTAGACTCTGTGGGCTCACTATACAGGAGTCCACCTTCCCAATAAATCTGATGCTTCCCAGGAGGTTCACCCTCAAGCTGGGAGCAGGCCTGTCTCCTTAGGCCTTCCAGAGATGGGCACTCACGTTGGCCTTTACTGAATTCTTCCCTGTCAGGACCACCTTCTACTAACAAGTCGTTTAGTTCAGGATGGTCATTAGGGTCAAATAATTCAGGTATCGCCGCCTCCTCGTCAGGTCCGGGCGATTGACCAACTTCCTCCACCGCAGTGGTAGGTGAGTTCGGGGGAATATTTTCTTTCCCTCGTTTTGGTTTTCTGACTCCTTTAGCCTTGGGTTTCCCCTTTGGCTGGGGCAGCTCACTGATGCACCATCAGTGCTGCCATGGTTTGAGACCTTGTGCAGGGTCTGTCGGCAGTGTCTCCCACGAGCCCTAACGCTCGGAGATCGTTGCCCAACAAGACCTTTCCTGGGACGTTCCTCTGAATGCTCACTGGAATCCTGACTGCTGTACCATTGATAGTAAGATTTACAGGTATTACTGGAAACATGATGCCAGGTGGGCAGTCAGCCAATTTAGTGGGCATCAGAGTAGCTCTGGCAACTTCCTCTGAGTCTACCAAGGTAGAATCAACTACAGTTCGACTGCACCCACTATCCCTAAGAGCTGGAGTATCTACTCCATTTATCAGCACACTGTCTTTAAAGTAGTGCTTGGTATTATCTGGAATCCTAGCATAAGCCTCTGTGACTTTAGGGTCCCAGGAACCCAGGGAAACTAAAACTACCTCAGCTTCTATCCCACTGGGGAAGGAGTCTGAGGAGAAGGATGCTCCTGTAATCTCTTCTTCCTCGTAGGAGGAGAAGGCCAGATTAGCAGAGTGGACTCCCAAGGGTTTAACCTTACACCAGGGATGCCCCTTCACGTGGTCAGTTGCTCCACAAGCAAAACACGAACCATTGGGTCTGTTTACATAGGGAGGCTTATTATAACCAGAGTTCTGTTTCGGAGGCTGTCCTCCACTACCCTGTGAGTTCTCTTGTGTCTTACCCTTATTTTTCTTTTTGTGGCCCTTTTGAGAAGAAGATTTATCAGTTTCTCCACCCTCCTTATCTTTGGACTTTTTCCCTTCCTCCTGCTTGCCAGGCTGAGTCTTGTCCTTATGGGACACTCAATGTGACACCCACAAATCTGCTGCAATGGCAAGCTTCTTTGGATCTATCTCCTTAGAATCTGCCAAATGCTGCTTAAGCTCAGGGGAAGAAGATGCAAAAATATGTTCCAGCATGACAAGACTTATCATACCTTCAAAGGTAGAAACCTTATAACCTTCAACCCAGCCAGTCAAGTTTTTTAAGGATTCGGTTACATAAAATACCCAAGTACCACCTTCTTTTTTCTTATACTCTCGGAATCGTTTTAAATATTGGGCAGGAGAATTTCCAAACTTTAAAATGAGAGTTTGCTTCAACATTGCAAAATCTGCTCGCTCAGCCTTCGACATTTCCATAATGGCACTGAAGCCAGAATGGGGCAGTCTGCTGAGTAACCAGGAAATTTTATCAGCATTGTCAACTTGTTGAACTTCACATGCATACTCAAATGTATTCAGCCAGTCCATAATGTCATTCTTTTCCTCATACACACTGAGCAGATCTTTTGGAAACAGTGGATGAGAGGAGGCTCCAGACCAATGTCCAGGACCCTTGGATCCATTGGCAACTTGAAGCTTGGCCAGTCCAACTGGTGAACCCTGTCTTTCTGTTTTTCTGCCTGTTCGATCTTTAGCTTGGCCCTATAGAACTCAAGCTCTTCCTGGAGTTTGGCCATATTGAACTCAAGCTCCTTCTGCCTAAACAGCAGCTCTTGCTTCTTGAATTCAAGCATGGCTTCCCATCAGCACTGGCAGAGGAAACATTGGACATTTCATCCTCCCTGTCCTCATGGTCGCGGTGGATCAGTGCAGCAGCAGAACTGTCAGTTCTACCAGTGAGAGCAGCCTCACTTCCTTCTGCACTGTCTTTGGAAGCTATAGCGTCAAGTTGAGCTTCTTGCCACGCCATGATTCTTTGGATCATTTCCATTTTTGTGCCTTTCGAGGAGACACCTCGTTCACCACACATCTTTTTCAATGTTTCGGATTTAGCAGCATTTAAAGTTAACAAGGTACCTGTTTACATACTGTTTGATAGGACTATGGACTTGAGTTATTGTACGACAATTCACTATGTGTCCTGTTAGGAATGACTTGAAATGCCCTCGCTCGTGCGCAACACTGGATACCTTCAGTCGTATCCCACTGCTGTACACCAATTTGTTAAGATGGATTTCTGAACTCTGTCCTGGAGGGGCAGAGGTTCAGAAGGCCAGCCTAGTTTCTTGGAACAGGGTAACCTCTGGACAAGCCAGACCAATCACAGTAGCGATGGCGGTGGTCAAGACTAGGTCTCAAGAGGGGTGAGGGTGACTGAAAGCCCACAATGAGCACACAAAGCAAGGACGCTTACAAATTACTCCAGACAGATGTTATATTAAAAATATAGACACATTTATTACAAGCCCTTTGTAACATCGACCATAGTAAAGAATCACGGTAAAACTCCAATAAACCAACACATCACAAGCAATACAATATATATACAAGACCAAGGGGTCTAAAGAGTTAGAAGCACGAAATATGCAGATCACCTAGATGGGGAGGAAAACAGGCAGTGCAAGTAATCGTTAGACCCAGTTCGACATCAGAGGCCACCTAACTAGAAGGAAGTCTGAGCCCTATGAAGAGTGGAGCCTTGTGCTCAAAAGTACCTGCACACGCGGGTGCCAACTTGCAAAGGAGAGTCTCTTCAGGGAGATCAGGCAGTTCAGGGAGGTGATCAAAACGATGATGAACAGTTCCCCGGTACTCAAGCGCGGCCTCCACTTGTGGGCAGAAGCAGGGCGCGAGTGCGGAAAAGGGTTGCTGTTTACGACAGCGATGGAAAGCCACAGGCTCCTGCGGGAGGGTGACCGGTTAGGGTATTGACTACTCACCGGTCCCCGATGCAGGCAGACCCAGGCTTCTCCGGTTCCATTTCGGTACTAGCAAGTTCAGATGCGATCAGCAGGATGTCTCGACGCCGTGTATATTCCGCGACAGCAGGAGTCAGGGTCGAGTGTGTCCCAGATGCAGCGAACACGCACAGGTTTGTTACCACAGCAATGCAACTCGGCAACCGCGTGTATTCCGGTCCCAAAGCACACGTCTCACTTCAGACCTGGGAATACCAAGTGTACGAATCGTTTGAGTGTGCCCAGGACACGGTATTAGCAGTAAGCCAGATGGCGGTGACAGAGCAAGGTTCCTATCTAGGCTGGTCAGTCCACTGGATGGCCCAGGGACACTTCCAAAGGCTTACATACAGGATTTGGTGTAGATGCCGAGAATAGTTGTTCCCACTATTCTAAAGGGTTGAAGCGCCAGTACAGGCCTTTTCGTTCGATCAGAGGCAGAGGGGTCTCACAGGACGACAGCAGTGCAGGGTGTCAAACTTTCAGCGGGTCACCAGCAATTCCTTGACGCAGCTTCTTAGTTGCAGGATACTTGACACCAGGCCACCCATTTGGGCCAAACGCGGGAAGCGCGGTTAACATGGCAAAAAGGGGTTCAAAACACAAAGAAACGATAGCTGCCACCAGTCCCGTCCGTGACACACTTGCACATTTTATGATAAGTCCAGCAAGAGTTTCTAGGGCCATTGGAATGACTTGAGACCCAAGAGCGCGGTAATGTAAGTTACAGTGCACTCTTGTTGCATGTTGCTCAAAAGCTGCAACATGAGGAAAGGACTAAGGGAAACAAAGTCTCCCGGTACTGACTGTCTTAAAGGGCATGTCAGTTTCCCCATAGGAATAGAGCGAAAGCCCAGAGGAGTGCGGCAGAAAGCTGCGCTTCTCCGGCAAAGTCTAGATCAGGGTGTAAAACAACAGCAAAAGGTTTGGGGGTTGCCACATGGAAGGAGAATTACCTACAATCATGAAATCTTTCCTAACACTATCAACAGGATTTATTACATTCAGGATTTCTTTCAACATCCGGTCATGCTTAATTATTAATTTAGTAGTACGCTGTACAACTTCAGCCTGTTCATTTAGTATTACCGCAGTTTCATTGATAAACTTCACTTGTTCATCCAATCCACCTCTTATTCCATCCAAAGTATTTTGTATCATTTCCAAGTCATAACTCAACTGTTGTGCTTTAGTACTCAGTGTCCCCACTGAAATGGCATTGGCTGTTGACATTGTAGTACCTATTATGGCTCCAATAATAGACATTACCAATGCTCCTCTTTTTCCTCTCCTTTTCTTTATGTCCGCTGAATTCACAAATGTTTTTTCTAATTCAATCAACATATCTCTTACTGACTGCTTGGCGTCCTCTTTTCTTAACTCTAGCCACTCTTTAGTCTGATCGGTAATGATCTCAGTTTTGTTAAATCGTTTTTCCATCAAGCTATCAGGATTCAAAGGTACATAAATATTCTGAAAGATCATCCTACTATTGCTCATACTGAATCCAGGCGCTTCTTCCACCGCAATACCAGATGCTGGTCCAGGCTCAATGACAACCTGTGCTTCCATAGTTTTGAGGTTCCCTACAATCATCAGTATTGACATCCATGTCGCTGGCGCCATCATCAATGATATCCGATTTACAGGTTTGGTCTTTGCCCCCACCGGGGGCTTTTTCAGAATTATTTTCCCGCGATCTCCAGGACTCCATCCTCTCCTGTCCTCCGGTCATGTGACCTCCGACCTCAAAATATAGGTTAGTTGTTCTAAATTAAACAGAAAAGAGACAGATTAAGTATGTAGCACAATACCTATTACACCTTTTTACCAAAAATAAGATATTTAGTCCAAAACATTTCGCCCTTTTTCTTTGGTCTCTGAAACTAAGTGCATGTTAGAGAAAAATCAAATATATACACATAACATCATTATACATTAAACATATTTCAACCTTGTAATAAAATGATACCATCTGCTTCAGCCACCTTTTTGTTAATGTTTATCACCTATGATATTTTTATTTACATCTATTTCATAACAAGAATTACATCTATTTTTATTTCTCTGGTATTGGATTTTATAAAGGGTACTATGGGTTTTTCTTTCATGTATTCAGGTCACTTGAGCCGTTTCTACTTGCTCAAGCCTCCTGACTTCATGTTTGGGATGACAGGGCTTAATTTGGTTAACATGTACAAATTGCTCTGTTACCGTTTCACCCTCTGTTCTTAATATTTTATATACCACTGGAGACACCTTATCTATAATTTGAAACGGCCCCTGTGAGGCCGCCAAATATTTAGAATTTTTCTGTTTACCTTTTCCAAAATTAAATTTATACACCTGATCCCCTACACTATACTCTTTCACAGATGTCTTTTTATCATAGTATGATATTGCACTGTCAGCAGCCCTTTCCAAATTCCGCTGCACAAAAGCAAATGCATGTTGTAAATGCTTCCTCAGTTCTTCCATATATTCATGAACTGTAGATGCGCTTACAAGTGTCTGTTCATGTGTCCTGTATAGCAGGTGTTTTGTTTTCAACACCATTTTCCTACCTGTCAATACTTCACGGGGGCTGATACCTGTTGCTTTGGCAGGAGTTGATCTGATTGCCATCAAAACCAGAGGTAAACGTAAATCCCAGCTGGAACCTGCCTCTGCTACAAACTTCTTTAATATATCCACAACAGGCCTGTTGCAATGTTCAATACCCCCAGAAGTGGCGGGTCTGTATGCAATATGCAGTTTTCTTTTTTACCCTCAGTATCTGTCACACTTTACTCATTAAAGCACTTGTGAAATTACTTCCTCTATCTGATTCTATTCTTTGTGGTAACCCAAATCTTGAAAATATATGATTCACCAGTAATGTAGCTGCTGTTTGCGTACTACAATCTGGTGCAGGAATACACTCTATCCATTTTGACATAAAACAAACCACGCTTAAAATATGACGGTTCCCCCTGCTCGACCTTTTTACAGGCCCTACATAGTCTATTTGCAAATCTGACCAGGAATGGTTAAGCCTCTTTTCATCAGTGGAGCCCTATGCATTGGTGAAGCAGGTTTAAATTGGGCACTAGTATACAATTCTACATCTTGGGACATATGTGGCCAGTAAGCATAATCATTTAGTATCTCTAATGTTTTTTTGTGAACCTCTGTGTCCTGCAGTTATTGCAGCATGTGCATGGTGTAGCATTAGCCATCTGAATGAAAGGGGTACCACCCACTGCGTTTGTCCTGTTATGGATTCTCTAACCATGAGTCCATCCTGTAGTCTGATTAGTTTTTTATTCTTTAATAACACCCTCAACTCTTCTTTTCCCGCACAATCATTTTCAGTTAAAGGATTTTGTTCAGGGTCTATCAAATGATTATAATATATTCCCAAAATTGGATCATCCTTTTGTGCCTTAATCAGATCTTGATCTGGTGTATCATAACTCCATTGCACTACTGGTTGTTCTACCTATTTTGGAGCCTTACAGCGTGTAACTGCATCAATCTGTATTTCACCAAGTAAGTGTTCACTCTCACATCACAGCCCCAATTTTGGCTAAATGATCTGCTTCATCATTTCCCTCCTTATCTTCTCCTGGAGTTTTTAGATGTCCACGTATTTTCCTCCGTATATTGTCAAATCATTCTCTGACACTAATTTGTCTATAGCCTGTATCATTTTTCCATGTTTGAGAGGCTTTTTATTGTATGTAATCATGCCTCTTGCTTTCCAGCCAGCAAATATTCCACAAAGCTATTTCGTGCATACTCAGTCAGTCACCATGACAATTTCACTAAATTTATTATCAACTGCAGTAGTAATTGCTTTATAAATGGCTCCCAATTCTGCTACCTGACTACTCCTAGCCCCAATTCTCATCCCTATACTAGGAATGTTTTCACATTTCAACCAGATATTTTCTATTCCTGATAACAATTGTTTATTACTGTCATTTTCAATGTGAAAAGCACAACCGTCAACATATACAGTTGGCAAATCCTTGCATGTCTTTTCATCAAAAGCTTTTTGTGGTGATTGTTCAAACTCCTGCAAGCTAGATTCTACCTCTACTTGATTTGATATATGTTCAGCTGCACAGTCATGTAGATCTGCCAATCCTTGAGCAACTGGGCTCTTTTTCTTTTGGCTATACCTAACTTCTACAGGAAAACCTTGCAATGCCAATGTCCATGAAGTAATTCTAGACTGTGCTAGGTTGCCTGACCTAATCCTTTTATTCTCTAAAAACTGTAATGGTTGATGATTTGTCTCAACGATTACCTTTTCTCCCTGAACAATGGGGCGGAAATGCTTTAACGCCCACACAGTGACCAACAGGGCCTTTTCACATTTGCTGAATTTAATTTCAACTTGAGAAAATGCCTTACTTGCATAAGCAATGGTCTTGTGATCCAAATCATGTTTTTGAGATAACACTGCTGCCATACAATGTTCAGAGAAACCTATTTCTATAAAGGAATCCCTGTTCTTCATGGGGTATGCTAAACATGGTGCCTTTATAAGACTTTCATTTAGCCACTGCCTCAGATTGCTTTTTTTCCCATTGCCATGGTGTATTCAGCTTCAGTAGTTTAGTCAATCGTTGAGTCATTTCAGCATAATTTTCAATAAATTGTCTGTTATATCCCGTCATTCCTAATAAACTTTTCAAACCTTTCACACTTCTAGGGTCTTTTCATGTCTGTATGGCCTCTATCTTTTTCTTTTGTGGGTTTAGTCCATGTTCAGTCACTTCATGGCCTAGAAAATGTACCTTTTTCTTGCACCATTGTGCTTTCTGTAAAGATACTTTGGCATCCGCCTTTTGCAATTGGCCAAGAAAATGTCTAATTTCTTTCTCAATTTTTTTTTTTTATTTTATATAGCTGATACATCAACTTTTCAAATATACATAAACATTTTTACAATTTACCATGTTCTTCGCATAAACAAAATTTAAATATACAATATATCTTGACACAGTGTTTACATTAACAAATGCATAACAATTCATAATATACAATATTAAAAATATATATTTTTAGAAAGAAAAGAGAAGAAAAAGATATAAAACACATATTCTAATTAAGAAGTTACAGCTTTATCCTCAGGGTATACTTCATCAAGGAATTGTACGATTGATTTCCATACGGTGCATTTGACACTTTGGAATATCGTAATCCATATCTCTTTATCATCAGCAGCATGTAGAAAATGTAGCTTGTTGGATAAGTGCCTTTCACGTTGTATATTTAGTTGCGGGCAGGCAATTATAACATGTTGCAATGTTTCTCTTTTTGTGTGATCTTTACAAAATCTACAGAAATCCAAATTGGGTGGTACAACTTTCCGCCTAACAAGAAATTCTCTTGTCGGCCACTGGGTTAATCTAAATTGTAAGTATTTCTTCCTTATAATTGGGGAAGGACACTTCAGCAAATAAGTGGACTTACAGCGTAGTTTCTTATGTCCAAAGGGATGTGTCTCAAAATCTTTATATTTTAAACAATGAATTTTAAACAATGTCTAATTTCATCAAAATGGATTTTTAAGCTTTCATTTTTAATCAGGACATCATCGACATAAACTATAATTCCTCTTTCCGCTGCATCAGGCATAGCCTTTCTCAAAAATATACCAAACTCCCTTCCACTATTGACATACCCGAATGGTGTTCTAACCCATTTGTATTGGGTCTTATCAAATGAAAATGAAAAGAAATTCTGAATATCCTCTGCCAATGGCACACACCAGTATCCAGATGTGAGATCTAATGTAGTAAACACCTTTGAACCATGCAGCTGAGCAAGGCCTTGATCAATGAATGGCAGTGGCCATCTGGACACAGACGCCATTGACCATTTGGCTTTAAAACACCCAAAATAGGAATGTTGGATGTGCTATGAATGGGCCTGATAATTCCCCAAGACTCCAAGTTTTTAATTATCTCTGCCAGTGACTCTAAACATGCCACTGGTAACCAGTACTGGCGCACAAATACTGGATTTCTATTACACCCTTCCGGTAATGTGGCAACATGTAAATTAGTTAGGCCGCAATCATATGCATCTTTAGCAAAGACATCTTTAAATTCCATAAATATTGTTCTCAATTCATTTTTATCTTCATCGCTATCACATGCATCTGCTGACAAAATCTGCTCCTCTACCATTTTTGAGAATTCTGGGAAATCCTCCAGTGGAGGAATCTCTGTGCTTTCTTCCAACTGTGTAGCTGTGTCTCTCCGTAAAGCTGCCACTTTTAAATATTTTGGCATATCAGCTTCCACTTAAATATGCTGATTTTCTGTTCAATTTTCATTTATGTCAAATACTATATAATCCTCTTGGTGACAGCACACTGTCTCATTTGAATCATAAGGATACACAGATGAATTTTAAAGATCCCTTTGGGCTGAGAATCCAGATATTCTGGTAATACAACCCCTGCATCTACATACCTTTCAGGGATATTTCCAATTACCATGTTATTGAAATCTGCAGTATACTGTGATTTTTGTATGGCCATCCCTAATGAAGAATTTTCCTCTTAATGAATATCCTGATGTCCTTTATTATTCACCATAATCTTGACAGACCCTTATCCAACATCTATCAATGGGGTGTATTCATAATCCAGGCCTTGTTGCTTCATGGACTCATTTAAACACACAAATGCATCAGCATCTTTCATTTGCTGTCCATTCTTGCACGTTAGCGTTATTGCAACCTGCTTGGTGAATGCAGGAATAGTAGTATCTTTCCTCACCTGTAATTCAATTGCATATTGGACCAGTTGTGCGCAATGATAAGCCTTCTTTTGTCTTCAAATTCAGGTGCAGGCCCACCTAGCCGTGACCATATTTTTTGATTAAGGAAATCTAACACCATACACATTCTGTGCATGATATCATTGCCCATGTAAAAGTCATTTTGTGTTCCACTCACTATCCACACATTATGCTAAATTGTCTTCTGCCCAATATTAATCTTTAGCATGCATCTGCCTACAATTCGGTTTTCAAAGTCTGGACTGTCCAAACCAGAGACATATTGGTTTTTAATTCTAAATTCTGGGGTCTCCTCCCGCTCCATTATTTTCTGCAGTAATTTCTCATTAATAAAGCTTCTTTGCTGTTCAAGCGCTAAGGTGGCTTTTATCACTTTAGAATGGTCATTTATACCAATGTGAACCCATGGTTGCTCATCTTCCATGTGTATTTCAGCAAGAGTGTTAATATGTTTTTCTGTGTCTGATTTAGGAGTAGTATTCTTTTTGCATTTCTTCTCTTTTAAAAAGAAGCGCAATGTGTGCTCATCTATTTCAGTGTGCCATTTTTTCCTAGGGTCTAAATAAATCTGCACAGATTGTCTTTCCTTCCCACTTTGCATTTTATCTTGACACATCAAGATGACAGTAACGCTAGGTATGCAGCTATTCTGGAGGTATACCTCCACTGCATCATTCATTTTGGCAGCGGTGTGGCATTCATTTATACTGCTGTTTTGTGATTTTATTTTCTTAGGTCTCAATGGTTTTTTGGTTAAGGACCACAGTACTCCATTCACCCCATCTATGAGAGGAGACAAGCTTTTCAGGCAATCTGTCCCCATCAGAAATGGAATTTCACAAATAGATGTGATCAATACATCCTGTTTCATTCTGTGGTTTCCTATCTTTATGTCAACTTCAGTAACACCTATAATAAGCACCTCCTCGCCGTTAAAATTATGCACTGGACCTTCACTTTACCTGACTGTGATCTGATTCTGTGGGGATCTCCCTACATTGATACTTTTTACTAATTCTTTGGACATAATTGTGGCCTGTGTGCCGGTGTCAATCATCGCAAATGTATTGCATTTCTCTTCCACAGTGATGGGAGCATTGTACCTGTCTTCAACTTCCTCTAGTACACATAAAAAATGTGAATTCTTACTGATTTCAGGATTCACCTTCCTCAGACCTTTTTCACTTTTGAATAAGCACATTGGTAAATGGAAAGACAGTTTTCCCTCCTTTCTGCCCATTTCTGTGTGAGAGACTTTATTCATTTCCCCATATTCAGAGGTCTTTTGGAGTGTGGCCACTGTTCGCTCATCCATCCGGGAATCATCAGAGGTCACACTACAATCCTCCAACTGAACATGTGTAAAAACATCACATGGTAATTTGCCATTTTCTAATTCTGTGCATTTGTGGTTATTTGGTATGGTACCAGTCTTTTTAACTTCTTCAAACATCTGTGGCTCAAAGAGCTCTTCAGGTGATTGATCTGTACCCTCCTTTTGAGTATCTATTCTTTCTGCCTGTGTTTGGTTAGTGTTTTGATTGCCCAGGGAAGGAGTTCTTGTCATGATGCCTACCCCCGGGGACCCAGACCAAGTCCAGCAACCCCAGAAGCAGGCATCAAGTTATTCCAAGCAAGCCCAACAACCCCTGCTAGGGGGTATTTGGGAGCAGTCCTGGCGTCTATGGCGCCAGGCTCATATGGAGAGTCAGTCCTGGCGCCATAGGCGCCAGGATCATAGATTAAACTTACCTGATGCAGACCATGCTGCAAACTTACCTGATGCAGACCATGCGGCAAGAGCTCCAAGCCAAAAGAGGCTTGGAAGGGACTACTTTACCTAGGGACTATTTTTTACTCAGGTGGGGCTGGGGAGGAATACTTACCTGGGACTACTTTGGAGGCTATTTAAACCACGCCCGAAGAGCAGCACATGCTTCGTGTTCTTCTGCATCCAGCAGCGTAATGCTCACCGTGCCTGCAAGTCTGCATCCAGTCTTCTGCCACGCCCGCCTCGAGTCTGGAGCTCCTAGAAAAAGGGAGAAAGAAGGAGAAAATGTTAGAACAAGAGCAATACCTTTGACCCTTACCTGAATTCCCGATCCATCGCGCCTTCGAGCTGGAAGAAAGAAGTTATTTTATGCGCGTCGCCTCGCCTGCTGCAGCGCCGCGCTGAACTCAACGGCCTTCGCAGCATCTTCACATTCCACCGCATCCTTCTGCATGTTCCCGCCGTACTCCGGCCCCTAAGGGGAAGACAAGAACAGCAAGGTGAGCCAAGGGAATACACAGAGGCAATATTACTAACCCCCCATAGACTTACCTGATTTTACCACCAGAGGTACTAATCCTCTTCACGGGTCGGCGCAGCTTCCACCGCATCCTCGCCGTACCCCGGCCCCTAAGGGGAAACAAAAGGACAGCAAGGTGAAACAAAGGGACAAACAAGGGGAAACCTCCTCACCACAATAGACTTACCTTATTTTACCGCCAGAGGCATTATTCCCCAAGACTTCATACTTTCTCTCAGCACCTGAATAAGGGAGAAAGCAACAGGTTACATATTGACATTATTTTATCGAACTGTGTTGGATAATACAAATCCTTACCTGAATATTACCAGTTGCCATGAGGAACTCTTTGCTAGGGTCAAGTTGCAACCTGCAAGGAATCGGACAGAGTGAAAGTCAGACATTTGAACTCTTACGAACTACATATTTACGGCATCTTGCCGGGAATCTCAGAGTCAATATTGTTCTGGAACTCACCAATTCCTTCCAGCCAGTGAAGCAACTGGTTATCTACGCGCCCCTGCGCTCAATGCAGGATGGAGAGCTCATCTTTCCAAACCATCAGGTGAGACTATAAGAGGGGACATCAAAGGTGATCAGTGGGGAAAACAGTGGGAGTGGGGGGGAGTTAACGCTCAACTCCACGGGTGGTTAATTCCCTTTCTCCATTTTCAGAAGAATATTCCTATGGGCCAAGCAAACAAAGCTAGGTGGGCCAGACCAGTCCGTCATCTCGGCACAACGCGTCACATTGGTGGAGACCTCAGCAGTCCAGTTCAGATCAACGCCCCTGTGGGAGCCAGGTGAGCGTAACAGAACGTGAAGCCTACCCACAAATTCCCACCCAGGCGTTATGGATACCTCAGAATCTGACCAATTGGCCCAATTAGTAGGGGAACTGAGGGCTAAAGTGCATTCCGCCCGTCAATAAACCAATGCTCTTAGGAGAGAACTGATTTTGTCAAAGGAGCGAACTGATGACCTTGCTAGGCAACTACTGCAAAGCCAGGCTAGACAAGCACCCCTACCAGGTCCCGGGGGAAATCCAGCTCCTGTGTCATCGAGTAACCCTGTGCAAGTAAACCTACCAGGAAATATTCCATTAGCTCTGCCCGAACGCTTTGCCGGAGATCCCAAAAGGTTTGCCGTGTTTATGAACCAATGCCACTTGCACTTTTTATGCAGACCTGGATCCTTCCCAAACGATCAAGCCATGGTAGCCTTTGTATTGTCATATCTCAGCGGCAGTGCAGCTGATTGGTCAATTCCACTAGTTACTCAGGCTGACCCAATTCTTCAGGATTTTCAGGGCTTTCAAATGAGCATGGAAAGACTGTTTGCCCGGCACTCCCAAGGACAGGCCCTGGATAATGAACTTTTGTCCCTACGACAAGGTAACCAGGACCTTCTTTCCTACATCGCGACCTTTAATAGGTTGATAGTGGAAACAGGATGGCCTGAGGTAAAACAAATAACGTTATTTCATCGAGGGCTTCGAGGAGAACTCAAGGATGTCTTGGCTCTAGTCGTGAACCCACCTCAAGACTGCGCTGAATATATAAACTTAGTGGTCCAGTTAGATCACAGACTTCAGAACAGAAAGGTGATCGAGCCAAGTTTGAGAATCGGGTGTTGGTCAAAACCCACGCTAACACCAAAAGAGCAGATGCTTCAGAACCCATGCAAATCGGAGGGGTTAAAGGACCCTTAACCCAGAAGGTAAGAGAAAGGAGGCGGCAAATGCAATTGTGTCTATATTGTGGAACTTCTGGGCATTTTCTACGGGATTGCCCTGTAAAACCACCCAAGAAGCTGGTAGGAGCTGCTGATAAAAGCCATATGGAGTCAGACTCGGGAAACGACCACGCCCGACAAGCGTAGAGGTCCGCTTGCCGAGCTTGAATCATACCAATTGTCCTCGTAGATCCAAGGCAGCCATCGCATATGCATGCAGTAAGGGCATACATTGATAGCGGGGCCATAGGAAACTAAGTGGACTACGAATTGGCTTCCAGGATGAATCTACCTCTCTGCCGAAAAACCACCTCAGATGTCATCACCACAGTCGATGGAACTGAAATTGCCTCTGGGCCTGTAACTCATTCCACCACAGAGATGACACTATTGGGTCAGGATGGGCATCGAGAGACTATTGTGTTTGATCTAATCAAAGCCCCACAGTTCCAAATAATACTGGGGATACCTTGGTTGGAAACACATAATCCTTGTATTGATTGGCGAGAGAAGAGAATACCCTTCCCGGATTGTGCACAAACCTGTTACCCAAAGAAAAATCTGAACGCAGGCCTGGCCACAGTAACCACAGCAGTCGTGCAACTACCTCCAGAATACGAAGAATTACAGGATTCCAGGATGTCTTCCAAAAAGAACAGGCAAACACCTTACCACCTCACAGATCGTATGATTGTCAAATCGATCTCATACCCGGTGCACAACCCTCTTGTAGTAGGATCTACGCCCTTACGGAACCTGAGAACCTTCACCTACGACAATACTTAGACCAGTCCCTTGCTAATGGCTTCATTCGCCCATCCAAGTCCCCTGCATCTTCAGCTTTGTTCTTCGTGCCCAAAAAGGAAGGTGACCTCAGAACGTGCACAGACTACCGCGCATTGAACCAGATAACTGTTAAGAACCGATACCCATTGCCTCTGATCCCTGAACTACTAGACCAAGTGAAGGACGCTTGCATATACACTAAGTTAGATCTCCGGGGGGCATACCATCTGGTACGTGTAAAAGAGGGCGACGAATGGAAGACTGCTTTTCGCACTAAGTATGGGTTATTCGAATACTAGGTGATGCCTTTCGGGTTGTGCAATGCACCAGCAGCCTTCCAATACTTCATGAACAATGTCCTTCATGAACTCATTGAAGTTTGTGTTGTTGTATATATCGATGATATTCTAATATACTCCTCTTCAGTATCTGACCATGTGAAGCACGTCCGAGCAGTCCTTGAGAAATTGCGCCAGCACAAACTATATGCAAAGCTGGAAAAATGCGTTTTTCATTCCACAGAAGTTGAATTCCTAGGGTTTATCCTGACCCCAAAAGGAGTCCAAATGGACTCACGAAAGGTGGACGCAATTCTTAACTGGCCATCACCAAGTTTAGTTAAAGGAGTACAAAGCATGCTTGGCTTTGCCAATTTCTACCGCAGATTCATCCCGGATTTTTCATATGTTGTACATCCCATCACAGCACTCTTGCGAAAAAATTAACGCTTTATGTGGATTGAAGAAGCTGAAAATGCCTTCCAAGAGCTGAAAGCGAAATTCACGTCTGCACCTGTATTAAAGCACCCGCGCCCTGAACTTCCATACATAGTGGAAACTGATGCATCCACTCTAGCCGTGGGAACTGTCCTGTCTCAAAAGGACCCTGAAACTGGCCAGCTTCACCCAGTAGCATTTTGGTCCAGAAAGTTCTCGGCACCCGAGTTAAACTATGCGGTTACCAACAAGGAGTTATTAGCCATTAAATCCACCTTCAAGGCTTGGCGGCACTATCTTCTCGGTGCCAGGCATACCATTACTGTGATCACCGATCACCGGAACTTACAGTATTTAAAGACAGCCAAGGCCCAATCGTCACGCCAACTCCGATGGGCATTGTTCTTTGCCGAGTTCGATTTCGTGATAACCTATCGACCAGGTTGTAAGAATGGTAAAGCAGACGCCTTATCCCAAATAGGGATGAGAGAGGCAGAAGTGAACCCAGAACCAGTACCTATAATTTCCGAACAAAGAATTCTTGGCATGACTACTCTACAGACACTAGAGGACATTCAGGTAAAGATCCAGCAACTCTTTGATCCTACAGCCCTGCAGGACTGGGTAAAGAAAGGCCCGGACTACTCTGTCACCAATGACCTGCCTTATTACCAAGGGCGGCTATTTCTGCCACACAAGGAACTACAAGAGCTAGTCATTTCCCGTTATCATGATACCCTAATGGAGTGGAACCCAGGTATTGCAAAAACTGAAGCTAAAATTAAGAGACAATTCTGGTGGCCCACCTGGCGAAAGGATATTAAATCATTTGTGATGTCTTGTGGCATTTGCGCCCAAAACTAAAGTCAAAAGAAAAAGCCAGCTGGACTCTTACAACCTTTAGATATTCCGCCTACACCATGGCACACCTTATCGTTAGACTTTATTACTGATCTACCCCCATGCAATGGATTCAACACCATTCTAGTTATTGTGGATCTTTTTTCCAAGATGGCCCACTTTATTCCTTTAAAGGTATTACCTTCAGCTTCAATCCTGGCCAAGGAGTTCCTCGAAAACATTGTTCGCATACACGGATTTCCGTCTGTATTGGTCTCTGACCGGGGCAGTCAATTAATTTCACATTTTTGGAAAAAATGTTGTCAATTGGCGCAAATCAACGTGAGGTTATCGACCAGTCACCACCCCCAAACCGATGATCAAACGGAGAGGACCAACCAGACTGTCGAACAATACCTGCGTTGTATGTTACATCAGACTGAGAGTAATTGGAAAGACATTCTTTGGATCGCTGAATATGCATACAATAATACAGTACATTCTGGAACTGGACAAAGCCCCTTTTATACCTTATATGGGCACCATCCTCGAACCTCAGACCTTGACTCACCCCAACACTTAGAAATGCCCGCAGTGGACCATCTGCACGCTACAATTACACAAGCCTTTAAGGAAGCAACTACACATTTAAAAAAGGCGAAAGAAAAATACAAGAAAGATGATGATCGGCATAGAAGTGATACTCCACAATACCAGATAGGGGACCAAGTATGGATAGCCACAAAACATGTACCTCTAAAGGGAACACGGACCTTTAACCCCAGATATTTGCGACCTTACTCTATTAAGGCCATTATCAACCCGGTGGCTGTCAAGTTGGATTTACCTGCTAATATGCAAATTCATCCCGTCTTTCATGTGTCACTTTTGAAGCCAGTGCAACCAGGGTCAAGATTAACCAAGCCACCAGACCCCATCCTTGTAGACGGGGAACCGGAATGTTAAGTTAAGAACATCCTGGACTCCAAGCTGATAAAGTCAAAACTTTTTTATTTAATTGAATGGAAAGGTTACGGACCACAGGAAAGGTCATGGGAACCTAGTGACCACGTTCATGCACCCCGATTGGTGAAAAAATCCCACCGAAATTTCCCAGACAAACCGAAACCACAGGGAAGAACGGCTTTAGGAGGAGCCTTGGGGGGAGTGCTGTCATGATGCCTACCCCCGGGGACCCAGACCAAGTCCAGCAACCCCGGAAGCAGGCATCAAGTTATTCCAAGCAAGCCCAACAACCCATGCTAGGGGCGATTTGGGTGCAGTCCTGGCGTCCATGGCACCAGGCTTATATGGAGAGTCAGTCCTGGCGCCACAGGTGCCAGGCTCATAGATTAAAGCTTACCTGATGCAGACCATGCTGCAAACTTACCTGATGCAGACCATGCTGCAAACTTACCTGATGCAGACCATGCTGCAAGTGCTCCAAGCCAAAAGAGGCTTGGAAGGGACTATTTTACCTAGGGACTATTTTTTACTCGGGTGGGGCTGGGGAGGAATACTTACCTGGGACTACTTTGGAGGCTATTTAAACCACGCCCGAAGAGCAGCACATGCTTTGCGTTATTCTGCATCCAGCAGCGTAATGCAAGTCTGCATCCAGTCTTCTGCCACGCCCGCCTCGAGTCTGGAGCTCCTAGAAAAAGGGAGAAAGAAGGAGAAAAGGTTAGAACAAGAGCAATACCTTTGATCCTTACCTGAATTCCCGATCCATCGCGCCTTCGAGCTGGAAGAAAGAAGTTATTTTATGCGTGTCGCCTCGCCTGCTGCAGTGCCGCGCTGAACTCACCGGCCTTCGCAGCATCTTCACATTCCACTGCATCCTTCTGCATGTTCCTGCCGCACTCCGGCACCTAAGGGGAAGACAACAACAGCTAGGTGAGCCAAGGGAATACACAGAGGCAATATTACTTACCCCCCATAGACTTACCTGATTTTACCACCAGAGGTACTAATCCTCTTCACGGGTCGGCGCAGCTTCCACCGCATCCTCGCCGTACCCTGGCCCCTAAGGGGAAACAAAAGGACAGCAAGGTGAAACAAAGGGACAAACAAGGGGAAACCTCCTCACCACAATAGACTTACCTGATTTTACCGCCAGAGGCTTTATTCCCCGAGACTTCATACTTTCTCTCAGCGCCTGAATAAGGGAGAAAGCAACAGGTTACATATTGACATTATTTTATCGAACTGTGTTGGATAATACAAATCCTTACCTGAATATTACCAGTTGCCATGAGGAACTCTTTGCTAGGGTCAAGCTGCAACCTGCAAGGAATCGGACAGAGTGAAAGTCAGACATTTGAACTCTTACGAACTACATATTTACGGCGTCTTGCCGGGAATCTCAGAGTCAATATTGTTCTGGAACTCACCAATTCCTTCCAGCCAGTGAAGCAACTGGTTATCTACGCGCCCCTGCGCTCAATGCAGGATGGAGAGCTCATCTTTCCAAACCATCAGGTGAGACTATAAGAGGGGACATCAAAGGTGATCAGTGGGGAAAACAGTGGGAGTGGGGGGGGGGTTAACGCTCAACTCCACTGGTGGTTAATTCCCTTTCTCCATTTTCAGAAGAATATGCCTATGGGCCATGCAAACAAAGCTAGGTGGGCCAGTCCAGTCCTCATCTCGGCACTACGCGTCACATTGGTGGAGACCGCAGCAGTCCAGTTCAGATCGACGCCCCTGTGGGAGCCAGGTGAGCGTAACAGACCGTGAAGCCTACCCACAAATTCCCACCCAGGCGTTATGGATACCTCAGACCTGACCAATTGGCCCAATCACTAGGGGAACTGAGGGCTAAAGTGCATTCCGCCCGTCAAGAAACCAATGCTCTTAGGAGAGAACAGATTTTCTCAAAGGAGCGAACTGATGACCTTGCTAGGCAACTACTGCAAAGCCAGGCTAGACAAGCACCCCTACCAGGTCCCGGAGGAAATCCAGCTCCTGTGTCATCGAGTAACCCTGTGCAAGTAAACCTACCAGGAAATATTCCATTAGCTCTGCCCGAACGCTTTGCCGGAGATCCCAAAAGGTTCGCCGTGTTTATGAACCAATGCCACTTGCACTTTTTATGCAGACCTGGATCCTTCCCAAACAATCAAGCCAAGGTAGCCTTTGTATTGTCATATCTCAGCGGCAGTGCAGCTGATTGGTCAATTCCACTAGTTACTCGGGGTGACCCAATTCTTCAGGATTTTCAGGGCTTTCAAATGAGCACGGAAAGACTCTTTGCCCGGCACTCCCAAGGCCAGGCCCTGGATAATGAACTTTTGTCCCTATGACAAGGTAACCAGGACCTTCTTTCCTACATCGCGACCTTTAATAGGTTGATAGTGGAAACAGGATGGCCTGAGGTAAAACAAATAACGTTATTTCATCGAGGGCTTCGAGGAGAACTCAAGGATGTCTTGGCTCTAGTCGTGAACCCACCTCAAGACTGTGCTGAATATATAGACTTAGTGGTCCAGTTAGATCACAGACTTCAGAACAGAAAGGTGATCGAGCCAAGTTTGAGAATCGGGTGTTGGTCAAAACCCACGCTAACACCAAAAGAGCAGATGCTTCAGAACCCATGCAAATCGGAGGGGTTAAAGGACTCTTAACCCAGAAGGAAAGAGAAAGGAGACAGCAAATGCAATTGTGTCTATATTGTGGAACTTCTGGGCATTTTCTACGGGATTGCCCTGTAAAACCACCCAAGAAGCTGGTAGGAGCTGCTGATAAAAGCCATATGGAGTCAGACTCGGGAAACGACCACGCCCGACAAGCGTAGAGGTCCGCTTGCCAAGCTTGAATCATACCAATTGTCCTCGTAGATCCAAGGCAGCCATCGCGCATGCATGCAGTAAGGGCATACATTGATAGCGGGGCCATAGGAAACTAAGTGGACTACGAATTGGCTTCCAGGATGAATCTACCTCTCTGCCGAAAAACCACCTCAGATGTCATCACCACAGTCGATGGAACTGAAATTGCCTCTGGGCCTGTAACTCATTCCACCACAGAGATGACACTATTGGGTCAGGATGGGCATCGAGAGACTATTGTGTTTGATCTAATCAAAGCCCCACAGTTCCAAATAATACTGGGGATACCTTGGTTGGAAACACATAATCCTTGTATTGATTGGCGAGAGAAGAGAATGACCTTCCCGGATTGTGCACAAACCTGCTACCCAAAGAAAAATCTGAACGCAGGCCTGGCCACAGTAACCACAGCAGTCGTGCAACTACCTCCAGAATACGAAGAATTCCAGGATTCCAGGATGTCTTCCAAAAAGAACAGGCAAACACCTTACCACCTCACAGATCGTATGATTGTCAAATCGATCTCATACCCGGTGCACAACCCTCTTGTAGTAGGATCTACGCCCTTACGGAACCTGAGAACCTTCACCTACAACAATACTTAGACCAGTCCCTTGCTAATGGCTTCATTCGCCCATCCAAGTCCCCTGCATCTTCAGCTTTGTTCTTCGTGCCCAAAAAGGAAGGTGACCTCAGAACGTGCACAGACTACCGCGCATTGAACCAGATAACTGTTAAGAACCGATACCCATTGCCTCTGATCCCTGAACTACTAGACCAAGTGAAGGACGCTTGCATATACACTAAGTTAGATCTCCGGGGGGCATACCATCTGGTACGTGTAAAAGAGGGCGACGAATGGAAGACTGCTTTTCGCACTAAGTATGGGTTATTCGAATACCAGGTGATGCCTTTCGGGTTGTGCAATGCACCAGCAGCCTTCCAATACTTCATGAACAATGTCCTTCGTGAACTCATTGAAGTTTGTGTTGTTGTATATATCGATGATATTCTAATATACTCCTCTTCAGAATCTGACCATGTGAAGCACGTCCGAGCAGTCCTTGAGAAATTGCGCCAGCACAAACTATATGCAAAGCTGGAAAAATGCGTTTTTCATGCCACAGAAGTTGAATTCCTAGGGTTTATCCTGACCCCAAAAGGAGTCCAAATGGACTCACGAAAGGTGGACGCAATTCTTAACTGGCCATCACCAAGTTTAGTTAAAGGAGTACAAAGCATGCTTGGCTTTGCCAATTTCTACCGCAGATTCATCCCGGATTTTTCACATGTTGTACATCCCATCACAGCACTCTTGCGAAAAAATAAACGCTTTATGTGGATTGAAGAAGCTGAAAATGCCCTCCAAGAGCTGAAAGCGAAATTCACGTCTGCACCTGTATTAAAGCACCCGCGCCATGAACTTCCATACATAGTGGAAACTGATGCATCACTCTAGCCGTGGGAACTGTCCTGTCTCAAAAGGACCCTGAAACTGGCCAGCTTCACCCAGAAGCATTTTGGTCCAGAAAGTTCTCGGCACCCGAGTTAAACTATGCGGTTACCAACAAGGAGTTATTAGCCATTAAATCCACCTTCAAGGCTTGGCGGCACTATCTTCTCGGTGCCAGGCATACCATTACTGTGATCACGATCACCGGAACTTACAGTATTTAAAGACAGCCAAGGCCCAATCGTCACGCCAACTCCGATGGGCATTGTTCTTTGCCGAGTTCGATTTTGTGATAACCTATCGACCAGGTTGTAAGAATGGTAAAGCAGACGCCTTATCCCAAATAGGGATGAGAGAGGCAGAAGTGAACCCAGAACCAGTACCTATAATTTCCGAACAAAGAATTCTTGGCATGACTACTCTACAGACACTAGAGGACATTCAGGTAAAGATCCAGCAACTCTTTGATCCTACAGCCCTGCAGGACTGGGTAAAGAAAGGCCCGGACTACTCTGTCACCAATGACCTGCCTTATTACCAAGGGCGGCTATTTCTGCCACACAAGGAACTACAAGAGCTAGTCATTTCCCGTTATCATGATACCCTAATGGAGGGGAACCCAGGTATTGCAAAAACTGAAGCTAAAATTAAGAGACAATTCTGTTGGCCCACCTGGCGAAAGGATATTAAATCATTTGTGATGTCTTGTGGCATTTGCGCCCAAAACAAAAGTCAAAAGAAAAAACCAGCTGGACTCTTACAACCTTTAGATATTCCGCCTACACCATGGCACACCTTATCGTTAGACTTTATTACTGATCTACCCCCATGCAATGGATTTAACACCATTCTAGTTATTGTGGATCTTTTTTCCAAGATGGCCCACTTTATTCCTTTAAAGGTATTACCTTCAGCTTCAATCCTGGCCAAGGAGTTCCTCGAAAACATTGTTCGCATACACGGATTTCCGTCTGTATTGGTCTCTGACCGGGGCAGTCAATTAATTTCACATTTTTGGAAAAAATGTTGTCAATTGGCGCAAATCAATGTGAGGTTATCGACCAGTCACCACCCCCAAACCGATGATCAAACGGAGAGGACCAACCAGACTGTCGAACAATACCTGCGTTGTATGTTACATCAGACTGAGAGTAATTGGAAAGACATTCTTTGGATCGCTGAATATGCATACAATAATACAGTACATTCTGGAACTGGACAAAGCCCCTTTTATACCTTATATGGGCACCATCCTCGAACCTCAGACCTTGACTCACCCCAACACTTAGAAATGCCCGCAGTGGACCATCTGCACGCTACAATTACACAAGCCTTTAAGGAAGCAACTACACATTTAAAAAAGGCGAAAGAAAAATACAAGAAAGATGATGATCGGCATAGAAGTGATACTCCACAATACCAGATAGGGGACCAAGTATGGATAGCCACAAAACATGTACCTCTAAAGGGAACACGGACCTTTAACCCCAGATATTTGGGACCTTACTCTATTAAGGCCATTATGAATCTGGTGGCTGTCAAGTTGGATTTACCTGCTAATATGCAAATTCATCCCGTCTTTCATGTGTCACTTTTGAAGCCAGTGCAACCAGGGACAAGATTAACCAAGCCACCAGACCCCATCCTTGTAGACGGGGAACCGGAATGTTAAGTTAAGAACATCCTGGACTCCAAGCTGATAAAGTCAAAACTTTTTTATTTAATTGACTGGAAAGGTTACGGACCACAGGAAAGGTCATGGGAACCTAGTGACCACGTTCATGCACCCCGATTGGTGAAAAAATCCCACCGAAATTTCCCAGACAAACCGAAACCACAGGGAAGAACGGCTTTAGGAGGAGCCTTGGGGGAGTGCTGTCATGATGCCTACCCCCGGGGACCCAGACCAAGTCCAGCAACCCCGGAAGCAGACATCAAGTTATTCCAAGCAAGCCCAACAACCCATGCTAGGGGCGATTTGGGTGCAGTCCTGGCGTCTATGGCACCAGGCTTATATGGAGAGTCAGTCCTGGCGCCATAGGTGCCAGGCTCATAGATTAAAGCTTACCTGATGCAGACCATGCTGCAAACTTACCTGATGCAGACCATGCTGCAAGTGCTCCAAGCCAAAAGAGGCTTGGAAGGGACTAGGCACCATCATTTCGTTGATCCTGACTTTCACTCTAATTATTGTTCATACCTGACATATCAGGCCGATATCCTGCCCGGGGCCTGTCTCCTAAGTACCTAGGACTAATGTAGTTCTCCCTATTACTAGGATCATGTGATTGAAACATTGGTGCAGGGGGTGACAACCTCTGTTGATTACCCCTTTGTTCAGGTGCCGAATTATTTTTACCTGGACTTTGAGCAGACTCAAGGGACATTTTGTCTGACCTGATCTCCATCACTGTTGCTGAGGGGTCTTTAGATTTTGGTCTAGTGTCTCTCATTTTATCATTTTCTCTACCTGGACAATAGAGTACTTCATATAGTTTTGTTCTTTGGTGTACAATCCATTCAAGGGACTTGTCACAGTCAAATTCACGGACTAACTGTGATATGGTGTCTTTCTGTAGCCCATAGAAGTATGCAGTTTTATACTCATTGGAATTGGGGTCAAAAGATACATCAAAGCGAGAAAAAGCTCTTTTTAAGGCTTGCAAAAACTGGCGAGGTGACGTGTTAGCCCAGCCGTAATCGTGTATGCAATCCTTTTTTGCCTATTGCAATGATTGGAAAGGAGAAAAATGAACTCTAATCTCTTTTTCAAACTCTGCCCATGTCTGTTCTGCTGTTCATTTAACCCTCTAATTATACTGGCTGTGGGAGCATCTAGAGGTAAGTGAAAGTATTGCCTGTTGCTCCTTAGATATCTGGAGGGCTTTCAATATATCATGCACCGCTTCTAAGTGGTCCTCTATACAGCACTCCCCTCCTTTTTTAAATGATTTGATCAGAGCTTTGATTGATTTCATTATTTTTATGAGCCAAGGGAATACACAGAGGCAATATTACTTACCCCCCATAGACTTACCTGATTTTACCACCGGAGGTTCTAATCCTCTTCACGGGTCGGCGCAGCTTCCACCGCATCGTTGCCATACCCCAGCCCCTAAGGGGAAACAAAAGGACAGCAAGGTGAAACAAAGGGACAAACAAGGGGAAACCTCCTCACCACAATAGACTTACCTGATTTTACCGCCAGAGGCTTTATTCCCCGAGACTTCATACTTTCTCTCAGCGCCTGAATAAGGGAGAAAGCAACAGGTTACATATTGACATAATTTTATCGGACTGTGTTGGATAATACAAATCCTTACCTGAATATTACCTGTTGCCACAAGGAACTCTTCGCTAGGGTCAAGCTGCAACCTGCAAGGAATCGGACAGAGTGAAAGTCAGACATTTGAACTCTTACAAACTACATATTTACGGTATCTTGCCGGGAATCTCAGAGCCAATATTGTTCTGGAACTCACCCATTCCTTCGAGCCAGTGAAGCAACTGGTTATCTACGCGCCCCTGCGCTCAATGCAGGATGGAGAGCTCATCTTTCCAAACCATCAGGTGAGACTATAAGAGGGGACATCAAAGGTGATCAGTGGGGAGAACAGTGGGAGTGGGGGGGTTAACGCTCAACTCCACGGGTGGTTAATTCCCTTTCTCCATTTGCAGAAGAACATTCCTAAGGGCCAAGCAAACGAAGCTAGGTGGGCCAGTCCAGTACGTCATCTCGGCAGTACGCGTCACATTGGTGGAGACCGCAGCAGTCCAGTTCAGATCGACGCCCCTGTAGGATCCAGGTGAGCGTAACAGTTCTAGCATCCCCACTTACTCCCTGTTCAGTTGTATTCCCCATGCATGAGTTATTTTTCTTAAATCTATCTCTTTGTTCTTTTGGAATTTCAGGTTTTCCTTTTTCATTTGTACAAATCTCCAATGTTTGATTTAGCTCTTGGTTAAACCGAAGTTCTTTTTTAGAAGTATTTGCACTTTCTGTCACATGTTCATTTGCCAGTACCTTCATTTTTAAATCATTAGACATCTCAGAGTCATTATGCAAAATCACATCAGGGCAATCTGTTTTCTTAGCATTGCAGGTATCATTACTACTTTGATGACTGTTTTTGTGCTGTACAGAGCTTTCCTATTTGCTCAGCCAACATTTTCACTTGAGCCTCGAGACACTGGAATCGTTCCATTTCTCTAGAATCCCCTCTCTGTGACCTAGGTTGATATTGGTTATTTTCCCCCTGATTGAATTTATTCTGATCTCTCTCAGGAGAATGATTTCTGTTGGGATTGCTTCTGAACTCTTGATTCATATGTGGAGGGGAGCGGGGTATACCCATCCTTTGGTTGTAGTCCCCTGGTGGTGGTGATTCATTGTATGGACGTGAAGCATAATTCATATTATGCCTTATGTTGATTCCCATTTTCAGTAAATCGATCCACATATCGGGGTCTATCCTGATTACCATATATCATGGTGTTAGGGTCAAATCTGCTCTGTGTCACTCATCTTATTAATTACCTCCTGCATATCGCTCATTTGCATTTGGCATTCATTCAATTCTTTGTTTCTCTTGTCTCTTTCATGAAACATTTTAACCATTTCCTGTTCAGCATTTTGGAGATCACTTTCTTTCTCACAATGTTCTTTTTGCAAAACCTGCATTTCCAAAACAACCTCATCTTTGTCTTGTCTAATATGGTCTACCAACGCTTTCAAGTGTTTCAATTCTTGTTCACTATCCTCAAACTGCTTCTTGCTTTGAGACAATTGAGTGTCAAGATCTCTATATTTTGATTGCATGTCCTTTTGACATACCTCCAATTCTGATCTTAACATTTCCTCTTTTTCACTTGCTCCATCCAGATCAGTTTTTAACCTGTTAATCAGCTTGGTATAATTTTCTTGCATTCCCAGGGATCTATTTAGGATAAACCATATCTTGGCACATAGCCGTATCAGACAATCTTTCTCTGCATGTTTATCAACTGCATCTAGTAGTCTCAAAAGGCAGACCTGAATTATACTGCCTTCTGCAAAAATGCTGTCTAATGGTTCTTTCTGTACTTCACCATAGATGCGGTCATGCCATTCTGTGGCATTATTTGAGGAGAATGTCCCATGTGCATAAAGCTTTGCCTCCAGATATTGCACTAGCTCTGGGAATGTGGCCTCCATTTGAGACATGCTAAAATTCACTTTTAGTGTCACACTACTATCATGAAATGGGTTCGCTCTAGTGCATGTATGGTAGTGTGAGACACACTTGCCACGCCCAGTAGGAGCTCTATAGCCACTTTCCCGGCCAACGCACCACGTATGTTGGATATTTTGTGTATATTTGGGGTCTGGCAGTATTTTCTTACAGCCAAAAGAAGAGTGGTAGTTTGGTAATAACTTATCCTTGCATTTAGATTGGGTTTGGCCTCATATCATTCTAGTGACCATACCTTGTTATATTATATTGGCGAATCTAGTAATTTGTACTACTGGTGGTATTTTGTGGTGATAGGTCATTTAGTGGTGAGCATAGTTTCCTTCCCTATATTATAAGCCCATCATAAACAAAACCTTCATTTCTAGTAGAATACCTCCTAGTGATCTATAGAGGGCCTTGGACCTACACACTTAAGGGGACCTAACACTTTTATATAGAGTGCCACCTACAGCCTGTGGCCGGTATCACAGGCCTATTGACACCAGTGATCTATGGCCATAGGCATTGCTGGCTCATGGACCTCCAGCAATCTATATTATATTAGATACCCTCCAACAACATGCAAGGAGAGCACACACACACACCTGTTTATCACTGCTTATTCTTGGTTATTATTCTATCTGCATGGGCAAAATGGCAAATGCATTACCAAAGAGAATAAATCTCCCCTGTGTCACAAATACAATCCCAAATGCAATATAAAAAAAAATACACCATTTGCTTTTATATATTATTTGTATTGCAAACAAATACAATTCACAATAACAATCTTACCATGTGCATTTTCCATAATCTGCAACAAAAAGAAAAGAAGAAAGAATACAGAAACAGAGAAAACAAGTTTTTTTTCTTTTTAAACATATGACTTGCTTTTTAACATTATACACGTGACGAATCAAGATGCAGAGGGTTTCCCTTGCTACTCTGACTACCTGATATTTTTAGATCGGTCATTCGTCAAACAACGGCACACAGAACTTCACTTAAACTGTCTGCTTACCAGAAATATTTGTGGGTCTCTCCCACACATGACCTTCCTTTGCTCGACTCCAAAGGACAGGCCCAGTCAGCATGAGCTGTCCCTGTTATCTTAGTGTCTGGGATGCATGGCGAAACTTCCAAGCCAGTGACACCAAGAACATCTATCTCCAGAGCCCAGCCGACATGATCTGACTTCCCTCTGTCATCTTTCCATTAGAAAAACTCAGAGCCTTCCCACATGTGACGTGACACATCTGCAGACACTTCCTTCCAATCATATTAGCAGAAAATGTATTCTGTTAACACCCTCATGTCCCAAACAATGGGAGCTTCAGATTATAATAACTGTATCTTTTTCGATTTCCTGCTGCCTTCCTTTCTGCTTTCTGCATTCAACACAGCAAGAGAAAAGAAGAGAGAAAAAAAAATACAGTGCACGTTTAAAAAACGAATTTCAAAATATGTATTTTCACCTCATTTTGTCCATGGGACTACATTATAATGTTAATGAGTTAGCATTAGTGATTAGTAATTGTTAAAGTTAGTCAGTTATATATATAATGTAGTTCTTCTATGTATGAGGAATTCAAGAGAGAAAAAAAAATGTGTGCACTTTACTGTCTGCAGCTTCACATTGGGCTTTGGCTGCATTATGAATTCCACATCTTGAATGCCTCCAGCCACATATTCACATGTTATACTGGCAACATAAAAATGACTATGTGTGTGCCACATTATTGCTGGCAACAAAAAAACTTTCATCACATTTAGTGAAGCACTATATTCTAAAGCGCTATAAATATCATAAAGCGCTATATATTACTACAGCTACCGTATGTAGACTTTACACTGACCACGCCTTGGCAGTGAATAAGCGCATGATTATGCGTGCCTGCGTTGTCCCTTTACCAAAGCACTCTGTCTGTTTTCTGTTTCTTTCTTTTTGTTTTCATCTCTGCACGACTTGTAGTACAAAGGCTAAAACCACCTTGACCTCCGAAAGTGCTCGCTCGACGGCAGGGGCGCTCGATCCCAATGTGTGGGAGAACGGGCCTTCGTATAAAAGAATTAAAGTAAACACCCTTATAGATGATCCATGTGATAATCTTGTGCTTTATATCACGCTCCTAATGTGAGTCGATACTATGCCAGTAGACTTTGTGAGATTATAAAATAGACAGTTACTTTATTTTTATAGAAATCCTGACGAGCACAGCAATTTTAAATTATGCAGATTGTGTATTGTCTCCATGATTCAAAGGGAATGAATTACATCTATAAGACGCCACCCGTTGTGTACTTACCATTCCCTGGGATATACATACACTTCATTCTGTTATTAAGTCAGTAATTGGTGATGGGATTCTTTTTAAATCACAGTAAAGGAATAGTGCATTGGGTCACTGACTTCTGGTCCACACTTTTATGTTTTCATAGGAAGGAAGCCATGAGGTTGATTTATGCCCTCACATTACGCCTATTGCAAGTAAATACAATGGGTAAGTGAGTGAGTTTCGTAGAACATTATTTCTAATTTAAGGCCAAGTCTGACTCACGTTATCGATTATTTAACAATCGATGAAGAACCACTATTAAAGAGTTGCTCTTATTTGTGTTCATGTTACAGGACATCACAAAGGAATAAAGAGCAAGTTACATAAATTTTAGATATTGGTGACTACACAGAACACGATTTGAAACCCCCTGAAGAATTTCCTAAATTTGCAAATAATTTGTAGCATAGGAATGAAACATGTTGGGTTGTTGACGACACAGAACTCGATTTGAAACCCCCTGAAGAATTTCCTAAATTTGCAAATAATTTGTAGCATAGGAATGAAACATGTTGGGTTGTTAGGAGCTGTATTTACTAGGCTTTATGAATTTGAGCACTTTTGTACTTTTGTAATTCTTTCAAGCTGTAATTAATTAAGCTGCTTTTATGTATTGTTATGTAATGTTAAGCGCAAACTGTATGTTTCTGTAGGTTTGTTTGCCTTGTCACTGAGTTTGTGAATATATGTCACAAGAATGTGTAGTACCAACAGGGTATTTCTTTATCAGTTTTTATTGATCTCAACAATGTAACTGTATTTAAATAAAACATTTTTGCATTTTTGTATTAACGGGGGAAAATAGAATTCTTTTTCCCTTAATATTGCTTTTCACGTGGTCTCCTGTAATCCAGCGAACTATAGTATATGGTCCTTTTTGATTTCTTTGAAGTTGTAACCCGGTTGAACAGTATGCTAATTCCCCTGGAATTCCCCCTTTTGTAGATGGCTCCCCTAGGTGTAGCACAAACATTTTTTTAAGATATCCCCCCACTGGGGCAGGACCTCCAGAAACTCATGCAGCCCCACAGCCCCGACCCCCCACCCCAGCCATGGGCCCTACCCGAAAAGGACTTTGTGCCCTGTTCACTCTGTGAAAATGTTGATTTTATAAGAAATGGCCTGCAAAGAGTTGGATACCAATGGTTTATGATGTTTCAGTCTTCTGTCGACTTCTTCAGGAGCTCCTCCATTTGAGGGATAAACAGCTTGGAACCCAAGATAAGAAAGTGCAGTAGAAGTGCTTTCTGGGCCACATCCATCTTCCATGGACGAATTCAAATTCTGAGGGGCCACCAAAGATGATCCTGATGCTGCGACCGAAACACACAACCCACCAAACGTCACATTGGATGACAATTTTGAATAAATGTCCATGCTGGCAGCAGTCGTAATGTGCCCTCCTCACTCTCAGTACTTCTGAAACCTTTTGGAATTCTCTGACCAGTCTGAGTGATATAGCCTGCATATGTTCACATTCTGATAGAGAAGTTTGGTGTGGAATAGGAGCACTTCAAAGCGACCTCTATTATCCTAACTGTGGGTTTCACAGACATGGCTTCCGTAGATGGGGCAGGGATCTTGGCTAATATGTTAGAAGGCTGGGCGTTCATCTTTTCCATTTCAAAGTCCTTGAGAGGAAATTGCACTTCCCTATGTTAATGACGTAAGGTGTGAAGCTTGCTGCTCTAGTAATTGTGGCGTGGCAGACAAAGGAACTGCCTTAATGTTATGATTCTTCTTCATGTACTTTCTATGAGAGGGTTCCAGCTTAGGTAGCTGCCAACAGCACATTTCCAGTTTATACAGGTTGTTTGGGGACCTCTTCCCTAATCCTGTAGGAATATGCAGAGCGTAAACACACTGTGCCCAATACCTTCCAACTAATTGGATGCTCACTGCGCAGAGGTGGAGCCTGTGCTCATTCCCACTCATTAATTAAACCTTGGGCATGCCACTCCTGCAGCAGCACTGTGCTCCACGTCCCCATTGGTCCTAAATCACTGGCCTTGGAGTGTGATGGTGGAGGCGAGAAAGGCCTTGTTCTGCCAAGCAGTACCACCGCCACAAGAGACCCCC
Source organism: Ambystoma mexicanum (assembly GCF_040938575.1). Lineage (NCBI taxonomy): Eukaryota > Metazoa > Chordata > Amphibia > Caudata > Ambystomatidae > Ambystoma > Ambystoma mexicanum. Next base: position 1,001,818,774 of record NC_090929.1, on the reverse strand, counting down.
AGAATTCCTGCTTTCACCGTGGCCTTCTCAGCAAAGCCAATTATTAGCATATAGATGGGCAGCTCAGCAATACACACACAAATAAAAACAATGGTAAGGTGAACAAAATGTAGAAACACATCATGCATATACTTTTCTTAGTGAGCGGGACAGGTTGGAGACCTGCATCTCAGGAAGACAAAGAAACAAAAGATGTGCAGTAGGGTGAGAGAAGCCTTTAATGAAAACAGAAGGAAAATTAACAGCAAGAAGGGACGTAAGCAAAACAAGTCTGACCTCCCAGTGTTTTTGGAAGGATATTTTGGAAAATATGTCTTGGGAGGCATGGTGTGATGAACACGATGGTTGGGATGTGTGAAGGCATCATGAAGCAAGACACAGACAACAGATTCAAAGTTCAAAATAAAATGGTTTATTAAATCAAATGTCAGGATGGTAGAAGGCCTAACTTGCCCTATGCTAAGGATGGATTTCTCTACCTGATTGAAACTAAGGAACGTCTGAGTCAAAGAGTTCAACTTACACGTCTGTCTGTGTCTGAAACCTATCCTTGCCCTCACAATTAAAGCAAAACAGTGTATAGGAATGTCAATAATAAAAGAAATAGTGATCAACACAAAGTTCTGAGCTTCTTCTAGCTCTTAGCTTCCTTTTCAGCTCCCCTTCCCTAGGTTCAAGAAAGTTCCACAAAAGTCTCAAGATTACTTTTCTCAAGTTCAACGCAATCCAGTTCCACACAATCCTCAGGGTTCCCTTCCACAAGTTCCAAGCAAAACAGTAAAAAAGAGAAGGGTCTTGAGGATCCGTCCTCAAGACAGCATTTGCAGTTCCTCAAGTGTCAGGGTTCTCTTCCCCAGAACTTCAATGTAGCAAATTATATTGGTCATAGTCTTTCAAGGTTTAACACAACTCCATGCCAACTTGGCCCTCCTTCTGGTTTGCATCACCAGCTCACTTACAGTGCTCCATCTTGGCTTATTTCACAATGTCTTTGGTGTTCACAATTCATGGCTCCCTGGTCTAGGCACAGTTGTCAGACCACATGGTCCACCCATCACAGGTTGCGCAACCAGGAACCCTAGGCTCTTCAGCCCACACAGGTTCTTCTTTATCTTCCTCTGTGCACAGATTCACATTCACCTAGCTTCTTCTTGTTGGCCTATTGGCTTTATGTGTAACTCCACACTCTCCTGGCTTCTCCTGATTAGCCTCTTGGCTTTGCCATAATGTGTTGCACATCTTATGCTTGCCTTTGGCCTTGCTGCGCTATATCCATTCATAAAGTTCACCTTGTGGTGGTCTGGTTTAGGCCCTACCTTTCTGACACACTCTTTCACACTTGTGCTCTTTTCCGTAGAATGCTTTCAAAGGGGCACTATCCCCTATGGTTTTCATAAGCTATTAGGTTTGCCCATGAAGTTTCATTCAATTCGATATTCAATATGTGTAATTTCTGGATTACCGTGAATTGGTCGAATCTAAAATGATTGAGGGAGAAAAAATAGAAGGTTATTTTGTCTTACCGTGCCCATTTCAGATAACCCACTCTCATCTACCCCCTTACTTACCCCTCAGCGTCACACTTGGCTGTCTGCCGCTGACTCACTTTGTCCCTGCCTGTTTCCTTCACATCAGTGATCAGGATCGGGAACCGGTGCCGCAGGGTCCTTTTTTTTTTTTTTTTTTTTCTTTTTAAACTTTGTTTTTCGAGAAGCTGGGGACACCCCTGCAACCTCTGAAGCCATCACAGTGAACAAGGGTGCAGAGGACACACCCGCAACCCACACCCGCAACCCCTGCTTCCCTTGTTCACTGTAATGGCTCGGAATGGGAGACTTCATAAAAGTTTTCGGCCATACGTAATTTTCATATAGCCGAAATACGATCAAATCTCCCATTTGTTTTTTTTCTAACAAATCTATCTTCAGATTCCGTAATTTCACTTTGTTTCAAGTTGGTGCCACAGGTCTTCTGGGACATCAGCTGTAGTCCTGGCTTCCTCTCAGGTCCAATCAAGGCTGACTCCTGATGATATAGGTCCCCTGCTCATCTCTCCCACAAGGACCTCCATGTTGCTCCTTTTGCTGCTCCACTGGTCTCCATTTATACACCTGCAACCACTTGACAGGTTGCAGGTGTGGATTTATTTTTAAAATTTATTTTGGTTGGCTAAATTAAATTAACCTTTCTAAACAAATTTCTATATAACACTTTACATTACAAATCATATCATAGCACATCAAGAAGAGACAAAAAGAAACACCATGAAAATATAAAATCAACATAAAAGTAGCTTGTCAAACTTAATTCAGAGCATTAGCCACATATAAACTAACTAATACCTAAACATATAAAATCTAGCAGAACAAAGTAAAATAATCTTAAGTGACTACGTGTTATGTTTCAATACACTGTAATCAACTCAATTGATACAAAATCAATCTATGGACAAAACTGAGCTTAAAAATTGCGTTGAGGCTGTTCTTATTGAAATTTTAGAAGTAGCAAATAGTTAATTCCACAATTCATCATCTGAGCGCATCTAGTAATGTGTTTGAGTTAACTTGTGTAAAACAGTTATCCTTTGCTTCCTCAACGCAACACACACAATTAGTAGATGTTTTAATGTCTCTTCCATTCCCTCAATTTTACAGAATCAACAATATGATGCATCACGTTGGATTAGTCCCCTTCTCAATAAGATTTTATTGGTTGGCCATAAATTCATCCGAAATCTTAGAATTTGACTTCTAAGTGCTTTTGACGGACACTTCAATAGATAGTCAGTTGATTGGCGACAGTTTTTATGGCCAAAAGAAGGTCTATCAAAATCTTTTCGCAATAAGCATTTCTGTTGGGTGTGATGCCAATCCAGTTGGTATAATTTAAGTTTAGCTCTCGTTGGATTATTAAGCAAAAGATCCAACGAAATATTTGCTTCAGACAAGTCAGAAAGTACACTGTCTCTCCATCTAGATGGAAAGGAGTGTGGGGACAGCAGTGATAATTGGCCAGTATTGAGAGCAAATTATTTGTGGCAAAGCCCAATAAACATTTTCAAAAGAGCCAGCATTTCTTCCAAGAAACTTGAATATGAATTGATAAAATGCCCAATTCAAATCGCAAGAGAGCGGTTGGTGTTGAGTCAGGGAGTTTGAGTACTTTTTTCCAAAATTGAGCTTCCACTCTTTCCCAATACAGTTGTTTATCAGGAGGCCAAGATTCAGCACCATAGGTAATAATGGGGATAACGTTCTGTTGGAAAAAGGTTAAAACATGTGCACAAGAAAAGTTACCAAATTTAGCCTAGAGAATCTTGGCCTGAGAAATTAAAGTAAAAAGTTTACCAATTATGCTAGCTTTATGAGGGGTATTGGCAGGAGAATTGCTAAATGTAACACCAAGATATTTATAGTCGGTGACTATGGACAGTTTTTGATTCTGAAGCACCCACTCATAATGTTTAGATTGGCTCGATTTATTTTTCCCCAGTTCCATGATTTGGGTTTTCTCTAAGTTAAACTTAGATTATTTTTGGCAGCAAATGTTTCTAGTTGGTTAAGTAGAGACTGCAGGCCACTTGGAGTTTGTGAAATGAGAACCAAGTCATCAGCATAGAGAAGCCATGCGATGACTTGGTTGCCAAGCTTGGGGCATCATTTATTATCCTCAGAAATTCAACTCCCATGTCAAGGATGAATAAGTGAAACAAGGTTGAAGCTAAAATACAACCTTGCTCAAGCCCACGTTTAATGTTGATTATCTCTGATAGTAGTCCACTCAAATTCAATTTGACCTGCATTGTTGTATTTGTATGCAGGAGATTTATCAGTGAGATGAGAGATTGTGGGCAACCAAATTTCAGCAATGTATTGATTAATAGTTGTCCGTCGAAAGCGACTCAAAAATCTACAAAGGCCAAGTGCAGGGGTTGGCATCTTGTTGCGTAAGCTGATTTGATGGCATTAAGCGTGGTAATATTAATAGAGGTCCCAAGGCCCACAACAAAGCCAGTTTGAAAGGGATCTCTTCGATTTTCACTAATGGCCCATGTATTAAGATCTCTCAGAATGATGTGGCTGTAAATCTCCCCTGGCGCATCAAGAAGCGCTATGGGACGATAATTAGCTGGCATCGTGCAATCACCTTTTTTGTATATTGAGACCACTATAGCTTGGCACCAAGATGTTGGAATACGTTGTTTCACTTGAATGGAGAGAAAGATGGTGTATAGAATGTTTGCCCACGATTCAGGGTGCTGTTTTAGAATAAAATTCGAAAGCCCATCCGGTCCAGGGGCTCTGGAGGAGCTGGCCTTATTTATGTAAAATAACGCATCTTCTCGATTGAATTTGAGAAGGAAAGGAAAATCAATTGGTTTACACAGTGTTTCATCAGAATTAGTCTGCGGGAGATCATAGATGTTAGTAAAGTATTCTACCCAACTTCTTTCTGATACACCATTAATTTGGGAGTACAACTGAGAGCAAGTTGTAGCCGAATTGATTAGCTTCCAGATCTGAGAGGTGTTTTTGTCACCCTGAACTGTGTGCAGCCACTGCTCACCGTCTCTTTGGAACATTTCCGCTTTATGACCGTGTAACCAGTTCTTGCAGTCGGTCTTTAATTTGCGTAAGGACGACTCGTGATAATGTATTGGAAGAAGCAAAATTTGCCTTTTTGTTTGCGAAACAAGGACTTTCTGAGTCTGACTGATTGATCACTCATTTTTGAATAAATGCTTCCAGGGCAAAGTTAGTCCAATGCAGTCTACTGCGCTGAGAATTTATGGTCAAAGTACCCAACTGTTGCTGCTGAAGCTGTGATTTGGCTTGAGCATGAACCACAATTCGGTGTGGATTTCCATTTGGGCTTGGGTGACCATAATTAAAGGGACATGCCTGACATTCAAAGCACTCTGCAGGCGTCTTCTTAGTCCCAGTACCAGAGTGGTGGAATGAGGTTTTAGTGTTCATTACTCTTAGTTACCTCTTCCTCATCCCAGTACTGTCAGAGGCAAAATGTGGGGAAATGAGGGGACAGGTTTTACAATAGCCCATAAAGGGCAGGGGAGGGTTAGGTTGGTCTTCAATAGGGAAAGGGGAATACCATGTCCCCCTGTGGGCACCCCCACTCCCAATCCCCAAGGCCCCTCGACCCAAGTGATCCTCCCTCACTTCTCCACCCCCAGGGACAGGATTCAAAAGTGATGGCCTGTCCCTGGCTACCTGAGAAGAGCATCCAGGATGAGTATGAGTGAAGATACCCTTAGGTGGTTTCTTACAGAGGTTAAAGAAACAACCCCTCCTGAAAGTATTGTGAGGAAGTGGGTGAGGACCAAGTGAGGTTGAAAAGGGTTTGTGTAGGAAAACATTGCATTTTGTTGAGAGGAGAAGAGGAGAAATCCCATGAGAAGGCATTAATGAAGACTTCTAAGCACTAGATTAAAGATTAGTGTTTTAGTGTACTAGCAGGTAACATGGGGACAGATTTTCGAGATTAAGGCTAGCAGCTGTGGCCAAGGAAGTGATAAACTGTTGATGTTTTGATTCGCTGTTGAAGGCAACTGCCAGATTGTGAACCATGAGGATGGGGTTAGGAGATCAAGTGGAATACAGCTGGGCGATGGCTTTAGAGTTTTGGTGATAGATCTGTTCAGTTTTTTAGTATTTAAGCATCACGCACCATAGTGCCATTCATTCACAAATGGAGGGGAGGAAGTTGGTGATGTGCAAGGATAATTTGGGTGAACAATAAATAAGGAAATTAAGAAGAAGAACTGAGATATAGATGTAGCACTACATAGAGAATGCTGACATATTGAGTTCCAAATGATAAACTTGCTGCTCTGGTTAGGATGGGCTGCACATCCTGATGTCCTTAGAAATCAGTCAGGGGCAAGTTCATTCTTATTTTAAGGATGAGTAATTGAAAATTTCACAACATGAAGACATGACATGTAGCAGGGATTCACCAGATCAAGAGCACCAGCTTCCCAGAAGGGCGATTTCATGTTGCATTGCCATGACATTCCATAGTTGTCTCATTATATTAGGACAATGCATAAGTACACTTGCACAGTACTTGTAATACGCCATTTTGGAAACCATGCTCTGGTGCACAGGCTGACAACAAACGCTACCAAATGCTCTTGCTTTTGTAACTCCAAACACCAGTCTTTGACCTTTACTCTCCGTGACATTCTAAAGCAAATAGTTTGCCAGAAACAGGAACAAATAATGAATATAATTGTGTGCAGAACACGTGCAAAATGTGGCAACAGTTCATGTGAGCATTTCACTGCTTCAAATAATGGGTATGTCCAGAAATGTGTGTGTTTACCATAGAAACGTTTGATGTAAAGTGGTGGGACATTTTACCACATCAATTAAACGGTTCTCCATACACTGTGACAGTACCACATGGGGAACATCTGAAGAAATGTCACCACCAAATATGGTGTCAAGAGATTTCTCATTAATGTGCATCATTGTTCCTCTTCCAGTTAATAAAATGCAATCGGTATACATAGTATACAATTAGAATACACGTTAGGAATAAACTGCAAGGGAGTGGCCACCACATGGCAGCGTATTATACCTCCCAGCGTTGATCTCTATGTGCCAACCTGTCAGTTTAAAATGCCATGTCAATTTCCAGGTGCCTGTTCAGTTTTGAATAAACTGCCAAGCCATTTTACAGCTCCGTGAATTAACGCATGCATTAATGCTGCAGTAAAACACATTGAGGCTTTTTTTCTAAACAAATCTGCAGGGGCCCTCCAACGGATGCACTTACATGCTATACAAAACAGTTTTAAAATGGGACCGAGCGGCAAAGCAATATGTAAACTCTTTTAAACCTTAGTTGTATGCCTCGATTTACTGCTCTGGGTATTATAAATTGAGCCCTATTACCTTGCTGGCATCTGCACTGCCCCAGAAAAATTGTGATGACTTCTCAATAAACCAGTGCCATTGTTGTCCCAGTAAAATGCAGGCTCATTAAGAGTATGGATTGGTGGGAAAAAAGTGGCAGTAACGGAATTTCCATATCTTTCCCTGCTCCACTATACTATGGGCCTCATTATATGTTTGCCGGTCCGGGAACTACGGTATCGGTAAGCTTGCAGGTACCGTAGTTCCTACGAGTTGTGCTCGCGGGTGCCTTTCTGTGCTTGCGGGTGCCGCTCTGCCCGCCAGGTCGGACCTGGCGGGCAGAGTGGCACCTGCGAGCACAGCATGTTGTATGCACCGGCACCGTTCATAACTGTGCCGGTTCATCCGGCTTCCCCATTCCCATTGAGCCTATGGGGCTCAAATGGGAATGGGGAAGAATTTTTCCCGGTGCCCAGTAATGGGCAAATACCGGGTCTGTCAAGGCCGTAATGACCCGGTAATTGCCAATTTCTGGATACCAGAAAAAATAAAATACTGGTGGCAGCCATGCCTGTATTACAGGCCCGGCTACCGCCAGCCTTGTAATGAGGACCAATGAGTTGGCCCTGGAGTGGTGATTTACCTCCAGCATCATACTGGAGGTAAATCCTCCCACTTTTTGCAGAAGAATCATCAAAATTAGCAGAATTACCGCCACAGTAATTCCAGAGGCGGTAGGTAATTCCACCAAAATCCCCCATGGAGTCCCATGGACTCCAATTAATGGGGACTGACAATGCCACCACCACTTATAATATGGAGGTAAATCTGCCAGACCAAGTGGCGATAACAAGAATTCCGTTGGGAGGTATTCCAGCAGATTTACCACTGGAATACCACCCAACTTTGTCATGTTGGCGTGTTTCTGTTTTCTTTGATTTTCAACAAACTTTATTCAGGAAAATGTACAAAAAGAGACCTAAGTACAAGTGATAGACAATTACCACATTACGAACTCATTTTAAAACCATGGTGCAGTAAAATAAGTGTAAAAAACGGTTTACACTTGTTTTACAAATCCACGGCATTTAAAAAATCTTTTGCAGATGAAGCGGGAGACTGGAGGTGAAACACGTTTCCTCCTTCTCTCGCCTGTTCCGCCTGCAAAAGCACCTTTTTTTACGCCTACATTACATTTTCATGCAGGTGTAAAACAAACGGACTTCTATGGAATACACCTCAATTTTGCACCTGCTCTAAGAAGGCCGATTCCAGAGGAATGTATTGTAAAGGATGTCTGTAAAGTGTAATTTGCAGGCATTATTCACATCGTTCACAAAACGGAGAGTAACATGAAAGCATGAAGGGGATTTTGACTCTTTTTCCTCTATCATTTTCAACTCCGATTTGCGGACCTGAAAAAGTGTGTGCAAGGATCCAACAGCATGTATGTGCTAGCGACGGTGGTCCACTCCATGCAGTTTATCACTTATAGTAAAATGAGCCCAAAGATGTGTATGGCACAGTGCATCAGAACACAGTCAATTGCTAGTTTTTAGCAAAACAACACCCCACCACTTCAGTAGATCGTACCAATCATCTGTAAAAAAGAGGGGAGAATGAAAGAAAACAAATATTAGTAAAGCGGGAAGTGGTGAAATATGGTATCACCAAGAACATCAACTATGTATATGTCGCTGGATATCACCAATTCTTCAGTTACCAAACAGCTTAAACTGTTAAGAGATCACCTCATTTCCAGCATTGCCAGATGTAGTCATGTCTGACTGCCGGTTCTCTATATCTGATTGCCCCTATTGCACATTACGGAACAAAGGATCTATTCAGACTTGTAAACTTGTAGGATGACCAGTGAATAGGTTGAACCAAGCATAACCAGGTGGGTGTCCACATGAATCCTTTTGCTCATGCCTGGCATCTTTTGTTGGCCATTGTCTTTCTACATGTAAATATCATCCTAAAACGCGTGATGCTCAGCGTAATCACATTGTCATGCCGCAACTAATTTGCAAGCAGACAAGTGTGATGTCATTCTGAAAAATGTTATATCAGTATTGCCATCGTTAAACACAGAATGATGGTGCCATCTGCAATGCCCAGATGAAACTGCAAAGCCAGGCTCTTCAAAGCAATCCAATTGTTGCCCCAGAAAACTAAATGATCATGCTATATCTACAATGACCACCTGAACATTTGATGCCAATATAAGTAATGCTATGATAATATTGTTCCAGAACACCACCTTATTACAAAAGTATAATACTTTTTTATTGGTATAATACTTGTATGGCATTTATTAAACTTTACTCACAACTTTGGTGGCACTGTTGATACATACAGAAAACAGTGAGGCCAATTTAATAAAAGATGCCATGCAGTGGTTGCCCTCTTAAGCACTTTTTCATGTGTGTGTGTCTATAGGCACCTATTTGATAAAACTTGATTCCTGGCATTATCAATGAAGCTTCATGATGAGATGTCTAGTTAAAAAACATCCCCAACATATTTCAGTGCAGGGGCATTGGCGATTTTAATCTCAACCAGTCAACGAATGACCATTTCCACTGTTGGCATTTTAGTTTGGGGTATTAATATAATTATTAACATGCTATCATTCGTTCAATTAGGACCTTAGTTGTGGAATCACTTGAAGGGCAGAATTGACCAAGGTAGTTCCTGCTTGTGATGGTGGCAGTCACTGTGCACATATTCAGCATGGAGTTCTTGTAGAGGTCTGCAGATTAGGTATAAGGTGATGGGTTGTATGGATGAGGCCAGCTTGAAGGATTCCAAACGATATGGTTCCAAAGAGGTTTTGAGTGTTAAATGTGCAGGTGGATCTGAGGACCCTTCTGTGATGGACATCATTCTCACAAAATGCTTACATTAGTAACAACAATGTTTAGATAGTGTCCGTTTTATGCAGCATCCAATAACAGGAGAGGAGGTGGTAAGGTTGGGATGGGGCCCTTTTTGTATGATAAATAGATCATGCAGGTAGTTGTCATTGATGAGGTTCTCTATGTCGGTGGCAAGTTCGACTGTAGAGTGGGCGTTTGTGAGCATGAACAAAATGTGTGTTTGTGGTGTGGCGATAGGGATTTGAAAGTAATTGCTTACTTTTTTCGTGTGATGTGGTAGGTGAGAATGGGCTAGAGGATAGCATTAGGACGTGCATGTCCTACCACTGCTTAGCGAAGGACGGTCCTTACCTTTAGTCATTTCACTCCCCCCCCCCCTTGTCTTCTCAGTGCTTAACTTAGATACCCAACTAGGCTGCTGGAAATACAGGCTATACAGAATGGCGAATTAAATTCTGACATACAGGAACTGGTATATTACTAGTGCTTTTCAATAGGTATTTCATCAGGGGAGATTCAATTCGTTTTCTGGCAGGACCGGCGATGGAGAGGTGAGTTGTCCCACTAGCCTGACGGTGCCATTGCTGTGTTTGAGTCACATACACATCTAAGAATTCCATTATTTCATAGTCTCTTGTTTTGAGGTTAGGCCCTGTAAGAGTGGCAGAACTTGCTTGACAATGGACGGGGAGTTTGCCCAGGCAAATGTTGGAATCTTAGTAGCCTTCAATGTCTACTTCACCCAGTGTGTTTGTATTTTGTATTTGTATTTATTTGATTTATGAGGTGCTATTGCTTAAGAGCCATACATACCATGTTAAAACAGTACAGACAATAGATGCATACAAAATTCAACCTAAAGCAGGTGAGTTAAGTCACAGAAGACAGGAGATGGCTTTTGAGGAAAGTGCAAAAAAGAGAGTTAGACGATATGGACCGGAATTGTAGTGGTAGGGCATTCCAGAACTTGGGAGCAAGAAGACCAAACAAGCAGAAACGAGACAGAGAAGAAGGAGGCTTAGGGACAGATAGAAGGAACTTAGATTCAGAGCGGAGAGCACGGGAAGGGATATACATAGACACCAAGAAGCATAGGTAACCCGGTGCAAGTCCATGGACAAACTTGAAAGTGATACAGAGAAAATGGAATTGAAGATGAGCTTCAAAGGATAACCAACGAAGGAAAGAGGAGCAGGAGAAATAGAGTAGCGAGGGGGGACACAGCAGAGATGCAAACAGCAGAGTCAAAGATAGAGCGCAAAGGAGCAAGATGGGAAGTCGGAAGACCAAGAAGCAGACAGGAGCAATAGTCAAGGTGGGAAAAGACAAGGGTAGTGATTAGCAATTTAGTGACATGTAAGGTAAGAAAAGAGAAAGCTGTTCTAATCTTAGAGCATTGAAAGCGACATGACTGTGCAGTGTTGGGAGATGTGAAGGAAAGAGAAGAGTCAAAAAGAATGTCTAAGTTGCAGGGGAGAAGAAGAACAGTTGGAAAGCCAATGCCAGGGGGTGAATGGGAGGATGAACACTAGAGACAGGGTAAAAGAGAATGAATGTCTTGGTAGCATCAAGATGGAGAAAGCAAGAGTGCATCCATGCATGCTTGGATGGCGAGCATGCATTCAGAAATGGAAGAATGCAAAGAATCAGAAAAGGAAGAGAAGAAAACCAACGGTTATGAGTCATCCTCATAGAAGTGTGCTGACAGACCAAAGGAAGAGACAAAGGCAGAGAGAGAGAAGTATATAATGAAAAAAGAAGAGGACCCAAGAATGAGCCCTGAGGGACTCCATGTGCAAGGGAAAATGCAGGGAAATTGGATCCACCCCAGGAAACAGAAAAAGAACAGTCAGAAGGATAAGGCCTAAACCAAGCCAGTGCAGAGCCAGGGAAACCAAGTGAATGTAGAGTAGAAAGTAGGGTGCAGTCATCCACGGTGTCAAAAGCCACAGAAAGATCAAGAAGAATAAGAATGGAAGATGGTTTAGAGTGCTCAGCAGATAGCAATGTATTAGAGACTGACAGAAGCGCCTTTTCTGTGGAGTGGAACGGGCAGAAACTGGATAGAGCAGGAGGGAGGAGAGAGTTAAGATCGAGATCAGATGACACCTGAGTGTAAACCACACTTTCTAAGATCTTAGAACAGTATGGAATGTGGGAAATAGGGCAATAGATGGAGCAGAAGTGTCTGGAGAAGATTTTTTCAAGAGTGGGAGTATAATAGTTGCTTTGAAATCAGTAGGGAAAGTGGCAGAGGAGAGACATATTGATTAAAGAGTTTAAATACACTAGTAAAAGTGGAACAACCTTAGTAATGCGAGTGGGTTGAATATGGTCAAGGGGAGAATCAGTAGGATGAGCACAAACAAGGTACCCAGCACTATCAGATACAGATATAAGGGAAAATGTGCGGAAAAAAGAGAGTGGACGTGAGGCCGTATCCACAGATTAGTTATCAATAGGTGTGGAGGAGAAGCATGGAAGTGTGACCTTAGAGATGAAAAAGGCAGCAAAGTCAGATGGGGAGAGTGAGCACGGCAAAAATGCGCTTTGCATGGTTCCATGAATCAGGGTTTGTGTTGGCAGTTCAAAGTCACTTTTCAGCAGTGCAAATTCACTTTGAGCCGGGCAAATATTCCATAAATCGGGCCGTTAGTCTCCCTCCAGTTTAGTGACAAACCTGTTACTCATGGACACAGGGGTAAGAGCACTAAAATGTGTGGCCTCATGGAAACCTCTTTTCTTTGGTTTCTTTTGGTTACGATGAACAAGTCAAAGAAGTCAAACAACTTAAGTCATTCTGGGGTGTGGTTAAGAGTACAAATGGTAAAAAACGTTGAAGTGATATAGGCACCTGGACACACTGTTAAACAGACTAGGGGTGTCCAATTTTTTAATCGAAGAAATTACAATTTCGGAAGAAACGATCAGGGTAACCAATTCTAAGCATGACAACTTGTGCAGGGCCAAGATCGTTGACTTGCTTAACTTGGCAAGATTTCTATGACATTTGCCTGTTAAAACCAACCTGCTCCCGAACCATATCTTAATGAAATGCACCCAAGTTATCACCAGGCGCTCTATATACAATTCAGATCAAATGTCTTTACCCGTAGCAGAGCTTATTTCTAAATGCTCTCGGAGTTCCACAAAATTCAGCCCTTTATGCCCTTCAGAAGTAGAATCTGAAATGCATTTTCTGCTGCTGTGCCCAGTGTATACAGCCTTGAGGAAAAGATGGTTGCTCCCATTCTGTTTTAAATACCAGACAATGGATGCCCATGCCCTACCTAAAATGACTCACTACAAGGATGTATAATTTGCCACGTTTAGCTTTTCAAACAAGGCATGGCAAATTCGTACAAAATCAAAGATACGAGTACAAAAGATGTAATCACCCTTAAAATTGTCAGTTTTACAGCCTTTTATAGAGGTAAATATTTACAATTTAGAGGGTATATGTATTTATATGTAAACATGACTCTGAGATGAATTCTGAGGATGAAGACTGCCATGTTTTTATGATGCTCTGGAGCACAGATTATGGAATGTATAGTGTGGTATGTTTGTGTTACAGTTTTATGGGCCACGCCCGAAATAAAGTTACTTTGATTTGGTTTACACTGGTATTTGAACTAGTATTTGGGGCCTAATTGTATTTTTCAGTTTTAATCTGTGTTTTGTCAAGGAGTCGAAGGTACTTTATTTTATTGCCCTGGGTGTTTATGTTCCACTGTTAAACACCTACATGCTGCAAATGAATCCAGAAGAAACACGTGTAACTGGTCAAATAGAATTCGCAGCCGGATATCATTTTTGGGTACAGCTAAAAGCCAATGGTGAGGTACTGCAGACCACTCAGTATATCGCTAAATACAGGTGTTCTTTGCTCTCTTCCTGGTCTTCCTCCCTTGATAGAAAGGTTAGTGCGAGTCCCAGCAGCAGTGCTTTTCTGAATGTCTCAAGCTTGACTGACTAGAGACACAAGCTACACCTCACTGACAAGTGGAGCTGTCATATATCTGGGATTGCTTGTTGTCTCGTACACAGAGGATGCAATTTAGCATTTCAGGCTGGATTGACCCTTTTAAACCCAACCGTAATTTGCATATGGTCTTTCTCCTTCTGTAATGATAGGACCCAATCTACACCTCACTGATGATGCTCAATACAAGTGTCGATTACCTTCTTCCTGGTCTTGCCCCCTTTCTAGAAGATTTGGTGGGGGCACCACCAACAATGCTTTCCTGAAAGTCCCAAGCTTGCATGCCTAGATGCACAAGCTTCACTGATGATGCCCAATGAGGCTAATGCATGTTTGGGGTTGTTTGTGGTGTTATGTAGTGTGGCTGTAACCTAGCAGATTGGGCGTACCTGCTCCTTTTGGGGTAGGACCAAACCTGCTCTGCATATTTTCTTTCTCGTCTTCTGTAATGTCATGGCAGGCTGAAAACCAATGGTCTGGAGAATTGTCCTTGCTTTGAACATTTTCCAGCCATCACTCTTTTGTTTTGCTTGTGGGGTTCAGGAGCAACATCATAACATGTTTTCAGAAAGTGAGTAGTGAATGAATTTCACAAACGTCTGAAAATGTAGTAGCAAAAACAGTAAAGGAATGAATAAGTGCTTGGGACATATAGAGGAGAGAACTCAGAAGTGGCTTGATCTATGTCCAATTGGGAGAATTCTTGACATGCCCTGGCCTCTGGATGACCATCAGACATGAACTTGAGAAGTCATTGCCCTGTGGCTAAGCCCAACAACACCAGCCCATTCAGATTTGTTCCAATTTACTTTAAGTCCAGTCCGCTTCTGGGACCCATAAGGCAGAAATAGATCAACGCTAAAGACCATGTTTGTTAACTGCCTGTTGAATTGCTATTTGTTCCTTATCACTATATTAGAGTAGTACATTCATATTGCTGAACCACGAGAACTTTTAAATACCTAGATTCGAATTTTAGCTCTTTGATGATTTTAGCATTTTATTGATATATGCTGCCTCATTTAACTCTCATTTAAAGTCATCCCATTGTTCTCAAATTGTGTAACCTCTGTGTATATTTGGGCACTCTTAGTGACTTAGGAAACACTGCTAATCCCTCTTTGTCGTTTACATACTGTGAACTACAATTCCCATCAGAATTGTAGTCAGCGCGCTAATTTAGCTCTTTCCAGGCGCATTACCGCCACCACGTCAGGGACTAAGAAGTCTGTGTAAGTCTGCGTATGGACGCGTTTGGCTTGCTGGGCCCCTGTCACACCTGCCTATGCAGTGACATATAATTTAGTGCTTTTGGAGTGGTGATTGTCTCCAAGTGATATGGAGCAACATCAATCACTGACAGATATGTTACCTGTCCAGCGACTACACCGGGAAAATACAGTACAACTTTTCCTAGATTATCACTTTGTATGCACTGATATTGTAAAGGTACCAGACCCCACTCCTACATGTGGAGGAACCTGAGTGTGTGGGTTATGTTATACATAGTAATGTACTCAGGGATAATGTATTAGAGCAAGGGTCATCAGGGAGTGAAAAAGGAATTGGTACACTGTCCAGCCAGCCAAATAGCGACCCTTATGGAAGGGCAGTAGATAGCCCTAGCAATTTGCAGATTATACAGGAATCTGTTAACGTTGCCGAAGGCTGGAAAAACCACTGGTACTGAGACAGTAAAAATGTTACTACTTAATACTAGGTTATTGCCAAAACATTTACTCGACATTCATTCGACTTTGAATAAAATAAGATAAATGTCTTGTGCCTTACCAAAAAATGGCTCCAGACATCTAATGGGCCAAAACATTAATAGGCTACCCCACTTGGTTATGAATCCTTTGGCCAACATTGGCAGAATGGCGTTGGAGGTGGAGTGGCTATAATTTGTCGGAAGGAATTAGGAATGCATGAATTAAAGATTGATGGTGAAGGCTCTGAGGACATACACACAAAGATTGCACCAGGCTATAACCACAGTGTGAATCTTGTGGTAATTTTCAGACGTCCGGAAGAAATACCTGCTTTTAATGACCTACTAAGTCAAATTCTCCCACCATTACAAAAACCTAATAGTGCCACTATTCACTTAGGAGATTTTAATCATTGGAAGAGAGATCCGAAGGATAAGCAACCCAAAAACATAGAACATATGCTAAAAAACATGGACATGCATGTCCATAACTCAGATCCTATGCCTATTAGGGGACATACCCTCGACCGGATTGCTGCCAGGAACACGACCATGATAACTGTTGAAACAGAAGAAGAATGATAGAGGTAACCCTGACATGTGCCCCCTGATAAGACACCTGAACTCATGAAACAGCCCCTTTAGTGTTTGGTGTTTTTTTATGATGACGAGATAAGTGCACTTAGAGTTCTGTGATATTTCTCGTGTGATGTTAGATGAACAACTTGTAGGATTTACAGGGCATTATGAATTATAGTTAACACTGAATGAGTATGTGTGGCCACAAGGGCAAATGTTAGTGCAGCCAAGATGTATGAATTCAGACATCTCCTGATCCGATACTCCACCCCGGTGAGCCCAGCTGACCTCCAAGCATCACTGTGACACCACGCGGAGCCTCACCAATCCTGCAGCTTCAACTCTATAGAGTCTATACTGCTTTTCCCCTTCGCCCAATCTCATCGATTCATGTAATCCCTAGCTCCCAAGTCATAGGTGAAGTGGTAGATGTTTTCTGATGTTTGGCAGGGCGCTCTCAAGTTTGCAGAGTTCTCTGCTTGCCCTATTTTGGTTTTGAATAAACATACTTTTTATCTCCACCCGCACTTGGCCTTGGTCTCATTCCCTACTGGGGTGTGTCCATTATTGACTCTCATTGGGGAGTTGGTGTTGCATTTTTGGGGGCGCTCACTTTCACTGGTCTTCCTCCCTTGATAGAAATGTTGGTGCAAGTCCCAGCAGCAGTGCTTTTGTGAATGTCCCAAGCTTACATGCCTAGAGACACAAGCTACACTTCACTGACAAATACTCAGTGGGGCTGTCATATATGTGGGATTGCTTGTTGTCTCATACACAGATGATGCAATTTAGCATTTCAGGCTGGATTGACCCTTTTAAGCCCAACAGTAATTTGCATATGGTCTTTCTCCTTCTGTAATTGTAGGGAGTGGGGGGTGTGAAAAACAACAGTCTGGTGGGCTACCCAGAGCAATGCCAGAGGCTATGATTAATTGAAAATGTTCTGGTCATCACACTTCTGCTTTTCTGAAGCCACCCTGAGTCCGACATGCATTCCCAAGCATTGGTCCCGAACTTGCCATGCCTAGAGACCCAACCTACACCTCACTGATGATGCCCAAAGTGTTGATTACCTTCTTCCTGGTCTTGCCCCCTTTCTAGAAGATTTGGTGGAGGTACCACCAACAATGCTTACCTGAAATTCCAAGTTTGCATGCCTAGATGCACAAGCTACATCTCACTGATGATGCCCAATGTGGCTGATGCGTGTCATACACACAAAGATTGCACCAGACTATAACCACAGTGTGAACCTTGTGGTAATTTACAGACGCCCGGTAGAAATGCCTGCTTTTAATGACCTACTAAGTCAAATTCTCCTACCATTACATAAACCTAATAGTGCCACTATTCTCTTAGGAGATTCTAATCATTGGAAGAGAGATCTGAAGGGTAAGCAAGCCAAAAACATAGAACATATGATAAAAAACATGGACATACATGTCCATAATTCAGTTCCTATGCATACTAGGGGACATACCATCGACTGGGTTGCTGCCAGGAACACGACCATGATAACTGTTGAAACAGTTCCATGTATCTGGTCTGACCACTCCTGTATCATGTGTGAAATGCAATTACCTGCAACTTGGCTGCCAAAACATAGCACCCCAAAGCAAGTCTGTTGCAGGAATTTTCAGAAAATTAATATCTGGCAACTAGGCATATGCTTTGAAGAATTAATGAAACTGACTACCAACCAGGTTTCTCCAGACTCCCTTGTCGAGAAATGTACAGCTCATTTGTTAACTTTCTTGGATAGAACAGTTCCTTTTAAAGTTAAAAACATAAGGGATCGTCCGAATCATCAGAAATAGTTTACTCCAGCATAAACGTCACTCAAGCAAGCAAAGAGACAGGCTGAGCATAGTTGGCTAAGGGGAAAAATAGAGCAAAATTAAGTGGCTCGGAAACTGATTGAGAAGGAATATAGAAAGAGTGTAGTGGAGACTAAGAAAAAATATTATAATTAACAGATATATAGGGCTGATAACGAAACAAGGAAACTCTATTAATTTTTCAAACAATGGGAAAAACTCAATGTTCTGGAGAGACGTTTTGTGCCAGACAAGGTGGATTGTGTGAGAACTCAAAAGGCCTTTGCGGACAAAATTGCTATGGCACGTAAATAAATCAGTCAGGACTTAAACAAAAAGAGCCACTCAGAACCGATGAATGTAGGGGATAAGGTGGATCCTACAATTCATCCTGCACTGTTTGAGGTCTACCCTATTTAGGTTTTGGCAATGGAACTGTTCTTAAAAGATCTGAACCCTACCACTTGCCCTGGAGAGATCTTAAACTCCAAAATTATTCTAGAAAATGGGAAGATGTTTGCTCCATTCTTGAAGAGGTTTGTGAATGCCTCTTTTCTCACGAATCTATTCCTTCCACAATCAAGGAAGTTGTGATAAGACCCCTCATTAAAAAGCCAAGAGTGGATTCCAGGAAAGCAACCAATCTTAGGCCAATCACAAACACCCCCTTCCTTCTTAAGATAATGGAGAAAGTAGCCACAGAGCAACTACAACAACATGTAGAAGCGTATGATCTCCTACATAGGAAGCAATCGTGTTTGAGATGGAATTCTGCAACAAAAAGCGCACGTCTCGACCTCCGTACTCAAATGCTGACCGCACTTGAAGAGAGTGGTACAGTGCTGCTGATACTCCTTGATATATCAGTGGCCTTTAACCTGCTTGTCAGTGAAAGGCTGCTTAACACGTTGGCTGATATAGGCAATTGTTCACAGAAGGTGATTAAGTGATGGACTCGTTCATCAGGGGCAGGAAATCCAAGGTCTCTTGGAGGGACGCTGCATCAGAGTTGGCAGATATCCTACATGGGGTACCCCAGGGTGCCTGTCTGTCCCCGTGACTGTTTAACTTTTACATTAAACCTCTGTGTGTCAAAATTGAAAAATTAGGGCTACAGTTCACTAACTACGCTGATGACAATCAGCTGATTATGGAACTCAATGGTAATCATGATTTAGATGAGGAACAACTAAATCAAGTTTACAAGGTTATTAAAGACTGGATGTCAACAAACTGGCTCTGTTTTAATAGCGCTAAAACTGAGCTGATGGTGTACGGGTCAAAACAAGCTATGTCAAATCTGAGGCTGGCCTACAATGGTTTTGAAATTGAAGGTGATCGTATCATTGTACCTGACAAGGTAAAAGCTCTGGGCGTATACATGGAAGTCTCCTTGAACTGGGATGCGCATGTGAATCACGTAGTAAAAAATTCTTGTAACTACCTAAACGATTTAGGGCCGATTAGCCTATTAGTTTCCAGAAATAATTGTGAAACACTGGTTCATGCGATCATACTACCCAGACTGGATTATTCTAACTCCCTCTTAGGGGGAGCTAGGAAGGAGTGTTTGGGAAAACTGCAGACAATTCAAAATGGCACTGTGCACATTGTCCATAACATCCCCATGAGATTACCAGTATCTAAAGCCCGGAAAGAGCTCCACTGGCTACCTGTGGTGGCAAGAGCCCAGTTTTAAATTGTTATGATAGGGCATAAATGCTTATTTGGAGATGCTCCCACCTATCTGAAATAAAGATTGATTCTTTACAAGCCCTGCCGTGCCTTGCAGTCTTGTGACTAATTACAGCTTGTCATTGCTCGCTTTAAACGAGCAAGAGGGAATGGTAGATCATTTCCAATACTGGTCGGCAAGGCATGGAATGAACTACCAATGGAATTACGAGGGGACCAATGCCACCACACATTTAGAACATTTTATTTGAATAATGTTGCCACGTACTAATACTGCATCTTCGTCCTGTTAATGTACTTGGTGTTTTTGTGTTTGTGTAGTGCCTTGATGCCTTAGGGCTTTGGCGCTCTAAAAATATACATAACATAACCGTCCCATATTATAGAAATGAGTAGTCGAGACCCAGCATTTGTGGGTAGGTGGACCATACTGTCTGCCTATCTACAAAACCTAGAATTGTCCAGCAGAGGCACGTACCGACAGGAAAACCCTCCTCGGACAACACCAGCAAAATTGGGTTTGCCCCCAAGTTACAAAAGCTCTCTCTGCCAAATGGGTAATCGAATAATGAAACAGTCTGGTGGGAAAGCAACCGTAGTAAAACCCGCAAAATCTTGGTTTTAAATCTCTATTAGATTTGGTTCATGCTGGGGGGTGTCCGGGAACTCTATCTAACCCAGGAACCCCTCCCTGCACAGGAAACCACGTGGCCCCATATTCTGAGCATGACACTGGATTGCCTCGAAGAAATGGCTGGCAAAGTAATAAAATGGCTGCTTGCCTAGCTGTAGAGAGTGGTATAACTTCAAGTAAGCCGACTCTGCTGAGGGGGAATGCTTCAGTAACCCCACTCTGATGAATGTTCCATCCCAAAGGAAGCAATGGCCATCTAGTGAAGCAATCATTCATTGGGCCTCATTATGACTCTGGCGGTAGCCATGCCGGTAAATACAGGCACGGCTGCGGCCGGAGTCATTTTTTTTCGGCACCTGGGAATGGGGAACTACCAGGGCATTACAGCCCTGGTGGTCACTCCGGCCATGCGCTGGTAAAAAGAAAATCTCCATTCCCGTCGGGTCTTATTGGACTCAATGGGAATGGGGAGGACGGATGCATTGACACTGTGTGCAACAGTGCCGGTGCATCCCTCAAGGTCTGCGAGCGGATGCCGTTCCAGACCTGGCGGCTGAAAGGCACCTGCTTGCAGAACTCGTAGTTTGCTGGTCCAGAAACAACAGTAGCAGCAAGCTTACCAGTACCGTGGTTTCCAGACCAGCAACCTTGTAATGACCCCCCATTGTGTATTTAAGAGCATGGACAGAGATGACCAACGTCACAAGACTACCATCACATTCTAGGTTATTATATTTTGCATCCGTTCTACCCCTGCACATTGAATTCAAATTGTTTTCATTGGAAAGTTTTCTGTTTAAGGAGATTTCATTTTGTTTCCTAAAGTGGCATGCAAAAAAACAAAGAACAGGCATGGTTGCTGCACGTTTTGATATAAATGCAGCCTCATATAGTGTCATGTGTACAAGTGGTGTAACTCACTTTTGGTTGTTGAATGAGAACAGCTTTGAAAATAAGCCTCTTTCCTAAATAACCTCTATGCACGTTTTCACAATTTGATGGCTAATCATGATCGATTGAAATTCAGAATAACAAGGAATAGCCTTAAGGATTTTATTACATGTATAAATGATGGCAATCAGACAAGCTAAAGCCAGTGGATCAAAATGTCATTTATTCATGTGTTCTTCGGGGCCTGTCTTGCAGGTGAGTCATAAGAAATACACAGGGTTCAGTGTGCAGAGCAGAGCAGCTGGCAGAGCCCAATTAAAAGGTTTCCACTTGGATTTGAGAAAACACACCTCCGTCTACTTTAAAGCTCACTCCAGATAAATACACAGAAATACACCCACACAGGAAAAGATTCAGCAGAACGCCTGACTCTCTCCTGTTTTCAATTTAATGGCTTCATTTCGGTGGGTTGCGTGGGGGAGGCAACAGGAGGCGGGCGGGCAGGGAAGTGAGCTGGATTAGTCATGCGGTGAATCACTGCCCACACGTTTGATAAACATACGGTGTGTGTCTGGAGCCTTGATGCCAGTGAGTCACTGCCCACTAGTACTTGTGTGGCATGACAGATTCACTGCGTGTGTTGCTCCAACGTGAAATAAGCATTAATCAACAGAGACCTCATGCTGTCCCTTGTCTGGGGTTACCAGATGATTGATTAAGTGTCACCTAATGTCTTCTGAGAGTTGTAGTCTTGCTTCACTGTAATTAAACAAAATGGATTACAGCTATTTAGTAACCCAACCCGTCAGGTGTGATTAGTTCATCTGTCTTGTTTTTTCTTTTTATTCTGATTCTTGCCATTATGGATGTGCTAAAATGCTGCTGACTGTACTGCCAAAGCAGATGGCAGAATGTACAGATAAGCTACAACCCGAATTCCAGGCAGTTGCATCCGCTCCTTCTCTGATTGGATGGACCTGCCAAATCGGAGATGTTGGTGCAAGCCGGGACTGCATACTTCATGGCCAACCCGGTGCCAGAAAGCCCTGCACGCTCTGATTGGCTGAAATGACCTGCATTCCAGCCAATAAGAGCATAAAGTACTTTCCAGCTATCTGTTTGCCAATGTGTATGCATGCTTCAAAGTGAATTTGGGCAGGCAGAAGACTGAGATTGACTGAAGTGGCTTCCTTTGTGGATATTTTGTCCATTCCTACTTGAAATCATCAGATATCAAAATAGGAAGAAAACCTGGTCTGAACAAAATATTGACATCTGCCATGGAAGAGCTTAAGGTTTCTGATTGTAAAGAGGTGACATGTTGTGTAATGTAAAAAACAAAATACAAAAAAGTAAATGTTAACTCCAAATCATTACCTATAGCCTCCTGCTAACAAACCAGCACACTTTCCCTGAAGTACCCTTCAATTCTTCCCACTTTGCCTGTGCCCTTTTGAAGGTCTCTATATTTGTTTTCCCACTCCCTCGCTTGTGCCCTGGCCTAAATACTGGTAGTATATATCTTCCTCTCGCTGTCATCTTCTGGCTCCCTCCCCGTCTTTTGTTCACCCCTCCCCTCGATTCCATCACTCTTTACAGGGTTTTGATGCAGAATAGCAAAAGTTTACATTGTATTGCTATACAATCTATGTGAATAAATACATGTTAGTAAACTGTTTGTGACCAAAGACTCCTATCCCCTGTGCCCAAACTTGCATCACAAACAGGCTCAGAGCTGTTTTAGTCACAAAGGAAAACAGACAAATGTAGGCTATACCTCCTTCACCTTACTGTGGTAAAGTGGATCGTGGGCAGGATATACACTCAAGAGGTACCCAGTCAATATATGAAAAACATTACAGACTGGTCATTTCAGAGTGGACAATAAACTTAAAACACTGAACACATTAAATAAATATATATAAAGGGTAGTGGGGGAAAGGGGTTAAAATGGGTTGTGATGGGGTCAGGTGGTGTTATAAGGGTAAAAAAGAAGGGGCCTCATTCCGAGAATGGAGGTAGCCATGGCGCGATTAGCGCCATGGCTGCCTCCAATAATGGTACCAAGTCCGCCCTTATTCAATGGGGACTTACCGGTCTAGTCGGACCTTTGCGGGACCGGTAAGTCCCCATTGAAAATACCATTCCCCATTCCCATTTGAGCCCCCATAGGGCTCAATGGGAATGGGGAAGGTGCAAATAACGGCACCGTTATTTGCTCCCTGGACCCTTTGCGGCTCCCACTAAGGCCGCCTGGTAAAACCAGACGGCCTTAGCGGGACCCGCAAAGGGACCTCGGAATAGGGCACAAAGGGATTACCGGCACCGGTGTCCTTACCGGTGCCGGTAATCCCTTTGCGCCAGCCTCGGAATGAGGCCCAAGGAGTTTGGGAGGACCGGCCACCCCAAATTAAAACAAAATATTCTGTGTTTTTCTATATTTTTTCTGCATAGAAATGTACCACTCTGTAATGTCTGTTGGTAAAATCACATATAACCCTCAAGCAGAGTCGGTCAGCAGCTGAAGTTTCCAAACAGCAATACAACTAATACAATGCAAGGAATTACCAATTAAGGCTCTATAAGAATAGAAGCCTTTACTAAAATTAGAGTATAACTAAAAACATGAATCACCCATCACTGCACGGGCAAACTGAGCGGCACAGGATCAATATACTGATAGGCAGGCTGAGCAACTGGGAATCCTATGAGCAACTGGGAATCCTATGAGCAACTGGGAATCCTACAGCATGATACAAAGGCTAGCATCATGATTTACTCTTTAATGCTACTCAAGCATCTGCCACATCTTACAAAAAAGCCTGAAGTAAATAAGCATTGCATGGGATGATGTAACAGAACTTCTTCACTGTCACTAGTCCTCAGTCCCATGCCTTCTTTTTGGCTGCACAAACTTCATTTAAGTATTGCCTGAGCCTAAATGGGTTGGTCATTCTGGCATGAAAGTCTGCACACCAGACTGCTACTGCATTCACTGCGTTGCTACTACTTCTAGACCTTTCAGCGGCCTTTGATTTAGTGAACCACAAAATTCTGTGCCATCACCTAGCCTGCGCCGCCAACTTCTCCACTAAAGCCATTGCCTGGATTGAATCCTTCCTCTGAGAGCGTACAATGGGAGTCTTCTCTAAACTAGCAAGCACCGCCCCACCCGCAGTTCTCTGTGGAGTGCCCGAGGGATCCTGCATGTCACCCACGCTATACAACATCTTTACCACTCTTTTGTTTGATCGATTAGACGATCTTGGAGTGTTGTATATCAATTATGCGGATGACACACAGATCTTACTGCACCTTTCAGGAAACTAAGATACTGCTACTCTCAACAACATCTATTTGATCATCCAAACGTGTATGGCCCAGAATGAACGCTGTTTAAACAATGACAAAACTGAGCTCCTGCTAGCCGGTACACAAACCTGCCTAAAAAAAACTAGACCCAAATTATAAAGCTTTTACAATAGATGGGAACATCATCACTGCCTCAAAAGAGGTCAAAACCTTGGGGGTATACCTGGACTCTTCACTAACCTTAGTAAGACAGGTCAATGCCACTATCTCTTCAACTTCCTATACAGTCAAGCTCATTAATGCTTGCAGACCTTGTCTCACACCTGACAGTTGTCTAACCTTAGCAAGAGCCCTTATCCTGTCCACATTGGATTATTGCAACATCCTCTTGGCTGGCGCCTCTAACAACAGTATCAAAAAACTCCAAGTTTCTCGAAATAACGCCCTTTGAGCTGCACTTAACATCCCTAGGAGACAACATATCTCAGAAACAAGACGCAAAGCGCACTGGCTACAGATCCAAGACAGAATTAGATTCAAAATTCTGCCAACTACACACAAATGCTTTATTAATACGGCCCCCAAATAACTGACTAACCTCTTAACCGCTACACAAACCAGGAAAACATACCCACGCTTCCACAGGCTTTCTCCTCACAGTTCCCAAATTTAAAAGATCCAAGGCCAGTGGACACAACTTTCCAGTAATAGCCGCCAAAGAATGGAACACTCTCCCCCTTGCCATCAGATCCGACCCATCACACATATCTTTCCACAGAAAACTCAAAAGATGGCTCCTCAAGTTCAAACGTTAGTACCTTTAAATCCCTGAAAACACCTGGGCTTCTTGTAAATATCTGCTAGACCTGTAAATATTGTACATTGTAAATCATATATTATATTATACTATATGTTTGCTCAATTCTATGCATCTGTAACCATGTTTGTAAATATCTGTCCAGCGCCCAGATACCTGGGAAAAAAAATAAATACATGAGGGCTATCATCTCATTATTTATGTTCTACATGTATAATTAGAATATGGTATTGATAACATTATTGTAATTTTACGACCTCCTATAAATACTGTTGACTTCTTGTGTCTAGGGGTGTTTATTATAAATCTAAATGTAGTTATAGTATTGTTTCTATTATTTATGTCACCTGTTTGATTAGAGTTTCTCACCTCATTTCAGTTGGAACCATTCTTTTCTGAAAGCTGCCAAATGCCCTGTGCAGGATTAGGTATGAACTATGCTAAAGAATATTTCTTGTGACGAAAAATATGATAGACATGGGAAGGTAATAGTGGGCAGTGTTATATATATATAATCCAATATATGCCAATCTCTGTACATTGGGAACTATGGATGTGTACAGTGACCCGTAGCCTAACACCCAGCAAACATTCTGCATGGAGAAAGGAAACATACTCGGCAGTAGTTTGATATCTAAAGAGACAGCCATGTTATCCTCAGGTCCACGTCTGCAGGCTATCCAAATCTATATATATATATATTTGTGAAAGTTTGTTTGTATGTTCAGGGTTGGCCCAGCCCCATAACAGTTGGCGTGCTGAAATTATGACCGGAGGTCAGCATACCAGTCTGAGGTATACTGGCGATAGTGAAATTTGACCAACCACACCCTTTCACCCTGCAGGGGGGGCGGGAGTCTGGCCCTGTGCTATCGGTATAGGTGATTTCGGGAGATTGACGATTTTGTGATTGTTGGCTCCAGCCCCACAACAGTTCATGGTCTGAAGTTTTGGGCCAAGGTTGGCATTCCAGTCAGGTGTGTACTGGCGATAGTAAAATCTGACCAACCCTGCCCATTTACCCTGCACAGGGTGCAGTCTGGCTCTGTGCTATCGGTGTAGGCGATTTCGGGAGATTGCCAATTCTGTGACTTATTCATAAATAGGAAGTTAGAACACAAGGTCACTATACTGGTCTGGGGTGTACTGGCAATGATGAAATTTGACCAACCCCACACATGCGCCCTGCACAGGGGTGGAGCGGGGTCTGGCCCCGTGCTATCAGTACAGGTGATTTCAGGAGATTGCTGATTTTTAGATTTTTTCAAAAATAGGAAGTTAGAACACATAACATACAAAAGGCTATAGCAGATCCCCACGTGCATGTCAGCTACAGACCAGGGCAACACCAGGTGGGTACTGCTAATAAATACATATGCTACAATGTTACAAACATATTTAATGCTAGGATGAGTGTTGTGAAAAATTAAATGAGCACCACACCCAATGTGCATTATGTACCTAATGATTCAAGCATGCAACCCCCTTAATCTAAGATGCAGTTGACAACTATTAAGTGGCCAGTCTTATGTTCTTAGAATGCCCTTTCATTTTATGGAACCCTCACTTGTGCTATGTGTTCTGTTCCATTTGTCATAGGAGTATTTTGAAAGAGTACAATGGGTGTGCACCAGAATGTCCATCTAGTAATGGTAACTTTCATCAGAAAAGAATTGATTTGGTTATTCAACTTTTTGAGCAGTAACTGAAGGGGAGCTTAAAGAATTGTAAATAAGAGACCAAGATATGAGCCAGAAGAATAAGAAGAATGGATAGGAATTTGAAAATATGGAAAGAGCCAAGTATCAGAAGAAAGGGAGAAAATGTGAGGAATAAGGAAAACATCAAGTACAAGTAGGACAGAAACAAATGAATCCAACTCAGCACTAAAAGTAGAATGATTGGCAGCCTATAGATATCAGGCAAAGCCACATTATAGGATTTAAAAAGAGAAAAAGAGGGAAGAGTAATAGTCGGGGGAAAAGCATCTACAAAGAGTGAAAGAGCAATGCCACACTCTTTGCCAGAGGAATCACAATGAATGAGAAAAGTTGATGACAGTAGAGGGAGGCAGCAATGGCTTTGATCAAATCCAAGTTTTGTTGTGATATAAAAACTGGTCATTTTGTCAAAGAAAATGATCCAAAGTAAAGTGGTCTTTTTTGCATAGTGTGGCAGCATTCCAATGAGCTACAGAAAAGGAAGATGACCTAGAAGGGAACATATACATATAAGAAAGATAACAATTAATGCAAGTGTGTGCTGAAGAGCAACAATTTTGACAGCTGTTACAAACTGTAATAAAACCATTCATCATAGTAATAGCTGGAAGGATTGAAAAGAAAACGGCAGAGAAAGAAGAACATTTGGATGGAGACGGTGTAAACTTAAATGGTGCAAAGATGGGACAAAGCAGTTAATCGAGACCCAATTAAAGTAGGGCTGGGATCACCCATAAAACAGACGTTGTGAAAAGTTTAAATCAACAAGACAAAGGGAGGACGATAAGGTAAAAGAGAAACACCAACCACCTGCTGCCATGGTCCAGAGTTAGGTTAGAGAAGGGAGGCACGCAGCCAGCATAATAGCAGAATTAGTATTCTAAGTCTGGGCAACATTGTATACATGTTGTAGCAGAGACACCACAGCCAGCTTCCAAATGGCCCATGTGACCACTTGAAATCTTAACTCCAGTAAGTATCTCGGGCTAGACTTCCCAGTGTGGACAGGTGCAAATAGGGTCTTTGAATAAAGCCCTTCAAAGTCTGCCCTTAAATGTTATGTTATGCTATGTTAGAAACATTTATAGTGCGCACGTTCACCCAAATGCATCTTGGCACAAGGATTGTCCGTTCACAGCATGGAGTATCCGCTAAAAAAGAAGGGTTTTCAGAGCACGCCTAAACAAGAGATGGTTCTCCATTCCCCTCAGACACAGGGAGAGGCCATTACATAGTTTGGTGGCTGCGAACGATATGGCTCGACCCCCCACTTGGGAAAGACGAACTCAAGGGAGGAGCAACAAATTGGCCACACTCGAGTGGAGTAGACGAGCTGGAACATAGCGGCAGAAGGTTTCCCTCAGATAATCCTCCCCATGTCCTGACACTGCCCGGTGAACCAGGCAAAGAGATTTAAACTTGATTCTCTTGGCAACCGGAAGCCAGTGGAGATCAAGCAGTGCTGGACTAATGTGAGCTCCATACGGGGATTTGGTTGCCACACGTTCAGTGAGATTTTGCAGTAGTTGAGGTCGGTGGATTGACCCCAAAGGTTGGGCCAGATAGAGTGCATTGCAGTAGTCTATCTGACTTGTGATCAATGATGCTACCACCAGTGGTCTTAAGGAACGGAAGTACCCTGCAAAGAGTTCTAAGCATAAGGTGGCACACCTTACGAACAGCACTTATTTGGGGGACATAGACAGTGAAGAAGAAAGAAGCACCCAAAGATTTTTGAGAGTTGACACTGGAGTGAGAATGCCAAAGAATGACTTGTTAAAAACCTCTGTATGACGAACACATGATACAGTCTGCAGTGATGGTGGTGAGCAGGGCTAGCTGACATGAGAGTGATGCATGGCCAGGATGTCAGGGAAGAGCTTTGTCGCTCCCTGGCTGAAGCACTATAGACAGTAAGCAGATGGTAGGTGAGAGACAGATGCAGTTCCTGGCAAACAAGTTCGACTGCCTTCAAGTCACATGAAAAGACAGTGAAATAACTTGCAATGATGGTGGTGGACAGGGCTAGCTACCGTGAGGTGGGTGTGCAGCTGCCAAAATTTCAGGGAAGGCATTGATGAGTCGCTGGCAGATATGGTGCATATTATTATCATTATTATTACTTCATTTTAGCATTGCCTTTAAGTTGTCCTCAGAGGGAGTAAAGTGTAGTTTTACTAGGAAATACAGTTGCTTGAGTCCCAGCCTAGCTCTGAATTCCCAGCCAGGTCCCATGTACCTCCTGAGTTGAATGGCCTAGGTTTTTACCTAGATGTCTCAATTATGGCCTTTTTCACCCACTTCCAGGCCTTGCCTCAGGGCTTATGCAGGCCTGACTCCCCAAGTCGAAGAATGATGCCCATAAGATCTATTCAGTGTCTACAATTATGTCTCTGGTATGGCATCAAAGTAGGGGTAGACCTTTTTCTATTACGCAAGAACCTGGTGGCGGACTGATGTTCTAGTCACTGGAGCCGTTGCAGTGATTTGAGACTTCACAGGTCTTTTTTTAAACCTTTGAAATCGATGTTGTCTTGTTCAGCTGGAGATTTTCACACCTTGCCTTAATACCCTGAGCCTCTCCTTTTCAGATAGTTGTCCTGCAGATCAAATCTGCTGCATATTTTTGGTGTATAAGTGCACAGGATGGCCTTAATGATAACATAGAATGTTCAAACTTTGAAGACCATCATTAGGTTTTGTGGATGGGAGATATGATCTTGATGAACCTACAATTTGCACTGACCCAGTAATTATGCTGTAATTTTATATTGCTCTATTTGGACCTTTTGTATAATGGGAGAGGGTATGTTTTAACAGCAACTGTATCTGTTGAAGCAATTTAAAAGTGTCAAATTGGTATTTAGATAGTAAACATAATTGTGTTATTCGGATAAAGGATTCAGTTGCATAAAAGCAAAAGCATCATATATAAAAACAATCTGATAAAACAAATTGATAAAAACAATGTAATTTCATAGAAAAACATTAGGGGCAACAATGTATGGGATTATTTTCATAAAAGTCTCATGTTTGAAATTTTAAAAAATATAATAGCATCTCTACCACTTTTATTTATTTATTTATTTATTTATTTATTTGTAACGCGCCGAAGCTCGCAAGCATCAGGGCGCGACAAGGACACAAGGACGAAGAAGAACGGGACAACACATAGAGAGCATAGAGAGGGAGGAAGCAGAACGATGGCAACTAGAAGCGGTGTGGAGGTTGTCTAATTATATGAAGAGAAAGGTCTTCAATTGTTTCCTAAAGCGTTGGAGGTTGTTTTCCAATCTGAGGCTGCAAGGCAGTTTGTTCCAGTGGAAAGTCGCCAGGTTCGGAAAAGCTCGGCCGAGACCAGTGGCTTTACCTGGAGGGCTGGGATTGATCAATCCTTGTTTTGCAGATCTCAAGCTACGGCTCGGCTCATACCAGCTGAATTTATTCTTAAGGTATGCAGGTGCCGTGCCATATAGGCATCGGTGGGTTAGGATCAGTGATTTAAACTTGATCCGTTCCTTTACAGCCAACCAATGAAGATCTTTTCTGTCCTTGGTGATGTGTTCACGTTTGGATTTATTAGTGATGGACCTAACAGCATTATTCTGGATAATCTGACATTGTTTCAGGCAGTTGTTGCTGGCGCCGAGCATTAACGCGTTCCCATAATCTAATCGGGATAGTATGGTGGCTCTCCCTATCGTGGTGCTGTTCTTGGTATTAAGAAAAGGTCTTATCTGACATAGAAGCCTTTGGTAGTATTGACAGTTTCGCTTTAAATAAGCGGTTTGGGCTTCTGCACCTAAGGAGGATTGTAAGTAAATACCTAGTGTTTTAACCTTATTAGATACCTTAATGGTAGAATCTTTTATGGTGAATGTGGAGTAATCCGAACCAAGATTTTAAGTCCATTAGAAATAAGGTGAGTTATCAGATATTTTCTCAAATATATATTATACAGGGAACAATTCAACAAAAAGTGGTTCAGTGATTGAATAGTTGATTTGCAGAAAATGCAAAGATCAGACTTTGAATTGTCTCATTTTGCCACAATATTACCTAAGGGTACGCGATCTAGCCGAAACTTTGCATATAGAGCACGGTTCCTTAAGGAATATTATCCTGTTTAGTTTCACATTCCCTGGACTGGAAGTTTTAAAGCATAATTACTCAATAGACATAGGCCGCAATGCAGTACCAGAGAGTAACTGGGATAAAAAACATTCTTTAAAAAAAAACTCAAAAGTTACGTGGATTCTCAGTGAAGAAGATTAATTTCACAGATCAATCCGACCAAATCCTAAAACAAAAAAGCTCTCAGCCAGACCTCATATTTTATTGGTTGTATCCAAATTTCTAAATGTACTGGGATAGTAGGTGAACACTTCGGGAGACACAGCAGACTTTTTAAGAAACTCTTTTCTCCAAATTCAATACCTTGTAGGCATGTTAAACCCCTTACCACTGCCCCATTAAGGGCAGATGGTCGTGCCTGTAACTTATAGACAGACTTCAACCAATTCCAGCAATGGATCTCCCGACAAATTATCTTGAAAAATCTAAAGTGGCGCAAGCAAGTTGTCTTAGCACACACCCATTACAATTAATCTGATTGCTTCAGGAGCCATTGGCTGTCAGCCTGATTCCCAGGTAATCCTTACATTCAGAGAGGTACTTTCTCTGAAGCTCTTTGTGGCAAACCATTTCCTATATTTTATACAGATTAACTAACATTGCCAATCTTCACAATATGTTTCCAGGCACTGTAGTTGACTCGTTACACTCTCATTGGGCTGGGAAATCAGCACCACATAATCGGCAACAGTATACCATTGCCCACTCTTGATACATCACATGTCAAGCTTTGAATCATTTCTGAAATAGAATTGATGAGCAGGGGAAAGAATGGAGCTGTTGAAACGCATCCTGTCTGACTCCGATATCTAATTCAAAAACATCAGTGCATTCACCCCTTGTCCAAACCTGACCATGGCAGTAGGAAAAAAGATAATAATGAGAAATACTTCATAGTAAATAATAAAATACATCACAACATTACATCAATAATAAGTAAGCATGAAAACAGTTTGTAATTAAAACAATGAATGTCTTACTATTAAAATTCTATGTTTACATTTGGCATCTGCGTAACTAGCGTTAGTTATTAAATCATTAATTCTGTACCATGGGTTAATTAGGGCCAAGCTAAGTGAAACAGATGTCCCCTGTACATACTGGGCCTCATTATAAGCATGGCGGTCTGGGAACTACGGTACCGGTAATAATGCCAGTACCGTAGTTCCCGGACCGCCATACTACAAGCTATGCTCGCGGGCGCCTGTCAGCCCGCCAGGTCTGACCTGGCCGGTAGAGCGGCACCCGCGAGCACAGCACGTCAGATACACATTCTGAATGGTGCTGGCGCATCCGAGCTCCCCATTCCCATTCAGTCATATGGGTCAGAATGGGGTTGAGGAGTCCCTTATTGCCAGCACCCACAAATAGGCAATTACCGGGTCCGCCGAACTCGGCATGACCCGGTTCTTGCCCATTCACGGGTTCCGGTAGAAATGCGCAGAGTTGTAATGAGGCCCACTGTCTCCAAAATTTCTCCATTTTTATTTGTCCTTCCCTATGTGTAAATTTACAAAGATAAAATGAATGTAGATGTTCAAAAATTTTACAGAGTGTCTACTAGTTTCTAGAGTATAAGTATTTCCACATGTTCTACAGTATCTTTTTTCCCAAAGTATATTCATCCTATTACTTATTATTTCTATGGTAGGCATAACATTCAATTTCAACTATCATAAATGTTGTACGATATTTAGAGGATGGAAACGTAAAATATAAGATTGAAATATATAGAGAATGATGAAAGCATTTTAACTGGATACAAGTTTCTTGCATTGCATATATTCATAATTATTTTGCCAGTCCCACAGTCAGGCTTTAACTTCCAAGGATTTTTGAGAAAAGTCAAAGGCTCTGTCCAATCAGGTGTCCAGTCAATATCATTAAAGAATTGTAAATGAATATTTACAAAGCCCTTAGCTCCTGTATTAGTGCCCATCTTTAAAACGTTCCCTAATAATCTCAGCAAAGGACATACAAGGTCTTTAATAGCTTTTAACAATAACGGCCCTCTTTTAATGGCCACTTAATTGTGTGTTTAAAGACATCAGAAGCAGTTAGAAATGTATACATTGCATAGGGACACATCAGGGCAAGACAAATATTGGTCACCAAAGTTTCCCTTACAAAACTTGCAACCAGTGTCAGATAGGACAATTCAGAGTTTCACGGCAGTACAAGATTTTTGGGGCAATGCACGAGTTATACATTAGGACTAAACCTTTCATGCTGAAACCACCATCGCTTACAAAATAGCTTGTTTTTATCAAAGCCATCAAAGAAATGGCATTTCTAGTTTTATCAGTGTAGCTTGTCATGTTTACGGTTATTACTCAGCATGATACCCAATCATTTAAATGGCTAAACTATATCCAACAAATGGATTCCAATTTCCCAGTTTCACATTTTACCATTGTTCATGCCCACTCTCAAAATGTTTTGTTTTGGTTGTATTAACAATGAGCTCATTTTGTGTGCAACTGCACCATTTTAAGTGATCTTGTGAGACCAATCATTGTGGGATCTGCAATTGACACATTATCTGCATATGCCATTCAGGGGATGTGAATTCCTTCGAAGAGTGGGCCAAGTGTTTGCAGTTTCCAAAGTTTTAGGGCAAACAGCCAAATATAAATTGAACAACATGGGTTTCAGGGCACAACTTTGATTGAATCCTGGGATGTTGCAATACTGCTAGAAAATGTACCCATAATATCAAGGCTAAAAACATATGGTAGTGCTACTGTACAATTCCTTAAATATTCAAAGAAGTGCTGATGGATAGCCCATATGGTCAATTTTTGCCATAAAAGTATTCTGTCTCCTCCTTTCAAAGATGCCAGGACATCTATAAAAGCCACGTAAACAGGGAGTGCAGATGCAGTTAAAGAAACTTCATTTAGAAAATTCACGTCTATCAATAGTAGTAACCTGTAGTTTTCAGGGGAAGCTTGATCGCCCTTATTAAATATTGGGACAACTAATGGCACTTTTCATTATACAAAGCCCATCTATCTCCAAGGATATGTGTAGGAATTTTCATTTGTTTCAGGACAGTCCAAAGTGTACCGCTGTCAACCCTTTCAAACGCTGTCCTAAAATCAATAAAAAATAGATTAAAAAAATCTTCTGGAAATGGTACTTATGCAACAGGGCACAAACAATGAAACAATGCTCAATAGTGCCTTTTTCTTTCTCCAAAGTCCACTTGTAGATCTGTTAAAAAATTATTGTCCTTAACTCAGTCCTCTAAACAAGATAGTAAGAACTTAGAGTATATTTTTGCATCGTATCAGTATGTAAATTAGGCCGGAAGTTCTCTCGTTGTGTTATATCTCCTTTCTTAAAAAATGGTACTATCTCAGCTCTTTAGGATATTGCCACTTTTGTTAATTTCATTAAAAAAGTACCTTAAAAACGCAATCCATATTAACTGTTCATTCAGTATAAGATCCACTGGTATTTTATCTAGACCAGGAGACTTTCCTACCTTTTTTGAGAACAATGTCGATCTCACTTCAGATTTGGCAAAGAGATAAATCCCCCATGGGATCAGTGCTTATCTCCACCAGTTTTTCTTAAATTCTGTTAACTATATTAGAGCCTTTATGTAAACCCCTAAAACCCCCAAATCAGACCAAACATAAACCATCAACATTGGTTTAATGAAGAATCCTTAACACTCAAAAGAATGAATAGAAAACTAGAAAGAAAATGGTTAAAAGATCCATCGAAAATAAACAAAAAGAACTGGAAGGACACTGAAGTCATCTACAAGACTAAAATCACTAAACTTAAAAAAACCCCACTATAACGAGCAAATTGCCACGGCGGCAAACTCCACAGGGAAATTATTCCAAATACTAAAATCAATCGAAAAACCAAAATCTCACTCCCCACCATTCCACCCTTTAGCCAAAGACTGCGAAAAAGTCCAAACGGCCTTCTTTAATAAAATCTCTAAAGCTCGAGAAAACATAACCAACTGCAAGAATATCAGCCCCCTCCCTCCAGCCCCCTTACAAGAGGAATTTATAATACCATCCAACCCAAAATTCCAATTTGCCCCAATATCCATTGAAGACATGGAAAAAACATTGACTAACATGAATTGTACATCCTGCCCAGAAAATTAATATCCCAATACCTCCCAAATTAATATTCGACAACATGCAGGTGTTCATTCCATTTCTCAGAAGGATGGTTAATGCCTCCTTCAGAGATCAGAGTAAAGACAGTTACAGTGAATCCCTCCCAAAAAAAAACCAGAATTAAACCAACAGGACCCAGATAGGCCAATTACGAACTGCTACTTCCTTTTGAAAGTTCTTGGTAAGATCGCTACTCAACAATTGCAGATCTACGAGGATAGAAAAAAACCTTCTCCACTCACAACAGTCAGGCTTCAGAGGAGCCCACAGTACAGAATCCGCTTTGTTGGACCTCCAAACTGAAATGCTGGCTATACTGGACAAAGGCAAGTCGGGCTTGCTAATTCTCCTGGACCTCTAGGCAGCTTTCGATCATCGGAAGCTATGGGACGTCCTGGAACTATCAGGAAACAGCTCCCACGAGGCTATTGATTGGGTATCTTCCTTTCTCCAAGAAAGACATTCCAAGATTATATGGGGCGAACATGCCTCTTCAACTAGGCCTGTAGACTGCGGCGTCCCACAGAAGGCAAGCTTCTCCACGCTGCTCTTCAACCTATACTTGCGCTGTTTATGCACATTGTTAACGGAATTAGGTGTATTCTTCACCAACTTCGCCGACGACACGCAATTGATATTAGAGCTTAGCAGGAACTATAATCAAGACAGTGAAAAACTATCCACTCTATACAACTTCATAGAAACATGGATGAAGGCGAATTGGATGTGCCTAAATGGCTCCAAGACCTAGCTCATGATTTTTGGGTCCACCAGCACCAGAAAAAGCTTGATACCCCCTACTCCTCATTTAAAATCAAAGAGACAGTAATTAAAGTCTCTGAAAAAGTAAAGACGTTGGCAATCTACCTTCAGGCTTCACTGGGGGCAGAGGGCCAAGTTGCCTACCTCAAAAGAAACTACCATCAAAGACTACTCCAAAACATCAGACCTCTGCTCAACAAACAAAATAGTACAACAATAGTACAACAATAGCCAGGGCCACCATCCTCTCTAGACCCGACTACGGAAATACCCTACTTCTCCGAGCTAGCACTAAGAACATTAAACAATGTCAGACAATTCAAAACAACGCCATAAGAACAGTAACGGGCAAAGCTAGAAGAGAACACATTTCAGGCGAGAGGAGGGACCTCCATTGGCTTGCCATAGAGGATTGAATACTATTCAAATCCTTAACACTAGTCCACCGCTGTCTCTACGGAAAGGCACCTGAATACCTAAAGAAGCAATTCTCCTGGTATGAACCAAACCGTAAGCTGAGATCCAGTAACAAAGGACACCTATGTGTACATC
Organism: Ambystoma mexicanum; assembly: GCF_040938575.1. NCBI lineage: Eukaryota > Metazoa > Chordata > Amphibia > Caudata > Ambystomatidae > Ambystoma > Ambystoma mexicanum. The sequence goes on along the minus strand of NC_090929.1, from coordinate 1,001,782,253 downwards.
CCATAAGAAGAACAAATGGCTTGGGGAGATCCTTTGCTATTAAGGCTACCATCAAATGGAACAAATTGCCCCTGAACTTAAAAACCGAAACAAATGACCTAGCCTTTCGGAAGAAACTTAAGACACAGGTCTTTAAATAAAACTCAATTCCTCAGTGTAGGCCTTAAACTCTAACCTTCATCTCTGTTGTCCTGTCACTAAGTCCCTTATTTTATCGTAAGCGCTCTGATGCCTGTGGGTTACAACGCTATATAAATATATAAATATATCAATAAATAAATATATAAAATAGTTACACCCAACTTCTGTTGGGCTGGCCATTGCGGGTTACACTCTTAGAGTTATAATCAAAACCATTTGATACAATGCTTTTTTTGTATTCACATTTTTATTGGATTTATTACAATACAACAAAACACAAAAATGTATACAAACATGATCTGGTGGGCCAAGCACAAGTCCAGTAGTTATACCAACTCCAAGAACCTCCCCCATATTTCCATATACAATTTCAGTTTCTTCCTTTTGCTGAAAATTACTCTCTCTATTAGAGACATTCTGCTTAAATCATCATTCCAAGCAGACATGCAATGGACAGTGACATCTTTCCAGTCCCTCAAAGTGATCTTTTTTGCTGAGAGGGCCTCTCTAAAAAACCAGCACCTCTGTGGGTAGTTAAAATCTTCCAAGGGGGAATCAGCACCCAATATTACAGTCTGAAAGTCCAAATTCATATCTGTTACTTGAACTCTATTCATGGTTCTCATGACTTCCAACCAAAATAACATTCCCAGATCATATGTTCGAATGACCCTTCAATGTGGCCCCACCCCAACAAACATCTATACCACTCAAACTTCTGTCAACTTTGTATACTTTGACTGGAGTCCAGTATACATTGTTCATTAATTTGACCTGGCAGACTCTCTCCCCTAGATTCAGCAATGTCAAGGCAACTTTTCCACACTCCTTTCCCATCTCCCAGCCATCACCTCGGAGCCCAGGCCATCTGACCAGGCCCTGAGAAGTTGACGCTCCCACTCCCCAGTCATTTTCTCCATCTTTTGCCAAGTTCTCTTCAAATAAACCACTGCTGGTGACGTTGTATGACCTCTCATGTTCACGAATGTCAAGAGTGCATCCGAAGACAGTGGGGAGTTCAGTCCAGTCTCTGCCCTTGCCCACTCACCCGGCCAAATCTCCAGGAATGGCAACAGGTGAATAGCAGAGAAAGATAGATGGTATAATGCAAAATCTGGGCTCCCAAGACCACCTTTCTCGCAAGGGAGTGGCAATTTCCACAATTTAAGTCATGGCTGTTTGTTTTCCCACACAACATTTTGTAGAAAACTGTCGATCTCCCTAAAATGTATCTTCGTTGTCACTGGCAGCAACATGCTTATCACTTAATTTATGCAAAGCGCATATGGCATTTTGATGCCATTAACCTTCCTCCAAAGTGATGATTTCAGTTCAGACCATCTTGTCAGCTACATCTTCAGTTTCAATGTTATGGTCTTCATCTTGACATCTACCATCTGACGTACCTCATTTGTTAGCCAGACACCCAGATATTTCATTTGCTCCAGACACCATTGAATTCTGATCCTTTTGACACAAGTGCTGGAGCAGTTAGCTGAAGAAGGCGTTGCTTCGGATTTTGACGAATTGATTTTGTATCCTCAATAAGATTGGAAATCTTCTATTTTCCATCTTCTATTTAGCCACATTAGAGCTAGCAGTGATGAGTAACAGGCCCACAGCACCCACAGCATGTCATCAGCTTATAGCCACACGCCTGATCCTCTCTGCCAGGTGCTCCATCGCCTGTACAAAGAGTAGGGGGGATTGCAGGTCTCCCTGTCTAGTTCTGTGGCTTAGATTAAATGGATTTGATGACCGTCCATTAGTATTCACAGAAGCTGTTGGCTTTGAATAAAGCGATGATATCCATTGTATGATTTTTGTACCAAATCCATAGTTCTTTAGTAATGCAAACAGGAAACTCCACTCAATTCTGTCAAGTGCCTTCTCATCATCCAACGACAGCATGGCCATGTCAGAGTCCAACTTATTGCATACCAGCATTTTTCAAAATGAATTTACGCATGTTGTTTGAAGGGCTCCTTCCTCTCAAAAAGCCGGACTGGTTGGGGTTAATGAGGTGCTCCAGAGGGGTTTTGATCCTTATGGAAATGGCTTTTGCCAGGATCTTTTTGTCAGCATTGATCACACTGATTGGCCTCTAACTCCCTACAGATGTTGGCGGTTTCCCATTCTTCAGCAAAACTGAATTTGAAGCATGTGTTGTTGTTGCTGGCAATCGACCTCTCCACCTTGACTTGATAAATATCTCAAGTAGAAACTCAAAGACTACCTTTGGCTTGATTCAGTAAAACTCAGCAGGCAGCTCATCTGGAACAGGGCATTTCCTGACGTTTTACTTTGGATGTTGCCCCCCATCAATTCTTCCACCGAAATGTCTAGGTCCAGTGAGGTTTTCAGCCTGTCAGGTGATTTATTCAAGCAATTGTCGTCTAGGTAATTTGTAGGGTTTTTGTCAGCACCGAGATCTTCAGAGGTTGACAATATGGAATAGAAGTCACAGAATTCTTTATTAATCCTAATGGGGTCAAATGTTAGATCTCCAGAAGCCTTCTTGATTGCACGTATGGCTCGATTCGCATCCTGGACCCTCAAGCGATCTGTCAGCAGTCTGTCACATATTTCGCCACCTTCATAGTAGGTACACCTGGTTCTAAAAATAAGTTTTGCTGCCCTTTCAGTCAAATGCTTGTTCAGCTGATATTTTCTATGGGTTAACACCTCCTTTGCTTTAACTGTTGGAGTTTACACATATTTGTTCTCTAACTTCAGGATTTAAGATGGCTGGGCATTCAATTAATTCTTCAACATTGTACTTATCATGCTGGAAAGACCTATCAAGATATGAAAAATTCAAGGACCTTCACAATCCTTTCAACCAGTTCATTATCATTCAACAGGGCAGTATTCATCGTCCAGTAATTGGATTTGTGCATTATGAAAGGTAGTGTCATCTCTATCCACACTGGAGCAAGGTCAAAGATTAGTAAAGCATCTGCATGCAAAAAAATGTTTGTGCACTGACCAGCAATCAATAACATATACATTTGTGAGAAAGCATTATGGCATCCTGAGTGATATGTATAATTTTTATCTGTAGCAAAGAAATAAGATGACCACCCATACAGTTTGCAGTGCCCCACTTTTTTGAGCTAAATACGGCTCCATTGTTTCATTAAAGTCACCGGCCAGAATCAAATCAACATGCCCAGCACCCTGAGAAAACTGGGCGAGAGATCTGAAAAAGGAACCATCCCCCATTTGGGGTGTAGGAATTAAAGATTCCACTGAGGGAATCTTGTATTCTATTTGTCATTCAGATGATACAGCCCTTGTCATTTTGTTGTTGCAAGCACAGTCAAAGGTAGTCCTTTTTGCAAAATCAAAATACATACCCCTCGTGAATTAGAACAGTAACAAGATGAGAATACAGATCCCACCCATCCCCTCCTCTTAACATCCACATCTGAGTCAACCAAAAATATCTCCTGCAGAAGGGCCACGTCCACCTTTGTTCTGTCCAAATGATCCAATGCCCTCTTTTGTTTATTCAGATCATTGAGTCCATTCACATTCCAAGAAATCAGCTTCAGAATGTGCTTGCCCTGAGTTGTAATCTTGATTAAATCCCTCCCTTTCCCCGACTTACAACACAAAGACGCAGACAAACTCACAAGAAACAATAAAGCAACACTGAAACACTTCCTGGTATTATTGCACAAGGCTACGAAACTCCACACAATTATAACTGTGATCAAATGTTCCCAAACCCCACCCTCCCACCGCATAAATAACACCCAAAAACAAGTTATAACCCTATTTCGATATCTCAAAAATCCCAACAAACTAGTCAGGAACCATTTGCTAAAATCCTAATAGGCAGAGCATATCACAGTACAAGTTATGCCCACCTTTATGTAAGCATTGGGATAAAGAAAAAGGACTCCATCTCCTCCCTACATTAATTGAAACAGCGATAGTTCCACACTCAACAGCAAATCCCCCAACCCAGTAATGACAATTAAAATATAAATCAATACACGTGTTGTTTTATAGCTCGGTGCGAGAATTCCAGCAGGTTTCCTGCTCTGGAGGCCCTTCGCCATCTGATAAAATTATCACGCCAAATAATGTGCAGCTCATGAAAATGCAGTATGAAAAATGAACACAGCAATAATTGGGATAACACTTTCTAACATTCCTTGTGTTTAGGGCAAGATGTGTCTCTTTCAGTAACACCCAGCAAACATATTATAAGAGGAACAGCCTTAAATGGTAAGCAGTCCACACAGAAGCAATAAATGCATGCTCAATCCCATATATAACAAAAGTGACGAAACTAGTTCAAAGCTAAAATGTTGTCCCTTCCAAAATCTACCTCGTAACTTCAAACGAGACTGCCTTTAAACACAGTAATCTGTATGCCATGAGTATCAGCTCCTCTTTGTTTGAATTCTATTTGCAAATGTCTGCAATACTTAAGATCATGTTGACTAAACCCAGCCGCTCACATCATCCACTTGTCTTCTTTCTTGCATTAATGAAAATCTTGGTTTACAAGCCCTGTGCGTTCGATCTCGTGAAAACAATTAAAAAACCTCGAACAACTCAAACTGCGGGGTGAGCCTTTAAATGTTATCATCTGAATGAGATACTGTTAAGAGTGAAATATTGTAGAGAGACCCTCTGCAAAACGACAAATGTGAGCTTTATAAGGCAAACATGCAGCTCTTCAGGTAAATCATAAAAACAAGAGGAATTTGGCAGAACATCTAAAATGAGCACCACCAAGAGAACCATCTACCAACCGTATATTTACAAAATAGCCTAATGATTCATCCGGAAATACCAATATGCACTCTGGAGTTATCCTCAACTAAACGGGCCATTTATATTGTGGGAATGTGATTAATGATGAAGACCATGGGGCTTTCCCATTCTTTTCAAATTTGCTGATGACTGGGTCTGGCCTGCTAGTGACTTTTTCTATAAAAAAAGCCAGCCCTCAGGGGTGGTCTGGCCTATAGGGAACTCTGGAGATTTCACAGTAGGCCTCTGCACCCTGGGCCTCATTTGTGTGGTATTTCCACGTCTTCCCATAGGAAAAGAGTTGCGTTTGCTGAAAATGTGCAATATGGCACCACTTTGAACATAATTTCCAAGGCCTCTTTTGGCTCCCAGTCCACCCCAGCCAGCGCTAGTACGTTCAAGGCCAAAGTGACCTAAAATCACCCTCTGTGTCCACCCAGGAAACCAAACAGCAACCAAACAGCAAACCGCAGCACCAAGCAAAAACAGACCCACCAATCCACTCCCCCGCTCCCCAGAACACCCCAACAGGGGAGACAAGCCGACAACCAAACACATCCCATAGCACCCGAGTCACCACAGTGAATTGACCGTACAGCAGACTGAAACAAGCGCAGCCAAAAACCAACCCCCCCCCCACAGCACCTGGGCCATTAAAGGAATATCAGATACAGATCAATTTCCCATTAAATTCCATGGAATTCGAACTGAGCGCGTACAAATTCTGTGGAAACAAACCTCACCCACCATGAGGACAGCCCCCACGATGCCTCAGACGCTGCACCCCATGCCGGACCGCCTTCCCCAGAGCCCCCCGAAGGAAACAAACCAGCAGCCTCGATCTACACAACCTCCCCTAGCACCGCTCCAAGCGGGCTATAGAGACTGAAAGCAATGTTCTGAAATGTCAGTTATTCTTTACTACCAGGTGGATCCATTATGGACCACCAAAGAGTGTTGTCACTCTTTTCTCAGCATCAACTTATACTCTTTTCTTAGCCTTCGATAATACCACTATCAGCGCTGACAAATAATTTTGCTTTCAAATTATACATATCTATCTTGCATTCGCAATTGCACCAAGAATTACGAGTTCTGTGTAAAGGACTAGAATTCATGGTACTACAGGTAACAAAAAGTGTTATTGCCATTGTAATAATCACCTTAGATTTTATTGAAATGAACATAATTCCTAGCCAATTGACCTCTAAAATCTTCCAAGACTGGTAACAGTTTTAAATTGATAACTGGTAACTTCTTCTCTATGTCTTAGACAGCCCATCTAAGCCTCCTTCTATTTACTACTAACAAGGTCCCCAGTGTTCAATTGACTGCTGGTAATAGGTTCCAGTTTTAGAGGGGTTTTTAATGTAAATTGCAGGGTCATGGTCACTTTCCAATCCATTTACATTAACAATAACTGACTCCTTTGAAAAGTGACAACAGCCCAAACTAATTTAAATACAATCAATGTATGAGTAAGAAGAACCTTTTTAATGAGTTGATTATTGCAGGAATAACCCTCGGAAGATGCCCATTGCCATCTTGCAGACCCAACTCCAATATCTGAGATGCCAATTTGATGGCATCTGAATGACGTTATTTTGGGGTAGAGGACGAATAGTTCTAGTATATTCCAAGTCACGTCCTGTTAGGGATTTTGTCAGAGGGCTATACCTAATCTCGTGTTATTCTCTTATGGTGGTAAAGTGGTATTGCGTTATGATGGTAATGCCATATGTGGTGTGACAAAACTCTAATACCTGTTTTCTATTTAGGGTCGACTCTAAACACAGATTATCAGGCTTTGTGCACTTGAAATCTTGAGAGTGCTAACTGTCACCCCAGCAACTTATCTAAGATACAGGTCAACATGCACAGTCAAAATATTGCACTCTCACACACTCTGGGCCTCATTACACGGTAGGCGGTAACCATGGCGCTATTAGCGCCATGGTTGCCGCCGGTACCGTACCGAGTCCGCCTTGGTGGATGGCGGAATTACTGCCCTACTCCAAGGTGAGCGGGGGCGGTAATTCCCCATTCACCAAGGCCTTTCCCCATTCCCATTTTTGCCCCCATAGGGCATAATGGGAATGGGGAAGGTGCTAATTACGGTACCGCAAATTGCGGTACCATAATTAGCTCCGAGGTCCCTTTGCGGCACCCTACTTTAATGGCTGGTAAAACCAGCCGTTAAATTCGGGTCCCGCAAAGGGAACTCGTAGTAAGGCGGTAGGGGTTTGCCGGTACCGGTGCCCTTACCGGTACAGGTAAACCCCTACCGCCTACCGTGTAATGAGGCCCTTAAGCTCATTACTGCCCACAAAGCATTATTTTCATGAGAGCCTTTCCCCCCTTGCCGCTATATTCAGATTAAACACAGTGGGCCTCATACAAGCATGGCAGTCCAGGAACTATGGTACCGGTAAGCATGCCGGTACCGTAGTTCCCGGACCGCCATACTACGTGCTCTGCTCGCGGGTGCCATTTCACCCACCAAGTTTTTCCTGGCGGGTGTAACAGCAACCGCGAGGAGAGCACGTCGGATGCACCAGCACAACTCTGAATGTGCCGGTGCATCCAACGTCCCCATCCCCATTCAGCCCTATGGGGCAGAATGGGGATGGGGAGGCCCTTGATTCCGGCACCCGCCAAATGGGAAATTACCAGGTCCGCCGAGCTCGGCATGACCGGGTTCTTGCCCATTCACGGATGCTGGGAAAAATGCAACTGTTTTTACCGGCACGGCTACTGACAAAGTTGTATGAGGCCCAGTGACTCAAATGTCACAAGAATATTTCAGACATAAAATGTTTTTTTTTCAAAGTGTGTTTATCTTGGTAGATAACTTACCACTGGTATGCAGCAATCATTACATAACAATACTCATTAGTGTGAATGTGAAAGAGCAGTTACAAAAAAAAAAAACTGTTTCAGAAATAAACACCATTCAATAATAATGAACTGTAACCAGTTTCCTCGACTTTGGACTGTGGTCCTTACGATAAGCCACACTAATAACAAACTCATTGAACAAATGCACATTGAAACTTCTGGCTGGCTGAAAAATCCATTCATTCATGCCCTCATGTTTTTTACTGGCATGCCCACCATGCACATGGCAAATTCTCTCTCTGTGTCAGCTTTGCAGCAAATGCAGTCGGCCTCCAGCCCACAGGGATAATGCAGACCCTATGCAAGAATAACTGTGCCCCCATCTATCGCCTGTCCTCTGCTCAGCTGTTGCCTGGAAAGAATCTTTGTCCTTCTCCATTGCTCGTCTGCCAGAATGTCTGCTGTCAGTCTGCTCTGAACAACATCTGCCTCCAGCCTGTCTCCCAGTCACATTTAAAGCCTCTTGCTGCCATTCAAACAGAATTCTTCCCATTTCTAAATCATACCACTGAATCCCACATGGTACTACTGTTGGACAACAAAATGATACTTTCCCTTCCTTTTGGCCCTGGCTTAACAATACTGCCTCTCATCAAAGCACATTCCTTTTTGGCAATCTGTGCCATGCAGTAATAAATCACACAGGCAGAGAATACTTGCATGTTTTAAATTGCAGAAAAAGCACTTAAATTCCGACCTTTCAACTGTGCCTGCATTGCACTGCTTTGTTATAAAGAATATTGTGAATTATAGGGGCAGGGTATTAATGGATTAGTTTAGATTAGTATTTATGCAGTGCAAACTGGACAGATGACCTGTTTATCCTGAACTCTTGGTATTTTAAACATGCAAGGATGTGCATTTCCATTTGCAATGTGCACTAGCAATTTGATGTCTGTATTCTCCACATTAATACCTGTTCCACTGTTCACTGCCTCCTCTGAATATAATGTCATGGCTCACTTACTGCCTCCATATACAGTATTCCTACAGTCCTCATTCCTAGAAATATCATCCAACAAAGGCAGAGGTTCATATTGGACATTGAAATGTCCAACAACAAGGATGGATTTTTGATTGAATATCCAAGTTGGACACCAGGAATGAATTATGAATACAATTAGAGAAATGCTCTAAGGTTCTTAAATCTATTGAACCTCTCGACGGTCTTAGATATATATTACACAGAATGAACTGCATAGCCCCATCAAAGCTAAAACATAGACAAAGAACATCTGGATTGTTAATCTGTAGCAGAGGCATCTCACACCTCAGATTATCCTGTCACCATATGGATAATCCCTGTTTGGTCGACCAAAGTGGCCATTTACAGTTGGCACCATAAAGGTTTATCTAGAGACCGAAAATGGGTCAATAGCTCATGTCTCTTGGAAGAAAATGATGTGATAACTCTCAGTAAAATCCCTACAATCCCAATCATGTATTTTATTTTCTATACCAGCAATATTCCAGGAGACAATGGTAAACCCTTTACTGCTAGTTCATGGGGATCTATTTCCTTGTCTTTCTGTTGAATCTGGGGGATTAATTTGTTAATTTGCCCTAGACCGTGTAACACTCATTGTACTAAACTCTGAACGGCTACAACATTAGCCTACATACTTCCCATGGATTCATAAATACCTTGTATTGGTCTAACCACTGGTATTGTTGTGTTCAAGAGATGTCTTTGTAACACAATATGTGAGCCACTGGAGGATAACAAACGATAGTCTACTGCCAAAATATCATCTACCAGACTGGAGCAAGTTAGTGAAACTTTAATTAAATCAAACAATGTGTTCATTGCGCCCGGATATATGGTAGCAGCTGTAATATTGTCTCCTCTAATTGGACAGCAGCTCTTGGTGTGAATCCAATGTATGATATTGTTGGTTAGAGTATCAGGACTCTCCCAAACATTTTTAGGTAGTTTCAGTACCATTGTCATATAAAACCTCTTATCATTATCTCTCATTTGAGTCCTGTGAAACATCTTGTTAGCAAGGATATTGAGGGGGGCATTAGAGAATTAACTAGTGTCATGTTTTCTTTTTCAGTCCTGTATTGGTAATGTAGTGATAACAGTAAAGGTTTGTGCTGATAATGGATTTTCTAAAGTCATACTGTTGGGAACCTCCAAACCAGGTACCTCAACCATTGCCTTAAAAACCCCATTCTTTATAACGTTATGGAAAAATCATCCACTATGACTAACATGTCATTACAGATAGAAAAAAGAAAGTTCACACTTGGATTACATTTCGATTTCAGACTTGTAAAACCCCGACTTGTGAGAAATTAGTCAGAACTCGGGGAACATGCCCATTGGTATCAACGTCCTTACACATGAGGAACCCATTAAACCTATTCAACACCTCCACTCCCTCTTCAAAGGAAGCCGTGCTAACACTCTCCTACTCCTAATTTTGGAACACTATAGTTTATATAGATATAATTCTAGAATGTTGACATTTCATAAGTATGATTTTGGATTCTAACCAGGAATTTTGTGAATAATGATGGTAGTGCTGTTTCAAATTTTGCAAATGTGGAATGTGTTCTTTAATTGCATTGATGTAAAAATAAATAATCTATTGGGTTTAATATATGTATAAGGGTTAAAGCATGCATTGTTAGCAAACATGATTAATACTATGTAAATTACTATTTAATATATATGCCTCATCTTGATTTTGTATACACTGCTTAGAGCAGTAGTCCATTTAGTTTTGATTGCTGCTGCACAAAAGCATTTCACTGCAGTTAATAGTCTAGCAGATAACCAGCAAGGTGCAGTTGCACTATTTAAACTGTTTAAACAATGCAACTACATTTTGTGAAACGTGCCTATTGTTACCCACTATGATTGGCATCCCCCTGGTGTCCATCATTGTTTTTCATAAGGTGCCTTAAGGCAAAATAAACTCAGAGCTTGTTGGGTCACTGCAGACGGTGTTCCAGAAAGGCACTAGCAAATTATCACTCATTCAAATCCATGGGGGATAGAGCTCCACCTCACTGCTAAGCCAGTGCAGTAACTCCAAATTTGATGCTGAGACAGAAGAAATCTCCCTGCGGGCTGAGTCAGGGAATATGCCTGTTGTATTATGAGAGGTCTTCAATCCCTCCCAAGGGCTCTATCAGCAAAACACCTCTTGACTGGTAAAGCAGAATCAGTACCCATAAAAGGTTCAAGGTTCCCGTTCCACAATTAGCATTCATATTGTAATCTACCTACCAGAATGTATTTTTTTCTCACAAGCCTCTACGGGGATCAATTATTGTAACGCTTACCTGAAGCCCAGCAGAAGCATCCGGCTCTTCGAGGCTGTGGATGAATGCTCCACACCACTTGGTATAAATAACCCTGTGTGCTGTGTGGTTGGAGGAGTAGGCTGTTGTTGGGTGAATGGGTTGTCCCTCTGGGTATTCCCAATTCCCAAGATGGTGGACTGTGTGACTGGACCTGGGGGGCAGAGGCAAGAGGGACATCACTTGGATGCCCTTCCCTCTCCCCGTGTGATCCACCTCTCTCTTAAGTCCCATGACACTGGCTAGAGGAGGAGCTGGACTCACCTTGTGGTTGCTGCTGCACACACGCATGTAAATCAGGAGATGAATGCACTGGTCAGTTCCTTCACTAATGTACTGGTCAAGGCCAGCTGTGACTCACAAAGTGCTGGGGCCAACAGACCTTGTAGTCCTTTAGATGCAGTGGGGAAAAATATGGGATGTCTTTTTATGGCAAGCCCTTGATCTTGTGTCAAAATAGCGATGGACACACAAGGGTTCTCTGGGGCTATGACAAGGGTTCCATTCACAGAAGAGCTATCTGTAACAGTGGGAGAAGATACAATGTCTGCGCCATTGCTGTATTCTCGAACGACACCAATCAACAGAATGGGAAGAGATCTGAAATGACTCATTCACTGAGGAAGGGATAATATGCTCAACTCCAGGCATTCATTATGCAAATTCAAGGGAGTTTATATGAGCATTCCACAGTCAGAAAGCATTACGAGGGATGCCCTTAAATTCAGAAATATTCCTTTACCGATACAGGTGTTGCTTGAATTGCTTCTGCAAATACGGGATAAACTGTTACGATTACCCACAGAGTTTTTGTTCAGAGCAAAAGTACCCACAGATGTGGCAGAAGGGGACATAATAACAATACATTTAGAAGCAGTAGTTGTGTGAGAGGGCAGAGTAGTGTTACACGGACAGACAAAGAAGGTGTTAACTGGAGTACAGCCATAGCACTGGACTCAACACAGTGGTTGAGTGACATGATAGATGATGAGCTATTTGAAGATGACGATGCAGATGATGATGTACTCTATGAGATGTCCATGCCATACCAATTGCAAATACACTACAGAGAAACACCCCAGATAATATAGTTGGTTAAAAGGGTACTATAATTCATGCCACAAGATTTGGCAAAAGTACCAAGTGTACTATAGACTAGCGGCCCTTATGATGTAGGTCTACTGAAAGGGATTGGGGCAGTACAAATAGAATTCAAGAAGGAAGCAATCTTCCCCGAGTTAAAAATTATCCCATGTCAAGGGAGGTAGACAAAGGCATTTATTAAATGATTACTGCCTTGATGTGACAAGGTACTATTGTGCCATCTGAATCCCAATGTAACATGGCAGTGTAACCAGCGAAAAAAGCAAAAGGAGGATCTTGGAGATTCATACAAGTTTAACGCCCCCTTAAACAATATTGTAGAGGTGAAATGTACAGTTGTTCCTGACCTGGCTAAATCTTGTGTAACACAATGCCTAATGCCAGTCATTTCACAGTTAGTGACGTAAAAAACGTGTTATTTTCCATTCGATTGTATGAGGATTCTCAATATATCACAGCATTTACATATCGTGGGATTAGGCTCCAACACGCGAGATTACCACAGGGGTACTCAGAGTCCCCGAGTGTCTTCAGCAAAGTGCTACGGATGGATTTAGGAAATATACAGGTACCCAGTGAAATGATACAATATATTGATTATTTGCTAGTGTGCAACACCACAGAGAAAGAGTGCAGAACAGACTCAGTGCCTAATTCACAGAAGGCTTTTATAATGGCAAAACACCCATGGAAAACGTTCTGTGAATTAGGCCCTCAGTGATGTTGTTAACATTATTTGCTGAGAAGGGAAACAAGATAGACAAGGAACAATTGCAGTATTGCCAAAACGAAGTACTATAGTTGGGCCAGATAATATCAAATTAAGGGAGGAGAGTGATGCCTGACAGAGCACAGGCAATTGCAAATACGCCCCACCCAGAGACAGTGAAAGAATGACAGCAATTCCTAGGGCTATGTAATTATTGTCGCGTATGGGTCTTTGGCTACATCACATGTGTTTGGCCCCTTTTTACAGGGATTAAAGGAAGCACACAAAGAGGGGAGCCCCATAATGTGGAAAGATAAAATGATCAGTGTATTTCAGGAACTGAAACCAGCGATATGTACAGCCCCAGTTTTGGGAATGCCAGGAAGGAAGAATTTTATCTTGTTTCACATTGAAATGGATACATGATGATGGCTGTCCTCACACAAACAAAGTTCAATAGGACACAACCCATTGGCGTACTACAGTGGGCTCTTAGATCCACTGATGAGAGGGCATTTCCTCTGAGCAAGCACTGGCTGCAGCTGCATTTGAAATAATAAATCATCTGCAATCACAATGGGCTATGCAGTAACATTACATGTGGGACATGCCCTGCTTGCCGTTCTTGAGAAACCCAAGTCCACGCTCACCACACTGTTAGCATCTGGATATGAGATAATACTATCCAATACATCAATAAACATTGTTAGATGCTGCATGATGAATCATGTGTGATTCATTGCTGAAGCAGGAGAAGTAGGAGAATGGGTTCATAACTGTTCTGCATACTGTGAGAAACCTGAGGGTATTCTCACTCCTACTCCCCTTGGATTCTCTACACATGTGGCCATGGAAAGGCTATTGCTTTGGATCCTGAACATGGGGGCAGAGAAGAGAGGGAGGATCACCTGGGTCGAGGGTCTGTGAGGATTGAGAGTGGGGTGCCCTTGGCCGAGATATCATATCCCCATTTTCCTAATGAAAACCAACCTATTCCTCCCCCAAACTGTATGGACAATTATAAGCCAACTCAACCTCAATCTTTCAGATATAACACTTGATAGTACTGGGACGATGAAGAGACCATCAAGAGCAGTGAAGATTACCTCTTTTCACCACTTTGGTACTGGGACGAGGCAGATGATAAGAGTTGTGAGGGTCACGCATGTCCCTCTGATTATGGTCAGGCAGGACTAATGAGTGAGCCACACCTGAAGCCTGTCAAGGGGCTGCGGGTGTATAAATGGAAATCAAGCAGCCAGAGGAAGAGAAAAGGAGCACAAGATGGGGATCAATGGGTGAAGAGGCAACCGTGGTAGAATTGGAGCAGCACAATCCAGAACGCCAGCAAGACACCCAGCAGACTTGGGGGACCCGAAATGAGTGGGCCATGTGACGTCCCCAAGCCTGGGAGCTCCCAGACCTGTAAGAGTGCAGCAGGAGCTGCTGTGAAGCCAGAGCAGAGAGGACGCTGCCCACGTGCCGACCAAGGCACTGGAGCCTCCTGTGTGCAAAGCGAAGCACAAGGCCAGCAAGCGTGGCTCACACCGGTAATGTGCCAAGTACACCTGTGTGTGTGGTTTCCAAGGAGTCCTGGACCTCTGGTTGTGTGACCTTCAATGGGTGGACGGTGTGGTCCAACAACTGCACCTGGACCAGAGAGCCCTGCATGGTATACCATAAGAACTCTGAACCACAGCATAAGGAAACCTCTGTATCAGCACTGGCAAAGTGGGCCAGAAAGATGGTCAGGTTGACTTGGTGTTTTGTTAAGATTTTTCCTTTGGATTGACTATTACAAGTATAGGCAGTCGGATTGAAGTCTTGGGGAAGGGAGCATGTGAGTCTTAGAAGAACCACCTTTGCTGTCTTGAGAGTAGAGTTTTTTTGATTGGGTTACTTGAACCGTGGCGAAGGGAACAACAAGGATTGGTTCAGAACTGCATTGCCCTGAGGCGGGAGAAGGTAAACTTTGTGACTTTTTCATGGAATTTAATTGTACTTGGGGAAGGGGAGCTGAAAGTAAGCTGTGAGCTGGAAGAAGCTCAGAACTTTAAGTTGAACACTATTTCCTTTGACTTTGACATCCTTACACATTGGTTAATTCTAGTTGTGAGGGCAAGGATAGGTTTTGAACACAGACAGACTTTTAAGTTGAACTCTTTGTGTCACAGGTTTCCCCCCTTCTCGCCTGTCTGTGTTGTTTGTTGGAGTTCTTCGATGAAGTCTTCTTTTGCACCATTCGGGTCTTGTATAACCCTGTGCATGGGTCCTCGGGTTCCAGCGTGCGGTTTGTGTCCCGTCTCCAGGGAGCGTTCAGATGTCCGTGAAAAAGGACCAGGAAATGGCGAGGAGCGAACTCGGAAGGCAAGTGCGAAGGAAATCCAGGAATACAAGGTGAGGACAAAAAGGGGAGGATGAAGGAGAGGAAAAATTAGGGGACCAGGAATCAGTGGAAATCGCTGTACGAACTACGGCAGCACATGTCTGACTAATGCAAGCGGTAGCGTTGAGACGCGCAGGGCCGCGGGGGCGTGTCTGCTTTGTAGAACACAGAGCATACAACGTGGAGACTGGCAAACAGCGTTTCACGTTCAGCGGCCATGTTGGGAGTACTGCTGAGTTCAGTCCCCTATGGGTCAGGGACCACAAAGTCCAGAAGGGACGCGTCTGGTGGTTCATGACACTTTGACTCAGACTTTCCTTAATTTCATTCAGGTGGGGAAATCCCACTTTAGCATAGGGCAGATTATGCCTTCAATCATCCTGACATTTAAGTTAATAAATATCTCGTTTGAATTTTAAGTCTGTTGTCTGTGCCGTAAATCATGATGCCTTCACAATACACTGACATACATGATGATATACCCCCACTAAAAGAGAAGAAGTTAGAGGGGGTCTTCATTGACAGTTCATCAACGATAGATCAGATAAGGCATTCAGGAGCAGCAGTGCTAAGGAGAAAGGGCAATGATTTTGAGGTTGTGAAAAGTGCTAGATTACCAACTCATTTTTCTGCACACGCAGCTGTGTTAATAGCGATGATATTAGCATGTGAAGAGCACAAGGACCTAGTGACAATTCTTTCAGATTCCACCTACGAGACGTCTACAATATACTCAGGTCTGTTATGGTGGAGAAGGAGAGGCTCCCAGCGCATGGACAGCAAACCAGTACAGCATGTTCCATTACTAGGAAGAATTCTAGATGCACTGGCATATCCCATGTTGGCTGCCCTGGTAAAATGTGCACTCCATTACTAGGGGCACAGACTTAATTTCTCATGGCAACGTAGCAGCAGATGCAGAAGCAAAAAAGGCAGCATATTTCCCACAAATGGCAGAGATACCAACTGCCCCACACAAAATAATGCTCAACATGAACATAAAGGAGGACTATAATACTCACCCCACAGACAGAACAGAATCTCTGTTTAAAAAGGGAATGCTCTTTATCCTGCACTGATTTGATATGGTGACAGAATAGCACAGGGAACCCTGTAATGCCCCTTCAGTTACTTACAGTAGCGTTAGAACAGTAGCACTACCCAGCACACACCACAAGTCAGTATGTGGCGGCAGATGATTCAGAAAATTGGTTCATCCCAAACCATGCATGAACATATTATGAATTGTATTATTAATTGTGTAACGTGCCAGCAATATACTGCTGGGCATACCTTGAGAATGATAAGAGGAGCAATACCCCCACAGTACAGGTCAATTTTGTCATTTGCATATAGACCATGTCAATACGCTCCAAAGTTGTAAAGGATACAAATACATGATCGTGATGGTGTATCCCTTTTTACGCTGGATTGAAGTAGGACCATATACCCATGCAGATGCCAAATCAGCTGCTAAGTTCCTTGTACATGAGGTTTTTCCATGATTGATGAGTATGCAAAATGCTGCAGTCAAATAACAGACCACAAGAATTATTTTCAGAACTTACATCCCTACTTGACATAAAGCAAAAGCCTTGTTCTGCATATCACCATCAAACCAACAGCGTTGTTGAACGTCACAACGGACTAATGAATGAACGCATTGCAAATTTGAAAAAAGCATTAAACAATAATTGATTGCTCTGCCTTTCCCAGGCTCTTTTTGCCTTATGCAATCAGCCAGGCTCCGACCACCACCTCTCACACCCATTAAATGGTGATGGGGAGAAGGATGAACGTTCCCATTGCTTCTCCCAAACATGCTTGATTAGAAGCAGAGAGCTGTGCGACTGTGCAAGTAAATGAAATTCATGATTATTTAACTGCCATAAGCAAATGTTTGAAATTCCTTTCTCGACAGATAAAAATGAAATAGGGGGGCTAAGAAGCAACCAGCGACAACAAAGAGGGAATGCTGTGAATGTGTATGTGCAGAACTTCGTCTGCAAGTGGCACAAGTAACGATTTATGGGCCCATATTATGACCAGTATGCAACCCACAATGCAGTAAAAGAGTGCAGAAAGAAAGGGTGGGTGCATACAGGTGATGTAAAAAGATTTGTAGGCACAGACCCCCTGTCAGATGGAAAGGAGCTAAAAGAAGAAGAAGAGGAGGTGGCCAGACCACAGATAAGGGCGAGAGTGAGACAGACAAGAGTGAGATTGAGAGATGACCAGCAGCATCAGACATGATGCCACACAATCAATCTACTTTTCAAGAGCAAGAGAGACTGGACCTCATTATGGGTCTGGAGGTAACCAGAAGGGTTGCTGCCAGACCCAGAAAAAGATTATTGGTGCCTGACTTCCAGGTAACACCAGGGGTATTACAACCACAGCAGCCAGAAAGTCAGGCACCAGTAATTTTGTTAGTCCTCATTACCATGGAGTCCCATAGAACTCCATGGGAATGGAGACATGGGAGCACCAGCACCTGTTAAGAACGGTGCTGGTGCTCCCGTGAGAACTCTGCAAGCGGGTGCCATCCCTCCCGGTAGGTCTGACCCTGGCAGGTAGGACGGCACCCGCCCGCAGTGTTGTACTGTGCCGGTCCGGTAACAATGCTGCCGCTAATCTTACCAGCACTGTTGTTACCAGACCGGCACAATTGTAATGAAGCCCACTGTCTGTGTAATATCTCACCATGTGTGGAGAAGGAGATATATGGAGAAAATAGACTTGGTCAGCATTATGATCAGTCCTTTTTTTTCTTTCTTTGGGGTGTTTGCCTACACAATGGCAGTAACATTGTTATGTGATAAAAGCATTAATGCAGCTGCTAACATGAGTGATAGTAATATTTATATAGCAGTTAACATGAGCGAAGAAATGACACAAGTTGGGAGACATGTGAGCAATGGCGAACAACTCCTGTGACAACACTTTGAAAGTTATGCTAAAAAAATAACTTTTGGTACAGGCATATGACCAAGGTGGGAATGGAGAAATTGAATGCAAAATATTTTGTATACTCACTCCTACCGTACGCCTCGAGTGTCTCCAGATTGTTCGTGGTCGGGGAAATACCAGTAATTAGGGCACATTGCTTAAAATGGGTGACAAAATAAGAATCACTTTATGAATGTAACTTTATAAAAGAAAAGACAATGGTAAACAAGGTGGTGAAATATGCTTTGTCAGGGCCGCAAAGAGGAGAAGTAACAGTGACTGACCATCAATTGTTGAAATGTACTGACAATCAAGGAAAAGAGGACAGACCCCAGTTACACATAGCAGGAGAGGTGTTTACCTCTGCGGTTTGGGTAGAAGAGATAATTGGATGTAGCACAGAAGCACTTATAGGATAATTGTGGGTACCTGTAGAAAATGCTAATGAGGTTTGCCTAGAAGATGGATAGAATATGCCAGACTGTTAACTTGGGTGGGGGACAAAGAAGGGCTAGTGCACATAAGAATGATAGAAAATCCATTGCTGTGTTTCAGAAATAATGGTGCAGTGTGGATAGAGAACAATATAGGATGTAAATGTATCATGGATATGCCAGACATGAAAGTAGGCGTGATAGTTCTAAGTGTCCACTATTGGGCCTGTGGTTCACGGGCCTACATACAGCTCCTGCCAAATTGGGGTGGCATGTACTCACTGGCAGTGTTGCATGCGCCGGCACTGGTGGTGCTCCAAAGTGATGTGGTGCAAACAGGAGACTACCCTATGGTGAAAAGGGAAAATAAAAATAAGATGTATGAAACACTAAAATGCACAAAAAGAAAGAGTTATTTTCTACGGCATCTAATGACATAATGGACACTATCCCATCTGAACACAGGCTTTTTAGCAAGGCATCAATGTTCTTTACATTTCTTCTCACTGCTGGCTTGCAAATAGCAGTAAATACCAAATGGTTGCATATAACTAGATGGGAGTTGCTGCAGGCTATAAGCGCCAATGAGAAAGGGCTCAATGCTATTAAGGGGGAGCTAAGAGCTGCAGATTAATGACTCTCCAAAATAGGCATGTCTTCAACCTCCTCACCACCATAGAGGGTGGTGTATGTGCGAAAATGAGCTCAATCCGTTGTACATTCAAACCAGCACACAATGAGCAGAATGGGAGCTTGACAGAAGCAATAACTTCCCTGCAGAATGTGTACACAAAAATGGTCCAGGAAACTAGTGAATTTGAAGATGAGGACTGGTTTACAGCTCTGTTCTCATGGGTGCCTACCTGTCTATGTCATGCATTTAAAATACTACTAGCACCTTTGGTAGTGGTACTGACAGATCTCTGTGTCCTACATATAATATTAGCACAGTGTAGGAAAATGGGTAAAAGGGTTGTGGAGCAGCACAGGATGACAGTAATAGAGGGTAAAGATAACGTGGTCCACATCAACACTCAAACAGAGCATGTCATTGATAGACCTATTGGACCCGCAGGCACCAGGTGCGAGCACCCTTCCGGTGCTAAAAATTATACCCAGCAATGTGTTGATTGTGAAGGAGATGGGGATTGCTGCTTCATGACATGTGGGCCAGAGGAGTATGTAGAACAAGGAGGTAGCTTGAGGCATGTGTGTAAATTATGGATACCTAAATATGAACATGACAGGATGATAAATTGACCAGAGTGGGGAGTGTGATAATGGAGATGTGAGTTACACCAGGTCTGGCCATGCCCCCACTCATTCCCAAGCATAAACGAAAGTACACGCTAAAAAACGTTACATAAAACAGTAAAACATTAAGCACCATGCAGCCGCCGTGAAGAATAAAATAGATTGTGCGACACAACTAAGGTGAGAAGTAGTTTGCATTTAAGGAAGCAGGGACAGGTTGCTGAATACCCAGACAGGGGCATACACGTAGTATAGACATGGGCAGGCAAGGAGAGGTTTCAGCATACACGGGCAGGGAAAAATGAATGGCAGCATACAAGGACACAGAGAACACCAACATGGCAGATAGAGAGCAGAAGTACCGCCATTACATAGACCGAATCCTGCAAGGCCACGATTTGGAAATAATGCATCCTGATATAAAATTTCTTAACACAAAATTCCAGGCCTCTCTGTGCTCAGACAGCAGCCCAAGCACCAAGGTCAGTATGCCAAGGGGAGTTATGCATAGAAGCTGAAACCACACCAAATAACGTTCCCAGGGCGCACAGCATGTAATTGTCAAAGTTAATTAGTTTCAATTGGTAGCAGCAAGAAAACAGACATATCCTTGAAAGCTAGGTGCAAGTAGCTACCGTGCTAATTGATCCATCATGAATAAATATACAGCGCCCCAAGTGGCTGCCTAAGAAAAGCACACACACTTTAGGATAGCAGAAAATCTAATACAGAGACGAAATTGAGCTCTAAACAGTGGTCCTCCACCACATGATCAAAACAATGGTCATTCATTCCAGGTCCAATTAGATGGTGCACCTGCCATTGTGTTAGTATATCAAGCCATAGAGACGGCAGGCCAAGGCCACAAACAAACTAGCAGATAAAGCCTCAGGCTTTGGAACGAGAAGGGAGTAACTTCTTTAAACTGGATCATAGGGGTTCGTCCACTTCTCCTTCCCCATCACATACCTTTGCACTGCATAAAAATGCTTCAGGTCGGATGATCAAATAACTGACCAATTATATTGTGTTTCTCTTATCGACTAGTGTAGTAAAGTGCCAACCAATGGCATGGCAGATTGAAATCTATCATTGGATGGATGAATCTAGGGGGAGATATTTGTTTTGGAAGAACCAATGGTAAAAGGTTCACCTATAGGTAACTATATGTCCTCTATTACACTAACCAATTAAGTGAGAGAGAGCACAAGTTTTTTATGATGATTTCTAACTATGACATCAGTTATGACGATTATTTGTTTTATAATCACATTGCTCCTAAAGCCATCCTAAATATTACTTTTTAGAATAGTGGATTACAATTCAAAGGTAAGTAATAACGTATGACTCACTTTTCAGAATGGCAGAATGCACTTCAAAGGTATGTAAGAACTTAGGATTACACATTTAGAATGGCAGTATGCTATTCAAGGTGAGTAAAACCCTATTGGTAATACACTGTTACATGTACTTAGTTTCAGGACTAATACAGTAATACCAACTCTGTTACTTTCGAGAATAGTGGAACACAATTCAAAGGAAAGTAAATAACTTTGTATACTTTTCAGAATGGCAGTAAGCAAGTCAACTATGTAACTCTTTGTAACATATTCTATTTCAGAGATAAACAGTTACAGGACTAACACATTAGCAAGTAAGTACTTTGCAACACGTGTTCTATTTTCTAGACAGAGATCTTATACTTTAGAAGTCCTTCCCTATTCTAAGGCATGATTGATCTCAGAGGCAGAACGGGGGCTCTGGCGGTCCAGTGGCCAACAGTAGGCATGTAAGGATAAGGTGAAGGGGTTTCAACACACTTCGAGACTGCGCCACCTCCTGTTGTCGTTTTGAAAAATGATTATCCCACACTGTAGTAAGGTTTGAGCCAATTTATTCATTAATGGCTCTTATTGCCCATTTTGACCATTGTTTAAGGTTTGAGCCAATGTATTCATTAATAGCTCTTATTGCCCATTTTGACCATTGTTGACACGTGTTTCAGCCTCGCAAGGGCCTTTTTCAAAACAAAAGATTAATCTCAAGGGCAAAGTTATTGTGCCAAAAGAATGTTTTCCTTTTCTCTAAATAACATAAAAAACATCAAATGCATGTATCTTGAAAAAAATATTAACCACACACAAATAAACATAGTCAGATATGGCGAGTTATTCACAACAAACGATTTGCAAAAGAGTACATGGAAAAAATGGACAAGGATGGAGAGAGAAAAGAGAAAATAACAGAAAAAAGAGAAAATTAGAGATTGCGCTATGAAATGCGCTTTCAAAACATTTCCACACGTCTTAACCTCATAATTCAATTGCAATCCAACTTAAACCAATCTTTTTTAACATCATTTCAAAAATTTTGTTAGTGAAAATAACAATCATATCAGCCAGAATGCACCCGCATAATAATATCCTTAACCTGCAGTATTGTAGTACATTTCCCACACCACTGAAATAATTTACTGCGTTTGTGCATCTGGTAAAAAAATATATAAATTAACCTAATTGCGTAACCTCTATTCTACTACCTTTCTAAAATGGATGTAATCCACTGCTTGTACAAAGTACATAATCAATTCATATATGAATACATAGAAGCTTACCCGAAAAGTCACTTTCACAAAAAGTCATGGGTTGATCCCTGTGAAGTAAAAACAAAGGCGAGTGTGTTCAACTTCTTAACAAAGCATCATCGTTGGCGCTCAAACCCATTTCCCCGCCTTTTCTTAACTTAATCTATGCTCGAGCAAAATATAACGCGTGTCAAATCCCTATTTCATGCCCTTATTATTTACTCTTGAAACCCCCTACGGGCCGCGCACATTGAATGCATTTCCTCATCCCGTGTCCTCGCTTACCGTTATCTTCCAGCTGCTATTCCTCGCGTCGGCAGGCAAACTGTTCCGAGACAGTGCCTAATGCGTACGTAGATGTTTGTAGGTTGCCAAGGCAACCTCACTCCTTAGTCCCTTGTTACTGTTTCTCACGTTGTATTTTATGGCGGCCATCTTATAGTGGACCCAATAGCGGTGATCCCATATACTGCAAATTCCATCCCCAATAATTTAGACCATAACATGTTATGATTCAAGTATGTTTGTGTACTATTATGCCTGAATGCTATTCAATTGTGTCTTAATAGCTCAATAAAGAAGAAAATTAATATGCAACGAAAAATCTATAAGTATATCTAAAATTAAAAATGCCAAAATAACAAGCAATCCACTGCGTTTGTCAAGAGGTTAAGCATTAAGTCTGGTTGTCAGTGTTCCTTGGTCTGTTAGTGTTAGGCATATAAAATCCAGCCAAAAATGTCAAAAAAGTGTCAAAAAATATATATTTTCTGATTTACTCCTGACCCTAATTCATGTGTGCCGCTGTGGCAAAACGATTTAAACCAAGAATCTGTAGTTCAACAAAAGAAAAAATATTATATCTTTATGCTACTTCCCACTAGAGTATACATGACTTACTGTTCATGCTGCATGATTCCTTTCTTCAGTCATCAGACTTTCGGGATTCCACCTGTGTCACACATCATATACTCAAGACTCATATGTAGGCATTACATTGAAACATAATGGAATTAATTTCATCATAGTTGAAAAAACTCTCCCCTTTAAAACTTTTTCTCTTTTTACTTTTTAACATGATGCATTTCCCCCCACACAGAATTCTAGGCAAATTTAAACTAAACTTTGCATCACAAAAAATGCACCATCTCATTGTCCTTATTTAATCCAAAGTCAATTGCTCTAAATTTGCAAATAGTTCTTGCTTCGGCCTGTCTCAATTTGTGTTCCCAATTTCCTCCTCTTCTGCCCATCTTCACTTTTTGTAGTCCAATAAATCTCAGATTCTTTTTATCTTCTAGTTGATGTTCAGTTTGCCAATGTTGGGCCAGTGGCAAAGTCGGATCCTGGCTACCAACTGATCCAAAATGCTCCCGAATTTGTGTCCTTACTTCCCTAATCGTGCTTCCAATATATATTAAATTACATACACATATTATTGCATAAACACAAAATTTTGAGCGACAGTTAATGTTGTCCTTTATCCTCATTCGTGTTCCTCTTTTGTCCTCGAAGAATGTTGTTGGTTCGTGAGCGTAGATGCACATTGAGCATCCCTCACATTTCCTGAACCCCAAGGGGTTGTCCTGTAGCCATGTTCTAGGTGTCTCATCGATAAATTCTGGTAAAAGTGAAGGGCTTAGCATCATTTTGATTGTTTTTGCTTTACGAAAACTCATCCCAGGTTTGTCCCCAATATGTTTGGTAAGATGTGGAAATGGGTTTGAGCGCCAACGATGATGCTTTGTTAAGAAGTTGAACATACTCGCCTTTGTTTTTACTTCACAGGGATCAACCCATGACTTTTTGTGAAAGTGACTTTTCGGGTAAGCTTCTATGTATTCATATATGAATTGATTATGTACTTTGTACAAGCAGTGGACTACATCCATCATAGAAAGGTAGTGGAATAGAGGTTACGCAATTAGGTTAATTTATATATTTTTTTACCAGATGCACAAACGCGGTAAATTATTTCAGTGGTGTGGGAAATGTACTACAATACTGCAGGTTAAGGATATTATTATGCGGGTGCATTCTGGCTGATATGATTGTTATTTTCACTAACACAATTTTTGAAATGATGTTAAAAAAGATTGGTTTAAGTTGGATTGCAATTGAATTATGAGGTTAAGATGTGTGGAAATGTTTTGAAAGCGCATTTCATAGCGCGATCTCTAATTTTCTCTTTTTTTTGTTATTTTCTCTTTTCTCTCTCCATCCTTCTCCATTTTTTCCATGTACTCTTTTGCAAATCGTTTGTTGTGAATAACTCGCCATATCTGACTATGTTTATTTGTGTGTGGTTAATATTTTTTTTATGATACATGCATTTGATGTTTTTTATGTTATTTAGAGAAAAGGAAAACATTATTTTGGCACAATAACTTTGCCCTTGAGATTAATCTTTTGTTTTGAAAAAGGCCCTTGAGAGGCTGAAACACGTGTCAACAATGGTCAAAATGGGCAATAAGAGCTATTAATGAATAAATTGGCTCAAACCTTAAAAAATGGTCAAAATGGGCAATAAGAGCCATTAATGAATAAATTGGCTCAAACCTTACTACAGTGTGGGATAATCATTTTTCAAAACGACAACAGGAGGTGGCGCAGTCTCGAAGTGTGTTGAAACCCCTTCACTTTGCAACCAAGGGAAGGAGGGGACTGGTCCTTCCCTACCAATTAACACACTAGCGCGACACCAGAGAAATTTGAAAGACATAGGTCGCTGGTTTAAAATAAGCCTCTACCACCAAAAAACCCCAGTTAAATTTAGAATGTACGGATAAGGCACAGATGCAGGAAAGTCACAGTTCCACAGGATTTCTTGTTCAATAAGTAAGCACATACTTTAGAGTTAGTAGAAAGTGTTCAGGGACTTCGTAGATGGCTCCCTGGATCTGTTCCATTGTTAGGCCTGGGAGAATGGTATGGGTGAACTCCCAACTACACAAATCAACACCCTAGCCTCACAGAAGCAACACAAGACTTTAGGTAAGTATTACCCTCAGACACACAGTACCTCAGCAGTGAATCTGAGCTTGTAGATGGATGAATTCACTATGCAGCAGCACTAGACTTTAGATTCTTGGTTGTGGGAATGAAAGAAAGGACACTGTATGGGAAATGGCAGCAGCAGTTGACAGAAAAGTCTCCCTACAAAGTATTCTGTGGTGCTTCTCGCAGCTCTGTGCATTTGGCACCCTTTTCAAGGTACCAGATGTGGAACGGTAATCATCTGATCAATTTGCCTCACTATCTCGGTCCATCACTCGGGTGGAACCTTGCTTTTGAAGTTCCAACAGGAGTCCACCGAAGTTTCATAGAGCTTTGTTCAAGATAAGACATTGCACAACACTCAGCCTCAAAGTCCTAGGGTATTGGCGTTTTCAGCCTAGAAAGGCTGTAGCTTGTTGTGGGATAGCTCAAAATACAGGTTTTCTTAAGACTGATTGCTCCCAACAGTGCAAGGGTCAGGGTTGTTGTCTTCGGGACTCACAGGTTGCATGAAAGAAGGGATCAGCATAGGCAGCGGGTACACAGCAGGCATCTCCAGTCACTGGAATCAACTAAAGACATCTTCTCTTCTACTACCTCATCAGATTCAGCTTCAGAGATTGACTTATCTTCAGCTTCCAGATTCAGGCCATGCTACATTAAAACTTTGGAGACAGCCAGACTCCCAGTTAGGACTGGTTCCAGGCAAGCATGCCAGAAGACAAAGGGCTTCAGATTTTCGGACTCCTCACTCATTTCCTGTCTTCACAGACAATCTGGAGCCTTGGCAGGCTACATAAAGGGTGCCTGCCAAAGGAAATAATCAAACCAGGCCCTCCCCACCCAGTATGGCAGAAGAAGGACCAAGAAAGGACAAGCACACTAGAAATGGCAAAAAAGAAAGAAGCCACCATTCTATATGAATGGTGACCCTTCTGTGCATTACCGAGGCTAGTTTGACAGCCTGCAAGTAAAAAACATCCAAAAGTCAGTAGAACACGTCCACTGCCAACAGCGATAAGTAAGCTTGCCACTGGAACAGAAAGTGTACAGGAGCAGTGAGAAAGGGGATGCTATGGATCGCCTCAGCACTCCACATTAGGTGGGTTGTGCTGATCTCACAATGGGGATTGTAGAAAGGATAAAAAGTATCCTTCTAGCATTGGGAACAGTAGTTCACACAAGGAACCCAAGATAATATAAAAGGGGACCCCATGTGGCACCCCAGCAGCACTGCACAGAAAGTGTTGTGTGCTACAATAGGAAAATGCAGATGCCCCAAAAGTTATAGGAATGTATAATTCCCAAAATAAAGTATGTACAGTCATAAAAAGGACACCCATAAAAAGAGTAAAAGAAAGGATGAGTGGGGAAAAAGTTTCACACTCACTCAGGATCATAGAAAAATAACCCCCAAGCCCAGCAAAAACTGCTGGGGCTCTCACAGGTGAGAGAGATGTAGCATAACAATGAAAATCTAAGCTTACAAAAGGACAAGTTGAGCTCAAACTGCAGGAAGAGAAAGTTAACAATCCTAGAGAAATGTGCTGTGATTCCATACGCACTGGCCCATTTTATTGTAAGTGCTTCAGAACATATTTCTGGTAAACCCTGTATTTATCTCCTTCCACAAGGGCTTGAGTCTCTGAGGATGCACACATTGCTACAAATAATGGCCTTTCTGATTAAACACACATATCTCTGTCACTTTGTCGCCATTTGGTGGGATCCTTGAGTATTTTGTAAATATCACTAGCCTTAAATGCACATATTGCAAAAGGACTCTCCCACCTGTAAATATGTATATTTGTAAATCAGTAAACTTTTGCCTTTTTCATGACTGCTTCAATCATCTATTATCTATTGTATCTACTGCACTGTATCCATAAAACCATTATAATTACTGTACTGCATTGTAACATGTAACAAAGCTGCGAATAAACTTGTTGCTCCTGCGCCCTCATACCCTCGGGTCTGGTGCGCAATACAAATGAATAAACTAAACTAAACCCACCTTGAGGGTGTGGACCCTGACTGCTGTACAACCCCCTTTCCTGTTCCTCAAGGCAATATCAGCACTTGCACAACATTTAAACCACAAAATTGAGATTATTGTCGAAGTGCATGGTTCGTTCGAAGACAGACAAAAGCTGGAGAATTCCAAATATTTGCTATGCTTCACTATCTGATATTTGTCATCATAGGGCACTACAACAGTCGTGAGGTAGCATGACAAGCTTTATTAAAATATGGAAAGTGAATAATACATGGCAATCACGGTCCCTTCAACTGAGTCCATAAGGCATCCCTGCTTTAGCCAGGATAGTGGAATTTAAAACAATAGAACTATTGATTTAGTGTTCCTTCTTTTTCCTGAAGTACTCTTGTTATAGAGAGTGCAATATTCAATTTAGTTTCTGTGGACTGGGGATCCCTGGTGAAGTGGTTCACGATGCATTTGATTTTAAACATTGATTTCCCTCATGGACATATGATTGCTATATTCACATATTTTAAGTTCTGGGTACTAGGCGCCACTACACATGTATACATAAGATGTCACAATAGTTTTACAATCCATACTTGCTTCTCATCCATGCAACTTAAAAACAAAGGAGATGAGTATGGGCAAATGAAGTAGTAAGTAGCAAGGCCATTGCAATTTAAAGATCCAGGTCTTTGAGCAATAAAAATGTATAAAGCAAGTCAAAGGTAGATTAAAATATGCATAGAGCTGTATGCAAGCTGCTAAAAGTGACCTCTTTGTGTAGGTGCAATGGGTTACTATTATTTTAATTTTTGTACAGGGTGACACACACCTTAGGGTCTCAGGGCACCAGGACCAACAAACACATAACGTTAAAAAAAACATCAATCACAAATCAAGGGGGGAATGGGGAAACAAAGAGACCAGTCAGGATTCCCATTACAAAAAAGAAAGGATTTCAAATCCTTTTTGAATTTTTTTGCACAAGATAAATTCCAAAGGTCAACTGGAAGGAGATTCCACATTTTCGGGGCCCAGCAATCAAAAATGGAGACTCCAGATTTGACAAGGTTGTATCCTGGTAAACATAAGAAAATGCATGAACTGGAGTGAAGAGTTCTATTGACGGATTTCACATTCACCCGGGCACTAGTGAATAATAGAGTGAAACCATAGAATAGATCCATGAACGCAAACGTGTCTCCCACATGAACAATGTTGTAGCATTAGTTATGCAAGACTATACCAAAAGAAACAGCACAGAAAAAAATAAATGGATGCCTGAACATATTTCTTCCTTTGTCTTTAAAAAATGTACATGGTGTGTTGAAAAGTGTGACAAGAAATGTATTGCAGAAATGAGATTATTTGCAACACTGCTAGCTAAACTGCTATGAAATCCGTGACTGGAATCTAGCAATGAGGTCCTAAAACAAAGCACGTCCTGAAGCATGTTCCAAAGAAACATGGGGGGAGAGAAACATGTTGCTAAATATAAGGGCCATAGAGAAAGCCACTAGCTTCAGAGAAAGGATCTGTTGTTTACATTATCTCAAATTATTTTAGTTGGAGCATGCAAATGATCATTATTTGAAATTGTATTCAATACCTAGAACTAGAGAGATAACTGTTTTGTATCACTTAAGCTGATTATATAGAGTTGGCACATGCACACTTTGCAGTTTTTTGAATATATTGGTTGGATATAGTAATTACATATGAAATAATAATGTTTATAATTTTGTACAATTTCAAAATAAAGAATGTGTTTTTATAAGAACCTTGAGATAAGGTTTAGTTGTGCAAATGTAACAATTGAGAATAGTAAAATGTACTCTAGGAAAATAATCTATATGATACTTATTCTGAAATGAAACCCACTGTGAGCTATTACAATGCTACATACATGGTCACAACACCCTTTTTTCAGTTGATGATAGTTCTGCCAGTAACTTTCTCCCTATTCACTTAAATGAAAGGTTGCTGGGTGGAAAATGAAGCACCACCATCTCGTCTCCAGGAACTGCCCCTCTAATGTTGTCATCCTATTATTGTTGATAATTGATCAACAATAATCAGATGACAGCATTACAGGGGCATTGCGGAAGCCTCAATAGACATCGATCAAGTGGCATAGCGAGTAGAGCGCTCGCTATGACATCTGTGCAGAGCTTGCTAATGCAGGTTCGAATCCTGGCAGGGCTAAACTCAGCCTTTCATCCTTCCGAGGTCGATAAATGAGCACCACACACCATGGGTAATAATAAGCAGTGCTCAGATACCTGAGGGTTCGTAGCGCTATATAAATGCGAAGTTATTATTATCATCACTCCTCCTTAAATCACTAGCCAACTTTTCTTGGTTCAACACCAGTCTAAGTTTGCATTTACCCCTTGGAGGGGGTACATAAACAGTACCTCTATCCTCCGAGGGGACCACTTTTTACCATAAGTTTAGCTCACATGGGGGTTCAGGTTGCACTTATCACCCATTAAGTTTTCTAAAATAGGATACTTAAGACTAAGAGAAAGTTCAGGAAGGGGTGGAGGCTGTTCTGGGGAAAAAAGTGAAATATGAAGGAGCGACTCGTCATTCCAAATTTCTTTATTTATTGGAAGTAAATACAATTTGGGTTGAAAACTCAATTAACAAAATCATGTTCAAGTTCATAAGGCAAAGCTCTTACATGCATGCCTTCCTGTCATGCTGTCACCTAGAATCCGACAGCTACACCTCGTGCAATATAAAGACGACACTTCATGAGCTAAGTAAACTACAAGTCCCCTGTTATCCTGTAGTAATTCCAGAGTGATACCGGGGGACTATCGTACCGTCTCCGCCGCCCGATATCCTGGTATTATCGGCATATTACGGGTGGCGGAGACCCCAGTAAATCCCCATTCCCGTGGAGTCCAATAGGTCTCCATGGGAATGGGGATGCTGCAATCACTGATAGCGGTAGTAGTTTTACCACTGATTGCGACAATTGTCTGCCGGTAGGGACCAGACCTACTGGAAGTTCAGTCCTGAAGATAAATCACAGCCCCTACCCGAAGATTTGGAGTTTGTCAGTCCAGAAAGGTGCCAGTGCACGTTGTTACCGGCACCTTATTTCTGTACCAGCAAAATCATAACAAGCCTTATTTTGATGGATTTGTTCATATTGACTATCATGACTTTCTTAGTGACACACAATTAAGGGTTTGAGAGCCTTAGAAATGTAAGACTTAAATATTCCAAATGAATATATGCATTAATAAACAGGGAGAGACAGAAATGCAAACGAGTGTGCCTTCATACACAAAGAAATCAGTAATAGTCCATCAATATGATACCAAGAAATCAAGATAAGCACTGACAGTATGGACCCCTAGCTTAAGCTACATTGAGTCAACATGCACATCGATGATTGCACAGGCAATCAACTGCTTTTCTCCAGGATTGTGAAATAATGCAGTCATGTAAAGAACAGCTATTCTGACAGCTGTATTTATAGCACATCTAGCCCCAGGTAGTAAACGTGGGTTAAAAGAAGATTACATCAGCTGTTTGCTTTGTGCTTCAGGGCAGGAATGGATGACACCCACACAATGTAATCATTGTAAGCCTGTGCAGGTAAGAACAGCCAGGCGAGCGCAGGTTTAATTGCTTAAGCAATTGTTGGCTTGGGCATGAAGCAGGAAAAGGAAGCAAAGCAGTGCTGCATGGTGAAATCCATTACAGTGTTTACAAAGAGAGCACATTCATTAAGGATTAGCCTGCGAGAAGAAATTCAATGCTACTGTCAAGAAGCAAATTGCTATAGGGCAACAGAGGAGACTATCATTATTTATAAAATACAGCTTTTTGGTAAGGTTGTTTTAGGCTCGCTAAACCAATTTGCAAATATGGTGCAGTAATTAAGGACATTTAATGTATTATCTCTAAAGTGCATGCTGTGATATAATTAAGCATAAGTTGCAGGTGAATCTCAATTTCTGCTCAGTGACAACCAAAACAGATCTTATAGGGATGATTTGCAAAAATGTTTTAATATCGGAAAGTTCCATTGAAAATTATTTTCGTAAATTAGGGTCTAAATTGGTTAGATTCACTTTAACATTTCTTTCTTCGTAGTAAGCATGGGAAAACTTAAATGGGTACATTATAAAAACACCTCAATAGTTGTCGATTTGCGTGAATAGAGCTTTTCCAAATTTAATTCCGGGTTCCGGAGAAGATATTCAAGCAAGTTCCGGCTAAAATGGGATAAGTAGGTTAATTGCAGCTCAAGTCCATGATAAGTCATGTTAGCAGAAGCATGACATTGGCAGAGCAGTTGAGGCAGAAGGGGAAATGTTAAGAAAATTAAAATAGAATTTAGTTGAAGGAGAGGTAGAAAATTAAAATAAGATTTAGTAGAGGAAGAGGTAGATAATAGGATAGGCCAACTATTTATGACTACTAAAGAGTGACCGCTTTGCATGGCAAGCATGTGCATGCCATTTCTTGTCTGTGACTTTGAGGGAGGAAGAAGTTCATGCCAGAACTGTTCAAAGGCCTGCAGAATAGTATATTCAGACAACCGCGTGCCAACTTTTTGTGACAAGACAAAAATGACAGCTGTTCATAAAATGTCTTAGACTAGTTTGGAGTTAAAAGAGTCAATTCAGTGATTGTGATTGATTTTGTAATGGGGAAAAATACTAGTTACAAAGATGAAGAGTACATTAAGTAGTTCTGTAGATGTGGCAATGTTTTGTAACAGACAGGCAAAAATACTAGTTGCAAACATTTGTGGTAAGACAAAATACGAGCTACAAAGAAAAAGTCATATAATTGTTCAGAGGAAGGAGAAACCATTAGCAGTAACTGAGTGTACCAACTTGTTATGATGAGACACAACACTGCAAAAAAAAGGTTTTAGAATTATTTCGGTGAGGGAGTGGACATTTAGGGGAAATAATTGATGTGCCAACAAACGACATTGATGAGCAAAAATGCTAGTTGTGAAGATTTGTGTTGATACAAAAAACTAGGAAAGAAATGTCTTAGAATTGTTTGGTGGAAGCAGAGTATATTCAGTTGGTGGATCTGAGTGTGTCAAATGTTTGCGACATTGTGCCAGTTGAAAAAGAGTTTTAGAATTGTTTAGTGGCAGACTAGTAGTTTGACCAGTTGGGGCAAATGTTTGTGAGGGCCAAGAGAAAATACAAGTTGTGAATATGGGCAGTTGCTTGTGATGACATTTTCTTAGAAATGTTTTGATCCCAGAGAGGGAGTTTGGTTTCTGTAACTGAGGGTTTCAACTTTTTTGTCTCATGACTAATTATGAAAAAAGCAATATAATTGTTTGCAGATAGGCAAATACATTCATTTGCTGTACCTGAGTGCACATCACATGTGCCATCCTTTTGCAAGAAGTGCAGAAAAGTGATGACCATTTTGAAGGCCAACATGTCCTTAGCTCCTAAACATGTCAGGGGGAGAGGGAGGAATTGGGCTGTGGTGAGTGTTTTACATCAGCCACATCTGTTGATGTCTGAATTGGGACTAGTGGAAGATTGCATGATAAATTGATGTCCTTATTTTTGCATTAAACAGGACATCTCTCTGGTATGCAAGATAATGTGGTACAGGATAATGCTCAGTTATTGCAGCCAGTGGAGGTGGGGTGGAGGAGGATCAGTGCAATGTCTCTTGGAAAGAAAGAGAGATTAATTACATACTGTATCTACTAATGAGCTCAGAGAAGCAATACACGGTATAGAGGAGCATTACATAGTATGGTCCTGCTCTCTCTCTCCTACACCACCTACATTTACTGATAAGTGTAAGAATGATGATGAGGAGCAAGGAAAAGGTATGGCCTGTCCAAGTCCTGGCCATAACACATGACCTGGAAAACAGTGATATTGCGGAGGAAAAGGAGACGGGCAAGGAGGTGCCACAATTACAGAGACAAGAGGGAAGACAAAGCTACTTTTCCACCTGTTCAGTGTCTTTCATGCATAATCTGGCAGCTTTCAAAGAGAAAATCATAGGTAGCAGATAGCCACACCACCAGCTCCACCGCATCCATCTTTGTAGCCAGACGAGCATAGCAAGACATGTCTTGGCCCACCAAGAAAATCCAAATTGTCAACATTCTTCATAAATCACATTACATGACACCTGTGCCCCATAGAATTAAAATGTGTATTGGGGATGGTCTAGAACGGAGTTGTGTACCACATCTTTGCAATGCAAAACCATGCAGAGGACTGAGATGAACCCAGAAGAACTCTGCTGCAGCTCTCTCACCGATAGCCAATCACCATACCATCTACAGCCTGGATTGTCATCCCAGAAAACACTTACTGGTGTGCCACAGATCTACTTATTAACCCAGTGGTGACTTATCGTAATAGTATGAGATGACTTTAGTATTTGTGAAACCACTGTTCTATACTTGAGTGCTACTCTTGTTATTTTACAATCATAATAATTCTTGAAGAGACACCTTCCAACAGGGCAGATAGCAACACTGAAGAAAGAATGCCAATAGAGTGGTCACAACTTGAACAAATAATATAAACTGTTAAATAACACACTTGCTAACACAGTTGTTGAGTTAAAAAAACAAATATTAGGTTCACACCAGCCCTGCATTTGCACAAACCGGATATTAAGAGTCCACAAATAGACCAAGGAAAACAGTTCTTCGTGATGGGTGCTCTGATGCAGTTAGTACTGATACAATTATCAGCATAATTCAATTGTAAAGTCAATTTGTTGACACTAAAATAAAACTTTGTAGGCATCCGATTATCTATAGGCTTTCAATGTGTCAGACCCAGAGTTGGGAGACAGAAGATATTATCCAATGCATTTCAGGCCCCACTGGTCCTTTGTCAGTATTCAAAGCATGAGGGGCAACCTCCAGAATTAGTCTGGCCAGACAACAAGCAAAAAACGGATCCCATCAGCATACTACAGTGTTAGCAGAGTTCCTAGGCAAAGCGAATCTTTGCTGTGGCACATTTTCAAGCTCCAGAAAAACACCTCCTCCTTTGCCATGATATTAGCTAATACTTGGCTTGGGTGATTTTTTTTAATCCAAACCCCAAATCACTCGGATTTATCAGCGATTGGTGATTACACAGATCCCTTGAACTTTTCAGTTAAGATGTTTTGTTTAAATAAAGTCCTGTGGGATGAACTCATGCCCCTCACAGGGCAGTGCATCCTTCTTTTTTAAAGAAAAATCCACCTTCTTCCACAGCCAGGCTTACATTAATATGCTGAGCAAGAATCGAAAAATAAATAAGTGGGCACCACTAGGTAGATACACTCCAAATGCAGTAATTTATAAGTTAGAAATCTTGAATTCAGATGAAGTTAGTAACAAGATCAAAAATCATTTATGGGAGCTGGCTGCGAAGAGTCTGGAGACACCCTGACAGTATCAATCAACCGCTAGGGGTGTACATTGATTTTTTTCTACAACCATTAATACAGAACACTTCTACCTACATCAGTGATACCACTCATTTTCTACAAAAACTCAATTTGACAACCTTCCAACATGATCATTTGATGTTTACTATTGACGTCAAAAGCTTGTATACATCCATACCCCATGATCTTGGTGTAGAATCAGTTGAGTGGTTACTACTGGAAACACCCGAAGTTTGTGCACAAAAGGAATGTATACTGACTCTCCTACAATTCATTGCGGAAAACTCATATTTTCAGTATCGCAATCAGTTCTTTCTGCAAATCTCCGGGACATTGATGGGTGTCACCATGGCACCATCGTATGCAAACTGTTTCATGCACAAATTCGAAATGGATCACATACTCAATAACCAAGAATCGTGCAGCAATATACACCTGTGGTGATGCTATATCGACGACATTTTTGGAATTTAGACAGGTACTGAAGCCACATTCAATGACTTCTTTGAATACCTCAACAACATCGACCAGCGTATTCAATTCACTAGTGAAATATCCAAAGACAAGATTACATTCCTTGATGTACAAATAGAGAAGAAGGATACCAGCTACAGCACCACTCTGTTCCGCAAAACCACTGATCGCAATAATTTACTACACCGGTTGAGTTTCCATCAATCAAGTTTACTCAGAAACTTACCATACAGCCAATTACTGCGGGTCAAAAAATTGTTAGTGATCCTGAGGATTGTTTAGCCCGACAATCGGTAATGAAAGACAAATTTTTAGCACGTGGCTACAAAAAGGAAAAATTAGACTTAGCATCCGAAAGAGTGAATGCCCTTGACTGAGACACTTTGTTATCCTGCACCACCAAACCTAAAAGAGAACTGAAATCGCCAGTATATGTTTCAAGATTTTGGGCCTCATTAGGACCCAGGCGGTAAGGGGTTTACGGCGGCGTAAACAGCACCGACCCTTACCGCCTGATTCCGAGGTCCCTTAGCGCCATGGAGATTATGGCGCTAAGGGACCTTGTTGTTAATTACGCCACCGTAATTTACGGTGGCGTAATTAACGCCTTCCCCACTCCCATTATGCCCTATGGGGCAAAAATGGGAATGGGGAAGGGTAAATGGGTTAATGGGGACTTACCGCCCCACTCACCTCAGAATGGGGCGGTAAGTCCGGCAACCACCATGGCGTAAACATAGTTTACGCCATGGTGGTAAAGGTACGACCCAGGCGGTAACTTACCGCCTGGGTCGTAATGAGGCCCTTTCTGTCCAGAGCAATAAGATTAAAAACTCCATTAAAAAGCATTGGAGCATCTTCAAGAACGATATCAGAGTACAGAATGTATTCGACCAACTTCCGGTATTTGCCTATCAGAGGAGCAGGAATCTACGAGACAAATTGGTACACACAAGACCTCCCAGAAAAGAACCAATCACCCAACGTACTGGGACATATCCCTGCCTACACTGCGCCAACTGCAATCTGGTAATCAAAGGCAACATCGTGTACCATCCTCGAACAGGCAACAAGATTTTTTTAAAAACATTTGGCACCTGTGACAGTGTAAACATTATATATGGCATCAAATGTCCCTGCGGGAAATATTATGTAGGTCAATCCACGAGAGCAGCTAAAATACGTTGGAACGAGCATCGCTCCTGCATCCGTAATTCAAACTCTAATTCAGCAGTGGCTCACCATTGGAGTGAGAAACGCCACAATCTAACACAGATCAGGTTCCTGATCCTAGAAGTGTTGAATAGAGTCAACTCACATGAAGATCTGGGCCTGAGGCTCAACAGAAGAGAAACATTTTGGATTGACAAACTTGGGAGTCTTTCTCCCAATGGTCTCAATGAAGAGATCAACTACCACTGTTATATTTAAAATTGAATGTACTTCTGTGCATTGTTTGACACACTGTCTATGTCACCACAGCAGTTTGGCTTTCATGTAAACATATGTACATACTATTATGCGCTTCTGACGTCCTGCGTTATGACTAGACTTTATAGCATTTAGATCTCCCTATATGCCTAGATTTTTATGTTGTTTAATGCTATTTTTAGCGGTTGCACTTCTGTGTTTCATATGTATATACTACCCTAGCCTATTGTTATGAATCACTTCCTGTGCAATTGCGTTCTTTCACCTGTGTCGCTTATCCTGGACGTTTTGTCTGGGACCCAAGGTGGCACCCTTGTGTGCCACCACCCGCGACAAGGTTACATGTTTCTTAGTATTTATAAACTTAAATTTGGCCTATCCAGGCCCAGTTATTTATGTTCTTGCATTTATGCACATCACATGCGACTATTTGCACTTCCTAATTTTTTGAGTATTTTTTCCATGTCTACCCTTTTGACTTTGTTTGTGTTTTAATTTTGTGTACTCTATAGAATTTCTCATTATCTTCCAGCAGTCCTGACAAATACTTTATTTGGTCACATATCCTCCTCCCTTCCCATTTGCATTGACTTTCCACGGCCCTGCAGCATCGCGCCATTCTTTGGCCGCGTTGCGGTCACGTGGCTATAACAGCAACTGTTTCCTTAGCAACGCCTTCACTCGGCGATGCGCTGCAGGAGCTCCGCGGCTGCCGAATCCCACAGATTGAGACGACAGGTATTCTCAGCATTAGTTCTTCCCATTACCGAGGTGCTAGTACTTAGCACACTTACGTCCTACTGATTATGCTCTTACATTCACAGAACGCCATCTGTGTTCCATCCAGTTTTGGATCGGGTGTTCGTTTTTGAACGCCAGTGTTGTTTATACGCCTGATTTCTGTGCAAGCACCACTTACCCCTTGGCTACACAACTCGAGAGGTAACCCAACTTCCCTTACTTTCACATGTCCAGACATGTTCACCTATTTCCAGCTGAGATTGTCATATTCATTTCTCTTTTTCCTTTCTTCCCCTCATCTGCACCGCGTTATGACCCGAATTTACCTATACTTTGGTATGTGAATGTTTTAATTTTTTGACTGTTTTAATTTTTTGTTCATGTCATGCTGCAATGTACTTACTGTTTGATTTATCCTCATTTCATGATTGTGTCCTGGTGGAATTTGTTTTTGTCATTATTATATTATGATATTCCAGACTTGCCCTGACGAAGGAGATTATTTCTCCGAAATGCATTGGCACATTAAGTCTATTTTTATTTAGAGATGTGTTAACAGTGCCCTCACTAAGATTGGATTAGTGACTGACTTTTGAACTGTTCTTTTTGATAAACAACTATTTAACTCACTAAGACTTGGATTTCTATTCCAAACTTTTGTGAAATTTGAAAGATACTAGCATATTTTTGAAGAATTTTTTTCCACAATTATATTACCCTTTTTTGGGTCCAATGGAGAGCGGCTGCGTGACTAGATTTGATATCTAGCCTCCTGTTTTATATATTTACATTAATATGCTAGCATCATTTTATAGTAAACAAAGAAGAAGGACTGCCTCCAGCTATGTCTGTACTCCTGACATTGCAAAGGGTAGTCTTACTGTTAAGGTTGGGAGTATATCAGGAGGATAGCTCAGGGGCAGCACACTCGCTCTTGAAAGGAGACGATGCCATGCAAAATGGGTTTTGATCCAGATCCCAGCTTAGAGCTGGAGTAGTCCATCTTTAAGTATAATATAAATAAACAAATAAACACATAATCAAATAATAATACAATGTTCTGTTATTTCTGCCTTGCAATGCTTCATTATACTTGGCGGTGTTACTTTTCAAGTTATGTGCACATTCTTTCAAGTGTCAAGAGGCTTCTTAGGAAGTGTTTGAATAAACATTAACACTGTGTCTACATGGGGTTGGAACTTGGCGTTAAAACAAACCTGGCTGAAGATAGGAGGTTCTGTTAAAAAATGTTATGTACAACACTGTAGCGGGGCATGACCTCCCCCAGAATGAGCTGCAATATGGGTGCCCCAGGAACAAGTAAATATTTGCAGGTCACCTGCATCATTCAGTACATTATTTGCAGGACTCCTTGATGGCAAGGTGATCCTCCAAGGGGCGGATGCTAAGGGTAATTGTCATGAAAAGTTTTCAATGGGATTCTCTCCTCTGCAAATTACAGAAATATGACCCTCTCAGTTACAGCAACAGAATTCGAAGCTCTTGCCTCCCTCCAACAAACTCCAGACCTTCCAAAAAGTGACCAGCCTATCAATTAACAGAGCTTTGTCTATCTTTCAACTGAAACATGTTTAGATTTTCTGTCTCTCCTTTTACTTGTCTACACACATCTTGCTTCTGCCTGAAAGACAGACAAGAACTCTGCCTCTGCATGACCTATATAACGTCTAAGACCAGACTCACAGACTCTATTCTGCCCTAATCCAGGGTTAGGTTTCGGAATTTTCACTCTGGCTGACTCTTCTGAAATTCAGATGGTTCAAACTTATCCAAATAAGTTTGTCTGGACCTAGTGTTAACTGATCATTACAATGGATGCCTATGAGTAGAATACATAAGCATTCATGAATTGTAGATTGCAAAAGGGTATTTACAAGAATGCTTAATCGAATGGTAGTATGTGATTGTAAATTGATATTTTCAGGTGTGTTTTATGGAATTATCCACTTTTGCCGACCTAAACCTATGCCAAATTGCTTTTTTGCCAAATTGTTTCCACTCTTTTTTACCGCAAAATGCAGATAGTAAATGGTGGTAAGGCATACAGAGGGTATAGAGGCATAAGGGTGATGCAGAGGTTTCCCCCGCATGTTGTGGTAAACAAAAATGGTACATTTGGTAAAAAAGAATTTGGCAAAAGTATGTCAGTAAAAAAAAATGGCCAAACATTCATACATCTGTTTTTATACTATTAAGGCTTTTTTTCATTTCTGAGTCTCTTCCCTCAGGTTACACAGATCACATAGGCTCAGGCCTCAGTAACACAGCTATCCCTCGGGTTACCAGGAGTTTACAATCTGTATCCTGTAATGAAGTTGCAGGGTTTAGGCGTGGTGATGAGGCTACAGTGACAATGAGGCTAAGTGCTACCACCTGTTATGTGATGTATGGCCTGGATCGGGTTTATTGAGCGTTCCCCAGGCCACGACCAGCCCAGGAGGAAACACTTATCCAGAACCTTAGAAAGGCCCAAAAGACAAGGGACGTCAGTACAAACAGGGGTAGAAGAACCAAGAGACTGAGTTAGAGGGAATCATATGTCAGCCAAGGGGGGGTGTGTAAGTACTAGGGAAAGAAACAACTCCTGGGTCACCCATATCACCTGATCAGACCCCCTTAAACATATTATCAGCATCAATAATAGCATGGGCCAGCTGAGATGGATGAACCCAAGGGAGGATTGATTTGCCATTGTGGGCTTCTATCACCTACTGCCAACAAGCCTTCAGTGGTCCAGTGTGAGGGGGACCAAAAAAGACCTCCCTCTAATAAATCAAGAACTGTCAGAATGATTGCTTGAGGAGTAAAGCGAGCATTGCTATTATTGCCCACTGGCTGCAGCAGAGGAAACAGGTCACAGCAGGTACTGTGTGAAATCCAAGATGGCAATCAACCCTCCTAAGGGTTCTGCCCATGGAGCCATGACAGGCGGTGCAGAGTAAGTCAGTGAAGGTGTGGAAAACCTTTCAGCATCAGACAGCCAGTTATCCTGCTCAGCCATTACACCATCACAGCTGAGTACAGTTCAGAGTAAGCTGGCCAAAGTGGCAGGCCACATCACCATACAAGTAGCCTCCAGTTGATGCTGGTGTTAGGTCTTGAAAGAAGGCGATGGGTAGCAAGCTGGGGTAGCAAGCTGAAATGAAGAAGGGGGGGTGAGCACAGAGGAGAGAGGCAAGAGAGCATAGTTGCAGGAGCAGATAGAGGAGTGAGGAAGGAGAATACAGAAGTAGGGAAAGGAACGAGGAAAAATCTGAAGAGGAGAGCAAAAGGAGGAGGTGGTGTGAAGCAAATTAGAGTGCGGAAAGACCTGAGACCTGAGAGTGAATTAGAAGGTGGGGGTAAAGGGGGGTGTAAAGCAGAGTGGAGAGTTGGAAGACCGAAGTGAGGAGTAGAGAGTGAAGGTGACAGGTAGTGGAAAGGCACTAAAAGGAGAAGGAAGAGAGGGAAAGGAAAGCAAATGAAGAGCAAAATGAGATGGAGAAGAAGAGATTGCAGAGGGATGAGAGGACAGAATCACCCAGGGGTGAAAAAGAAATGTTAAGAGGGAAGATAAAGTGGAACAGATTTCTTTGGGGTATTAAGAAAGACCAGAATGCAGATAAGAGTGAGAGTGGAACAAATCAGGAGGCGCAGAAGAAATTTGGAACGGGATAGTGGAAGGGGTATCTAATCAACATGTGCTGACAATGATTGTGACAGAGCCAAAAGCCAGCAACGCCTAGCTCACACCATAAGCTCTTCAGATGCATTAATATCTGGAAAGGCCTGAGTGAGGTGTTGCAGTGCCTAGCATGAGTCTGGTCTCCAGCTGTCCAGCAGGCACAGAGGTCTACCTAAAGGGCAGCTCAGCATCCTGACTATGACAACAGAAGAAGAAGAAGAAATCAAGCCTGCCAGAAAAAAGAAGCAAATTAGACACTTAAAAAACACATGAATTGCTCCCAACCTTTGCTTGTCCCAACAGACGGTGGAACTCCAATAAAGTGAGGAACAGATGGGTGGCCTACAGTCATTAAGCAAACTTGAATTGCTCCCCTTTTGATTTTTGTGGAACCCCTCATTCACTTACCCAATGTACCCACCGTACCATGGGCCTGTTTGTGTAATAAAACATACCTGTTTAAATCCTATTTTGAGTTCTGGGTTGTCTTATGATTCTTTGGCTTTGACACTCCCAAATCAGCAGAGCTATAAATCAGGTTACCCAGAAGGCATATGTTCAATTCTCTCACAATATCTCTAAGATTTGACTTTCAACAGGCGATCTGTTCCCCAAGCTACTCACATTTTACAGGCTCAAGCCCCTGGCAGAAATGCCACTGCTCAAGGTGTCCAGATCCTAGGGGGACTCTGCCTGGCATGTCTCTATGCTGCACGTCGGTAGGCAGAGAAGTCGGGGAATGCACTTGCTAGTTGGTAGTTGGCATCAGGTGTCCTATTAATTTATGTCAGAAGGCATAGGATGCTGCACTTATGTCTAGATGCAGGCAATGGTATTTATTTCTCCTTGATCTCTGCCTGCTGTCATACAACCTCAGTAGAGTGAATGACTCCCTGCCTTTTTCTACACTGTCCCATTAATTATGCTGCCTAGTTGTACCACACTTGTCACCGCCATCATATCACTCCTCTTCACCGCACCACTCATTTACAAACCCTTCCAACCCTCACTTCCGACTCGGAAAGTACTCAACAACAAAATGAGCAACACCTCCAACCTACATTGTGCTTACATTATACAGTACAATGCTACCACATGACGCCTACGTTATTTTGCACAGCTCTATACACCAATCACATCTACCTCCCACTCCCTCACCCTCTCATTCTCTTTCTGAAACATTTTTTCCCTCTCACTTTCCTCTCTCTTTTTAACTCTTTTACTTTAGGTATCTCTCCTTCTGTCATTCTCTCTATCTCTTCCCCTCTATCTCTCTTTCTCTCTCTCTCTCTCTCTCTTTCTCCCTCTCTCTCTCTCTCTCTCTGTCTTTCCCACCTTTCTCTTTGTCCACCCACACCCCCTTAACCTCTCTCACTTTTTTATCAAGAGCTTTGGGTATACCTTTGTTTTCTAGAAGACCTTTTCTTTTGCAACGTTATACAGATATATTATTGTTCACAGATAACATTGTTCTTGTGGACCAAACCCGATTGACTTTAAAAGGAGTAACAATGTTCTTTCAGCATATTGTGGTTCAAATGGGTTAACAATTAAAATAACAAAATCAAAGCTTTACGTAGTTGGTTCATATATTAAAGCTCAGGTGTGGTTTGGCGTAGTGAGAAACTGGTAGTGACAAACAATTTGAAGTCTCTATGTTTTTAGTTCAAACACTCTCCTCCTCTTTCAAGCCACATTGGGTTCCAGTCATGGAAAGAGTACGGACTGAGATGCTGAGCCTGATTTATCTAACAGATTAGTGATAAACCGATTATGCCATTACATCTTCTCTGTGATGCCAAGATTGTTCCAATGCTACTTTATGAGAGCTCTGTATGGAATGACCAAGATATCACAATCTGTAACATTTGAGTCATGGGGCCTCATTACAACCCTGGCGTAGGACCATGGTGCTATTAGCACCATGGTCCATGCCGGATTCCGCCATGGTGGATGGCGGATTTACCGCCCCATTCCAAGGTTGGCGGGGCAGTAAATCCCCATTCACCATTGCCCCTTCCCCATTCCCATGTTTGCCCCATAGGGCTCAATGGGGATGGGGAAGGCGCTAATTACGGCACGTAAATTACGGTGCCGTAATTAGCACCAAGGTCGCTTAGCGCCTTGGACTTTAACGCCTGCAAAATGCAGGCGTTAAAGTGGGAATCTGGCGTTAAGGGTTTAACGGCGCCGCAGCCTTTTACGGCGCCGTTAACCCCTTAACGCCAGGGTTGTAATGAGGCCAATGGTGCTGTTGTGGTTTGCCTCTTGTACATTAAATCTCCATGACTGCCATTTGGATTGAAAGGGGCCTCGTTGCAATTGAATAAAGAGCATGTAAGCAGTATGGTATGCCTTTCATCTTCACTTTGAGACATGGTTGTGGAATCATTGTTACCTGGGCCCTCATTACGACCCTGGCGTTGGACCATGGTGCTAATAGCACCATGGTCTATGCCGGTAACTTACCGACTCCGCCATGGCGGAATGGGGAATTACCGCCCCATTCCGAGGTTGGCGGGGCGGTAATTCCCCATGCCGCCATGGCCCTTCCCCATTCCCATTTTTGCCCCATAGGGCTCAATGGAAATGGGGAAGGCGCTAAGTATGGTGCCGCAAATTGCGGCACCGTACTTAGCACCAAGGTCCCTTTGCGGGTTGGTTTTTAACACCTGCAAAAAGCAGGCGTTAAAGTCTCCAACCCGCAAAGGGACCTCGTAATCAGGCGCTAAGGGATTACCGGTACGGGTACCCTTACCGGTACCGGTAATCCCTTAGCACCAGGGTCGTAATGAGGCCCTTGGTCTTTTGGGAAAGAAATTAGGAGGGTTGAGTGGATGTTAATGATTGCACCTCAACATGCACGTTGGTTCAATGAGATTACTGTGCCGAGGCTACAATACAA
Source organism: Ambystoma mexicanum (assembly GCF_040938575.1). Classification (NCBI taxonomy): domain Eukaryota; kingdom Metazoa; phylum Chordata; class Amphibia; order Caudata; family Ambystomatidae; genus Ambystoma; species Ambystoma mexicanum. The sequence continues at coordinate 1,001,738,067 of NC_090929.1, read as the reverse complement.
ACCTTTATGATATGTGTGCCATGTGGTAAGACTGAACAACGAAACGAATGACCGAAATCCTTTTGATTAAAAATTATCAATTGTATTGTTGATTTCTTTAGGGAAGTGGTTGGACCCATGCCTACCAGTCTACTGGAAACAATAAGGGAATCTCTAACGTAAACCATGCTAAGGATGGATCTGCACAAAGTGGAGCTCTCTCCAGGTATCCAACACAGTCAGCAGGTGTGTGTCTAAATCATAGGGTTTTTAACCTGTTCTTACAAGTCCTTGTTCCTCCCTAGGACACCCTGTAATATCCTTAAATTGGCCAAAATAAAGTTTCAATGTCTAATCTTAACAAGTCTTTAATCTCCCAGATACCCTAAGCTATAACAAAGGTGGCCAACACAAGAGTGCACAAATCCTAATCTTAAATGTCCATCCCTAAGCTAATGTCACAAAATAGAAAAGGTTTTCATGGGAACGCACTTCAGGGTTTACTCAGAGTCAGGATCCCTCTTCAATTCACCTGTTTTCCCCAAGCCTCTCCAGACCTCTGCCACTTTACAGGCTTTCCAGGATTCAGCTTCTCATTTGTTCACCTTGAGGTTAAATTGCCACAGTGCTCCCCGCGGGTTGCTAACGTTCCCACAGACCTGCTTAATATGTTTAAGTGTTACAGAGATCTCCCCAGGACCTCAGGTCTCTCAACTGTTGTCCAGTTTAGTTTTCACTTCTGGGCATCTCCAGACATTGGATTCCTCAGCATTCACTTCAGGTCTCTCATAGACCTTGGGTTTCATTGGCTTAATTTCAGGTCCCCCTCACACCTTGGATTCCTCGGCCTTCACTTTAGGTCCATCATAAACTTTGAATTTCTAAGTATTCACTTCTGGACAAGCCAAGACCGTGGGGTTCTCAATATTCACTTTAGTGGGTATTTCTCCCCTGCCATTATTTAGAGTTCTTTTGAGCTAGACAGTATTCTGTCATTCGCCTGCCAGGGGTCTGAGTTCTCTCATATTAGTCACCAGGTGTTGCTGGTGGAACGCATCAGGCTATGGCGCCTCCTTTTCTTAAGGGTTTGAGAAGTGCTTCTGAGCCTTGTAAATTAGCCTCTCTCCCTAGTGCTTCAAGTTGTCAGCACCAGTCTCCAATTTATACTTTTAAATCCCCCAAGCTCGTACTACGTTCTTCCAGGCATTTTGCTTATCAGTAACCCTCTTTGATGCTGCCGTCCTCCAGGCAGCAGTTTTCTCTAGAGTTCTCCCTTTAGCACTCTTCTCTTAATATCAAGGGAACACGAATAAGCAAATATTCTTCCTCCAGGATTATCCTATTGTATGCTCCCAAGACTGGGGATGGGTTACTAAGGTTCCCTCTGATAACTTATTCAACTTTTGGTTTTGTAATCTTTTTGGGGATTGGTCATTCCCCATTTTACTCGTAAGTCCTCCTATTAGGGTATTATTGGTGAAGGTCTGGTGTTGCCTCATTATTTGATCATTTCTGTTAAGGAACACAAGGGCCTGCAATGGTCCAAAGGCATCCATGGTGTACAATGCCATCTTTTGGATTAATCTCAGTATTTTATGTGGCTCAGCAGCATCCTGTGGCATCCCACAGTCTCTGATGTTTGATATCTGGCATACCACTGTGTTAGAAATGGTCCTCAGGATCTGTGATCCATCTTTGCCTCTCTTTCTCCACTAAAACAGCAGCTGCAACATGGCACGGTTCACAAACATCAGGGTTTCACATGCAACGTTCAGTGGCCGTATGCATATTGGTGACTACGGTCTGCAGACTATTGAGAACTGTGGAAATGCTTTCTGGGAAATGAGGCCACCTGGGAGTTACTATGGAGGGCCCCCTTGGGACTAAGATACTGCATCTCTGGAGGGACAGCAAGCCGGTGGGCCCGACCCCTCCTCAACCACCCTCTGGGAGGCACCACGGTTAGCATACAGACTAGCCCAGTCCCTGGTGCCTCACTTCCTCCATATCTTAAGGTGGGGAGTTCATGCAACTCACTACAGCTACTGGGCCTCATTACGAGGTGGGCGGTAAGGGATCCCTTACCACCCTACTACGAAGTCCCTTAGCGGGTCTCTTCCTTTACGCCTGGTTTTACCAGGCGTTATGGAAGGGACCTGTTAAGGGACTTCAGTGCTAATAACGGTACCGCAATTTGCGGTACCGTTATTAGCACCTTCCCATTGAGCCCTATGGGGGCTGAAATGGGAATGGGCAATGGCTTTTTCAATGGGGACTTACCGGTCCCGCAAAGGTCGGAATAGACTGGTAAGTTCCCATTGAACGGGACCGGACACGGTACCGGTATTGGAGGTAGGCATGGCGCTAATAGCCATGACTACCTCCAACCTCGTAATGAGGCCCACTATGTCCTTGTCTTTAAAAATGCCTAAAAATGTATTATCAGTCTGTTTAAAGATCATGCATCCCTATAGGACGTAAATAAAACAACTATGTCACCCAGCTTGTCAGATTATATGCAGAAGAAATGGAGTATGAGCTCTGAAGACAACTTGTTAACCTGTCCCTCATGTAATTATTTTGGAATATTTTCAAGATTTGGGATGGGACAAATTCCTGCATCTGGCTATATGTGACCTTTGTTCTGTCACGGTGACTGTGTTATGATTGATGAGGTATGAAACTCTGTAATCAACTGAACATTTATAGTTTTATCTCTATGACTATACATACAAAAGAACACATTTGTAATACAAGTCTTTTCATTTATTAAAAAATCTAAAGGACTCAGATTGCTAGTTTGTTTTGGATTTTCTTTTACACCAGCCTATAAGATTACATATCGAAATGCTGTTTTTCATTAAGAAAAGTGGTCTTTATATCTTGTCTGATTAGTCATAATATGATATATTAAAACTGACAAATTAATTTGATCATATTGTGAAGGTATTGACGTTTTAATTTTGTATACTACTTTAAATGCTTTGGCCTAAGTGAAGTAAATAAAGGAAGACACATGTGTTAATAGTTTGATTGTCAGTCTCGAAATGGTAATGTAAGCACTGTTAAAATATAGGTGGAAGAGTAATGGTATATAGGGAAAACATCCAAGAAGTATGCATCTATACCTGTAGGGTATTTTCTATTCAGAAGAATCAAAAAAGGTTTCAGATATCTTATGCCAAGAGAAAGTGAAAGAGGAAACGGTTGTATTCAAAGAACAATACGAAGCATCAAAAGAGAGCATTTACTGCTATGCCCAAGGAGCGTAATAGAAAGAAATGTTTTCTTCCACCGAGATTCAGGAGTGAGAGGGGGCCTTGGCATCGCCCAACAGTATCCCGGATCATCAAATCAGAGCACCTTTTTCTATCACCAACAATCAAGATCAGAGAAAAGAGGGCTGTGCACTTCTCCTGCAAGATACATGAGCAGGAAAACAGAGCATTTCCTCTGCAACCAAAACTCAGAATTAGCAAACTGAGCAGAATACAGAAGCATTAAATGATAGCAGTGTCCTCCTCCACTACAATCCAAGAGCATGCAAAGAGAGCTGTGTTATCCTCACCGAAGTCCAGGAACACAGACTAGAGCTGTGACAAAATATGGGCCAGGGACCAAGCAAAAGAAGTTGTCCCATTTGCAAAAAATATATTGTGAATTCTCATGACAAACTGTTTGAGTAGCACCAATGGAGCATGTTTAGAAAACTGCAGGCACATTGTCTATTTTAGAGCAATTGGTCCAGTTACATTAGTCTAATCTATATGTTGCCTACTTCACTAAGTCTTAAAATTTGCTCAGATTGTCCAACAGAAAGAATAGCAGACTGGCCAGTTGGGTCGGGCTTTCAGACATTACCCTAATGTCTTATATGGCAGCATAGATGCAAAAATGTTAAAAGACAATACTGCCATTCTTATTTTTAATCTTAATTTTTATTTGCTTTTGTAAAGAGATGAAGACATTGCAACTAAGCAGAAATTACAGGTATAGATCACCACTCTATCAAAAGTCTATGCCACCCCAAATACTCACTGCTACATATGCCTCTACGATACCCTCCTCTATCTACCCCCTTCTCAACCAAACTCGTCTAGTGGTGTAGTTCTCCATCATCAATGTCTCAGAGGCTCTTTCCTCATTATGTCTGTATTCTACCCTTGTCGGCTCCCTCCAGGGCCTCTCCCCTCACCCTCTCGAATCATGCTCCACTCATTTGCTTCTTCAACCCCTGTGATTTCCTTCATCCTGTCACCATTTGAACAACAGAGAGCCCCACTCAATTTGAAACTCACTCGTCTTCTCGTTTACTGCTGCTGTCAGCCTTTCCATTCTTATCATGTTGTGTACTTTCCCCTACCAAGTCTCTTTTGAGGGGAACGTCTCACTTTTCCAACACTGGGCTATGGCCAGCCTCCCTGCCTGTAACATTGCTTCCCACATCGTAGGGTGTCTGGACTCTTCCCTGTCCTTTTGAAGGATCCCCAAGAGGGTTTGCAGCAAGTCCAAACCCACCCCTATTCCAGTAACCTCTTCCATCAAGCTCAACACCTCTTTCCAAAACACTTGCACCTTGGGAAAACACCACCGGATGTGGGCCAGAGACCCCCAAATCCCACAACCCCTGGGGCACATGGAAGAAGCTCCCACAAACATCCTGGACAATCTTAGGGGGTCTCTATGCTGGCCCATTTACATTTTGAAATTGTGATCTATCGTGGAGGTGAACAGGCCACCCTGGAAAACAACTTTGCAAATATATGCCTAGTCCTCCTCCAAAATCTCCTCCCGCACCAGGTCTACCTAGTACCTCTGGAATCTTTGTCTCCCCTGCAGACATGTCTCATTCATAGCGTTGTACAACTTGGACAGTCTACCCTTTCTTGTGGACAAGTCTATGACTGTTTCCACTGTTGTTAACTCTCTTGCCACCAATCCACCCCACATTGGGTCTGTTTATTTAGCCTTGATGCAGAGATATTCAAATACTGAAATCGAGTCCCTTCCCAGTACCCACCAGACCGTTAGCAATTCCAGGAAGACTCCATCTTTTAAACAGTTGTCCCACCCGTTCCAGGCCCATATCCGACCAAGTCTGTGAGAGGGCTAGTCTGCGGTGTTCAATATCAAATGGGGGCCCCAATACAGAGGATAGAAACGTGGATGCCCTTGGATTCATACCAGAGTGCCCAAAAGACCCCTAGCGTGGGTGGGACCTTAGCTGTTCCAGGATGGATGGACCTGATTGGAGAGCAAAAACAGTCCTTCACCTTCAGTGGGTGTGCCACCAGGTCCTCCAAGTAGGTCCAGTAGGTCCTCAGGTCGTCCCTCATGTTTTCAAGCATCAGCCTAAGTTGGGCCACCTTGTAGTATAGGTGGATATCAGGGAACCCAAATCCCCCCTTGTACCTTGGAAGTGTCAGGGTTGCCATTTTTACCACAGGCTTCTTATTTTTCCAAATTAATCTACAGAGTTCCCCTGTAACTTCTAAGAAGAACTTCTCTGGGAGCTGCATCGGGATGGCTGCTAACAGGTATAGCAGTCTGGGGAGCAAATTCATTTTTATTGAGGCCATCCTACCATACCAGGTCATTATCAGGGGGTACCATCTCTTCACAACATTCGTCTGTTGTGTCCGGAAGGGGTCATAGTTGGCCACGACCATCTCCTCCAGGTCCCTAGTGACCTGAATACCAAAGTGCAGTATGCTCTTTTAGTCTAACCTCATGCCTTGGTATTCCATGTTCGAGTCAAGGAGGGGGCTCTGCTATAGTATCGGCATCATTTCTAATTTCCCTATGTTAATTTTAAACCCCGAGAGGTGGCCGTAATCTGCGATCTGGGTCAGGAGTGCTCAGAGGGTGCTCTGAATTTTAGTGACATAAGCCAATATATCGGCCCTCATTACAAGTCAGGCGTTAAGGGGTTAACGGCGCCGTAAAGAGCGTCGGTGCCGTTAAACCCTTAACGCCTGATTACAAGTGTCCCTTTGCGGGTTGGTGTTTAATGCCTGCTTTTAGCAGGCGTTAAAAATCCAACCCACAAAGGGACTTTGGAGCTAATTACGGCACCGTAATTTGCGGTGCCGTAATTAGCGCCTTCCCCATTCCCATTATGCCCTATGGGGGCAAAAATGGGAATGGGGAAGGGGCCATGGTGAATGGGGAATTACCGCCCCGCCAACCTTGGAATGGGGCGGTAATTCCGCCATCCACCATAGCGGAGTCAGTGAGTTACCGGCATGGACCATGGTGCTGTTAGCACCATGGTCCACCGCCAGGGTCGTAATGAGGGCCATCGTCTGCAAAGAGCCATCCCCCGCCTACTATGCCCTTAATTTGGTCATTGGGCCAAAGCTTCCATGGCTAGGGTATAGTATTTGTATTTGTATTTATTGATTTATAAAGTGCCTTACGCCAAAGCGCTGTGCATAGAACAACATGATACATAAAACATAAACGATATAACAGATGAAGCAATTACAATATGAATCAATCAAACAGCAAAACAATGAGAAGAGCAACTAACTGAAGGGGATAGGGAGGGAAAGGGAGATGGGACAGGATAGGGGGAGTGGAGGAGAAGAGTAGGAGGAGGGAAGGGGAGGGTGGAGGAAGGGAGTTAGGAGAGGGGAGAGGAGAAAGTCGGGGGAAAAGAGTGTGGAGGGGGAAGCAGAAGGGGGGAAGAGGTTTCAAGGAGGAGAATGGAGAAGGAGAGATTTAAGGGAAGTGCGGAATGAAGTGAAGGTGGGGGAAGAACGGATAGCAAGAGGAAGGGAGTTCCAGTGTAGAGGTGCTAGGAGTTGGAAAACGGGAGGAGGCACAGGGGGGTGAGGGTGCAGTTAGAAGGAAATGGTCAGCGGACCGAAGGGAACAAGAGGGGGAGTAGAAGAAGAGAAGGGAGGAGAGATAAGGGGGGGCAAAACCATGGAGAGATTTGAAGACAAGGCAGAGAATTTGAAATTTAAGTTGGGAGTGAATAGGAAGCCAGCCAAGGTAGGAGAGAGAGGTAGAGATGGAGTCACGGGAGGTGAGGAGATTGAGGGTGCGAACAGCAGAGTGGTAGATGGATTTAAGAGGGGCAAGGTGAGAAGTAGGAAGTCCAAAGAGTAAGGAATAGCAGTAGAAGAGGCGGGAGAAGATGAGGGAGGAGATTAAGAGTTTGGTAGCGTGGAAAGTGAGAGAGGGACGGATTATGCAAATGTTGAAGAGGTGAAAGCGACAGGTGCGAGAAGTGAGGGAGATGTGTTGGGAGAAGGAGAGAGAGGAGTCAACGAGAACGCCTAGATTACGAGCTTGAAGAGAGATAGGAAGGTTGGAGGGAGGAAAGTGAATGAAAGGGGGAGGTGAGGGAGGGGAAAGAGAGTTAGAGGGAAAGAATACGACTTCTGTCTTGTCAGTGTTGAGAGAGAGAAAGCGGGAAGACATCCAATTCTTGATGGCAGTAAGGCAGGAAGAGAGTTGTAGGTGGAGGTCTGTTGAGAAGGAGGAGAAAGAGAGGAAGAGTTGAGTGTTATCGGCATAGAAGTGGTGGGAGATGCCAAACGAGGAGATAACAGGAGCAATGAGTATAGTACAGTGGGTGGAGGGGGCACCCCTGTCTAGTGCCTCTTGTTAGTACAATGGTATCCGTAAAACCCCCATTGACCCGTACCCTTGCCCTGTTGTAAAGTTCTGCCACTCATCTAAAGAAATTCGTTCCCATCCCCATCCTTGTCAGGACCTTCATCATGAAAGGCCATTTCGACCCTGTCGAAAGCCTTCTCTGAATCTAGCGAGACCAGGCAGGTGTCTTGCCCCTTCATTTGTGCCCCATTTATCAGGTTCATGGTCTTCCGAATGTTGCCCGACCCTTGTCTCCCCGTTATGTAGCCCACCTGATCTCCAAGTAGTAGAAGTGGTAATCCCACCTCCAATTTCGTTCCCAAGACCTTCACCAGGTTCCTTGCATAACCATTTAGGAGGGAGATGGGTCGGTAACAAGAGTACCTGGTGGGGTCCTTCCCCTCCTTAGTGATCGTTACGATCAGTTCTAGCAGTATTGTGGGGGGCAGGTCCCCTCTCAGTCATGCGTTGAACACCTTCATTAGTCATGGGGCTACCAATGACCTGAATAGTTTGTCAAATATCATCGAAAAGCCATCCTCCCTGGATGCTGACCCTGATTTAATTCCCCTAATGGCCCACAGGACCTCATCTCCCGTTATGGGGCTCTCAAGGCTTTCCACAATTTTCTTGGGGAGCCCTGGGAGGGGCATCTCTCTCAAAATCAATCAGTCTGTGCCTCATCCTCATTTCATACCGCGGCATAGAGGGTACTGTTGTACTTAGCAAATGCGTTTCCGATGCTACTGGTGTCATAGACAGACCCTCCGTCCTGAGTCTTTACAGCGCCTAAGGTCCTCTGCTTTCTCTCCTCCCTCACTCTCCAGGCAAGGATCTTATCTGCCCTGTCTCCTTTCTCATGATATTTCTGTTTCAGTAACAGCAGTTTTTTTTCTGTGTCCTGGGTCAGAATGGCCTTTAATTGTGTTTTATAACGCCAGAGTTCCTTCGCTTCCGTGTGGGATATATACTTTAACTGGGTACCCCCTGGCTGTATCTGCTCTATTTTCTGACAGAGAAAATTCTCCTTCACCCCCCACCCCTTTGTTTTTTCTTCCTAATGCCTATCCTTATCAGGACCCCCCCAGACAGTTGCCTTAAAGCCCTCCCAGACAAACTGGATCCTCACCTCTCCAGTATCGTGGAAGAGGACATATTCCTTGAATACCATGAGTAGTTCCTGCTTTACCGCCCTATCCTTCCTTAACAAGGAGTCATTGCAACTCCAGCATCCCCCCCGGGCCTGATGACCTCCCCATTTCCACTGAGACTGACACCATATCATGGTCGGACCACTGGATTGGAGCTACCTGGTATTCCAAAACATGTGCCTTTAATGATGGCTCTACCAGGACCAGGTGTATTGTCACGTCTCCCGTTGCTCGCCCTATCAGGAATCACACGCCCCACACCACACCTACCCACAAGAGCAGTCTCTGCACACAGAGAAAACCAGCAGTTCGCCCGGCGTAGGAGGACACCAGCCTGTAGCCCCGGCGTCTACCGTCCTTCGTTTCGCTGGCAGTTGCCATGGAAGCGCACTCACGGCTTGCCACGCCCACAGAGACTCCCACAGCAACCCCGAACATCCGGCGTCTCGTGACCACGTGATCACGTCACGTCTCGCACGTCCATGGGACACATCACGTGACTGCTTAACGAGTTTAAAAACATCTTGACAACGCGGGTACAGCGCTTCACAGCTGATCTCTTGAGGATTGTTTAGCGCTTCTGGTTTACCTTTTTTGATCACAGACTTTGCGACCTCGGACTGTTCAACGGACTTGTCTTGCCTGCTCCTTGGATTTCTGCCTCTTGGATCCCGCCTTGTTTCCCCGGCTCCTCGACCTTGGAACTCTCTCTTGGACTGCCTTTGGATTATCCCCTCTGAACCTTGAATCTTGGAACTTGGTTTCGACCTTTCTGTGCCTTGCTGGTCCATCCACATCATACCCAGGTGAGACTCACCCACGAGCCGTGTAGAACGCCTCTTCTACCACCATCAGCAGACTGTGGCTCATGCCACGCTTAGGGCCCTACCTACAGCACACTTGGGTAAGCTTGGTTACTACTGATTGTTACCTGTACCATTTGCACTGCTCCTATTTAACCCTCACCCATTGGCTTACAGTGGTCAGGGGGTCCTTCCGGCGTTCCTGCTACCTGATTGACGGCTCAACACACCTGTGGCCTCAAAGATTGTACAGGCAGTGTATCATTTCTGTCTGTGCGGTACTTGGGGACGGAGGTACAATAATCTGCACGACCATCAAGATCAGAACATGTATGCACGAGAAGGAATCATGTACTGCTGAGTAAAAGGTCAATGGCCTGTCACCATCCAGCAAAGGTACAAGCCCAACACTTATCTGCTTCAAGAGATCTGAATATCCCATATTTGTCCTGGTTTTTGGTTGCTCTCCCATCCTCTTACGGTCCCTTATGGGGTCTAACACCATATTAAAGTCTCCCCCGACCACCAATTGCCCTTCCAAAAATTCAATTATTTTGTCCCTTACCTTCTCCGAAAATTCAAATTGTCCCACGTTCGGAGCGTACGCCAAACCTACTGTGAGCCTGGTACCAGACAACTGACCTTTGACATACCTGCCATTCGGGTCAGCTAATACCGATTATACCACAAAGCCCCGTTTGGATGAGAACAGAATTGCAATCCCTCGCCTCTTCTTAACATCAGAGGCCATAATCACTTCCCCCACCTCCCAGGAGCATAATTGAAGTTCACCACCCTTCTGCCAGTGTGTTTCCTGAAGAAACATCCAATCCAGTCAGGCCCTCTTGAATTCATAAAGAACCATTGATCGTTTGCCCAGCAAATTGAGGCCCCAAATGTTGAGGGAGCCAATGGTCATTTCATTCAGGCCAGACATTGCCCCTTTTCCGAGGCCTCACATTACTTCCCCCTGTTTCGAGACAGGTCCATGATTTAGCCCCTGCTAACTGGTCCCATACTGTAAACCAACCCTTGAGAACTGACACATCTTGAACGTAACCAACAACAGCCCCCTTAACTCCCCATGCCAACCCCCCCTCCACGGCATCGTATCCCGCCTTGATTCATCACCTCAGATGGGGATTAAATCACCAGAGGTCCCCCTAAAGCACGGACCAACTTAACCAAGTTCTTTTCCTCAAGCCCCCTTCTTTCACCCCCTTTTTCAACACACAGCAAAAATAAACCATATTGCCCCCCCCGCCACCATTATTGAACATCCCAAAACTCATATCCATTCGCCCGGCCATTTTATTCAAGTTGAAGACGGCCCACCCGGGGGGGATTTGCATTTCATGAATTACATCGAGCCTGGGATTTTGCGCCTGTTTGGACCCTTTATGCGCCATCGCCTGTCTTTGCAACTCTTCTCCTCTCCTTCCATCCTTGGTGTATCCCCTCCCAACAGCTCCCGTGACCCTTTGTATGTCGTCCTCCATTACCAGTTTGTAGTTATAGCCGTTAACTTCAAAGGATATAGAGAAGGGGAAGCCCCATCTATATCCCACCCCCTTCTCATTGAGCCATTTCGTTAGGGGGGAACATAGGCGGCTCTTTGACAGCGTAAGTGACTACAGATCCTGATAGATTACAATTTTCACATTTCCCAGGGTTACTGAGCCCTGCCCCTTCACTTTTTCCAGAATTTCTTGCCTGTCTGGCTAGTTGAGGAAGCGGGCATGACCTGAGTGTAGTGCCCTCCCAGCTGCCCCTGCTCTGTTTACCCTTTCGATTTTAGGTTAATCAATGTTCTCATATCCGAACAAGTACTTCACTGCCTCGTGGATGGTCCTCGTGAGGTCTCTTTCCGTTTCCCCCTCCTTCTCTGAAATGCCAAAGAATCTCAGGTTGTTCCTCCTCTGACGGTTTCCAAAATCGTCCATTGTCAGGACAACTTCCCTCTCCCTTCTCTCCAACTCTGCCAACCTCATATCCATTTGCGTCTCCATTGTCTCCTGGGAGATCTGGTTGTTTTCCACTGTCTGGAGTCTCTCGTCCATTTTGTCTATTCTGACATTTACCCTATCCACTTTTCGTCCAGTGTCAGCTCTCATCCCCCTGATCTCCTCAAGGAGGGAGTCTATGTCTCTCTTGGTGGACATGGTGTCATCTCCCATCTCCGACATGGTGGTGAACAAAGTGTTACTCTCCCCTTCCCACCACTTAAATTCTAATTGTCCTAACTTCGCCCTCCAGTCCATGGGCGAGTGGGGGCCTCACTCTTGATCCTGGAGTCTCCCCTACCGGGCTTACTGGTGGCCTCCTGCAGAGCAACCTGGGCTCTCCTCTATTCTGGGCCCCCCTTCACTCTGCTCCCTACGTCTCCACAATCAAGCCAGCGTCTCTGCAGCATCCAACAACTCAGCCAAACTCTTTAAAATTTGCAAGTAACTGGCCAACCCTGCTGCAGTCTCCACTCCTCCTCTGGCCTCTCAGGCCCTTTGCAACTCTCTTGCCTCTCACTTTAATTCTAAAACTCAGGACATCTTATCCTCCCTCTCCTCCAGCCCCTTCTTCTCTCGTCTCCTTCCCAGCTAGCTGACCCTCCCTTACACACCCCCACCCCTCCTTTCTACTCCTTTTCTTTTTCCTCCCTTGGATGAGGTTGCTAGACAAGTCCGATCTATGAAAGCCTCATCAAAACAGGTTCATCCCTGTTCCTCTAAAACCATTAAGGACAACATCGACACCCTTGCTCCGGCCCTGGCTGATTTCTGCAACCATTCCTTTGCCTCTGGATCTTTCCCCTCCCCTCTCAAGCATTCCCTTGTGCATCCTCTCCTCAAGAAACCGTCAGCGTATCCCTCTTGTCCTGCTAACTATCGCCCAATTTCCATTACTTCCTTTCTGGGGAAGCTCCTGGAAAAGCTGGCCATCTCGCAGCTTAATCTTCATTCCGACTCTGTTGGCTCCCTCTATGACCACTGGTTTCAGAGCTGCCAGAAGCACAGAAACTGCTCTCCAAAACATCCGTGAAGACCTGCTCTCCAACCTTGACTCTAACATTCCGTCTGTCCTCATCCTACTTGATCTTATCGTCATTCAAAATTGTTGTGCCGTCAATTATCTTTGTCCAAATGCCCACAAGACTGAGATCCTCCTCATCGGTACACCCTCAACCATCCTTTCCTCTCACTCTCTGGCCTGCTTCACTTGGCCCTCCTCCTAACCCTACCTGTGAGGCTAAGAATCCACAATACACACTGATTTGCTCTGCCATTGCATGAGTGAAACGAAAGAGGGTAGTCAAGGTCAATTGCAATATTCTTCGAAGATCTTGGTGCAACAGAATAAACCAGTGCCATCTTTTTTCAAAGAGCCATGGGTAGCAAAAAAGAGCAGCACCCTCCTTTTTAGAGATCCTGGAGCACCAAATGATAGAAATGCTCCCCATTGCCAGGGTCAGATGGGGGGAAAGGAGCTCTCAGCAAGGCAGAGCAATATTCTCACTCACCAAGATCTCTGCAAGCAAATAAGTGTACTTTTCTCCTGCATCAAGTTCACAGAAAAAGCACAAGAGCACTGACCCTTAACACCATTTGGGATCCAAACAAAATGTAGCATTGCTCTGCTTATCCGCAATCTGGGGGCAGGAAAAGAAAGCACTGCCTTTATCAAGATTTGGGAGCATTACAAAAGGAGTATTACAAAAAAAACACTGGGAGCAGACAAAGAGAACACAACTATTTAATAACCACTGTTAGCACAAGGAGATCATGATTGACCTTCCCTTAGCCAATCAGAACGTTCAGAGTAGGGCCAATAACCACTGGTATTGACTGAATTCTGAACATTCTGTCTTCAAAAGTAAACAGGGAAACAAAAATGCAATTGCCAGGCAAGATTATTTTCAACAAGACACTTCCACTCGGGGAAAGAGCTTTTTTCTGCAACATCATATTTAACACAAAAAAGAGAAAGCTAAAACATAGGAAAATGATGTCACATTCTTATTGAGAAATCTTTTACTTTAAAAAAAAGTTTTATTGTTGCATCTTTAGTAAACAAGCGCCGTTATACAACATTTAATGAACATTCATTTCAAGCAAGAAAAAGGATTAACCCACCTTAAAATCGATGAAAAACATACCTTAAAAATGCATTAGTTCATTATTAAATGCATCTTTTACTTTTACATGACACCTAATGCATGCTCATGTTAAACAAGCTCCAGTATGACTATGTTTGCAATTTAAATGCTAACTTGTGAAGACATCTTTATTTAAATTCTACAAAATAAGTACTCATTTAATTTACTAACTCAGTTTGTCTGTTTACATTACTCACTATAAAAGTAATGTTTTTACTTCACCATTAAAACACCTAAACATGCAGTGCTGTTAGAACTATGTATAAATAGCCCTGTAGACCTCAGGAGGGGTCAATGAAGGGTGATTATCCCATGATAATGAACCCTTGCTCAAAATATAAGGCTATATGAGCAGCAAAAGAGGCTACGGACCTCCTCTACCGTGATCTTTCAACAGAAGACGCTAGCACTTCCCTCTTTTACTGAGCAATTTCACTGGCTAAGGATAAAGGTTTCACTTCACCAACATATAGTAACCGAAACCCGGTAGTTGTCTCCGTCGTCAGTATAAGGGGCAACAATTAAGTTGCTGCCCTCCTTTGCCAAAATCTGGTTCAAAACTGTTTGTAAACCAATGAAGGCTAGACACTTCACAAATACCTGAATACAGCTAAATAGACCATTGTCTCCTTTACTGAGAACCTTAACTAACAAAAGAGAGCACTTACCTCCTTCACCAAGACCTACAATCAGCAAAAGTGAGCACTGGCCTTTTCTAACAAGATCAAGGTCAATGGGTAATAGGTCAAATGCAGGACGCCATTTTGGTCTTTGGACATAAAAAGTGGCTTGATTTTAATGGAGGGAGGGGCACCAGAACAGAACTATCCCGGAAAAGCATACATCTTTGCAATTGCACTGCCTAAGAAACAATGGCCTTTAGGTTTAGCAGTAATGCTGCAATTTTCTTGTGGTATTACTGCCTAGCTCGAATAATGTTACGGTCCCTCAGTCTGGTGTAATTACCAGTAGATTACGAGGGGGGTAATGTTGGACTTAATCCCCATTTTTTGAGCCCGTGGAACTCCAGGGCAATTTTGGCGGATTTACCTGAGCGGTAATTGTTCTGCTGTAGATGCAGTGATTGTTGGTGGTAAAGTGGAGAATTACGTCTTATGTTTTACCACACCACCAAACTTGGAATGGAGCACTGCGTACGGTTCTCCAATCAGTGTGTCAGGCACGCGAGTGAAGAAGATTATATGGATACCATTGGAGACTGGCAAGATGTCACCTTCGATTAAAGGGAACCTCATGATTCATAACACAATGGTATTTTGTGATGAAACCTCATGGTGTGTTCAGCAAATGCGAAGCCACAATCTTCCCCACACCGCAAAGCCCCTTGGCACACTTGCTTGTTCAGCCGCAGTGCAACATAAATCAAAGAAAAAAGCAAACACTATGACGTGTGTATATTTAAAACACAGTTGCTGACTGATTGTGTGGAGGGCGGTTTTGGCCCATGGACACATGTCAATGTGTGCCTTTATAGGCGAACATTTTTCTAAGAAATGAGCTTCATTAAAAAGTACAAGCAGCCATTCATGCCCTCTCAGGTTAAGGTAAATAGAGGCTGTGCTAAGGCTATGATGTTGTGACATTTATGAATGCTCGCCTGTTTACTGAGGAAGCCAAAACGCATCCTTGAGCAAACGTCTGAGTTCAACAAATAAAGGATATCGCCATGTTCTCATTTTGGTTTATTTTAAAAAAGAGTAAACAGTCATCGTCAAGAAGAGGATGAAGTTGAAAGGGTGAGACTAAACGTTCATGAGAGAAACGAGGGGCAGATGAGCTGACGTGATAGCAGAGTTCAGGGTATCAGAGAGGGCGTCAGAGAGACGTAAATACACGGAACGCACTGGAGGGAAGCCAGTCTTCAAACCCCCAGGGATCAGCGGTCCCTGGTGTATAAATAGATTTCTGGTAAAGGAAGCTTATGTGGTTCTGTGGTTTAGATGGCCCTGTGGCCAATCACTTCTGCTGCTGTTCTACTATCTGCTCCAATCTCAAATGTCAATGATGGCAAAGACCAGACTCCCACTGTGTCAAGCCATCCTACTTCCATTAGTGACACGGAATTGTGTGTGTTACTACAACTACATAGAAATGTGTTTCATGATGAAGAAGCGCCTCGCATGCTATTCCTGCATTTATGGGGAGACAGTGAACTAATGGTATGGCAAAAATAGTGGAGTCCTAGAGTTTTTCTGGAAATTAATTTTTTTATTTATTTTCACAAAAAAAAACTGTTCAGTCAAAACAGATCTGCCATGACATTTTGCAAACTTAATATAACAATTATATCTATACAGCAGTCTTAACATAATGTTCAATCAAAAAAAGAAAAAGAAAAAAAAAAAACACTTAGAGCAAAAAAACCTTGAAAGTGTGATACAACCCTAGAGTTTGTCTGACAAACTACCATAATGCTACAGTGTCTGGATGTCTTGGAAATGGAAGAATTGGTACTTTGGTAGGATGTGGTTGTGGTATAAAGGAATAAGGAGTATGCACAGTCAAGGTAAGTAGCATTCTGTATTTGGAGGGGATCATAGGGCTCAGTTTTCCAAGGGGCAATGTTAGTGGTCTATGGATACCAAATATAGGACTACATTACAAGTTTGGCGGTATTTCGGTGGTAAATCTGCCAAAATACTGGTCCCACGGATTTACTGCGGGATTACAAGTGGTGGCAGGCAGTGTAAATTCCCATTTTTTGGAGTCCATAGGACTCCATGCTGATTTCGGCCGAATTCTTGCCAGCAGTAATTCTGCGATGTTATTTCTGCCGCTTTGTGCCATTTTTCGCAGTAAAGTGGAAGATTTACTTCCAGCATTTCGCTGGAGTAAAATCCTCCACCTCACCACGAAAGTTGTAGAACGGCGGTGCAGTAACTAGGCAGTAATACAGTGGTTTCCTGCAATGCTGTACTCGTATTGAGGCCGATAGTTCTTTGAGTACGTTTGTGTCCTTTCCGGGATTGATCGTGACCAGGCAATTATTCAAAAGTGTTATTGGCCTTGTTTCCAAGTAGAGCTGTGTGTGTCATTTACATAGGGATAACATGGCTGCCGAAAATCTAAATACATCAATGTAGGTAGATGTTGAACAGCATGAGTGCAGGAAAGATGCTTACAGAACTCTGCATCTGATATGGCAGGAATACAACATGGAGTGTGCCAGTTGCTATCAGTATTGAGGTTGGAGAGAGGTGAACCAAGGCATGAAGGAATCTGAGACTCTCTTGACTACATTGATGTGACCATCCAATCAACCATGCCAGAGGCTAGTATGTGTCACTGCTATTGATGTTTCCGTAGACTTGCCATAGACTTTAAAGGGGTGTAGCTCTGCTCACGACTGACACACAGCAGGAATTTAGTTGTTGAAAGAAATTGTAGTTGAACTACCAGCAGCCAGATTATGCAACAATTGCACTGGTAAAAGAATGTGCAAGGTAAACCAGTTTTCCTGCTTATGTAATATGGAATAGAGCAAACACCTTTTCTCTCAATTCTTATGATCTAAAAACCTGTCCACTAGTCGACAAACATGAATAAGTCTTTTTTTTGCCCTGTATTTTCTGAATAACAAAATAATAAATGTGTTTACTACATGTTTTATGTTGCACAGCAAACAATATGGAAAACAGTCTTCTTAATTTGTATTCTAGTGCGGACGCTTTTAGATAATAAGGAATGGGGCAAGGCCTGTTCGCCCCATTACTTATTACACATCAGACAAAATTGGCGATATATTAATTTGTTCCAGTTGTTTATAGGAGGGCAGCGTTTAGATAATCTGGCTCCAGGTAATTTTCTAGGATGTTGGATATGTGTAAATGCTGGTCGGTAGTTGCAGGCTACTGTAGGTTTGAGGTTGGCATTCATGGCAGTAGGAGTGTTTGAACATGCCCGAAGAGGAATCTTTATTTGGAGTGCTGATTTAGAAAATACTCAATGGGGGTATGGAGATTAAGAGAACTCCACATTCTTGGAGATTCTGGTAGAAATGGTTGAGAATCTTGAATCTTGAGTTTTGCGCTGCAAGGTTAGTCTTTCAGTCCTATGTCTGTGTGAAGGGGTGAGATGGGGCTATTGAGGGTCAGTTGAATACCACTGCTACCTTTTCCAAGAGGATATCTAATTTATCTTCAAGTGCATGAAACTGAGAGGGTGGAGCGGCTGCTGATGTCATACAGTCCATCACCAGAGGGGGTATTTTATTCCTGTGGGGATTTTGGAGATTAAATGTTTTTTTCCTTGTGATGATTATTTCTGTTATTCTAAAGTAAAATGATGGGAGTTTATTTTCATGCCTGGGTTGTGTTTGCTGAAGTTGATGTATTCAGGATGATGCAACTCTCATTTGTATTTGTATTTTTATTTATTGAGGGTAACAGGTGTTTTGTCAGGAAACACTTACAAAGCAGGCAATAGTCAATGTGGAGATTCTGACCAGGTGCCATATATTAGCCGCAGAGATAGCGAGCAGCTCACTGGTGGATGATGGGGAATACATGTTACATAGACTGGTGTCTGGACAGACATTACCAATGGTAGCCCAATGGTATTGGCTATATACAGGCTAGAATGTACATTGCAGTTTGGTGCAGGCTGGTTGGGGGGAGTAATGTGAGAATAGGTAGAGCGTGCGCCTTCTTGGTTTAATAGGTGAAGAGGGACGGTTTGAAGGAGACAATAGTAGAATTGTTTTTCACATGGGAAAGACCGTAGTTCCAGTGAAGTAGGGCAAGCTGGGAGAAGTCACGAAAGCAAGTGGAAGTGCAGGGGTTTTGGGGTATGGAGAGCTGTCTGAATGAACTAGAGTGGATGGTGCGCAGAAGGCAGCAGCAGATAGTGTTTGCTATGTAGGAGTGCAAGCACATGGAGGGATTTGAAGGAAAGCAGTAGGAATTTAAAGAGGGAACCATTTTTCATGGAGAATCAACCTGCATAGAGGTCATGTATGGCGGTGAGAGAAGAGTGGGGAAGATTGCAGTGGGTACTTTGTCAAAAGCATAGAGGGAGAAGCCAAGGAGGAGGCTGGCACAGTAGTCAAGGCAACTGCGTACTATGGTCAGTATGAAGGTTTTGGTGAAGATGTATATGAAAATGAGCAGATTTTCCTGATATTTAAGGAGGTTAATCAAGGCCGCATAATATGCCGATTACATGGATTATATATAGCAAATTATTTTTTGTGGCTGTGTCGTGGAATCTTGGGGTCATTTTGACAGTGCTCTTGGAAGAGTGTTAGTTCCTTATGATCTTGTCCAAAGTGGAGTAGTAGGAGTATGGAATTTCTTTAGGGTTGGTCTAGGTGGTACTATCTTGTACAAAGTTGTATTTAAACAGCAGTGTATATATGCTGAGAATGCTGAATTGGGAAATTAGGTATGACTGGAAGGTGTGGGTGGGAGCACTGCCTCATGCCTGTACTCCTAATGGCTGTTTTTAAATAAAGTTGGAGATGGGAATGAAGCTTGGGGGAACATTTTCCAACTATTTAAAGTTGCAGAGGAGAACAAGTATTCTTGTTTCATATGGTGTGAGATGGTTTGAATGAAGGCACCATCTAGGAATGGAATAAGACATTGGGCCTCATTCCGAGTTGGGCGGTAAGGGGTACCGGGCACCGCTAAGGAAACAGGTGCAGGTAATTCCTTACCGCCCAATTCCGAGGTCCCTTAGCGGGCACCGTAAGGAAGCTGTGGTATGACCACACGTCCCTAACGGGTCCCGCTAAGGAACCAGGGTGCTAATAACGGGCTTGCTAGTCGTGAGCCCGTTATTAGCGCCCTCCCCATTCCCATTGAGCCCTATGGGGGCTCAAATGGGAATGGGGAATGGTTTGTTCAATGGGGACTTACCAGTCCCTCCAGGGTCGGAATGCACCGGTAAGTCCCCATTGAACAAGACCAGACTCGGACACGGTATGGGAGGCAGCCATGATGCTACTAGTACCATGGCTAACGCCCATCTCGTAATGACCCCCATTGTGTGTTGACCTGGATATCTGTAGCAGAAGAGTGCATGGAAGGTGTTGTGCTCTCTTGGCTTGATTTGAAGGTCGAGGGTTTTCATAAATTATTGGATGGATTGTTTGAATATTTGAAGAGGCTATTCAAGACTCGAATATCACTGCAAGTTCTTTTCCTTTTTGACCAATTCTGTGTTTTAACAGGAAGGCATGGTTTTCTGACTCTATGTACGAGCATGATGTTGTCTGCTCTGAGCAGTGGGCACGGAAACAAAAGGGACCTACTGGTCCTATACCGAAGGGCACATCTTTGATGGCCTTAGCAGATGAGAACTATTCCCTAAAGTCAGGAAGGCGACTTGTCTTCACTAGTCACCTTGTACAATTGCTCGGCATCATTTTGGAACAGTCAGAAAACATTAGAGAATGGAGTTCAATTGGTATTTCACTTCAATTCATAAACTCTTAGCGTTTACTATTTGATGTTTATATATACATCTTTAAAAGTGTTTTTTTTTACGTTGCCCTATGGCATACATGAACTCTTGCCTTATTGTAGGAGGAAAAAAGTTAAGAGCTCTTCCTCCAAGTCTCAAGGACCCCAGGAACATTGGAGGCCCCCATTCAAATGCTTAAATTAAAATATGTTTTTGAAAGTTAAGTCTCTCCCTCTAACACTTTCCCCCAGCCTATTAGTTGCATTCACCAGCTCTTAATCAGTAGCAGAGGCTACTTTTGATGCCGGGGGCAGTGATCGAAGTGGGCGGGAGCGGTTGGGAGCGGTGCTCCTCTACTTTTTTAAATTACGTGTTTTCTGTTCCTATACTTTTATTTTAAAAAGAAACCGTTCCGGAATAGTTTTGTTTTAAAATAAAAGTGAAGGAAGAAGTAGAAACGTGCACTTTCAGTTCACTCCAATGAGCATTCCCTTAAATAGCTTGCACGTGTGTTTGGGGGTTTGTATTGTGCGTGAGATGGGGCATGGCATTGGGGTTTGTTGGGAGTGGGGGCAGGCTAGTAGGGAACATAGTCCCCCTACTTCTTTTCGTACACTTCGACCACTGGCAGCAGGGGGCGGATAATAGGGTGCCAGCTGGAGGCTGGGGGCTCATTGGGCGCCAGGCAGGAGCGGGGGTGGGGGGGGCCACCCCTCCTGCCCCTGCTCTGGCTCCACCACTGCTCTTAATCACTACATCATTTGTTGAATGCCAGATAGACTGGATAAGTGAATAGAACCATTTGATGCCATTCAGCAATGTATGTTATTTAGTCCTACCCTAAAAAACGATGTACTCCAGCACTTTCAAAATGTAATTACTGTATAACATTATTAACACAGTCCTCATTGTTCAAAAGAATAGGGACACTGTCACTTTGTATCGCCTATTATGGATCTATGCATAGCTTGCACATTTTAATGGTGGTGATCATAGAAGGAATATTATGACTATTTGTGACACTGGTTCCATATATAAGAAAAAACTCTGTATAGCTTATTTTTCATAGCAACATTGTGTGTGGGCACAAATCATTGATCATAATTTTACAATCAGAAAAAGGTCTGACTGAAAGGATTTAGTACCCTGGGTCAGGGAAAATTGACCAATCAGATGATATCATACAGCTGATAAGGTAAAGATAACGCAGTTGTCATTATTGGGTCCAACATTATGATTTTGGGCTCTGGATAGTCTTTAGTACCTGGAGTTTAAAAAGGTGTATGCGTTTCCTTACTAATAACTGTCTGCTGGAACTTGCACCCCACTTTGGTTTTTCTGACTAAATGACCATGGAGTCTTACCTTAATGCATGGCCCAATGAGTAATTAAGGGTTTTTTTCTGTCGTCTGTTTGTTTTTCTGTTGGATGTTGACAATTCTAATGATTATTAGTCATACAAATATGGATAATACAAATAATCATAAGAATGAAAAATAAATATAGATGAGTTCATGCTGGTTCCAAGGAAATCCCCTATAATTAGAACCTCAGATGTTTGCATAGGATGTATGAAATGGTTGAAAGTGTCTAAATGGTCCCTTCGTCACTTTGATTTTGTGTTTATGCACTGAATGAAATACTATCGACAATGCACATGCTGGTTTAAAATTAAATGTGTTGCTTATAACTTCTGGTGTGCGAAACAGTGTTTTTGGCGCTTCACTGATGGCACGAGTTTTTCATTTCGGGACCAGCTACTCTGCAATCTTCAGTCTTTGTCCCCTTTCCACTGGCAAGAGGAGCTGTAACACTTTAAAAATACCACAAAGGCGCGGAGTGTGGCACGGTATGCAAAGCAGTGTGTTTGCTGCTTCGATGACAGCACGAGATTTTGATTTTGGGACAAGCTACCCTGCAATACTCAGTCTTTTTTCCCTGTCCACTGTTAAAGCTGAAACATTCAACCTACAACTGTCCATTAACTGTTCAGTTTGTTCCTGGTTGCGAGTGGGGAGTGTGGGTCATTGAAGGAGACTCATAGCCCTATTTGCGATCCTTTCTTGGCAATTAAACCGTGAACTGTGAAATCCTTTCTGTGTTGACTCAATTGTGGCAATTAGGCTGTGACTTTAACTCAGAGTTATACTATTTAGCCTGTTGGCTTTTAGTGGCGTTATTTATTTGGATATTACCTGAAACGGGTAACTGCTCTCCCTCGGTGGGCTCCGGGGGCAGCTTTATTGGAGTGGGGCCACATGTACGATCTACTACAGAGTGGGAAAACTCACATGCCTTATCACAGTAAAGCAAATCACATCACGGACGTGGAAATGCTGGTCGCCAAAAACGTACTGCTTCCTGTGTCCACTGGGGGAATTTTGGCTGTGAGAACCCCTGCTGGGTCCGAACCCCTGATGGGGAAGGATGAGGGTCAGTTGGCCTCCAAACGAGAGGCATCTTCGTTGTCTTGTCCTAACTTGAAGCCTGCTCCCAAGAAATTTAACTCAATGTTTACATCTTATTATCTCCCCAAACATTTCCAAATTAAAAGGAAACAAAGTGATGACATCTCAAAATGGTGGGAAAGGATTCTCTCCCCCTCAAAGATATATAAAATGACCCTGTGATACTTCACAAGAGAGGAACGGGGCTAGGGCGTCAGTGAGTGATATTAAAGACCAGTTGGATCTCAGCACTGTGGACACACCTCCAGACTGTGGGGTTACAACTGCTAAATTAAAATATTCCTCGGATGCGGATGGGAGTGCATTTAAAACACGCCCACTGAGGGTGTTGAAAGATTTGCTCAGGATATTGATTCCTTCTTCATTGACTCTCCTCCACCTCTGGACTAGCTGAGACATCTGTCTCTCCCAACACCAGGAGAACATTTTCGCTGGAATCTACCAACTAACAGGACATTAACTGAAAAGAATCAGGTTCTCTGCATTCTTGTCTCTCTTCACGACCGACTGAAAACAGAGGTTAAGGTGGACTCAGTTGTTCTTGAATTGCTATTATGAAATTTTGATAACATCAAGTTCCATGTGTCTGCCAAAGAATTCTTATTTAATTATGATAACCGTAAGAGGGGTGTGGAGAAGCGCCATTGTAGGGCCACCAACCGTGCAAATTGTGCAGCAAACGACAATAATTCGGTGGCGCCATTGGCAAACAACATTATACCATCAAAAGACATTAGCGAGTCCGGTGGGACTTTGATGTGTGAGTGTGTTGCGTTACCTATTGTGTGGGGCTCAGCTCCTCCTCCATTTGTGTCTTTAACACCAGTTTCCCTCTTGGAATCAGATGATGAGGTCATCTGTGTTACATCCAGATCCCCTCCAATTACTATTTATACTGAATCGGAGGCAGAGGTTACTTGCTTGGAAAATGGAAACTCTATTATTCCTACGAAAGTGACTTACACAGCAACAAAAAAACAGGGGAACAGTAGAAGTCCCTAAGCTCTGAAATCAATTAATTGTTGTGCTCCTAACGCAGAAAGTAATTTGTCTAAACAATGTATTTGTTTTTATTTAAGCCAACCAACTGTGAAGATGGTTCTGTCTAATTCGGCTTCGAATGTTAAACAAGTTCCCCCAGTCAGGGCTTTTTCTGTGGAAACACCTGTTGAACAGAACACTCATGCTCAACCAGAAGTTGTGATTAATCATGGAATTCCTAAACTGTGGTCCCTACCCCTTACCATGGGGCGGAGTCGGCCTTACAACAGACATTACAGTTGGGAACACAGTGTTTAGACCTCACATATGGGGATCTATTCCCGAAGGAATCAGCTGGATGCTAGTACGGCGGTGGAGAGTAGCTGGCGGGCTGGAGGAGAAACATAGGTGAACAGATGCCTGCTGGATTTATTACTACTGCTGACTCCCTTCTATCCTGACCTGTTTTTCCAGGAGCAGGGGGTGGTTGTGATTCCCTCTTTGGCTAGGTCCATAGACTCTTCTGTGCCTGAAAGTAGAGGGGCTTCCACATTGATAACAGCTCCATCTTTAGGGGTGCAATCACCACTTCCTGATCAGTTAGAGGGAGGAGGGCTTCCAAAGGTACCCTTGGTTAGGACCCGAGTATTCTTAATGAGGGAGCAGATGTTTTTACATCAGAGTTTTAGATGGTACAGAACGTGCCCCACGGGGTAAACGGATGGAGCGATTCAACAGGCTTGGTCAGGTCCGGGAGATTTCCTGTGGGACCAACAGCTTGGTGGGGCAGTAGGGGAAGGGTAATCAGAGTGTTACCAACTTTGCCTTAAAAAACAACTCAACTAGGTTAGCGTTTTTCTTTTTGTAAATGTTCTCCCCAAAAATAGGGCGGTGACACTGCGACGGACTGCAATCTTGAAGTTACTCTCAGAGATCCCATGTCTATCAGGAATTTCATGAAATGACCTGTCGGGGGTTGCCTTTATTGATCGTTACAGGACGGATCACTCAATTGCATACTGTAACTCTAGGTTCCTTTTTTACTCTATCATGCGGGAAAGAGAACCTTTTAAAGTATTTGGTTTCAATCTCTCACATTATAAGAGGGAGTCTCAGCAAGGTAACATGGAGAAAGGGAGGGAAGGTGGACAGGTCCCGTTGGGGGAAATTCAACAGCTGAAACAAAAAATCAAGATCTCTGATCAGACTAACAACTGGTCCTGGCTGAATGCGATGCAACATAAATGTTTGCAACCAAATGACTAAGTTCTTTAACTGCTGAGTTTAATCTGTTATTGTGGAATACGAGGGGTCATGGGCATCTGTTTTCCTGCATCGATGTAGCACACAAATTTAAATCATTCCTGTCCATTTCTTTGTAGGAAACTTGGTTAACCAGGGCCACCACTTTGGACGGCTCTGATGTGTCTTTTCAGTCTGTCAACAGGGTTTTGTGGGTGGCCCATTTGGAGGATTGGCAACGCTTATCAAATCGACTAGTGGGATTGTAGTCATCAAGTGTTTTGAGGTATGCTTTGTAGTCATTGGTACACATATTGGGATGTTGCAATGGGACCCAGTGAATTATTTAGTTGTTAATGTTTATAGCCATGATAGGGTCGGGAATCTGGAGGAATATTAAAATGTTTTTCGGAATGTGTGTTTGAATGGAACCCTAGATTCCCATTAGGCCACATAGTGCTGCTTGCAACTTGAACTAAGACTGTGTTAATAGCAAACTCTGGGAAGAGATTGGCAAAAGGGGAACATGGAGCAAAAACGAAAAGGGGAATGGAAGGCTCTGGCTCTCCTGTTTGGGTTGCTTAGGCTTATCTCTTCTGAATGCACTTCAGAAAATGTTTTGCCCACATGGATAAATGGTTCTATGTGATGTACTTCGGATCATATCTTTGTGGATAATTGGATGCTTTACAGATGCTTGAAATATGTCCCAATCTATAAAAGAGGGGAGAGACCAAGTCCTCTTAACTATCGGCACATCACAATTCTGAATGCAAACAGCAAGGTGTTTGTCTCCCTATTGCTGTCCCATCTTAAGTCGTGGGTCGGCCAGACCGGGAGACTTGGAAAATGGCAAATTGGTTTTAGGTGGAAGATAGGAATGTCCTCGAATGGCCTAACTGTTTAACTGCCTGCAGAATTGAACTATGACAGTATATATGCTGCCTTACTCGATGTTGCAGCAGCATTTGACGCAGTAGGCCATAGTCGACTATGGTCCAAGTTGCATTCATGGGATATACACCCAGGATTGTTAAAATGAATAATTGGACTATATTCAAATACGGACCTCAAGGTCCGCCTGAATCATTCTGGAGATCTCTCCATGAACATCTTGACCTCCCATGGGGTCAGGCAAGGTTGCGTTCCAACATCTTACCTGTTTAATCTATATCTCATGGACATTGATGACTCTTTGAAACCTGCTGCTTTTGTCTCTCCAAGGTTGCATGGTGTTAGATTTCGCTGGTTTGCGTACACGGAGAACTACTTGTTAATTTATTGTACGGCTGTGGACCTCCAGCATTTAATCAACGCTGGGAACCCGAAAGTTATTCAACTTACCAAATGCAGGAATAAGAGTACATTCAATTGGCAGATTGGGGAGGATCTAGTTGGTAATGTGAATTTTTTGACCTATCTTGGGTTCTTCATTAACTCGAGACCCACTTTGTCAACCCTGTACCAGTGGTTTAAAAATAGGGCATTCAGTTTGTCATTTGACACCGAGATTAAATGTTTTCATCTTTTTTATGCATATGAAACTTCATTTTAGGAACTTTTTCTATATGCTATGCTTCAATTTTTCAGACTTGTAGTGTACGTTGGTATCTTCACATTTTACTTGTATTGTGTAGTAGTAAAGGTTTAATTAATTTTTAACCATATAATAAATAAATAAATAAATAAATACATAATTTCCAAAAGAATCTGAGATTTAGTTTCCACACTTCAAAAAACGACTTGCCTCTTCCCTAAGGATTGAGAGTTTGGGGATTAAACCTTTTCATCTGGCAAATAGTACCATACAGCATGTTGAGTTCTCACATTATCACCTTTAATGACACAGAAATGTAAACTCCATTCCAGGTAAAGCACTTGTTTCCATTGTCAAAGGTGATAACCAGTATGGGTGACATTCACAAGATATCAGCCTCACATCTGTCACCTGTTTTTTTCTTCATTTAAATCCTTAATTTTCAAAAGAGAATTATGTGCCAAAGAAGATTCCGCTGAGAGGGTTAAGGGGATCCGGAACCCTCCAGTCAGCCTTTCCATGCATAATAAGTACCAAACGCATTCCGGACGTTTAGTGCACATTAGCTAGCTTACCCCTAGCTTACCCCTTCATACGTGAGATCAGGTGAGCCACCTTTCAATGTGGTTTCAGTAATTACATTTACAGTGATGCCCTTAAAAGTTCTCCACTGAGCAGAGTGTGAACATTGCACTACTACAAGATATACATTTAAAATAGATCAGCAGAAAATATGCTCTGTGTGATTCCACAAACTATGTTTTGCCTCTTCCGGGGAAAGAAAGAGATGGATTTCCATTCTTGTAGGTGAGATTCAGAGAGATGAACAAATCTGCTCCTTGAGTGGTTATCTTCATCATAGGGTAGGAAGTACATTCTCAATATACGGATACAATGATAATCATAATGCATTCTTTGCTGACCATTTCCCAAAACTGGCACAATTTTCTGTTGGTAATCTCATAGTAACTGGTGATTTTAACATGGATCTAGCCCTGCTATGAACAGGTCTAGGCACGATATTAAAACTAAAGTGGTCACATCCCAGGCCTTACACATGGCCTTAGCTGATTTGGATATGTTTTTTATGTGGCAGCACCTTAATCCCAAGATTAAATCCTTTTCATTCTTCTCACAAGACCATAGAACGTAGTAATCCATGGGCATGTTCTTGGCCGCCAGATCTTTGCTATTGTTTGTTGATTCTGCAGACATAGAGTTGCACTCTGTCTCAGAACATGCTGTGATAGTGTTGACATTTACTTCTTCTTTGGAAGTCAAGGTTCTGAAAGATGAATGATACGCTTCTGCAAGGCAAGGTTCTTGTAGATAATAGGGCAGGTACAATGATTAAATATTATAATGGCATAGGGATGGTGTTTGGAACAATCTGGGATGCATTTACAACCTCTATAAGAGGAAGAATCATCAGCATATAGTTGGCCAGATTCAAGGTGCAAAAGTAATTGAAGCTTAACCTGGAGAAAAGAATATAGAGCTGGAACAACAGCATCAACAAACTGGTTTTGTTCATATGTAGAGGAAATTGTGAACATTGCAGATCTTAAGACCCTACAATCAGAATATATAGCATTGGCCTTTTTTTTTAAGATTAAGAGATTTTATTTTGTTTAAACAAATAGATCACTTTTACATAACTTAATACATCAAAATAGCTTCATGCCATTAGAGCACTTAAAAATATTGTGGTAGAGAACCAATCGGAGAAAGAAAACAAAATTAATATATTATCCAGTTATTATTCAGCCCTTTTCAAGAATCTAAAACAGATAGACAGAAGAGAGATTTTGAGGGGTAACACTGTCAGCTCTTACAGCAGAGGAACGTGAGACGGTAGATGGCCAGATGGTAGCTGAAGAACTACCTTCTGTTATAAAATGTCTGCCCTTGAATAAAGGACCAGTGCTGGCTGGTTTCTCAGACTTATTTTCCCCAAAATGTCAAACAATTCTGACTCTCCAATTGGCTTTCCTTTTTAATGATTTTTTGGCCGGTGATAATGTTACACCCACAATGAGTGAAGTTGTTACTTCTCCAATGCAGTAGCTCATCTATTACAAAACAACAACTTTATTTCAGATTTATCCATCAATATACATATCAACATTGACATTTCCCCAAATTTAAACTTAAAATCTTTAAACTTTGTCATTTATATAAAAAAAAGGTCTGCTCCTGTAAGACATTCTACCAGATTATATATACAAATATTTTATTCACAATTCATTATAAATCTTATTGCATTACTACAAGTCCTTATTCCATTATTTCCAAAACATGGTGCATACCATCTTCTTCAAAGTTCTATGAAGCTTGGCCAAATTAACAGAAAGTGTTTGTCTTCTTCACAGCCCATGCAACATTTGCCTGGAATCCCCATATTTCCATTTCATACTTTTCCTTAAGGGCCTCATCACGAGTTGGGTTGTAGCCCTTAAATGCGGCGGTAACACACCGCCACATATAAGGGCTAGTCCTATGATGGGTTGAGTGGTAAAAAGCTGGAGGTAAATATTTCCACTTCCTGCCCATTTTCGGCTGTTTTTTGTGCTCTTACCACCAGTGCAATTACTGCCGGCAGTAATAGCGCCCCCCCCCAACCATAGGACCCAATGGTGAATGGGCAAGGCCGTAAGTCTAACAAGCAGCAACCATATTCTACAAGTCAGTGAAACTACACTGAGAATACTGTCCTGTCGATATTTCGAATACAATGCAAGTGAGGAAAGTTTACTGATTTTCTGGGTTTTTCTAATAACTTTGCCCATGTGCACGCTTTTCTTCTTATCAGCTTCCCCACCTTGTTTTTATTCATGGGATAATTTGCTTCACAAATACCTTTGACAGAGGAGGCCCTGCACAGTTTAATGGCCGCAGTGTACCACCTATATTTTATTACCGTCTGGGCTGCTGGCATTTCAAGCAGTGCAGTATTTACAGTTTGATTGACAGAAGGCCAAAAATATTCTTTATAAAATATGTCACAAATCTTATATTTGCTTGCAAGCTAATAGTTGACATCCTAAAATCCAACCTTAATGCAATAGCAAAGGTTCCTGGGGGTAATCCTGCAATCTTTCTCAAGAAACGATTCTGTGCAATTTCTAGCTCTGAGCATCTTCTATATCCCCTTTCTTTATAAACCTGTAAACATGTGTCCAACCTTTCTGCTCCATCCAGAAAATAATATCTTAAAATCCCTTCATGTCGCAGGACCATCTTTTCGACTGTATTTCTTAAATGTGTGGGCCAGTCCCCATTTGAAATAAATATTAGGCCCAGATAAGAGTACTCTTTTACAAAGAAGCATACACCTGTTCTTCTGATGCTTTCCATTCTTCGAATATGTTTCAATGAATCTTCACCACAGAGCCCTGTCTCTTGGATTCAAGACTGGTATTGCTACTGACAAAAGCTCTTCAGCCTTAATCTTTGTTTTGAAAATGAATCAGGGAGTGGAAAAGAATAACTGTAAAGAACTAATTAGAAGGGATATTTTTACATTCTGGTTTTCTGAGATGCAACTGGTGATTACTTCAAAATCCAAGCATTGTCCCTTTATTTCTTTTCAGTACTTAATTTGACAAGTAATTACTACTCTGCAACCATGGTCAATCAGTTTCAAAATGACAGCTATATCTTGCTTTGGTTTAATGACTTCTCATTATAGCGTGTTAAATGCAATATATGGTTCTGTTTAAAAATAAACTTTGGTGCTTATTTTGACAAATGCCAAAAGGCTTCTTTTAGTTAAAAGAGGGGAGATTTGTAATATATTTTTAAGTTTATGATATTGATATGGCTCTACATACTATCCTCACTATTTCAGAAAAAAGAGAGGTTTACATGTAATTTAGTGTACAAGCCATTATGTCTTTGAAGCCTGTTATCTGCGGTATGAATAGGCCAGTTCCCGGAATGTGTATTTGCACAGCCTTCACTTCATGGATGTGGTAGCCTACTCTTGACAACGTTGTAACTCAATATCTGACCTACAGTTTTAAGAGGTTTTAGGTTGTTCCTGGGAAGTACAACCACTTGTGTGTTTTCTTTTCATTTTTAGTGTTATGGTCTAATACAGATCTTTGAAAATAATGTTAGTTCTGATAAGTGGTTGAACTTTTTGCCACAGGAAACATGAGTAAAATACATATCTGCATAACTACCAAATTGTACCACAACAATGATCTGGCCTGCTCTCTGTCACCCTTTCTCCACATACAGACTTTGGAATGGCTGAAGAGGAGTGTTGATCCAGTAACAGATCAGAGATGGAGACCACATTGCTTGATGGAAGACTTTTGGTTGTGTGGAGAGAGGGGTGTTTAAAGGCAAGTCACAGTAGCCTGTGCTATAAAATTCTTCCAAATACAGTACTTGGTAAGTGTGCTTGCATTTGTTATCTCTAGTGTGAACTTAGTGACTAAGGGCCTAATCACAAGTTGGGTGGTATTCCAGTGGTAAATGCGCCGGGTTACCGCCCAATGCTATTAGCGTTACTGCAACTCCGTCCAGCGCATTTTGCGCCAGATCCCGAGTTGCAGTGGCGCTGTTAATCCCCATTTATTTTGAGTCCATAGGACTCTATGGGGCTTTTCGGTGCTCTTACAACCGGCAGTAATAGCGCCAGCAATAATAGCACCAAAAATGGGCAGAAAGGGGAGGTTTTTACCACCAGCAAAATACTGGAGGTAAACCTCCCACTTTCCGCCCAAACTTAGGATTGGGCGGAGCAGTAATGCAGCAGTAATAGCGTTACCGGTGCATTTTTTCAACTCCGCCCAATCCCTGATGAGGCCCTATGACATGAAGATCAAAATATGATTTAATTTGGATTCAAAACAAATAGCAAATATGCCAATCTGAAATTTGTTTCAATCTTGGAGCTATATTAACTGAAAGCAAAATGACCCATTTCTGCCTCATCTAAGAGGAAATCTAAATTGGAGCTTTTCACTCACTCACTTGTGTGTGCTGACCTTGTCAGGCGTATTAGTACCACTGGCAATGATTATACCTCTATTGATTAAACATTCCATTTCCTGTTTTGGCATTAAACATCTATTTCTTTTGACAACTGTCCTTCATATTCTACTTTTGGTACCGCCTACATAATCATAATCAATTTCTGGCAACACTTATTTTTCAACCATACAAGTTTTTAACCATATAGGGAGTTTGACGAATGCAATAAGTGGAGACATCTTCACTCAGGTAATTTTGATTTGATTCTGAGCAAAACTTTTGCCCATGGTCAGAATTCTTTATTTTGTGTTTTAAAAATTGACTACTGTTCGACAGGAGGTAAAGGTTGAGCAGTGGCTACACTGCCTACTCAGGACTCACACTACTACAAACTAACAGTGATCCCAATCATGAAGGTGAAACAGGCACAGCCAAGACATAAACCTCCTTTGCCTTTCGTGGTAACGTTGGCCAAGGGCAGGTTATACTCTTAAAATGCGGTGTAAATATGTTAATGGTAATTTTAAAGGATATTTGTACCACGCACTATCACCACGGAGGGGTCCCCTAGCGCTCTGGCGAATCTGAAAAGGAAAGGGGGCGGGGGGTGAGTTAGTTCGAACGAGCGGAATAAGTGCAAGAGAGCAGTGATGTGCTGTTGGCGGCTTCAGTACGGTTAACACTGTTCGCTGAGCTTGTGGGTGCTTTCCGGTCGGCAGCCGTTGTGTGCTGTTTTGCAAAGCTATGTGTGGTTTGTTTTGTTGTTGCGTTGTAGTGAAATTTGTGCAGTTTGTTGTGCTTTAGGGTTATGGTTGTGTTTGGTTAGCGTTTGAGAGGTGTATGCATAGGGGTGAAACTGTCTTTGGGTTGGTTATTGGCCGCGCTATCTAGAAGTGATATGTGCTAAATGTCCACGTTCTTACTAGATGTGGCGCGTGAATATCTCCGCATTTCGATATAGATCCGGCCATGGCTAATATTCACAATCCTGTCTATATATGATGCAAACCAATATTCACAATTATATCCAAATGTGGCACTGGCCCACCTTCAAAATCCTGTATAGATACGAAGTAAGCTAGCATTCACAATTGTATCTAAATGTGGCATTGGTAATATTCCCAATGCAGTCTAGATGTGGCAATGGCTAACATTCGCAATTCTATCTAGATGTGGCACTGGCCAACATTCACAATCCTGTCTAGATGTGACACAGGCTAGTGTTCACAATTATATCTAAGTGTGGCACTTGCTAACATTCACAATTCTATCCAAGTGTGGCAGATGCCAACATTTACAATCCTATCTAGATGCGACGCAGGCTAATGTTTACAATTCTAACTAAATGTGGTACTTGCTATCATTCACAATTCTGTCTAGGTCCAGTGCAGGCTAATATTCACAATTCTATCTAAATGTGGTTATTGCTAACATTCACAATTATATCTTAGTGTGGCACTTGCTAACATTCACAATCCTATCTCGATGCGACGCAGGCTAATGTTCACAATATGGTAACAGTAGTGACTCAAATAGCAATAATACAACAGTACAAAATAAATCAATGGCAAATCAAGGGTCTATAAAATGTATATGCTTTAATTAAACACGCCAATATGCAATAGTAACTATTTATAAAAACACTAACAAAACCCACCCCTGTGGAAAAAACATAGAATATGCAGAATGTAGATGATGGAAGCACTCTAGGTAATGTGGTAAGGATGAAAGTCAAGAAATTGCCAACAATGTCACAAAACGTATATGTCTTGATTAAGAAGGTGCAAATGAGTGGCTTATCAGTTACACAGGATCAAAAGTGGATCAAGGGGGCTGGAGCTCTCAAAGGTACTTGAATCTTTTCTGAAGTGGTTGAAGGGTGTCCAACAAGGCTTTAGAACAATGTCTTTGTGGTTTACACTAGGTTCAGAAGTCGGGAGTGATGCTGGTCTAGCCAGCGAGCTGGCATCGAGTCCGTTCAAAGTGGAGCTCCATATGGTTCAATGGTGGCATTTGAGCGATGCAGTTTAGAGGGCTCACCAGGGTTGGTTCAAAGGTCAAGCTAGTTGAAGATGTTGGAAACCACTGGGTCGGGCCGGCGAGTGAAGTGATACTTCCAGTGGTTCGGAATGAGGTCCATGGCAGTTCAAAGAAGTGATCCTAATGGTCATATGCAATGTTTGAAGAGCCAGCGGTTTGAACTCACCTGCAGTAGTGAGCTTGTTGGTCAAGATGTGCTCTTCCTGGTAGATCAATACAAAACAGTTGTTTGAAGAAATGTCAAAAGCAACAGCGAGGGTGGTTCAAAGGTGTTCAGATGCTTTACTTTGTTTGATGCTGTGAGTCCCAACCCATGGACTCGGGTACAAGAATAGCCCTTTTTCTGTTCAATCCCACCCATGGGAGGCCAGCTCGCACCTGGAGGAGGCCATCCTGGGTAACAGTGCAGCTAGCAAAGAGTGGATGTCTTGGCCTAACAGCAGGTCACTCCCAATATTCCCTGCTGATGAGCAGGGTGCAGGGCTCTGCAAGAAGTGAAGAATGCAATAAGAGAAGAGAAGCCTTCAGAAATCCACAAAGAAGGAACCCTTACTCCATTCCCTTCTGCTCTATCTGACTGTCTAAACCTGCTCCCTTCCAAAGCCTGCTATGCCCTTTGTTATGCAACAACCTGGTGTGAGGCTGGTCCTTTTTGTTGTGGGTGTGCTTCTCTGAACCAGTGTTCACAGGGGAGCCCCTGCTTGGAGCTTCCTGTACTGGAGAGATGTTACTCAACCTCCCAAGGGATTAAAGAGAGTCACATTCTTCCTGCCTTTTGATGTGCTGGCTGACCAGAGACAGGCAGTCTCGCTACAATCCACGTAGCCTTTCCATAGCTGGCCTGAGCTCACAGGGTTGACATTAGTATGATATAAATCAGATGTGGCTTTCATAATTGTGTGAACTATCAATCACCATACCAAAACCCAAGTATGACGTATTATTACAGATATCCCTTCCACCAGACTAATAGTTCTTCACAATTATTATGATTTTGGATTAGAGCTGCAGATTTAAATGCAACCTTCTTCTGCAGTGTCTTTTCTGCTGCGACCTTTGAACCTGCTCTCTGTCAGTGAAGAGCAGAAACTTTCGATCAGGCGACTGGTGCACCAGAACACAGGCATATAGGGAACATGGAGCTTTATTAAAGGGGGATGGGTCTGTTTAGCAGGCCATCCTTTCTGAAATGGATTTCCTGCATCATTTTATTATCAGTTTATTATCACTTTGTTATTATCAAAAATCGAAAACATACTGGGATCTACAACCTTGCTGAATGGCAATCCTTCACAAAATCATAAACGCATATTTTGATTTCTTTAAACCTTTCACTGTTCGAACATAGGGTGTGATATCCATATTCTAAGCAACCAAACATCTCTTTTTTGTTACATTTCAGATATACAAACACACTAGTACAGGAGCCATAACCATCCAGACTAGCTTACCCTAGGCTTATGCTTGATGCTGTACTTTATTCCTGATTGTGTACAGGGAGTTATGACAGTTCATCTGATGGTTTCAGGGGGGCTGCAGCTCTTATGCAGAGACAGTGGCGCATCAGCCTAATAACCTGCTTTTGTGATATTTGCCTTGGATTAGGATGTGCGCTGCAAAGTTCACATAGAGGGCAGCTGTGATAATGGGCTTGATTAGGTGATTCAGTGGCACTCTAGTGCCATTTATATGCCAAACCTATTGACATACAAGTACATTACAGATAGGGAGAAAATGAGATATGAGAAGGGACACACGGCCATGGTGTTGTTTGGCTTTTTACACCCACTGACAGCTCATAGCCATGCTAATTCAGATGGCATTCCCACCAACTCTCAGGTCCTCTCTGCCCACAATATATCCTGTGAGATTTCCTTGAGACAGCGCTATCATGATTTAACATTTACTGTGTGTTGTTATGGGGCTGCCATTGTTATTTGTCAGCAGTCTTCAAAAAGCTAATAGCTTAATTGTATTTGTAAATCATCTCCTTGAATGTAGTAATCAAGTATGCCTTTCAATAACTAGCTCACATTCCAAACTCCTTCCATTTTCGTCTAGTGGGAGACAATACGAGCTAATGTTTAATTATACAGTACATATCAAGAATGGGCAGCTGTGGAAACCATTTTAATGCTATGTTCCAGCCATAACAGTTTTACGTCCCATTTGTTCAGCACATCTCACTTCATGACTTTCAGATGGTAATCCCTAGCAACATGTTAATGTGCTATGGAGTATCTCCCTCTTTTTCCCGAATTCACTGCATAAATAAAAAATCATAAAACTTGAAAACAATACCAAACCATCTACAATTTGTAGGGGAAATACTTTTAAAGTGACTACCAAATCTTCACACTAGCCAACATTCATCCAGATCTGTCTTTTTAGACAGAAATTCTATGTGTTTTGAGACTTGCAGTTTAGTGTTACTCATGGATAGTGCATCAACTGTAGAGAATTGTGAGCTCCTGATTGTGTCTCAACCATGCAAGCAGTGGATAGAGATATGTTATGTTAGCTTTTATACTGTGCCCATCACCATGATAATGGCCTTATGGCAATGGGGCATGACCAGATAATGGTGTATTCTGCTCACATCCAGGGTGTACCAGACCATGGTCTGTATTGGAAAATAAAAGGAGAAAAAGGGTAAGCGAATAATAAAAACATGAGCAAGATAGAAATAAGTCAGACAAACAAGTAGAAAGGTACAACAAGATTGGGGTGTATGGTTGGTTTGGTAATGGTGTGTGTGTAATCATGGATGGTGGATCAAATCAATATTGATTTGAACATGTGATGGGGTGGACCACCACAAAGAACTAAGCTGACTCCGACTCCGATGTATATATAGTTCATGGGTATTTAATAAGATTCCAGATCGATGTGATACTCATATCTCTTGTGTCAATGCTGTGTGGGGCTTGAGATATTGGGTGCTAGGGCCGGCCCTCTCTCTCCCGTCTACTCCAACATTGTTGCCACCTCCCTAACCCAGACATCCCTATCAGAGATGTTAATAGCACTAGGAACGCTAACGCCTATCTTTCTTTGTCTTTCTAGGCTAATGCTGTTTTCCATAAATCGTAGTCTAACTGACTCCCTGGGATCTTCTAACTTTCCCTCTCCTATGCCAGCTTAGTAATCTCAGAGAGTAATGAATGGTGCCTTCTTCCACTCAGCGCCAGGCTCACTCCTTGTACACCCTCTCGTACCTGCCCCTTTGCTATATTGGTCTTTTAAATTGTTCTCCTTACACCATGTAACTGTCATTCCAATCTCTCACTCTGCCTTTCCACCCCCAACCTTCGATCTTACTTCTTTTCCTAATCCAGTTCTTACATCCGCTTATACCTTCAACTACCCCTCTATCTCTATTATTGTCTTTTCCCACCTTCCTCTCACTTGACTTCCACTTCTTACTATCCCTGTAGTTATGATCTCTGTTTCACTCTACGCCAATAGCTACTCTATTTTCCCACTCACTGCCACTCTCCCTCTCTACTGCTATTCCCGCTCTGATACTGCCCCTATCCTTCTACTCTCTATCTCTCTCTCTACTGGAAGGGATATCGTGCCCTGCACCCCTGTATTGCTCGCCCAGAGTGAACGGACAGTCATTAATCACCAATGCAATTGGAGAGCCAATACTTTAAACGCAGGTAGACAACGCAATGACTTACAACCACACGCACGCTTAGAAAATGATGAGCACTTATACGGCTATTTATTCAAAGCTTGGAAGCAACAAGTGATAACACAGAAATAAAATCACAGAAAAGACAGAGAATTCAAAAGAAAATACATCACTGTGGGCGTAACTGGATCCCTCATCTCGCCAGAAGCGGCTGGAAGACCCCGATAACAGCCAGGCCGAGAGCACAACTGCCTACAGGTATGCCGGACGGAAGCGTCCCCCCTCTGACTGAGGTCTTTGCACTTGTCCCCTCTGACCGTTGAGGGATTCCGCATATATGCACTCCACAAAAAGGGATGGTAATTTCTCGAACCTTCTAGCAAATGCACTTGCGCATTGATGGGCAACCGTTGGTTGCCAGCTGGGTCAACCGACAGTAACCTCAAGGAGCAAAGCGCTTCCCTCCTCTAAGAACAAGTGCCACGGAAAACCATCCCATAACTCATAACAAGAAATAACAAAGCCAGCTTTCTCCGCAGAATCTCCTTGACTGCATACCAGGTTTGGAAAGCATGTTTTCTCCAGCAAAGTAAATTCAGCTCTCAGCGAAATAAGTACAGCTTTTCACTGCGGCATGAAGTAAATATCCATTATGGCTCTGAGTGCTCCCAAAATACACTGCGCACCAGCGCCATGTTTTAGCTCAAGCATAACAACCCCCCATCACAGGCCCCTGGTCAGAACCTCAGGGACACCCAGGAATATGGTTCCCTGCATAGCTCTACCACCGACTACCACTCTACTACTTAATTCCTTCACTCGCTACGCCCCCTGCCACCAATCCTAATTCCCAACAACAACTACTACCACCTCTGCCACCACTACTACTATGCCCCACTGCTATCTTACTCTACCTCTACAACCCACACTCTCCCCTCTCTCACTCAAACATTCCACAGAACCCCTTGCTAAAAATAGCCTCTGCACTTCAATCGCTCTCGCCTCCTCTGGTCTCTCAGACATCCTCCACTGCTTCCTGTCCTTACCCAACTAACTTTCAATTGTACACACCTCCTTAAATACCCCACCCCCTCCCATGATTGGATACTCACCCTGTCCAATCACTTACCTGGCTTCAGGGGGTGTGACAGGGGAAGGCCATGGGACGGCTTAAACGGTCTGGTAAGCCCCTCCATTTCCAACATGAACCCTGCTAGGGTCCAAGGTCATGTGCAGCTCAAGGCCTGAAGTGTCCTTTTAAAATAATAACTACATCCATGGTGGTATAGTGGTTAAAGGCCTTCATGGAGGCCTTTCTTCTAAAGAATATTTCCCTGGTTGTTTAGTGAAGGCTTCTCCCAGTGTGGGCTCCAGCACACACTGTCAGCTGGAGCTTTGTTTCTTTGACGGCCGGTGTTGTGAATGCTCTGGCACCCATTTCTTTCCTGCTTCCTTTTCTATGTCCTCCTGCATTAGGCGGCCAGTGTTGTGCCGCTCATGGCATCCTTTTGTTTTTTGTCACTTGCTGCTCCTGCGTCTTTCTTGCAGCTTCTGTGCTGCTTTTCCTGCTTGGATGCTGCCATCACTGCTGGTAAGAAGGGGCGAGGAGGGGGCCTGCCTTCACTCAGGCTCCTGTGTTGGGCTCTCCCCCTTTTCTGAGATGGCCACAACGCTGGCCCTGTCATCGTCCATGATGTAGAAATGTTTTCTGTGAAGGCAGTTTCTAGTACAGTGATTTCCAGGTTCTAGAATTTTTCAGCTCATGGTTGTGCTGAACTGTAAGCTTGAATTGTAGAGAATTCTTCACCAGAAAGTTTTTAAACATCCCTCCTGGTAAACCAGGAGGATAATCTGGGAGTTCAAGCTGCCTGCAAAAGTACTTGAACCAAGATGTGGCTACATAAAGTTAAAATAAGGAACACAAAAGTGGAAGAGAGAGGGGAAGTTAAGAGAATCTCAATCCCCCAGGATCCATACCTGCTTGGCAACTCATTGTGGAGTTATACTGATCAACCAATTTTAGGTGATGTGAGAAAGTGTGGTCCCTTACTTGGGAGTAGGCTATTAAATGACAGTAACCCAAAGCCATCTATTGTGAAATTATATCATGGGCTCCCTATCCAGGTTGCGTTAAATAGACTCTGTAAAAAGGCAAATCTGGACGTGTGACAAAAGGGTAGGCAGGGAGAGATGAGGACAGAGGTATGTTGGCCTGTATGTAGTGGCATAAAGCTATGGGTCAGGCTGATAAGCTTACACAATTCCAGTGTGTCATTTTAGCACAGAAGAGCAATTTCCCTTTTACTTACCCCTCCTATTCCCCCAATGGCCACAAGAGGCCAGGCTCTATAGACAGGAAAGCGGGAAGAAATTTAAACCATTTTTAGATGAGGGTGAGTTTTAAATTGTGGCTTCTCTGGGGGCCAAGCACTGGACATTGCTTTCAAGAGGTTGTTGAGCCCAACTATGAACTTTCTGGAGATGGTTATCGTGACTGGAAAGGTACCATTCCTTGTGGGCTGAGGCTAGGCTCTCCTGGGAGTTAATATGCATGATCCAGCCTTGTCTAGCCTTCTTAACCGAGCTGCATTTTTCTTGGCCTGTTAAAAGAGGGCAATATGGGGATCTTAGGCAGGACAGGGGTGAGAAGTCTGTGTGCCAGCTTACATATGCAAGTCTACTTCGGCTTTTAGGGCTCTTTCCCTAAATTCTGCTCACATGTGTTATTTTGTATTCGGTGTTTTGTGGAGAGTTGTCATCTTCTGGCTGCTTGAAAGTTCTTGTCGGTCTTGTCAAGGGCACATTACAGTAATGTGAAACCACATAAGAAAACATGATATAAATAACCTCATATAACATAACATTGGTTCTATGTCAATTCGGCAACTACAATTATTTCAACAACATTTTGGTTGGCTCTTGAAAGTCGTACTTTTAAATTTAATTTTTAAATGGGGGATACCCCATATTCCTGTTCCTCCGCTCCACCACCAACCCCACTAAACAGACGTGTGTGTGTGTGTGTAGTTGTACAAGAGTTAACCAACATGTGGGTGAACTACCGTTGGTCGATAAAACCACTGAATACCAAAAACATGACCAGCTAGTATTATTAAACTGACATCATGTTCCCAAAACAACCCTGTAGAGTTTGTATGATGTATAAACATACAAACAGATAAATAAATATTGCAACTTGGTTTCAAGATCGCAGTTGGCAAGGGAGAATTTAAAGATAAACACAAGGGTGGAGCAGGGTTAGATACAAATGCAGTGAGACAGAAAGTAGAAGTCTAAACAGGGGTGTGTGGGACATGAAAGGAATACCCACCCAAAAGCAAAAGGAATGTGTACAACAAAAGCATAATTTCAAATTAATATTTTTTGACAAACAGGCATTTGGCAATATAACACATTGACCAACATTACAAAAAAATTCCCATGAGCATAAACATGGCATGGCATAGCATAACATAGCACATCATATCATATTATACCAAACCTAAGAAAACATAGTATGTCAGAGAATAGCGAAGATAGTATAGGTGGCATAGCACAGCTACAGAGCAAAAGCCTGGCATGGTTTACCAAACCAGACAAATAATAATGTAATTCAGCTTAACAAAACCGGAAAAGTAGCATGTCCCAAATAAGATACATCATTCCTGCCAGATTTGAGATCTGCTCTTCTGGCGCCTGTATTGCTCTCCCCAAAAGTGCACGGAACAACCATAAATCATCAATGCAATTATAGAGCAAATACTTTGAACGTAGACAGACACAATAACTCACAGCCACGCACTCTTAGAAGATAATCAGCTCTTATATGGCTATTTATTCTAATCTTAGAAGTACATAGAAATAACTCACAAAAATAATATGGACATAGATCACAGACGAAGTAAAGAAGTCAAAAGGAAATACATCACCGTGAGCGTAAAAGGATTCCTCATCTTGTCCAGAAGCGGCTGGAAGACCCCGGGAACAGCCAGGCCGAGAGCACCACTGCTCACAGGAGGGCCGGACGTAAGCGTCTTTCTCCGGCTGAAGTCTCACCTGACCACCTCCGGGCTTCCGCATATATACATACTCCACAAAGGGGAGTCAATTCTCGAACCTTCTGGAAATTGCACTTGCTCAGTTGAGGAACAGCCGTCGGTTGCCAGCTGGGTCAATCGAGAGCCCCCCCCCAAGAAGCGCAGTGCCTCCCTTCTCTAAAAACACGCTCCACGGAGAACAGTAGCAAGCCATAATAAAGTTAGCTTTCCCAGCAGAAATGTCCTTGACCGCATACCAGGTTTGGAAAGCATGTTTTTCTCAGCACTGTGAATCTAACACTCAGCAAAATGTGTGCAGCTTTTTACTGCGGTATGAAGTAAATACCCAACATGGCTCAGAGCGCTCCCAGAATGCATTGCCACCAGCGCCATTTTAGATCAAGCAGAACAGCGCCTGACTGGCAAAAAGAGAATGGAGAGTTGCCATGGAGGGTTACCCCAGAAAGCTAAAGGAAGATGGCTCCACCCTTGACACCTTTATCACATTCCACCCTCAGGCAAATTACTCTTTAGTTTCATCAAGAGGAGCTGTGCCTTGATTGCAGGAAACATGTGCATATTTCATACTGGAAAGCAACAGGCTGTGAAGTCAGGCATGCCTGGTACTTTGAAGGAAATTGTGTCTACCAGAATATGACATTATATGTTTGTTTGTGTCTTTTATATAGAGCTAAGATGTTGCCTTCCATTTGCTCGTTGCACTTTGAGACACTGCAGCATGTTGCAAAGCTTAACAGTTCCAATCCTAGTTCAAACAAAGACAATAGGAATACTCTGGGGACATATGGGAAGGTGAAAACACATTGGACTAGTACTAGGACAAAGCAGTGACTGTCACAAGTAGCATAGAATGGTCAATTGACTTCATCAGGCAAGGTCCTAAACCCTCTCCATTCCGACCAACTAGGGCTATAGAAAGATTGGATTCAAGACAAAAATACCCTGTGAATATAAAGCATTTCACATGGGATGCCAAGAAGCACCCATATGGAGGGGTGTAAAGGAAAGGGGGGGTTGTGATATGTTCCCTGTTTAGCCCTGCAGATGTGCGTGGGACTCAGAAGGTTGGACACCACCACCCTCAACATGATGTGGTGTTTGAGAGGTGCCAGACATTTATCAATTTAACTGTACAAGTTTGACCACTCGCTTGCTTTGACAAGGGCACTAGCCATGGCTTTCGGCAGTGCCCACTGAATATTCTGCAACACTACCAACCTTCGCCCATACCCACTATTGTTAAAACATGGTCAGACCACTAGCCGTGGCATTTGGCCAAGGAAACAGATATATAAGCTAACTATGTCATCATTGTACACAGAAAAATGTATAGCCATGCCAATATTGTACAATTATTTTGAGTGTAAAGCTTTTTAATGCATAGTCATACTATTAGTTAAAATAATAGGTAGATAGTTAAAACTACCCTTTATTTAAATACATGAATAGTTACTACAAGCTATACTAACTATCTTAGAAATGGAATTTCAATACTTCTTGTAAAATCTGTGCGCATCCTTATTTTGGCTACTTACACACATAAGAAGTTAGTGAAACATTCTCCAAAATATACTTAACCTTTCATTCTTTTTTTACATTCTCAGCTTTTTAAATACTTTCATGTACAGAGGGTCAAATGGAAAAATACAATTTCTAAGTACCTCAGGAACTACACCAATTGGTGATTAAACCATACAATGTTCCTCTGGCTGTTGCAGCTCAAGGAGCCATGTAAAATAGACATTTTGGCATCCAATCTGATCTATCAGTTAAATTGGCTGTTCACCTGGAAAGAAAACAACAATAGGGGCCGAGGATGGAGAGTGGATTTCCTTTTTTCTCATACCTTGAAATGTAGTTAGTAGTATGCTATTTATCTCTAAATTGTCAATAAAATACTCCTTTTAAAATGTGTGTGCATTCTTATTTTGCCCACCTAAACACATAATAAGTTAATGACCATTTTCTATAATGTATAAAGCAAAACTGAATTTTCATACTTGAAAAACTATCTTCTTGTTTAATAGTTTA
The DNA here is from genome assembly GCF_040938575.1 of Ambystoma mexicanum. Lineage (NCBI taxonomy): Eukaryota > Metazoa > Chordata > Amphibia > Caudata > Ambystomatidae > Ambystoma > Ambystoma mexicanum. The sequence continues at coordinate 1,001,694,967 of NC_090929.1, read as the reverse complement.
TTTTGGAGAAAGTGCACAGTGTAAACACACAATGCGCTTCAGGACGACTTTTCTATAAAGTACAGCAGTTGAATTGGAGGTACTTCAGAGAATCCACCAACTAGTAATTAAACTTGGCAGATTTGCTGACACAGATGCAGCTGAAGGGACTGTGTGATACACTGATCTTTGCATGCACCCCAACATGCCATTTGTAAGAAGTCTTTACATGGAAGCATACACAAAGTCAATAGCTACACACATGTTTATTAAATGTGGAGATGCTAATATAGACAAAATGTTAAATCTTTAAAATACACATATATTTCATACAAACTATGCACATTTTCTCTTAATTGTCATTACAATACATCTTGTAAAGTCTGCGTGCATCCTTATGTTGCCCATCTACGCACATAGGAAGCTAATGACAACACACCACATTCTTTATTTAAATTTCAGTTTTTTGTCTCAAGTCATTTCTTTTTGAATACTTTACTTTTCTTTTTTGTTCTGTTTGCTACCGTTTACTTGTTTCATATGTCAACAATTATCTGTAACTACACTCCCTAGCACTCTGAATCATGTACATGGTACCACTTACATAGCCTGGTACTTATAGGGAACACTTTAACATGTTAAAATAAACATAGATTTTTACATAATAAAACAGAAGAAGATTGCAGAATGCTCTTTTTGAAATAATATATAGGATGTTGACTATTCCATACATTTGTTTTGAACTGGTTTTATGTTACAACCTTGTAAGTGCCTATTCTTTAGTTTATAGAAATGACTTATTACCTATTTGACCTTTTTAAATGTCCATATTGCCTGTTAATATTCACAATGAATATACAACATACTTTAAAATGTATGTTCTAGCAACATTAAATAAGCATTCCTTAAACCGTTTGGCAATCTAGCTTGGCATGCTTCTACAGAGTCATGCACACAAGCCAATCTACTTCTGTACGCACTCATATCATGAAATGTCCAGTGAATGGATGCTTCCTCATGAAAAATGATTGCACATGTTTAAAATATAGTTTTACAAATAGAAACCTGACTGTTTACAAAGTTTACAAAAGTTTAACACAACAGTGTTAATTTTCCTGCCATCCATACTAGGAGAGCCATTACATGTTTGCTGGTCAGGGAAAAGTGCTGGTAAAATGGCTGGTAATTCCAGCACCAACAATTTTCCCAGACCGGCAAAACACAAGTTTGCTGGTGGGGACACTGATTTACCCCCAGCCAAATACTGGAGGTAATTCAGGCCCCCCACCTGGAAATAAATGCTGGAATTACAGCAATACTGGTGCCGCAAATTCCGGCAATCCCCTCCATGGAGTCCTATAGGACTTCATGGAATGGCGATTTACTGCAGTTGCTGGCACCTGGAATATCCCAGTAATACTGGGATATCAGGCACTGGTAACAGAAGGGTCAGTTTCCCAGTATCCCACTTGAATTACCGGCGGGATACCAGGAAACTCTTAACGACCCACTATATCTTTGAAACATTATTGAAAAAGGTACTACTTATTATGAACTAGTTTTTGCAGTGTTGATTGTAAAATACAGCCGCACTCATGGCATCTCATTTCATGGTATGATTTTTTTTTTTACTAGATCAGAAAAATTCACACTTTTCTGATCTGGGACAGGAAGATATAGAAATCTTTCATTAAGAGCTCTAGTAATTTTCTGTTTGTGTCATTGTGGACACTCATCGTTCCACTCATAAGACATTCCTGCATATCTATCTACACTAACTGTTTCATACTCTAACACCTCAAAAATAGTCATAAAAAATTCTTGAATATCTTCCTGAGTATTTTCAGAAAAAAGTTCTCTTCCACTTTCTACAGCCACTACATTTCGGACTGGCATTGGCAACTGTATGTTGTTTGGTCTTTAATCTACGGATACTTTGAGAAAAGAAAGTTCTCTACATATTTTCTTCTCTTCTGCTGAAAGATTTCTTGCATCAATGGTGTTATTTAAAACAACAAGTGCAAAAATGCATTTGAATAGCATTTAACCCCTGTTTCATTACAGCCAGGATACCGCTAATGCAAATAGCGTTAGCGCAACTTGGTCTGGTGCAATTTGCGCCAGATCCCGAGTTGTGGTGTGGTGATAATTCCCAATCCATGGGGTTTTTTGGAACTATTCCTGGCGGTAATAGCACCAGCGATAATTGTGCAAAAAATGGACGGAAAGCTGGAGATGTACCTCCAACTTTACACCCAAACTCAGCATTGGGCGGAGCGGTAATACAGCAGTAATAGGGTTACCACTGCACTTTTGCCACTGCACCCAACCCCTGATGAGGCCCTAAATCTACCGTGGCAGTATTTCATATTTGATTGACTTTCCAACACTGTTAGATTTTCTTCTTTTGTAGATTTAAGAGGAACCTCTTTGTTTGAATCTAGCTGTACTTGTTGCTTATTTTCTCTTGTTATAAGCTTTGCAGAATAGAAAGAAGGTCAAGGTGAGGAGCATACAGTGCACGTGATCTATTATATTCTTCAACACATGAAATATCAGCTGTCACTTGATTTGTCAAAGTTTATGAAAAGCAAACCTTCAATATTTTGTACACGTGACAGTGCCACATATGACATTCCTTCCTTAAAACACTTTCTGTGTAACCAAAGCCAATCAGTGCTGCTTCTAAAGTTAATCCTTGTGGGTCACAGTAATTGCATATGCAGAGCACAATGGGAATTTTTACAAATGTATCCTTAAAAATCATGAAGTGTGCAGAAGAACAAGAAATCAAATGAGGTTCCTGTACACAATCAAACTTTACAAGAATATGTTCAATATATGCACAGTGAGGAGAGGTATGAAATGCAGCCACTCTTCCCATTGCTCCATTCACTAGATGCATTTCTACATTCAAGTTCTGCTTTAATATAACTCATGCACTGGAGTTACCGCTGTGTGTCGTCCCTCCTCCTTTTCGCACACTGCCCTTTCAAACTCCCCTTCTGCTTCTTTCAGCACATCCTATATCTGCCTGCATGCATTCTTCTCCATCTCTGATAATCATGTTTTTCTAACCGTGTCTGTTGAGGTTTAGGTACTTTTTCTGATTTTTGTGGTGCTCGCTGCTCTAGTGGCACTGGCCCTTTTCATTTTTGTTGTCACCTCTGTCTTGTCTTCCACTGAAGGTACATAATGGGGTTGGTATATCCCGCTGCTAGTTGTAATGTAGGATAGAACACAATTACTACTCCTACTAACAACAATATTCACTGGCCCTCAGCCCACAACATATCCCCAATACCGCCAATGTTCTCTGGCCCTCGGCCCACACAATATCTGTACATCTATACCACATGGTCCTTCCTTTCACAAAGCGATCCCAAACCCTACGCTTATATATAGTACTGAACATATAATACCAGGCACATTTCAATAACCCCAAAAAGCACTTGACATAACTACACGTGGCCTCTTTCCTCCTAGTGGAGAAGATCTCCCCAATTTGTCAATACTTCACATGAAACACTACACAGATCCGTTTTTCTCCAACTTGGGAGAGCTCCCATCAATGTCATCTGTACACCACTAAATACCCATGCATGCAGTGCAATGCACTTTCGTGCACGGGTACACACACGTGCTCTAGGATCTTCGAGCTCTCCCGACGCTGAGTCTCCCTCCTCAACTGCCTGCACCTCCCTGGGCACGGGTGGCAAGCAGGATCAGGCAGACTTTTGAGAACTCTGCATCTGCAAGGCCTCCTCGTTTCGTGCACTCGATCTGGAGTTAGCAGGCCCGCACTGCACCCCCCAGGTGTGCAGTAGGGAGCCCACAGCTTTACTGAGAGAAGTGAAGATATTGCTGGGGCTTCCAAATGTAAAGAGTCTCTCCTCGCCAAGTTAATCCAGAAATAAGTACAAAAGTCATACAAAATGAGTGCACCCCAGTTAAATAAATAACACAGCTTTATTGACAAATCAGCAAAGAGAATAAATAGACAACTCTGAAGAACTGTACTGGACAAATAGTGTATGCTATATTTTAAGGAGAGAAACCACACATTTGCATATATCACATTTGCTACAGTTTGGAGGCAGTTCTAACATGATGATTGGGTGCAAGTCATCAGGCCCCTAAAGAACCCAATATATTTATCACTGGGATTGGATGCCCCATTTCTTGGAACACAAAACATAACACCCCTTCATGACATCATAGCACCAAACATTCCACCCCCCAATTACATCAACATGTGCTGACTGACAAATGTCTACCTTCTCAATGGTTGGCATCTTTCAATATTGGACCTTCGGGTTGTAGACAGCATGAGTGAAAGCATGTCATTGAGCAAGGTCAAGAGCATTGCTGCACACCCAGTCACATACCTCGGATTCAATCTTTTCCATCTCTTGCCCCCTCTGCCCTCTGCTCCTGCTCGGCCATGCTACCTCCCCAACTTCTTTTCAAAGCACGTTGACAACTGTGCTTGAAAAATGTGTAAAGCACTGTTGCTGGATTTTGATTTCCTACATTTAGTTTGCTTTTACCTTAGTTTTCTTGCCTCTGGCTTCTACCTGCATGGCACTGTGGCCTTCACGTTATCGGCGGGGAACGTTCCGGTTTCGGTTCCATTACCCTTCCCATAAAAAAGAACACCATTTGCAACAAATCATTGGATACTGTTTGGCATCCTCTGCTCTCCTGTCCTTTGCTACACTACAAAAACACAGCTAACAAATGAAGCATGCAGCCTTTAATATGGCTGGCTGAAAATACTATGGGCCTACAAAAACATGCCCGCCCATTTGTTCACATTTTTGCTCAGAACCACACCTACACACCTACCTGACAACACCATATATATATATATATATATATATATATATATATATATATATATATATATATATAAATCAGAACTCCATTTATTTGCCCTTCTACCTATCCTTATAAGAGTGCTATAAACCCTACCTCTTGACCCCAATTCACTCGCGTGTGTGGTTTTCTGCGCAGCGCCAACTCCATGATGTGTTCCACACTATGCATACCCTAAAAATGTCATTACATCACCAATCCTGATGTCGCTGACACCGTGACCGATACGTCCCCACCAATGGTGTAACACAATATTTGGGGGCCCTCCTGCGAGCCATGCTGAGGGCACCCCAGTTCAGCACACATCATGGGTCACGCCACACTCTGGGCCGGCATAGATAACCACGCTTGCGCAATATGCACGAGGGTGCTGCTTCAAGGGTACGCTGCACACTGTACTAGGTGCAGCATATATATATATGTGTGTTTTTTTATGCATTATACAGCACACTTTTTGAGGAAAAATTGGCTAGAAAGCCAGAGCATTTGAATTGTTTTGTAGGGTAACACCAGTCCAAAAATCCAATACATGCAAGTAACCAACAGTGCACAGGAACATTAATGCTTTCATTAATTGAATGGTTTGCTATTAAAAATGCAATGCCACAATGAAAACATGTCCAACTGGCTGTAAAATGTAGACCAGTCTAGACACGTAATGACATATTTGCAACAAAGCAAATAGTAAAGCATGCCAGGCCACATTTAGACATACCTAGACCAGTTGCACCAAAATGGCAGTCGAAGCATTAACACTTATCATGGTTGTTTTATCACAGATGCCCAGGAAAATATACAATGCCACAGTAGGAAATGACTAGACTAGTCGCAACCAAATGCCACTCTAGCCAGGAAAATTACACTTAGCAGAATTGCTTGATCCGAGATGCCGAGTTAAAGAAAGTCAAGCCAAACTAAGAAATGACTAGACTGGCCGCAATAAAAACCTCTCCAGACACTACTACCACATCATGCCTGCTTAGCCTCGAGATGGATTGCCATTACAATTTATCCCACAATCCCTGCCCCCCACTCATCCCCTCTCCCTCCAACCCCCAAAATCAGCACGTCGGCGCAGAATTACCTCCACGTCCCTTTCCCTTGTCCCAGTGCTGACATATGAGGCACCTTCCTTCATAGGTAAGTACAAGGACGAGGAAGAGTGGGGCTAGAAGTAATGAAGATTACTGGTAACTAGGCCAGGCATTACCTCCATGTCCCGCTACCTCATCCCAGTGCTTGTGTATGAGGCATAGTGCCTCATACACAAGTACTGGGAAGAGGAAGAATGGGGATAAAAGTAATGAAGATTACCAATATGTAATCATGGCATTAGGCACAAGCAGTGGGGCAAAACCATTGATCTGACTGGGCTTCAGCCCTCTCCCCCACCCCCTGAAATTTTGGGTTATGCTGACTCGACCTGGCTGGCCTACAAAGCTGTTGCCGGACAGAACAAGACACAGATGTTAAATGGTGCCTGTGTTTCGTCGTTAAGGCCCAGCAAATACTAACGTAAAGCATTTCACTGTTCTTTTTTAGGCAGTTGAAATCGTGATGTGGGTTTAGTACTTGCATGCCAGGGGAGTGATTGGAAGGGTAGAGAGGGAACAGGAGAGGGCTCATTCTCACAGCAGTCCAAGTCAGACTTAAAGGAGAGAGTTTACTGCTTGTAACATTGAAGCTGCACTAGAATAGTCTCATTAGAATGTGTAAAAAAGTTAGATGCCCCCACACAAATGTTTGCCCCTCCCCCACTGCTCGTGAAGTTAGCCCCTCTCCCAACATTTGAAGGGTTAGCGGTCTCCCAAAATGTAGATTTTGTTGAGCCCCTGAACACAAGCACACACACCATTCACCATACACATAAACACACACACGCACAAACCAGTCACCCATACATTTAAGTGTGTACCCTTTCACCATATAGGCACACCCAGGCAACCACCCGTACATACAAGTGTGCACCCTTTCACCATAGAGGCACACCAAGGCAGCCACTCATACATTTAAGTGTGCACCTTTTCACCATACCCTCACACGCACACCCAGCCACCCATACATTTGAGTGTGCACACTTTCACCATACACTCACACAGCCATACCCAGGCCACATCATGCACTGACCTATTAATGCACATTACATGATATACATACATATACACACACTTACATGCACGCACACACATTTAGAGAAAATACATTTTCTTACTTTAAATCCGTTGGTGCAGGGAACGAGACCATCAGCTCCCTGCAGTAGCCAGGAATGCTTGTTCCCGTCATCTGTAGAGGACCTTGTGTCATGGGGTGGAGGGGAGTCCCATAAAGACTGAAGAAATTATTTCCGTTAAAGGACCAAACCGGAACAGAAATCATTTTTTTATTTCTGTAAAAAATATTTATGAAGGCAGAGTGACTTCAAAAAGAAACTTAATTTTTTTCTGTTTAAAAAAAACAAATAGTAAAAAATATATATTTTTTGTCTGAGGGGCCCCTCCCAGTACATGGACCCTCCACCCCTCACTGCAGGCTTTGAGGGGGGCCCAGTTACACCAGTGGTCAGCACGTCCCCCTCGTAGTTTGTATGTGTGCCCACCTTGTGGATGTTGGATCAGCAGATTTACATCATCTTTGGGGTACTACTTCTCCAGCCACTCAAGTATGCTTGCCATTCCTATGTACATACATAATGGACACTGTTAGTTATCCAAAAAGTGTAATACATTTATCACATTTCTATAATGAATCTTTACAATAAAACAGAAGGTAATGTTTACTTACTAAATTGTGACAGAATGTTACCCTGTGTTGGCTTGTTGTGCTGCAGTGCCTAAGAGGTGTTGAAGGAGTATTGTTTATATACGGTGTACAGTTATGTTCAGTATTTGGTATAATCCATAATATTGTGTAATGAGTGAAAAATCAGATTTTACTTTTTTAAATGTAGAATTGTGTACAGATGTATATTTGGGGTGTAGTAATTGTTTTTAATGTTGTTTTACTTATAATGTTTGTGTTACAAGGAAAAAAAACCAAATTGTGTTGTCCCTTGTGCTTTTGGGTTATATTCATGCCACCTGCTCACAGGTACCTACACGAACGCACAATACTGTCTGTGGAAATTGGAGCTGCTGCATAACAAGGTAGAATGATTTTTTGATGTAAAATTTGAAAAGAGAAATTAGGAAGTTGGTAAAAATTAGAGTGCACTGGTAAACACCTATGAAATTCTGTGAACAAACTTTGTAAAAGGGACGTTATGGTTACATTGCACTAATAAAAATCTATCAAATTCAGTGAAAAAACTTTGTTAAATGGATGTTATGGTTAGAATTTCAAACTGAAAAACCCAAGTATTTCACCAGTTATGGTAAGCTATGCAACCGTAACTTGCACCACTGGCATGCACTACTAAAACTAACACCCAGGACATCAAGGATGACATAATAAATGACATTGTTGATTACATTATTGATGACATCATATATGCCATCAATTCTGATGGAAAGTCCCTACAAAAGGTTCTGTTTAATATTTTGCTATCAACATATGAAGGGTGATCAGGAGACCGCTCATGAAGTACTACATGGTTCATAAAATATACTTATTACAACATACATGTTCTATTAAAGTGTTTTTCTTAATCTTGTAATCTAATAATGCAGGCACAAAGGCAATAGACGCAAAATGCACCCTAGTAGAAAGGTAGTTTTAATGTGGTAATATTGGTGAGTGTCATCATTAGTCCAGGCGTATCAGAATGGTAGCTTTATTGAACCTGGAATTAACAGCTATCAATACAAGACTTACTACACGTATGTGAGTATTCAAAATATGTATGGTGACTGTAAATGAATACAAATATGAGGCCCCCACAATGAAACTGTAATAAGGAGGAACCAAATATCTTGACATGCAAATTTGACTAGGATTAATGCTCACCATCATGTACAAAAAGTAAATTGCCTGCGGCCTGCTTATTGTCCCATGCATGTGCACCAAAAGCTCAGGTGAAACGCAATGGAAAATACATAAAAAATATAACACAAGCTTAAAGTGCACATACACAGCACCAATAGAGTATGTGTATCTTGTTTTGAATGTAGTATGACTAGATCAAGTCATCGCAGACTTTTGGGACATTGTCACGTGACGACGCACGGACTGTATGATGACGTGTTCCGGAATTGCTTGGCACTTCGCTAATAGTTACGTGCTTCGCGAACAGTTTAAAACTGCATTTTTAGCTGGGCTAGGAAGTTTCAAATTAAAAATGTATCTTTGCACAGCTCCTATTCATACTTGTTATCTATTTGCAATCTACAACGGAGCACATACTTGCAAGAATATTAGCACAACTACCATTTATCTTCAAAAATGGCATCAGCTGTTACCATCTTTCCTCACCCAGAGCCACCATCAACTGGAGGGCCTCGACAAAGAATAAAGCGCAATAACGCAGAAAACAATGAAAATGATCAGGAAGATAAGGCTAGACCCTAGCCTTCCCTTAACTCGAACCATGTACAATATGACTATCCCTAGCACCGTCCACTTCCTGGATTTCTTAGTCCAGCTTTGCCACCCCTGTTCTCCCTGACATCATTATTATATTGCACCATACTGCTTGCATTTGTTACTCCTTTATTGTATGGACTCACTGTGTATTCCCTATTGTGTAACTTACTGTACATATTACTTTTTACTGTGTATTCCATACACCGTGTATTCCCTATTGTGTATCTAATTGTATATACTCCTTTGTAATGACGGGCTATGTACTGCCCATTGTGTAACTAACATAATGCATATTCTTGTAATGTTCCTCCGGGTTTGAGGTGCACTATAAATAAATAAACAAGCAAATAAACAAATGCCTACCTCCAGCAACCATAGCGAATCATGGGTGTAGCAGTTCTTTGCAACCATTGTGGTGAACCAAAGGCTAAGGCTACCAAGGTGAAATGCACAGAATGAGTCCAATGTTGTACTCAGTCGCAGACACCCTGGGCAGTACTCCTATGGGACCACCTCTATGTGCCGCCACACCAAATCCAACCACCGAAATGCTCTCAGAAAGGTTTAATTTCAGGAAGAAGTACGCTGGCTTTCTCTACCTCATCTTCCTGCCACCACACAGGCTACTTCTGCGGGGCACCAAATACCAACAGCTGTCTTGCAAGATATAAAAGAGGCTGTTGATCCATATCTTTCCAAAACAACAGTACTCTGTATATACTGCAACACACCACTCTGCAAAGGGGAGCAGTTTCGAAGTGCTTTCGAGGCTGTAATCAAGGAGCATGAGAAACACTGCCTTAGATTTAACAGGCATCCTACATCTGCCCCTGTCCACCTGCCTATCCATATCTGTGGTTGGTGTCCCTTCCCTTATCCCCTCCCCCTCCACCTTACTTCCTAACCTCTCCTACAAAAAAAAGAAAAATACAAAATACCTTTAGGAACCATCTTTCACAGTTTAAAATTAGAAGTAAAAATAAGAAAAGCTTATGGACTCCATGTACTGTACATTTTTCAGTGAAGTAGCTAGACTCAATAAGATTCTCCAGCATTCCTATTAGCATTGTATACTGTGCTAATGGAAAGATTGTACAATTATATACTAGAGAAAAAGAACAAAGCACAGAAACAATTTTCTGTCCCAAACACTTTTCTCTAGCATACAATAAGGACCATAATCCATGGACCTGTATGACTATTCGATGTCTCTGCACACCCTTTTTCACGCCATGCATTATTAAAAAACACAAATTGCACGTGCACACCATCGCAGAAGACAGCCCTTTTCACTGGTATGTTTGTAACACTCCATCATTGCCTGCTTACAGACACACATAAATCCACCAATCAGTTAAAAAAACTAAACTTTGCATATAACCCTATCAATATATGCAACATCCATATACCAAGTGCCAATTGTAAAATGTTCAACAAATCTTTTGCATATGCATTTCCCTTGCTTATCCCAAAAAATTGTACACACGCTGCTATAAATAACCATATGCATTGTGCAGTAAAACAAACGCATGAATTGAAAAAGAAGTATGGATTACCATGGAGCCCAGAAGGAAATTGCCAACACATGCCAAGATGGGGACATCACTAGCTACCTGCTGTGGCAGAGGAGTCCCAACGGTGTGGTACATAGCCGCCAGGCAGTAGAACCGTAAGGGCACTGCTGAAGGGGAGTGGGGGCGCACTGGTGTCCACCACATGTAGTGCCTTGATCCTGTGAAGTTCATGAGGGACCAGGCCACCAGTATTAGTGGCAGTGGTATGAGATCACAGGTAAGATATTAAGTAAAACAGGAACACAAAAGCTGACTTCTGAGACGTTTCCAGAACTTAAGGAAGTCCAGCTCAAGTATAAGAGGAGCAGGAAGGAAGCATTTGACAAGCAGAGTATTGGAGTTACAGCAGCAGCAGTCTCTAGCAAGGCAGTATTTAGGGAAACACAGTTTGACATATTGTTGTCCCAGGTCCCAGAAAGCCTTGCCAATTATACAAAGGATCTCAAATTTAATCCTTGCAATTAGCAGAAGCCAATGTACACATTTTAGGGCTGCAGCGGTACGATCCCTGGGCTTGACGCCAAGGATAGGTTTTGCAGCCCTATTCAAAATTAGCCTAAAGGAGCATAAACAAAAAAGGGAGAAGTTAAGGAAGAGGCTGCTGCAGTAGTCCAGCCTACACAGGATCAGGACCCTACATACCTTTAGCTTCTAGGGGAAAGTGAGAAACAGTACAATGCCTGTAAGGAGGTCAAGCTAAAAGCATGGGCTTTCTTTACAAGCTCGAGAATGTAAGGAGTTAAACAGAGAGAGCACTTAACAATGACCCCACGGTTTCTGGCCTCACTGAATGCTGAGAGTATAGGGCCCAAAGACAGCAGTCAGAGGTTAGGAGAAAAACAGGGAACAGGTACTACAATAAGAGAAAGATCTCTGTCTTACTGGCATTTAGACAAAGATTGTTAGCCGCACACAATGGGCCTCATTACGAGTTTGGAGGTAGCCATGCCCTTAATAAGGGCATGGCTACCCCCCAAAGCCGGATCTGGGTTCCCTGAATGGGGAAATACCGGGCCATTCTGACCTTGGAGGGCCCAGTATTTCCCCATTCAGGGAACCCGTACCCGGTCCATCCCCATTCCCATTTGAGCCCCCATAGGGCTTAATGGGAATGGGGAGCATGCTAAAGACGGGTCCGTTAATGGCAGGCCCGTTGTTAGCATGCTGAGCCGCTCACGGGACCCGCTAAGGACGTCTGGTAAAACCAGGCGTCCTGAGCGGGTCCCGCGAGCAGACCTCGTAAAGAGGCGATAAGGGGTTAATGGCTCCGGCACCTTTACCGGCAATGGCGGTCACCCAATCAGGGATGAAAAACAAGGAGAAGAAATAAGTTCAGGGAAGTTTAAGGAAAGATGTGTGTCATTAACATAACACTAGAAATGAGAAAAGAAGAACTTCAAGTCAGCCAGAGGAACGAAATAGATATGGAAGAGCCACAATCATAGGATAAAACCCTGGGGTACTTTGCAGGTACAGAGTGAAGTGATGGAGTACAAACAGCCCAGTTGTGGTCGGTAAGGGCCGTTAGTGAGGAAAGCAGATGAGCCAGTCCAGTGCCCAGTCCGTAATGCTAAGGGTATCATACAACTCTTTAATGAGGATACAATGGTTGACCATGTGAAAGGTGGAGGACACATCAAGGAGCAAGCACTATCCTCAATTATACTACAATCATAAATACCATATACGCTTTAATTATATCATTCCACCATTTTACAAATACTCTATAGTTCTGCTACAGTACCTGTTATTACTGTACACATATTACTATACTATGTGTTGCCAGTGGCCAGATTATTGGGGGCATGGCTGCAAAAATATGGCCACTGGCCACATCCACCACAATTGAATTAAACCATATAACAAGTATGTACAATACAACTTCAAATAACAAAACTCACCCAGAACCCCCTGCCATCCATATAATGTCCACGGACAGTAAGAATTGACTGCAGACTCGTTGGCACCCGCAAACCCCTTTTTCACCTATAAAAAAGCTCCATGTCATCTTTATTCCACTCTCCCACCCTTTCCAAGCCCTCTTTCGGCTATCAAATAACCCATATGTTTTCCAAACTGTTCATTCATATCTTCGTTCTCAATGGAGCATATCCTGTTGTATCGGTCATCCTTACTGCAAGGTTTGAATGGGGAACATGTGCTTGTGGATACTGGTTGAAGTGCTGGATGGGAATGCAGCAATATGAACAAGGAGGGTCAGGAAGAACTTGAAAGCATGGTTTTGCAAATATCTCCTGTGTTTTATTTTTTCAAAAGTGTAAAATGGAAGTACACAACACAGTGATATAACATTGGTGTCTGGGCAAAAGGCCTGGCCGTTAGCAAGGAGAAATGTGTAATGTAATTTGGTTTTAGGGGAATGGGGCATGGCCGAAGCGTTAGGTTTGAATGGGGAAAAAATATTCTGCTTGCGGTTACAGCTTGAAGTGGTGGACTAGATTACAAAAAACTTGCTCGACGAGCAACAAGGACCTGAAAGCAGGTTTTTGGAAATTTGTCTTGTGTTTTAGTTTTCCAAAGTGTAACTATGTAAGTACAAAAACTAGTGATATACATTTGGTGTGTGGGTAGTGGGGCTGTCACTCTGCAAACACAAATGTGTACTCCAATTTGCTTATTGGGAAATGCTGCATGGCGGAAACCTATGCCACATGGATTTGGAGACTGGCCATGGCTGAAAGTCATGAGCACTGGCCATTGGTTAAATTATTAGGGTATAGTGGACATTGAGCTAGGATGCAGGGTAGGTGCAGTAAATAATAGGGTTGGTTTGGTTTGGCTGGGGTCATGGTGGAGCATTATGCTGTAGGCAATTGAATGATGATTTCCATCCCCAGCATGTGCTGCTGATAAACATAAGTATTTGCTGCAAAAAATATGTTTCTTAAAGAAGGTTTATAATTTATATACAGTGATGTAACACCATGAAACCTTTTGAGTTATAAAAACCTATTAAACTGACAGAAAAAACGTTGTTAAAGGGATGTTACGGTTAAGATGCATCCCACCCCAGATGCAGATGGAAAAGATGTGTACAAGATTTTTAAGTGGCAGTTGGTGTGTGGAAGCTTATCATGGTCACAGGGTTATATGTACAGTTTTTGGAAGTGATTGGTGGATGGATGTGTGACTGTTTGAAAGCAGGCATTGAGGGAGTTGTTGCAAATATAAAATAAAAAAGGGTAGAAGGGCTGCCCTGTGAGATGGTGTACACAATGCCATCAGGGTCTTTTAATGGAGTCTACATGATTTTTTTTTGTTGCTCTATTTTTTAACTGTGATTCTTTTTGGAGGAGAGGTCAGAAAGTAAGGTGGGGAGGTAAATGAGGGAAAAGGCACCAACTACTAATATGGAGGGGCAGGTGGATAGGGGAAGATGTTGCCACGTGTGTCACATCTAAGGTAGGGGGCAGTGTTTCTCCTGCTCTTTGATTACAGCTTCAAAAGCACTTCTTAATTTACTTCTTAATTTTGCTGCCCTCTGCAGAGTGGTGTTTTGCAGTATATACAGAGTACTGTTGTCTTTGAAAGACATGGATCAACAGCCTCTTTTATCGCTTGCAAGATAGCTGGTGGGAATTTGTGTCCCACAGAATTAGGCTGTGTGGTTACAGTATTGGTTGAGGAAGATGATGTATGTGTATTTATCATGTGGCAAAGGTTTGAAACAAACCAAAGCCGTAATAAAAAAAGATGGTGAACCAATAGTTCAAGTATAGAAAATATCACTGCTATTAACATTAATCATTTGTAGCAATTGATAGATATGTATAAAAGACAAACAAGGATTGGAGCCCATTCTTACTCTGACCTCATCACGCTCAATAGCCCACTTCCCATAATTATTTAACAATGTTTTAAGATGATAATCTTTTTATGTGGAAAGCGAGGGCGATGGAAATTAAAATCGTCCACAATGAAAAATAGACCCTCAGGATGAATACTTTACCAAACCTGCAGAAATTATTCTATATGTGCAATTACCATTAGAACTTTCCATTTCCCAGGATTGTAAACATTTCTTAATAGTGTAACTGATTGTTTCCCCATAATCAACATCTCCACGCTGATAGCCAATACAAAATCAAATTGAAGACCAGGTAGAAATTATTGAACTTCAAGGTGACTTACAACAGCAATAATCAAGCCTCCAATTGGTCACCCAGTTGAGTGTTGTTTGGTCTTCCTTTAGAACACCACATAGCCATATAGCTGCAAGTCCTGTGTTAGCCATGTTTACTGTAATAACACAATGTCTGAGGACAGCAAATAGAATAGCCCTGCAGGTTTCTCTAGAAAAGATTAAAATCCCCTCGCATTCCATGATCTAATTCGGGTCTGGGGGACCGTATCTTGCTGCTGTAATTCGCACTGATCAAGCACTGACCCTAACGGATGATTATAGTGAAAACGATTAGGCTTTTTGCCTGATTTTGTAAAATGGAACAAATCTGGGTGACAATCTCCATAATCTCAGCATCAGACAATTTAGCAGGCATTTCCCCAGAATTATTTTTTTCTTGTGGGTTGGTCACAGGCTTTATTTCTTTTGTAAATGCATAGCCTAGTTTTAAAAAGCTAGGCACCTGGGACATGATACGTTCCACAACAATGGGAGAAACAAAGTGTATCACCGACCAATTGAGATCCCAATACAATTGTGGGATCTGAACGAAACGTAGATCATGCGTAGTAATCATTTGTAGAGTCTGTATATTATGTAATTATTCCAACACGTTAGATCGATTTAAAAAAGGGCTGGATGTAGTTGCATAGAGGTTGGCTATTTTTATGGTACTTGATGTTTTATTAATGGCTTTATAGGATAATTGCTCTAAATGTAATAATGTATTGTTATGGCAAAATTCATGTGAGTCTCCCACATTCCTACTTAAAGCATCAATTGGTCTTTGTGTAGGTGCAACAGTTTTAGCAAATGTAATTCTAACAGAGGAGTTGTTACTTTCCATCTGTAACCGTGGGATATAGCCCAGTGGTTTCACAGACTTGGGTAATTGGGACGTTTTTGCAGTTTCAAGACAAATCAAGTTCCTCAGGAAGGAAGACCCTAGGCCCTGTGTTGCCACTTAAGGTAAAGAGTTACTCTGATTACTCGAGGTAGGCTTATCAACCATCAAATGCTTGTGTTTTTGAGTTCTCTTTTTGCCAAGAGTGGTAGTCTGTATGGTTTGACCAGGGGCACTGGTGACCTGAATCATAGGCTCTCTATGCGTAGCAACAGACTTTGCAGAGTCATGGTGTATCACAGGCCCCAACAACTCTCCTAATTCTTGTAACAATGTTGATTGAGTCGGTTAAAAGTCATGTATTTTGATTATGGGAGATTTAGAGGAGGCAATAATACTAACTCCCCCAGTTCCAACAGAAGCCCCAAAGGTGTGCTGCTTAAAGATGAATGAATCAAGTATTTTAGCTAAGTCATGCTTTATGCATTGCTGATCTTTAAATACCTTATTACATAGTTAAAAGAGAGCTTTAAGGATAATTAAAAATGTGGGTTCCAGCCGAGGGTCCTCCGTTCCTGATGACTCCGAAGAGGAGCTGCTCAAAGAATGTTGAGGAGATGCATTAGCATTCATTGCTATCTCCGTCAGGTCTGGCATTTCAGCTAAGTCAATAGAATGTTGAGGAGATGATGCATTAGCATTTATTGCTATCTCCGTCAGGTCTGGCGTTTCAGCTAAGTCAATAGAATGTTGAGGAGATGATGCATTAGCATTCATTTCTATCTCCGTCAGGTCTGGCGTTTCAGCTATGTCAATAGAATGTTGAGGAGATGATGCATTAGCATTCATTGCTATCTCCGTCAGGTCTGGCGTTTCAGCTAAGTCAATAGAATGTTGAGGAGATGATGCATTAGCATTCATTGCTATCTCCGTCAGGTCTGGCGTTTCAGCTAAGTCAATAGAATGTTGAGGAGATGATGCATTAGCATTCATTGCTATCTCCGTCAGGTCTGGCGTTTCAGCTAAGTCAATAGAATGTTGAGGAGATGATGCATTAGCATTCATTGCTATCTCCGTCAGGTCTGGCGTTTCAGCTAAGTCAATAGAATGTTGAGGAGATGATGCATTAGCATTCATTTCTATCTCCGTCAGGTCTGGCGTTTCAGCTAAGTCAATAGAATGTTGAGGAGATGATGCATTAGCATTCATTGCTATCTCCGTCAGGTCTGGCGTTTCAGCTAAGTCAATAGAATGTTGAGGAGATGATGCATTAGCATTCATTGCTATCTCCGTCAGGTCTGGCGTTTCAGCTAAGTCAATAGAATGTTGAGGAGATGATGCATTAGCATTCATTGCTATCTCCGTCAGGTCTGGCGTTTCAGCTAAGTCAATAGAATGTTGAGGAGATGATGCATTAGCATTCATTGCTATCTCCGTCAGGTCTGGCGTTTCAGCTAAGTCAATAGAATGTTGAGGAGATGATGCATTAGCATTCATTGCTATCTCCGTCAGGTCTGGCGTTTCAGCTAAGTCAATAGAATGTTGAGGAGATGATGCATTAGCATTCATTGCTATCTCCGTCAGGTCTGGCGTTTCAGCTAAGTCAATAGTCGAAGTGGCGCATTGATCATTAGTCTGATTTTCATGGTCTTCAATTAAAGGTGCAGGAATAGCCCTGTTAGATTCTACTTGTAGACTAAGGCATAGATTTAAAAGAGAGTTATTATTAATTGGGCTAGCCTTATATAAGTTTGAGTCAGTTATAGCCCCCTGTAAAGTGTCTCTAGAAGTAGAAGCTTCTGTGATAGGGGGCCGCGAACTAGGTTTAAGAAATGCTGTTATTTTTCCCCGTTCACTTTCCTCCATGGTATTTAAATGACAGATAAAATTAACAATATCGGTAAATATCGGTGCAGCCTGTTGCTTGCTTTTTTTACTGTTTCGCTTCTTTAAAACGTGTGAAGCTGCTAAAGCCTGGGTACATGTTGAACGTTCTTTACTACGCAATGTATAATTGCGAGTGGCCGACATACTAAGCTGCAGAACTGCTCTTGAAAGCGTTGTTGCGGCGCGTGTTACTAGAAGGCTCCAAGGTCCATGGACCCAACATTCACCTGTGTGCTGCGGCCATACGCAAGTTAATCACGACTTTGATTACCATAAGTACTGGCAAACTGATCTCTGCCCCCTCTCAACAGATGTAAAATATGGTAGGGTTCTGATGATATTTCAATCAATAATCTGCCATCAGAGAGGGTCAGAGCGGAGAAAGCCTGACTGGCTTACGAGGCGCACAAAGACCCACACCCCACCTCCATTCCAAGCAAGAAGGTGAAAGATGTGTAAACATTAAACGGCTATGGCTAAAACTTTCAATTTGAAGTTAGCAATGATGATGATACCTGAGCGTGCCAAAGAAAGCTAAACAAAACTGCTACCAATCATTTGTAGAAGCGAAAAGGCAACTTACCCAAATATAAATGGAGATGTAAACAAACGGTCCTGCTTAAAAGGACAGGAACAAATAGCGATACAGGCAGTCACTGACGGTAAAGACCAGATTATGTCGGTGGATCCAAACTTCATTTTCCCGGAAATCCTTCAGTTTTAAATGGCCATGGCACCGGCTCCGACACCCAGCGACCAGAAATGCAGCGCTTTTTTGTCACAGTGGGCCTTGGCCACAAGGGTGACAGGACTCAGATTAAATAGAGTTCTTGTTTCCTGGTGGGTGGACCTCCGGGTCCTTAAAGTAACAGAGTAGCAGGAGCAGCAGAGGAAAAAAACAGCAGCCCAACAGAAATGCAGCGCCCTTTTGTCACAGCAGGCTTTCCGTATATGATATAATTAGTGATGTAACCAGTGATGTCATCAGTGGTGTAATCTCTGATGTCATCATTGTGGTAATGCGCTACGCAACAGGGGGCCCAAAGTCAAGGTGTACTTGCTTCAAAAGCGAGCGCTGAATTTCGAGGGTTTTGTTGCATTAAATCTGCTCACCTTAACTCTCTCTTAACAAAGGTTTTTTCACTGAATATATGCACACCCATATATACATATACAGTATTAACTGTGTACACTTAATTTCTACTGTGTGTGTGGCAAAGGAATGGGATGGGCTTTTTACTGAGCTGCAAAAAAGAGATTCACCTGATATTCAACCCCTTGAAAACATTCCCTGGACAATCACACATTTGTTTCAAATCAACCACAAGAATGTGCGGTTCCCTCTAACCCAGTTTTGGGAAGTGCATTCAGGATTAGCTAAGAGTTACTGTCATTAACTATGTTGCAAAATTACCTGCAACCTGGTTTTCGCTTATTTCACTGGGCTATACTATAAATATTGATCTGCACCAGCACATTTTGCTTCACATCTGATGATTAACCATAAAGAAATGCAACATAATTTAAACACAACTTCCATGTGCTCGCTGTCAGATATTGTCCATATTTTCACGAGACACCATTCACAAATTGTAATTACTTGCGGCAGAAAACCGCACCTTTAATAAAAGGCTTAATATTCTGAACCCTGTACAACACAAAAATCAAAGCACATGAAAGACAAAATTACATGGTGGTTGTCACCTGATTTAAGCTCCTTGCAAACAACATGTAATATACTTGAAAGAAGCTGGCAGAAATAGGGCTCACAGATGCAGAAATGAGCATGGTTAAATCACAGATCCAAGTGATAATTTCTGTTTAAAAAATAAGTGTACGCTTAAATCGGGCAGAACATTTTTTAGGGTGATTCTCAAAGCTTTTTTCATGCATGAGACAAACACAAGCATAAGTTACCACGGACTCATAAAATACTTTATAGGGTAGAATTACGATTTTGGTGATTTGGTAAAACTGGTTGTAATTGAGTTACCAACACCTTTTTGGCAGTAACATAATTACTGCCACTTTTAATGTACCACCTCATTCTGAGTGTGGAGTGGAGATTCACCTCTGGCATTAAGCTAGAGGTAAATTGTGCCTTTATCTCCATTAATCGGCGGATTTGCCAGACAGCAAGCAAACATCCCCATAAAGTCCCATGGGAACTCATTACAAGTGTGGTGGTCCAGAAACAAGGGTGACGGTAAGCTTACCGGCACCCATGTTTCTGCACCGCCACACTACGAGTGTGCCTGCTGGGGCAGCTGTGCCCAACAGGTCTGACCCTGCTGGACGCATCGGCCCTGGTAGGCTGAATCATCACCAAAGCACCGGCATGGTTAACTATGGTGCCGGTGCTTCCGTCTCCCCACTCCATTGGGGATACCATTTTATTAGGAACAATAGGAGCCGTAGGACTGTTTATGTAAATTTGAATTGTGAATTTTAATTGAGCTTTGCTCGCTTTTAATAGGGAATAGCTAATTGTGTTACATTCTATGCTATTTTCTTCTTAAATTGCATTTAGAACTGCCTTTAACACCACTGTAGTTCGAAGCAGAATCCAAGCTCGAACAAGTGCATTCCTTTGCTTTGATATTTACCTAGCACGCGTCAAGCGGCGCTTAGAACTACAACTCCCTTTGTTTTTGTAGTTCAGCGCACGCTCTTATAGACACGTCAGGCGCGTCAGCGCCGGCGCGTCTTAGCCGGTTCACCCCGGTTCACCACGGAAGTTAGGATCTAGCTCGGATATCGAGACTTTAGGGTGAGTGTGATATTAATCCTACGTTCGTTCTTATACATCAGCAACATGGGTATTAAGGAGGCCCTGGAGGCCATTCAACAAGCCAGAGATCGCTTGGACGCTCTTAGTGCGGACTGGGCGTCTAGGATCAAAACCAGCCCCACTTCTTTGGCACCAAATAATGTGGTTAATACCTCCCTTCTATGTCAGTTCCGCCCTAAACCCTTAAATGTGTTAATGAACAGCCCAAGCACCGATTCAATACCCCACAGCCATAATCCGATTCTCCCTATGAACATATTAACCTCTCCGGATTCTACATTACAGGAGCCAGACACACATGAAACCACGTTCAATCTCAAGTCACACACCATTAAAAAGGCCCAATCATGTGTGGACCCTCCTAACACGACCACCTGTTCTCTTAAATGTGTGTTGCTTAATACGAGATCGCTCGTAAAACATGCTACCCAGGTAGCAGCTATGATTCAGGACTCAGACCTGGATATATGTGCCCTTACTGAGACCTGGGGTCATGCTGCAGAGGATCCCATACTGGAATTGGGCACCCCTGTAGGGTATCATATTGTCAGATTGGATAGGACTCTGAGCAGGGGGGGGGGGCTGCACTTATTATTAAATCGTATTTCAAAACCTGGGAATGTAAAATCGACTCTATACACGGCTCAGAACTTTTGAGAGTTAAAGTATCTATTAATGCAGAAACCACCTTGAATGTTGTGGTATTATATAGAGCACCCTCTACTGATTCTACCTATGTAGCGTCTCTTAATAGCTCATTACTGGCATTCCTTAAACCAAAAACTAAACTACTTCTTGTGGGTGATTTCAACATGTGGTTGGGATGTGCTACGGATGTGCTAGCTAAGAACATGGTAACTATCCTCGATTCCCTTGAGATGTCTCAACATATTCGAGTCCCAACTCATATCAAGGGCCACATCCTGGATTGGGTTTCGACTCTTTATCTTAGTCTTGTTGATCAACAGGTGCTTGCGTGTCCTTGGTCTGATCACTCTTGTATTCATTTTTCAATTCAGACGGATTATTATGAAAAGAAAGCGCCTCCACCTAAAATATCTATTATGACCCGTAACCATAGGAAGTTAAACCTCACACATATGGAGGAATGGGCCGCATCTCTCAACTAACAGATTAGTAGTATGGACAAGCTTGATGAAATGTCCTGCACCCTCTCAGAGGCGTCGGGTTCTATTGCAGAGACCTTAGCACCATTGAAAATTAAATCAATATCTGCAGAGGTACGCAACACATGGTTCAGCAAAGAACTTCAGCTACTTAAATCTAAGAAAACCAAGCTTCTACACACCTGGTGCAAAAATAAAAATTGTACGGACCTTGTCGCTTATAAAAAAGCTGCAAAGGTCTACAAGATAGCAATTTACTCTGCCAAGAAGGAATCCTTCGACACCAGGATTATAGAGGCCAAATCAGATAGCCGTGAATTATTTAAAATCTTAAAAGAACTGGCTCATGCACCTAGACCTGCTCAAGCCATTTTTAGTAAAGATGAGGCATGGTGTACGGAGATTCAATCCCCCCTATCTAACAAACTGGTTAAAATTAGAGAGGGGATCGAGGCGAAGAAACTCAATCTGTCGACTCAGGGTCTAGAAAATAGTCCCTTAACCTCCATCAGAAAACCGGAGGATCAAGCTGTGTTCATCCCATCTCAGAGCAAGACCTGTTTAAGATAATTTCTAATTTAAAAAGCACAAGCTGTAAAGGAGATCCTTGCTCCTCGTTTATAATCAAAGAATGTTCCCCAGTTCTCATTCCAGCCCTAACCAAGTTCGTTAATGTCTCCCTTTCAGCGAATGAAGCCCCCAGCAATATAAAAAAAGCATGGATTACTCCATTGCTAAAAAAACCTAATCTCTGCCCCCTCACTGCGTCTAATTATAGGCCCATTACAAACACTCCGTTCTTACTGAAGATTTTGGACAGAGTGGCCTATAATCAGATTGCCATTTTCCTCGAACAAAATCAGATTTATCATAAATTTCAGTCGGGGTTCCGTTTGAATCACGGCAGTGAAACAGCCCTGCTGGCACTTAAATCCCATCTCCTACAGAGGATGGATGGTGGTCATATCTCACTCCTTATGATCTTAGATTTGTCGACTGCCTTTGACCTGGTGGACCATGACATTCTGTCCACCAGGCTAAGGCAGACTGCCAATTTTTCCGAAGAAGCTACTAATTGGGTCATCTCTTTTTTGAAGAATAGACAAAACAGAGTGGCCAGTGACATTGCAGAAGCAGAGCTGATTGTACTTACATATGGGGTCCCTCAAGGAGCCTGCGTGTCGCCATGCTTCTATAATATATTTATGATTCCCTTTTTCCAGATGCTCGAGAACGAGGGGATCATATTTGCAAATTATGCGGATGACACCCAATGTGCCATCCCCATATCTGGTTCCCATGCGGAAGACGAATCAAGAATTAATTAAATATATAAGAAAATTCAGGATTGGATGGTTCTGAACGGTCTAGCCATAAACAGTTAAAAAACTGAGCTTCTAATCATTGGCTCAGAGGCCAAATTAGATAAGCTAGGATCCAGCTACAAATCTTTCATCATAGATGGCTGCCATATTGAGGTTTTGAGTAAGGTTAAAACTCTAGGCATTTATCTGGACAAAAAATTGAGTATGAACGCACAAGTGAACAATTTGGTCTCATCCGCTTCATATTTTCTCAAGCTGTTTCGCTGCCTTAGACCTTTTATATCAGTATCTAATGCCGAAACCCTGTCAAAAGTCATAATCGGCTCCAAGATCGACTATTGTTGTAGTCTACTTGTAGGGTTGGCGCTATTGGACATCCATCGGCTGCAGGTCATACAGGATGGCGCAGTTAGGGTAGTGAAAGGCCTATCAAGAAGAGACCATGTGTCGGAGGTTCGGCGTAGCCTGCACTGGTTATCGGTGCAGGCCAGGATTATGTTTAGGCTTCTCCTTATCACTCAAAAATGCATACACAGAGTTATGCCACATTATTTGAAAGAACTAGTCTCAGTCAAAAATAACATCCGATCCCTTCATTCGGATGAAACAAACACTCTGGCTATGCCACGTCTGAAAACCAAAAAATCCAGAGACTCAGCCTTCATCTCAGCAGCACCCCTTAAGTGGAATTCGTTGGCAGTTACATTGAGGACTACCAACTCTGTGGAAATCTTTAAAAAGGGGCTGAAAACCGCACTCTTTTCGGAGGCCGGACCAGACCTGTGTATGATTTCTGCATATGAACCTGTCTTGGAGTTGGTTTCCACTCCCGTATGTTTTCTTATTGTTTGTGTTGTCGTTTCTAAGCGTCCTTAAGCCTTAGGGTACCTGGTGCGCTATACAAATTCTAAACATAAACAACATAAACATAACCTCCCATAGAGTCCAATTGGACCCTATGGGAATGGAGACTTATGACTGACTTCCCGGTGCCACCGGGACATTACAAGTCCTGGTGGCACCGGGAAGTCAGACGCAGGATTAAGTGTTACGGGGTTGCCGGCAACCCGCCAGTCGCATCAGCGAGTTACCGGCAACCTCGTAATGAGCCCCCATGGACTCATAAAATGGGGATTACACCACTATTCCACCTTCTGTAATCTAGTGGTAATGCCCGGGGACTCGGTGGCAGTAATGGTAAAAGATTTTGGAAGCAAATCAGCAGCTTTACTGACGATTTATCACCAAACTAGTAATGAGGCCCTATTTGTCACTAGTAAATGCAGTTACAACCATAAGAGAGAAGATCCTTATGACATGAACCACTAAAAATAGACATATGTCAAGGGAAAATAGACAAATTGCCACAAAATGAAACTTCAAATACAGAAGTACAGACGTCTCCCTGAAACTAAAGTGACCACATTTTACATTTAGATAATAAAATTATTATAATGTAAATTATTTGAGATTTTGAAATATTGTGCCAGATTCACGTCGCAGATTTGCATCTGCTATATTATGCCTGATTTGCAAAACATAACACTGGAGAAAATCTCTGTGAACCCAATTTGCATGCGAGGCTCTCAGTAGGGTCCAGGGATCAGATTTGCGCCAGTTTTAGGCAATTTGAATTAGGTGAAAGCTAGCAGGGGACACATTGAGGTGCTCCAGGCATCTACTAATTTGCTCTATGGCAAACGTTTGTGAATCAGGACAATTTTGTTTCACTAGTTTCGGCGCATGCACAAATCAGTTTTAAGTTAAAAGGGAATTTTAAATGTCTGTTTTTCCACTCACTTCACCCCTATATTAAAATATACTACATTTAAACCTGATTTTAAAAGATGGAACTTTATAACACAAATGTTCTGCTTTACCATCATCCAACCTTTAACCCCACCCTAAACTGTACTACAGAATAATTTAACAAGCATCGGCAAAACCATTCGGTCTGGCTTTTTTTTGGTAAGGATGAGTGACTAGGTGAGTATATTATTCTAATTGGAAGATTGGATGATTATTGCAATGAAGTTGCAAGGGTGTTTAATTGCATGAAAATGGTTGCAAAGATACTGGGTGTTTGGATGAGTTGTTGATGATGGATGAATAGGGGAATATAGATGGATGGATGGATGATGGATGGATGGATGGATGGATGGATGGATGGATGGATGGATGGGTGGGTAAATATAGTTGTATGGGTGGTTGAATGAGTGTGTGATGGTGTGCTTGTGGCAGTTATGTGTGTGTAAAAAATACAATCAACTTGAAACTGCAAGCTTATTTTCTAAGTGTAATTCAAATACTATCTTCATTGGAGATGCTTGAATAGCATTGAGCCTGATAATAAGTGGGTGATCCCTCCGCACCTCATCCTGGACTCAGTACAGGATATGCGCATGTTCAGAAGGAGAGTGTACTTCCCAGGAGCTGGCAGGCTACCTGATGCTTTTAAATGTATGTTGTATTGGAATGTGGAGCTCCAGTCTGGTGTGGTATTCAAATTAACATAGAATTGAATTCTTTATCTCACGTTTGTAAGGGCGGTCTGGTTGCCTCATGCAGCCACGTGCTGTGATATTATTGCCCATGGCAAGGTTTATGTACTGTTGCCATTAGTTTATATACAAAGTTTTTAATGTGTCTGTAATAATGATTCCCACATAGGAGATGTGTCCGTGAGAAAGTATTTTTTTTATATTGGAGGCCATGTTTGTATCTGCAGGATAATGCTTCTGGAACGTTGACATGTGAGCACATGGAGGTCGGCTTGTCTTTAGTGTGTGTGTACGTGTGTGTATGTTGTGATGCGGTTCTGGGCATTGGACTAGGGCGGTAGGCACAAAATAAACACAAATTGAGCTGCCAACTGCATACACCCTACACCCCTACCTCCGCCTAACAATGATACAGTTAAGGACCAGAGACCCAGGAGGCATTTTTGGCAAAAACCTTGTGACAAAAATGAGGGAGGACTTTCCAAATGGACCCAGTGGTGCAGGTGTGCACTTAAAAGATTAACATGCTTGCTCAGTACAACGCATTGGCTACATGCAATGTCCAACTCTGGCAACGTGAACAACATCTCAAGTTGCCTTATGATGTCAAGTGGCAGTAGGTCATGCAGTCTTGGTCTTCTGATTGTATTGGAAAAAGTCAAATTCACAAATAACAGAATGCCACAACACAGGAACAATTCCTTAGATCATTCATGAGCAACTTGAACGTATACAGACATCAGAATTCTTTTAGTCAAAAATCATTTTAAAAATAGGAGTGTTTCTGTTCGAAAAAGAAGACGCTCTCTACACCATATGCTATTACATGTCCTTCCTCCATTGGCTGTTCCTACCTCTTAGGAAAGCACACGTGGTCTCAATAGCTAATGTGCTACCCATTGTATTCATTGTGTAGGTCAAATGGAAGGTCATGTGCAACGTACAGCATTATTTGTGGGACTTACATGGGGTCAAACATTGTTGATCTACAATTTACAGTCATGCCGAAGAATGACCAGCTCTTGTTTTGCAAAAGATATGGCTTACTATACACTTTTTTGAGACATCCCAAGAATCCTCTGGCAGCACTTAGTGCCATCAGATCTCGTTTTTATCTGACAACTGTGGCTGGAGGTTCAGTGAAGACTGCTCTGACAATCCATGCATGTTTTAAGTGTTCTTGACAAGCAACAGTTTCTGTGTTTTCTCCAAGGTCCGTTACAGGTGACCCTGGCCTGTCCACAATATTAAATATGGCTTTCTTCAAGACATGTCCAATATGCGAGTCCTGGCCACTTCCTCCATGTGGGGCTGCACAGAGTGACCATGTCTGTGCCATGTGCTCAACTATAGAAATCTCCTATTTGGTCTGGCACCATGCAGGATGGTGGGTTGAATCTGCGCTCCCGCTCAGCACTTCTTTTTATTTATATGAAAGATGACAAAATGAATGAATTGATATTTTTCACTCTCACCACATATCTGGTGTCCTCCTGCAGGTGTTGGAGCCATCCCTGGCGTTTCCTTCTGCTTTCCTGGTGAGGCGGTGACAGGGCCTGATGCAGCAGTGTCCAATGGCATGTTCCTGTCAGCTGCTAAGGATCACATAGGACGTTTGGTGCGGTTATGTCGTTGGATGTCCGTTTCCTTCATAACACTGTCTCCCTGTCAACAAAAGAACTCTGACAAGGGAGAAGATACTTTTCAACACAATTAGGCATCAATTACAAGAAAGTACAGTACTTTCTTTCAATAAAGTTCACAAATACATTATTCACATTAATGAAGGAAGGAGTATCATAGGAGGTCTCCATTTGCATATAGATTTGCATTGACCCGGAGCAGTATTTTACTCCAACTTATAACTGCAAACCAACAATAAATATTTTATAAATAGCTCCAATGTTATTTTGATAAAAAGCAGCATTTGATGAAACAACAGTTTCAATTTAAAGAAATGTCTGTGCCAGCAGCTTCTAACTTAATAAGGCAGAAAAGTGAATCGCCCTCTCCTGGCCTAACCTTTTAGGAAACTAACATGGAGACAATATTATCCGAATTAAGAGCATTTAAACCCTTGATGGAAATTACGAATGTCAAACTCCAACAATTGGATGACAGATCAGTGAATTTTGAAAAAAGAACTGCAGAGGTAGAGCGACCAGTTGGCGATGCCAAAGATGTCGCATCTCGAGTGGTAAATTTGGAAAAGTCGGTGCTTGCACTTCATAAAAAAATGAGGACTTGGAAATTAGGGATCGTAGAAATAAGCTAAATCCCTTCCCAACATTCTCAATCTACACTCCTTGATTGCTCTTAATGTACAAAGGGCACACATGGTTGGGCTTAAATGAACAGAGCCACATACGAGGTCTACCCCGAGGATGATTATATTTCTACTACTTGAATAAATGCAACTCCAGTTGATTATGAGGAAGGCTAAAGAAAGTGATCCTCTTGTATCGAGCGGGTAACAGAGTTTTTATTTCACAGGATGTATGTAAAGCTACAGGTGAACAGAGGAAATAATTACTTTAATTTCGTCCTGTGCTCAAGCAATTAAAAGTGAGATATGATTTGGGCTATCCTTGTACTTTTACGGTAACTATCAATGGCAAAATATCCTCATTTGATGATCCAGCCGACATTAAAAATTATGTAGAGGAGGAGTCAAAAGCCCCAGTTCTACCTATTTGTTGGGAACCAGAAATAGTGTCAAGGGCGACACCTGTAATGATGGCAATAACACGAGCAGCCTTTGAAGCAAAGTACCCATTAAGGAAGCCATTTTCAATGTATCCATGAAGAGTTGATAATCTCCTGGGAAAGATCCTCGAAGAACAAGAGAAAATGAATGAAAGAGAAGATTGGTGACGTTACATAATGTAAAGTGACACGCAGAGAAGAGATGACAGTGTGGAACGTCAAGAGAACCTATGAAACTTGATGACGAAGTAAAAAAATCAAGTAACTTGTTATGTGAAAAATGAAGATTACACATGTAAAGAGCACGGAAGAAAAGCAAGCCGTTTTACAATTGTACAGAACCAGTAACGCAAGTATATTAAGTGATCCAAAGAAGCTAGCAATATGTAGTACATAGAGTGTAGGCGGTGCCGCCAAGGTATATGTGAAACATAAGAAACGATAAGGTATGTATGAGCATAAGATATCTGGATGTTCTAAGTCGTGTTTTAGCAAACTGGGATTCCATGGACAGAAAGCCTGAATGTGTGTCGCAGTTGATAAACGATAGCTGAGAAGCAAGAGAGAATCAAGGAGGCTTGGCTGGCCGAGTGACAACAAAGGCCAGGGCAGCCAAGAACCAGTTGTCTATTCAAAGGATACAATTAATGAAAGAGATGAGCCAAGTTTCTGCAAAGGTGCCGCCGAGAAACGATGAGTGTCAGTTATTATTTGTTTTAAAACCATTTAAAAGTGAATTGGAACTCGAAAGAAGGTCTCTAGACAAGTGACCAATATGAAAATAGACTCAAGCAGATGACATCGAGACAAACAGATGCGAGAATACTCATACTCCCAAATATTCTCAGGAGTTGCAAAGACTACAAGGCCATGTTCAAAGGCTAATTGACTGGCAGAGAGTATGAGTGATGATAGATGTCAGGCTAATTGGGTGTGAAGCTATGGTCAAGACCAGCCCAAAAAAACAAAAAACAAACCCAAAGTGGGTTCACTCCAAACAAAATATCGACTATTGGTGCCCATAAATATGAATCTTCTTTAAGAAACGGGCTTCCCAGTTGGCAAATAGTTTTGACTTGACAGATTGTGCGTGTCTTCATCAGGATTGGAAGAACAATAACAAAATTCTAAAAACAAACAGATAAACATACATTAAAATACTGATTAAAATATAAACCACTGTCTTCCTTCACTCAGTGTAACCCGCAATTTATGTCAGACCAGAAATAGGGGAGAAATCCATCAAATCTATCTCTATACCCAAAAGGTTCGACCTTTGGTCAGGACCTTATAAACACAATTTAGGTCTAGATGTACACAAAATGCCTAAATATGGCAAATGTCAAGGAAACTACAACATTCCTATAGGCCTAGTTTCACTGGTCCATCTAAACCCTTTAATAATTTAGGGGTCAATGATTCCGAAAATGGGAAACCTATTCACATGGTTTCCCCAACATTAACACTATTGATTAGTGTCATAGCTCCCCTTCTATTCTCTAGATCTGATGGATTTCTCCCCTATTTCTGGTCTGACATAAATTGCGGGTTACACTGAGTGAAGGAAGACAGTGGTTTATATTTTAAACAGTATTTTAATTGTATGTTTATCTGTTTGTTTTTATAATTTTGTTATTGTTCTTCCAATCCTGATGAAGACACACACAATCTGTCAAGTCGAAACTATTTGCCAACTGAGAAACCCGTTTCTTAAAGAAGATTCATATTTATGGGCACCAATAGTCAATATTTTGTTTGGAGCTAACCATTATTAGCAACACTATGGAAATGAATTGGAATTTATTTAATATCTAAAAATGTTTTAGGGATCTAATTAGCTGAATGAATGCATGAATGCATGATGTTTAGGATGTTTTTTTTAAAATAAACTAATTAAAAATGTTTAATGAATTTTTTACATTCAAATCAAAATAAAATAAAACTAATGATTTGATCTAGATAACAGTCTGCCGTCTTTCACCGGCCAGTCCCCGCGACCCTGGCACCACCATTTGTTTTATGACAAGACCAGCCCACCAGCACCTGAAATGCCAGCTTGTGTGCTGCTAGCGAGTGGAATATTCCACATGGGTACAAGCGTGCCAACCAATTATAGAGGGCCACGTATCAAAGAGCCCTATAGTTTGCGAACCAATAAATCGTAGTGCAATTTGTGACACTGCAGATGACTTGCACTAGAGGAGGGCTTGAATGCCCACCTGACAGCAGAGACCCAATGACAGTGTCAACCCCCATAGAAAGTATATGTAGATGTTCCTTGCTACCGTATCACAACCCCACATAAGTTTGTACACTGTGCCATGTAGTATAACGTCAATGTCAACAAGATTTTAGTATATAAGGAATGTTTTTTATGAAATGCTCTGAGAAGATGCTGGGTAACATCTGCTGATGTTCGTTGTACTCCCTGTTTAAGATAATTGTTATGAAAACACTGTACACCTTACCAAACTTCTTGAGTCGACCTTATTATTGATGTTTGAGTAATTTCTTCATTCCCCAT
This sequence comes from Ambystoma mexicanum, assembly GCF_040938575.1. NCBI lineage: Eukaryota > Metazoa > Chordata > Amphibia > Caudata > Ambystomatidae > Ambystoma > Ambystoma mexicanum. The sequence goes on along the minus strand of NC_090929.1, from coordinate 1,001,664,169 downwards.
CCTTCCCATAAGAGCGCCACCTTGTCTTAAAGAGCCCCTTATCTGGGTTCAAGTGGTAGCAGAGGAAGGTTGAAAATAAAAGGTCCATCGATTTAGTAGACTCTAGTCTTTCGGATTATCCAACACCCTCCATCATTTAGCTGGAAGGATGTGAAGTTTCCTGTGGGGAATGGCTAACATAGTCAAGCTTGCAAGTAAAGAAGATGCAAGTGGGACGGGTCCCTCTTTGACGAAATCCCTCCTGGTTTCCACAGACGCAGAGCAGACTGAAGGCGATAGTGGCCAGATTGCAGGAGGGGAGACGATACCGAGGGCCTACAGCTAAAAAGCAAATGGTGAGTAAACCAAAAGACTGGCAAAAGTGTGGGGGGTAAAGGGGATTGTTATAGTGGGAAGTAACGGGGGTTGTTTTAGTGTGTGACGAAGGAACGTCAGAAAATATTTGATAAGTGCTATGGTGAGGCGTATAGCGTCTGAAATCCCAGTAGTCCTCATTTAAGAAACGTAGAAGAAATCAGGTCAAAATCCAAGTGGATAATATAGGCTACACACAGATAGATGTGTGAAAGGACTTCATTTGAACTCCAATTGGAGTATTTTAGGGGCTAAGTGGAAAAGGTGCCATGATGTGCATGCAAAGTTGACTTTTTGTCTGTTTGTGAATTTTATGTTTTAAAGAATTGTTGGGAAGAAACTGCAGAGGTAGGCTGTGTTGTGTAGAGACAGAAGGTTATCACTCATACTAGGCCATTGTCGGCGCCGACCAAAAAGAATGTCGATCACAGAGTAGATTGAAATTATTGAGATGTAGAGGCCTTGAGTGGCAAGTATGGAACACGCGCATAATTATTATTTTTCTGACACATATTTTTCTTTGTAAAACCTTGGTAAGTATAGACAGTCGATTGAGATTTGTCAAAATGGGGGAAGATACACCACTGACACATATGTGCAAGACATTGCCCAAACACATGCCCAAGATCAAACAGTATAGTGCAGAATGGGTGAAAGGCACGGCGGACAGGATGATCATGCCGTGGCCACAAGGGGGATCAGTGTTGAAAGCAGTTTTGCAACACATGACCACATACCTGCACGCAGCATTCACAGGTAAGAAGTTAGAGAAAATATTAGCTATTTTGGAGCTCTGGAAAATGCACCAGTAGGAGCGAGAGGATCCACCCCCTGAAGAATGGATGCTTAACCAGAGCAAGGAGAAGGGCGTTGAGTCTTCTGCTCCCCCTGCTCTGTTGGAAATAAACAGCGATAGAACAGAAGATATAGACTGTACCCATTAAAGGAACTGAAAGCAGTGACAGGATAAACTAATCAGATATATGTACCACCTGCGTATAGCAGTGTTGATAGTTCGGAAGACAGCAAGAGAAAGGAAGAAATGTTTAAAACCTTGCAGATCAAGGAAGAGAAAGGTGAAAGATCGAACTTGACCACAGAGATAGATCGAGAGATTAGGTGATGGAAAGGGGAGAAGGATAAAGCTGACGAGATAACGCTTGTACAGAACGAATGAATGGGTGGACAGATATTGCATAAACTTGATGGGAAAAGCATGAAGGAAGTAAGGCAAGGGGACGATCAAGCCAAGCAAGATAAAAAAGACAGGGAAAGGGAAAGAAGGATGAGGGAAGATGAGAACAAAAGAAAGAATAGACAAAGGCGAGAACAGATGTATCAAGAAGAGCAGCAAAGAAAGGTGGAGAGGGCTGAAGAACAACAAAAGCATGATAACTGGCAGAGAGCACTTGAGGAACAAGATAGATTGGAAAGGAAGAGGGAAGAGGAAGAAGAGCAGGGGGCCACCGGACTGAAACACTATTTCCGTCGCCTGATATCCCGGTGCCACCGAGCCATCCCTCTGTTCCCTGGGAGATGTTTAGGGGAGGGATCTTGCTTCCCTCTTGGAACTCCTGGCCTTCCTTCACTCGCGAAAGATGTGAGGTAAACTGTACCTTCAGCCCGGGTTTAAATGAGTCCTTTTTCTTACTCCTTTTTAAGTCGTCTGATGACCTGCTAAGTGAGGGGTGCAGCCCTCTTTTAAAGCTAAATGGGCCTCATTGATTGGTGCAGGCTAAGCCTACCTTAATTAACCAATACTGGGTCCCCACCAACAATCTTCTGTCATGCATGAGGTCAGGACAAGAGTGCTCTGCAACAGGACAAACAAGGGGTGACAACACATAACTAAGTCCCACCCATCTTCCTGTCTAGTGTAGATCAAAGTGTCTCTCTGGTTAATTTCACTGCCTTTTATAAAGGGGGTGGGAACTAGCATCAAGTTGACACATTGCATACCAAAGGGGTGTTGCCCCGCCTTTCCTGTTGTCTGTCGGGCAACCAAGCCCCCTCAGGCTTGCCTCGATTCTCTCATTAGTATGCACTGCCACCAGCCGGATTAGACAAAGGGAAAGCAGATCCATGGAGCCTTTGATAGTTAAATTAGGCTGCCCATGGTTGGAGGACGGTGTGCCTTCCCCCTTCTTGAGATGCTTTGATGTGCACGTGGCTGTCACATTCCAGCTGAATATGACAGGGGAAGACGGCACCTGTAGGCTGTGTCTTCCCAGAGTACATGTGACTATGCGTTTCGTGCAGTGAGCTGATAAAATGGGTGCAGAATGGGCGCTCACATTTTGGAGGCTAGTCTCCCATTATTCATTTTTATTTATCAAAAAATCAAAAGCCCTGGCGAGCGCACTCTCCACATGCGGATGGTCATATTCCTCACATGCGCCCCAGCCTCAACATGGGAACCACCACCCTACTGAGGGTCTGGTTCTTCATCAAGGCAAAAGTACAGGCTGAGGCCATCTGCATTTCCATGCTGGGAGCCTGGTTTGTGCCAGGATGTCCTTTTCTAATCCCTGTGGGGATACGCCCAACGCAAAAGTTTAGGGTTCTCCCCTTGCATGGCCATTGACCATCTCAGAGGCCTGTGGTCCGTCTGGATCGTAAAGTGAGACCCAAAGATGTAGGGTTTCAGTTTCTTTACGGCCCACATGACCACATATGCCTCTTTTTCTATGACAGCCAAGTTCCTTTCCCCTTTTGTCAACCGCCTGCTAATGTAGGTGAAAGGTTGATCTACCCCTTCAGAGTTCAGCTGCTCCAATCCCAAAATCAGAAGGCATGTCTGGATAATGAACTCCTGACCCTTTCAGAACTGGGGCTTTGCGCAATCCATCCTTTAAATCCTGAAAGGAGGTTTGAAAGGTGGGGGTACAAGTTACTTATTTTGGCATCTTTTTGGATGTTACATCATTCCGGGGCATGGCAATGGTCCCATACCCTCGGATGAACGACCGGTAGTAACCGTGAGGCCTAGAAAGGCTCTCACCTGTGTCTGTGTGGAGGGGATGTCCCAATCCTTCACAGCCTGTACCTTCGCTTTGAGAGCTTGTTTCTTACCTTCACCAACCAGGTGGTCTAGGTAAGTCACAGTACTGTGCGCTATCTGGCACTTCGTGGCCTTGATAGTCAGGTCTGCATTCTACAGCACCTGAAGCACTTATTTCAGGTGGGATACATGATCCTCCCAAGTGTGGTTGAACACAGCAATGTCGTCTAAATAGGTGACACTGAGGTTTTCATGTCAAAACCTGGTTAACTATTCTCTGAAAGGTGGCAGGGGCATTATTCAATCTGAAGGGCATCACATTGAACTGATAATGTCCTTCTGGGGTTGAGAATGCCAACCTCTCTCTCGCTCCATCTGTCAAGCCGACCTGCCAATACCCTACTGTGAGGTAAAAGGTACTCATGTACTTGGCAGCTCCGAGCTTGTCAATTAGCTCATCTGCCCGAGGAATGGGGTAAACATCTGTCTTTGTGACAGAATTGAGCCCCCTGTAATCCACACGAAAGCGAACTTCAGTTTTCCCACCACTGGTATTTTTAGGGACCAGTACCAATGGGCTAGCCCAGGGGCAGTGGGATGGCTCTATCACTCCTAGGGACAACATCTTGGAAACGTCCTTCTTGATGGTGTCCCTGACCTTATCAGACATTCGGTGAATCCTACTCTTCACCGGCTTACTGTCTCCAGTGTCCACATCATGGGTGCACCAATCTGCACAGACAGGAGGTCAGAGAAAACAGACCGGAAACTGTCCAGGTAAACGGCGACAGTCTGTCTGATGTTCTGACAGGTCCGTCACAAGGTTGACACCTTCAACTGACCCATATGTGGGTTCAGTGTGTAGGAGGTCTGGGAAGGGAGCTGTGTCCTCCTCAGTCTCTCCATCAGTCACTAACGCCATGACCAAGTCATCCTGGCTATAATGGGGTTTTAGCCATTTGACGTGAAAGACCCTGCACATTTGTTTAGGTCCTTTCGCGTCAATGAGATAATTCACTTCCCTGACCTTTTCCAGCACACTGTAAGGCCCAGTCCACTTGTCCTGAAGGGTACTGGTTTTGACAGGCTCCATAATCAACACCCACTGGCCTGGATAATGGACTGTCACATTGGCCTTCTGGTCATGCCAGTGATTCATCAGATACTGACTAGCCTTTAGATTCTTTGTTGACTGTTCCATGCACTTTGCCATTCTAGACCAAAGGCAGAGTACATAGTACTCTGAATCTCATGACAGGGATGAGGGTTTGCTTTCCCATCCCTCCTTCACTAGACTGGGGGGACCTCATACAGGGTGTCCAAATAGAAGCTCAAAGGGGCTAAATCCTACTCTGTTCTGTGGCACCTCCCTGTAGGTGAACAAAAGGCATGGCAGGAGAATATCCCATTTTCTCCTCAGGTGCTCTTCAAAGCAACCTATCATGCATTTCAGGCCAAACCCAAAAGTTACCTTCTGTGGCATTGGGGAACCACCAACCTTCTGGTGTGCTTGCCCTCCGAATCCTTTGGCTCTCATTACAGGACTCCATCCTCCCAGTACACTTTGAACAGTCCAGGGGCCTCGCCCTTAGCCTGCTCCTCCACCTGCGTTTGCAGACCCACCAGAGTGGGACACTTTTTCTGGACTGTGTAGAAGTCAGTCTGATCTGGCCCCCAGCTGATGTGAACTCATCCAGCTTGGGCAGACCCTTCAGATCTGTGCCTACCTGGTCCTCCACTTCAGGTTCCTGCACTGCGCCAGGCAATTCTGAAGCCACGGGGTCCCCTGCTACAAAAGTAGGGTCCTCCGTGGCTACTAGCCCCTCTCCCGCAGGAGTAGATGACTAAGTAGTCTGTGGCACTGGACTAGGCGCTACTGTCCACGCCGGTCTTTCCAACACGCCCTCTGGAAGCACTCCAAGCCCAAAGGCTCGCAGAGCGTTCAATCTGGTGATCACTTTGGCCCTTGATCGTGTAGCCACTGTGACTATTTCGGTATCAGGAAGATCATTACCCAACAGACATGGGACAGGGATGGAGCCTTTCACCGCTACACAGCGCTGGTTCGTTTCACCTTGCCAGCTGAACTCTACTATCGCCAAGGGGCATATACTCTTACTGACAAATCCACTTAGGCACAAATCAGGTGCAGTAATACGTATTACCCAAATTGACCTTTGACAATTGACCTTTTGCACAATTTACCTAATTATAGTGGTCCTAATTGACCTTCTGCACAATTGACCTTTATTGGGTTGCCTTTGGATTATAAATAATATAAGGGGATTGGGTGGGGGGTTGCAGGGAGTTTTGAATTGGGTGGGCAATTGCGGGGGGTTTCCCCCCGCATATATCTCCTAATTGACCTTCTAAATTAGGTCAATTCTCCCGAGGTCAATTCTCCCGAGGTCAATTGTGAAAAGGTCAATTAGTATACAACCCAGTAATATACTGGCCTGGCTGTACCCATTTCTGTGTGACAGCAGTGATGCTAGCCGCTGCGTCTCGGAACACAGGAGTTATGTGTCCATTGATATACACATGCTCTAGATAGAGTTGAGTATCATTGGGAACTGGGGTCTCTTCTGGAGATCCGGTACCGTTCACACTCAGTGTAACCAATCCACATTTGGCCACTCCCTGGCCTAGTGGGAAATCCTCGTCTGAGAGGCCCACACTAATGATGGCCTCTTCCATGAGTCCAACATTCACCATGGCTTGCTTGGAATAGCCCTTGCAAGCAGGAGTCCCTTTCCCATGGCCCAGCTCCTTACACACGAAACAACCTTTGGGTGATGAGAACGCAGGTGTCCCCGTGTTAGAGGAGCCTGCGCTCTTCTTTTCGGTTTGCACAGCTTAACTAGAGTTTGGGGGTTTCCCTTTCTTCTTTTGGGAACCTGACCTTGAAGAGGATTGGTTTGGACATTTGTCCTTCCCATCTTTGTTTCCTTTTTTTTTCGCCTATTTCTCTTCCGGTTTGGGTGTGCTCCCCTGAGCCTTTTTTTGGACTTGAGTACTCACAAACCTGTTGGCAGCCTTTGCAAGATCTCTAGGGTCTATGATAGTCTGGTTCACAAGATGCTGGAGTAGGTCAACCTCACAGTTTTCCAACACATGCTCACACGCAATCAAATTGTTCATCCCTTTAAATGTGTCAACTTTGTTACCATTCACCCACCCACTCAGATATTTCAACGACAAGTGTGTGAACACTTCAAATGTCTACCCACTTTTCTTTCTGAGCTCTCTGAATCTCTATAGATACTGTTCTGGGGTTTTACAGAATTTCCTGAGTAGGCCTGATTTCATGCTCTCAAAAACAGGCCCTTCTTCAGGAATTAACTGAAGAATTGCAACAGTCCCTGGTGTCAGTAAGCGACTCATCAGGGCTGCATCCACCTCCTGCAGTTGGAATGCCATCTCGAGCACTTCAAACCAGTCAAAAATATCCTTCCCCACCTCATAAGCCTGTACTAAGTCTTTGGGGATGTGCCATCGGGGCTTATCCCGGGCACTCTAGTTTGGGCCACTACTGCTGCTTTCGTTAGAGGCAGATCTGTTGGCCTCTTTCTTCTCTTCAAACGCCAGCTTGCGTAGCTCTATGGCGGCCCTGTCACGCTCAATAGTGACCTTGTCCCGCTGTTTCTGTTCCTTTAGCGCTAGTCTCCTCTCCTCGAGCATGAGTTTTCTAGCCACTACCTCATAAACAGCCAGAACAAGTACTGGGCCACTCAGAGATTGTGCTGAGGCCTGGGAACTGCAGGATGCCGTACTAGCGCCTGTCCTCACTGACACTCTCAAGTGTACAGAAACCACACTTGCCCCCTGGCAGTGTGGATTATTGGCAAGAAACACTGCTCATGCAGTCGCCCTCATCATTTACCTCCTCTGGAAGGTTTTGTCCGTTCGGGTACACAGGGCACAGCCGGTCCCCTGGGGTCTTCTCCCCAACCACCCTCACTTCTACCCAAGCTTGGAGGCTGGTGAGCAACTCAGGTTTATTAACCTTAGTGCTGTGGGGAAGTCCCCTCCCTTGATATAAAACACGCAGGACATCCTTGGTCATGCCTTTTATAGTCTCCATGCCAAGCTCTATGACTATTGCTATTACCTAGCAGTGACTAAACGTTGCATGCAACAATACTTTTACTGTTGGGTGACTAAACTGTGCGCAAGGCTCCAACCGATCCGACCGCTTGCCACCAATGTGACAAATCAACTTCCGGGGGACCAGTGGTCCAGGGATGAATATCGATTTCTAAACCCATCAATCAGCCCCACACTTCTAGTACACCAGAAGGCATCCAAACAGATTGGAACACAAGTCAATTATAAACCTCCTTGTCCAATTATTGTTAACGTGAATGGTACAGCAGGCTTATCGCCAAGGTCATGGATCGTTGCTTAGTTGCAAAACAGCGAAAATACAATTATTACCCAATTATAAAAGGGACTGTCCAGTCAAGGTTGTATAAAATATTGACTTTATTATTACTACAACAGACAGTTCTAGCACTACAGGGTAGTTGGTAAAGTAATCAGTCTTACTGTTAAAGGTTATTCAGTTCCAGCACCAAAAGGGCAAAGGGTCACAACTGTCCCTAGGGGCCTTCGGAGAAGGACCAGGGGGACAGAACCTCAATGTACCTGGTGCTGAAGTAGTTCTTGGTGCTCGACAGTGTTGAGGCGGTTTGAGGGTGCTTTGCAGTCCTTGAGACAGAGTTTGTGGTGGGAGATGGCTGCAAATACGAGGTGGCAGGCAGTTCGGCAAGCGAGGCTGGGCGGATGTCTGCAGGCTGTCTGGCGCGGCAGCTTGGGCCAAGAATCGTTGTCTCTTTGCTGGTTGATGGATCTGGAATGCTGGTTGAGGTCGGCTCAGACCGCTCTTGTGACTGCGGCGTGACAACAGTCAGCGGTGCAGCTGGATGTGGTTCAAGGACTCGACTGTCTCGAAAACGTCCTTAAAAGATGGACGCTGGTTGATGCTTGTGTCGCACTCCTCTTAGCTTCTTCACAGAGCTTGCGTCAACCTTTCAAGGAGGACGTCCCAAAGCTCAGGAGAGTGATTGCAAGCAACAGCCTTGTCCTTAGTCCAGAGACTCTCTGTGTTGTGCGTTGAGAGTCGTGAAGATATAGGAGACCTCCGTCCCCAAGTGCCGCACAGGGAGAATCACTTATCACTCCCTGTGCAACCCTTGAGGCCACAGGTGGAGAAGATCCGAAGCCGGAACTGAAGTACCAGGAACCCAGAGGTAGCTGTAAGGGAAGGCAATGATTACAATCCAAGCAAGCAGGGCACAACGAGTAATCAAACAGAGAACAATCAGGGTCTTACCGGGGACTTGATAGGAAGGACGTTGAACCTGAAAGGGAGGATGGTTCCAGGACTCACTCAGGCAAGGGACCGGATAGGACCAGATGTAATCCGTCAGTCTCCACCTGAAGAATTTTGTACCGGAATAAAGGGTCCCAACAGTCTGATTACAACCACCACTTGGGAGGCGTGACCCACCGTGCAGCGAGGGGATCTGGAAGATCCAAGAGAAGTCCGTTGAGCAAAAGATGGGTATGAAGCCAGGAAGAGCCGTCCGTGGAATAACCAAGAGCAAGATCCAGAGGGAGTCCGTGATTCAGTCCGAGGTCAAGAGCTGTGCTGAACAGAGGAGCCGGTGTCGCCGTAGCCAAAAGTGATCCGCAGGAAGTCCAAATAACAAGAGCAAGGTTTCAGGAAGCCGGGTAAGTAATACGAGTAAGTTCGCCGCCAGTCAGGGTCTCCAAGGAAATCAGCTGTGAAGCGTGGAGTACAGGTACTGCCCGGTTTAAATACGTTCACCTCCTGGTCACGTGACGATGATTGGAGTCACGTGACCGTGAACCCGGGGCACATGACCGTATGGACGAGTCACGTGACCGGGTCAACACGGTACGAGGGCTCGAGCGGCTGCCTAATCTCCATGGCAACTGCCAATGGAAAAACGGCCGCAGGCGCGACTGAATAGCGTGCGGCAATTGTTTCGCCAGCGCGCGAGCCACACCGGGTTGCCTGTTTGAGCCCTGGGGGACAGGTGGAAGAGAGTGAGTGCTGGATGACGGGACATGGCCGGAGGTACGTACCGAAGACATGACAGAGCCCCCCCCCCAAAGGCCCACGACCCCGTGGGCACGAAGGATGCTCCCGGTGAAACCGAGCAACCAGCCGGGGGGCCTGGAAATCCGAGGCAGAGACCCAGGAACGCTCCTCCGGACCATAACCCAACCAATCGACCAGGTATTGCAGGCGACCTCTAAGAAAACAGGACCCTAGAATGTTAGAGACCTCGAAAACATCAGGCACCCCCAGGGAGAGAGGGGCAGGAGAGGGGCGAAGACGGGTTGAGGAGGGACAGGGCTTGAGGAGGGAGGTATGGAACACAGGATGAACCCGCCAAGAGGAAGGGAGAACCAGGCGATAGGCCACCGGGTTGATGACCCGGGAAACGACATAAGGACCCACGAAACGGGGCAACAGCTTGCGACAACCCTTTAAGTGGAGATGACGGGAGGACAACCAAACCCGAGAACCAACGGGATACAAGGGTGCCATGGTACGCCTAGCGTCCGAGGAGGCCTTCATGGAAGCCTGCGCCTCCTGCAGATGAACGAGGACCTGGGCATGGAGGGACGTCATATCTCGAATGCAGGCTGCGGCGGCAGGGTTCTCGGAGGGTGAAATGTCAGGGACAGGGAGGAATCGGGGATGCTGACCATACATGGCATAGAACGGAGAGAAGCCCGTGGAAGAGTGTGTAGCGTTGTTGTAGGCAAACTCAGCATAACGGATGTTCTGTAACCAGGTTGTCTGTTGCTGCAGCATCAAACAACGCAGATACTGCTCCATGGACTGGTTTGTTCTTTCCGTCTGACCATCGGTTTCCGGGTGGTAAGCGGAGGAGAACCGTGCATCGATACCTAGCAGAGCGGTCAGGGCACGCCAGAAACGGGAAGTAAACTGAGAACCACGATCGGACACCAGGACAGAAGGAAGGCCGTACAGGCAGAAAATGGAATCAAAGAACAGTTTGGCCAAGACAGGGGCAGAAGGGATACCATGACAAGGAACGAAACGAGCCATTTTGGTGAAGACATCGACCACTACCCACACGGTGTCATACCCCTGAATCCTGGGTAAATCAGTCACGAAGTCCATGCTCAGGGTGTGCCAGGGCTTTGGCGGCACGGGTAATGGGCGTAATAGTCCCAACGGACGACCCCTACGATGCTTGCCCTGAGCACAGACCGAGCACGAGGCGACGTAACAGCCCACGTCCCGTCTCATGGAGGGCCACCAACACCAGCGTTTTAAGAGATCCAAGGTGCGGGCCTGGCCTGGGTGACCATTGACCGGGGCGTCATGTGACCACTCCAGGGCTAGGTTTCTGGTGTCAGTGGTAGGGAGGACTAGACGGTCCTGTACATACGGTAGACCGTTATGAAAGGAGGGATCCCATTCTGACAAATGATCGGGGTGTTTTTTTACCCAAGAACGGATCTCCTCGAGTAGAGGTAGAGGAGGAGTACAAGTACAAATAACATGCCCCCGGGGCAAGAGCGTGTCAGGAAATACAGGTAACGAAACCCCCCCAGGGGAGCGAGACAAAGCGTCTGCCTTACTATGCTCAGAACCCGAGCGATGTTTAATCTGAAAGTCGAAAGCGGCGAAGAACAGGTGCCATCTGACCTGTCTGCTGTTAACGCATTTCAGGGCTGCCAGGTCTTGCAGGTTTCTGTGGTCGGTGTATACCGTGACCTTATGCTTGGCCCCCAACAAGTGATGACGCCAGGTACGAAAGGCGTCCATCACAGCCAGCAGCTCTTTTTCTGTTACGGTATAATGGGTTTCTGCAGGGTTAAACTTACGTGAATGAAAGGCTACAGGATGTAGCCGCCCCGTATTGGGACAGGCTTGTGACAGGATAGCCCCCAATGCGAAGGAAGAGGCGTCAGCCTCAACTACGTACGGCTGGTCAGGGTCGGGGTGCTGGAGCACAGGGGCAGTGGTGAAGGCGTTCTTCAACGCGTCAAAGGCCTGCTGGTGCATCACCTCCCATTCGAACGGGACAAGAGGACTGGTAAGGGAAGTGAGAGGAGACACAAGAGAAGAAAACCCAGAAATAAAACGCCGATAGAAATTGGCGAAACCCAGGAAGGATTGCAAGGATTTCAGGGTTTTTGGTGTTGGCCATTCGAGGACCGCCCGTACTTTGGCATGATTCATGGCTAGACCACCAGGTGTAATATTGAACCCCAAAAACTCCACGTTAGTTACATGGAACAAGCATTTTTCGGGTTTCACAAACAACGAGTGGTGTAGCAGCCGGGACAACACTTCTCGTACATGTTGGACATGTTCCTTCAATGTGTGAGAAAAAATTAGTATATCATCAAGATACACCACCACAAAAATGTCCAGGATGTCCGAGAAGACGTCATTCATGAAATGCTGAAAGGTGGCCGGGGCGTTGCATAGGCCGAAGGGCATGACTGTATACTCGTAAAGGCCATACCGCGTACAGAAGGCGGTCTTCCACTCGTCTCCCTTTCGGATGCGGACGAGATTATAGGCCCCCCGCAAATCCAACTTGGTATACAAGGAGGCATGGGTTAAACGGTCTAGAAGAGGAGAGATGAGTGGAATCGGGTACCGGTTCTTAATAGTGATGGCATTGAGCCGACGGTAATCCACACAGGGGCGAAGGTCGCCCTCTTTTTTGGGCACGAAAAATATGGGGCTAGCTGCAGAAGATCTAGACGGTCGTATGTGACCCAGGTGCAGCGCTTTATCGATGTACTTTTTAAGCGTCAGATCCTCCGACATAGATAAAGAATAGATGCGGCCCGAGGGTACTACAGTCCCGGGAACCAAGTCAATCGGGCAATCATATGGGCGGTGAGGAGGGAGTACTTCGGAGGAGCCCTGATCAAATAGCATGCTGTAATCCCGATAAACCACAGGAATGTGATTGGTGACTAAACCCACTATGTGTGAAGCAGGGGGAATAACACCGCCCAGTATTGATAGTTGGGCAACCGCACCAAGAGCCACTGCTGGGGTGTCAGTCTCTGTGTCTGCGGGTAGACAGAAGTTCTGGCAGAGCTCGGATTCGAAATATATCTGACCTGTTCCCCAATCGATATGCGGGTTGTGCTCTCGTAACCATGGTATGCCTATGATGATACCGAACTGGGGCATGGATATCAGATCGAAGTGGAGGGTTTCTCTATGGGTCGATTGGATGGTCAGGACGAGGGGAGCTGTCTGTTGCTTGATGGGACCAGAAACAAGCTCAGTCCCGTCGACTGCTTGAACCGGTTCGGGTCGGTGTTTGTTGATCAAAGGGAGATTCAGTGTCTGGGCTAGGGTGATATCGATATAGTTCCCGGAGGCCCCGGAATCTATGGTGATCTGTACGGGATGAGTGATACCAGGGGCAGGTTGTATGGTAGCTTCTACCTGGATGGGCCTGATTCGACCAAACGACGGAATGTGACTCGGGGAAGGGCATGGAGAACTCGATCCTACCCCCGTATCTAGGATCGAGCTGGACGAAAATCCGGTTTCTTAGTTTTGGGTTTTCGAGGACACTCCTTGACTAAATGCCCCCCCAATCCACAGTAAAAGCAGGCGTTCTCGGCCCTTCTGCGCTCCCTTTCCCTTGAGGTGATGGGACTCCTAACACCCCCTATTTGCATAGGCTCACTGGTGGATTCAGAGTAAGACGATGAGACGGCAGAGCCGGCAGACTGGGAGAATCCGGCCTCAGCCCTGCGTTCAGAGCGCCGTGCGTCCACTTGGAGTGCCAAATCCACCAGTGCCGAAAACTGAACTGGTAGGGACGGGACCATGGCCAGAGCGTCCTTCATAGGGTTGTTTAGCCCTCTGTAGAATACTACCGATTTTTTGCTTTCGGGCCATGAGGTCTCAGCTGCTAGCTGATTGAATCGTGTGATGTACTCAATGAGGGAGCTCTTACCCTGCGATAAATCCAGTAATTCTAGATCATGGGATTGCGCTTTGTATCTGGTGTCAAACACTCTGGACATTTCTGTTATTAACTGGTCGAAATCATAGAGGGCAGGATGAATGTTTTCTAACAGCGGGTTTGCCCAAGCAGCAGCCGTGCCGGCTAGGTGTGAGAGAGTGAATGCCGCCTTGGTGGTGGGGTCAGGAAAAGCAAGGGGTCGACACAGAAAGTGCAATTTACACTGGTTAAGGAAGGTTCTAAACTTCCTCGGGTCCCCATGGAACTTTTCTGGGGCAGCCAAAGGAAAGGGAGAGGGCAAGACCACCGGAACAGGAGCCGAGGGAGCCGGGAGTGGGTGTACAAAGGGTACAGAAGCTGGAGTGGCGTCACCCAGCTCTGGATCTGCGGGCAGGGGATGCTGGGCACTCTGTAATAGGTCGAGACGCTGATGGACTGCTGCATTAGCAGCCACCATGTCGGCCCGTAGTACCGTAAGTGCTTGGATAACAGCGGCCAGGGGGTCTTCAGCGGCGCCCTCCATATCTCACACGACTAGGCTTCACAGTCTGTTGTGCGTTGAGAGTCGTGAAGATATAGGAGACCTCCGTCCCCAAGTGCCGCACAGGGAGAATCACTTATCACTCCCTGTGCAACCCTTGAGGCCACAGGTGGAGAAGATCCGAAGCCGGAACTGAAGTACCAGGAACCCCCAGGTAGCTGTAAGGGAAGGCAATGATTACAATCCAAGCAAGCAGGGCACAACGAGTAATCAAACAGAGAACAATCAGGGTCTTACCGGGGACTTGATAGGAAGGACGTTGAACCTGAAAGGGAGGATGGTTCCAGGACTCACTCAGGCAAGGGACCGGATAGGACCAGATGTAATCCGTCAGTCTCCACCTGAAGAATTTTGTACCGGAATAAAGGGTCCCAACAGTCTGATTACAACCACCACTTGGGAGGCGTGACCCACCGTGCAGCGAGGGGATCTGGAAGATCCAAGAGAAGTCCGTTGAGCAAAAGATGGGTATGAAGCCAGGAAGAGCCGTCCGTGGAATAACCAAGAGCAAGATCCAGAGGGAGTCCGTGATTCAGTCCGAGGTCAAGAGCCGTGCTGAACAGAGGAGCCGGTGTCGCCGTAGCCAAAAGTGATCCGCAGGAAGTCCAAATAACAAGAGCAAGGTTTCAGGAAGCCGGGTAAGTAATACGAGTAAGTTCGCCGCCAGTCAGGGTCTCCAAGGAAATCAGCTGTGAAGCGTGGAGTACAGGTACTGCCCGGTTTAAATACGTTCACCTCCTGGTCACGTGACGATGATTGGAGTCACGTGACCGTGAACCCGGGGCACATGACCGTATGGACGAGTCACGTGACCGGGTCAACACGGTACGAGGGCTCGAGCGGCTGCCTAATCTCCATGGCAACTGCCAATGGAAAAACGGCCGCAGGCGCGACTGAATAGCGTGCGGCGATTGTTTCGCCAGCGCGCGAGCCACACCGGGTTGCCTGTTTGAGCCCTGGGGGACAGGTGGAGGAGAGTGAGTGCTGGATGACGGGACATGGCCGGAGGTACGTACCGAAGACATGACACTCTGGCACTTCCAACCTAGGAAGCTTGCTAGCAGAACCTAGCAGGGCACACTGTGTGCTGCTGGGTACCGGTTCTGGAGCTGCTGGATGAGTCATCTGAGTCCGGTATCTCCCTCTGTTCCCTGGTAGATGTTTAGGGGAGGGATCTTGCTTCCCTCTTGGAACTCCTGACCTTCCTTCACTGGCGGAAGATGTAAGGAACACTGTACCTTCAGCCCGGGTCCAAATGAGTCCTTCTTCTAACTCCTTTTGAAGTCATCTGATGATCTGCTAAGTGAGGGGTTCAGCCCTCTTTTAAAGCCAAATGGGCCCCAGTGATTGGTGTAGGCTAAGCCTAACTTAATTAACCAATCCTGGGTCCCCACCAACAATCTTCTGTCATGCATGAGGTCAGGACCAGAATGCTCTGCAACAGGACAGACACAGGATGAAAACACATACCAAAGTCCCACCCATCTTCCGGTCTGTTGTAGATCAAAGTGTCTCCCTGTTTAACTGAGCCCTCTGTGACTCTTCATTAAAGAGCAGGTCTCCTTTGAAGTATGTTGTGAGAGCAGACTTATTGTCTCCCTCAAATCACATGCTTCTCCCCTCGGAAAGGGGTCAGATTGGCAGGGGTTTCCTACGGTAAAGAGTAGACCCAGGCATGCATTTCACTGCCTTTCATACAGAGAGGTGGGAACTAGCTTCAAGTTGACACATTGCATATCAAAGAGGTGTTAGACCTGCCTTTCCTGTTGTCTGTCTGGAAAACAAACCCCCTCAGGCTTGCCTCAATTATGTCATTAGTATACACTGCCACCAGCCGGATTAGACAAAGGGAAAGCACCTCATGGCGGCTTTGATATTTAAAATAGGCTGCCCATGGTTGGAGGAAGGTGTCCCTTCCGCCTTCTTGAGATGCTTTGGTGTACCCGTGGCTGTCAGATTCCTGCTGAATATGACAAGGGAAGATGGTGCCTGTAGGCTGTGTCATCCCCGAGTACATTTGACTATGTGTTTCGTGCAGTGAGCAGATAAAATGGGTGCTGAATGGCTGCACACATTTTGGAGGTTAATCTCCCATCATTCATTTTCATTTAGCAAAACATCAATAAGCCCAGGATGGTCGGATTCCTCACAACCATGGCCAAACTGAGCAGTACTGATGTGAGAGACCATAAATGGGCTCTAACTTATGCATTCAACCAATGTGGGGTAGATCTGCCCCCCTGTGGAAGGCTATCCATGAGAGAGCACTCAGACCTCCCTTTGCGTAATTATGGGATTGATCGCCTGTTCAAGGATGCAACGCACCCTGAATTTAAGAGCCTTACACTGAACTATATGTTCGATACAGGGGGTCCAAATCACCTGAATAGAGGAACCATGTTAGCATTATTTAATGAAATTCCATCTCTTAGGTTACTTACATCTAAAGACATTAAGCTAGTCGATTTTATCCACATGGGACGATATGACTATGTTAGATTGGTAATCCCCTATAGAATGGTTTACAAGATCTTGCTGAATGAACAGAGAATCTCCAAAAATGACATTATGATCTGAGGCCTTATCCTTCCAAAGCTGTTTATAATGGAGCTAGGGGTGGAGCTGATAGGTTTCTACCCTCTTAGAAAATGGTCTTGAATGACTGGTCTGCAATGGCAAATGCTGACTGCCATGTGGCTAAGGAGAAAGAGAGTTGGAGTTGGCTTGCGATCTCTTTAAGAGAGTCCATAGCTCAGCTAAACTAAATGAAAGTGAAACTTAAGTGTTAAGCCTGATTTTACAATACTTTCTTGGAATGTTCAGGGTTTTTCTGCATTGTGCACTAACTAAATCTTGTGTGATTACCTGCGTAGTCATACCCTCCTTTGTTTGCAAGAAACTTGGATCACTCGTCTTCCCCTCCTTAAAGGATATGATATTGCTAGGGAACCAGCATTACAGGGTCCTAAGGCCGTCCCTCTGGGGATCTCCTTATTGCTGTTCAACAAGGTAGGGATTTAAGTATTACAGATTATTCCATTTTATGCAAGGGTGTACTTGAGGTATCCATTACAGTTGAGGGTATCTCCAATCCTACGAATCTTCAACTGTTTAACATTTACTGGGGTACGGAGGGTAATCTGTCCCTGACCTTGCAGAAGATTAATAAAGAAATGGAGGAGTGGTATTTAATATGTCCAGGGGGTCAGGTGACAGTCTTGGGTGACCTCAATGCGGCCTGTTCCTCTCCGTCCCTTACGGATGGTGACCCGTTAACGAAAAATATTCCACTGCAACTTTCAATGTTGGGCGAGGAGGAGGGAGGGAAGGGCCTGAGTGCAGCAAGGTGAAAAACTGTTCAATGTCAACTGTGTTGTTTGAATTTGGAGGGATGAGATCTTCAATTGCTCCATCCTGTCAAAGATAGTGATAAAGGTAATCTGGATACATGGTTTGGTGCCAGGGCCTCCTCTTGTATTGAATACATATTTGTATCTATGGTTTTATATAATATGAAGAGATCTTTTGAGGTGATCCATAATGTTTTAGCGACCATGCAATATTGATTGCCAGCTTTGAATGGTATAATTCTAACTGTAATTCTTTGTACTATAATTGTCAGATTAAGATAAACTCTCAAGGTAGTCATTTAAGACGGAATGACAAGAAGATCACATCTTTCAATATGTCTATTCTGAATGATTTTGAAAGCTCATCTCTTGAATGAAAGAGATCAATCTATACCTCATCTTCATTTAACCAGTATATCCGGAGGGTGTTGCCCAACGATGGTAAAAGTAGGTCATTGGGAATCCATGGTAAAATCCATCATCATCAATTTGAGCACAGTGTTGTCCAACAAATGAAAAGGATTGCTAGGAAAGTAATCAGGCATGTAAAAGCCTCTAGGTTGAGTGATCCTACTTCTGTGCAGAATAAGATCAAAGGTATCAAGCAGAGATTGAGGAATTGGTCAAAGATGTATTGGGCCAAACTTTTACAAGCTGATATCGATGCCAAGTTTTCTTCTCTAAAGGAAGGAAACTCGCGTACCTTCTGGGGATAGATTATTGACCTGGAAAGAACGCAAAATGTAATCCAAGCTAATCAAGTTAGGGGAGACATGTGTGATTCCCACTCTAGAGAATTGTATAAAGCGGGCACTCAATCCCACCTCATCTCATGTGTGGAGGCTGATACCACTTGGCCATTCCAGTTTACTCTCAGAGATGTCGCTAAAAGCATTTCGAGTGCTAACCACTCAAGAGTTGGGGGGCCTAACTCCCTAATCTAATCGATATTTAAAAAGAATGTTGACCTATAATCAAGTATCCTCTTTATTCTTTTTTACTAATATCGTGCAGTCTCAGACAATTCCAACCTCCTGGAAATCCTCTTATGTCTGTCCAATATTTAAGAGGGGTAATAGGTTATCCCCAGAAATCTATAGGCACATATCTATAACGAATGCCAACTCAAAAATATTTGCTGCAATTGTTTTGGGACATATAGAAGATTGGTGTAGTGAGAATAACATACTTCACATATTCCAGCTGGGTTTCCGTAAAAGAATGGGTACGGATTGTGGAGCCCTGATTCTGACCAATCTCCAACAGGGAATTGAGAGGAAAAAGGATTACTCTGCTGTTTATGTTGCTTAAATGGACCTGTCCAAGGCATTTGATGTGGTGGACCACCATAAGCTTTGGTAAAAACTAAATGAGATAGGTATGCCTGTCCGATTGGTAACATCTTGATTTGTCTTCATACTGAATCTTCTGTTAGGGTTAGACTCAACAACGAGGGTCTAATGGCTCAACCAATTCCTACCTTCAATGGTCTTAGACAGGGTTGTCTTTTTGCTCCAACATTATTTAACATGTATGTATCAGATGTGGCACATCACCTAAATAAAGCCACTCTGAAAATTGGAAACATTCAAATCTCCTGGGCCGCTTATGCGAATGACTTTATATTAATGGACGTAACACTGATTGGTCTACAGAGACTATTAAATTGTTTCACTGAATACATGCAACTGAACAGTTTGGCAAATACCCGTATAAAAACATCACAACAGAACCCACAAGAAATGCTCATTTACTTATGATATGATATGATAAGATATATGATATTTCATTTGTATCGCGCCCATACACAAGTGTTTCAGAGCGCGACAAGACAAGGGAAGGGAACAAGGGAGGACAAAACAATGATTTTACTAGGCCCATTGACAACATGCAAGTGCAGGGGAGAGGGAAGTGGGAGAGTGGGAGGGGCAGGGGAGGAGTGCAAAGTGCTGAACACATGATAGAACAACAACAGGTAGTGCGGCCAGCAGGTGGTAAGTGCGAGAATAAGGTGTAGACAAAGGGTGTCTGGTAAGTGCTGTAAGGGAACTGTAGGGTAGCAGGTACAGACCCAGGTGCAAGGGTTGGCAGGAGGCAGTGGGGGTGTGTGGCTGGGAGGGCAAAGATCTGGGTCCGAAGTCAGAGGGTAACCAGGTGCCTGGTGCCAAAGCAGACAGATTATCAGGGGAGAGGAAGAGCGAAGGCAGAAGCAAAGAGGAAGGTCTTGAGGTGCGTCCGGAACTAAAGATGGTTCTCCTCAAGTTTCAAAGAGGCAGGGAGGCTGTTCCAGAGGGAGGGCCCAGCCAAGGAGAGGGATCTACCCCCAACTCGTTGCTTGGAGAAGCGACTGACCCTGAGGGAGTTGGAGGTGAAAGAGCGAAGAGCTTGACTAGGAAGGTATTTATGGAGGGAAAGATGAAGGTATTGTGGCCCCAGGCTCCTGAAAGGGTATTGAATTTAATCCTTCTAGCCACTGGGAGCCCATGAAGAGATTTCAGGGCTGGAGAGATATGATCCCAGGCCTTGAGGCCAAGGACACGTCTCACAGTCCTGTTCTGGATGAGCTGTAGAGGGCTGAGAGTGGTTGCAGGCAGATTTAGAAAGAGGGTGTTACAATACTCCAGCCTAGAGATAACCAGAGCTCTAGAGACAGTGAGCTTCTGGGGGAAGGAGAGGAAAGGAAGAATACCTCTGAGGAGGTGCAGTTGGTAGTTAGACTTTTTTGAGCTGTCAGAGATGTGTGGAGAAAAGGAAAGTGTGGTGTCGAAGATAACCCAGAGGTTCTTAGCCTTGCAAGTGGGAGCTTGGAGAGGGCCAAGGGAGGCCGGCCAGAGAGTAACAGGAAAGGAAGGTGCAGGAGTGCTGATGAGGAAGATCTCTGTTTTACTGGCATTGAGGCAGAGGTTGTTGGAGGCGCACCACTGCTGGATTGCAGTCAGACAGTCGGAGATGAGAGAGGGAGAAGAGGTGGTAGAGGGGAGCATGAAACCAAGTTGAGCGTCATCCGCATAGCACTGAAAGTCTGAGCAGAGAGCAGCAATGCAGTGGGCGAGCGGTGCCAGGAATTGGTTGAAAAGTCAAGGAGAAAGGTTAGAGCCCTGGGGAACACCAGAGGTAGAAAGTGAGATAGAGGAAAGGAAGGACCCAAGTTGGACCTGGGAGGGTCACTTAGAGAGGAAGGAGGTCAGTCAGGGCCTGATCAGTAATACCCAGGTTATCACAGAGGCGATTGAGCAGGATGACATGTTTGACCATGTCAAAGGCAGAAGAGAGATCAAGTAGGATGAGGACAGATGAGATATTAGAATCGAGGTTGGAGAGCGGGTCTTCATGGATGTTCAGGAGAGCAGTTCACATGCTTCTGGCAGTTCTGAAGTCAGACTGATGGTCATGAAGACAACCAACAGAATCAGTGTGAAGATTAAGCTGAGACATGGCCAGCTTTTCCAGGAGTTTGCCCAGGAAAGGAGTGATAGAGATCGGGCAATAGTTAGCTGGGAAAACAGGGTTGGCTGTGGGTTTCTTGAGAAGAGGGTGCACAAGAGAGAGCTTCAGAGGTGAGTGGAAGGCTCCAGAGGCGAAGGAGTGGTTGCAGAAGTCAGCCAGAGCAGGAGCAAGGGTGTCAATGTGGTCCTTGATGGTTTTGGATGAACAGGGAAGAACCTGTTTTGACGAGACGAGACTTTCATAGATTGGACTTGTCTGGAAATCTCATCATGGGTGAACAGAGCAAAAGACGAGAAAGAGGGAGGAGAGGCAGCTGCAGGGGGGCCAGAGGTAGCGGAGAGAAAGGGGGGAGGAGGAGGAGAGGACAAGAGGGTAGAAAGGATGTCCTGGGTTTTCTAAATGAAATGAGAGGCAAGACCTGTGCAGAGGGCTTAGGAGGCGACAGGAGAGGTAGAGACTGCAGTAGGCATGGCCTGCTCCTTGCAGATTTTAAAGAGTTCGGCCGAGTTGCTAGATGCTGCAGAGACGCAGGCTTGGGTATGGGCTATCTTCTTAGTGCGGACAAGGAGCCGGTATTACCTTTGGAGCAGGCGGCAGGCCAGTTTGTCAGCGGATGCACAATAAGCCCACAATTTGTTCTCAGCAACCCTACACTTGCATTTAAGGGTAACTAGGTAAGAGTCGTTCCAAGAGTTGCATTTGGCTTTGGGCTTCAAGCGCATCCTCATGACAGGGGCAAGAACATCAAGAGTATCAGAGATAGAAGTGTAGAGCATGGAAAGGGTTGTGTTAGCATGTGAGTCAGCAAGAGGAGGGGGAGAAAAAGTGGTAGCGAAAGCCTCAACTGACACACGCTTCATGGGACGGATGACCGAGAAGGTAGGTGGCAGTGTTGGAGTTGGCTTGGCCTGCAGGGTAGAGAGGGAGAGATGGGAAGAAAGGAGAGAGTGATCGCTCCATGAGAGAGGAGTGGTCAGAGGGATAGAGAGGGGAAGGTCTGAAGATATCAGAACATCCAGAATGTGCCCATCAGAGTGAGTCGGCAGAGGGGAGAATAGAAAGAGAGAGAGAGTTGCAAAGGTCGCGAAAGAGTCCAAAGGAGGGACAGGAAGCATTCAGATGGATGTTGAAGTCTCCAAGAAGGAGGAGTTGAGTGGTCGAGGCCAGGACGGAGGAGGAGAGGTCCGCCCACTTAGAGAGGAAGGAGGTAATATGACCAGGTGGCCGATAGATAGTAGCCACGGTAACAGAGAGGCCAGGAAAGAGAGTAAGCATGCAGACAAGGCATTCGAAAGAGGAGTAGGCCTGCATAGGAATGACAGAGGCAGGAATCCACTCCGGGAAGATCAAGGCTACACCCCCTCCGGAATGGTTGGATCTGGGTGCAGAGGATCTTGTAGCCATCAGGGAGGAGAGTGTCAACGCTCGTGACAGAGCTGGCCATGAACCATGTCTCGGTGAGACCGAGGACATCTAAGTCAAGTTCTTCCAAATTATTCATAAACAAGATCAAGATCCAAGCCAAGGGCCACATGGTATACTTGGGTTATCTCATTGTCACTCACACTAGCAGGAGTTTTTACAGGGTGTATCTAAGGAATAAAGCTCTATTATTAGCTACGCAAATGGTTTAAGTGGACAAAAAGTATGGCCACTTCTTGCTTGTTCCGGCTATGAAGTTTTACATTGCCAAGGTTGTCCCAATGCTTTCATATGGGTTGGAACTGTTCCCCGAGTGGATCCACAAGGAGCTGGATTCGTATGAGTCCTTAATCTGGATGAAAGTTTTGTTCCATCCACCCCGTTGCATTACTTTTGCGGCACTAAGATATGAGTTAGGTGTGCAGTCTCTTAAGAGTTTGGTGGAGTGGAAGCAGTTGTAGCTCATGAGGAAACTATTGTCGAATCCTGCATCCAAACTTTATGGACTTCTTGGAAGTGAGGGTAGGGAGGGACTGTGTAAGAAAGGTTTCTTTCAAGAGCTCTGTATGAAGGGTCTCTCAATCCTTGGGAAAATTAGGTCCTCACAGATGGTACCATTAACAAATCCTAAATTTGTAAAAAAGAAAAATCAGTGTTTTGATTGGTCTAAGTTATATGGTCATATCATTTCATTAAAAAAGAAGTTGGAACATTAGAATCGTATTTGATTAAATGTCCAGGGAAATTTGTCAGAAATAACTTTATGCATTTTCGTTTCAATGTTCTTTTAACAAACGAAATTCTAAGTATTATGCAGGAAAACAATATGTGTGAGTTGTGTTTTTTAGGTTTTGTCAGAACAGTTTAGTGGTTGAATCCTAGAAGCATTTACTTTTCTACTGTCCTGCATTAATATCTTAGAGAACTTTGTTTTTTGGGAAATATGTTTCTAATCTTCATTTTGTGTCACTGGATTGTTTATGGTTGAATATGCTTCATGGTAAAAAATGTCTCGCTAAAAATGAGTGTAATACGATTCTTAAAGTATATGTGTAAATTGCTTTGCTAGATACGTGTTTAGAGTACATTCGTGCTGTATGATTGTTCGGTTAACTTTACTTGAATATTCTGTCTTGTAACGTCTTTAATTATGAATTTGTGATTCTTGTATTATGTATCTATTAATCGAAATCAATTTGTTTTGTTTTATCATTTTAACAATTTGTAACATTTTTTAAAATAAAATGTAAACAAATAAATACATAAATAAATATTTATAGATTCCAGGTGATCAGACTGAGTAGATCAACCAATTATTAGAATTTATATCTGAGGTGCGGATAATTGAAAAGCCACCTCTTCCCACAAGCACGTTGTGCTCCAGCAGCAGTCAGGAATGCAAATGTGACCTTTGAACCTGATCTGTGCCACTGCAGAGCTAGTGCTCAGGTCACCAGGAGGCTCTCCCAGCCAAGGCACATGTATGTACTATAGTTTTGGCAGTCATCACTTCTGAAAAAGGTTCTTGTTAGCAGAACTCCATTTCAGAACAGCACACTTTAATGGTGCACAAACAAGTGATCCCAATCAATGTTTAGCACCTTACTAAAAGCGGGTAGTTCCACGGGAATCTATGCACATCTATACATACTAAATATTGAGGTAAATTGTGGCACGCCAGGGAGATTCCTAAAACACAAATTCTGAGCCTTTTGCAGTAAATCACAATTTGACCAGCCCTATATCAATGCCCCATAGTAGCAATAGCTATTGATACTGCCCGATGTATCTTTAGCAAGGCATCCAAACTACGTGTTCTCATTGTGTTAGCAAGCCTCCTCAATGCCCCATTGGCCTGTTGCATTCTAGATGAAGCCTTCAAGATATGTGCTGTCAAAGATATATGACCCTGGAAGTGAATACCCAAATAGTAAAACACATTGCATTTGGTCAAATGTGATGCCCCTACCCCCTAAAAACTGTTTCCCCATGTATTCAGTATTTTTTAATTTTTTTTATTTGCACTCCTTCTTATAAAATAAATATGACAACATAACCCCCTCAGCCCGCCTTCCCCCCCACCCCCCAAGCTGGATAGCCTCAGTGTAGCCCTTTATATGGTACATAGGAAAATAGAGAAAAGAAAAAAAAAGAACAAATCAAACGTATTTAGCAAATGTCAAGAATCCGTAGCCTTTGAGGACACTACTGTAAGTTAAAGTCAGATTGTAAAAATTCAAGCACCTCTGCCCAATCCTTAGAAAATTTTTATTGTTCACCTTGTATCGCATAAGTGATCCATTCTAATGCCACAAAGTTCCAAATACGATAAAGCCATTCAACTATCTTCAGAGGGTCCTTCGACTTCCACTTCTGCGCAATTCCCAGTAACGCAGCCAACTGAACCAACCCAAAAGTTTTACATTTTTCCCTTGAATTGCGTCGTATCATGGGGTCCAATATTAGCAATAGATTAGATTTCAATGTACATGGGTTCGAAATCACAACACTTGTTGCATACACTTATCAATCTCTGCCCAGTAACCCGCCAAAACCAGACAGTGCCACCACACATGCCCCCAATCTCCAACCGCCCCACATTGTCGCCAGCATTGGTCTGATAAAGAAGATTTAATCTTATGCAAACGGGCAGGTGTAGAATGCCATTGAGTAAGCAATTTGTACCAGAACCTTTGCAGTTGTATCGAGCTAGTGTATTTAGGGATACCTTTCCACAACCTTTCCCATTCATCATCCGCAACGAGTGACCCCAAATTATACTACCATCTAGTTTTATAATGCCATGTGGTTGAAGATAATACCCCATTCAAAATTTTATAAATGTTTAATAGTAGGGCCTTATTGCCCGGATTTGTAGTGACAAATTTCTCAAATAAGGTAAGCTCCATAATAGCCGCCTGCCTAAGAGGAGGGGCCAATAACCAGTGGCGTACTTGATAATACTGAACATGTTCCCTATCATCTAAGCCAAAATCCACCTTACACTGTATAAAAGTTGTAACTTCCTTCCCCGCAGTATTCAGTATTTTTAACCAAATATATGGCATGGGATTTTGAAGGGTTCATCTTTAAATCTACAGACCTTCACACTAGGTACCTCTGGTGTCCTCTGCATTAAGATATCAGTTGCTGAGTTGGTGTACAAAGAGAACAGGAGCATAGCCAGGACACACTCTTGTCTGGCTCCCCTCTCTAAGCTAATGGGTATCATTGGTTTCTTGTTTCCAAAACGTACTTTAATGCTATTATGTTATGTAATTCTACCAGCCAATTCAGAATTGTCTTTGGTATTCCCATTTTATAGAAAATGGATCACAATTTGCTTCAGTTCACAAAATTGAATGCTGGTTTCCGGGTCCATGAAATCAAGATGTAAAGAGTGTCACACTTGATGTCTCCCTCAGTTAACCAAGTCATCATAAAGATATATAATTTCCCACCCAATAATTTAGATGGACTGTCAGAGAGGGAGATACAGCAATATCTCAGATACAATAATTGTTTTCTTCTGGCTGATGGGAAGAAACATAATTTGGAAAAAAATATTCAACATAATTATCAACACCTGGTCCCACAGATCGATAACAAGTCAGCAGGCATACTGTCTAGGGCAGTGCGTTTTAGTCTTGCCCGACTTAGCCGAAATCTTGTGATATTATGTGATAAAAGGTAACTGAGGAATAATGAGATTCTGGACTGCTGAAAGCTGAGGTTGCACTGTTCATAAAGCCTTCTGCGTGCCTTCTGGGACCCCCCTTCCTTCCCCCAATGTCTGATGAATGCACCTGGATGCTTCCTGTCCTTCCTCTGGACTCTTTCGTGACCTCTGCGATTCCATCTCACTCTCTATTCTCCCCTCTGGCTGACTCACTCTGCAGGGCACACTCTGGATGTTCTAATCTCCTCAGACCTTCCCCTTTTGATCCCTCTCACCACTCCTCTCTCCTGGAGCGATCACTTTCTCCTTTCTTCCTAGCTCACCCTCCCTAACCCTCAGGCCAAACCAACTCCAGCACTGCCACGTACCTTCTCGGTTATCCGACCCATGAAGGGTCTGTCAGTTGAGGTTTTCGCTGCCACTCACACCCCCCCCCCCGGCTGACTCACACCCTGACAGAGCCCTTTCCATGCTCCACTCTGCCATATCTGATCTGATACTCTCGATGTTCTGTCATAAGGATCTGCTTGAAGCCCAAAGACAAGTGCAACTCTTGGTATGACTCAGACCTTGTAACCCTCAAATGCAAGTGCAGGGTGGCTGAGAGGAATTGGCATGCTTCCGGTATACCCTCTGACAAACTGGACTTCCGCCTGCTCCAAAGGCAAGACCGGCCCTCTGCCCACACCAAGAAGAGAACCCACATCCAAGCCTGCATCTCTGCGGCATCTAATAACTCGGCCAAACTCTTTAAGATCTGAAAGGAGCTGGCCAATCCTGCTGCAGTCTCTACCTCCCCTATCCCCCTCTGAGGTCCTCTGCACGGCCCTGGCTTCTCATTTCATCTCTAAAACTCAGGACATCCTGTCCTCTTTCCTCCTCTCTCCCCTCCTCCCTCTACACCTTGCTCGTCCTCTGGACCTTCTTTGGCCACCTCACCTCCCTCCTTCCCTGCCTTTCCCCTGTTCTCCCCAGACGAGGTTTCTAGATAGCAAGTTAGATCTATGAAAGTCTTGTCAAGACAGGTTCACCCCTGTTCCTCCAAAACCATCAAGGGCCACATTGACACCCTGGCTCCTGATCTGGCTGGCTTCTGCAACCACTCATTCGCCACTGGAGTCTTCTCCTCCCCCCTGAAGCACTCCCTTATGCACGCTCTTCTTAAGAAACTCTCTAACAACCCTTCCTGCCTGGCTAACTATTGCCCAATCTCCATTACTCCTTTCCTGGGCAAGCTTCTGGAAAAGCTTGCCATCTCCCAGCTCAATCTTCACACTGAATCTGTTGGTTGTCTCCATGACCATCAGTCTGGCTTCAGTGCTGCCTGAAGCACGGAAACTGCTCTCCTGAGCATCCGCTGCTCTCCAACCTTAATTCCAACACCCCCTGTGTCCTCATCTTACTTGATCTCTTTTCTGCCTTTGACATGGTCAACCATGCCATCCTGCCCAACCGTCTCTGTGATAACCTGGGTATCACCGATCAGGCCCTGGCTTGGCTGACTTCTTCCCTCTCCGATCAATCCTCCCAGGTCCATCTTGGGTCCTTCCTCTCCTCTATCTCTATCTCTACCTGTGGTGTTCCCCACTGTTCTAACGTTTCTCCCTGGCTTTTCAACCAGTACTTGGCACTTCTTGCCCACCACATTGCTGCTCTCTGCCCCAACTTTCAGTGCTATGCAGATGACAATCAACTAATTTTCAGGCTCCCTTCCGCCTTCTCTTCTCCTTCTCTCATCTCTGACTGTCTGCTATCCAGGAGTCATCTTCGACACCACACTCTCCTTCTCTCCTCACATCTCTGACATCTCTAAGAAGTCACATTAACAGTTGCACTTCCTCAGAGGTATTCTTCCTTTCCTCCTTCCCCCAGAAGCTCACTGTCTCCAGAGCTGCGAGGATTACGTTCAAAACCATCTGCATTGTCCACAATGCCTTCTGGGGTCTGGGGCCTCAATACCTTCAACTCTCTCTTCCTAAATATCTTCCTTCTCGAGCTCTTCACTCATCTGCCTCCAAATCCCTCAGGGTCAGTCGCTTATCCAAGCAACAAGTTGGTGGCAGATCTCTTTTTCTGCTGGGGCCTCCCTCTGGAACAGCCTCCCTGCCCCTCTGAAACTTGAGGAGAACAGCACCTCAAAACCTTCCTCTTTGCTTCTGCTTTCTCTCTTCCTCTCCCCTGCTGATCTCTTGGCTGAAACTTAAACTGCACTGTTTACCTGGTTACCCTCTGATCTCGGGCCCAGGTCCCCTCCCCGCCAGTTGCGCAACTGCACTGTCCCCCTGGCAACCCTTGCACTTGCGGACTGGTTCTGTATCCATTCAGCCCGCTACCAGCACTTGACAACTGATGTCTCCACTTAACCTTGCATTTGCCGCCAGCTGGCCGCACTTATTTATTGTCTTTCTTTCTTTATTTTTACTGTTTATCCTATGCACTGCACTGCTCCCTCAGCACTTTTCCCCTTCCCCCCTCCCCTGCACTTACACGATCTCAATGTCACCTGGCCTATTAAGATTGGTGTCTCTGTCTTCCCTCTGTTCCCCCTCCCTTGCCTCATGGCACCTTGAAACACTTGTATATAGGCACGTTATAAATGCCATATCATATCATATCATATCATATCAACTTTCAAAAATGATCCCCCCCCCATATTTGTACCAGAATATGTGATTGCATGCAATCATTAGGGATGATGTTTGATGAGGCATTCAGGACCACTCTACAGAAAATCTTGAAGTCTTTAATAAGCTTGCATTATATACATGGCCTCTCATTGTGAGCCAGGTGGTAATAGTAAAAAAGAGACAGTGGGCCTCATTACGAGTTTGGAGGTAACCATGCCGTTTTTAATGGCATGGCTACCCCCAAACCGGGTACCGCGTCCGGGTCCGAAAATAAGGAATTACCGGGCCATTCTGACCTTGGAGGGCCCGGTAATTCCCTTTCGCGGGACCCGGACCCGGTACGTCCATTCCCATTTGAGCCCCCATTGGGCTCAATGGAAATGGGGAGGATGCTAACAATGGGCCCATTAATGACGGGCCCGTTGTTAGCATCCTGGACTGCTAGCGGGTCCCGCTCTGCACGTCTTGTCTGGCCAGGCGTCCAGAACGGTACCCGCTGCAGACCTCGTAATGAGGCGGCCCGGAATGAACGGTGCCGGTCCCTTACCGGCACCGTTCATTCCGCGGCCGCCTCCCTCGTAATGAGGCCCAATATTTCAGACACCTGCTGCCTGAGTACAGCTGATGCGGTATTTACCACAGGAATCAATTTGGGCAGCTGTAACAGGGAGAGTTCTTTATGGAGTGGATTGCACATGAATTGGTGGACAGGCAGGGTTTTTTGGCTACCGCAGAGACTGATGGTACTTGTATGGGAAGGCTAGTTTTGTTACCGTGGCATTTCTTGCTTCTGCTAATTAAAGAAGAGGGCTACATTGCATGAAACTTGCCTCCATGCCATAAATAGAATCCTGACTCTACTTCATAAAATACTAGGAGCAACAGCATTATTATTATTATAATACTAATAATAATAATAATAATAATAATTATTATTATTATTATTATTATTATTACTATTATCATATTAGGGCAGTTTAGCCTACAAGCCCAGGAAACTATCCTCTGAGCAAGAGTACCAACAGCAACCCCAGATGCATGTTTTTGCCTTTGTTGGTATCATGAGTGAGGTGCCTGCAAGGAGCATTTGACTCATTAGGTACAGAGGACAAGAGGTTCATATCTGTATTGCCCTACTCACGTAGGGTCTAAATGTTAGCCAACGACGTGAGTAATCTACTACTGAGAAACAAAAACCAAAGCTAAAATAGCTTGCTCTTTGGGCTGTAACCTATGCACAAAGACCTCAGTCACATTACATGCCTCTGTGCCATACCATAGAAGAATGAACATTTGCATGTGAGTCTGAATCCACCTGCAAAGGAAGTCCAGCTTTAAATGCCAGACAAGCCTCCACTAAGCAAGAGCACCATGTCTGTGGTCCAGTGGACTAATGCATCCTGAAGGGACCTGTGTGTGACCTCATGGACACAGCTTCGAATCCCAGCAAATCCACTCAGCCCTTCATCCTTCCGAGGTCAATAAAATAAGTCCCACTAAGTTCAATACTAAAAAAACATCTGTTCTCTGTCCATAGTGCAAAGATGCCCCTCTGGGGGTGAATGTGTGCTCTACTGATACACCTGTTATGTTACCACCAGTAACCTCGGACGTTGGTCATCCTTAATGATCTTTAGTGGAGGTGCAGCTCCCGCTCCTTCTGTACACACAGATTGTCATGGGCCCCTGGCAACCTGTGCTTAGAGAGGCAGCTGCACCTCTGTTGTTGCCTCACAGATAATGCCTGAGGGCAGTGACACGTGCCTGGACTCTTTGCCAGCCACTTTGAGCTAGACTGCCCTTAGGGGCGGATCAGTCGCTTGCAGACTGTTATTCTTTTCTGATTTGTCTCGGAGTGCTTACAGCCCATAGAACATGGTATATGGATACAGGGAACTTTTGTGGTGAAATCACTCTTTTACCTCCGCGACTTAAAATTTATAAACCAATCTTGGTGGTGTCGCAATGGTGCGTGCAGGAAAACGGAGACACTGAGTTCCCCCACTCCGCTTGTAAAATGTGAAAAAATGGAACTGCACACATCTACTGCGCCACAGTAGAAGTTAGATTTGAATAACTTGAGCTTGTTTACATATTGAAAATCAATTTATTGATAGCCCTTTGCGATAACACATGATATTATTGTTAACCTGACGCGTGATGCACGAATCCTGAAACTTTCAGAAGTTTGCTTTCATTTACAAGAGTCTGATGGGACTCAATTGCCAACTACGTTAATGTGTATCTGACAACTCAGCCGATGGAGATTGCCCTGATCTGAGGAAGGCACATGAAATGTGCCGAAACACGTGTTATCGCAAAGGGCTATCAATAAATTGATTTTCAATATGTAACCAAGCTCAAGTTATTCAAATCTAACTTCTGCTGTGGCGCAGTAAATAGATGTGTGCAATTCCATTTTTTCACATAGAACATGGTAGTTTAGCTCTTCTTCATGTTGAGTAGATGATTGTTCAAACAGTGGTCCTGTCAAGCGGAACAATGCAAATTAGTACATGACGGAAAAACAGACTATAATGGAAAAAAACAACCAAAACAGACACCGCAGATCAACCCAGAGAAAACATCATATTTTAAAAAAAAATAGAAACTGTTTTCATTTTATTATTATTACAGCAATAGATAAAAGATACATATTAAATCTTTATGGGCCCATACTGAATATTGGCCAATTTATAATGAAGTAAAGGTCATCGCAATTAAAGAGCTTGACATACCCTTAAGCTGGCCGTCTAGACGGTCCACACCGCTTGCGCACAGCTGAAACACCTGAGACCCCAAATGAGGGAAGGGGATCACTCGGGGGGGTGGGGCCTGGTGCCTGCAAGTGCGTCTGCGGGTTACTGACTGAAATCTAAATAACATACATTCGAAAAATAGTGATGTGCACAGATGATGGCACTGGGGTAGATGATTGTTCTCATTGTTAAGAAAAGAACACTATTTTTAATTAAAAATAATTTGAGAATAAAATAAAATAGTTTACTCTGAGAATTTATAGACTGTAATCAAGAGTGTGGACCTAGTGGAAATGCTGTCTCCTATTTCAGGAGGTCTCATGCCCATTGGGATGCATGAACATTGTACCAAGCTGAGTTTTCCTTTCATTCATTGTGGGCAGACAATATTCATTTGATTATCAACAATCTTAACCCTACCAACTGTTCTGGCGATCCCCACCCTTCTGGCTCAATGAAGGAGTGTGTTGAAACACTCATTGCTTTGATTTTGAACATTGTAAAACAATGTTTGACCCACCTGTGTGTGCCAAGTGCAAGCCTACTGAAAACACAGCCTTTCTCCTGATGGTTCTAAACAGAGCAGCATCCCTACAGCCAATCAGGTGAGCCAGCCAATCAGGTAGCTAGGAACGCAGGCTGAAACCAGCAATCTCAGCCCGTGTTTCATGCTGCCAGATGGTCGATTCCCCCTACCACATCTCCCACCCCCGCCCTCCATCCCTCTTTTTTTCCCACCTTCCCACCCCTCACTTACCACATTTCTGTGGTTGAGAGTGTCGCCAGTGCAGCCGCTCCTTCTTCTCAGCTCCCGCAGGCCACCATGGAAAGGGAAGAGGGCTCCATACGCAGCCCCGCCTTCCCTTTCCATAGTGGCCATCTTGGAAAAGTATTTTCCTTCATTCAAAGGGACGCGCGCGTTGTTCTTTTGAATGAAGGAAAATACTTTTCTTTTAGCATCCCGGGTTACCGCTTTGGAAATCCGGGGGGCTAATAGTCTTAATCCCCATTCCAAGTGCTGCAACAGGAGTAATGGCTGGTGCCCTCGTTATCCGCCCTCGCTTCTCTCAGGCTGATAACTTGAGCTGCTGGGTCGTTACCCCCGTTCCAGCCCTTGGAGCGGGGGATTAATCCCATATTCTAACATTCTCAGGGATAAGCATTCTGGTTTCAAACCAACGAGAAGGAACTTAAACTGCACTGCTTGATGTAAGGAAAAGATCTTTACAGCTGATTGAAGGCAATGGATCAGGCACACTATTGCTGCATGATCTATCGCTTTCACACAGTGGAACATTCATTTCTTATGGAGAGACTGCATTCAATGGCAGGGCGGGCTCAGAAATCTAGAGAATGGATGAAGTCTTTTCTGCAGGACAGGGAATCAGTGAGATTAGCTGCCTTTGAATCCTCTATTTGGACAACGGATGACAGGGTACCTCAGGGTTCTTGCCTTTGCCCATATTGTTGGATGTGTAAATGAAGCCCTTCCATGACATCGTAATCCCGGAAGGAGTATCGTTTCATAATTATGCAGAAAATATACAAGTCATCTTTCAACTGAAGGGCACACCAGATTAAAACATGAACCACTACCAGCAAATATTTACATTGATGTGCTATGGATGTGTGATAAATAGGTCTGTTTAATTCAGAATAAAACCCAATGGGCCTCATTCTAAGTCCAGCGGTAGCCGTGCCGGTAAAACCTGCAGGCTGTCGCCAGACTCGGGAATGATTTCCGCCGCCTGACTTCACGGAAACACCGAAAAATGCAAATCCCCATTGAGACCGGCACACTTATAATGAGCCCCAATATCTTCGTACCCACTCAGATGATTTAAGGCATAAAAGTAAAATATCATATGATCCTTTTCGGTCTCCGGTGCATGAACTACTGCCCAAGAGATGGTAAAATCTTTGGTTGTCACCCTGTAGGCAACCCTGTCAATAGCAGTACATGCCAACTCCATCATCAGTTCCTTTAATCATCATCATGGCCAACATTGCCCAGACCATAATCAGAGCCTAACTAGATTAAGATAACATCTTCTTTTTTTGGGAACAAGTAAGGGCAACATTTTGAGACTACACATTCTCCGAAACACTGCTGCAATGAGTCTTATTAGGACTTTTGAGCAGGCCTGGATTACTTCGGTCTTGGGTGACTGCACTGGTTGATGGCGTAAGACAGAATCCTGTTCAGAACCTTGGACGCAAAGCATTATGTGGCCCATCTCCAGACTATTGGGCCATCCAAATTCAATGCTACAATTCTAAGAGGCAGCAACGTTCTTGCAATAAATGGTTAGAAATAGTCCCAAACTAAAATGGACGAACGCTCTGGGGTGCGCTTGCTAACCTCAAGCTTCTGTCGTGTGGAACTATCTTCCGACTGAGATGCGTAAGATTGAAAGCTATATGTCCTTCCAGAAATAATTAAAAACACTCTTATTTGAGTTGTTGTGCTCTTTACTTCTATGCCCATGCATTCGCACTGTGAGGCCTGTCGTTGGTCGTTGTTGAGTCTTATGAATAGAATAGAACAGAATGCAATGCAATGCAATACAATACAACATAATATAATGCAACACAAGACAATACAATAGGGCACACTAGAAAAGCGCATGTGTGTTTACGAGACGACAACATTAGGAATGATAGTGCTATAATTGCATTTTTTAGAGAGAGTTAAATGAGTGCATGTGAGCACCTGCTGACTAGGCCTGAGGATGTGGGTGGTGACTGGTGTGCGAGAACCACGTCCTTTGTGATCTCCATGCTGATGTTTGCACCGTGGGAAGCATGGTGTGATATCACAGGGCAGATGTGTGGTGATGGCTATATTGGGAACTCATCTCTTGTGAAAGTCTCTTTCTAGAAGGCCACTTGCTTTGCTGTGCTCTTGTTGCTCTGGTTGTTTAAACCCAGACGTTCCACTGCTGAAAAGTGCATTGGCTTTTTGATGCCAGGACATATTAAAGTGTGGTGGATAGCTTTCAAAACATGTTTTTTGAAGTTAAGAGTCCTCAGTTGTGGTGAAGACGATAATTAGTCTCCGCCTACAACATATGGCTGAAATGTAACTCACAATGCCTGCTGAATGCACCCTAAATGTATAAAACAGATTCGCTGGTGCGTGGCCATTACTGCACTAATACTTGGGCCCGTCAGCTAATGAATCTACATAATCGGTGGTCCTCAAGATGAAGGAAGAACACAATGAAGGCCTATTAGAAGGTAAATACCATCGAACTATCGAACTACACATCTCCCCTCCCAACACTGCCCCAGCCTCGGAGAGGCGTTTCTGCAATGGACGCTCGGTGTGTCACGGTCTAGACCGGGAACCATACGTCTGGAAACAAAGCCGCTTACAGGTTGCTCTGGAGAGAAGCCTGCTGGCTTCATTGTCTGAACATGTCCAGTTGTTTTCGCAAAGGTTTCAGATTCTCGCTCTGGTGCGCGCGATCCATTCATTTGCTTCCTAAGCCTCCATTTCCTGTCTAGCTGAAAACACAGAGCTTGCGGGTTTCCTGCGAGCGACGGTGAAACCGAATAGGGTTCACCCTTTCACAGCAAAGTATTGTGGTTGGTAAAATGTTAACTGCGAATTTGAAATCTCGTTTAACCTTTGATCTCATCGGATAGTGTGCCTGAGCCGTAACGTTGCTGGATATATGCCGTGGCATTATTTAAAAAAAACTTGAAATTACATTTCTTTGAATTTCGGTCTAATGAATTTTGGAATTTGAATTTACGCTTGGATTCTTAATGTGTTTGTGTGGTACTATAGTACTAACATCTTGAATTCTTTGGAAATAGCGTTCCACTAATATACGCAATACAAGTCAACAAACCATACTGTACCCTCATGTTTGATTCTGTATTGTTAGATGGACTGTACATCCATTACATAAAGTCTTCGCCCAAGTGGACATCCGTTATTTCGCCCCGTTTGTGCCACCATACATTTTTGGTATTTCAGAAACTATTCGTTTCCCTTTCGTAATCGCAATACGTTCTGTGCTCTTGGTCCATGCACATTTTGACAAAGGTGGGGCTCGTTATCATGAGGTTCATGCATATGTTTGCCAGTAGAGAGCTCCTTATCATGAGATAAAAGCCAGCGCTTAAGAGCCAATCTAGAAAGTACACAGTGTGACCTATCATTTTTGTCTGCCATGGATAGTCCTGTGGGGGCTTATCTCCAGCCTGATCGCTACGACCTGTGGGGATGAGGAATGGGGAATGCTTGCAGGTGTGCTGCGTACAATGAGGAGACATCCTGTACATCCAGAACAGGACTGCAGACTTGTCCTTGGCCTCAAGCGCCTGGATCTATCTTTCAGCCCTGAAATCTCTCCTCTGGCTCCCTCTGGCTGCAAGGATCAGGTTCTAGACCCTCTGCATTGTCCACAAGGCTTTCTGGGGCAGGGGACTACACTACATCCAACTTTCTCTTCCTAAACATCTCCCTTCTCGAACCCTCCTCTCATCCACCTCCAACACTCTCTGAGGCTCAGATGCTTCTTCATACAGAGAGTGGGGGTAGATCGCTCTCTTCGGCTGGGGCCTCCCTCTGGAACAGCCTCTCTCAAACTTGAGCAGGACCACCTAAGGTTCCAGAAGCAGCTCAAGACCTTTTCACTTTCGATTTCCCTCTCCCGCTTCCTGTCTGCTTCACACTCTGGTTACCTGGCTACACACTGAACTCATAGGACCAGGCTCCTGCACAACCAGTTGCCCTTGCACTGCCTCAGGGCCTCCCAACCACTTAAGGGACTGAATATGCAACCCTACAGTCCCCTGACTCTCTGCACTTATGAGCCACATGCTGAAACAAATAAGCTGCTAGCACTCCCCTGGCCCCCTTCCCTCCTGGCACGATCTGAATGACACAAGGCCTAGGAAGCTCTCAGCTGGGGGTAAACACGCCATACTCATGATTGGGCGGACCCTACTGCCCAATTCGTGATGAGGCCCATAGTCTCTTAGCTTCTGTGGGGGCATTGGTACCACCCTCAGGTGGTATTGGTCATGCTGCCAGGCCA
Source organism: Ambystoma mexicanum (assembly GCF_040938575.1). NCBI lineage: Eukaryota > Metazoa > Chordata > Amphibia > Caudata > Ambystomatidae > Ambystoma > Ambystoma mexicanum. The sequence goes on along the minus strand of NC_090929.1, from coordinate 1,001,627,916 downwards.
CCAAGATTGGGGAAGCACAGGGCAGCTGGGCTTCTTCTGGAGCTGGGGCTGGTCTGTCAGCATTGGCTCCCCCCTTCGGCTGTGCAAGGGGGTGCCCTGCCCCTCTCTCCTGACCCAGTTCTGCTTCCACTGTTTCTTGTCCTTCCAAACCTCTTTGTTCGGATTGTTCTGGGTTTTCTCTCCACACTGTCATAGGTAACCTCTTGAACCATGACTTTTACCTTTTTATCGACTTGCCATCATGACCAGCTGTGATCATGGTCCCTTTCCGTCGGGTCATCATCCAGGGGGTTGCGTCGAAAGGGCTTGCTAGCTTTGTTCTTGATGCATTTTGGAAGACCAGCACCTGTTCCCTGACCTTGTGGTGGGATCCCCTGTCCCATTCCCATTACTTGCTTCTCATCCGTTAATTCGCTCGGATTCGCTTTGTGTGTGTCATTTGTCTATTTCCTTTGTCCGGATGCAGCGGTGGTGTGATATTAAGGAATGTAGCACAGTCCCGAACATGAGGTCTGCCGAGGGGATGTTGGTTAATGTGTAGGGGTGTCAACCGGTAGTTTCTGAGGAAATGGTATAGTACCAAATTTCCATGGGGCATTTTGGACCTATGCAATCCTGAGAACTTTTTTGATGGTTCTCATGAAACATTTGGTGTCTCCATTTGCCAGGTGCCACTGAGGCGTGATACAGTGCTGTACTCTTTGAAGGTCATCCAGATACTTTGCAAACTCTCCACCTTGAAATGCGGGCCAGTTGTCACTTTTTATGGACTTGGGTAGTCTGTGTGTTTGGCCAGCAAAACACCACTTCCGCTGCAATTGAGGGGACTACCTCCACTTCAGGAATACTTACAGAGGAGATAGGTCCCTTACTGCACAGTGCAAAAGTCAATGCTAATTGCCTCCCATCATGATGTGCCTCTTGGGGATGACTTTATTGGTTCAGGTCTTGGCAGGTGCCCCTGTGGCCTGACACGGGAGGCATGAAGATATGATTGCTTCTACTCTGGCATCCACCCACAGTAAGCACACTCGGTTCCTCACTGATGGTTTTATCCTTAGGGTGCCCTGATGGCCAACGTGGGTTGATTGCAGCGATCCTGTCCTGCAGACTGAGTGGCAATAGGATGCACGTGCCCCCTCAGTATGAGTCCTTCACTCGTGATGGGCATTTCCAGTTCGTGGTGGACCATGATTGCCCCGGCCAGGAAATCCTTTGCCACTCTTGTGTGGTTGTTGTTGTTTTGTAGAAAAGAGTTCCACTCTCCTGCCAGTATTGAGTTCTTTACCAGGTTGCAGCAAGGGTCAATGTTTAGGCCTCCACTATGTCTGACATACTGACTGCCTTAAGCTTTGTTGCTTGAATGACAAGGCAGATGTGCACCTCTGTTTCTGTGGACTCAATTATTTCCTGGGCCATGGTGGTGGGAGGGTGTCTGGACAGGAAGTCTGCAGAGTTGTCTGATCCTACCGGTATATGAGGCCAAAGTCATATTATTGTAGTTGCAGCAGCCATTTCCCAATCCGTGCCCCGGGGTGAGATGCTTAGCCAGTGAAAATGGGGACCAATGGCTTGTGGTCCATTTATGTTCTACATTTCTGTCTGTAAGGTACAGGTGAAAATGCCTGCACCTACACAGGACGGCAATGGCTTCTTCGTTGATGTGTGAGTTACATTGTTCTGTGGGGGTCAAAGACCAGGACGCATATTCCACATGTTGAACCTCTCCTGTCGGGGACTTTTGTACCAGGATGGCTCCCAAGCCACAGGGCTCGCGTCCACATATAGCTCTGTTTGTAGTCAGGTGGCATAGTGTGCCATGGTGGTACTGGCAGATAGCAACTCTTTGATTTCCTTGAATGCTTCTTGGCATGGCTTGTTCCACTCACATCTGGCACCCAATTTGGTCAAGTCATACAGCGGTTCTGAGAGCATTGCTAGGTTGTTGATTAACCTCCTGCATTATGTCGCAATCCCGAGGAATCTGTGCACCTCGTTGAGCGTGGTAGGTTACGCTGCTCCCTTGATGTCAGCAACCTTGAAGGGGTCTGCTGATACATCCTTGCTGTTGACACATAGCCAAAGAAAATCAGCTCTTCTTTAAGGAACCAGCATTTGTCATTGTGGATGGAGAAACCAACTATGTCAAGCTGGATGAAGAAAGTTGCCAGCCTGCACAAGTGTTCCGCTCTGTCCTTTGCGTGGATGAGGATGTCATCACTGACACTCAGGACCCCCTGGAGGCCCTTTAGTATGGTCTATATGTAAATCTTTCACTTTGGAGGAGAACTTTAACTGTTTTTGCCTCCTCAATCCCAGGTGCGTCAAGAATGTTATGATGTTACTCAAGTCCCTATGTAGCTTGAACTGATGGTAGACTGTGTTCAGGTCTATCTTTGATAAGATTTTGGACCCCCGTGAGGTTGGCAATGATCTTGTCCAGTGTTGGGGTGATGTCTTTCTCCTGGATGATAGCAGCATTCGGGAGATGCATGTCAATGCATATTTTGATCTTCCCTGCTTGTTTAGGCTTTTTAGTTACGACCATCGGGGAGACCCAGGGTGTGGGCACTATCACTTACTCTATTATTCTAGCTCTTTACAGTTCACACATTTCTTTTGCAACCAGGTCTCTCGTGTGGAATGGCATTCTCCAGTGTCGCACCTCCTGGGGCTGTATGGTTGTGTCAATGTGTAACTTGACCACCTTGTCTTTTAAGCACCCGATTCCCTGGAGAAGGTTGGGGTGGTTTGTCAACAGGTCACGTATGCTGTTGTTGTCCGTGACATCACAGATGGATTTGATCAGCCCTAGCTGCCCCATGGAGCTCCAGATGAGCAGGCACTCGATGCCCACATCCACGACATACATCTTGGGTTGGTCCACCCCTCCTGCTGAGCGCAATGTGAAACTGACCCACAATCAGTGGGGGCTTCTTGTTGCCATATGCATATAGCTGTGTGCTGGTGTTCATCAGTGCCGGCTGGGGCTCCATCTGTCGTAGTGTCTCGAGGGGCATCAGGTCCACTGATGCTACGGTTTTGATGGTCATCATCACACTTTGCTTGCCCACTTGTATGGCGCAACGGGGTCTTCTCTTCTTCATTTGCCTCCACTCTTGATCCAGCCTGGCTATGAGGTGTACTTTTCCTTTCTTTTTCCCAGGCTGTTGAGCTGTAATTGCCGCCATCGTTCTGTCATCTTTGTCTCCAGATTCCGCCAATGAGGAGTTGTTCACAGCCTTAACCTGCCATGCCTTCACCTGTTTCTTCTTCTTCTGTGCTTTCCTCGAAGCTGGTGGCCGTTGGCTCACTGGGGTACCCAATGACTGGCATAACTTGGCGTAGCGACCGAGGTGGCCACATGCGCTGCACGTGGCACCCTCCGCTGGGCAGTTTCGCCTACCATGACGTTGCCCATCAAACCATCCACAGTTATTGGGTACTGGAATTCTAGAACACCACACAGGAGACTGGCTCATCTCCCTCTCGTCTCCTCTCAGTGGTGGCCAGTTGGTGATCGACACAATCATGAGCACTGGTGTTAGCTGCAATTTCTGCAGGTCCTGTTCATGTGGGCAGCTGTGGCATGTGAGCGCTCTCTTTGGCAGCCACTTTCCAGTATGGGAGATAGAGGGTTGCCTTTCTCACTCAGTATGATTCTTTGTAATTTCTCTGAGTTCATTCCATTGATCTGGCGTCTGATGTCCTTCTCGGTTTCCTCAAATTTGCATGACAGGGCCAACCGACGCAGTCATGTGTGGTATGCATTGAGGGTTTCTGATTCGCAGCATACCTTCATGCAGAAGGTGAATATTTCATAATCTGGGTTGAGTTGGGGCATAAAGTGGTTGGCGATAGTGTATTTTGCTGCCTTGTATTCATCATTGTCTAGCGCACATGGTAGTCAATTGAAAATGTGCAGTGTGTCCCTCCCCACGTTCAGCAAAAGGTGAGAGTGTATCTTCCTTGGCATGGCTACATCCATGCAATCCATGCAATCCATGACCATCTCGAATTTCTTGATCCAGAGGGCCCATATGGGCACAGCAGATGAAGGTTCTGCATATGGGTCAAACAGGGCCATTGACATGCCCTGTGCACTTGTTGGGGGATTGGGGCTGATAATAGGTGCCAGTCTGGCAGGAGTGGATGGGCCTCACATGGCAGCCATCTTCAGGTGCTCTGTCATGTGAAGCTGGAGCGGGAATTTCAGCGCATACGCTGATTGCATGAGAAGACATCCAGCCTGGTTAGCATCTGCTCATGCCTTACGTTCACATGTATGGGAGCTCGATGTCACATTTATTGTCACATCCTGCTCTGACACGGTGACATGATTCAGAACATACCAGATATGATGGATATTGAGTAGGGCTTGTTGACATGGACCTTTCCTGGGGGTAAAGAGGAAGGGTAGATGGAAGGAAACATCTTCACCCCCTGCCGTTCTGCCTGGATTGAAGAATTTACTATTGGGCCCCTTCTGCAGCTTGGGTTGGGAGGAATCTGACCCAATCCGAGAGGTAGAAAATTACACAAAAATGTCAAGCCAATTCAGAGGCTGAAGTTTTTCATGCGCTCTGTTTGGCTGAAACAGGTGACATTTCCACCAATCAAAGCACACAGAAAGTGTCAAATTCCTAATTGGATGAAACCTTTCCCTATACACCTTTGACTGTGAAGGGCAAAAAAACAAGATGTATCCTTATGGCTTCTGTCCAGCCAACAATGTGGAATGCAGGGGTGGGTTCTGCAAATTTGGCTCACCAGCAACATTTTTACCCACACCTCAAAATGTTAAGAATAAATCTTAAATATCTTAAACTAACATGACATGGTGAAAGGTGGAGCAAAGGAGTCGGAGACACATCAAACCTGGAGGGACAGGGGACACCTCGGGGACTTTGCTACAGACACAAGCCAGCCCATATTCAAACTAACATAAGTCAATGCCAGCCAAGTGTTGAAGCCTTAAAGCGCTGATAAAAACACATATATCTAATACATTTTAAAAGAAAACCCCAGCAATAAGGGCAGTTTTAAAAACGGCCACACTGCAAAAAAGTTATAGATTTCTCAACTATGCCACAATATTTAAAGCTGATTGTAAACAAGCTTTCATCAAAACAGTGTTAGGCAAAGTTTCTTTGCACTGCTAGAATACACTTTCAAAGGTTTGAGATCTTACAGCAGGGAATTTGAGGAACAAAAGTTTTCTTAATATCTTTCATGATATCGATGTAGTTGTAGTGAAGGGGCTTTCAAAGTGATCTGTGGACATGTTTTAGTCTCGAAGAATGTTTTGAATTGTATACTAAAGAATGGTTGCCTTGTGTTAAAAAGGGTAAAATCAGTATTTGAATGAGGTTTCTCCAAATAAGGAAATACAACTCAGGGATATGTTTCTACACTGTTGGACCCCTGTAACATTAGGGGCATTAGACACAGGTTTAGTTTTCTCCAAAATATATTTTGGGTTAAAAAAACAAATAATCCAAATATTATTGTCCGTCAAAAACAATGTTGTTGTAGGATTATCTCTATGAGTATTCATTGGTGGACAAAGTCACCCTGCTGGTGTCCTATACCATGAAGGTTGTATAGTGGAAAGAAACTCAGTGTGATTTGTTTTTCCATTGGCATGCCACTGCTTACAGAAGCTCACAGTGGTAGTATCGCAGGGCTACAACAGGACAGTACTGGTAGAATCTCACTCAAAATGCTGCCAATAACACATGATGAGTGAGAGGAGACCAGGACAGACATGCCCACACCAGTCACATGCATCCTGTATTGACACTGTCACACAACATTCACAGGTAGAATTGACAGTGGTTTGCAGATCAGATTATTCATGAAAAATCCCACCTACCCATAATCAATAATCTGAAACCCAAAATCTTTTCAAAACATATATTTTATTTGCATACATCTATACTACATAACACTGGTTTATTTACACATGTATGAACAATCATAAGCGAGAAGTACATTTATCTAACACACATACAATTATGAAAACCATGTAATTCCACTTAGACCGATCAGCCCTATCTCCCTTCGCTAACAGCACCAGTTTTCTTGTACTTCATCTTCTCTCCTTGGAAAAACAGCCACAGAGTAAAATCTGCCAATTATTGAGTGAATGGGGGGAGTCTAAAATGCACACTGCATGCCACAGTGAACGTTGATATAGAAGTACAAATAAAAACATCAACTCGCCAATAAACACTGAGGGGTTGATCCATTTCTTCTAGGGCCATAAAACTATAGTATGTCAGAGTGTGTTATATATGTGAGTGCCTATCCAGAAATATTTTGTTTCTGTGTCTATGCACACAGGGCCATTCCTAGTATGTGTGGGGCCAAGTGCAGCAATTCAAGTGTGGGAACCCTCTAATGTTTATATTGTGACATCACAGGAAATGACATCATGGAAAATTACATCGCTAGAAAAATAATGTACTTACCTCTGTAAACACAATTTTTCACAACATATTTTGACTATTGCTATTCCTCCATCTGGAAACATGTAGAAACCTAAAATAAACATGCACAGAAGTAAAACAGCAATGGTAAAATAACTAAAGTGTCTAAAAGTGATTTAATTAGTAGTGTGAGCTATTCAAGAAAATGTATGTGTGAAACAAAGCAATCTAGTAGCTAATGGAAGATCCCTCCACTGACACAGAAGATGAAGCAGCAAAGAAACTCCATGGGAGCTTTCTGAAGACATTAAAGACTCTTAAGGAGTTGTAGTGGGTAGACCCTCCCCTTTAAAATAGTCGGAAAGGAAAGTCAAGAAAACATGAGCATGAGAAGATAGGTGGGGAGACGTTAGGAACTGGGGAGATACAATCAAAACCAAGAGAAGGAGATAAGGAGCGGAAAATGGAGAAATAGAGGAGGAAAAGGAGAATGCACAGACACTAAGCAAAGCATTGGAAGGGCAAAATATACAGAAAGGATGTCACATGACCATTTGGGAAGGAAGGGGGTGGTGATGGGTAGCAGGATGTGTGGCAGAGACAAAGAGCATGCACGTGGTAGCGAAGGAGTAATGAGTTCAAGCTAGAGCTGGAATGAAAAAAGAACATGCTGAATGAACGCAGGGGCTGGTTGGGGCAGAACCGGAGTCTATACAGTCTCCTGGAATAAATACAGTAAAACCCCTTCATCTTTAGCGTAGACGGGGCTAAACAAGGTCATTTTACGTACTTTTGAATGCTGCCTCACATATCCACACCAGTGACCAGGGGCAGAGAGGGTCATTGATCAGTTGTGTACACTAATCTGCATTAGAATTCAATTACAACTCAGTCCACCTCATAAAAGCATTTACAAAACATGGCAGTCAGCAATATCCATATAAAAGCCTGCAAATAATATTCTCAGTACAGGCTCGTTGGGACATCACAACTGACCTGCAGTATGAAAATGACATCACGACTGCTCTGTAATCAGTTATTACACTACAATTGCGACTTCACAATGCCTGCTGTTTGAGGCAGCAGAGATAATTCCAGCTGTCCCTGCACCATTTAGCTGGGCCAACCTTTCCATATTCCATTCTTGTAAAATAATTGTTTGCTATACCGTACAGCCATTCATTGACCAGGAAATATTTTATTGTACAATGTTTAGTTTGTGCACTGCTGGAGTTTAACACATACAAGCAAGAATCAGTATCAAATTGTTTATTAAACATGAAAATGTTTTCAATTAATTCTTATACTGCTTAAAGTATTTTCTTGCAACACATTAGAAGCTGCATATTAGCTTTTTTGAATCCAGATTGTAAATGGATTATATGGATTGGCAGAGGGTTAGCGTCTTACATTATATTAAGCAGAAGGTTATCTATTAAAGTGGATGACAGTATGGCAATGTATTATACAGAATAAAATTCCCACCTACTACATATAAAAATGATATTGAAAATCACCTCGGAGTGCTGTGACCTTCTGCCTTGTTCTTCTATTTGATAATGGAACTCGTCAGGGACTTGCAATAGCCTGCTAACAAATAGAAAGGGGTACTTTGTGCCATATATATAGCATAGGAATCTGCATCTTCTCTACTTGTAATATCCTGGAGCCCTTGTTACAAAATATAAAGGGTGCATTATGCATGGTTTCCAGAACAAAGCCTATATTAAAATGCTTAGAATGTAATCGTGTTCATGGCACAGGCGAGGGCATGTAACTCCATGTTTCTTCAGCTCACTTTAAGAAGTTAGAACTGTTGCTGTCATGTGAGAATGGTCAACATAATATCAAAGCAAGTCAACATTTCCCATTATTGTATTGCTAAAAGTTGGAGTTTCACTTTTACTCAGAGCATTTAAGCTGCTAATTTGATCATGCAGGATGTTTACTTCCAATTGAAAATCAGTTTCTGAGGGTTATAATATAGAGCCAGCAACATGTACGACTAAATGCAGTGCTGCACTGAATGGGATGTGACTGTGTAACTTGTAAACAATCACCTTACTGCAATTTGCTTTATGAAACAGGACATGCAACATCACTGCTAAAACCCAGCTGGAACCATGATAGTGGCTTGAAGACATTTATGAGGAACCAATTCTATGCGAAGGATGTTCTCTACAGAACTCACATTTTCAACATTAGGAAAGGCATGCACTGGCTGTCAGTGGCTGCCCAAAAACAATTTAAAGTGGCTAATCTGGTGCATAAGTGTCTCCAAAGCAAAGCCTCTGTTTATCTTCAGGAAAAGCTTTGTCGTATACAAACAGAAAAGATCCCTGCAATCATGCAACATGAATCTCCTATGTTGTTCTGGATTTAAACAGACCAAAGGAAAATGCGAGCATAGTCTGGAACGCACTACCACCCAACTGCTCCGTCTGGCCTTTTCACTTGTTTTTGTGAGCCTGAGCTGCTACGATCACGACATCCTTATCAGTGGCGAGCCAAGGGGGGGGGGGTCTTCCACGGTCATCAGTGCAAGGAATCTCATCCATTTCTAGGTAATTATGGTTCTAAGTGAGGCAGTGATGGATTTGCCTATCTGATAGTCAGGAGGGGTCATTTCATGTGTAATGTTTCAATGTTAAAAGTGCATGCAGTTCTGAAATTACAAGTTTTTTTATAGTTGGATATTCACAACGCGTAACTCAAGGTCGGGTTGCCAGAGCTGATTACAGGTCATTCTATTCTTGAGATGTGCCTTTTGCAATTGTTTTTTTTCATGTTGACACTGGCAAATGGATTCCATGCATAGCTGTTACCATGTGTAATTGGTAAGTTTATCTAAGTTATCTGTCATGATAAAGACACAGTATAAAAATGACTTTGTCTTCTGATGCATCTTGTGACATGTGGTCATTCTATTTAATCTGCACACACAGACAAGTGCGCGATAGTGAATACTTTCATGGGAATGATTTGATGTGAACGATATAGTTAGAAAGTGAGCAGGTGTGCAGTATTTCATTTTGCATATTTACAGATGTGCAAATCTGTTATCAGGGCATTTTTTAGCATCATAGATAAATTGCTGAATGGTAAATTTACCGCCCAAGCCAAGTGTAATACGTCCAGCATCTGATATTACAAAAGACTGCCATGAAAGAAGACATTTGTTAAAATATATTCTGAGGAAAATTCCAACATTATAAAAGAGAATAATCACAAGAGGTGCTATGCTACAATAAATGGTGGTCAGACAAAAGGCCGAATACATAATACCGAATGTCAAAAATCTCGAAAAAAAAAATATCTAATTATTTATTAATTTATTTATATGTGTTTTTGGGGTCAGGTAAGTAAAAAAAATGGTTAAAATAAAAAAAAGGGGGGGTTGGGGAGGACCCCCCCATTTAAAAAAAAAAGTCATAAAAAAAATTCGATATTTTTTTTTTCGGCCTTTTGTTTTCGAGATTTTGGTTTTCGAGATTTTGGTATTCGGTATTATTACTATGAACCACAATAAATATCACCAAAGATTAAATGGGGGAGCGAGGGAAGATGCACATTTGATATAAATCAACGGGACCGCAAAACGCCAAATAAGACGTGAAACTGGGGCCTGCAGAGGGAAAGTTTGTCACATGGGTAATACTCATGCGATAACTACACGCATAAAGCTCTCAAAACAGCAGTATCACACCTGACTCTATCATTATCGTAGATCTCAACAAAGAGGACAGTGGCAAAAACTTATCCAGACTCTCTGTAGCAGAGATACATAGTAAATCTGGCAAATCCTTTCGAGGGCTGGGGGTGACTTGATTCAGAAAATAGTGAATCCTATTCCGGCCGTAAAGTGGGCGTATTTTATTGAGAACACATTTTTTAAGATCACGGCCTGTTCCTCCTGTATGAACAAAGATTCTGAACCCTGGCCGCTTCGTATGAGCTTCAAAATTGTGAAACAAGCTTTTCTTAACACCAAAACATCTAATGCATCAGGCCCTAATGGTTTAGCAAATTCAGTTCTGAAAAAAGATCCAAACAATTTGGCCCAGGTATTACTGACTCTTTTTTCCAGGGTTTGCAGGTCTTGCTCCATACCCTCGACATGGCGAAGGTCAGTCCTCATACCAGTCCACAAGAAGGGTCACCGGAAAGAAGTGACCAACTACCGCCTTTGGTCCATTCTGGACGTGACGGGCAAGATCTTTGTGACACTGGTACTCAGAGAGTTGGAGGCCTGGGCGATTGCCTATTAAGTGCTTAGCCCTGCTCAGACTGGATTCAGACAAGGATCCAGTACAACGCATAAAATTAGAGATCTAGGCTCATTGATCAATACCACTTTGAGTAATAAAGAAGCTACTCTATATGTAGTCTTCATAGATTTTTCTAGTGCTTTTTACCAGGCAGTGAGAGAGAAACTCTGGTCTAAGCTTGCTAGTCTAAATTGTCCCAGCTGGTTAACGCAGATCTTAAAAGCACTGCATAGTGAGAACAGTACTAGGGTTAGACTTAATAATATAACCTCTATATCTCTGACCTTCTTCAACGCATGGGGCTAAAGTCTAACTGTCCACCTAAGCTATGGAATTCTCCTATTATAGGCATGCTATATGCAGATGACCTGATACTGTTCTACAGAACACTGTCAGGCATCAAGAGCACGCTAGAGGAACTCCCACAGTATTCTTCCCAACTTGGACTTACCATCAATCTAAGGACGACTAAGATAATGTCGATAACCAGAAAGGGGCCAACCCGCTCTGGTATTGAAACCAGTCTGGGTACAATAGAATTGGTGATTCTTATTCTTATTTGTTCCTGGAATTCAATGTATCCTCTAATTACGATTGGATAATTGCACAAAAAAAGACGCAAGCTAAACCGCTGACGCTACAGGCCTGTAAATTTGCCAAGGGGAATGCAGGGTACATTATGGCCGGCATTGTAAAGTTGTACCAACAGTGCTTTGTGCTGGAAATGCTCTACGGCTATGCAGGACCTAAATTGGCTCAATATTTTAGAGGCCCATTATTGGCGGGCAGTATTAGGCTTAAGGCCGTCTTGCTCCTTGCAATATTTGAGACTCGAATTAGGCTTAACCTCACTGAGGAGAATGGCCCTGTGTGCTCGGGGTATTCTTTATCTGAAATCATGTACCTCACCTGTGTGTAAACTGCTTGCAGTAGAGGGAAATAAGTATGACTCAGAAAAGGTCCCCCTTGTGGGTAACTTTAACCATCTTAATGAATCCCTCTTTTTGGAGATTGGTTGGATTCATGCTACAAAGAGTGTGCGATCATATGTCTATTTGAAAAAATCATTTGTTTTTAAGTTAAATTACTGGGACTGGTGTGTAAATTATTCCCACTTAGAAAAGTTGAAAGGGTATGAGGCTGTGTCTCACTAAATGCATAGATACAGGAGGACACAGCCTTATTTACTCCTGTGTCCGGACCCGGATGTAAGGGACCTCTTGCTAAGGTTGTGTACCAACCAATTGTAGGTCCTTGCTATCACGGTTTCACACCAGGGTTTGGCACTAAAAGATAGGTCCTGTTGTATTTGTGGGAGACCTGAGCTTTTGGAGACTGTTAGGGCTCACCTCTTGCCCTAAATTGGGACCATTGTATATGAGTATGCAATGAGAGTGAAAATTGGTATATAGGTATGAGGTTATCTGTGGAGATTCATTTTGAGACTATTGTCTCAACTCATATACTATATCATCTCAGCTTGCCCTGTTTAAAGTGTGGACACATTTTAGGAACTTATTATCATCAAACTAATGTAATCAACAACCATATAGAGCTGTAGTGGTATTGTCCTCTTTCTTGTTTATTTTAGTGTTATATCTCATCTGATTTTATTCTATTGCAATTTACTGTTGCATGGTGTGACAAGTTATGATATTTTACTTTGTGATTTTATTTTCATTTCATTGTTATCTCAATATTTTGATGTTCTTATTTATGGGTGTTTGATGTTTTATTTGTATTGTGACAGTGATATTTGTTGGTTTAATGAATTTGGTTAGGTAATATGTGTTGATAAGTCTGTTATATTTTGTGTAAAGTTCAAATTTTGGACTAAAACACAATAAAATTATTATTATCATTAGAAAATATATCTAACATATTTGGTGCAGTGGCCATTGGGAATTTTAAAATAGTTAGTGGGCATGGCATTCATTAGGCATAGCCATTCTGCGCACTTTAAAATTACTTAGTGCTGTAAAGTGATAGTGCAGCACTGTGTGCAGTGTCATTATGTCCCAAGTTGAAGCTGATTTTTCTGATCTGACTAACTACCTTCAGGCAAAACTCCTTGTGCATGCGGTATGGTCTTCAGAAAATGCAACCCTATGGAAAGACAGGATACGCGGGGACGTGGAGAAAGAGTTACTGCAGGATATTGTTGGGGAAGGTACATCATACAAGTATGCCTTATGAGACTGTTTAAAGCTCCAGACTGAAAGGGGGAGAAGGATTGTATCATAAGGCAATGCGCAAAATTTTGGTTTCTCTTTCACCTTTCTTTGAAAATGCAAGGAAATGAAACTGAGTTAATTAGTAAATTGCAGGGAAGTTTGGAGGATGCAGTTGATCAAATAAAGTGCCTAAATGCGGAATTAGAGAGGTCTAATCCAGAATTGCAGTATAAATGTAACAATATGGATACTCAATTGGCCCAGAAGGAAAAACTATTTGATGAGCATGAGCAAGAATTGATGCACTTAAAGGGGGTTCTAGAAGCAATAAAACAAGACAAGGAAGATGCCATTTCAGAATTACAACCACTTAGAAAGAATAACATGGAGAAAGATAAGGAATTGCGTGCTGTAGAACAATAAATAGTTAAAGTATTTGAAGAGAATGACAATAAAGACGGGCTTTTGACCAGTGCCAGTGCAAATAAGCGAACTGCAGGCCGTGATCAATAAAATTAGGGATGAGAATTCTAATCTTTGTCAGGAGGCAGAACGGCTTCATGAACAATGCAAGAATCTGGAACAGCAAATATTTAGTCTTAAACCTCAGGAAAAGCGACAAGGCACTACTTTCAATAGAGTTGAGGGTAACTCCAGCTCTGCCCAAGGGAACAGTATACCAATAGCGATTCTTATGGCCAGACCTGATTATATCCTGCTGGGGAGGGTATGAGTCACCTGCCGGTGGTTACCATCAGTCCTTCCCACCAGAGAACAGAGTGACAGAATGATACACCCCAAAAGGCACCATGTAGCCCTATCAAAATCATGAAGTCAATCAAAACGTTGATGAAACCATTTAAAAAAAGGGAGCCGATTGATGCATGGAAGACCATTTAGAAACAGTCCACAATATATTCAAGGCCCTCCAGATACCTAGGGAACAGTATAGACAGTACTTTAACGTAATGTTTGATTCAGAAGCTCCTAGTGTCATTCAGGGTCTCAATCAAGAGGAACACCTATCATGGGCAGACTTTGAGAAAGAGGTTAGATATCAATTTTCACCTTACCGGACGATACAAGATGCCAAAAAAGCAGCGTATACAATGACTGCAAAGCCAGATATGTCCCCTCGCCAGTTCCTCCAAGATTTAAAAGGAGCATTTTCATGCTTTGATGTGACCTTTATTCTTTATTCTGTAGAATTTAAAACTGCATACTTGTATGGACTTCAAAAAGAAATTGTATCCCAAGTAATTCGTTAATTTGACTGGGAAAAATCATTAGAATGGATAATAGAACAGGGGACCAAACTATATGAAGTAATCTATTGTCAGAGAGAGGAAGGGTCTAAGAATAAAGAGCAGGGATTTCCTGTGGAAGTAAGATATGGACAAAATAAGAAGAGCCCGGTTGCCCAAAGGCTAGAAGATTTGCATGATTGTGCAGCATAATGTGCATCTGAGGGCACAGAAATATAATAAAGTTTGAATGAGTTTGAACAATCCCCACACAAGGCCTTCAATGAGGATGTATGTAGATATTTATCAACTGTGTAAGTAGATGGTTGTGCAAAACATGTGGAAAATAACACAGAAAAAGAGCTTGTGGTCAAATACAATGGGCAGTGCCCTTGTCATTTTCAGGGATTGATGTTACAACATGGCCATGATGCTATAACTGCAGGACACAGGGGTTCACAGAAAACTTTGAACATTTTAAAAGATTATGCTTATTGGCCACACATGTCCCAAGATGTTGAACTATATACCGGAGGGGTCTAATATGTGCACAGTTTCAACCTGCTTCATCTGCTCCTTGAGCACCATTAATGAAAAGGAGTTTGACCCTCCCATGTCTGATTTGCAAATCGACTATGTCGGGCCTGTTAAAAGATCGGCAAGGGGAAATCATTATATGTTAACGGTAGTTTGTTTAATGTCCAAATGCCCTTTGGCCCCACCTCCTCCTCCCTGCCCACAACGCCTCCCCAAATGGAGATGAGGGTTCCCAGAGAAAATATTTTCCATTTCCAGCACTGATTGTATTCATCTAACCCGCTTAATCACAATAGTAATGTAATATATCTGTTTTCCGAAAAGCTTTATTGCATTTGAAATGTAATGCCTTTTTCATGAGAAAAGCATGACCATAAATCTGGGATCCTGCAAGCCCAATAGTGAAAACCTCTCAGTTGTCTGAACAGAATGATATCAGGAGGTATTAAAACATGGCAAGAATACTTCCTCAGATGCCTCTGCGTCAGTAGAAACAATGGACATCAGCCATCTGATAAAAATCCCTGGTCTAAAGGGCAAATGGAAAGTTGATACATGTTTCAATCATGCAAGAAGTGTATTACATTATTCCTTT
Source organism: Ambystoma mexicanum (assembly GCF_040938575.1). NCBI lineage: Eukaryota > Metazoa > Chordata > Amphibia > Caudata > Ambystomatidae > Ambystoma > Ambystoma mexicanum. The sequence goes on along the minus strand of NC_090929.1, from coordinate 1,001,612,667 downwards.
TATTGTCTTCTTCAGGAGGACTAATATTGTTTTCTTTTCCCTGGATCAAATGCCACTTCCCGTCTGGAAGAGCAGAAAAATATATTAACACCTTGGCCAGGGTGAGCAACCAATCGGGTTGCTCAGATCGTGGCCAGAATCTTCTGACCAAAACCTGTGTTCCAAGCAACCTGATGACTGCTTCCTCCGTCCACCATCTTCCCTCCACCCTCCCTTCTCAATTCTTCTCATTTTAATCCCCCTGCCACCCCACTTATCTGGTTTCTGCAGGGGTAGCTCTAGCCGCCACTGCTGCTGCCACCTCCCGTTGTCCTGGCTGGCCACCATGCAAATAGACCTATGGTGGCCATCTTTAGTGAGTCTTTGGTTTGAATGAACGGGACGCTGCATCCCGCTCATTCAGAAAAATATGTTGCTGTCAGCAGTCGGGGTTACCGGATTGGAAACTAACGGAGCTAATAGCAATAACACCTGATTTGGCCCACCGGATCGGGTATTATTGCTAAAATATTCAGCGTTTTATTTCTTATGGGAAAACATCATTCACTATTTGCAAATGGGTCACATGTTTTTAAATCACTCAACCTACTTTCCATATGGGCAAGTGATTAATTTCACAGTTCACCAGAAATCAAAAGCAATTATTAGTATTTCTACTCTCATATGACCATTGATTTCTGTAGGCTGACTGCTTACATGTGGTCCAATTCCTCACTTCATTCATTAAAGGTATTTTTCCAGCATATTAGCAATTAGCAATGATCTCTCTCATTGATATTTCGTTTAAGGCCTTTGCCAATATGTTGTTACGAGAATTGAGGTCCTGAGCAGTGCCCACCCACCGCCTTCACCCACTACAAATAGGATTCAGGAGGGGAGTAGGCACCCTACAGAGTGGATTTTTCCTTGAGTGAAGTACATGGATACATTTTATGAGCCTGTATGTAAAGGAGAAAGTGCATGATATAGTCATACATAATGGGCCCAGATGAGTGGAGGCAGTCCATCTGGCTAAAGAGAAAATGTTTACCCTAATAAGTCGTAGTAAGAAATCTATTTCTCTGGGTCCAGATGGGCTATCTAACCTGACCCTTAAGTCAGATGTGAATTTGTGGTCCTAGGTCTTGTCTGAATTTGAAAACATTTTAATAACTCAAGTAATACCTACTTCCTGGAAGATGGCAGTGTTGATGCCCATTTTTAAGGGTAGGACAGATTTTTGCCAATTAATTACAGACTGATTTCATTTGGCATTCCAAAAGTAAGACTTCTGCTAATGTATTCCTGATGGATTTATAATGTTGGGCAGCTAATTCTGGCTGCCTAGATTCATATAAGTCCGGATTCAAGAAAGGTGTGGGGACGGCCCAAATAGTTTCACTGTTACATTGTTAGATAAGCATTCAAGGGCTCAGGGAATATTGACATACCTGGTGTTCCTTGACATATCTAACATGAACATGAAAAGGGGATTGCCCCAAATGTGGTACAGCTAATGAGGGGGTCTCAAATATGTGTTCACAAGGAAATACATAAGCTGTGAGAAATAAATTCAAAGAAAGCTACTAATTCTAATTGACTTGGTATCCAACAAATGGATATCCTTACCTGAAACTGACCAGGGTTGCCAAGAAAAACATACAGCAATGTGAAGTCACACCAAACACAACTTGTTGAAAAAAATATATTACAATTTTTATTACACAAAGGTAAATACATTTAACAAATACACAAAATCCTATGCTTTAAACAAATACATGATGGATGTATTTTCAACAAATACATTGAGAACACAGAATTCAACTTCATTAGTGAATATCCTGGTTTACCAATGCCTGAAACAAGTACATGAAGACAACAAAAGTCAACTTCTTTGGTGAATGTCCTGATTTGCCATAAAGATGGAAACCAAAAAGTTGAAAAAAGCCAGAGTGAACTAATCAATTCAGTTGATTATGCAGAAATATATAAATGCGGTAGTACAGGTCTGCCTACGTAAACATTTCACATTATTTTGGTGCAAAAGTAAGGGTCTCAACCAATAGTGATGTAGTAGGAAACAAAAATGAGTTTCATCAAGAAGAGACCACTGTTACATTTCGGCGGGCCACCTGTGGGGCCTCTTTAAAGAAACCACCTTCCTCGGGGCAGAGTAAATGATAATCCCTGCAGGGAAGCAGACAAAACAATCCATCACATAATGAATATGTACACATTTTTTTTTTTTAAGTAAAGATGTGACTTGCTGTATGCTTCTCAAACACATGACCTGGGTTTAACTTGTCTGGCCAAACAATTCTTAATTTGGAGAGGACTACTCATTTGAAACTACCTATGAGGGGAATTCATCAAAGGTAGAAATTCTTGACGCAAACTCGACCTCTGAATGAAGCGTGGTGCAGCAACGATTGGAGAAAATCACCAAGAGTCAGAAAGTGTGAGAGATAAAACAAATGAATGTTTGAGTCTACCGGATCTATCAGGGAAAGCAATAGAAACAGAGAATGGGAAAGAAAAAGATATACCTGAGTGTGAAGGTATATTAATTTCTCCTGTCAGGGCATCTGTCCTGAGTAAATCAAGGACAGTATCCAAAGTCCAACTTCGGAAACGAAGAGAGGACTGCCACAAGTTCTTAACAAAGAGATGTCCACCTTTGGAACATTCGTCCTGAAGTGGGAGAATGGAAGACCAGGCTCCCGTCCTTCACCTCTCGCGCTTGGCCTAGAGGGTCACGGCCCAGACACCCGCCGCGAGAAGAGTTTGTCCATTTACCAGACGACCAGGTACCCTGGTACAGGAACATACGGATGTGTCCATCTGCCTGCCCAGCAGCCCGCACTGGCCATGCCGACACCTGCGGCTCGGATCAGCTAGACTAAAATCCACACGTCGTTAGAGATGCCATGACGACCTAGACAACGGGAAGCACATCTGTACAAATATACACACTGAACATTTCCACACCAATCTACACGAAGAACATACTCAGTGCTCTGACGTAGGCGACAGGCATATTCACGGACGTGCATCTTTATTATTTTTACATAGGCTTTCAGAATGCAGAAACGCAAGACGCATCATGAACTCATCTATAACGCTTGCTCACGCTTCTCTTGAAACCCGTTACCACCATGAGGGGTATAATGGAAACACGATACTGGTCATGGAAATATATGCTATTATAACCTAAAAGCACCTATGCACCAAACGGACTACTTATGCACCAGGCCCGAGTAGGCCTCAAACAAGAGCTCCCGTGGACATTAACAAAGCAAGAGTCAGGTTGCTGATCCTGCAGAAAGAACCCGGTGGAGCAACCAGCCAAGGTCGCAATGTTGCAAACCCACATTCCAAGAACAAATCATCAAAGGCACGATGTTGCAACCTCGCACTCCGCGCCCCAACGATAAAGTCACGCCGGCAAATTAAACCAGACGCGCAGTAGAAAAAACAATATTAATTGTGCAGAATTCTGCCTCTTTCACGGTCCCTCCCCACGTGACCAAGCCGAACCTGACGAGATGCCAAAACCCAGGAGAGAAAAGGCGTCTGGGTCCCTCGCTACGAGACACAGGCCGATACACTTGAAAGGCTCAATGGACATCTGCTACAGTGGGAGCGTTCAGCCTTCCACCTATGAATAAATCCTCACATTGTCTGCACGTACCCATATTGAAACATTGTTGCAATCACAGGTACACCGAGAGCTGGGAACAATGGTGGTCCCAGGCTGGGAAGCTCACGGGTGCACCAATCAGAACATGGGGCTCTTATCTCAGACGTCAGTAATATTAGCCAATCCTCAGGAGTCTTCATGTAACAATTCTTATGTATCTAATTGTAGGGACAACCCAGATATACCACCTGACTACACCTTGTCCACTAATATCATTCTCTATATGTGTACTATACTAACCCTACCACTCGAGCAACCAATTAAGAGTGGCGATAGGTTTTTTGTTAACTTTCTGAAGTGACGCAAGTAGCGCGTCATAATGCAGTAAAAAGGGCCTGCGAGCCCCACGATTGTGTGTGTGTCAGGACGAACGCGTGCGCTCCTTGACCCATCCCTGCCGTTTTGTCTAAATAAACAGCAGAGTCACCTTGCTCCTTGTGTGTGTCTCATACTCTATCTCATCTGGGATATACGGGAGGAGTTGGGGCCTCCCTGCCCGGAGGTCTGCGGACGGCCCGGCCGACCCCGGCAGAATTTCCCCCCGACAAGTTGGAGGCACTGCTGAGATCTGTTTAAGATCGACTTTTATTTTTAATTTTTCCAGGCACTCCCGTTGCGAGGAGGCCCGGCGGCGCGGCCCCCTCTGCCGTTGCCCCCTTCTGAGGACTACAGGACCATCGCGGAGCTGCGAGAAGACCGGACAGCGCAATCCGGATATTGGCCCTCGGGAGCCGGTTGAGAAGTATCCCGCCCGCGGTCGGCGAGTGTCCAGACGTGGTCCAGACGAGGGGAGGTGGCGAGCCGCTTGGAGGGGAGCACGCAGTCGAGCGGCCCTGCATCGAGAGAACTTGGTGAGCATGACACGCACAACAAGCAATGCGAAATTGTGAGGGAGGGGGAGGAAGTAAATAAGGGAGGAGGGAGGTATTGTACAGATGTGCGGCGAAGGTTTAACTGAGTGTTGCCAATGGAATGAATGGTAGCGAAACGAGTGCGAGAGCAGTCGGCTACGTTACGCGAAAGAGGGGGGCGGGGCACGACAACATCACGTGCAGCCGCTCGTAAGACACTGATGGCCTAAATTGCGACTACGTGTGAGGGTGGGTGTGTGTGGTTTCCTACGATTTGACATTTATTGATCAATGAGTAGATGAGGTTCCCTATTGTTCGAGCAAGAAACTCGATAGGTAGATGACGTTTCCCTGTGGGCGGTAGCTAGTTACATAGTTGCCCAAAACGGAAGATAATTGGCTGGTTAAGCCCTCCTGTTGAGGGGCGTATCACACGCGAGGCGACGCAGCGTGCGCAGTCCGGTTATATTATTGATGAGATTACCTTGTTCCAGGAGAGACAGGAAGACAGCTGTAGGGTTAGCGGGGTAGATTGCAAGTGTATTTTGAACTTAAAGAACATAACAAGAATGTACCAGTAGCTCGAAGAAATCGGTGACGTCACCAGTAGGGATTTAATAGGATATCGCGAGCACAAGGAACTTTGGGTTTGAGAGTGGTGGGGAAGAGAAACATGATAAAGGAGCGGATACGGAGATAAACGATAAACGAGTGGATCGAAAGAGGAGAAGGGGAAAGGGGCGTGGCTGCGCACGGAGAACGCCGGCCACGGCAAGTGTAAAAGGGGGAGGAGAACGGAGAAACAGGACGACTGTATAAGATCGTCATAAGGGGTACGCAGCCGCGGGGGGCTGCGTGCGCTTCGGCCGCAGGGGGCCGTAGGGGAAGGAATATAATATAACATCATACATATATACATATATATTTGTTTTTATTGTTATGATTTTTTATTTTTTTTTATTATTTTTTTTTTATTATTATTGCATAATTTGTCAAAGGATTGTCGTAAGTCACCACACTTGCGGGGCAAGGTAAGCAATACAAGGTTGTATATTGTAAACTGCTAGTAAAGGGAAGGGTAACAAGGGGAGTGCCACTATGTCATACGGGAGAGGGTCGGGAGGGTGGGGGAACACCCTCACTACCCCACTACAACACATATGCACCACACTGCCACCACATAGGGAGAAATTAATTAAGTACAGCATAGAGTGGACTCAGGGGACGGACAATAAAATGTTAACACCATGGCCGCCTAATGGTAGTTTCGATCCATATGCCCAACATTCACTACTAAACCATCTGCACAATACATACAAGGGGAAGAAGTTGGCAAACCATGTGGAGGTGTTTAACTTATGGAGGATGTTCCAGGGGTCCCGACCAGGACCAAATGGAATGTTCACTATGGGGGAAACACCGGAAGAAAAGGAGATTAAGAAAGAAGGAACGGATGGGGAAAAGGGGTGTGAAAGCACAAAGAATACGGGGAACGGAGGACAGGGAGGAGAAAAGATTGATAAATCAGACGACATAAAAAAGGAACCGAGCAATGAGATACCCATAACACCGGGAGTGAAAACAGAGGGAGGAGGGTTGTACCCTTTAAGAGAATTAGGAGAAATAGAAGGACAGTTCAGGGCGGCTGAAGGATACTCGAACCCGGCATACAGCCCTCCACCATATGTGGCTCATAGGAAGATACCAATGGGGGAAGGGAGGATTGGAGAAGAGCAGACTGTAGAGATAGGAAACGATGAGTGGGTAGCTGCACAGATATTATTGAAATTACGAGGCTCACTAACTGGAGAAGAAAGGGAGGCGGTAAAGAGAACAAACGAGGATAGTGCCAGAGAGAGTGAAATGAGGGGAGAGGAGCTACTACGGCAGAAGGAAGAGATTTTGGAGGAAAGATTAGCAAAACTAAGGGATGAGCAGAATGAATTGATCAAACAACTTGAGAGGGAGGAAAGAGAGAGAGTGAGGAAAAGGAAAGAAGGTAAGAACGAATTGGAAAAATTAAGGGAACGAAATGAGGAGCAAAAGAGAGAAGCTGAAAGGGTAAAAGCAGCAGCAGATAGGGTATCAAGAGTAGTGCTGAGAGAGAAGAAGAAGGAAGAAGAAGAAAAGGAAAAGGAAATGGAAATATGGAGGAGGAGGGTACTATCAGAGACAGCTAAGAAATATGAAGAGGGGAAGGTAATAGAGAGTATAGTAGAAAGAGAAAGGGTGAAATGGGAAAGGAAGAAAGAGGATGAAAGAATATTGGAACAGATGAGCAACGAAGTAATGGAGGAATTGAAAAGGAAAAGGGAGGAAAATAGTAGGGAAATGGAGAAGAGAAGTGAAGGGGGAAGAGAAGGGAGGAGTAGGGAGAGTGAAAGATGGGGAGATGTATATAAAAGTAGAGAGGTAGCAACAACATCAGCACTAGGGGGAACAGTTGGTAACAACGGAAGGGGAGAAAGAGACCTAATAGACTTAAAAACAGTAACAATAAAAGGAAAAAAGGCAGAGTGGGGGGTGCCATTTATGAATGATTTTTGCAGTGAGGAGGAAGAAGGAGTGGAGAAGGATGGAGAAAGGGAAAGCTTAGATAAACTATACCTCACTAGAACAAACATAGATTCGCCATGGATGAGTAGAAGATGGGAGGAGCTGGAGAGAAGTAAGGAGGGAGTGAAAAGAATAGGGGAAACACAAACCCATGAAACCACGCCACCCACATCCCCATCACGCCCTCCCACGTCACACCCTACATGTTCAACCACCGCACGCTCACTGCACAGAATAAAGCTCGCGCCCTTCATGAACGAACTTACACCTTATACATGTCGGCTTAGGGACCTCCCTAGTCGCAGGCAAGACAGACAAATAAACATACCCATATTGAACACAGGAAATGACGAAAAAAGGGGAAAGGAAGAAGAGGGAGGTAGGAGCAGAGGTAGTAAGGAAGAATTTGAAGTAGTAAAGGAAACAGGGGAAGAGGAGGGGTGTGAAGACTCAATATTATGGAGCGTAAAGGGTGACACAAGACAGAATTTAATGCCACTGTTGGAGAGAGGAGGGGTTAGACCACAGTATGTACCTTGGAAACATACGGATAAAGAAAATATAAAATGTAGGCTCCCATCACTAAGTGGAGGTGCGGGTAAGTGGATATATGAAATGGAAAAACACACCGCAGGGCAGAAACTAGCAGTAGGAGATGTGAAGGGCCTGTTAATATCAATATTAGGGGATAGAGCGGATGACATTTGGAAGAGAGCGGGATTCCATGGGGTAACAATAACGAACACATCGCATGATGGGGCACCATTTGCAAACTGCAGACATGCGCTATGGCAGGCACTGAGAGTGCAGTACCCAGACACATCAGACATAGGAGCCATTACTTCCCGTAAGATGGGTGAAAATGAGGATCCTGTTGATTATATCCAGGATATTCAAGAGAAGTGGCGCATGGAAACTAGAGAACAATGGGACAAAACACCAGCCATATTTTATCATATACTAGTACAAGGGCTCCCAGAAGGAGTTCAGAAACAACTAAAGAAAGTAGTGGGGATGGAAGCAAAACCATGGCCAGAAATACAACTGACTATAGTACATCACTGCAGGACATGGCAAGGAAAAATGAAACAAAAGGAAGAGGACAGGAAAACAGAAGAGGCCAAACTAGTACAGAAAAAACTTACTAAATACACAATGGAAGGGGCACTAATAACTACGCCCACACCAGTGGCCCAAAGCCCAACGCAAGTAGTGGCTGCACAAGATCCCGCTCAAATAGCGCCTCCACAAAGTGTAATACAGTAAATGCCGCCTCTGCAATTACACGCACCAAACATGGGAGGAGGGTACCCAATGCAAGGAACTGGGTATTATAGTTATAACAGAGGGAGAGGAGGATTTATGAGAGGGAGAGGATACGGATATAATACCCAACAACAGGCTGGGGGACTTAGAAATTACTACCCCACAGGGCAACCCGTATACCAGGACAACACAGGGAGCTTCCCATGGCAAAGCAGGGAACCACCCGTGTGTTGGAGCTGCGGACTATTAGGACACATGTCACGTACGTGTAGGGTCAGGCCAGGAACACCAGCATGGAATGAACAAGCACAACCTAGGACCTCACAAGAACAGCAGGGCATACAACAACAGCAGATGTCACAACAAGGGAGTGACCCACAACAACAATCAACACAACAGCCACAAACATATTCACTGCCACAACAACAAATAACACAGCAACTGCCACCGCCACAACAACAAGTAGCGTTAATACAACCACCACCCCAAACTCAACAAACGCAATTGGGTAGGGTGACGGTGTTGGGACACAACCCTTATACAGGGAATGGCCAATCATTGTACCCCCAATAGGTCAGCCCACAGACGGCCTTGGTGTGTCCCATCCTGTCAGTAACACCTAATAGTGCGGAGGAACCACGCATAGAGGTAACGATAGGTGACAAAAAATTATCATTCCTTGTTGACACCGGGGCAACCCGGTCTTGCATAAGGGAAGGTAAATTTAAGATGTCAGGCGAAGCCATGAACACCCAAGGATTTTCTGGGGCTAAAGGGTTGGTTCCATTTACTGATAACGTTCCCTTATCTATTGGAGATTATGATCTGTCAGTCCCACTTTTGTATTATAGTGCCTCACCAGTAAATATACTGGGGAGGGACATAATGAACAGGTTGAATATGACGATCTCCTTTACAGAGGATGGCATAATTTGCTCTACTCCAGGGATTAACATGCTCGCAGCACGACAGATTTTGCAAGCATACTGTGGACAGACAGCGATTAGGGCGGAGCCAGTAGATGGCGAGCTATTCCAGTATGGCACAGACATGGCATTTGCATGGATGCCAGGGATAGAAGGGAAAATATGGAGGAGGCCAGCAGCCTATCTGTTCCGACCAGAAACACCAGTTAATGAACTGGAAGGAAAGGTGTTTGTAATGGACATTGAGAGCATTATTGCAACAGCTGATTATGTTGCTGTGCACGCCCAAGATAAAGAAGGGAGAGCATGGAGGGCAGTGATAGCACTAGCAGAAGGATGTAGGCTGACCCAGGTGTCAGATGAAGAGCTGTTCTCAGAAGAAAAGGAGGAAGGTGAAATGGTGTTCATGATGAGTGTAGAAATATGGCTAAGAGTGGCTCACAAACAAGTAGCAAAGAAAATTGCAATGGCACTTGAGGCACCCGCAGGCACCCCAGTCCCATTTTTTAAGGAGGATATGTCAAAGGTGCCCAAATCATTATGGACTATTAGCCCTTATGACGTGGGATGCATAAAAAGCATAGGGGGTGTAAGGATAAAATTGAAAAAAGGTGCCATACTACCAAGAGTGAAACAGTACCCATTGTCAAAAGAGGCAGATGAGGGCATATATGAAACCATAACGGCCCTTATAAACAATGGCATATTGGTCCCCTCAGAATCACCATGTAACACAGCTGTGTACCCGGTGCGCAAGGCTAAAGAGGGGTCTTGGCGCTTCATACAGGACCTCAGACCCTTGAACAACATAGTAGAAGCAGAGTATCCAGTAACAGCCAACCCGGCCACAATATTGTGTGGCATTCCAGCAGAAGCATCACGATTTACAGTGATTGACCTTAAAAATGCTTTTTTCTCAATACCATTACACCCAGACTCACAAGATTTGACAAGCTTCACTTACCGAAATACAAAGTGGAAACATACCAGATTACCACAGGGGTATTGTGAATCACCCTCAATTTTCAATAGAGTAATACAGATGGATTTGGGTAACGTTGAGGTGGAAAGCACAGTGCTACAGTATGTGGATGACATAATAATTTGCAGTACAAACGAAAGTAAATGTAGAGAGGACTCCTTAAAAATGTTGACAATATTGGCTGAAAAGGGGTACAAGGTAGACATGGAAAAGATACAATACTGTCAGGAACAGGTACTTTACATTGGCCAACTGATATCCCAACATGGAAGAAGGATTGCACCACAAAGAGCACAGGCCATCTCAAGCACTCCCGTGCCACAGACTGTGAGAGAACTGCAGCAATTTCTGGGGCTGTGCAACTACTGTAGAGCATGGGTATTTGATTACAGCTCATACATAGGACCCCTGCTTGAGGGTTTGAAGGAAGCAAATAAAGGGGAGAAAAAGTTGGGGTGGACTATGGAAATGAGGGAGGCATTTGACGAATTGAAAGACGCGATATCAACTGCTCCAGTACTGGCATCCCCAGACTATGAGCGACGCTTTTTTATATTTTCACATTGCGACTCAGCAGTGATGAAAGCAGTATTGGCCCAAAAAACGAGCATGGGCTATAAACCAGTAGCATTTTACAGCGGTCACTTAGACCCTGTGATGTTAGGCCACTTCCCTTGTGAACAAGGTCTTGCTGCAGCTGCTTTTGCAGTAGAAAAAGCATCAGCAATAACTATGGGGTGTCCAACTACACTGTTTGTGGAACATGCACTATTTGCGATATTGAATAAACCTAAGTCCACACTAACGACACAGAGGGCATCAGGTTATGAGATTATTTTGTCTAAAGCTGAACTAGCAATTGTTAGATGTAGCACGGTTAACCCTGCAAGGTTCCTAGCAGAAGTAATTGAAGAGGGAGATTACGCCCACGACTGCACCCAAATAACTGAAATGTACTCATGTACTAGGAAAGTTGAAGAAAACGCACTAGAGGGAGGTGAGCTTTTGTTTATTGATGGGTCATCAACTATTGATCAAGGAGATGGGATACGAAGGACTGGGGCAGCAGTAGTAAAAATGATGGAGGCGCCGGTGTGTGTGGCTATGAAGTGTGTACAATTACCACAGCATTACTCTGCTCAAGCCGCGGAACTGGTTGCACTAATATTGGCATTAAAGGAAAGTTTTAATAAAAGAGTAACCATATATTCCGACAGTGCATATGTTACATCCACTGTCCACTCAGGGTTATCAAAATGGAGAAGAAGAGGGTTTAGGAGAGCTGATGGCACTCCAGTACAACATGCCCTCTTGTTGGCTGAACTAATTGAAGTAATAAACGACCCCCAAGAACTAGCCCTAGTCAAATGCACCGCACACACCAATGGTGAAGACTACGTCTCAAAAGGGAATGCAGCAGCAGACGCACATGCGAAATATGCTGCATACTTTGGTGAGATATGGAACCCCACAGACTCACAGAGAGGGAGAGGGAGGGGAATAGCTAGGGAGATGTTAATAAGAGAAGGGTACACCCATCTCCCAGCCACACAGATTATGGAGCTACAAGCGGCTGCACCAATGGCCGAAAAAGAAGTATGGGTAAAAAGAGGATGTACAATGTCACCAACCGACGCACTATGGCGCCAGGGTGGCACTGGGAAAGTTGTAATACCGTTAGCACTGTTAAATACCGCCCTGAGCCAATTACATCACCCTGCCCATACAGGCAAGGAAATAATAGCAGCACGAATTAGAGAAGATTGGTTTTGTCCTGAGTTAAACTCCCATGTGTCAAATTTTATCAGCAATTGCCTCACATGTCAACAGTTTACGGCCGGTCATACTCTAAAAGTGATAAGAGGTACCATACCCCGGCCAGAAGGACCTTTTCGGCACCTTCACATTGACTATGTTGATATGATCAACATATGTCAAGGTAATAGGTATATGATTGTAGTAGTATGCCCATTTTCTAGGTGGATTGAAGCAGGGCCCTGTTCACACCCTGATGCGTTTAGAGCAGCCAAATTCATAGTAAGGGAGGTCTTCCCCAGGTGGGGAGTGTGCGAGGTGTTAAGATCAGACAACGGCCCACATTTCGCAAACGAAATGTTCCAGCATATCACATCCCTGCTGAACATTAAACACAAATTTGCATGTGCATACCACCCACAGGCTAATGGTGTATGTGAACGCCTGAATGGCTTATTGAAGGAGGCAATTGCAAAAATACAACAAACAACAAAGAAAAGTTGGTTGTATTGCCTTCCGTTAGCTTTATTTGAACTAAGAAATAGGCCAGGGTCCGACCACCACCTCACCCCTCACGAAGTGGTTACTGGACGTCAAATGCGCCTTCCCCTAACCCCAACGTCAAGGGCATTCACCGACCACGAAAGTTCAGCGAGTGTGTTAGGTGATGAAATGTATCAATATGTGTCTTCTTTGATTACTAGTGTCGTGTTTGTGTCTCAACAGCTCGAGCGCACACGGGGCGGGTCTACCAGCAATCAAGAAAAAGGCGCAAGTACAGAATTGGGAAAGGAGAACTTGTGCAAACTTGCCAAAGGTGACCACGTGCTACTTCGCAATTTCAATAGAAAGTGGAACGAGAAGAGGTTCACTGGCCCCCATCTGGTAGAGGACGTATCAACAAGAGCAGTAAAACTAAAGGATAAGCGTGCCTGGAACCACCTACATGACGTAAAGATCTACAAACTGCAGACCCGCCCCAGCTCCAACGACAGGTCCATTGGAAGAACAGCAACAACATCCCCGACAGCGGAAGAAAGTTCCACCACAGACAACGACCCAATTGTTCCCTCGGAGACGATAACTGACGAAGAAAGGGGTGATCCCCATACTGCCCACCCCATGGTCACACGCTCAAAGAGTAAAAATACTTCCGCCATCTGAGCGCAAACCCCCCCCCATTGACTCCTAAGTACAGTTGTAACTAAAACTGAAGGACATTGCTTGCACCAATACACATGTAAACACGTGAATGTTCTCTTTTTTCTCTCGCACATACAGGAACTGCGTAATATTGTATTGTTAAGAAAAAGCTAATTAACAAGTTCAGTGTACAGGCGTAGATGGTGCTGCCAGACGATAACTACCCAGAAGAATTGTCACACCAATTTGTATACGAAATAAAAAGGCCAACATACCTAAAAAGGAGAAGGGTACGTGTCTACTACACAGCCTTCCTCCTGGCCATAGAATATTACATGCCCCACCTCCGCCCATACTTGCCGGTCCTAAGAGACCGATCACTTAGAGTAGCGTGGGAGCAGCTCTTCGCCTGGGCACTGAATGACTACTTGATAGGGAGAGCTTAAAGGAAACAAAACTAACATTTAATAACGAGCACTTTTGAGAATTTTTAGGCGGGCAACTTTAACGTCACAAGAATACGCTGCCAGGACTGCAGCAAGGTAAGAGCAAAATGCCGGTGAGATTAGCATATGTAATAAAAATAATAGGGGTTTTTATGATCACCGGGTTCTTGGCTGCCTCTGTCTGGCAGTACAGCTATGCTATCAATTTTATTGCTGCACCCAAACCTAATATACCCCCGTTCCCTGCTGCAACAGGTGTTACGTCAGGTGGTAATAGTAACATTGCACCCAAGCAAAATAGAGTTAAACGCAGCACATACTCAGACAATAAAGGTATTGATAATTATGTACAAGATTCAGCACACGTCACAAACAACATATGGTACCAGCACATGACCCGCATTGGTAAGCAGACAACTGAGGATAGCTGTTACGTTTGCTCATTAATACCATACGCCATGAGCGCTTCACGAACATTTGTTGCCACAGAAATAGATGAAAAGACAGCACAGTGCATAATATATTTGGCCCTGTTCCAAACGAAAGGAAGATTTCAAGGAACAGTAGTGCACATGACATGGAAAACACGAGACTCATACCCATATGAAAACAACTTCCTCAAGACCTATCTGAGTTATCACAAGACCAGTTTACATGCTGAAGCATTCAAATACATAACAAGTGGCCCTGCAAAAGGAGAAACAAAGAAGGTAACACTGCAGTATCTACCATGTGATTGGTACGCCACTGAAGTTCCGGGTAAACAAGGATGCTGGGAGAGGCCGCTATTGACGATAACAGGAAAGGTGTATCTGGGCAACAGCTGGGAGATAGGAGTGATTGGCAGCAACATGGTAACAAAAGAAACTATCTCAACCATCGAGACACACAATCATCGATGTTGGACGACGTGGATCAAGTATGTACCAATGCTCACGTGGGTAGAAGAAGATGAAGACCCAATAACAATACTACCATTGACTGCGCCCAAAGTATGCTACCAGCATAAAGGAGAGGTGGACGTAGGATATAACACCAATTGTGCAAGCGTGATGGAGTTACCTGAGGGGGGAGCGGGAACAGCAGTAATAATGGACCATTATTGGGCCTGTGGAGAAAAGGCATATCATACACTGCCTCCCCTGTGGAATGGTGTGTGCACAATGGTACACGTCAATGTACCATCACTAGTGGTACCTAAGAAGCATGTCGATGTGGCGAAATTTCCTAAAATGGATGAAGGGGATAAGAGAAGAAAGAGATCTGCACCACTTCAGAAGGAGCAGGAGAACAGGACCAACAGCAATGATACTGTCCTAAATAGGAGAAAAAGACAAGGAGAGCCACTGACAGGAAATTACCTGTGGGGAAGGTCGGAAACGGAACTAACATCAATACCGCCAGAACACAGACTATTCAGCAGAGCAGCAATGTTCTTCTCCTCAATAATACATCCGGGACTGCAGGCATACGCAAACGCAAAATGGCTCCAAATAACCAGATGGGAACTAATGATGACCATCAATTCAACAGTAAATGGGTTCAACGCAATTAAAGAGGAGCTGCGAGCTGTAAGGATGGTAGCACTCCAGAACAGATATGTATTGGACCTTCTCACAGCAATGGAAGGAGGAGTTTGTGCAAAGATAGGACAATCTTGCTGCACGTTCATACCTGCCAACGATGCTGACAATGGTACACTGACAGAAGCAGTTTCACAATTGGCCCAGATGCACTCCAAAATGATGGATGAAAGTAACGGTGTAGACAAGGATAAGAGCTGGTTTTCACTATTATGGTCATGGATGCCATCTTGGCTGTCAGATGGACTGAAAATAATAGTGGGGTGTACTATTTTGGCTGGAGCTACTCTGATCATAATTAGATTTTGGAAGGCCCGGAAGGCACGCACGACTGACGAGTTGCTGGAAATGGTGGGAATGCACCCCTTAATGCCAGCAGATGACGGCCAGCATACAGGTGTGATAATACAAGAGAGGGAGAAGTTGCGCACCCAAATCATCACCAACCATCTAGACCCACCATCAGTGAAGATCGAGAACCCGAGGAACCCCAGGAGCTACATAGGAAGATGGGTATACTGTACTCCTGGAGGAACATGTGAATATATGTATTGGTCATTTGAAGATCATGTAAACCATTATGGACATCTCGGAGGGATAACTAAGATATGGAGGGTAAGAGGAGATAACGAGAAGGATATGTTTGTGGTCGACAAGTCGACCAGAGGGGGGACTGAAGTGGGAGAATGGAAGACCAGGCTCCCGTCCTTCACCTCTCGCGCTTGGCCTAGAGGGTCACGGCCCAGACACCCGCCGCGAGAAGAGTTTGTCCATTTACCAGACGACCAGGTACCCTGGTACAGGAACATACGGATGTGTCCATCTGCCTGCCCAGCAGCCCGCACTGGCCATGCCGACACCTGCGGCTCGGATCAGCTAGACTAAAATCCACACGTCGTTAGAGATGCCATGACGACCTAGACAACGGGAAGCACATCTGTACAAATATACACACTGAACATTTCCACACCAATCTACACGAAGAACATACTCAGTGCTCTGACGTAGGCGACAGGCATATTCACGGACGTGCATCTTTATTATTTTTACATAGGCTTTCAGAATGCAGAAACGCAAGACGCATCATGAACTCATCTATAACGCTTGCTCACGCTTCTCTTGAAACCCGTTACCACCATGAGGGGTATAATGGAAACACGATACTGGTCATGGAAATATATGCTATTATAACCTAAAAGCACCTATGCACCAAACGGACTACTTATGCACCAGGCCCGAGTAGGCCTCAAACAAGAGCTCCCGTGGACATTAACAAAGCAAGAGTCAGGTTGCTGATCCTGCAGAAAGAACCCGGTGGAGCAACCAGCCAAGGTCGCAATGTTGCAAACCCACATTCCAAGAACAAATCATCAAAGGCACGATGTTGCAACCTCGCACTCCGCGCCCCAACGATAAAGTCACGCCGGCAAATTAAACCAGACGCGCAGTAGAAAAAACAATATTAATTGTGCAGAATTCTGCCTCTTTCACGGTCCCTCCCCACATGACCAAGCCGAACCTGACGAGATGCCAAAACCCAGGAGAGAAAAGGCGTCTGGGTCCCTCGCTACGAGACACAGGCCGATACACTTGAAAGGCTCAATGGACATCTGCTACAGTGGGAGCGGTCAGCCTTCCACCTATGAATAAATCCTCACATTGTCTGCACGTACCCATATTGAAACATTGTTGCAATCACAGGTACACCGAGAGCTGGGAACAACGGTGGTCCCAGGCTGGGAAGCTCACGGGTGCACCAATCAGAACATGGGGCTCTTATCTCAGACGTCAGTAATATTAGCCAATCCTCAGGAGTCTTCATGTAACAATTCTTATGTATCTAATTGTAGGGACAACCCAGATATACCACCTGACTACACCTTGTCCACTAATATCATTCTCTATATGTGTACTATACTAACCCTACCACTCGAGCAACCAATTAAGAGTGGCGATAGGTTTTTTGTTAACTTTCTGAAGTGACGCAAGTAGCGCGTCATAATGCAGTAAAAAGGGCCTGCGAGCCCCACGATTGTGTGTGTGTCAGGACGAACGCGTGCGCTCCTTGACCCATCCCTGCCGTTTTGTCTAAATAAACAGCAGAGCCACCTTGCTCCTTGTGTGTGTCTCATACTCTATCTCATCTGGGATATACGGGAGGAGTTGGGGCCTCCCTGCCCGGAGGTCTGCGGACGGCCCGGCCGACCCCGGCAGAATTTCCCCCCGACAGTCCGGTAATAAATACCTATCCATCGTCACAGAAAAAGAAGAAAGAGAGAAGGAGGAAACAAAACAGAAAACCCGTATTATGTAACCGGTTGAAAAGAATCTTTACTGACTCAACTCGTCAAACTCATGACACGTTTGAAAGAGTTTGAGCTAGAACACTAGTCAAAATAATGCATAATATTGTGAAAATGCATAAAGGAAAAAGTTGCTATGGCCGTTTGGATATTAAAAAGCGAAATAGGTAGTAAAATGTAATAATGGGGCAGAGAAGCTTACTGCAAGCTCTGACGGTCGAAAGAATGCTGCTGGAGCCGATGCTGTCAGTAGCAGTGTCTGCGTTAGTCTGACAGTAAAGACTGGGCTGCACGCCTACCTGATGTTTAAGCTTGCAGCGTGATGACGTGTTGTGTTAAGAGACGCGTATCATGTGGGAAGTCTCTCACAGCTGTAACGTGATGGTGTCAGTCTGACACACCTCCGTCCGGATTGGCTCACAGAGCGCATCCAATCCCGAATGGTCTTTCTGCAGCACACCCTGTGGCCCGAAGGATTTCGAAGGCCGGACATTGCAGTCGCGTAAACATAGAACCCCGAAGTGTGCAGAGCGCCGAAAAAGGCTGAGCACAACAAGGATGTGAAAAATCACGCATCAAGAGGTATGTCCAGCCCGATGTGTTGACATACTGTTCTAAAATATGAATGGGCGCAGGCAAGTGAAAAAGACTGCCAAGCCAAAGAGTGATGAATGAAGGCTACGAACAGTATCCAAGCTGGTAATGTTCAAGAAATGCCGTGTAGGAAACCAGAAGGAAAACAAAAGGGATGGTAAAAGATTAACACTATAACCGCTACTGTCAGGTTTAAGTGTTAAGCAATAGAAAATGTAATTGAAGAGTGTAGCAACGTCATAAAGGTGGAATGAATTCCTCATTCAGGCCGTGAATATGAGTGCCTAGTTGGAAAATCCACCTTGCCTCCCTGTCAAACAAACTTTTGTGTATATTGGTGGAGTTTTTGACTGTTTCCAATACCCACCATAATACATTATTGGGTGAGTGTTTAGCGGTCATGTAGTGATTGACCAAGGGTGCTGTGACCATTTTGCATCGTATTCATGATCGATGCTCTGCAATTCTGATGTGCACTGCTCTGCTAGTTTGACCAACATACCTTAGTCCACACGGACATTCAATGCAGTAAACCACATTTTTGGTTTTACAGTTGGTCTGGTTGGGCAAAGTCCATACCCGATCATTTATTTTAAAGTCTTTCATGCGGAACACGCACTGCATGAGCCACAAGGGTGGTGGCCCTTGACTGAACGCAGATCCCATAAAAGAGTTTTTGGGGAATTCTTACTGAAGCTGGAATGTATCAGTTTATCTCGAATGTTGGGAGCCCTTTTAAAGGCAAATCGAGGTAGAGGCTCCTCTGGTAGATCCAGTCTGATAATATCCCAATGTTTTAGGATAAGCTTCTTGATCTGAAAGGCTCTGGTACCATGTGTAAGAACACAAGTCATGTTGTTACTCTCAGTTTGTTGTGTTTTAGTGGTAAGCAAGAGGGCACGATCCGTACAGCGTGCCCTTTTCCTAGACCTCTTGATGAGAGTTTTTGGATAACCTCTCTCTCTGAGTCTCGTATCAAGTTCATCCGCTTGTTGGTTAAAATCATAAATGTCAGTACAATTCCTTCTTATGCGGAGATATTGCCCGTATGGGAGGTTGTCCTTGAGGTGCCGAGGATGGTCGCTTGTGTAATGTAGCAATGTATTCCTGGCGCTAGATTTTCTATGCAGGCAACATTTGAGCTGTCCATCTTAATGCCTGATGGTCAGGTCAAGAAAAATTACTTGGTTTTTAGAATGTTCAAGTGTAAATTGAATATTGTCATCAATCTGGTTGAGCCAGGAGAAGAACTCTAAGAGTTCATTTTCTGGTCCTTCCCAAATGAAAATGATGTCGTCTATATAACGCTTCCAATGTGAGATTGATTTTTGGAAGGGGTTAGAATCACAAAGAATGTGTTCAGTTTCAAATTTCAACATAAACAGAATAGCCAAACTCGGTGCGAAAGCCGCACCCATCGCAGTGCCTTTCATCTGTAAGAAGAAATTCCCATTGAACTCAAAGTCGTTTTTACATAGTGCTATTTCCATCAATTCTAGAATAAAATTGATTGGTACCCTCTGTTGAGTATTGGATTCTGTCAGGAGTTTCAGCATGCATTCTAATGCTTGACATATCTAAAGCTTTTGACTGTGTTAAGGGGGCAAAACTATAGAAGAAAATGTTTTTATATGGGTGCCCCCTGCACTGCTTAGTATATTAATGGCAGTAGACCAAGATACTAGAATCAAGATTAGGTTAAACAGTCAAGGGGGCAGCACGAAGTGGATAAGTACCAATTGTGGACAACGCCAGGGATGTGTCCACAACCTTTCTTTTTTAATCTTTATATCTGCAATATGGGTCTCTTCTGGGAAAAGGTGCAGACACATCCCCTATGGATTGGTCAAATTAAGGAACAGTATTTAAACTACACAGATGACATGATCATCTGTGACCTGACACTAATAAGCCTGCAGAGCTCATTCGAATGTTCACCTTTATATTTGCTGAATCTGGATCTGCATCTGAACATTGAAATATTAGTTTGAATACTTAATGAAGAAAAAATCAAAATGGAACATTTTATTTGGAAGGTAGAAGGCTGTATTTTAGAAGTGGTTGAGCATTTTACGTATCTGGGGAAACACATTCATGCAAGAAGTGGAATATCTGTACTGAATAACACTATTAGAACATCATTTTTAGCTGCTGCCATTCAGTAATGGCAATTTGATTTTCAATTTGTTCGATATTCTGTTTTACCTGTGTTAAAGCTTTATAAGCAAAAATGACTCTTAAAAGTAATCTTTGGAGCAGAAACAGAGGATAAAGGTATCCAAATTGGAAGCCATGGTTTGGAGGAAAGCCATCTCTCTGCTCAATTTGGTCCCTACGGCCGGACTCAGACACCAAATGGGCATGATTTCTGTCCAAGTGCAGATTAATTGGAGGGTTTTTACATATTTATGAGCTAATTCTTTTGCCTCCACAGGCTTCCATGTATATTAAATTGTATGAAGTAATGTTAAAGGAAACAAGTTCCGTCTTGATGACTTGGAAGGAGAACTGTGACAAATTTCTTGGGAAGACAAACTCCTCTCCTCTCCAAGCCAAGAAAAACAAATCAGAACAAAACAAAACATGGTCAGAAGGGATTGGATTTTAAAAAGGGAGAGTTCATTAACTTTTAGTTGTATTGATGACCATTTAAATTGGTCGATAAAAGGCCATAAGGTTTTAACACCTTATTCGATGAAGCACCCATTGTGTGAGTTTAGCAACTCTATTCTTAGAATAAAATAGAATGTATATCCAATAAATGATGACCTAGGAGTCACATTAAAAATTCCAAAAGATAGAAGACTGTCATTTTTGTGCTGTGAATATTGAGTCTCTATATACACATTTTGTATGCTAATGAGATATCATTGTTAAGTGATGTCTTGGATTTTCTGAATGTGATTTTAGCATTGTCATTGTTAAGTTTGTAAATTGTTCTGTGATGAATTGTATAGTGATGTTGATTTTATTATAATATAATATAATTTTATGAATATTTGTATTATGATGTATTTACTATGGTTTTTGCTTTTCTATGTGTGTGAAAAGTGTTGTTTAGAAACTATATTGTGCAATAAAATAAAAAATAAATAAATAAGGTGAGAGCATATTTATTCAGTTGAGGGACCCACAAAAGTTTGTGGGTAAACCTGAGACCAGAAAAATCAAAGCAGGAGACCTTCTCTGAAGGGGAGCCCTTGTTTATAATCACATTCCTTAGATGGCAACCTTTCCCCAATGGAAAAATGTTGGATTTGGGACTACTCAGTGGCGGAGTTTGAAAGCTGGTGGGGCGTAAATTTTCCCAGGGGAATTTGAGCGTGCACAGCGCGCTAGCCTACATCACCCAAGTGGGAGTGCGGGGTTGGGGGTTCTCAAACATTTTTGAAAAATGGCCTCCAAAATGTACAATTTACTGTCCCAAAAAAACACAGAAAAATGACAAAAAGCACTAGGTTTTAAATACTAATGGTGGTACATTATTCTAACGTGTGCAAGTGTTATGGTGTATTTTACAGCAGCTTGTATTGAAAGTAGCTGGTACTATGGTGTATGCATAAAGACATTCATTATATAGTCAGTAATGATGGAAACATATATGTTTGTCATGCAGTTACTGGCATTCATATGCGTTCATCCTTTTACTAAGGTGGGATTTTAGGCATTTTCTGAAAGGGGAGAAACTAAGCTAAACTATTACTTTTTAGTTTTTAACCACTTAGTTAATGCAACATTTGTGCTACCTGTAATGGCTGCCTGCCTCGCTGAGTTGCCATTGCTTCAGTTGCTCAAAGTTGAAACACATGGAATGCACAGGTCACACAAAAATGGCATATGCATATTGCATGGAGAAAAATGCAACATAAATAGTTTACTAAGTTTATTATTTTCAGTGCTTTATTATCAACCAAAAACCATAACATCATAATCTGATAAATAATTAGACAAACTTCACATTTCTCACCGTTCTGTCAAATAGATCACTGCAACCTTACACAAAATCCTAACATGTAAGGCCATTGAAACAAAGAATTCAAGGTAACCCACAAAATAACTGCAAATAGCTTTTAAAAGAACATTCACCGGTTAATCATTTTGAAAGTTTGTACACAAATTGTGCACGTCTATTTTTCAGAGAGGCAAATGTATCAATCGTCTGTGTATTGAAGTCAGGGATCTCTTGAATGAGTTCTGTTTCCATGGACAGCATGGCCAAAGCATTCAGACGATCCTCCGTCATTGTGTTTCTCAAGAATGTTTTAACTCGTTTCACGGTGGAGAAACAGCCCTCAGACTCAGCTGTTGTCATGGGTGTAGTAATCAGAATTTTTAATAACTGCATTGTCTCACAAAATGCTTCTTTGAGATTGTTTTCAATTAACAATTTTAATAAAGAAATTCCCCCACTTGCATTACAGAATTCCGGTCTCTCATAAACAATTGAAAGTTCAGTGCGCAGTCTTTCCTAGTTTAACATGGAGTATGCTTGGACAGTTGCCGTCAGTGCATCATTGGGAAAAGACTGTCCATGTGTTTGAAATAGGTCACTCTGCAACAATTTGGCCTCCTCCAACTGTTTAGCAAATGCAAAGCGTTCTTGGGCTTGAGTAACTATGATATCACATACTTCTTTTGCCAAACGATTCAAAGTGGTCATATTTATATTGTGACTTGCAAAGGTTGCCTCTGATGGAAGTTTAGTTTCCAAATTGTCAGTGCTTTCACGCACTCCGCCAATGCACTTGATAAAAGTTGCAGTAGCTTTCTGCACATACACAGAGTCAATGTCTCGTTTCTGAAACTGATTATATAGAATGTCAACATGGGGCATTATGTCGTTGAACAAAAAAAGGAAGAAAATGAACTCCTTCTCTTTCAGAGTTCAGATGAACCCCTGGGCCTCATGCAAAGTAACTCCCTCAAAATCATCCCGTTATTCAATGATCTCAAAGCATCTATGGAGTGCATCTCTATGCTGATATATGGCTTCCACTACCCAAATATAGTAGCTCCAGCGAATGCAAGATGGTCTTGGGAGTCTTTTATCTGATACCTCACCTAGAATCCCAGTTCTTTTTGGAGAACGAGAAAAAAAAATACAGAAGCCAGAGATGTCAGTAAAGAAAAGTCAAGCTTCTGAGATTTTGGAAACAGCTTGTTCCATGATGAGGTTAAGCTGGTGTGCATAGCAATGTACATAATGGGCATTTGGATACACTTCAGCTACTTTCTTTTCAACTCCACCAGACAACCCCCTCATTACACTTGCACCATCATATGTTTGCACAAATACTTTTTTGTGGCAATCTTCAGGGAATACTCTGTCCAATTTTTCCATTATGGCAGTAGCAATGGTCTGCGCTTTAGAGTCTTTCAGATGAGTAAATCCATAAAACCTTTCAACAATTCAGTATTGTTCATCAATGAAGAGAAAGACTAGCACAGACTGAGTCTTAGTGGAAACATTGGTTGCATTGTCTGCCTGAATAGCCACATAATCTGTGCGTTTTAACTGCTCTACAATGATCTCTCTGGTGACAGTCCAGCAGCGCATTCTGAATTATTTTTGAAGTGCCCTTGAATACTGTTGGAATTTTTTAAATGCAGTTCCATTGCACTGTATATGCTGGATAGAAAATTCACCAGGCCTCTAAATGCACCAGGATTCAAAGAATCTTCAGTTTCATCATGGTCACGTAAAGCCAATTCAAACTCACCGCAAAAACGCACACAGTCGAATAACTTTGACAAGATGTATCGGTTTTTATCCACATCCTCATTATGCTTCATCACGTTCCGGCGATAGGCATCGTCCAACTGTGTTGCAATGTTTACACTTCCCAACATGTGCAGCTGTTATATGTTCTCAGTATGAGATTTGCACGCTTCATGTCTCTTGCTTTTTTCTGACAAATGCTTTAAGTCAGTGACTCCTGTTTTCATCCACGCCATTTCACCCCAAACAGCAGAACAAAGACCGCTACCACCAGTGAGCCTTGTCTTCTTTTCATACCAAACCATGGAAAATGTGCGTGTGTAGGCCTTTCCCCTCCCCTATCTTTTGTGGACTGTTCAATTTTTAAATCTGGTTGATCAGGCCCTAGTCTTTTCACCTCCAGTTTTTCACTGTGTGCGAATCCAGAAAATGGTTTTGAGAGCAATTGATACACAGAATTCATTTTCGGCAAGAGTGACACCTGTTAATAAGCAAAATGATTATGTACATATGTAAATGGGATCATGTAGCAATTGTTAGGTATTCTCTTTAATAGCACAAGCATCATTTGTCGGTATTAAGCACAGATAACAATTATACACAACTCAGCTTATAATTGCTGATGTTATCTATGCATGAGTTAACATACACGCCCATTAGCAAATGTGACATCAGCCACACAGTACATATAGCAGCTTGTTTGGCAAATGAGTGCTTATGGAAGAAATTAGTTAATTTTTCTATTAATATTGTTCTAAAAAACGTTGTTTACAATGTGGGGAGAAATGCACTTTGATTTTTCCGACTACATCATACGACCCCTAACTCTCCTAAGCTCTGTGGGAGCAATGGTAAAGATTGGAAAGAAGGCATTCTGATGTTTCAAAGGCTGTGGGATTTTTCAGCAGTAAAACTGAAATCACTGTACACCATTCAACTGAAGATACCAGGACATCATGAGGTAAGTGGGAACCACCACCTAATCCTATCCTTTGAAAAACAGTTTCCAAATGGACAAGTTTGCTTCCGTTGACCCATAAGCAGGCTTTATAGCATTATATGTCTTATGACTTTCCATTTTCACATGCCACCCTCTCAGCTAGCTATAGATACCATTCTGTAGTCTGTACTGTTCATCTGAGTTTCCCCCACCTCTTCGAGCCCCACAAACATGGGCTTCTTTGCTATTTTTTTCAAACAAGATAGATGTGTGCTTCTTTACTAAAGATGAACCCAGACAGAGTTGGAGTGCCCTGAGCACCCAACCCTAGAAAAGACTCATGCTAGCTCACCTGCCTTGTCGTTCTGGAGAATGGTCACTGCTATGAACTTCTTCGCAGGCTATGGGAAATCTAAATCCCGGAAGGTGAATTGTGGAGGTTGAAGTCCGATGATTTTAGTTTCACAGTTACCCTGGACTGGTTGGATTTGTTCATGTAAGGTGCTGTCAATGGGCTGTAAATAGAAAGTGAGAGACTGATCTGAGAAAGGGCAACATAGGCTCAGAACAGTATTACAATGGTTTTCAGTCATGAAGGAGAGAGTTAACTGCTTGTAACATTGAAGCTGCACCAGAATACTCTCATTACAATGTGTAAAGAAACTACCAGCAACTACCACCATGTGCCAGTCATCAGTTGTATAACGCTGCAATATATTAATTTATATAATGCTTTCTTTCTGGGGCTTTTAAATGTGTGCTTTGCGGAGCTCGCATTACAAAATTCATTTACTGCAGCCCTTCAGGCCGTCACTTGGACCCATGACTCAAGCAAAAACCCAAAATGCCGGTGCGAGCCAGTTTTCTTGATCAAAGTGGGTCACTTTTTGGGCCATTGTGACTGAGGCAGGTAATTAACTTTACCATGCAGCTACTAGTTTTGACAGTGTTGCTGAGTAAATACTTTTTTCAAATGAACAATTTGCACAACATTTCATCAAAAAAACTCCACCTTGGGTCATTTTCAAACAGTGTCACAGCAGGAATGAATTGCCATTTGCAAGCGGGTTGGGACACTTTTTCATTGGTGCCCGACAATGAATGCAAGACAACAATTTGTTTAAATTATGCAATTGTGAATTCATTTTAACTCACAACAGTTATTAAATAAGAAGATGAATAAGAAGATAGCTTTTATTTGGGAGCGTGCTGCCTTGGTTTGCAGTCAGCCAAGTGTGGGTACCCTAAAGTCATGTTTCTTCAGTTCACTTACATGGTATGATGGATGCCAACCTCTCTGTCAAGATCCACCAGAGAGGGAAACACAAAGCCACTATCACTGTTGGGGGCCTGCCCTGGACCGCAGGGCAGGCCCCTACACGTGTCGGGAGCACCCGACACAGTCCCTCGGTGCAGCGATCACGCCGCATGAAAATGAGTGGGGGTCACCCCACCCGCTCCGGATCACTGGAGCAACCCACGTGGCTGGGGTCACCCAGCACACCGCAGCCCCGGCTCTGGGGGCACCCAGGCCGGGGTTGTAGCCTCCAGCCATGCTCACATGGCCCGACCACCCAAGGGGGGTGGCGTTGCCCAGCAGGGGTGCCGTACTCGTGCAGGGCCCCGTCCCTGGGCCTCCTACACGCGGTGTGGCACCAGCATAGTGCATAGTGCAGAAAGAACAACACCGGAGTCCTTTGTTGGAGTGACTGACAAGCTGGAAACGGCTTGTCTCTTTTATTAAGTTGGTCACGTGGCTACAGCCGCGTGACGCATTAAAACATCCTGGGAGCTACCATGCTCCCAGGAGGGGTGCCATGCAAAACTCCTCTTTTTTCATAACAACAAAACAAACCCCCCCAAACAACACAACTACAGGCTACTACCAATACCACCACTCTACTAATGCTTGTACCCTTTATTAACCTGGGTGAGTGGTCCACTGTTCCCAAAGGGCACCAATGAGAGCTACTCGTACCACATAAAGCATTCCATATACACGGGTGTGCACCAAATTACATTGCCCACTAACTGGGCCATTTTAAGCAAGTCTGTGTCTGCAGGCTCGCAGTCTTTATGGGGATGTCGATGATGATGTCCATCTTCCGCCCTCATGGAGTTGCAAGAAGCCAGTTTGTGTCCTCACCAATGTTCACCTTGGACAGTCACCAGAGTCAAAAAGGGCCGGCAAAGCCGCACCTGGGGGGGCCAGGGGCCACATCGGCCAGTTCCACTTACATCGGGGGGGCCGCCACCCGTGGCAGGGTGCTGAACAACAGGTCACACATCACACTTCCTCTACCACCTGGGGCAGTTGGCATTGAGACACTGGTGGCAGGATGTTTGGCAACAGGCCTAGGAGGGCACACAAGCATTCGTGAGAGCTGCAGCCCTCCCTGTGGAAACACCAAATTCACCACCACTGGGCCCGGGTTGTGCCTGGGGCCACTTGCTGTTACATAGCCCTTCACTTCCTTGCTGCTAGAGGGCCACAGGGCAATCAGCCATTCCTCTTCAGGGTGCCCCCGGCTTGCTTGCCCACCTGTTCATTTGGATGTCTCCCCACCCCGCTTGATATTAGCGTCGCTCGCTCATGATGGCAGAAGGAGCAGGTGCCGGATAATATGGGCTGGGTACCTGCTGTACTACTGTGTGGCAGGGTACTCATTATGCCCCCTTTTCTGGTTGCTTGGGGGCTGCCTCCCACTGTTGTCCAACGTCTTACATGTTTTGTTTTTCTCACCGCCGCGGCCCCGAGTTGTTTAGGCCACGCCCACCTCATTTCTTCCTGGGATGCGCGGGCCTCCCGTTTCGGCTTGCATTTATTTTTTTTATTCACACCTCAAGTCGTTGCGGCCCTGTTGCTATCGCGGGTGAAGTGAAATGTTATTGTTTTTTTTTTTCAAAAGCTCCACATCGGAGCAGCCCCGTGGACACCCGACAGGGCCTCGGGCGCCTCACCTCTCCTGCCCGCTCCTAAGAGCGAGTTCTTTAATGGTGCTGACATACGGCACCGTGGCCAGGCCTCCTCCACGCGGCAGATGCCGCCGTTCTATCATTCGCGGCCGAGGCCGCAGGGAGTCCTCTCGGGTCTTTGGTAGGGGCAGGAGGGGCCCGCCTCTGCAATTCCTTTGTTCACTCTGGGAGGGGGGGCCTCCCGCTCTCTTTTTTTTTTTTCATCGGCGGCCGGGATCTTTTGTTCGCTCCACCGGATCCTTTCCCATTTCACCAGGGGGGGAACAGGCTGAGCACCTTGCTGCGTGGCTCCCGCCGCCTTCCTCGCGGCACATGCGGGGGAGGGAGGCAGCTCCCCTCTCCTTCACGCCGTTGCGGCCGAGGCCGGAGGACAATTTTCCTCTTCTGTGGGAGGGGCCGTCAGCTCCTTTCTTCCCGGTGGGGGCCACACCTCTCCAGCGCCGCAGTCAGTTGGATTAATGCAGCGCGTACGACATGGGGTGTGCACATGCACCGACCCGGCCGCACAAGCATCCCCATAGCGATGAGAGCCGCGGCCGGGCGGTGCGTGCACAGAAACCCTTCCCTCTCCAGGGCTGCATGAGACCCTACCAGTGTTGTCTTGGCGGCCTCTTCCCAGGGGCATCAGGTGGCCCGCGACAGCGAACACAGGGCCCTGGGCCACCCCCAGTGTATCCTCACCTTCAGCGGCTGACGCCGCCCATGTCCTGCGGGCACTAGGCACCCCGCGCCCCTAGGCTGCACAGGGCCCTAGGCCACCCGCAGGGAGGTCGACGCCGCATAACACGCACGGGCACCAGCAGCCCGCAAGCTCCAGCTCACGGGCCTGGACAGTCTTCGTCGCCATTGTTGGGGGCCTGCCCTGGACCACCGGGCAGGCCCCTACACGTGTCGGGAGCACCCGACACATTCCCTCGGTGCGGCGATCATGCCGCGGGAAAATGAGTGGGGGTCACCCCACCCGCTCCAGATCACCGGAGAATCCCACGTGGCTGCGTTCACTCAGCACACGGCACCCAGGCCGGGGTTGTAGCCTCCAGCCATGCTCACATGGCCAGAATACCCAAGGGGGGCGGCGTTGCCCAGCAGGGGCACCGTACTCATGCAGGGCCCCGTCCCTGGGCCTCCTACACGTGGTGTGGCACTAGCATGGTGCAGAAAGAACGACACCGGAGTCCTTTATTGGAGTGACTGACGAGCCGGAAATGGTTTGTCTCTTTTATTAAGTTGGTCACGTGGCTACTGACGCGTGATGCCTTACAACAAATGCTCCCAGGAGGGCTGCCATGCAACAATCACTTAGTTAGGTGTTCAACTGGATTTGAATCATTAGGGGGTTTCTTTAAAAACCACGTGGAAAAGAAATGAATAGGGTCGAGAGAGTCCCTACTGAAAACCAACTAGAGACATCTGAGACGTCTGCGTAACTTGGAAGCCGACACACAATCCAGTTCTTCTCATAATATTCGCTGCATCAATCAAAACTCAAGATGAACCTCATTCCAGAAAAAAATAAAATACGTAGAGAGCTACATGCATTTGCAGTGACTAAATTCCTGCGCGGGACACCATTTTCCACACACCTGTGCTTCTTTCAATGTGGAACTTGTCTTCGATAAACTTCAATCAGGCTTAATAAGCACCAGATACCGATAGAATGTAAAACTTAATTTGACGCGAGAACAATAATAATAAGCCACTCCCCATTCATCGTCAGAATGACACGGCCATCGAGAAGATGAGACACACTGGGTGCAAAGGTTAGCCAACCTGAACCTTAGAACCTTTACAAAGCATTGACATAAAACGAAGCAAGAAAGCAAGTGCGTATGTAAACCGTTTCAAACACTTAAGAAGTATGAATGCTGTCAAAATGTACAAAACGTCCAACAACCATTACCACATTTCAGGACTGTTACTGCATGCAAGCGGCTATGCCAGGAACAGTATCCGCAAAGGGAAGCCACACGCCATACTCTTACCCACTGTGTGTACAGGCGCGTTATAAATGCCATGTCATATACCAATCATACCTATTCCAGCTTCATTGATCCCATGGGTGGCAAACAACTTTTTTCTTCCTTTCATTAATGCCTGCCAGACGCACACTGTTCCATCGCCTCCTTACGCCTCCGCTGCAGGGCGATTCCGCATGGACTGCCCACCATCCTCCTGTCCCTTTCCAAGCCCCCTTTCCCACCCTCTGCCCCAGCACTGTTCAGTTGGTGGCATGCCAGACTTCGGCTAGCTGTGGTTGCTTCTCTGCCCCTGACGTGGTCTCCACTGGTCGAGGACTCATGCCCTTTTCTAGCTTGCCTGAGGTCCGCCATGCGGTGCACGCCTGGGCCTTTCTTTACGGTCCATGGCCCAAGGATGTGGCCCCCGCTACCTTGGATGTGGACCACGTCCCAAGTAGCGCCAGCCCGGGCCTTGGGCCACAAGGCCCCAAGTTGCCAATGCCTACAAGTACATGGCCCAACAGTCAGCACTGAAAGACGTGTAGGTCCTGAGTGACTGTTGGGCCGTGTTACACATGGCCCAACAGTCAATCAGGGCGACTGGCCTGGATATTTCTCTACTACTTACCGCCAGCAACTGCAAGACTTGGCATTGTCTGTCTCTGCTGGGCTGGGTTGGCAGGGCTGGGCAGCTCGTCTCCTCTCGTCTTGTTGCTGGGACTACAGTCATGAAAAGAATCGAAAAGAGAAGTGTGAACGTGGCGCAGGCGCACACACCCACCCACCCTGCCCCATCACCTGCATGGATACAGTAACGTCAATGGCTGTTTGCCAACCAATGACATTACTGCATCTATGCAGGGAGGGAATATTCTTCGGTGTTCTGTTTGTGCACATATTATACTGGCGGGGCCACCCCTCAAGCGCCCCACCAGCCTCCTAATTAAATGGTTTATATAGAGTGCATGGAGCCACGAGCTCCACGCACTCTGATATAGTGAAAAGCAGAGTAAAATGGGACACGCCCCGCTGCGGCAGCCAGCCCGTAGGTGTTTTATAATTGGACACAATTTGTTGCCACAGCACCCCAGCGCTGTTGGCAAATGCAAAGATGATTCAGAAGAACTTCTGAATGATGAATGATCTTTATACTGCTTCTGCTTTCTGGGCCTAGTGGGGGTGGGGTAACGCCCTGCCACCCTATGATAGCAGTCGCCACTGGGACTACTTATAGTGCGATGCTGCTGGTCAGTTTAATCAATGGATTGCCACCCTGGCCCTTGCTAGGGTGGCCTCATCATCAGCATAGAGCAGAAAGGTTACCTTCTGGTCCAGTATAATGAGCACAGCCAATTTCAGCTTCTCAAGGTAGCTATCCAAGTAATTTAGAAACATCATTGGCAAATCCCTGCTTGAACACTGAACCAAGCGGGTAGAAATGCAGTTTTAAAATCTATTAAAGCTGTGTATAGCTTTGTATTGTTCACAATCTATTAGGATAAGTCTTCAGCCCAGTCAATTGTACCTATAGCTGTTCTAAAGCTGCTTGGTCTGACACAATGACACAATGTTCTCTCTTAAGGCAACAATTGATTCAATAGAAATGTCCCAAACACTTTTCCTGTACCAAGTAGCAGCATTGGGTCCTAGTTCCCTGGGTTCTCACTGACTTCCTTTTTGTATATTGGGAAACTGAGTAAGTATCTTAAAGGCTTTGGGATGAAAGCTGAGAGACAAACTAAATTATAATATGTAGATAAATGTGGTAACCAGATAACCATGTCTAATCTAAAAATACCTATTAGACTGCAGAGTCGGTCACGCGCCTTATTCATTTTCTGCTCTTTAACACCACACCATAACTATCTTCTGCAAAAGGGAGGAGTGATACTCCTTTCCCTCAATCACAGGGTATTGTCCACTCTTCCTATCCCATCCTCGCTAGAGTAGACAAATGCAATGATGGTGATAGTGCTGGAAGTTACAAGCAGCAGAAATGCTGAAACCAGGCTTCCCAATTTTACATTGGACGCCTTTTTGGTAAACAATCAGTGAGCATCAGTCCATTAGAGCCCAAACTCCCCCACAGGTGTTGGATTCCCCCACCTTATTTCTTCCCAAGCACATTCTTGAGACTCATTTTTCTTCTTGGCAATACTATTTTCAATTAGGAAAGAAATCAGAAGCCCCATTTCATGGGCATGCCTTAAAATGTGGCCAGGACCAGCTTGACTTTCCTACAATCATCATCACACCACCCACAGAAATGGTTTAGGGAATTTGTTAGCTATAAACAGACCTGCAGTGTGGCCTAGAAAAGCAACAAACACTTTCAGAACAGGTTCTCGAGATACCTCTGCCAGAGACAGAATAATAGACAATGAGTTCAAAGTCCACATCATGATTATGGCTGTTATATCAGTAAGGGCTAACGATGGCCACTAAATTGCTTGTACATTAGACAATGGGATTAACCTGGAATTATTCAGCAGGCCTCTTTGGGAGAAGACTTCCCTGAACCCTTTGAGTCAAATAGGGAAAAACAGCTACCACTGCTTTTGTACACTGACTCTTCAAATTTTTGGTTAACAGAAAAATCATGCATCACCCTTCAGTCACTAAGTGGAATCATAGCATGATTGTGAATGTTATATGTGGAGTACAATTATCAATCCACTCTGAATTTTTACAGCTCCTCTTTAGTGCCTCTCCACACAATGAGACATCATCGATACACTTCTTTCAAAGTGTTATGTAGCTTCCATATGGGTTAAGTTCTGATAAGATGTAAATATATTTTTATTTCCTCTGATATAATTGTGCTATTCTGGGGGCAAAGTCCCCTTTATCTGGCATGTATTTATATATATATATACAAAGAAAATATGTTTTATCAATTTTCAGATTGATGAGGTCCACTAGAAATGATGTTGGTGTTTTTTATGGGAATTAAAAATGTCTAGGCATATAGACCCATTTGACTCAGCATAGTGACTTGTGCTTATATTGGGGAACTGCTATGTGCTGATATATTTGTTGGCTATAACTCGTGCCACTGTAGTATAAGTACTCTGAGAGTGAGCACCTGTGTAATGCTCGCACAAAGTACTTATTAGCTCCTTGTATGTACAATCTCCACTTGAGCCAATTAATATATACAAATGTTGTTAGTGGTTGCAAAACAATTTTAATCTTGAATTGTTGTTGCCGAAACACGTTTCAAACCTGGAAGGTCGTTTTTAAGGCTGATTTTCCATTATAATTTCTATGCAATCATGGTGGTTTTATAGATAAATGTTCAGTCCATTGCTGGGTGTCGAGGTGTGAAGCCTTATCAGGGTCTTTGTCAAGCCAAACACTGCCATCAACTGAATGTGGCAGCACACTGCAGTATCAGACTCAGACTGACTGAAGAGTCATCTAATTGACAACACCAGCAGCATGTTACATAGAGCACCAAATACACATTGGTAGATACTATAAGATTGTCTGCACTTTGACACCCGGCAACGGACTGCGAATGTATCTCTAAAACCACAATATTTACATATAAATTGTAATGGAAAATTAGCCTTGAAAAATACTTTCCAGTTTCGAAACACATGTTAGCAACACCTCAACATTAAAATTGTTTTGCAGCCACTAACAACATTTGTATATAATAATTAACTCAAGTGGAGATTGCACATGTAAGAAGCTCACAAGGACTTTGTGCGAACATTACACAGGTACTCACTCTCAAGGTATTTTATATGGTTCAGGTCTTTCATTCAGAGAATGTTCTACCACACAAATTACCATATATTCATGTATACTACTATAGAGATTTTGAACTTCTATAGTTACCAGCCTATCATTTTTTTAATTGCATTCCATATTTTCTATACTTGAGAGTGCAACCATAGTATCTGTTGTGTATGAAAATATAGAGTTCCACAAAACTAACCATTGCCAGAATTTATCAGGCATCCTGGGGTTCTGTTTATTTCTGTTGACGTAAGTCAACATGTACAACACTGGAATCATGGAATTCAGATTTATCATGAACTTTCCGTTGACTTTTGTAATTTAATCCTTTTCTATAGCTTCTTGTACGAGTTCCTGAATCCTCACTTGAAGATCTCCTGTTGGGTCTGTAGTTAAAAGTAATAAAATATGTTGATTACTCAGATATCTGTTGATCACTTTCTCATAGTTCTTTTCCTCCATGGATACAATGGATCTATGAAGCTGCAGACCACATTTGCTGAGACTCGTTTTCCCGCTTTTGGTTTTGGTGCTTCAGGCAATTTTCATTTGTCCCCTGCTTTCCCCCTGACCCTCCCCTTTTGAGATGGACACCCACACAGTCCTCCTATTCACAACCCCTCCTGTCTGTTGTGTGGAGGACACCCCTTCAACGCCTCCTCTCTCACCATTCATATACTTATCCATGTCCATATATGTATGTTGATTAATTATTAAGAAAGTTGAATTTTGCTGATTAACACATTTAACTGCTCATGAATATTTGCAAATCCTGTACCATAAATTGGGATTAAAAAGGATGTACTTGATTTTTCTTATTCTGATAAAGATCTAGAATATATTTTAAAATAGGGATTTCTTTGATCACATTGGGATTTCCTCTCCAGTGTGATGCCATTGTTTTGTATTTGTATTACTTCGCCACCTTCCCCACTTCAGGTTAAATAATGTTTCTTACCCATTACTATACTAACTCTACCCTTTCTGTTGGATGGACCTGGTGTATTTCACTCAAGGTAACAACCTCCCTTTTTTGTTTATGCCACCTATTTATATTTTGGGTAACTGAGATTACTGTGATTTTTCTTGAAAATCGTTGATCGTAAGTCAACTCTTTATTTATTGTAACTCTGAATATTCTTCTTAAAAATATCTATCTTTTGATTTATTGATTTATTGTATTAATCTAGAATTCTCCTATAGTTTGTTTGGCATGACCTCTAGATTCTGGGGATATTTGACCAATTGTTCCTGGTCTGTTGTTGGCCCAGTAGAGTTGAGACGTACCAAGAATTCTTGTTTGGATGATATTTTAGCCAAGGAAAGAAGAGATAGATCTGGGGTTGAACCTTCACCTTAACACATCAATATCATAATGTCACAATTGGAAAGGAACAGCTCTTCTTTTGGTCTTCCAGTGGCAGTCTTAGAGCGCCAACAAGTTGGAGAGAAGGTTCAGGGGGACCTTGATTGACATTTCCGCTCAAAGAGACACTTCATAGTCAGCACAGGTAGACACATCGAAGAAGTCAACAAGAGCCCAACACACACATTCATTCAAATATCCAGAGACCTTACCATGCTTCTGACCGGTGCTATTTTAAAGTAGTTATTTTGAAAAAATGTGTTTTCCAATATGTACATCTAGAAATCGTGTGGAGTCAAGCACTAATGCACAAATCTGCCAAAAGTACCCTTGTTGTTTTAACTTGCAGTACTCGTTTTTAAGACAAACATGTGCCAGCAATGGTTCTTGAGTCATACCTACACCATCAGACAGAAAGAATTTCAAAATGGCAGCTTTCATTAATATGCCCTGATATCAAGTTTTCATCTTAGTCTATTTGCCACCTTGATGGCATTCCTTCTTTCATTAACTTCTTTTGGAAAGTCAGGTAGATTAGTATATGACTCCCTCTTCATAAGAAAGTGTACTTCTCCATGGAGGACATGAGGAACTGTCTGCATTTCCAAGGGTTCTAATGGTAAACTCCAATGCAGAGATATAGCCACAACCTGAGAGCCCATCATTACATCAGACCCTCTCACCCTTGCTTTTCAACCAATACCTGGCAACTCTCGCCTACTGCATTTCCATTTTCTGCTGGCGACACCCAACTCACTTTCAGGTTTCCTTCAGCCTCCTCCTCTCGTTCCCTCATATCTGATTGTCTAATCGCCATTCAAAATTGGTGTGCCACCAACAATCTTTGTCTAAATGACAATAAGACTGAGGTCCTCCTCATTGGTACACCTTCTCCATCCTTTCCTCTAACTCTCTGGCTGGCCTCCCTTTGCCCTCCTCCTACCCCCACCTGCGGGGCTAAAAACCTCATCGTTATGGTTGACTCCACACTTTCCTTCTCTGCACACATCACCGACGTCTCCAAAAAGTAAAACGTTTTATTACACCCCCTTAGAGGCACTCTTCCTTTCCTCTCTTTCCCTCAAAAGCTCACTGTCTCCCAAGCTCTTGTTCTCTCCAGGCTGGATTACTCCAACAGCCTCTTTCTAAATCTACCTACCTCCACTCTCCGCTCTTTACAACTAATCCAGAACAGGACTGCGAGACTTGTCCTTTGCCTGAAGCCCTGGGATCGTATCTCTCCAGCCCTGAAATCCCTTCATTGGCTCCCAATAGATGCACGGATTAAATTTAAAACCCTCTGCATTGCCCACAAGGCTTTCTCAGGCCTGGGTCCAAAATACCTTCAACTATCCCTCCACAAATACCTCCCCTCTCGAGCCCTTCGCTCCTCCACTTCTAACTCCCTCAGGGTTAGTCATTTTGCAAAGAAACGAGCTGGGGGTACATCTCAGTCTTCAGCTGGGACCTCACTTTAGAACAGCCTCCCAGCCAGCTTGAAACTTGAGGAGAACCATCGGTTCTGGAAACACCTCAAGACATTCCTATTTTCCTCTGCCTTTGCACCCCCCCCCCTTGTCAATCTGTTTTTTCTCTTGGCATCGTGCACCTGGCCACCCTCTGTCACTCGGGCCCAAGTACCTGCTCACCCTGCGGCACTGCCTCCAGGCCATCCGCTGCACTGGGGTTCTGTATCTGTACCCATACAGTCCCCCTCCCACTTTTCTTCTGCACTTATCAGATATACCTTATCTGACTAAACTATCACCTGCCACTTGTTGGCTGCAAAACCATGGTTCATTGTATTTATTTATTTATTTATTTTGTATTTATTCTGTTCTCTCCTCTGTTCCGCACTTTCCACTCCCCCCCTTCCATGCACTTTCCCCTTTTCCCTTTTCCATGCACTTGCGCTTTCTTAATGTCACTGGGCCTAGTAAGATTGCCGTTTTCTTTTTTTTGCTCTCCCTTGTTCCCCACCCTTTTGGCTGGTCGCGCTCTGAAATACTTGTGTACGAGCACGATATAAATAAAATATAATTTCATTTCATTATAACACAGAGGTTGTTAATTCCACTCTTGAATTCCAAATCAAATATTTTCACGTGAAGCTTGCTTACCTCCTCTTTGTTCTCACAGTAGGTCCAAAAGCTCCCTACATTTCATCTTCAGGCTCCCAGACCTTCGAATAAATGAATGCTAAACGCACACACACATATATGTATAATATATATATATATACATATATATATATATATATAT
Organism: Ambystoma mexicanum; assembly: GCF_040938575.1. Taxonomy (NCBI): domain Eukaryota; kingdom Metazoa; phylum Chordata; class Amphibia; order Caudata; family Ambystomatidae; genus Ambystoma; species Ambystoma mexicanum. The sequence continues at coordinate 1,001,575,615 of NC_090929.1, read as the reverse complement.
ATATATATATACACAAATATATATATATATATATATATATATATATATATATATATATATATATATATATGTGTGTGTATATATATAATTTCTGGGGACGGGGGCACCCCCTTCTCGGTCAAATTTTAAAATAAGTACGGCACGGAATAAACCCAAACCATGCATGTATCGTAAATCAGCGCTTCGTGGCCAAGTTGTTTCGGACCTCGTCCAAATACGTCCAGCTGTTTAGGCTGTGCGCTTTGGCAAAAATTGACCTTTTTTGTCTATGCGAAAATGAATGGGAAGTAGGCTGCACTTTTGAAATTCGGCCACATCCGTACTAGAATCAACAGTTGTTAACAATAGAATTGTGAGGGGTTCCTATGTGTCTTCGACTCACCTTAACTACAGGACAGCTATTGCCGCCCTATAATTGTTCAATGTTCTAAATACTAGGGTGACTATTTGTGGAACTGAGGAGCTGTAATAAATAATGGAGGATTGTTTATTTATTCGGATTTGTAAAGTGCACAGCAGCCCTGGGGCATCGTAGCGCTTGTTACATACATGGTTTAGTTAGACAATAACATGTTAATACATAGTTGCAGAACACAGGTGCAAATATTTTGTACATATTTACAGACCTAAAGAAGGTTAGCAGTTGGTTACAAATTAGTGTGCAAGGAGTGAGAGCTTGAGTTTTCTCCTAAAAACAGGGAGTGAGTTTTCTGCTCTGATGTCTGTGGGTAGTGCATTCCATCCTTTGGCAGCAACGTAAGGGAAACCTAGGCCGCCGGCATTAGCTCTATTGATGTGTGGGATGTGGAGTAGGTTAGTGTATTGTGACCTGGTAGGGCGTGTAGAGGAGGCTTTGTAGATGGTTTCAGATAAGTATGCGGGTGCGGAGAGTGTGAGGCATTTGTGTGTGAGGGTGAGGATTTTGAGCGTGATACACTCTTTGACTGGGAGCCAGTGAGCTGGATGTCTGGCCAGGGATATATGCTCCCTTCTAGGGATGCTTAGTGCGGCACGGAGGGCATTGTTCTGAGTGACTTGAAGTCTGTTTAGGTTTTTGGCTGATGTGCCTGCCGTAAGGGCATTGCAATAGTCTAGTTTGCCTCCAATGGTTGCTCTGGCTATTGAAAGGCAGTTGGGTTTGGATAGGTATGGTTTGATTGCATTTATTAGTTTTATGGTATGCGCGGAGGATGACATGATAGCGCTGACCTGTCTGTTAATGGTTAGAGAGGAGTCTAGGTAAACTCCCAGCGTCTTGACGGCTGTGGAAACGGGATAGTGGAGTTGTCAATGGTAAGGTTGGCGTACAGTTTATCGAGTTTGGCTAGGGTGTTCTTTTGGCCTAGTATCATGATTTCTGTCTTGTCCCCATTGAGGCAGAGGCCATTGACCGCCATCCAAGCCTGGATGGTGGAATAGATCGTGTGGAGTGTCTTTGCGTCTTCGTAGTATAAACCAGTGAGAGGTAAGAGTACTTGTGTGTCGTCAGCGTAATTCGTGTACGCGATACCAAGTGAGTCAACCTTGTTGACGAGAGGCTTCGTCAATAAGTTGTAGAGAGTAGGTGCTGTGCAGGATCCCTCTGGGACTCCGCAGTGGATTGTGGTGGGTGTAGCGTTTGCTATGTCTGAGAAGACTTTCATGGCTCTTCCTTCAAGGAAGGAGGTGACCCAACGTGTAGCTTCTTTGGAGAAGTTGGCTGAGTGTGTGAGGTGAGATGTTAGAGTGTTGTGGTCGACCAAATCGAAAGCTGCTGAGAGATCTAAGAGAAGCAGTAGGGCTGGCTTGCCTTTGTCCATGATTTGGGTGATCTGATGTTTTAGATCCACCAAGGCTGTTTCAGTGCCGTGTCCTTTCCGGAATCCCGATTGCCTGGTCCCTAGAATGGAGTGGGTTTCCAGAAAGTGTTGGATTTGGCTATGAACAGCTTTGTCCAGTAATTTCAGGAGGAATGGCACTTTGGTAAACGGTCTGTAGTTATTAGGTTGAAGAGGGCTGAGAGTCATTTTTTTATGAGAGGGTGAACCCAAGCCTCCTTAAGGCTGTCAGGGATAATGCCTGATTTGAAATATGCATTAATGAATGTTGTGAAGAGCGGTGCAAATCGGTCAGCGCCGTCCTTGATGAGCTTAGGTGGGCATATCTCCCCTTTACAAGGGGAAGGTTTGAGGTTTTTGAGTAGATTTATAACTTCTAGTTCAGTGATGTCCCTAAAAGAGAAGCTAGGTTTGGTGGCGTTGGTTGAGGCGGGAGTAGTATTGGTCAGTTTGGTCCCCATTTGAGGAGGTAGGGCTTTGCAGTGGTCCTTGATTTTCTGTTGGAGGAGGTCAATTTTATGTAACATGGCAGATTGGATGCCTGTGCACCATGCTTCATTTTTGACTATTTCATCAGGTGTGTTGGGTGGGGGAGATGAGCTCATTGAAGATGGAGAAGATTTCTTTAGAGTGTGATTTGGCATTGGTGACGCGTGTGTTGAAAGCATTAGCTTTGTCTGAGGTGATGGCTGCTTTGTATTGGAGTGAGATTGAGTTGAACTCGTTTTTGGCACTGTCATTTGGGTTGTTTTGCCAGTTTTTCAGTGCTGCTCTTTTACATGAGAACAATGACTGTAGTTCTTCTGTGAACCATGAGTTGGCGTGTAATGATTTCTTTTCTTTTTTGCATTCGAGTGGTGCTATCTCGTTAATGGCTTTAGTGATGACATTCTCGTAGATGTCTGATAGAGTGTTCGGGTCATTGGCGAAGGGGGTGCTAGTTTGGGGATATTGAGGTAGGGCCGCAGGTTGTCCTCATTGAGTTTCTTGGAGCTTCTCACTTGTGTTGCAGTAGCAGGGGTGAGAGTTTTGCGGGTTATTGCGATGGGTAAGAAGAATTTGATGCAATTGTGATCATTCCAGGGTAGGGTGATGTTAGAGGTGATGCTAGAGTGGCAATTATGGTCCACGATCCAATCTAGGATGCGACCTTTGGAGTGTGTGGGACTTAACACTTTTTGGGTGAATCCTAGGTCCTTGAGTTCCTTGCGCAGGGTATCAGCATGTTTGTCTTTCTCATCATTGAATCCTAAATTGAGGTCTCCTAATAGTAGTGTCTTAGTGGAGCTTTTGAGGTTGTTGCTGAGTATTTGTAAGAGGTGTTCTTGAAAGTCTGTGGGAAGGCCTGGGGGGCGGTATAGTACGTGAATGTTAATGGTGCTATTGGGAGACAGTGTGAGTTTGGCAGATAGAAGGTCGGAGTTGCTGGTCCAGGGGTGAGTGATAAGTCGAAGGTGGAGACTCTCTTTGTAGATGAGGGCTACTCCGCCACCTACTCAAGCTTATCTATCTTGTCTAAGGATGGAGAAGCCTGGTGGTAGAGCTAGTGCGATAGCGGGGCCCGAAGCTTTGTGAAGCCAAGTTTCTGTGATAGCTAGTAGGTCAATGTTGTTGTCGGTTATGAAGTTGTGAATCTCATGTGTGTGCGCTTGGAGGGAGCGTACATTAATGAGAGCACATTTAAAGTGAGGAGTCTGTGAGTTTTTAGTGGAGGTGTAGGTGAGTATGGAGTTAGATGGGTCGAATGTAGTGGTGGTGTAGGGCCTGATGTGGTTGAGGGGTGGTTGCTTGCGGATGTTTGTGGGTTTGGTGCGAGGGGTGAGTTTGTAGGTAGACCGGGAGCCTAGTCTATTGTTTCTGGATGATATAGGAGTGGGTTGAGTGCTGTGTTCAGCAGTCAGAGTACGGGCTCTGAGTCTTTCGAGTCTATACATAGTTATGTTGTGTGGTGGTGAAGCGGATTTGTCTGCTAGAGATGGGTGAGTTTGTTGTGATATGTCCATGACACTGAGCTGAGGGGTAGTGGTGGCTGGACTTTTGTTTGTTTTGGATGGGGGAGTGTAGTGAGTAGTGAGAGGGCAGAGTGTATGATAAGGAAGGTGAGGCACGAGGTGATGGAGGCGGGTAGCTGACTGGTGGCTGTGGGCATTATTGTGTGCAGTGTGGCCTGGAGAAGTCGTAGACAAATTCGACTTACGCAAGAGGCCTAAAAATAACAGTAGGCAGGTATGACAGTGTGGCTTAATAGCAACAGTAGGCAAATTCGGTTTTGTGCAGGAGGCCTAAAAAAGCACCAGTACCCCAGTAGGCATGTAAAGCAGTGTGACCGAAGAGTAACAGTAGGCAAAATCGATTTTGTGCAGGAGGCCTAAAATAGATCAAGATGCGCAGTCAGTAAGTAGCATTATTTTTTCAAAAATATCTCAGTTGGAGTAGGCACGAATACATAGATAATTATGATGACCGAGGAGCACAGATGTGTGAGTATATAGAGATACAATGACCCCTAAGGCGCATGTATGTAAAGTCAAATAACCCTGAGTGCACAGCTAGTTGTATTAGAGATGTGCGATTAATATCTAGACACAACTGTTAGGGTTAGCAGAAGCTGGAGAGACATGGGAGGCTCGTATGCATTGTATTAGAGGCTCAGGCATACACAGCTTTCTGGAATCGTGGGGGGCAAGATGCAGAGATATATAGAGTAGGCGTACATGCATAAAAGACTGGGATTAGCGAGGCGCGGGTTTCTGCCGTGCAGCATTTATGCCCATGATCGTGAGGAACATGACGATGCTGTCAGTAAGCGTTAGTCTGCGATCAGGGTGAGCGTAATTGATTGTGATCGATAGTGCCAGTATATTGTTAGTTAGGCTCATAGGTTATTGCGGGCAGAGTGACATAAAGGATAAAATATGAGCGGGTGCAAGGATTATGCGGCAGTGCGCGTGACAAACAATGGTCCTGCCGTGTAGTACACGGGCAAAGTTATAGGTTCTATCGGGCGCTCTGTGCCAGAACAGTGCTGGTTCGGGGCTGCAGGGTGGAGGAAAAGTGTGCACCTGGGGGATCGCTGGTGTTCTTACCGGGTGTAAGCGTTCATGTTGGGGCTCAAAGCCCATCCAGCCCCAGACAGGCTCCCGACAAGCAGTAGCCTTGTTGCTCGTGCCTTATTGGATGTACCGGCTCATCATTGGCTGCAGATGTAGGTCTGGTGGTCCAATCAGGATCGGCACAGAGGGTAGGTGGATTGCTTCAGCACAGTGAATGCCGAGATGAGATGGCGGCGGCCATTTTAGAAGGGGTTTTTCACTCTTGGCCCCTGGTGCAAATGAATGCACAAAGGATAGAAAGCAAAATAAATATGGTGATCTTGGGCAAGGTAGTGCCATCCAGGGGAGCGGATGCGGATGGGATTCGAAACGTGGTAAATTCGGGGGGCGATTTACCATCGTAGCACTCTAGGCGTGCCACTGCTCCTGCAGTGGGGAAGGAGCTCCGGCTCCTTCAGGGGACAAAGGCAGCAATGATTTTTCACAACCTATACTGCATTTGTTTATCTGAGAGTGATTATCCAAAATCAATATAGCATTTACATGAATTCATTAAGATTAGAATATAGCTTGCCAGAAAGGGCACATTAGGTATTCTTCATATCTCCAACATCACTTGCTGGATGCTTGAGAGGGATGTATATATCAAAGGCACTGCAGACGTTGTCAACCATCCCCACGTATGCATGTGCCTGTGCGAGATGTTTACGTTTCTGAGCAGTGCAGGTTGTCTAATATTTAAATATTTTCTTGCTGATTATGTTCATCTTAAGCTGCAAAGGGGCTCATTATGAGTTTGGTGGCAATTCAGTGATAAATCTGCAGAATTACTGCCAAACTCATTTACTGTTACCACCACTGGGTCCTGTGGAATGACTGTGGAAGAATGAGTGGTGGCTCAGCAGTGCAATTATCCATTATTAGAGCCCATATGGCTCCATGGGGATTTTTGTGGAATTACTGCAGGCAGTAATTACACCATGCTATTTCCAGCCATTTTTAGGAGTAAAGTGTAGGATCTAGCTCCAGCAAAATACTGGTGCAAGATCCTCCACTTTGCCTCCAAACCTCATATTATGGCGGTGCAGTAATGTGGAGGTAAAATTGCTGTGATGCAATTACTGACACTTTTCTACAATTATTACGGTCCCACCATATGCTAAAGGAAGTTTCAAAGCATTCGACAGGCACACAATGGCCTAAATCCAGGAGCCAGGTTTCTGGGCAGGAGCTTCTGGCTTAAGCTGCTGTTCCATCTATGTGAGGCTGGAGACCCATGATCCCAATTTATTAAACAACCTATGCATAACACAAATAGTTGAGCTAGGGCTATAACTAAAGTTACATAGTCTACAGTAAGTATTGTAATGTGTCTATATGACTCATATTATTTAGGGCACTGTTATGAAATTAGTACAAAGGTGAATAGTGGCTAAATCGCTTACTCAGTCCCCACGGCACTGCTAACAGTGACTCAATCATAAAGGTGAAACAGGCAAAGTCTAGAGATATTCCTCCTTTGCCTTTTGTGGTAGTGTGGGCTGTGTGCAGGCCGTACTCTTAAGAGGGATGTGAATATGATGAGCATTGCAACCAAAACAACAATAGCACAATAATCTTTGCTTGGTGCTTCGACAGCATCACTCCAGGTTTCTCAGCTAAATGCTTGTGCGTTGAACAGGTGTCTAAAGTGGTGAGGTCGTGGTGATCCAAGAGGCGATTGAGCGGCCAGTCAGGTTTGATGTGAAGCTCCCTGCGGTTCAAACCAGCATTAAAACAGTTTAGTCCAAAAGCCCACCCATTTAGGTTTGATGGTCAAGCTGGGTTGAGTCCATGGGCAAAATGATGCCTCTAGCAGTCGAGTCGGGGTTCGGGTTGGGTGATCCGGCGATTCAAGGTGCTGGTCAAAGATGCAGAAGTTTGAAGACTTCTGCAATGGTTAGCTTCTTGTGTAAGCCTGAGTGGCAATGAACTTTGCTGGAGTGATGTTGCAGCGAGATGGTTCAATGAAGCAAACAGTGATTCAAAGATCCAAGTAGAGTAACAAAAAGGAGCACTGCGGGTACTGAATTGTTCAAAGGTTCAGATAATGTTACACAAATCCTTGTTAATCACTAAATTTGCTCCTTGAGTCCAGCGTCAGTAGTATTTGACCAATATATCCACAGTTGTTCGTTTCCTAAGCGGATACGTTTGAAGTTACCTCCTCTAATACTGGTTTGGACTAGTTCAATAATAAACCAATTCAAATACTTCATGCCTATGTCTTGTGTCATTCAGATCGTACAAATGCGATAACGAAAAGTGCAGGGGGGAGAAGGGGAAAGTTCCAGGGAGAGGGAAAGGGGAAGAGCAATTGTGGCAGAAATGCTCTGTCTAAGCGCAGTCAGGTAACGCGGCTCTGGGTAAGACCAAGGCAGAGGTAGAAGACTGTAGGGTTACAGTTACAGCCCCTAAGTGCATGCTAGGCCTGAGGTAGTGCAGAGGCGAATGGTCGTGGAGGAGCCTGGTGCCTGGTGCCCGGTGAGACGCTGAGGGTAGCCAGGCCACCAGTAAGCACAGGTTGTCAGCAGGGGAGAGAGAGAGAAATCAGGGGCAAAAAGGAAGGCCTTGAGATGCTTCCAGAACTTCTGGTTGGTCCGGCTCAAGTATGAGAGGGACAGGGAGGCCATTCCAGATGGAGGCACCTGCAGAGGAGTGAGATCTATCCCCCACTCTCTGCCTGGAGAAGCGTCTGGCCCTTAGAGAGTTAGAGGTGGCTAAGTGAAGGGCTCAAGATGGAAGGTGTTTAGGAAGAGAGAGTTGGATGTAGTGCGGGCCCCGGCCCCACAAAGCTTTGTGGGCGATGCAGAGAGTCTTGAACTTGGTCCTTGCAGCCACCGGGAGCCAGTGGAGGGATTTCAGGGCTGGAGAGATACAGTCCATGGTCTGGAGGCCAAGGACAAGTCTTGCTGTCCTGTTTTGGATTAGTTGCAGAGGACAGCGAGTAGAGGAAGGCAGAATGAGAAAGAGGCTGTTGCAGTAGTCCAGCCTAGAGAGAACCAGGGCTCTGGAGACAGTGAGCTGTTGGAGAAAAGTGAGGAAAGGAAGAATACCTCTGTGGAGGTGCAGCTAGTAGTGGTCCTTCTTGGCAAGGTCCGTGATGTGAGGAGAGAAGGAGAGAGTAGAGTCAAAGAGGACATCAAGGGTTTTTGCCTGACAGGAAGGCAAAGGAAGAAGGCCCAAGGTGGGCAGCAAGACGGAGAGAGGGAAAGTGGGAGTGGGTGTCCCAATGAGAAATATCTCAGTCTTACTGGCATTAAGGCGGAGATAGTTGGATGTGCACCAATCCTGAATCATGGATAAACAGTCAGGAATGAGCGAGAAAGGAGAGGAGGCTGAGGGAGCCTGAAAGAGAGCTGGGTGTCATCCGCATAACACTGAACGTTAGAGGAGAAGGTAGGGATAAGGTGGCCCAAAGCATCCAAGTAGACATTGAAAGCCAGGGTGAGAGGTTAGAACCCTGGGGAACACCACATGTGGAGAGAGAGATGATGGAGAGAAAGGATCCACGTTGGATCTGGGAGGGTTGGTCCAGGAGGAAGGAGGACAACCTCTACAGGGCCTGATCTGTGATGCCCAGGTTCTCTCAGAGTTGATTGATTAGGATGGCATGTTTGACCATGTCAAAAGCAGAGGAAAGGTCAAGGAGGATGAGGACAGAAGGAAGGCAGAAAGCAGATCTGAACAGGTGTTCAGGAGAGCAGTTTCCGTGCCTCTGGCTGCTCTGAAGCCAGAGTGATGGTCATGAAGACAACCAACAGATTCAGTGTGGAGAGTAAGCTTGGATATGGCCAGCATTTCCAGGGGTTTGCCCAGTTATGGAGTGACATAGATCAGGCGATAGTTTGCCAGACAGGTAGGATCAGCACAAGGTTTTTTAAGGAGGGTGTGCACAAGCGGGTGCTTGAGGAGAGAGGGGAAAGTTCCAGTGGTAAAAGAGTGATTGCAGAAATGGGCCAAGGCTGGAGTGAGGGTGTCAATGTGTCAAATCTAACAACATACTCAACTGTAATGAGTAGAGTAAGCAAAGGATATAAAATATATTTTTACCAACAACTATTTTGTGCATCCATATCCCAGAAATCTGCACATTAGGGTAGCATTACCGCTTTCACTGCACAGTTTTAGTGAATACTGGACCATTTGTGAGAGCGTGTTTGAGTCAACAGTCAGAGAGTATGTCATCCGCAGTTGGCAGCTCTTCCAGAACAACTGTCAATGTACACATCAAATGTATTTTGCGAAGGTGATGCTGCTAAATCACTCCTCCAACATGGTCTCAAAGCTTCCATACATCTTGCCATGTGTGTGGCCACTGCTTCACTCTTCACTCTATTTCTCATCCTCCAATATTTTAACAGGGGTTGCCCTGCTAGAGAGCAATCTGACATGAATTCTTTTAGATCACAATAATAGATAAAATAGTGCCAAGAAGCTCATTAATGTAGTTTAGCCGATTAAGGCACTAGGTGTGTGAATTGTTTAACTTTAGGGCTGCACTCACTAATCCATCACAAAGTAAGTATGTATAGTTGGTGGCTTGCAAAAGCCAAACATGCTGAAAGTCTGGGTGAGGGGAACCAGTGAGTTTTTGCACGTGTATGTGTGTGTTTGTGTATTTGTTCATACCTTAAATGGGAAATCTGACTGAAAAATAGATAGATGGAGTTTGAATATATGGTCAGTTCCAGATGATTTTTAGTACTAAGAATCAAGGTTGGAACATCTATGTGACTTCTGACTATACACAGGTGCCCATATCACAGTTTATTTTGCTGTATTTTTTATAATTACAGTGATGCAAATCTCAGAATATATTAGGCTTGAATTTCTTTGCATTCTGGTAGTTGCAGTTTTACATTCAGGATGTACAAAAATAAAAAGTGCACTACTATTTTATTTTTTTGCTGTATTTTGGAAAATGAAAAATATTTGTGTTTATTATTTATTATTTCCTAAGATATTTTCTTGGCTATTTTGAATTCCACATGGGTAGCATATTGTTAGGAACATAGTTGGAGTACTATGTAATATACAAAATAAGATCAATAATGTTTTAATTAATCCTTGCAGACAACCTGCGGCTGGTCTAAATTCATAGTTGCACTAAGCAGACTTCAGGAAGAGTTGGCCTATTCGGTCAGAATAAAATATCAGAAGGTAAAAATTTATCTGGATCCAAGATTTTAATGATTTGTATCCATTACAATTTAGAAACAGTGCATTAAATATCGATTTATTTAGATTCTGTGCTTGAAATATTCATGAACGTAGGAATAAATTTCACATTCCACTGAAGACGGTCCAGCAGTCATTACCTATAGGGCTGAACCATGTACATGTAGGGAAATAGGGGACCGCTGAATTGAATGGCAGAACACATCAAACTGTGCATCAAGAATTTCATTGTCTAGAATGTGTATATCCTTTGAGTCTATTGTGTCGGTTTGTTTGCATAATTATCACATTCGGTTGTATTTGTTTTTGCATAGGTTGTATTCCTTATTGTATAATTGATTAAATTGTTGCTGCACAGTTTCACTTCAGTTGTATTAATGTGTGTTAGGAATTAGTAAGGAATGCACATTAACCACTACCACAGATGGGTCACAAATAGCTAAAGAAAATACACCCCACAGAGAGCCTTATCTTTTCAGATCTGCACACATCAACATTGTAACAAAGCAATCGTGTCCTGCTCCCCTGCCCAGTGGAGTAACGTTGCCGAAAAGGTTGGGGGGGGGGGACATGACATCTAAATGAAAGGGGTCCCTGCAGGGGTGTTGCTAGGTCTGGAAAAGATCTGGGGCTATGCTAATGTTGGAACTCTCGGGACTCGGGGCTAGCAAGCTTTTTGGCTGTAGCTCCTGAGATTCTATCTGGGGCTTCAACCAAAAGATCAGGGGCTATAGCCCTCTTAGCCACCCCCTAGAAACGCCTCTGGGTCCCTGCCAAAGGAGGGGGACACAATGGTGTGCCACAAAAGTTGGGGGGGAAACAACCTTTTCCCTCCTAATATTACGACCATGCCTTCCACTGAATTAGTTCAGTGCCCTAAATTTTGCAGATCCCAAAGGTCGTAGAAATTGTAAAAATGGAAGATGGCATACTATTCAAGGTTCAATAATAAAGCGTAACACGGCAAAGAAAAGAGTTGACCTCATTTTTCTTTGGGGCACATCTCTGGACAGCCCAAGCAACTTCAGGGGAAGAAATTAATGCTGGTTCTGTTGCAGCCCCCTCACCACAGATAAATACACATCCCTGATTCACTGAATGGCAGGCGAGACTATGCATCTGCCTGTCAAGGTTATTGATTAGGTACTCTGGGGGCCAATGCAACAGTAATGCAATTCTAAATCAATGCATGGGGGACACTAATAGAGGAGAAAGAGGACTTCTCCCTAAAATCATTAAACCAACCCCACTGTTAGGGTGACTTTTTTCATATTGTGAACCTAATCACTTATATGCACTCCAGTGTGTGCAGTTATATCCGGTCAAGGAGATTAAGGCCCTAATTCAGGGGACTTGTAGTATCGTGTAAAGTGACTTTGCACCACCAACAAACACTCTGATTCACAGAGCAGCGCAAAGTCTATTTTTGCAGCGTAAATGACTCATCCCGCATAATAAAGGCTCTGTAATCAGAAACTAACTTAAGCAACCTGGCTCTGCTGAACACAAGTTTGCAGGTCTTAAGGGGCTAACCCTTTTTCAATTTCTCAAAGCACTCAAAACTCATCTTTCCAAATAAATAGAGAAATAATGAGAAAGATATTATGTATATTCCTGTCTGACATATCGATAGCATATGGTTCTTTGATCCAACTGCGCTTAGATGCGGTTGAGTCTGTTCAGTGCACTATACAAATACTACAAATACATACCAATACAATACTGGATTCAGAGCACCTGACGTCTGCCAGTGCTTTAAATTACAACCAACTGTGCAGAAAATTGCCCAAACTGCAACCTTTGCTCGCTCTCTCATGGCATTTCAGATCAAGTGAGGCTGTGTGCATGCCTGTTTAAATCCTCTAAAAATAAAACCAGGATAAGCGCCATCTTCTAACAAAATCTCCCCATCAATCCTGCAACTAGAGTGATGTAACAATCTAGAGAAATACACTATCATGTATTGTATTGTTACATGGCCATATGTATTAGCAATATGTGTTCTAAGTATGAATTTTTTAAACTTTCAGTGCCACCTAATAGCCAAAACTAATGAATAGACTGCACACAGGAAGGGCGAGAATGTATTCTTGACGGGGTCTGTCTGTGTGGGCCAGAGAGCCAAAGAGCTAAGCATACAGTATGCCGGCATAGTGGAGAGTAGAAGACATTTCGCAGTGAAAGGTGGGGGGGGGGTCTTCCCAAATGGGACAGAGTGGTGCAAAGATTCCTGAACAGGCTGGTTGGAGGGACAGAAGCAGCTATGAGGGGAACGGCATGACATGATATCATTGTGTGGAAGCATAGGTCCAAATGTGCTGGTATGCTGAGAGGGGAGCGCAGGTGCTAGTTGCCACATGTGACTCTAAGGAGCCTGGGTACTAAACCCAGTTCAATACATGGCATGATCGTGGTAGCTTACCTTATCTAACTTGTATAATTGTATATGTTCTAAGACTCATGCTTTAAATAAATGAATTGACCTGATGAAAATAAGAGAAATTAAAAAAAAAATATGACATAGGTTAAACATTGGGTGCCCAAGTCGGGAGTGTCTTACAACTTGTAGCCATTGTTCATAGGTACTTTGTCTGTGGAACAGCCCAAGATAGAATGTGATACCGCACTCCCTCTTCTTCCACCGTGGTCAGTTCCTGCCATCTTCTGTGGTTACTTCCCCAATAGATGTAGCCTCCCTTTATTTTGCTCCCAATGAAGAGCCATTGATTTTTTTTCTCATAGTTTATCTCATCCAGATTTAAACCACAAAACAAAAGGATCACATCTTGCCAAAACTGCAAGATACCACCTTAGTTTGGGACAGCATTGCTTGATGACAAGAACTGCAGTGGAGCTGGGCTGGCACATCTCTGATAGTGTATGGCGGTGTTTGTTGTGAGAAAGACTTCGTAAGGGCCCCACCATCTGGTGGCAAGACAGTTGTTGCAGAGATGGCTCCATGCCAAAGACTGAATCCCCCAGTTTGAGAGGTTGACACAGTGTTTGAAGTTCCTTTGGCAGTGCCTGATGGACCTGTAAATATATAAGCCTGACAAGAAAACACGACAACAGTTGGATGCATTAAAAGGGGTCTTATAATTATTTTGTACAGATCATTTATCATCTTTGACCATCATACTCATTGTGCAGCTAAATACTACATGTGCTATTTGGCCTGTCGCTTGTACGTAGTCAGAATATTTAGCAAAACAAAAAGGTGATGGCTGGAAGGTTTGAAATAAATCCTATCCCAGGGCACTGCTCTGGCCAACCCTCCAGACCATCGTTGTTCAGCCTGCCAAGCCATTACAGAAAGGTAAAAATCATATGCAAATCAGGCTTGGTCCTACCCCAAAAGGGGCAGTCCAGCCCGAACTGCTAGGTCACATTCCTTCTGCACGAGACCATAGGCATCCCCAGACATGTTTCAGCCTTGTTGGGCATCATCAGTGAGGAGTAGCTTGGGTCTCTAGGCCCAGCAGGCACGGGAACCATGTCTGGGCATACCCGTCCCACTCGGGGTGACAAAGCGAAAACAAAGAGGCGATGACTGGAAGGTTTAGAATGAATCTTAACCACTGGCATTGCTCTGGGCAACCTTCCAGACCATCGTTCTTCGCCTGCCAAGCCATTACAGAAGGGGAAAGACCATATGCAAATCAGGCTTGGCCCCACCCCAAAAGGGGCAGTCCAGCCCGAACTGCTAGGTCACATTCCTTCTGCACGAGACCATAGGCATCCCCAGACATGTTTCAGCCTTGTTGGGCGTCATCAGTGAGGAGTAGCTTGGGTCTCTAGGCACAGCAGACTCGGGACCCACGTCTGGGCATACCCGTCTCACTTGGGTGACTTTATCAAAACAAAAAGGTGATGGCTGGAAGGTTTGGAATAAATCCTAACCACGGGCACTGCTCTGGCCAACCCTCCAGACCATCGTTGTTCAGCCTGCCAAGCCATTACAGAAGGGGAAAAACCATATGCAAATCAGTGTTGGTCTTACCGCAAAAGGGGCAGTCCAGCCCGAACTGCTAGGCCACATCACTTCTGCACGAGAGCATCCACAAACATATTTCGGCCTTGTTGAGCGTCATCAGTGAGGAGTAGCTTGGGTCTCTAGGCCTGGCAGACACAAATATTTAAACACTCACTGGCCCTCATTCTGAATGTACTGTTAACAGTCAGAAGAGCCAGTAGTTTAAATTCTGCCTGTGTTCATCACTTGCTAAAATATAGCTACAATATAGCTACTATCGTATTTCCTAGTCATACTGCACGACGTAGGTACTGCCTGATTATGAGGTCAAATACCTCATAGAAATTACTTCTGCATTTACTGCCACCCAATAGGTGAAGTACAAATCGTAAAAGCCACTAGAAGTATAAACATACCTAAAATGAAGGGATGTGGTAGGGCATCCCTTCAACTTCATAGAAACAAATCTGTTGGGGGAGCTCTAGCAGGATGCAACTGTGGGCCTCTCAGAGGCCCACCTTTCTGCACCTTCCTGCACTTTTATCATGCAGTGCAGAGAATGCACACTTGCCATCAAGACCCCAAAGGTGATCCTCATGAGTATGGCGGTAATTTAAAAAATAAGTGGTAAATTCAAAGGCGGGTGTTTTTATTGACTATGATCACTATCATTAGTTAGGTATTTCTAAATAATGTTACAGCTGCCTGCTTTAGTGGCTGTACGGTTATAATCCCTGCAGAGCCGTCAGGATACCACATTTGGTAACACCGCATGCAGTGTTTCTTCTGAGCCCCCAACCCCATGTCTCTTTCATACGTTTGATTTATTTTGCAGTGATTTCCTCAATTTCTTGCTTACCTCTTTTTCCTTGTCCCTTTCACTTGAACCTATGCCAATGTAGTATATGAAAACTCTTGCGAATGGTGCTGAATGGTGCCGGTGCATCCGGCCTCCCCATTCCCATTGAGCCCTATTGGGCTCAATGGGAATGGGGAGTAAAAGTGTCTGGCCCCTGGCAATGGGGAAATACAGGGTCCGCCAAGGTTGTAATGGCCCTGCATTTCCCCATGGCCAGGGGCTGGAAAAATTTGCAGGTTAGACGGCAGCCTGACGCTTTTACTGGAAAGGCTACTGCCAAAGTCTAGACCTTTCTACTTGGGAAATGAAGCAATTGAGGGAAGTATTTAGGACATTAGGTTGATAAAATGTTAGGAGAGGGAAGTAACAACTCAAACTGTCTTGGTGTTTTTCTTTCCCCATCCTCTTTGTGGAAAAGAGAGTGCCACTGTCCAGCTGACACATGTCTACGTTACCCAGTCAGAACTTGATCACACCTAACCGTTCAAACCCCTTTGGCAGACTTAGTCACACTGTATACAAGGACCCACAGGGGAAACCGCCTGGGTGTTTTTTATGTGTAAACTTTTAGCAGTTAGTATAAACAATACAAATGAAAAGTCTGGATGAATGGATTAGCATTAAAATACACCCTACTGTTTTAAAAACACTGTACCTCACCAAAAGTAGCTGGAATTAGTTTGCATCTCCAAATGTCAAATATCCAGTGACGTTAGAGTGAACGTGGATATGGACAGGGGAGTAGCTAGGTCTGGAAAAGACCCGGGGCTAAGTTGATGTTGGGACTGGGGGCTAGCTAGTCTTTTGGCTGTAGCTCCTGAGATTCTATCTGGGGCTACAACCAAAAGATCAGGGGCTATAGCCCCCTTAGCCCCCCCCCCTAGCAACGCCCCTGGATATGGATGTGACTGGCGAGTCATTTGAGACGGTGGTGTTCATGGGATTGCTGTTCTGTCTTTTAGTTGGGTCTGTGAATAAATGTAACAGCCATGGTTTTAACTTCTTGTCCGTATTAATGCCACTTGACATCAGATGCAAACTGTTTTTGAAATGTGTATAATTGAAGTTTGAAAACTGAAAGAGAAAAAGAAATGAATAAATACATGGATCTGTGATTGACAGGCATTTGACCCGTGTCTGTATGGTGATGCAAATTGAACCTTAGATCAACCAGTTGGATTTTGCACTTTGAACTACCCATAGGGACTTCATTTTGAATGTCAGTTACAGCAAGGGAGCAGTGCCCCTGCAGTACCACCCCAGGCATCGTCTTGCAGATCCTAATCCCTGCCGGTCTGCTTTATCGCTTGAATGTGCTTCGTTTTTTCTAGGTTGTCCAGAGATTGAGTTATACAGCGAAGAAGGCACCCGCTGGGACCTGAATCTAGCATTCATTTGCCAGTGCATGTTTTATGATACCTCTACAGCTTAGCTTCAACCGAGGCTACTTTTTAAAGTAAGCTGTGTGCTTTGCTGGACTAAATAGTTCACTTTCACATAACCCTTAATGGTTCTGTGGCATATGCATCATTTTTAGGCAGGTACTGCATCCAACAGAAGTCTGACTATGAGTCAGACTAAAGCCCTCATTATAATTTCAGAGGATAATGTACAAGAAGTAGTCTCTACAGTAATTACTGTCACAGTGCGGTCTATTACGACAATCTGTATTAATCACTATCTATGGTATGTTCTTTTGCCATCAAAAGAGCATTGTTCATCCAATGTACCTAAAATAAATACATAATTTATTAAATTGAATGTTTATACCTTTCCACCCTCGGTTTGAGGGTGGGTATGAATTCTGCACAGTATTTGCTCCTACCAATACTTTACATTTTTATAATGTAGAAAAGGGTAATTTTGACCTTTTTCTGCATTTCATTGGCTATCAAGGCGGCATTATAGATGCCCACCTTTCATCCCCTTCGGGTGACCCCCTGCAGATTTGATTTTTTTTAATGCAGATAATAGATATGATTACACTTGGGTTACTGGAGGACAATAGCTTAAACATTATAGGGGGCTTTTCACAACTTTTACCTCCAACTCGTGTTTGTTAAGAGGGGGGTTTTGAGAAATGATTCAGCATTTTGGGAATACTGAAAGAGATAAATACATCCAACCCCGAAATGTGGTGTGTGATAAAGACAAAAGAGCATTTAAAATGCCACCTACTTTTACCCTGACTGCTAGACTCATAGAGACAGGCTCGCTCAGGCTGGCTTATAGGGCAATAGGCCCATGGCTGAACCAAAAAACGAAAAATGCTGTTGTGAGCCAGTTTTTGGGTCAAAATGGGCACTATTTTGACCAATGTGGGCCAGTTTGATGAGTTTCTTCACCATGCGGCTAGTAGTTTTGACCATGTTGCTGAATACAAATATTCTTTAAAACGCACAGTTGGCATTACATTTTATCAGAAAAATCCGCCTTGGTACTATTCAAACAGTGTCAAAAAATGAATGAATAGCCATTTGCAGCTGTGGGCCACTTTTTCATTGGTGCCCGACATAGTTTTATGGCCCATTACGACCCTGCTTGGTGAAGGTCTAAAAAATGATATAGCCTGACAACTCAAATAATGCTTAACTAATGGCCACTGAGAAAACTAAGGACATAGGAAGCAAAGTAAATTGCGCCAATGCTGCACTAACATTTGCTAAATTCCGAACATTTGTATGGAGGGACTTTATAAAATGTTGCAGTGTCTTTGCGCTTGGCTACGGCCACATTCTGATGTTTTGAGAGTTGCAAACTGGGTATTCACAGCTTCCGTGGAACTCGCAAAGACACTGCGATCACTTCCCATAAGTCCTATGTGGTCATGAAGAATTGATGTCGTTGAATGTTCCCCTTTTCTTCGAGGGGTTGTTGTCCCGATGGCCATTTGGGATACTGTCAGACTGTTTGCAAGGTGACCGCTGTCTCTCAAAGGGATTAGCCCTGAAGGGTTAAATGCTTGAAATTGAAGCAGGGGAAGAGAGGCAAGGTTGGTGGCTGTATTCGCATTATGGGTACAACGAGTTCTGCAGCCAAAACCGGTCTCATGACTATTCACAGGGCAGGGGTGGGAGACTCAGCATGCACGTACTCTGCAGCCTGTGTCACATGATATGATAGGTTATTTATAACGCGCTTAACCCGGGACCCGGGGCTCGAACCTGTGGTGCTCTGTGACGTTTTGCTCCCAAGGCGAGCACATTGCCTCAGCGCTATCCTCCCGAGATCAGTTTGTTGTGCACAGGACAAGCATATGGCCGTGCTGTACAAGCACAACCAACGAATTTATTTCCCAAATACTCTAACTAACGTCTCATTTTCACATCCCATTTTCAGTCCCCTCCTCCAACCTCTGGCGAACGCCACTTATTTGAACAGCAGTTGGAATATATCTCCAGCAGAGTTCCCCAGTGCCTGAGAACAGAAACACAAATCTTCTCTTGTAAATCCTCAAAGGATTACACTCATGCAAAACAGTCGCACAAGTGACACATTTTCCATCATACCATTTTAGGTCTTGTCTTTCAGTTGTGGAAACATGTTGTATCTTTTTTCCTATGGGATTTCAATATATAGTAATTGAAGGGTTTTCCCCGGGATTCAGGGACGGCACAACACGTGACAATGATTATTAAATAAAGGGAAATTAGGTACAGCTCAACCTCAGGATCAGAGGAAAGACACTGACAAATGATTGTACAACTGGAAAACATGCACACCATCATATGTTATCATGATGTCTCTTTTTAAAACTGCAGACACTTGTCTTCATTACTTGTCTTCATTACTTGAAGCGTTTGGGAACAGGTGAAGTGCCCTAAGACCCACCTCTTCATTTCCCTCTACAGCCTGGAATCTGCTTCTTTAAACCCACCACCGCTTCTTCTGCTCTTCAGATGACACAGACTGCCTCCATCCATGGCATTCAAGAGTTGGTTGGCTCACTTACCCCAAAATAAGGGTTTTGCCATGCACGTGGCATGCAATAGCAGGCCTCCATCTTTTTTCTTTTTTTTTTTGCGTTTTTATGTTAAAATTAAACATTTTAGCAAAATCAAATCCATTTTACGTCATCCTTCAGTCTTTAATCGAGTCCTCGACCATCGTCTTTCATTTAGCCAACAGTTCAACGAGTCAGGTAGACCAGGGTTATCTTAGGGTCTAACTGATCCTTCTTTGTAGCTATTGATTACGTTATCTCATTTACTTGGTTTTAAACTTTAAGCTGTCTCTTCAGGGTCAGTTGGGCCGGTAGAACTTTTCCAAGTTCGGCTCCAGCCCCTTCCAATAAAATTGAACAGCAACTATGAGCACAGGCATTTGTATTCCGCCAATTATCCGTTTCCCCCAGTTGCCTACCAATAGCGTCCTAAGTCTCTAAGCAAACCAACCAAAATGTTCTGTTTGTTTCGTAGTGAAATGTGGACAGACCATGAATAGATGGTGGAGATTTTCTTTAGTTTCTATTTTATTACAGAATCTAAAGTCTTCCGTACTTGTGAGCTACACAAAGTCCTCTTTTTAGGGACTGGGTGGGTGAGGACGGTTAACCACCAAAGCTACAAATTCCCAAAAACCAGCTTCCTATCCTCTTTGCTAAGAGTGAGTATTCACAGATTCAAACGCATTATGTCATGTTCACCCCCTACTCAAAAAGAGCGATTAACCATGTGATTTATCAAAAATATACATATTTTAATTTTTTCAAAAAACATTACACTTGACAATCATATTCTAAAACATTTTTTAACAAAGACACCATCTAGAATTCATTCCTATGCTTGTATGTGTATTATTTACCTGGAACAACAATTCTTATACCAGACCCCTTCTATACCACACTGCAGGGTATATATCTTAACCCTCAGTAATGTGATTAATGCCCCTCCTGATTTCTACAGGCAATGAGGCTGTGCCAACACTATAACCATGTGTTTCTAGAACCATCATTAATCACAATTTCAACACAAACATATACAGGAATTCATCCATAGTATATATTCTGCTGGTTCTGTCTTCAGGGCACTTAAATCTTTCTTGTATTCTTCAAGTTGTCACGCATAACGTTACGTGCTACCAGCCATAGTTCCGATATCTCTAAAAAATACAAAATAAAACATAGACAGTCTAAAACACATGGTTGTGTAATTTAAAACATAACATTTCATACATTGAATCTGTACCAACTTCATCTCTATTCTCTAATATCAGCAGAGGGATATATTGCATCGTGATCTCTTTGTACACCACTAGCTTTTCATTTCTTAACATACATTTTTTCAATACTTAGCATATCCCAGTCTTTCTCTGGGTGCCATTGTCTATATTTGTTATCCAGTATTTATATCACAACAACATTTCACAAACTAATTTTTCACAGAAATGTACTCTCTTCCCTAAACCCCTATCACCAGATACTATGTATAGGGGGTGTACATAGCATGAAATGGTTCGTGGCGTGAAATAAGTACAGGTACTTCAATGAAGTTTACCTAAACTTGTCTTGGTCTACCAAAACGCTAGGCGGCTTGTGTGTTGAGTCCGCCGTCAGCGGAAAAACATTTCTCTCAATGTCTCCAAAACAACTGTTCCTACTGCCTATTTTTTGTCTCCAGCCGTGTGATTTTTACAAGGAGAAAAAGCATAAATGTGTTTCCCTGAGTTTTGTTACTACCTCATGGTAAAACTTCAAAGTTACACCTTATTGCCGGCTTACCGGTTCGGGAGATTACAAAGTTTGTCTTATTGGGAGGGTCATGCGCAGGGAACTTCATTTCCCGGCTTAATTCTAAGCCTTCACTCTCTCTGTCTCCCGGTGGTCGCGATGACCTACTGGGGCGAAAGAGATAGGACAAATCAGGTTTGTAGATCACGGGAGATTTACGCACTCACAGACCTCTTTAACGCTATTCTTACCTTATGCCGGCTCGACGTGCTCGCAGTATGTAATCCGTATTCGAGCTCCCGTGAGTCGTCTTAGTGCAACCCGGCTCCCGAGTTCTAATGTCGGGTGGGTTTAAATGGTGCACAGCGCCAACTTACATTTGACGTATGCGTACGTGTACGTGCAATCTCACGTGATCTACAACCCTCTCTCGGGCCTGTGCCTCCGCCATCTTGAAACGGGAGGTTATACCTTTGGTATATTCGTCTCGATTTACGGATACCGAATCCTCCCTTGGTCTACATGGTCTTTCATGCTGTCAAAAATGGGACCAGGCCCAATTCTGAGGTTCGTGTATGGTAACGAACACAAAGGTGATACTAACACATCTAGCCATTGGCTCAGAGAGGATACAAGTGGCGCAGAGAAACCTTACCTCAGCGCAGTTCGTCCAATTGGCTACTATGATCACTCATAATGGGTAACTTGTACAGATTGTGTGTAATTCTTCACATGAGCGGCATGTTCTCCCCTTATGTATACCATGTCAATAACGGGCCTCTTGTTTATATTTCTTGATTTCTTATTTTTTGTGATGGATAAATAAAGCCCATTCGATAGAAACAGTCAAGACGTTCTTAACAGTGTCTAATGAATAAATCCATTTCTGTTCGGATTGCCTGAGTCCAAGGTCTCTGTCACCTCCTCTCGGTTGTGGAAGTATCATTTCAATGTACCATCCGCATTATGGTGGGCACCCTTGAAATGTGCCACCAGAGGTTTTTCGGGAACCTGATTCTTAATACAGGACCTGTGTTCACAGATCTTTTGTCTGATCGGCCTCTTAGTTTTGCCGATATATAACAACCCACAAGGGCACCTTATTCCGTATACCACCCACTTGGAATTGCAGTTGGTAACGTTTTTTAGCTCCCATTTCCTCCCTTTAAGATCAACCTCCTTCATGTTAGATGTAAGTTTGCATACTGAGCATCTTCCATGGGCATAATGGCCCACTACTGGTGGAAGTTGCCACAATGTAGACTGGGTCACTGGCTCAGTTTCTTTAGATGTCTTGTAGGTGTGAACCAGCTTATCTCTCAAGTTGGGCATTCTACGGAACGCGAATTGAGGTTTGTTGATAGAGAAATCGTCAGTGTTGATGATACGCCAATGCTTTAGTATACACCTTCGCAAATCGTTGCTAATAGGGGAGTATGTAGAGACACATGTTATCTTATTTTCAGCCACACACACCTGTGGGACCAGACAATCCTGTCTTTAGGTATTTTTAGCTCTCTTCATCGACCTGCGTACAATGAAAGGTGGATAACCTCTTGCGTGAAGTCTAGCTGATAGATCTTTGCTGTTAGCATCAAAATCTTTCCTGTGGGTACAGTTTCTTCGAAACCGAAGGAACTGTCCGAATGGTAGATTCTGTCGTAAAGACTGGGGATGGAAACTCTCAAATAACAGAAGTGTATTCTTATCTGTAATTTTTCTGAACAGGGTCTTACCGAAATTTGAGGTAGAAACAAAACTCAGGGTAACACATTTATGCTTTTTCTCCTTGTAGAAATCACACGGCTGGAGACAAAAAATAGGCAGTAGGAACAGTCGTTTTGGAGACATTGAGAGAAATGTTTTTCCACTGACGGCGGACTCAACACACAAGCCGCCTAGCGTTTTGGTAGACCAAGACAAGTTTAGGTAAACTTTGTTGAAGTACCTGTACTTATTTCACGCCACAAACCATTTCGGGCTATGTACACCCCCTACACATAGTATCTGGTGATAGGGGGGTTAGGGAAGAGAGTACATTTCTGTGAAAAATTGGTTTGTGAAATGTTGTTGTGATAAAAATACTGGATAACAAATATAGACAATGGCACCCAGAGAAAGACTGGGATATGCTAAGTATTGAAAAAATGTATGTTAAGAAATGAAAAGCTAGTGGTGTACAAAGAGATCACGATGCAATATATCCCTCTGCTGATATTAGAGAATAGAGATGAAGTTGGTACAGATTCAATGTATGAAATGTTATGTTTTAAATTACACAACCATGTGTTTTAGACTGTCCATGTTTTATTTTGTATTTTTTTAGAGATATCGGAACTATGGCTGGTAGCACGTAACGTTATGCGTGACAACTAGAAGAATACAAGACAGATTTAAGTGCCCTGAAGACAGAACCAGCAGAATATATACTAGGGATGAATTCATGTATATGTTTGTGTTGAAATTGAGATTAATGCTGGTTCTAGAAACACATGGTTATAGTGTTGGCACAGCCTCATTGCCCGTAGATATCAGGAGGGGCATTAATCACATCACTGAGGGTTAAGATATATACCCTGCAGTGTGGTATAGAAGGGGTCTGGTATAAGAATTGTTGTTCCAGGTAGATAATACACATACAAACATTTTAGAATATGATTGTTAAGTGTAATGTTTTTTGAAAAAATTAAAATATGTATATTTTTGATAAATCACATGGTTAATCGCTCCTTTTTGAGTAGGGGTGAACATGACATAATGCGTTTGAATTTGTGAATACTCACTCTTAGCAAAGAGGATAGGAAGCTGGTTTGTGGGAATGTGTAGCTTTAGAATCTAAAGTCTGCCGTTCCTCTGTTGAACTTAGATCGAGCCGTAATAATTTCATTGGTTCGACACAGGTTGAGTCGCAGCCTCATGAAAGCTGACCTCATTTTAGGGTTTGGGCATTTCTGTAAGTGTGGCTGTATCATACCTTGTTTCCTTACTTCCCTTAGGTAGTATAGGCCCAGCTTTTGCCTAAAACAGGCTTCCTTCAAGATCTCTCAAGCATTTGCTCAGAGCAATCTCTTTACTCGATGAAACATGGCCTTGTTGATACCTTCTAGGCTCTCCCATAGCCATTCTCACCCAGTTCAACCAAGGAGATCTTTACGTGTACAGCCCATGGTAGAATCCTACCTGCTTACAGGTTCAACAGGTTAACAAACGCGTCACAATAATTACTCAAACCTGGGGTATACATAACCTCAGCCAGGAAAGTACCAGCTTCATAGAAGCCATGTGACGTATGGGGCATAGATCTATTTCCATATGGATTAGTGCATTGGATGACCCCCTGAATTTGTATTCAGTACTTCTGGCCTGGACTGATAAAAGATGTCACCTCAAATCGTCCTCTGCTGGAAAATCAGGTAGTCTTGTTTTTTTCCACATGTCACTTGCCATTCGATCATTGGGCCTGTGGAAGTGATGGTAAATATGAGAGTTGTTAGCATATTTTGTGTGATGCTGCTTAAATCTTCAATTATCTAGTGCTCCTTTAAGGTGGCATCTATTCTTGAAAGCTGTATCCCTGTAACATTCATTGTGACATCAGTCATAGAGTGAGTCACTCTGAGGTGTAGTTTTCCTTGTTCTGTGAAATAGAGATTGGTGAATCAATAAAGAGTCAAATACATTTTCTGTGTCGGCCTTGTCCACCCAATTCGTTTGACAGAACAAACCGTAACTTTTCAGCAATCTGTTCCAATTTTTGGAGCCACCTTTTTTCGCCCCATTTCAAGCAGGTGTTACTATTGAAAGAGCCCCACGCCCCCAACATTGGGAGCCCAAGTCTGGAGTGTCTTACAACTTGCAGCCATTGTTCATAGATACTTTGTCTGTGGAACAGCCCCAGATAGAATGTGATACCGCACTCCCTCTTCTTCCACCGTGGTCAGATCCTGCCATCTTCTGTGGTTACTTCCCCAATAGCTGTAGCCTCCCTTTATTTTGCTCCCAATGAAGAGCCATTGATTTTATTTTCTCATTGTTTATCTCATCCAGATTTAAACCACAAAACAAAAGGATCACCTCTTGCCAAAACTGCCAGATACCACCTTAGTTTGGGACAGCATTGCTTGATGACAAGAACTGCAGTGGAGCTGGGCTGGCACATCTCTGATAGTGTATGGCGGTGTTTGTTGTGAGAAAGACTTCGTAAGGGCCCCACCATCTCGTGGCAAGACAGTTGTTGCAGAGATGGCTCCATGCCAAAGACTGAATCCCCCAGCTTGAGAGGTTGACACAGTGTTTGAAGTTCCTTTGGCAGTGCCTGATAGGCCTGTAAATAGATAAGCCTGACAAGAAAACGCGACAACAGTTGGATGCATTATTCAACGAAGCAGAAAAGGTAATAAAAGAGGAGGTGCAGAGGAAAAAATAGAGCGTACAAAGCGGAACTGTTGTCGGGGAGGATCAAATTCAGATTGGACGATGAGGAAGCGGGAAAGGAAGAGACCGAGGGGGGGGCGAGAAAAGTGTTGTTTCAGATGAGGAAGAAGTAGGGGGAGACTCTAGTGACCGAGAATGGTATGAGTGGACCCCCAACAAAGACTGGATAAGGAGGAGAAAGGAAAGAAGATGATAGGACAGCAGTGAATCTGGAAGGGATTGGTTCATAGTAGGAAGGGGAAGGTAAAAAAGTAGGGCTGACTCAGACCACAAAAGGAGTTTGGGGGACATGGCCCTGGGTGAAGCAGATGCTTCTGTTACAAAAAGGGAAGGGGGCGCACATTACATACCATGGCAGACAATGGACCGGGACCATCTAATATGCAACCTGTCCTCCCTTGTGGCAGGGGCCAGCAAATGGATACAGGTGCACGAGAAAAAGACAGCTGAGGTGACGTTGGCAATAGGGGATATGAAAAGTTTATTTGCGGCCATAATAGGAAAGCAAGGGGACAAAAGGGGACAAAATATGGGAGCAGGTGGGATGTAAGGAGCGGAAATTAACACTGACAAACATGATGGCGCTCCATTCAACAACTGTCGAGCACACGTGTGGTAGGTTCTGAGAAGCATGTTCCCAGATAGCTGCGACTTAGGAACAGTAATGGCACACAAGATAAAGCCGGACAAGGACCTTGCAGGATTTATAAAACAGTTGCAGTATCTCTGGACGCAGGAAATAGGAAGGTGCTGGGATGAGTGCATACCCTTGTTTTACCACAAACTGGTCAAGGGATTGCCGGCGGATGTCCAGGCCACGTTAGACAAGATTGTGGGAATAGAAGTGAGGGGATGGCCAGAGATACAGGCAACAATAGTACATTACTGTAAAAGGAAGCAGGAGAGGCAGGCGGCAGAAAACACTGCAAAGGAAGAAAATAAATTAGTACAAAAGAAACTGGCACAGTATACAACCGAATGGGCAATGCTTTTACGTGACACTGCCCCCGTGGAACCCGCCTAACAGGGTGAGTTTCCCTGTGGGGAACGCACCACAGCAGGGGGGTTATGTGTAGCCAGAATATATGCCACAATGGGTAGCACCACAGCAGTAGAATTACTTGCAGGTGGGGGTCATTTCCAATGGGTAGAGAATACTCACAACAAGGAAGAAGAGGAGGAGGAAACGGGTGCAGGATATAGGGTTTTCAGACCATGTTTTATATATGGGAACATGGGGCATTTTGCATACATATGTCCTTTCAGACAACAAGCTCAGGCACAAGCGATTAAAATGTTGCAGCACCAAGGGTTTGTCAGAGCACAACCACAGTGGCAGCAGATGGAACTCCTCCCACAGGCGCCCCTGCCACAGGGACAACAGCAGGTCCAAGTGGGACCAATGAATGGTGGAATGCCACCTCCAAATGTGACAAAAATACAAGCACTAGCCACGGGAAGTGCAGTGGTGCTAGGTCAGAGTGTGGTACCCCACTACATTGGGGTCAGTGTTGTCAGAGAAAATCCTTTCCCTTTTCCACAGAATAACCCACAACGATAGGGAGGCCTGCAGAAAGCTTGAGTGTGTCCAGTCCCAGCAGTAACTGATGGGCCTGAAGACGAACCCGAAGTAGCAGTGAAAATAGGACCAAGGGGTTCTCATTCCTTATAGATACAAGAGAAACCAAATCTTGTATAAGGAAAGGGGGATTCCTGCTATCAAACAAAGTGATGGATATGCAGGGCTTCTCTGGGGCATTAGTGACAATTTCAGCAATGAAGGATTTAACACTAACAATAGGGACACAGCACATCATAGAGTCACTACTATATTCCAAAGATACCCCAATCAGTATCCTGGGGAGAGAATTGTTACACAAACTGAACACCACAATATCATTCAGAGAAAAGGGGATGGTGTGCTCAATGCCAGGCATTTACTACACGCAAGTGGCCGTGCTTCTTTTAGCAGCCCACGCGCAGAGCACACTACGAGTCCAACCCATGTACCCTAGCATGTTCTTGTATGGGGTTGAGATACTACTGGGATGGGTCCCGGGAAGACAAGAGAAGGTGCTCTGACTGGCATCAGAATTCTCATTTAGACCACAGTGCCAGAAGGAAGACATAAGAGGCACCACATTAGTACTACAGCTTGAAGAGGTAGTTATCCACAAAAACATGGGGCTACTATGCAGGAAGGACAACATGGAGTGGTGTACGGTGCTATGCATTAACCCAACATTGACAGTAACAGGAGTAGCGGATGAATAGCTGTTTGCCTAAGAGGAGGGAGAGATGGTGTTACAGCTACAAATACCAAGTAAAAGAAGTAGAGAAGCTGGTGCCGAAACTGACACAACTGGCAAGGAGGGGAAGCAAACACACAGATGAAGATTTAAAAAGGGTTACAGAGAAATGATGGACCAAAGGGACCCATGATGTAGGGGAACTAAAACGAGGGGGGGCGGTCAAGAAAAAGTTAATGGAAGGGGGCGCTGCTGCCCTGAGCAAAACAAACCCATTGTCCAGAGAAGCAGATGAGGGAATATACTTCACTCTAAATGCACTATGGCAGCAGGGCATCATACAGACATCCATATCACCATGCAACACGGCTATATACCTGATAAAGAAACGAAAGGGAGGGCTGTGGAGATTGATACAATATGGATGCCATCTTAACAAAGTAGAGGAAGCAGAATTTCCCTTTGTACCAACCCCTCTACAATACTGTGCAATATCTCAAGGAAGGCAAGGTACTTCAGGATCATCAACCTGAAGAATGCCTTCTTCAGGCCATCCCACTTCACCCAGACTCTACATATTTGACAGCATTTACATATCGAGGAACCCGATTTGACCACTAGATTTACCAAAGGGTACTGTGACTCACCTAGCATTTTTAACAGAGTGATACAAATCGACCTGAGCAATTTACAAATGCCAAGCACAGTAATACAATATGTCGATGAAATGCTACTA
This sequence comes from Ambystoma mexicanum, assembly GCF_040938575.1. Classification (NCBI taxonomy): domain Eukaryota; kingdom Metazoa; phylum Chordata; class Amphibia; order Caudata; family Ambystomatidae; genus Ambystoma; species Ambystoma mexicanum. The sequence continues at coordinate 1,001,547,606 of NC_090929.1, read as the reverse complement.
TGCAGCGAGACTGAGGAAGAGTGTTGAGCTGATTCAGTGATGTGATATGATATGATACGATACGTTATGATATGATATGATATGGCATTTATAACACACCTGTACACAAGTGTTTCAAGGCGTGACAAGGCCAGGGAGGGGGAGCAGAGGGAAGACAGACAACGATCCTACTAGGCCAGATGTCATTCAGAACGCACAAGTGCATGGGAAGGCGAAGGAGGAAAGTGTGGAGGGGACGAGGGAGGGGACAGTGAATTGCTTGGGATAATAAAATAGATAACAAAGGAAAAGTACGGCCAGCATGTGGCAAGCGCAAGGGTAAGTGCAGACAACAGGTGTCAAGTGCTGGTAGTGAGATTGTAGGGATACAGAAAAACAGTCCCCAAGTGCGGGGGGTGCCAAGAAGGCAGTGCAGGAGTGCGACTGGCGGGGGAGGGGGCCTGGGCCCAAGATCAGAGGGTGGCCAGGTAACCAGTGCAGTTTCAGTATCAGTCAGGAAGTCAGCAGGGTAGTGGAGGAGAAAAAGCAGAAGAAAAGCGAAAGGTTTTGAGGTGCTTCTGGAACCGGAGATGATTCTCCTCAAGTTTCAGGGAGGCAGGGAGGCAGGGAGGCTGTTCCAGAGGGAGGCCCCAGCCGAAGAAAGAGATCTACCACCAACTCGTTGCTTGGAGAAGCGTCTGACCCGGAGGGAGTTGGAGGCGGATGAGCGAAGAGCTTGAGAAGGAAGATATTTAGGAAGAGATAATTGAAGGTATTGAGGCCCCTGGCCCCAGAAGGCCTTTGGACAATGCAGAGGGGGTTGAACTTAATCCTTTCAGCCACTGGGAGCCAATGCAGAGATTTCAGTCCTGGAGAGATACAATCCCTGGGATTGAGGCCAATGACAAGTCTCGCAGTCCTGTTCTGGATGAGTTGCAGAGGGCAGAGAGAAGAAGCAGGCAGATTTAGAAAGAAGCTGTTGCAATAGTCCAGCCTAGAGAGAACCAGAGCTTTGGAGACAGTGAGCATCTGGGGGAAGGAGAGGAAAGGAAGAATACCCCTGAGGGGGTGCAGCTGGTAGTGAGACTTCTTAGAGACATCAGAGATGTGAGGAGAGAAGGAGAGTGTGGAGTCGAAGATGACCCCGAGGTTTTTGCACATCTTCACACCACTAGCAGACAAGCAGTACAAGGTGGATAAGGTGAACCTGCAATACTGCCAGGAGGAGGTTGTGTACTTGGGATAAATAATATACATCAAAGGATGCAAGATAACACAGGAGAGGGTAGAGTCAATTCACTTGACTGCACGTCCAGGCAGAGTGAATGAAATGCAGAAGTACCTGGTGTTATGCAATTACTGCAGGGCATCAGTTTTTGATTACTCTACATCACAAAACTCTTACTGCAGGCCCTTAAGGAGGCATGGAAGGAATGGACACAGTAAATGAATGAAAGTTTTGCAGAGCTAAAAGAAGTATTGGCCCATGCACCAGTGTTAGCCACCCCAACTACAAAGAGAGGTTTTACTTGTTCTCCCACTCAGATGGCTCAGTGATGACAGTGGTCCTCATGCAAAAGAAGCCACAGGAACAGAAACTATTGGATTACTACACTGGTACCCTAGACCCAGTCATGCAGGGACATTTCCCTTGTGAACAAGTGCTCACAGCTGCACCGACAATTACCATGGGGTGCCCCGTAGAAGTGTACGTGGAGAATTTATTTGCCATATTGGAAAATTCAAAAAGCACATTGATGACACACAGGGCATTGGGGTATGAGGTAATACTGACAAACCCAGCCATTGAGGTAGTGAGGTGTCATGTGGTAAAATGCATGACATTCATAGCAGAACACGCAGAAGAAGGGGACTACATACATGACTGCGCAGCACTTATGGACAGAATGGAAGGGAACATACGGGTCAAAGAAGAAGATATAGAAGGGGCAGACATGGGGCCTCATTACGAAGTATGCAGTAAAGGGATAAGGGGGCCGGTAGGATTCCTGGTTTTACCAGGTGTCCTTAGCGGGTCCCGCGAGGAGACCAGGATGCTAACAACAGGCCCGTCATTAGGTGAAAGAATTGCACCTCATGTTCAACTTGGAGCTTAGCAGGAAAAAACATAGCATATTTCATGCCCATCGCCCTGAACCATTTCTTGATATCACCGTATGTCTTCCTGATGCCTGTGCCTTGTCTGAGAGGTCTGGGAACAGTCTTATTATGTCTCCTTTCTATGTTAGAGTTCCTTTGTCTCTAGCTTTCTGTAATGTAAGATCACTGTCCCGGTAATTTAGCATGCAGACTATGATCGGGCGGGTGGGTCCGCCGGCACTGGCCTCCTGCTGCTAGGGATCCTGAGTGCTCTCTCCACTGTAAACATGGCTGAAAAGTCCTCACAACACAATGGTTCCCGCAGAATAGTTTCGACCAACGGTTCCATGGCCTGCTGATCAACCGATTCCGGGACCCCCACTATCAGGAAATTGTTTCTTCTGGACCTTGATTCTAGGTCCTCCTGCTTATCAGCTTGCTCCTTCAGGGCCCTTTTCACTTGAACAAGCTCGCTGGATGCTGTGGATGTCTCATCTTTGACCGTGGACAGCCTCCCCTCCGCCTCATCTAGTCTTTCTCCATGTTTATCTAGACAAACCTGCTTGTGGTCTACCTTGCAAGTCAAGGTGTCCATCTTCCCATCCATTGACTGTATACTACTCTGCAGCTGAGTGAGCATGGTCTTAATGTCATTGAGTGCTCTGTTCAGATCCTGCTGGGCCTGCTGTGGGCTCTCTCCCACCGCATCCTCCATGATTTTCTGCCCTTTATTCTGCACAGGTGTCTCGAAATGTAACTTAGATTATCGTTTCTCAGCTTTTCCGGTTTCAGACATTGTGCATCCCAACTCTGCAGTCAGGGCCTGCCCCAGCAGACAATGTTGCCCTTTTCTTTCAGAGCGTGCCACAGCCCCAGCAGTGGATCCAAAACACTGATTCAGCTGTCACGGTGCTCCACATATTTCACCACAGACCTCGCCGTTCTCAGCCGGTGCGTTTATCTGTGGCCTTGGTTGGAGTTTTGCCTCTAGGTGCACCGCCGTCACTGGTTCCCAACCTGGGGCAGGGTATGATTACCTCAGCTATCTGTCACCACAGCCTTACATTTAAATGCACCAATCAAATTCACTGTCAGCCGGTAAAGCAGCAGTTGGGATCTATTGCTTACTCCGGTGCTGCATGTTTTCCCTTATCATAAAGGGCTCCTCCTACTGGTAGGGTATTCATGGTAGTATTGCTGATGTTGTACGGGCTCACGCAATTCAACATGCCACTGTGACTTCGGCCAGGCTCGCACCTACCTCCCCTCAATGTCTCTTACTTGAAATATGGCGAATCGCAGGTCTCTCACTGCCCCAGTTGCAGTCAATAGACAAGCCGAGTACCATTGGTTCAGCTTCTCTGCCGTCTGTTCTCCTCGCCCGCGTATCAATCCAGCATTCTCCGGTAGAGCAGCCTGCACTCCGTTTCTCTGTGTGCTCGCCGCTGGTGCCGGGGAGATGGCCTCTGCTCTGCTGCTTCCACTCTCGCCACTGGTAGAGCTTCCCTCGTAGCCTTGCACTGCATGCAGGCGTTGGGCACCTCTCTGCAAATTCCCCTTCAGGATACCTCTGCTGTGGTGACTCAAGGTTCAGCCTTCCGTTCTCCACCACAGGTACCCTTCGATCTGCTGGGACATTTGCGGCTGATATTTACCACATTGAAGCCGTTCAGCGGGGTGGCTGCACTCTCCTCTCCAGCTCTGTACTGGGACCACCACCCACCTGCGTCCTATCCTCTCAGTAAGCCCACTTGATATCACCCGCTGTGATCTCAGTCCCGGTGCAGTCCACAGCCACCAAACTCCCCAGGAATGTGCACTGGGTGTGTGCCTGCGTATGCCTCCTCAGTTAGTACTGCAGTGAGTTGGGGGGGACTCCAGGATTTGTTCTGGATCACAGTGGGTTTCCTGGAGCTCACAGGCACACAGCCATCTTGGCTGGGCTCTCTAGTGCCCTCTCCAGATGGTAAGTTTTTGGTGTCCCTGGAAATAACAAGCCCACGGAGTGTCCACAACAGTGTTTGCGAAGTTACAATCTAGCAGGTTCCGTGTATGTCTCCTTTCTCACTAGTTCAGAGTGTCTCGTGTTCCTTCCTTTCTGGTGCAGACTAATGGCAGATGAATAAAGACCCAGAGGTCAGCAAAACGATGTAATTTCTAATTGCAATGTGTTGGCGGGGAGGAGCAGGAAGCAATGTGGCACCACATGGGGAGGAGATGGGCTGAAATGCGGTAGGTCTGTTTGCTACAATAATGTCTAAATAATGTATGTCTACCCATAGAGGTATGGCGTAGTTTAACCAGTAAGCTTCTTGGGAACCGAGACAACGCAAAGTCTGAGGCAAAACTTTTTCCAATTGTGAAAACATTGTATTAGCCACTACTGTCCATTGTCAGCCAGTTTGTCAGCTCTCATCAATCAGCTCTGCTCCACTGTGCTGTTTTGTTTGTGCTCGCCCAGCTGTAATAAACAGCATTACATCTTGCTCGGTGTGCACTCCTTTTTGGACTACTGGTGGTAACTTATTTATTGCGAGCCCTATAGGACCCCGATATAAGGTCATGCCAAAACTGTAACACTGCATCATCTAACAGTTGAATATTTCTCTGACAACGGGGTGCAGAGGGTGACTATGGTAAAAGCATTGATTTGCCAGTCTATTCCAAGGGCTCTGGTGTGTGGGCGTGTGTCTGGGTGGGGGTATGTGGGTATGTGAGTGTGTGAGTGTGTGCATGTGTGCATGTGTGTGTGTGGGGGGGTGGGTGTGTGTGTGTGCATGTGTGTGTGTGTGTGTGTGTTTGTGTGTGTTTGTGTTGTGTAAATGTGTTATTACCTGTAAAGGGCTCCCAATGGCAGCGTATCCCAATATCCATTGTCAACAATATCCAGTAATCTCTAAGTAAGATCTCATTTGGGTCATTGTCATTTGTTTTTGGCAAATTGAAAATTGTTTCTATAAAGGAATTTGTCAGACTCCACATTCTTGCTGAAATGTTGTGGCTCATAATGCACCTGCGTTCTACAGAACTGTACTTTTTATACCTTATCCCGCTGTTCAGACATGCCAAATATACCAGTGTGTCTTGTTTTCATGTTTTTTTACAAAGGGGGTGCAATCAGTAGGTCATCCACATACTGGATCATAATTGAACTACCTGGAAATTGTACATCGTCTAGATGACTGTTAAGAGTTTGTGAAAAGAGTGTGGGGTTAGTGTGTACCACTGTGGAACCCTAGTCCATGTATATTGCAAACTAATGTGGGGAAAAGCAGACCTGACAGTCAGGATCTATGGGGAACGAGACAAAAACAGAACATATATCATCACCAGTAAAATGAGCAGCTGATAAACATATGCTTGCCCTCACACTTTTACAATAACTAAGTGTTGGGAAATGTATCAAACCAAAAAGAGTGTATCAAAGAAAGTCAGGATGGCAATGGAGCTGAACTACAACTCGCTTTCCCAAGTCGAATCAATGCAGGTTTCGAAAGTTCTGTTATGATGACCAGTTTGCACAGTTCAAAGAGTTCACATAGGACTTTCAGATTTCCCTTGTCTGATTCCGCTCTGTTCAACATGTCAGTTATTTCAGGCTTCCCTCGCCTGCTTTACCATCAGTTCAATATAACACAGTTTCCACAGACTTCCCTTGCCTGCTTCAGTTTTAGCATAACATAGCACAGTTCTGGTACAACAGGGTTTCAGGGTGAATCTTTCATCATAGGCCCCTCAGGCTTCTCTCACCCTAGTCTGGACCTTCACTTTATACAAGTTCACAACAGTTTCCACAATAGGCCTCTCAGGCCAATCTTTCACCATAGGCCTCTCAGGTGTCCCTTACCCGAGTCTGGACCTTCATCTTCTTTCAATTCGTTTTCCAAATTTATGATTCCCTTCCCCAACCTTCTTGGTTGTCTTTTTACTTTCACGACAAAGACTTTCAAAACTGCATGGATTTACTCAGGCCCATGCATGCCCACTTTGACACAATACATTTTGGTTATCCTAGTTTCCATTCATCACAGTCACTCATGCCCTCTTAGCACCTTGATTTCATACGGGCATTCTTAGCACCTTGATTCTGTTAAATGTTCACTTTATTCATAAACAAGTCCTCTCAGGATCACGGCTCATTGCTTGTCAGCCCCCCTGTCTGACTGCTTTTCAGAAAAGGTTTACCAAAACTACTTTCAGCTTCCTTTGGGTTGGGAGAGTCTTTTACAGTTTACAGAGACTTTCAACAATACATCATTCCTTTTTTACCAAAGGACCACTGTGTTACTTTATACTTCTAAACAATAGAATCTTTCTCTCCACGCGTCTGCTATCATACGCCTAGCTTGCAACATTGCTATCACTCGCGGCCTCACAAACCAGGCTCTCCATTCATTCAAGAACTCACTGACTGTGACTGTTTTCAACGCCTTTCACTGTTATCACATCCAAGGTGTCTCTCCCTTTTTCCCCCTCAGACCTTCCCAGATACTCTCACGCCCGGAGAAATGAGCAACCTTCAGGCACATCAAAGAAAGGATTCCTACAGCTTCTTGGCTTCCCTCTCGGAACCTCTTCAGCTTCTTGGAGATGTACTTCCCTTGCCTTGCTTTCCCTATCTCTCACTCGCAGTGGGTCTGCATCTTGGCTTTTGTTCTTTTTGGCTGCCTTTGCTCAGTTGTTCCTTCTCGTACCCGGTCTCGTTCTCTGTCTGCTTCTGGGCTCCACGTTTTATACTCTGTTTCATTGTCCATGTGTTTCAGGTGTTTGTGGCGGTGACTAAGTGCCTGACCCTGTCTGACCTCATTAGTGGAACATAGCCATTGCAGATCATTAGCGGTAATCTTCCTAGTCTCAGTCCTCCTCTTGCTCGTCTCAGTAGTCGGGTTGAAAAAGAGAGGAGGGGAATCATTGTTGTATCCCGTAAAGGTACAGGGAATGTGGGTTAAATAGCGGTCAGGAAATGGGGGATACCATGTCTCACCTTCAGGTGCCTCCAGCCCACTCCACGAGCACCCACTACTCAGGTGATCCTCCCTCGCTCGTCTACCTCCAGGGTCAGGATCTAACAGTGATGGCCCTTCCTTGGCCTCCTTAATAAGGGCTCCCTTAGGACTGAGTCATGAAAATACCATTGAATGTTGTGCAGTTAATACATTTACAGGGAGAGACAGAAAGAAGGCTACATTCAAAAGGAAATTAAAGTTTAGGTGATAGAAGAAAACCTGGGTAGAACGCTTTTAGGCAGTGCTCAACATAATATATATATATATTTTAATTTTGCAATGTGATAAACAATTATGATATAACTATTTTACATTTTTGCAAATACCATTTAAAAACAACATCGATTGCACAGAAAGGAAGGCTAGCCTTTGAATATTGTTTGAGACCTTTCACTTTCACTGCTAGGTCCCACAATAATTGAGTTATATTTTCACAGGGGCAGCATTATTGAACATGTGCTCATGCACAAGCAGTTGAAATTAATGTATTTGACACAACTGTAGCAGGTCTATTGGCTGTGTGATGCAACACACCAACTTCTTGAGCCCTTGCACAGAGGAGGAATGTACACTGAGACACCTTGATTGAATGGGCACACTTACACACAAGAAGTTCAATATCTTTGGGGGAACACAAAAACTTTGAGTGAACTGGAAAACATGTTGGAAGTGATGATCACAGTCTGTGGGCATTAGTGGCAGGTTGATTGGCTCTGTGACTCAACACACCACTTTCTTTAGCAGGAGGGCGGAGGATGAAGGTGTGCAGGGCCAGCTTGATTGAACTGGGGGACCCACAAACAAGCAATTAAATTACATTCAGAGAACAGAAAAGAAACAGATTTGGGGTACTGGAAAAACTGTTGCAGAAGGTGATCACAGGCATTAGTGACAGGTTTATTAGCTGTGTTACAGAATACACCACCTACTTGAGAGCAGTAGGATTCGAGAATAACTTATTTTAACATGCAGGCAGACTTGTAGTGTGACAGTCCAGAAACAAGGGTGCCGGTAAGCGTACCGGCATTCTTGTTTCCGGACCGCTGCACTTTTAATGAGGCCCACAGTATTATTTTGGACAATCTGACTTTGCCAACTTTCAACCAACACTAAACTCGATGGCAGTATCTATGAATATTATGTCTGTGTCTTGCATAAGGTGAGTGTTGTACCTGTGCAAATTATGTTTTTTAAACTCGCATCCAGTGGCATGTACTGATATTATGTACTATAAACACAAAAGGCCATATGTCATCCTGTAGTGCCTATTCACGCATTAACATGTAAATTGTACAAAAATGATGATTTAATTACAGTACAGAAAATACATATACATCACATCACAATCACTGGACAAATCACATACATGACAATATAAATGTATAAAGTGTCCCTATATACATTTAAAACAAGGAGATCCTCTAACCTAAAAACACGTTCAATTGATTCCAATAGTTGCCTGACCCTCTGTTTTGGAACCCATCAAAATCAGGGCTACACCTGAACATTGAGTTTCAAATGGAACCTTTGTGATACACTTCACCCCTGAACTCCATATTTTTTATTATTTTCATTTATTGTGCACTAGTTTGATTACAAAACTTTAAGCATATTTTAAAATGTAACAACACAAAGCTAATAAAATCAATAACATATACAATTTGCCATACAAAATGACCAACAAAGGGTCCTTCGTAAAATCACCAAATTAATAAATATTCACATATTAACTCCAATAAACAGCATACGATCAAACATTTCCTCATTAAACTAGATCCTCTATTACTTCTTTCGTGACACACTTCCAGATATAAAAGGCAGCAGCATTTATAACTACTGATTCTGCCCCCATCAATATGGCCCAAAATTGATCCCCCCTTATATTTTCAAAGGAACTAACAAATCTTCCATACCCTCTTCTACAAAAACTTGTCAATGCCACGCAAGAGGTCAACATATGCCGACTGGTCTATACCTCTAGGGGACAACACCTACACGTCTTATCCTGTGTCTGGTCATTCTTCCAATGACTGATGAATTCTTTAGTCCACAAAATATGAAGTCGAAGTTGCAATGTAAATCGCCTCAGCTCAGGGTTAGACTATTTGGTTAGATAGCTATGAGGTATTCCATCCTAGAAGCCTTCGGACGCATCTTCCCTGTATCTCGTAAGGCCATAAAGTTTGTTAATGCCAGTAACTAAATCCAATTCCTGTGCTTTACTCTTTATTGCTCTTTCATAATCCGGGCGACACTCAATAATTTCTAAATTGAGGCCCAGATCAGCCAGGTATTTTTTAGCAAAAGCACGAAAGTCCGATATAAAATAATTCTGACTGTCGTCATGCATATTTTTGCCAAGCAATAGCAGCAAATTGTTTGAACTACAGCTCGTTTTAACCAATTTGTCAAATAGAAACACTTTTTTAACCAACCACAATGAGGACAGGGAATGAAGACCATATTCAAGCCTCCAGGATTGAACTGGCACTCCTGCAGGAAAATTAATAATTGAATGTAGTAATTTTGCTTCAAGCTTTCCCAACCAAGTTACATGAAGTAATGGTAAAACCTCTAGAGCATATAATATTGGGGGACCTATGCTGACCTTATAGACTTGAAAAAAACCTTCAATGTTTCATCCTCCATGATGCTCAATATAGTTTTGAATGGCCAGCCATCGTTTCCAGATTTTTGCATATATAAAATCCTCATAAGAAGACGAAGATGGTCTGACCCTTATGGGAAAACCCTGGTACAAGACTTATTGAGCATTCTCTAGGACTGTATTTTCCAACCGCCACTTAAATTTCCGGGCAGCAACTTGAGACCCCCCAAACACATTGTTCAAGTCTTTGTTTGGTTTATGACCATTTGATTTTCCTTTGTGTAGGTGGACAATGCATCTAAAGTTCGCTGCAGGCCAATCTGTGTCTGGTCAAAGAGAATAATATCATCAGCATATGACATGCTGATGACTTTAATACCATGTATCCTAGATGGAAGGTTTTGTGTGGATTTTAGGGCAGGTTCCATATCCGCTGTGTATGCATTGTACAAAATAGGGCCCAATACGCAGCCCTGTTTTAGACCCTGATGTGTAGATGTATATTCAGAGAGATGACCCTCAGAGCTAAGGCGTATGGCAATTGATGTATATGTGCACAATGGTTGTATAAAATAAAGCAGTTTAGAATCAATACCCAATGTTTTCAATTTAACCCAGAGCCTTTGTCTTGAAACTAAATCAAAGGCTTTGGAAAAGTCCACATAACAACAATATAGTCTATCTTTCCCCTTAGTTCTAAAATCCCTAAGAAACTGTAGCGCAGCTATATTAGTTGTAGTATTATATTTCTTTCTAAAACCCCTTTGGAAGATACTTAAGATGTTCTTTGCTTCCAACCAGGTAGTAAGCTGCTCCAAAAGTAAGTTGGCAAACAGTTCTGGCTGGAATCCATCATTGCCAAAAGGTGATAATTTGACGGTTCTAACCTGTCTCCTTTCTTTTAGGATCAGAACCAATATGGATTGCCGTCAACTATCTGCTATATTGCTAGTCTCAATGATATGGGTAAAGAAAATCTCTAATACCTTTGCCCACAGTATCGGATTGTCCTTGAATACCAAATTTGGAATTCTGTCAGGACCGGGGGTCTGTGAGGCTTTAGATTTTACAACTAAGCATTCTAAGTTCCCCCCTTATCTCAACTGTGAGTGCATCCCCTTTAACTGTATCGACCTGCCACCACGCCAAAGACCCAACTTGGTCAGACTCTGATAATAAACGTACTGGGATGGAATACAACTGCTGAATGTATAATGTCCAAGCCACCTGAGATATAGGATTTATTTCTATCTGTGAAAGGAACTTGCCAGCATTATTGTTAATTTTGCCAAAAACTTGCTGTGTTCTGCATTTTTAACCACTGAAATAAATTCAGCCAGTTAATGCCTCTTACAGATGCCTTATGCATTTTTTGCCAGTTTCTGTACTTTGTAGAAAGATTAGTTACCATTTTCTGTCTAATCTGTGGATGTACATTAACATTATTTCTTACAGCTGCCCGTTCCCCGCGATATCGTTTTTTTCTTTCTGATATAACATGATCGAAGGGGTTTCAGCTGTTTATAGTGATGTTCTTTGTTAAACTCCACTTTGCTTTTGTAGGTGGTGGTATCATCCCTTTGACCATCTTTGCCAAATCCCATTCAATGGCTATCAATGCAATCTCTAACCCGGCAATATTTTGATTTATAATCCCATTTACCAATTAAATATCTCTATATCCCATCGGACTCTATTGCCCGCATGATTTGTCGTTACCTCTGAACATTTTTCAACAATCTTAGGGGCACTTTTTAGCATCATAGACCAGCTTAAAACCCTATGATCACTTATCTTGTTATGGGTGTTAGTTCCAGGACTCCATTCAGCACTGAGCTCTGAATCAACTATTACATAACCAATTAATGATTTTACAATTCTGTTGAACCAGGTGTATTGTAGTTTAGGATCAGAAATAGGTACCAACATCAAAAACTTAAAATCATAAAAGTCTACAATTTTAAGCCTAGAGTTAGTCCTCCCGGCAGAGTGGCCGTCGGACAAATGGATGGACATCCCATTTAGGTCACCTTCTATCAATGCATGACTATTGGGTGTCTTCTCAGACCAATAAGACACAGCACCAATTAATATATTCAGTATCACAGTGGTCTGGGCACCACCAAGTGGATCATAGATGTATTCCCATTAAAACATTAGCTGACTTCTTTGTGTTTGGAAATGGAATCAATCTTTTATGTGCCTTTACACCTATGGCTAGGCCAACACTAGCCCTCCCCTTCTTTGAGGGGGTGGCGTTGTTAGAAAAGGTTTGATAACCATCTATACAAATAGGCCTAGTGCACCAAGTCTCTTGTCATATAAATATGTCTACGTCCTTCAATAAGGCTTGGCCCTTAGGGTGTTTCAAAACAGAGCGATAGCCCTGTGTGTTCCAAGATTCCCAAGTCAAAGCAGGTGTGGTTTCAGATTGTCAATTGGCCCGATTGTACGGGCAAAGTGGCATCCAAAATTTGGTATCTGGTGCCTTTTCCCGTGCTTGAGTACTCTGGAATTGCAAGGCTCTTAGATCTGCTCTCTCTGAGATTTGCGTAAGAGGGGGTCTGTCCCTTGCGGGTGCCAGTTTCTCTGCATCATATGTCGACCCTCTGATTTTTTGGCATGCAATCAAAGTATATCCTGCCTGCAACAGTAACTCTGGGTGAGTTTTCAACATAGCCACCATTAATTGAAAAGCAAACTCTACAAGAGCCCAGTTCGTATCACTGTTACACAGGGTTAACTCGATTTTTTATATATCTGTAGACTGTAGGACTTTCAGATATGGGAGTTGTTTAAAAATAGATAAGAGTACAGTTCTATTTAAGAATGGACTATTGGCTTTAGGAGCATTCTCTTCCAAAATGATCCACGTTACCTTATCTTTTAGGGCACTTGGATGTGTGATGGGTAATATGGACTTTGGTTCTGTGGGCTGTAGAGGGGTATGGTCCATTTCTCTGTTGCTTTGGTCTCCCTTTTCAGTTCTAATTGCCAAAGTGAGCAAGTCAGATGAAAGTGGCTCCTTATCACTGGATGAATGCTCTTTTTTTTAGTCCAATTTTATTGGTTGCAAGTTTTGCGGCAGAGCTTTTTTCCCTTTTTTCAAAGGCCCCTGCAGATATGCCTGGCACGTAGTACCATCAGAGGCACAACTTTGGAACCATGTACCTTTACATACATCTCTTCTTGAACTTCTTTTCGATTAAGCTTTTTTTGAAAGAACCTCTGGTTTTCGCAGTTCAGTTAATGCGTATGGGGGCTGTATTTGTCGCTTGTTCTTGAGGGAGTTTTTTAATTCAGTAGTTGGAGGAATATGCACTTCCTCAAAGTCCCATCCCATTGAGGACTCTTCCTTATTCCTCCCAAATAATGTTGATGGTTTTATTCCCATTTTATCTTTCTTATCGATCCGCTGCTTCGCTGGACAACATGTCGGGCTATTATTGACCCCATGTGCCCTTAATGTTTCCTCGGCCAATGTTTTACGCTCTGCATTTTCTGTTAAGGATGTTAGAAGATCTAACAATTTCAGAGTAAGTGCTTTAGTGGAGCACAATTCCTCCATAATTGTGGCCAATGTAATCGATTGATCATCTGTCTTGTTCTCCAGCGCAGCCAGGTAGACCTTTGTGCCTTCCTGGTCCTTCCTAAACGTGTTGCTAGTGTTAGTTGTCACACTCTCACTGTCTAACGCTATAGTACTGGCAGAGTCTGAGTGTGAAGTGAAGACTGCCATATCCGGTGTGTCAGATAGATTGATTACAACAGCGTCTTCCAAATTTTTATTTCAGATGGAAAGTGTTCACCACCCATAGAAGCCCTTTTCAGATTAACCACAAACTTCAACAAAGTATTATTATTATGAGGACCTGTGAAAGGAATTTCTCTTTGTCCTCTTCCAATGATATTGAAGAGTGTCAAGGTCCAGCTTCAGGTTTGGCTCCAAAAAAGACTGTGATTTCTGCTTGAGATGATAATGAGTGATTAGTATTTTTAGCCAAGTCATGTTTCATTTGGCTTCTCATATTATTAAGTTTGTGGTGGAACCCCGCACTGTGCAATGTCACGTCCCGCCTCATTTCTTTGTACAAAGAGAGAGAACATTGTAAAATTCTCTTACTTTACCAAAGCATAACAGAAAGTCGAAGTTATATTGAGGGAAACAAAATTCACCCCACGCCCACAAGGCCACCAGACACGAGACACTCAGCACCTACTTGACGTGTGCTGACATGCTCGAGTTGGGTTATTAACAGCTGGGTCGGATTGCAATTTCCATCGTGTTCAGCCTCTATTGATGGATTACTGCATGCTCGATTGCCTCCATGCAAGCGCAAACAGAGCATAGAACAATAGATCTGATGCTGTGACAATGTGCCGGTACTAATAATTTCTCAATCACAAAAGTCTTTAGCTGCTGCAGAAGTCTGAGCACATGCCCACACGAGACACTCAGCACATACTCAATGCGCCCCATATGTTTCTGTCGTTCCTAACAAATTTCTGACATTCTGCAGGGGTGATAACACAGAGTTTCTATGTCCTTCACTCATTGGTAACTCTCCCAATGGGAAACCTATGAGGACAGTCCTTCAGTGTGTTCTTGTCAAATATTCCAGGTCAGTAGGTCATAAAGCTACAATCAGGGCTGCAAGCACCTGGCACTTCGTTCTGTAAACCCTGGGTGGTAATGACATCATTAATATGCAATTGATATTATGTATTCAGGTCTTTCCTGACTGCTAAGGATATCCAAGCCCAGGTCTGGGCAAAAGAGAAATAGTATATGTAAGACCCTGACTATGCTAAAAAAAAGACCTCTGTTCTTGCAGATAAGTCCTTGAAATGTTGAGAGTGTGTCCTTAAGGGACGAGCTGGAGATTTGTGAGAGTTATTGAAGAAGGTTTACTCCTTCACAAATGATGAAAGTGGGTACTGTTGTGCTGTTTGATGAGGCTGGACTACCCTCGAGGATGACAGCTGTGTGTTATGCAGAATAACTTCATCAACCTAAAGTTGAAGCAAGTGGAAGCTGGGTTTAGGGGAGCAAAATGGCATCCCATCCTTTTGATGAATAATGAATGTGTACACAGTGACCAAATGTGCATGCTGTGGCTTTGCACTTATGTTCAAGTACTTTTCCGGATGAGGATGTACACATGCATTTTTTAAATCGCTGCAATACATGCATTTGCATATATTCAAATTGGACAACCACAATTATTTGCACGTGTGCAAAAATATAGGGAAACTTACTGTATCTTTGTATGTTCCTTGCCCTCAAATTTAATTGCTGAATTCCCTCTAAAGCATTCGGGTTTGCTTGTTGATGCTGCACACTCTGCTCACTGCAAAGAGTGTGAAATAGCCAGGGCCGGTGGAGGCACAATGCAAATGAGGATGCTGCCGGCGGCCCCAGCCAGCAGGGGTTGCCACTTGCCACAAATAATTTTTTCCCTCTGCTGCCATCGAATATAAACAAGTATGTCATCTTCAAGGATGCCCTCCTTCAAATACGGGTTGGCCACCTACAAACCTCGGGTTTCCCATTCCACTCTGCAGTGGAAGCAGTGCTACTTCCCTTTGAGACATGTCTTCCGGTAGCAGCAGTCTGGCAGGAAAAGGAAAACACGTGACCTTGTTCCCGCACTCAGGCAGGTGGCAGGCGTATCAACTTCTGGGCCTAGAACTCCTGCAGGAGGGAAGAGCGTGGGCTGGCGAAGGCAGACACCACACATCTAGGTGAGTGAGAATGGGTGTGGTCAGAGGAGGTTAGAGGTCTCATGCAGTTGCAGCAATAAGGAGCCAAATGCAATTGAGCATCAACTCTGGCAATGGGATGGGACTGTTCTTAAGCTTTCATTAGCATGGAAATATAGATTGATATTCATCACAACCTTTCAGGCATTTCTGGACATGAGTGACCCCACAATTCATGTGTCCTTTGGGGCTCACTGGATACTTTCATGTTGCAATACCTTAAAATAAATATCTGGTTGAATTTACATGGGTAGGCATTGTTCAAAAATGTCTTGGAAAGTTAGCAATGAAAAGCCACTTAGTTCGTTTGAAAATTCTATAGAATGTTTTCTGTGATAACTTTCCAAGCAATGCAGCACCAACCTGCTCAGTGGTTGCCCTTGTATGTTTACCCAGTGCAGGTTACACAACCAAGATGAGAATGGTAGGGGAGAATGTGTGTATGTTGAGGGTAAATGTACAAAGCTCAATGTGTCGAAGCTGTAATGTGGGTCATCTGATGTTAAAATGCTGGCCCAAACTAAATGCACCAGTATAAACATTTGAACAGTCACTGATGGAAACTGCTGGTATTTTGATAGTTACATTTAGGGTCATGTAAAAGTAATGTCGAAACAACCAATAGCTCAGTGAGGTAACATTGAATAATGGGATGCTGACAGCACTTTGCCTGTAAGGCACTCATGTTTCAATGGAAAATTTGTGTTCCAGCTGAGCCGCTCTGCTCTATAGTTTCTGGTCCAATCTCATATTTTAACCCCTCACTGAGGGCAGCCGGCAATTTACTAGCCTGCAGATGGGCGAGACACGAGCCTGGGGACTTTCTGCACTGCGCAACGTACGTGCCAGCATAGCAACAGATGCATTAACTGCCCCAACCCCACCTCACTTCCACAGACCATTGCCTCCACTTAGGAAGGAAGAGCAGCAGCAAGAACCTACAGGAACAGCTTTGTCTCTACAGGGTCGTATTTGTACATACCCCTCACCTCAGAAGGTGCGTGTCGCGGGTAAGATCTGCTGGGGCCAGAGGGGCAGTTGAAAGCAGAGTGATTGGTACTCGTGGAAACGTGCGGGCTGTATGGAAGCCAGTGGACATTCCGCACCTGTACTTTGCAAAGGAAACTTTCACTGCCCCTTTCCGTGTTATGATCTTTGTGTCAGTCAGAGAAGCCTACATGGGCCCTGTCACTGCTCTAGATGTACCCGTTTGTGAGGCGAGCTGGCAACGGCCTGACGGTACCGTACTGTACCTGTTACTGTTTGTGCAGCTTGTTTATGGAACCATAGGTGGCGCGCGTATCTAAAATGGCAGTTAACGGTTGTCCTGAAGGAAGTTTTCACTGGCCCAGTGGAAGCTGCACCTGTTGCAGTTTCTGAATCAAACAGGCCCCCTCACCTTGCCCATGCTCATGCAGTACCAATGCGCGAGGGACGCTTGTGCTGACCCTGCCTATGTTGTACCTGTTTGTAAAGGAAGCATGTGCTGGCCCTTCCCATGCTACACTTTTTTGCAAGGAAACGTCTACTTGCCATGGTCATGCTGAACCATTTGTGGGGGATGTTTGTTGTCATCCTGTTGTGCATGTGTGAAATGGAAACATACACTAATTATGTGCATGCAGTACATGCACTTGTTTGCCTGGTGCTGTTTTCTGCTTGTGCATGTAGCTTGTAGGGTGTGTGTGCTTTAATGTCATGTTATTTATTGAAATAAGGTTTAAAGGAGTGGTCTTCAAACTGGGTGGCTGGCCCCCCAGGGAGGCCCACATTTTGACTGGGGTTAGGGAGAGGGGGGATAAACTCTTGAAAAAGGGAATAAGAATACTGTTTAAAATATATAATACATGCACATTTTCCATTGCATATATTTTCTATTAAAAGCAGTCCCTGTGATCCTTTTTTAAAGAGCCTGGGCACCACTGGACGTCCTATGGGCCACAGGGGGGTGGGAAGGCAACCCCTAGGTGGGGGCACAGAAACAATATTTTTCCTCAAGGATGGGGGGCTCAGTATGAAAACGTTTGAATACCACTGGTTTAAAGGATGATGGCTAAAGGGGATCTTGTGAAAGTGGCGGGCATGAGACGAATGTGAAGGGGCTGATACGTTTGTGGACAGACAACGAGGTCGGTACATATTTTTGAACACATTTTATATAATGAGTTGTCACAAGAGGCAGGTTTTGATGCTGAGGTATGCTATATCAGATTTCTTTGAGCTATCCATAGCAAACTAGACATCCATCAAACATTTGACACCGTTTCACGTAGCCTCGACCCACACTGGTGCACAACATTGTTTTGCAGCTTACTCGTGTAGCACGGAGGTCGCAAGTGCGTCACGCAGGAGTCTCCTGCGGTGAAGGGCTGTCACTCACTCTGTTCGAGTAAGCCGGAAGTCATTCCTCAGGGAGCCAGAGAGTCGCGCATCACCCACACCCAGTGGTCCTGTTACAGGAAACGGATCTACCCGTTTCACCTAAGGCTAAGGATGTCGGCGCGTGCGTGATGACTAACGGCAGATGCGTTCCTCCTGTTCTCCGTATAATAGCAGCAGTTTATGGCTCTTAAAGAAATCAGACAACCCCCAGACAGGCCTGGATGCCTCTACAAGGTCAGAAGGGCTTGGGTCTTGGGAGGAGTCAGTCACACCTCAGGTGAGATCTGAAATGCGCCATCCACTGGCTCCCCCCGCACATTACACATTTGGACTCTAGTCCTGACGCAAGAGGAATTCAGAGGCGTGTGTACGTGAGCCTAAAGGAATCGCCAGCAGTGGTTGTAAATCTATGAGAATACACTTGTCACAGCAACATGTAGCAGCCTAGGGATGGATGCTTCACCATCCACGCTCCAGAATTCCTCACACGAGCCTGCGCCTTCCCCTGCCCGTCTAGGTTCCCTGCAAGGCTTCCCCTCCACCACCCACCTCCTTGCTTAATCGGCCACACCTCAAGAGGCTAATCCAGTAGTAACGTTGCATTTCACAGATAACGGCCAAGAAAATACAGTTACGCGACCCTCAGTCTTCTAAACCCAGACTAAAACAGTATGTGCCTCCCTTTTATGTTTAAAAGGCTGTGGTCTTTTAAGTTTTTCTAATAGATGTTTCATGTGTTGTTATTGTTTATGTAATGTTTTGTTCTTTGTGTGTATAGCGCCTTGAAACTGGTTTAGTGCTGGTGATACCTAACATGCTTTGGAATGATGGAAACACTTGAAAACATACATCATACCACACCCCACGCTTCCTCTCCCCCTTACACCACCACTCATCTAGAACACAGAGATACTATGACACCATTCGGTATAACTGTTCTCATATCTACATCTCCCGCTCACTCCACATCACTCTAAGTAATCATTGCTGGTTGCAGCCCCCCAGCCAGGCGTTCTCCTCAGGCCTAACGCAGCCACACTCTCTCTGGGTAAAACTGACCAGAGCGAACACATACTCCTGACCTCTCAACCACCACACCTACAGCTAAGAAGCAGCTACCACTCGATTTCCGCACCAGCTGCACACATACCCGGTGCGCACACGCACTTTTGCTCTCCCTCTACTCCCTCTACTGACCTGAACTTCGGTTCCCAAGGGCGTTCAACCTACCAGCGCCTTCAGACCTTACCAATGGTATATAAGGCGCTATATAAATGCAAAATGACATAACATAACATAAGCTTGCGCTTAATAAATATACAAGAAATAATATAAGGTGATAATTATTGTAGCTGTCTAGCAATAGCAAACTTGTCGGTTGTTGCTGTTAAATTCTAATATTTTAAGCAAAGATATTCAAAAAGTATACGCTTGTTAGAGTAACTTTAACATGACAAGAGGCATTTCAATGTATGGTGACTGGTCTGACAAACTCTGTGGATTTATAATGTTGCATTCCACCTTGCCACTGTAAGAGTCATTGGGCCTCATTATGACTCAGGCGGTAGCCGTGCCTGTAAATCCTGGCATGGCTACCACCGGAGTCATGAATTTTCCGGCACCCGGGAATGGGCAATTACTGGGGCATTACAGCCCCGGCAGACCCGGTAATTGCCCATTCCAGGGCGCCGGAAAATAGTCCTACCCATTCCCATTTCAGTCCCATTTGACTCAATGGGAATGGGGAGGACCGATGCACCAGCACCATTCATGAATGGTGCCGGTGAATCCATCAAGGTACGCGAGCGGGTGCCATTCCGCCCACCAGGTCAGACCTGGCGGGCTGTAATGCACCCGCTCGCAGAAGTCGTAGTTTGCGGGCCCAGAAACAACGGTACCAGAAAGCTTACCAGTATCGTTGTTTCCAACAGGTACACACATAATGAAGTCCTTTTAGCAGGCATTGAGCGCATCTTCATAATATATGACATGGTGCGGTGCTGTCCACAGACACAATTCAGTGCAGTTTGTGTGTCAACCAGCCACATCCTCCAGAATTGTAATCTCTTTACAATGTCTGTGCATATGCATGTTTAAGACATAGACGGTATGGGGCAGCAAACATTCCCGAAGTTACTTTATAGTGCAATATGCAGAAACATGTTTTGTGCACAGAGAGAAATTGTGCGCACTAGCAAAACGTACCCGTTCTCCAAACAGGTTCTGTAGACTGTCATGACAACACTCTCATCAATTGTTGAACATCATTGATCTAGTAGGTTGCTGTTCCGATTCACTTATCGCTTAATGTGCTTTGCACTCTGAAGTAAATTGCACTGAGAATGGGTGCTGTGGCTGGCTGACATACCCCGGAGCAGACGTTGAGGGAGAGGCGAGAGTTGGTGTGCTGCTGCATTCTGCAAACTTCTATGCTCTCTCCCCAACTTTCGCCTCACCCTGGCATGGTACAGTTTGTTGTGGTGCAAAGATCTTGGAAACAATGCATCTTAAGGCCTTGAAACGTGGTGAGGTTTGTTCCTCGTGTCAAGACCCATCCTTCTACAATCATATTGATGTTTCGCCAATTACAGGCAACCATCTCATGTGTGAAGTTGCTAAAATCCGGGGGAAGAGGGTGGGGTGTCCAAATGTCATGTAGCCAGTAATGTCCGGAGGATCATTACAGGTAACTATGCAAAATTTGGTGCAGATTGGTGAAACAATGTGGAATTGTATAAGGAACAACGCTTGGCCAAGTGACAAACCCACAAACAAATGTGGACTTTTGCTGAAATCCAGGGAAAGGGGTGGGGTCATGTCATGTAGTCAGTAATCTCCGGGGGTCCTAACAGGTTACTATGCAAAATTTGGTGCAGTTTGGCGAGAAGGTGTGGAATTGTATAAGGAACAACGCTTCGCCAAGCCACACACCCACAAACAAATTTAGGCTGTTGCTGAAATCCAGGGAAAGGGGTGGGGTGTCCAAATGTCATATAGCCAGTAATGTCCGAAGGGTTCTAACAGGTAACTATGCAACATTTGGTGCAGATTGGTAAAATGGTGTGGAATTGTATCAAGTACAACATTCGCCAAGCCACAAACCCACAAACAAATTTGGACTTTCAATGAAATCCCAGAATGGTGTAGGGTGCCCAAATATCTTGTAGCCAGTGATGTCCGGAGGGTCCTAACTGGTAACTATGCAAACATTGCTGCAGATGTGTGAAACAGTGTGGAATTGTAAAAGGAACAATGCTTTGCCAAGCCACAAACCCACAAAAAATGTTGACTTTTTCTGAAACTCACAGAATGGGGTGGGATGTCCAAATGTCATGCAATGGCCGGAGGTTCCTAACAAGTAACTATGCAAAATTTGCTGCAGATTTGTGAAACAGTGTGGAATTGTATAAGGAACAATGCTTTGCCAAGCCACAAGCCCAGCCACCAACACACACATTTTCAGTCTTATAAATATAGATATGCCAAATTGAGTAGTTTGAAAATATTTCAGCTAAAACTTTTTTTTACTGGAACAGGTAATGCAAAACAAAGAGGTGATGGCTGAAAGATTTAGAATTCATCTTAAACCTGTGGTAATTGCTCTGGGCAACACTCCAGACCATCATTATTTGCCTGCCAAGCCATTACAGAAAAGGGGAAAGACCATATGCAAATCAGGCTTGGTTCCACCCCATGGGGGCAGTCCAGCACGAACTGCTTGGTCAAATGTAGCCTCTACGAGACCACAAGCAACACAGACATGTTTTAGCCTCATTGGGACTCGTCAGTGAGGTGTAGCGTGGGTCTCTAGGCCCTGCAGTCACAGGACCCAGGTTTGGGTATACCCACTCCACTCGGGGTGACAAAGCAAAACAAAGTTAATCTTAACCCCTGGCAATTGCTTTGGACCCAGAACAGTGCCAGTGGTTCTGATTTATTTAAAACCTCCCACCCACCACTTTGTTGGTTATGGTTTGTCTCCATGTCTGTATCCCTACAGCCCCCCTTCCCAGCACTTGTCTGCACTTACCTCGCACTTGCCACCAGCTGGCCCTTGTTATTTATCCTGTATGCTAATAACCCTGTACTGCACTTTCCCCTCTCCCTTTCCCCCTTGCACTTTTCCCTTCCCCTCTACCCTTGCACTTGCGCGATCTGAATGACACCTGGCCTAGTAGGATCGTTGTCTGTCTCCCCTTGTTCCCCCCCTGCCTCGTTGCGCCTTGAAACACGTGTGTATAGGCTAGTTACAAATGCCATATCATATCATATCATGTGTGAGAGAGGATATGGCCAGGCGTGGGTCCCTTGCTCGCCATAGAGAACCAAGCTGCATCTCACTGATGATGTCAAAGCTGAAACATGTCTGGGGTTGCTTGTGTTTCCATGCAGAGGGGACCTGACTTAGCATTTCAGACTGGGCTGCTCCCATTGGTGGCAGCCCTTTTGCAATTGTGCAGATGGCCTACACAACTGTTGTGTGGTAGGTTGCCCAGAGCAACGACAGACGTTCAGATGTATTCAAATCCTTCCACCAATGACTTTTTTTTATTAATTTGGCTTCCCGTGTAAGAGCGGGTATGCACTTATGTGGGTCCCTTGCTGCGCCATAGGGAACCAAGCTGCACCTCACTAATGAGGCCCAACAAAGCTGAAATATAGCTGGTGTTACTTGTATTTCCGTGTAGGGGGGGCATAGCCTAGCAGTTCGGGCTGGGCTGCTCCAATTGGTGGAAGTGCCTGACTGATTTGCATATGGATGAACCCCTTTTGTAATGACACAGATGGGCTAAAAGCGGGGGTATGGAAGGTTGCCCAGAGCAGTACCAGTGGTTCAGATTTATTCAAAACCTTCCACCAATCATTTCTCTGGTACTAGAAGAGGTAATGGCATTTTTAGGTTTGGCCAATAAAAGGTGATTCAGACCCATCCATTGTGAGCCCGAACTGACATGTATAGCATGTCGAGGGAATAGAATGGCATTCAGATAAATATGTATGCCACTGCTTGCCCTATATTCCCTCCTTTCCCTCCCCTCACTCGTGGGCTGCTCCTTTGCAAGAAGCACTTGTGTGTCACTTCATGACATGTGCTGTGCTTTTTGTATTGGCCAGCCGTGGTTTCACTCTGGTGCAGAATAATTCCAGCAGTTCTCTTTCAGTGTGGTGCTTGTTATTATTGGGATCAGCATGTCATGTTGGGTCTGATTTATGAGGTCTTGCTTCATAATTAGACTTCCTCCTCCCTATGCTTTGGAGGAAGTCTGCATGGCTGGCATTTATTACTTCCCTGCCTTTGTTTACTTTGCCATTCTTTGGTATGTGGGGCACTTGCCTCGTGTTTTCATAGGATTCATGATGAATGATGTAAAACATGATCTGTTGTATTAATGAATGTTTTGATGAATGGAATACACGTTGTGATGAATGAACATTTGTTTGTGCACATGAGTTTTTATTGTCTTTATTTGTTTTCCCCATGTCTTAATGTTTCTGGGGAGAGATAGAAATGTATTTATTTTTAGCAACACATGTAATGTTGCCAAATTGTTCTACCACTGCGTGTGTTACCCACATAAGAAACACATGTGTGTCTTTTGTAAGAAACATTAGAACTGGTTATCCTATTCTATTAAAAGCTGATGACAAGGGCTTCTTCCCCTTTGCAGTCACCACAATGCACTAGGAAGTTGACCGAAAATCACAGAGCCCCCTTAATCACATTCTTATAAACTTCTTTCAAGAAATCGGTTAGCTTGTTAAGCAGATGCCACCTGTTTTAAATTGCTTCCAATTGCTCTGTATCCAGGCCTGGCTCCAACATGGGGGCTGGGGAACCACCCCCCCCCCAATGCCACCCCCTAACCACTCAAGAATGGATGCCTTGCCAGTGATGTTAACCACCAATGGGACCCAGGGAGCCACGGGGGTTTGCAGGCAGGGGGGATTTAGTGATTAGCATTAGCTATTAGGTGTTAGCCTGAAAGGTTTCATCGGACCACATATAGGATGGAGAAAGGATGTTAGGAGGGACACACATTCTATGGACGCCCTTTAGTCGTTTATCCATCTATTGCCATGTTAATCCCTACGGTAATCCCACCAACTACCTGCCCCTCCCTGCTGAAACATATACTCTTGGGTGCTCTTTGAGCTAGCTCTGTCACAAAGTAACGCCAGACTTTGTGCTTTATAGGGCCTGCTAGTGTTATAGCTAGGCATTCTTTTGAGTGTTTAATGACTTATTTGCCTGTGTAAATGAGCTCCTGTTGCAATAAAGAAATCTCTTAGCAATGTGTGTTTTCAGCCAGTAGATTTAAAGTAGATCCTCGCATCTGCTCCTTACACTGGAATCCTGTCTAAAACAATTACAAAGCCAACATTGTTTGCTTATGTATTGGTAATAGATTGACATTTGCAAGACAATGACATCATATACATAGGTACTCACACCATTTTCCAGATGTTCCCATTTTATGGCCAGGTGGTACCCTTAGGGCAATGCCTAGCGAATGCCGAGCCCATGTGTACTCAAAAGCCCCAACTGTCGGTGTTTCCAATGCGTGTTGGTTTTAGTTTGTCTCCCTAAGTTAAAGTGTATATGCCCAGAAGTGGGTGCCTTGCTTGATATGGCGATAAAATCAAGCAGTACCTCACTGAGTTGTTAGAAAATGACCCTACTGGATAATTTCCAGGCTAGGATGGTGAGTATGGACATGCTTCAGATCTTCTCATGCATACTTACCAGTTGGGGTCTGACCTGAACAGTATGTATCTTTGTCTTGATGGAAGCCTAGCCTGCCCAGACAGAACATTTAAGGAAATTAAATGATAAGTGCTGACTTTAGTCTCTCAGTAGATTGATCATGAATAAATGGAAAATGCCACAAGAAAAGAACATTTTGTATTATGTTGCTGCCATGGTATAAATGGTGCAATTCTTTTAAAACTAAAAAAAGGGTATTGAAATATTTCCTGCAGAGTGCAATCAGAGGTGGATTAAACAGTAGGACAAGGGGCACATGCCCAGGGGGCACCCTGCTCTGCCTTTCTCCTCTGAAAGTAAGCCAGGGCTGCACAAGCCCTCCCAGGGAGGCCTTTTCTATTTAACATGTCTCAGAAGCAGATTATTTAAAATAGGATATGATTAGTGATGGGAAAAGGCTAAATGGCACTTTTTTGTGATTGTTGAGTGATTAGAAAGTATGGGGATACAGAAAAAGTTGTGTGAAACAATGGCTTTTGCTATGCATTTCATTTCACTTTGTGTCTGTATGAGATTTTTGTAAATTCTCATTAATTTTCATTCTGGAGCTTGTAGGTTTCCATTCATGATGGAGAAAATAAAGCTACAATCATGAAATTGTTTTAGTCCTGCTTTTTCCACTCCGCAGGACTTGGAAAATGACCCCCTATGATAGTAACTTTGTTGGTAAAAGCAAGCTGATTCCAAATCATTACTCGTGGGAGCGATTTACACTTTTGCAAACACGTAGGGCCTCATTACGACCCTGGCGGTAAGGGGTTAACGCCAGCGTTAGCTGCGCCGACCCCTTACCGCCAATTACGAGGTCCCCTAGCGCCATGGTGCTTTTAACACCTGCTTTTAGCAGGTGTTAAAATCCATGGCGCTAAGGGACCATGGAGTTAATTACGCCACCGTAATTTACGGTGGCGTAATTAACGCCTTCCCCACTCCCATTATGCCCTATGGGGCAAAAATGGGAATGGGGAAGGGTAAATGGGGATTGGGGACTTACCGCCCCGCCTAGGTCGGAATGGGGCGGTAAGTCCGCCAACCACCATGGCGTAAACGTAGTTTACGCCATGGTGGTAAAGTCACGGCCCAGGCGGTAACTTACCGCCTGGGTCGTAATGAGGCCCGTAGTGTAGAAGTGATGTCTATGTTTTGCTATTTAGCTTTCCAAAACTTGGTGGAAGCAATTAAAATTGCCATTTCGACCATTTTGAAAAAAGTTGCAAACAGGAGTCGTCCCCTACATGCAATATAGGATTCAAAACTAAATCACCTCATTACTCTTTTTATCAAACCAACTTGTGCATTTTTAAAGTAATCTGTATACAATTGAGTACTTCTAAGGTATTTTAAATAAAACCAAACTGAGGTCAAGTACCTATATTTCAGGCTAGGTCAAATTCTGTCTTTACCACTTAACCAAAGTGTATAATGCTGGTCAAAATATTACGTGCCCCTAGAAGTGATTTAGTTTACAGTATGAGATATTCCAAGCACTCCCACACACCCATCAACTCAATTCAAATTTGCTGCAAAATTACAACAAAAAATACAATTTTGTGCTTCAAAATGTCATTTTGTAAGAAACAAAATGTCCTATTCCTTGCTTCGTTATTTATCGAGGAGGAGGAGCGGTTAGTCTTTCTTAACAAGATGGCTGGACCACAAGCACCTCCTCCATGGCCTGCTGGCAGTAGCCACTGTATTTAGGGTGGTATTGTTGATCACACACCATTTGAGAAGAAATCAGGACTGGGGCCTCATTACTCAGCTCCTGCATAGGAGCAGGTGGCATCATCATCGATTCTCCCCAGCCAGGCCAAGAAGACATGGTGCGAGCAGTGGCTAGGGGGTTGGTGGGAATGGTGGTTTGGGGAGCTGATGGAAGGTGACTGGGGCTGAAAAGTGAAGGAGGAGTGAAAAGAATAGAAGGGGATAGCAAATGTGAATAAAATATAGTGTGAAGAACCATTAATGAGACGTAGACACAGTGAATTCATGGTTTTGGTCAAATACTTTTATTTAAAAAAGGGATGGGGAAATGCCTCTCTGTCCCTACTCTAAGAGGTGTTTCCCTGCCTAAACCCAACACTAAGGGTCTGTCTAAGGTCAGGATGTCTAAAATAAATTGCACTGTGTCCAAAGTACTATTCTGGCCCTCACATCTAAGAAAAATAACTCTAAGGTGAAAAGGAAAAATGTATTTGGCCTTCAGTAGAGCACAAATATTAAAAAAGAAAATGCATAACTCCAACACAAAAATGATCCACATGGAGAGAGTTCCTTGCTCCAGAGAATGATTCCCTTCCCTGGATTTCTCTTCACTCTTCCTTGTGTTTCAAGACTGTCAATTCTTTAAGACTCTTTGATCAACCACACAAAACAACTTGGCTGCTAATCCATATTTTCCTCAGATCCCTTGTCTACTTTCCTACCAGGTTTCCACTTCCTTTTAATGCTCTTTCACAACCTTCTCAACAGTCCTATTAGATCCTGCTCAGGACTGTTTTAGGTACTGTCCAACTTGAATATACCTGGTATACTTCTCCCGCCAAGGCTTTTCCACTTAAAGTCACTTTCAACTTTGTATTCACCTGGTGTACTCTCCTGCCAGAGCTTCTCCTGCCTGCATTCTATCTTGCCTAGGCTTTTTCCTCTACTAATTTAAACCTTCCTGATATACTTTCTTACCAGGGCTTTTCTCCTCTGTTTATTTTCTTTCAGCTTTTATGTTTCATGTTATCCTTTCTGTCATGGCTTTTCTCAGGTGTATATTGTTGCATTTTATATCTGTCTGGTACACACTCACGAATGTGATGACCTCTGTGGTTCCCTCTTAAATCTGCCTGGTATATTTTTCTGCTAGGGCTTTCCTTATATATGTATTGTGAACCTTCATAGACATGACAGTGTCTTGTATCTGTACTGTGCTGTCTTGAACTCCCCTGGTACACTATCCTGCCAGGGTTTCTCTCATACACGTATTGCATATACTCGTAAACGTTTTAGTCTCTCCTGTATATTTCACTTTACCTCTTCAAACAAATTTCCCTTGCTCGTTCTTTCTTATGTGATTTATTTGTCTTTGCTTCGATTTGGCAGGCTTGCCGATACACACTGGAGTCCTCGCTTAATTTATCGAAGACCTTCAAAAGCATAATGAAGATTTAGAAAACAGGAGTAGACGGAATAACCTTCGTATATCAGGCCTGCCGGAAGGATGCGAGGGATCAGATCCAATCACATTTCTACAAATGGTACTACCTGCTATTCTTCACTTACCTTCGGATACCCCTCTCAATATACAGCGGGCTCATCGCATTGGTCAACGCACTGCCTCAGAAACCTCTCATTCTCCTCCTCGAACACTCATCTTCTACGTACTTGAATTCACGCAGCTTCAACGTATTATGTCATCTGTCAAGGAAAAAAAAGATCTATTCTGGCATGGTAATAAATGATACATTTCACAAGATGTGGCCAAAAGTACTGCTCTACTTAGGAAGGAATTTTTATACTTTCATCCTGCATTGAAGCAACTCAACGTCCGGTATGGCTTATACCATCCATGCTCATTTAAGGTCACACACAATGGTCGCTCTGCCATGTTTGACGACCCGGCTGATTTGAGAGTGTTCATTCGCTCCATCAAAACTGAAAGTATGGATACATCTTCTACGGAGAACCCTTCAACCTGCTTTGGATCATGACTTCCTTTCTCTTTCATTTATTCTTATCCAAGCTTTGTTTCTATAAGTTCCTAATTAAATTCCATTCTTACACATACCCTTGTGCCTTGAGAAAGACGGTAACTGATGTGGTTCCCCTCTTTCGCCGTGTGTCGTCACTTTCTTTTTTTGGACAGCCTGGTAGGTGCCAAAAGCACTTGCTACATTTTTCTTACTTTTTTCCCAGTTCCCGGACCAATTCATCTGATGACTCAATGTTGAGGTGTAAAGACCGGAGGGGGGGTCTGCACTTCCGCTCTCTATATGGTAGAGGGGAGGCACAGAGACCCCTGCCAAGATTCTCTATTACGGTAGCAATGGACAAGCAATCAGGGCATAGCTTCTCGGGAGGTGATGCAAGCTGGTTCTTAAGTACAGTGTAGTCCCTGAGCACCCACGAAGGAATGTCCACACACTGTATCAGTTAAAACAAAGTCTTTATATAATTAATATTCAAAGTCATATACACGATCACGATAACTCACTTTGTACTCCGAAAATCAACAATGGTAAATATGTACAAGTCTAAAGTGATACCACTAACGTTATTAGATCTCCTTAAAGTGCATACAGTCAGAATGACACACAGATCAAAATAAAGAGGAAACCAGCAGTAGAGAGAGGAAGGAAAGCAAGATGGTTGAGTAATAGGCAGAATACTGGCCCCGTTACCTAGACACAGTTCTGTGTGGAGATCCCCCCACCTGGGCAACCTGTAGAAGAAAGATACAAGCCCAGTCCATATATCGTTCACACTAGACTTTCCAATAGTTCTGCAACCCCAAAGTACCTTGGCATTGTAGCGTTCCGCGTCGGGGAAATCAACAACCCTTCTTGAGTGCCCTCCCTTTCAGGCAGCAGTCACGGGTCATCGAACGTCCGACGGAGAACAGGTTGAGCTACGATGGTGAAGTGGCCGTGTCGTTCCTAGCGGGGAAGCGTAAACGTCCTGCCAGGAAGAGGCGTGCGGGGCACCTCGGTGTCGATAGTTGTGGACCGCAAAGAGTTGAAGAACTGTGGCCCAGCAAGGGCGTCGAGCCGTCGGCATCTCTGTCGTCTATTTGGGTGGCGGGAAACCCACCGGTGGATGCTCCTCGGCGCGTTGACGGTCAGGCCTTCTCCAGCAGGATACAGCAGCGACGATGCAGATGAGAGCGTCCTTGGATCAATGAAGTTCTTAGGCAAATGGGAGCACAGCGGCTCCAGTCGGCGACGGTGGTCGTCGATAGTGGCGGACAACAGTCCGGGCGCTTCTCCTTGGAGTTCCGCAGCGATCCTCGTATCGGGTCGGCAGCCTGTCGAAGGTCTGTCTACCAGGGAGCTTAGGCAAAGATCAGCTGGGCACGATGGTCCCAAGTAGCTCGGGAAGAGGGCGCCTTACCAGGTCCTCTCTGGGTCAGTTCTTGAAGCACAGCAGCTTTCAGATTGTGAAGGAGAGCAACAGCAATTCTTCTCTTCCAGCAGGGCTTCAAGATCAAGCTTCAGTTACTCCATTTACTCGTCGTAGTGGACTTCAGCTTCTGAACACGATTCCTAGCAGTGAGAGGTACCCAGATATACTGTTGATCTCACATTCATTCTGCTGGGTCACACTCAAGCATCCAATCACGACTACGGTCATTCATGCAGGCAGGCAGCCAATCAGGCACATGGGGCATTCAGGCCATTCACGTCTCTCCAGACACTCACAACAAGTTATGTGTATTGGGACAAGTACTAAGCCATTCAACACTCCAAGCTGCATTCATACCGGTTTCGGGCAGGGCTGTCTCAACCATTGTGTCAACCACCAGATACTAGACAGCCACAACATAGAATGCATATTCGTCACACACTCCATTCACCCAGGTCCCACCCACAGGCATACCTACAACATACGGTCGTTGAGAAGACTCCAGCCAGTCTGGTCGGCACTTCCCCCCACTACCATATACGGAACTTCCACCCAACAGCCAGTCAGGGGGAAGGGACAGAGGCAGGGCTTCCCGGGACTTCGGGAAGATCAAGGTAACAGGTGATGGAAGGCAAGAGGCCATGGGGGCCATTTTGTCTCCATCCGGAATCTACTGATTCCAATGACAGGGCCTGGGCATCCCAAAATGGTGGACGCTCAGGGCACCAGTCATTTCAGCACAGAGCTGCCACCAGCCGTACCCTGCTCTGTGGGCCACCCACAGGTGCCCAAAAACATACACTAGGGGCGCAGGTTTGCACCCCTAACCATGGGTGCCATAAGGGTATCCCATAGGTCTGTTCACCAAACCAAAAGAGAGAGAGAGCTGCACCACCAGGAGTCCCACAGAACTCCTCTGTGGAAAACATGACAGAACACACGATAAAAAGCAGTAAAGGACAAGTATACGGAGGCCCTGTCCCTCCGATGCATTTCCAGCATCACATGAGGTTCCTATTGTTTTTTATGCAAAAGTCCCTTCTTGTCTGTACACTTCAGTATGGAACATTTAATATCTGGTCTCCCTTCCCTTTCCCTGATTCCCTTTGTGTTTTCCTCTTGTGTCTTTCTCTTAATCATTGCACATCTAATTATTTCTTCTGTCTTGATGTTAAAAGTTGGTTTCACGAAACACCTCCTATATTGATAAATATCTGTTTTAATGACATTTAAATGTGTTACCTGGAACATCAAGGAATGCAATAACCCCATCAAGAGGTGTAAAATGTTATCTCATTTAAATATTTTCAAACCCTCAATTCCATGCTTGCAGGAAACACATCTATCCTCTAGGGAAGTTATGAAACTTAAATCCCGGTGGGTCAAGGAGGTTAATGCAAGCTCTGCTGTTGCCAGGAAGTATGTTGTTGCTATATTAATAAGCAAGAAAATGTCCTTTAAAATTGTGGATAAGGAAGTAGACACGAAGGGTTGTTGGACATGGGTCAAGCTCCGGATTAACTCTATGAACGTCTATGGTCCCACTCAACCAGACCCGCAGTTTAGGACATTCATCAAAAAGATTATTCTCACAAACAATTTTGTTAATTTAACTATGTGTGATGATGTAAATCAGGTCATTGATCCGTTTTTGGACAGGAAATCCAGTTGTGTATTTAAAACTTCCAATTCTCACAAATCCTTTCTGGGCTGAATCAGGTTTAATTGACTCATGGAGGCTTTCACGTCCCACTCAACTCGACTATACATTTCATTCCCTCCCTCACAATACACTATCCCGCCTTGATTATATTTTTGGATCTAAAACACTCTCTGGCACTATTGTTGATTCTACCATCTCCAATATTCTTATTTCAGATCATGCCCTGGTTTGTACATCCTTTGTATTTGATGATATAAGTATGCCATCCCCACGGTGGAAACTAAATAATTACTTACTACAGGATCAGCAATTCATCTCCTCAATTCAATCCTTCTTACAAAACTACTATGAAGATAACAGGGATGAAGATACTAATGTGGTAAATAAATGGGACGCATTCAAAGCTGCTCTTAGGTGCCATATCATGGCGTATTCGGTAAGGAAAAAAAAGATGCGTAAGAAACACCTAGATGATGTCTGCTCCCAACGTACTTCTTCAGAGCGCAAATATTATCAAAACCCAAACACTTCAAACTTGCATCTTGTGATGTCACTCCTCTGCCAGATCAATAGGGAACTAACTAATCTGGCTGTGGGCACCATACTTGTATCAAACCTCTAATAAGACTGGTAAGTCACTTGCATCATACCTGAAAACTAAGAAAGAAAGGTTGTATGTCTCTCACATAAAAGATTCCTCTGGCAAGGTACATAATCATCCCACAGATATTCTGAACTGCTTTAAAGAATTCTATGAGAATGTATATACTCCTGATGCCCCAATATCCACTGAGAATATCAAATCTTTCCTCAATAAAATTAACATATCATCTTACCCACATATTGATCTCACCCATTTAGACAAGGATATTACACTCGCTGATATCACGCTAGCTATTAAAGGTTTGGGTAGAAATAAAGCCCCAGGTCTGGATGGTTTTACTGCTGAATTTGTTAACTCTCTTGCTCACTCACTGGCTCCTAAATGCAAGTCCTTATTCTCTTAATTTGCTTCACACAATTCATCTTCCAGTTCTTTTTCTGAAGCCTTGCTTATATTATTCCCTAAACCAGACAAAGACCCCTCATGCCCAAGCAACTATCATCCTATATCCATCATCAACGTAGAATGTAAATTCTTTGCTAAAATTCTTGCCAATATAATAGAATCCTCCCTCCCTGCCATGATCAAATCTAATCAAGTTGGATATGTTAAAGGACGTAATATTTCCTCCAATGCCAGACTATTTTTGGACGTTATTTATATTGTTTCCAAAGACAAAAAGGATAGACAAGTTTATGCGGCTATCGCTCTGGATGCACAAAAAGCATTTGATCGTGTTAGTTGGCACTTCATGTTCCAATCTTTCCAATGGCATGTATGTGGTGAAAAATGTATTTCCTTTGTTAAACTTCTATATTCCTGCCCCAAATCCTCTATTTGTATGAATGACCAATCCTCCTCCTTCTTTCATCTACTAAGAGGAACAAGGCAAGGATATCCTCTTTCCCCGATCCTGTATATTCTCGCACTGGAATGTTTGCTTGAGCTAATTAGAGCTAATAAAGATATGCTAGGAATCTCAAGAGGTTCTACACATTGTAAAATCACTGCTTATGCTGATGATTTCCTTATTTTTATCAAAAATCCCAAGCTACATCTTTCCCATCTACTTGATATTCTTCACCAATTTAGTCTGGTTTATGGATATGAATTCAATAAAAAAAAATCTGAAATTCTTCCCCTTAACTCTTATTGTTTTAAACATGAGCTGGATTCCCACAATACATGATACGATCAAACGTAATTTGCGAATACTACTAAACAAACTTAAAGATCTTACCTCAAAATGGTCCCCCCTTTACCTCTCCCGGTGGGTAAGGCTTGACACAATAAAATTATGCTCACCCCTATTATCTTATATTATCTTCAGCTTCCTCTGGTGCCACTTCCACTTTCTTTTTTCCAACCAATCTACTCCCTATTACTTGATTTCTTATGGGGCCATGGTAAATGTTAACAGATTGCAGTAGCCAAATTAAAAGCCCTGTATGATAAGGGTGGGGTCAAGTTCCCAGATTACAAACTTTACCACTCTGCCTTCCTTGTGAAACAATCCCGATGTTGGTTTAACTTGTCTCTCAGGCTAAATGCTCTGCGTTGGTCCAAATTAGAGGATTAGTATGGCTTATCCTTATGATCCTGCATATCTTGTCTATCGATTTAACTTCTCTTCTATGGCTATATCTGATCCAATCAAAGCTACTACTGCTGCTTTAAAGGTCTTCCTTTTTCCCCATAATAAAACCTCAAACAAAGACTTATCTCCCTTGCTTTGGCAGAACAAAAACATTGTTATTAATAATCGAACTTTGAATCATAAATCCTGGATAAAAAAAGGTATTAGATTTATCCAGCAAATTATCAGTGACCCCATTATTTTACCTTTTCAGCGACTGAGACACCGATTTTTTATCCCCAACACTGATTTATACTTATACAATAAGTTGGTCAATGCCTGTCTTGATACTCTCCATCATTCTTCAAACAACATCCTCTCTCTGGGCGCCCTTAGATTGTTGCAGCTAACCACATCACTCAACCTCAGCGCTTCTAAAATGTATACAGCCCTCAACAATAAACCTGTAGCTCAGCCAGTCTGTCGTCTATGGGAAAGGGATTTTGGTCTAGCCCTTGATGAGCACACATGGTCCTCAATCTTCTCCTAAATCAAAAACATCTCAGTATCTGCAAACATTACGCAACACTTTCTCTTTTTCATTCATAGGGCGTTTATTACTCCTGTGAAGCTCTCCAAAACTAAGAGTGGTCTAAATGATGGATGTCCGACCTGTGGTTGTGCTCCTGCTTCGTACGAACATATATTTTTTAACTGTTCTTTTGTCTTTTCTTTTTGGAGGGAGGTCTGTCTTAAACAAATTTTTAAGATTGATGTTCCTCTTTCCTTTTTGAATATTGTTTTAGGTAGCCTTGCTATTAATTGTTAGGACATGCATGCTTCAAAAGCAAAACTTTACGATCTATGTATATTATTGCTATAAAAATCATTACTGCTAATTGGAAGAATTCTCGTTCCCTATGTAGTCGTGGTTGGTGCAACAATATTTGTCATATACAGAGAATGGAGTATTGTATCGCTAAATTGCAAGATTCTAATCCCAAGTACAATGCAAAATGGACATTTTGCTCTCAATATTTAGATAATTTTAATGCTTCTACACACAGTTCATAAACTTATTTATATACAATCCTCATACCTTCCACTTTAAACCTTATGCCTTAACATCACAGACATTGGGCCTCATTACGAGGTAGGTGGAATGACTTTAACGGCGCCGGTAATGGTGCCAGTGCTGGTAAACCTATTCCGCCCTATTACGAGGTTCCCTTGCGGGACCCGCTCTGAACGTCTGGTCAGACCAGACGTCTTTTGCGGATCCCGCAAGGGGACCAGGGAGCTAATAACGGGCCTGTTATTAACGGGCCCGTTATTAGCTCCCTCCCCATTCCCATTGAGCCCTATAGGGGCTCAATGGGAATGGGGATGAGTTTTTTGAATGGGGAATTACCGGGTCCTCCAAGGTTGCAATGGCCCGGTAATTCCTCATTCAAGGAACCCGGACCCGAGTATGGAGGCAGCCATGCCCGCCTTAAGGGCATGGCTACCTCCAAACTCGTAATGAGGCCCATTATATTATTATGTACATTCTTTCCTCCCCCTTCAACCCAACACTCTCCTGTTTGTGTCCCTTGTATGTCTTCCCCTGGTTGGATTATTTACAAACTCTCTTGTTCTTATACAGCAGATTTTAGTCAATTAAGTTTCTGGTCTCGTATGGTACATATTTATTTATTGTTGTCTTTTACCTCTAAACACCACTGTTATTTGTAGTTGTTGAGTGATGAGAAATTATGGGGATACAGAACAAGCTGTGTGAAACAATGTCTTTTGCTATGCATTTCATTTCTCTTTGTGTCTGTATGAGTTTTTAAAAAAAGTTTTCATAAATTTTCATTTTGGAGCTTGTAGGCTTCTATTCAGGATGGAGAAAATAAAGCTACAATCGTACATTTTTTTTAGCACTGCTTTTCCCACTCCGCAGGACTTGGAAAATGACCCCCCTATGATAGTAGCTTTATTGGTAAAAGCAAGCTGATTCCAAATCATTAATTGTGGAGCGATTTACACTTTTGCAAACGTAATGTAGAACCGATGATAATTGGCGATTTTGCCTATGTTTTGCTATTTACTTTTCCAATACTTGGTGGAAACAATTAAAATTGCCTGTAGGAGCCATTCTGCCAAAAAGTGCAAACATGAGTAGTCCCCTCAGGTGTATATTGTTGCATTTTATATCTGTCTGGTACACATTCACGAATGTGATGACTTCTGTGGTTCCCTCTTAAATCTGCCTGGTATATTTTTCTGCAAGGGCTTTCCTTATATATGTATTGTGAACCTGCATAGACATGACAGTTTCTTGTATCTGTACTGTGCCGTCTTGAACACCCCCGGTACACTATCCTGCCAGGGTTTCTCTCATACATGTATTGCATATACTCGTACATTTTATAGTCTCTCATGTATATTTCACTTTGCCTCTTCAAACAAATGTCCCTTGCTCGTTCTTTCTTATATGATTTATTTGTCTTTCCTTCGATTTGGCAGGCTTGCCGATACACCCTGGAGTCCTAACTTCCCCTGGCTGGACTTACCAGTTTGGCTGCTGTACGTTGGGTCTCCCACTGCAAGCCGGTGACAGCCTTTTGGTGTTCTGCCTTTTCTCGCTGTGTCTGCTTTGCAGCCCCATGGCCTCTCATGGCTCCCACTTCTCTTCTGCACGTCTCACCGGGCATTGGTTTGATGAAAGCTTCCTCATAGTACCAATGAACTCCCAGAAGCTCTTCTGGTATTCTCGCCTTGTACTTTCACCTGCAATTGGCTTTTCTTTCCTTTTTGGAAAAGGTGCTTCTTTCACATCCTGCAGGCATCGGTGGTCGGTGTGGAGTCGTGAGAGGAGTAAGATCTCTCCTACACAGTACTTCCAAGATGGCGCTGGTTGCTCTGTGTAACCTTTCAGTCGAGAAGCTTTCTTATGCTCTCTTCAGGTCACCGCCTCCGGCAATCCTTAGCAACCAATATCTACCACAGCAAACCAGCAGACTACGCATCACTACTCTCCATTGCAGATGCTCCATGAGTTTCGCATTCTTTCTATCCTTGCAACATGCCGCCACAGTAGGACTTCCATTAACATCTTTCTCTCACTGGGAGCTCCACTCTAATTCTACAGGACTACTTCCGGCCTTCCCTTCTGCCGCGTTTAACCTTTAGCTGACACGGGTACATCTGAACCTCTTCCCCGCTGTCCCGTTGCTCCGCCTAGAAGGCAGGGAAATACTGAATCCTGATCCTAGGGGGAGCCATGATTTGGGATGAGCCCAGGGGTTCCCCGGGGATTAGATATTCTCATTCATGCACTAACCAAATTGACATTGCAATGGTTGTTCTACAGGTCAAATTCATCACAAAAAATTTGGAGTTGTGTAATGTCCCTGCACTGGTCGACTGTGGAGCAGCCAGCAATTTCATAGATGACCCGTGGGCTATCAATAAGTGGATATCCCAAGCCTCCAAGGAGATTTCCATTCTGGTAGAAAGCGTGGACGGAAGTCCCCTAACGTCGGGAACTATTAACGAACACACTCTCCCTCTCCAGATGATTGTCTCTTCCCATCAGGAAGAGATAACATTCGACATCATTAAAGCAGCCCATTACCCCATTATATGAGGGGCTTGTGCCAGACAAACGATGGCAGGTCATCTCGACAGACTTCATATTTGAACTACCCCCATCTATAGGATTGACTGCGGTTATGGTCACCATTGATTATTTCACCAAAGTGGTGCATTCCTTTCCTTTGCCAGGACTACCCATGTCTGCCTGCATGGCCTGGAACTTTATAAAGACCATATTTACGCGTCATAGGTTACAAGACACTATTCTGTCCAATAAAGGTTCTTAGTACACCTCTCTCTATTGGCAACATGTTTGCACCTGTCTCAACATCAGAAGAGCGTTAACTTCAGGGTTCCATCTTCAAACTAATGGGCATACTTAGACATAGACCCTGGAGGGTTACTTACAGTGTTTTATTTCTGCAGCACAGGATAATTGGGTGGAACACCTTCCATTAGCAGAATTCGCTTATATTAATGCTGCCCAAACAGCTCTAAAGGTGAGACCCTGCTTCTGTACCTACGGTTAACATCCGGCTTGTTTTCCAAATATATTACCCAGAACCACCCATTTTCCAGATGTGGATCACTTAGTGGATGATATTCAGCAGGGTCATAAGGTGGCTTACTTAGCACTGCAGGACGCTCAGAATCGAGTGAAATGCTATCCTGACCACTGTCGTTCTCCTGCACCGGCTCTAGCTCCGGGAGATTGTCTGGTTGGCTTCTGGGTACTTACCTCACCATTTGGTTCCCTCGAAGCTGTCTCCACTTTATTTTGGTCCTTTCACTATCACTGAGAAGATAGGCGCTGTGGCCTTTCATCTCCAGCTTTCTCCTTCCTAGTCCCGAGTTAATCCTGTATTCCATGTCTCACAGCTCAAAACGGATATTCCTGATCGGTTCCACAGGGATACCAATCCTCGTCCTCCGCCCGTGTCCACTGCCTCGGGACCTTAATACGTGGTTGCAGGGATATGTGATTCTCGCTATTTCCAAGGACGGCTCCAGTACTTGGTGGACTGGAAGGGCTATTCCCCCGCTGATCGGACCTGGGTATCGGCTAGCTCTGTGCACGCCCCCGCTTAGTGAGGCGATTTCACTGCTGCCATCCCTGTAAACCGGGATGCTCTATCCTTGGGAGGCGGCATACTTTCATATCCCACAAGCATCAGTGGTCCATATGGAGCTGATGGAGAGGAGTCAGATCTCTCGCACACAGTACCTTCAAGATGGCGCTGGTTGCTCCATGTACCCTTTCAGTTGAGAAGCTTTCTTGTGCTCTCTTCCGGTCTCCACCCCCGGCAATCCTTAGCAATCAATATCTACCACAGCAACCCAGCAGACTACGCATCACTACTCTCCATTGCAGATGCTCCATGAGTTTCGCATTCTTTCTATCCTTGCAACATGTCGCCACAGTAGGACTTCCATTAACATCTTTCTCTCATTAGGAGACGCCACTCTGATTCTACAGGACTACTTCCCAGTCTTCCCTTCTGCTCCGTTTAACCTTCAGCTGACACGGGGACGTCTGAACCTTTTCCCCGCTGTCAGTTTCCTTTCCCCTCGCACTTGTTTACATTTCCCTTTGCCCTCTACAGCACAGGTATTCCTACACTGAAGCTTCAGTCCTTTATACGCTGCACCCTCCTACGGATCAGCCCTTTCGGAATCTGTATCTTCCTGATCAGTTACGTTTCCTTTCCGATCACTTAGCCATTTCTTCCCTTTCTGCCAAGCCATATTTACTGAACCTCTCCCTTCCACAGCCAGCGGAATCCTTGTTCGGTCCTCCCAAATCAGTACACATGAGACCCTCTGAAATATATTTATGGTAATCCTTCAACTACATTCTAGCATATGATCCTGGTATAGTCACATACGTCTTACATACTTTCGCTCTCCACTGCAGTTCCGCTGCCCATCTGCATGTACTTTGAGGGACTCCACATCAGAAGGCTACCACTTTAGATTCTGAGGGAGCTTCACTGATATCACTGAGGACATCCTGTTGCCAGGGTTTTATTCCAAAGAGAGCTTCACTGAGCTTCCTGCTCCTCCTAATCTTGTCATTCAGGACGGAGAGAGCACGGGTCTTGTGGGGGTTCTTTCTCTCATGTGATTGTTGCATCTGGAACAGGTCAGTGACTACCAACTTTGTTCTACTGTTGTCTACCATTACATACCCATGATAACTTTGCTCCATGGGCACCACTCCAGCCTTGTGGCTCCTCTGTCAGCACCGAGGGAAATTCCATTCCCCGGACAGCATCCTTTCTTCATCTGTTGTGCTGGTTTGCATTTCCCAGCTTCAAGTAGGTGTCTGTGACAACTAGAGTGTGGCTTGTTCTCCTGGCCTCCATTGATCTGCATAACTCGGTTCATCTTCCTCATTACAGTACTTGCACATTTAGAAAAATAAAAATCTGTTTTGGATCATTTGGATTCGGATTTGGTTCTTGGTGATCTTGAAGGGCAAGTCAGTTTTTGATGTCTTATGTGCAAAACCTGGGCAGATATTTTCAGTGCCTTTCTTGGGTCGGTGCAGGGAGGCATGGGGAATGACAAGGGTATCCTCAAACGAGAAAAGGGATACCATGTCTCATCCGATGATGCAATAACACCCCCCCTAAGGGTTGCCTTCCCCCATGTGATCATCCCTCATACAGCCATCCCCATGGTCAGTATCAGGTAGTGGCTGCCGACATGGGGAGAGACCACCACCGGGAGAGAAGTAATGACACCATCGGATTCATCACAATAGGTAGATTGATATTGCCACACTATTTGTTCTGCTCTTTTGCTATGTACTATTTTATTATGCCTCAGTTATAGCCTTATGTTGAAAAAGATACACATTGTTTGTTCTTAGGGCATGATTAATTGGGATTAATCTCTCAGACTTTTGTTAAGGGTTCTGCAGCATACAGATGTTTTGGCAATCGTTTTCCTTATTGAGATGGGGAGAGGATGGAAGATGAAGTAAGTAGCGAATGGAAGGTCAAAGTAGTTAAGGAGATTATGGAAGGAAACAAAGCATCAGATGTATAAAGAGAGCAAAAGACTTTGGAAGGGGTACTGGAGAGGATGTGATTCTGGAAGCGATGAGCAGGTGGAGGGCGAGAGCAGATTTCCTACTTGAACACATTGAGTGAACCTGGGCAAATCACTTTATATAAGCAATACCTGGTGAGGTGTAGAGGCTATTACCCCTAAACACACATCTCCAATAGTAGATAAAGACAACTTAAAAGCATGTAACATTAGTTGCACTCCAGACAGCCATTAATTACTCCTGCAGTAGGCGCCACACCCATGGCCCACCTACCCAGGGCCAACGGCCAGCCTTGCCCAAGAATCCTTTTGCCTTAAATCTGCCACAGAGTGCAATCCTAACAAGCATCTTTAGCAGACATTCAAGTGGTCTCGCAGCTCAATGTGCCACCCTTGGTCCTAACAACCTGGGTTTGAATCCAGGTTTATGCACCCTTTAAAGCAGTCTAACAGTCAAAACCAATTAAGGGGTGCAAATAGATTTTTCCAGATAAGGGCAGACA
Organism: Ambystoma mexicanum; assembly: GCF_040938575.1. Taxonomy (NCBI): domain Eukaryota; kingdom Metazoa; phylum Chordata; class Amphibia; order Caudata; family Ambystomatidae; genus Ambystoma; species Ambystoma mexicanum. Next base: position 1,001,506,905 of record NC_090929.1, on the reverse strand, counting down.
TTTTTTGATGGATCTGTGAAATCTGGCTTAATGGCAGCACTTTATTAGGGTACTCCTAACCCACACCCAATGGAAGTTGGGCCCCTCTGATCACAAACCTAGCCCACCCAGATACAAAGTCCTGGAGCCTGGCCTGTCTGTGTCGTTTGTTCAGGTGGGCCTAGAGGCAGTCTGCCATACATACCAAAATACCCAATTCCAACCAGGAATTGCTTGTCTAGCTCATTTATTTTTTTAATTGCATTCTGTGTTTTTGATTGGAAAAGCACAGCTGCAAGATCCAGAGTACAAAAGAAAACCGGTCTGGACAAGCATGTCCCGAGTGGAATATGGCATGTTATGTTATTTTATGTGTATTTGTAAAGCCCAAACCTACATCAGCTATGGCATCACAGCGCTGAAGGCAAGACGTTACGAAGGGAGTGGAACCAGCAGGAGAGAAAGCAATCCGGCAGAAAACAAGTAGGTTTTGAGCATGTGCCTGAATGACAGATGCTCATGGATTCTGCGCAGAGAGTGGGGGAGAGATATGCACAACAGAGCTGCTGAGACAGAGAGGGATTGACCTGCCACCCCTGAATGCCTGACCCGGTGAACAGAGATAAACAGTGTGGTGGCTGAGTAGAGTGACTGCGAGGGGACTTAGCGGATACTTTTATTCTGCAGGTACTCCGGGCCGATCTTATAGAAGGCCCGATGTATAATGCAAAGGGCCTTAAATTTGACCCGGCAAGCTATCCGCAGCCAGTGCAGGGATTTCAGAGTGGCAGAGGCGGAGGCTTGATGAGGGGTCCCAGCAGCTAGATGAGCCGCCAAACTCTGAAGAATTTGAAGGAGATGAAGAAGATAATCTGGTTGGGCAAGATTGAGTGAATTACAATAATCATGAGAGCCAGAGATCAAGCAGGAGACAACTAAAGGACGGAGAGAAGAATGAAGAAAGGCGAGCACTTTCTGCAGAACCTGTAGCTCAAAGTCAATGAATTGGGAGACCACGCTCGCTTGGGGCAGCATAGAGAGAAATGCTCATAGCTTAACCCCCTGGTTTTAACCACTGTTCAGGGCGGGGTTAGGTGGCCAAGTTTGGGCGGCCAAAAAGCAGGAGAGCAAGAAGAGGCATCAGATGGGGCAACAACGAGAAGGACCTCTGTCTCATCATTGTTAAGCGGGAGCCAGTTGTGGCCCATCCAGATGTCGATGGTGGAAAGGCAGGAGTGACGAGTGGCCGTAGAGGGGAGGGGAAGATCCAACCAGTAAGAGTAGCAACGAAAACCAAGAGTGAATAAGGTTGATGAGAGGTTGTATGTATACATTAAAGAGAATGGACGAGAGAGCTGAGCCCTGGGGTACACCGCAAGTGAGGGGAAGGGAGGGTGAAGTGAAAGGGGAGAGAAAGCGAGATTGGGATGTTGGCATGTTGGCAAGTATGGCCTTGTGGGGCTTGTGGTTTTCCGGTTTAGCCACTTTTGTTCTCTTTCCTAAAAAAAACACTCTTTTGTTCTAATGAAAGCTTGTGATCATCCAAAGCTCAAAGGTTTTTAAGAGCCACGTGGCATGACTTGACCTCAGAATAATAAGCACCACTAAGGTACCAAAAATGTACTTGTTTCGTCAGCTTGCATTATATTTATAATGGTGCACCCATCTCAATTTGCTGGTTCTTGGCTCTTAAACAACTAGTGCAATTAATGGCACGTGTACTACCTGACTGATTGAGAGGTCTTCAAGTTGCATCCAGTTAAATGCAACACATGTATTAATACATGGAGCTTGAGCCCCAGCAGGGCCAGTGATATCCACCTATGCGAACAGATATTCTCTTAGACAGCCATTCAAACATTATTGTGCATGGTTGCGAGTTTACTTCATGACTAACGTTGTCACTAATGACGTCAGCGCACCTGAATTCTGATTATTAGTCAATATGATCCATCGAGGCGTTTCTATCCATGATCAGGCTAGAGGCACCTGTATACATAAAGACGTTGACTGGATAAGGTTTGAATGGCTGTCTAAGAGAATACTTGTTTGCATATATGGATATCACTGGCCCTCCTGGGGGCTGTCCAAACAATGAGCTTGTCATGACCTACCATGCATGGCCGTTCTGGCAAGCTTGGAGGTCTCGCTCACGGATTGCGGCGGCCATTTTCTCCACCAAGATGGACGCTGCAAATTTTCCCGGTTAGCTAAGAATGCTGTCTAGTCTTCTAAGACAGCGTTCATATGCACCAGAGATACAATTGAACCTTGCGTCTCAACAGTTGGTTGTACCTACATTGCCTTGCTCCGGTCAGTACTTCCTAGCCCAGCGCTCTCATTCCTGTCCCTGTTCCTCCTCCTTTCTTCCTGGACTCTACTTGCTTCGTTGCGCTCCGTGCCTTGTTGTTGTCTTCCTTCCCTTCCTGCACCTGCTGTTCTCTGTAATTCTTCTCTGTAAACGTCCTGCTGCTTATTCCTGGATTACTTTGCTCTGCATTTATCTTGCTGCATATTCCTGATCACCTTGCTCTGCAAACATCCTACTGAATATTCCTGGATCAGCCTGTTCTACGTTACCCTGCAACACTCTTTTGGACTTACCTGCTCTACACACCTATGAATCAACTACAGGTTTTTCCCCCTTTTTAATTTCTGATACTGGGTGGTCTGCCCGGGGTTAGTCTGCCTGGTGGTTTGCCTAATAGTCAGGGTGGCATCATGGGAAGCTCACCCCTTTCTACACGAAACCCAGACTAAAAATAAGAACACCAAGACAAAAGATTCCACAGGTGTGCCCTGTACCACAATCTCCAAAACTTGTCAGAGTTGCTTTGTGCGTTCTTGACTCTGCGGTCTATGATGTTGATGGGGGTGAAGCTGTGCATTACAGGGACCCTCTCTTCACATTGTTACTCAATCCATTTGTTAATCCTCAAATCATAATGTATGATCCTCTCATAAATCCTCAGTACTTATATGATCCTTTTATTTGATCTTCTTGATAAATCCTCTACAAATTCACATGTTTCACCACTTGATGTGTCTCCACAGGAGGATGTAAGTTAATTTGGAGACTTTAAATTGACATTCATTGCTTGTTCCATATATGTTTGGTTTTATTTTCTCGCTCTTATTGCGTTCACGAATACTCCATATGCAATTGTCTAATTGGTTTCCTCCACCACGCTGAATGCAAAGAACTTTTTTGTCTAACTGGCACTAAGTCTCCTGAACACATATCATTTTAGTTAATCACTATATTGGGCAGATGCAACATTTCACTGGGACACGACTAGCGACAGGACTACCCAAAATAATTTGACTAAATTAGCGCCAAAGGATAACAAACATCTACAAATGTATTTTCAAGTAATATGTAGCTAGTTAACAATTCCTGTGCACTAATCTCTAGCAGTGCTCTAATTGAAGATACTGTAGATACTGTCATACATGTCTTCTTATCAAGTATTGGCTGTGAATGGTCACACAGTTCAGAAGAAAGTAATCTGAAAAGCTGGGCACCCCTTTAATTAAATGCTCTAGTGGCAGGTTCAATTCTGCTCTGTACTGGCTCAGACATCAGCATTGGGATGTTACACTGCAACTGTAATACATTGCTATTTCAGTGAGTAGTGATATAATGTCCTTATTGCAGGCGGGTTGTGCTCTAGCACCGTGAAGCATTTCATGTACTAAATGAAATTACCAATAATGATCTCTGACCCAAATAACTGGACAGACTCAAATACTATGGCAAAATACTACTTTATTATCAGCATAGCAATACAGTAGGGCATTGTGGTGAATAACAGGCAGTAAATCAAGCACTCAAACCCAAATGTGATTATACAAAGCATGTAAGCAAAACAAAAATCAGGTGCCACAAGCAACTTCAGACTACTCCCCACTTTCCCAATTAGTCCATCGTCTCTCTTTAGTCAGACCCCAAGCCGAGGCTTCTCCTTTGTAGTTGACTTTGAAGCCTGGTCTCTGTTCTGGGACATTCAAGGGAGTGTAGGCACGCTATTATCTTCGTTTGGGCTTAATGAATAGCCCTTGGTTTCAATTTCTGAATCACGTGTGAGGAGACCACAAATGTGTCCATCTTGACCTTCTATTTACTGCTATTTGATTCAATTGAATTGGGGGTCATTGCCCTTCTTGGCTTCAAGAGACATGCTCACTCCATCTTGCATGGATTTTCTGCATCTTTACTTGTCTAATACTTGGCTCATATGTTTTCTCCTTCACTTAATCTAAGAGAAATATGTCTTATGTACAAGGTTATCCTTTTGACTCCCTTTGTGCCCTGCAATTATTCCTTGAAGTAGCATGCTTCATCCAAGGCCAATCGACTCTTCTTTATCTTTCAGACAAAGCCCCTTTTTCCAGTGTCTCCTGACTCTGCAGCCCTGGTCTGTCTCTGAGGTAGCTTGAATGGTTTTAATGTGAGTCCAAAATCAAGTTTTTCATCATCGCCACTCTAGTCATGTTATGTTTTCCTCTGCAGCAAGCTTCTGTATGTCTCATCTACTTTGCGTTTCTGTGTATATACATTTATTAATCAGCAGGTTACTTTATCTTCTTTCCATATACGAATTCTTCATATTATATTACATGTTTCTTTTGTTACTTCAGTTAAATCTATATTATTTGCATATTTGCATATCGTTTCAGTAAGTCTCAGTATCCTTCCTCTATGACGTCACTCTGCTCTTGTCAGATTTCACTTATAGCTCTATGATGTCCAATGGTGTGTGCAGACATCCTTCCACCCTCTCAGAGCGAGGGTACATTTGATATGGTTGTCTGAGTGCATATCGTCTCTCATACACTCGATGCAGTATTGGGATGATAAATGGTGTCCCACATAGTGTCAATCTGGAAAAATGAATACCCTTCATTTGAATGATAGACGTAACTTGATGGCCGTGGGCCAACCGTCTTATGCACCGAATTATAGAAATATAAACTGCTATGCTTGACCAACGAGCGGCCATTTTAAATGTAGCAAGAATCGCCATTTTGCTTGTTAACCATTGCTCATTGCTTTCTGTTTAAAAACTGCTTTGCAGCTTGCAATTCTTGCGGATTCTGCTTACTCTGCTCAACTATTAACATTGTTGTCTGAATACGAAAAGGACAAGGTCGCGGGACTGAAGAGTTTTTTGAAACTTCTCATGAGTAGCCCAGAGAGGAATGCCCACGCACCCTCTCTGTAGCCTTGGGAGAGAGCTGCAGGGCATTTAATCACTTCACAGCTGCCAGCCAGTCTCGTACGATGGTAGAATATGTTAGAATAATACAGCTAAAGGCTTGAATTATGCTTTTCTTACGGCCCCCCCTTCGCAAAACCCTTTAGAACGTGTCCGCTCCCAGGACACGAATAGTACCTCATAGATAGCAAAGCTTGGAATGTGGCTCTTCCCCCGTGTGCAGCTTGCTTCCAAGAACAGAACCACTGTGTTCTGTTCAACAACTAAAAGATGCCTCCGCACTTTCTAATTGCACATTGTTACTAGAATAGACATGGAAAATGTCATAATTGTCATACTCGTCGGATATGTCCATCGTCATCCTGAGTTCAAAGGAACTTAATAAAGAGAGGTGTTGAACATGACTTTGCTGATTGTATGATATGCATTTTGTATATATGTAACTGATGTACGTAATTCGCTCTCTTGCGTCCCTCGAGGTCTAGGAAACTCACGTCGCGGGGCGTGAGATCAGAATTGGCTAATTGATACTATCTTTTGCTTGCAATAAACCCTAGCATTGGGAATTTGAACCTCGTGTCTGGCGCATCTTTTCGTGTATGGTTATTGCCTTGTTTGCATAGCACGAGGGACCCCTAGGGGCCCCTTTCAAGATTGCGCCCGAATAGGGACCCTCCCCCACTTGCCCCATCGTATACGTTGTAACGGAGTAAAGGCGGAAGAACGGCGAGGACGGGACGGTCGAGCCAGGATCAAGAAGTGTACGGGGCGCCCTGTAGAAGTGAGGAGAGATTCCTTCCGCAGATCTGCACACATCTGATCCCTGATCGACGTACCGGGCCAGAGGGCAAAGGAGGCGAGGGTCCCGAGATGAGGCAGAAGCCAGAGAAGCACAGACACGACGTTGGGAGAGGTTGCGTTAGAACAGGCGACTTGTTTTATCAGGTGAGTCATTCCCTGATTCAAAGAGAAACCTGATTTTTGGTAGAGTGTTGATTTTGCAAACTCAAACGTCCAGGTAAAAGTGGCTAACCAAAGGGGAAGGTTAAAGAAACATGCCTGGAGTACTGTCCACTTTAGCGGGGCTTTTCAGCTGCGGTAGACAGTCCTTGGAATATGGCCAAAGTGCACCGCCTGGGGGGAACGCCGGCTTATGATATGTATGCAAAATATGGTTTGGGTGCGATAATATTTTGTGAAATTTGGCATAGGCAAACTAGAAAGCAACCAGACCATCAGTGGCCGATTAATGGTAGTTTTGAGATTGGGAGGATAGATAACCTAGAGAGGGTGCTAATTAGAAAGAAAGCGCGACCTGCAGCTTTTGAGACTGTCAAAGATTGGAGGAGGGAAGCAATGCTCCGACTTAGGAGTAGACAGAAGCATGCGCGTAGGCACAAAACGAAGCATGAGGTAGCAGAAGAGGAGGAGTGGACTGCAAGTCTAAGACGGGAAGGGAGACGCCACCAGATGAACATAGACAGAATATACCTGCAGCGGGAACTACACATAGCAGACAAATTAATGGACCATTTGTTAACTAACACGGGTCGAGGCCCAAAACCAGAATCGAAACCAAACACGCCAGCAGTGACTGCGCAGGCCCAACCAGTAGCTCTCATACCCCCTCCCGCAGCCCGAGCACTTCCCCTCACGCAAACGTTAACCCAAGCCCCGCCCACAGCGCGAGCACTCCCACAAGTGTAGACCGCGGACACACCATTTCCCAGCACCCAGCAAGGTCCTTCACAGATGCCACCTGTGTCACTTGTCCCATCCGCACCTCCCGCTCTAGAGACAGATTCAGCACCATCCGCCCCTCCAGAAGTCGAAATTGAGACCGGGGAGGCGAGAGGTGGGGCTGAAGGAACAGGATTTGGACGGGTAACTCGAAGCGCGATCAGCAAAGAAAGAAAGATTGAATTACGGCAAGAGGCAGAAATGTACATAGAAGGAAATGATGAGACGGCAGCATTGGCCTCATTGTATGGGTACCGAAGAAGAGACGAGACACATGTATGTTGGAATGCATGGGGGAAATTTTGGTGGGAGAATGGAAAAAGATACTTGGGAATTTACCGCCACAGCGATTGTTAGATTTGAATAAATTAGCATGCAGTGATCAAAGTGATGAGGATGTAAGAAAACATGTGCACAAACTGATTGAAGTAAAAAATGAAATGGAAGACAGATATGCTGAAATGTTTGCTACACCTGAGTATAGTAGAGAGTTTATTAAGAAAGGTAGGAAGGAGGCGTCAAGGTTGAATATGAAAAAATCATGGGCGAGAGTTTTTCCAGGTGGTACAAAGCATTTGCCGGTACCGGGACAAATAGGCGATAAACAAAGATTGCAGGTATGGGTAGGGGAAACAATGAGATGGATGTCGAACAAAAGAACATCAGTAAAGGAAGTAAGTGAGATATGTAATGGGTACCCATTGGAGATGAGAAAAGAAGCGATGCAAACAGTAGTGGGGTGTTACTGCAGCAGGTCATTGGATACAATAGAGGTAGAGGAAACGCACAAGGCAGGGGAAATTTGAATAATATGCATGGGGTGTCATTGGGATTAAATCAATGTGCATATTGTAAGGAGGAAGGACACTGGTGGGCGCAATGCCCGCACCTATAGAATAGGGGTGGGTTTGGTCAGAGAAGGCCTCATAGAGAACATCAGGGGTCAAACGGCCCAAGCAGAAATAACATGCAGCAGCAGCAGGGATATACCAATGGAGGTACTCAAACCCAATCATATGGTCAAAACCAAGCACAACAGAACCAGACACCGAACCAAAGTGTTTCGAACCAAAATCAGGGCGGGCAGGGCCAACAGAGAAATGATCAGAGTGGAGGACATCGAGGAGGAAATGGGAATATTTTTGATACACAAACAAACACGTATTATAGCAGTAACTGTGACTACACATTGGACGATGTGTTATTTTCGCGATAGGACAGCCCACGACAGGGGTCGGAACCAGTGTCTATTCCCGTGAATCAGAGAGGACCCTACGTAGAAATGAGAGTCGGGAATAAGAGCACCGTTTCCTTGTAGATACAGGGGCACAGAAGTGCTCGATAGACCACCATTTGGTTCCGGAGATACCACTGTCGGGGCAGAAGAATGTTTCTGTACGGTTCGCAGGTACACCAGTAATTAACCCCATGTCCGAAGCTGTCCCAAATACAATAGGACCATTTACGGAACAGTGTCAATTTCTTTTGACAGAAAATTGTGGAGAGAACTTGCTAGGATTAAATTTGTTGAGAAAATTGGGGGCAGTCATACATTGTACGGCAGACGGGGTGTTCCTCACGATGTGGCCTCACGATGCACCGGTGACGGAATTTATGTCAAAAGAATTGCCAGAAGAGCTAAGTAGAGTACCAACCTGTCTGTGGGCAATGCATGATAATGATGTAGGATTCTTGAAAATAGAGCCAGCAAAAATAACTTTGAAAGAAGGTGTCACACTACCAACACGAATTCCCCAGTATAAAATTTCTGTTGAAGGTGAGAAGGGATTGAAAAGCATTGTTACTGACCTGGTGAGATTGGGGGTGGTTGAGGAAATTGCAGGTAGCACGTGCAACAGCACGATTCTTCCAGTTTACAAGAAAGGAGGCAATGAGGTACCCTATCGTTTCATAATTGATCCGCGCGCATTAAACAAAGTGGTAGACCCACAATTCCCTTTGGTCCCAGATGTCACAACAATACTGACAATGATACCGGCCACTGCAGAATACTTTAGTGTAGTTGATTTGAAGAACGCATTCTTTAGCATTCCAGTGGATAAAAGCAGCAGATATCTGTTCGCGTTCACTCTAGGAGGTCGATCATTCACATTCACACGCATTCCACAAGGATACACAGAAAGCCCGAGCATTTACAGCAGAGCGCTAAAAGAGCAGCTAGACATGCTAGAATTACCCGAAGGTTGCGTACTCTTGCAGTACATAGATGACTTATTACTAGCTGCTGACACAAAAGAGATTTGCAAAGAAAGTACTATATTACCATTGACACACTTAGCGACCCATGGTCACAAGGCAAGTTTGAAGAAATTCCAGTATAATCAGAAGGAGGTGTCTTATTTGGGTTACCTACTTTTGAAAGAAGGGAGAAGATTAACACCAGAACGCATAGAAAGTATTTCTAGTATGCCTATTCCAAAAACTCAAAAAGGAGTGAGAGCTGTAATAGGCATGGCCTCTTATTGTCGGCAGTGGATCAGTAATTTTGCATTGATTGTGAAGCCGATGATAAAGTTGACAAAAAAGGATTCAGAGATGCCTTTACAGTGGGATGAGGAATGTCAGAAAGCGTTTGAGCAATTGAAAGCTGCATTGTGTGTTGTGCCAGTTTTAGGCACTCCAAACTATAAAAAGATCTTCAGACTATTTGTGAGTGAGAGTGAAGGATGTGCATTGGCGGTTTTGACACAGGAACAAGGTGGAAGAAATAGGCCGTGCGGCTATTTTTCTTGCGCGTTGGACCCTGTAGCGTGCGCATTACCGCGATGTTTGCGATCCGTCCCAGCGGCGGCTGCGTCAGTGAAACAAACGGAAGGAATGGTATTGGGGCACACTTTAATTCTGATGGTGCCACATGCTATAGACGTTCTATTAAATAGGACGCAGACGCAACACCTCACCTCAGCTAGACTGACAAGATATGAGCTCATCTTGTTTGCACCCCACATCCAAATTATGAGGTGTAGCGCATTGAATCCTGCAGAATTAATGACACTGCCCATAGCAGAAATTGGTGACAACGAATCACCACCCCATGATTGTTTAATTATCACTGAAGAAGAAACAAAGGGAAGGATTGTTTTGAGTGATATCCCACAAAAAGAGCCAGATGTGGAGTTATTTTGTGATGGCTCTTGTTTTAAATTACCTGATGGCACATCAACGGCCGCATATACAATTACTACCCTAGAGAGTGTTGTAGAAAGCAGAAGAATCCCCTACAATTCGGCGCAAGCCGCAGAAATAATAGCACTGACCCGAGCCTGTGAACTCTCTGAGAATTTGAACGTGAATATTTATACTGACAGCCAGTACGCCTTTGGCGTGGTTCACAACTTTGGCCGACTTTGGACTGAGAGGGGTTTCTTGACATCACATGGAGCCAGGATTCAGCATGGCCCTTTGATTGTGCGATTGTTGTCTGCACTCACGTTTCCAAAGCGCCTAGCTATAGTGAAGTGAGAGGCGCATAAGAAAGTAACATGTAGAGTGGGAGAGGGAAACTCATTTGCAGACAGGATTGCGAAGCAAACAGCCACAGATTTGGGGAATAAAATGATGACAGTACAGACTGAGGAAGTACCTTGTATGATAGAGAATGGAGTTGCCACAGTCAAAGAAATGCAGGCTGAGGCCACGACCGAAGTGATTCAGGGGTGGGCTGAGGGCTCTGCTGAGTTAGATTTCGAAGGATGTTGGGTGGACAAGGAAACAAAGAACTGGATGTTGCCAAATTGTTATGTAACTGCAATGGTTATAATGGCGCATAGCCCTACCCACATTTGCACGAAGAAGATGGTACAGCATTTATCCACAGTATGGAAGAATGAGCACATAAAAAAGAATGCAGAAAGACTAGTGCAGAATTGTATTACGTGCCTGCAACACAATGTAGGGAAGGGAACCGTGACTCCAGCAGGTAGTTTCGGCCCACCCTCTATGCCATTTGAGGTGGTCCATTTTGATTTCATAGAAATGGAAAGGTGCCAGAACTACAAATATGTGTTAGTGGTAATTTGTGCATTCAGCAAGTGGGTGGAGGCATATCCTTTAAAAGACTGTACTGCCATGTCCACAGCAAAAGTAATGCTAAAGGAGTATTTCTCCCGGTTTGGGTTGCCCCGTGTCCTGTGGTCAGACAACGGCCCCCACTTTGTGGGCACAGTAGTGTTACAGATCTGTGCAGGTCTACAAATAGAGAAGCGATTCCACAGTTCCTGGCATCCCAGTTCTGCCGGGCTTGTGTCGAGACATAATGGAATCTTGAAGTGAAAGATAGCAAAAATTTGCGCTGGGAGCAAGTTGAGTTGGGTGGATGCATTACCCCTAGCGCTGTTGTGTATGTGCACGTCTGTGCAGGCTAAGACTGGGCTCTCCCCCTATGAGATTATAATGGGGAAACCAGCAAATGTATGGTGCGCACCGCAACCCAAAAGATTATGTGAGGTCGAGCATCCTATGTTAAGCACTTATGTGGACTTTGAATACAGAAGTTGCGTTTGATTACCGGACCGGGGCACTCGCTGGAGCCTGGAAGCTGGGTGTTAATTAAAAACTTTGAACGGAAGACAGCATTAGCACCCAGGTGGCGCGGCCCCTATCAAGTACGTTTGGCAATGCAGACGGCCATCCGAGTAGACGGACGGAAGGCATGGATTCACGCGACACATGCCAAAAGATTCCCAGGACTGCTGACAACTTCCGACGACCAGAGAAAGGAAACGGTCTCGGAAACGAAAGAAACTGTTGCCAGTCCAGTGCCACAGCATCAGCCTGAGCGAAAAGTGAAAGTTGAAACAAAGCGCAAACGAGAAGTGAAACTCGAAACAGAGCCTGAGGATGCTGCCAGTAAGGGAAAAGGGAGAAAAGTGCCCCAACGTTGCTAAGTGGAAACAACATCACTGCCGAGCGACACCAACCCTGCATTGCAAACACGAGCAGAAACAACGCGTGTACCCCTTTGGCGCCCACCAGTTCCTGCGAATGCACCAAAGCCAAAGAAAGAAACTACATCATTGCCACAACGCTCATCGCTACCCATCATTGTGCCACATGCTGACACTGAGCCTGATACTGGAAATGCAACGGCACTATTCACGGATCATACAATACCAGGAGTGAATCGGTATAATTTGCGGCCTCGACAGGCAAAGTGATCCACAGATCTTTGGTGCTTTTCTTTTTGCCTTTGGTTCCACTCACGGACGGAGTATGAACCAGGGGCGTAGAGGAGAGAAGTGTGAGAATTGTGCAAGTCGGACAATTCAAGACTCACGGCTCCTCTGTGCGCTTATAAAAGTACATGTGTCCTAAGCCAGAGCGGGACAAGCTGGATGCACATAGTACTCTATCAATAAAGAACTGTCCGGAAATTGTCTGAGCAGTGGGAGAAAGAACAACTAATCTTGCTTGGAGTGGATAAATGATCCAGGCTTTGAAAAGGCTGGCAGAATTGAACTGTGACATTACTCGTTGAACTTTTCTGGCATCAAGAACGAGAGACATTTGCGACAAACTTTGCCAGCAAGAAGAAGGACGATGAAGAACAAGTCAAGACCGGTTTCAGCTTACTCCTGCACCCCTGCTGAAAAGATAATAGATTTAGAGACTGTAAATTTAGGAAAAAAGCATGGTAAAAGGAATAAGGTACTGATTTGGACATTGGTCCTATGATTTTTAAGTATGATAGTACCAACAATAACAGCTATTACACTATGGTTCCTGGAGTACTTACACCAATTAGAAACACTTTTGCCAAAAGCAGCTACAGAAAGCCCGGTTCATGTAATCACTGGTACTTTGCCCCCAATGGAAGAGAGACATAGAGAAGGATACAGCAGCAATACATTGTTGCTCATCATGATCATGACCCATGCGGTTTTAAAGAAAAAAGATTGCTGGGTTTGCGCCCATTTACCACAGCACGGTGGGAAAGGGATAGCCTGGTATGTACAACCGTTGCCATTGATTTATTCATGTGAAGTAACATTAAGTGCAATGTTCTTTGGGAAATGGAACAAGAGTAATACGGGTCAGCTAGATGAGACCAATATGAATGAATTTGAGGAAGTGATCATGAGACCTGTGGGTTGTTCCATATTCCAAAAAGCTCGCGTGTTTGCACTAGAACCCATGAGAAAGAATACACGAAAAATAACAAGACTAGATAGATTACATAGGCAGAATAGACCAACCCCGCCAGCAGAAAGAACATCAGTAATGACATTTCGGATGAGGGATGAATGGAACAAAGATGCTGTGCCCCCTGCCTATACAGTGGATCACATCCCCAAAACTGCTCCCCTATGTCTACAGAAAAAGGGTTCCTATAAAGTAGGAACGTTTAGCAACTGCCTGAACACAGTGGTTTTAAAACACGAAATAGAACCAGTGTACGTAGGAGACCCTGTTTACTTTATATGTGGAGAAAAAGCATATCCATGGTTACCTAGAAACTGGGGAGGTACATGCTACCTAGGTCTACTGTTTCCAGGAGTGTTCCTCTTGGAGACAGCAGAAGTAGCCAAACGAACAAAAGGTAGAACTCAAAGGAGTAGCGAGGATGGAATGATAGCAATGGATATAGCCAAATCATTCATACCATTCTTGTCCCAAATAGAAAATTCTTACAATATAAGAAAACTGTCTGGAATATTACAAAAAACAATAGATTCCACAACGGATATTTTATTGAATATGACGTTAGAAGAAAAAGGAATAAGACTAATGGCACTTCAAAACAGGATGGCTCTCGATATAATATTAGTTGATCGTGGGGGTGTTTGCAAGCTCGTAAAAACTACATGCTGTGTGTATATAGATGACTACTCCCCTACGATATTTAAAGCGATCCGGACATTACATGTCATAAATTCCACACTCTCTACTGAAGAAGGGGGTTGGGGGATAGAATAAATAAGACGTTTGCCATACGGCCAAAAGGAGGGTTTGTCAATCTGGAAAAATGAATACCCTTCATTTGAATGATAGACGTAAGGAATGTCTGTGACCACAAGGTAGCATACTCCTCCCCAATGTTTAGGCAGCTGCATGTAAGCTCTGGATCCACAGGCTCAATAGCGATCCATTAGAATGGGAGTTCCTCCATTCATTCCTGGAACTTCATGCACCTGCTTGCATCCTTTATTTTCTCCAACAGAGACCAGGCCTTTATTCCTGAATCATGTTGTCGCATTTTTTAGTGGTATTATAGATAAGGGTCCTGCTTCATTGTCAACGCATTTTAGTAGCTTAGAGTACTTGGCCCATGACTCTAAACATATGTCATTCACTATTTGTACTATGTTTTCTGGTTCCTTCTTCAATAAGTGCGCAGGCAAGATAACATTCCTTCTTTCCATCCCTTCCAATGAAAGTTAATTTCGATACTAATGATGGTACTCGGGATATTCATAACATGCTGCTGTTGCATACAATGCTTACCAATAGTGTGCACTGAAATAACTGATGGATGTACTAAGGGATGTATGCACATGAGAGGAAAACAAACGCATGGCCGGGATAACAGAGACACTGAGGAAACAAAAACAGTAAAACAATTCATGGCGATAGACATTAATGATGAAGATGATTCAGATGTAGATACCCCAGACTTATCCTCATTAGAGGAGGATACAATGAATAAATAAGACGTTTGGCATACGGCCAAAAGGAGGGTTTGTCAATCTGGAAAAATGAATACCCTTCATTTGAATGATAGACGTAACTTGATGGCTGTGGGCCAACCGTTTTATGCACCGAATTATAGAAATATAAACTGCTATGCTTGACCAACGAGCGGCCATTTCAAATGTAGCAAGAATCGCCATTTTGCTTGTTAACCATTGCTCATTGCTTTCTGTCTAAAAACTGCTTTGCAGCTTGCAATTCTTGCGGATTCTGCTTACTCTGCACAACTGTTAACATTGTTGTCTGAATATGAAAGGACAAGGTCGCGGGACATAAGAGTTTGTTGAAACTCCTCATGAGTAGCCCAGAGAGGAATGCCCACGCACCCTCTCTGTAGCCTTGGGAGAGAGCTCCAGGGCATTTAATCACTTCACAGCTGCCAGCCAGTCTCGTACGATGGTAGAATATGTTAGAATAATACAGATAAGGCTTGAATTATGCTTTTCTTACGCCCCCCCCTTCGCAAAACCCTTTAGAACGTGTCGGCTCCCAGGACACGAATAGTACCTCATAGATAGCAAAGCTTGGAATGTGGCTCTTCCCCCGTGTGCAGCTTGCTTCCAAGAACAGAACCACCGTGTTCTGTTCAACAACTAAAAGATGCCTCCGCACTTTCTAATTGCACATTGTTACTAGAGTAGACATCGAAAATGTCATAATCGTCATACTCGTCGGATATGTCCATCGTCATCCCGAGTTCAAAGGAACTTAATAAAGAGGGGTGTTGAACATGACTTTGCTGATTGTATGATATGCATTTTGTATGTATGTAACTGATGTACGTAATTCGCTCTCTTGCGTCCCTCGAGGTCTAGGAAACTCACGTCGCGGGGCGTGAGATCAGAATTGGCCAATTGATACTATCTTTTGCTTGCAATAAATCCTAGCATTGGGAATTTGAACCTCGTGTCTGGCGCATCTTTTCGTGTATGGTTATTGCCTTGTTTCCATAGCACGAGGGACCCCTAGGGGCCCCTTTCAATAGGGCTGTTCTCCTACTGTTCCAGGATGACAGAGGTGAGGGAGCGCGAGCTAGGGATAACCTGTCAATTTGCTCCTCTACATTACCCCCTCTGGTTGCAATCTCAACAACCTCCTCTTCTTCAAGCTTCTTCATCCTCTCTTCACATCTAGGTTTCTTTGGCATCCAGATTTTTGTCATCCCCCTCAGGTCACCTGCATTCTTTATATGCTCATCCACTCTCCAGGTCATGTGACAGCATTCTCCAGTTGGTCGACAAAATACCCAAAGTCTGCCATATTTCTTGTGATCCTTAGTGTAGTAGAACTTTGTTCCTGGGGCTTCCAGGGGACTTTTCTTTATGTTCTCACTGATGGTATCTGAAGTCTGTGGTATATGATCTCCATTAACATCAATCATTATCTTCATCCAAATAGCTTTCTTGGCAGTTTTCCGGCATTGCCCCAAAATGATCCTTATGAGACAGAATCCTACCAACACCAACACTAGTATTGCTCCAAGTAATTTGAAGGCATTTGTCAGCCAGGTTTGAATCCATGAAAACGGAGTTTAAAACCAGTCATCTCCTGCTGTCTCATTAACTTCATCCTCCATCTTCATATTCAGGGTTGTCCGCATAGTTATTGCTTCTGTCAGGGTTTCATTTTCTCCATCATGGGAAGGTGTAAATGTACAGCAAGAAGGCCTGACCTTGGAGCACACGCCTGCTTGCATTGCTGTATATAAGTCCAGGGAATACTTGTTCTGGAGGTTCATAAGCCTAATGGCCCTCAGTTCTTTCCTGGTTGCAATAAATCCTTTTATTGTTGCATTGATCATTTGCAGCAGCTCCCATCTGGTAATCTGCAGCCACCTGGCATTCACTGCAGTCTGAAGTCCTGGCATGAATATAAATGTCATTATCATTGCCATCTTGCTGAATAATGTATGCTCATACGGAATATCGTTATAGGATTCTATTGACTTTGATGAGAAATAGTTCTCCCTCTTCAGTCGGTGGACGTTGAGCAACCTCTTCCTTCTCTGGTGTTAATCCATTTCAGGAAAATCGTCAATGTTGAGATCCCTTTGAGGAATCACTAATGCAGGAATGTCTGTGACCACAAGGTAGCATACTCCTCCCCAATGTTTAGGCAGCTGCATGTAAGCTCTGGATCCACAGGCTCAATAGCGATCCATTAGAATGGGAGTTCCTCCATTCATTCCTGGAACTTCATGCACCTGCTTGCATCCTTTATTTTCTCCAACAGAGACCAGGCCTTTATTCCTGAATCATGTTGTCGCATTTTTTAGTGGTATTATAGATAAGGGTCCTGCTTCATTGTCAACGCATTTTTGTAGCTTAGAGTACTTGGCCCATGACTCTAAACATATGTCATTCACTATTTGTACTATGTTTTCTGGTTCCTTCTTCAATAAGTGCGCAGGCAAGATAACATTCCTTCTTCCCATCCTGTTATGGTAGCCACTCATTCATACACCAATAGCAGAGGTCTCTACCAGCATCCTGGTACTCCTGATCTTTGCACTATGTCTGAACATGTTGTTCTCCTCATTTGAACAACCTTTATTCGTTCTCCAATCTGGGATCGATACATACATTTTTTGCTTGTCCAATCCATCCCTTTCTCCATTCTTTGTGTTTTCACATAAGTATCTTCAAATGGCAATGTTTGCCTTCATCGCCATCGTAGGGTTGCACATTTTCCTTCTAATTGTTCTCTGCTTGTGCACGCTGCGCATCATGTGCAGGCATCTCTTTTGCAATAAATGGTCTGGGTGCGTTCATGGCGTAGGGGATGAGAGAATACACGTAGCAGCTTTCATCTGATGTACTATCTCCCACCTCCTTCATGTACTGATACCATAGGTTATTCTTTAAGTGAGCTGAATTATCAAGATATGTATTTATGCCTTCATGATATTCTCCAGAAAAAGGGGATAAGTAGGTGCACACCAAGTGTTTCAATTATAAAGTAAACTTTCTAAATGTGTAACAATGTAGATATTCTTTCCAGGTGCGGGGGAGGAAAAGTGATCCTGGCACAGAATCACTATAACGTGTAAGTGAGGAAAAAAACGAGTATCCAAAGGTAGGAGCCCTCCTGTCCCCTGCACTCTTTTCAAAATCCATCAATTGATGGTTCATCAATGTCAAATAAATTCAACTTAATCATTCCATTGTATTTAGAGTTACATAAATAATGAGAAAAATCACTTGTAAGTTTTTGTAAAAAGAAACCAAACAAGTTTTTAATTTGCAATTAACAATCAGTTCACACTTAGATTCTGAACCGAAAAAGAGCTAAGATAACTGTCAACAAAGTGATAAGTAATGGTAGTCCATGTATACAATTGAGTAATGGCTGACGCTTTTCGAGAACAATATCCCTTCTTCTTGAGCCAAGCAGGTATAATACTGTAAAAAATACATGAGTAGAGAGCGTTTCAATCCTTTCAACTATAATCACGTTGAAGTCACGTACATAAATAGAACATAAATAGAAGAATAAGCAAAGGTCAATCAAGAATTGTACTGCCAAGTCTAAAGGATCTTAAAGGCTGCTAGTCCAGTGTACCCTGATTAGAGGAGCAACCAAAGTGGCCAGTGCGCATCAACCTGCTCATTAAACGTCCCAAGAGTGGAAAATTACAATTCAAAGTGTGCTTCCAAACCAAAATACAACCATATTGCCTGCTAAAAATACCTTAAGTGTGAAGTAGGTGAGAACTGTGTCGTCCCCGGCAATGGTTGAGGAGGATGTGTTCCAAATCTTAACACACCAATTTATATCGAGGCTCCTATCCTGAATGCGGAGCGCCTATAATACAAAATAAGAGGTATGGCAATGACCCGCATGATCAAAGTACCTGCAATAGGATATATATTGACATCATATAAAAAGTGACTTTATAAATCTAAATGCTAATCATGGGATTCTGCATAGAGTTTTTAGTCAAAATGTATCCATGACACCGTACAAGAGGTACAGAGGCAAGGTCAAAATTTACATAGATTAATGATGACTCGAAAATTACAAGAAATGATAGCTTACCGCCCAGGTCAGAAGATCTGGAGGTCTGAAAGTGTTAAATCCTATATCCTAAACGAATCGCGTGGAGTGTCAGGCACAGTTAGAAAAAAGATTTGGTTTTCTGTAAAAAAACGGAATAAAAAATACCGGGTCAGATAAGTAGCTAGCAAGTGTGTTCTGTAGTTAGTGGTGACTCTGAATTAATGCTAACATTCAATTCAAAGGCAATTACGTGCTCCTGCTTACCTCAGCGATGTGAATCGCACGATCCACATTAACAAATGAAAAGGAGCATGTCACTTCAAAGTGTGAATATCTACGCCGCGTGGCTCGTGAACAGAAAAGAGCGTTCCTTCGTCCGCCTTGCAGTGGGTTTACACGTCTCCTAGCAACCCTCTCCGTGTTTAGGCAGACCCTCTATGGCTTGTTACACGTTGGTAAACATAGTAAGCAGACTATTCCAGGTCCTGCAATGTAAATGTTAAAGCTAAGTGGCGGATACATGAGTGCCATCTTGGAGTGTATGTGATGTTGTTTGTTAATACAGCATCTAACTACAGAGGTGTATAGAGTTGTCACCAAGCATAATGGACTGTGTAAAAATAACGTGAGATAATTATGCAGAAGGGCTGTATAGTAGAATGAAAAACATTCACTAAAGACTGGTAAACGATTGGACTATGCAATTCGATATTGAAATACTTGATAGCACGCACATGAGCAATGCATCATTGGCCACAGTGGGTACTCCAACAACAGGGTAACATCTGTATTATATGAACACAAAAAGAATGTCATTGAATGGAAATGCAAAATCATCATAGGTATACATTTAACGGCAGTAGGCCGGTTAACAGATCCCGGACTGTAGATAATTTAACAATTGTTCCACTGTCAAAATTCTTGTGTTAATTCCACTTTGTGCCTTGTAGGTCCATAGTTCATGATATTCTCCAACACCTTTTTTAAGTCGAACAATTTGTTTAGTAAAAGTAGGAAGATGCGGCTGGTGCTTTTGTTAGGGATTATAAAGGATGTTTCATTGCCCCCACAGTATCTGAATTTTTAATCATTATGGGCCTCATTAGGACCCAGGCGGATTTCGCGGTGCTAAATGCACCGCGAAGCATGGCGGAAAGCCGCCGATAGCGCCATGGGGGTTGGCGGATTTACCGCCCCATTCCGACCTCGGCGGAGCGGTAAATCCCCAATCCCCATTCTGCCCTTCCCCATTCCCATTCTTGCCCCATAGGGTATAATGGGAGTGGGGAAGGAGTTAATTACGCCACCGTAAAATACGGTGGCGTAATTAACAACGAGGTCCCGTAGCGCCATGGTTTTCTCCGGCTGGTAAAACCAGGCGGAGAAAACCTCCATGGCGCTACGGGAACTCGTAGTATGGCGGAGAGGTACGCCATGCACTACGCTGGCGTAAAACCCTCTCCGCCAGGGTCCTAATGAGGCCCTATGTGTCTTAAAGGCAAGTTCCGGGACTTTTTTTTTATTGTCCCTACGGTTCGGCCATGTATTTTTAAGCATAAATCGGTAGATCGTAGAAAACTTTCCTATGGACCTTACCCGACTTTTCGTCCATTAACGCACTCGAAATAAGCCGCCATTTTGTGATAATCCTATCATTTCCCCCCATCGACCTGGCTCACCTGCGTTTGCGGCACTAAATCATATACCCCGCCCCTGAAACAGACTTTATCAAAACATTCATATTCCCCGCCTCTATCCGTGACGTGACTGTGCTAAGGGGGAAACGCGCCCGGGCGTCTTCTACGCGACTCCACACAGAACCCGGAAACCAACACAGATCAGCTCACAACACAGCGCGCCACAATTCGGAATATGAAACTGTACTTTTAAATCAAACCGCAAGATTGTAAATTTGGTAAAGTACATTTATTTGACATCAAATGTTTAGAGAATATTCAGCGATTTGCATTTTTCTTTGCTCTCGATCCAAAATAGTTCGTCTTGAGGCAAGCGATGTTCGTGTGCAGTACACAGGGTGTTGGTTTACGATAAAATAAGCTCTTCGGTCGCACTGATAATCGCATGGCTGTTCCAACAACGAGGCACTAGGCCACCACAACAGTATGTATGTTGCATCTAGCCATTAGTACCGCGTAAGGGCATACTTACTCACTCAGAACATGTGACTAGTTCCTTGCATGTACTGTCTTGAACGAAAAGAAAACATGGATGCAATTTGATGACTACTAGCAAATAGATATAAATTAAAAAATTGGACGCAAAATGATTATGGTACATGGCCTTACCTTGACGAACAAACAGTTAAATGCAGGGATCAGAGTAGTTTCTTGTCGTAGAACAGGGAGCAGTTCACAGGTTGCAAACTGACGAGTTTGCTCGAAGTGGTCACGGAAGTTCACAGAGACGAAGAGCAGATAACCAGCACCTTCACGGGTTGACTAGCAAAGCGCAAAGAAGTTCTCATTAGAAATATGAAGTGGGTTATAAAGAATTCGAAACAGGGGTGTGTTTGTGAATGAATGACGTGAATATGTCGTGGCATTATGCGGTTTGCAGGGGGGCGTCCAGGGTGAGGGGGGATGCTTGGCAGGAGACACGGGGTCTGGAGGTAGACATGGGAACAACAACCCATGCTCTATAGACCACTTTGAAGTGTACATGGTCTTTGGCACCTCTTGGCCTTTATCGCTCCCTGACAGCTCCACTTGCCAGCGCAAGTACCCCGGTGCGAACTGCCTTTGATAGGGCGGGGGGCTGGATTGGGGCGGTGGTCGTGCAGACAAGACACAGGAAGACTTGTGAATGGAGACACACTTATGTGGATTGCAGGGGGGCGTCCAGCGTGAGGGGGGATGCTTGGCAGGAGACACAGGGTCTGGAGGTAGACATGGGAACAACAACCCATGCTCTATAGACCACTTTGAAGTGTACATGGTCTTTGGCACCTCTTGGCCTTTATCGCTCCCTGACAGCTCCACTTGCCAGCGCAAGTACCCCGGTGCGAACTGCCTTTGATAGGGCGGGGGGTGGATTGGGGCGGTGGTCGTGCGGACAAGACTCGTTTGCCGCAGGGCCTCACCAAGGAGAGGCCATCTAACTGCATGTTAGAGGCAGGTTGCAGGATCTAGTACATGGAAGGCAGGGGGGTGAGTTTATAAATACCTCACCCTCCCAGGAGAATATATGGGTGCAGTTCACCCTGGAGACCCTGGATGCCTAGGCAGTTAGTCAGCAGCAGGCTGGCCTGTGGTGGCAAGGCGGCACGGGCCAGAGGGGGTCATCTCTGTACCCGGTGCCCAAAAGGATGATTTATTATGATCAACCATATTGATTATTTACCTATAACCATGTTTTGTATCAATAAAATCCAACGGACTTTTATTGCCAACGCTTGAACAAAGTGGTGTGGTAAGTATTTTTGGGGAAGGAGGCAAGGCCGGGAGGCTTGATGCCAACCCGCAAAATAACATATGTATGTCTGCTGCATATGGGTTCAACGGTTATGTGGATTGAAGGTGGGCGGCCAGCGTGAGGGAGGATGCTGGCCGGAGACATGTGGTGTGACAAGACAAGGCACAGGAAGACTATTCAATGGAGACACACTAGATTCATTTAAAAAATCAAAACAACCATTGTTAAAATATATGTTGGGTTTTATTTTAGATCTTAATTTCAATTGAACATAAATAATAAACATTACACATTGTAAAGTTCCGGTTGCAGCACATCCAGGGAAAATCTGCGGTATTGTCCACTGTGGCTGGGGAAATGTTGTCTAATGGCAAGTACCGCACAGGCAGGTATTACTCTCCGAACGCGGTGTCCGAGCCTCCCGTGAAGCCACCAAGTGAAGCAACGATAGGCCACCAGCCTGTACCACCTGTGAAAAAGAAAGATGCAAACTGTATTAAAATGACAAAACTTTCTTATCAATGTTGATTCAGGTAAAAAATGTCATTCTGCTTTGAAAAAAATTCTATCTAGAAAATGCACAATATGGAACCAATTTACATGCGCTCGAATGATATGTAGATGTAATTTTATATGTGGGAGATGACCATGAAATAGTAGTGGCATCACTGACATCACAACCAGAGTATACTTACTCGTTACTCGGATTACGCGGACGAACAGTGCCGCGAAGTTCGTGCATAAGCACCATCATCATCCTCAACACGGTCCGTGAGAGGCAGGCTTCCCTGAACTCTGGCAGCTCGGTGATGCATTGCGGACTTGGCTCGCCTTCCGAAATGTAGGCCAAGCACCCGGAATTTTCACGGCAGCAGCAGTTCTCCTCCTCAGTTGGCATTAGCTCGCACCGATTGCACGTGCACCAGGTGGAGACGCCGTCCATGCGACATGGTCCAGGCTCTTCATCCGTTGACTGGTCCTCCCAACTGCCGTCCGAATCCCCATCGTTTTCGCGTGCTTGCCTTTCCAGTAGTTCCTCCTCGTAGTACTCGGGCTCGTACATATACAGCATTATTGTAGCCATTGTGTGGTAAAGAAAGTAAAATAATTTACAGAGATGGTACAGGTGTTCACAAGGCCTAGAAGCGGCGAAGGTAGCTGACCAGAGCACAGAAACGAGTCACAGAATACTCAAAGTAACACAGAGAGAGTAATGGAATCGAAAATCTGCTGCTGTGTGTTGTGAAACGGTGTGTTTATACTTATTGAGGAAAGAGGCGTCCTGCCATTTCCATGGCGACACTTCATTAGCTGAGGCGCAGCGATTGTTGACACGAAACGTGCTTTGGCGTTGGGAAATGGGCGGTACGCGTCTGCTGATGTCAGGGGCGGGGGATTTGATTTAGTGCCGCAAACGCAGGTGAGCCAGGTCGATGGGGGGAAATGATAGGATTATCACAAAATGGCGGCTGATTTCGAGTGCGTTAATGGACGAAAAGTCGGGTAAGGTCCATAGGAAAGTTTTCTACGATCTACCGATTTATGCTTAAAAATACATGGCCGAACCGTAGGAACAATAAAAAAAAAGTCCCGGAACTATCCTTTAATGCCATAATAGTAAGGAAGAAAATCCAAATCATAAGACAAAATGAAATCACAAATGCCATTCCCGAAAAACACATTGGGCCTCATTACGACCCGGGCGGTAAGGGATTACCGGTACTGGTAAGGGTACCGGTACCGGTAATCCCTTACCGCCCTATTACGAGTTCCCTTTGCGGGTCCTCCTTTAATGGCTAGTAAAACCAGCGGTTAAGGACGGGACCCGAAAAGGGACTTTAGAGGTAATAACGGTATCGCAGTTTGTGGTACCGTTATTACCGCCTTCCCCATTCCCATTGAGCCCTATGGGGGCTAAAATGAGAATGGGGAAGGGCCATGGTGAATGGGGAATTACCGCCCCGCCAACCTTGGAATGGGGCGGTAATTGCTCCATTCACCATGGCGGAATCGGTAAGGTTTTGGAGGCAACCATGGCGCTAATAGCTCATGGTTACCTCCAGGGTCGTAATGAGGCCCATTGACTTTCTTGATGGTAGCGAGTCTCTCATATTTTGGAACCTTCCCATTTTATTTAATTCAATATATAATTATATTATCTTCTGTAACTCACGCTTTTATATCAAGAATGGCAAAATAATTGCCACAATGATTCTGAAAATAATGGGCCTCATTACGACCCTGGAGGTAACCATGGCACTATTAGCGCCATGGTTGCCTCCAAAACCTTACCGATTCCACCATGGTGAATGGAGCAATTACCGCCCCATTCCAAGGTTGGCGGGGGCGGTAATTCCCCATTCACCATGGCCCTTCCCATTCTCATTTTAGCCCCCATAGGGCTCAATGGGAATGGGGAAGGTGGTAATAATGGTACCGCAAATTGTGGTACCGTTATTACCTCTAAAGTCCCTTTGCGGGTCCTGTCCTTAACGGCTGGTTTTACCAGGCGTTAAGGGAGGACCCGCAAAGGGAATTCGTAATAGGGCGGTGAGGGATTAGCAGTACCAGTGCCCTTACCGGTACCGGTAATCCCTTACCGCCCGGGTCGTAATGAGGCCCAATGTGATTATTTTTAGGATTGCCAAAAAATGTTATAATGTCCACAAGTCGTCTTATCAGAGCTGGGTAAGACTGTAATAAGTAAGTGAAAACAGCATACAAGAACGTGCGCTATGTCATTATGATAGGTAGCATAAAAGATGAAGTGTATTCCTTTTCCTTTGGCTCCGGTGCATTAAAGCATTGTTCCTTTGGCCTATCTAAAAAAGTTCCAGGATAGCTGCAAGTTCATTCATTTCTTATTAGATCTAAGAAATGTCGATCTTTATTTCAAGGGTATTTTTATTATTCCATTAACTCCTTTTCTTTGCTCTTGATTGCTGATCTTGTCTGCATACACAGAACATATTCTCTTGCTTTACTCTTGCTTTACTGTCAGTAGATGTACTAGGGGTCGAAGTTTTTCCCTTGCACCGTTTGATGTCCTGCAGATGCAGCCAGGCTCATGTTCCTTGTAGTTTAACAGCCGTGAGGGTAACTACTTCCACCTCATGGGGTCCCTCAAAGCAGGCCTTATTCCAGGGGTGGGCACATTTGCGCACCGGCACCTGGTCCCCTGGATATATGATTGGCTGTTTCAATAAGCAGTCTCGATCAGTTGACTGGCTTCCTTCTTTAACCTCTTTGACCGCCCCCTCTGGTTCTTGATCTGTTGAGGACTAAAAGAGAATCTAGCGGTCATAGTTGCTAAATAGTCATGCATCTCATCGCCTAATGTCTTCGCTACACTGTGGGCATCAGTTTCTACCATAGTTGGAGGAACAAGGGTGGGCTCATTCGGCATTCAGTCACCAACTCATGCAGAGTTAGGTGGTGATCTGAGACAGGCTGATTTCTCAGTACATATAGCGCAAGGGGCAAACTGTAACCACCCCATCTTCAAAGTTATCTTAATCTTTGCTATCCTTTCTTTAAAGAGTCTGTTAATCTTTCACAAATCCCATTTGCATGTGGGTTTATAGGCAGAAGAGACTTGTGTTTTATACCCAATAAAAGAGTTACTTACTCAAATATTTCATTTACAAAATACGGTCCATTGTCAGACCACAGCACTTCGCACACACCCCATCTTGGGTACACTTCATGCACAAGGAACTTGACGGCACATTTGGCATTTGGCATCAGGGTGCGTACATGGGCCTCTTTTGATCCATCTAGAAAAGGGACATATCACTACCAGCATGTACCTATAACCGTTGCATGTCTGCAACATATCCACATAATCAAATGTAGATTCTGAAATGGGCCATTAGTTCTAGGAATTTCTCCTCTCATTGTTTGCAAAGTGTGCCCTGCAGTACATTTGTGGCACACGATGCAATTCTCAATAATTGCTCTAACAATTTTGCTGAAAAACAATCTTCTGCAATTGTAGCAGCAAGACTCTCTTAAGTGGTATGCACAGGTTAGTGAAGCTACCCCCAATAATGCTAGAGGCATAATTTGCTTTCCAGTGCTATTCTGCCTCCATATTGCCTCAGTGGGGGATAAAGAACACCCCCCTTTTCTCCATAAATCTCGCTCCTCTTGTGTGGCTCGACATTGTATTTCAATAAACTGAACAATGGAAAGCATGTTAAAGCCCTCCTTTACCAATGTTTATGATTTTGCAAAAATCACTCCGTTTCTTGGCGAGTATTCTGATCTTAAATTGTGGTATCCTTGTTGCTTGATTGGAGATTCATTGGTGTGTTTGCCCAACAGTATTAGTGTATCTTTGAATCTGATCTCTAGATTTCATGTGCCAAAGAATAAAGGAGACATTAAAGCTTTGATTTCTTTATTTTCTTCCTTTTGCCAATTCCTTAGTGCATTGTGTTCATCCAAACACCTCTACACATGTTTCACCACTAAAAGTGGATCTTCAGGTGTTGAAAGGTGCTCAATTTGTTGATGAATCCTTTTAAGGAAATACAGCCTTTTTGGCTGTATTTTCTATGGGCTCACCAGCAGAATTTCATTGTTGAATCTGCTACATGGTTTGTGCATATTATACAGAAGAAAAAGTAGATACTTCTTTAGCCGCTGAAGCCGTGAGCATCGTCCTGTCATTTGCTAAACACTTCTTACTTTAAAATCAGAAATATTTGGGAAGTATGCTGCCTTTTTGGCTTCTAAATCTATGGCTTTGTTTCCATGAGAAATTACATCTGTTCTTTTAGCATGCGCTGCTAATTTTATGACTGGGATAGTCAATGGGAGCCTCAATACCTCAATAAGATTATCCAATTGAGCCGCATGTTGCACTGGAGTGCCGTCTGTGCGGCGGAAGCCCCTCCTTTTCCAGCTTGACAAACCTGCATGCACAGTTGACATCACATAGGCGGAGTCAGAGTACACCGTCACATCCTCATCCTCATATCTTTGGAGTGCGGTGATAAGCATCACTAATTTTGCAGCCAGTGCTGAGCAATGTAAAGGCACTTGTAAATATTTCAAATTCACCCCCTCAGTTCAGCTTTACTACTGCTGAGCCAGTATGCCTTTCACCAGTAGTTTGATAAATGTTTGAAGAACCATCTATAAAAAGAACTTCCCTCCCTCCAAGAGCATTTTCTCTAACACAGGGAATGTCATCATAACATTCAGTATACATTGTGCAATCATGTACATAATCATCCTACGCTACTGGTTCCGCTGTGAATGTTGCTGGATTTACTATTATGCATCTAAAAATTCTGTGTACAGGGTTTGAGATAATTACCTCGTATCCTGATGCTCTTTGTGTAGTCAATTGACTTTTGGGTTTCTCTGGAATGGCAAACAATGTGTGCTCAACAAATAATGTTACTGAACATCCCATTGTAATACTTGAAGCCTTTTCAATTGCAAATGCAGCAGCAGCTAAAGCTTGTTAACAAGGGTAATGCTCTTCCATAACTAGATATAAACTCCCACTGTAATAAGCCAATGGTTTGTGTCCATATCCTAATGTTGTTTTTTGTTTGAGAACTGCTGTCATGACTTCTACATTTGAATGGCAAAATAAGTAAAATTCTGCATGATAGTCTGGAATTCCTAGCACAGGGGCTGCACTAACTGCCATTTTTCAAATCCTTCAGTCATTTCATCTTTCCATGTTATCTTACTTTTGTCTGCCTGTGCTTCTTTACGTCCTTTTAAAAGTGGTTGAATATATGTGATGTAATCGAAAACTCAGGTCCTTCAATAGATGCATAGGGCTAAAAACTGTTGCATTTCCCTCACTGTTTTAGGTTCTGAAGTCTTCATAATCGCTTCTGTCCTTTCAGGTGTAACCTTTCACCCATATTGAGGGATTAGCTGTCCATTGTACAGGACCTGTTCCTGTCAATATTATAACTTTCCTTTGTCTACTTTGTATCCTTTCTCTGTTAATATGGCCATGTGTAGCACTGGGTGTTCCGTTTACCTTTCCTCTGTCTCACTGCACTCCAATGTGTCCTCTACGCACTGTATTATTGCACTCTTGAGCTGTACATTACTGAGGTCCATCTGAAGGACCATGTTAAATATTGATGAGGGCTAACAGTACACTTGGGGCAAACGAGTATGTTTCAGGTGGATATTTCTATACAAAAAGGAAGTCAAATCTTGTGTGTACTTGTGCAGGGGAATTGAGAAGAATACGTTTTTTTAAATCTATGACTGTAAAATATTTAGCCTTAGATTGAATATTATATAATTTTGTGTTGGAATTTGGAACTAAAGCAAACCCTGCTTCAAAAATATTGCTTAGGGGGCTGAAGATCCAGAATAAACCTCCACAGCCTCCCAGTTGATTGCTTCTCTGGATACACAGACGCGTTGCATGCGGACTCAGATGGCACCAATATTCCTTGCTTCTTTGAAGCAGAAATGTTCTTGAATATACCTTCATTTGCTTCTCGGACAATAGGATGTTGTTTTGCTTGTGGCAAAATTGCTCCTAGTGTAAGGTGGATTTTAACTGCTCCTACTCCTTTCAATAGGCCTATGTCATTTGGACTAGTGGCCCATAAAATATTTGGCACTTTCTCCAAATGTTCCTGGAACGATTACGTATTTTTTTTACCATCATCATTCTCTGCGATGTTTCCATATCCTCCACTTTAATCCAATAAGTAAGGCTTATACAAAAATTCACACATTCATCATCAGAATCATCCCTGAAAGCTATCACTGCTCTCCATCCTCTCCCCTCATCATCTGTTCCATGGACAACCACTCTTTCCTCTCTGACCACTGCTACTTCTAACTCTAAAGGGATAACCTGTCCTTCTTCATCATCCATGGGTATTTCTGGTCTAAAAAAGCACTTTTCAGGTATTCTCAATGTTTTACCTACCAACTTAGGTAACCACGATAATAACACAATCACTCCATGCAAAAATACTTCTTTGTCTAAAGGGAATCCTTGTAATGCTTTCTGGCCTGTGAGGGCTAATATATATATTTTTTAATTTTTTATTGTATGTAATCAACTAGTGATTTTTACATAGTCAATTTACTTCCTGTGAGTTCTGAAGATTTCTAAAAGATTAATCAAACATGCAAAAACACAATTTCTGCACATGACTGAGTGTTGAGTCCTGTTGCTGCACCCTACTATGTTTCATATTTCAAGTTCTTTCATTTTGGCAAAACTGATTGTTAGAAGTTTTGTTATTGCGATAGTCCATTTTGACTTTTCGCCTGACATCAGTCTGTTCCACCACACATTTTCATCTAGAACTGAAACTGACATCCCAAGAGGCGAAAGGTATGCACTTCTTTCGTAGCTAAGCGCCTTGCAGTGCAACAATAGATGTTTCAAATTTTCTGGTTCGTCTGTTGCTTTGCATAATCTACATTCTTTGGAGGTCGCCTGGAGTCTAATGCAGAGGATTTCCTGTGTGGGCATTAGGTTCAGACGGGCTCTCAGAAAGCTCCTCATTAATTTATTGTCTGGGAACTGTTGGCAATATGGCAGAGGAAATTTAAGTTTGTTGAAGGATGGAGGGAGATGTGCAGTTAGTTTGTTTGACTGTGCTTTATCCACTGTGTCGATCCAGTCCATGTGCGCCATTTTTCTTTTTATTTTTTCCGGGTTTCCAATCAGTTCAGCTTCAATGCAGGCTATTTTCTTCAATTTTGCTATCTGCATTAGCAACCATTTTGTTAGGCTATGTAAACGGTTCTACGTTATTTCGCCGCTGTATTTTAAAAAAAAATGTTTTATTCCCTTCCACCCACAACCATATTTTAAATTTTTTAACCCCCCCCAAAAAAAACAAGATTTTTTTCGAAATAAAAACGTCGATGAAAAAACACGCAATGAAAAATACTGCGGTGAAAAGCGTGTATACCATGTAAACGGCCAGTGGAGAGTTCTGCAGCTATCAATTTGAATATTGGAAGCGTGTCTGGAAGGATGATTTTTCTGTAGGTTTGCATAGCATTTTGTTCCACCACTCCCAATAAAGACTGAAGGCCTAAGTCACGTCTGATGTTAGCTATGGCCACCGAGTTTGGTAAGCCCAAAACAGATCGCCATAGTAAGCCTTCAATTTTGACCAGATTGAGGTTGGCATTGACAGGGTTGCGCCCTTTCCATAAACCAGCGCCGGGACAACTTTACCCCTATAAAATTGTATTATAGGCTCCAGTGAGAATTTACCATACGTCTTGTCAATTGATCTCATCTGGGCTGCTAAGTTCCTAGCCTTGCCCCAAAGAGTAGTTTACATACATGATTCCCGAACTGAGCTGTCAATCATTATTCCCAAGTATTTGTAGCAGTCGACAGTTTCGATCTTAATATTTTCCAGGAACCATCCTCTGTTGCGGGACTTGATGGAATCGTTTTTTGCCAGAATCAAAATTTTCGGTTTAGATTTATTGATTTCGAGATTGTTTGTTTTTATGTAATTTGCCAGGTTGGTCAATTGGCGCTGTAGACCTATTTCGGTTTGATCTAAAAGAATTAGGTCATCTGCATAAAGCAGGCGAGATATGTTGGTATTGCCTATTTTTGGCGGAAAGGCTTGAACCGTGACTTCCGAGTCCTTGAAGTCTCCAAGGAAACTTATGAACAGAGCCAGAGCAAGGGGACATCCCTGCTTTACCCCTCTCTCTGCCGGAATCTCTTCTGATAACGTTCCTTGTTTGTCCAGTCTGTCGCGCAATTTATTTGCTGTGTGTAAGGCTTTTATTGGGTGTAGTATTTCGTTCGGGCATTTCCATCTGTGCAGTTTGGACCAAAGAAGACTCTGATCTACTCTATCAAAGGTCTGTGTAAGATCTATAAAGGCCAGGAACACCAGTGGAGAGCCCTGCTTTACCTTGGCTTTAATTAAATTTAGCATCAGGATGTTTGCCGTGGTTCCGCCGTTTATAAGGAAACCCATCTGAAAGGGGTCATGTGCTGCAGACGCCTTTGCCCAAGTTTGGAATTTTTTCAGCAGGAGCGTTGCAAATATTTGCCGATAATATCAAGCAAGGCAATTGGTCTGTAATTCTGTGGGTCTTCCCTGTTGCCGCGTTTAAATAGAGGAACAATTATTGAGTGCGTCCAAGACAAAGGAATGGTTCTGGCTGATTCGCAATGCCAGAATAGGATGCTTATAAATTTGGCCCAGGCTTCCGGATGTTGCTTCAGTTCGATGTTGCTCAAACCGTCGGGACCCGGGGCTCTCAAGGATTTCAGATGTTTAATAACATTTAAGATGTCTTCTTCGTCGGAGAGGGTAGCCCATCTGTCACTAGACGGTTCTGAGTTGCTTTCCCTCTGCTCCTTCTGTGGGGCATACATGTTCTCAAAGAAATTTGTCAATTTTCCTCTGTGACAGCGTTTACCAGATCACTATCCTGTCTTGATGTTGTTGATTTAATCAAGGCCCAAAATTCACTAGATTTTTTAGAGCTAAGTATCTTGAGCATTTGTTCTGCATCATTTTGGTACATTTCCCTTCTGCGACACCGAAGCCACGATTTATAGCTGTTGATTTCCGCTAAACACTCTGACCTGGCCAAGTCAGATTTGTCCGTAGCTGCTAATCTTTTAGCTCCCCTGAGGAGTTTTCTTCTGTCGACTAGATCCTAGTCGAACAAATGCAGATGATTTCGGCTAGGCCCATTGACTTTCTTTGGTTCAGTCCTGAACTGTAATAGCAAAGGAAGATAGTCCGGTCTCTCACATTCGATGCTATTGAGTACTATCTTTTCGCCGTAGATAGCTGAAATGGTCTTGATGTTTGTGGCTGATAAGCAAAGTCTAGTTCGCTGAGTGTTGGCTTCCAAAGCGGGCAGGCGAAGCTTATTTGTATGATGTAACGATGACCAGGTTATTTAAAGCCGGTTATGGTCGCTTTCTTTTCTCTGTGTGACTTTAAATAATTTAAACAGTGGTAATAGATTTTCTGATGCAAAAATGTAGTCAAGCGTGGCCCTTGAGTTGTCCCGTTCCCACGTAGGTAGAATGTTCTCCCAAGATTTTAGCCAGGCCAGATTATGAAATTTTCTTGAGTTCCTTGCGATCATCCATGCTTTGCCTCTCTTCCGACGATGATTTGGGCCTGTTATTGGGAACGTTAGCATAATCTTGTACACAGGTTGCATTTAAATCTCCGCAGATGATGATATAATCTGTATGGGAGTCAATTTTGATGTTGTCTATTGCTTCTGTTACTTCATTACAAAAGTTTATGATTGAAGTTTGTTGCGGGTTCCAGTACAAGTTTAGTATCACCAGATCGATGGTGTTAATTTTTCTGGACTTTGGATCCTCAAACGACCAAGATGTCAGGACTGCTAATGTTCCATAGCTCTCTGAAAGCTTTTCCCTGATTTTAATGCCTGATCCTATTTTCACTGCAAGTAGTAGACCGGATGATGGACGTCCAAATAGGCCACATATGGCGGGAGAGAGTTTGATCTCATAGCCATCTAGAGATGGTTTCTCAGTCAGCCATGTTTCCTGGAGGCATATGATGTCAAAACCCACTAAGGAGCGGTTGTTGCTGCTTGTTAGGTGAGCATGGCCTCTGGTGTTCCAAGAGGCCATAGAAATTGATCGCGTCTCCAGTGTGTCTAGGGCTGGCGTGATGTTAGCCCATCCTGGTTGCTATTTACTGGTCTTGCCATTAACTGTGGATTTTAGCCATTCCCAAGGGCCTTTCGGGTGGCGTGTTGGATCACAAATTGGGGACAGATCTTTACTGTCAAGATGTTCCTCCGAAGTCAATCTTGTTGGGGTCCTGTCAAATCTGGTTCGTCGTTTGTTTTCCATTTGACTGGGCCTGTGGGGTGCATAAGCGCCATCCGTTTTCCTCGAGGTATCTCTTTTTGTATTCCAAGCGTGCTCCCTCTGAAGGTCTCTGAATGATCTGAGTTTTGGTCTTGCGTTACTTGATTTTTGCAGTCGCATAGGCTCCAGCTTGCTGGTCGATGGTTCGTGCAACGGTACTTTTAGTTCAGTTAATAAGAGGCCAATTTTGCTCAGTTCTTTATATGCCTCTTCCATTCCTGTCTGCAACGCCCTTGCTTTTATGTGCAGAAATGCCTTAACCCTCTGTTCTCTATGATAGGGTTCAATTAACCTAAAGTCACGCGTTGATAGTGACCTTAGTGATTTGGTGTTGCTCAGAATTTTTAGCCCCGTTTTTCTGTTCAGGATCATGTATCCTGATTTCTGCAAAGTTTGTTCTAGCTTGAAAAGTCTGGTGCCCTGTTGATCGCTATGCGAGTTTCTTAGAGAGGATTCCTCTTGTTCTGTATACTTGATTGCTTCTGCTGTGGAATTAGGTTGTTTATTCATCATTGTTCTAACCTGTGTCTCTTTTTGTGAAGCTTCTGGGTTTTGGGACTTCCCAACTTCTGCTCTGTCAGTCAATGTTCTTGCTTTCTCCCAGGACTGGAGCGACTGTAGTTTCTAGATTTAATTTTTTTTAGACACAGGAGTCGGGTCTTGTTCAATTTCCTGATTTACCCTCAGAACTGATTTTGGACTGCTTTGATTCGTCTCGGTCAAGGAGAAATCTTCATCGTCCATATGTTGAGATAAATTCATAAGGCTGCTAGACGCCTGGAAGTCCGCTGGTGTCTTTGGGGAATTGCTTAGATCGATGAACACGGAAGCCTCCGTTTGGTCTTTTGATTTTTGAGATTTATTTAGATGAATTTCCGGCTTAGCTTGGTTTTCTTTAACAGCCTGGTTGCACGGCCCAAAAGCCTTCGTATTTTTCTCAGACCTTGAATTCCCACTTGGTAGTAGAAAGGCCAGATTTAGTGTTCGTAAGGGGCCGGCACCCGTCTTTTCTGCAGCTGTTTCAGTTGGAGCGATATTGACCGCCTTCAGAGGTTTACTGTGTTGGTTGTGAAAGACAGGTGCTATTTTGTCCTGGTTGATGCAGACTGGCGATTGAGATGCCTTCTCTTGCGTCTGTTTTTTCTGCACAACCGGTTGATCGTTGTTTAGTTGCATTTCTATCCGGGATAGCTTATCCTCAAGGATTACTTGCTTTGCCGCCTCTTTTGCTTCAACGGCTGTTATGTAGCCTTCTAAGAAAGTCAATTTTGACTGTAAAGATGCCAGGATAGAGGTGTTGTCTTTTGCAGAGTCATTTAAGGCCTCGTAGAGTTTACAAAAGGGAGCGATGGTGATCCTTGTTTTGGCTTATGGCAGGTGAAATCTGAGCCGGAATAGCCGACATCACTTTTTCTAACGCCCTAGGAGGGCTAGACCCGTTTTTAGTCTGTTGTTTGGTTGCAGGAATACTGGGCACTGACGGAACTGTTTTCACTGCAAGTTGCTCAGAGCAAATTGAGTCAAGGAGCTTTTTACGCTGCACAGCTGTCGTGGCCGTCGCTCCCGGACTAGATGCGGGCAAATTTGTTGGCTTTGAAGTTTCTGATGGCTGGGCCCCCAGATCCGAATTTCATAGTGTGCTCGACTGAGCCGGACAGGGCTTAGTGCTTGTGGAAGCAAGCCCTGATGTTGCTACCGCTGGTTGGATTGAAGAATTCAGTAATGGTTCGGTGGTAACTAGGTTACTTGTTTCGCTGTTCTCTGATGGAGTTTCGTATGAGGACAATGGCATGTTTTCTTGTCCTAGTGCGTCCTTTGCGGTTTTATTTTTCTGGCTGGGTTGCAAGGAAGATTTTTCCAGAGCTTCCAAAATTTCCGCATTGCGATAGTTCCATTACCGCGTTGTGTTTGCGTTTGCATTGGTGTTTTTTGAATAAGTTGAAGATAGCTTTTGGAGTAGGGTTCTTTGGGTTACTTTGGGTGCCCATGTCATTTTTTCTTGCTGCGTTTTAATTTAAGAGGCTTGAATTGGGTGTCGGAACTTTTTTACTAGCTTTGATTTTCATGCCAGCCTCTGCTCTCGATCTTTTACCTGTTTGTTTTTTTTTGTAGATGATCTTTTTTAACGGCTGGGTACGGCCAATCAGTGCTCTGAGGCTTTGAATATCTGGTCTTCCGTTTCCAAAGTCCTCCAAATCAGTTCTTGCTGGAGCGGGAGAGCCACTCTTTTCAGATGCATTTGGCGCTGGCTGGTGGTTTCCCTGTGGTTGGAGCTCGGTTCCAGAAGAATCACGTCTTGAAGAGAAGTCAGTGCACTCCATTTGGTCGGTGGACTCTGCATGCACCAGAGCCACGATCTTTAGACCGTGTGTGTGCAGGTCAGGGGAGTCGTCGAACTGCTCTGCATGTCCAACGGCTACCGCATCTCCCCCTCCACCAAAGCTCCCCTGCGGAACAGGAGGAGGGGCTGGAAAAAGGACCCTCCCAGACCGTCCTCCGACGGCCCCAGAGGGAATCCCTCTCGCCGAAGCGGGGCTCCGGCCCAAACTCCAAGCTGTGTCCCGCGATGATCTGGAGCAGCGGGGGGAGGAGAAGGGAGAGACAAGGCCTCCAACGGCTTCTGTATGCACCTCGGGGCCCTCTGAGGGAGACTCCTCCCTGGGGGCCACGTCACCCTCCAGCGGCTCATCCTGCGGAACTAGGGGTTGTGGAAGCGTACCGGCTGCGGGCTGACTCTCGCAGAGCGCCACTGAGGAGGAGCCTCCCGTTTCATTGGTAAGTGCCGTGGTCTTGTTCAATTTACTTTTTGACCTGTTTGGTGACAAAGCTGTGACGGAACTTAGCTTTTCCTGTCGAGAAGTCCTTGGCATATTACTGCTGCAGAGAATCCGTTTCGAGTCCGGGTCTGGAACCGCAGGCAGAGAAAGGAAGGGAGGTGGGGGGGAGCCCATGATGCTCACGCCCCGTGGCCCCTGCAGCCCTGCGGACTGCAGACTGCTTCTACTCTGCGTCCTACTCCGCGTTCCGCTCCGCGGAAAGACGTGGGGGTAATGTTGATACGCTTCCAGTAGCAGCAATGGAGGAGAGACTGCAAGGAGTTCAGGGACTGCAGACTGCTTATACTCTGCATCCTACTCCGTGTTCCGCTCTGCGGAAAGACGTGGGGGTAATGTTGATCCGCCTCCAGTAGCAGCAATGGAGGAGAGACTGCAAGGAGTTCAGGGACTGCAGACTGCTTCTACTCTGCATCCTACTCCGCGTTCCGCTCTGCGGAAAGACGTGGGGGTAATGTTGATCCGCCTCCAGTAGCAGCAATGGAGGAGAGACTGCAAGGAGTTCAGGGACTGCAGACTGCTTCTACTCTGCATCCTACTCCGCGTTCCGCTCCGCGGAAAGACGTAGGGGTAATGTTGATCCGCCTCCAGTAGCAGCAATGGAGGAGAGACTGCAAGGAGTTCAGGGACTGCAGACTGCTTCTACTCTTTGAGTTATTGCCTGCCTACATCACTGGATCAAATGCTTCATTGGATCTTACTTGCTGGTAGGTGGTTCGGTTGATACACAAACGCTTGGAGCAATGCTCCATCGGCGAGTCCTACTACAGATGTCAGGATTTTTTATGGTGCCACTGCTGCTGAGGACTTCGCTGTCCTAGATGGGATGATAGAGATAATTTGTGTCCCTGCCCGTACGCGGCATGAAGTTCATATATATATTTGTTTACATTCATATAATGTATCCCTGGAGTGGAACACACTATTCCCTCATCAGTAAAAGATATTGGCCCTCATTACGAGTTTGCTGCTAACCCGCTGGTAGCACTGGTGAGTTACCGGAAAACTCGCCTTACTGTTACCGGCACCCAATATCCCAGTGTTAACAGGATTTTACAGGTGCCAGCAACGGCAATAAGTTCCCATTCCATTCCAATTGGACTACATGGAATGGGCTTGCCCCTATCCCTGGCACTGGTAGTAACGGTGCCAGTGATCGGGGCATTTCTTTGACGATAGGGGCCTCAACTCCTGGTAGTTCTGGCCTGACGGTAGTTCACTGCCCCTACCGGCACACTCAGAGTGTGCCGGTCTGGAAAAAATGCCAGATCCAGTATTACTTGCCATTTCACCAGCATTTTTCCAGGACCAGCACACTCATAATGAGGGCCATTGTCATGGTAAGTTTTGTCATCAAGTCACGTCCTAGTATGTTGATGTCATGATGCCTACCCCCGGGCATCAGCCCAAGGCCGTCAGCTCTGGGAGCAGGCATCCAGACATTTGTTTAAACCTCAGCAGCCCCGGCTAGGGGCTGTCTGGGTTCAGTCCTGGCGCCTTAGGCGCCAGGCTCATCATAGAAATCAGTCCTGGTGCCATAGGCGTCAGGCTCATAGACTTTACTTACCTGATGCAGACCATGCTGCAAAAGAGTCCAAGCCTACATGAGGCCTGGATGGGACTATTTTGTTACAGGGACTATTTTGTACTCGGGCGTGGCTCCAGGGACCTTTTTACCTGGAACTACTTTGGAGGCTATTTAAACCACACCCGAACAGCAGCACATGCTTCGCGTTATTCTGCATCCAGCAGCGTGACGCTCACCGCGCCTGCAGCCAGCATCCAGTCTTCTGCTACGCCCGCGTGCCTGCAGCCAGCATCCAGTCTTCTGCCACGCCCGCCTCGAATCCGGAGCTCCTAGAATAAAGAAGAAGAAAAGGACAAGGTTAGAAAACACTTATTTCAAATTCCTCACCTAATTCCGGAACCATTTCATCTCCGGACCTGGAAAGTACATCAGTCCTGCACGCGTCGCTTCGCCAGCTACAGCACGGCGCCATACTCACCAGTTCTCACAGCATCTTTCGATCCGGCACTGTCTCCATCATTTCTTCGCCGTAATCCGGCACCTAGGGGACACAAGAAAAACAAGGTGAGCCAAGGGAATCAACAAATACAACCTCTTACCATCATAGACTTACCTGATTTACCACCGGTGGTATTATTCCATAACTCTCCACATTTTCATATGCCGCATCTGTAAAGAGGGAGAAAAACAACATGTTAACGCATGCAATAGTTACCGGACAGCGTTGGGTAACACAGACTCTTACCTGAACGCCAGCAGCAGCTACGAGACCTTCTTCTCACGAACTCAGTTGCAACCTTCAATAGGTTGGTGGTGGAAACCGGGTGGCCGGAGGAAAAACGAATTACATTGTTTCATCGTGGACTTCGGGGAGAACTCAAAGATGTCTTGGCTCAAGTTGTGAACCCACCTCAGGATTGTACAGAATTTATAAACTTAGTGGTCCAGCTAGACCACCGACTTCAGAACCGAAAGACTGATCGAGCTAAGTTTGAGAACCGGGTATTGGTTAAACCCAACGTTGCCACCAAAGGAACAGATGCATCTGAACCTATGCAGATCGGGGGAGTTAAAGGACCCTTAACTCAAAAGGAAAGAGAAAGAAGATGACAGATGCAGTTGTGTCTGTACTGTGGAACCTCAGGACATTTTCTACGAGATTGCCCTACAAAACCACCCAAGAAGGTGGTAGGAGTTGCTGATAAAAGCCACATAGAGCCTGATTCGGGAAACGACCACGCCCGACAAGCATAGAGGTCCGCTTGCCGAGCTTAAAGAAGGACACTCAGACCTCGCATCTGATCATCCCAATGGTCCTACTTGATCCCAGGCAGCCATCCCGTATGCACGCAGGAAGGGCATACATAGATAGCGGGGCCGTAGGAAACTATATGGACCATGAATTGGTGTCAAGGATGAATCTACATCTTTGCAAAAAGACCACTTCTGATGTCCTCACCACAGTTGATGGAACTGAGATTGCCTCGGGGTCTGTAACTCATTCCACTACAGAGATGACACTGTTGAGTCAAGATGGGCATCGAGAGACTATTGTGTTTGATCTAATCAAAGCCCCACAGTTCCAGATAATACTGGGGATGCCATGGTTGGAAACACATAATCCTTGTATAGATTGGCGAGAGAAGAGAATAACCTTCCCGGATTGTGCACACACCTGTTACCCGGAGAAAACTTTGAACAAAGGCCTGGCTACAGTCGTTAACCCAATCGTGCAGTTACCTCAGGAATACCAAGAATTTCAGGATGTTTTTCAAAAAGAACAGGCCAATACATTACCTCCTCACAGATCATACGATTGTCAAATCGACCTCCTACCTGGTGCACATCCCCCATGCAGTAGAATCTACGCCCCACGGAACCTGAAAATCGTCACTTACGGCAATACTTGGACCAATACTTTGCTAATGGCTTTATTCGTCCTTCCAAGTCTCCTGCATCCTCAGCTTTATTCTTTGTGCCAAAAAAAGGAAGGTGACCTTAGAACATGCATAGATTACCGTGCATTAAATCAGATTACGGTAAAAAACGATACCCATTGCCTCTGATCCCCGAATTACTAGACTAAGTAAAGGATGCTTGTATCTACACTAAGTTAGATCTCTGAGGGGCATATCATCTGGTACATGTCAAGAAAAGCGACGAATGGAAGACTGCCTTTCGCACCAGGTACGGATTATTCGAATATCAGGTGATGCCCTTCGGGTTGTGCAATGCACCAGCAGCCTTCCAGTATTTTATGAACAATGTCCTTCGTGAACTCATTGACGTCTGTGTCGTCGTATACATAGATGATATTCTAGTGTACTCCTCCTCAGAATCAGAGCATTTTAAGCACGTGCGTGCAGTCCTTGAGAAACTACGCCAGCACAAGTTATATGCAAAATTGGAAAAATATGTTTTTCATGCTATGGAAGTTGAATTTCTTGGATTTATCCTGACTCCAAAAGGAGTCTGAATGGACTCTTCAAAGGTGGACGCAATTCTCAAGTTGCCATCACCCAGTTCAGTCAAAGGGGTACAAAGCATGCTCGGATTTGCTAATTTCTACCGCAGATTCATTCCGGACTTCTCCCATGTTGTACACCCCATCACAACACTTTTGCAAAAAAACAAACGCTTCTTGTGGACCGAAGAGGCTGAAAAGGCCTTCCAAGAGCTGAAAACCAAATTCACATCAGCACCTGTCTTAAAGCATCCACGCCCTGAGCTTCCATACATAGTAGAAACTGATGCATCCAGTTTAGCCATGGGAGCTGTCCTGTCCCAGAAGGATCCTGAAACCGGTCAACTTCACCCAGTAGCGTTTTGGTCCAG
This sequence comes from Ambystoma mexicanum, assembly GCF_040938575.1. Classification (NCBI taxonomy): domain Eukaryota; kingdom Metazoa; phylum Chordata; class Amphibia; order Caudata; family Ambystomatidae; genus Ambystoma; species Ambystoma mexicanum. Next base: position 1,001,466,762 of record NC_090929.1, on the reverse strand, counting down.
AAAGTTCTCAGCACCTGAGTTAAACTATGCGGTTACCGATAAAGAGCTATTAGCCATCAAATCCGCCTTTAAGGCTTGGCGGCACTATCTTCTTGGTGCCAGGCATACTATTACCATAATCACCGATCACCGGAACCTGCAGTATTTAAAAACAGCCAAAGCCCAATCATTGCGACAACTTCGATGGGCATTGTTCTTTGCCGAATTTGATTTTGTGATCACTTATCGACCAAGCTGCAAAAATGGCAAAGCAGATGCCTTATCCTGAATAGGGATGGGAGAAGCATATGCAAACCCGGAACCGGTGCCAATAATTCCTGTAGCAAAGAATTCTTGGCATAACTACTCTACAGACACTAGAAGATATTCATTCAAAAATCCAACAACTCTTCGATCCAGCAACCCTGCAGGACTGGGTAAAGAAAGGCCCGGACTACTCAGTCGTCAATGACCTACCTTACTATCAAGGGCGACTATTTCTACCACAGAAGGAAATACAAGAACTTGTCATCTCCAATTACCATGACACCCTGATGGAAGGGCACCCAGGTATCGCAAAAACTGAAGCGAAAATTAAGAGACAGTTCTGGTGGCCCACTTGGCGAAAAGATGTAAAGTCATTTGTGATGTCTTTTGGCATTTGCGCCCAAAACAAAAGCCAGAAGAAAAAAACCGCTGGCCTTTTACAACCTTTGGATATTCCACCTACACCATGGCACACCTTGTCTTTAGACTTTATTACAGATCTACCTCCATGTAATGGATTTAACACCATCCTAGTTATTGTGGATCTTTTTTCCAAGATGGCCCACTTTATTCCTTTGAAGGGGTTACCTTCTGCTTCGATTCTGGCCAAGGAGTTCCTCGAAAACATTGTTCGATTACACAGATTCCCTTCCGTATTGGTTTCTGACCGAGGTAGTCAATTTATCTCGCATTTTTGGAAGAAATGTTGTCAATTAGCACAAATCGATGTGAGGCTATCAACAAGTCACCATCCCCAGACCGATGGTCAGACGGAAAGGACCAACCAGACCCTTGAACAGTACCTACGCTGCATGCTACACCAGACCGAAAGCAATTGGAAAGATATTTTATGGATTTCCGAGTACGCATACAATAACTCTGTACAGTCAGGAACCGGACAAAGCCCTTTTTATACCATATATGGACATCACCCTCGAACCTCAGAACTCGATTCGCCTCAGCACTTAGAAATGCCCGCAGTTAGTCATTTGTCTACTAGCCTTTAAGGAAGCCACAGAACATTTGAAACAAGCAAAAGAGAAATCCAAGAAAAATGCTGATCAACATAGAAGTGAAACTCCACAATACCAGATTGGGGATCAATTTTGGCTGGCTACAAAACATATACCTCGTGAAGGGAACTCAGACTTTTAATCCTAGATATTTGGGACCTTACACCATTAAGGCCATTATTAACCCGGTGGCCGTCAAATTGGAATTACCCTCTAATATGCGAATTCATCCTGTCTTTCATGTTTCACTTCTAAAACCAGTTCAGCCAGGGACAAGATTAACCAAACCACCTGACCCCATCTTGATAGATGGAGAACCTGAATTCGAGGTAAAAAATATCCTGGACTCCAAGATGATTAAATCAAAACTTTTTTATTTGATCGATTGGAAGGGCTACGGACCACAAGAAAGATCATGGGAGCCTAGCGACCACGTTCATGCACCTCGGTTGGTGAAAAGATTCCATCAGAACTTCCCAGACAAACCGGGGCCAGGGGGAAGATCAACTTTAGGAGGGGCCTTGGGGGGAGTGCTGTCATAATGCCTACCCCCGGGCATCAGGACCAAGGCCCTCTTCTCTGGGAGCAGGCATCCAGACATTTGTTTAAACGACAGCAGCCCCGGCTAGGGGCTGTCTGGGTTCAGTCCTGGCGCCTTAGGGGCCAGGCTCATCATAGAAATCAGTCCTGGCGCCATAGGCGCCAGGCTCATAGACTTAACTTACCTGATGCAGACCATGCTGCAAAAGAGTCCAAGCCTACATGAGGCCTGGATTGGACTATTTTGTTACAGGGACTATTTTTTACTCAGGCGTGGCTCTAGGGAACTTCTTACCTGGAACTACTTTGGAGGCTATTTAAACCACACCCGAACAGCAGCACATGCTTTGCGTTATTCTGCATCCAGCAGCGTGACGCTCACCGTGCCTGCAGCCAGCATCAAGTCTTCTGCCACACCCGCGTGCCTGCAGCCAGCATCCAGTCTTCTGCCACACCCGCCTCGAATCCGGAGCTCCTAGAATAAAGAAGAAAAGGACAAGGTTAGAAAACAAACTTATTTCAAATTCCTCACCTAATTCCGGAACCATTTCATCTCTGGACCTGGAAAGTACATCAGTCCTGCACTCGTCGCTTCGCCAGCTCCAGCAAGGCGCCATACTCACCAGTTCTCACAGCATCTTTCGATCCGGCACTGTCTCCATCATTTCTTCGCCGTAATCCGGCACCTAGGGGACACAAGAAAAACAAGGTGAGCCAAGGGAATCAACAAATACAACCTCTTACCACCATAGACTTACCTGATTTACCACCGGCGGTATTATTGCATAACTCTCCACATTTTCATATACTGCATCTGTAAAGAGGGAGAAAAACAACACGTTAACGCATGCAATAGTTACCGGACAGCGTTGGGTAACACAGACTCTTACCTGAACGCCAGCAGCAGCTACAAGACCTTCTTCTCATGAACACAGTTGCAACGTAAGGAAGGAAGGGGACAAGAGTGAACATTGGGCACATTTAACTCTTTGAACTTGATACTACCAATCCCGCCAGGGACTTCAGAGTCAATACTTACCGGAACTCTCCCAACGCCTTCAAACCAGTGAAGTAACTGGTATCTACACGCCCCTGCAAGACACGCAGGATGGAGAGCTCATCTTTTACGAACATAAGGTGAGGTTACTAAGGGGATATCGGAGGTGATTAGTGGGGGAGAGCGAGAACAGTTGGGAGGCCATCACTAAAACCCACAGGTGGTTAATCCCTGTCTCCACTTGCAGGAAAACACTTCTTCGGGTCCCGCAGACAAGACTAGGCGGGCCAGTCCAGACAGTCATCTCTGCACTACGCATCAGGTTGAAGGAGACCGCAGCTGTCCGGGTGCGATCGACACCCCTGTGGGGTCCAGGTGAGCGTAACAGTTGACTGGTGTCTGCTGAGAACATAATAAGGGCATTGACATATCATGTTCTCATGCAGAGATTGGTAATTCGTCTGTAAAAGGAACTAAGCTCATCACCCCAGAAAATCCCTGCACATTCATGGCAATGCTTGACATTGTGTATTTTCCCTCCCGCATCCCGGAGGCAGGAACGAGTTGCACCAGTGTCTACAAGGAACGAAAATGTCTTGCCTCCCATCATTACCTTGACCCTTGGGTCCTCTTGGGGGTCCGGTGTCACTGATAGTACTGAACAATTCAGGTGCTCTGTGGGCTGTCCTATTGTGGATATAAATTCATCTCTGTACCTGTGAAAGGATTTCCGCCGACCACGGTCACACTCCCTAGTTTAGGTGCAGGTGTTTGCAGTATTCCTACATTTGTGTTCCATTGTGGTACCATGGCCTGTTGTGTCTGTGCTTGCTAGGTCTGTATTTTTTGGGCTTGCATAGGCACTTGCTGTGGTCGCCCTTGTGGCGATTGCATATGTAATAGAGCTTGCAGTGTTTGCTGTGGGTGAGGCACATGTGCCTGTTTCTGTGTGTAATCTTGGGCATAATATTCCTGTGGTTCTGTGTTATATTGTGGAACATAGCCCATCCCCCCTCTTGGAGATTGCCAATTTTGCTGCATGCCCCCTCTACTTATGCATGTTCTGGCTAGATGTCCCATCTTCCCGCAATTTCAACATTGTTGCGGCTGTGCACCATTAAATCCTCTGTCTGCCTGAGGGTTCTGAAATCGACCTCATCCTCCTACCCTGGGTCCATTCCCTCTTCCTCTTTGCCCAAAAATGTACCCACTCTGATCCATTGGGTATGCTACATTATTTGCTGCACTGGTCGCATCTCTTTTGTCGCCACATCTTCACCACTCGTCAATACCGCTCCCCCTATGGCTAGTTTTGACTATTATTTCTGATTTAACTTTTACTTCCTCCTGCTTTCTACTTTTGGCTTTTTTCTTATTCTTCTCTTGTAACAATCGTCAATGGTGCATGATAGTCAATTGTATTTCTGGCCATGGCTTCACTTCCATCATTACCTGTTTCTTCATCTGCCTTTGCACTGGCCCGGGCAGTCCTTGACATAAAATGTGGTAACATAATGCCATTGTTTTGTTCCACGGTTCTCTCGTCTCGAGATGCCATCTGTCTTGCATATCTTGAATAAAGGCAACAGGATCTTCATCCTTGCCCATCTTCCTAGTAATAATCCTACCCATATCTGGTGTATCGGGATATTGTACTCTGGGCACTCTCCATATATCTGCTCTGCAATTATTAAATGGCGCTCGATCGTGTGTTGTGTATTGTGCAGTCACACCTGCATATCCTGCTTGCTTCCAAATGTTGTCACCCTTTCCCCTAGGATGGCTGCTTGCAGGCCTTATATGTCACCTATAGCTAACATAATTCCTGATGTCATTTCTTCTAACTCATGAATCAATTTTCCAGTAGCTGAAGTCAAACTAGGTCATTTACATTTCAAATCATTCTTGTCCATTTGTGGCCACAGTATATTGTGGTCGCCCTCCCACTTTCTCTAATAATGGAAATTGTGAAAACCCTGATCCATAATCATACTCACCTATGCTTCGTGTCTTCCAGGTAGGGCTAGTCCCGCCCATTTGTCTCTGTCCTGTTAGTGACCTTAATCTGCTTGCGTATGGTTGGGCTACATCCCCTGCACTTTGCGGCTGCCGTGCTTTTGGTCGCTCAGTGTTTGGTGTTGGTTCTGGTGTTTTTTCTTTAGGGTAAGTCTGACCATTTCACCCCTTTATCTACACTCAAATCCTTTCAGAAACCACCTGCTCCCTCTCTACGCACTTTCTTGTTTTCTCCCCTTTTTTCGTCTGATGTCATTATGCCTCAACTTGTATGACTTTCATCACTTTCCACATCATGATGATTTAGTCTACTTAAAGACTGCGTTCTATGCTCATCTGTTAATGCCTCACCTGACCCTCCTGTTTTCCTTGATAAAGATCCTTCAACATCCTTTTGGGTTTTATTCCCATCTTTTCTCTCATTTGCCTATATAAATCCTCAATCCTCTTCCCTACGTTTTCTGCTTAATGCTCATCAGCCCATGTCTGTATTCTCGGTATCCATTGCAGCTCCCTACGGGGCTGTAGTGACCCTCGCTCTTCCTCCAATCGTTCTTGTGTTTCGATCGCCACTATACTTTTATGAAATAAATAATCTATCTCATCATCCTTTAGTCCCCTACATCTGTTTATCTCATCATCCCTTCTTCTCATCTCCCTTTTCTCTTCTCCTTCCTGCCTTTTTTTCAACCTGCGTACTTGCATTATCTGTATTTCTACATCCTCTCGCTTCTTCTCTTATAGTCTCTCCTTTTTCTTTCCTTGGCTCGTACCTTCTTCGTTCTTCCTTTCGTTGCCTCTCTTTTTCCATTTCTTCTTTGTATGCTCTTTCATGTTCTCTTTATTTCTTTTCCCGCTCTTCTCTTTCTTCTCTTTCTCAAACCCCATCAATGCCCATATCATCTAACTTAAGTAATATCTGTCCTTCCATCCATTCATTCTGTACTATTAATACCCTTAGCCTTATCTTTCACTTCCTTTTTTCTCCTTGCCTCCTCCTCTATCTCCATCTGTCTGTCAGGTCATTCTCCTTTCTCTCATCACGCTGTTTACTTTCATCACGTGCTGGCATGTATTTGAGTTCTCTAATTTTGCTCTCTTTCGCATTATCCTCACTTTTATAAGCGGGGTTCACGTATGTCGGATTAACATACCCCGCTGCTGCTTTCAATTCCTTTAAAGGATAAAATCTATGTTCCATCTGTGCTCTTGTTTTCAGAAGGGGATAGAGGACTTCTTTTCAGGAGTGGAAAGAGGAGCCAAAGGTGTTATATCCTCCTCCTTATGCATATGAAGCATCCACTCCTATTCAGGCGGAGCTTCTTTCTCACTCTGATACATTTTCCACAACTCTAAAACAGCCAATCTTTTCTGTAACTTTTTCCCCTTGTATGTAACATGTCAATATGATGTCCTATGTCACAGTAATGTATTTGACAACAAACCCTCTTGATGCCACAGCATGAGTATTTGATTAGTCGTGCCTCTGACCCACTCTGTGCGACACTGTTTTATCTTGGGTGTGTATGTCGGCAGTGTCCTGCACACGTTTAGAAGAGGAGTGTCCTCCATGATGACAAGTCAGTCTCGACTGTCAAAACGTACAGATATTTCATTCTTTTATTTATTTGATCAAGTATACCACACTGATTAATTTGAGCGGGCACCATCAATCACTGCTTATTACCAAAAAAACAATGTTTTATAACCGCTTTTAAAATCTATGCAATGATGTTCTTTTTGTTCCTTTGTTTACACTTTCTATCAATTTAAAACTTTTTTTATTATTGATGTTTTAAGAGTCTCTTTACTTTTTAATATTCTCCTTTGATTTTTACCCTCCCGATTGACGTCAATCTCTTGATTTAACAATCTGATGGTCGGATTGGCCACCAGGGGGGGCACAGATGAGCTTATCTGCCGTGTGCACTCCGTACACCATGGCCCTACAAGTGACCTGAGCTCCCACTTGTTGACTCCCACCTGCGAAAAACTTAGCAAAATTGCTTGGGGAATGTGCCCCCTCCAAGGGAGAGAAAGTCAGATCAAAATCGGTTAAGATTTCGCAGTGAAACTCGACGCTGAAAACCACCCCCACCTCCGAATAGGGACAGTGTTTCACATCGAAAGGGAAAGTGAAACAGAACCCTGATAGCATGAACGAAGCCGCTGCGCAGATTGACCCAGCGGAGGACAACAAAGTCGCTGGACACCACCGGTGTAGCACACTGAGTGGGACTGCTACCCCATCAGCTGCGCCGGCATTGGGGTCTGTCATAAGTGCCCCTAAGCATCAAGAAGTGCAGCGGAGGCTAGTGCAACCAAACTGTTGCGTCCTGGATTGGGAAAAGGTGCACACCGCTCGATTCCCCTGACCGCCAGAGACCCATGTGGAGGCCAGTCCCCGCCTTCCGCGCTATCCGAGGTGCTGCAGTTCCAGGGACATTCTAAACGTGAGGATGGCGCACAGCGATGCATTGAGCTGATCATTTTTGAAGCTCTTACATAAGGCTGTGGGTGAGTCCTGAACTGGCCCGATTCATAAGCGCCCCATATTGCAAGACCCCATGCAACTGCACGGATTGCTCGAGGGGATGATACGAAGCAGTCTCGTGAAACATGAATTCCCGGACTGTGAAAAAGGATTGCAGGCTTAGCAATACAGGAACTACCCTACGCACTCAACCCGCTTCTGCCGCCAGATTGCGAAGTTGGTGCCACCTACAGAGTGCAGCTCCCAATTCACACAAACAAGAGGAAGAGAAGCCGGCAATGTAAGGCCTTGTGGAGCACACACCCACTGATTCTATGAGGTGGAAGATATTGCAACCTGCCTGCAGTTACCCCTGCATGAAACTTGTGTGGCACTCAAATCCTAGCATTGGCACAGTATCTAAGGTGTGATTACGAGCTCCCCACATCCGGCGGGAACACAGGGTGCTGCCTCGGATGACACAGGAGGACTGACATGCTCCCCCAAATGATCAGCCAAGCGAGAAGTGGGCACATCAATAGAGGAACGTAGCTGAGCCACAACTCTGATAACGGAGCAGGACTATGAGGTGAGGAGAAAGGCCTGTACATCGATGAGTGGTTTGTGTTGCATGAGTGCGCTTGGAACTGCACTGCACTCCTGAAATCATTCTGAGGGTATCCGAGCTGGACACTGATAAGGCCAACCACTGGTGGGTGGCCTGCCATAACTTAATAAAAGAGTGGTTGACACTGAGGGGTTTCTGTGTCACCCCATGGAACAGCAGTGAAAGCACTGGCGAATAGCTCTGCCTTGGAGAAATGGTCGAACTGTGCCCTCCTCAGAAAGTGTGGACCCACCACCCTCTCTGTATAAAGATAGGGTACATAAAGACTGGATACGTCACACCACACACAGGACCCCAAACAGCTGGAAGGGGAATACAGTCTTCATATCCCACAGTGGACATAACGTGGCACACAACTAGAGGTTTGGGCCCCTGACATCGAGGCGTGTGCCCCCTCTAGGAAAACCATTCAAGGATTTTGTAACGTACTGGCCCCCTGTAAACTGATACATCTCAGTTGGTTTGTCAACCACAAAACACACCCTCTCACCTGCCAGCGAGACCCAACGAAAGGGGACCCGGGAGCGTGCACTCATAAACTCCCTCTCACGCGATGCACCCTCACAGCGCATACTTGGCTCCTGTGTTGTCGATCTCTACCTGGCACCGAGAGGGTTGGGCCCCCATTCCAGGGGCGTGTGCCCTCCTCTATGGACAAGTCACCAGAGAGAGGCATGAAACCTTGACCCACCAACACCTAGTGAACCAGAAGAAACAAATGTCCTCTGCTACACCAGTGCATGCACTGTGATATATGGAGTGAGGAGTTCCTGGGGGGTGGGAGCCCCACAGTCATGGGCTATGATTTCAGTACAGAACCTTAAGTAAAGAGTGCGCTCCCAGATGAGTACCCTCTATTGAAGCATAAATTGCCCGTAGACAAGCCCACAGAGCCCCACTCCCGACACAAGGAGGAGGAACTCTCTTCCCTACCACATATTAGTGAGCTCAAACTTCTGCTGGAACGCCAGTCTCTGAGCCCATGGACATAAAATTGAAACTAGCCGAGTTTGCTTACTGCCGTTTCCTTCTGCATTTGAAGCCCCCCGAGACATAAGCATGGCCACCTCAGGAACTGGAGCAGCAGCTAGCACAGATGATGTTGCGGCCTTATTAAGTGAAATCAAGAACATGGGGGCCAATATAGGTGGAAAAATTGAAAAGATCACGCAACGGATGGACACGATGGAGGAGAGACTAGAGGGAGTTGAAAATAACCAAACCTCTCTTAGTACCCTCGAAACTCAAATGGACCACAGAATTGCAGAAATGGAGCAGAGGAAGAGCTCCGTCTTAAAATGGATGATTTGGAAAATCGTGAGAGATGGAACAATTTACGCTTTTTGGCATTCCGGAACAGGATGGGGAGTCGGAGATGGACCTCAAGAAGACGCTTCATGGCATAATGAAGCTCATATTTGAGGATGAAGTGATCGATGAGCTAAAAACAGAAAGGATACACAGAGCGGGAGGACCATCAGGCGGACCTAGATCGGTCCTGGTCTGCTTAAACAATTATCAGGACAGGGCTAGAATCCTGGAAAAGGCCAAACGCAGTGGGCCGGTTGCCCTTGGAGAGGCACTAGTCACGATTTTTCAAGACTTATCCTCCCTGACCCTCGCCCTGAGGCAAATGTGCATCCCTCTCACAAAATGGTTGAAAGAACGCGGAATATGCTAAAGATGGGGCTACCCTTTCTCTCTCTCATTTGCGTATGAGGGCAAAAAGTAACGGCTGCGGTCTAAAAGAGACATCAAGAACTGTATATCGGAACTACTGGACAACCATGACTAACGGAGAGACCAGGGAGAGGAGGGACAAAATGGAAGACAGTGGCTCATCCATGGGCCAAGGAGGAAGCGTGTTAAAGGCTTGAGGAAACTTCGAAGAGGGAACACCTCGCCAGAGGGGGAAGGCTGACCATACCTGATAGTGTAATATGTTTCCCAAATGTCATACACCACTCAACCATGGAGGGGCCTTATTGCTCATAAGACACACACTGCTATCTGGGGATGGCTGCTACATCGTTCCCGCCACAGAGGTTCTCCCCTGCTACCATGTCCATGCCTCTTCGGGGGACACTTGCCCCATGCCTTCAGGAATCTGTAGTTTCACATGCCTTGGATGTCGGGGGAAAGATGTTTTGCTGTTAGTGGCTGGTTGGGACCCTTCCTGCCCCGTGGCCGATAGGCTCGGGTACAGGTACGATTTTGCCAACTTGGACATCCCTCGCTAGGGGGAAAAAGGAGTCAATGTGATTGAATTTGTATGGGAAACATATGTCTATTACTCGGTGTTAATGTTTGCGTTCTGGAAGAGGGGGTGGGAACCGGGGCTCAAACATTATTGTGATTGTTCTATGCAGGGGGCTGTGAGGTAACGGCCTCCGCCAGTGGTCCGGCACTAACCCAGTGAATTCCACTGGGTTTGATTGGATGTCGACAGGGGGAGTAGGGGTGGTGAGGAGGGGGAGGGTGGGAGGGTGAAAGGGTAGGAACAGAATCCCTGTTATGCAAAAGAATTGCGATGGTGCTGATGTTTCACTGTGCGGTTGGTTGCCGACCGCCACTGAGGGGTCACTTGACACACATTAGGAGAAATGGCAGTTAACTCAGATTCACAGAGGAGAGGTCTCCTTAGGGTAGGGACTCTAAACACCAAAGGTCTGAACTGCCCGACCAAAATATCCCTGGTATGTAGGGAATTTCGCAGAGCGGGTCTCGATGTCCTGTTCCTGCAGGAAACTAAATATGCCCGCGGAGAGGAGCGAAAGATTCTTAGCACGCAAATGGGGACTGATTTTTGGGGGGCTGGCCCCCTGAGAAAAGGGGGGTTGGGGTACTCATTAGAAAGGGATTAGACTTCACACCCACAAAGATATGGGCGGATGTAGAGGGGTGAGCGCTGCTTGCAGTAGGCTTTATAAGAAAGGTAACCATCACATTTGCTACAGTGTACTCCCCGGACTCGGGTCAGTCCCGATTCCTTACCAAGATGATTCCCAAAATTATGTCAGAAGCAATTGGATACGTCCTTTTTGGGGGGGACTTTAACATATGGGCCGACCCTAGATTCGACAGGAGAGCAGGTAACCCCAATGCGAGTGAACCATTCGATGGGGGTTGCACAGGGATTATGGACATGATGGAAATATACCGATTACGGGATGCATGGAGGGTGTTCCACCCCAAGGAAACGGGGTACACCTTCTACTCTGCCCCCCATAATACGTTCACTAGCATCGATTACATGTTCTTGTCCAAGAAAATAAATGATGCACTGAAGAGCTCAGAGATTTTCCCGGTTACCTGGTCCGATCACAACCTGGTCACGGGCGACATGCACTGGGACAACTTACCTAGCAAGGGGGGATGATGGAGGTGCAACAATTCTCTTTGGAAAGACCCTGTCTTTAGGACAGAGATGGAACATGAGATTAACGAATACTTTAAAACCAATAATACAGGAGAGATCTCCAAAATGACGGTGTGGGAACGGGGAAAGTAAATTGGCGGGGTATTCTAATTAGAGAAGGTGAAGGTAAGAAGAGGGAAAGAGCCCTGGTTGAAGGCAAACTTAGGAAGGAGGTATGTCACCTAGATGAGCAAGCAAGGGGATCCGAGAAAGGAAGGGCCGACAAGATTCTAGAGGCGAAATGGAAAAGGGAAGAACTCCGACTCCTTGAGGGGGGGCAAATAGTCTGGAAGTTTCAACTTCTGCGGCAGAAGTTTTATGAGAAGGGGGTCAAGGAAGATGCGTTGTTAGCAGCCAGACTAAGGGATCAATGGGCAGAACGAAGGGTTTTGGAAATAGAGCAGGGGGAGAGTCCCCAGTGTGCAATGCGGAGATATATCCCTGAGGTTTTTGCTACTTTTTACGAGACGTTGTACAGATCAGAGGTGGACCCCACACCATCGGGAACAGAAGACTATCTTTCCGCGTTCGAGATGCCGAAACTCTCGGGTGATGAATCTCTCACCTTAGATGCCCTGATAATGGGAGAGGAAATCAAAAGTGCAATTAAGGGGCTATCTCTTGGGAAAGCCCCAGGCGAGGATGGATACACTGCTGGGTTTTACAAATCCTTTCTCTCCTCCCTTCTCCCTTTTATGATTAAACTCTTTAATGAGATCCTTGACACTGGAAGGGCCCCCAACTCCTTTGTTCGAGCCACCGTCTCGGTGATCCCCAAAGAAGAGCAGGATCCCAAACAGTGGGGTTCATACCACCCCATATCCCTGTTAAATATAGACGCTAGACCATCATGTGGAAGTACTCCAAATGGGGGGGGAAGAGCACAAGGTGGCCCTATATGCCGACGATCTACTCTTACATATCTCAAACGCCACATCCATACCCAGAGCAGTCCATTTAATTGAAGAATATGGGGCGCTCTAAGGTTTCAAAATAAATAGAGCCAAGTACATCTTGTTCCCCCTGCACAACCTCACACAAGAAGATATGGAAAGGTTCTCCCCATTGGGTCTTACGGTGGATAAGGTCATGCTGAAATACCTAGGAATATATGTCATGAAGGACATGGACAAACTATATGAGGCCAATTCTCCCACCACCCCCCTGCTATCGAGATTCCACACGGATCTGGCTAGATGGGAGAAACATACGATGTCGTGGCTGGGAAGGCTCAATGCGGTTAAAATGGTATGTCTCCCCGATTCCTTTACCCGTTCCAGATGCTCCCTATATGAATACCGAAGCACCTCTTTGATGAGGTTAAGAGAGCAATCTTGAGGTTCCTCTGGCAGGGGAAGAAAGCAAGGGTGGCCTATGAGACCTTAACACTAGCTAAAGATAAGGGGGGAGTGGGCCTCCCAGATCTGAGAAAGTACTATTAGGCCGCTCAATTAAGAATCCTGATTCTACATCTAAGGAATAGCAAGGAACCCCAATGGGTCACCCTACACAACCATTATTTAGCTCCAGCAACAGTTTCTGAATGGCTTTGGGTACAGAGGAACAAACTACTATGGAGACTAAGGGAACACCCAATACTGGGGACCATATGGGAAATATGGAGGGAAAGGAATGGTATGCAAAAGATTATTTTGTGGCCATCCCATCTGAGCCACCTCTGGGCCCCGGGTATCAGAGAGGACATCCCTAACTTGGAGAGATTTCAGTCCTGGTATGAGGCAGGTTTGGAGAGAGTGGGCCAGCTGTGGAGAGGCTCCTCCTTCATAATAATCTCAGAATTGGAGGAAGCCCTGGGGCTAGGCCCCCTATCTGTTTTCCACTTCGTGCAGCTTAAAGGTATTCTGTCAAGGGACAAGTGGAAGGACAGCATCAGTAGAGATCTCACCCCATTCGCGAAATTGTTGAACTCCAGAACAGAAATGAAGAGCCTGATATCCGCCATATATAGAGAATTAATTGATGCTGGGAAGGGTTCTACTATGCACTTGAAGAATAGGTGGAAGAGTGACCTCGTAGATGAGATTGATTTGGACATGTGGGGGAGAATGTGCAGGGCCGCCTCCCAGGTCTTGATAGCAAGTCAATATAAGCTCCACGACATTAAACTACTACATAGGTGGCAATATGACCTGCGCAGACTCTCCCAAATGTTCCAGTAAATTAGCCCATTATGTTGGCGTGAATGCGGAGAAAATGCAAATTACTGGCACATGTGGTGGAGCTGTCCCTGTATTAGAATTTTCTGGGATGAGGTCATGAGGTGGATCAGAGACCTCGATGGAATTCAAAGGGTAGCAGACCCCCTTCTAACTCTATTTGGGTTCGAAAGATGTGAGGATGAATGGAAAAGGATCACAGGTCTGGCTGCTCCCCTTTTGTTGGCTGCCTGCGCCGCCTTCGTAATGAAGTGGAAATCTAAGAGTGTACTGAGCAAGGGAGAGTGGGTCAACGTAGCCACGAATATTTGTGTAATGGAAAATATCACTGCTGCCCTACATGCAAAATCCATGCAATGCGATCTAATGTGGGGGGACTTTGTGAACAAATACGTGCCCGGAGCTGTATGAGGTCTATTGGAAAGAGAAAATGGACATCTTCACCCACCCTTTCATGAAAAACATCTGAAATATACCAACAGAGGAGACCTTTATGTATGTTCCATGCTTAGTGTAGTCTGTAAAGCATAAACACTAGGCACTAATCACAACCTTCAGAACTATTTCAATGTACATGACCGGACGATGCACTGTTCCGTAAGGGCAAGGGGTGGAGGGAGAGAAAAAAAATGTGAAATGTTTTATGTATAAGTTTTAGGGGGGAGAGGGATAGACAAATGTACATTGCCTTGATATGTCCTTAATAATATCTACCAGTACTGTTTCTTGATTTGTTGTGAACATTTCAATAAATTTAAATTCAAAAAAATACAAAAATCTGATGATCTCCTTATTTTTTTTACTATCATTTTATATCTCCTAATCTAGAAACAAAAAAGTTTTATACTGACATATTTATAACCCCATACACATTTGCACTTTCAACATTTCTTCAAACGCCTCTTCTTCTTGGCTTTGCCTCAGGAATTCTTGAATAATAGCCCTATATTTGGAGTTTTAGTGTGTACCCTTCCGCCCCTCTTGGAACCAGGAATTGATATAACTATTTCTCTTCTTTCTTATACCCAAAAATCCTGTTACTTCTATACATATATTTGCAATACAGTCCCTCCCCCTATTTTTGCCACTTTCAATGTCCTACTTGCTCGAGTCCCTCTGCATTGACTCTTCCACAACCGACCAGTTCGCCTTCAGTCCACGTGGCACCTGCGGGGACCGGATGGGAATTTCATCAAAGGGGCAACGGCCGACCGATTCTTCTCAGACATGTGTATTTGCATGCCGATCTCCACAGGAAGCTCCACAGTTTTCTGGCTAATGGTGGATTTCATCATGAGTCAGAGCTTGATTCATGGAACGTTTTCCTATGGGATTGCACCATTATAAAACACTTCCATGAATCAGGCCCATAGAGTCTGGGCCTTGGTCGATTAGATCAGTACCATCCGCACCACAACACAAATGTGCTCTAGCACCTTGAAACGTCTCATGTGCTAGATTGAATTACCAGTAATGATGTCGGACCCAAGTAACCGGACAGAATCAAAGAAAATCGCAACATACTACCTTATTATCAGCATAGAAATAAAGTAGGGCAGTCTGGCAAATAACAGGCTCACACCCAAATGTGATTATACACAGGTTTTATACCTCAATATGCGTCATCTAATGTCATCCTACATGGCAAACTAAAACCTATTGAAGGGAGGAATTGGATAAGGGAATATATGTACCTATAGTATATATAAGTGTTAATAACTTCTTGGGCTGCCCTTATCTGGGGGCAAGCCGCGAACCACCGCTAAATATGTATAATACTGATTATAGCAGAAAAATGGCAGTGGGTTGGTCTTTGCAACATTGTATAGCATGTTTCTACATTGTCCCCCTGATTCGTTGGCATACTTTACCAACCTTGGACTTTCAGCTTGTTAGCAGCTCATACGCAAAATGAAAAATCAGGTGCTGCAAGCAACGTCATACTACTCCCCACTTCCCCAATTAGTCCATCGTCTCTCATCGGTCAGGCCCCAAGCCAAGGATTCTCCTTTGTAGTTGAAGTTGAAACCTGCTCTCTGTCCTGGGACATTCAAGGGAGTGTAGGCACACTATTATCTTCATTTGGGCTTAATGAATAGCCCTTGTTTTCAACTTTGGAATCGCGTGTTTGAGGAGACCACAAATGTGTCCATCTCGACCTTCTATTTACTGCCTTTTGATTCAATTGAATAGGGTGTCATTACCCTTATTGGCCTCTAGAGACATGCTCACTCCAACTTACATGGATTTGTTGCATATTTAATTGTCTAATACTTGGCTCTTGCAGATGTTTTCTCCTTCGCCTAATCTAAGAGAAATATGTCTTGCATACATGGCTTATCCTTTTGACTCCCTTGTGCCTTGCAATTATTCCTTGAAGTAGCATCCTTGATCCCAGTCCAATAGACTCCTCTTTCTTCCTCACATAAAGCTGTTTTTCCAGCGTCTTGTGACTCTGCAGCCCTGGTCTGTCTTTGAGGTAACTTGAATGGTTTTAATACGAGTCCGATGTCCATCTTTCCATTATGGCCGCTCTAGCCATCTTATGTTTTCCTCTGCAGCAAGCTTTTATATGTCTCATCTACCATGTGTTTCTGCTTATATACATTTATTAATCATCATGTTACTTTATCTTCTTGCATGTTACTTTATCTTCTTTGCAAATATGGTTTCTTCATGTTAGATAACATCTTTCTCTTGTTACTTCAGTTAAATCCTTATTCTTTGAGTATTTGTATATTGTTTCGGTAAGTCTCAGTATCTTTCTTCTATGAAATCAGTCGGCTCTTGTCAGATTTCACATATAACTCTATGATGTCCAGTGTTGTGTGCAGATATCCTTCCACCATCTCAGTGCGAGGGTACATTCAATATGGTTATCTGAGTGCATGTCGTCTCTCATACACTCAATGCGGTATTGGGATGATACCTGGTGTCCCACATAGGGCTGTTCTCCTACTTTTCCAGTACAACGTAGGTGAATGGCGGGAGCTAGGGATAACATGTCCACCTGCTCCTCTACAGGGTAGTTTGATGCATTGGTACCTCGCCCCTACAAACTTCACATTTTGCTTTCAGTCTCGATCACCTGTTGTATAGTATTTTGAGAAATGGGATCCTTGAATCTGGCTGTGGAACATCTGCTAAGGATTCTGGATGATGGTAAGACACTTGACCAGAGATGCATGGCACTTATAGTCTGTATATCTGATTGCATTAAATCATTGGTTCTTGCTGCTTTGAACAAGTAAATGTTAGGCATCAGCATAATACTGACCTTTGTGCCTTAATAATCCAGAATTTACATTGTAAACTACAAAAAAAATATCTGTGTGATTATTAGAGGAAGTAAAGGTAATAATGTTTGGAAATATTAGCACATTAGCACAGCGCATACCGCCAAATTCGTAATGAGGGCCATAGATGATTTCAGGTGACACCACTATGCAGTTTTAAAGGGAAGCTAAATAATCACACATTGTGGCTCAGCGGTCATGTTAGAGGGATTTCCTTCAGAAAAACAGGTCTTCAATGAGTAGCGCGGTGTCCACTCAGCCCACCAGGGTAAATACCTTGAATTTCACCTGAAACTTCCCACATCTCTTCATTCAGTCACTATTACCCTTCTCTTTTTATCTCCAACCACGTCTTTCAGTCCAGAGTTGCTCCCTTCCATGTACTTAAAGCAGCCCTGGTGGACTAAACTTAATTAGTAATGTATTCCCTGACATCATGTCTTATGTAGTTCATATGGGTTCCTGGCTCAAAACTTCAATTCACTACAGTTACACAATGGCCCACAGTTGTCTGAGATGACTAGATGGATTCGCCAAGTTATTGCCATAATGCCAATTTGGAAGAGAGCTTTCCAAAGGATGCTGTATCAACATTTTGTAAATGTTACAGGTCTAAATGATGCTTTTATCGAACTCCAAAATCTAATAAAAATATTTGCACAGAGGTGGTAAATATACATCCTAATACTTTACATGTCCCAATTTGTAAATGACAAAAGCTTTGTGCACTGATTTTGTATTTATTAATAAAATAACCACTGGCATACTCCTAATCTCTCTAGAAATGTGTTCTCCTGGCTAAAGAAACAAAAACGATTTCACTATTTGAGGAATACCTTCATAAAACATTTCAAAGTGGTCAGTTTGACCACCAGTTAAATCTCTCCAGGGTTGAGAATTTGGGGAAACACAGTATTTCATCTTAGTCTACAATGTCCTCTAGCAAGCTCAGTTGTTCAAATTACATTGCACAGTTCACAATCCCTATTAGTCATTGTCCTACCACTTCTGTGTTTGTGTTTTCTCTATGTTTTCTCCAGCCTGGACCTCTGGAGGTGCCGATCTTCATGTTTTCCTTTCGGTGAACAACACACATGTGATACCCTTATTGCACCCATGGGTGGGGGTACACTCTTGTACCCCTTATGTGTGTTACCCACATAGCAGGGTGTGGGCTGGTGGCAGCTACATGCTGACATGGCAGTGCCTATGAGTGTCCTCCATTATGGGACACCCTGGCCCTGCCATAGGAATCCTGTGGCCACTTGGTTTCTATTGCCTTTTACCTTGTTTCCAAAAGTACTGGGAAGCCCTGACTCTGTCCCTTCCTCCTGACTGGCTGTTGGGTAGAAATACCATATATGCCTCTGGGGCTGCATCCTGCCATACTGACTGGAGCCTTCCTAGAGTCTGTGCGTTGTGCGTACACCCTAGGGGCGGGACCTGTATGAGTAGAGTCTAAAGTGAACTCACAACCTGTATTGTGGGTGTCTGGTTTCTGTGTGTATTAGAGAGACACAATGAGTGAGACAGCCCTGACTGAAACTGACATGAATGCAGTGCAGTGTGCTGAAAGGCTGGGAACTTACCCCAATCCACATTCTTTGTTATGGGTGTCTGGGTGGAGTGAATGGCCTGAATGCCTCTGAGCCTGATTGGCTGCTGGCCTGCATGAATTCCCTTCTGCATGATTGGTTAACTGAGCCTGGATCAGCCTGAGTGAATGGTAACCAATGTTTATAACAGGGGAACTCTCACGCACTAATTTGTTCAGAAGCTGAAGTCGAAGCTGAAGCAAGAAAAAGCTGTTCCTTGAAGCCAAGCTGGAGGACAAGTCTGCTGCTTCATTTTCTTCATGTAATCCAAAAGCTGCTGTGTTCTTCCAAGGACTGTCCAGAGAAGACCTGCAAAGGGGACCTCTCTCTGAACTATGAGGGACCATCGTGCAGCATGCTGCTCTTCATCCAAAGTGCCCTGGAAGCCAGTCCTGTGTGCCTGCCATCCAGAGGAGTGGTCTTCGTGAGTTCTGAAGAGGAGTGTCCGGACATCTCGAGTTGAAGAAGTCCATTGGTGTCGCCCAGGGTCCAAAGGTACGTTTCGTGACCGCTGGAAGCCGTTGCTGTCTACTGCCCAGAAGAGGGGCTATCCTGGCATAGTGTTGCTGGACACCCAGAGCTGTGAAAGTTCCAGAACTGCCTAAGAACATTTTAAGGGACATCCTTGCCATCACCAACGGATCATTTGGTCCCACCAGAGCGAGCCCTGAGTCGCTGCATGCAGAGGAAGGTGTGTTGTTGGGTTTCCCGCCACCAGAAGCTAACGAAGATGTCCCAATGGTCCAGACTTGGTGAAGGTCCGAGGTCCAATGCAGTGGTCGAGTCCAGGTCTCCAGAAGTCATCCAGAGGTCCGTGCTGCAGCACTGCTGAACCAAAGGTTAGAAAACCACAATATTCCGAAACCAAACACCAAAAGTGACTTATGCACGCGTCGCTGCTAGAAGTCATCAAAGGGTCCCAAGAGTCTTACTCTCAGCTAATGAAGATGTCCCGAGGGTCCAGACTTGGTGAAGGTCCGAGGTCAAATGCAGTGGTCGAGTCCACTTCTCCAGAAGTCATCCAGAGGTCCGTGCTGCAGCAGTGCAGAACCAAACGTTAGAAAACCACGATATTCCGAAACCCAACACCAAAAGTGACCTATGCACACGTCGCCGCCAGAAGTCGTCAAAGGGTCTCAAGGGTCTTACTCTCAGATGAGAGTTGCCAAGCCTTTAAGGAGCCCACATCACGTTTCATCTTCACAGGACGTCTGCAGTCAGAAAAATCCTTGACCAAAGGACAGCACTTCAGAAAGACTTTGGTTCCATTTTTTGTCTTGAACTCAGCATCACAGTGGCTCCTTCTTCCAAGCGGGGTCCATCCTCAGAGGGAATCATTGAGTGAACCCGAGAAACTCTTGTCACTCCACCTGCCAAGGCACCAAAGGTGTTGTGACAAGGAAGAGCATCTTCTAAACTCAGGATTCGTCCAGATGTCCCAGATTCGTCTCGGATCCTGTTCTCCAGTGACATCTCAGGTACTTTTTACCTTTTAAAGAAGCAGAAGGTTATTGAACATTATTGGACTGGGCTGTAAATGACTAGATAAGTTACTACCTAACCTTTATCTTACAGTTTTTCCCAGGTGGGGGGATCTTCACACAGAATTGTCGATCTAGTCTAAAGAAAGCATTCTGGTACTGTTCACAATTTACCGGCCTTCCTTCCCTATTCTACTATGCTGATACAGCTCATTTAAGAATTCACATGCCTAATAAAACTGTCTGCATTTATTACTGAATTAAAGCATCGTTTGGTACCAAAAAGTGTATATATTTGTAATTCTCTGAATAAGTATTCCCAAGTACAACGTGTTATCATTTAAATGTATACATTTGGGTAGCAACCTTATTTTATATAAAGAAGCTGTCTTATCACCTAACATAGTGTGCAGACATACCTTTGTGGGGGCTTGGAGAAAACACTGTACTTAATAACTTAATAACAAGCCTTCATCACCTCCTGAAATCGTTATCCTGGCTGCTCATCCATTGCTACCAAATTGAGAGCCTTGGCTGGGGTGTTCTGTGCCTTGACCCTACCATATAGAGGCCAGAAGTACAGATACCCCCCTCCAGTGTTTACACTACCTATAAAGCTTAAACGAATGCTATGGAGGAGCACATTTGGAGATGGACACATACATGACAGTGCTTCCGCCATGTCCACACCTTCTCATTTTGGGCAGGTATTGGTGGCAAAGTAAAAAAAGGTCACGGGTATCACTTACCATTGGGTCTTTGGTACTGTCAATCAGATTGTGGAAGGGCATGCTTCTGAAGCCAGCATTGTGGCATATTTTTTTTTACTGTTATCTTTCTTGCTTGTCGCATAAACAAATGCGTTGCAAGAGAATGGGCTGTAGAAGGGGGATAGTTAATGTTCTGTTTTACTACAGTTTATTGGTGCAACTGACAGCTCTCCATAGCAATACATATGCCTATTATTGTTTATTTAAATCTGCATGTACATATGAGAATACTATAAATGATTGGGGTCCCTTTTTACAGTTTACAAAAATTGGTACTTTTTTCGCAATAAACCATGCAAATGACTTCTGTGTCTGTGATCTATTTAGAGTACAATCATATGATCTTATGAAAAACAGGTGCTTTTCCCAAAAAATGTGTTCTGCTCCTAAATAAGGTTGCACTGCCTTTGTTCCTGCATTCCTTTTCAAAATGCATTCAGTTATTTTTTAAAGATGAAATGCAAGCATAAAGACATGGGAAATTGCTCACATGAGTGAAATGTGCAATAAGGTGGGCATTTAGGAGAAAATGTGTAAACGTGTGAAATGGCAATCTGGTGTCTATTTTTGTGACGAGCAGGTGTTGCATTTTGGAAGTTTGTGCTTCATTGAAATGGTTAGAAAATGGTATTCTTGCAGTCTATATCTAACTAAAAGAGTTGTATGTACTACAGTTAAATAATGGAATACAGTAATCTATATATTTATAAAAGTAAAACATTGTTTGTGGGTTTGTGGCCTGGTGAAGCATTGGCATATGGGAGATGAAGGCGTATGAGAGGCATATGACGAAGGCATATGGGATGTGAAGACCAGGTGTATGGAAGGCGAATGGACCTGAGAGGCGGAGGTGAAGGCAGGTCGCATTCCAGAAGTTTCCATATTGTTGCAATATAAAGAGGTGTGACAGGCATTTCTGTAACTCTCTTATGAATAGTGCTAAAATGTTATTTCATGAGTGGCTGGTGAACAAGCCATGCTTGCTGCTAAAAGTTATTCTGTCAATGAAATTAACAATCAGATTCAGGATATGCTTGCGGGCACAGTTACTGAGTACACCTAATTGATATGGTGGTGGATACCGATGAAACCGTACACTATCCAACAGAATTACTCAACTCACTCGACGCCCCCCCCCCCGGGAATGCCACCACATCACCTTCGACTGAAAGTTGGGTCACCCATCATGCTGCTTTGCAACCTTAGCCCACTAGGCTGTAGGCGTGTAAAATGCCCAGACATTTCAGTAGCAGGTGCCCAATACGTGATGGTACTTTAATAGAAAACGGCATGTTGTGTCATGTAACTTAGGCAATGTTGATTTGAAAAGCGCTGTGATACACACGTAGGTGACATTTTAATTTGTAGCACTTCATAGGATGAGTGCAGACAGGACTCGATTCAGTTCATGACTATTCTAGCAGGCAAAGGATACAAGGTAGACAAAGAGAAGCTACAGTATTGTCAAGAAGAGGTGTTATACATAGGACAGTTGATTTCACATGAGGGAAAGAAAGTGACACGTGAGAGGGCTGAGGCGATTATGAAAACTGCAAAACCACACACCGTGAAACAGATGTAACAATTTTTTGGGGCTATGTAATTATATTAGAGCCTGTGTGTTTGACTACAGTTCATACACAAGACTCCTTTTGGAAGTTTTAAAGAAAGCAAAGGTGAATAAGGAAAACATTGAATGGATTGAGGAAATGGAGGAAGGATTTGAAGAGTTAAAGAAAGCAATTTGCACAGCTCCTGTTTTGGGAATCCCCAATTATGCTGAGGAGTTTTCTTATTTTTGCACACGAATGGGACAGTCATGACCGCAGTGCTTACACAGAGAAATAAATTAGGGTACAAACCTCAAGTGTATTATAGTGGGATTTTAGATCCAGTTATGAAAGGACACATTCCTTGCGAACAGTCATTGGCAGCCGCCACGTTTGCAATTGAGAAGTCTACATGTATTGTAATGGGCTGCTCTATGACGCATTTTGTGGAAGATGCTTTGTTTGCCATTTTAGAGAAACCCAAAGGAACATTGACATCCCAGAGAGCCTCTGTTTATGAAGTAATGATTTTGAATCCAACAATCAAAATTGTCAGATGTAAAATAGTGAACCCTGCCACATTTGTAGCTGAGCCAGTGTCAGAGAGCAAGCATGTGCATGACTGTGCGAATCATTTTGAGTTTTACGATGATATATTGTGCTTGAAAGAGAATGCCTTGTCAGGGGGGGAAATCCTCTTTATTGATGGTTCTTCGAAAATTGATCAGAATAGTGGGAGAGACATTCTGGCACAGCTGTAGTAAGGCATAGAGTGAATGGAGACTTTGTGATTGTAGCAAATGCAAGCCTACCATCTAATTTCTCAGCACAAGCAACAGAATTAGTGGTGCTTATTGTCATGCTCGAAAGTTATGCAGAGCAGGAAGTGACGGTGTACAGTGACTCTGCCTAAGTGACGACAACCATACACAGAGGGCTAGCACATTGGAAAAGGAGGGGCTACCTCCATGTGGATGGCAGTCCAGTGCAACACGCATCTCTATTGGATAGGCTTGTTAAGGCACTACAACTTGCAGCAGTCATAGCGATAGTTAAATGCCCAGCGCATACTAAGCAAACAGACTTTATCTTTTGCGGGAACGAAGCTGCAGACGCAGAGGCCAAGAGGGTTGCATATTCTCCAGATATTTCAAGTTTTGATACTCAGAGTGTATAGGAGAAGATAGTTACAGTTATGATAATACGAGAAGGATTTAATCATTTGCCAAAGACTCAATTAATGGAGATTCAAGGAAGTGCGCTGAAGGAAGAGCAGGAATTGTGGAAACGAAGGGCGTGCCCTTTATCCCCCATAGCACTGGAAAGCCAATAATGCCAGTGGCATTATTAAATATTGCACTAGAACAGCTGCATTACCCCGTTCATGTGACTAGAGAGAGTCTTGTTGCTACAATTCCGGAAGGCTGGTTTGTTCCGAATTTGTTAGAACATGTTGCATTCTATGACGTGAACTGTGTCATGTGTCAGAGGTTTACTGCTGGGCATAAACTGGGAACGATTAGAAGAATAATTCCTCGACCGAACGGTCCTTTCCAGCATTTACATATTGATTATGTTGATATACTGCAGGTGTGTAATGGATACAGATATCTATCTGATATTGGTGGTGTGTCCCTTCTCTAGGTGGATCGAAGCAGGCCGCTGTACACACCCTGACACAACTTGCACAGCAAAGTTTTTAATGCGTGAAGTATTTCCAAGATGGGGTATGTGAAGTGCTGAGATCTGATAATGGGCCACATTTTGTCAATGAAGTATTTGAACAAATAGGACTGTTAGGAAGCATTAAGCACAAGTTTTCTTCTGCTTATCACCCGTAAGCGAATGGAATATGTGAGAGGCTCATTGGCCTCCTTAAAGAAAGGATAGCCAAACTCAACCTAACATTGAAGAAGGGATGGCTATATTGCCTGCCCTTAGCTTCATATGCCCTGAAGAATCAGCCTTGGTCGGACCACCACTTCACACCCCATAAGCTAGTAAGAAGGAGGCAAATGAGAATTCCTCTTACACCTCCATCAAGGAGTAGAAGTGATGCTCAGAGTACTGAGATGCACAATTATTTGACATGTATGGCCTCTAGCATCTCTCTCATTTCAGATCAACTCAAGCGTCAGAGGGGTCGGTCTCAGAACACAGATGAGACCATTCAGCAACCGGACCTCTTGAACTATTATCAGCACCTAAACTATTTGTTGGGGACACTGTGCTAATTAGAAGCTTCAGTAGGAAGTGGCATAAGCCGAGATTTAATGGCCTCTTTTTCGTTGAAAATGTTGCTCCCTCAATAGTAAAGGTCCAATGCAGACGAGCTTGGATTCACTTAAACGACGTGAAGTTGTACACCAGCGAGACTGCAGCACCCCCAGCAATCGAATCAGAAGCAAGACAAGAAGAAGAATTTCAGCATGTGCAGAATCGATCGATGACGAAGAAGAAGGATGATAAAGCAATCGACTGATGAATGCAGATTTGCATATAGACTGTGACTCAATTGGACACTGGGAGTCACAGGAATTCTTTGAAAATTGAACTTTAGAAAAGTGTTGATGTATTACAAACATGCCTAACCTAGAGTTTGAATTTGACAACTGGAAACATGAACAACTTCCGGACTCGTTTCTCGCCGAGTTTCTATTTGGTTGAATCTATCGATTTAACAGATGGAGATGGCCATAGACTTATATTTGCTGTTTTTGTATTGATCCTTCAAGCTTATCCTGCTCTTGTCAGAATCCTAAGAATAGCCCTGTAATTAGAAGGCTGCTTGTAGCAATAATAGAGGAAATATTGCAGTTGCCAGATCTATTGCAATTGCCGGAGTAAACCTTGTTTTTTTTTCTTAAACAAATTGTAGTGAAATTGAGGAATGTTGAATCTGGCATGATTTTGGGGAATGAGCAAGCCCAGCCAATTTCAGAATGACGCAAATGGTGGGGTTTAATATGTTGGTTCATGATATACATATCTGCCACCATACTTTGTGTCCTGTTTCTCCTGTTTAGCATGCCCTATTATCTTGATGCTCCTATTGAGATAGAGACTACTATGATTACTCCTACTTCAAGAACTGCTCCTGATTTGTTTACTTCCACTAAGGTAGAAATTCCTGTGGTTCCCTCCAAGCAGAGAACTATTTTTGATATGCTTTTTGATTGCCATGCGAGTACTGACTTAGTAGTAGTGAGAAGAGAAATGCAGAGGAAGATAATGAAGGGATAAACACATATCTAGACAGTACAGCACACTTGAGTAATAACACGTGGCATCAGCACATGAGAAAGGTGGGAGAGAAAACATCTAAGGAGAATTGCTATGTTTGTGCTCTCATACCCTATGCCATGAATGCAGCGCAAACTTTCATTTCTAGAGAAATTCCAGAACACGATGCCAGATACCTCGTTCACCTTGCAGCATGTATGACCAGAGACCAATTTCAAGGAAGTTGGGCTACTTTGTAATGGAGATTGAAATGGTTGTTTCCATTTCAGGGTGATTATATCAAGACTACACATATGGAAAAGGAACCCGCATGGAAGAGCAAAATGCTTACGTATACGGCAACAGGACCGGAAGAGGCAGTATTTGCAGAGATGAAGAGACTGAACTGTCCTGATGGAACAGAAATAGCTTGGATGCCTGGATGTTGGGAACAATCTCAGTTGTTAGTCTATGGACAAGTGAAATCCAAGAAGGGATGGGAAGAAGGACTGATGTCCTGTATAGCTCACTTGCTGAAGGATGAATATAAACGAGAAGTACAGAAAGTGAACGATGAATGTTTGAAGTCGTGGGCCAAGTATACTAAACTATTGACATGGGTCGAAGATGAATCAGGTCCAATGATGGTGATCCCATTAACAAATGCGACCTTATGCTTCCGAAGAGAAGGAAGAGTTTGTGTGGGAAATAATTGAGGCTGTAAAACTACAGTTGATGTTACTAGATTGGGAGCAAGGACAGCCGTTCTGATGGATGGATATTGAGCTTATGGGTCCAGAGCCTACATGAAACTGCCCAAGGACTGGGGAGGGACGTGTTCCCTGGTGCTTATTCGTGTTCCAGCATTTGTGATTCCACAGAGTGACCTGAACATTAATGAATTTTCCCGAAAGCAGATGCCCATTTAAGAAGGAGAATAGCGCTTGAATTTCGCAGTCGAACAAAGAGGGAGAACTATTTCTCAGCAAAATCAATAGAAACCTTTGATGCTATTCCACATGAGCACAGGTTGTTCAGCCAGACTGCTGCAATATTCATGTCTATCTTTATGCCTGGCATCCAGACAATGGCAAATGCCAAATGGTTACAAATAACCAGATGGGAGCTTCTGCAGACTAACAACACTACCATAAAGGGATTCAATGCTATCAAGGAAGAATTGAGGGCCACAGGACTGATGACCCTGCAGAACAGATATATCCTTGACATGATCACAGCGATGGATGGAGGATTTTGCGCCAAAATCGAGCCATCATGTTGCATGTTCACACCTTCTCGCAATGGCGAGAATGGGACCTTGACAGAGGCCATAACGTTGTTGACGAAATTGCACAATCAGATGGAAGACAATGCAGAGCATATTACAGATGATAGTTGGTTTGTGTGCATTTTTTAATGGGTTCCGCAATGGATGGCAAACAACTTCAAGCTTCTTGGAGCTGTACTAGTGATGGTGATGTTTGGATTCTGTGTAATCAAGATAATAATTACACAGTGCAAGAAGACAGCAAAGAAGGCAGTAGGGATGAAGATCATGATCAATGTCGAATCAGGGTTTGGACCCAAGAAGTTGAAGATATCAGAAGATATATAGAGGCCAGCATCTTAGCACCTGAGGGAATGAAGTTCGTGCATCAGAGAATTCACAAGAAGTATGTGGGATGTTGGGTTTATTGTAATCCGAATGGACAATTCAGCTACATGACCTGGAGTATAGATGAACATGTAAAATCAGCAGGATCCCTGGACGGAGTAGTGAAGATATGGACCCTGAACAAGCACTTCTTCAAGAGAGGAAACCTAAATATGGAGAATACTGAGAGTGTGGTCGATGAATAAACCAGAGGGGGGAGTGTAAAGGAGCAGCCAAGTGCCCCTGATGGAAGTTCCGTCCACTTCATGCCTATATGCTGGAAGCCAAATATCATGCGATGCTTGACACCAGTAACTGTGACTATTCAGCGGAGAGTCTTCGAGAAAGGGTATCCATTAAGAAAACCTTATCTGGGGTACCCCTGAAGAGATGACAATCTCTTGGAAGAGGTCCCCGAAGCAATATGAGGATGAGAGAAAGAGATTTTGGATACGTCACAAGAGATGAGGGTGACGCACTGAGAAGAGTGACTGAAGAAGAGGATGTATAGTCCTTATAGAATCTGACGGCGAAGTAAAGAATCGAAAATTGCAAAGTGATAATGACACATGTGAAAAGCATTACAGAAAATACAAGTCGTTTGATAACTGTACAGATGCAGCAACGCAAGAAGACTAAGTGATCACAGAAGCTAGCGATACGCAGTGAATAGACTACAGGCGGTGCCGCCATTATATAGGAACTGGCCATCTGTGTCACAATTTTAGTAAGCTCAAAGTCTGTGGAGAAGATGGCTGAAAACTATGGTGCGGCAAGAAAGCAGCTGAAACCGTGGAAGATTCTGGAAAGGATGGCTGGCCTGTTGTTGAGGTTGAAGCAGCAAAGAATTGGTTATCTATTCCAGTAGACAATGAACGTGAGAAGCCAAAGCATATCTCATCAAGGTGCAAAGGAAGAACACCATGCCTGCCAAGTTCATTCATTTCAGATAATTAAATGCTGTAAATTGGGCCGAATCGTGGTCTCCTTTCATGTGAGCCAAGGATGGAAATAGGATTTCCAGAAGCAAGCTCACACTCCCTTATATTCTCAGAGGCAAGGATACTTAGCAAGGCCAAGTTCAAAGACTATCTTCATGGCAGAAGGCATGGGTGATGAGAGATGATGGGCTAATTGGGTGGGGGGTACAGTCAAGTCCACCTTCTGGCACCTGGGATAGAGCATTACGTGCTGCTAGTGTGCCGAATGTTCCAGGAGGGCACGAGCATGCCAACCAATTATAGAGGGCCATATAACAAAGGGCCTTATAGAGTGCTAGCCAATGATATGCTGTGTACCTGATAAGTGTTGAGGATGACTTGCACTAGGGGTGTGCATAAGTTGTCCACCTGACTGTAGAGACCCAATCACAGCCCAATCCCCTACAGAAAGTATACTTAGATGTTCCCCTTCAGCCTATCACAATCCCCTGTAGGTTTTTCTCAGTTGCCACGTAATATTATGTCACGTATGATGATTTTTCATTATAAAAGAATGCTTTTGCAAAATGTGTCGAGTTTGAATGGAGAAAGATAATGCTGTGTGGCGTCCGTTGATGTCTGTTGTAACTCCCTGCTTTAGACAATTGATAATAAAACAGCAAAAAGACTTTGCCTTCTTCCTGAGTTGGTTTAATTATTTGGTGTAAGAGTTACTTTGCATCCCAACTACTGCACGGCTGCTACCTATTTAAGGGCCATAAGCTCAGATGTTTGTTTGGGGAAGCGGAGGATGGTATGAGTGGTGCTAAGTCTATGTCTGTAATGTGTTTGATTTGTCTGGATGCATGTGGGAGCGGTGTGGGTGGTGGGAGACTCTGTGAGGTCGAGTAACTGTGAAAGGGATTGCAAAGACCATGGCACCCAGATTCGATTTTCCGCAGACTTTTGCTTGAAATCAAAAGGTCCATGGTGTTGCCAGCTGCATGTGTTGGGAAGTTGATGAGATGTATGGGGTCCTAAGTGGATGAGTGGAGTGAGGATACCATTTAGCATGGGATGGCTCCCTGCATGCGAACCCCTCAGGTTTGAAGTCGCTAAGGTAGATATTGGTGCATGGGGAGCTGTGGTTGTGAAGTCAGTCTAATTAGTGTGGAAGTCGGGATTGTGTGTTGGGGGTGGTGAATAAGGTCGATAAAGGTGGGATGTGGGTGCGATGGAGGGGAGCAAGTGTATTTATATGAATATAGGGCCTAAAGCATAGGCATTGTACAGAAAACAGAATTGCGGTACAAAATGTGTGATGAATGCAAAAAAACACATAAGTTAGCAGAAAGAAAGTGACCCTTAATTCAGGATTTTAATATCATTGTTCTGATGTATAAAGATGGGCACATTCTAGACTGGGTATGTACTCATGAAATATCCCTGTATGATTTTATGGAGTCACCTTGCCCTTGGTCCGATCACTACTTTGTTAAATTCTCAATGTCTACCCTTGACATTAAACTAAAAGTGTGTGCTGCCAAAGTTATGATAACCAGGCAGAATCTTCACATGGCCACCACAGACTCTATCTCCCCGCTGTTAGGTACTTTTAGCGAGAAGCATGCAGCTCTTTGTTTGTTTGTTTATTTAATATAGCGCAAGACCAAAACCCTCAGGTAACTGGGCGCGAGCATTACAAGAATATTTAAGAGACTTAGATACAGATCAATGCAAGGATACATATAAGACTTGGTTACAGGAGTAGGTAGTTGCATACAATGAGTGATACCAAAACCAGAACTGCGTATTGCTAAGCAGTAAGCTTAAGTAAGCAGTAAGTATTGCTAAGCAGTAAGCCATATTGGCTTACTGCTTAGCAATACGCAGTTCTGGTTTTGGTCTTAATTTGTGTCCCAAGTGGTCTTGTGACAATAGCCCGCCTGCACCTGAAACAACATTAAAATACCCCCACTAAATCCAAATCTGGATTTCTAAAAATTCATTTCTCTCCGAACTTCAAACCACACGGCAGTGCACTCCCGCTCCCATATTATACAATAAGTGATAAACAGTTGAAACAGAGGAATAGATGCGTTCATAAATTGGCAGTGACCAAAAAAATGGTCCCAAATGAAATTCCGAGATACAGGCAAAAGGATACCAGAATATGCATTTGGCAGTGGCAAGGCATAATAATCATAGAGGGCATTAGAGTAGGCAGGTGAAGGGTCAAAGGGGAAGAAAAGCGGTCAGGTTAAGTATCATTAGTTCGTAGCCAGGTGAGGACTTTACGTCTAAATCTGGAGTAGGGTTGGTCAGTTCTGAGATCTAGGGGGAGTCTATTCCAAGATTGGGAAGCTATGACCAGAAAGCTAGAGCTGCCGGCTGTGATCCTTTTGTACCTAGGAACCACGAGGGTAGAGGCATTGGACATTCTTGTGGGTCGGTCCGAGGTTCTCTTGTTAACTCTTTCTACCAGGTAGGGAGGCGCTAAGTTGTTGAGACATTTGGAGGTAAGAGAGAGGGTTTTAAGGGCAATCCTGTCTTTAATGTTAAGCCAGTGGATGCTTCTTCTGGATGCAGAGATATGATCTCTGTTTGGGATATTTAAAGCTGCTCTAAGGACATTATTTTGGAGACTTTGCAATTTATCGAGAATGTACTTGTTGGATCCTGCGTATAAAGCATTGCAGTAATCCAGTTTGGATAAAATAAGTGCATTGGCTAGTGTGATGCAACTGGTCTCAGATAGGAATGGTCTGCAGGTTCGGATCAATTTGCACGTATATGCTGTAGAGGATGCTAGAGCGTTAGTTTGCTTCTTAAAGGTAAGTGCCGAGTCAAGATAGACACCAAGGGTTTTGACTGCAGGCATCACTTTGATGACATTATTATCGATGTTGAATGAGGCATAGCTAGGGTCTACTTTTTTAATA
Organism: Ambystoma mexicanum; assembly: GCF_040938575.1. Lineage (NCBI taxonomy): Eukaryota > Metazoa > Chordata > Amphibia > Caudata > Ambystomatidae > Ambystoma > Ambystoma mexicanum. Next base: position 1,001,435,824 of record NC_090929.1, on the reverse strand, counting down.
GCCGTCTCTGAGCCTAAGATCAGTAGCTTCGTTTTGTCATCATTCAGGCAGAGGCCGTGGGATGCCATCCATGCCTGAATGAGGAGATATATCCTGTTTACTAAGGCCGAGTCTTCCAAGAAGTTGCCCGAAAGGGGGATGAGGATCTGAGTGTCATATGCATAGTTAGTGTAGGTGACACCCAGTCTGTCCAACTTGTCGAACAAGGGTTTAGTAAAGATGTTGTACATGGGAGGAGATACGCATGATCCTTGCGGAATACCACAGGCGACTTGTATGGGGTTAGCGGCTGCTAGAGGGGAGAAGACTCTCATTGTACGGTTCGCAAGGAAGGATATTGATTCTGCAAAGGATATTGCTAGTCATTATCATCAGATCTTAACCTCTGCATTAGACAGTATTGCCCCGCTAAGAGAACATACAATATGTAATACCATCAATAAACAACCATGGCTCCAGGCTGATCTGCACAAATTAAAATCTAAGAAGAACAAATGCTAAGCAATGGCAGAAAACCCTCACAGTAGAAGATAAGACCTTATTCCTGAAATGATAAGTAGGTTCAAGGAAGCTTTAGTTAAAGCAAAAAGAGATTATTATGAACTACAAGCTCTGATTATGTACTCTGCAAGCTCTGATTCTAAAGAGCTGTTTAAAATTCTCAGAGAGATGGAATCTCCTGATGTTATACCTCAGAATCCCATCCTCAAAAATAGGGATTGGTGTATTTCCATTCAGAATGCGCTGATGGAAAGAATACACATTCTGAAGCGTGCTTTTGATAAAAACAGACTACAGTTCCCACTCCTCCTAATTGCTGCACGGGTGGTGCAGGTGATATTCCATCTTTTGAATTCTGCACTGTGACGGAACAGAAGGTTGCAGGCATCACAGCCTCTCTCAAACCTACAATTTGTGAGGTGTCAAGGAGGCCCCTATCCAGCTGCTATTAAGAAGTGTGCTGCTCTGCTAATTCCAATGATCACCAATTGTATTAATGTTTCCTTTGGCTCTGCTTCCGTATACACATCGATTAAACAAGCATGAATAACTCCTCTGCTAAAAAAAACCTCTCTTGTCCCTGACCTAGCAACTAAATATTGGCTTATAACAAATGTTCCATTCTTATTGAAGATCATCAACAAGGTGGAATACCTACAGTCTTACCTAGAGAAACACAGTCTAATTGGTTGCAGACAATCTGGATTTAGAGCCGCTCATAGCACACAAACCGCCCTTTTATACCTGATATCCAGTGTGCTTCAGATCATAGATAAGGGTTGCATGGCACTTCTCATGCTATTAGATCACTCAGCGGCCTTCGACCTTGTGGATTATGATATTTTGATTGAGAGACTTCAAACTACAGCTAACTTCTCAGTTAATGCTGCACACAGAGTTCATTGTTTTTTATCTGGCCATTCGACGAGACTCTTGAGTGAATCTGTGGCAGCCACCCAAGTTGACTTGGTGTGCAGAGTCCCCCAAGGCTCTTGCCTATCACCTACTTTATGTAATCTTTTTACTAAACCTCTCTTTGACATCTTGGGCAGTCTTTGTGTACTCTATACCAATTATGTTGATGACACACAGGTCCTGTTACAGCTTAAAGGGGATTATAGTCAGGACTCTGCTAACATCAACAAAATCTACAATTATATTCAGAGTCGAATTGCATTTAATGGGCTGGCTTTAAATGAATCCAAGACAGAATTACTGATTGTGGGCACCCAGGAGAGATTGGGCAGGCTCCCACATGAAGTTAAAGTGTTTGTGATTGAAGGCTGGACCATTCCTGTGGCAGGGAAGGTTAAAACCGTAGAAGTTTACCTTGATGTCACTCTTTCCATGAAGGATCAAACCAATTACATAGTGTTTTACTTTATATTACCTAAAGCTGTAGTGCTGCCTAGACCCTTTTATTTCTAAGGTGAATTTAGCAGCATTGGCACGTGCTATTGTGGGCTCCAATATTGACTACTGCGGCAGTCTCTTTCATGGTTCCACCTTGAGTAACAGCAGTAAGCTTCAGGCACTGCAAAATGGTGCAGTCATGGTGATTAATCAACTGAATGGTAGGGGTTATGTGATGGAAGCTTGCTGTGCATTGCACTGGCTTCCTGTGAAGGAACGTTTGGGTTTCGAATTGCCACCATCACTCATATGTGTCTGTATGGCACAAGCCCTGAATATCTGAAGTCTTTCGAATTCTCTGTACATACACTGCGCTCAAATAGTACCGGCTTGATGGTAACATCTCAAATTCATCTTGAAAGAACGGGCAGATTGGCTTTCGGTTTGCTTGCTTCTAGCTCGTGGAATGATCTTCCTCCCGACTTCCGGGCAATGCGCTTATTACCACTATTTAAAAGATCTCTCAAGACCCTAATTTTCATATGAATTCTTTGACCATGCTTGACTCTTTATGTTTTGTTTTTTTGTCCTGTTTAGGCTTTGTTGTCAGTGTTTTTCTACTATGTGCTTCTCTATGTCCATGGGAAATAGATACAATAAATGCATGTTTCAACAAACAGAAAATTGCATCATAAAGGACTCCTTCAGGACAGTACGTCACTCTTTTTGCACACTTCTATGTTCTGCTACAAATGCACACGTGGTGAAATGACAAATATTTTATTTTTGATATACTAGGAATTATTTTCACAATTACATTTTCAGTCTGCACATTTGTGTATAATTTTAGATGGGAATGCCACAAGGTGCAGCCAAGTTAGAGGTTTCCCCCTATTTGTTGACATATGGAGTTTGTATTTTCGTCCCAAAATGAAATCTTGACATGTGGCAATGTTTCAGTACAAGGCTCCAGTGACAATGGAGGAGGGGGTGGGGGGCTGTCATCAGGAACAGGTGGGAAAACAAAGTCATCTGGGATGTTTAGCTCATATTGCATTTTCTATTCTGAAATAGGAAAAATAAAATAATAACATTGTATTTATGTTGTTTATGTGTGATGACTATTGTGTTTTTTTGTGTGAAAACAATTAAGACATTTCTGAAGTTGTCATGCAGTTTGCATTAAAATATATAATTGTTCATTCTATTTGTGTTGTATAATTTTAGTGTGCAATAAACAAAAAATAGCATGTTTAGGGCCAGATGCGGGTACACTTGGGCGTTGAAATACATGCACGATGTGATGTCATGAGTGAACTATCTAACATAAAAAAAGGTGTGCCGGATGCATGTGCTGTGCATTGGTGTGATTTCTGGTGCTATGACGTGGCCATCCCCAGTGTTAATGAATGGGAGTTGGAGGAAGAAATGTTGCCTGGTCCCCATGACTTCTCAGAGTCTGCTGGACTTTGATCCGAAATAGCCTTGTGCTCGAGGAATTTTTCTATTGCGAGTTGTTTGTGATCTCTGAGATGATCCAGGAAGACTTTGTATAGCAAAGAAGTTGATGACAGAATGGCAAGCAGTGCAAGTAAGGCAGTGTGCAATTGGATGTGACACCACTGTTCCGAACATAATAATGGTACTACCTTAATAACCATTGTCTTGCTAGGAACAGTAATGGCTCCATTGCAGGCTAGGTTTTGGTTTATGATGGTGGGCACTGTAGTGGGTGTTGATTGTTAACATTTTGAACTGCGTAGGCTCCATATATCAACCAATTGTTTGTTTATTTGGTGATTTTACAACATTGGCCAATGTAGTGGGTGTACAACTGTACCTGTTCAGCAGGGCCATAAAGTTGACCATGTGTTTGTGTTTTTCTAAGTATTTCTGGGATTTTGAGGATTTTAATGGTTTTAAATGTGTCCATGTGTTTGTGTTTTTCTACTCAACGTAACTGTAATAAATGATATGCTAGAGGGATTATATGGATATGAATGCTTTTGTTTTACGTTTCTCAAGAGTATGATGAACATGTTTTCATTAATTTTTCAATAAACTATATATACTTATTTACTGTCTTGATTGTTCACTGTGTTCTTAAAACGGTACTTTGCGCATGTTTTGTAGGTTTCTGTAAGATGGCAATTGGGTTTGAGAAGATATTTGTGCATCTACTGGGTACATGAATTCCTATTAGCAGCCTGGCAGGGGGGAGGTCAGCCAATGAAGTGGCTAGGAACGCGGGCTTGAACCGCTGGTGATAACCCGCATTCCATGCTGTCTGACGGCCGGCTCCCCCGCCACCATATGTCACTTTTTTGTTTGTTTTTTCTCACCCTCCCACCCCCCAATCCCCCAATCCCCACTAACCTTATTTCTCCCTGGCTCCCACTGGCTGCCATGGAAAGGGAAGAGGGGGTCCGTACGGAGCCCTGCCGTCACTTGTCATGGTGGCCATCTTGGAAAAGTATTTTCCTTTGTTCAAAGGGACGAGCGCTGAGGAAGTGGTGAGATACCACAAAAGCTTGCAAAATAAATGACTTTGTTAGCCTAATTAAGGTACCCACTTGTTTTTTTCACTTGGATCAACCATTAACTAACAGAGTATTTCTCCTCCTTTTTGTCAAGAAGTTGGGCATCAAGAACCCAGTATTGCTGTTTGCAACAGGACTCACATAGGCTGCAGCGGACTTTTGAGGTGGGTGCCGGAAATACGCACCAGGGGACTGTGGCAAAAATCTGCGTAAAGACACTGACTATACACTGGGTGATTATGCAACCTAAGAGAGCACACTGAGCATGATGTATGTTTTCATTCTTTTACCCTCTGGGAAATGTCTATTGTTTGGTTTTTGAAATGCAAATGAAAAGGAAAAGAAAGTATTGATACCAGCAGCACGTAGCCTATATTTCCTTTGATCCTAAAATTCAGAGCAGTAAATCAATAGATGTTTCACCGATTCTAGGTCTGTCCTATTACATACTGTGCACCTCCGTTCCGATCAGGGGATCCCTACTCTAGAACCCCAAACCTCATAAGTAGGTGCCAGGTTAAATTGAATTCTCATATATTCTGCACGTAGATATGTATTGGAGAACGCCTCAAGGTAAGTCGGCACAGCTTTAATCGGTAACTCACCTTTCAGGTAATCGAGACAATTACTTTTAGTTGCCAAATTTCTAGCATTCTGAAGCCTATCCAACTGGAATATTGCAATCTTAAGTATCTTGTTTAACATATCCTCTCATACTGAGGCAATTGTAAAGCCAACCTTTTTTCCCAAATGTTCCACTCAGTCATTATCTCAGTGAGCAGGCTATTTTTAGATAACCTCTACACCTTTGAAGCATCAAGCAATAGCCGTTTATGTAGGATATTTTCTTCAGCATTAAAGAATTTCCAGGCACAACTCAGCCTTTTGTAGGTTGTTACGGCTATCATCAAACTAGTGAAACACTCATGCCTCAAGTACTTTAAAGGTAGATGTTTCGGTAAAGTCATCATAAATTTGAGGCAGCTAGCCTCAAATTTGTCTAGCACAAGCTTATTTTTGTTTGTGCAAATTTCGACTGCATGGGAGCGTTTTTGCTACACCTTTCGCTCTATATGCATCCACTACCCCCTTTATCAAGCATCCCACATGCTGTTTAGCAAAATGTTTTATCCCACGTACTCGTTGGCGTGCTACAACCCCAAGAGCCTCAAAATGTGCTCGTCATACAAGATAGGGGTCTATTAGAACTTCCAAGTGCATTTGGAAGTGTGGCTGTTTGGCTGAGTTCCCTGTCTGCTCCACTGCCTGCCAGCTTGACTGTGTCGTGCTTTTCTAAAAGGTTTTCAAGAGGAATCCTGAATGCTGCTGAAACGCTGAAGGCGTATGACCTCATCTTTAAAGTAATTTTGAACCTTGTGAACTTTAACTTGTGAGAGACTGCAGGTTTCCCGCGGCCTCTGCAGAGAGCTTGTGAAGGGACGGCATTTTTCTTTCTCGCGCTCATATTTCCCTTCTCTCTTTGCAGCTCCGCCCTCTTGCCCGCCCATTGTTGCAGCCACTTCCTCTTTAGCACGGGTGCACGCTCATCTCACGCGTGCATCCGAAGTGCATTTGGAAGTGTGGCTGTTTGGCTGTTCAGGTGGGCGGTGAGTGAGGGGGCACGCTTTCAAGGGTTAATTTTTTTCGATTGTACATGTCTTTACACGTTGTATTTCATAAAGGAGAAATCTGTTTGATGTATGTACTGGCTGCTTAGAAGTAAAAAAACACACTTTCATTGTGCATTGAAGCAATTGCTTGTACGTCCATGGTTGCCTTGTTGGTCAGGTGAATTGAGAGTTGCAGATTGTATATAACATCCGCGAGAGTAGCGTATCAAGTGATTCTCAAAAGGCGAAAGAATCAGCTGTTTCTAACCTGACTGAGTCTTAAACTATGGTTAAAAATCTGAGAAGTGGGAAACGTTGTCTCAAAAGACTTGTCGGAAGAGTCCGTAAACCAGGCAACAAAAAAAAAGGGAGGAGTGGGGTGAATGCTGCTGCTAAAATTGAACTCCCCCATAATATGATGCCATGCAGCATCTTGCCCAACTCCTCTACTTATACTTGTACTCAGAAGTTAGACTCCCATATTGTAGAAATTAGATACATCAAAGGACAAGGGTCTCGACTCTAATGACGGCCACATATACCCCATAAATCCAATGTCCAACGTCCCAATCAATGACAATTCACTCTTAGGTGCGGCTGGTGATGTGTCTGTTCTTTTTCCGTCTGACACATCTCTAGTGGCCCTGGCAGTATTGGCAGAGTTACATAGTCTTACACAACTATCTAATGGCCCATCGCCACCAGCCTCAAGATCACATGGAATTAGAGAACAGGTTCACTTTCATGCTGCAATTGCGGCCAATTTGAAACAGCTCAAAGAGAACGGGAAAAGAGATTTGATTCTAGCAACAAATAGCATTAAGCAAAAGGCTAGCTCCCCCTCACATGAGCTTTCTGGTTACCCTAGGGATATAATTTACCCACAATCCCCTGCCTTAGGCTTTGATCCACATCAGCACAAAGGTCCAACCAACCATATACGTCTACCCAACTCATCTCTACCACTATATCCACTGGAAGATACCTTAGTAGACCTCAATCAACCGGAGCTTCAAAACTTTCCTGTATTGACTAGGATCTTGAACCTGCTTGATAAAGGGCATGAATATACCCATGGCACTATAAATGCATTAAGCACCTCTCATTCAGAAATTTCGAACAGGCTAAGAATTGAAGGGTTCATGATGGCTCAGGAAAAATTCCATACATTTTGGGCGACCCAACTGATCAACGGACAGCATTGTGCTCAAAATTCTCATATGTCTTCACCATCCCACACACATGAGCAGTTTACACAAACTAACTTAATGACTGATGTAGGGAGTACATCGCAGAAGATATTTGTGAAACCACGCATCAACAAAATCCTCCCGTTGACAGGCGTAGCCTAGCCTCTGTGCCTGACTATCTAGAAATTGCCAAACTGCAGCACAATCACATATTGGTTTTGGAAAATATTCTTGTGGCAGCCAATCTGGTCCCACCCGAGATATTGAGGGCCGAACAGTCTGGAAGCCCGGTAACAAAGGTGCTATCTGCTAATGACATGCCAGATAGTCTGTCTGCCCTACCCAATTTGATTGATCTCAATGTGGCCTCTCACGTGGTATCACAATTAGCTCTTGAAGTCCTCCCAGATAAAAGTGGCACACAACAATCGACTTTCTTTATGTCTCGTAAAGCCAAAGAATTATATGCAAGAGCACAGAAAAGGCGGACACAGGCAAATGCCCAAACCTCAGATACTGACAATGCAGATACGATAACAAAAAAAATCTAAAAATTTGCTTACTAAAAACCAAGCTGCATGATGAAAGTTTTTCACCAAATACCGGCCTTACATAATCTGGTCTCTGAGGATATAGACTGGATTAGATTACCTCACTCGCCCAATCATCGCATGATCTGTACGTTCCAAATGTCTATAATTGCTTCTCTTCTCTTCTCTAATTTGGAACTATCACAAAGACCTTGAGCTACTAGACTATAAATTGTTTGCCTGCTTCTCAATGGAAGAGGCTACAAGCTTTATTGACTTTCAATCGCCTGTGTTAATGCAAGAGACAAATACTAACTCAAGGGATTTCCAGCTGGCAAAGCTGAATGAAAAAATAAGAGTAGAATCCGAGTCAGTAGCACAGATATTAAATGGCCTTGCCTGGCTGGAACCCTTGATGAAATCCATACTTAATGACATACCACTGAAGGAAAAATCATAAAATAATGTCTTTGTGCTGAATTCATGGAATTGCTGTGGTTTTAACAATCTTACCTTGTGGTTTAGAAAGCTGTCTTATAATAAACACCCGGCAATACTTATTTTGCAAGAAACTATGGGCAATGTCAGACGTTCACTTGGAAGGGTACTCTGCATTTTTTAACCATGCCGAAAAGGGGTTAATTGGGAGACCACGGGGTGGTCTTGCCATCTTTGTGAAAAATGTGAATTGCATGAAAATACACCGGGTGTATTCTACTTCTGAGATGCTGGCTATTGAAGTATCCTCTTGCAGAGTATTGTGTGATCCTCTCTTAATTATATCCTTATATTGGAACTCTAATGCAATTCACATTGATGGAATAATTGTCAGATTGAATACTCTATTGATGGATGTTGTTGCTGAAACGCCAAATGTGCAAATAAGACTAGGTGGCGACTTTAATTCTATATTAATGACAAGCAACCATCAGAGTGAAATCCATAATTATCACTATGCAACTGTATTGCATGAGAGAGGACAATTGTGGTTAACATTTTTCGAAGAGTGGGATATGCAAATTATTCCATTTAACTCTAATGTTTCCACAGTGACCTGGTCTCGGGGTACGAACTCGTCTACAATAGACTATGTCAAGTAGGCTGGCCAGGACAGCTTCTCCATGTTCAATAAGGGGCCTGACTTTGAGTGACAACTGTCTGTTTGAGTGCTCTATTGAGCTGATGTTGCCAGAGTATAAACTCCTAAAATCCTTGGTTTTACCAGAAATTGATTGGCATGCTCTATCTATCAGGTGGAATCCGGTACTTTGTAGGCAACTCAACTTCCTAGTTAGTCGGGATGTCGTAACCAACCTTAACTTGATGTCTGCAGGTGAATGTAGGTCTCGTGACCTTATTAACGAACAGATGATTTGTGACCATCTTAACTATTTGGCATCTTTGAAACCTCCTACACACATTGATGACTCACTTGTGTTATTCAATTCCGCTATTGCTAAAAGGAAAAGACAGAAAAATGTTGCGATCCGTGCTTCGCTAAAGTTCTCAAAGAATGCAATGGATCATATAATTGACAAAAAGGCAATTATGGTAAAGTATAAAAATGATATTAAAATCCTGAAATTCGACATTTACCTAAAAAACTATCAAAAAATGATTGGCCTTTTAAAGACCAGAAAAACATGTGAAGTCTGGGCTATTCTAAGAGACCCTTTAGCGAAAGCTCCGGTTGCAATGCATTCAGCTGTGAGTGGGGAGTCCTGGGTTGAGTTTTTCCGAAACAAGTATGCTCTGCCACAGAAGTTCAAGCACAGTAACCTGCAAGCCTTAGTAGCAGACTTACCAACTAGATGTCCTTGGGGAGTGGAAGAAATTGAGTTGGTGATTAGGAATTTGAAAACTTCGAAAGCGGCAGGTCCAGATGGAATTCCACCCTGCCTCCTAAAAGATGACCCGAAATTATGGGCTGCATGTTTGAAACGTCGATATGAGTACTTGTTTCAAACACAAAACTTTCCAGCCTCTTGGTCTTCGGCTACAGTGATTCCTCTGCATAAAAAGGGATCTATCAATGATCCGGGTAACTTTAGACTGATAGCGCTGATTGATGTGTCTGCAAAGGTCTTCGCCTCATTAATTCTTAGAGAGCTTAATGAATTTATTTCCACCTGGCACATCCTATCACGTTTTCAGACCGGATTCAGGAAGGGGATAGGCACCCAATTGAATGCAACTATTTTAGCGCATTTACTGCTAGCCTCTTGCAAGGAGCATAATGGTCCGATTTATATGGCACTGTTAGATCTTTCCTCAGCTTTTGATAGCGTCATCAGGGAGATTCTATGGAGATTCCAGCACACATCATTGGCATGATTGCCCTTTTGCATAATAATACTAATTACAGGGTGAGAATCTATCACACTGGGCTTTTAACAGACCCTATATTTACATATATAGGAGTAAAACAAGGGTGCAATTTAGCGGCCATCTTATTCAACTTGTACCTTGCCGATATTGACAATCTATGGTCACACTCTGATTCCTTTCCGGTCAAATTAGGGGATTTGCATATCAACTGCCTTGCTTTCGCGGATGACGTGGTCCTCTTTGACCGGACTCCTTTTGGGCTTCAAAATAAATGACATAATTTTTCTGTGTTCTGTGACAAACATAATCTGATGATAAACCCAGCGAAATCTAATATTCTTGTCTTTACTAACAAAAGAAAGAGTACATCGTACCGATGGCAAACCAACGGGATTTCGATCTCACAGGCTTTGGGCATGATCTATTTAAGCTATAACTGTACAAATACCGATTCAATAGCGAAATGGAAAACAGCAATTTCCATTAAAACATTGCCCTTGATTGCCCAGATGAAGATACTACATCAGAAGGTCTGCAAGTTTTCTCTAATGCCTCTTATTGAGTTTTACCATCTTAAGGTGGAACCTATTATTCTTTATGGCTTAGACTTATGCACTTTATCTATTGGTTCAGTCTTGAACACCACTCAAGGTATGATATGGAAGAAAGTTTTGCACTTACCTATCTCTCTACTGAATTCCATTATCCCCCATGAATTTCTAATTTTGCAAAAATGCTACAACCAATGAAGAATTCATTATATGATGACTTGGCTGCTATGATAGTGAATGGCAAACCAAAAACTTTGCACCTTGCCTCTAAATTGCTACAGCATAGTCTGGAAATGATTGCAATGCACACACATGACTTGGTAGGTCGTCCTCAGATTGTAAAAAATAAATTGTACCAACATGACTGGGCAAATACTTCATCAGATTTGGGAACTACAAATCATAAAAGGAGTATGCTAAGTTTCACCATAAACAGACACCCTATCTCTTATATATTAGGCAGATTCCATGCCACAACGTAAGAACAATGTACATGCGCTTTAAATTGAATATTTTGGCAACCAAAGTCTGTATGAAACATTGGAAAAATACTAGTGGGACGCCATATGATGAAAGTTGTAGATTCTGCAAACATAATGTATCCGAAACCTTGAAACATCTTGTTCTAGACTGTGTTTATTTTGAAAATGACAGCCAGAAATATTTTGGTGTCTATGTGAACATTGACTCTGGCATTAAGTTAGAAAAATTATGGTCACAATGTATGTGGGGTTATAGGAAACCACTGTTACTTGCGCTGTTTCACTTTTTGACAAATCTAGACAACCTTTGAAGGTGTAGGCCTATCGGATCTATGCAATAGCCTTATCATCCTACCATGAGTTGTCTGTACTTGTGAGCATCAATGATTGTTAAGAAGATACAAGTAATTGGACATCGGATAACAAGGTCTCGATGCATATATGAGTGTGAAACAAGGCTGCATGAGAGCACCTGGTTGCCAGTCAATCTAATATTGACCTTTTGATGTGGGATTGAGACGACACACTGCGTAGCAGCAGTGTCTGAAATCGATGTTAGTAATAATGGAAGTAAATTACAGTAAAGGAACAAGAATTGATGCAAAAAGATATCAATTTGTATGTGTTGCATCAATGACAGGCAAACGTATATCCAAAATTGACAAAATATCATTGTGTAGGTGTTACTTTTATCGAATTATTTCTGTTTTTATATGTATGAAATCTTATTCTTTGTAATTGTGATTGTTGAGTTGTATGTGTTGTAAAGAGGATTCATCAAAAGCAACATCAATAAAAAAAAAAAACTTCCAAGTATTTGTATTCATAAACTTGCTCAATAATACCGCCATTCACATACCATTTGTACTGCTTCACTACATTTTTGGAGGGCCTCCCAAAGACCATAATATTTGATTTCTTGGCGTTGATCTTTAAATGATGACTACAAGCAAACACGACAGCTCAGTCAAATGTTTTGGCTCCTTTCTGGCCTGTCAGTTCGGTCTCTGAGGCAGGTCCCTTCTGCAAGTGTCTGCACTTGCCCTTTTTGAGGGCACTTTGATCCCACTGCACAATGAGCAGCACCACCACGCAATCTTGATAATCAAGTGACTATACATCTGGACTTGGTGAATATGTTTGGTCGTGCATGCATGTGAAAAAACAAAACGCCACATTTTTTGTATGCACGTAAGCGAATCAACATATTGAATAAACTGTCCACAAATGGTGCACCCTTAACACCACTAATAAGAGGCCCGCGGTGGAGAGGCCTACCGGGAAATCTCCCGATGTTCTTATTAGGGCAGTACAGGCATGCTTTCACCACACTGCCAAACAATGGGCTTTAAAGCGGAGGATTTACTTCAATAAAGGCGCTTGAGGTAAATATTCCACTCCAATGTAAAAAAGCGGTGCATTTACTGTCAGCAGAATTCGCACACACTGTATACTTATCAAATCCCCAAAGGAGTTCTATGGACTTCAAAAGGGGGGCTTATGACCACAATGACGCCATTTGTGGTCTGGTGGTAAACATGCCAGAATTAGTGGTGGGAAGATTAATTGAGTTACTGTCAAAACATTTTGGTAGAAGAATCATCTCTATAGTTTACTGCACTGCCACACTTGTACAAAGGCCCCATGTATGACATTTAATGCCTCAAAAGAGACCTGACCAGAAAATAGTATTGCCTATTTACACAAGGCCAGGATCCAAAGGAAATATGTTCTACTTCTGATGTATACGCACATCGGGATATATATATATATTCAGTAAAAAAACTTTGTTAAAGGGATGTTATGGTTAAGTTGCGTTACTAATAACCTATGAAATTCAGTGAAAAAACTTTGTTAAAGGGACGTTATGGTTCCAAGTATAACCGAAAAACCCTTGAAATTCACCAGTTATGGTAAGCTAAGCAACCATAACTCGCGCCACCACCGTGTACTGCTAAGACTAACACCCACAACATCAAAGATGACATCACAAATGTCATTGATGACATCACTGATGACATCAAATGTCTGGCTCACTCTTTTTTCTTTTGCTGACATATCTAGGCCACATGGTTTTCTTCAGTAACAGTCAGAAACTAAAAATTGTATTTTATTTGTAGACGTATCCTACAAGTAGGTTCTTATAGTAATTCCCTTAGAGTCCAGTCACATCATATGAAACATATACTTAGGGGAAGACACAAGATTTAAAGACAGCATTATTTTCATGCAAATAAATGATTTCTCTGTTTCAAAGCTGCTATTTACCCTATGTATATGTATATTGGTATGTGTTCTTGTCTCTTTGTGTTTTGTCTATAGTAATGCAATTATGTAATATATGGGTTTTATTAGCTACTTATTACATATTTCACAGTACTCAAAAATCTATTAAGAAAACAATTATCATTTCATTATTCAACATATTAACATTACGAATATTATACCTTCATCTTGTACGCTGCACACAATTCTATGTTTCTGCATTAGTAGCTTAGTATACTAGATAGAACCCCATAATAGAATGCTATTTATATCAATGCATCGTTCAATGCACTAATTAGGGTATGATATGTATTGCAATGATCCTTGACACTTTTTTCGCAACATTGTAATAAGAATCCCTTGTACACATAATTCATGAAAAGTACATACACATGTGATGCCATCAGTGATGTCGTCAATGACATTTGTGATGTCATCTTTGATGTCGTGGGTGTTAGTCTTAGCAGTGCACGGTGGTGGCGCGAGTTATGGTTGCTTAGCTTACCATAACTGGCGAATTTCAAGGGTTTTTTCGGTTTTACTTGGAACCATAACGTCCCTTTAACAAAGTTTTTTCACTGAATTTCATAGGTTTTTAGTAGCGCAACTTAACCATAACGTCCCTTTAACAAAGTTTTTTTACTGAATTTCATAGGTTTTTAGTAGCGCAACTCAACCATAATGTCCCTTTAACAAAGTTTTTTTACTGAATTTCATAGGTTTTTAGTAGCGCAACTTATCCATAACGTCCCTTTAACAAGTTTTTTTACTGAATTTCATAGGTTTTTATTAGTGCTACTTAACCATAAAGTCACTTTAACACATTTATTTTTACTGAATTTCATAGGTTTTTATTAGTGCAACGTAACCATAACGTCCTTTTCAATGGAGGAAGACCACTAGCATCCTAGGTTCTCAAAGTGGGAACCTGGGGTGGTAAAAAAAAGATTTTTCTTCCCAAACCGGGACGCCGCAGGCAGGCGTCCCGGTGTAGGAAGGAAAATCTTTTACCAAGATGGACACCAGGGCAGGGAAAAGGAAGGTAGGGTGTATAAAGGGAACACAACAGGGAATCGGCGGGAGGTCGGGAAGACCAGGAGAGAGACACGGGGCATGAGCAGGGGGTGGAAAGAAGGGAGACACGGGGCATGAGTGGGGGGTGGGGGGGAGAAGGGAGACACGGGGCATGAGCGGGAAAGAAGGGAGACACAGGGCATGAGGGGGGGGTGGGTTGGGGAAGAAGGGAGACACGGGGCATGAGAGGGGGGTGGGGGTGAACAGGGGAGACACGGGCCATGAGCGGGGGAAAAGGAGGAAGACAGACACGGAGCATGAGCGGGGGTGGGGGTGAACAGGAGAGACACGGGGCATGAGCGGGGGTAGGGCAAGGTGGGGGTCCCACCCCCGCTCATGCCCCGTGTCTGCCCTGTTCCAACAGTGCAGACACGGGGCATGAGCAGGGTGTGGGGGGTAAGAAGGGAGACATGGGGCATGAGCGGGGAGTGGGGGGGAAGGAAGACACGGGGCATGAGTAGGGGGTGGGGGGTAAGAAGGGAGATACGGGGCATGAGTGGGGGGTGGGTGGAATAAGAGGTCAACAAGGGGCATCATAGGAGGGGGGGCAAGAGGAAGACACGGGGCAGGGGGTGGGAGGGAACAGGAGGAAGACACAGGGCATCAGCGAGGAGTGGGGGGACAGGAGGAAGACACGGGGTATGAGCGGGGGGTGGGGGAACAAGAGGTCAACAAGGGGCATCATAGGAGGGGGGACAAGAGGAAAACACGGGGCATGAGCGGTGGAGGGGGGCAACAGGAGAGAGACACGGGGAATGAAAGGGGATTGGGGGTACAGAAGACAGACACGGGGCATGAGCAGAGGGTGGGGGCAACAGGAGAGAGACACGGAGCATGAGCGAGGGTGGGGGGCACAGGAGACAGACACGGGGCATGAGCGAGGGGTGGGGGGACAGGACACGGGGCATGAGCGGGGGAGTGGGGAGAACAGGAGACAGGCACGGGGCATGAGCGGGGGGAACAGGAGACAGATACGGGGCATGAGCGGGCGGTGGGGACAACAGGAGACAGACACGGGGCATGAGCAGGGGGTTGGGGGGCAACAGGAGACGGACACGGGGCATGAGCGGGGTGGATGGGGGCAACAGGAGACAGACACGGGGCATGAGCGGGGGTGGGGGGGAGGGAGAGAGACACACGGGGCACGAGCGTGGGGTGGGGGGGAGGGGAGAGACACGGGGCATGAGCGGGGGGTGGGGGGAGAGAGACACAAGGGGCATGAACGGGGGGTGAGGGGGGAGAGAGACACACGGGGCATGAGCGGGGGTGGGTGGGAGCTCTAGAGACACACGGGGCATGAGCGGGGGGTGGGGGGTTTTGTATGTCAGGAGACAAACAAAAACAGGGACATGAGTTCGTGTGGCAGATCCCGCTCCTCGGCCCTCCGCTGGCCACCGTGTGCGATGGCGTGAGCGGGGGGCTGGAGGAACAGGGGAGACACGGAGCAAGAGCGGGGGTGGAGGGGAGGGAGAGAGACACATGGGACATGAGCGGGGGGCTGGGGGGGAGGGAGAGAGACACACGGGGCATGAGCGGGGGTGGAGGGGGACAGAAAGGACACAGGGGCATGAGCGGCGGGTGGGAGGAACAGGAGACAGACATGCTCCTGCTGACCTGACAAAGCCTCTCATGCGGGAAGGAAAGATGGCGGGCGTCTCTGAAGCCAGACGCACTGCACGCTTTCACCGCATCCAATGAGAAAGCACGTCAGATGTCTGCGGACATCACGCAAGCTGCTTGTCCAATCAGCGTCCTGTCCGCGGAACAAACAGGGAAGTGTGTCCGCGAAGCGAACACAGATATCACTAATTTGTTTTTACCTACTTTTTGGTCATTTTAACAAAAACCTACTGGACGAATTTTCACCAAATTTGCCAAAGCACGCTTTCGGGACCAAGCCGCTGCTCCTGGTCCAAATTTGGTGAAAATCCGTCCAGCGGGTTGGGCTGTAGGCGCAAGCACAATTTTATTCCCATTCAGTTTATGGGAAAAAACAGAAATTTTGGGACCTCCCCTATAACTTTTCCTCCCCTGGACGAATCCTCACCAAACTTTGCAAAAAAATTCAGAGTGGGCCATACACTTCTTTTTCCAAAGTTCGGTGAGGATTCGTCCAGAGGGGGCAGAGTTATAAGCCGCCCAAAAAGTGCTCTTCCTATGGAAACAGCAACTTAACCATAACTACATGGCCACTACCGTGGCCATGTCATATATATATATTCAGTGAAAAAACTTTGTTAAAGGGACGTTATGGTTAAGTTGCACTGCTAAAAACCAAGGAAATTCAGTGAAAAAACTTTGTTAAAGGGACGTTATGGTTCCATGTAAAACCGAAAAACCCTTGAAATTCGCCAGTTATGGTAAGCTAAGCAACCATAACTCGCGCCACCACCGTGCACTGCTAAGCCTAATACCCAGGACATCAAAGATGACATCACAAATGTCATTGCTGACATAACTGATGACATCACATGTCTGACTCCCCCTTTTTTCCTTTCCTGACATATCTATGCCACATGATTTTCTTCAGTAACAGTCAGGAACTAAAAATTGTAAATGTACTATATTCGTAGACTTATCCTTCAAGTATGTTCTTACAATAATTCCCTTATGGTCCAGTCATATCCTATGAAACACATACATAGGGGAAGACACAACCTTGAAAGACAGCAATCCTTTTTGTGAGTTAAAATTATCAGTAGATTTATCAGCACTTTCTTTTAGTTTTGATGTTTTTTTATTACTGTATTTTCCCTGTATATACTCATATTTTTATATGTTGTACTCCCACTATTTTCCTTAGGGGCCAGACACATCATGTGATATATATAGATAGGGTAAGTAACAGCTTTGAAAAAGAGCAATCATTTCTCTGCATAAAGGTAATCAGTTAGGTTATGAACACTTTCTGCTACTATTGCTGTTTTTTTTTTTTACTTCAATTCCCTTGTATATATTCATATTTGCATGTGGTTTTGTCTCTTTGTGATTTGTCTATAATAATGCAATTATGTAGTAAGTGGGTTTTATTACCTACTTATCACAAGTTTCACTGTACGCAAAACTGTAATATGAAAACAGTTATCATTTCACTATTCAACATGGCAAGATTATGAATATTGCACCTCCATCGTGTATGCTGCACACAATGCCTATGTTTCTACAAGAGTACCTTAGTATACTGGATAGAACTTCATAATAGAATGCTATTTATATCAATGCATTGCTTAATACACTGAGTAGCACTTGATATTTATTCCAATAATCTTGGAATAACATAACAATCCCTTGTACAGACTTTTCATGAAAGGTAAATGCACATGTGATGTCATCAGTGATGTCATCAATGACATTTGTGATGTCATCTTAGAGGTCCTGGGTGTTAGGCTTAGCAGTGCACGGTGGTGGCGCGAGTTATGGTTGCTTAGCTTACCATAACTGGCGAATTTCAAGGGTTTTTCGGTTTTTCTTGGAACCATAACGTCCCTTTAACAAAGTTTTTTAACTGAATTTCATAGGTTTTTAGCAGCGCAGCTTAACCATAACGTCCTTTTAACAAAGTTTTTTCAGTGAATTTCTTAGGTTTTTAGTAGCGCAACTTAACCATAACGTCCATTTAACAACGTTATTTCACTGAATTTCATAGGTTTTTAGTAGTGCAACTTAACAATAATGACTTTGACTTTATATACATGTCATATGGAACTGACTGAATCTCTTCTACTGTACTTGATGTCCGCAAACTCATTTAATGTTCGCGGACATGTTCCAAGAACAGTACCACTACCTAAAAACTCTGGGGGGGTATGTTTGATTGTTATATCATAACATAGGAACATTTAGCACATTCAAAAAGGAGCACACAAACACATTATATGTACTAATACATACGAAATGTAACCCACATATATACCACAAGAAGATAAATTGGCTTCCAACATAATTACCTCACAAACACGACAGAACTGAGAACAAGAGCAGAGCCACTGAGTACATAGGACATATCTTACCTGAAATAGTAAGTGTACTTAATTTTATTCATATATTTATAAACTTTCTGTATTAGATAAAAAAATATATTATCTTTTTTTTTCTCACAGAAACGTCTAGTACTCTGGAATGGCTAGAGGAGCATTTCTTACATGAAGAAATGTCACAAGATAGTGAAACTAATGGTAAACACTTTATAATATAAACCATTTAATTATTATTATTTTGTATAATTTAAAATATATATATATTTTTTTGTACAGAGCATACCAAAATAGAAAATACTTCAGAAAAACCTGTTATGGAAAACACTTTTCACAGTATAGAAGAAAAAATTGATTTATTGTTGACTAATTTTAATAATTTGAAAACTTTTGTGGAAGATCATTTTAAACCAAAAACCTCGTACCATTGCCCCACATGTACTTGTCCCTCCTCACCATATCCCAGTCAATTATCCCCAAACCCTCTCCATAACCCAAAACGTTTTGATGAGACTTCCATCCCTTCTTCACCTAATAACAATCATGTTGAAACCCCTAATTCTCCTGTTTTTGTTTCTGTTTCTGCCTCACCTTCTCTGTCATAAATTATTAATGTATGTTAAATAAAGTTTAATTTTTATATTGTGTTGTAAATAGTTTCGTTTTTTTTTTAAAAACAATGTAGGTGTCCACGGACAGTGCAGGTGTTCTGAAATGTTCGTAAATAAACGAAAATGGAGGTGTCCTGAAGAACACTATACCTGTTCGTACTGTTCGCTAGCAAGTTCAAACTGTTCTAAGAACACATGAGGTGTCCTGAAAAGTTCCTAAAAAATAAAAAATTAAAGTGTCCTAAAGAACACTATATCTGTCCGTAGTGTTCGCTATCAAGTTTAAACTGTTCTAAGAACACAATTGGTGTCCTGAAATGTTTGTACGTAAACGAAATGGAGGTGTCCTGAAGAACACTATACCTGTTCGTAGTGTTCGCTAGCAAGATGAAACTATTCTAAGAACACACGCGGTGTCCTGATTTGTTCATAATTAAACAAAAATGGAGGTGTCTTAAAGAACACTATACCTGTCCGTACTGTTCCCTAGCAAGTTTAAACTGTTCTAAGAACACACGCAGTGTCTTGAAATATTCGTTTCAAGTGTGACGCATTTTTAATTACTTCAGGACCCAAACAGTGTCCGTAGAACATCAACGCGCATGCAATAACCAATCTCCGTGCATTTGGTGTCCTGCGGACATGCGCTTCCTTCGCGGACTTGTTCGCAAACGGATCATATGACCGCGCCCACGCTGATCGCGTGTTCTGAATGCGGACACTGTTCGTGTCCCCGAACAATTTAAAAGTACATTTTCAATTAATCCATAATATTTGTCAATAAAATCTCACCATGGCACAAGTCCCACATAGTAATCCTGAGTTTCTACATACCTTTTGAAACTTTTCGAACTTTTTTTTGTGTTTGATCTGTCCGCGGACAGCGCGCATGTAACACCCCTATAAAAGACCACGCCCTAGAGCTTATTCTCATTGTGTTTCTGGCTATTCTTCAGAACACAGCGATTTTTGCTGCCACCTGCAGATTACACCATCATCGAGATGGCATCCCTGGCTGCTGAACTGCCACCTGGTGCTGCACCTGCTTCAGCACCACCCCCACTCCCTCCACCACCCCCATCTCCCCAAGGGCCTGACGAGGGGAACAGGAGTGAGGATGCAGAGTAGGAAGAAGAGGATGATGAGAATGAGGTAGAGGAAATCCCTACTACCCGCACTAGGCGTGAGTCTTGGGTGTGGCGGTTCTTTACCATTCATGGGAATGGTCCTAAGGCTTGTGCGAACCGTGTTACCTGCAATGAGTGCAAAATGATACTCAGTCGCGGGAAGCATGGTAAGTACAGCTTTGGGACCACTACTATGAAGCGACACCTGAGGTCATTTCACTCTGGGGCTATTTGCAGGGTTGTACCTTGCGAAGAACGTAGCAGGTTGATTTCCTCTACTTCATCCTCTGTTTCTGATCCTGTCACCACAAGGACCACCTCTCTGGGACAGCGTCTTCCTCAAGCTGCCTCACAGGCCATACAGAATGCTGATGACCCTTACCTTTCGAGGGTCACAGTTGTATGTATGTACTGTGACACAGTACTCTGCAGGGGGGAGCGACTTCGTAGTGCTTTTGAGACTATCGTCTCAGAGCACGAGAAGATCTGCTCACTACCCAAATAAAACCCACTCTACATCTTTCTCTCTCAGCTCGCCCTTTCTTATCCCTGTGGTTGGTGCCCCCCCTTTACCTTCCTTTCCCCTCCTCTCCTAGTGTGTCGTGTATAAAAAAACAAAAAAAATACAAAATATCAAAATTTCAAAAAAAAATAAGGCTCTTTTCAGAGCCACCTTTCACAGTTAAAAAATAGAAGTGAAAATAAATGAAGCAGGGCCCTTTGTATTTTTTAGAAGTCCATGGACAGTTTGCGAACATTTAAAAAATTGGGTTGCTACCCTATCACAAACATTGCAATTTTCTCTGGGAGGAAGTGGTGGCTCTGAAAAGAGCCTTTGGGAGGTGTTTGTAAGTCAAAAATTATAAATGCTTAACACCTACTTCAAAATGGATGTAATTCCAAAAAAGGTCGCAATGCATTTTGTACATTTCTCAGAAAAATCTGATTGCCACCATAAGGAAGATGGACTCCATCTCTGCGAAAAATGTTTGTACTACGAAACAGAATATTGTCATTGTGAAAAGAAGACATGCCAAAATCTTTCTGAAAGGCACAAACAGCTTTATTAACATTGTGCCTTGCTTTTTCCATTTGTGGACCAAATGAAGAAGAACGAAGCCACATTTGTCTCTGAGCAATCCGTGAAAATATCACTTGAGAATTAGGAAACATGTCCATAACCTTCCCAAGTCCTTCTTTCATAGCACATTGCAAAAAATTCCAGTCACATGTCCTAAACTGTTCCCTCCACAATGAATTATAATTATGTCTGGATGTTGCTCTGTCTCCAAAGTAGCACAGAGAGGTAGCAAGTCCAACCACTTCATTCCACGTACTCCATGCCAGTGTACTTCCACATGTGGGAATCCAAGATCTACAGCTACTCCACAGCTTTCTGCATGCACCTTCAACCAATATATCCATGAATCTCCAAAAATCCATACAATCTTTTTCCTAAAACACACAGACATAGCTATCTGTTGTTCTCTCAGCAAAAACAGTATATGAGAAACTCTCTTCTGGCACAACACACCCACTAAACTTTCCTGACCAATCCCTTTCAGTACTCATTCTCATTTGCATGACTTCTGAACCCAAAAATCCCCGGATGTAACTCCCGATGTCTACGGACTACCGCCATGTCCGCGGACATATCGTAACATGAACAGCCCTTCTACCATTTCCACTTCACTCACTCTGCCATTCCCTCATTGGATGTAGCTAAGAAGTCACATGACCATGCTCCAATCACATTCAAGACCTCTACATCTAACTGCATCATCATAGATCAGCACTGCAAATGTACTGTGAATCTCTCGGAGTACAAGTGTCATATCATTGGCAAGCACCATCTACCAGAAATACTGTACAAGTCTCCAAGATTTCTACTTGCAGCTCCATGTATATCCATATGCATGAACACAAACTTCAGGTATGCATATTTTCTGTACAGTAGATAAACACATTTTCAAACAGACTTTTAGCTTGTGTAATCTGTAAAATGAATTTACTGTATTTTTTTCAATTTCCTAAAATCAACTATCACTTATAAACCTTTATACTATTTACTTTCTTTATACACACACACTCATATCATGTTAAACTAACATTTTTTAAATGAAATATATAGACTACATATATTCAAACAAAATTGCATGCAAGCACAATCTATGTTTAAATCTTAAAAAAAATACTTATACAATTTCATATTTTTTTGTTTTTATTTATTTATTTACTTAATTACTTTAATTTAGACATGACATTGAGGCGCTATTACCTAGAACAGCTTAGTTACAGAAATAGTGGTATTCACTGGTATATTATACATTTCACAAGACATAGTAAAGATATTTTTTTTGCTACAGTTAGTCATTCAATACAATTTGTTCATTAAGAACATATCATATGTACTGAACTGATGCAATGTATCTGATGTAAATAAATTAGTTTAATGGTTTTGAAGAAGGCACTGAGGATTTCAATTAACAAAATCAATATCTAAATTAAAAACAGCGCTATATACAAACAAAGTTACTAATTTGAATCTTTTACAATTGCAGTGAAGACCAGTCTCCCGAAAAGAAGCAGCCAAATTCGAAGAACAAAGAAGAACTAAGAAGTAGAATATCACCATAATATGTGTATTATTACTCAAACATACTGTAAAGTTAATACAAGCTATTTCTGTGCCTAAAAATAGAGATTGTGTACCATTTTGTCCAAAAATCTCCATGTCTTAAACAGCGATTTACAGCCAGAATGGCCCACAAATTCCTATTTTTGGACACACAAATTACCCAACTGAACCGCTACAATTTTCATATTATAGAACAAACAACTGTTTCAATTGTAAACATTACATTTACTATTTGTACTTTTCCACACCACTAGCTTACTTTTTTTGTCATCTGAACCCCAGTTTAGTAACACATAAATTCAAGAATACCTATCCCTACTAGTTGTAGTTCCCAATGCACAATCACACACCTTTACATTAATCTTTATCATTTTACTCAAACGCTCATGCACACAGCACACATACATTGCAGAACACTCCAACCCATACCTTCTTTTTTTTCAACAGACCCTAAAGAATGCCTACCAAAAGTCAAGTCCGTAGAAAGCAACACAGAAGTAGAGCAAATGAAAATAAAAGTGTCCAACATAAGCATCCATCTCTAGCAGAATTTGTAAAAAAAAGTTAAAACAAAACAGCTAATAGTCATTTAGTGAAACACAAGAAGTTTCAAGTACAACAACTTTGCCTCCTCTATCAAAATGTAAAACAAACCAAAAAACAATTAACAGAAAATCAGCTATCACTACAGATAAAACTACTTCTTTAAATTTTAATATAGTGCAAAGTAAGCATACCAAGAAAAGTATTTTAGCCAAAATGTACCGTCACAATGTCCTTCAAAATCTTATAAAAACAGGAGAGAAATCAGGTTCAATGCTTAAAACCTATCATAGGAAATTAACCTTAGAAGTGTTGATGGACAGTGCAATTCTTCTCAAAAGAAAGTTATTTATTTTACTGTTAAACAAAATGAAACCACAAACAAAACGAATAACTAAATTACAAAAAAGACTTCTCAATAAGCGAAATGTCAACAGAAAGAACTTCTTAAGTATCTGCGGAGGTGAATGGAATCACACTACAGCACAGAACCATATTTTAATGAAGAAGCGTACAAACAAAAGCAAACAAATACAATTGCCATACATAGCAGTGGTCGAGGTTATGAAAAAGTGAATAATACCATAATGGAACAAGAAGTACTCCTTACAAAAATATGCCCTGAAAACTTAGAATTACCCCTCCATTCAACTGAATCAGAACGTCTAGTGTACAAATGGCCATGCACGTCAATGTGTAATATTCCCAAACAATGTTTCAAATCTTTACGCCAATTCCTCAATAAATATGTAAAAAGCAAAGACAAAATGAAAATTAAATTACTGCAAAATATGGATACCTGTCCAGTGCGCAAGTACACAGGACTACAAGGACATTCATTGGCCTGCATTACAGGACCTACTTGTAAAACCACTTTCCATGATATCAAAAGAATATCAACACATCATTCAACTATAAGAAATCTAGTCTATAAACTGTACTATGCTAAAAGTCCTGCTTTAGCACTAGCAAATTTAAATAACATCCTTCTACATGGTACAGCAAAAGACCTACTTGAAGAAATTGACTATATCCAGAAAAAATATTTTGGAAGTGAAAGCCATTTACAGAATGAAATAGCTTTAAACCAATTAAGCAACAATTCACAACATGGCAACCTTCTGCTAAACACATACAAAAAAGAAATACTAAAATTTAAAAGTACATCAGCTGAAGTACCAAACCATGTATGTGTATGTTACCGTAGAACTTTTTATAAAAGTAACACAAAAACTGTAGACCTATCATACAAAATAGAAGACAATGAAGATTCTAAATGGTTTGAATTAGCTCTCTACCTTGTAGCAGAAAACAAATACGAAATAACTGAGCCCTTAATACTTTGCAGTTACTGCACTACAAAACTTGACAACAACCAAACTCCTTCACGTGCTATCACAAATAATTTGGAATTATACCCAGTACCAAAACCCCTACAACAACTTAATTTATATGAGAGCATCATAATTCAAACAGTACACCCATTCCAAGCAATAATACGCCTTCAACCAAAAACAGCAAAATTACCTCCCTCTGAATTGGTAAAAGGCATTCGTGGAAAAGTAGTTTATTTACCATTAGATCTAAAAGAAAATGTGCATACTCTAGGAGTGCAATGTCCAATGCAGCAATCTTTAATTATCTTAGTAAATGGAGTACCTACAAAAGACAAAAAAATATGGCAACAGCTGGTAGATTTACATAAAGTTAGACAAGCCTTCCAATATCTTAAAAAGAATAATGAATATTACAAAGAAATTAATATTGAAGAAAACTTGAAAGATACAACTGAAATAATTCAAGAAACACAAGAAGCTGGTCAATTTGAGCTACTAGATCCTGTTACAATATCAAATACTTTAGACCATTATACAATTCATCCTTTGCACTCTAATGACACCACAGAAGATGTACTGGAAACGTACCAAATGCGTCAGACAAAAGGATCGCCAATCAGCATATGGGAAAAAAGTATAGAGCACATGCTTTTCCTCTACTCTTTCCTACTGGCAAAGGAGGAAGTTATGATGATAGACCTATTCAAATATCAGCTTCAGAATACCGCTCATTACGGATGTATTCTGAAGATCCCAGATTTAGACAAAATGTGGAATACATATTCCACCTACTCTTTGAAAGTGAACTAGCAACTTTATGTTACGGAGTTGCACACATATTAAAATCAGGATCACACTTTCAAAATATGACAGCCACACAATTATTAGAAAAAGTGCAAAACAAGGATGAGGTTTTACAATCAAATATTACAAATCTGTTAGCAAATATGCGTGATACTAAAGAGTACTGGTTTCGACGTCATGGAGATGTATGTTGTATGATCAGAAACCTTGGCCCACCCACTTGGTTTGTTACATTAAGTTGTGCATAATATGCATGGGAAGATTTACATGATTTCCTACGCATATCAAATAAAAACAAAACAAACATAGATATACTAACACCTGGAGAACTTTGTTCTTTGGATCCTGTTAATGTTTCAAGATATTTTCACCATCGCTTCATTGCTATGCTATATTGTATTTGTAATAAAACTGTTCCTCCCCTTGGAGAAGTGCAACACTTCTTTTGGAGAAAAGAATACCAAGCCAGAGGAGCACCACATATCCACATGCTTTTATGGATTAAAGATGCTCCTAAATTTGGTCAAGACAGTCATGCCACTGTTTTACAGTTTATTGAAAAATATGTCACTTGTGAAATTCCATCAGAAGCCACAAATAGTGATCTTCATGCAAAAATTTTACAATTTCAAAGACACAAATGTGGAAAATATTGTCGTCGCAAATACAAAAACAAATGGAAATACTACACCAAATGCCGATTTGGTTTCCCTAGACCAGTTACAAATACAGGTCAAGTGAACAACCTCATGTCTTCAGTTAGACATAGTGTTAAAGGTAAGTCACCTAAAAATACATATTACATAAAAAGAAAAGAAGAAGAAAACTATATCAGTGATTATAATGCAATAATTGCCCACTTATGGAATGCAAATATAGATGTGCAGTACATTGCAGACAATTCTACTGCAGTTGCACGATATGTCACAGCATACGTAACTAAAGCAGAAAAGACAGAGCTCCAAGACCTCTGGAATGACCTGTCATCAGATAAAACAGTGTCTCAGAAATTATACAGCTTGGGCATAAAAATGCTCACCCATAGAGAATGTGAATCGTATGAAGCAGCTGATCGTTTAACTGGTACTGCATTGTATGGTAAATCTGAAAATATAGTATGGCTAAGTCTTGGTCCAGCTAAATCTAGAAAAAGAGTTCTAAAATCATATGAAGATATACAAACAATAGCCAAACGTGACCCCAACAGCCAAGACATTTTAAAAAACAATTTATTGGACACATACTACCCAAACAGAAGTAATACTTTGGAATACATGTGTCTATACCACATAGCCCAAAACTACACATACAAAAATAATATGAAACTTGATGAAAAAAAAGGTAAATATAGAGTGACAAACTGTGAAGGCAGCTTAGTTAAACTCACTAAACCAAATTTAATTAATCATATCAAATTGTCCTCAATATAAAGAAGTATATTACATGTCCCTGCTACAACTCTTCAAACCATGGAGAAAAGAAGAACAAATACTAGATAACTATGACTCATATGAGGATGCTTTCAAAGCAAATGAAAGCACTATAACTGATGTAAACTTTACAAAGTACAAAACTATGTTGCACAATGAACAGCAACACGAAGAAGAACCCCAAGCCCACCTAGATAAGGACACTCCTGACAGTAGTCAACCTTCTGTAACAGGAAGCCAAGAACCACTGGGAGAACCACTAATAATAAATGAGGCAGAATTAGCTATGATAGAAGTAGAAAACACCATGTGTCAGTCTGAAGAGAAAGAAGACTTAACTATACTACAATCAAAACTACACAATGAGCAACGTAGCATTTTTCAAGAAGTAACAAAACAAATTGTACATGGTGTAAAACATGAAAATAAAGAATGTTCCTGCCATAATTATAAACCTATACTACTGTACGTCAGTGGTGAAGCTGGTTCTGGCAAAACATTCCTAATCAAAATCATTAGTAAGTTCCTTCAACAATTGACAAACAACAAACTGTCAGCTGTTGTCACTGCCCCCACAGGTTTAGCTGCCTACAACATAGGTGATGTTACATTACACCGATTACTACTATTACCAGTAGAACACCAGAACAAATTAGACTATTACAAACTTTCTGCAGAAGCTGCAATGGAACTACGCAGAGTATTGAAACAAATGAAAATGCTACTAATAGATGAAGTGAGCCTGGTCTCCAACCTGATGTTAGCTTTTATTCACCTCAGATTACAAGAAGTACTCAAAACAGACTATGAAGAGCTCTTTGCAGGAAAACACATTATTGTTTTTGGAGATCTGCTTCAATTAACACCAGTAAAAGGTGAGCCTATTTTTAAAACATTAGGACACAAACTCTGCCGTAAAACTGTTGGCAGCATTGGAAATGTCAACCTTTGGCAACATTTCCAATACAGAGAATTAACAGAAAATATGCGCCAATCTGCAGATCTCACTTATGCCAACATTTTAAAAAGTATCAGAGTTGGTATATTTTCTAAAGAAGCAGAAGCAATATTGAAAACCCGGCACATTAATGCACTTTATGGTGATAATGCATGTGCTACAGATGTTATGGAACAATTAGCCCACAAAAATGTCAATTGTATGGCCTTAATGCCAGCTCTTGCAAGCTGTTTCAAATTCAATGAAATCATGCTAAGTAAAGAAATGCAACCAATCATGGAAATTAGCGCCACAGACAAACTAGATGTACATGGTATGAAACTACCCATGTGTGACCAAGCCACAACAAGACTAAATAGTTTAGAAAAATCAATCTCAAACACAGCAGGCTTAGAAAAGATATTAAAATTATCCTTAAATTGCAGAGTAATGCTTAAACGTAACCTTGACGTGGACCAAGGACTAGTTAATGGAGCACTGGGTACAGTTGTTGGCTTTCAAACATACCCACGTGACAACAAAATTCAGTTTGTCAATATACTCTTTGACAAACTTTCAGAAGTAAAAAGGATAGGACGCTTAACAGCTAGATTCCTTCTCTTCAAAGATATGTATGTACGCAGAGAACAATTTTCGCTAACTCTTGGATACGCAGTCACGATTCATAAATCACAAGGTCTTACCCTAGACAAAGCAATGATAGATATTGGTAACACAGTCTTTAAAGAAGGCATGAGCTACGTAGCACTATCACGTTTACGTATACTTGACGGTCTATTTCTAATCAACTTTGATGCAAGTAAAATAGACGCTGATATTCCTTGCATTTTAGAATACAATAGACTTCGCTCACTATACACCCCCCACCTAAACACATATTCTGTTCCACAAAAAGTAAAACGTTATAAAAGAAAAATAAATCAAACAGAAATGCAACAGGATGTCACTGCAAATCCTCCAAAGAGAGTAAAAGAAACTAATACTTCATCAAGTACAACAAGCAAAAAATAAACAATTAGGGAAAGTAAACCAGGTACTTCTTTAAAGAAGGAAGACAAACTCCAAAAAAAGCAGTTAAATACAGAACTACCTGGGCCATTTAAATTCTCAAATGTAGTTGGTGTAAATTGCTACGCAAATGTAGCAATGAATATTCTATTTCAATTACCACCAATTGTTGACAACATTTACTTACACAGTACAGACCCATTGTGTTTGCAAATGTTAGTACTTCACAGAAATGCAGCAAACAATCCTGACAACACGTATAGTGTTTATGGAATAAGACAACACTTGGACTACTGTGCTGGAATGGTGAAATTCACTATAAACTCACAGGAAGATCCACAAGAATTTCTAATGCACTTACTACAAGTACTGGAAAAAAAAACATACCTATAAATGAAATCTTTCAGATTTCATACATGTGGAAACATACATGCACTCTCTGCAACAATGTGACACAAGAAGAAATCCCCAATGAACGCTTCATGTATATATCAATACCAAATTGTGAATCCATTTCATTTCAGCGACTTGTACAAAATGCAAACCATGGTAGATTATGCTCTACCTGCAATTCAGATAATCGCTCCACGTTAGTAATACAAACACATGGTAAATACATAATACTAATGCTTCTACATTACAATGCAGATGGTACCAAAAACAACTGCAAGCTGACTGGATTCACACATGGTCAAATATCACTTGGTAAGAAAACCTTCACAAGAATAGGTATAATCTACCACGCAGGAGCCACAACCAATTCAGGGCACTACATTGCATATATAAAAAAGAAATGTGGATGGTTTGAATGTAATGATAGTACCATTACTCTAAAGCAGAGATTACCAGCAAATCTTACAAACGCTTATTTGATGTTCTTAAAACCAAAATTTGATAACTAAACTGTATTTAAACCCTAAGTAAACTTGTTTTAAAAAAATATAAATTGTTAGAATATTCCAAAAGCTATATAACTGCTCAAAGATTCTACAACAACTAATCAGATAAATGAATACCACTAAATTAGACCAAAAAATACACAGTTGGAATACGCCAATTGGTATCTAACTGCTCCAGCATTTTATAATATCCAAAATGGATATTATAAAATGCTGGAGCAGTTAGATACCAATAATATGTTACTGCTCCAAAAAAATGCTACAAGCCAAAGTATAAAGCATTAGCCAGAAACAACAAGTGCACACTGAAAACAAACAAACAAATAAACTGTAGCATAACAGAATTTTTTTTTTTTTTAATCCAACATGGATTTTTTTTTCTCCCACAGACCCAATGATTTTAGCAACAAATACAGAAACTGAGCAAATTGCACAGTACTCTGATTTGTAATCTACTAAATATGAGGGTCCAAAAAAAAAAGTATGTTGATTATACAATGTAATAAGTCATTACAAAATACTAATACTAACATGCTATTTTCTTTTATCACAGAAATTAACAAGAAATACATGTACTCCGGTTACTAGACCAAACAGTAAGTATACAATAATAAGGAGAACCATCACAGCATATCACATCCATAGTATCTAATACCTTTGTTCCTTATACATTTGTTTTTCACCCAAAGTTATAAGCAAATATGAATGTGATATGCTGCGGTGGTTGTGGCCAGGGCATAGAGTCTTGGGTGCATGGCCAAATGGCCCAAGACTCTATGCCCTGGCCACAACCACCGCAGCATATCACATCCATAGAATCAAACATTTCAACTATGGTCTATGGAAACTTTTAATGTCCGCGGACATTATAAGTGTTCTTAGAACACTTTCAACTTGACAACGAACAATACGGACAGTGTCCTCAGAACACCCCCATTTCGTTTATTTGCGAACATTTCAGGACACCGCGAGTGTTCTAAGAACACATTCAACTTGCCATCGAACAATACCAACAGCATCTTCAGGACACCCCCTACGAACATTTCAGAACAACGCAAGAGTTCTTAGAACACATTCAACTTGACAGAGAACAATACGGACAGCGTCCTCAGGACACCCCCATTTTGTTTATTTGCGAACATTTCAGGACACCGTGAGTGTTCTTAGAACACATTCAACTTGCCAGTGAAGAATACGGACTACGCCTTCAGGACACCCCCTACGTACATTCCAGGACACTGCGAGTGTTCTTAGAAACGTCTTCAGAACACCCCCATTTTGTTTATTTGCGAACATTTCAGGACACCGCGAGTGTTCTTAGAACACATTCAACTTGCCAGCCCCAACCCCCATTCATATTTGCGAACATTACAGGACACAGCGAGTGTTCGACAACATCTTCAGAACACCCCCATTTTGTGTATTTGCGAACATTTCTGGACACTGCGAGTATTCTTAGAACACATTCAACTTGACGGAGAACAATACGGACAGCGTCCTCAGGACACCTCCTACGAACATTCTCCGGACACCGCAAGTTTTCTTAGAAACGTCGTCAAAACACCCCCATTTTGTTCATTTGCGAACATTTCAGGACACCGCGAGTGTTCTTAGAACACATTCAACTTGCCAGCCACAACCCCCGATTCATATTTGCAAACATTTCAGGACACAGCGAGTGTTCACCAACGTCTTCAGAACACCCCCATTTTGTGTATTTGCGAACATTTCAGGACACCGCAAGTGTTCTTAGAACACATTCAACTTGACAGAGAAAAATACGGACAGCATCCTCAGGACACCC
Source organism: Ambystoma mexicanum (assembly GCF_040938575.1). Classification (NCBI taxonomy): domain Eukaryota; kingdom Metazoa; phylum Chordata; class Amphibia; order Caudata; family Ambystomatidae; genus Ambystoma; species Ambystoma mexicanum. Next base: position 1,001,404,267 of record NC_090929.1, on the reverse strand, counting down.
CCTACGAACATTCCCCGGACACCGCGAGTGTTCTTAGAAACGTCTTCAGAACACCCCCATTTTGTTTATTGCAAACATTTCAGGACACCGCGAGTGTTCTTAGAACACATTCAACGTGACAGAGAACAATACGGACAGCGTCCTCAGAACACCCCCATTTTGTTTATTTGCGAACATTTCAGGACGCCGCGAGTGTTCTTAGAAGCGTCTTCAGAACACCACCATCTTCTTTATTTGCGAACATTTCAGGACACTGCGAGTGTTCTTAGAACACATTCAACTTGACAGAGAACAATACGGACAGCATCCTCAGGACACCTCCATTTTGTTTATTTGCGAACATTTCAGGACACCGCAAGTGTTTTTAGAAGCGTCTTCAGAACACCACCATCTTGTTTATTTGCAAACATTTCAGGACACCGCAAGTGTTCTTAGAACACATTCAACTTGATAGAGAACAATACGGACAGCGTCCTCAGGACACCCCCATTTTGTTTATTTGCGAACATTTCAGGACACCGCGAGTGTTCTTAGAACACATTCAACTTGCCAGCCACAACCCCCCACTCATATTTGCGAACATTTCAGGACACAGCGAGTGTTCGACAACGTCTTCAGAACACCCCCATTTTGTGTATTTGCGAACATTTCAGGACACCACGAGTGTTCTTAGAACACATTCAACTTGACAGAGAACAATGCGGACAGCGTCCTCAGGACACCCCCTACGAACATTCCCGGGACCCCGCCAGTGTTCTTAGAAATGTCTTCAGAACACCCGCACTTTGTTTATTTGCGAACATTTCAGGACACCGCGAGTGTTCTTAGAACACATTCAACTTGCCAGCCGCAACCCCCCATTCATATTTGCGAACATTTCATGACACAGCGAGTGTTCGACAACGTCTTCAGAACACCTCCATTGTGTGTATTTGCAAACATTTCAGGACACCGCGAGTGTTCTTAGAACAAATTCAACTTGACAACAAACAATACGGACAGCGTCCTCAGGACACCCCCATTTTGTTTATTTGCGAACATTTCAGGACACTGCAAGTGTTCTTGGAACAGTTTCAGCTTGCTTGCGAACAAAACGGACACAAATTGAGTCCTCAGAACACCCCCATTCAGTTTATTTAGAACATTTCAGAACACCTGATGTTCGCAGACAAATCGAACACAAAAAGAACGTCTAACACATATAAAAACACAACTTTCATCCTATCGCATACACTCCCACCCTCCCCAAACACTCCTACACACCAACACACTGTACTAAATACAAATTTTGAACAAAGTTTCACTGCGCTGTCCGCGGATGTCCGCGAATCCAAGATGGCGGGTGTTACCGAAAATCTGACGCGCTTCACGCTCCACGCCGTCCAATCAGCGAACATGTCGCATGTCCGCGGACATCACGCAAGCCGATTGGCCAATCAGGGACCTGTCCGCGGAGCGAACAGGGAAGTGTGTCCGCGGACCGAACACAGATATCACTAATTATTTTTACCTACTTTTTGGACATTTTAAAAATAAACTACTGGACGGATTTTCACCAAATTTGCAAAAGCACGCTTTCGGGACCAAGCCGCTGCTCCTGGTCCAAATTTGGTGAAAATCCGTCCAGCGGTTTGGGCTGTAGACGCGAGCACATTTTTTTCCCATTCAGTCTATGAGAAAAAAAAGTTTTGGGACCCCCCTATAACTTTGCCCCCCCTGGACGAATCCTCACCAAACTTTGCAAAAACATTCAGTGTGACCCAAAGACTTCTTTTGCAGAGTTTGGTGAGGATTCGTCCAGGGAGACCGAAGTTATAAGCCGCCCAAAAAGTGTTCTTCCTATGGAAACACCAATTTAACCATAACTACATGGCCACTACTGTGGCCATGTAATATATATATATATATATATTTAAATAATGAGTACACAAGTCTGTGGTAGGATTCTGGAGCTCCGGGTAATCCTATATTTCTGGGTCACAAAAAGGTTGCCATAGGTGACCCATGAATATTCACAGTTCTCTGTTTTTGAAGTTCATCCAGTACAAGTCGGGATCCTGAACCGTATATAGGGATTGTATTTTTTCCTTGAAGTGATGATCTTTTTTTGTTTGAATTGTTGTCACTACTCCCCAGACAACAAGATCTAGTAACAGCTGAGCATATGACAAACAGTGCCACTGTTTGAATGTATGTTGCATACACTTGCAACATATTTAGCTAACATGGTCATGGTCGATGGTCATTGCGTAGAAACTCAAAATAAAGTCAAGACTTTGGGTGTGATTTTCTGGAAAGCTCACTTGGGATGGATGCCCAGGTAGACAGCGCCTCTAAAAAATTGCAGCATCATTTTAAACTGCTGAGACTTGTCAAGCCATATGTGATAAGCAAAAATTGCGAAACACTACTTTTCGACTTCTTTGCCCTAGGGTAAGGAGGGAAAGAGGGAAAGGACGGTCCTTTCCTCTTCAGGGTGCCCGGGTCTGGAATGGAATGCCAGCAGACCTGCGTAGGGAGAACTGTTTTCTTACCTTCCTGAAGCGATTGAAGACCTTCTTATTTAACTAAAAATGTCCTCATAGTTAAAGCTTCTAGCTCGTGCTGTCTTTTGTCTCTGTTTTCATGTGCACCCTGATGCCTCTGGGCTGCGGCGTGTGATAAACACATTCATACAAATAAATAAAATGAAACATGGATGTTATGACGTCATTTGTATGTTCAAAGCAAAATCCACATTAAAACTGCTAATGAAATCATAATGTCTTTCCCAGGGGCAGGCAGAACGAAAAGTATCAGGAGTAGAAAGGCAATCTTGACAATTGCAGTTTCGGTGCTTCCTGATTTACGGAATAATGATTACACTGCTGCAAAAAACGTAAATCACTGATCAAGGTCAATATATGTATTGTCCTTTTTTAGACAATGGGATTCATTCCTACACTGTAAAAGCATCCATTTTGGCTTCACAAAAATACTATCATTCAGGAAGACAACATTAAAACTGGTTTATGGTTTTTTTGTCGAATTTCCCAACATAATAGGTTGTTTTCTCAAAATGACTGAGCTACATTAATACACCCCTCTTTCGGGACAAATAAACTAACTGATAGTATGCATTTTCAGGTCACAGTGTTCTTTGGGAAAAATAACAAATCCATGCTAATGGCTTTTTAGGACGCTTAATGAGCAGAGAGAGGATTACATCACTGCAGGGTTTAGAAGCAGAGATTGAAATTCCTAGAGGCACGTTTTCTCGGTATTTGCTTGCTCAGTTCTGAGCCTTCTTGAAACAAGCTTGATGGCTATTCTGAGAAGAATTATCTCACTGTTTATTGTATGAGATATGATCTGTCTGTGGGAGTGTTTGCAAAGCATGCAACGTTGATCGTGCAGTAACTGAGGACATGTGCCAATGATGGCGCAATAGCTGCGCTCTTATAAGGAGTCTGGAAGAGGCATTCAACCTTATTTTAAAAGGGGCGGAACTGGAAAAAAAGACGTAAATACAAGGTGTACCGACTCCATTTCTCATTCTGTCTAATGTATGTACTGAAACAATGCACGGGGGATCTGGGGGGGGGCGGTCAGTGTCCATGGAGTAGAAATAAGATCTTTGCCATGCTCACCTCCTCCTCTATCTTGTGTGTGCCCTTTGTTCTACGCCTCCGGGGTGCAAATTTAAAGGGCAGGAGGCGGGTACAAGCGTGGCTTTTGCCCTTCACATTTGCACCCCGCAGGGCACGAGTAGACACTGCGTGGCATGCAGCCAGGCAGCGTTTACGAGCATGGCAAGAGGTGCTACCAATTGAAAGAAAAACCCTTGTGAAGGTATCATTTCAACTGTGAATATTGCTTACCATGCACATTCCAAGTGTAAACACTCCCTGGCATGCTAGCATGGCAGGGAGCATATAGAATGGATCCCTGCGGGGTCTGCCTGCTTAATGCTGGTGCATAAAGCTGGAGGACCCCATATGGATCTCTAGCATTTGCACCAGCATGAAAATCCATGCCAGCGTAAATGCTGGTGCATTTGTATGGTGGAGACGAATAGAGGCGGCAGAAACGCAAATTGTATCCCGCCCCGCCTCTCTGACATACAAATGAATGAAAATGAGCCGTGGCGTCAAAGGAAGGTGTATATAATTCGTTATTTATAACGTGCTTCTAAGCGCAGGCCTGGGGATCGAACCTGTGTTGCTCCACGTCGTCTTGCTTCCAAGGCATGAGTGTTGCCCCTTAGCTGTCCTCCTGGCCCTCCATTGACGTTATGGCTCAACTGAACATGAAGCCCCATTGAAGCGCAAAAAACAAATGGATTCCTAAGGAATTTGCTTCAGATTTGCAATGGGTGCAAACCAAGGAGATTCCATAAGAATCGAATGCTAAATGCCACCTTGTATAGCATATTTGCAGGCACCATTTACTTTTTCACGAGGCTGAGTGGAAAATGAAAGTGTAAAAGCGAGTTCACATTGCTTTTACTCTCTCCTTCTCTGCCTCCACCTCGTGAAGGTTTAAAATGACATGCACAGGACCTGCCAGCTGACTTTGGTGGTCCCCTGCATGCAATTTGCATCTGATGTAAAATGATCCTGATTGTCATAAGGTGATTATATTGCTTGGGGGGGAATTTAAAATGCGTTCAATACTTTCTTATGCGTATGTTATTATTTCGCTAACAAATTGACAAAATGTATGCCGCAATGAGTGATTAATGTTGGTGAGGAAAATGAGTGATTAGAACATATATTTTTTGAACCTATCAAATTTTATAAAAATGTTTGGGTGGTGTTTTAAGAGCTTAGTGAAATTTTGGATGGGGTATCAGATAAGACCCACGAATGATCCTATTATGACTTGTGTCTGGGGCTCAATTAAGCAATAATACTGCGTAACGAGCCAAAGCACAAGTTGCAGGCCTAAACGAAGAGAGGGCCTTAGCACATGGCCCTGGTGCTGTTAACAGGCCGGTGAAGCCCGCAGAGTGCAGTAATATTGCTATTAGCACCCCAAGGCAAACCCGTTAGGTGCTAATATCATTTTTGTTTTTTAAACCGCCGCGCTGCGCCACTCAGCAGCGGCCGGGGAGAGTAAGGATTGCCATGGAAATGCCAGGTGGGCTCCGCCCGAGCCCCTCTTCCATTTTCATGGCATTGACCAGGAAGTTAGGCAGATGGTGTGGCCTAGGGGGGGAGCCCATTTCAGGTATGGAATTGGTGGGGGGGAGCTGAGGGGCTAGATTTTGGGGCGTGAGGCAGAGGAGGAGGGAAAACAGCAGCGCTGGGTGCAGCAACCACTCGGATTGATCCAACCTCGGGCTTGCATCGGTAGATTCAGCCCAGGTTTGTAGCAATCTGATTGGCTGCTGCCCCCGCAAAGGGTGTTAATGCAAGATAGAAAACTGTTATTTGTGTGTATTGTTAGCCACGATGAGTTTGATTGTTTCAGGGAATCAGACTCTTCCTGCTACGTGGAGTAATGGCATCAAAAGTCAAAAGAAATCACAGATTTAGAAAATGTGTTTTATTTAAGAAATAAGAACGGAACCACGGGGGCATTACCGAGTCGGGTAAGGCCCCACAGCATTACCTGACCCAGTAATGCCCTACGGCGAGGGACTTATTGCAATTAGTACCCCAGCTGGAAAGAACGGGGTCCTAATAGCATTGTTTTTCTGTTCTGAAACGCTGCAGCACTTCAGAATAGAAACATTTTCTTTTAAATGGCAGCTGGGGAAGGGAAAACAGAGTTTTTTTTTCCCTTTCCATGGCGGCCATTGGGAGCAGACGCGCTGGGGACAGAAGTGTTCCCAGCGTGTACCCTCCTGAAGAAGGACCAAAAAGAAGGTAAGTATGGTTGGGAGGGGAGGGAGGGGATTGTTTGGATGGGGAGAGCGACAAAACACTTACCTGAATCCCCGGCGGGGGACGATGGCAGCCTCCAGTCGTGTGGTGCTCGGGACAGGGATTACTCTCTTCCGAGCTTCCTCATTGGCTCTGGGGCTGCCACACACTTCTTGCCGGGGATATGAAGAAACTTCAAGATTTGAGGGATTCTGCGTCGGGTAAAGCCCCGGCAAGGGCCAATCAGATTGCGTGTAACAATCTGATTGTCTCTTGCCGGGTACAGCTGACAAAATACCATATAATTATAAGAAATAGATACATAAGTTGCTTGTCAAAAATGTGATTTACTCTATGATGTAGATTTTTTATTGGATAGATAAAATCTTGTTATATCTCTTACTAGCTGTACTAGACACAGATCCAGCCCAATCTTTCTCTTTCCCACAATGTGCTTCTCTTTCTCTCTGCGTCTCCCTCACTTTGTCTCTTTGTCTCTGTCTCTCTCTGTCTCACTCTATGTCCTTGTCTCTTTTTCTATGTAGGGGGGAGAGTCACGTTGTCAGGTTCGTGTTTGCAAGAGCCACTATAGCCATTGTCAATAGCTGCCTGACTAGATAGAACGCACAGGTATCATGAAGGGGGGATGGGTGCTTTTTTTATTGTTAAAAGTAGAATGATAGCAGCAGCAACAGAGTTTGAATACGTTGCCATTGTGTGTCCTGCAGAAATGTTGCCATTAAACTGAGAGCTCAATGCCCATATGTGGGGCAGTGGGGGATGTGAATGGGTTCTGAGGTACAGCTTGGTACTGACAGAACTTGAAAGGGACCAAAGAATCCGACTAAAGGGTCGCCAGGTGTTTAATATTTTCTATGTGTTTAAATTGCCATTGTTTTTTCACACTGTAATCAATACCTGGGCTCAACAGAACAAAACATGAACGAATGCCTTGCTGCTCACAGAAGAAACAGATGGTTGGTTTTAATTGTGTTGCATCAATTCCCAAGAAAGGATATTTTGGGCACCAACATGGTGTTTGTTCACTGCAAAAGAAACCATTAAAAAACGAAATAATTTAATTGTACTAATATTGTAAACGGTCTCTTTCATATCTAATGATCTCTTCAAGTCCATATGTTTGTCATATTATGAACATATCGCTTATCTTACTGCGCAAAGAACGTTATCAAAAGCTAGAATAGCCATGTACATTATTTTCTAATGGAAGGTTACCATCCCAAAACAGCCAGTATACACTCTGATAGTAAGATTTGTTTATATGTTCTTTAGTTCATAGAACTTTACACGTAAAATGTAATACACATATACCTCATTCTTAAAATACATTCCAAAAACTTTCCGAATTATCAAATCCATAATGTTACAAGCAAAGCGAATAATGCAATCATAAAACACATTGACATCTACAAACACACTATCACAAAAACGTATTAAAACTCAAAAAAGCTTAACATTTGTAAAACAAATGTCATCGATACAATACAATACATTACGTGAATACTTGGTATAAAGCAACATAGACTGAAGTAGAGTGTGTGTTAAGACAGTATGTACTCTTTGGAAATACCCCTATGAGAAGACGGAATGCGACAATCAATGCCAGGGGGTGTCCTGTTTACATGAAATCAAAGAGCATTTCCTGAACCTAGGAATGACCACAGATATTTACAGTGAACCGATAGGTTGGGGGATAAAAGGGTCGTATGCTTTAATCACTTGGTTTACAATGCACACTGAGCTTGGTGCTCATTTCATACTCACCCTAAAATTAAATTAAATTAAAATGCGTGTAATCATGAAGCAAATATACTCAGCAGATCACGGGACTCAGATATGAGGATTAAATGGGAGATAGCGACTCCTCTGGCATATAAGCAGAGCCTTGTAGAAGTTTATAAGAGGAGGTGCTGAGTCTCGGGGTAAGGATGTCTTTGCATGGCAGGCTGTGTGCAAGCAGAGACATCTTTAGAGAATTGTCTTCATAAAGTTTAAGTACTTTTCCAATGGTCCAGTCTGTGCTTCAATGATGTAGTAGCATGCACATGTGTGTTCCCTCAGTATTTTTTATTACATATTTAATATTATTTAAATGAGTTAACGTTTGACTTTTCATGATCCATAATGACTTTTGTGTATGGTATTTTCAATGTATACATTCTAATAATGTTATCCTAAACTGTGGTGGTTTAATTCAAACGTATACCGCTTTCTTTTTCCTGGGGGCAGGGGTCTTACGTCATCACATAGGGCTCATGTTCGAGTTCCTCATACTTTACTCAGAGGGGAGTTGTTACGTTTGCACTTTGGTGTAAACACGTCCCCCTCTGCTTACATTTTCAACGTTTGCACATCAGAGTGCAAATGGAGCGTGCTGTTGTAAAAAGCAGGTGTTTTCCATAGTGATCCACAGCATTTACGCCAGCATGAAAATGTCATGGTGCCGTGAATGCTGGAGTATTTGCATGGCAGAGAGGTAGGGGGAAGCAAAATCGTAACTTACTTTCGCACCTCCTCTTTGACATACAGATGAATACAAATGGGGTATAGCATACATTAAATCTGCAAAAGTCTTACTCATGTTGTTTAATCATTGGATCTACGTTACACCTCTAACTAAAGCAAAGCAATAACGCTAAAGCAATGTCAGCGTCATTACCCTTTCCCAGTCCTCAGACTTATCTGTTTTGGCGTTTGTGTCAACTTATTTCAATTTAGCATTTTTAATAGGAAGTAGATACATCCTGCTCTAATAGTTTGAAGGCACCTTCTTCCTCAGCCATTCCTTTTATACAGGTGTGCAATTCGAATCACCATATTGTATCCTAACACACAGGCTCAGACTGGCCTATACGGCAATGCCCGAACCGAAAACGTAAAATGCTAGTGTGGGCACGTTTTTTAGATCAAAGTGGGTCATGTTTCTGGCCAATGTGGGCCAGTTTAATGAGTTACTTCACTTGTAGTTTTGACCATTGTTGCTGAATAAATATTCTTTAAATTGCACAATTTGCCTCACATTTTATGAAAAGACTCCCCCATGGCCACTATTCAAACAGTCTGTCCAAAAAAAGGAAAGACTTGCCCTTTGCAACTGTGGGACACTTCTTCATTGGTGCCCCATACCATTTTTTGCCCCAGTCCGACCCTGCTAACACATATTTTTCTGAAACTCTAGCTTCGGGTTCAGGAAAACAGTAATTCCCTGCTGTGCTTAAAAGAAACATAACACTGGCCTCAGCTGTACGAGCCAGTTCAGACATATTTTCTGGGTCCATATTCAAGAAGCATTCAAGGTGCATTTTAAGACCACAAAGCCAGTCTAAATAAATGATCCTTTCAGGAATGTTTCCTTAGGGCATCTGGGACACTGACTGGTGGTCAATTAAACAATAGCGAACACCCCTGATACAATTTAATATAATAAATGTGCTGGTGGATTCATATGCCCTTCTCCAAGCAAACAGTAGATCTCCCAGTAGGTGCAAAAAAGGAGTTAACAAGTGTGGGTGCCAAGATGGGCCTGTGGGGCAAATGTCCACACACAGTACTATGGGAGAACCTGGACAAATTGATCTAAACAAACAGGATCCGACCTGACAGGAGGACCCCAACCCACTGTCCCAAATGTCACTGGGTGTAGGTAGGAATCGCATCAATCATGCAATTAGTGTGGTCCACACATACTAGGTCCACATCTTAGTACTGTATAAAGAATGGGCCCTAGATGAATGAAATATTAAAAGACTATAGTTGACTTGATGCTGATGACTTTGTTTTGGAGCTGTGGCCTCCAAGGTTTTACCAGGATAAGGCAGATACGTATTTAAGCAGATGTTATTAAGGTCTGTGTGGTAATATGGCCTTTTTTATTAAGATGTATTTGTACCTCTTTCTATAGGATATGGAAAAAAGCTGTGTCATGCTTTAGAGAGGAAGCACATAATCCGGATAGGAGTTAGGGCAGATGCTAGCCTCACTCCTACAAAGTGGTGCATCCTGCTTGCCAGTGAGGGCTTCTCTAACGAGAATGGCGTTTTGAAGAACAACCACATTATTTATTTATTTATTGTAATGTGATACAGTTTTAAAGAAATTAAAACTTTACACATTTAACACAAATTTACAGGAAGACACAAGAAATTAGAATACTTACTTAATAATTAATACATCAGTACATCAAATGTCAATCAATTCATTAGACTTTCTCGTATAAATACATATACTTAATATGTATATTGACAGAGGAAAACCTTAGTAACACACTTAATAAGCAAATTTCCCAGAAGGGGGTGTTCAAATTAATCAGATCTTAGGTCAGGTCATTAAGATCAGAGCAAAGAGTGATACCTCTTACTGATCACAACTATTCATTTGTTTTTCGGCAATTAACCAGATGTTAAATAGTGCGATATGGAGCCTAGAGTTTAGAGTGTTAATACAATAATTCCAGAACTCATGAGATCCCAGATGATCCATTTTGTGTACATAAGTTCTGAAATACTTAGAATAATGGTGACTCATCGATGGGCACTGTGTTAGCACATGCCTTGCTGTTTCAGAGTTGGATAAAATACCACAAACTCTGCAATTTTTATAGATTGTCAAGACACATGAACCCAAGGTCTATTTACTAATGTGGGTAGATAATTGATGCGCAGGAGCAAGATGAAACGTCTCAACGCCGGGGAAGGGCAGAGATTGAGATATAATTGACTCTTCTTGAAAGTACAGAGGACATAAGTCACAAAACTATAACTTTTCAAGGTAGCCAAATGCACATAATTCTCCTGCCAGTCCCAAAGTGCGATGGACTTCTGCAGATAGTAAAACATCTTTTGGTTATCTTGGCCCCAACACGGAGACCAGCCGCTTGCCTCACTCAGCGCCAACATATCTTGCTCCAATTTAGACTGTTTACAGCCTCCCAAAAGATCTTTTACACATTTCAATAAGGGGTTAGTTGGATTGTTCTTAATCTTAATGTAAAGCTCAGCTCTCTTACGCAATACAACAGATTTAAGGGAAAGAAGCCCTAGTTCTAAACGTAATATTGCCACCGGGATGCATTGGGGGAGACCAAGTATACGTCTCCAGAATTTCCCCTCCAAGAGCTGAAGCCAGTCTAGATTCATGTTAGTCAATGATTCTAGCCCATAGGTGACCATAGGTATGAAACACTGCACATAAAGTTGTCTTGCACCCCAGATTGAATAGCCACTCTGATCCTGGGTAAACATACATATTCAAGCTGTAAGTTGAGCTGCTTTTATCTTTCTTGCCTGGATACAGAGTGTATAGTTACCTCTATTATCAAACTCCACTCCTAGATATTTATAGGAGTTTGTGTAATTAATTTCAAGCCAGCCAACATACATAGTGGGGCGTGCAACTTTACCTGCAGTATATAGAAGTACTTCGGTTTTATTCTGATTGATGGTCAATTCATTCGCCTCTGCATATTGCCACAGCCTAACCGCTGATCTCTGAAGTCCACTAAATGTGTGATCAAAAATCACAACATCGTCAGCGTAGGCCAAGATAGTACACTGGGTCTTACCCACTTTTGGGGGACAATTCCATATGCCCCGAAGGTATTCAGGTATGTCTGAGACAAAGAGGTTGTAAAGCAGGGGAGCAGTAACGCAGCCCTGCTTAACACCCCTTAACTGTGTAACTGGGTGTGTTAAATTACCTGTATTATCTATGCGTAGCTGTACCAAGGTGTTTGTGTGAAGTAACTCTAAATAGTAAATGAGAGCTGGAGGACAAGACCAACTTTTACGTTTGTGCCAGAGTAGAGCTCTATTGACTGTGTCGAATGCTGCCCTAAAGTCGACATAAAGAGCATATAAAGGTGGTCTATTGGGCTGTAATGCCTTGTTCCTAAATGAATCCATGACTAACAAATTGTGTGACGTTGAGTAACCAGGTCTAAAGCCGCTCTGAAAATGGTCTAAGATCCCCGTTTTTTCCACCCATGCTTGTAGCTTTTTTAGTAGGAACGAAGCAAATAATTTTCCAGTGCTATCTAGCATTTAGACGAGTCGATAATTAGAAGGGTCCAGTCTGTTACCCTTTTTAAAAACTGGTATCAGAATGGCCCTTTGCCATGTGGTCGGCACTCTACTATCAGCTATTACTTTCTCGAACAGTAACTTCATTAAGTGTGCCCAAAATAGGGGATTACTCTTTAAGACTGCGTTGGAAAGTCCATTGGGTCCCGGGGCACGAGAAGCTTTTAAGTTCTTGATGTTACTTAATAGATCATTAATAGTGACTGTAAAGGGGGAAGTGGGAGATATAACCAGATGACTCTTCGAACCCAGCACCACTTCCATTACGCATTTCAAGAAAGGAAACCCATTCCTGGGCACCTATTGGGTTCAGCATTGGGATTCTCCCTTTACTCTTTGCTCCCCATAGGATTGCCCAAATATTACAGGAATTTCTGGAGCAAAGCACACTTACTGTTTTACACCAGTTGCCCAATTTCAGATTTTTTTTATAGTGTTTTAACCACGTATGGTATTTATTTTTTAATTTTCGAGTATTGAGGGCAATTAGATTTAAAGAATGGTTAGTGGTTCTGAGTTTCCTTATATCTCCCCTAAGTTTACGTTTTGCATTACAAATTATCTTATCAAATGGGGGATTTGAGGACATTTCCTTCAGTGCCAATGGGCGTCTGCATATCGCATGTTCGCCCGAGAAACTGGTTATCCAGTTTTCAATTTCATCGGGCGACATGGCACCTAGTTTTGTTGCATAGACTAAGTTCCACTGGTCAGTAACCCTAGAGGCCTTAATAATATTATTGTCAGACCAGATAATTCGGTTTGCTGGATAATTTACAATTAATTCATCGCTATGGATATTCTGAGGAATGGAAAGAATAGTATCTATGGTCAAAATAGAGGATTATGATCACTCCAAGGGCTCTGGGTTACTGACATATCGAGGACCTTAGTTGCCACTTCGGTACTGGTGTAAATGTAGTCGATTGTACTCTGGTACAATCCCTGATGCCAGGTACTCTTTCCTGGTCTATCACTCTGGGTTCGACCATTCATTATCTCCAAGTCCCAACATTTGAAGAATAGATGCCAGCATTCACCCTCAGTATCCTCTAATGCAGTCTCCATTCTGCTGTCTTGGTGTAGGCCATTAGTGTGAACAGATCCCCGGTCCCCAATAATATGACAATTCAAGTCGCCGGCAAAAATAATGTGGTTAGACCCGGTGTTCATTCTCCATTTGCCAATTAAATCGTGGAGTGCTTCTTGTATTAGTTCTCGATGCTTAGCACCCGGGGGGTTGTAGACATTGATTATGAGCACTTTTATCGCTGTGACATCCATCCCTAGTACTGCTTCAATTGCACAGATATAATCCTCATAGGTTGTGGTTACCCTGATACTAGGGATGGTATTCTACATTCCAATCAATAACCCACCAAATGGGCGACCCCTGGGTCCTTTTTTAGCCGGACAGTAGTTTATAGCATAACCGTCCATGAGAAGTGGTGACATGAGCCAAGTCTCCTGGAGTAGGAAAAAATCTTGAGTACCAATAAGCGGAAGAGAAACCTGAGAGGTAAGAAGATGAGTGAAGCCTTGAGTATTCCAAGACAAAAGAGACCAAGTTCATTGCTTTTGGAGGACCATAGGGAGTGAGTCAGCCAGCCATTTCAAGGTGCTTTGAATATCACTTAGTTGTACCTTCTTGTTAGTAGGGAGGTTAGGCATTATGGCCTGACTGGTCTTCCTAGTACTATCTACGCTTGGTATTAATGGGTCCTCTTCTTCTTTGTTTACATCAACCCCCAATCCCACCTGTGCTAGACTAAATTTATGAGCACGAATTAGCTCGATCGTTTCATGTACCTCACAGTGTAGCGCAGTTACATTGGGGTTGGGTACTTTCAAAGGTTGGACAAAGGAGAAATCTTCAGACCGTATAACCCGCAGTTGTGGGATTAGATGAAGTTTGGCCAGCACTTGAGATCTGTTCAGCCATTTATTTGCATTCCTTTGATTCAAATTTTTAATGTAGCATATTTTCAATAGAATATTGTTAGATTTATCGTTTTGTTTCACGGCTGATGAAGATTTCTGCGGATATTTATCTTTGCTGCGTGGAGTAGAATATACATTGAATTCTTCCTCTGAATAGATTGGTGATCCTGGCTCCTGATCATTGCTACTGACATGAGTGATCTCATTAGGTTTATCAGGCAGTAACCAGCTAGTTAGTTTGCCTGCTTGTGCACTCAGGCGCTTCTTTGATCTGCGGGCTCTTTTCCGTGCTTTCCTAGATTTTATTGGCACGGGTGCTGTTGCTGGGAGTGGGGAGGCTATAATCCAGGAACCTTTTGGTTCTTTAACCGTCTGGTCAGTCTCCGTTGCTTCTTGGATATAGGAGCCACCTCCCCTTCCATTAAAGCAGATGCCCTTTCTTCATCAATAGAAGGAGCCGCAGTTGTAGAGATTTCTTTGAGACTCGAAAGTTCCAGATGGGGGATGTCTTGCAAGATTCGAGGGTCGGGTAGACCCAGATGGAGGACTGTATTAACATGAATTCTGCCATAAAGTTTGAGTAGAATCTTTAGGGCAAATTGCATGGTGCCCATCGAAGTTTGGAGTTCAGCAATTGATGTTGCTTGGGAATGGGAGTTATCGTTTCCCCTGATCTCATCGGCCCCGGCTGACCCTTCCAGGTCGATATACAGATTAGGTGAGCCCGGAAGGCGGTCCCTATCCGAAGTAGATGATGGGATATTGGGGAGAGGTGATTGTAGGTCTTCAACTCTGCTAGGGATAGTGCCACCAGTTGGTATCAGGCCTTGAGGCTCAGTGAATGATGCTACCAATGCATCTGTCGCACGCAAAACCTGCGCTTCAACTGTCTGGCCACCATTGGTGGCAGGATTTCCACCTCCTGGGAGAGGGGTCATAGATTTTTGTATGGACAGACAGAGATTCAACAGCGAGTTGTTATCAATATCCTCATAGTTAGAAACATCCAATGGTTGACTCCCATTGTGATTAGATTCATGGGAATCACCTAAAAGGTCACAGCCCAATTATTTTTTTTAGGGATGACTTTTTGGAACAACGCAGGTATAGTGCCTTTATCGGGCTTCTCCCCCTCATGCACAATCTTATTGTCTTTAACAGTAGATGTATGATCGTCCTTGGCACCGTTACCCCTCCTCAAGTTGTAGCGGGTTTTGGAAGTTTTAGGTTTAACCATTTTGAGCAATTTGAACGATTAAAAGGTAACCAGGATCAAAGAGGTTGCTAACACCTCCACAGTCTCCTGATCACACGTATGTTTGCTTACTTAGCAATATTTCATGGAATAGTAAAGTTCAGCTTCACAGCCCTTACCTCCACTGAAGTTCGTAGTGTTTCGGTTCGACTGTATAGGGCCCAGTGTAGCTTGGTTATATGGCACCCCAGCACCAAACAGCCATAAAACAGTCAGCGCCCTTGACACAGTCGAGCTTAACGCCGCAAGGGGGCTGGCTAAAAGCCCAGTTGGAATCACGTGACAAGTCACGTGACGGCGATAGACTCCGCCTCCTCTAGGAAGCGGTCCGGACACAGCAAGAGCTTTCCTTAGCTCGCAGTGCTGTGGCAGGAGCTGAGAGCAGGTAAAAGTTCCTTTTACTAAAACGAGGCTTCCAGGAGCAAGTGAACACCACATTATCACATTGCTTGAATTCATCCCCAGAAATGTTTGAAGAGGTCTGCAACACACACAGATTGTTCAAATGCCCATTCATATGTTCTGTATGAAATTGATGATGGTAAATGTATGCTTAGCAACCTTTGAACCCGAGTAGCCTTGACTACACCTCTATTGGAATATTGCATGTAGTGTGGTTGATTATCTAGGAGCTAATCTGATCTGATGAACGATGTGAACAGCTTTGCGATTTCCAGACACTACTAAATCTAAGATACTGAGTAAAACTGAATCAGTTAACAAGGTCATGAGAGGATTGCCAACATGTCTAATGAATACCATTGTGAAGAATTGCCATCTGGCAAGGGCGTGAAAACACTGGCTTTTTTTAACCTTTATTAAATAATAAAATGATGCAGGTAATTCCACCTCTGAAAGGGTAATCTGCTGGTCAGATTCCCATTTCATAAACTCCATGCCAGACCATAGTGTGTATCTGTCTCCTGCTGATTCACTATCCTGATTTGCAGCGCCTGCTCTACCAGTGGCACAGAGCAGGTTCAGAGGTTACAACAGACCATTTCACAGCTGCAGTGACAGCCAAGTTTCTGCAGTGCAGGAGCTGCATGTAAGCTATGCAGCCCTGTACTAAAACTATGATGATCATAAATAGCCCAAGCTGGTGGTTGGATGAACTCTAAAGATAAGCTATGCCTGAGTTAAGAACAGCGAAGTGGGGTACCTATTTGGTTATGTGCTAGGTTCCAGAAAAATTAGATTGTACCTGTATTGGATGAAGATTTTAGCAGCGGTTTATAGGGAAAAGTGGATCCCCCTACCCACTTGCTGGAGAGTACTTGATAAAAGGATTACCCAACCCATGCTAAAAAACCATTCACATATATTTGTTTACAAATTTAGTGGAAACGGAGAGGGTTAGGTGAAGAACAGTGTCAACATTTATTGTACTTAGTGGAGATTTTTTAACATATGATATTATAGTCACCTGCTGTATTCCTAAAGGTCTTTGTTCCTGTAGAGAAGGGAAGGGGCAGTGTTGGATTACAGTAGAGAGGAGGGTTTTGTATTTCTCTCTGCCTCTCTCCTTCTCCTTCCTGTCCCCTCCACTTCCTCCAGGGAATAAAGCACTTTGGGTGTGATGTCAGAAGGGCAAACCCCGTTCATTTCAAGAACAAAGATTGTACCTCTAAAGTGGTCTGGCTTTAGCCCTACACCCTGCAGACTTTTACTTTTAAAAGAATGGGTCTACCACCACTTCTTTGCATCGTCCTTTGGACTTCAATCCAGAGAGATGGTTCTGCTGGACCCTGCTGTGGGAGCAGTGCTTTCCAGAGTCCTCTAGTTGTGAGGTTAAAGCAGGAGTTCCAAGGCAGAGGAGAGCTTTTCCCCTGGCCATCCCCATTGATCATTGGGGGGGGTGGGGTGACCTGCTGCTGGAACTAGACCTGCCTCTCTGCCAGTCACAGTGTTACCCAGGACCACACTATGTTGGAGGATGCCTGCAGTTGTGTGCCAGCCTCCCCTGGGTTTGGGAGCGCGACAAGGACCCATCTTCTCCCTCAGTCCCTGGATTGGCCTCACAATACCTCACAATACCTGAAAGCCAGAACAGCAAGGATCCCTGTGTTTTTGCCGTTGAACTGCTTGGAGTCATGAGTCAAGCATGTTGGACACCGTTCAAACCAACATGATCCACTGCAGCTACCTTTGACACTCTTTGTTCTTTGAACTGCAAGTTCACCAGTTCGAACTAATTTGTCATTGCACAGCCCCAGCCGCAGCAAGTTGTTGCCTCGGCACAAACCAGAAAGTTCCACTGCAAGAGCATTCGCTCAAATTGCTATTGAACTGCCACCTGCTTCATCGCTGCATCACTGTAAATCGAGCTTCAGCATCGAACTGACTCACGTGTGGATCCTGGTAGCCCCCACCATAGAACCTCAACCGTCAAAAAGATCCTCGTGACCGCCCCATCTCCATTGCTGGAGTAATGTTCAGAACTGCAGCTAACTTTGAGGGAACTCGAGTTCTTGCCAATTCTCAGATATTTCTGGACAGTGTGTGCATACATTCGGGAAAGTCTCCCGCTTTGAGTGATATTGCTGCAAGTATCAGAGCTGGCAGCCAATAAGTGAAGGAAGGGTGTTACATTCATTTCTCTACCAGTGGCACAGGGCAGGTTGAGAGGTCACAGCTGCCCATTTGAGAGTTGCAGTGATGGCCAAGTCTCTGCAGACCAAGGCTGAATTTAAGCTATGCACCGCTGTACCAAAATTATGATGATCATAAATAGCTCAAGCTGTTGGCATGGTGAACTCTAAAGATAAGCTATGCCTTAATTAAGGCATGGTGCACTACTCATATGCATTGCAGCCACATCCAATTTGATATCACACATGTGTCAGCTCCTGTGAAGTCAGCAAGGGTCCTTATGTTTTTGCACACGAACCTCTTTGAGTCGGGATTTGAGCGTGTTCGAAATTGTTCGAACCTGCAGGACACTTTGGTGCTGCCTTTGGCATTCTGTGTTCTACAAACAGCAAGCTCACTAGTTCTAACTAGTTTGCCACCACACAGTGCCAGCTGAAGTGCATAGTTGACTCAGCTCGAACCAAGAAGTACCACTGCCAGCACATTTGCTTGAATCATTTTTGAACTGTCACCTGCTTCTTTGCCTCCAGCACCACTGTAAATCAATTAAACCAGGTATCCTTCGAATTGCAACCTTCAAGTAATCCTGTGTATCCTGGCACCAGCTTCCGACCATCGAACCTCGACCATCGAACCGAACCTGGTTAGCACGTGATTCGCATTGCTGCAGTATCATTTTGAACCGGAGCTACCTTCTCATTCGACCCTGGCTTGACACGTGCCCATCACTGGATCATCATCATCAGCCGGTAAAATAACTCAGCGGGTTGAGCGATCACTGCTGCGATCTGAGCATGATCTGCAAGTCGCAGGTTTGAATCCTGGCTAGGCCAACTCAGCATTTCATCCTTCCACGGTCGATAAATGAGTACCAATTTCGGTTGGGTGATATTGTATGTAAATATGTGCTCTGTAAAGCGCTTTGGATTAAGGCGTTATATAAATAACATCATTATTGTGTCTGCCGCATCCTCAACCCAAATCGAGCATTTGAACTGCATTAGAAGCCCACCTCGACGGCGTCAAACTGGCAAGTTGTATGCAAAGGTATTATTGACTGATATCTGCACCCTAGGTCCATCTTTGGGTGCTTTACTTTGGGGTTCACTTTAATCCCTTTTGCAAGCTCAAGACATATCCTTGTGAACATTGTGGTCTTTTAATTGCCTTTATTCCCCTGTCTCATTACCCAGAGGGCTGTATCTGTTCTTTGCATATTCTATGTTCCGTCTAAAGGGGTGGGGCTTTGCAGTGTTTTCTAGTTCATTATTATTGTACATGGTTTATAGACCATTGCTTGGACATTCCTTTATTTTGGACTATTATACTTCACTGTTTGGGAAGCTACCGAACCACATTCACACCCCTCTTGGGAGTATAGCCTTCTCTCTGCCCACACTACCACAAAAGGCGAAAGAGGTATATGTCTTAACTGTGCCTGTTTTACCTTTATGATTGTATTGGCTCTTGGTTTGCAGAGGTGTGAGGGCTGAGCAGGCGCTTTAGCCTCCTCTCGTATATGTACTCCAGCACGGCAGAAGTCAATTTGTCATTACCATGCTTCTGTTGCTGTATCGAAATGAGAGTTCACTGCATGCAGTTCTTTTCATTCAGTAGACTGCTTTTCTTCTTGCTTTCTTTTCTTTGTTAGCATAATGAAAATAGAAAAATAATCAAAGAAGTTGCTGCAGGTTTTTTTTAGATGAGCCCTGTGATATCCTACCCCGTACAAAGAGTGAGAAACATTAGCAGCCTCGTTGTTTTCGTGTTGAAAGATTTGTAATGCATGTTCAACATTTAGATAATCTGGAGAATTTAGGAAAATAACATACAAAACGAATCCAAAGAAAAGGGGAAGAGGGAAACCATTGAGGAAGAAGGAGAAGGGTTGAGCAGGAATTTAGGGATTGTCTTGAATTCATACGCCATTGGTGTTTGCTCTAATATCATTTAGAGTTGTAAGTGTCCTTTGGAAATCAGCCTAAAGTGAGAAAGACGTGGACTTTAACAAAATGGACAAGCAAAGAAACGTACCAACTCATATAAACGCTACTTACTACATAAGCTGGCCGTGTGGTACTGTGCAGAGTACTTAGGGCAGTGGATGTAAACACAGTATCGTGGAGATTTAGGTACTGAAGAAGTATATTATACACTGCGCTAAAAAGATCAAGTGTTATATATTATGCTTTATTTAAGGGCAGCCACACAAAATTAGCGACACACGGATGTCCATATGCTTGTAAAGAGACCGATTGTTCAGCTGCTACAATACGTTCTTCGTTTATTGCACAGACCATCTCACAGACCACCCTGAAAAATGACCCCAAGCCCTCCAACCACGCACTGAGGGTCTGTTTGCGTTCTTCAAGCTGAAGTGGTAGGTTTTATTGTTTCCCCCATAAGTAGTCTGCGCATTTCATTTGGGGTGGGGACAAACTAGACTAAATTGCCAAAGATATGTGGATGAAGATCAAGGGAGCCATCTCACCCAGAATCGGCAGTGTTAGTGAGACTACCTTCCAAATCTCAAGCCAGAATGACATTATTCGAGAGCATTTTTGTATTTGAGAGTGCCATGATTCTGATTATCGAGCCAGCAATCAGATGTGGAATTTAGTCTGGCTCTGTATCATCTGTCAGCTTTCCACATAACTGAAGCAATAACTGAAAATGTGTTTGACTAACAGATGGTGGTGCCCTAGGAATATTTCATGTGGACCATGCTCGTGACCATATTTGGCTATACACCTAATGTCCTTGCCAGATGACCAGTTGGACTATGGGCCTCATTACGAGGAATGCGGTAGAGGGATAAAGGGGCCTGTAGGGATGCCGGCCCCGTTATCCCTCTACTGCCTCATTACGAGGTCTCCTCGCGGGATCTGCTAAGGATGCCATTATAAAACCAGGCGTCCTTAGCGGGTCCCGCTAGCAGACCAGGATGCAAACAACGGACCCGTCATTAATGGGCCCGTTGTGTGCATCCTCCCCATTCCCATTGAGCCCTATGGCCCTATGCGGGCTCAAATGGGAATGGGAATGTACCGGGTCTGGGTCCCTGAATGGGGAAATACCGGGCCCTCCAAGGTCGGAATGGCCCGGTATTTCCCCATTCAGGGAACCCGTACCCGGTATGGGGGTAGCCATGCCACAAATAGCGGCATGGCTACCTCCATGCTCGTAATGAGACCCTATGTCTTAAATGGTTTTAAAGATTGTTTGGCACATGAAGTTTTGCAATTTGTAAAGGTTGGTGTGGCCATGAGGCTAATTTCGAAACTCACGTGTAGCATATTGTCAGGTTTCATGTATTAACATGTGCTGTCATGAGTTAATTGAATGAATCCCAGTACAGTGTGAATGAATCCTAGTACAGTGTTAATTATCACATGTAATTTTAATTTTCGGAATAGTATTTCTAAATGTCAGATGGCAATGAATTAAGTAGTTTTAAAAAAAAAGTATTGCTCCATTACATTGAAGCCAATTTGTAGAGCATGGACCTCCAGCCACTTAAATCGTGTATCTCTTCAATGTACATTATAAGACACAGACTTGTGTCCAGTTCATCATCCCTTTGTTTCTTATTTGAAGGCATCTAGCCAACTCAGTCCACTCTGTACATTACAGACTTTTGTATAGCACTCATTCAAACTGATACACCAAGTGTTACTCCTCTTAGAGTAGACAACACGTGATGTTTCAACCTAAGCAGCATTCTCAAGGCTAGTATATCCATTGAGAAATCATCATATTAATACAAACATGTCGCTCATTTAGAATCACAATTTTAAAATGATAGTTTGGAATGAGCCCCAATTGTGTATCCAAAAGGGATAAAGGAAGAGAAAAGGGGAGAGGAAAGAGGGGATGAGAGACAAGAGAAAATCGAAAAGTTAGTATAGATTTATTTTACATATTGCAAAAATGATATTAAGTGTCTGAATGTGAGGTTGCAATACTCAATAGTAGGGTGGCACTCATTAGAGTTCTGACAGATACACCAGTTTGTCTAAAAATGAATGATAATTGATCTCTTAGAGTGTATTTTAAGAAATGTATCTGAAAAGATAAACAGCCTGATTCATGGAATTATTTGCGTGGAAAACGCAGATTTGCGTGCCTTTTTGCCCGAAAATCCCTGTTTGAAGTATGAGGATTTTCGGGCAGAAAGGCACGCAAATCTGTGTTTTTCACGCAAATAATTGCATGGATCAGGCTAAATATTGTTTATATGTATTGCAACAGTCTTGAAGTATATACGTGTGTAGTTTACCTCTAAAGTAAGTCTATTCCATGATTATCCAAATTCATTGTATTTCGTAACGTTCCTGTATTCATGTACGCAGGAATGTTACGAAATACACAATACAATTGTGCTGAAAGAAATGAGAAGCAGAAATCCACTTGTAAAGTGTATTACTTGCTAAATTAAAATCAATGGTACATATCAAGCATGCATAATTGCCAACATTATTATTAGTAAAATACATCTAGTAGACAGCCGAAGGCGCATAGCTATGTTTGGAGAAACGCTTACTCAATCTATTGCGCGTGACGTAGGTGAAAGCCAAAGTCATCTATGTACACGATTCACACGACTTTGGAATCAGGCTAATTACTGCCTTTTCTTTCTTTTAACTGGGCATTTGGTGTTTTGGAGAGGGCACCAGCTAGGAACACAACATTATTTAGGGTGGAGGTGGCATACTAAACATACTACGTAGCATGCTACATGCTATGTATGCTGGAATGGGGTGGGGTGGGGCGGTATACCCCCTCTCCATAAGGAAAGCAATGTGCGAGAAACTAGTGTTAAACACATCACCAAACAGGCCCATGATCCCTGGAAGAATGTGTTGAGCCAGGAGCCAGAACTGCTTAGGAGCCTGGACATGCAGGGTTGGGAAGCGCAGTCCTGCAACAGCAGCAGAAGGCAGCAGTACATTACAGTAGGTTAATTGCGAAATAGGTGTCTCTTTTAACTTTTAACTACCATTTACCTTAATTTAAAAAACGAATCTCTAAAACTTAACTCAAGCTCTAAACTCAATCTCTAAACTCCACCTCTAAACTCTAACTTTGAACTCTAAAGAGTCAACATTCTAAACAATCTAAACTCTGAACACTTCTAACCAATCTAAACACTGAAAACTTTTCTCAGATGGACAATAGGAGCCACACCTGGGAACTTTCAGTGGGATGGATAAGTCACTGCACCAAAGTTGGTTTTCACAGGTGCGGGATCTGTATCTTAAGAAGAAAGAACTGACTGCAGTAACGGCACCCAATATCATTGGCACTAGCAAGCCAAGCCAAGCCCAGTATCACCATAGGCTTCAGGTACTGTAAAAATATAGAGAAAAATGAATGTGACTTTCCAGGAACTCAAAAACCAACTGGACCATGAGGAGGGCATGATTGGGCACTTTAATGAGAGGTTCGATACGACCTTCCACAGGGCTGGCCTTTATCATTTCCATTTCCCTTGTCACAATGTTCATTTATTTTTGTTTTTGTAATAAAAATGCGTTTGTACCATCTTTAGAAATTGTCTATGTTATTTTGTTCGGCTTTCTTGAGCCACTTCATCCGTGTCACAGTGTGAAGGTGAGTGGTAGGCAGGATGTATGGGTGACAAAGGTCTTAAATCCCATGGTCTACCTGGTTGCAGTAGGTGTGCTTGTTGGTGTCTTCTTGCATAGCTCCTAAAAACGGACATTTCTCATTTGTGAGGTGAGTACTTACATTACATGTTCCCATTTTACCACAACGTCACTGAGTACATGACATTAAATATTTACTTTGGGGTATAGTGCAGATTGAATTAGAAAATAAATGATTTAAAACATGTGGCAGCCAAACGATCCAAGTATAACACTTATTTAATTCTTTCATAGTACAGTGCAAGAATTAGTCTTCCTGAAATCGTCTCATTGAAGAAAAACATACAAACAATCACAGGTAGTTGGTCTTCTTTTGTTGTGATGGGTGCAGATAGTTCTAATCTCTTTATTCCTGTGCACAAATCAAGCATTTCCTAAAACGTCGATGAACTATGTGTAACAACTGTGGTGTTTGTGAAAGGAATAACTCACTAGGGTGAATAAATATACATGTTAAAATTCCGACAGTGTTTTTGCACTATCCCAGGATTTCTGGTGGCAGAGTGTGGCATCAGATACAAGCAGCACTGGCGGATGATGGTACCACCCTCTGCTTAATCCTCATCTGAGTCAGCAACAGGAACATGTTCAAATTCTACTACTTGTTCAAAATCCCCCAGTTAGAACAATATGTGTGCAGCGTAGGAAGTGCTGGTTATGCGTCAACATCTTTAAGATTCCTAAATTTAGAGCTGATAGTCTTGTCTTTCTGTCTCCGATGGTGGCCCCTGCTGTGCTAAAAACGTGTTCTATGTTGACAGTGGCAGGAGTGCACACTAGATATTTGTTTTCCAGCCTGCCCAGTGTTGGCCACTGCTCCAGTTTACTGTACCAGTGAAGCAGAGGCTTGTCTTGCATGGTCAAAATGCTCATTTTCTTAAGTTACAGCCAAATAAGGACTATGTTGTCCCTCTTGTAATGGACACTTGTTCTTTTGACTGTGTCTTGAATCCAAACTTCCTTTCCAAATAGGGTTCTCTGCTTTGGATTCATCTTTTGGAAGTTTCCCATAGAAGAATTGAAGTTGTGCTGCTGTTCTCAGATGAAGGGGACATTGGGGAGGCTGATGGTTTCCACTGTCCCAGGAGTGCGGTAGCAATAGTAAGTGTGATAGTGGCGGGGCGGAGGGTGGATAAAGATGGCATTCCTATGGTTCCTTTCCTGAGAACCTGCAAGTGAGATCTCTGCTGCTCGTATGCTGCAATTCAGTCCTCGGATGTCTTGTATCCTGCTATATGACATTCTAGAAAAAAAACTGACATTTTAGGATCTACAGCATGGGTTTAGAATTATGGCACAGATCAACTCCTCACTGTTTTGGTGCAGACATGTGTTTCTAAGTCCCGTGTATGCCATTTACCAGGCTCGGTTCTTCAAAATCCTCTTCTAGTAAAAGTTCCTGCCACACTGTCTTTATCTGGTCTATATGAGCAGTTGAACAAGAGGACCACATCACTGATTGGTGTGTTATCATTGCCAACTGCCTATGTATCATATATAAACGGTGCTAACATCTAGATGATCCATGTCACTAGACATAATTGCAGAGAAGTAAAAATCATGGAAGACCCTGCTTCAGCTTTGTGGTGCATCAAATACTTATGTATAGCTTTCTGCTGTTGAAACAGATGTTGAATCGTGTATATTCAACTCCTGACCTATTTTTGGTTGAATTCCATCTGACGGAAACCTCCAGTATGAGACCCCTCCGGGAAGGTCATTTGGGGGTTGCGATTTATAAGCATTTTCAAGGCTTTGGTCGAATGGCTGAAATGGCTACACATTTTGAAACATATAGCCATTATGTTGTCAAACACAGTGATTTTGTTAGGAATTTCTGTACTATTAGTTTCAAGCTGTGCACAAAACAGAGCACTCTGCAATCATGATCATCCGCCAGCGCCAGTACAAAGTTGATATCTTTGTCACTGGCAACACAACCAATAGTCAGTACTTTTGGTTAAAGCTATTCCAAAACCTTGGCTTTGTATACTGCTAGGATGTTTAGTTGTTGTGTGTGCATCTTCTACAGGATTGCTGGAGAGTTTTTTGCAGTATGGCAGTTGAAGAAATGGCAGTTGAGCAGTCAGTGTACAGTTCCTTAAACGAAGTTCAATGTGCTGTGGGGCACATACAGGCGTTTATCTGTCCCTTGGTCCACATGCCTGGGGTTATATGAACGGTGGGCACAGCAAAATACAAAAGGGCTTTTCCAGTTGCCTATTCAGCTACTGCAATTGTGGAAAAAGATGTGCCGCTGGATTCCTGATAACGGATTCCACAAATACCAAGAAATCCTTCAATGTCCAACAGGGAATAGGACAGGAATTGAATTGACAACATTTGAGCCAGCTTCCGATTGCAGAAACGCACCATGGGATAGTTTCTCTGGTACTTTGTAGACTGGGTGAAAGCAGGCTTTACACTGGATTGTTGAAGAGAATAGACTAAGACAAGAGTGTTTCCACACTTGCCAGCAGAGGTGCCTGGCTCACTAAGTGATGATCATGAGCAGGGGAGCTAATCAAAGCTGGCACCTTTTTACTGTATTTCGAGTTTTGCCTTTGCTCTTACAAAAAAATTAAATTGCTTTTCTATCTCGTGCTTCATGCTGGTGTCCATCCTCTAAGCTAGGCGTGGTTCCGTGTATCAAGCCAGTGCTGCTCTGCATTGTCTGGTATTCAACACAAATGAGTTGCCTCTGAGCTATCCTGGACCTCACCACTGAAGATTGTCTCCAGAACTACAGCAGCACTCAACTTTTTTCCCCATGATTCAAATTGGATCGTGTCACTCCCTAATTTACAATCAGGTAAAGTGGCTAGCTCTAA
Organism: Ambystoma mexicanum; assembly: GCF_040938575.1. Taxonomy (NCBI): domain Eukaryota; kingdom Metazoa; phylum Chordata; class Amphibia; order Caudata; family Ambystomatidae; genus Ambystoma; species Ambystoma mexicanum. The sequence continues at coordinate 1,001,378,032 of NC_090929.1, read as the reverse complement.
TGGGTTCCCCATTGACTTCTGGAACAAATTGAACAACACAATTTCTAAACCCATGCTACCCTCATTTAACGATTGTACAATTACAGGCATACTACCCCCAGACTTACGACAAGGGACAATAATCATTATACCTAAAAAGGAAACCTTCCAATGAATGTGCACCATAAAGATCGATTTCCCTTATTAAAAGTGAAACCATGGTCCTTGCAAAAATTCTTGCGAACTGGCTGATAAATATTATGCCCAATTTGGTACACCCGGAACAATGCGGGTTCTTACACTGTTGATCCTCTCGGGTGAATATCAGGAGACTCCGTATCGCAATCGACCGAGCCCCCAATCCAAACACCTTTGTCTCTCCTTGCTGATGATTATAAAAAGATGTTTGATTCAGTGTTTTGTCACTTTTTATGGGAGGTACTTCAAAAAATGGGCTTCGGCAATGCTTTATTAGCCTTGCTTTACAATAAACTGATGGCATCAGTCAGTGTAAATGGGGCAACATTCTGAACCATCTTTCTCGAAAGTGGCCCTGTCTTGTCCCATCTGCCCACTCCTATTCACCCTAGTTATAGAACCCCAGCAATCTGGCTCAGCTCTGATCAAGCTTGGACTGGATTTATATGGCCCATGGGACCTGGGGACAGAATTGCATTATATGGGGATAACGTTTTAATTTTTCTCGTAGGAATCTGGTTCATTTTCGCCACAGAGTATTCAAAATCCTTAAGGAATACAGAGATGTCATTGGCATGCAAGTTAACTAACATAAATCAATGTTATTCCCATGGCAGGGTGGCCTATTTGCAAAACCCTCTAATTGTAGCTTTAGTTAGCTAGCGGAGATCAATCAACCTTCCTTAAACGAAATCTCTAACCAATGATTAATCATTTTTTAAATGGCACAAAACACTGGAAATCTGTACCATTATCATTACTGGGCAGTGCTGCATTGTGTAAAATGCTAATGCTCCCCAGGTACTTATACATTCCACAAAATGCCCCTTTTCTTAAAATGTCATTTGATAGCATTTAAACTATTTTACATAAGCTCCTATGGCAAGATTACAAACCCTGCACTGCATTACAAACACTGTATACCTCAATCTGGGAGAGCAGCATTGGTCTACCTGATATTAAAAGGTGCTATTGGGCATCCCAAGTAACTGTTGCCAATGAATGGCTATATGATGAATCACAATTACACCACATAAAGACAGAGTATGCATGTATGGGCAATGTCGCACCTCTGCAAATATTATATGGCGGGGGCAAGAAACATTTTCTAAACCACAGCCTCGCAAAAGATCATAAGAATCAAGGAAGATGTGACTAATGCCCTGGGCTGGGCAGGTACATCACCCTCTCCGCCCCTCTATGGAATAATCCAGACTTCACAGAAGTCATGAAAATTGGTATATTTAAATCATAGCCAGTGAAACAAATTAATGTAATAGGTGATGTCATTAATGATCGGAACATACTATAATTTGAGGAAGTTATACATCTATTTGATTAACCCTTATCTGAATCTTAGCATTACGTACAATTTATATACGCCCTGAAATTCCCACATGTGAGATCCCTAAAATATTCCATCTCACTCACCACTGCAAATCAATTTGCTGTCTTGAAGAATTGTAAACAAACCAACGTACACATTATTTCACATCATTTCGTCTTTTACCCCACATAATGTGCTTAAACTAAAAAATTCAATGGGATGAAGCCATTTACCCTTTAGACTCGGAGGAATGGGCCAAAGCCCTTATGCACCCACATGAGATGGCCATCTCTTCTAGACTCTGACTGGTCCAACATAACGTACTCCATAGTACCTACTACTCACGCAAGTTTCTTTCTAAATGTGGTAGATCCAGACACCCATACTGCCTACACTATAAAAATGCTGAAACCTTCCTTCACATTCTTTGGCAATGTCCCAACATGCAACAGTTTTGGAACGCGACTCTGACACAACTGCCCATGTTATGGGAAAGGAAATCCCTACTGACTCTAAAACTTTTCGGCTGGGTGTCTGATGGGACTCACCTTTCAATGGATATGATAAACCATTTCTTTCAAATGTAATAATGATAATCAAACCAAACATAGCTATGCTTTGGGGGAGTGTAGAAACTCCAACTTTCTCTAAGTGGAACGCTGATGTGGATTTATGCATGGCATGGGAGTAGAGGGTTTACAGATCATGTGGATGTCCGACACCATTTAGGAAAATATGGGGGAAATGGGGAAGCACAGAGTGACATTACAATTTGATAATCCTATGCTGTTAAAGTGGAATGTATGGATGAACTACCTGCAATTATGTTAATTGATTGTTTTGGGCTTTTTGTTATGTTTTCCTTGTTATTCTTAACAAAAATCACTACAATATGTTATAAAACAAATGTTGTGCATGAAAATGAAAAAATCATGCATGCAAGTGATCTGGATGATCTGGCTATAACTATCATTTGATCATGCACATAGCATTCCTCATCCAAGATTGAGAAGCTCGTCGCCATCAAGTTGCATGAAAGAATTTCTCATGACCATCTCCTACAGCACCATCAATATGGATTCCAACCAAGATGAAGAACAGAGACCATTGAGTCACTCCCCTACCGTGAGAATGAGCGGCTTTGCTACTGATCGGCTCCCTCTATAATTATGAGAAACTCACCAACTGCACATAATGCACTTTTGGCTACCAGAATTACAGATGCATACAAGAGGGAGCATTTGAGCTCTTGTATTATTCAAGAAGCAAATGCACTCATCACAGAGAGTTGTTTTAACACAGTCACCCGTAATTAAGATGTCAGTATATTTGACAGCATCTAGCAGCCATATGTAATTCTAGAATTGTTGCCAACATTATGACACATGTAATAAATTAGGTATTCGTATCAAATATGTAATTAAAATACATGAAAGACTATTGACAAAAGGCTTTGCAGAATGCCCCAGGTACAATACTCTGTCGCGGATTAGCCAGGCATACCGTGACTGCAGAACCAAAGACAGACCGCCACTTTCATATCTTGATCACTTTGTATGTATTGTTTCTTAATGAGCTCTAAGGGGTTCAGCAATATTTTCTTGATGTGTTAGAGGTAGGCTGAATAATAACATAAAATTATAACTTTGCAAGATAGCAATGGCTCATCACCAAGCAGATTGAGCAGTATAATGGGGAGGCCAGCTCTAATTTCCAAGGTTGCATCCTTCTAATTCACTCTCAACATTTAGCTCTACAGGCTACCATGGCAGAGGAATTCCAGTGATTTCAGGGCGATGTTGGTCTGCTCTGGGGTCATGTTTCTGTCAATAGTTTAGACTTTTCTGCTTCCAACAGGGCTGCCTTTGGCAGCAAAGGACGAGAGCACCTTTCGGCTGCATGTATGGTGGCCCCTCAGGGTGAAAGGATTAAAATCAATATGGCTGCCATTTTCAGAGAAGCATGTATCATAGTACTTATGGCAGATCATGTGATTTGCTCTTCGGCACTGTGCGAGCAGGGTAGAGTTGACTATACTTAAGATGAGTACTTAAACCTTATGGCAACTATTTTCAGTTCATAAAACCTTTGCAGTAAAATTGTTTTTACTCAAGAATTTAACGAATGGTTTTATATTTCTGGTGCAAGTTAAGGCCAAGGTGCTGGATAACAGTTCAGCAGAACACTGGAGTATTTTGACATTTTTCCCAGAAAACAAAAATATTGGTGTGAATCATGAACCAAGGTTATATTACAAATCTGGAGTTTATTTCTCCTAATTTAAGAAGAGATGGCCTGTATATGAACTAATTCACAAGTGAATAAAATGTTTATTCAGCCATCTAATGTCACTATGGTGTGTTTAACACGTACAGCATCTATTTACCTTTTTAACAAATTTACTTATTTTAATTATTGTACTTATTCCACCTATGTGGCAAATCAATGTCACTCCAGTTTCAGGATTCTAACTGCATTGCAGCAGTCATGGGGTATTCATGGATTTCAACACAGTTGACCATGATATCCTTTCCATTGTCTCTGCTAAATTGGAGCTCACAAGACAGCCTTAACATGGGTTATTACTGACCAAGATTTTATTTACTTTAATTTATTTATAACGCGCATCCATAAACCTGTAGGTGTGAGGGCACAGACAAGACAAATGAAAAAGACAACATATTTACAATAAACATCCTTCCATATCATTCCTTGGTTCAAATTCTCAAATGTGAGGTAGGTCATGCCTCTCCCCTATAATCCCTCTTATTTAATATTTACTTATTTTTCTGCCTAAGATCATTCAATTATACCTTTAGCAACCATGCCAATTACACAACAGTTTTATTTAAAGTGATACATATCTCCATCCCAAAACTCCACTGAACACATATAATCAATTCAGTCAATGAGTGAGTGACACACTTGTATAGTGCACACTACTGCTAATTAGTAGTCCCTAAATGCTGGTGCCCACTGCCCTGCCAATACCGTATTGGAACCACCAGGATTTCAGTATTCTCTGTAATATGAATTGGGGGAGGGATCTGCTAGACATTCTTAGAAGGAATGGTCAACACTGAATTCTGGATAAGAGAAGATGTTCTTTCTGCTTAGATTGCACATAGGTTTTGTCTGGATACCTCACTTTGATAAATGGATATTGTCAGGAATAAGGGATGGGGTAGGCGGGGGCTGCTACAGTTTGTGTGGTAACGCATGAATGGAGCTACAGGAGGTAAAAACTTCAATTCCCAGCAGCCCCTGAGCGCTTATGTAATTCTTTCATTCTGCGCGCGTTGCCAGCTGAGCTCAATCAGGGACAGCTTATTAGCCGGCAACGTCGTACGACAGGTACGGCTTATTTTGTGTGCAAGGAGATCGAAGGAGGAGGTTTTGCTGTTCTCCACTCACCATGGCTGCTTGATGGATTGCAGACCGGGGGCATGCAGGTCGAAGAAGTGAACTCTACCAGGTCTTTCAGTTACGCTGTGCATTCTTCGTCCGGCTAGTCCCAAGGGGCTCCCGGGCTACAGATAAGTACCAAACGAGAACGGACATGACGTTTTATTTTAGTTGCTTATGAGAATTCTTGTGAAAGAAATTGGGAAGCAAGTTACACTGCATTTGCCAAGCATGGGTTTCTTTTTGATTACACGTGTTATGCTGGAACATTTTGAACATTGGTGAAAACCAACATTTTGATGGTAAAGTGCATGGACCGGGCATCAGGAAAGTCAAACAATCCTGGGCTCAGAAAATATGTGCCTAGGAAACACGGGTCTGGTTCTTGGAATAAGGTGCTAGTGCGGCAAACTAGTGCTGGCTACAGAGTGTTCGTTTTTGTGTGTTTCATGTGCAGCTGCTGCTGCTTGCCCAAAGGGCCATCTGTTTGTCCTTTCATTCTGGGATATTTTCCCATTGTTTGTTTCATTCCGCTTGAAAGCTTATTGCTCTCTATGTGTTCATGTTCAGTTGGTGCATGTAATAAGGTGTACCTAACTAGGTAGGAGCAGGGGATAGGCTATGAGACATTTATGTATATGAGACATCAATCGAGGATTAGAGTGATAGGAGTGCATAATCGTTTGCGCAGTCAGGTTAGGTTTTACCCTGTGCTTCCCCATTCCCATTCAAACTAGGTGTTTCCTTACCCTTTTTCCAGTGTTCCTAATTCCCCACCCTATCCACAACCTCTCCCTCATCCGTCTCCCTCCCATTGGTTGCCATGTGGTGGCCTGTATACATCTCTATCAGGTACCTGTGCCAACCACGGTGGGAAGGGTCGATTCATTCAGCTTCTGTGGTTCGGGAGAGAGTGTCAAACTCTCTTTCCCTACAAGGTGTGATTGTGACAGATATGCTGTGGCCAGCTCACACTCAATCTGAGTATGATTGACGTTTATATAATAGGCTGCCTCTCAGAGACATGTTCCTCAGAGATATGGTCATCATCGCAAGGCATGTGCCTGGTGTTTTTCATATTGATGTGATCATGGATCCTGATCTTAATTCTCCAAGCTCCAAAATAATTTTGATGGTAACAGCTGACCTATTCCTTTTTTTAGCTACTGAAAAAATCGTTCTCTACCTATAGAGTTTTAGTTGGGATTGGACATGCTCTATAATGCTTAAACTATGTAAATTGCAGTTAGAGTACAGGGCCCACCAAACCTGGGATATGATAGTTGTACCCCAAATAGAGCTTTACAACTGTAACCAGACATAATCCAGATTCCCCCGATGTAGGATACAAGTCCAATATTCTTTATCTGTTCTCCCTCTCAAAGTACTCTTTGCAACCCTATAGCTAGCATATTTAATGCATGCTACAGACTTTACTCCCCCAGTATCACACAGGAATCAATGGAGCACAATGGGAATCACAAACATAGTTTCAATAAAAGTAAGGAATATAACTGTTAAGACCACATTTTTGTAAGTGCAGTTACAAAAAGAAAAACAATCTGTTAATAGAGCTCAAAAAACATTTGTGGTGTTAACTGAGGAATGCTTGTTCAAATATTCAGAAGTATTTACTAATGAAAGTTGAAGTAAAAACACACTCTTCATTGGTTCAATGAAAACCCATAATATTCAAAGTGACAATAGCAAAAAGTCAAAAATTCCACTATGTACCCTTATGTTTTTTTAGGAAGAACCAGGAACTCGGAATAAGCCAGGCCATGAGTGAACCAGGCTTGTCTTTAGGTTGAAGTTGGACCCAATGCCAAATGTCACCTCTGAACCTTAGAAGAAATCTTAAAGCTCAAATTATCCACAGTTTTCGATAAGCCTGTTGAGAGCCCACACCAGATCACTTGGGCTTCCTTGGTGTCAGAGTAACATCTGCAGACATTTTAAAAAGCAGGAATAGTCAGATCCCCCAGACACATCCAAAATCCAGCAAAGTCTACACACTGAAGAAAAGGGATCTCCAAGTCTGATCCTGAGAAGTCCCAACTATACCATGTTCGGTGGGTGTTCGGTGGATAACGAGTGGTTATGTAAACAACTCCCATATTGTGGGTGTGTACAGCCAAATCTGGTGCCATACCGAGATCGTGAGTAGATATTTGGGGGCATGCTCATTCCTCTAGTCTCCAAAAGTCACAAAACGCTTTTTATGGCAAGTATTGAATAGAATGTCCCCACCTCCACAGATACTACTAATATTCACTGAAAGCTAAATGGTCCCCAACCTCACTGACATATTGGCTGTGCAGCCTTTGTTTACCTGGGCAGCGATTTGAACGAATCAGAAAGCTGCACTTACGCAAATAATTCTTCGAACTTTTGAAGTAATCATTTGCTATACACCTACCTTATTTGTCTTATCTGTCAAAAACTCTTGAAACATTGGGGTGCAGTCGTTGATTTTAGGCACCAGAGTTAATCACTATGAACATGAAAGATATAATACATTCTTCAGCCAACCTCAGACCCAGACAGAAGACAGAAGACGTTTAACTGTGGAAAAATATTGTGCACATTGATTTTCCCTAGCGACCATGACCGACTTTTCAATAATTGTTTGATGATTACTTTAAGAATGCACCGACAACCACAATCTAGATTTCACCTACACCTATTACCACTGCCATCAACGTATCATAAGGGAGCACAAGATGTGCGCAAAAGATGAGCAAAGTGGGTGCTATGCATTCAAATACACCAAACTGCGCATGCAAAGGGTGAGTGACCACAGATCATGAGCAGAAATGCACCACATTTCTGATTCACCAACCTTGACCACCAACATTACTCCAATAAATGTACTTCAACATTTGCTCCTTTCATAATGTGGAGCAGATGACCCACAAAAGAATGCAACTGATTTGTCCAGCCAATGCAGCACATACTTAATCTCATTCACAACCAACAACACAGTATAGAAGCCCAGCACAGAGAGACAAGCACACATCTCCAAAAGGGCTGATCCAGTAGGCATCATGCTGCTGCTCCGCCTGGTGAGGATGTGATAGGTTAAGTGCCTGGCTTCCCTTCTCTCCCCCCTCTGTCGAGCTCTCCTCACCTGAACTGCCGGAATTGCTGTCGGGGTCCTGCAGATGCCTTCGAGTCAGGTAATCTGTCTCCTTTTTCCGATGAGCTTGCTTGTCACGGAGGGAGGCCACCGTGACCGCTGAGGCATACAGCTGTCCGAGGGCCCCCTTTCCGGAATCAAGCCGGAATGAGGGAAAAAAACCCAAATGGGGAAAAACCCTTGTGTCTCCTATGGTCCGCAGCAAGGAAGGTGTGTCCCAACGGAGAAATGGGATTCCAGGTGAGCCGGAGGAAGGTCTTGCACAGGATCCGTCTGGTAGCTCTGTAACCAATACTGCCGGGAAGCAGAAGAGTACTGCAGAATAGGAGTGGAGAGCCCGAGGGCCGGACACCCCGGAAAACACCCACCAGCCAAGCCAACCAGAGGGTGGAAGGCCAGCGGTAAGATAAGCAGCAGAAAGAGGTTCCCGCAAAGAAACGGGGAGAGAAGAGGGAAATGAAGAAAAAAGGGGCGGTGCCTATCCGCGAGGACGGGGCAGCAAAAGCAGAGACCAGGAACCGCCGAAAGGCAGCAAGCATAGAAAACTGGAGGAGAGAGCAAGGTAGGTGACAGGGAATTCCGCTAAGAGCGAGAGTAAACAAGGACAACGAGAGACAGGAGCGAAGGAACCCGGAAGAACGAGAGCTTCCGTGGTAGTTGCAACGCAGGGATCGCTGGGTAGGGAGGAAAGATATACTCCCAGCGGCCTGCCTTATCAGGGAGGATCACGGCATAGACACAAAGGAGGGACTAGAACCGCCTACCTCTATGTCCCAAACTCCAACACGGAAGAATCCGCCAGTCAGGACGCCTGCGGATGACAGAGAAGGAGCATGACGAGGGCTGGATATATAGGCAGGGGTTACCTTATTTCAACTGTCTGATGAAGGGATCTCCCATATATACTGCTTCCCAACCCATATCATACTTGGGACGGTGAGTGAGTGGAAGGGGCACTTACCACACCCACAATACAAGTGCATGCCGTATCACCACTGGTCAAATTACTGTCAACCATGCATTTCCTTTCCACCGGCTCCTTCCAGAGGACTAGTGGAGTCACACTGGTGATATCATAATCCTCACAGTCACAGGCTCTTGATTTTTGCATCTGCCAGGAGATATACAGGCATGCCTTATTATCCCTGTGCCAGGGCAGCAATAGGGAGGGTCTTTTACGACATAGCCGGGTTATATGCATGTACAGCACCATTGCATGCAGGTGGCCCTCATAAACCCTGCAGCCATAGACCATTTGTACTGGAACTGGGGACGCTGGCATTCCTTGCATGTACAGATCATGTGTGATGCATCAAACAAGGTATTATGGAGCTGCACCCAACAGATACATCTATTGGTACTATGCCCTAGCCCAACAGTTTGAGGCTTGGCAGTACACTGATAGATGGTTGCCACCTGACCAGGCTGCTGGCCAGTGCTTATACATGTGCTTATACATGGCGTGAGGTGTTCTGGCAATATACGACGCCAAAGCAGTTCTCTGGCTCATTTCAGAGGTTCAACACCGTGCAATATTTACAGTCCACACAATGAGAGGACATTAGGAAGTAGAACACTTTCCATACGGCTGTCTAGCAATCACACGGACAGTGTTTACACCAATATGTGAAATGAATTAATAATCCTACTCACATACAAAATCCTACTTCACACAGTCATACATATCACTCAACTACATTCCTGAATGAATAGCGATCTGAGACACTTAAATGATACACCCTACCCCCGTGAGAAGTGATACACATTACAAAGTAGACTCACCACACAATGAAGTAAAAAACATGCATGTTCGTCTTTCCCTCAGACGTATTGTACACATAAGACAAAAAGGCAATGAACACTAAACAAATTGTCTGAAATACTTAGCTTATGTTTTTTAGGGTAGTTGCACTCATTTTGGGAGATTCTGATGCGATGCCCATGTTTGTTTAAATGTATCCATTCCACATATGTGCCATAAAATGCCTACTTATTTGCACATGTTTTTCACATCAATTTGTGCTCTTGTGCACGTGGAGCATTGACACAATGAGATGCGCGATAGCGCAAGCGCATCTTTGCACCATTGAAGCACATGTTTTTGAGAATCTTTGCCGTTTTGACCTTTTCAGATCACTGGAGCAGTGCACGGTCTGCTTACTTTCGAAGGAAAGGTGCCAGTGCCGTGACTTCAAAGGGATATAGCACTGCTAGTCAAACCAATGGTGCTATAGATGACACATTTGATATTGATTTTGACACCCTTACCCATTCAAAGAATACAGACTTCTACTTGAGTCCTGCCTAGAATGAGTTCAATTCTTTTTAGTTTGGGCTATTAGGTGTCAATTGCAACAGCTACAAACCAAAACCATTGCAGTTAATGCAATGAATTAATTGGAATCGCATACCTGCTACTGGTGTAATAAAAATGGCTTATCAGGTCGGCCTCCAGCCACTCGATTTATAAGCACTCTGCATGTGCTTCACTGAAGTCCTGTTAAAAATAAGCATTGGCAAAGCCAAAAGTGTTGGCTTGCGTATATGTTTTAGGCATTTGCAAGGCACTGCTATTAGATGCCCAGGTACTTGCACCATGTTGCAACTGCTACCAGCTAATACCACTACGGGTGTGCCTGGCAAGTGTCTTTCCCATGCCTGCACAAAAGCCCAAACAGCATTATCAATGCTTGTTTAAATATTTTATTGAAATCCGCAACAGGAGCAAATCTGTAGGATGGCGACCTGTGACCTTCTGTGCACTTCCATGATACTAACTACTGTGCCTGAAGTTCGTCTGTCTGGTCTCCCTTGTCTTTGGCGCTTAATCGCACTGGTAAAACTTCAGAATCGCTGTTAGGCCTATTTGCCGTATCTCAAACTGTTAATTGTATTTTTATGCACTTACTCTGCACGTGAAGACTATTATCGTCTCCGAATTTCAAGGGCTGTGAGCGACGTTTTTTTTCCCCTTGTTCCCACCCTACTTGAGCGGTTTGAAACACTTGCCTGTGTATAGGCGCTATATAAATAAACAATAACATATCGTACCATTAGTCAGTTATTACAATTCGGAAATCATCTGTGGCCGTAACTCAAGAGATTTTAGCATTCAATAATAATCGTCACTTGGATGTGTCCTTGGCTAAAAGCAGGACTTGTTTCACTGCCTTTGGCGACATTGACCTGCAGCAAACAAGACCGCTGAACTCCTGCTTTCCATTCTGCCCGTGTCCGTTCTTCCAGCGGTCAAGCCTCCCCACTTTTCCACGAATCAGCTCGGTCTTTTAGCTGGAACAGGGCCATTAGCAAACAAACGAGGCAGTCTCTTGTGTGCCCTTTACCGAGGGGAAGTGAACCCCTGACTCCCTGACCCAAAGGAGCCCCCCACCCGGTGATTTCTTGGCGGCTGGGGTTCTTTGGCAGAAAGGATCTGTCACTTGGCATCCATCTGATTAAATGGTTCTGCCTGCTCGTGTCAACGTTAATCGCCTGGGTAACAAAGCTGAGGCGAAAAGTTAAATAATTTATATAAGACTTTTTCCGGAGCTGGAGCTCTGAAGTGTCTGCTCTGAATGAAAGGGCAGCGTTTTCCTCTCGGCTCTGTGAGCAGCACATAATTGCACTGAGAACGGATGGTTCCCTATTCCGCATCGTTAATATTCACTCGGGCGCACTCGAGGCATTCATGGTAGGGTCTTGTTAGATCCGAGGCCACTTAAATCCTGTTTCAAGTCCATGATTGAGGTTTTAGATGATTCCATCCGTTTTTATTGCAAACTCCCTTTTAATTATTATTTTATTTTTTTAGTTGGTGTCTACGAACCATACCAGGCCATACAAAATCTAACAAGAGTGTGAGGTAGGGGTCTTTGGTGTGCCACCCTCTTTAAGATAATGAGTCTGTTGGGTCCCCGCTTCGTATTGAATCGGGCCCACGCAGCGAATCCGACGTGTGCCGGAATAACACGCAGGAGCCACTCCAATGCAACAACCCTCTTTATTCATGGTGCCGGCGGAACTGCCGATAACTCCCTGGTCCCTCCCCCCTTCCCCTGACGTCACATCCGGGACGTCATGTCCTGAGGACCCAAACGGGGTCGCCCACACAACGATGTGGGCAACCTGACATCCCCCCCCTTTTTAACACATTAGTTGAAGGGCCCCTCTCTTACCCCATCTCCTCGATGAGTCGCATCGGTTTCATGCGACTCCTCTGCGGTCGGATTGTCTTGCGCGGGGTCGGCTCCTCCCTGGCGGGTGGGGAACGGGGCACTTCTCCTTCTGACTCTTCTCCGTCTCCCTGATATGCTTCTTCACGTGGTCTGTCCTCATCACTGACTCGGTCCCATGTCCATTGGTCTGCTGGCATCAGTCTGACTCGTTTGAAGTGCGAGCTGTTCCAGGTTATTGTCGAGTGGTCACTCCTTTGTGCCGTGACCATAGAGCCCTTCTTGTGTGTCACGACCAGCGGTGTGGGTGCGAAGGTGGCTTCCTCTTTCCTGTTCTTGGGTTGCCTTAGCCATATTTCATCTCCTGGTTGCATTGTGTTTTCCCGAGCCCTCCTTTTTCTGTCCGTGATCTCCTTTGTTTTCGCTTTGTTCGCGGTGTCATTTATTTGCGCTTCTTGTTCAAGCGGTGTTGGTCTTTGTGGTCTCGGGTCCTCTGGTAGTCGCGTGGCGATTGGTCTTCGGAACATCAGGTCTGCCGGGCATACACCCGTGGTGCTGTGGGGGGTGTGCCTGTATTCTCGTAGCAGTTGATTGAGGGCCTGTTCGAATGGCTTGTTCTGTACATGGGATATTTGTAGAGTCCTCTTTATGTTGGCCATAAACCTCTCGACTATGCCGTTGGCTTGTGGCCACCGGGGGGTTATGCGTCGATGTTGAAACCCCATGTATTTTGCGAATTGTTGAAAGTCGTGACTTATGAAAGTGGGGCCGTTGTCAGACTTTATGATCTTGGGGATACCATAGGCAGAGAGCATCCTGTCTATAACTGGGATGACGCACGTCGTGGCGCTGCTCTCTACTATCTGAGCGTCCGGGTATCTTGAGTGCTCGTCCATGAGTACAACCACGTGTGTCCCATTGTTCAGTGGTCCGAATAGGTCTATTGCCAGCTCTTCCCACACTTTATTGGGCAGCGGTGAGGGTTGTAGGGGGTTTGGGTGTGGTGGGGGTGCCACCTGTGCGCAGACGTGGCAGTTGCCCACTATGTTTTCCACCATGCGATCGAGTTGGGGGAACCAGACTTTCTGGCGCAGGAGGCGCTTTGTGGCAACTACTCCCCTGTGTCCTTCGTGGGCTAGGTGTATTATCCTTTCCCGGAGAGTTCTCGGGACGATGATCTTGCAGCCTTTTAGTATGACGTTGTCCTCCACCACGGTCAATTCGTCGTGGACTTGATCTAGCCACTTGACGTCTTCTTTCGTGGTTTCCGCTTCCTCCCTGGCCTGCTGTCTCATGAGGGCCGTCCTGTCTACTTGAAGGCAGTGCCGGGCGATTCGCAGTGCTGGGTCTGCTTCAGATTGTACAGACAGCTCCAGCCATCCTACCGGCAGTGGTTGTAGGTGGTGGATGATGTAGTTGATGTACGCGTCCGCTATGGACGGTTGGGACGCCGTCGTGGGCATGGGATGTTGTGAGAGATAATCCGCAGGGTTTTCTTCTTTTCCTGGCCGATGCTGTATGGTGAACTTGTAGTCCTGCAAACGGAGTCCCCACCTGGCAATCCTTGGTGGCATCCTGGCCTTCGGGCTGCCGTAAATGGTGATTAGTGCCTGGTGGTCCGTGACGATAGTGAACTCCTTGCCAAAGAGGAATAAGTGGAAGTATTCGCAGGCCCAGACGACCGCGAGGCTCTCTTTTTCTGCCTGAGAGTATGCCTGTTCTGTGTTCGTCAGGCTCCTACTGGCGTAAGCCACCACGTGCGTGGACCGTGGTTCCCTGTGGTCTTTTTGCGTCAATATGGCGCCCAGTCCCACAGGCCTGGCGTCCACTATCAGCTCGGTGTCACGGTTGGCGTCAAAATATGCCATGTCCTCCGCCTGTGCGATGGCCCTTCGTATCGCTTCGAATGCTGCTTGGCACTCTTTCGACCACGTAAACGGCGTGTCCTTCCTGGTGAGAAGTCGTAGGGGATTGCTGACGGTGGCATAGTCCTTCAGGTATCTGGAGCAGTAGCTGGCCAATCCTAGGAATGATCTGAGGTTGGTGGTGTTGACAGGGGGCGTGGCTGAGTTGAGGGCCTCCACTTTCTCCGGGTCAGGCCTCATGCCTTTATCTGAAAAGATGTGCCCAAAAAACCTCAGCGATCCTTTGGAGAATTCGCACTTGTCTTTGTTTAGGGTGAGCCCTGCGTCGTCTAGCGCCTGGCATACTCTGTGCAGTGCCAGGTCATGTTCTTCCTGTGATTTGCCGTATACCAGGACGTCGTCCGAATAGTTTAGACAGTTTGGGACATGCCTGATTACCTTGTGGATCTCCTCCTGAAAAATCTCAGCGGCCGAGGATATGCCAAAACTGAGCCTTTTGTATTGAAATAGGCCGAGATGAGTGACAAACGTGGTGATGTAACGGGATTCCGGTGCTATTTCGATCTGGTGGTAGCCTTTCGTGAGGTCTAGTTTGGAGAATATCCTCGCCCCGTGGAGTAGGTGAATCATGTCCGTGATTCTCGGCGCTTGATGTCGCTCCCTTTCGATGGCTGTGTTGGCTCTGCGCATGTCGACGCATAGCCGTATGGATCCTTCCGGTGATTTTTTTGGGACGGGGACGATGGGTGAAACCCATGGTGTCGGTCCTGAAACGGGTTCTATCACGTTCATTTTGATGAGCTTGTCTAATTCCTCTTCTACTTGTCTTTGGATGTTGAACGGGATGCCTCGGTAGTGTTGGGCTACCGGTTTGACCTGAGGGTTGATGTGGAGGTGCACTTTCCGGTTGCGTAGTTTGCCTAGACCTGTGAAGAGCCTGGGGAATGCTTGTTCAATTCAGTCCGGTTTGGCGAAGTACTTGTGGGCCATCAACTGGTATAGGATGTGTACCAGTCCCATGTCAACTGCAGTCCGGAAACTCAGTATGCACCCACTGTTGGCTTCCGTGTCTAGAACGTATAGCGGGATCTTCGCCGCGTGTCCTTTGTGTGTGCACATGGCCGTGATCACGCCTTTGCATGGCAGGGGCGTCTTGGACCCGTAAGGATATATGTCCACTGTGGCTTTTCGTATCTTTGGTGGGGCGGTCAAGGACTGATATGCACTTTCGCTGATGATGTTGACCGTCGCTCCGGTATCCACGAGGAATTTCAGTGGAGTGTCATTCACTTGGAGTGTCAAAATGGGGCTGTGTTGGGTGGCCGTCGTGTTGTCCTGTAGGGCCCACACGTACCCTTTCCTTCTCTGATCTTCCTCTGACGAGAGGGTGTCAGTGCTGGTGGGGGATCGGGTCTCCACGTATCTTACGAAGCGCCGCCTATGTGATCTTCTAGTGTCCTCGGATGACCTTTTGTCTTCGCGAGTGTAGCGACTTCTGCGGTCTCCTTCGTCTTTCCTGGTACGCTGCCTTTCGCTGTCCGCTGGCGGCCTGAGCGGGCTCTGTGGTGTGGGCCTGCGCCTTTCCTGGTATCGGTGTTTGGGCGTTGAGTGGGTAGGGGCGTTCTTGCACATGGCCCTGTAATGGTCCATTCCCCCGCACGCGGCGCACTTCTGCCCTATGGCCGGGCATGTGCCAGAGTGTGGATATTCATAGCCGCACTTGAAACACGTGGCATCGAGGTGTTTGGTGGTTTGACTTGGGTGGGTGTATATCTTGTTGATTATTTCTGCGTTGGCGCTGGGTTGGTGAATGGACACCTTGCCGAGGTTGTCCAGCTGCGAGTCCACCGCTGCTTCCATGCGGGCCAGCGCCAGGATTTCTTCTAGTGATCGTTGTTTTTGTAACAGTTGCTTGCGGAAAGGCTGTGAGAGACATCCGGCTATCACTTGGGACCTGAGCGCCTCTTCGTTGGAGTATCTGTGGAATTCACAATGTTTTAGTTTGATGCGTAGGCGCATCACAAAACTGTCTATGGACTCCCCTTTTTCCTGTCTTGTTGTGTGGAACATGTGGCGCTCATAATCCACGTTTGTATGCGGTGCGAAGTATTCAGACAGTTTGGCATGTAGTTGGCTATATGTGACGGTGTCCACATCTAGCAACTCCCCCGCAATGTCTCTTACCGCCGGTCCGACTGCCATGAACAATGTGTTTTTCAGCCTCGTGTCGTCCGTCAATCCTATGGCCCCTGTGTAGAACTTGAAGTCTCGTAACCATATGTTCCATCTGGGCCCTAGGTTGGAGGTGTCTCTGATTTCGAATGGGTTGGGCATATGCATGACTTGGGCTGCACCTTCCTGGTGTGCCTGCAGGTTGTTGTCCTGCGCAGTGTCGGCGCTTCCAGATGCTTGTCCTGCTCCCCCTGAGGAGGACGCCGGGGTGGTTGCAGTGTCCGACATCACTGTGTCGCCGTGAGGGTGTGGTGGTGCCGACTTTTGTGCACTGTGGGATGCACTGGGGGCACCTGCGTTGGTGCTTCCACGTAGTGAGGCTTTCGGCCTGTGCTGCTGCTGGGTGCTGAATCCTCGCTACGTCCTCACTTAGATTCCCACGTGTGAGGGGTGGCGCTGGCTGCGGAGTAGCCTCCGCGGGTTCAGAGCGCCCGTGTCCTGTGGACGTCTGTGCGCGGGTGTCTGCCGTGTCACGCGGGGCCGGGGCCGCGCTCACGCTGCGCTTATATGGGTGGGGCGGGGCCACACGGGATGCGAGCCCGGCGATGCCTGGGCGCCCGTGTCTCGGCCTGCACATTGAATGGCACACGGGAACCGGGGCTGCGCTTACACGGTGTATCCGTTGCAGCGTAGGGTGACGGGCTGAAGGTGAGGCCTCTTTCACGCAGGAGGCGGGGCCTTGCCGGGTGGGCACCCGTGCCCGAGGCGCGCCGACGCGCTAAACTGCTCGGCTGCAGACCTCGGCACGGTGCCTGCGGGGTCCGCGCCCGCTCGTCGCCAGTTTTGGGTCCCCGCTTCGTATTGAATCGGGCCCACGCAGCGAATCCGACGTGTGCCGGAATAACACGCAGGAGCCACTCCAATGCAACAACCCTCTTTATTCGTGGTGCCGGCGGAACTGCCGATAACTCCCTGGTCCCTCCCCCCTTCCCCTGACGTCACGTCCGGGACGTCATGTCCTGAGGACCCAAACAGGGTCCGCCCACACAACGATGTGGGCAACCTGACAGAGTCCCTCCCAGGGCTCGTGCTAATGTCATGTGATGTGTCCATGTGACTCACTCAATAATACCAACGGACTCCTGCCTGCTGTGTCGTTCTTCTGCAGCGTGATGCTGGCGCTGCTCAGCAGGCAGAGGCCCCGCCCTGCAGGCCCTCCAACAGGACAGTACCCCTGCTGGGCAACGCTGTCCCTGATGTCCCCCACGTGTAGCAGAGCCCATGACGGGCAACTCTGCAGCTGTGTGCTGGTAACCCTGCTGGGCAATTCCAGCCGCGTTGGTCGTGATGGCCTGGGTGCCCCCAGGCCATTGAAGTGCCTGTATGACTATGGGCTGACAGGGTGCCTCCCTGTCCTTTGTGCATCAGCTGGGTGTCCTCCAGCACCTAGACGCCTGGACCCTGTGCCCTGGGTCCAGACATAACAATGGTGACAAAGGAGTTAAGGACCCCTGCGGTGAAGTATCCGCGCTCCTGTTGGGGGTGTCCAAGATGAGTAAATGGGCCCTGGAGCAAAGTGAAACGAAGCAGCATCCGCCGCTGGGTAGAAAGCAAAGCCATGCTGTATGCGCTCCAGACCGCCGCATGGTGGGAGGAGAATGCTGGCTGTGGTGTGTTGGCTTCACATTCGGAGCTGGGAGGTAAGCCCCAGAGTCTCCGGCCCAGCAAGGCGGTGAGCAGCATCATCTCTGACATCAGAGGCGTGGGATGGAAGTGGGGAAAAGCCCCGCTAGGTGTTCAAGCAGACCCGGGCCCCGCAGGCAGTAAAAGTACTGTGTTCTGTATCAGAGCAAGAAATAATTAATAAAAAAGGGGCCATGCTTTCCCCCACCCGGTGGTGAAAAGTAAAATGGTCAGTGTCGGAGAAAGGTGGAAAATGAAGTGCTCCATGTTGGCGCTAAGGAAACAGAATGTAAATGGCCCTCGTACGACCCCGAGCCGATCTGGCGGTCAATATGGAAATGCTCCATGATCGGCGTTTGAAAGGAAGGAAAAGGAAACTGGGTGCGCAGCATCCCGCATTTATTGCTACAAACAGGCTAAATCCTATTGTGTTTTCTTGCAGAGTTCCAGTCCTTGTTGGCTTTTAGTTCCTCCTAACCGAACGCGGATCCTGGCGTGGGATGGAAGGCAATCGGACCTGACAGCACAAGGACAAGCTAAGAGACTTGCTGCAAGAGGTATAATATTTTTCATATCAACAAAATAACGAGATCAAGATATACTAGGACGAATACCCTCGAGCACTTTTAAGAGGACACTTTTGGAATAAAGGTATCTCTCCTGATGAACCACAGACAACACTCTGGGAAAACACGTGTTGGGAGATAATGAGAGACAAATTATGTTGATTGTATGAAACCAATACATGGAAATAGAGTTTGTATGTAAAATAAAAATCAAAAATACCAGCACATGAAAAACTGGTGTTGAACTCTAAAAAAGAAAAAGATTGGTTATCAATTATTTCTATACTGGGAGCACACACTGCATAAGTACCGTTTCTAGAAAAGCATAAATCCTATCGTGTTCCTGCCCTCAGCGATGAGTCTGAGTTTGAAATTTTCAAAAAAAACACAAAAAAAGATAGAAGCCCCAGCCTCTAATTGGTAAATACTCCTGCCTGGGGGAGAGCAAGTGAATGTTATGTGCCTGTACTTGGAACGCTTGTAACAGCAATAAGGCGAAAGGGAAGAGCGCTCCGTGGAGCGTTTACAATTAAGTGTGTGCTCTGCCACAAGAGTTATTGGGAAAGGAGAATCGTAATGGCTAGTGAAGGTTGCAGCTCTCATGAGTGCTTGTGCACTCTGCTCTGTAGCAGTTTGATATACTGCGGCATGGAGGAGACCTCAGTCCTGCTGTCTGCCCCCACCATCAATGGACCAGGCTGATGTGGCCCCTAGTGCTCCCAGTTGCGGCTTTGCCGGCCCCTGAACTGTGAGGTCAACTGTCCTGAATGGTTATTAATGCAAGTTGAACTGGTCTCCGGCGGCCTGGCAAATGCTTAAAGTGGACTCAGTAATCATCAATCTCAGTAATCATCTATTTTAATGCTGTGAGCCTGCATGTTCAGAACATGCTTAAAGTGGACTCAGTAATCATCTATCTTAGTGCTGTGAGCCTGCATGTTCAGGACATGCTTAAAGTGGACTCAGTAATCATCTATCTTAATGCTGTGAGCCTGCATGTTCAGGACATGCTTAAAGTGGACTCAGTAATCATCTATCTTAATGCTGTGAGCCTGCATATTCAGGACATGCTTAAAGTGGACTCAGTAATCATCTATCTTAATGCTGTGAGCCTGCATATTCAGGACATGTTTAAAGTGGACTCAGTAATCATCTATCTTAATGCTGTGAGCCTGCATATTCAGGACATCTTTAAAGTGGACTCAGTAATCATCTATCTTAATGCTGTGAACCTGCATATTCAGGACATGCTTAAAGTGGACTCAGTAATCATCTATCTTAATGCTGTGAACCTGCATATTCAGGACATGCTTAAAGTTGACTCAGTAATCATCTATCTTAGTGCTGTGAACCTGCATATTCACATCTATCTTAGTGCTGTGAACCTGCATATTCAGGACATGCTTAAAGTGGTCCCGGTTAGAGAGAGAGTATGTGAAGCTGAGCGCCTGCAGTCTCTCGGCCTGTTTTATATGGTGCCAGTAGCTGAAAATGGTGTCCTTCAGTGGTTTAAGTTCCATTTACCCAGGTCAATAAATGGTCTTTCTAAAATGTGGTGGAACTACCAATGTGCCACCAGCAGTCCACCAACCCTGACTGTCGCTTTAATGTATACAAATGCTCAGTATATGTTTTGTCGTTGTAATGGCTTGAGTCTGTGTCTGTGATTGTTTGCTCCCACCAATGATTCCCAAAGGGAGCAAGCATTACTGTTGAATAATTGTGATGTTCGTTGATGTTGGTTTTTGAATTTGTTTTGTCGTGAAAAAGGAGGAGTGTGGTGTGCCACCCCCTATAAGTTAATGAGTCCCTCCCAGGCCTCGTGCTTATGTCACGTGCTGTGAACCATGTGACTCACTCAATAAAAGGGATGAGAGCTTTCCCGCTCGTCAGTCCATACCAACGGACTCCTGCCTGCAGGGAACGAAGTTTCGCCAAAAATGTGAGTGGCCCCTCAGCTGCGCAAACAATGAAGTCCAAATAGCCTCTTCTAGGTATAGTGTAAACTCAAGAGGGTCTATAGTCACATGCTCGCTCTCTGTGCCATACTACAGAAGAATCCATTTTGTATATCAGCCTGTTCCTGCCCTTAAGGACATTCCAGCACCAAAATGCTGGGCAAATCTCTTCTGGAAAAAGAGTACCAGCAGCTACCAAGGCACAGGTTTCTGCCCTCTTGAGTGTGATCAGTGAGTGTGGGAAAGGTGCAGAATATCTCACGGCACAGTGAGCAAGGGGTCCTCTCTGGATTACCCTTACTAAATGAGCACTTTGCTCCACCTCACTCAGGAGGCCCGACAAGGCGAAAACACTTGTGCAGGGGTGATGTTGGTAACTCTTGTTTACAAAGGAATTGCCTAGCACTTCAGTGCTGGACTGCCCTTGGGAGTGGGTCTAGACTGATATGTCAATAGATAGCTCTCCGGTAGTGTGGCATGGAGAGCTACAAAGTGTTGTTACACCCTCATGAATGAGCAGTATGACAAATAACAAGTAATTTGGCCCTGTTCTTTTCCAGAAGGGGGTTTGATACCATTTTGGCAATATAAAGAGTTCTGTCTAATCTCCAACCTTTTACAACAATGTGTGTGATGTTAATTGTTGTTGGTTGTTATATGTGGTAAAAAGCAATAAAGAGTTTTAAAAAAAAATTATAATTTTTTTTTTTTTTAATGGAAATCAGTCCGACAACCTTTGGTGATGTTTGCCCTTAATACCACTATTAACATGTATAAGACTGAAAAGGGCGTTCTTGATTCGCTCTGCTCTGCACTGCACAGCACTTTACAGACTGTCCTCTCCTTTCTGACAATGTGATTGGCCACTCAATCAGCCAACAGGCGACCGACCTGCCAAGTCTGCTAAAAATAAGAAACAAATCAGTTGCATTCAAATGGCCTGATTACTTCATGCTGTGTTTTGGGAGACACATGTTTACATGTTCATCATAGATGGAGAGCTCCCGTTAGTTTGGAAGTCTTGCTCTCGTGGCGATGACTGATGACGACATTCCCAGCATTCCTGCGAGTGGAATCCACAGCATTACTCGATACACAGACTGCCAACCAATAGCAGCTTTACTCCAGAGGAAAGTGCAGTGGGTGGAAGGTATGGAGCTGGATCTCCCATTCATGCAGTCGAATGCTTCAATTGTGTTATTGACAACAGCTTAGTGGACCTGAACTTTGAACTTGCGTGACTTGTTCCTATTGAAAGATCATGACATGTTCTGTGAAGAATGTATGAGAGAATAGTCTTCGTTCTTTATTTTTGATGTGGGAGCATGAACGATCTGTACAGAGCTGAAGACGCCTTCACCACTAGAGCACCATTTTAACTGCAATTTCCTAATAAGCAGATATCATCTGCCATACTTTGTGATCCACCAAAAAAACGGGTTGCCATTTCAGTGGATATCTGCATCACAGTAATGACAATCACATTTGACATTATGGCATAGGTTGTCTTATTTAAAGAGAAATTGCGATTTAAGGCACACTCACCTGACAAAAGAAATGTAGCTTAGTCCACACCTAGAAATATAGGTTAGTCCACAAATGTAACAAGCAATGACAATGACAACAGTTTGGGATTTTGTGTATGCATGCAAACGGCACTTGCCAGGCAATGCCGTAGTGGTATTAACTGCCCATTTATAGTAGCAAGTGCAAAGTGGTGCGAGTACCTGGGCATCGAATAGCAGTCCCTGGACATTTCTTCATACTTATGCACAGGCCAAAACTGTTGGCTTTGCCAATGCTTGTTTTTGACAGGCCTTCAGTAAAGGACAAGCAGGGTGCTTATAAATCTAGTCACTTAAGGCAGCCCTGGCTAATGCATTTTTATTACACGCATTTACAACCCTAATTCAGTCACTAACTTGAAGAAGACTGCTTTTAAAAAACACTGTCAGGCAATGTTTGATGGTAAGGCTTGACTACAGCAAGCTAAAAAAGTTCCCATGAGGAGATGTTTTGGGCGGTGAGAGGCAGGAACTGGATGGGAATGTCTATAGGGATTTGCAGGTCCATCGGCAGTCAATCGGTGGGCAAATAACCAAAAACACCTACCAGCTATGTGCCCCTCCTTATATGCCATTTCTCCCTGTCTGTACTCTAATGTAATAGTTTCGCAAGCGGCACCTAATGGCCCAAACTAATAAACATGGCTGATTAGTTGAGCCTTTTGCAAAGAAGGGCTGAAACTGTTCACTGCTGCAAAATCAAACTGTCATTTAGCAATCCCCTTTTTGTGTCAGGGTGTCTTTGGGGCAATTCCCAGTTGGCTATTGGAATCTAATTTGACATCCTTATAGTGTTGCATAGGACGAGTTGCAGTGACATATCATACACTACTCTAGTCCCCTCGGTGATGTTTTGCTGGGGAGGCTGTCACCCTCCCAGAAGTGGCAATTCAGCACTGAATGCCCTGGCGGTGTACTGAATGGCTCCCTCTGTTCTGTCTGTGGCAGAAGCATGTCCTCAGAAATCTGGGACAACTCTGCATGTCTTGGCATGGCGGGCCCTGTTAGCAGGGAGCAGCTGTGCGTCTAATTTTGTGCTCGAATCCCCACAGTATTTGCAGCGTGGTTATAAGGCTGGGGCTTTTGCACCAGATGGAGCCGGAGCCGTGCTTTCGTCGTATTGTAAGTGGCATTCACTGTGCATGGAGGCCGGAACTTGCATAGTCATACCAAGGGCCTAATTCATGGAATGTTTAGCCTGGTGCAAAGTGACTTTGGTCTGCCAACAAACTCGTGGAACCAGGCCTAATTCACAGAGCGGTGAAAAGTGTATTCTTGCAGAGCAAAGTCACTTTGCAGTGCAACAGTGCTCTTTGCACTGCGCTAAATGGGCCTAATTAAATAATGAAAGCACTAAGTAGCAAGAGCTTTTTTTGTGAATGAAGCTCATTTAGCACAGTGCAAAGAGTACTTTTGCAGTGCAAAGTGACTTTGGTCCGCTTTGCACCGCTCTGTGAATTAGGCCCGGTTCTACGTGTTTGTTGGCAGTGCAAAGTGACTTTGCACCTCACTAAACGTTCCATGAATTAGGCCCTCAGTCTTTATAAATATAGCATTAAACCAATTCACAGCGTAAAACCTTCCAAGGCTCAGAATGAACGAATGACACAGTGATATTGCATATCTGTCACTGTTCATTGTCAGTTCTGATCGTGGTTCTGGAATGGCTGCTTTCCCTTACTATAACTGCCCTGAGTCCTGGCTAAGAGGTTTCCTACATGGAACTTACTGTCTAATAAAAATGCAAACGACACAGAGTATAATGACTTATAAACCGTGGCACAATTTGCTTCCGATTTGAGCCCTTGCTTTGGCCACAATTCCTTGTCAGGGTGATGAATTCCGGGCACACTACGGAGGGATACCAGTAAATAAGAATGTACTGGGTGGACTGGTCTCTGGCCCCAGGAGGTGGCCTTTACAAAGATAGCAAATAGTGGGGTACTTTCAACAAAAGCAGAGAGGTAGTGGAAGTGGCTTATCTCTTAATGGCATCACAAGAAGTGACGGGTTTGTTTATTTTCAGGTAATATTGTAAGGCTAAGATAATTGAGGGGCATCTATGCAAGGAACAGGCTGATTACACCCAATATGCTTGCCTAATACTCATCATGGAAGTCATTGATACTATAGTCCCACGGACGAAGGACACAATCACTACTGGAAGATTTGTGACGTTAAAGCCATTAATAATCTCTGTACGGTCTCGCCCCTACCTATCTTGCATCCTTGCTCTCCTTCTACTCTCCCTGTCGTTCTCTTCGCTCTGCTGATTACTTTCGACTTATTGCCCCACGCGCCCCTTGTACACAATCCCGCCTTTGATCCTTCCAACTTCTTGCTCCTCTTCACTGGAACCTTCTCCTTCTCTCACTCTGTTCCATTACTTTCTATTCCTCCTTCTGCTCTTCTTTAAAAATGCACCTACCAGTTTGATCGTTTACGGCTGATTCTGAACATCGATTTACACTGCTCATTTTATGTATTAATACTGTTCTCTGTAAATTGTTCTCTCCAAATTGTTCTTTGTTACTGACTGCATCTAAAACATTGATCTGCATTACTTATTTTATGTATCGCATATTGTTCTCTGTAAATCACTTTGGTTAAAAGCGCTATATAAAACTCAATAAATACAAATACAAATATAAAAGAAAAAGTTAGATGGGGTCTAAAAGACAAAGCTGTGAGAGCAGATAGGATATGCCATTGAACACTCAAGCAATCTTTGAGCACATGTCAGTCAAAGGCATTCTCTGGATAATTCAAGATCTATGCTTGTAACCATCTAGTGTGGGCAAATAAGCCCAGGAAAGATTTTCACAAACTTTGATATGCACTGAGTGGGCCTCCTTGCAACCGAAATTGAAGTCCTACTACGCAGATGTGTTAACATTTGGGTTGATGGTCCTACACACCTGATATCCCACCATATTAAAGAGATTGCAGGAGAAGAATATCTAGAGTAGTTTGTGGATCTAGCATCCCAGTTGGGCATACTTGAACTGGTATGTCACACATATTATGTGTGAGTTCTACTCCAATTTGTGACCTAATTGTTCTTCTTCCAATTTAATTGTGTGCTTATTACTACCAGATAAGTTGCAAGATACACCACTCTGCATCAAAGCGACAGCCTGCGGAGTATAGACTACGCACAGGCTGTTATTTTACATTTTTTAGACAAGTGCTCGTTTACTATGAAAAAATCCAGTGACGAGCTCCCAAATGAGCAGAGATATATATGATATATGATATGGCATTTATGACACGCCTGTACACAAATGTTTCTAGGCGCGACAAGACAAGGAGGGTGAAACATAGGGAGGACAAAACAACGATCTTACTAGGCCCTGTGTCATTCAGATCACACAAGGGCTGGAAAGTGGAAGGGGAGAGGTGCCGATGGAGGGAGAAGTGCAGGTAACTCAAAGTGCAGCCAGCGTGTGGCTCAAAGCAGGTAACTCAAAATGTGCAGCCAACGGGTGGCTCATAAGTACAGAGAGAAGAGACTGTAGGGTTGCAGATACAGACCACAAGTGCTAGGGGAGCCTGGGAGGCAGTGCGGAGTGCAACTGGGCATGCAGATAGCTAGGCCCAAGCTAAGGGGTTAGCTAGGTGACCAGTGCGTCAAGCAGTCGGGACATCAGCAGGGGAGAGGAAGAGAGAAAGCAGAAGCGAAGAGGAAGGTCTGGAGGTGCTTCCAGAACCAGAGGTAGTTCTGCTCAAGTTTGAGAGAGTCAGTGAGGTTGTTCCAGAGGGGGGCTGTAGCCGAAGATAGAGATCTGCCCCCATCTCTCTGCTTGGAAAAGCAACTGACCTTCAGAGAGTTGGAAGTGGATGAGCGGAGAGCTCAAGAAGGGAGATGTTTAGGAAGAGAGAGTTGGAGGTAGTGGGGGCCTAAGCCCCAGAAAGCCTTGTGGACGATTCAGAGGGTCTTAAACTTAGTCCGTGCCCCAACTGGGAGCCAATGACGAGATACAATCCCTGGGCTTGAGGCCAAGGACAAATCTCACCGTCCTGTTCTGAATAAGTTGTAGAAGTCGGAGAGTAGACTCAGGAAAATTTAGAAAGAGGCTGGGGATAGTCCTCGGTTGGTCAGGCAGGTGGTTGTGCTATAATCATAGCCCTGAACTAGGCTTTATATATTACCCTCATTGCAGGCATGTTATAAAACATGGGTCTCCCATTTACAGTTTCCCAGGTGTTTTAGACTATGACTCCCATGATCCCTCACCATTGACTATGCTGGCTAGGGCCGATCGAAGCTGAACTCTAAAACATCGGACTTGCCAACATTTGCAGACCCCATTATAAGGCATGGAAACATCATTTTTATTATTTTTTAGTTAAAAATAATATATTTCCCAACCCTGGCTTTGGGGCAGTGGGGTTCTGTATAGGGGTGTAACGAAATTCGGCTTTGAGCAAGTATTCGGCCAAATTCCAACTGAAAATGCGATATTTGGCTTTGGCCAAACACTTACTTATCACCCAAAGCCGAATCGTTTCCACTACAAAATACATTAAATACGGCTTTGAAAGAATCATTCAGTCATGTCATGTTTATCCTTATAAAAAAGATCATGAAACAAATGCTGCTGTCAATGTTTTGATTGAGTGCAGGCAGAGCACAGGTGTGAAAGTGTAAACAAAGTCACTTTCATCTGTGGTTTGTTGGGGAGGAGTGAGCTGAAGCAAAACTCTCAATATTTCGAATGTATCTCTGGTATCCTCTATTTTTTACAGTTTAAAACCATTGATCTGGAACAATCGTTTATGAAGTTGCTATTGGAAAATTGTATTTTGGTTCGGGGCTTATTGCTTTTCTGATTTGAGAAATCTGAAAGCTGCAGGTTCCAATCCCACCAATTCCCAATCCAAATAATGTAATAAAGTGGATTAATATACTGCTGCAGCGATCCCCAGAAGTGCCAAACCCTGAGCTCAGGAGGTAGTCTGCCTGCAGCAAAGAACGGTATTCAGCCTGCAGGCCAAAGTTATAGAGCAAGTAAAATGGCTCAGTGGTTAGTGTGCTTGCGGAAGAGATGTGCTTATAAGATCGAAACATAGGCTACAATTTCTGCCCTCTTACTTCCTCAGGTTGCCAAAATGAGTCCCTTTGAATTTGGTAAAAGTGGCAGATGTTACTAAAGAATGTGGCTATATTTTTAATCCAAAACTCCCCCGTCTGTGGCAGCAGAAATATTCCTGCCAACATTAGAGAGTTAAAAAAGGGATACTTGTGTAACATAGACAAGGCAGACAAAGTTTAAAATTTAGAAACATTGGACCAAATGGATGTACAAGTGAAGCAAATACGTAAAGTATGCATGCACATGCCAATTACAGATCCAAAAATCAGCACTTTACCTTCTATATAGGGCCAGCCGAGAACCATGGAGTACTTATTCCCTATAAACTTTGTCTGGTGTCTTTCACCATGCCCCCAAAACGCCACCAACATAGCCCACCCAAAAAATAAAGAAAAATACTATTAGAGTGCCAAGGGACCACTCCAGTGGTGAAAGTGCGTGGTACAAATATCCTTTAACATTAACATTGAAAAGAAATTTTTCAAATGCCTCAGTACTCAGTACCACAGATTGAAAGCATGGCTTTAGCATCTCCAAGGTTTGTATTGAGTACCACTTCAGCAGTCATCAGAGTGATAATTGATGTAATCACCCCTTTTGTCTTTCGGTGCCTTGCTGGAACCAGAAGGCTAAAGATAGGCAGACCCAAAAGGAATATTTAAAAGTAAGAGTAGACCCATCCCACTCCCCGCTCACAGCGATTGTATACATGCCTACTATACTTTTGAGCTAGTCTGAGTTACTTGCCTGCCCAACAAGCAACACCTATGACTGCACAAAAATACAAACTGCGATGTTATTGATACGTTTATTTTCTGATAATGTATTCCTTTCATGGTTTACACAAACCTCTTCTGTAGCCAACAATGAAAAGAAATGCACTAAAAAATGGATATACATATTTTAAAGTGTGTGTTTTAATTTACAAAGTGTGTTTTTTGTCTATATAGCTTTATTTATTAAAAAGGCAAATATTCGTCTCTGTATTCAGCTCCTGCTGAATTCTTGTCCAACTATTCGGTATTCGGCCAAATACTTAAATATACTATTCGATACACCCCCAGATCTGTACAACCATAAAAACAATTCAGAAACAGAGCACTTTTCAAATAAAAAATGTTCATTAAAACTAATTAAAATAAAGAAAGACAAGAAAATGAATGAGAGGCAAGTTTAAAAAAAATGAGTTTTAAGGGTCCTCTGGAATTCAAAAAGAGTAGGAAGCAAACTGACAGAGAGGAGGGACAATGCATTCCAAGCAAGGATCCGCTGCCAAAAAGGTCTGTGCCGAAAAGCACGTATACTTACAGTGTGGAATCACAAGTTGCAAAAGGTCAGCACTCCTAGTGGGCCGACATCTTGCAGATATGCTCAGTTTGGCTGCAAGATAAGCGGGTTGGCCCAACAGTGCCACCTTATAAGTAGTGCATCAGATCTTAAAAAGTGGTTTGAGGTGAATTGGGTGCAAATGAGAAATTTAAATAGGAATAATGTGTTTGAACGTTTGTGCATTGGCAATCAACCATCCGGAATGCAATACAGCATTCAAGGGGGCTAAGGTGAAATATGGAAGGCCTCTGAAGGGTGAATGTCGTCCGTCCATCCAAGCAAGTAAGAACTAAGGAATGGACATTAGTGCAAAGGTCGGTAGAAGGAATAAAAGGTTCAATTGTCCCGAGGATGCATAAAGTAAAACAATAGATTTGTAATGAACAAGAAATATATGCCTTCAAATTAAGATGAGAAGCAAGGGTAATGGCCATAGAGTTTACAGAGGCCACCAGGGTAGAGGTCATACCGAGTGAAGGGAGAAGAGGAAGCCGCACTGGACATCGTGAAAGGGCGATGGAAGAAGAGAAAGCCAAAGAAAGTAGCATATTGTATCGGAACAAGGCCAGGCTTGAAGTATCAAATTAACATTAGTACCCGGCATGGGGTTTTTCTTAGGGTTACAAAAAAGCACCGGTTGGTTTATTTGCAAGATTTACCAGATGGGACGCCCGCTCATGCTGTGGCGTGCCTCACGCAGGTATTTTCTTTTTTTTTTTTGTTCAGGACAAAATGGAAAGGGAGAAGGGACTACACATAGTCCTTCTATGGCGGCCATTTATATGTTTACTTTTTTTTCAGTTTACTTGAATGGCCACCATGGAAAGGGAGAAGGGAGTACATGTAGTCCCTTCTCTGCTTCCATGGCAGGCATTTCCTTTGTTTACTATGGCCGCCACGGAAAGAGAAAACTGACTACGTTTCCCTGTCCGCGGTTGCCATTTTTTACCTCTTTCATCTCCAGCTGCGAAACACAACGCGTCTGGCAGCCGCAAAAAAACACCATTAGTACCCCGGTCTAACAGGCCGGGGGTCTAATGGCAATAAACCCCAAGCCTGAAGACCATTACTGCATATGGTAATGCCCCCAGGGCCTTCGTTAAGGCCCTTGACATGCATTACCTTATGCAGTAATGGCCCGCAGGCTCGGGGCTTATCACCTAATTATTTTCAGTGGATCAGGAGAGAGGCTCAGAGGCAAATTCATTTTATTGGAAGCAAGACATTGCAGGGCAACAAAGGTTCAAATCCTGTCTGTGCTTCGAGAGGGTATCCAACAAAAACAATTGAAGAAGCACATGCGAGGTCTCTCCCCATTACGAGAGAACAACTACTGACTCCTAAATCCAAAAAAGATAACACAGCTATTCTCCATATTTCAAAATTCTCCAGACAATCGTTTCACATTAAACGAATCATTCAAAAACATTGGCCCATCTTACACTATGACGCCACGTTACTTGAATTGTTTCAGGATTCACCAATGATGGTGTACAGAAGAGGCACCAACATTCGAGATAAGGTAGTGAAGGCAGAACGTGTACCTAAGGAAACGCAACTAAGGTTGGCCACTAAGAAAAAGGGCACGTTTCCATGTCTGACTTGCAGTCACTGCAACAATGTGTCCAAGGGTGATTACATTACACACCCTCACACAGGGAAAAAAATCAAACTGCAACGTGTCGATCAATTGGGGTCATTTACAGCATTAAGTGCCCGTGCGCTCTAATGTATATCGGACAGACTGCAAGGTCTGCCCGAGAGCGATGCACTGAGCATAAATCAAACCTCCGTTGTAACAATATGAAATCTCCAGTCGCGAGGCATTTTGCAGCGGCACGCCACACCATAGCTCAGATCAAGTTTACTATTTTGGAGGTTGTCAGACGTCCAATTACGGGAGGGGACTTTATGAGAACCCTTGCTCAAAGGGAGATGTTTTGGATAGATACCCTTGAGACCATCTCACCGAAAGGTCTGAATGAAGAATTTTCTCTCAATTGCTTTGTTTGAATCCGATTTTATTTTGGTACTTGGTAATACATTTTATTTGGTTTTTATTTTTGTGGACTAGTCATTTTCACCACATTCGTTTGACTCCCTGATTTAGTGAGCTTTGTTGTACCTATTGTACTTAGTGTACTTGGTTATTTACCTTATTCTTCTTTGTTATAGATTACCTGCTTGACATTGTTAATAGCCATGGGCAGAAGTATTGTACCACTTTGCTAATCTCATGTGGTTCATTATATTTTAGTTTATTAATTTGTTTTTGTGTATTTTTACCTTTGTGTCAGTTATCCCATCTAAGGTTGGCACTTTGCCTCAGTTATATTTTCCATTTTAACTAATTCGGTTGGCTTACTACATCACATCAATCATGAGTGTCTGATGCCACTTTCCCTATATATTAATATATAGGTCTAGTTATATTTCAGTACTTTTTCTTTTTTTCATTAGTGTGCCTACTGGCTTACTATTCTGTACCAACCACATGTGTTTGATGCCACCGGTTCAACATATAGATCTAGTTAGATTTCAGTATAGGTCGGTATCATTAGTACGTTCCTTATATATGGACCAGTATTATCTTGAATATTTATTCCTCTTTTTTACCGTTTTTACCTTTTGTATAAGTGTCTCATAGTATTCCTTTAGGTTATTTGAATTAGGCTCTACTATTATTTTTTCGCAGTTTCTGGCCCGGTCATTGGTTACTATATTTTACTTTCGTTTTTTGTACATGGCGCCTGCATCTAATTTTCAGTGCATCCTTTGTTTGCTTTGCCTGTAAATTCCACAGGATCGTGTTTCAGTTTTAACATTCGAATTTGTGAATGGCAGCCTCCTCTTTACACGTCGGATTTCCGACATGCAATACAACACGTTTTCACTTTGTGACGGTTTTAGTGTTATAAACGGGGGCGGCATCACAACGATGTTAATTGCTTTTCCTTTAACACGTTATCTTTTTAACGTTCCAGATCATGTGCCTTTAGCGCATGACCATTAACTGGGTATAAATGAAGCACCTGCTGTTGCAGTATTCTTAGCTAGTTCGAGTTGTCACGTCCGTGAGAGGTGTTCGCGTATACTCCGGTGAGTTGAATAGATGGCAGGGATTTCTCTGTGTATTTTTAGTTTAGCAATTAACTTTTGTTTACTTCACTTGTTCTCTACACTATATGAGTAGATTCATTTTATGATTTTCTTTTTTTCCGTTTGTGGTTAGATACAGTGCCTCACCTGTCCAGACCTATTCGGCCTTTGTCATTCTTGGGGTACTACATAAGTGAAAGTGGACTTCCTTGGGAATATGCCTACCATCTATGGGCTGGTCCTTGTGGGACCATAGAACTGTTCCTTAATAGCTTTAGTGACTGAGGTCCTAATCATTGGTAAGCATGGTATTTAATCTATTTTAGGTGTCCTTTAATTCCTTGACCCTTAGGCTTATTACACAATACCACTTATTTATTCATCTTTACTCTCATTTCACAGGGTATTCAATATCCGTTTGGAATTAGTCAATATGTATCCTAGCTGGAATTGGATCCTTATTGCTATCAGATTATCTGTTGCTGTGAATTCATCAATTTTTTTGTTTTTCACCAGTTGGTTTTGACAAGAAATATTTTCTTTTGATTTGTTTAAATATCCTAGTGCCCGCTTGAGGCCTCATTAATTTCTTTCTTGGAGTCACACTGATGAGATGGTGGATGGTTATGTCAATAAATATTTTTTCTGATTATAACTGAATTATTGTGACTACATATATGTGGATTATTTTATTCTTTTATATATTTTCTATAAATTATTTTGTATATATTTTCTCTTTCTGGATTTCTCTAATTTTGTGTACACTGTAAATACCATATTGACACTGATGATCTCTTTAAGGTATATAATTACAGATTATTCTGCTCCTGAAGAAGGGGTTGTTCCCCGAAACGCGTAGAGCTCCTCAGGACATTACAAGAATAACATTTTTGGTTATTTTCTGATTGATTATATAATAATATAACCAATGTTCTATTTCTGCTGTTTTCAAGATTATTCTCTCTTATGATGGCCTGATTTGAACATTTGTATGTTTACGAACTCTAATGCTAACCAGAAGTGTTCTGGTCAACATATTGTGAAATCTGTTTGTTTTGCATAAATATTTATTTACCCTTTTGAAGTAAAAATTCTAACTACATTTGACTGACTGTGTATCAGTTCCAAAGGTGTGCAGGGGACAGGAGTGTCTTTAGATTTAGACACTTTTTTTCATTTCATGTTTGTCACAAGCCCCGTGTCAGGGCCTGTACTCCTCCCCAGTACCCATAATATCTAAGTTGTTGATTCTTTAGTTTGAAATTCAGACTTAAATTTGGTGTGCACCTATTGATCAACCTATTTTCTGTGCTTAGAGACTGGTCTCTGATATTAAACGAGTAAGAAAAGGTTCATTAATTTTAATCAGTATTGCCTCAGTGTACAAAGTATTCATGTTTTAACCAGAATCTGAAAGGGCAAAGCTCTGGAACAGTGAGCAACCATTTACGAAGAACTAACCAATGCAGAAACATTGCAAAATTGTACCCAGCCGAACCGTAGAGGTATAGCATACAAGCGGCTATAAACCACCACACCATGGGCCTCATTACGGCCTGTGCGGAATGGGTTAACGGATCCCGCTAATGGGTGCGGACCCGTTAACACCATTCCGCACGATTACAAGCTCCACTCGCGGGACCCGGTAAGGAACGCCTGGTCAAACCTGGTGTTGTTACTAGGTCCCGCGAGGGGAAGAGGGAGCAAACAACGGGACGCTCGTAATCGTCCCGTTGTTTTCTCCCTCTCCCATTCCCATTGAGCTCTATGAGGGCTCAGATGGGAATGGGGAAGGTCCGGGCCCGGGTTCCCAGAGGGAGGAATTACCGGGCCCTCTGTACTCAGAATGGCCTGGTAATTCCTCATTCTGGGAACCTGGTAAAGGAGCCCAGTTTGGCGGCAGCCATGGAGCTTATAGCTCCATGGCTGCTGCCAAACTCGTAATGAGGCCCAATGACATCCTTTCACTTGCGCACAGATATGTGACTCTTCAGAGCGTTCATAGTTCACTACAAGTGTGCAGGAGTGGAAACTTTCACAGTTTGTTGGTCAACCACAAGGCAATGTAATGGTACATTCCAATGCCATGTTAGTAGTTTCCATGAAATTAAGAAACTGACAGCAAGCTTGTACTGAGGTCTCATAACACTACAGAAGCCAACACGATGGTGAAGCAGCACCGGCCTGATACCTCACCATCCTATTGGCTTCTAGATTGCCATAGTAACTGCTTCCCATGTATACCCCGTAATGGTGGGAAGCAAGGAAGTGAAACACTGACCTGACAAAAAAGAAAGAGGGGCTGGTGGGGGCATTTAAAGTGCAGCAAACTTAACAATCACATTCTTTGTTTTTTGCACGTTTGCATTGTATATGTAACTATGTTTTTTTATTTGTTTTGTTTTAATCTCTGGTGTCTGAAAACATAATGTTGACTGAATAATGTTTTCCACCCGAATGTGTGATTGTATATGCTTGTAAAATGTGACTTGATCAGAATTGCTAGACAATAAAGAACCCAGCTGGGGAGGACATGTTGCTCTGTCTTTATGCAAGTGTGTCTTCAGTGTGCGTCGTTAAATCACTCGAATAGGACAGCTTTAAGTAAACAAAGCAACATACAGATCAGTCAATCGCGAAATCATTGTATCCTTGCAAACGGGATGGCAATTCCGAGAATGTAGGCAATGACAACAATGCAGAATAAAAATATACATCTATTCCTGTATGTTTAGGGAGGTCATCCATCACACATTGGCAAACGCCTACGGGGACAGCCGTATTTTCTTAGAAAACACCTTTATTGCACCCGGCAATAAGCTCAGCAGTCCTGTGTCAATAGAGCACACTGTCTCACTTTACAGGCCCATTTCGGAGCAGCTGTCACAATATATTCCGCAAAGCTTGGGAATTGACACCATCAACAACATCCCCGAGGTGCCTTTGGCTGCACACACTTTTCAAACCAAAATACATACCATGTGGTCACGAAAAAGCAAACGCATGTCTGTGTTTCTTGAACTCAAGGGGAATCATGGTAAAAATCCCTATATTTTGTATGTGCTGCTTTATGACCTATTTGAAGTATCCTGGAATGACCTGGATATTATGGAAATTGAAAACAAACACTGGCAAAGTCAATAGGTCTGGCTTTTTGCAATTAAAATCAGTTATGTAATAAATGAGTGATGTTTCATGTATGAATTCACTAATGAAGTGCAATAAGGCAGGCCACCTCTGGCCACGTTTCTCCCTTTTGAGCTTTGAAACAAGTGAGTTTTTAGAGGAGCACTAAATCTTGAAGGAATTATTCAGCATGGAGCTTAAGCCATAGTTTAACACACGAGAAGAGCGGCCTACGGCAGGAGCTCATGGTAGAGCATTGAGATTTGCTGTGCAAACTCTACTGGCACGTGCTGGTCGTCTCAGCAGAAAGGGCGTGAGTTAATTAGCTCCCTAACATGACAATATAATCTCATCCCACCGGTGAGGAACCATTGCCGGGCCTCTGGGATCTTTATTCTGGCTCTCTGTGCGTGTTGGGATTTTCTTCCGGGCGGGATGGGCATTATCTCCCTTATTTTTGCAAATTATAGCCCGGGGAGAAGGGGAGGCAGATGTGCCTATCCTGTCTAAAGATGAGGAGGAGGAAGAGGTGTCTCCTCTTGGTAAATATATGTGTCAGGATCACTTTGTGTCTTTTGTGCATTCCTTCCTGTCACAGGCAGTGAATAGGGCTTTTAAACAAAAAAAAAGGCTACTCTGTCGCAGACCATTCAATCTTCTGTTTCAGAGGCTTTAGCTTTTTTGGGGAGCCAGTTTCTCCCTTATTCGTTCTGTGGCAGGTCAGAGCGATCCTACAGCCATCCAAGGCCCCTTGCAAAAGGAAACACCAGGAGCAACAGGCCACCAGCAGTGATTTTCCTCAGCGGGTAACCCCAGTGCTGGGACGGTTCTTGGGCCCTCCATGACAGAGATGCTTTGGGCACTCAATAGACCCTAAGGCCTGGGGGACAACCATATTCAGGCTAGGAGAGCCAGAAGGGTGGCTCTAGACCCATCACCCTTGAACTCTGGACTGGGTTCAGTCCTTAGTTTGGATCCACATGTACTGAGAAAAGATCACAGGAGAGAGGAGGGATGTCTGCTGGAAACAGAGGAGGGTCCATGTAGACTTCAGTCCCTTGTTGGTGGCCGAGGGGCATGCTTGTACATTTTAAAGAAATAAGTTGGTAGCTTCTGCCAGGGGCAGGATGAAGGCTGAGCGCCCCCGTCCTTACCTTTCCTTTACTTTAATATAGCTTCTGCTCCTAAGATTATCACATTTTTCTCGAGGTATAGCCAGTGTGTTTCTATGGGGGTATATAGGGCATGGCAGTCCCGTCAGGACAGGCTGTTGACTATTGCAGCCCCAGTGATAAATATTCTCAATCTGGCCGATGCTAACAATGTAGTAGGGGGTTCTCTGAACTCAATAGATATTATTGGTGGGCTCAGTGAGCAGTACGTTTCCTGGGGATGCCTAAAGAAAAGGGGTGTTGATCAAAATCAGCTGCAAATTGGGTGGCTTTGCAGACATAAAGAGTACTGCGGCCTCAGACTAGCTTCTGTTTGGTGATGACTTCAATATCTAGGAACCTTTACTTCCTTAGAAAAAGACCAAGCTTCTCTCAGTAGGTTTCTTGCAAGCCCGGTTTCAGAGCCCATACGACCACCCAGGGCTCCTGGCCATCAGGCCCTTCTAGATCCAGATAATGCAAGCAGTTCTCTGCCCCGTAGATCTAGACTGGCATTCTACCCTCAGCATGCTCAGGGAGGCAGTGGCCAAGGATTCTGAGGTGGAAGACACAGAGCTGCCGGTATAGGACGATTATACTGAAAACAAATGGTCGCAATGACCAAAAGTTCTAAAAATGCTACCACCAAAGGTTTCGAACATCAAAAGTTTGAACCTTTGGTGGTAGAATTGTAAAAAAAATAACGGGGGCTGCGTGGGTGTCCACCGCATCGCCCTGCTCACTACACTTCATGGTATAGTGAGCGGGGATTGCGGGGGAAACCCCTGCACCCTTCCATTAAAGAAAAAAGAAAAGAAAAGGACCCTGTGGCGCCGGTTCCCGATCACGGAAGTGAAAGGGAACTGGTGCTGCAGGAACCCAGCGTGAAGATGAAGGTAAGTGGGGTTTGTTTATGTTGGGGGTGTGGGTGGGGGTGTGCTGAGGGTGTGGGTGGGGGGTGTTATGGGTGTGTTGTGTGTGTGGGTGCAAGTATATATGTTTGTTCGCATGAGAAAGGTGCAAACCTTTGGTAGTTCGCACCTTTCTCATGCAAACGTTTCGCCCGCGGTAGTTTCAGCCGCGGGCAAATCACTTAGATTCAAGCTGCCTTTAATCTAGGTATGTTTGGCAGACCCTTGGGGTTTTGGCAGCTCAGTAGAGGGGAATTGGCATTTTTTACAATACATTGTTTGCTAGTTTGTCAAGACCCGTGTGTTCTGCAGACCACCAGGGGCTTTCATTTGGAATTTGTTAGAGCTGTAATGCACCATTTTTCAAGGATGTCAAGGCTGCTAGCTAAAGGGAATCACACTCTGGTAAACCAGGAGATCAGGGACTTGGTGACCAAGAAAGCTGCAGTGTGGGCTCATATTCACCTAGGGGTTTTCTCAGCATGATTTTTGCTGGTAAGAAAGCAGGACAAGGGATTCAGCACAGTGATCAATTTGAAGGAGTTGAACCAGCTTGAGGTGTATTGAGACTTCAACAAAGATATGTTTGGGCCAAGAGACTGCTATGTGAGGTTAAATCTCAAGGATGCTTATGTCACGGATCCTATTTTCAAAACGCATAGGTGTTTTCTGCACTTTCTGTGGGAAGGAAGATGTTACCAGTTTTCAGTTCCTTCTTTTGGCCTCTCTTCTGCCCCCTGGCGTTTTACAAAACCTCTGGGACAAGGGGCTGAATATCTCAGGAGCCGGGGGCCCATCTTATCATCTATTTGAATTACATTCTCATCATGAGCACATTGGCAGAGGGGCCTCGCTTGCATGCACAGTTGACTATCTTCCTTTTGCTGGCACTGGGGTGTGTTATCAATTTTCAAAGATCTGAGCTATTTCCCTTAAAGCAGTTGGAGTTTCGGGGATTAATGATAGATTCCAAGGCATTCACTCTCAAACTTCCTGCAAGGCGATTGCTTCTTATCAGGAGGAAGCTCATGAGAATGATCTCCATGGCAGTCATATCAGTGTGGCATCCGGCTCTCATTATAGGTCTTCTATTGTCCACCCTTCAGGTGGTCTTCGTGGGACCCATTGATTATAGGACTCTTCAGGGGCTGATAATCCAGGTTTTACCCAGAGGGATAGGCTATTTAAGCTGGGTCCCATTTTCCATTGAATCAAAAAATGAGCTCGTGCGATGGGTAAGACATCTAAACGCCTGTAATGGCAGGGCTATAGTCCCTTCTGACCGAGTCTGGAATTAGAATCAAATGCAATACAAAGATGTTGGGGATTGCAATGTGGTATAATCCTGACTTGAGGACTGCGATCACTGACAGAGTTGCTCTGGCAGATAAACTGTTTGGAACTGGTTGCTGAGTTTTCTACAATCCAGGGTTTCGCAAAACGTTTTTCCTATTATGTGGTCCATGTGCTGGTGAACAATGCAGCCGTGGTCCATTATAATAAAAAACTAGGGGCCACCGGTCTTGTTCTCTGGAAGGCCGGGCAGTGTTTAATGGGATTTTGCCTCAGATACCGGATGAAGGTTCTGGCTGAGTATCTGCCGGGGGCTCTCAATCTGGTTGCGGTCTGGTGCTCCTGACGTTGGGTGGACAACAGCGACTGGAGATGCCACGTTGTTTGTTTCTGAGTATTGGGGTCCATTCGGGTTAGATCATTTTGCTTCTTAGCAGAGCGCTCAGCTTCTGGGGTTCATCAGCTGGTGACCAGATCCATTCTGCAGGGTAACCAATGCTTTCTTCCAACAGTGGGGTCAAGGGATACATTATGCATTCTTGCCATTCTCCAGAATTGCGTACACACTTCTTCAGGCACAAGTACAGGGCATGCTCTTAGTTCTGATTGCTACTCTTTATCAGGGTCAACCTTGTTCTCCTCTTCCCCTGCACCTCCCGGTTTCACCAGACACCCTGCTGGGTGCAGTCCTCCAACTTCATCAGCTGGTTCTTCAGGGGTCCCAACAGCTCGTGGAATGGTGAGTGTCAAGGGATGCTGGGCTCCGAGGATCTTTGGCAATCAGCTTAGGTGTTCTTTCAAGACTCCTGGGACCCCAGTACACTTAGATCATCAAATATGCCCGTAGGCACGATGTGAACTTGGTATTGTCTTTGTTTCAGGGTTGGCCGGCGAATGGGGATCTTTCATTGCAGGACCTTTCGGCCAAGTTGATACGTGTGGTGTCTTTGAGGAATGCAGGGGACATCAGAACTCTCAATCTCTCAGGGAGATTCTTTTGTGCAGAAAGGAACAGTTTTCATATTCATCGGGGAACAAAAGATAGATCAAGAATGATTATTGTTCCTTTCATTTCTGAGTTTCTTCAACTTTGTGTGGTTCTGTGTTTATGGGAGCACGAGTCCAGCACTGACGTCTTTCTGGTCATCTTTTCCTACCGAAAAGCTTTTCGTCCTTTTTTTCTCCCACTCTTGCTATTTGGGTCTAATGGGTGATGGCTATTGCTTGGGTAGCTCTGTTTCTCTTTGGGGCTCTTTCGGCATGTGGGGCTATGGCTTTTAAAGCCTTCTGGCCTGAGGCTCAACTGGATAACATTCTCCAGTTGCCTGATTGTTCCAAGGCAGAGATGTTTTATCAGTTTCATTGCAAGCATATTGTTCACGCTTCAAGAGAGGCTTTAAACATGCATAGTGGGAAGCTGCTATGCCATAGAATGCAGATTGCTCCTAGCTTGTGACATAGAGTCGGGATTCTATTAATGGCAGGTAGGTGTGTATTATCCTTCCCAGTTTTTCCCCTCCCTCATGTGTTCTGTTTGTGTTTCCTGGCCGATGGTTTCTTACCTTCTACTGATCTGGAGGCTGGACATATCAGATGGTCTTGATGGTTTTGGTCAATGCTAGCATTGCTTCTGTTCCGAGCAAAACAAAAGATGTGATGTTTGGAAGGTTTAGCATTAATCTTAAGCACTGGCATTGCTCTGGGCAACCTTCCAGACCATCGTTGTTTGCCTGCTAACACATTACAAAAGGGGAAATACCATGTGCAAATCAGGATTGGTCCCACCCAAAAAGGGGCAGTCCAGCTCA
The DNA here is from genome assembly GCF_040938575.1 of Ambystoma mexicanum. Classification (NCBI taxonomy): domain Eukaryota; kingdom Metazoa; phylum Chordata; class Amphibia; order Caudata; family Ambystomatidae; genus Ambystoma; species Ambystoma mexicanum. The sequence continues at coordinate 1,001,338,190 of NC_090929.1, read as the reverse complement.
AACTACTTGGTCACATCTCTTCAGCACAAGACCACAAGCATCCCCAGACATGTTTCAGTCTCATTGGGCCTCGTAAGGGAGGAGTAGCTTTGGTTTCTAGGCCCAGCAGGCACGGGACCAACGTCTGAGCATACCCGTCCCATTCGGAGTGACTACAGCAAAACAAAAGAAGTAATGGCTGGAAGGTTTAGAATTATTCTTAAGCACTGGCATTGCTCTGGGCAACCCTCCAGACCATTGTTATTTGTCTGCTAACCCATTACAAAAGGGGAAAGACTATGTGCAAATCAGGATTGGTCCCACCCAAAAAGGGGCAGTCCAGCTCGAACTGCTTGTCACATCCCTTCTGCATGAGACCACAAGCATCCACAGACTTGTTTCAGCCTCACTGGGCCTCATAAGTAAGGAGAGTAGCTTTTATTACTAGGCCCAGCAGGCACAGGACCCGAGTCTGGGCATACACATCCCATTATGGGTAACTACAGCAGAAAAAAAGAAGTAATGGCTGAAGGTTTAATCTTAACCTCCGGCATTGCTCAGGGCAACCCTCCAGACCATTGTTCTTCGCCTGCCAATCCATTACAAAAGGAGAAAGACCATGTGCAAATCAGGCTTGGTCGCAAAAGGCCAAAACATGTCTGATGTTGCTTGGAGTTCCATGCAGAAGGGACATGGCCTTCAGTTCGGGCTGTGTTGCTCCCATTGGTGGCAGTACCTGACCGATTTGCATGTGGCTGGACCTCTTTTGAAATGGCACAGACGGACTAAAAAACTGTGGTGTGGACATTTGCCAAGAACAGTGCCACTGGTTCAGATTTATTCAAAACCTTCCACCCATCACTTTTTTGGTTATTGCTTCTGTTCCTTCCACAAGGCTCGATGATGGATGGCTGAGGGTTGCTGGTTCGAAAATAGGAAGGACTGTTTCAGGGAGAAGAATTTATAAGGAGACTACTGTTGTGTCATGAAGAGGATTATGTGGATGGTAGTCCTTGGTTATTTTGTTTCTTACTGCTCTGGAGAAATTAACATGTTGTAATGCATAATGCCTCTGTGCCATTAATAGAATCCTACTCTTCATCACCAGCTAGGGTCAATTGGCATTGCCACCTGTGATAAATACTCCAAATCCCTTATTCTGTCCTATGCCCTCCACGATTGGGAATTAACACCATCATTTTGCACACATAACCTGGCAGATTTACTGGGATCGTGGCCGTGAGTAGATCTAAGCTATGTGAACGCAGAACACCCCAAGGATTAAATCCGGGATTGATATAGCTGAAAATGATCTCCCCCATTTGCGTGATGATAATGTATACTCTTTTGGGCGCATGTCTGGTTTTGAAAAAGGCCTCAAGGCTGAAACACGTGTTAACCGAAGGGCAAAATGTATGGCGCATCTTGAGAAGTGTCAATTGAATTCTTTACCGTGAGAACGAGTGGCAGAAACAGTTAACGAGCTTGCAGAATTTCGTTGTGAATGCTGCCAACTTCCTAATGTAGGCCTAGATGTGAACTATAAAATTAAACATTTAAGCAAATAAACATGTATTATGTACCACCTTCAATATCATATTTCTGCTACGCTCCGTGTGTGCAATGGATCTAACATACCACTCCAGCCGTACCAGCCTACACATATGCATTGTGAAGTCTTTCAATGTCCCCATATGCTTATCTCAGAGGTGCACTGCATGGGGTTAACCTCTGAAGTGAAGGCCTCTTTGTGAAGGAACCACAAATCAGAAACACATAGATAAATAGATAAGGGGCCTCATTACAACTACTGCGGAATGAGTTTAACGGCGCCGGTAATGGTGCCGGCGCTGTTAAACCCCCTCCGCACTATTACGAGGTTCCCATCGCGGGGCCCGGATCGGACGCTTGGTAAAACCAGGCGTGCTTTCCAGGTCCCGTGATGGGAAGAAGCAGGTAACAACGGGCCAGTTGTAATCTGCCCGTTGTTACCTCCATCCCCATTCCCATTGAGTCCTATGGGGGCTCAAATGGGAATGGGGAATGGTACCTGCAAGGAGGAATTACCGGGTCCTCCAATATTGGAATGACCCAGTTATTCCTCATTGCAGGAACCCGGTAAAGGAGCCCGGTTTGGTGGCAGCCATGGAGCTAAAAGCTCCATGGCTACCTCCATACTCATAATGAGGCCCAAGGTCTTAGAGGTTACTCTTCAAATTGTTCAGTTTTTACTGAAACATCATAGTAATTGTGCCTGAAGAAGTGATCAGAAGATAACGAAAGTTTAAAGATATAATTTGCGCCATCATGTGATAAAAAAAATATGACGGTGCCACCGCATTACAATTACAATTGACATAATTGCTTTGTGTGCCCACTAGCTGACAACATGTATAAAACATAAGCAGCACCACTTCAAGGGAAAGACATGACCGCAGTACACTCACCAGACGCCAGGGGTTCCATGTGTCTGGGAGGGAGAACAGTCACCCATGAATCAGACGCTTTGAGACTGTTCTGTTGCGCTGAACTGAAGGTCATGCGAGATGGGGGGGGGGGGGGGCGTCCTGTCTATACAAGGTACACAGCTATCTCTGCAGAAAATGAAAAGGCACAGATTTCTCCATCGGCGTAGGCTGATGTCACTGCAGAGGTCAGGAGGCCATGTTACAAGGCTACACCACAAACTCTCTCTTAACATCCATGTATATGAGACAAACCATCACATGGCAGCACTTCCTTAAAACATACTGGTCGTGTTCCCACTGGACATTCCTAGCAATGCATTTCATGTCCATGGCACTACGCATTCTGGGACTAGTAGTGTACATTTACATTAAAAAAACATAAACATTGATGAAAGTTACAAGAAGGGCCAAATGGTACTGCCTGCTCACCCTAGGGTCCTCGAGACCTTATTTACATCATTTGCGGAATGAGAAGTACATAGGTACAATTTGAAAGAAATCCTCATTAAAAAACATGTCTGGGGTGTTTCAATGATTTAAGAAGAACACATAAGCGCCTATTGAGGAATACAGATTCGCAAATGAAAGGAGCCAATGCATTTCGGACACCAGGCCCGAATCTGTGATGAATTGCACCTGGGATCGACATCACCAAAAAGATAACCATCATCCAGCCTTGGGAGGATATCTCAGGTGCAACGTGCTCGCCTTAGAAGCAAAACGACACGGGCATCACAGGTTCGATCCCCGTGTCTGCTCTTAGAAACCTCTGGCTAAGCGCGTTATAAAAATCATCTCATACGGGATGTGTTCTTTTACGATTTCTAGATTGCTGGTAGATAATAGGACTGGACTAGTACACATTAGTAAAACAGGTTGATTGGCCCTCTTCCATGGATGCTGTTATCTTTGGCTCTGGTGCCTACACAAGGTAACTACGATGGCTAGTGGGCACACGTTTGATACTGGCCAAGGGCAGGAATCCTTGTGCATCAGAATGACTGGGATTTCTGCAGAAATGTAACACGTGGCTAGTGGAGTGTGTTAATGGAAACAGGATGCAGTACTAAGGTTGCCTCAGTCATTGGCCATGATGTCACACTACCCTACTTCAGCGACCAGATAACCTTTTCTCTTGCACATCAAAGAAAGCGACAGAGGATTCTGCCACAATGTGACCTGGGCACTACCATTTCCGATGCTTAGGGGAAGAGGCAGTGGACAAAAACACAACATTGAGTGGCCAGTGTGGACTCACATGTACAAAAGGAGGCAGATGACAATACTTCTCAAGACTAGCACTACTGAAAATACACTCTCTGCCTTCTCACATACCAACATTGGGTTGTTGAAGATTGCAACACCAGACAATGGCCACAATGCCTGCCATGGATAGGCATGCTTCTAAAGTGGGCAGCAAATGCCAGCATTCATTTTGTGTTGGTCCACAACTCCCAGGATGCCAACACAGACCGCCTGTTGAGAACCATCGTGGAAGCTGTAGTAATGAACACCGGGGCAAGAAAGCATGTCAGACACCTGGCCTATGATTCCATCAATACTGGACATAGCAATGCCCAAATGGAATGCCACACAATGTGTACATTTACTCCCCACATGATCCTTCAGCACACACCTGCACCCGCAAAGTTCTCTAAAATCTGTGGCTCCACCTCCTGCATGATTCCATCTGAGTCAGGCTCAAGAAACACAGACATCGGCTTACAATGTGAGTATATTATTGATCACCCTATACATTAAAACAGCATCAATGCAAGAAAAGCAAATCAGCTGTGGCTCGCCATCTGAACTCCTTGTGGTCTGTGTTGCCGACTGTCATAAACACTCGTCGAAAACTGCCTTGCAGTAACAGAAAAGGAGATGCTATATACACATGTTTCTTGGTCATATCACAAAACAGGGCATCTCGGCGTGAATGTGTAGGCCAAGTGCATGAGAACACAAGCAAACTGAGCTATGGTTCAGGCCTGCTATTTGTAGCATGGTGCGCTGTCGGGCTGCCAGAGGTCGGTGGCATTGAATGATGCAAAGCATTTTATCGATCGCTTTTCATTGTTGTTGGATAACAGTGGATCGCTTGAAGAACTGGACCTATACAGCTTGTTGCCAACATTTAAGTGCCTCTGATGTCACAGTGTGTGATGTCACTGGCAGTGATATCACTTCTCGTGGCATCATCTGGGTGAAAGGTCCTGCAAAAAGGCTTTGCCCTCTGTGAATGTAGCAGTTGTATTCCCAGTCACTATCTGTGTAATGTCAATGATACGCAGCGGTGAGACAAGCCATACAGAACTAGACCAGTGTGTGCACATCTGTTGTGACAGATGTGCTATGGAGAGTTTTAAAGTGACCGTGGTGATGCGTTCGTACCCACGTTGTGGTTGTGTCAGTGGTGGAGTAGAAATAACTTGTTGGGGCATAACTCTTGCCATGCAGACACAAGCTGCATGTGTTGTGCTGATAACACTGTACGTTTATCCAACGTTTCCAGTCCATACCGGCTTAATTAACACGTCATGGGACAAACCATTCACGTGAAGTCCTGCAACACATATCTGATTGTGTGTGCCTACTAAGTTGCTGACGCATGGAATATCCCATCTGCTGCCAAATGCTTTTGCCTGTCAGTCCACACAAAACCCCCATCCTGGTACTACCCTTGCTAGCCTTTGTACTTGGAAGTACACTGATGACGTCAACCATGAGCCAGAGCCAGGCATTGCCACATAGGCTGTCATGATAAAGAGGCTAGTCAATGGGCCTCATTACGAGTTTGGAGGTAGCCATGCCCTTAATAAGTCGCCGTTGTTGCCTTACCGCAACACTCCTAATGAGGCCCAATGTGTCCATCAGGATGTTGGCCACTGTCAATCATGTGCAATAGGATGGTGGCTGGGAAGGCTTGTGGCAATCTGGCAATGCTGAAATGTTTCATGTGTACAACTTTCAGGTTTCTCCAGGAAGTTGTAAATGTAAAATTGTCCAAAATGGCAGTGGCCTGTGTGTAGCATTTGTTCTTTGTTCCAGCTTGAGGACAAATCATTGGAGACTACACTGTTACACCCGATCTCATTTTGAGTTTGCACAAGAGGTGGCCACCTACACAAGGAATGGCAAAGGCATTAATGGGGATGGGAGGAATCCACATAGGGGACCATATGGCTGCAGAAGCTGTCCGCACATGCTCTTCTGACTAGGCCACACCTCAAGACTCTTCCTCGTCCCAGTACAAGAGTGGTGTGGTTGACTGAGTGGAAGTGAGAGGAAATAACTGGCAATAGAACAAGGAAATAGTTCTAGCCAAGCTAACAGGGCTTCCCGGGGGTGACTGGTAGGCTCATACAACTACTTGCACCAGGAAAGTGGAGGCTCTGATGCACTTTAGCTAAGCCCACATCCTAAATGTGCTGTATGGTTAGGCCGGAGTACGCACACAACCTGTTGCCGCACACTGCTACTGAGGCCTACCTACCTCACAGTGATGGCATTTCGTCATAAGACGTCATGTCAGCTCAAGGAGGGGATGTTCACCAAGAATTCCTGAAGCCATGAATTCTGGTGCACACACCTGCTGTGGGCATGGTTAAGAAGTAGGAAGTACCTCGGCTACTATCAACTTCCACACCCAGAAAGATGCCACTGGAAATGGTGATCTATGTGGTCTGCAGTATTTTTTCCTATGTTGTGTGGTATCTGAAACCTGGCATGCATGAAGTGGCATGTGAGCTTGCTTTGACATCACAACATTATGTTAACTCAGCCATTATGGATATAGACCTGAAAACGATGGATGCATCAGAGACAAAGGCCAGAGAACTGTGGCGGCCATCAGGGACATATGCCATGTATGGAGATTTGAGGTGATTACTTCAGGACAGGACACAGTAGAAATGAATGGTGAAATTGGGGATGTGAATGGGTATGTGTGGGGCAAGCAGTGCTATTCCGCAAATGCAGTGGCAGCCTGCGTCCATCAGGTATCTTGTGGCATGTCAGTTCCCATGACTCATTTGTTCCAGTGCGGACAACATGGTCTAGCCCACGTAAGTGCAGGCATCTCTGCTCTGCATCCATTCCTCCCCTTAATGGGAGGTTGAGGACAGACCGGAGATGAAGGATGAGGATGTGGAAAAGGTGGTGTTGACTGACAGCACAGGGTAAGTCTCAGAGACAGGGAAACAGTGTTGGTCACGCACCCATGGCTCCTCACACCATGCTGACACCAAGCGGCATTACTGGAGTAATTTCAATGAGAGACAGACATAGGGCCTCATTACGAGTCCGGCGGTAACAGAGGCGGTAAAACCGCCTGGTTACCGCCGGACTCGTATTACCATTCCGCCTCCGTGACTCCCGGAAATACCAGGGCATTACGACCCTAGTGTCCCGGGAATTCCGGAGGCGGAATTCGGTAAATCCCCATTCCCATTGAGTCCCACAGGACTCAATGGGAATGTGGAAGTGGAAACACCGGCACCATCTAGTGATGGTGCCTGTGTTTCCACGTCCACCTGCAGGCGGGCGGTGTTAAACCCGCCAGGTCAGACCTGGCGGGAACATCACCTCCCGCCTGCAGGAGTCGGGATCGGGCGGTCCGGAATTAACAGTGGCGGCGGGTTTACCACCACTGTTAATTCCGGACCGCCCGAACTGTAATGAGGCCCATAACCTATGAATACCTGCCATAAACAACATTTGCCCTTCACCTTTCAATCTCACATGCAACTGTTAGATGGCCCTGTATGCCACATCAAGGAATGGCACTTATTAAATATCGTCTTTGTTTCATGTATTGCTTGAAGCCTTCCCGCCACCAGGTATGAAGCAAGTTATGCAGTTCTTGGAGAGATTTGTGTCTAGAATTGGTGTGTGAGGGGATGTGATAGTCGTTTTTTTTTCTCAAAATGTTGAACAAATATTCTTTAGTAAATGCAACACAGGTTTGGGAAGAAATATATATTCACTGAAATAAGTTAATGTCTGCACCAAACCCTATTAAGGACCTGAAGTAGTTCGCAGAAGAATATTTTTGGTTAGGATAGTTTGTTTTATTAGTGTACAGATATCTTCAAGACAAATGGTGCCACACAAGGCCAGTGTTTTGCGTTAAAGCACTTTTTCAAGGCAATACAAAGTGATCAAAATACTATAATAGTACACAGGAAAATATTGACATGTTGGTGTTAAACTCCTCAAGTAGTACAAATGAGTGAAAAGAAAGGCAGTTGAAAGTCCCAAGTAATCCTTTGGACCATACGGTGCTCATTACGAGCAGTAAAAATGGGTGGTAATACTGTTAACACCGCATTACCGCACTGCCCAAATACGAGTTAGGTGTTAAGGTGGAGGAAAAACATTCCTCTGCCTTATCTCCAAAAACTGTCCAATCAGTGGTATTACCACCAATGGAATCACTGCCAGTGGTAATGATGCCAAAATCCCCTCTGGAGTCCTGTGGACTCCAATTAATGGGGACTAACACTGCCACCACCACATGTAATTCACCGGACCAAGTGGTGGTAATGGTAATACTGTTTGGTGGTAAGCCGAGATACCACCAAATTTGTAATGAGGCCCAATATCTTTCCAAGAAAAGTATGTACACTGTGCCCGTAATACACAACACTTTCATCAATAGCCTACATTGTAGACTTTTAATAATGAGATGATCCAGGGATAATGCAAGGTAAATCCCATGCCTGTAAATAATGGTACTGTGAAAAAAGTATTTCTTCAGGGTCATGCATTTATGGCATTTAAAAGGTGCATGTCACCTTTAAAGCAACATATTAATAAGCTGCTCTCAGCTCTGTGTATCCGTGCATAGCCGCTTTAGCACGGACCAAATATTTTTTAATAACCTATCATTTGATGTAGAAATTGCTGTGCAATAGGACAGCATGACATCCATTGTCCATAGGGGATTGCTGTTGGGCGTGTGATGTATGCATGCATGCGTGTGTGTGTGTGTGTGTGTTGTGTGTGTGTGTGTGTGTGTGTATGTGTGTGTTGATTTGCTAGGCAGTGTGAGACACTAAGTGAACCTATGTGTCATATGCATTGATTTGGACGGTCCTTTGCATGTGTTTGTGAGTAACAGGTACATCCTTCACTGGAGTCTTAGAATGGGTTTTGTGATGGTCTATATGATTAAGTTAAATGAGTTACATGAGTCGCCCTGTCATCACTGACACCTAATCACCAGATATCCCTGCAGCACCCATGAACCTGTCATTCTCAGGTGAAAAAGCTCTTCACCAGCTGAACTTTTACTCTCTTGGCATTATCTTGAAGAGAGGGTCCTAGGAATGCCCCTTCTCACCCCCATGAACATGACGGCCCAAAGAGTCAAGAACGCCCGAAGTCACTCATTATTTGGACATACCCCAAGTGCACCACCGACTGAAACGTATGCCGAAAGGTATTCCTTCAGACAGCTTTTTCAACCTTATCCAGCGCATATCCTCAGGGATACAGGTGACACAACGGTGATCATGGATCCGAACGCCATAATTGACTGCATTGATTAAATGCCAAGAAGCCACTGTGCTGACGTCATTAGTGACACTATGACGTAGCTGCGTTAGCCACGATGAACACTCTCAACCACGCATAACTTACACAAACACTCACTTGTATACTCAAAGAACATGCTTACAGAGTTCTGTAGCTAGAGGACAGATACATATACATACTGTCAAAGTTTTTATTATTTTTCTCATTAGCCAAGTGCAGCAACGCCAAATGCAAGGCAACAAAGAGATCCTGAGCAAGCTTTCAGATGCTTATGGCAACTAACCCAATGGAACTACAGGAGTATATATGGAGCCTGGTAGGATCACGTACATCTAACCTATAGGACACATAGCACAATATAAAAGTGTAAGAAATCGTATTACAAGTCTAATGAAAATCACAGAAGGCCTTAAGCTGCAGGACACCATACAATGGAAGCAGACTCAGGGTGCACCAAGTGGGAAGACCAAGCTCACAGGCAAGGTCAGAGATAAACAAGTGCATTCCAAACTTCGAATGACAAGGCACCAGCTGCAGGAAAACAGAATAAATCCTCATCAGTGCAGACCCAAAGAGCTCGATTTTGTGGTCCACAACCATGTGATGCGGCCGAACTAGACAATTGGTATTCATCCATGGTGGGAAGACGAACCATTCTCAGCAACCCAGATGAGAAGTGAAACAAATGTTGCAACATGTACAGAACTCTCATCAGTAAAGGTGGTGTTACTACCAGATACATTTGGGACACATAGTCATTCACATCACCTTGTAGAGGTGTCTGTTGTCGTTTGTTTGTTTTGTTTTATTATTTATAATGCGCATCATACCCGGGGGTAACAGGGCGCAGCAGTTACAAGTATATGCAAGGCTTAGTTACAACAGAGAAGGTATACAATTTACATACAAGTCATTAATTAAAAGAGGGTATATACAGATGGTGCCTAATTTGCAGGCGTAGGATACAGAGGGTATATCCAAATGATACAGGCATTTTGCAGAAGCAGTATATACAGGTTTTAGGGTGTTTATAGCTCCAAAGGTACCACAACGGTAGCAGGTCGAGAGAAGTAGGGAAGGATACACTCCATAAAGGCATAAAGTACAGTAGCAGTGAGTCCTAGCTGTTTGCTGAGCAGGGATTATCATTTATTTGTCATTAGATTTCAGCCACAAAATGATGTTGGATCTGAAGTTTTGGTTGGATTGGTCTATTCTCAGTGTGGCAGGCAGGGAGTTCCACAATTTGGCTGCTTTCACAGGGAAGCTGTTACCTCCGATAGTGGAGCGTTTGAAGCTAGGTATGGAGAGGCAATCTCTGTAAGCTGATCTAGATGGTCTCACGGAGGTCTGTTTATGGAATCTCTCGGCCAGGTAGTTGAGGGCTGCATTCTTGAGAGATTTGTGGGTGAGCGACAATGTTTTTAGAAGGATTTTGTCATTGGTTGGGAGCCAGTTGTTCTGTCGGCTGCTCGCGGAGATATGGTCTCTTCTGGATATGCTTAATGCCTAAGGGCATTGTTTTGTAATATTTGGATTCTTCTAATAGTAGATTTAGTCGATCCTAATAGAGGGCATTGCAATAGTCCAGGCAAGACAGGATAAGGGCTCTGGCCAGGATGGTACAGCTACTGTCAGAGAGGAATGGCTTGCCGGTGCAAATAAGTTTGCACGTATAGGCTGTGGAGGACGCTAAAAAGTTGACCTGTTCGGCAAAAGAGAGGTTTGAATCAAGATAAAAGCCTAGTGTTTTTACCTTGTGTTCTACTTTAATGCAATTGTCATCATTTATGAATGAGGAGTAGTCAGATCCTAGTTTTATTAGGTTACAGGGAGTGCCCAGGATGATGAGTTCAGTTTTATCATCATTCAGGCATAGACCATGCGTGGCTATCCATGCCTGGATGATGATGTACACTCCATTCACCAAGGCCAAATCCTTTTCATAAGGAGGATCTGGGTATCATCTGCATAGTTAGTGTAGGTGATACCTCAATGATTGAAATCATCGAAACGGGGCTTAGTAAAAATGTTGTAGAGTGTGGGCGAGACGCAAGATCCCTGAGGCACACCACAGGTGATAGGTATGGGGTCGGCAGCTGCTAGAGGTGAGAAGACCCTTGTTGTTCTATCATTTAAGAAGGATCTATTCCAGGTAACAGCGTCGTCAGAGAAATGTGCTGCTTTGTCAAGGTGGTTGCATAGGATAGTGTGGTCGACCAGGTCGAACGCTGCCGAGAGATCTAGGAGGAGGAGATGGGCTGATTTGCCATTATCTCTAAGCTCGTCAACTTGGGTCTTGAGATCGATGAGGGCTGTCTCCGTACCATGTTGGGGACAGAAGCCTGAGTGTCTGTCTCCTAGTAGGTGGTTTAATTCCCGGTGCTTTTGTATTTGTATATAAGATACCTTGTCCAAAATATTTAGAAGGAAGGGCACTGTAGTAATTGGCTTGTAATTGGTAGGTGTAGATGGGTCAGGAGTGTTTTTTTTTAGGAGTGGGAGTACCCAGGATTGTGGGTGGGGATTATACCAGTAGAGAAGGACGCGTTGATAAGTTTTGTTATGAATGGTGATAGGTCTCGTGCCACATCCTTGATGAGTTGCGCAGGGCAGAGATCACCCTGACAATTGGAGGGTTTAAGGGACAGAATAATTCTTTCAACTTCAGATATAGAGACTTTGGTGAAGTTGAATCGGGTGGATTCATCATAATTGATATTCCCAATTATTTTGGATGGACGAGGGTCATTTAGAGAAGCTCTTTTACAAGAAATTTTGTTTTGTAAAGTGGATATTTTGTTGGCTAAGGCGTGTTGGATATCTGAATACCATTTTTTATCTTTAGTACATGTGTCAGGTAATGCTATAGGTGTCTCTATTTCTTTGAGAATGGTGAATAGTTCCTTCATATTAGACTTGGCTTGGGATATGCGCGTGTCAAAGGATATTCGTTTTGCTAGACATATTTCTTTTTTTATAAAGGGAAGACAGTTTGGTAAGTTGAAGTTTGTTAGCTTCTGATGGAAGTTTTTTCCAGGCAGCCTCATTTTCTTTTTTGTTGCCTAAGGTTTTTTATGAAGGGTGTAAACCATTTATTCAGGTGAGTTGTGGGCTTGCTTGGTCTAAGATTGAGGGGGGGATCTAGTCCAGAGAGATGGTCATCATTTTGTTGTATTCCTCCACCAGGCTCTCGGGATCTGTGTTGTCTGGGAGCAGGTTGAGGGTGGGAAGTAAGGCCGGGATAAGCCTGTCCACCGTAATATTCTTTTTGTTTCTAGTTAGTGTGGGTGGAGCCCTAAGGGAGGGTGGGGTGAGGGTATGTTGGTAGAAAGCATGAATGACACAAGGTGGTGGTCAGTCCAGGCTAGTGGTGAGATGGAGAGGATGTTGGCCTGACAATTATGGTCTGCCACCCAGTCAAGTGTTCGACCTTTATTGTGGGTGGATGTTTTGCTTCTTTGGGTGAATCCAAGTTCTGAGAGGATATCAGCTGTGGTTAGGGCAGGCTGGTCTAATGCGTCATTAAAGCCCATATTAAAGTCTCCAAGTAAAAGTACTTGCGTTGAGCTTTTGAGATTACTAGACAGGATAGTGTTAATATCATCCTCGAAAGTCCCGGGTGGGTCCGGGGGGCGATATATCAAGTGGATATTAAGGGTTTGGGCATTGGTAAGTGGAACTTTGACTGATAATAGTTCACGCGAGTGGATGTCAATCTGGGTGGCTAATCTCATGGAGAGGCTACATTTGTAAATAATAGCGATGCCTCCTCCTCTGGATTTTAATCTGTCTTGTCTCAGAATGGAATAGCCACCAGGGGCTGCTAGCATAAGCATAGGGCCTGCAGCGGGGTGTAGCCATGTCTCGGTGATGGCGATGAAATCTAGGTCATCTTTCTGGATTAGGTCGGCAATTTCAGTTGCATGTGCAACTAGGGATCTGGAGTTTATTAGAGCTCCTTTGATCTGAGGGCTCATAGCGATTGTTGTAGTTGGTTGGGGGGCTTGTGACGGTTTGGGTTTGCAGTACTTGGCTGTGCTGTTTATTGACCTAGGGCTAGGGCCACAGTTGTGAGCAAGGTTCGTGTTTGTAGTCATACGGCTAGGAAGCGTTTTAGTAGTCCTTATTCCTATAATGGTAGGGCGAGAGCTGGCGGGAGGCTCATATATTTTGGCTAACTTAGTTCTAAGGCTTATGTTCCTAAAAGATAGGGAAATAGGTTTCAGCCAGCTTTACCTAGGTGAAAAGGAGAACACAAATCTAGCAGCACATATTTAAACACAATGGGCCTCATTCCGTGCTGGGCGGTTCACACACTCCTGGCATCTATTTGCCTGGCTGCAACTCTGCACAGAATTCCGAATGTCTAAGATCTCACTGTTATTTGTGAATTCTGCAAAATCGGAATACTCTTAAGTGAAGAGTGCTCTGGTCTTCAATAACATCTATGCATTACTGGGATGCCAGCAGCGTTGGTTCCAGTACACATACTGTACATCCAATTGTGGTCATAGGACTATTGTGTCGGCAGTGTAATGTCACTTTTCAACACTGCAAATTCACTTTGAACCGGGCAAATATTCCATGAATCGGGCCCTATGTGTGTGCAGTCCACAGCACCCAGGAAAATCACTGTTTGGCATAGAAGTCTAGCTGTTGACTTTGATCCAGGCATGTCAATGCAGTTATGACTCAGTGAGGTAATTCATTGGACCATCCGGTGTATACAGCATGAATGGCTGGCCTGTGAAATGCCAGCTGTTGTACCAGTGGTTCTTTGGAAAGACCCAGTAGGAAAGAAAATGCAAGCAGACAACAAATCACGTGTTCTCGGATGCCATGTGATCACGCTGTGGTGCGATTGAAGTCTGCCTGCCACTCTTGCAGCATGTCAAATACGATGGCTACAGTCACAAACTGCTACGTAGCACCATATCGACAAGCTCAATGTGGGCAGCGGCTTCAGACACGTGTAGAAGTGATGCTCACTTGCACGTCCATTTTCCTCGTGTGTCATCTTTCTGGCATGGAGTGATTGTCCTTTCATCAGTGTGGTGTCATACGCAATGTGATTTTGAGTTAGCTGTAGCTGCACGACAAGTACATGGACTGGAGTCCCTTTTCAATCCGTTGTGGTATGTGTCGCCACTTTCTCCATGCTGTCAGTCTCTGGTCTGGGGGCTTTTTCAGTAAATCCGGATGTGTGATGTCATCACACACCCTGATGTCTTGAATATTAATAGGCGTTGAGGTTGATGTGCATGGTTTTCTCTATAGCCTCCAGTCCTCAGCATTCAGCGATTTGACTCCCATTTACCAGTTCTTGGTAAATGGCATTTGTACTCCAATGGGTAATTGATCATAGTCATTGGTTAGGGCAATTTAAGTCTTGTAACATGTTTGCTACTGGATTTAGAAAGCTACACAAGGCTTCCAACCAAAGTGCAATGACTCATTGACTGTTGTCAAAGACAGTGGCCAAAAGTAAGTGCACAATGTGATAAAGGTTTTTAGCCGCAGGTGACTTGCCTTTACCTTTCATTTATTTGGTTTTCACATTGGGCACAGTCATTCTTTGAGTGACCGAATCATTAGCTTGAAGTGGCTCTACTGGTTTCAAATACTTTCAAATACTTGTATTGGTGACTGGGGAGGCATCCTGGGGTGTGGAGTTGTATACATGGACTTCCGACCCACTGTACCATTACTATGTGTAGTATTTACTTAACATCCTAGGATAGGGCACTGCAAAACTTGCTTGTCCTCATATTGTGAACTACAAATCCCATGATCCCTCACCATTAACTATACTGTGCAAGTATCATAGGAGAAGAGGTTCACACATGCAGTTTTTCACTGATCACTATACTGCTTGGCAATTGATGGCCAGTCTCAACCGCGTGTTTGATTGGCTTTGAAGTCAAACAATGCATGTCTGTTGCCAATTCAAAATCGTATGTATTTTTGCATATATCCTCTTACGACAGTATCCATTGCAAGGGTTCCATACATTTGCACGTTCACCAGTAGGGATCATTGCTGATGCATTAAAATAATGTTGACACATCATACTTATCTGTGACAAAACACAATTCTATACAACTGGATGAGACTGCAAGGCTGCAACAAGACACCTAGTGAACTCGACTTGATGGTGTTCCACTGAGCTTTGCTTGTGTGAAGAGTGCACAGCGGTCATGTTTCCCCTTAACCTTGCTGTTTATTTCAGAGGAATTTGGACATGTTTATGGTCACATGTCCAATGGAACCATGATAGGTTTGCCCTCTGGAAGTGTTGCTATTTGCTGGTTTCACTCGTGTGTGTGTGTTAACCTTTTAACTGCCATGGGTTTTCCCCCCAGTGCCAAGGCCTTTTTTGGTGATTTCAGTATTTCACCATGTAAAGCCTTCTAACATTTTCTCCTTCATTAACCCCTTAAGTGCCAAGGACGAGCTATCTCGTCCTTGGCACTGGAGAGGTAATCCCAAGGACGAGATACCTCATTGTGTTGCCACATCCGGTGGCCTCTTGATGAGTCCTGTGGCATAGGCATTATGCAATCAAAGCACCACAGCTTTTCATAACCTGCTGTCATATCTGTGCTTTCTTTATGCACAGTGAGAAATTGATGTCACAGAGTGTGATGCCTCTGTTTTCCAGATCACTGTACTTACCGATCAGAAACAATGGCAGCTTGTGAGTTTTTCACTGTCAGGTCTTTCTCCTGCATTGCTATTCTGCATGTGATATGTATTGATTAGGGCAGGGTGCACTTAAAGTGGCTGCGCTGATTGTTTTTACGTGCGATTCTTTCTCTGACATGGCATTGCAAAGATGATGGTGCACACTTCTCAAAAGATGCGCAGACGTGTGCGCAACATATTTATGTGCAGGTCTTATGTATGTTGTGAGTGTAATGGATTAGGTAAAATGCAAATGGTGTCCTTGGCCCGTGTACCATGGCTGCCATGACATAGTCATGAGTACAATGGGTGGGGTGGTTCGATAACTTGACAAATGGCACTATGAAGGTGTTGGCAAGTTTTGCATGTGTGACAGCGAGTCAATGCTGCATGCCTTTCTTCATTATTATCACCGGGGTCTTAAACTCATGGCAACTATAATTAGCAACTCACTATTGTTTCTACTCGACTAACAGGACACCATGTCATCTGTGGGGATTTTAGCACAGAGTAGTTTAGGAAACTGTGCTCTTGTTTTGTTTCTGTAGGTACCTTCCTGATGACATGTCTCTGAGACAGACCCATGTATGTTTGCACAGGACAACAAAGTAGTTCACAATTAATTCCCCTGCATTACTTTCACAGATTCATTAGACATGTTGCTTGGCAACAGCGGTTAACTCAGAAGGGATCAAGCAAAGTTCTGAATGAGAATCTCAAAATATTTGTGGCCGTACAGTGGCAGTGCATTTGGAAGGATAATGTTTTTAACAAAGCCCTGAGGCACGCTCACATTTTGGCTATTTTTCAATGTGTTTTACTATTTTTATAAGCTAATTGTATACATTTTCTAAGTGTAATTTAAGATCAGCGTAAAGTTAGCAGATGTCCTTAGACCTTTCAATGAATATAGTATATGCCTGTTGATGAATTGCAGTAACTGCTACATATATAACTGACTCTATTTCCAAAGACATATGTCATATTAGTCAAACAATGAGCTTTGGGATTTAGGCCCTATAGATACATTGCCTATGAGCTAACATACTAATTTAAGAGGTTATAACATCTCTTGTTCTTCCAGATATCAGTGTAAATGTCTTTGCCAACATATTCAAAGATTGGCTTCTCATAACACAGTTGTATGTACTATGGTATGGAAAGTGTATTTTTCTAAAAAAAACAGAAATATTACACAATTTAAAATCTGTAATGCCAAAGGGAACATTTCAGGAAAATAACCAATAACAGACATTGTAGACTGCTGCCTTAGAGTCGAAAAGCCAGTCACTGTAATTGTTGAGCTGACTTCAAATTACACTAATAACAAGGTTGTTGATATATGAGTACATATAATTTATAGTAAAGAAAACTCGTTACCAAGTAAAACAATGATATTCAACAAAACACAACCTATGTATGGGAATATTGTAGGCAAAGAAAAGAAAGAGTGCTCAATAACAATCTTGGGTTTGATCTTTTTATGTACTTATTTCATAAAGTCAGCATAACTTATAGTGATTACTTAAAATGTGTTTGTAGATCTGAAATTAGATGAAACCAAATTACCATGTATGTGCATAGTGAATAATAAGAATGTGGTTCTGATGCACTTTTAAATTGAAATCTAGATGAAAACTTAATAATACATTTAGTTCCACCAATTCAAACTATTGTCCATCATCCAAAAAGTATGGATTGAGACAAGCAAATGATCTTGTTAAAGACTTACGGGTTAATTTGTTTGTTTATACACATTTATTATAATGTTAAATCATTAGGAACAATACATACAAAAGAACATGTTATTAGTTCTTGTAAATGGTGTTCCAAAAAAAAGTAAAAGAAGGTCAAGAAGTAGTAGATGTAATAAAGTGTACAAAGCTTTAACTTATTATAACTAGAACAATATAAACTACCAAAATACAACCATCAAATATAAGATACACATTAAGGTTGTGTTGTGAAGTGCTTTGATGGATGTCTGGAATGTGGGAGGTCAGAGAGAATGTTGTGAGGTGAGAATGTGGATGTATGATTAAGGGAATGCTGGTGTGCTGATGTTCCAATACAGGCAGTTGGAAGATGTAAGCCTGGGATGTGGCATTCAGTGGGTACCTCTTAAGCAATTTAAGGACCCCTGATATAACAACAATTTTGGAATATCGGCACACCAACAGTGTAAAGTGTTAGAAACATTACAGCCTAAGCATGAGAACAACAAATAGAATATAAAAATCAGGTTTTAAAAAGCAGCATAACTAATAGCTAATATCCAGCGAACTAGTAAATACTGATGTAAACCTTACTGAAAACCTAATTGCATGCTATAGAGCGTATTGTTACCAGCATGGCTTGTAACATGACGTTGTGTTGAATATACCTAGGAAGAACTAAATGGCTTATCAAAAAACAGCCAATGAACACAATCAAAATATAAACAGACAGTCTTCCGAACACTCTTTGGGCCATGGACCCTCAACATGTATCTAGGCATTTCCACTGTTGATTTCTAGCCATGCAAAACCTATTAAATTCCAATTTTCCACCTGTGCATCCTGTAATGAAGCAGGTTTGAAAGAAAGAGCATCAACATAAACAACATGATTATACAAGCTGAGGGATATCACTGATTTGCTTAAAACAGTGAGGAAGACACAGGTAACTCTTTATACAAATACATAATTTGTTAACTTCCAGATAAATATAGGAATACAGATTTATTTAAGAACGTTGTGACTTACAAAACACAATAATACATATCTGAATGGAAAATAACTTTTAAAAGCATGAGCATTTTTGTATATGGTGCCATTTTGTTATTTTTTAAGAAAACAATCAGATAAAACCATAATACATGTTCACCCGTGAGCTATCAGGCGCCAGATAAGGCATACAACACCAAAAAGAGATTATGAATTTAGAAGAAAAATCAGGTGAATAAATCTAAATGATCACTGTCCTGTTATTCCTAGTTTACAGAAATTGTAACATAGAGTTCAGGTTGTGGCTGACAATTCCATGGCAGTTACTTCGTACATAACAAAAGCGAAAACAATGTCATTTGCAAGATCTTTGGGAAGACTTTTCAAATGTAAAATCACTGCTAGCATGCCTAATTGGCTTACAAGTAAAACACTTTCTCATCTTTAGTATATATGGAACTTCAAATAGGTTCATTGGAACCAGCCTCTGTAGAATAGTTGTGGACATACAATGGTTTTCTATATGATATACATAAAGCAGAAAACAAGTTTTAAAACCTCATCATAAAATTGAATTTTTTGCTAACACAGTCCCAAACAGTACAAATATTTTAAAGTATAATATTCTTGACGACCACTATCCAGGAAGATCAAGCAAGCATAACGATTTAGGTTTATATTAAATATTATAATACAATGCAAACAAAGAAGATTTTTAGAAAATGTAGAAAAGGCACAGTGTACATTTCGGAACAAAATGATTTGTCTTGTGCCACATAAGAAATCCAACCTTAAAAACCATCAAAGGCTAACATGAATCACTAAAAAAAATAAAGAATTATGTTATTATCTTGAATTGTTTTTACCACAACGCATAGAAGAAGAATTCATTAAAAAATACATTTATGCAGAATAATTGAATAGTATGATAGATTCCATGAAATCTTCAAATCCGAAAATTACTTACAAATGGTACGTGATGATATATAAGAAAAATGAATAGACGCTGAACTTCAAAAATACTCAAGATTGTCTTAGTACAGGGAATTCAAATGACATTCCCCTTTAGGGGAACAAATCATACAATATGAAGTGGAAATGACAATGCATTAGTTTGGTGCTGCAAGGATTCAGGTACGAACAGATCACAAAATATTACAAAAATGTATAAGTAATTTTAATGCAGAACAAGAACATAGTTATAAAGTAATTGTAAGTCATGTAGATCATGAATTTCTCCTTGATCAAGCTGCAATGTATTTTTGAGAACTACATAACTAGTCTATTATATGCAAGTGGTTTTCAGAGACACTTTTAATAATGCATTTGCATGTGTAGTGTCACCACCTACTGCTCTTTAAACATACAACATTGTCAGAACAATTTTACACAGTTTATTTGTTATATAAAGAACATAATAAAAAAATGTAGTACTCTAAATTACACGCTGATGCCAGATATGAAGTTGCCAAAGTGTTTCAAAAATGTTTTTTTTTTTACTATAGATGAAATCTTTATACTTTCAAATGTTTCATTCCTGGTTTCATTTTTCTGTGTTTTCAAGTATTAATGCAATAATCATAATGACATTTTTACAAGGAAATTGTTTGGAGATTTACTACCACGAGTGGCATTAAAGGATAACTAGCGTTCAATGCAATACGTACTAAAGTCAATAGTAAAATATGGTATTGTAGGTAATGTGAATTTATGGAGTTACTTTACTTATTTCGAGTTGACTGAAAGTGTGAGTCAATAGAAAAGATGTATACTAAGGAGATATAATTTTAAAAAACAAAGTATTTTAAACAGACTGAAATGTCATTGATATGGTAAAATGTAGTGTAATAACAAATCTATGTGACCCTTATTAAGCAGAATCAAATGTATATAGTTAATTAATGATGGAAGGGGGAAACACGGTTGTCAAATGTCAACATTAGGAAACTATGAAATGTTTAAAAATGTCATGATAAAAAATTAGAAAAAAAATTTGACAGTTACAAACGCTGTAGACAAAATGCACCACCACCGCCTAAATAGTCAAATGAATGAACAAGTAAAAACAGATTAAAAGAATTCCAATTCAAAGTATCTATATCTGCTGGAGTGTACAGTACCCTACATTTGTGCCTAAAACATTGGTTATTTTATGGAGAAAAGTAGGTGTGGAGTGTGCATTGGTCAATGGAGCAAAGGAGGAAACGTTTGGTTTCAAAATCATGTTAGCCAGTTGTTTATAGTATCCATCAATATTATATTTGAAATTGAAGAAGTACAAAAATGCAAAGTGAAACAGTGGGCCTCATTACAAATATGGTGGTGTAATACAAAAAAAACAATAATGTGGTGGTAATTACATTACAACCACATTATGCACCACCATACGACAGTTTCAGCATTGAGGTGGAGGATTTTCCTGGAGGAAAATCTGCCACCTTATCACCTAAAATTGGCAAAATTGGCAGAATTACCACCGGTGGCAGTACCGCTGGTGGAATTATGCCATCCCATGTAGTACTATGCACTCCAAAGAAATTGGGAATTACACCATTTACCACTATTTGTAATCCCACCATAAATCTGCTGGCCCAAGTGACAGTAATCGTTAATACATTTGGTGGTATATTAGTGTATTTACTGCAAAATACTGCCAAACTTGTATTGTGTCGCAGTGTATTTTCATTTAATAAAAAATAAATATATATTATAAAAAAACGATTTACTTTAACATAAGCATATGCTGTAACCATGCATAATTCTCAGGGCTTCAGTTTAGACAGTGCAATAGTTGATTTTGGAAGTCAGGTATTCACAGATGGGATTACATATGTGGCACTTTTTACAAGTACACACTTCTGATGAATGTTTGTACTAAATTTTGACCCAGATACAATTGCAATCAGATCCCCTGTATTAAAGTATATCACATAGCATGGTCTTTATAGTCATAACAGATACTAAATATTGGCATACCAAAAATACAAAGGGTGTAGGGAATTAGCAGCTTTGAAAATATATAAATAAGGGTAATCATATAAGGAGGAAACACAAAATGAAAAGCAAAAATATTTTTCCTGAAATTAATCTTTTTGAAAACACTGGAACCTGCTTTCATAAATAATAGTGGAGTAAATCGTTATGCTAACATAACAATACTTGTATTCCTACAAGTCATACCTTTAATAAAATATGTTAAAAAACCTTCTAAACTTCAGGTTAACATAGATCAAAATAAATATTTACATAACATGTCTACTAATGAGGATAAAGCCAATTTCTGCGCCCCTTTACTTCAGATATTCACTGACACAGTACCACACGTTTCCTATGAACTGCTACTGTGTATTTATGAAGCATCACAGCCACTTTCAAGGAGTTTACATGATATTCCAGAGGTAAATTACCTATACATTAAACGGTGCCCAGTCTCCAAATGAATACAACTGGAGCAGAAACAACAAGAAAGTACAGTACTAGTCCCTATAATATATGATATATAATATGGCATTTATTACGCGCCTATTCACAAGTGTTTCAAGGCGCGACGCGGCAAGGGAGGGGGAACAGAGGGAGGACAGAGACTACGATCTTACTAGCCTAGGAGACATTGAGACTCCGCAAGTTCAGGGGAGGGGGAAAGGGACAGTGTGGGGGAGATGGGGACAGTGCAGTACCTAGGACCAACAGAAAAAATAAATAAAAGAAATAGAACAATAGGTAAAAAGTGAGGCCAGCTTGTGACAAGTGCAGGGCTAAGTGCAGACATCAAGGGGGTAATTCATAGAATTTAGCGCACAAGTGGCGCACAGTGTGCGCAAGCGAATCTCTGCGCCAGCCGCATGCGCTAAAATTCATTTCCGCGCACAGCATATTCATCGATTTCAGCTACCAAACCAGCCGTGGCGCACAGTGGCGCAGCGACCCTGCAGCAGCGCCAGTTACGCTCCCAAGAACGCCCCTCGCGCAGGGAAAAGCCATCAAAATCCCCAATCCAGCACAAAGGGCTGCGCTTACCCTGTACCAGCACGGCAAGCGGGGTACGTGTATTTCAGGGGTGCGCGGGAAGTTTCACACGCGATTTTAGCAGGGTATGTGTATTTCAGGGGTGCGCGGGAAGTTTCACACGCAATTTCAGCAGTGTACGTGTATTTCAGGGGTGCGTGGGAAGTTTCACACGTGATTTCAGCTGGGTACGTGTATTTCAGGGGTGCGCGGGAAGTTTCACACGAGATTGGCCCTGTGCGAGCGGGGTACGTGTATTTCAGGGGTGCGCGGGAAGTTTCACACGTGATTTCAGCGGGGTACGTGTATTTCAGGGGTGCGTGGGAGGTTTCCCACGCGATTTCAGCAGGGTACGTGTATTTCAGGGGTGTGCGGGAAGTTTCACACGCGATTTCAGCAGGGTATGTGTATTACTGGGGTTCGCGGGAAGTTTCACACACGATTGGCCCTGTGCGAGTGGGGTACGTGTATTTCAGGGGTGCGTGGGAAGTTTCACACACGATTTCAGCAGGGTACGTGTATTTCGGGGGTGCCGGGGAGTCCTACACGTGATTTGGTAGAGTGGGTCCTCCCAGGTGTTCCCTGTACACCCTCCACAGCCCCTGCAGGCAGCCCACACCCCAGGGGGCTACCCTGCACCCCTGGTCATGTCCTGCAGGCAGCCCACCCAACATGGGCATGCCCCCCAGCAAAGGCACATGTCTCCTTGCACTACTGATCACCAACTCATGTCCCCTTGCACCCCCACCCCCAGCAGTGCAGGGCACCTGCCAGCAGGCCCCCACTCATGTCCTACTCATGTCCCCTTGCACCCCCACCCCCAGCAGTGCAGGGCACCTGCCAGCAGGCCCCCACTCATGTCCCCTTGCACACCCACCCCCCAGCAGTGCAGGGCACCTGCCAGCAGGCCCCCACTCATGTCCTACTCATGTCCCCTTGCACCCCCACCCCCCAGCAGTGCAGGGCACCTGGCAGCAGGCCCCGACATTTCCCCCAGCCAACACGTCATCACAATCTAGATCCCTGGCCCTTATGGGCAGCCTCCACATGCCAAACACCCATCCAAGTATTGCATCCACCCACTTAGAAATGCCAATTACATGATACAACCCCAATGGCAAGTATCTAAATGAACACATGTCCGTCACATACACACAATGGGTGCAAGTGAATGTCAAAACTCATATCATGACATGCATGAAACCAATGAGATGATACCACACATCGAAGTTTGATGAAAAAAATGTATTAAAAGCAACATGAATGGAATTAAAATCAAACAAACGTCAATGGAAATGAAAAAAGAAAAGCTGCATGTCTGTAAAATAATGAAAAACAACAAATCATAATCCAAAGGAAAGGTGTCCAAAGTCACAGTTCCAAAAATGAAATCCAAGGGCAAAACAAAAGTGAAAACCATTGCTCCATGGGGAAATCCAAAGAAAAAAGTAGAATCCAACAGTAAACTATATACAGATGAACAATCCAGGGTCCATGATCCCAACTGAAGAAATGAAACCTATCAAAAACTCCTACCTAATAAAAAAAACTATATACAAAAATGTGCTCCATTGTCCTAAAGGTCCAAAATAAAGAAAAAACCAAAGTAAACCTAACACTATCTAACTATTTACAAGGGCAGCGGGCTAGTCTGACGGCTCACTTTTGGATGTCCCAGGCCAGGGCATCATCGAACTCCTGCTCAATGTCCCGGAGGCGGTCCTCTTCCATGGCCCCGAGGGTTTGCAGGGACGATGACATCTGGAACTCCAGGTCCCTGTGAATGACCTTGAGGCACTCGGCCCGCCTCAGGGCCCTACGCATGGAGTTCTCCGCCCTGACCATCGTGAGCCGTGCCTCTTCCGCCCGCTGCCGCTCCGCATCTATCGCATGGCCCAACCGCTGCCACATGGAAGACACTTCCCGTCCAGGGTCCTCCTGCCCTCTGGCCGATGCCTGCGCCTCAGATGATGAAGGCCCCGAGCCATCATGGCTCCCACCTTGTTGCTGCTGCTGCTCTGCTGCTGCCTGTGCCCTGGCTCCTGTGGCCTGCACATTCTCCTCCAGCTGGGGTGCAGTTGTGGAGGTGGCCACCCCTGCTGGACGTCCGACTCCCGACTGTGGCAGGGATCTGTTGTCCACCAGCCTGGCCGCAGGGTCAGAGGCAGCTCCACAGGGCACCCAGGTGATACATGGGTGGGAAGATGGCATGGAGGACGACTGGGGCATAGAGGGTTCAGTTGTGGAGGGGGTCAGAACAAGGTCCAGGAAACGGAGGAATCCGGCCCTGGTGAGCTGTCCCAGTGGGTCACCGAGGTCAACGAGCCATGCGAGAAGACGTGCAGTCTCCTCATGAAAAGACTGCAGGTCACCTCGCATGGCATGTTGACGCAACGCCACCCCACCCAGGACAGGCTCAACCTGGTGCCGGATAGCCACATCCGCAGGGAGAGGAAGGCCAGTTGGTGTAAGCCAATCCCCTCCCTGAGAACGGGTCTGGACGTAGGCATCCCTGCTGGTGCAAGATGATGCAGTGACAGGATCAGGGACAGGATTGCACACAGGCACCTCCGCGGCGGCCTGTGCTGCCTCCTGTCCCTGGTCCTGCACTGCACCACTAGCACCAGTGGAATCCCCACCTCAAGACCCCGTCTCTGTCCCTTGCACGGCCTCCTCCTCCACTAAACCCCCCACCAACCTGGATGACTCCATGCCATCTTCCTCCATTGGGCCCTGTGGGGTCTCAGCTGCCCCTTCTGCTGCCGAGGAGTCCAACTCCGACCTCCGCCTCTTGGACCTCCCCATAGCAGCTGCGGCCTGGGATGCGGCACCGGACTCCTCACTCCCCGACGAGATGACAACCTGGGAGGGGAGCCGGGCCTTGCGTCTCCGGCTGCCAGTGTGATCCCTGCCGCTGTGCTCCACAGCACCTTCTCCGCCCTCCTCATCAGTTGACGCTGAAGACAGGGAGATATAAAACACACATGACAGTTCCACATGAGTGGCATTGTCAAACTTCAGACATGGCATCACAATCTCCAACACACATGTCATTTTGACTCACACACATGAGCTATTCCACAGCCATATTGCAACAGCCAGCACCATCCATACACATACAACAGCATGAGCAGCCAAAGGCGAGCCAGACATCAGATGAAACACAGGGAGTGCACTACACATGCACACACGCCACCACACTTACATGCATGTGTACACCTCTGCCAACTGTCGCAGTGTTGAGATCAGCATCCATGTCACATCTGCAAATCAGTTTTCCACATATCAGGGTCACATGCATCCGTGTTGCATCACTGTTGCACCCTTGTCAAATAGACACACATGCACATGTACACAGTGCACATACATGCAGCTGGAACCAACATCCATGTGTGACACCACAACCATGCCAACTGACATACACAGTAATCCAAACATGTGTGCTCACACATCTGCATTTGACTTGCACGCTTACCCACACATACACCATCCATGTGTCTCACACATGAAAGGACTTGCATGTGTCTGCCTCACAGCCCTGTACATACACATCCATACATGGCCCTAGAAATACACATGTACAACCTGCACACTACCGGCACACCACCACACGCACAGCTTCCAATCAGTATGCATGTACACTTACCGCTCGACTCCAGACGGGTCTGCCTCTCATGGACCTGGACGTGGAGCGCTGGGCATATGCGTTCCAGGACCCTCATCTGATGTTCCGACAGGTGGCCCCGGCGCCCCTTAGCATCCGCTGCATTCAAGAGGCGCCGGGCCTTGTTGAGGGTCTTGGACCTGAAGTCCTCCCAGCGCTTCTTGACATGTTGGAAGTCGCGGACTGCCACCCCCTCCGCGTTGATGGCAGTCACGATGTCCGTCCAGATCCGAGTCCGTACTTCCTTGTCGGCGCGGGAACTTCCGAAGAGGGCATCATACTGCCTCAGGACTTGCTCCACCAGGACACCAACTTCGGTGGCAGTGAAGCTGGTGCCCCTTTGCCTCTCTGGCTGGGGGTTGCCAGTGGTGCCAGATGGTGTAGTGCCCGACATGGCAACCCCAGAGGCAGGAGTGGGTGGGCAACTGGGTCCTGGGGCTGGGCTGTGGAGCGATGGTATCCCAGTCGGGAGTCTTCTGTTCCAGCAGGGGTGGTCACAACAACTGCACCCCTGGCTGATGTGCAGGCAGCAAATAGCAGGGTACGTGGGCAGCAGGCAGTCAGGCAGCAGCAGATGGCAGGTGGGAGCGTGCTCTGGGGGGCAGTGATTCAGCCTTTTGGGCAGGAGCGTGGTCTTCCGTGTGTTTTCGCATGGCCAGTTTGATACGGAGTGATTTGGCACGTGAAAAAATTGCACGTCAGCGTGTAATTCGAGGTAAGGCACTTAGCGTGTAAGCGCGTCTGCACGCATGCACGATTTCATTGGACCAAAGGCCCTTAGCGCGTAAGCGCGTCTGTGACGTATCGCGCACGGGCGTTGCCCTGGCTGGGCTTGAAGATCCCACGTGGATTTCCATTGCTCTGTACATGCTTTCCGTGGGGTGCGGTGCGTGTGTTTTCCAGGCATTGGGGTTCACACGCTATTACTTCCCAGCGGGTGGGTGTTGGCTATGCGTTCTTCTACACGCAGACGGTGAGTGGCACCCCGCTCGCCCAAGGCCTATCGCATGTGAAACTTCCCACGCACCCCTGAAATACACGTACCCACTCAATCGCGTGTGAAACTTACCGCGCACCCCTGAAATACACATACCCCACTCAATCGCATGTGAAACTTCCCACGCACCCCCGAAATACACATACCCCGCTCAATCCCATGTGAAACTTCCCGCGCACCCCCAAAATACACGTACCCCACTCAATCGCGTGTGAAACTTCCCACGCACCCCTGAAATACACGTACCCCGCTCAATCGCATGTGAAACTTCCCGCGCACCCCCGAAATACACGTGCCCCGCTCGCACAGGCCCAATTGCAGTATGGGACATTCATCATTGGTGTATATTGCCACTTTTGTAATGCGCAGGGACGCTACCACCTGCCTTCGTGTGGCAGACGTGTTTCAGCTTGTGCGTGTCTTTGGCTGTGCGCGGCTTTGCCCTATTCGATTCCATGAATACATGTGGTTCGAGTGCGTGTGGGCGTTCCGTCTGCTTCCCTGCAGTACATCCCCAGTTACGGCCTTATTTTCGCGCTTTGTTCCCGATTCCGCGTGTTACGCCCCGTGTTCCGCCCACTTTCTGGTGTATGAGCCGAGGTTGTGCGCTTTCACTGTGCGCGTTGCGCACGCCATTCGGGATGTTGCAGTGACGTGTGCGCCATGCACGGGTTTGGCGCACATCCCGAGGAAAACACGCGCAGGGACTTCCATGAATCGCACGTGTGCGCATGCGCCTGTTTTTTCGCGCTTGCGCCTGCTTGCGCCTGCTTGCGCCTGCTTGCGCCAAGATTTCCGGTGCACGTTTGTTCCATGAATCGTCCCCTAAGTGTCAAGAGCTGGTGGGGTCAGTGGGGATACAGAAACAGCCCCCAAGTGCAGGGGTTGCCCAGAAGACAGTGCCGATGTGCAGCTGGCAGGGGAGGGGATCTGGGCCCGAGACCATAGGGTAGCCAGGTGACCAGTGCAGTTTCAGTTAGGAGTTCAGCAGGGTAGCGGAGGAGAGAAAGCAGAAGCAAAGAGGAAGGTCTTGAGGTGCTTCCTGAACCGGAGATGGTTCTCCTCAAGTTTCAGGGAGGCTGTTCTAGAGGGAGACCCCAGGCAAAGAAAGAGATCTACCACCAACTTGTTGCTTGGAGATGCGACTGACCCTCAGGGAGTTGGAGGTGGATGAGCAAATAGCTCGAGAAGGAAGATATTTAGGACAAGAGAGTTGAAGGTATTGAAGCCCCATGCCTCAGACATATGTAAAATCCTATCTGAAGAACTACTTCCAAATGTCTCATTTGATGAAGATGTGTGTATAATGTACTATACTAGCAAGATATTAACATACGTAATCATGGAGATTACATAATATTAATGTTACTGCACTAGAGCTAATGGACCTACACTAGATGCCTTTATTATTAATTATACCCACAACTAGATATCAAGGCATCATTTTCTGAAACTACCTACAATACACAAGTGATTATATATCACCATGGGAAGTCCTCAAGCAGTGGTCACTACAATGTGTACATCAGAAAAGGCTCCTTCTGGTACAAATGTAATGATTATACCATAATTATTAGGGAAATACTTTGAAGGAACTTAAACAATGCCAACATGATATTCCCTAAAAGAGCGATGGCATATTAGCTTTAAAGAGATAACAATTCACCGATAAAAAATACATTGGAACAGAATGCCTACATGGTACAGTTTTAAAATAAATGCACAGTGGTATTGCTATTTTCAAACAATTATAAAATAATTAACACATGATAAATTCTGGATTTAGAAAAGCAACATACAATCCATTTGATGTCATTAAAATATAATAAGTAACTGCAAAGCCGATATGTTGCAGCTTAAATTCTGTGCAATGAAATATAAAAATAATACTGAAAATATATGTCATACAGCGTTATGACAACTTTCACTCATTGCAACACCATAACATGCTTATGTTATGCAGGCACTACATAATGTTCCAAACTCAGCATACATTAATTTCCAAAACAGAAACTTATATTAAACTACACTAATTCATGATTACTTTCTATCATGAAAAGAAACCACTTTAGGAACATACAAGAAGATGACGATGATGAGACTACATTTCAAAAGGCAACAGTGCAGCATTCATGCAGTGAGTCTAGGGAAGTAATTTATAGAATATAGCGCACAAGTGCTGCACGTGCAGTCTGTGCGCCAGCCGCGTGCAGCACAACGTGCGCCAAAACCCATTTCAGCGCACAGCGTATTCATGGATCCTAACATCCATAATCAGCCGTGGTGCAGGGTGGTGCAGTCACCCTGCAGCAGCGCCAGTTACGCCCCAACCCCAATCTGTGCCAAAAACATTGCACAAATCCAGTACATGGCGCAAAGGCCAGTGGACCAGCATACAGCCCCCCAACCACAAAATCACTTGTAAAACTCCACGCGCACCCCCGGAATACAGGTACCCTGCTCGCACCAGCGAAATCGTGTGTTAAACTCCATGCGCACCCCTCGGAATAGACTTACAATGCTTGCGCCGGCGAAATCGCATGTAAAACACCACGCACACCCGCAGAATACACATACCCCACTCGCGCCAGCGAAATCGCGTGTAAAACTCCACTGCGCATCCCTTGGAATACACGTACCCCGCTCGCGCCAGCAAAATCGCATGTAAAACTACATTTGCACCCCCGAAATACACGTACCTCGCTCGCGCCTGAGAAATCGTATGTTAAACTCCACGCGCACCGGCAGCGAAATCGCGTCTAAAACTCCACGCTCACCCCCAGAATACACGTACCCCGCTCGCGCCAGTGAAATCGCCTGTTAAACTCCACGTGCACCCCTCTGAATACACGTACCCCACTCGCGCAAGTGAAATCGCGTGTTAAATTCCACACGCAGCCCCGGAATACACGTACCCCGCTCGCGCCAGCGAAATCACATGTAAAACTCCACACGCACCCCTGAGAATACACATACCCTACTCGCACCAGCAAAATAGCGTGTAAAACTCCACGGGCAACCCCGGAATGCACGTACCCCGCTCGCCGCAGCAAAATCGTGTGTTAAACTCCACAAGCACCACCCGGAATACACGTACCCCGCTCGCACCAGCAAAATCATGTGTCAAACTCTACGCGCACCCCCGGAATACACGTACCCCACTCGCGCCAGCGGAATCGCATGTAAAACTCCACACGCACCCCTTGGAATACACGTATCCCACTCGCGCCAGCGAAATCGCATGTAAAACTCCACCCTCACCCCAGGAATATGCACGTACCCCATTTGCGCTGGCGAAAACGCGTGTAAAACTCCACACGCACCCCTCGAAATACACGTATCCCGCTCGCGACAGCGAAATCGCATGGAGAAAGTACCCCTGTGGTGTGGGCTGCCTGCGGGGCATGCCTGCAGGGTGGATGGGCTGCCTGCGGGCCATGGGGTGGGTGGATGGGCTGCATGCCTGTATTCCGGGTGGTGCGTGGAGTTTTGCACATGATTTCGCTGGTGCGAGCGGGGTACGTGTATTCCGGGGGTGTACGTGGAGTTTTACAAGAGATTTGGCAGTGTGGGCCAACCCAGGTGTGCCCCTCCCCATGCCCTGCAGGCAGCCCACACCAAAGGGGGCCACCCTACACCCCTGGGCATGCCCCGCAGGCAGCCCATCACCCCTGGGCATGCCCCGCAGGCAGCCCATTACCCCCGGGCATTCCCTGCAGGCAAGCCACATGGCACCATGCACTTGGGAGCCCCGACACATGTCCCCCACCCCACCCCCAGTGATGGGCACCTGCCAGCAGGCCCCGACACATGTCCCCCACCAAACAAAATGTCCTAACAAAACAGACCCATGGCCCAAATGCCAACCCAAATCCCTCCTACCCCCCAGTACAAGCACGCAACCATCCACTGCACCCACTCCCAAATTACCCATGCCATGAGAGTCTTAAAAGAAACACCATGGCCATGCATAAACGTACAACAGAGCCACACAGTGGCAACACATGACTGAGGCAATGCTCATAGAGACATGCACTAAACCAATGATAGTACACAACACCAATAATGAAGATATAAGAAATGTATTAAAAAACGCAATGAAATAACGTAATGAATAATGAAAGCAAAAAATAATAGAATAAAATCCAATGTAAATCAAAAATCCACAACAGGAAAATAGAAAAGTGGTCCATTGCCAATGTCCATATAAAGTAAATAAAAAAAAAAAAACATTGATCCATGGGTTGTCCAAAGAAAGAAAGTATATACAAGTCCAGAACTATATACAATCAAAGTCCAAAGGGTCCATGATCCACGAACAAAAGGAAACCTACATAAAAGTCCTATGAATGAAAAACTATATACAGAAAGTGGAGCAATGTCCATGTACTCCAAATAAAAATATAAAACAAAGGAAACCTAACCCTAAAGAACTATGTACAAAGGTGGCGGGCAAGTCATACGGCTCACTTTTTGATGTTCCGGACCAGGGCATCATCGAACTCCATGTCGATGTTCCGCGGGCGGTCCTGTTCCCTGGCCTCGAGGTCCTGCAGGGATGCAGCCGTGGAATCCCACAACTCCCTGCAAGTTTTTCTCGAGACCCCCCCCGCCCGCCTCAAAGCCCGGTGCATGGAGTTCTCTGCCCTGACCATCCTGAGCCGTGCCGTCTCCGCCCTCCGACTCTCCGCATCTATTTGCCGGTCCAACCACTGCCACACGGAAGACACTCCCAGTCTAGGGTCCTCCTGCCCCTTGGCCGATGCCTGCCCCCGGGATGTTGATGGCCCCGAGTGATGATGATGATGCCTCCCACGCTGAGCCTGCTGCTGCCTCTGACGCAACTGCCTCTGCCACCACGACCGCATACGGGCTGATGGAATCCCCTGGCGCCGTCGTGCACGTGCCCTGTCCGATGATGCCGGCACATCCTCCATCCGCTGGGGTCCAGTTGGTGGGGTGGCCACCCCTGCTGGACCTCTGACTCCTGACTGCAGCAGGGGTGGGATCTCCACCAGGCTTGCTGTGTTGGTTGGGGCAGATCCACAAGGGGCCGTGGTGGCATCTGGGCCGGAAGACGGCACGGAGAACGACCGGCGTATAGTGTACACAGAGGAGGAGAGGGCCGCAAGACTGGCCGACATATGGAGGAAACCCCCCGACCACGTTCCCTACCAACTGGGCCACGTTGGCACACAGCTCTTCATAATGACGTGCGTGGTTCCCCCAGGAAGCATGCACGTCATCACAAATGTCACGTGTGTGCAACGCGACAACAATCAGGACGGACTGAATCCGGTCACGGGTCCCCACGTCCACTGGTAGAGGAGTGCCAGATGATGTACACCTCCCACCTACCTGCGGACGGGCCTGGGACGGGGCATCCTTGCTGGTGCATGTTGATGCAGTCACAGTGTCAGGGACAGAGACATGCACAGGCACCTCCGCAGTGACCTGTGCTGCCACCTGCCCGTGCCCCTAGACTGCACCACTTGCACCATGTGTGGCTCTGTAGCGGCCTCCTCCTCCTCCGTACACACCACCAACCTGGATGGCTCCGCACCATCTTCCGCCGGTGCAAGCCCCTGTGGGGGCTCATCCGCCCCTTCCGCTGCAGACGTGGTGGCAGAAGCGGCACCAGTCCCCTCGCTCCCGGATGATGGAATGTCCTGGGAGTGTGACTGGGCCTTGCGTCGCCGGCCGGTGGAGGCTTCCCTGCCACTTTCCTCCACAGCGCCGTCTCTGCCCTCTTCTTCACTAGTCGCTGTGTAAAGGGAGACATTGAACACAAGCATCAGGGTGCTGTACAATAGTCTCCTAGACAGAAAGCAATAGCACATGAGTGGCACTGTCAAACGTCACTTCCATCATGTCCCTCCACAACACATGGGTCAGTGCAGGCAACACACATGCACGAACAGGCATGGCACATGCAACAAACATTGGCATCCATGTCCAAGGCACCGTAGATACATCCAATGGTGGGCTGAAACTCACATGCATCATGGGACATGCTGGTCACATGCACACACATCACCGGAGGGTCATGCATCTGGCACTGTATACCCCCAGACACAGTGGGTACAAGGATGAGTAGGCTGTATCAGTGAATCAACACATGTCACGGACATGTGTCATGCATCCATGGCACACACTACTCACACAGACATGTACACCATGCATGTCCATGACAGCAGCACACATCTCTCACACCCCAAACATGTCCAAGTACAGACACAGGCATGCATACATGTGTGCATTCTGCATGCTGCTCCGCAAGATGCATTGTAACACATACACCATACATGTGGGTCATGCCTGACTGGCCTCACATGCATCACCATCATGTCCCTGCACACACACATCCATACATGACCCATGTCACGCATGCAGCCAAGTAGCTGACTACCACCACACTGCAACATGCACTGTTTTAAACGTGAATGCATGGGCACTTACCGCTCGACTCCAGACGGGCCTGCATCCTGAGGATCTGGTGGTGAAGCAATGGGCGAATGCACTCCAGGACCGTTACCTGCTGGGTGGTACACTGGCCCCACTGCATCCGCTGCGTCCAAAAGGCGCCGGGCCTTCTTGAGGGTCCAGGACTTGTAGTCCTCCCAGCGCTTCTGGATGTGTTTGATGTTGTGGGGTGCCAACCCCTCCGCGTTGATGGCACCCACTATGTCCTTCCAGATCCTCTTCCCTCCTTCCTTGTCGGCATGCAATGGTGTGAAGAGGGCATCATAATGCCCCAGAACTTTCTCCACCAGGATACCAACTTCCTTTTCACTGAAGCTGGTAGCCCTCTGCCTCTCTGCTGGGGGGTTGCCACTTGTGCCGGATGGTGTTGTTTCGGACATGGCAACCCCCGAGGCAGGTGTGGGTGGGCAACTGAGTCCTGGGGCTGGGCTGTGGAGTGATGGAACACCAGTCAGGAGTCTTCTGTTCCAGCAGGGGTGGTCACAGCAACTGGACCCCTGCAGATGGCAGATGTGCAGGCACCAAATGGCAGGGCATGGTGGCAGCAGGCAGGCAGGCAGCAGCAGATGGCTTGTGGGAGGCTGCTCGGGGTGGCAGTAATTCGCCTTCTGGGCAGGAACGTGGTCTTCCGTGTGTTGTCGCATGGCCAGCTTGATATCGAGTAATTTGGCACGTGAAAAACAGCACGTTTGCGTGAATTCCGAGCAAAGGCCCTTAGCACATAAGGGCGTATGTGACGTAACGTGCGCCTGAGTGTTGCGTGACCCGTCATTTTTCCAAAGGGGCCACAGGCAGCCTTGCAGGGGCACAGGGGGGCTGTTTCCATCATGTACCTTGCCCTCCTCACCCAAGTTGCCCAGGACAATTGTTGAGTGCACCTCCCATTGTTACCAGTACATCTGTGCCATGGTTGGGAGGCCACAAAACGTGAGGGGCAGCTCAGTTGGGCAGCCTACACATGCCCTTTTCCCTCCCATACGCAGCAACTGTGCGTGTGGTTGGGGATGTGGGGGCACCACCATGTCCACCGGTACGCCCCGCCGTCTTGCAACATTGTGCAGGACACATGCTGCCACAATGATCCTGCACACTACTGGGGGTGCATACAGTAGCTGCTCGTCAGAGCAGTGGCTGTGTTGTATCTTGCCTGGATGGTGTGGTGGGGTTCCGTATTGCCGTCATCATGCAGGTGCTCTGTGTGACTGTGTGGGCTGTGAGACCCCCCCCACTATGGCAGTGGTCTGCTGAAATGACCTAGTGGCCAAGAAATGCAATACATTGAGCACCCTTTCCAAGGGGCTCAGTGCTTGAGAGCACAAGGTGGGTGATGTGAGGTCATCCTCCCACTCCTGGACCAGGTCTAGGATGGCATGAGGTGGAAATCTATACCTGCCATAGACCTGGTCATCAGGCATCCCAAAAAGGCTGGTCCTGGGCAATGAAATGCGGGGCCTGGCTATTCTCCTCCTCCTGCGGTGTCCCACGATCACTGCTATGAGGAACGGGACATTCATCGTAGCTGTTTATGCTTGTTTGTTGTTTGCGCGCACTTTTATGCTGTGCGGGGACACTACTGCCTGCTTTCGTGTGGCGGACGAAATTGTGCATGTGCGTGTGTTTTGACGTGCGCAGGTTTTCCCTATTCGATTCCATGAATACGTGTAGTTCGCGTGAGTGTGGGCATTCCGTGTACTTCCCAGCAGTACTTCCCCAGTTACGCCCTTATTTGCACGCATTGCTCCCCATTCCGCGTGTTCCGCCCCGTGTTCCACCCCTTTTTTGGTGTGTGCAGTAACGTTGTACGCTTTCGCTGTGTGCATCGCGCACTGCGCTTTGGATGTTGCAGTGACGTGTGTGCCATGCGCGGATTTTGTGCACATCCACGGAAAAAAAGGCGCAGGTCCTTCGATGAATCGCACGCATGCGATTCTCACACGTGCGCTGGCTTTTTCACACTTGTGCCACTAAATTGGGCGCATATTTATTCCATGAATTACCCCCAATATGTTATCGACATAGTATAATTCACTTGATTGTATTGTTTTTGTTTTATTATATTTTTTATTTTATTTGTTTAAATGCAAAAACATTTGAAGATCTATTGATATGTTCCCGTATTAGAAGGAGAGCAAACCAACTGATATGCATCAAGGTCACCCTATTTTGGCCACTTGCATGCCTGTTTTCTGTCAAAGTCTTTAAGAATCGGATTAACAGAATAGTCTCTATGCCGAGAAATTAAATGACGACACATTTCATCCTTTCATATGTAGTATTAAAGCTTTTGGATTGGTGAAATATTCTCCAAGTCAATCTGGAAAAATGCAAAAGCAACTGTGATAAACACTTCTGCACAATTAAAAGTGTAAATGTTTTGCAATCTTTTTATATTTCTTTCATTTATTCTACATAGATAAACATTATGAAAATAAATACATAAGATTATTTTGCACTTAATGTGTTGATCTGATTGTTTACTTTCATTTAGAGCACCTGAGGCCCACCATAATTTCCCAAAAGGAAAACAAAAGGGCCCGGAGCAACCTGCCAGCACACTTAACAAAGAAAATATATGAACAAGCAAAGTCGCTTCCAGTTCGAGCTGCTTCATGCCTCATTACATGTTTGGTGGTACCCCGCCGGTAAATTCAGTGGGATACCACCAAATGGTATTACTGTTACCAGCACTTGGTTGGCGGAATTACTGCTAGATTACCGGTGCCTGTTAGGGTGGTAAATCCCCATTAAATTTGCTGGTATTCCTGGCACCGTTGATACTGGTGCCTATAATACCATCAGTTTTTGTTGGTATGGGGCCTGACTTACCTACACCTCTTAGCTGGCGATACATCGGGTCTCTTACCAGCAATGTTGTAGTTGGCCGTAAACTGTATTACCGACACATTAATACCACACCAGCTAACTTGGAATGAGGCCCAATGCATCCTCTGCCTCTTCACCCTGCCACAGTGCCACCCAACTGGGCATTCAAACCCCACCCTACAATTTCCCTCCTCTCTGTGCCTCCACTTCCGTCATGGGTGTGTGTAGTGCACTCACAAGCTATCATACAGTGAAAAGAAAGGACAACATCAATGAAACGTTGTTGTGCCCCAGGCCTTTTCAATCCCTTGTATTCATTCCCAAGGAATATTTGTTTTAATGTTTTCACTAAAAACACACTATTTGGTTCAAATTCATGCATTTCGAAATAACATGTTTCATCATGAAAAAACTTCGTGGTCACCAAACTGAAGGATGCATCTAGATTCTTCCAGTCATGAGGAGAAAGTTAAGCATCACTCCTAGGGCAGCCATGAGAAAAAAACAGGACGTGGAAGTAGTATACTGTCAAGCCTGCTGTCTGCAATGCATTGCACGTGATTTTGTATTATTCATTTTTGATGAGAAATGTCTTGAAATAATTTCAGCAAATAATGTTTTGCAGGATTAATTTTATGCACGCACTTCCTCGGTTCAACACGTTTACATTAGAGGAATGTGTTTTTCAGTTGCAGCTGTTTGCAGAGGGGAAATAGTTCCGTACCTCTGAGGCATCGTTTATAATCCTAATGTAGCATATGCACACTTAAATACCCACAAAACCCAATTTGCACGTATTCAACAGCACCTACGAAAAACCTAGTAACTTTGTGAAGTTTTCAAAGTTTGCAATAAACTTCATGGAATGTGCAAAGGTGAAGTCCTGCAACTTGCACACCTCTAATCATAGGTACTCTCTTCTTCTTATGCAGTATTGTAGGCTCCAGTTAGCTTGAATAAATGATGACTGCCATTCCCAGTCACACTCAGCCCTTAAGAGCGCCAAGCACCCCCTCCTCATCAGATCCAGCCTCAGCACAAAATGATCATGTTAGCTGGTCATCCCTACCAGATTGAAATGGCCTCAGTATTTTAGAAGGAGCATGGGCATTCCATATTAGTTCTTTTCATTTACTAGCAGTGGCCCCAGGCCATTAATTGGTTCAACCAACCACCCATCACCCCACGAAAATCTCACAGATAGTGGCCACTGTTCATTGCCCAGCCCATCCAGGATTCCAAAAAGCAAATATATGGACAATGGTCATTGTTGACTAAAGTGATATCATAGTATCTCCCTTTATATCACCTCATAATGAAGTCTTAGGAGGAATAGTGGTTCCAAAATAACAATGAAAGGTACATAGGTTCAAGTCATTAGAGACGAACGGCAAACGTGTGCGGTTACCGGAACTCCTGAGACATTCATTGGCCCTCATTAGGACCTTGGCGGAGGACCATGGCGCTATTAGCTCCATGGTCCATGGCGCTAAGCTGCCAACTCCGCCATGGGGGTTGGCGGACTTACCGCCCCATTCCGAGGTGGGCGGGGCGTTAAGTCCCCAATCCCCATTTACCCTTCCCCATTCCCATTTCTGGCCCCATAGGGCATAATGGGAGTGGGGAAGCCGTTAATTACGCCACCGTAAATTACGGTGGCGTAATTAACCACAAGGTCCCTTAGCGCCATGGATTTTAACGCCTGCTAAAAGCAGGCGTTAAAATCACCATGGCGCTAAGGGAACTCGTACTCAGGCGGTAAGGGGCGCCATGGTTTACGCCGGCGTAAACCCCTTACCGCCTGGGTCCTAATGAGGGCCATTGTATATGAGTAGAGTCCCCAAAATGTCTTTTTACCTCGTCTTCAATATCCACTTGCTCAGGAAAATGTCGGTAACAAAATTGCAAGTTAAAA
Organism: Ambystoma mexicanum; assembly: GCF_040938575.1. Classification (NCBI taxonomy): domain Eukaryota; kingdom Metazoa; phylum Chordata; class Amphibia; order Caudata; family Ambystomatidae; genus Ambystoma; species Ambystoma mexicanum. The sequence continues at coordinate 1,001,299,927 of NC_090929.1, read as the reverse complement.
TGAACCACCGGGCTAGGATACCCCCGCCCCTCACCACCAAACTCATGCAGGACATCAAGGGGGTCATTTTGTTAACAGTAGCAATTGCATGCAGGGGACAAAACGAAGGAGAGGGCACACCCCTAAAATGTAAATATACACCTGACAACCTGAGATATCGCTTTGATGCTTCAGCCGAAAGCACTCTAGGAATATACCAAACATAGCATTTTGTACACGATACAGAATACTATAAATGGAATGAAGCACTGCAGATCCCCAATAGGGACATGGGGTACAAGCACATCATGAGAAAGACCAAAGCTATTAGCTATGTACATTGTGCTCACGTTAAAGCGTTCTATACCTTTGAAAGTAATTAGGGTCTTTGAACCCTCTATATGAGCACACAATATCATAGCTAACAGCTTTGGTCTTTCTAATTGCATGTAGTGGACCACAAAAGCTCACACTTACATGTTACTTGTCTCCCCCGTCCCTTCCATGTCATTTTCAACATTCTCAAACAAAGCAAGGCAAAATCAGCTTTACACTTACCACCTGTTTTGAGAGAAATAAAACACCACCTGCAAAAACGCTTTCCAGGTGGCATTTTATAATGGATTCCAATAGAATCCACCTGCTCGTTAGCAGGTGCTAATGTGAGGCATATTCCATTGGAGTCCAATTGTTGTACGGGTGCTTGAAAATCCCATGCAGGTGTAAAATGAAGTACTCTCTGGAGACAGAGGAGTAAAAGCAGAGTGGGGGTGCCATCGCTGTGCGACAGGATGACAGCAGAACGAGTTGGAGCGGAAAATCAAAGCGTAAAGAAATTTATCATTTGTAATATCTGCTGCACTCCTTTAAAATGAGCCCCCAAGACTCTTAGGATGGACTCACTAGTTTCTGTTTATCTGTTCTCCTATATATTTTTGCCAAACACATTGTGTATTCAGTACCTAAGATATGTATTGCAACACGTAAAGCACCTGAACTCTATTCTCTCACTAACGTCATGTATTTTCAGGTTTGTCACAGGTAGCAGCCACATGTTGTAATTACTGACCTCCACTGTGCGTGCAGGCATGAAAGGTAAAGAGGAAGGTAGATTCACCTTTCGATGTGGTAACGGGCATGCGTAAAACAGGGCATGCCGGAATCCTGCGGCTGACATCTTATCATTTAGAGATCCAGCAGTAAGTGTACACACCATGGAAGTGGTATTTGGCGTTCTGATTCTCCACAGACATCAAAATAGGCATGCGAGTGGTGCCGGGCATAAATATAACTTAAGTTTTTTAAAACTTTTTAGTTTTGTTGCATTGTGGTACTTATACCAATCTTCCCTCCTCTCCTTCCGGAAACAACTTAAAACTTCTCTCTTCAACTAACTTGTGCACCTGACCACCTCTGTGCTCTCTATGCACATGTACTAAAGCATAACCATTGCCAATGTAACCAAGGGCACAAATGCGTGTAAGAAACACTGTAACCAGCGCCACGATGCCTTCGGTCTGATGTGCGCTTAACAAATGTGAATAAATAAATAAATAAATAAATATACCACACGTTCCAAAGCAATGCTATCAGAAAATAGCGAGGTAAGAAGGGAGTTTAGAAGTAAGATATTGGGTTGGGATGGCAATTGGTAATGCTTGACAACCAATCAGGGGCTGTCATGCTATGCAAGTGTTAAGCTGAGAGACGTGCCCCTCTTCAGCCAGCCGCCAGGCCCCTTGCAGATATTTTCTCCTGCTCACAATTTATGTGCATTTTTTTTTACATCAGTTCCAGCCTTTGACTAGAGTTCGTGCTGGTAGCCATGTTATATGAAGATGAATGGTCTTTAGAAGTTCTGACAAAAGCTGAAACATTATGCTTGACTAATACATATAGTTCCACCAAAGTAAAACATTTGCTCTTTTCTATCAATTTTTGGATTAATTATTATAATAATATTACGAAAAATAATAATACGTGTTCAATTAGGAAGCAATCATATGTATTGCCATTCAGGGTTGATGTGCCGCCATTGATCTCTGCCTGAATGCCAGCAAGACTGAGATCCTCCCCATCGGCACACCTTCCCCCTCCTTTCCTGTCACTCTCTGGCTGGCCTCCATTGGCCCTTCTCCTACCACCACCGGTGAGGTCTAGAAAATTGGGGTAATCTTTGACTCCATGCTTTCCTTCTCTGCCCACATCTCTGATGTCTCAAAAAAGTCAAACTTCCTGCTGCACCTTCTCAGAGGTATTCTACCTTTCCTCTCCTTCCCCCAGAAGCTCACTGTCTCTCAAGCTCTGGTCCTCTCGAGGTTGGATTACTGCAACAGCCTCTTTCTAAATGTACCTGCTGCTACCCTCCGCCCTTTGCAACTCATCCAGACCAGGACTGCAAGACTTGTCCTTGGCCTCAAGCCCTGGGATCGTATCTCTCCAGCCCTGAAATATCTTCACTGGCTCCCAGTGGCTACAAGGATTAAATTCAAGACCCTCTGCATTGTCCACAAGGCTTTCTGGGGCATGGGTCCAAATTACCTTCAGCTGTCCCTCTGTAAATACCTTCCCTCTCGAGCCCTTTGCTCCTCCACCTTTAACTCCCTCAGTGTCAGCCATTTTTCTAAGAAACGAGCTCGGGGTAGATCTCTGTGTTCGGCTAGGGCCTCCCTCTGGAACAGCCTCCCTGCCACTCTAAAACTTGAGAAGAACAACCCCTGGTTCCAGAATCACTTCAAGATCATCCTCTTTGCTTCTGCCTTCTCTCCTCCTCTCCCCTTTTAATTCTGTTCTGTATCTGCATCATGCACCTGGTCTCACCCTGTCTTTAGGGCCCAGGTACCTTCTCACCCTCCTGCACTGCCGCCGGGCAAACCCTTGCTCTGGGGTCTGTATCTGTAACCCTACAGACTCCCCTCCTTTTTCTTCTTCTGCACTTATTCAGACACACTTGTCTGTTGCCTTGTTCCTAGCACTTGCCACTTGCTGGCCACACTACCCCTGTTTGTTGTTCATTTATTTATTCATATTTTATTTATTTACGTATTTTTATCTTTGCTGAGCAATTTCCACCTCTTCGCCCCCTCCCTTGCACTTACCCCTCTCCCATGACCTTGCGCATTCTCAATGGCAGTGGGTCTAGTAAGATCGCTGTTTTTGTTCTCCCTTGTTCCCCTCCCTTGCCTCGTCGCGCTCTGAAACATGTGTACGAGTGAGATACAAATAAAATATCAATATCAATTAGTATTCATTTAAATTAATTCAAATGTATTACTGTTTCAAAAGCTTGATTTGCTTCCTTGTACTCCTTAAGGGTTTTGTAACAACTATTTATAGATGATGAAGAGCAGAAACAAGGCTGTGTCGTTATTGATTGTCCACCTTCTCTTTCCATTAGGACTAAAAAGTTAGACCATCTGACGTAGCGTGTGTTCAATGTAGTAAGTAATTTGGGCCGCCATGCTAGTGTCAGGTGAGACATCTCTTTTTTTTAATGAACGAGCTATAGGATATGAAACGATATGGGAGGACGAGGAATGACCCACTTCCACGCTGTGCCTGACCCAAACGTGTTCTGATCACTGATTGGGGCTCTGGAACATCCGCATTCGGCAGTGGTTCAGAGTGATGGTTAACTGTGTTGCCAGTTAGGATCAGGTACCGTGAAGCTTGAAAGCATATGTACTCATTGGGCCTCATTCCGAGTCCGGCGCTAACCAATGGCGGTAGTAGCGCCTTGGTCGGCACCGGACCCGTACTGGCACCGCCCTGGTGAAATGGGAAATTACCGCCCTATTCCGAGTTGACCAGGGCGGTAATTTCCCATTCCCCAGGGCCCTTCCCCATTCCCAAATGAACCCCCATAGGACTCAATGGGAATGGGGAAATTGCAAATAATGGTGACCGTACTTTACGGTCACCGTTATTGGCTAAAAAGCCCCTTTGCGCCCTCGTCCCTAACGCCTGCTAAAAGCTAAAAGCAGGCGTTAAGGACGAGGGCGCAAAGGGAACTCGGAATGTGGCGGTAAGGGATTACCGGCACCGGTCTCGTTAACGGTGACCGGTATCCCTTACCGCCATACTCGGAATGAGGCCCATTGTATATGCTGCAGAATAAGAGGGGGAAGGATAATGCTTGCCACTCTCATGGAGGCTAAGACAAGCTCCCCCTGCACTCTGCATCACGTGATCACGTGAGTAAGTGACGAGGGATAAGGCATTGCACAAAGGTTCCTATCTACATAATTGTGGACACGACCTATCGCCGTTTTTTTTTTTTTTAATCTGACCATGTCCACCGACCTTCATCTCAATGTTTTGACCGTGTGAACGCGCTCAGCCTAACTGCCTTTTCCTGAGACACTGAGAGACACTAGTTGACACTAAACAACACTCGCACTGTGTCAACCTCAGCGAGTTTACATATGTACAAACGGTTCTGTGTTTACACAGTGGCCCGGGGTTGGGGGGACACAGACTAAGGCAGCCCCTCTAGCTAGTCGGGCGTGCCCTGGGTGCCACTTATTGGAAAGATTGCAGGTTTGTTTTGCTCTGTTCTCTGTACTGCTCCCAGCGGATTAGAAAAGGGAACACTATCTACCACCACGTTGCTGTGCGCTTAGTGCCTGCTTGCTGGTCCTGCCTTGGTTTCATCCTGTGAACACCCAAACCCTACAAGACTTTCACAAGATTCCCCAGCTTGCACTAGCGCTTTGAAAACCTTTTATTAATGAATACGTTTACTGTAGTAACCATATTTTTAATATTACAACACTGTTTTCTTTTTTTTTCTCTCTTGAACTGTGGATGATTTTTTCTCTTTTCGGGAACAATTCTGCTGTCTGTTTCTCTCTGCTGCATACTTCTTAATGGTATTTTTGTGCTCAGTTTTTAACTTATGTATTTTAACCAAGGGAAGCATGACCTTATAACAATTACCTTTTTAGTCAGCTGCTGCTCTCAATTTGCCAACACGGTCTGCCTAAAGTAGAGGCACTCTATTTGAATATCCTGCACTCTTTGAACTTTTTGCACTTTTTTGCACCTTGGCACAGACTGTACTTTGGTATTTTGTATTTTTGCACAGGCCACCTCTGCAGAATCCGTAAACCCTGTGCTCGCTATGTCAAAACGCAAGGCTAGAGACCCACCACAGGCCATAAACAAGGTTCAAAGGACAAACCGAACCTGACTGGCTCTAAATCAAAGGGGGCTCATACTTCCCAACAAACCTCACTGAATGATTACTTAAAACAAATGTCAGGCAACATTGAGGCAACATTGACGAGAGACTCATAAACCCTGAAAGGGCAATTGAGGCTGCATTTCCCCAACCAATTGTACTGATGGACACTTCATCATTTCTGCCGTGCTTAGACACGAGCCCCTCTGCTGGAGCGAGCCTCGTGAATTCAACCGACCCAGTGGGGGCAGAGATATCAAGTTATTTGAGCAGGCCCAGTACGGACCATGCTATGAACGGACATAGGGCACCAGCAGGGGGCAAAGAGGAGAGTGAACTGTCGCAATCACCATTTGAACAGGGCGATAACTCTACAATCTCAGCACCCAGTAACCTCAAAACTCTGGAAGAGGTTTTGGACAAGAAGTTAGGCTCCATTCTTAATAGTATTGCACCCCTTAACGATTCCCTCAGTATCTCCCTTACTTGTATGGATGACCTAATTAGAAGCATGAAAAAGGATGTTATGGAACTCCAACAAACCATATCTAAAAACTGTGTGACCCCTATCGGGCTAAGATTGCCAGCCCTGTAGATCTCCCACATCTAGTGCCTTAGAGCGAGGCTCATAGGAATATCCAAACCGCCTTGCAGTCCCTATGCAAATTCACCATAGTAGGCTGAGAAGTAGTATGAATGCTGTACACACCCGTAGGCCCAAAATATCCATGCTCCATGAAAACAATGTGCAGAGTGATGGTAGGACACCACAACTCAACACAATTGTAATGGATCTCTCACCTGAAGCTGCACCACTGGTGGGAGTCATTACAGGCATCCCTCCTCTGGTGGAAGGGGTGGAAGAAACCACAATCTCTTTAATAAACAAAGCATCTCAATGGATCAATACCCGCCTACCAGGTATGAAGATTAACCCAAGGGGTGTCTTGATGGCCAGAAGGCTTTCATGGGTAGGTACTAGCCCAAAAGGGGTGAGGGGATGTGTAATAGTCACAACAGTGGCCCCGGCCATGGTCAACAATTTACCCACAGCAGTCAACCCAAAGTGGTAGACAGTGGGGCCTAATACCTTCACAAGCACTTTTTTTTACCACTAACTGCATTTTATCTGGCACATTACAACCCCCTAACTTCCGAGCAGGCTGAATGGGTGACAATAAAGGGGAGGGGTGGGATAACTCACACTTCCAATGTGGACGTGAGAGACCCATGGATGGGGAACGTGGCAATTATTACCTCAAACCGCTTTGACACTTTGCAAGCTATTGAGGAATTGGACTTTCGCTCCCTGAGGAAGGCATTCTAACTGGGGGACCAAACGCAAACCCTTTCACCCACCGAAGCACCTGCTCACATCCCTTAAATGTCATGACCCTTCTTAGTTGGAATATAGCAGGGGTGGTATCAACATTATTGAAGAGGGATGTGGTGCAGGTATTTACCCGTAGACTATTGTTCAATGTTCAATACGAGAACTCAAATAGAACTGAATCATTCATAGCTTATACTATTTTATTTGTTCTTATTGACCGGCTGAAAGAATTTTAAAGACACTTGTGAACCGAGCAATCGCTACTTCTGCAGTAATAGGAAGTCTAATTGGTTAAACCTGAAGAATGTTCAATATTGATGATAAATGAACAGAAACATACAGAGATTGTAATTTGTGTATTGACACACAGGCTAAAAATTGAAAGAGTACATTATATCAATTCGACCATTGTGATCCTATAGATTAATGTAGGAAACACCTTTTTGTAAGAAACAGGCAATTGACTATCCTTATTTTGATCGATTTCACCTATGTAAATAATTAGTTCACCCGCAGCAATAGCATATTTCCTGATGGTTACACTTGTATGTATGTCATTTTAACCATATTGCTGTTGTATTTTGTTACACAAGAAAGTTATTTTGATATCTATGACGATGGACTGTCAGGTTATCCCTCATTTTCTCGCGCATATGTCAATATTTGGCCACTATCATATAGCTATTTTGATATATCTACTCCCCGGATCTAGATAGAGACCACACTTTGTTATTGGCTTTATAAGTGCACACCGGTATTCCTCCATTATTATTATTATGGTCTTATATGATGTCCCACTACATGTTTGTTTTTGCAGCAGACATGGGTAACAGCACCCGTCCGTCTTGATGGTTATATCTCATTCTCAAGCCTAGTGCGGAAAAACAAAAGAGGTCACTGCTATGGGGGAATGACAATCCTGATAATATCCACACTAAATTCTGATAATGTAGTGTTGGAACAGAATGCCAATACTCTCCAATATTTAGTGGTGACACCTGAACGGGGCAATACATTGCTGCTACTTAATTTTTACAATAGATACCAACTCACTGGGGGCTCTAAAAGATTTGTTTAATTCTACAATCGTAAATCTGGTGACGGAACATACGGTAGTCATCCTGGGAGGTAATTTTAATGTCAAATTGGGCAAAGGCATACCCATCGATCCGGCAGACGCGGGCGAAGACCTTGCCTACGGCATCGCACGCCCAGAGATGTCAAACGATCGGGTTTGCTCTATGGGGCTACGGCTACATATTTGGTTCATGGAATGGGGACTGTGCTCCTTAAACGGGCACATAAATCCAGATGTACTGGGTAAGATCACTTTCACGAGCGCACAGGGTATTTCAACAATTGATTATTTTTGCCCTCACGTCCAACACTGGCATTTAATTTAATTGTGAATGTTTCAGCTGTTGAGGAAATAGTCAGTGACAACTTCCCTTTGAGGCTGGTCATTCTGCCTCTCCCACTGTAGTTCAACATCAGCTGGACCTAAGCAAAATCAACTCACATTGTAAGCGTAGGATATAATGGGCCAAATGCGACCCGACAGTTTTTCATGACACTGTGGTACGCACAAACGTAGATCTTATTATACGTATCGTTAGCCATCATGCCGAGCCACCTCAAACCACATACGACTCAGAAACTCTGTGGTCATCCCTCACAGATTTCTTTCAATGTGACTTCAAAACCAGTAAAGCCAAACCAACTAGCTGGTTCGACAAGACATGTAGGACAGCACAGAATAATTTGAAGGGAACCCAGGAAAAATGTATTGGAGGAAGAAACATAGTTATTCTAAGAAATGTTGGTATTTTGTTGCCGGAGGACTGCATATAAGCGGGTGAGGACACATGAGAAAAATCACATGGGACCCAGACCTTGGTCAGACCATTTTTCATCTCTGCTTAAGGAGCATGTAGCATGATATGAGGGGGGTGATCCGACCTCTATCATGCGTCTGATCTTGAAGGAGGTGGAAATAGCAGTTAAACAATAAGCACAAAAGCGCACACCTGGCACAGATGCGGTACCTGCAGACCTATTTGAGGAGGGATTGGATTTGTGGGTTCCACTTTTGACTATATGATTTAGCTCCTTTTTACAAACTGCAGTATTTCCACAATCATGGAAATCTGCAATCATGTATCCCATATTCAAAAAGGGTGATCCTGAAAATCGCCTAGCATAGAGGCCCATTTACCTTCTAGACACCTCCTTCAAGGTCTTCAGATGTGTAATTCTGCAACGGCTTGAGGACTGGTTCCACCATAGAAAAATCTTCTCGGAAACACAATATTGCTTCCGCCCTGGACTGGGTGCCCAAGAACAAACTCTCAACCTATATTTGGTTGGGGCGTCCTCTATTTTTGTAAAGGGTGAAGCGATCTATCAAGCCTTCATGGACCTACACACAGCCTTTGACAGAGTGGCTAGGGCCTAATTGTGGCAGGTGCTTGGGTCCATGGGCTGCCCAGTTGCACTGATAAAAATACTGTAAATTATCCATGAGGACACGAGAGCCTGCGTAAGATTTGGGAAACAGGGGCAGTGTACGAAAAACGTTGAGGTAGCTTCAGGAGTACACAAGAGATGTGTTGTAGCCCCAGTATTGTTTTCACTGTATATCTATGGGCTATACGGGGCCCTGGTGGACTCAGAGTCTGATTTCTCAAGGGTGAGTATGAATCCCCTCCCCGTACTGGCATATGCTGATGATGTGGCTTTAATGGCACCTACTCCGAAAGCGCTGCAGAAACTAATAGACGTTTATACCACTTCTATGTCTGATATGAAGTTAGCACTTAACACCAACAAATCAGAAGTAATGGCCTGCTCTGGTGGGGAGCGCAAGGTCATCAAAATGCACAATATGTTAAGCAATGGTGCTATTATCCCAAGAGTGTCCACATTTGATTATCAGGGTATTTGCTTTACTGAGGAATGGAGGGGGCTATCTCATATCGAGAGGCAGAGTGCCAAAATGAAACAGTTACTGGATGGTATTTCTCATTTTGTGAATATGTGCCAAGGCCAGCCAATCAATCTCATTCTTGAAGTCTACAAAGCACAAACCAAAGCTGCAACTAATTATGGTGCAGCTCTGTGGGGCAATATAATAATGTCGAGTATTGAGGTAACCGAAAATAATTTCTTGAAGCTACTGCTGGGTCTGCCGTGCTCTTCCCTGACTTTTGCAGTCCATATATAACTGGGCAATAGCCATATCCGGGATGATTAGCAAATGGCACGGCTACTCTACTACATTGGTCATCCATCTGGTCAAACACGAAAGCCACTCTCACTCACAGTATTATTAAAAGTTTACAGTCGGGGTCCTTTTGGCACAGGATCCGGTGGCTGAACTTCATTTCAATGTGCGTATAAGAGATGAACACACCAAGTTTGCAATGTCCTGTTGTCCCACTAACATTAGCTGACTCCAATAAGTACAAGAGGATGTTCCGCACACTAATTCTGAACAGCCGGAAACATCTGGGCTCTTAGTGACCGCTAATAGAAAACATGTACTAATTACACAATTAGATGTAATCCAACCGTATTTGCTGCACAGCAGTAAAAACTCAGATCGCTGGGCACTGACCAGAGCCCGTTTTAATCTTCGGTGGCTTAGAGATATCACAAAGAATTGGCCAGGCCTTGAGCAGTATACAGTTTACCCTGGTTGCAGCGAAGGAAAAGAAGATTTGTTGCACTTTATGTTATTTTGTCAATTTTACCATACTATCAGAAAAAGACCATTCTCCCATTATTGAGGGAAGCCAACTTTAATCAATGTCGACCGTCCATGTTCTTTTTATTATCTGCCGGATCCACTGCGGTGGCATGGGGGTGTTTGGAAATCATGGAACAGAAGGAAGCATTCATTGAACGCCCAATTGTAATCTGTATATTTTTATCTATTGATGCTATTTAACTGTTCACATCATTTTAATCTTTACATTAATGTTTAAATTGTGATGGATTTTATATGTTGTTGTAATGTTTCTGTTGTGGTTTATGGATTTTTAATCCGAATAAACTTTGAATGATGATGTTGTTACTTACACTGAGCCAAGGAACCATGAGCTGATAACACATGTAGAGCAGCTGCACCTGCCATTATTTCCTGTGTGGTGCAGTTGTTATACCTGGATGCTTAAGGCAGGCCTTGTGTTGCAGGCGAGTCCCATGCTACAGCTCACTGATTTCTCACAATCAGGATTACAATTCTGTGGGTCGCTCTTGGGCTCCTGCATAAGGAGTATGACCTGGCAGGTCTGCTGCACTCACCCCTTCGAGGTGGGACCAAGCCTAATTTGCAAATGTGTTCCCTTTTGTGATGACACAGGAACCTGAAAAATGATGATTTGAAGGGTGGCCGTCTGGCCTCCTAAATATATTGGGTTAGTATCGAACTCTGCACTCGAAGAGCCTATGTTTTTTCAAAGCAATTTTCTAAAAGTTTATAATTTGATTGGAGCTGTACACGTGTAATAAAGATGTCTTAATCAGGTCTGCCTTGAGTCACTTGATTTGTTAGCAGTAGATGTGTCCTTCACTGAAGTCCTGTTAAAAATAAGCCTTGGTAAAGCCAACAGGTTCAGCTTGTCTAACCGTATTAGGCATTTGTCAGACACTGCTATTATATGCCTAAGTACTGGCACCCTTTTGCAGCTGCTGCCTTTAATGGCCAGTTAATGCTTTAATGGTAGAGCCTGACAAATCTGTTTCCCATGTCTACACCAAAGCCAAAACGGTTGGCATTGCCAATGCTTGTTTTAATCGCTATGCTTTTTTTTCTAAGTGTACTCATGCTTCAGACTTACTCATTTCAGGAGTCCCTAAAAATGAGCTTCTTCTAATGTGCATGTGACTAAGGACAAGGATATTTCCATAATGATCCCTCTAAATGTTCTTGCTTAACAGGAAAGTGAGTATGTGATGAATAGAGATAAAGAAAAGACTGAGCAGTGTAAAGATACTTTGGGATTAGAGATAAGGAAATTGAGGGCAGTATACTGAAAGATAAAGCCATAGAGGCAGCCCGAGTGTGCATCAAAGATTCTGTGAATGATGGAGGTTGTGCTAGAGGCAGGAGGAGAAGGAGATGCTTGGACATAAGAACGACATTAGAAGGATTGAGGGAGGTGGAAGCTTCAGCGGGAGGAACTGTAGAGAAACAGACTCATGTACAGAAACTGACCATTACAGTGATGGAGTCAAAGATTGAGACAGAGGAAGAGACACATAGGATGGTTAGGAAAGACATTGAGGCTAGAAAACCAAAGAAAATGACAGCTACAAATAGGCCAGAGGATGAGGTGTCTGATCAGTTTGCCTTGTGGATAAAGGTGGCCTGAGCATTTCCTTGAGACTATGCGCCGGTGCAAATGGCTCTCTCGTGCATTGCGCAACCCCATCTGTCTGTTCCATATAGGTGCAGGGGGCAACGTAACCTTCTTTCCTATTTTTCAGTGCATCGTGCTTGTTAATTCAGGATGCACATTGAAATGAACGGCCACCCAGGTGGCAGTCAGGGCATCTGGATGTGTGCATCCATAATGTGCACAATCCGATGACCTTTGGCATTGCATGCCACTAGTTTCGGGCGTCTTTCTTGATGCACGTGAAGGGGATGTGCTGAGGGCATCCCAGTCCCATTGCATGCAGCCAAAACGGGTTTTAAGAAAGTAGCCCTCAATGTCGAGGCTCTCAGAGAAGTCACGCCTTTGGTTGACTTTTCATTGTCACATTGTGATAGAAAGTATTGCTTTTTGAGGTGCATTGAATGTTGATCATCTGCTAATAACAATCAGGAGGACAGTTGATATTTCCATTCAGAGGCATTTCATGAGATTGTGTGAATTTTATGGTGTAAAGGTACTTTAAGTGCACACTGATTTGCACATAATTTTTCGATGTTATGCTTTGTAAATGCTCCAGTTATGCGCACGTGATTACCACAGTTCTTTTTACGCACAGTGAGGCCAACAATATTGGCAAAAGGGCATTAAGACCCCTTTCCTTACCTTAAGTCACGTCAGCTTCAAAAAGCCGTCTAGGCAATCATCCTTTTAAATGAGAGGGTCCAGGGCAAGTCTGCAAGGTTGGCTATTGGCCCTGAACACAGTCCCATAGCAGAGCACCAGCAACATGTATTCCCTGAAACAGGCAATTCCTCCCAAACAAACGAACGAAATAGGCGGGAAAGATCTCCCAATAAAAATAGGGTACAGGCACACAGAATGGAGCCTGCCCCCTGCTTCCACCCTCACAGCTCCACCGATATATGTGGATCAGTGCTGCCAAGATAACGCTGTCACAGAAGGCATCTGGTTATCACTTCCTGATCTGAAGGGGAACTTTATGGTGCAATGCTGCTTTAAATGTGCATGAATTTCTAGGTGCAAAAAAGTGCTTATTACATAAAGAAATCAGTGAAAATATATATTGTACTAACTGAACCCACTATACGCCTCCGTCTACCCCCTTCTTCAGAATGGGAAGGATATTTTGCTGCCAACAAATAGGGAGTAAAATACTTCCACTTCAAAAACGGCTCTGGAGCGCTGTCTGCGCTTGGCAAAGCCTGCTGGCAACTTCTGGAAGCGACCCCTTGTGCAGCTGCTGATTTTTGAATCTGCGGCCTCTGGCATTCATTCAAGGTGCTTTTTATAAGAACCCCAAACATACTGCAGAAAGGCAGCAGTGGAGAGTAAGGGCCTAATTCGTGGAACCTTTAGCGTGGTGCAAAGCGATTTTGCACTCCCAAATAACACCCTGATTGACAGAGCAGTGTAAAGTGTATTTTTGCAGTGAAAAGTGGCTTTGCACCGGGATAAAAGTTCCATGAATTCGTGTTTTAATACCCAGTGAATACATTGGCACTCTAAATGACTTCAGCTACTCCAGTCGTAGTAATATATTGGCATCTGAAAGTGGTGGAAGAGGGTAACTTCATGTCTTCGCTTATAAGGGATTGTGAATTAATTCTGACGAAAGTGGGCCTGTCAAATATGACCCTTGTAAGAAATTTTGGCAAAGTTAAAGAAACTGTTAAAGCTTATGATTGGCTGGAAAATAATGTTGTTCTTTTGAATTCAAAGTTATATTCACAATTAATTTCATTCTGCAAATGGATCCCGAAACCAGAAAACTATATAGCAAAATATCCCTCTAGGCTATTCAGGAACAGAATGATGCGTTTTAGGTTCAATGTGTGGAATTCGAATGAAGTTTTGACAAGCCGGGGTTTAAATATGTTAGGGAAGGTGGGCTGCAGATTTTGTAATAGTACAGATGAAAAGGAGACCCTATTGCATCTACTATTGGTCTGTCCCGAGCTAAAATTACAAAGAATTGAATGTTTCTCAAAATTTGTACTGGATACATCTAATGTAGATCGGGATAAACTATGGAACGAAATGTTACATGGAAACTCCATTGCTCTAAAATACAAAGTGCTTACAGTTTTGTATGATATTTGTGCATTAGAATGACTCACAAGAGGGCTACCGTTGTGCATTATGGTTGATTGACAAAGAGCCAGATCTTTCTGCTAGAAGGGGATCGTTTTTTGATGTTTGATGTACAAACATCCCAAATTGGGTTCTTGATGTCAGAGGGTTCCGCCGAAATGAACTGTTTATCGTACCAGTAGATTCGCCTGAATTCATTATTCTTGGGATAATGGCCAGTGTATTACAATGTTGAGTAATTGGTTTAATTTCAAGAATTTTTGCTAATATGTTTTTCACTTTTAGGAGAGTCCATTTCTTCGGGTTTTATTCATTTTATGTAGAGGTTAACATGTGAATTAAGGAAGTTTGGATAATATTTGTAATTTTATTTCTCTTTTTGTACAATTGTAAAGGTTTATATAAACCAAGACATTAAAGATAACGATAAATAACTCCAGTCATAGCTAGAAGGTCCTCCTATGTTTGTTTCAGGAACTCCAAAAATAAATAACCACAGTATGGAAAGGGCAGAGTGAGGACTGGACACCACCGTCGGCTGTTCACCGATGCCTCCACATCCACAAGACCCTTCGCATGATGGATGCTGCACGTGCATCCAGCGGGCAGCCTACATTATACAGAGCCTGGGCTCTGCTACTCCAGGTGCAAACAGTAAAGGTTTTAGATTGCTACAAAAAGAGCTGATGCCAGCATCCTAGTCTAATCATGTCGGTACCACCGGACTTGGTACCTTCTATTTGAGCAAGTAAAATAGAATTAGGCTGTTTAGCAAAGTCACACAGAGCACAGTATCCCGCTGTAGCCACCACTGGAAACCACATTCCAGATTGGGAGTGTATTGTGCGTGCACAAAGTACCTAAAATGTCCTGGGAGCTCCTGGAAATTGTGTTCGTCTATAAGGCAGAGCCATTTTGTACATCACATGTTTCAACCAAAGACACCAGCAAAGACCTCAGAGAACTGCATGCGTGTTTCATGGATCATCACCGTGCTGTATTGTCTGGATCCTTGTGGTAAGGGCATTGGTGCATGTTAAGCAACCGCCAGGAAAGTTATGGTGGGTTTAAAAGATTTGAAAAGAACTCCACCTGAGATATGATAGCGTCATTTGCCATTTCAGCAAATCGCACACAGGACAGCCCACCCTTTGGCCATCACTGGACCTTGACATCCAGGTCAGAGCCAGATGGGCCAGGCTTTGTGGGTATGCATATTAGCTGAAATGTCAAGCCTTTACTCCAGGAAGTTGTATTTATCTACAGCAAAGTCATTTGCCCTTAGCAGTGGCCTAAAGACAGAGACAATTGTCTGGGGCAAAGGCATCACTTGGCTGAAATGGCTAATTCTGCTTTCACATTTCCGGTAGAAGATTTTTTTTTTGTTTAAACTCACCATAACTTTGCTGATGTTTGCAGTGACTAAACTAATATGCCCACGGCGTTTCCACTTCTGCCTTTGTTGGAGTTATTAAGTATGGTGCCATTGTGGCCTACTTTTTTAGGTCATTCGGCAGTGTTCCCTGCCCTGCTTTGAACCTGTACAATCTTACAGGTGTGATGAGCTTGTGAAGACCATTCGGCTTGTTTTTTGTGTTTCTTAGAGCAAGTTTATGCTTTTTCATACCCGTTAACGTTTTGTGTTGAGGCTGGCCCAGCAGCATCATCTCAATACAATACAATTATGATGTGTGTGTACGAATAAAGATAAAATAAATTAAAAAGCTGAATTATGCATCGTACATATATTTCCGAGTATATGTACATTGCATAGGGTTTATATTGCAATGCATACATAGTTTGCTCTTTTTGGAGCCATATAATGTGGCTTGCTGATAAGTGCAATGCTTCTCTTTCTGCTGTCTCATACTGCCACCTGCTGGGTAGTTCTTAAACATCTGATAGACTTCCCTCGCGTTCCATCTGGTCGTTGCATGCAACTGGAAAAGAAAAGTCAAAAACAGTTTAGAAGTTGTTTGGTTAAGTGTTGGGACCACCAAGAGCTTCTCTTAATTTCTTTTCCTATCAGACTTTTTGTTTATCATTCCTTATCCCTGAACTACGCAAGGATTCCTCTCCTCGATTAATTACACCTTTTCTTTCATATGTTTGCATTTTCTCTTTCATCAACACTTACTAACCTTTTCTAAAAGAAAGTTAGCTTAAGCATGGTGTGTTTATTTTCCATACTGTTTGTAATTGTAGTTTTATACAAAAATAGTATCAATTACTCAATATCAATTTATTGCAAAGCTATTACAAAATGCAACAGCTAACATCACAATAAACATGTAACTGTAAAATAAAATTCCAGTTACAAAATTAAAGCGATTCTGATGGAAAAGGTGTCCAGCCTGTAGACCACCCTGGTAGTCTGACTCTCTAACACAGCTCCAATAGCAGGAACCTAGCTATCTAATGGGGTTTCGAACAGCTTGCCTCTGGTGCTGAAGGCACTCCAAAGGGGATTTTCAACTCCAAAAAAGATTGTTGGATGCTCTGGGCCCGCATCCAGGTGTCTTGTACTCCTTTGGGTCTGCCTCTCGAAGGGCGGGGCTTAAGCCATCTGTTCCTTTTTTTGATAATACAAAGGGCACAAACACAGGAAGTGTATCTGTCACATGATCCGTTCTCTGTTCAGTCTTACACAGAAAAATGAGTGCAGTGTCTTTAGAGATGGAGGACCCCTGTCGCGCTGTGTCCATAGATTTAAAATCCTCTTGCAATGGTACAGACGAGCGGCAAAGTGATGTCATGGTGCTCCAGGTGCTTACCAGGTGTTAAAACCCATTATAATTAGTTGCATATGGTCATTTTTCTCAAATTGTTTGGCGTGTCTTGAAACGGACCCCTTGCTCAATGTGTGGAAGAACACAAACTAAACCTAACTTTAAAAAACGTACGTAACGCATCCAGCGTTGCTTGTTATCACTGATGCCATATCAGTAAAATCAAAGAGGGTGCACAAAATCCAGCAGCGTTAATGAGCAAGTGCATCCCACGAGCCAACCTTTTCCAATGGGGGGGTTTGATGACGTATTCTCCCCTCAAGCAATAGCAAAACTCATGTGCAACATTAATCCTGAGATAAATGATTTAAAACAAGCATTGGCAAAACCAAAATGTATGGCTTGTGTGTAAGTATTAGGCCTTTGCCAGGCTCTGCTATTAGATGCCCAGGTACTCGCACCATTTTGAACCTGCTACCGTTAATGGGCAGTTAATACACTACGTCCGTGTCTAGCAAGTGCCTTTGCGATGTCTACATGAAAGCCCAAACTGTTGGTATTGCCAGTGCTTGTTTTATTTGCCTTTTTCTGCCTTCCAGAATCTTAGATTTTCATTGTATGCTATTTGTGTTTTTCGTGTGTTATTCGTATACAAACCATCTGCAGTCACTCTGTTCTTCATACATCCCAGTCAGTCCTTCTTGTAGCACCGAGAAGGATGTAGAGATGGTAACAAGTACATTTAGGGACCGATTCATGGAAAATTGCACAGAGCCTGCAAAGGCAACACGTGTAGCACGCCACTGGGTGCACCCCCACGCAGTCGTTTTTCTGTGTGCTCTGTGTATTCATGGCATTGTTCACGAAAAGTGACTGTTTACCAGGTGTACATCTCTGGGACACTGCGCGTGATCCTCCGTAACTATTACCGGCACAATGACAACATGCGTACACATTTCCGAAACTCAGGTAAAACATTGGAAAATTTGCATGTGAAACCCCCGTAAACCATTCATGCACCCCACTACAACGCGTACGCGCACCCCTAAGTGAGTTCTGAACCCCATCTGCATGCACGCACCCTTAAATCCAACATGCAATCTCACTGTGCAGAGGTAAATCCTATGCGCAAGTGTCTATACGCCTGACTTCGGGTGGCCAATAGGTTGAGGGCTTTGCATGGCCCTTTCCCAGATGAGCGCTTGCACGGTCAGACCATGAATACGCTTCATTCCACGCATTTGTGGCCGTGCGCTGGACTGCCTGTGGCCCGTCCCTCATAACTGGCCTCTGTGCAGTCCAAGCCCACACTCTACAAAGTGTCTTGCGCAGGGGGATCGACTGCACGCAGAGATGTGATGATCCTGTGTGATGTCCCTGCAAAGTACGAAAAAGTCCTGCACGGTCAATTCCATGAATCGGCAAACAGGATTTCGCGCAGGGTTTTGTGCGCTAAGTCCCTATTTACTACGCAGAAAATTATATGGCTCGGGCCCATAGTTTGGTTCTGTATTGTATTATGACCACCGGGCATAACAGAAGCATCTGAGTATATCGTAGCAGTAGTGTTGTACTTAGAGACAATTTTGGATTTCACAAGGCTTCATAATGTACATGACTATGGGACTGCAGTAACTTATTACTAGCCCCTATCCTTTCCCCTACCCACATAATCCCTGTTACATAATCTACCTAAATTATTAGTCTTTACTCACAGGGTGCACTAATGAACTCCAGAATCACATCATTTCGACCTTCCTTAAGAACAGATGTTATCACATTTTATACCTCATGGCTACATTTCATGGGGAGTTTTAATTATCCACAAGCTCTCAGATGAAACCATTAACAAGACAAACTATCTATTGGACTGTGCATGCCCAAAATGTAAAAAAAACTCTCCCTAAAACATGCTCAGAATCAATAAAGAAACCCGGAGACGAGAACGAAATATCGATTGTGCTGCACATGCCCAGAACAAAAGATACTGTTCTCCAGGACATACTCGGAGTCTGAAAACAGAGACCCGGGCACCACAACGTACTAAACATTGCACTGCGCATGAGCAAAGTTAGAGATATTGCTCCCCAGGACATGTTTGGAGTCCGTAAAGGACCAGAAATAAACACGAGCCTCTGTGGAGAAGCAACATGAAGTGAGCAGTGGTGCAGGCATCTATAGGGTGGGCCGAGCCACCATTTTGCAGGAAGCAGAGGTGTAGAGAAACAGTTGGGAAGCAAGAATTAATGTACTCTCTGTAGAGCAAACAGAAAAACACGGCCGAGAATAGAGGGGGAAATGGAAAGGGAGAGTAAGAAAAGAGAATAAAAAATAATCAAATTAGGCTATTACATGTGACAGCAATGGTTAAAACTATGATGCATAAGGTGCGATTTTGTGCGTTACTTTTATCAAAACGTAACATTCTAATGTGATATACCAACATAAAACTTAATTAAAAAAAACAAATTAGGCTATTACATGTGACAGCAATGGTTAAAAATATGATGCAAAAGGTGCGATTTTATACGTTACTTTTATCAAAACGTAACATTCTAATGTGATATACCAACATAAACTGTAAACAACTACATTTCAAGATGGCGGCTGTATAGAAATAAAATGGCTGACAAATTCAGCAAGGTAAAAAGTGCAAAAAGGGGTGTGGTTTAAGGTGAGGTGGGTAGGAATGGGAGGAAAAGCATTTAGATTTCACTTGGAGATGGGCGTTAAATGGGTAGGACACATAACTTATCAACACAAATCCATCCTCATATGTCAGCTGCATTGAAATGCATTAGAGGCCCTCATTCAATACCCCAATTTGAAGCTCTTATGTTAAAGCTCCTATTTTAATGACAATAGTTTTGACGTAAAGGTAGCGCTTTCAGCACCACCTAATAGCCAAAACGAAAAAAACACAGCTATTTGTTCTTTCACTGGAGATATAATGCCTGCCAATGCTTCTATGACAGTGAGAAAGAGGTATTATCCCCTCAAGCAACAGCAACACTCAAGTGCAACTTAAATCATGTGATAAGAGGACAAAACAGCTATTTGTTCTTTCACTGGAGATGTAACGACAATCAATGCTTCCATAACAGTGAGAAAGAGGTATTCTCCCCTCAATCAAAAGCAAACATCATGTGGAACATTCATCCTAAACTAAGAGAATACAAAAAAAATACTTTCCTTCTTTCGTTGGAGAGATATCACCCAGCAATGCTTCCTTGGCAGTGAGAAAGAGGTATTGTCCCCTCAAGCAAAAGCAAAACTCATGTGCAACATAAATCCTGGGCTAAGAGTGACATAAATCCTATGCTAAGAGAAAACAAATTGCTATTCATACTTTTCCTGGAGATATAATGCCCACCCATGCGAATATGACAATGAGAAAGAGGTTTTCACCGCTCATCCAAAAGCACAACTCGTGTGCAACATCAATCCTGAACAAAGGCAGAAGAAAAAAAAACACTATTTGTTCTTTCATCAGAGATATAACACCCAGCAATGCTTCCATGACGTTGAGAAAGAGGTATTGCCCCCTGTGAAAAACCAGAGGGTGTTTCACAACTTAGTCCCCGAGAATCGGTAAAGAAACCCGGAGATGAGTACGAAATATCTATTGTGCTGAACATGCCCAGAACAAAAGATACTGTTCTCCAGGACATACTCGGAGTCTGAAAACAGAGACCCGGGCACCACAACGTACTAAACATTGCCCTGCGCATACGCAGAGTTAGAGATACTGCAAAAGAGATCCGTAAAGGACCAGAAATAAACACAAGCCTCTGTGGAGAAGCAACATAAAGTGAGCAGTGGTGCAGGCATCTATGATAATGTTAATGTTAAAGGACATTTGTACCGCGCACTATCACCACCGGAGTGGCCCCATCTATGGGGTGGGCCGAGCCACCATTTTGCAGGAAGCAAAGGTGTAGGGAAACAGTTGGGAAGTAAGAATGAATGTACTGTCTGTAGGGCAAACAAAAAACGTGGGTGAGAAGAGAGCGAAAATGGAAAAGGAGAAGAAGAAAACAGAATAGAAAAAATTAAATTAGGCTACTACATGTGACAGCAATGATTAAAAAAATGATGCAAAAAATGGTGCAATTTTATACGTCACTTTTATCATAATGTAACATTCTGATGTGATACATCAAGCTAAAACTGTAAACGACTACATTTCAAGATGGCGGCTCTATAGAAATAAAATGGCTGACAAATTCAGCAAGGTAAAAATTGCAAAAAGGGGTGTGGTTTAAGGTGAGATGGGTATGAATCTGAGGAATTCATATAGATTTCACTTATGGATGGGGGTGAAATGGGTGGGAAACATATCTAATCAACACAAATCCATCCTCATATATCAGCTGCATTGATATGCATTAGATCCCCTCATTCAAAGCCCCTTTTTGAAGCTCTTATGTTAAAGCGCTTATTTTAATGACAATAGTTTTGGCTTAAAGGTAGCGCTTTAAGCACCACCTAATAGCCAAAACTAAAAAACTGCTATTTGTTCTTTCACTGGAGATATAACGCCTGCCAATTCTTCCATAACAGTTAGAAAAAGGTATTATCCTCTCAAGCAACAGCAAAACTCATGTGCAAAATAAATCCTGTGATAATAGAACAAAATATCTATTTGTTCTTTCACTGGAGATATAACGCCCAGCAATGCTTCCATGACAGTCAGAAAGAGGCATTGTCCCCTCAAGCAAAACCAAACATCATGTGCAACATTAATCCTGAACTAAGACCAAAAAAAAGACTTTCCTTCTTTCACTGGAGATATTATGCCCAGCAATGCTTCCATGACAGTGAGAAAGAGGTATTCTGCCCTCAATCAAAAACACAACTCATGTACAAAATCAATCCTGAACAAAGAGAATAGAAAAAAACTATCTGTTCTTTTTCACAAGATATAATGCCCAGCAATGCTTCCATGACAGTGAGAAAGAGGTATTCTGCCCTCAATCAAAAACACAACTCATGTACAAAATCAATCCTGAACAAAGAGAATAGAAAAAAACTATCTGTTCTTTTTCACAAGATATAATGCCCAGCAATGCTTCCATGACAGTGAGAAAGAGGTATTATCCCCTCAAGCAAAAGGAAATCTCACATGGAACATAATTCCTGTGCACAGAGAATAAAAAAACAGCAATTCAGCAATTCATTCTTTAACTGATGATATAACGCACATCAGTGCTTCCATGACAGTGAGAAAGAGGTACTGTCCCCTCAAGCAAAAGCAAACATCATGTGCAACATTAATCCTAAACTAAGAGAACAAAAAAAAGACTTTCCTTCTTTCATTGGAGAGATATCATCCATCACCAAGCAATGCTTCCCTGGCAGTGAAAAAGAGGTATTGTCCTCTCAAGCAAAAGCAAAACTAATTTGCAACATAAATCCTTTGCTAAGAGAAAACAAACTGCTATTCGTTCTTTTACTGGAGATATAACGTCCAGCCATGCGAATATGACAGTGAGAAAGAGGTATTCTACCCTCAACCAAAACCACAACTCATGTGCAACTTTAATCTTGAGCTAAGAGAAAAAAAAGAAATTCATTCTTTCACTGGAGATATAATTCTCAGCAAAGCTTCCATGAAAGTGAGACAGAGGTTTTCACCCCTAATCCAAAAGCACAACTCATGTGCAACACCAATCCTGAACAAAGAGAATAGAAAGAAAAACCACTATATGTTCTTTTGCCAGAGATATAATTTCCAGCAATGCTTCCATGACGGTGAGAAAGAGGTATTGTCCCCTGTGAAAAACCAGAGGGTGTTTCACAACCTAGTCGACAGGGATGCTGTACTTAGGTCACCAGGGAAAGGCCATTGCTTTTGAATCCTGACCGTGGGGTGGACAAGTGAGGAAGGATCACCTGGATAGGGGGTTCTCAGGGAGTGGGGGAGAAGAACCTGATGGTGAGTCATCGTATCCCCCTTTTTCCACAACCCATCTAACCCTTCTCCCTACTTATCTTATGGGGAAACTACTGCTCCCATAATTTCTCACCACTTCACATTGTCAACAGTACTGAGCTGAGGAAGATGAGGAATGAGGCCAGGAAGATTACCTCTACTGACTTGCAATGGCTCTGTCCCTTTAATGAGACCAGGCAGAGTCAGACACGTAATCCAAACTATACACACCTGCCACTTATTAGTACTCCCTCTCAGGACAAAAGGTGGCATGCACAGGCACACTCTGAGCGAGGCTGGGTACGAGAAGGAGCAGCTATTTCAGGGCTGATGCGAACCAGGCGATGGAAGTTGGAAGGGCATGGGGCTGATCGGCAGCTGCGTAGAGCGAGAGAGATCCAGGCGAGAATTCCACACTTTCAGGAAACCGTAAGTGTTCCAAGACTGAAACCAAGTGAGTGGAAAGGAGAAACCTTCAAGATGCTTCAAAGCGGCTCGCTACCCTCACGGGTGAACAACGGAGTTGAGGAGGAGCAGAGGAGGTGCTGGTAATGACCTTGGCTGCTATATGAAAGGCGTTGAAGAGAGAAGCCTAATTAACACAACTGTTCAGTTATCGAAGGCAACAAAAAACAATTTTTTGTTAAAAGCAAAAGTAACCGTAACCAAAAGTTGAAGGTCGTGTGTGTACCGATAAAACACGTAAATGGAAAGGACAGTTGCTGAATGATGAAGAAAGTATATAAAGTAACAAAGTGGTCCAGCGAGGCGGAATCGCACATTGGAAAGTCTCTGGGAAATGTTCTGAGTTGGAGTGTATTAAATGGGAACCAAAGGCAAGACAGTATCACAATCCCGACCGAAAGTTGAATAAGTGAAAAGCTAAGTATGTGAACTCTGAATATGCTGAGAGGGCAAAGTATATGAACTTTGAAAGAGGCCAATAGGGCAAAGTAAAGAGAATAAGAAACTACAAGTACCCAGAACCATTGCGAGATGAGGAAGATTGTTTATTGGTGAATTGTTTAAAGAGAGGTCGAAGTGGTCATGCAGAGGTCTATGTAAAATCCTTGCAGTTTCGAAAGTCTTTGACAGTAAAAAGATTGAAGGAGAAAACGTGGGGAAGGGAGTCCTCCACAAAGAGAAAGACATTTCTTTTAATACACTAGTTTTCCCTTTGAATTCCCTTAACATATGTGTCATTTGAGAAGAAGGGCAAGGTCATTTTTTTTTTAGTATAGGCCTTTTTATTTTGACTAGACTCGGTTGGACTTGTTTGTTATTTGTTTAATGGTTGAGACTACTTGAGACCAAGCAAAAGGTATGATGAGAGAGCAAACGCTCCCTCATCAGCTTTACGAGTAGAAAAATTCGAAGGAGAGAGAAGAATAGTGGTACATGTGTCATGAAAGAGCGAGGAGTTGAAACTGCACAGGTCACCCGAAAACATGTATTTGGTGAAGGAGAAGTAGGGGAGATCTGAGGAGTAGAAGAAAGAAGTGATACAGGAATGGTCAGATAAGTAAACAGGTAGAGCTAATACAGAACAAGCAGTGAGAGTGGAGAGAAAGATTAGGTCTAGTGAAGAACCAGAAATGTGAGTAGGAGGAGTAGGAAGAGGTGAAAGCAGGTGGGAGTCAAGAATAGAGAGAAAAGGAGTAGCCGAGTGTATAAAGATGAAGATTGAAGTCTCCTAATGGTACAAGTGGAGTTGGACTAGGCAGGATATGGGACATAAGATGATCGATATCGTCACAGAAGGGGCCAAGTGAGCCAGGGAGATGATAAACAATGAGGAATGAAATAGCATGAGGAGTAGTGAAGATATTTTAGATAAATTCAAAAGAAGAGTAGAATGGCGTAGCAAAAGGGAAGAGGAATAGAGGAATAAGAACAGCGAGAAAGTATGCCAGTGCTCCCTCTGTGATTGTTGACTCGGGGGGAATGAGCAAAAGAAGACAGAGAAGAGGTAAGGGAAGCAGCAGCAGTCGTGTTATGCGGAAAAATCCAGGTTTCAGTGATGCATAGAAAATGAAAGCGTAGTCTTAAAAAGAAGTTCAGTCCTGCAGTTGTTTTATTACATAATGACCTGGCGTTCCAGAGGCCCAGGTCTATAGCAGCAGAAGTATTAGTAGTCAATGAATAAGTAAGGTTAGGGGTAGGACAGGTATTTCTAAACCTAGCATCTGATTGAAGGATTTCTGGAGATAGAAAATTGGGTATTGTTATGGTCATGAAAATGCAGGCCAGTACCTTGATGAAATACCTGTTGCCGGGCAATGGTTTGCCCAGGAGCACTGGGGAAGAGAGGAGGTTGCAAGGTGACATCGCTACAGGGCTATGGGCCGCATTCCCACCGCAGACAGCTGCAAACAGCAGGAAGCAGCAACTTGGCCCAACTTCACTGCGGCTTCGCCTGGGAGCGGGTTTTATAGCCGCCGAGCGGGATGACAATGAGGCGGGGGCATGGCTTATGGGTTGCTGGGTGTTGCCAAGCAACAGCACAACAACGCTGATGAGGTTGTTCACAAGCCTCGCGGACAGCATAGATCTTGAAGATTGTACTCCAGTACAGTCATGGTGCAGAATCCCTTGCAGTCCGGGAGATGACAAAGCTCACACGGCCGCTGCAGACAGCAGGACCTTTCTCTTGTTCTCGATCAACTCTATCCTCTGTCTGCTTTTCAGCCTACCCATAAACCCTCTCAACGCTGGCTCTCCTCTCATCTTCGTGCTATGCAACGTCTTCTCCGCCGACTTGAAAGGCACTGGCTCAAAACAAGATCTTCATCCAATCAATCTGCCTATTTCTCCTATCACGTCCTGCATGACAACTGTCTCATCTCTGCTAAAAATGACTACTTTTCAGACCTTCTTCACACCCAATCTGCCCAGCCTAGGCGTCATTTTCAAACTCTAACATGGCTTCTTTCCCCTCCCTCTCCTGATCATTCCATTAACTCCATCCTCTCCACATCTCACTTCGCTCACTGTTTCTCTTCTAAAGTTCACGTTTTACGTCAAGACATTGTATACTCTCTCCCCAACCACCTTACTTTCATCTCCTCCTATTCCCTCTGCCTCCATCTCCAGCTTTGCTCCCATTTCTAATTCTGATATGCTACTCCTGTTAACCAAAGCTCATCCCACTGCAAACCCCCACTGACCCAATCCCCCCTGCTCTTATTAATAAGTTCCACCAGCTTCTTATACCATATCTTGTCTCTTTCCTTAACACTTGTCCTCCTACACTACCTCTCAAAATTTTTAGAGCATCTTGTATACTCTCAGATTTCATCCTTTGTCACTGATCTATCTCTTCTTCCTTACTTTCAGTCTAGTTTCCCTCCTCTTCACTCTACTAACACTGCTCTGATCTGTGTGCTTAACTCTCTTCTTTCAGCTCGCTATTCCAAACAGTCCTTTCTTATTCTTTTCGACTTATCTGGTGCTTTTCACACTGTGGATCATTATTTGCTTTTGGAATCTCGCTTTTCCTTTGGTCTTAGGGGTTCTGTCCTTTCCTGGTTCTCCTCTTATCTGTCTAACAGAACTTTTCTGTCTCCTGGGCTGGCAAGACCTCCTCGACTTTCCCCCTCGAGCACAGAGTTCCCCAAGGAACAGTCCTCGATCCTTTTCTCTTCTCACTATACACTTCTCAATTTGCTGCCATAATCTCTTCTTTTGGTCTCTTTCATCACTTCTACACTGATGATGCACAACTTTTTCTATCCTTTTCTTCCTTCGCTCCTCAAATCCACCACACGCTTACAGCCTGTCTTTATGCTATCAAATCCTGGATGGCCTCTCACTTTCTCACCCTAAATGCAGGGAAAACTGAGTTCTGAGGAAAACATGATATTCCTTCTTTCAATCGAGCTATAACACCCAGCAATGCTTCCATGACAGTGAGAAAGAGGTATTGTCACCTCAAGCAACAGCCAACCTCATGTGCAACATAAATCCTGGGCTAAGAGACTAAAATAGCAGACGTTCCATCTTGCACTGGAGATAATATTATTATTATTATTATTATTATTATTATTATTATTGTATTTATTGAGCGTGGATCTAGCTTTGATAATCAACGGAGTGCTTTACAGAGGTATACAACACTAACGACGCCCTCCCTCCTTTACCTGCCTTGTCAATGTCACTGCACTATCAAAAATGACATCAGGGCCAGTATGATAGTCATTGTAGGTTCCCTCTCCTTGCTCTCCCCTATCTCCCCCCAATCATTGTCAATGCTCTTGCACTATCAGAAATGTCGTCAGGCCTAGTACGATAGTATATCACTCATTCTTAATGTCTCAGGGCCTCATAAGAATGTTATTGTATTTTCCCTTGCTCCCTCCCCTGCCTTGAAGCACTTTGAAACACATTGTGCATAGGCGCTATATAAATAAACTATCAATATACAGATACAGAACAGAGCCCTTTACAGAGACAGAGGTATAGCACAGTACATATGCATAACAGAGCACTTTTCAGAGGTAACAACAGAACAGATATGCAGCGGGTGTAGGATACAGAGGGGCACAGAGGAGGGGTACAGCTGTACCGGTTGGTGGGGAGGAGAGGGGCAGGCGGAGTCAAGTAAGTAAGGTGGCGCATGGGGCGACATGATGGTCTAGGTGTTGCGGAGGAGAAACTCCTTCAAGAGTTGGCTCTTGAGTTCTTTTCAGAATTTTAGGAGTGTGGGGCTGAGTCTAATGCTGATGGGGAGGAGGTTCCATAGTCTTGGGGCATAAGAAGAGAAGGCTTGTTTTCTGCTCCTTTCCTTTTTCAGCGGCAGATTTCAAGTCTTCAAGTGTTCTGCATTATCGATAATGCAGCAAGACTTGAAGGCGATTAGTGCATGCATTGGGAAGCAATGATGGTAGATGAGGGCAGGGGGTGATGTGGTGGTATCTGCGTAGATCCTTGATGAGGCATGCAGCTGCATCTAGGACACTTCTCAGGAGCACAAGGGATGAGAACAGGAGGCCTTCGAAGAGTGCATTGCCCCCATCCAGGTGGGATAGGACCAGTGCTTGAACAGTGGATCTAAAGCTGACCAGGGGGAGGAAGGGCTTGACTCTCCACAGGAGGGAGAGCTGATACCAAGCTATCTGGGTTTTCACAGCTTAGTGCATCTTGAAGGAGAATGTTTGTCGATGTGGAATCCAAGGGATTTGGCGGAGTAGGTGAGAGCTCTGGAGTGAAGCCCTCAGAGTTCATGGTTGATAGCCAGGTCTGTATGTCTGAGTGTTTGGTGTTGTTGGTGTGGGGTAGGAATTTGGTCTTGGAGGGGTTGAGCTTCAAGTATGCACTGGGCATCCATGACTGGATCAGCGAGAGGCAGGTTTTGAGCATATGGGTGCCCTGGATGAAGTCGATCTTGAGGTATAGCTGTGTGACATCATTGGATTGATGGATGTCGATATTGTGTGTGGCTAGGAGGGCTCCCAGCAGCTCCATGCATAGATTGAAGATCACTGGGGAGCGGATGGAACCCTGTGGGACTCCACAGGTGACGGGTAGCATTGGCAATCTAGGATAGTCCATCTGAACAAACTGTTGGCGGTTGGCGAGGTAGGGCTTGAACCAACGTAGGAAAAGGTTGCTGATACCCATGTAGGGTATCCGTAAGTGCCTGGTGGTCTACAGTGTTGAAAGCGTCTGAGATGTCGAGTAGAACCAGGAGGCAGATATAACACCCATTAATGCTTCCATGACAATGAGAAAGAGGTATCATACCCTCAAGCAAAAGCAAAACTGATGTGCAACTTAAATCCTGGGCTAACATAAAAAAAACAGCTATTCGTTCTTTCACTGGAGATATAACGCCCAACAATGCTTCCATGCTGGTGAGAAAGAGGTATTGTCAACACAACCAAAAGCACAACTCATGTGCAACATAAATCCAATGCTAAGAGAATAAAAAACATCAATTCATTCTTTTACAGGAAATGTAACACCCAGCCATGCCTCCATGACAGTGAACGTACCATCAGAGTTCATGTGTCAGAGAGGTACAGGTGCAAGAAGGGGGAGAAGACGGGTTGTGGCTGAGACTTTGTATGGATTTCTACACCATTAATATTGAGGCTAAAGAATGCTTGCCCATCACTTTCTTCATGGTTCCCACATCAGGGATAAGTGTTCAAAAACACTGGTCTCTATGTTCCCATCGAGTCTACTGATTTAAAGGATTGGCTCATTTGTAAGCTAAGAGCGGAGTGCCTCACTCTATTGAGAATTGAGAGAGTAAGTTCTGCAGCTGTGGTCCTTAAATGCCAATCCGGTAAATTATCCCAAGTAAAGGGGAATGTGCATTGTGTGTGTGTGGGTGGGCGCGCGCTCGCGCGTGAACCTGCATTCCAATTGTGAGACACGTGAAAAGTATTCAGTGTCTCTATTGGGATTTTGTCATAAATTTGGTGTATAAGAAAATTGTGCAACAATGTCCTCGTATTTGACTACTTTGCCTGTGTAATCAATGGGATATTTTGCTTTTATTATAAACGTTGTTTTTACTGTTTTTTGATTCATTGGTTTCTTCATTTACTAACCTCGTATTTGACAATATTGTGAGTAGTGCAAATACTAATATAATAATAAAAGGCGTCCACATATTAATCTGCAGTGGAGGAAAGTCTTTCTTCAGATTTTTTGTTGTTGCAACCTATTCAGTAGCCAACCTTTCCACTTGAACATTTTTCTCTGATGTCCTCTACGGTGTCATTTAACACAGATGTAAGTTCATCCATCTTCCCTTGTAGTTTTAAACTGAGGCCCTAGGCTGTTTGCAGAATTGACAGCTTTTGAGACTTGGCTCAAACTAGATTTGGACCCGTTATCCTCTAGATATTGGCAGACCTGCGGACATGAAATCCAATCAGAATGATGTCTGCTTTCAAGTACTAATGTTAAAGGTGAGATTATATTTCTGTTCGATATGTTTGCTTTTGTAACCTAGTCAAGGTGTTAGAGCTCTCTCGAACTTCACCCATGCCAGCGTTATGTGCATCAAAAAAGGAAGGCACCCTTCAAGCTTACTGTAGCTTTTTCCCGAGAAACTTAAGCTATCACCCTCCACCATCGTCATGTTACACTTTCACCAAGCAACCAACTCTACAAGGAACA
Organism: Ambystoma mexicanum; assembly: GCF_040938575.1. Taxonomy (NCBI): domain Eukaryota; kingdom Metazoa; phylum Chordata; class Amphibia; order Caudata; family Ambystomatidae; genus Ambystoma; species Ambystoma mexicanum. The sequence continues at coordinate 1,001,270,145 of NC_090929.1, read as the reverse complement.
ATGGAAAAGAAGGAACAGGCATGCACAAGGAAGCCCTTTTAATTGTAGTGAGCCCATAAAGCCAGTGACACAGATCCTTCGGGTCACAGGTGTATATATTTTGTATTGTATTGTAATTGTCATTTGTATAGTGCCTTTCACCATTTGTATGGTCTCAGTGCCCGGTAGGTTTAACGTCCTCGGGGGACCGAAGTCCTGGTATGGGAAATTCACCAGAGGAGTTTAGAATGTGTGTGTTCATTTCAGCCAATACTCCACATAGGTAGGGATGGCCAAGTCCCTGCTTGCCACCCAATGTCGAGCTGGCATGTGTATGGGTGCTTAGAGGTAGTCTAGAGAGTATGCGAGAGCAGGAGAGTCATTATGCACACAGCTAGGCTTCATTTTTATCGCAGCATATATCTGTATTCTTATGGCAGAGGTGTTGTATAACGTGCCTTAGAGTAGCGTATAATAGAAGATGCGTGCAGGCGGGTGGCCGTGCTTTCAGTTAGCTTCCATAATCATGAAGTGTGATATGTACCTGTGTGTCCTGGATAGTTTATTAGTTGTGTAGATGCAGCTGAATTTAGAAGGGGGTGAATTCAAATTGCTTCTAAATCTGACACAATGGCTATATAAAATGCACCTAATATAATACATTGGTCACACTTTTACATTCAGCTAGATTCAATACATTGGCTACACTCTAAAATTCACCTAGACTCAATACCTTGGCTACACTCTAGAATGTGATAGGTTTCAATGCATTGGCTATACTTTAAATTGACCTAGATTCAATAGATTGACTACACTCGTATATAGGCAGAGCTTCTCACCTTACCAATAATCTTTGCTGAACTCCGACTCATAATGTGCTTTATATAGGAAGATCGACTGTGCTTTCTTTGCTCAGCAGGTGGTTACAGAATACAGTACAAGAGTAGCACCTATGATGGTTATGTGTCCTAATTGTCAATTTTCACAGATATAAACGCATATCTGCAGGTGAAAATCAATCTGTTTTGATTGTGTATTATTCTTTAAAGAGCGAAAGGAACAGAGAATAAGGTCTCCCTCCTTAGATCCCCGTGCTCTCAGCCATACCTTGCAAGTTGTTGGCTTTGCAAACTTGTATCATGGAGTGTGTTCAAAAAAGGTTTAGACTGTATTTAAATAAATTGCTGACGAGAAGTCAGAGTGATTACCATTTTTAAAGGTAAAAAATAGACTGACTCTTCATCCCAGAACCATGTGTCAATCTATACATGCGTTTGAATTTTTTCAAAAATATTTTATTAATTTGAATATATGTGGATAGATTCTAGATGCAATTTATTTTTGTCAAGAACAAATAAAAAATGTGGATACATACAGATGAAATTACCAAAGAAATGAAGACAAGATAAATACCATAAACTGCAAGCCTTATGTATGTGTTCCTTGGTCTTTTCGCAGAGTGGAATTTGCACGGCTTTGTGTCACTTTGGGTACGCCAATTAATAACGTTGGGTTTGTTGGTGAGAGTTAAAGGGACAGAGCAAACGCGTGCATATCATTCCTAGAGTAAGTGCTATTCAGCATCAATAATCGCCAAACTCTGCACAAAAGGAAGCCAAAATATTGCCGATTTTATTTTTAAAAAAATCTGTGGGATAAAGCACAAAATCTGAATAATCAATGGCAAGAAATGTATGTTACAATGTCTCTATTTAATAGGCTGATAATGAAAGAGAATACAAATTAAATATATTTTCCACACTTTTGCATATTTGGCAAGGAAGACCATTTAGTAAATTGTTCTGCTCTAAGCATGTACAATTCACCAAATAACATCCTTTAGGGTAATACACACAGACGCAGAACACAGAAACAGAGTTAATCAAACAGAAATGCATTTTGAGAGGGTGTTCATCGTTAGGGAACTCATTTAATTAGAAACCGTGAGGCAAGCTTATTTTGTAGCTGTATCTGTAATATGGTAAACCAGACAAATTACTTTTTTGAAGGTATGCCTGATATATGCGTTTCATCAAATCCAGTTTCAAAAAGCAGTTTGTTTCATATGCACAGAGGAGCCCCTATCGAGACCCATTCTTGTTTTCCAGGTCTGTTTTTTCTTTGCATTCTGGGACTTGCATCTATAATGCAAAAACATAACTGCGAGTCCCAGAATGCAACAAAAAAGGGTTGACATGGTCTCATTGAGAACTCTGTCACTGCTAAAACAAGCAAACACGCTTAGAATAGGCGTGCCTGCTTTATGCATAATAATTAATCAAACTTCCTAATTCTCAAAACAGTCTCAAAGCACATTTCCTTTCACTAATATCTGATAAATTAAATAAAAATGCATTTTAAAAATATCACGCTTTTAATTAATTAATAATATTCACTAATGTACCAAACGTGAAAGCACATATATTGTTGTGGCAATTCTTTTAGAAACACCTAGGAAGGCGACAGCATATATTTTTTGGGAAAGGTGTGGAATTGTTGTTTAGCGTACGGTGTTTGCTCAAAAATGAGCTCGCGGCTGGCGCACAGTATCCCCGTGCGATACACTGCGCCAGCCGCGTGCGAAAAAATCCTTTTCATCGCACAGCGTATTCATGGATTTTAGCCTCCGAAACCAGCCGTGGCGCAGAGTGGTGCAGCGACCCTGCAGCAGCGCCAGTTACGCCCCCAAGAACGCCCTCGCACAAGGAAAAGCCTTCAAAATCCCCAAATCATCGCAAAGGGCTGCGCTAACCCTGGACCAGTTCACAGGGCTGGCAAACAGCAAACGCCAAGCGGGGCACGTGTATTTCAGTGGTTCGCGGGAAGTTCCACACGCGATTGTCCTGTGTACGTGCGCATCAGGGGTGCATGGGAAGTAACCCACGCAAAAGCAGCAGGGTACGTGTATTTCAGGGGTGCGCGGGAAGTATCACATGCAAAAACAGCAGGGTACGTGTATTCCAGGGGTGCACGGGAAGTATCACACGCAAAAGCAGCAGGGTACGTATATTTCTGGGGTGCGCGGGAAGTATCACACGCAAAATCAGCAGGGTATGTGTATTTCAGAGGTGCGCGGGAAGTATCACACGCGATTCCATTAGGCTACGTGTATTCCAGGGGTGCGCGGGAAGTATCACACGCAAAAGCAGTAGGGTACGTGTATTTCAGGGGTGCGCAGGAAGTATTGCACGCGATTCCATCAGGGTACGTGTATTCCAGGGGTGCGCGGGAAGTATCACACGCAAAAGCAGCAGGGTACGTGTATTACAGGGGTGTGCGGGGAGCACCACACGTGAATTGCACGTTTGGGTCCTCCCAGGTGTTTCCTCTACACCCTCCACGGCCCCTGCAGGTGGCCCAAACCACAGGGGCCTACCCTGCACATGTCCTGCAGGCACCCCATCCACCATGGCCATGCCCCCAGCCAACCCACATGTCACCTTGCACTACTGCCCACCAACGCATGTCCCCCTGCACCCCCAGCCACCAGGGGCAGCCTCCACCAGGCCCCCACCCATGTCTCCCATCACCCCCACCCCCCAGCAGTGCAGGGGCAGCCTCCACCAGGCCCCCACTCATGTCTCCCATCACCCCCACCCCCCAGCAGTGCAGGGGCAGCCTCCACCAGGCCCCCACTCATGTCCCCTATCACCCCCACCCCCCAGCAGTGCAGGGGCAGCCTCCACCAGCCCCCACTCATGTCTCCCACCACCCCCACCCCCCAGCCACCAGGGGAAGCCTCCACCAGGCCCCCACTCATTTCTCCCACCACCCCCACCCCCCAGCAGTGCAGGGACAGCCTCCACCAGGTCCCCACTCATGTCTCGTGCACCCCCACCCCCCAGCAGTGCAGGGGCAGCCTCCACCAGGCCCACACCCATGTCTCCCATCAACCCCACCCCCAGCAGTGCAGGGGCAGCCTCCACCAGGCCCCCACTCATGTCTCCCACCACCCCCACCCCCCAGCCACCAGGGGCAGCCTCCACCAGGCCCCCACTCATGTCTCCCACCACCCCCACCCCCCAGCAGTGCAGGGGCAGCCTCCACCAGGCCCCCACAATGTCTCCCATCACCCCCACCCCCAGCAGTGCAGGGGCAGCCTCCACCAGGCCCCCACTCATGTCCCCTATCACCCCCACCCCCCAGCAGTGCAGGGGCAGCCTCCACCAGGCCCCCGCTCATGTCCCCTATCACCCCCACCCCCCAGCAGTGCAGGGACAGCCTCCACCAGGCCCCCACCCATGTCTCCCATCACCCCCACCCCCAGCAGTGCAGGGGCAGCCTCCACCAGGCCCCCACCCATGTCCAACTCATGTCTCCCTGCACCCCCACCCCCCAGCCACCAGGGGCAGCCTCCACCAGGCCCCCACTCATGTCTCCCATCACCTCCACCCCCCAGCAGTGCAGGGGCAGCCTCCACCAGGCCCCCACTCATGTCCCCTATCACCCCACCCCCCAGCAGTGCAGGGGCAGCCTCCACCAGGCCCCCACTCATGTCTCCCACCACCCCACCCCCCAGCCACCAGGGGCAGACTCCACCAGGCCCCCACTCATGTCTCCCACCACCCCCACCCCCAGCAGTGCAGGGGCAGCCTCCACCAGGCCCCCACTCATGTCTCCCTGCACCCCACCCCCCAGCAGTGCAGGGGCAGCCTCCACCAGGCCCCCACCCATGTCTCACATCACCCCCACCCCCCAGCAGTGCAGGGGCAGCCTCCACCAGGCCCCCACTCATGTCTCCCACCACCCCCAACCCCCAGCAGTGAAGGGGCAGCCTCCACCAGGCCCCCACTCATGTCTCCCACCACCCCTACCCCCCAGCAGTGCAGGGGCAGCCTCCCCCAGGCCCCCACTCATGTCCCCCTGCACCCCCACCCCCCAGCAGTGCAGGGGCTGCCTCCACTAGGCCCCCACCCATGTCTCCCATCAACCCCACCCCCCAGCAGTGCAGGGGCAGCCTCCACCAGGCCCCCACTCATGTCTCCCACCACCCCCACCCCCACACAGTGCAGGGGCAGCCTCCACCAGGCCCCCACTCATGTCTCCCACCACCCCCACCCCCCAGCAGTGCAGGGGCAGCCTCCACCAGGCCCCCACTCATGTCTATCACCCCCCACCCCCCAGCAGGGCAGGGGCAGCCTCCACCAGGCCCCCACTCATGTCTCCCACCACCCCCACCCCCCAGCCACCAGGGGCAGCCTCCACCAGGCCCCCACTCATGACCAACTCATGTCTCCCTGCATCCCCACCCCCCAGCAGTGCAGGGGCAGTCTCCACCAGGCCCCCACTCATGTCTCCCACCACCCCCACCCCCAGCAGTGCAGGGGCAGCCTCCACCAGGCCCCCACTCATGTCTCCCTGCACCCCCACCCCTCAGCAGTGCAGGGGCAGCCTCCACCAGGCCCCCACCCATGTCTCACATCACCCCCAGCAGTACAGGGGCAGCCTCCACCAGGCCCCCACTCATGTCTCCCACCACCCCCACCCCCCAGCAGTGAAGGGGCAGCTTCCACCAGGCCCCCACTCATGTCTCCCACCACCCCCACCCCCCCAGCAGTGCAGGGGCAGCCTCCACCAGGCCCCCATTCATGTCTCCCACCACCCCCACCCCCCAGCAGTGCAGGGGCAGCCTCCACCAGGCCCCCACTCATGTCTACCACCCCCCCACCCCCCAGCAGTGCAGGGGCAGCCTCCACCAGGCCCCCACTCATGTCTCCCCCACCCCCCAGCCACCAGGGGCAGCCTCCACCAGGCCCCCACTCATGTCCAACTCATGTCTCCCTGCACCCCCACCCCCCAGCAGTGCAGGGGCAGCCTCCACCAGGCCCCCACCCATGTCTCCCATCACCCCCACCCCCCAGCATTGCAGGGGCAGCCTCCACCAGGCCCCCACCCATGTCTCCCATCACCCCCACCCCCCAGCAGTGCAGGGGCAGCCTCCACCAGGCCCACACTCATGTCCCCCAGCCAACATGTCAACACAATCTAGATCCCTGGCCCTTATGGTCAGCCTCCAAATGCCAAACACCCACCTGAGTATTGCATCCACCCACTTAGAAATGGCAAAAACATGATATAACCACAATTGCAAGTTTGGAAATGAACACATGTCCCTCACATACACCCAATGGGTGTCAGTGAATGTCAAAACCCATATCATGATATGCATGAAACCAATGAGATGATACTACACATTGAAGTTTGAAGAAAAATATGTATTAAATGCAGCATAAATTGAACCAAAAATAAAAAAAACAATAATGGAAATGATTTTAAAAAAACAAGCAGGTACGTGAAATAATGCAAAACCACAAACCATAATGCAAACGAAAGGTGTCCAAAGTCACAGTCCACAAAAGTAAATCCAATGGAAAATTAAAATCGAAAACCATTGCTCCATGGGGAAATCATAAAAAAAAATGAAAATCCAGAAGTCAACTATATACAGATAAACAATCCAGGGTCCATGATCCCAAAAGAAGAAATGAAACAGGTGGGTTTTGGTGTGCACCCTGTCCTCGGACCTCCTGGGTGGCCTCCCCCACCCCCCCGGGCCCATTAATGGCCATTTTTTATTTTTTTATTTTTATTTTTATTTTATTTTTATTTTTTTGGGACAGTGTGTTGCCTTGTGTGGCTCCCGTGGGCATACGCTGCATTGTGGCTGGGCACATGCAGGCTTGTCATGAATTTGGTTCAGATGCTTGGGTTTTTGTGACACACACCCCTCCTGCTTCCCGTTTCCCTGGGCTTGCAAAGGGTGTGCCCAAGTGACATTGACGTAAATGGTGACATTTGTCACCACCTCCACCTCACTTACCTGTCGGAGGGGGCGCAGTTATGGGTTCCGACGCGCCCCATCCTGGCGCTGTTATCCCCGATACCGGTTGGGGGGTCCGCGGTTATCCGCGACACCCGGCGCTTCCGGGGTTTCTGTGTCCCGGGGCCTGCGCATGCGCGGAAGACCGCGTCTTGGTCTTCGCGCATGCGCAGTCCTCGAGGCGCTTGGGAAGCCACAAGCTTGCTTCCCAAGCCTCGTTTCGGACGCGGCAGCACTCGGGGATAACACGGCTTGCGTTCCAAGCCTCCCGAGTGCTGCCGGTCTTATTTAAGGCGCATGATCCTGAAGCTCACCGCGTCTCAATGCGGTTTGTTTCACGGATCGTGTCTTCGCTCCTGAAGCCTCGTTGCTTCGGCTCCAGTCCTTGCCAGCTCCAGCTTGCTCTCCTGTCCTCGCCTGCTCCAGCCTGCCCTTCGGTCCTCACCTGCTCCAGCCTGCCCTTCAGTCCTTGCCTGCTCCAGCCTGCCCTTCAGTCCTTGCCTGCTCCAGCCTGCCCTTCAGTCCTCACCTGCTCCAGCCTGCTCTTCAGTCCTTGCCTGCTCCAGCCTGCCCTTCAGTCCTTGCCTGCTCCAGCCTGCCCTTCAGTCCTCACCTGCTCCAGCCTGCCCTTCAGTCCTTGCCTGCTCCAGCCTTCTCCAGCCTTGTTCTACTGTTGTGCCCGCTACGGTCTTGCTCTTCTACCTTGCCTTCCAAGACCTGCCTGCCTCCTCCAGTCTTTTTGCATCCTCTGGAAACACCACAGCATTCCGTCCGCAATTCTATCTTCCTACACTGCTCCAACACTGCAAGAACCAGGAAGGTGCACTTTTGTGGCGTTGGGAGCTGGTCCACCTCTAACCCTGTTGACTCTAGGGGAAGGGGTGTGCTGGTTTCTCGCGTTTCATATTCTTCAATCACCTGTCGGACAGCCTGGCGACCTCACCAAGAACAACTACCGGAAGCCCAGGTACTCAGCGCCCAAGAGACGCCATCTTTAACAGATTGAGACGCCTACCTTCCGACTTCAAGATGGACGAGGCTCAAGATCTCCGGGAAGAGATGCGTGTTCTTCGGGCTGAAATGACAGCACTCCGTCAAGAGAACATTGGTCTAAGACAGTTGGTGTCACAAGCGTCTGGGGTAGCGTCCCAAGGAGAAGGGGCTATGTCCCAGACTACGCCCATCAAGTTCGACGGCGACCCGAGATGAGTGGCAGAGTTTTGCAACCATTGCAGAATACATTTCCTGTTCAGAGCCTCTCATTTCAATTCCGATAAAGCCAAGATAGGATATATCCTGGGGAATCTGACTGGAAACGCCCTGGCCTGGGCCGCTCCATTAGTGTCTGCCAACAGCCCCATACTCAATGACTTTGCAGCTTTTGAAAAGGCATTTCTGGAGGTCTTTCAGTCACCAAATCTAGCCTCCGCAGCTCAGAATCAGTTGATGGAACTAAAACAGGGTGTTATGGATATTATAGCTTACGTCGGCCGTTTCCGTCAGTTGGCAACTGACTCCCAGTGGCCTGAGATAACTCAAAAGACTTTGTTCCGAAGAGGTCTAAGAGAGGAGTACAAAGATGAATTGCTACACATCCCTGAACCTGATACCTTGCAACAATTAATTGAACAAGTGTTGCGAATAGACCATAGATTGGCGGAACGGAAGGGTGAGAGACGACGAGCTGAACGGCTGTTCACAAGACCACCCAACGTTCAAACTGGAAATTCCGGACTTTCGGATTCCGGCCCCGAACCCATGCAGTTGGGAGCCGTTAGGGGTCCGCTCTCGGAAGCTGAACGGAAACGTAGACGGAATCTAAGACTTTGCCTATACTGTGGGGCTGCTGGGCATTTCTTGGGTACTTGTCCTTTACGCCCACAAAGAAAGCCGGAAAACTAGTTGGCCTGTCGTCAGTTGGAAGGGCAACGACAGGTCCAGATTCGTATTCAGTCCTTTCCAGTTCCGCCTTTTCATTCCAGCCCATGCAACCGGCTGTTTTACTGGTGGTGAGGATCAAGTTGTCATGGTTAAACAAGAAGACAGAGGTGCTGGGCTTACTAGATTGTGGAGCATCTGGGAACTATATAGACGAGACATTTGCAATTAGCCAAGGAATACCCTTGTTACCCCGGAGAAGTGTCTTGCCAGTCGAGGTCATCGATGGAACCCCTTTATCTTCCGGTCCAATCCGTCAACAAACCATGTGTCTTCATATGCAGATTAAAGAACATGGGGAAGAGATCGCCCTGGATGTTATCAAATCACCCTCTTATCCCGTGGTCTTGGGTTTACCTTGGCTTCTTCACCATAATCCTACCATCAATTGGGGAGCTCGCCTTTTGAATTTCACCTCCGCTCTCTGTCTCCAGGATTGCTGTTTGGCCGGTGTGTCAGGAAAAGAGATTTCAAACATACCCCTCACGAGGGGTACTGGCTCTCCTGAACTTTGTGCTCTGTTGTCTGTCCCTCAGGAATATGCCTAATTCCAGCCAGTATTTTCTGAACCCGAAGACATACCACTGCCACCTCATCGAACATTTGACTGTACTATCGAAATGGTACCTGGTTCAGTAATACCTCATGGGAAGGTATACGCCTTGTCCCTTACTGAGAAGGCAGTTCTTCAAGAATACTTGTCAGACTGTATTAGGAAGGGTTATATCACTCCCTCGAAATCACCAGCTGGATTCCCGCTATTCTTTGTGAAGAAGAAGGAAGGAACCTTACGACCCTGTATTGACTACCGTCAATTGAATGACATTACAAGAAAAGATAGGTATCCATTGCCACTGATTCGAAGCATCATGGAGTCCCTTCGAACTGCCCAGGTGTTTACTAAGTTGGATCTACGAGGCGCTTATCATTTAATACGAATCAAAGAGGGAGACGAATGGAAGACGGCCTTTAAGACTCCTTTTGGGCATTACGAATACCGGGTAATGCCATTCGGTTTGTGTAATGCCCCGGCTGTCTTTCAGCGTTTTATGGATAGCGTTTTTTGTGATCTAATCGGGATATCAGTTTGGGTGTACCTCGATGATATCCTCATTTTTTCTGTCTCCCTGGAGCAACATGTAGAACACGTTCGAGAGGTACTTCGACGTTTGTCCCAGAACCACCTGTACGTTAAGGTTGAGAAGTGTTCTTTTCACCAGAAAAAGATGGAATTCCTGGGCTATGTGATCAGTGGCACTGGAATATTCATGGATCCGGCCAAGGTACAAGCCATTCAAGTTTGGACTCAACCTTCTGATATAAAGTCCCTACAACGATTTTTGGGGTTTGCTCATTTTTATCGGCAATTTATACCCCATTTTTCTCAACTCACGGCTCCCTTAACTCAACTAACTAGCAGTAAAACTCCCTTTTTCTGGAATACACAAGCAACCGAGGCTTTCAACGTCTTGAAACAAGCCTTTAGTACTGCTCCAATTTTGCGTCATCCTAATGACGAAGTGCCATACATAGTAGAAGCCGACGCGTCCGATCTAGCCGTGGGTGCAGTCCTTTTACAAATGGAACCAGAAACCGGTGTGGAACTCCCTGTGGCATACTTTTCCCGCAAGCTCACGCCTAGCGAACAAAATTATGCAGTAATCGAGAAAGAACTCTTGGCAATAAAAACTGCATTCGAAGAGTGGAGACATCATCTCTTAGGAGGCCGGCATTCTGTGGAAGTACGTACAGACCACCGAAATTTGCAGTACTTAAAGTCTCTTCAGTGCCGTACCTCTCGCCAAGCCCGATGGGCCTTTTTTTTCTCCCACTATGACTTCCATATCACATACATCCCCAGTGCTCGCAATTTAAAGGCCGACGCCTTGTCCCGATCCTTGGAGGTAGAAGCAAGAAAGCAGTACAGGGAGGAGCCAATTATATCTCCAAGGCATTTCATATACACCTTATCACCCTATCTCCAGAAGATTCTACAAGACACTATTACCGATCCTGATCGGGAAGGCCTCATGAGGAATCCTCAGGTTACTGAAGAGAATGGACTACTTTTCTTCCGGAACAGGCTATATGTTCCCACAACTTCTCTTCGAGCTCTTGTGCTTCAGGGGTTTCACGACTCCCGAGTTGGTGGCCATCGTGGTATCGGAGCAACTCGAGAAATAATATCCAGACAGTTCTGGTGGCCAGGTTGGGCCCATGATGTTGAACGTTACGTAAAGAGTTGTCCTGTGTGTGCCCAGGTGAAGATTCCTAGGAAGAGGCCCCTAGGGTTGCTTCATCCCACCGAGATTCCTCCTTACCCTTGGCACACCATGGCAGTTGATTTCATCGTAGAACTCCCTCCGTCTGAAGAATATACCTGCATTATGGTTGTTGTGGACTGCTTTTCCAAAGCAGCACATTTTGTTCCGTTCCTTAAAATACCAACCGCTACTCAGATGGCATCGGCATTTCTTCTGGAGATATACAGGTTACACGGACTGCCGCAAAAGATCATATCCGACCGAGGGTCTCAATTCCTGTCATCTTTCTGGCGTCAATTGTGCAGTCATCTCGGCATCCATCGTGCACTCAGTTCTGGTTATCATCCTCATACCAACGGCCAGACTGAGAGGACTAACCAGACTCTGGAACAATATCTTCGCTGTTTTGCCAATGCCACTCAATCCAACTGGAAGTCCCATCTGGTTTTTGCTGAGGTCTCCTATAACAACACTGTTCATTCAGCTACGGGCACGAGTCCGTTTTTCTGTTTGTCTGGTTTACATCCTAAATTGGTGCCCTTTTGTCCTGTACCATCTAGTACGGTTCCCTCCGCTGATTGGCTCATCACTTCCATTCAGGATCAACACTCCTTGGCTCACAGTACTTTGGCGGAGGTGCAGGCACGGATGAAGCTACAGGCTGATAAGGGAAGGACACCTGAACCTGTTTTCCAGGTTGGGGATCTAGTTTGGTTGTCCTCCAAACATCTCCCCATTCGTAATTTACCCACCAAATTGGCTCCCCGATACTTTGGCCCTTTCAGGATCACTAAACGCCTGTCTTCTGTGGCTTTCCGTTTGCAATTGCCTCAAACTTGGCGGGTGCATCCGGTTTTTCACGTCTCCCTGTTGAAGCCATATGTGGTGGACACGTTTGGCCGTTCTGCCCCTCGTCCCGCACATGTTGTTGTCCAGGGGTCTCCCGAATTCGAGGTACAGGAAATTTGCGATTCTCGCATCAGGCGAGGGGTACTCCAGTATTTGGTGGACTGGAAGGGCTACCCAGCCTGTGATAGAACTTGGGAACCACGCAGTTATGTGCATGCCCCCCGCTTGATTTGTGATTTCTATCGCCGCTTTCCGTGGAAACCTGGGGCTCCTGGGCTTTCTGGGAGGGGGCATAGTGTCACCACCTCCACCTCACTTACCTGTCGGAGGGGGCGCGGTTATGGGTTCCGACGCGCCCCATCCTGGCGCTGTTATCCCCGATACCGGTTGGGGGGTCCGCGGTTATCCGCGACACCCGGCGCTTCCGGGGTTTCTGTGTCCCGGGGCCTGCGCATGCGCGGAAGACCGCGTCTTGGTCTTCGCGCATGCGCAGTCCTCGAGGCGCTTGGGAAGCCACAAGCTTGCTTCCCAAGCCTCGTTTCGGACGCGGCAGCACTCGGGGATAACACGGCTTGCGTTCCAAGCCTCCCGAGTGCTGCCGGTCTTATTTAAGGCGCATGATCCTGAAGCTCACCGCGTCTCAATGCGGTTTGTTTCACGGATCGTGTCTTCGCTCCTGAAGCCTCGTTGCTTCGGCTCCAGTCCTTGCCAGCTCCAGCTTGCTCTCCTGTCCTCGCCTGCTCCAGCCTGCCCTTCGGTCCTCACCTGCTCCAGCCTGCCCTTCAGTCCTTGCCTGCTCCAGCCTGCCCTTCAGTCCTTGCCTGCTCCAGCCTGCCCTTCAGTCCTCACCTGCTCCAGCCTGCTCTTCAGTCCTTGCCTTCTCCAGCCTGCCCTTCAGTCCTTGCCTGCTCCAGCCTGCCCTTCAGTCCTCACCTGCTCCAGCCTGCCCTTCAGTCCTTGCCTGCTCCAGCCTTCTCCAGCCTTGTTCTACTGTTGTGCCCGCTACGGTCTTGCTCTTCTACCTTGCCTTCCAAGACCTGCCTGCCTCCTCCAGTCTTTTTGCATCCTCTGGAAACACCACAGCATTCCGTCCGCAATTCTATCTTCCTACACTGCTCCAACACTGCAAGAACCAGGAAGGTGCACTTTTGTGGCGTTGGGAGCTGGTCCACCTCTAACCCTGTTGACTCTAGGGGAAGGGGTGTGCTGGTTTCTCGCGTTTCATATTCTTCAATCACCTGTCGGACAGCCTGGCGACCTCACCAAGAACAACTACCGGAAGCCCAGGTACTCAGCGCCCAAGAGACGCCATCTTTAACAACATTGGACTCCCATTCGATGTGTGGGCAGTCTGTAGTCAATACTGTGTATACATTCATAGTGCATATTGTTGTTGTATTGTACACTGCATGGTGTATTGATATGTCCCTCTGCATCCATCTCATCCTCCTAATTTGCAGGTCCATTCCTCATGTCTTCACAATGCGGTCCACCTTGGAACTGGAGTCCATGTTGTAAGCAGTGCACCTACACTCTTGAGTGGCGCTAACACTGTATACTTGGAAGTGTTCGGAGGGTTGGCATCATCAGGTAGTGAGGCTAGCAAATTTTTAAGTCTATAATGTCATGTTTAAGGTAAGTTGGAGGTTGTGTAGGTAATTGGTATTCTTGGAAAGTATTTGGTAATGTGTGTTGTAGGTCCTGCATTACTGTGAGCATTTCATGTGTGGTCATGTTTCTATTAGGGACACTGTAGCTGGTGACACTTGGGGCATGTTGTGGGGATTCATTTGTTTCCTCTCACATTGCATGACATGCCATGGTGTGTTGTGTGGCCGTGACGGGGAGGGGTTGGGTGGACATGGCACTGTTTTCATGTAGTATTTTGCGAGTGGGTATTCATTTCTGCAGAATGGAAGTGTGTCTTTTGATGACACTGCATTGGTGGTGTTTGTGTAGGTAGGGATGCACACATTGTGACACTTCCACATGAACAATCTCAGGCTGCTATGGTTCTGACAGTTGACTGTCCCTTTGTTCGTCTTAATTGTCAGGTCGAGTCATCATTGCTTATCAGATGGTATGTGCCAGGGCTGTGTGCACTCCACTGGGGTGTGATTTCTATGTGAAGTAATTAGCCACCAGCTGCGTACGGGCTGCCTCACCCCGTGCCTTCTCCCCTCCCATGTGCAGCGGGCGTGCATGTGGTTGGGGATGTGGGGGCACCACCATGTCCACAGGCAGGCCTCGGCGTGTTGCAACATTGTGCAGGACACATGCTGCCACTATGATCCTGCACACTACTGGGGGCGCATATAACAGCTGCCCGCCAGAACGGTCAAGGGAGCGAAAGCGTGACTTGAGCACTCCGAATGTGCGCTCCACTATGCCCCGGGTTGCAATATGGGCTGTGTTGTATCTTACCTCTGGAGGCGTGATGGGGTTCCGAATTGGCGTCATCATGTGGGTGCTCAGAGGGTAGGCACTGTCCCCTAGTGAGGAGGTGATGGGTATCATTAGTGGGGTAGTGACATAACTCTGCATCTGACATGCATGCATGTGCAGTGGCATTCATACTCACCAAGCAGCCATGTATCGCCATGCCGCCCAGCTTCTAGGTCCCGGCTTAGGGTAGACATTCAGTAAATGAAGCTGTCGTGGGTGGACCCTGGATAGTTGGCATATACTGAGTTGATGATTCCCTTGACATTACATACTACCTGCACGTTGATGGAATGCCAGTGCTTGCGGTTCCTATAGATGTGCTTAGATGCCCTGGGGGGACGTAGTGCCACATGGGTGCAGTCAATGGCACCTAGCACTTTTGGGAATTGTGCCACACCGTAGAAATCGAGGGCGGCAGCCTGCCTTTCTGCGGGTGTCCTGGGCAGGTATATGTGCCTACGGACTGATGAGCGTGCAGTGATGATGTTCAAGACCTGGTGTAGGCAGCGTGACTGCGTGGCCTGTGACACCCCACCCACTATGGCACTTGTCCGCTGAAATGATCCTGTGGCCAAGAAGTGCAGTACATTGAGGACCTTCTCCAGGGGGCTAAGTGCTTGGGAGCACAGGGTGGGTGATGTGAGGTCATCCTCCCACTCACTGACCAGGTCCAGTATTATGTGTGGTGGAAACCTGTACCTCCCATACACCTGTCATCAGGCATTCCAAAAAGGCTGTTTCTGGGAGTGAAAATTCGGGCCCTCACTATCCTCCTCCTCCTCCTTTGGTAACCCACGGCCACTGCTGCTAGGAACGGAATATTCATCCTGGCGTCTGAGCTTGTTTGTTGTTTGCGCGCACTTTTATGCTGTGCGGGTCGACGTACGCCTGCTTCATGCTGGCGTACGTGTTTCAGGATTGGACCATTTATTTTTTGGCGCGTCGTAGGCGAACGTGTGAATCTTCCCGGCCACCCCAGGAATACACGTAGTACGCTCTCCCAGGTCCAGTCGCGAGTAAATATTCCCGCCCACCCCTGGAATACACGTACCCCACTCTCACAGGCCCAGTCGCGTGTGGAAGTTCACGCGCACCCCGAAATACACGTACCCAGGCCAATCACATGTGGAACTACCCGCGCACCCCGAAACACACATAGCCAGGCTAATCGCGTGTGGAACTTCCCGCGCACCCCGTAGTACGTGTACCCAGGCAAATCGCATGGCTGGGGGGTGGGGGAGCAGGGGGACATGTGTGGGGGCCTGGTGGAGGCTGCCCCTGCACTGCTGAGGGGTGGGGGTGCAGGGAGACATGAGTGGGGGCCTGGTGGAGGCTGCCCCTGGTGGCTGGGGGGTGGGGGTGGTGGGAGACATGAGTGGGGGCCTGGTGGAGGCTGCCCCTGCACTGCTGGCGGGAGGGGGTGCAGGGGGACATGAGTGGGGGCCTGGTGTAGGCTGCCCCTGCACTGCTGCGGGGTGGGGGTGCAGGGAGGCATGAGTGGGGGCCTGGTGGAAGCTGCCCCTGGTGGATGGGGGTGGGGGTGGTGGGAGACATGAGTGGGAGCTTGGTGGAGGCTGCCCCTGCACTGCTGGGGGGTGGGGGTGGTGGGAGACATAAGTGCGGGCCTGGTGGCGGCTGCCCCTGCACTGCTGGGGGGTGGGGGTGCAGGGGGACATGAGTGGGGGCCTGGTGTAGGCTGCCCCTGCACTGCTGGGGGGTGGGGGTGCAGGGAGACATGAGTGGAGGCCTGGTGGAGGCTGCCCCTGGGGGCTGGGGGGTGGGGGTGGGGGGAGACATGAGTGGGGGCCTGGTGGAGGCTGCCCCTGCACTGCTGGGGGCTGGGGCTAGTGGGAGACATGAGTGGGGGCCTGGTGGAGGCTGCCCCTGCACTGCTGGGGGGTGGCGGTGCAGGGGGACATGAGTGGGGGCCTGGTGTAGGCTGCCCCTGCACTGCTGGGCGGTGGGGGTGCAGGGAGACATGAGTGGGGGCCTGGTGGAGGCTGCCCCTGGTGGCTGGGGGGTGGGGGTGGTGGGAGACATGAGTGGGGGCCTGGTGGAGGGTGCCCCTGCACTGCTGGGGGGTGGGGGTGGTGGGAGACATAAGTGGGGGCCTGGTGGAGGCTTCCCCTGGTGGCTGGGGGGGTGGGGGTGCAGGGAGACATGAGTGGGGGCCTGGTGGAGGCTGCCCCTGCACTGCTGGGGGGTGGGGGTGGTGGGAGACATGAGTGGGGGCCTGGTGGAGGCTGCCCCTGGTGGCTGGGGGGTGGGGGTGCAGGTAGACATGAGTGGGGGCCTGGTGGAGGCTGCCCCTGCACTGCTTGGGGGTGGGGGTGCAGGCGGACATGTGTGGGAGCCTGGTGGAGGCTGCCCCTGGTGCCTGGGGGGTGGAGGTGGTGGTGGACATGAATGGGGGCCTGGTGGAGGCTGCCCCTGGTGCCTGGGGGTGGTGGGAGACATGAGTGGGGGCCTGGTGGAGGCTGCCCCTGCACTGCTGGGGGGCGGGGGTGCAGGGGGACATGAGTGGGGGCCTGGTGTAGGCTGCCCCTGCACTGCTGGGGGTGGGGGTGCAGGGAGACATGAGTGGGGGCCTGGTGGAGGCTGCCCCTGGTGGCTGGGGGGTGGGGGTGGTGGGAGACATGAGTGGGGGCCTGGTGGAGGCTGCCCCTGGTGGCTGGGAGGTGGGGGTGGTGGGAGACATGAGGGGGGCCTGGTGGAGGCTGCCCCTGGTGGCTGGGGGGTGGGGGTGTAGGGAGACATGAGTGGGGGCCTGGTGGAGGCTGCCCCTGCACTGCTGGGGGGTGGGGGTGGTGAGAGACGTGAGGGGGAGGCCTGGTGGAGGCTGCCCCTGGTGGCTGGGGGGTGGGGGTGCAGGGAGACATGTATGGGGGCCTGGTGGAGGCTGCCCCTGCACTGCTCGGGGGTGGGGGTGGTGGGAGACATGAGTGGGGGCCTGGTGGAGGCTGCCCCTGGTGGCTGGGGGGTGGGGTGCAGGGGGACATGAGTGGGGGCCTGGTGGAGGCTGCCCCTGCACTGCTGGGGGTGGGGGTACAGGGGGACATGAGTGGGGGCCTGGTGTAGGCTGCCCCTGCACTGCTGGGGGGTGGGGGTGCAGGGAGACATGAGTGGGGGCCTGGTGGAGGCTGCCCCTTGTGGCTGGGGGGTGGGGGTGGTGGGAGGCATGAGTGGGGGCCTGGTGGAAGCTGCCCCTGGTGGCTGTGAGGTGGGGGGGGTGGGAGGCATGAGTGGGGGCCTGGTGGAGGCTGCCCCTGGTGGCTGGGGGGTGGTGGGAGACATGAGTGGGGGCCTGGTGGAGGGTGCCCCTGTTGGCTGGGGGGTGGGGGTGCAGGGAGACATGAGTGGGGGCCTGGTGGAGGCTGCCCCTGGTGGCTGGGGGGTGGGGTGGTGGGAGAAATTAGTGGGGGCCTGGTGGAGGCTGCCCCTGCACTGCTGGACGGTGGGGGTGGTGGGAGACCTGAGTGGGGGCCTGGTGGAGGCTGCCCCTGCACTGCTGGGTGGTGGGGGTGGTGGGAGACATGAGTGGGGGCCTGGTGGAGGCTGCCCCTGCACTGCTGGGTGGTGGGGGTGGTGGGAGACATAAGTGGGGGCCTGGTGGGGGGTGCCCCTGCACTGCTGGGGGGTGGGGTGTTGGTAGACATGTTTGGGGGCCTGGTGGAGGCTGCTCCTGGTGGCTGGGGGGGTGGGGGTGGTGGGAGACATGAGTGGGGGCCTGGTGGAGGCTTCCCCTGCTCTGCTGGTGGCTGGGGGTACAGGGAAACATGAGTGGGGGCCTGGTGGAGGCTGCCCCTGGTGGCTGGGGGTGGTGGGAGACATGAGTGGGGGCCTGGTGGAGGCTGCCCCTGCACTGCTGAGGGGTGGGGGTGCAGGGGGACATGAGTGGGGGCCTGGTATAGGCTGCCCCTGCACTGCTGGGGGGTGGGGGTGCAGGGAGACATGAGTGGGGGCCTGGTGGAGGCTGCCCCTGCACTGCTTGGGGGTGGGGGTGGTGGGAGACATATGTGGGGGCCTGGTGGAGGCTGCCCCTGGTGGCTGGGGGGTGGGGGTGGTGGGAGACATGAGTGGGGGCCTGGTGGAGGCTGCGCCTGGTGGCTGGGGGGTGGGGGTGGTGGTGGACATGAGTGGGGGCCTGGTGGAGGGTGCCCCTGCACTGCTGCGTGGTGCGGGTGGTGGTAGACATGGGTGGGGGCCTGGTGGAGGCTGCCCCTGGTGGCTGGGGGGTGGTGGGAGACATGAGTGGGGGCCTGGTGGAGGCTGCCCCTGGTGGCTGGGGGATGGGGGTGGTGGGAGACATGAGTGGGGGCATGGTGGAGGCTGCCCCTGGTGGCTGGGGGGTGGGGGTGGTGGGAGACATGAGTGGGGGCCTGGTGGAGGGTGCCCCTGGTGGTTGGGGGGTGGGGGTGCAGGGAGACATGAGTGGGGGCCTGGTGGAGGGTGCCCCTGATGGCTGGGGGGTGGGGGTGCAGGGGGACATGTGTGGGGGCCTGGTGGAGGCTGCCCCTGGTGGCTGGGGGGTGGTGGTAGACATGTGTGGGGGCCTGGTGGAGGCTGCCCCTGGTGGCTGGGGGGTGGGGGTGGTGGTGGACATGAGTGGGGGCCTGGTGGAGGGTGCCCCTGCACTGCTGGGGGGTGGGGGTGGTGGTAGACATGGGTGGGGGCTTGGTGGAGGCTGCCCCTGGTGGCTGGGTGGTGGGGGTGCAGGGAGACATGAGTGGGGGCCTGGTGGAGGCTGCCCCTGGTGGCTGGGGGTGGGGGTGGTGGGAGACATGAGTGGGGGCCTGGTGGAGGCTGCCCCTGCACTGCTGGGGGGTGGGGTGCTTGGGGACATGAGTGGGGGCCTGGTGTAGGCTGCCCCTGCACTGCTGGGGGGTGGGGGTGGTGGGAGACATGAGTGGGGGCCTGGTGGAGGCTGCCCCTGGTGGCTGGGGGGTGGGGGCGGTGGTGGACATGAGTGGGGGCCTGGTGGAGGGTGCCCCTGCACTGCTGGGGGTGGGGGTGGTGGTAGACATGGGTGGGGGCCTGGTGGAGGCTGCCCCTGGTGGCTGGGGGGTGGGGGTGCAGGGATACATGAGTGGGGGCCTGGTGGAGGCTGCCCCTTGTGGCTGGGGGGTGGGGGTGGTGGGAGACATGAGTGGGGGCCTAGTGGAGGCTGCCCCTGCACTGCTGGGGGGTGGGGTGCAGGGGGACATGAGTGGGGGCCTGGTGGAGGGTGCCCCTGCACTGCTGGGGGGTGGGGGAGGGGTGTGGTAGACATGTGTGGGGGCCTGGTGGAGGGTACTCCTGCACTGCTGGGGGGTGGGGGTGCTGGGAGACATGTGTTGGTGATCAGTAGTGCAAGGTCACATGTGGGTTGGCTGGTGGCCATGGCCATGGTGGATGGATGCCTGTGGGACATGAGCAGGGGTGAAGGGTAGTCCCCTGTGGTGTGGGCTGCCTGCAGGGGCTGTGGAGGTTGTAGAGGGAACACCTGGGAGGACCCACATGGCCAAATCACGTGTAGCATTCCCCGGCACCACCGAAATGCATGTACCCTGCTGAAATCGCGTGTGAATCTTCCCGCGCACCTCGGAATACACGTACCCAGGCCAATCGCATGTGGAACTTCCCGCGCACCCGAAGTACACGTACCCAGGACAATTGCGTGTGGAACTTCACGTGCATCCTGAAGTACACGTACCCAGGACAATCGCGTGTGGAACTTCCCGCGCACCCCGGAGTACACGTACCCAGGCCAATCGCGTGTGGAACTTCCCGTGCACCCCGTAGTAAACGTACCAAGGCTAATCGCGTGTGGAACTTCCCGCGCACCCCGAAGTACACGTAGCCAGGCCAATCGTGTGTGGAACTTCCCGCGCACTCAGGAACACATGCACATGCTATTTTTCACACAGCGGGTGTCCATGTTTGTCGGTACCCCTTTGCACCTCATTTGTCCCAGAGGGCCACTGTATGGCCCATTCATCATGGCTGTATATGGGTGCTTTTGTTAGCGCACATTTTGGCGCACATTTTTTTCAGTCGCAGGGGCGCTACCGCCTGCTTTCTTGTGGCGTACTTGTTTAGCCTTGTGCGCGTCTTTGATCGTGCGCTGGTTTGCCCTATTTGATTCCATGAATACGGGTTGTAGGCGAGCGTGTGGGCGTTCCGCGCACTTGCCTCCTGTACTTCCCCTGTGACGCCCATATTTTCACACGTTGTTCCCCATTCCGAGTGTTACGCCCCGTGTTCCGCCTACTTTTGTGATGTGCGCCGCGCTATCTGCGATTTCGCAGTGGCCGTGGCGCACACTGTTGGATGACCTGTGCGCCGGCGTGCGTGGCGCACATTTTTAGCGCATATCCAATGTTTTTCTCGCGCACGGACTTCCATGAATCGATGTGCGCTGGTTTGCCTGCGATTTTCGCACTTGCACTGCGATTTTCGCACTTTTACTGCGATTCGCACGTTTTGGCACCTCTGCGTGGGAATTTTCGGCGCACATTATTTCCATTAATCGACCCCTAAGTTGTTTTTGCGCGGACAAATCACAGCTCTGCCCCAGTGCTCTCCTGTCAGTCTTGTGTCAACAAGCAAATAAAGAAATCCTCTGGAGACTGGCAAACACAATGTTGACACAAAAAATCTGTGCTGGGATGAAACCTGGGGCTGGGTGAAGGAGGAGGGACATAATGCGGTGCTAGAATTGGATTGACAGGAGTATTCAGGAAATCTGGATGGGTCTCAGAGTGTCATGTTAGAGTCAGGCAAAGTCAGGCTCAATGAAGGCACAACAGAATGGAATCAGTAAACCGAACTACTGTTGTATCATTGCATAAAAGCAAAAACTCACACTACATGATTATTTTGGCCAAATGTGCATTGCTAGCTTCCAGCCAAAACTAAGTGAGAAAATCTTAACAGTTTGTGATCCAGGTGAGAGGAATAATTAGAATAGTATGCTGCTCTGTATGATCAATGTTATGGAATGGTGCTGAGACAGCGCTCAAACTAAAGTTATTTATACTAAAAATATTATAAATGACAAGTGTACCCTTTGTATAATGTGGAAAATGTATAAGTTTTGAGTCTTCAAATGTTTCCTTGCATGTTTGCGAACAAAGAAATGTGGGTGTACAGAAAATAAGACAATATTCACAATTCAGTGATTTATTCACTTTTATGGCGAATTAATTATTCCAAAGATTTGGAAAAAAATGGATGATGGTGAAGCGTTTCATAGCTAACAGAGGGAGTCAAAATAACTAGAGATGGCTGGAAATCTACTGTGTCAGCATCACACCAAGCTTAATGTACAGTCTATCAGTGCTATCATACAGACACCCAAGCTGGCGCAATAAGATTGAAGGGAAAATCCTAAGTTCATTAATAAAACCACCCTTCTTCTGTTCCTGCTGAAGCGTTAAGAATGGAATTTGGGATTTTTTCTCGCATTTCAATGTGGTATTTACAACATACAATGCTTTACCTCAAGTTAGCTTTATCAAAACTAACTTCAAACAAATTGTTGAGTATAATAGGTAAGAAATCTTTGACAGGTGACAATAATTCTTATATTTTTGAATTAGAGCCGACTACAATTCAAGTTGAAGAAACTGGATACAGTAAATAATATTTATAAATGATCTCTGAAAAAGAGACATAATGAATACTCCCACCAGAGTTTTACACTAAATACCCCCCAAACATGCCTAACCAAACTTTGCTCCATTGACTTAAAGTACTTTATTTTAACTTTGCGCCTAAATATTCTTCCTACAATGGAGTATATTGGGGCTTGTGCAGAAATCACATTAGAAGAGCGAGTATGTTGTCTTTGCAGGAACAAAATAGAAACAAGTCGTCTTATATTATGCGACTGAAACTCACTAAAAATTCAATATGTTCAGGGTTATGGGAACATTGTCGAGCAAATTGAGCAGATTGAAACAGATCAATTCTGGAGCACACTTTTTGGGGCTCATTCATCATAATTACTGTGGCTTCGTACAACATTTGGAAGGAAGCTCTACAGTTATTTGACACTTTTTCAGTGCTCGCATGTTATGAATTGTAAACTGTTTAATCTATTTTTAAACTCATCTATGCAGAACATTTATTTTGAGATGTATTTTAAATATAGCTTTTTAATGGTATTTCAAAAAGGGCTTAAGGTTTGTATAAAGAGAAAGAGAACAAATAAAAACATTGGACACTAGCCTACATTGGCACAGCCAGTGTGGACATATTTTCTTACAGTGGCATAGAATTTTTACTGCCATTTTAGGTAAAGCCAATATGATGAGCGTTCTTATGTGGAGATACAGGCCTACATTGGTGCAGCCAGTGTTGACAGTGGAAGACCATTTCTATGGAATTAACTGGCCTACATTGGAAAAGACATCCTGAACATTCTTTGCAAAATGCTCCTTTGAACTATTGGTGACGTGGAGTCTGTGCGATTTTTTCACTTATTACGTTAGCAATCTGACTTTAAACTGTGTGACACATTTTTCCCAGAAAGTGTGCTGTAAAACGCTCCTGAACTCCCCTTGGTTGGTTGGGTGTGGCTTACTTTGCTTGTTCAATTGATCACATTCATGGGAAATGTTTACACCCCTTCAATTAATAAATTACCCACCACCAGTACCCTTGCTATATGTTATATGTCAGCCAATAAGAACGAGAAACAAAAGATCCACATACATATGCAGATCCACTAAGTACAGTGGATCCACCCAGCAATACACCATTGTAAGATGGCACTCCTTATGCAGAGACACTTAGTCCCTCTTCGACCCAGCAGCAACTTCCCTGCCGGCACACATACACGCAGGTCTGTATAGTAACCAGACACAACCCTGCTGAAAGCGAACGCGAACGACGCGAGAGAAAATCAGAACACTGCAGCTTCACACGCGGTAAGAATAGGAATTATAGATACATCATGGAGCAGCATTATAGCAATAAAAAAAAAGAATATATCTACACACATTTACATTTCAGATCTGATGCAAAGCGAGTGAATGACAGCGAGAGGTAACAGAGAACCCAGCCCATACGGTCATATTCACAGCAGAGGAACCGCGCATATCGAAAAGATGAGAAGCTGGGAAGATAGTTGCTGCTAGAACAGGAGGAATGAGGTGACAGTCCTTAATTTATTAAACAGCCATATTGCATTCAAGTCTCAGGTACATCCACTCAACGGGGATTTTTCCCTCATAGGACCTTCCTTGTGCCAAGATCAGCTGGCATAAACACAACTGAGGAATCATAGCAGCAGGCGTATAAACCACTAAGGAATCCGAACAGCAACGCCACGAAGCCTGTGATCTACCACAGTCACAGATCACATATTAACAGTACATTCACTTTGATGTGAGCTTTACTACAAAGATACTAAAACGTTTGTGCACTTCAGAAAATAAGGGCTTAGTAATGGGACACAGCGCTAATACCTAGTGACTGATCCCATGATTGAACTCATCTAGGTAACTTTTACTGATTTCCAGGCTACACTCTGGATAGGAAATAATATTGAAACATTAGTCAACTGAAATGTATTGAACTGAAGTCAGGCGATATCGCCAGAAATCCAAGGTCAGTGAGATGGTACTAACTTTCAAAGATAAACCAAGTGAATTAAGAAACAAGAGTCTAAAATGGACTGAAACACTCTTTTTCATTTAATGTTCAGATATTTGTGAATTTTCCATACCTGATGAAGGGCAAGAAGGCCCGAAACGCGTCGTATAGGCATATAGAGTACACTTGGAAAATCACTCACATGTTTATATGTACTTATCTCATGTTAATGTGCTTTGAATTACTTTAAACAACCCTTTTTGTGTTAAGAAATTGTAAAACTTACAGATTGGATGGGCTGTAGTAATGTATTGTATTGTTGAAATCACCACATTGTTGAAATGGAACAACACACCAATTAGTGTGCCACAGACTGTTTTGAAGACCACCACATACATATTTGTGAATTTGTTTGTTTAACTCTTTTTTACTTGTTTACTCTATTAAATTTGACACACAGAATCTTTCAGAATAATGTTTAGCATTGCTTTTGCTATAAGGTGTGCACAGAGCTTTAGTCCCATCGAAACAGGTGGCACTTACTTTCCTCTGTCTTACTTACCGATCTTGTAGCCCAAGATCAGCATCTGTGGCACCTAAATATTACTTAAAATTTGTGACAAACGTAGTATCTGATTCAGAGAAACCATAGAACGGCACACGCTCACAGACTTTGACGGAAGCACTGGCACGATTAACAACGGTGCCAGTGCTTCGGTCCTCCCCATTTCTATTGAGTCCTATGGACTCGAATGGGAATGGGGAGTAATTTTTTTCGGTGCTTGGCAAAGGGGAATTACCGGGATTCCGGGGCTGTAATACCCCGTTAAGTCCCCATTGCCAGGCGCCGGGTTAAAACCACTCCGGCGGCAGCCGTGCCATTTTTACCGGCACGGCTACTGCCAGGATTG
This sequence comes from Ambystoma mexicanum, assembly GCF_040938575.1. Lineage (NCBI taxonomy): Eukaryota > Metazoa > Chordata > Amphibia > Caudata > Ambystomatidae > Ambystoma > Ambystoma mexicanum. Next base: position 1,001,245,360 of record NC_090929.1, on the reverse strand, counting down.
TAATGAGGCCCACGGAATGTTACTCAGAAGGATAACCCAGTGTTTAATAAGCGCTAGTCCAAGCTTTACTCCTCATCATTTTTTCACGTTTCAATGCTTCATAGTACAATGGATAATATGTTGTTACATATTTAAAGAGGTGATAAGTACGAGAGGCATAGACAAAAAGTTGAATTTGGCATGTTTTCAAAACTTGCCCGCTTTCACATTAATAAGTTCTTCTTGGAAAGAACGCTAGATCCCTGGTACTCACTATATATTTCAAAGATGGCATGAAGTGGTATTCCGCACTTGCTCATCGTAATTCCACTAGGTATGGTATTAAATGAAACCCGGAAGCTTGAGTTTCTGTGACATGGCTTTTCTTCCATCTACAGCCTAGAATAACACTCCTTACCGAAGTTTACGCTGGGAATGAGTCCAACCACAGACCGCAGTTTGGGCAATGTGCCATGCCAGAAAACAAAAGACCCTTAAACAGGTTATGTAAAAAAGCTTTATTTGTTAATGGTTACCGTTGGAACAATACAGAACAATAAACCCATGTAGAGGACAATATAAAACCCACTGCTTTAATCCAATTTCAAAGTTGCAGGTGCAGTTCAACTTGAGTGATGAAGTAAACGGTGGAGATGTAACATATGCAAAACAATGAAAATGTATTATGTCGGGTGTGATTTGACTCTAAAATACAAAACCGTAAAAGGACCGTTTTCCAAATAGTAACAGTCTTTGGCAAAGCATTGTGTGTTTTATGATCCACTGTGAGTGAAATCGAAATTAGTCTTATATAATTTCCATATGGGCTGTGAAAGGCTATTTCCAAATGCTAGGTGCCGTGTGTCACGTAGTGACAGGGAATAAAACGGGGCTCTGAATGACTCACTAGGCCCGGAGCTGTAATCTTCGAGTGAGGAATTTCTGCGGGCCGCTGTCTGCACGGGCCGCCATTACAAATGTGCTTCCACCCCGAATAACACAGGCGCATACTGCTACAGGATGAGTTTATGCGCCTTGGCCAGTGCTCTTAAGGTCATCACTGCACTGCACACTGACTCCAAACTAGGGTGACCAGATTTCCAAAACGAAAAACCGGGACGACCAACAACTTAAAAGAGGGACTACCCCATCGCAGCCCATCAATTACCGCCCCTCCCCTACACACCCCCACAACTACCACCCAATCATATTTCCAGCACTTCTCCTTTCTATAAACTGTATATGATCTCATTTGTGCAGTTTTGTCTGTGAATCTTGGCATGTTAATTCAAAACAAGCGTTTGCTCTAATTGATATAACATGGCTTACCGTACAATGATTTACAAGCCAGTCGCTGTGGCACAGTCAGTAAGTGTTGTGGCTTCTACCTGAAAGGTTGGGGGTTCAAGCCAATGCTCCAACTTCAAAATTCTGAAAGTGTTGTGACAAAAATTACAATTTTAATTACCCTAGCCACCCAACAATGCAAACCCCGGACGTGGTTTCTAAAATGAAAACATTTCCAGGACCCCGGGATGGAGGGTGATTTCCCCGGACTGTCCCGGAAAACCAGGACGTCTGGTCACCCTATCCAAACTAGTAAAATGACTTTGGTGTCCCTGAGTATTACAAAGATATAACGGTGCAACATAGGCCCAAAACCCATCACGAATAAAATTCAATCCAAGAAAGATGCAGGTCACTTATGACACCCTGGTGTTACCTAAGGAGCAGGGATGGGTGGGCCTGCCAGACCGTACCCTGTATAAAGTTGGTCAGTTGAGGGTACTGGTGTTGCACCTACGTGAAGACCCAGACAAACAATGGGTTTATTTGGAGCATCATCACCTCCATACAGCGAAGGTTTGGGAATGGCTCTGTGTCCCGAGGGAGAAGGTGCTCCCCTCCAGAGGATCAGAAAGCACCCCAAACTGGGAGTGTTGTGGGATATATGGAGACGTGGCCTGGGGATGAGCCACCTATGGGCCCCTCAGATAAGGGATGACATCCCGGAGCCGGAAATATAACAGGCATGGTTTGACGCAGGGCCGGCTAGAGTAGGACATTTGTGGGTGGACCGGCATTTCATCATGATTCAAGAACTTGAAATGACATTACACATTGGGAAGTTGCCAGTCTTTTTGTAGTTGCAGTTGAAGGGGGTGCTAACAGCAGAAAAGTGGAAAGAATTAGTGCAGAGAGAGCTTGCCATGACTAAAAAGATTCTCAACACACTTAGGGATAGAAAAGGGCTAATCTCGCAGTTATATGCTTCACTGGGGGCAGCGGGGGTGTGTAGTGCTGTCGGGCTTTGCACAAGATGGGAGAGAGAGTTGGGTAGGAATTTGGAGGATCATTTGTGGGTAAAGATGTGTAGGAGAGGCCTTTAAGACCTCTACGGCTTGTCAATACAAAAGGCATGGAGTTAAATTGTTACATCGTTGGCAGTATGACCCGGTGTGCCTCTATAGGAAGTTCCTGTCAGTGAGCCTGTACAGTTGGCATGCGTGTGGGGAAAGTGCTGATTATTGGCATATGTGGTGGGGATGTCGGAAGGTGCACATGTTCTGGGATGAGGTCTTGGGATGGATTAAGGAGGTGGAGGGAGTTGAATGCAGTCTGGGTCCTTTGGTGGTACTATTTGGTTTGGTGCAACATGAGGATGGATGGAAGGTACTACCTCACAAGGCTCATTTTCTAATGGTGACTGCTAGAGCATGCCTCAGTTGGCATTGGAAGAGGGAGAAAATGTCAGAGATGGGAGAATGGGTCGTTAAGGCTAAGGATATCTATCTAATGGAATGAATCACTGCTGTGATTCATGTAGGGAGTTCTGTGATGGAGGGGGAATGGTTGCGATTTAGTGACAAGTTCATGGAAGCCGGAGATATTGGGGCCCTGTAGTGAATCATATGGGCATCTGTCATGGGGAGTCAGCTTGGGAGTAGGTTACAGAGCCCTACCGGCCATTGATAGTTGTTTTGGCAGTGCAGGGAACCGCATCAACAGTGCTTGATATGTACAGTTTGGAGATAGGTGTGGAAGTAGTTGTGCAGTGGATGTTGAATACCCTTGGTTGTGTTATTTGATTTGGAGGGAGGGGCGGTACGGATGGGTGGGGGAGTTAAGGGGATCAGATACGATGCAAATGGATGTGTAGCTCTCTTGACAATTGTACAGGGGTTTGTGTATCTTTCTGTGAAAATCAATACAGATTTAAATTTAAAAAATCCATCCAAGGAGCAAAAATGAGTGCATAATGTTGTAAGAATATCAAAGGTTTATTACATGTGGACTTGGCCAGGAATAAAAGGCAAGCTCCATTCAATGCATCATCATAAGTGGCGGTTTATATAACAAAGAGAACATGCCATAATCTGAACATGGTTTCACACACATATAAATCTTGGCACACTGATTGGAAGTTAAATCCCCTATATACAGCTATGCATTACTGTGCCCTAGAGGCTTAACCCTTCTCCCTGTGATCAGGTTAGTACCTTCCCCCTAACCATTACCTGATGTCCAATTTAGATGCAGTCTCACAGTTCTCATTGGTGGACTCTGATGGTACACATGGTTACTGGCAACCCCTTTTCCATTGGTTGCAGGTTCTCTTGGTGTGCTTCACCCATTATTCTTGACTAATCTCAGTGAGGTGCAGACATTGTGACATTTAAGAAATGAAGGCATCGCCCTTTTCCCATGCAATCAGAATTGTTGGCATCCCCTGATGGTTATCACCCTTACCAATGCACAACATTTGCGACTTTTCATTGGGCACATGTTTCACCTTCTTCCTGCTTCTCATGGGAATCAATGACCTTGTGCTGAACACTACTCAACACTGCCTTTTCAGGAATAGATTCTCTAATGTGTGTGTGTTCTTAGTTTGCCTTGGATTTCCTGTGAAGCATTGAATTGGGGTGGGTGGGGAAGAGTGTTTCTCCCCCATATCTTTATAACCCATTATTTTAATCCCTGTTCTTGCCCATGTGCAATTACCTTCTACAGTCATGTTTTCCTGGTTTCATAATGTATATGTTACCCAGGTTTCTAACTACTTGCCTGTAGCTTTGTTCTAAGTAACCATTTTCTCCAAGGGGGCAGTGTTGTTCACATTTAGATCCCTTCTCTTTGGCCCTGATTCAGCATTACCATGTCCCCACCAACCTGCATTCCTTGCCTGCCAAAACCTTTGCTCTGGGTTACCACATCATTGCTTCTCGCTTGAAGCCTGAGAATCAGCTGCACCTCTTCTTCCTGACCAAACCCCGCATGACTTTACACCTTGTTTTTACTGGGCATTGGCATTTGCATGCATCTTCTAAATTGGACATGCCTTGAGTATATTCCACTGTGAGGAAAAGCCCATGTGTTTCTGTGGCCTAATAATTCTAAATGGCCCAGGAAACTCCTTTTGAAATGATGCCTACTCTACATGTTATGCAATGAATAGATGGGAAAATATATGCATATTTTATTTTGTAGCTACTACCTGTGACATTACTAAGAGAGAGCTTTTCCACTACATGTGGTGCGCTTTGCCCCTTTCTCTGCTTACACATGTGTGTTCAAACCTAATGCACTGCTTCACAATAATTGCCTACTGCATTATCTCACATGGGTTATGATCTCAATGTGCATTTGTACTATATGTTGCTGCCACCATTTATTCATGCAATGCTCTGAGAAATGTGTTTCTCACCCTTGCTACTTACATAGAGTGGGAAGGGTGAACCTGTAACAGCCACTGGCATTTTATTAGGCATATAGTTAATTTTATAGAGATTTCCATAATTTGTACTTCCTCTCATGTTTGGGGTGTTGGAACTGCATCCCAGCATTCCCCCCTTTCGTTACTCCTGCAACAACATTTTTCATTAACTCTTTATCCTTCAATTCTTGCACCCTTGCCCAATCATACACATCTTTGGGGACTCATGTGTTTTTCATTTTTCTAAAATGTCCTCCTCCCTTTGCATAATCCCACGGGCTAAATCCTAAAATATCACAATCTCCATCTGCTGTGCGATCCACATATCATTCAAGGTAATTTTCTGGATCTGGCACTTGTAATCAAAGTGTTCCTAGTGTACCAAATGGGTGTCTATACTTGTTTTTTTTAATCGTCATCCATTTATCTGTCTGGGTACTTTTATGTGTGCAATGACAAGTGGCATTACCTGTTTTCAATGTAAGTATTCTGTTATTTCCACAGGACACACAACAGGCCACTATTGTCTGATATATGCTGTATATTAAAATTAGAAAGACTAGGACAGGAAATAGTATTTGACATGTTACTGTTAACCAATTGGGCATCCAGGCAAGTATTTCTGTTACCCAGTCTTTGTCTCTGCCTAGTCCTCCTTCCTTTTCCATTCCTGTTCTCAAGTTATAGAATACATTGATTGCAATGCTCAATGAACCATTTTCTATGTCATTTTGAGGCACATATGTGCAACATGTTGCTCCTATTTGTTTTGCAGACTCCTCTTTCCATGGCTGTGAGGAGATCCAGCAGGAACCTGTTTTGAAGTGTAATTATTCTCAATGACCAAAGCTCCTCCTGGACTGCATTGAGGCTATGTTCAGTGGCATTTGCGAGCTGGACCACATTCCAATGCACCAGTTGAAACGTGTCATTCGTGGTAGCTTGTATATCAGTCAGTAAATATGATGCGAAGAAACATTCTGTTCTTGAGAACATCTGTATTGGGTGGGTATTTTGCTTAAGGTATTCTCTAGTTCCTGAGAAAAATAATTGCTTCTTTTCTTCCTGGACATTGTCAATGGGCCTCATTACGAGGCTGGCGGTAGCCGTGCCTGTAGTACAGGCATGGCTGCCGCCGGTATTCATTTTTTTCGGTGCCCAGAAAAGGGCAATTGCCAGGTCATTACGACCTTGCCGGACCCGGTAATTGCCCTTTTCTGGGCAGCAGAAAAAATTCTTCCGCATTCTTCCCCATTCCCATTGAGCCCGATAGGGCTCAATGGGAATGGGGAAGGTGGAGTCATCGGTACTGTTAATAGCGGTACCGGTGCCACCGTCATGTTCTGCTTGCGGTTGCTGTTATGGCCACCAGGTCAGACCTGGTGGCTGCAAAGGCACCCATGAGCAGAGCTCGTAGTTTGCTGGTATGGTAACAACGTTACCGGCAAGCTTACTGGTACCATTGTTACTGTTCTGGCAAACTCGTAATGAGGCCCAATGTCTTTATCTTCTGTGGTGGGTTGAGGGGCTGTGTGGGTTTCTTATTTTATGGTGTGGGAATAGTAAGGTGGCTTTTAGGAATCAACATCACAGTTGTATGCAAAGTGACCAATGTTTATACTCCTTTCCAGAATGCTTGTAGATGGAAATAAGCTTTTTCACCAAACTGCCCTAATAAGTCCATTATGGTGGCAGTCCCATCTTGTAGAGATTGGACCTGAATTGTTCTATTGTAGTTTATGCTCCGGCTTACTGGTACTGTTCCTTTACCACTGAAACAAAAGGACATCGAGTGAGTTTCACACCTTAACAGGTTGGTCACGATGTTGCAAGCTTGTCAAACTTTTCACATGAGCGTTTCAGATATTTTTACAGTATTCATTTGTATTCCTTTTTACTTCTTTGGTATATCCCACCAGCCCTCTGCTTTAAACACAGCCTACCCCTTCACTCATTTGTTGTTCCTAAGGTTTAATCCTTCCATTTTCGTCTGTGGACTGGTCATACATCTTACATGTTCTTGTCCCTTCTTCCCTTTACATCCTGCTTTGTCAACTCTATCAAATTTTACCTGAATTGGGTGTCCCTGGAACTACCCTTGTCCCTTACATAAAACGTGGTGTGACAAGCACTGTGCCTCTAAGGGTGACACTTCCTGGGATAAGAATAATCTGGGGCCCCCAACTGCATGCAGAAAGAGTGCGCACACATAACATGAGTCATTTTACTGCATTCTCTCGACTTTCCTCATTGTGTCATACCATACATACTTTCTTGCATTGAAACATCTCTTTTATGTCTGGTCACATTCTTTCTATTACTTGCCGATACAATAGCGGCGTAAGTCAATTTTCTCCCTGCAATCTCTTTTTCCATGTTCATTATATACATTAAAAGATAAGAAAGAAAGAGAGAGAAGAAGAATCAATAGATGCATAAAAACATATTTTTGCTTCTTCTGCTATTCCCTCTCCGTGCTTCCATCATCTGTGGTGATGTTCTTCCTCCTGTTTCCCCAAAGGAATATACAGAGCTGAAAGTTTTTCTCATATTTTTTTAATGTACTCAACTTAAATTGGTAGCCCTTTCAACTCATTTTCCTCCAAGCAGGGCGCAGTTGGTGCTGGTGTCCCTTTGAATATCCGATAGGTGTTTCCAGGCGCAACATCCCTTTATTTTTCCAGCTGCCGGTGCTGAGTAGACAATTTCATGGGGACCGCTGAACTTTGGCTGATTCCATTTCCTGTTGTATGTTCAGATGTAGACAGTTTCTCCTGGATACAGAAGAGCCTGTAGAAGGTGTGTCTCGCTGTTGGGGAGCATTGCAGCTGGTTGGTGCACTTACAAAGTTACCTAAAGTCTTGCACATGTTGTCATATCCCTCAGATACCACGAAAACTCGTCTTCCAGAATCTCAGCACTCTTATGTGCATCTGACACTGTTCAGGCAGGCAGGACTGGTGGATTCATCCGCCGTCCTGTTACCACCTCATGTGGACTCAGAAGGTGGTCCTTGTTTGACTGATTGTGCAAACTGAACAGTGCCAAAGGCAAACAATAGAGCCAATCTTTCTTTAGTGAATGACACAATTGTGCTAATTTGCATTTTAAGAGACCATTCACTCTCTCCACAGTTCAGTTGGCTTGTGGGTGATATGCAGAGCATAGCATATTTTTTATTCCCACTAATTAGATGATCTCTTAGAAGAGTTCTTTTGTGAAATGAGGTCCATTATCTGACCTCAGGACATCACATATTCCCCATCTCGGGAATACCTCTCCGGCCACAAATGTGGCAGCTGGTTTGGTGTCCTCATGGATGCAGGGACCAGCCTCAACCATTGGGAAAAGGGAGATGCAACAACAAGCAAGTCACCACAATGGTTAATCAAGTCGATATAGAGCACCTTGAAGGGACCGATGGGCAGGCAGGGCAGTGTCACTTTCCGAGTCTTTATAGTGTGTCCTTTGTGGAACAGGTTGCATGTTGGACAGATGGCCATACATTTATCAACATGCTCTGATAGATTGGGAGCTAACCAATCTTCACTGATCCCAGCAGCAATATGCTACTTGGGTGTGTGGGTGGGATGATGTAGCTGTTCCGGGTTAATGTCAAGTAACTTCAAAGTCATGACTACTTTATCTGTAACACTTCTTTCTTCTGGTGGAGACCCTTCCTGTAGTTCTATTATTTGGGCCATAGACAATGAACTGTATGGTACTGTTAGTTGTTTCTGTTGTAGGGCAATTATTGGGGCTTCATGTTTGTCTTGAAATGGCAAAAACACTGCTTGTTTGTCAGCGGCATCTACAGCTGCATTCCCTCCAGAAATGGGGTCTGTTCCCTTTGTATGGGTGTCACATTTTACAATGGCCACTGTGCTAGGGCATTTCAAAGCATCAATGAATCTAGACAGTAGTGCTGCATGTTGCACATGAGATCCATCAGATCTTGAAACCCCTCCTTGGCCTTCTTGGTAAGCCTGAATTACTGTCAATGTCATGTACGTCGAGTCTGTGTATATGGTAACCTGATCATCTTGTAACATCACTAAGTCTTCATTTAAGATTGATATATGTTTCTCCTTTTTTTTGCTGAGAAATATGAGGGTAATCTTTTTTGTGCTATTTTCTTGTGTGGCAGCTGGTATGAATAATAAGTCAGCAGGTAGGTGAAATATCATGTTTGTATTGCTAGCAGCCATCTTCTTGGGCTGCTACTGCATAAGTTAACGTATTGATGTAAGGTTATTCCTTGCACAGTGTTGGTGCTACAATGTCCTTGAAGCACTGCAGCTACTCTCGTGTAATGCATGTCTGGTGTTGCACACACTATTCCCTTGTCAGTGAAGGAAATGGTGATAGTCAATTTGCTCAGTAAATCTCTTCCTAATAGATTAACTGGGGAGTCTGTACAATACAGTAAAGGTGTTAACCCTTCCTTTGTCCCCACAGTAATGGGTACATCTTCAGTGAATGGAACCCTGAGAACAGCCCCAGTGAATCCCTGTATGTCCATGCCTTTGCTGGTCAGTGGAAATCTATTCTCCCTTATACAGGACTTGGTGGCTCCCATGTCCACCATAAGGGTGACCATTCTGTTTCCTATCTTCACTCCCACCTTGGTTTCCTCTTCAGGGTCATGGTTACCGATAGGATTGGACATTTCAGAGCTCTTTGTGGGCTGTCCTATTGTGGGAATGTGAAAGGATTGTTCCCTAAGACACTTATTCCTGTATAATGTGTTACAGTACCTTGTAGTAGGGCATTATGCTACCATGAATTTGTGTTCGCTTGGGCAAGTACCCCCTGTATGGGGGGTTGTCCTGTGTGTGTGTGTGTGGAGTAGGATATTGTATGGGTTGTAACTGTGTTTGTGAAACGTTCTGCGCATTGTGGTACCATATTTGTGGTATAAGGGGCCCCTGGAGTGTAGGTCACCATCTTATGTGGTGGTTCATATATAGGAAATTGATTGGGTGGTGCACCTGGATTATACTGCATCTGGGGCCTGCTTCAGCAGTCTCATGCAAAATGTCACATTCTCCCAAATGCCCAACAGGGTTCTCCAAACCAGGGTCTCATTCCTCCAAGACCTCCACCACTTCCTTTCTGGGCAACCTCCCATATCCCTTTGCCCGCATCCTTGACACCTTGTCCACCCTTGTGACTGTTCTTGCTCCTCTTGCCCTTCCATTGTATTGGTAATGACCACGCCTTCCAAATGTATTTTTGCTAACATTTTCTCTACCAATTTTACTTCTGCTTTCTGTGCCTGTTCTACTTTCTCCCTTTCCTTATCATCTCTCCTTTTACAAAAATGTACTATATGTGCCTGTATCTCAGCCCATCCTTTAGCTTCCATACCCACTACGTTGTCCAGGTCTGCCTGGACTTCTACAGGATGTGCTCTTTGCAGCATATGATTAAATACAGGTATGCTTTTATCCCATGACTCTCCTGTCTTCTGTCACCACATCTCCTGAATCGAGTGAATATGTAATGCTGGGTCTTCGACTGATGTCATTGTGCATGCCATAACCAACCCGATGTCTGGTTTATCTGGGTAGGCATCCCTTAGTGCATTCCGCACACAAGCTAAGCAATTTTTAAATAGAGCTCCATCATTCATGTCACTCTCCACTCACACCCTTGGGTATCCTACCTTCTCCCATATTGTGTTAGTCAGCTCTCCTATTAGTGCTGCGAGCAGACTCTTCATGTCTCCTACCGCTAATGTGATCCCTGTCATTTGTTTTTCTAAGGCATACATCCATTTACCTGCTCTTGCTGTGAGTGATGACCATGTCTTCATTAGGTTATTCCAGTCCATGTATGGCCAGGGCACATAATGGGATATCCCTCTCCCTTTTTGTAACAAGGGGAACTGTGTCCCCTCCTTCCTCTTCAGAGGTGTTTTTCCAGATCTCTTCCCCGTTACCACTGCCATTGGCTGAGGATGCGGTTTGAGCTGTGTGTCCCATGGTGTCACATCCATTTTCTCTTCATCTGTCTGCCACTCTTCCTCCTATGGTTCACTCTCTCCCTCGATGAACACTGAGTCATAGGGCCTCATTAAGAGGTTGGAGGTAGCCTTGCCGGTAAAAGCAGCAAGGCTACCTCCATACCAGCAAGAAAGTCAGGCACCTGGGAATGGGTAATTACCAGGGTATTCTGACCCCACCAGACCCGGTAATTGCCCTTTCGTGGGTGCCAGTGCTGGTAGATCCCCATTCCCATTTCAGTGCCATAGGGCTCAATGGGAATGGGGATGCCTGTAGCACCAGCACTGTTCATAACGGTGCCGGTGCTACAGGCATACTGTGCTCGCGGTTGCCTTTCATTCTGCCAGGGCAGACCTGGCGGAATGAAAGGCACCCGCAGCACAACTCAGAGTTTGCTGGTCTGGTAACAACGGTACCGGCAAGCATATCGGTACCGTGGTTACCGGACCGGCAACCTTGTAATGAGGCCCATAGTCTACACTATGTTGATGTCCTTCTCTGCCTCTTGCTTCCCCCTTGCTATGGTCACCCCTTCATCTGTCTCTATTTTGATGTCTTTAATGGCCATGCTGTCCATCTCGAGGGGCACCAGCCCTGCCTTCCATATTTAAGTGTCTATTGAAGGGCATTGCCGTCCCCCAGTGCTTCTGCAGATCTCTCTTGCCAGCTCCTCATCCGTTCTCTGTATTGTTGCTTCTTGGTCCCTGTGCACTCTATTCTCTATTTCCATTATGGGTGGGTCTCGCGCTTTCTGTTTATCCGGACTCTCTTTTGAACTTTCTGGGTTAGGCTCTTCTTGGGGTAGGTACCAGGGATTTGTATATCCTGTGGTAGGCTGTAAAGGATATGTTCCGGTTAGGTGTGGGGCACTCGGCTTCACAGGCATCTGAGGCTGTGCCAAGCTGGTGTGTTCTGCTGTGAGGGCTGGGGCAGTGACTTGCACAGATGCCTTATCCTCTCCTTTATTTCTACCCTCAGGACCATCTTCTACCTCATCGTACACTCCATAGTGCAAGTATGCTCTGTTTATTCTTCAGCTGTTTACCTTTATAAATTGACCACGAATGCATGTGCATGTGTTTGAGTACTCGCCTATCATACGTACCCTCCTCAGGCCACGCAGTAAACAGCTTTCCTTCTGTCTCTTTCACCCACTCGCTGTGGTATTTCAGGATTTTTTCCTTAAACATTGTGAACTCTACTCATATGTTCAGTCGGCATACTCATTTTTCACAATAAAACAAATGACACAACAATGAACGACAACAAAAAGACCCAAAAATGTCATAATACAAAAAAATGCTGTTACCACAAAAACCTTCAATGGGTCGCCCCTCCGGCACCCCTACTCCACTATGACATAAAAACACACTACATTTGATACAAAAATACCTCAAAATAAGCCCCCGCTCCCAACAAACATATTTCCCAACTATAACTGTCTCTACACACACATCAAAACTATTCTTGCTCCACTCAAAAATACCTCTATAAACAATGTATACAACAAAAGTCAAAAGAACACTTATTTACACAATGGTTTGTTTTTCCTCCTCTCGCTCCCTTACCTCAGGACAGAGGGATTTCCAGTCCTCTCCACTACAGGACTCTCACTTGTTTGTAAACAGCACTGCCCCTCCCTCCTCTCTCTCGGGAGCCTTCACTTCACTTTATCTCAATATGCTACCACTACTGTGACATCACGCTCCCCTCTGTGGGAGCCCTCTTTTCTCTTACTAACAATAAAGAAAGGGAAAGAAAATCAAACACCACATGGTCTCTCTATTCCACACTCTTTGCCGCTCACTCTTAATAAACACATCCTCCTTTTTTTGGTCCTGCACACATGCACTCACATTCTGGGTATTCTTCTGCTGTTCTCCAATGGCAACTCCCCCCAAATAGGCATGCACAGCTGGGCGGAGCACCAACTCTCCAGCGATCAGGCAAGCCGTTGAATAACTTGGCGCATGCTGGACTCTTTCTTTTAGTTGTGCAGTTTCTGCTCCCTGCAGGTAGGCACCATTGCCCAGGCCATGCAGCAGGGGAACTCTCAGCTTCTCGGGGTGGCCTTGATGTCACCAAATATGTAAGGTAGGCCCTAAACCTCTCACAAATAAAAATCAATCCAAGCTGAAAAAAAAGAGTGCACAGGGTTGCAAGAATAACAAAAGATTAATACATGCAGACTCGGCCAGGAATAAAAGGCAAGCTTCATTCAACGCATCATCATTAAATGGTGGTTTATACAGCAAAGGGAACATGTCATAATCTGAACCTAAGGCCTGCTTACATGTTTGCCGGTCTAGAAACCAGGGTGCCGGTAAGCTCACCAGCGCCCTTGTTTCCGGACCGGCAAACTTCAAGTCTGCCTGCCAGAGCCGCTGTCCCCGACAGGTCTGACCATGCTGGCCGCAGCAGCCACGGTAGGCAGACTTGTCACGGGAGCACTGGCACCTTTGCTAACGGGGCCGGTGCTCCCGTGTCCCCACTCCCATAGAGTCCAATAGGATTCATGGGAATGGGGATTAAAACATTTACCAGCGCCTGACCTCCCGGCCGCCAGGCTTGTAATAGCCCAGTGGCACCAGGAAGTCAGGCGCCAGTAAATTATTACGGGTCAGCCAGGAAACCATGCCGGTAGCAACGGCTGTGTTACCGCCAGACCCATAATGGGTATAGTTTTGCTCACATGTAAATCTTGGCACGCTGATTGGTTCACAATTCAAATCCCCTATATATAGATATACATTAGTGTACCCTATTGGCTTAAACCTTCTCTCTGTTACGATACTAGTACCTTACCCCTAATCATGACCTAATGTTCAATTTAGATGCAGTCTCATGGATCTCATTGGTTGACTATGATGATACAAATGGTTACTGGCAATCCCTTTTCCATTGGTTGCAGGGTCTCATGGGGCCTCATTACGAGTCACCCGGTATGGAAATAACGGAGGCGGTAAACTCGCCGCCACCGTTGTTTACATACCTGGTGATCTCGCGTCCTGCAGGCAGAGGTGTCATTCCCGCCAGGTCTGACCTGGCGGGTTTAACACTGCCTGCCTACAGACGGACGTGGAAACACCGGCACCATCATGAGATGGTGCTGGTGTTTCCATGGTCCCCATTCCCATTGAGTCCTGTTGGACTCAATGGGAATGGGGATTTACCGAATTGCACCTCCGGAATTCCCCGGTCACCGGGGTTGTAATGCCCTGGTAATTTTGGGAATCACGGAGGCGGAATGGTAATACGAGTCTGGCGGTAACTGAGCACGAAAAACCGGCAGGTTACCGCCAGACTCGTAATGAGGCCCATGGTGTGCATCACCCCCTTATTCATGACCAATCTCAGTGAGGTGCTGATAGTGTGACATTTAAGAAATGAATACATCATCCTTTTCTCATCCAATCAGAATTGTTGGCATCCCCTTATGGTTCGCACCCTTAGAACTGCACAACTAGCAGTTTCATGTGTGACTTCTCGTTGGACACATGTTTCACCTTCTTCCTGCTTCTCATGGGAATCAATGACCTTGTGCTAAACAATACTCAGCACTGCTTGTTCAGGGATACATTATTTAATGTGTGTGTGTGTGTTCTTCGTTTGCATTGGATTTTGTGTGCAACACTAAATTGGGAGGCGTGGGAGGAGTGTTTCTGCCCCATTTCTTTATCACTCATCATTTTAATCCCTTTTCTTGCCCACGTGCATTGAGGCCATTAGACGAGTTGCGCTATATAAGTAGTAAATCAAATAAATATAAAATGTCCTTCCACAGTCATGTTTCCTGTTTTCATCATTTATTTTTTAACCAAGGTTCTAACTGCTTGCCTGTAGATGTGTTCTAAGTGACCATTTTCTGCAAGGGGGCAGTGTTGTTTACAATTATATGTCTTCTCTTTGTCCCTAATGGAGAATTCTGTGTTCCCACCAACATGTGTTCCTTGCCTACCTAAACGTTTGCTCTTGGTTGCAATATTTGATTGTATCATTGCTTCTCGCTTGAAGCCTGAGAATCAGCTGTGCCTCTTCTTCCTGACCATCCTGTCTTTCAAGGGCAGAGGTCTTGGGTGTGCATCTTTTCAAATTGGACATGACTAATAATTCTAAATGGCCCAGGAAACTGCTTTTTCAATGAGGCCTACTCTACGTGTTATGCAATTAATAGGTGGCAAAACATATTTATATTGTATTTTGTAGCTACTTCCTGTGACATTACTAAGAGAGAGCTTTTCCCCTTCTTATGGTGTGCTTTGCACCTTTCTCTGCTTACACGTGTGTGTTCAGACCTAATGCTCTGCTGCACAATATTTGCCTACTGCATTATCTCACATGGGTTATGATCTCAATGTGCATTTGCACTATATGTTGTTGCCTACATTTCTTCATGGAATGCTCTCAGTAATGTGTATCTCGTCCTTGCTACTCACATAGAGTAGGAAGGGTGTACCTGTAACTTAGGCCACTGGCATTTTGCTAGGCCTATAGTCTATTTGCATAGGGATTTCCTTACTGTGTACATCCTCTCACGTTTGGGGTGTTGGGAGTGCATCCCAACATTAGTGTACTTCCAGTTGCATCATGGTGTAATACTACTCCTTTGTACTTAAAAAATTGCAAAGCATGACAGGGATGTGGCATATTAATAAAACTACCAGCAGGCAAATAGGTGTCAATTATCTTATTATTTTTTAGCTTACATTTTTTTAAATCGTATCAATTCACACAGGTGTAAACATAAGGAACTCTTCTCTGTAGGAACTGCTGGTCAAATGGCCAAGACTGCCCATCTGCATTTGGCACTCAGGAAACGTGCAGAACTTCCTAAACATTGGTTCTCATTACAACTTCCGTGGTATGGAATGGAAACAACAGTGACGGTAAACCCGCCGCCACTGTTGTTTCCATACCGGGTGATCACGACTCAGGCGGACGTGGAAACACCGGCACTATCACAAGATTACCGCCGGACTCGTAATGAGGCCCATTGAGTCATTGATGCTCACATGAGTGGTAGCTCTTAGAGTCCTCATGAAGAAAAAGCTTTTGGACTCCATTCTTGTGTCTCCAAGCATTGAATGTATCCCTTTTCAAAAAAGGTGCAATCGTAAATAATGAACTGTGCTGCCTCTGTAAAGAAAACCTAGCCACTCATATCCTCTCTTTGGCGTCTTTTGGCTGTTTGCCATTTCAATACATACATGAAATCAGGACCTATCCTGTGATTGCTAAACAGCAGAAATCTCCATGAATCTTTGCTCCAAACCTGTTAATTGAAAACACCACACCAATATGCATGTGGAAAGCTTTTCCTTGAGCCCATTGCTCACCATGTCAGTCTAGCTCTGCTGGCTGTTCGCAAATTCTCATCCACTTCGGAAAAACATCGTTGACAGATTTTTATTGAAAAATATATTCAACTGACATGCCCCTTCTCGCCAATTGTTAGTCTTCACCTGGAAGAGATGTCTGAGCTCTTAAACAGTATTCTTAGCTATTTATTTATTAATTTGTTTTGAAAATTGCAATACACTTCTTGCAACCTCCCCAGAGCACTTTAAGGAAGAAATGTGTGGTATAGTAATGAGGGGAAAAGGAATGTGCGTGGTATTTAATGGTGATTCTCAATACCCCCACTCTTATTCACTCTTTTCACAGTCATTACCTTTGAGATGGGTCCATCTGCAGCACAGAAACTCAGAATGTTTAATGACGTCTTCCTCTCGGAGGAGGTGTAAATCCCTCCCCAAACTCGCAGATTTCTTATTATTATAACAAGGAGCAGTAAGTACTGTCATGTCACTCTTCTTCGCCCCAATCATTACCATGTGCAAGTCGGCCAACAAGCAAAACAAAACTATTCAAAGGCCAGAACCGATGGGGTCCACCTTTGATGAAAGAAATCCAACTTCATCCCAAGGACACCAACGACCAAGATACCCTGAGATCAAGCTATGAGAACTTAGGATGTGGCCATTTAGATGGAAAAGTTTAGCGTAATTTAAGCAAATCGCCTCAAAATATGATATGACATGATAGGTTATTTACAACGCGCTTAATACCCAGAGGTTTCTAAGCACGTTTCTCCGTGTCGCATTGCTCCAAGGCGAGCGCATTGCCCCTGAGCTATCCTCTCGAGATGTACACTAGAGACAATATCTCTGCCAGAAGAGATGCCAGAGATCTCTAGTGCCTTATGGGTGGCGCTGCCCTTTCTTAAAGGTCCTCATGTGTGTGGACATTGAGTCTCCAAACATGATTGGTTAGAGTTTACTAGCCCACAGCTTTCCTGCTAATCAGCGAGGCACTCACAGCTTAGCTGCAAACCAAGCATTCATTCTGTCTAGCTAGCATTTTGGATTGCCATGCTACGCATGTCCTGGAAGATGGTAGTGCAAGCAGGGTGCTCCCCACGCATGGACTGCATTCATTAAGTGTGGCAATTCCTGAGCACAGTGACTCGTGCACACCGTTTGAGTCTTTTTATTTCTTTTTTTGGGTCTCCTTGATGCTTGTGTCTTCCAGCTACATGTCCCTGTGCTACAGGAGCAAATCACTAGTATTCCCTTAGCTACTATTGGTAATGACAGACTAAATATTCCAGGGCCTTGTTGGGCAGGTGGAGGTCCTACAAACTGGTGACAATGCATGGTTAGTGGGGGATTATTTCAAGGGAGGGCAGCATTTTCACAGGATACATTCAGGTCAGTAGTGTTCCTTTAAGGGACAGAACTACGAAATGTCCCTTTTGACAAGCCCCTTACATGCAACTGTGATGTAGTGGGGCAAGGCAAGGGCTCACCCCCACTCTAATCCAGGGCTGAACATCACTTAGGGGTCAGAGGCCCCCTCCCTCACCACTACCCCATCCTTCAAATCAAGCCTCACGCAGGGGACTTCATCACAACAGGTGGGTGCAAATAAGGTTCTGAGTGGAAGCCTACAGGCAATCATCCAGCCCAGAGCCAGTGTTACTTGCTGGACACAGAACGAGGCCGGGGATAGAGATACATTCAAGCGCCCAATGGCTGATCTACTACCCATCCTGGAGATGGGCTCACTAAATGCAGGGGAGGGGGGTTAACTTACCCACAAAGAGATCCCTCTTAGTCAGAGAATTCAGACGAGCCAAATTAGATCTTCTCTTTCTCCAGGAAACACACTGGGTGAAGGGGAAGGAGCAGGCCACCTGGGGAGGAGGGATAGGGGAGGTACACTATGCCTCTTACAAGACCAACAAAAAGAGGAGTAGCGATCGTATTGGTCAATGATCTGGGCTTTAGGACGGAGACATCGATTAGGATCGGCAGGGCCGATATTTGTTCATCAGAGATGATTTGCAGGGGACTCCCCTCACCCTAGCAGTGATCTAGGGTCCAAATGAGGGTCAATTGCCATTTTGGGAGAAGGTTAGGGATAAATTGAGACTGTTTGTGGGGTTACCCTTATAGTGGGAGGAGATTTCAACATGGTCCGGGACCCCGCTAGAGATAGGAAAATGTCATAGAAAACCCCACCATTAGACGAATCTACATCACAGAACTTTTGGAGGATCAATTTTGACCTGGGCCTAGTAGATACACTGCCTAGCACAATCCCAGGGGACCTCCCCCTTCACGTATTACTTGAAGACCCACAAAACATTTTTGAGGATCGATCACATCCTAGTGGAGAGCTCCCCACTTGGTTATATACAAGATCTGCGGGTACATCCAGTCCCGTGGTCACACCATGATCTGGTGTGGGTCAAGCTGAGAGTGGGGGCTGGGGACTCCGGCAGAGGGGGAGGTGGAAATGTAATGATGCCCTCTTTAAAGATAAGGAAATAACCTAAATGGTACTGGATAGTATATTAGAATATTTCGAGCTGAACGATAACAGAGAGGTTGGACCTAAAACCCTGTGCGATGCATTTAAACCACTAAGCTCCATCTCCCTGAATAAGGCCTCAGCCCTAGAACAGTACAAGACCCAGCTTAAGGAGTTACTGCTGTGCAAGACTGAAAGGAACAAAAATACTATGAAAAGGGGGATAAGGCAGATAAGATACTGGCATGGAAACTGAGCAAGGGCCAGAAAAGCAAAATGGTTAAAGCTATAGAGAATTGACGAGGGGACACCGTGATATGATACCCCAAGTATAGGGATATAAGTACATATGTTAAGATCTTGGCGAAGGTGCTGGATAAGAGAATGGAGGGGGTCATGCAAACCCTGGTCCACAGCGACCAGATCAGCTTTATTAAAGGGCAGCAGAGGTCAGACAATATTCAGAAGACAAGTAAACTGATGCACTATGCGCAAGAGACCAACCTCAACGCCTGCCTTCTTTCCCTTGACTCGGAGAAGGCCTTTGATAGGGTGGAATGCAGGTAAATGGCCATCCTCCTACAGAAAATGGGATTTGGGGATAACATGAGGAAGTGGGTGGGGGCATTGAATAGGGCACCAACTGTGAGAGTATAAGTGAATGGGGAACTAACTGCCCCCCTCCGTCTAACAATAGGTACAAGACAGGGGTGTCCCCTGTCCCCTTTATTATACTCTCTCACAATGGAAACCCTGGCGATAGCAGTAAGGAACGATCAGAGAATAAAGGGTGTTCGAAGGGGACCTGTTGAATTTAAACTCTCCCTGTTTGCAGAGGACATTCTGGAATATCTTGTAGACGCTCTGGCCATGCACCCAGCCTTATTCTCGCTAATTGACATCTTTGGGGCCTTCTCAGGCCTACGAATGAATATGTCTAAATCTATGCTGATGCCGCTTCAAGCAGTCGACCCAGGCCTAGACCCAGTGAACCGTATCATTGAGGTCAAAGTTGAAAAAATCAAATACCTGGGGTGCAGTTAACCAGAGACCTAGCGGCACTGGTAACAGCTAACTTCGACCCTCTTATGGCGGTTATTAAAGCAGAACTGAACTGATGGGGCAACATGATACTATCATGGTACGGCCGTATGACAGCAGTAAAAATGAACGTCTTTCCAAGGCTCTTGTATCTGTTTATGGCCCTTCCTAGTAGGGTACCAGAATCCATCTTTAAATAGCTCCGGACCTCTGTACAAAAATGTGTGTGGCATGACAAAACTCAAAGGACCATTCGATTCACTCTTACCCTCCCCACGGAAGAGGGGGGCTTTGGCCTACCAGACTCCAAATTATACTATAAAGAAGCCCAACTCAGAGTGATCCTGGAACATATGCGCGATGATCTGGGGAAAGCCAAAGTGAGGGACCCGCTATGAGCTCCCCATGAAGAAATACCGAGCAGATTGCTCACTCATCCCACCCTTGGGGTGCTTTGTTCCCTATGGAGGGTGGGGGGGTGACCACATGGAGAATTTGAATTTGTCCACTTGGCCCTCCCCAATGACCTCAGTCTGGGGCCCTGATATAACAATGGGAGACAGGGGATTTCTGTGACACTTAAACATGGTCGGAAAAAGGGCTGGAGAGGGTGGGACAGCTGTTCCGAGAGGTAGAATTCCTGAACTATGAGGCAGTGACTGAGGTTTTGGGAGTTGGTAAGATCACTGTATTTGAATACCTCTGACTGAAAGGGATCCTGACCGATCATAAATGGGGAGAGAAATTGAGGCGCCACGTACCCCTTTTGAGAAAACATTAGACTCAGCTTATACACGGAAAGGGATGATGTCCAAACTTTATAGGGTCATGAACGTAAGTCACAAGAAGAACAGCCAGGGTTTTTAAATAGTATTGGAACGAGCTAGTGGGTGAGGAACTCACAGAAGAGGCGTGGGGAAAGATATAGAAGGTCGCATCGCATCAGAATCTCTTCACGGCTGATATGGAACACAATTTCAAAATACTCCAGGGGTGGCATAGAGACCTCCTCAAGATCTCTTGAATGTTTGCAGGGGCATCCCCATTGTGCCCGAGGAGTTGTGCCCATGTTGGGTCGGGAGAACACATGCAGTGGCATTGCCCACAAGCCCAAACTTACTGGAAGGACCTACTGGGGTGGATGTCTGAAATCACAGGCAAGTCTTTCCTGCTCAAACCCCTACAAATGTTATTGGGGATCCCACTGGAAGATTCAGAAATGTACAGGTACCCCAGAATGTGGGAAACAATGCTCAGGGCTGGGAGGGTGGCATTGGCCCAGAAGTGGAAGAGTGTGACAGTCTCAAATAAGAATGATTGGTTTAAAAAACTTAAATACAAGTTCCTGATGTACAAGCTGATGACAAAAGTGAACGATGAATTGAGCACATACAGGACAGCTTTGGACGTGGCCAGACAAAAATGGGGATGGGATGTGCATTAGATGGTGTGTGACACCGGACCTCCACTGCAGGGGTGGGAGAAGGTGAAAATGGAGGAAGGAGAAAGGAAGGGGGGAACCTCAGAAGAGGAAGGGACTAGAATGAACGGAAAGCTAAAGGCAAGCTTCCCTAGACGAGATCATTGAAATAATAGAACACCTCCCATAAGGACAGTATGCCAGGCACGAATTTGAGGGCCAGGAGAACAAACTGCATCCGTGGGGACTAATGCAAAGAAGAGAGACACCTGGCACATCGAAAGGTCGTACAAAGAACCACCAATGTTTGTTTGACAGGGTGGGAGGGGTTGGGGGATAGGGGGCTGTGTTTACACTGAGGATTGGTACAGCTTTAATGCGATATGTAAACTTAGTTTTCTTTGAAAAAAAATTGTTCATTGCTAAAATGCCAATAAAAATTTAAGTTTAAAAAGAAAGAGGCAGGGGGTATGCACCCCTGCTTATCTCTTCTTTCTGCTTGTACCTGGCTGGATCGATGTCCTTGACTGGCAAGCCTTACCCTCAATTTTAACCACAGACGCTTTCTATTATTAGTGTCAAATGCTAGCGAGAGGTCCTCCTAACCTCCATATAAGGGTGCGTCTCCTCTAGACCAAAATTTCCCACATATAATGTTTATGGTCAGACCATTGAGCGTTGTAGAGAGTCCCTTTCAAAAACCGTTTTGGTGTTTGCATAGAATTCCCTTAGCTGAAGCCCATGCTTCAAATACCTTCAGGATTACACTGGCAAACATCTTACTGTCAGCATCTAGAAGTGCGATCCGACAGTAATTTACTGGATTTGCAAGATCTCCAGTCTTATAAATTGGGATAATCAGTGCAGTGTTCCAAGAAATTGGACCTTGTCTATTGCTTATCACATTATTGAATAATGCCAGTACTATTCTTGGCCAAATAATAACATCTGATTTTAAGATCGCATTGGTCAATCCATTCGGGCAGGCTGCTCTAGATGACAAGACTTTGTTATCACGAGAGCCAGGTCTTCACTTGTTACATGTAATTCCCAAGGTACTTTGACCAGAATGTTATAAAGCTGATTTTGGGAGTTATCAATTCCTTTCATAGGTTTCATGTAAAGGTTTCTAAAATGGGATTTCCAAAAACTCTCGGCTATTGAGTTAGTCTGTAGATGATATTGAGTGCCCTGCTCTCTATTCACTGGAGGCCAGATGTTCCGAGTATTTGCTTTGGCAAAATTCGTACACGATCACTTTGAATACATTGAAACCGGTGAGCTCTAGACCAGTTCTTATGAGCGTTATTTAATTTCTTTCTCTCCCTCTGGGCGTCCGTCTTTAAATCCCACTTGTGTTTAAGCGACCGGATGCTTTTCCTTAGATCTCTTTTCTGTACCCATGTTTCTTGGTCAAAAGTGTGGTTATGGGTTATTCTGGTTCTCACTCCTGTGCTCACTGGAGTATCTTGATCCAAAAGAAACTCTACGAAGCTCGAAGGGTGGCAAAGTCTGTCTAATTCGACCTCTGGTAATTCATCAAAATACTGTACATTTTTCTATTTAGCTTAATGCCACCACTTTTAAATTTCGCAATTCTCTTCCCTCCCACGCTGACAGTGAGGCCATCACAATGTCTAGCCTCAAATTCCAGGGTTGGCAGGGCCAGACCCGCCTTACGAATATTGTGATCACTATTAGCTGTCTCTTTTACCTGCATGTCATCACAACGGCAAAACAGATCCTCTGATAAAAACCAAGTAGTCAACAATGAAGGAGGCGCACCTGTTCTTCCATGTTGGTGCAGGTTTTAAGTCACCCCGAACACTTCCATTCACTATATGCAGGACCTGATCTTCGAAAAAAACTCTACTATATTTTACCATTCCAACTAGCTGCGGCATCTTTGCACTTTAAATCTGCATGATCCAAACAATACGAGTTCAATTCTCCAGCTAGCAGTAGGCCTAAGGGGCCACATAAAGAGGTCATGTTTAACAATAGAGCTGAGAAGGCGTCCAATCTGTTAAATTAGAGCAGACGGGGTTCCATTATAGATTCACTATTATTAGGCTCTCCATTGTGGATCCCTTTAAAAAACTGGCTTTAGCTGCTAGGATACCTGGATAATCGGAAGATATTTTTTCCAGATCAATTACAATTGAATTGCGGGCAGATATTATCAGTCCACCTGCCGGGCGGCCATCATTATAGTGTGTGGCTACCTGTTCCATTATTATGAATCCGTCAAACGTAATGGATTTCATTGACCAGGTTTCCTGTTGTAGTATAATGTCGTGTGTGCCAAAAAGTGTTTTTCTCACTACCCTATTTGTAAAGCTTGTGAAACCCTGTGACCATACTTTGCTCTTACCATCTAGCAAAGAGCAAACCTGGTCTGCATCAGAGGACCCGTTTTTCCCTTTTCCTTGATTTCTTTCCCCAGCATCGTGTGGGAAACCTAAGAATTCAGAAACACTGTTATTTATATTTAAGTTAAATGAGCCACATACCTTTTCATCAGGAATATGGTTTGTAATCAGATGAAGTGCAAGGAATGGTAAGTGCGAGCCTCCAGGACGGAGGGTGTGCCGAGGCAAGTGCTGAGGATAGACAGAAGCTGGGGGCGATTCGGTGTGGGAGGTCAGTGCCCCAAAGATTCATAAGGGCCATGGACAAAAATCAAAGCAACTGTGAGAATTAGCAGAGAAGAGAAGGGGGAAGGAGGAGATAAAGTAGAAAGTCCTGAGGAGCTGCCAGATTTTACAAAAGTGCTGCTCAAGACGCAGAGGGAGGGGGAGACTGTTCCACAGAAGGGAGCCAGCTGAGAAAAGCGATGAAATTCCTGCCATCTCTTTAGCAAAATGATTTACACACAAAGAGTTGGTGCCAAATGAACGAAGAGATCTAGCCGGAGAATATTAAGTAAGAGAGGGTTGCAGATAGTGAGGTCCCTGGCACTAGACAGCCTTGTGAATGATAAAGAGGGATTTGAATTTAATCCATGAAGCAACCAGGAGCCAGTGAAGACTTTTTAGGGCAGGAGCGATGCGGTCCCTGGGCTTGAGGCCATGGATAAGTCTTGCTGCCCTATTCTGGATTAGCTGGAGTGGTTGCAGAGTGGAAGAAGGTAGATTCAGGAGGAGCCTAGCCTAGATCCAAATTGAACATTTCTCATGATCCTGCTATTTTGTCCAATGGGTATATGTTTTGTGTTAAGTTTGGCAACACTGATATAACTTCTCATGCCAATAATGTTTATTTTGATACAAATTTAACTTGATACAGAGAAGAACTAACAGGTCTGCTGTGACTGCATGAAGGAGGACCTGGGAGGAATGTGGACTTTTTTGGGGGGCACCCGGAAGGTTTCACTTTAAGTTACGCCTCAGGGTCACTGGCACTCATGGGTACATACTGCAAAAAACAGCTCACACGAGGAGTTAACACAGTTTCGGTTACCGTATGAGTGCCCGCACGCTCGTGTGGAAGTAGTCGGTCATCCAGCCGTGAATTCATTCCAAGCAGCTTAAGGCAATGCGTTGAGGAACTCATTAAAATGTAACTTATTTCTGGCAGGACATTTAAATCCCAGTGTTCACAGTTATGTAATGCTCTAAATTATGGAGAAGCGAGAGTGTCAAGGGCCGGTTACGCTTTCCTTGGCGGACTCCTTTACTGATTTTAAAATGGAAATAATGCTGGTGGAATTCAAAGGCTGCCCAGTTGTCTACAGGGACACATATACGAGAGTTCAACTCATGCTCTTTGGGCAGTCGAGTTGAATGTCCCTAATATGTTCAGAGCAGTGGGCAACCGTGATGGTTACCATAAGCTTGCACTATGTTATGATGAGGCCTGCATCACTGTACAAACATTAGGAATGTGTTTGGCCACGCATGGTATGATAGCACCGCACATCCCCTCCTCCAACCCACCCCCATTTAGACACACTTTTTGTTTTGTCTCGCGGTCTCTCTTTTAGTAGGTGGTTTTGCAGTTTCTCAATCTTGGAAAACAAGCAGAAAAAAGAAAATGTTAAAAGATGAAAAACAAGTATTGACAACAGTTTTTTTTCGTATAGTGTCCTTATGTAGTGGAATGATAATGAAGTGCTGTTTGTTCTTTATACTGTACTCTAGAAAATGGTGAATATTTGTAAATCACATTTCAATGGTATTTTTCTGTAGCACATTGAAATTTATCTGTTAACATCAATTAAATAGAAAAAGTATAACTTATAGAGTAAAAAAACATACAAGTTGGATTCATCATCATGGTTGCAGCACGTACGTAGGGCCCAACTAGAAGAGCCGAGCTACCTACGGTGGCTCCTGAGGACCTGCGGGCAGGCTTAAGTCTGGATGAATGCATGGTAGGAAGGGGAGGCTGTGGAGATGCCCAGGTCCCTGAGCAGGTGTAATTTTCAGTGCAATAGACCGACAATGCTTGTGACCACCACAGATTGTGAATGGCAAGTGTTGTCAGTAAATTACAGGGAACAGAGGGTGCACAAACCAATATTCCAAGGGTTGTGTTGGGATGCATGTTCAAATTACCACCCCTCCGAAACGATTTAGATTCCGGAAAATATACTAAAATAAGGAGAATGCACAAAGGGTGGTGTAAGGGGGTATGGAGATACCTTACGGGTGGAAGCAATTGGCAGGAGTTGGAAGTTATATAGGAGAGAACTAACCATTTGCTCTGCGATAGTGTTATGTAGAATACATTGCATGTGCGCCATAGCTATAACATGAACTAATGCTGCATTTAAGAGTAGGCCTGAATGCTCGCAGGCCGTGTTGGAGACAGAACAACTAGGCCTCATCTCTTGCTGGAATATCACATTCCGATTCTCAGGTGTGTAAAGGAACATGCACACACACCCCCATATAAATGTATCCCGTTAGGCCTTTGAACAATTAGGCAGGAATGTGACCAGCCAAATAGGCAAAGGGCTAGGGCTGTGACCCAGTAAAAAGGCCATACTCATGGGAGCAGGGGCAGAGGTCTTGGTTGTCAAAACATGAACTAGGATTTAGGACACTACATCCCCACAGAATAAAGGTCACTCTGTTTGAACTACCAGATGTGCAGGAATACCTTCAATCCTTCATGAATTGGAATGATTAGAGGGACACCAGGCTTATCTCCTGGGAGGGGGATCTGATTCAGGGGAAGCAGAGAACTACACAATCCGTGATTTGTACCAGGGAGAGCCAAGGGTGATGCCCATACAGTGGGGAGGCATGATGGGGGCACCTGCGTGTCTGGGATGAGAAAAGAGATGCTTTGTTTGCAAGGACCAGGCTGACCTCAAAGTTATCTGCCAAGTTCATGTTGATGGCCAGGAGCATATCACATGATTAAGAGTAAAGACAGGGTGGTGTCTATTAAGTTTAACCAATTACTTTGCAGTTCATCAAGGTGGAAGAGGCTGTTACCCACGTGTGGTGAAGATGGAGGAGAAGAAGGCACACCCAACTGAAAAAGGGCATATATGTAACTATTAGCATGTACATAGGTAGCAGCCAATGAGGGTAGGGGATGAATACTGTATATTGAATGTGTCATGAATGACGATTAGTATGTTTATAAGATGAACTCCATTTTGAGGATGAGAAAGAGCTCTGTGATAGCAGACAAATGATACTCTGACACCCTTTCCCTTTTGTATACAAAATAAAGGTCTTGTTCTTCTCGAAAAAGGGTGCACCTAGCCTATTTCCCTAGCGTTTTTCTTTTCCTATGTCTGGTTGTTGTGGATATGCACCAGCAGCCTCCATTTCCAAGAATGGAAAGGGTATCCAAAATATATTAGGCCAAATCCACGGAGGGGGATCTGGATTATTAAAGACACAGATAGTGGCATGGAGCTCATTGCAGCCATACTCTCAGCACTGACGAAATAGCCTTTGTGCTGCTTGATGTTCAGACCTGTCTCCTGCCAAATGGCTCCCTGAGCCTGCTGCTGCCATCCGGCTGTCTGAGCCTTCTGTGAGTGCTGCCACCCAGCGGCTAGATCTTACTGTCATTTGGCTGCCTGCTCCTGCTGCCTCTGCTGCCCCCAGATCCCAGAGCTTGCCACCAATGCTGCCTGCTGTCCAGATGCTAAGAAGCCTTTTGTGAGCAGAGACCATCCTATGCTGCCCCCTATTGACTGTCTCAACTCCCTGTATGAGCAGTGAGACACATTTGCCTTCTGAGGCTTTCTGAAGCCACCCATAAGTCAGACACACTTCCCCATCGCACAAACCAATTTAGGCAGAGAGAGGGGGAAAAGAGCATGGACAGAAAGCGAGAGCAAAATGAAATGGCAGAGAGAATGGTGATAGGCAAATGCAGGGGGGGCTATGGAAGGTAGAGGGGAAAGTGTTGGCAGCACATCTCCAAACCCACTATATCAGGGGGCAGCTGAGCCTTACCACCCCTTAATGAACCTTATATGAGACTTAGCTGAGAGCCTCAGACTATACTCTCACACTACACTGATGTCATAATGTATACCTCTGCTCAGACACATCCTTTCAGCCCTGTATGCCCACAGAGTGTATAGTTGTGCCCCCAATCAAAAATGGACTGACTTCCAAACATTTAGGCATGGGTTTTTCGGACTTCAGATCCCAAAAGATTGACTTCACACTGGCTGTTGGATAATAAATGATGACTAGATCAAGGGGGCACCCATGAACTTGGGACTTGTATCTGCTATTACAACATAATGAGTCATGAACTGCCCAAACCGCATCATCGGCTCCTTGCCCAACAGCTAAAACCATTTACTTGACCTTCAAGCCACACCCAATAGCATGAACCTCCAAATCATTATTCCACCCTCTTCCTATGAATGCCAAGCCAGAGTCCCTTCACTTGAATCTACATGTGTAGAAGGGGGCGTGGGTTGGCGCTGGAGCAAATGGCGGCTTAAGCGCGCACCTCCGGCTCACTATATTATTATCATACCTTGCAGCTGACTTTATTATCTTTCTTCTGTTCCTTTTACATTGCGACGCTGTCAGCAAGTCTATTGCAGATCTCCCGTCCCTTTTTTACTGTGTTCCAGCGTCTCACAGAGCTCCAGCGTGACCTTTCAGAACTCCAGTGACAGCTGACTTCAAGTACCTGTCACGTGTGAGGTAGCCTTCGGCGTAGCTATCATGCAATCTGCCGGCTCAGGCCTGGTCGGCTACTCGCAGCGCTAACAGCGCCATCTATAGGACGTTGGCATTATAAAGCAATATAAACAGAATTTCTCTTGTATTTTGGAGAGAAACGCTTTATTTTACAGCACAATTATAGTTTATTTCATAGACTTTTAGGAATACAAGCTTCTTCTTCTGGATAACAAGGTTATTTATGGTGAAGCTTTCTTCTAACATATTACAGCTTAAATATTTCATTACTCTGGGAATTGTTGTGCTACTTACCTCATAGCTTGACTCTTTTTTGGGCTGACTTATACCATTTTGATATTTTCTTTTCACATTACTTGTTATTCTTTACGTTAACATGGCTTCTGGGAAAAATGACCAAAAACTACCCATAACCTCAAAAGAAACACAAGCAGCGGCTACTACTAATAAAAGGTTAAAAAGCGAATCACCCCACCACTGACACCTCTGGAACCTGCGGTTGAGACCATACTACAAGAAATTAGGTCTCTTAAAACTTTCATAGACACCACCAACCAGAAATTGCAATAATTGGATGAAAGGTGTAATGTCTTCGAAACAAGAATGACATAAATGGAAAACAGAATTGGCTTTGCAGATGGTATTTCCCCTAGAGTATTGCTGTTGGAGAAATCTGTTAAAGACCTACAAAAATATAATGAAGATTTGGAAAACAGGAGTAGGCACAACAACCTTCACAATACAGGACTTCTGGAGGGATGTGAGGGCAATGATGCTATCTCTTTTCTTCAAAATCTACGCTCAGCGGTATCACATATACCTAAAGAAATACCCCTCAATATACAACATACTGACTGCATTAGCGCTGCCAGAATCTCACCACCGTTGTAATGGTCTTCATGTACTATGATTTTTTGTCTACTAGAATATACCCAACTACAGCTCATTATATCAAAAACCAAAGAGAAAACCTCTCTAATTTGGCATGGTAAGAGAATTTACATTTCACAAGACGTCGCCAAAAGGACTGCTCAGTGTAGGAAGGAGTTTCTCTCTTATCGCAATGTGCTTAAACAGCTCACCGTCAGGTCTGGGCTTTATCATCCATACTCCTTTAAGGTAACCTGTGATGGCTGCACTTCAATCTTTGATGAACCTGCAGACCTCAAAGCATTCATCTGCTCTCTTAAAACCGAAAACATGGATACTTCTCTACCCATTATCCCATCAACATCTGGTACTTGACTATTTTTATTTTACCACGTTATGCTGCAAGTCTTAAAATGTACCCACTAAAGTGGTGCGCCGGGCGCCGCTGGTTCCCATTTTCTCTCAGGGTTGTTCTTGCCCTGCTGGTGACATCTGCTCCAACTCTTTCTCCCTTTCTCTTTTCTAGGGGTACTTGATCCCTTTCATACCTTTAATCCTTTGCGTATCATCACTGCTACGCTCAATATCTGGCTTTTATTTCTCCTATCTCCATTTCTCTGGTCAAGTTTACCCTTCTCTCCTCAAGTTCCTTATGTGTCTTTACCTCGTGGTGATCCCTAGTGGTCCATAGAATATTCCATCATATGTTGCCACAAATTGTTACATTTATTACCTTGCTTACAATGCTTAATAATGTCTCTTATTTTTCATTTTACCCTAGGTTTTCCCAATGTATTTACATTAACATTTCCTGTAAACTATAATGGTGTTTTGAGGTCTGACCTGAAATATCAAAGGTTGTAATCACCAAATTAAGAGATATACGATCATTTCCCATCTGAAGAAGCTGAATCCCTCTATTGCTTGTTACCAAGAAACCCATCTATCCATTTCAGAAGCTATGAAACTCAAACCTTTTTGGGTAAAGAATGTAATTGCAAGTGAAGCAGTTGGCAAAACGAATGGTGTGGCTATTCTGATTAATAAAACATTATCATATAAGATTGTAGATCAAGATGCCGACACCTTGGGAAGATGGTCCTGGGTTAAATTGTGAATCGGTTCTGCCATCATCACAATCATGTGCATTTATGGTCCCACCATGCCTGATCCGGATTTTTAGGTCTCTATCAATCAGATTATCCTTACATCCAACTTCCCCAACCTTGTATTCTGTGGAGACATGAACCACGTCATTGATCCCTTCCTGGATAGAAAATCCACATGCTCATTCAAAATCTCTAAATCACATAAAGCCTTCAAACAATGGGCCTCATTACACGGATGGCGGTAAGGATTTACCGGTACCGGTAAAATACCAGTACCGTTAAATCCTTACCGCCTTACTACGAGGTCCCTTTGCGGGTTGGGGGATTTAACGCCTGCTTTTTGCAGGCGTTAAAAACCAACCCGCAAAGGGACCCAGGGAGCTAATTACGGTACCGCAATTTGCGGTACCGTAATTAGCGCCTTCCCCATTCCCATTATGCCCTATGGGGCAAAAATGGGTATGGGGATGGGGAATGGTGGAAGGGGGAATTACCGCCCCGCCAACCTTGGAATGGGGCGGTAAATCCACCTTTCCGCCAAGGCAGTGCCGGTATTTTACCGGCATGAACCATGGCGCTAATAGCGCCATGGTTCTCCGCCATCCGTGTAATGAGGCCCAGTGTCTTACAGAGACACGTCTTATTGATACTTGGAGACTTGCACACCCAGTATATTTAGAGTACACATTCTATTCACTACCACATGATACCCTCTCTTGCCTCGACTACATATTTACTACCAAATCCCTTATAAATTCCATCATAGACTCCCACATCTCAAATATTACTATCTCAGACCACAATCCTGTTATCACTGCATTAGACCTCACTGATATTAAAAGACCATCATCTAGATGGAGATTCTACAACAGTCTCATTCAAGATAAGGATTTAATCAAATCTCTACTTACATTCCAACAGCAATATTTTGAAGATAACGCTGACGGTGATACATCGGTTAGTAATAACTGGGCTTCCTTTAAGGCCGCCCTTAAAGTTCATATAATTTTCTATTCAAGTATGAAAAAGAAACAATACAAAAAAGACCTTGATAATCTTTAATTGCATTTTACTAAGGCTGAAAAACAATTCTATTTATCATCTTCCAATTTAGACCTTCGCACTGTCCTCTCTCTACGTTTTCAAATTAACAAAAAAGTAATGGAACAAGCCTCTGGTGCTATATTTAAGCAATATGACCCGAGCGGCGGGTGCATTACCGACTCAGGTAATGCCCCGGGGCCCATAGTTATAGGCCCAAGCAAAACGAAGGCCCCAGGGCATTACCTGAGTCGGTAATGCCCCTGCTGCGAGGGTCGTATTGCTATTAGTACCCCAGCCCGCATTATATGCGTGACCGGGGCACTAAAAGCATTTTTTTCTGTCCCGAAAAGCCGAGGCGTTTCGGAACAAAAAAAAAACGACCAAGAAAATGGCCGCCAGGAAAGGGAAAACTGGAGTCCGTTTTCTCTTTCCATGGCGGCCTTCGGGAGCGGACGCGCTGGAACACAGGTGTTCCCAGCGCGTCCGCTCCCGGAAAAAAAAGAAGCAGAAGGTAAGTGGGGTTGGGAGGGCGGGAGGGATGGGAAGGGGGGAGAAAAAAAAAAAAACGTACCTTCGTCCCTGCCAGGGGACGATGGAAGCCTCCAGCTGTGTGGAGGTGCAGAGTCTCCACACTGCTGGAGGCTGCCATCATCCCCCACCAGGGACGCAGGAGCAAGAAGGTAAGTGGGGTGGGGTAGGGAGAAAATCTTACCCGAGTCCCCAGCGGGGGACGGAAGCAACCTTTCAGTCCTGGGAGGCTCGGAGCGGGGATGGCCCCACTTCGAGCCTCCTCATTGGCTGAGGGGCTGCCACGGCCCCCCGCCTAGGACAAGGCAGCTGGAGTCCCGACCGAGAATCGAAGGATTGTCGGCCGGGTAAGGACCCGGCGAGAGCCAATCAGAATGCGTGTTGCATTCTGCTTGACTCTCGCCGGGTACTAATAAAGTATAAATCCAAAATCTATCAAACTTCAAATAACGCAGGAAAAGCCCTGGCTTCCTATCTAAAGGCAAAAAAAGAAAAAACTTGTGTTGCTAGTATCAAGAATACCTTAGGAACTACAATCACAGATCCCTCAGGCATCATTGAACCCTTTAAGAAATACTATTCTGATCGTTATACCCCCGAGTCTATTATTACAGTAGCCAACATCTCTAACTTTTTTAATAGTATCAATAGAAATTCCTATCCTACAAACGATCTTGCAGATCTCGAGGTAGAACTTTCCACTAATGAAATTAACCAAGCTATCAAAGGGATAAGTAGAGGCAAAGCCCCAGGACCCGATTGCCTTTCTACACAATTTTTCAGTACATTCTCGCACCAGCTTACCCCTAGACTTATAACCCTATTCTCTTCTTTTATGTACAAAGGTTTTTTATCAGGTACTTTTTCCAAAGCCCTTCTTATCCTTTTCCCTAAACCAGGAAAAGATCCTGATCTCCCTAGAAATGATAGGCCCATCTCCCTTATCAATGTGGAAAGTAAAATCTTCGCCAAAATATTAGCTAATAGAATAGAATCTCACCTTTCCACTTTGATTAAACCCAATCAAGTAAGTTGTGTTAAGGGTAGAAACATTTCAGCCAATGCCAGACTTTTACTAATTGCCTTACACATTACTGCCAGAGGTAAAAATGATAAACAAGGTTATGCAGCCATTGCATTCGATGCCGAAAAGGCATTTTTCTCACTACAAAGAGGCACCAGACAGGGATGCCCCTGCTCCCCTATTCTATATGTACTATCACTCGAATCCCTCCTAGAATTAATCTGGCTAAACAAAGATATTCCGTGTCCTTCTGTAGGTAACTATGAGTCTAAGGTCACTGCATATGCTGGTGTGAATTTGAAAAACAAATGGCCTATCCTGATGACATTTCTGACACCATTTTTCTCTTTCATCATGCAGCCTCCACCCTTTCTGACTCCATTAAAGCATCTAGATCTGCCCTAAGAATTTTCCTTTTCCCATAAATTAAATTCCCAAGAGATCTCTCCTTATCTGTGGTATAATAAATCAGTTACTATATATAACAGAATCTTTTTCCGGAAAGGTCTGGCTCACTGAAGGTATCAGATATATTGACCAAATTGTCCATAATCATACCATAACATCATTTCAGGATTTTAGGAGATCCTTCTCTCTACTTCTATCAGATCTGACTTTCTACAACAAATTGGTTGATGCATGCCTTGACTATCTGCAGGCTCATGATAATACTGTCTTATTACCTGACGCTAAGAAGTTACAATTGCTCTCCACCACTCCTGATGTCAAAGCTGCCAAACTTTATAAATTGTTGGTCACTGCAGAATCATCTAGGTCGAAACGGATGGTCCAAACACATTGGGAAAATAATTGTGGCACTACCTTTGATGACAATACATGGTCTTTGTTATGTTCTAGAATTAGGAAAGTCTCTTCTTCAGCGATTATTACCCAAAACCTTTTATTCTTCATGCATAGAGCCTTCATTACCCCTCTAACACTTACAAAATCTAAGGTCCATGCAGACGGGAATAGTTGGTCTTGTGGAAATACCCTGGGTTTATATAAGCATATGTTCTTTGACTGTCCTTATGTTTTTCAGCTGTGGCAGGATGTAATTACATGATGACCATCTTTAAAGTTCAGATTCCTCTTTCCTTTGCTAATGTTTTTCTTGGTAGCATCGCAGGTAAAGGAATGATATCTGTCCCATCCTCCACTTTATATGACCTTCTCTTTGCCATCATCATCAAACTCATCACCACTAATTGAAAACAACTTCAAAACACCTCCTGCAAGAATTGGTGGAACAACGTCTGTCATACACACAGATTGGAACATTACATGGCTTCCTACTTGGATAAACTGCCTTACTATAACTAACTTGAAATGGGCCCCTTTCATTAACTACTTAGACTATCACAATATGATGGCTCATGGTTCATAGATTATGTTTCATTAAATTATTATATTATATCTCTTGCCGCATTTTATTCTCTGTATATGTAAATTGTTAAACCTAGGAGTTTATTGGATCATTTTCTGTTCACCTCTTCACCCACCTCTCCTCTTGTTCCTTCCCCTGTGTGTCGTGTAGTCTCTTGTGTGTGCCCTTGTATGTCCTATGTTTTGTGCTTAACTAAACAAATAAGGTGACACCACCTTATTAAAACCGGTGCTCACATTTTGCCCCCAAAGGAGCTGAAAATGTTTAAATATTTTGTTCAGTAGTAAATCTTTGTAAACAAATGCTGACTCGTTGAATGTATATCCAGAAATGTTTTATTTCACATTTCTGATATATGCCCTTAATATAGCACTTATTTCTTATATAAAGCTGAGCAATCATTACAGTAGGCCTATCTACAAAGATTTACTTTATTAATTTATTAGTGACCTTTACAGAATACGTATCTGTTCCCATATTGACTCAATTGTACTTATTTAAATACTTCTGTTTTAGTTATATCAACGTCTTAAATATTTTATAATGTATTTTAATCAATCTTATTCTAAGTCATTGTAACCTTCAGTTGCTATTATGAATATTGTTTTATTTAAATGATAAATAAAAATCATTAAAGTCAATTTAAAAAAACATAGTGAATCTGCACGTGTATTTCGAATTGTGCTCTCCTAATTTGACCACTTTGTTTGCCTTAAAAAAAAAGGTGGCGTCCCCCTGCATTCCCCCTTCATTCTCCCTCCCCCTACTTACACCCCTAAACTTGGCCATACCCATGCAGATCATTGGTAACTTCACTTCCATTTATATCTATCCTATATTTGTAAGTTAATTTATGTACTGCAACGTTTAGTATGTCACTTGTCAGAAAGGTCAAAGTACTGCCTACCTGTACTTGAGAACATGCTCCATCCTCCACAGCTATCCATCATCTGGTCCTTCTTCCTGGAGTATGTACTGACCACCCTAACACCTTACATCAACTTCCACTTCAATATTCCACACTCTATTCCTGTGAGCCCCCAAGCCACACTCCTTTGCACTGCCAAGAAATTCTTTCCCAATTCCCCTTTCATTTAGGTGGAGCCTTTCTTGTAGTCTGTAAATTAATTTCCTGAATATGATTCCCAGAATGTACTGGGCAAAAAATTCAAAGTACTGCCTTCCCACCGCCTTATTCTTCTCCCCGGTGTCCTGAATGCTTCCACGCCCCTGTACATGAACCTACCTTGCTTCAATATTTGTCAGATCATCCCTAAGTCACATTCCCTTTACAAGAGAAGAGCCTAATAGTCCCGTGCACTTCCTTGGTAATGTCACTTTCATTTAGACATCGTCTTCCTCTAGCATAGTATCCAAAGCCACATACATTTCTTTCACCTCATGGACAATATTCTCATGGACAACATTCTCCCACCATATGTCTGACTGATTCAGGCATCAGTAGTTATGAGGGTGTGTAGAATAATATATTGTACTGGTCTTTTATTGATTTAGTATCGTAATTGTTCAAGTCATAAGATCTGTCCATATTTTATATATTTGTTTTATTTTTTTATATAAACTTACAATGTTACTGATAAATAACTGAGATTGATGATTTTGTGACCCCCTAGTGATATCTTGCTTTTTGACTCCGATATAAACTTGCATGGTCTCATACAGTGATGAAACCTGTCCACATAAACACATGGCTCTCTACCCTACTTTTGACACTCTCAGTAAAAGATACTCCTTCGCTCGACGATATTAAGTGCTCTTTACAAACAGGTACCACGACGAAGCACCTCACCTAAATCATTATCCCTAATAGTGAGCACTGGGCAGTGGCCATCGCTCATTCCAAGCCTGTTTCAAAGTTTCTGTGCTAGCAAATTCGACTGTCTGATTGATGTGTTACAGGAGGACCAACACACGGTTGCTGTCTCGTGGTGCTAATGAATCATGACAATGAATAATGTGTGGCCATTTGGTGCAATGCTGAAGATGGCAGACACTTGTTCCATTTCCCCAGGTTAGGTGCATGGCAGAAGAAGACAGAGAGGGTAGGATGCATCACAGTCAGGGCTATATTCCAAACCACTTCTGAAACCCTTCTATTTTGCCCTGGTACAAAAGATCTCTAGGAAATCAATGGTATTGGCAGATGATGCTGCACATTTTGTATAAAAGATATAGCATATAAATGTGGTTCCGTACACTGCAGTATGTCTGTCTTAGCATACTCGTATCATCTTTTCCAAGCAGCGGTAGGAACCAGTTCTTCACATCCTTCTAAACATATAAGCACATACACCATCTTTTTTCAAGCTTCTTCCATATACAATACCTCGAGTATTAAGAGAAATGTGTTGTTTTCCACAATTTCCATCACTAAAAATGAACTTACCCCATTGCACAGTAGGCCTTGAACACTTTCTTGAGAGAGCATCACTAGTTCTCATCTACTCCAGCCAGAAAAAAGTTGGCAAGTGGAGAAAGATGAATATGGCTCTGTCTCTCCAGTCTGACCTGAGTTCCTTCACATGGTAGGGTGGGAGCGGGCGCCGGCGGGGGTGGGGAAGGCTCATTTAAAAGATATGCATTAAATATCAGACAGGCAAAGTTTTCTAATGCACCACTTACTGTGCAAAAAGGTACCCACCACCAACGCTGGCCATGAGATAGGTCCAAAGGGCCTCCAAAAGTGTTGACACTTTTGAAGTCAATAGCATCCCTCCCTTTGGTGCTAGTCTGCGACAAATACTGTTGATGTTCCAAGAAACACTACTATAGAAAACAGATTAAAGCCACAAAATGTCCAGTGTCAAAACGTATGAATTTGGAATCGGAATCTTCTCAAAGGAAACATTGGGCCTCATTCCGAGTTGCCTGGTCTGGTAAAAAAGTGCTGGTATTCATGGATAGCAACACTTTACCAGACTGGCAGTCTACGGGTTGCCGGTGGGGCACCTGGGTTACCTCCAGCTAAGAGCTGGAGGTAAGGTAGACGCCCTACCGGCAAACAAAGCCCTCATTACTGGCACCGCCATTGCCAGTGCCAGTAATGATGGCAAATCTCCTCATGGAGTCCTGTTGGACTCCATGAATGGGGATTTA
Source organism: Ambystoma mexicanum (assembly GCF_040938575.1). Lineage (NCBI taxonomy): Eukaryota > Metazoa > Chordata > Amphibia > Caudata > Ambystomatidae > Ambystoma > Ambystoma mexicanum. The sequence continues at coordinate 1,001,208,165 of NC_090929.1, read as the reverse complement.
CTCTGTCCCTCCGGCACTCGTAATCCTAGTGACAATGCCGCCGGACATAGTGCTGGTAACAGTAACAGCCTTTGCCAGGATCCTGGTGGGTTTACTGACAGGATACCGGCAAAGTTGGAATGAGGCCCATTGTCTCGGGAGGATAGCTCAGCTGCAAACTGCTCGCCTTGGAAGCAAAACGACACGAATCAACGCAGGGTCGATCCCCCGGTCCACGCTTAGAAACCTCTGGGTATTTAGCGCATTATAAATAACCTATCATATCATATCATCCCTAGCTCCAGAGTGTGGTTTATTCCTATGTTTCCATTTACTTTAAATCAAACTCTGAATATGGCTTCCCATGGAAAAATGGTAGCACTTCTTATTTCTGACATTTGGTTTAGTTACTTCTCCCTTGGCCTTATATAAAGGTCACACCCTTTATGGCCTCTATTAAATGTGGTCGCCTGCACTGCTGCTGTTGCCACAGCTTTGACACTAACCATCTCTCACCCGTGTAAGCTTTGCCCTGTCTCTGACACTTGCACTGTTATGTTAATATTATATAAATATATATATATACATATACAAATAACTGTTTACAATAATTTGTCCACTTCCGTCATCGAGGGGTAAATGCTCCTTCCTTGGAATGGTATGAGGTCCTTAGCCACTTTTCTATCTACAATTTTCTGAAGTTTCAATCTGAGATTAATAGGGGAAAAACTAAATTCTAATTGCTTGTGGTAAATGTTCCCCCTAATTATTTTTGTCTAAGTGCAGAAATGGTTGACTTTCCTGCACACATAATTTTCCATACGTGGGACTGACTAACACGGTAAGCCAATTTGTGAGCATGCTAAATTAGTGAGCAATCATCACAGAAGAGATTATGGAAAGGCATTTCCCCTTCCAAACTATTGCAATTCTTTACAAATTAGTGTGCAAAGTGCTTCTTACAGCACTTTTTCCAAAGGTAAATGTTAAATGATCATTTTATATGTGATTATAAAGACAGTTCATTAACCAGTCCAAGACTTCCAGATTTTCCATAGTAGCTAGCAAAAGTACTTCTGTGCAGAGAAAAATATATGTATGCACACTAAAAAGTATTCTATGCCTGGTATATACAATAGGTATAGTTTAGGCTATTCATTTGTTGACACTGCTCAGAGGCCATGCAGAAAATGGGTATATGGTCATTTCATCTAAAACCATTGCATCGAATGGCATTCCATCAAAATGTTTCCATCTAAAAAATGTCCATCAAATGCATTATTGTTGGCGGGGGGAGGTCCACCCCCAAACCCCTGTTTTTTACCCTTTAAAATATACCTGAACAAAAATGAACACTTTACCCCCAAAAATCATGCATTAGATGGACTTTATTAGGTGGAAACATTTCGATGGAATGGTATTAGATGGAATGGTTTGAGATGAATTTACTAGATACCTTCATATGTTTTGAGATTTGATAAAAACACACATATTTATTACAAACAACAAATATCACTATCATATTTGATGAGGCTGGCAAATAAATTCGAATAGAATACAGTAATTGCAGATGGAATAATCGTAACAAAGAAAGTGTCCGAAAGCATGCCCACACAAGATGTTGTGCCACTTTAATTGAATAATTCTAGAGCCAGGAGAACATGCATCTCATAATTGGTGTAAGGGTGAGAAGCGCATCAGAAAAACTGGACCTCAGAATGTGATGATCAGAATTCCTCTGACTCTGCTTGCTGTCCAGATTACATTGTCCTGTGAACAATCGACACTTACTCAAAACCAGCCTTACAGCCAAGAGGCATACACACCGTCCATTTTTACTCCTTAAAAGCAGGAAAATTAGCCCAACAAAAATGGGAACCAACGAACATATAAGAGACTCTGTTTCTACCCACAAAGCTCCTCTGATCCTTTTGAATCAGTGACCACCAGGGCAGTGGCATAGGAAGGAACTCAAATCATTTTACTGCTCGATCTCAAGAGGAGGTTCAAGGAGAAGGAACATCTGAAGCATAAGGTATCCCTATTGGCAAAGTTAATTGCCGTTTTACTCCCTGAAAAATAATTTGATTCCATGTAGGGAGTGAAATCTTATCAGAGCCCTGCTTGCAACGCTTACATAGGAAGTTAGGTTTGGTTTGTTTATTTATAAAGCGCGTCCGAACCCTCAGGTAACTGGGCGCATAATCATGTGCACAGCAGAGTTACATATCGTTACAAGACATCATAATACAACAGACAGCATACAAAACATCATAATACAACAGACAGAGCATACATTGGTTCAGGGTCTGAATGTTTACATACAAAAGTAGAATATATCGAGAAGAGTATGTACAGAGAGTAGGCACAAAATAGTTGCAGTGGCGAATGAGGACCGGGTTACAGGTTGGTCCTGAATAGGCTGTAGATAGGGTAAGCATTGCTGATTGCATTACAATTATATTGCAGATAGAAAGCGGCAGCTGGCCAGTCGAGTCGGTGAGAGTCAAGATGTCTAGGCTAGTAGCCAGGATTTAACCATAGCTCTGAAAGGCCAGAATGCGGATACCGATCTAATTGTAGGAGGGAGGGTGTTCCAATATTGTGCTGCGATCACTGGGAAACCGGAGCCTCCTGCTGTTTTTAGGTTGTTGTTGGGGATCTTTAGTTGGTGCAGGTAAGGAGTTCTGGTGGGTCTACTGGGGCGGTGTCTAGAGAATTTGTCTGAAAGGTAGCGTGGGGCAGTACGTGACAGGCACTTGTGGGTGATGACCAGGGTTCTTAGCTTAATTCTGTCGCGGATCGGGAACCAGTGGACTTCTTTGCTAACCGTGGATATGTGCGCCTTGCGCGGGAGGTTGAGGGCACATCTTAGTGCATTATTTTGCAGGATCTGGAGCCTGTTCAAGTTTTTAGTGGTAGTGCCTAAGTAGAGTGTGTTACAATAGTCTAATTTAGACAATATCAGCGCTCTAGGTAGGGTGAGGCAACTAGAGGTGGAGAGAAAAGGCCTGCAGGCATTGATCAATTTATTGGTGTAAGAGGTAGTAGAGATGGTAGAGTTTATTTGTTTCTTTAGAGACAAGGTAGAGTCGAGGTATACACCTAGAGTTTTGACCTCTTTGGCTACTTTTATGATGTTGCCATCAATGGTAAAGGATTGGTACCTTTGGTCCAGTTTATTGAGGCGAGCCTGGGAGCCTACGATAAGCAATTCTGTTTTATCGTCGTTTAGGCAAAGACTGTGTGTAGCCATCCAGGCTTGGATTTCTAGGTAGATGTCATTAAGTTTAGCAACATCTTCTTCATAGCTGCCAGTGAGCGTGATGAGGACCTGGGTATCATCAGCATAATTAGTGTAACTGACACCCAGACCGTCAAGACGGTCAAATAGGAGCTTTGTGACGATGTTGTAAAGAGTGGGAGAAATGCAGGAGCCTTGGGGCACTCCACATGTGATTGGGATAGGGTCAGCAGCCGCAGCGGGGAGCGAAGACTCTAGTCGACCTGTCAGACAGAAATGACTGGATCCACTTCGTGGCATTCTGAGAGAATGCTGCAGCCGAGGAGAGGTGTTGAGTAAGGATCTGGTGGTCAACCAGATCAAAGGCAGCAGAGAGATCCAACAAGAGCAAGATGGCCAGTTTGCCCTTGTCTTTGGTGTCATCCATTTGGATTTTTAGATCCAAGAGGGCCGTTTCCGCCCCGTGCCTTGGTCTAAAGCCGGATTGCTGCAGGCCTAGAAGGTTGTTGTCTTCCAAATGTTGTTGTATTTGGAGATAGGCTACCCTATCCAAGATTTTGAGAAGAAATGGGACTGTGGTGATGGGCCTGTAATTAGTGGGGATGTTGGGATCTAGGTTAGGTTTTTTGAGCAGGGGTAGGACCCACGCTTCTTTAAGGTTGTTGGGGACCACTGAGTTTTTGAAGGAGGAGTTGATCAGAGAGGTGATGAGAGCGGCTAGCTCATTAGCTCTGTCTTTGATGACAGATGCGGGGCAAATGTCACCTTTGCAGTTGGATGGTTTGAGACTAGCGATTATCTTGATTACTTCCTCTTCTGAGACTGGTGAGAAGTGGAAGGAGGGGCAATTAGGGGTGGTGTGGTTAATTTTGCTGCTGGGTTTCTCCTTGGATGCACGGCTAGCTTTTTTTGCTTCTATCTTAGTTTGTAGGAGGGCAATTTTGTTAGCGAGGGCGAGCTGGATATTGTTACACCAGGCCTTGTCTTTGATGCAGTCCTCTGTAGGAGGCAGTGGTGATTCAAGTTCTTTTAGCATCAAAAAGAGTTCTTTAGTGCCGGATTTGGCATTTTGTATTCTCAAGTTGTAGATCTCTTTGTAGTTGTAGTTAAATGACAGGTCACATAATAGAGCCTATGGTTTTGCCCTTCCTTCCTCAGCACAGCCTAGACAACATTCAACAAGAGCCTTACTGTTTTATATGGCACTTCATTGAAGGAAATCACAATCTCTGCCTTTTTCTAGTTAATAGCAGCAATACTAAGCGGTACAACAGATTGATTGCTTTCTCATGTAACTTCGGGACCCTCTTCTGCAATTCCCTGTTACCAGTTAAACAAGGTGCATGGGGATGCTAGAGACAGTAAACAAAGAACACATGATTATAATGAAAAGCTATCAGCAGCTCAGCGTAGAAAGAAACAGAAGGTGCAGTTCCCTAGACTGTTACTAGATTGTCCTATTTTTAGCAAAAGAACACCACATCTCCTTCAATATGCTGTACCTCTGAAACGTTTGACTTGGTTTTCAAAAGTTGCTGATTTGTTCTTCACTCCCAAGGAGTATTATCCTATGCCCTTCCATGTTGCCTTCCCCGTTTTCTAGCCTCCAATACTAGTTGACAAAGCTCTGTAAAAAATGAGGGATTGTAGCAGTAAAACAGTCACTGGGATTTTTGTATACCCAAAATACTTCGAAAGCAAAATATATTTAAAACCTCACCATGTATTTGATATGGGCAAATGAAGAAGATATCATTAATGTGCATGTGCACAATTATTTTGCAGTGCATACTAGATTGTTTGCAACATACCCCACCCTAATATTGTTGGGAAGAATTATACAAGTGCTCAGTGAAATCATTTTTGTACAGCAGAAAATGACCATGTCATTTGTTAAGGTCTATGCCTACTGGAACTATGACAACATGGATGGGATGTAGAAGGTTTGAAAAGCAGTATAGCTGTTCCAGTATCTGTTGCGCTAATCCTATGTACAAGTAATGCCAGGCATAGTCCAAACCCATTATCCCTTGCAAGTCAAGTAAATTCCATTGCAATTGGGCTCCCCACTTATCGGGTAATGTTAGCAATGCTAATGCAGGAAACGCTGAACATGACATTTGCCTACTCAAAATACGTAGATGGCAAATTTAAATTTGAATTTTATAATGCGTTCACTTGCAAGGGTGCAGCTTTAAAGCACTTGTGTAACATATGTACAAAGAACAGAAGCAGTGGATGAGGTTACATGTCCAATTAGCCTGCTTACTTACAGTTGGTATCTAATATTGCAGCTGACAGTTGGGTAACATAGTGTGGGTAAAGTTTTTGGTAAGGAGCCATTTCTGTTACTCATGGCGTAACAGAAATTCTAGTACTTGAACGTTATTCACATTACCACAAACCAAAACAAGTGGATGTAGGTACAAGTCTGGTAACCTTTTGAGGAGTCAAGGTATGCACAGGCAAGGTTGACTGGTAATATCTAAATGTGGCCTTGGGCGGAAGTTACAGTCATAAAGTATACATGTGGAGTTTTGAAGTATAGAAGACGTGGTTGAGGAGGGAGGGTTATTTGGTAATTGTGTGCAGTTGGATCCATCAAGCTACTTTTTCATATTTTTTCTTAACCTCTAGAGGGTGTATTCTGTTTTCAGACATTTTAGATTTTTAAGTTCACGCTAGGCATAATAGGGTAATGTAAATAGACTAGACCAGAATATAAGAACTAGTTAATATAATTTAGCTTTATTAAGAGAGAAAGCACATTTTGGGTAACTGTGTGGCTTATGCCTTGTTCATTCTTGAGGAGGTTGGAATTGTCCATGTGCGCTAGTAAAATTCTTCTGAGCGGCACCCAGCAGAATTTTGGTCAAGCGCACATGTGTGTTGCTTAGAGGGAACATTGCTTTTGGTTGACGTGTAACAAACACGATAGAGCCTATTGGAGCTATGAAATATTGAATATTGTAATGCAGTAGGTATAAAATTGGAGTGCTTTATCTCATTTTCTAGTTCAGTTTGGTTGAAGTGTAAACATCATCATATAATGATGCCTAAGACGGTCATTTATTTTGGACATTGGACACCCCATCACTCCTGAATGGCCTTCTTCCTTCTTATAGTCCTGATGATGCTACCCCAGGCTTGCCAGCTATAGAACATTGTGGCACAAGGGTAGCATTTGCCATGCCTGGCCACTCCCTGGACTTACCACTGTCGATTAATAAGTCGCTTGGACTCAGATAAGGTCCCTAACATGCTCAGTCAGTTACTACTTTGTTGATGAGAAAAACTTCCCTGGACCCTACAGTTCTACACAACTATCGGCCCAGTGCTGGGCTCCTCTAACTTGCAGATATGCAGGAGACAGTGGTTATTTTCTCAGCTGCAAGCCCTTGTGAAGTAGGAAGGGATTCTAGATAGCTAAAAATCCACTCTTAACATGGGAGTAAGAATGTGTTGGTTGCATGTGCGGTGACAATCTGGCTTACCATACTCGTATCATCTGTGGGACACTGGGGACCATCTGTTTATTTTTCTCCCTTCCCCCCAATCGCCTGGGTCTTCCGACTGGTAATTTAGTCATTCTCATTGTTTCTTGAAAATAGAGATCAGGGAGTGTAACAAGGGAGTTATACATCTCACCCGGTCCATGTGCACTATTGGGTCCATATGCACCGGGTATTTCCTTGGTTCCCTAAAGTCAGGGATTCCCTCTGTTCCCTCTACTCTGCTGTATTTATATGTGCAGAGGCCTGTTTTTCTTTAAGGCTTCTTATCTCTTCTCCTTAGCTGCAGCAGCAGGAGCTTCTACACACAGTGCTATCTCTCAGAGGACAAAGGAGCAGATGGCTCACCTGACAATGTCAGGGGAAGTCTCTCACAACTTTTAATCTTCTAGCTGTGAGGAAGTCTACCAATATTCTTGGGGCTCTGATTCTCAAAATGGCACTTTGAGAAAGGCAGATAACTACAATGACTAGGATTTTCTGCAACACCATCATGATAAACAAATCAGACAGAGTCCTCAAAGCCGGTCAGATAGCACAATAGCTCCCCTCTAATATCTGTGCACAGCCTGCTGTGGTAGGCTCGAATCCCGGAGTCAACTCGGTCTATCATCCTTTCGAGGTCAATAAACTGAGTACCACTCTGTGGGATAATAATGTCTTCTGTTATTTCAGTGCTATATAGGTAATGCATTATTCTTATTAAAGAGAGTACCTGTGATGGTTTTAGGAGATTGACGAAAAGCCTAAATGAACGTGGTATTCAGGGTCTGAGTGACACGTGACGTAGCCAGAAGCAAAACAAGTCCTTTAACTGTCCCCATCTGGAAATGTATTGTTCAAAGTCAGTTAAAACCTTGGTATGAAATTCACTTATGTAGTGACGCCAGGATGTCAAGATCTGCAGCACTGCAGACTCCAGGGCGCCCGCAAAACAGGGAGGGAACAGCTCAGCAATTAGTAAAAACACATTACACTGCAAAAGCAGGATTCCAGTATGTCCTGTTCCTAGATTCCATGTCCGCTTCCTAAGGGACACGCATGTTCAGTCACTTGCACACTAGCACGCAGGTTCATCAGGGCAGCATCTCCGCTAAATCAGCCAGAGCCATCTTGTGATCTGAACACTTAGCCCAAAGCCTTTCCAGGTGATCAAGTTTAGTGTGGCCGTAGCATCCCACGTCAAACGACATGCATGCAGGGCCATGACCAACACATAGCCACTGCCAAGGTCATTCCCTTTCATACAGATTGTTTGTTGGTTTTATTTATTTGTATGGCGCACCCAACCCGGAAGTATCTGGGCGCCTTTCGCAAAGAGGTTACAAGTATACTTTCAACTTAGTTACAGTGGATACAAATATAGAACAGATACACTGTTTTATATAAGATGAGCAAATATACAACAGATTCAGTGAATTCTACAGGCTAAGGTGAGGAGATATATATACATAAGGGACGTGTACCGAGGAGATAGATAAGTGGTCGGGGGTTACTTGGCAGAGTCAGGAAGACGGAAATTCTTGTCTGTATCGCACTAGACTATCTAATTGCGTCATTCGTAACCAGCCACTTTATAGTATTACACCTGAACATGAAGAAAGGTTGGTTGCCTCTCAATGAGTGAGGTAAGATTACAGCCAACAATGTGCAGAGCACTACCGTGAGCAACAGTCAATAAAGGGTGCCCTTTCTCCAGATAGGTTAGACCATAAGTAACTAATTTGCTGGTATCTCTTTCTTCTCTCCTGGTGTTTTCTGTGTGAGTCTTGTCAGTGCTCTGAGGCGCTATACATGTACAACTGCAGACTGATTGCTGATGACTTGACGGTCATGACTGTCTGAAATAGCTGAGATGGTGTTGTCTGAACCGTAGTATCGCAATGTGTTGATGACATACTTGCCCAGGTCTATACATTTTCTGCATGCAATCCTGCTCACTCTTCCTGTGGCAGATGGCACAGAGGACAATGGGGTACAGTGACCGAAATATGTCTAGAAAGTGTTGAAGACCACTCTAAGAAGGTTTTACTCATTTATAAACGGGTTGGAAGAGCCTAGAATTGGGGAATTGTGCGCTTCTACTTTCCCAGGTCACTTGCGTAAACCTGCAGGAATGTTCCCTTTCTGACTTCCTTTTTTAACTCTACATGATACCATTGATGGACTTCCTCCCAAATGGCCAACCTTAGTTCAACTCGTCTGTGGGTGGCATGCAAATATATGGGCCTTACTTTAAAAGTATTACCAAGGTCTCCTGGTGTCTCAGTGGAGAACACTTTTGTCAAATAGTTTTACATGACTCTGATATGTTTGGCCTGCACTCAATGATAATGAACGTACTCCTGATTCATAGAGTTGTCCACACACTTTCTGCTTGTTGCTTAATTCTGAGGGAACCCCGGCCACCAATTGGCAGCGCTGCGTGGCGCGCAGGAAACATTAGAAATATGTCCTGCTGCAAACCACCATAAGAAAAGCTAATGCTGTGTTACTACCCTTTATATTCCCCAAGGCCAAGAGGCCTATTCATTTACAATAAAACAAATAAAATGAAAGTAGATTCAGTTGAGTTAGTTGTTTGTTGTATCCGGAAAGAAGAAGAATTGTCTGTTTTCATACGAAAGCTGTGCCAAACCAGTTCCTCTCTTTGCAGAAAAGCGCGGCATACTCGCAAGGAACAGTACATTGCTGTGGTAAAAACGGTAACCGTAGCTATGTGACGTCTTTCATTTTTTAATTACTGATGCTTGTATGCTTCTTTTACTCTGCCCTTTTGAGTGCAAACGCATAATTTGCTAAAGGAATTTGCAGAGCTATGCGTCCTGAAGGAAGGCGTCGTTCCTCAAGCAGGGACATCTGTAGAGGAGTGAGTGAAGACGTGCGTGTATAATCACTCTTAAGAAGGTGCTTATATAACCCTCTGTCACCGGCCTAGCTCATGCAAGGAAACAATTAAGATCGTAATTGATCCTCCCGCTGGTACACAAAATCCTTTCCTCTCTGAAACATGATTTCAAAGGATCAAGAACGTTTCATGAAACCGTTGGCCCAGGAACTCTGAGGCAAAGCCGCTAATAATGGCGAAAAGAATGTTTCTGAGAAATGGGAAATGGCTCCCAGCGCTTATACCTGTCAATCAATATGTCTGGAAATAATTGCTTGGTTTTGCCGTAGATGAAGAGCAATGCTTTACTATTGCAGGCAAAGTGAGATTACATTTCATTGTTCTGTTTTTTTAAAGTATACATTATTTTAGCAAGCAGGTGGTTTGCATGAAAGTGAGCAAATACAATAAAAGCAGATTTAATCATTAGCTGGCGGTGCCCACTGTGAGGGCGAACTAGGACACTGGCCCAACAATTTTCAGTACCCTTGGGTACCTAAACGTGTCTTGCTTTGAGCAAAAGAAATAGTGGTTCCCATTTGCATTATCGAGCAAGTGCCTTTCTCTCACTCCATAATGCAAATGTGGTCTTTGCATTTGCAGAGAATCTAAAATGACTGAGATTCTTTGCCAATACAAACACTGGTGTGATGTCACCGATGCACTTCACAGTGCTCTGCAAGTGCTAGTGCCTGCAACATGAAAAGTCTATGCCCTGATACAAGCACAGCCTCTGAAAGATATAAGGGAGACAGCCATGACGCCACATCCTTCATTTTCCCTAGTGGGCACTCGAAAATCCAGTTTAGGAAGGAAATTGAAGGGCTCTTCATTGCTCTCTCACCTGCCTTTCTCAGGCTGGAGGCCGTGTGAGAATGCTGACCCAGCCCACGGCCTATGACAAGCAAGGACGGAAAATCAGGGGTGAAGATAGACTACTGACCCCCGAGCCTCTGTATTCTGGCAACACCTGGAGAGTGGTGAGGTCCAAGCCTAGGTAAGTGTTTAAAAAATGTGTATGTATGATTGCATGCATGTCTGTCCTACAATTTTACTGGCTTTATGAGTAAAGCAAACATGATGAGTTTTCTGAATTCAGGATACTGGCCTACATTGGTGCAGCCAGTATGAGCATGTTTTCTTAAATTGAGCATATAATTTGTATTAGCATTTTGGGCAAAGCTAACATGATGACTGTTCTTACATGGAGATGCTGGTCTACAATGATGCAGTCAGGATGGACATGTATTCTTATATCATTTTACTTATTTATTCATTTACTTAGTTTGTTGGTTTATAAAGCACCAACTCACTCATAGCTCAGGGGAGATTCTGGTCAGTTAAGTGCAGTGACACATGCATTAAAGAAAAAGGCAAGTGCCACTGTATGCAAAAGAAGAGCCCACAAGGCCCTTGAGATCAGTGACCTGAAGTGAATATCAGGCGAGTCAACTAAGTGAGAGAGGGCGGCAGGAGGAAGGAGAAAAATGGTCTGTAAAGCCAAAATAATGCATTAATTAAGCAGTGAGGTGGTGCTTTTTTAAGAGAAATGTATGTTTTTTTCTGAAGCAGGGGTGATTTTCCTCAATTTTCAGTTCTAGAAGGAGAGGGTTCCAGGCAAGAAATCCCCCAGTTTCCAAATATTTTCCATCAAGCCGTTTTTCCTAAAAGGTGCAACCATCAGCGGTCTGGCAGAGGAGGATCTCAGGAATCTTAGAAGAGCATATCTCTTCGCTTTGGAGGTGAGATAACCAGGTCCAAATCAAATGCATGGTCTAAGAGGCAGAGGGATTTATATTTTATTTAAGCTAGAACTGGAAGCCAATGCAAGGTAATCAAGGCCTGTATTACTGCTGAAAACCAGGCAGAATGCAATGTTGAGGATTAGCGGCAGTTTGTGAGTTAACTGCTCTTGAAGGCCTTAATAAAGGATGTTGAACGAGTTTAGGAGACAAATGATCATGGCAACTGTCACCTGCATTCCCTGTGTTAAGCTAAGGAGTGGCAGTAGATGCCTAAGCATTTAAAGATGCAAGAGAGATTGCTTTAGTGGTCTCCAGGATAGGCTTCAAGAAAGAGCAGGTGCTGTATAACAAGGTTTTGCACAGTGCTAAAGCAGAAAAGGGGCTGAACTATGGGGGGAAGAAAAAAGGAGTACAAGGTGGAGGGAAGGCTACAAAGAAGATAATGGGCCTCATTCCGAGTACGGCGCTAACTAATGGCGCTATTAACGCCTTGGTTGACGCCGTACCCGGACCGGCAGCGCCTTGGTGGATGTCGGAATTACCGCCCCATTCCAAGGTTGGCGGGGCGGTAATTCCCCAATCCCCATTTACGCTTCCCCATTCCCATTCTTGCCCCATAGGGCATAATGGGAGTGGGGAAGGCGTTAATTACGCCACCGTAAATTACGGTGGCGTAATTAACATCAAGGTCCCTTAGCGCCATGGTTTTTAACACCGGCTAAAAGCAGGTGTTAAAATCTCCATGGCGCAAAGGGATCTCGGAGTATGGCGGTAAGGGATTACCGCCACCGCTCTCGTTAGCGGTGGCCGCTATCCCTTACCGCCATACTCGGAATGAGGCCCAATGTCTGTTTTAGAGGGATTTGGGTGGAGACTGGTATTGACTGGCATTGATTATCCTGTCCTCCAACGGGTTCACTTTAAGTCATTGGTGCTAGTTCGTAGGGCTTTCTATGGCACTGAATACCTGCAGGAGAAGTTCCGGCTTAATTTGCCATCTCGTGCGCTGCGCTCTGAGGATTCCTGTCTTCTTCTGATCCCCTGCTACCATTTTGAGCGGGTGGGTGGTCGTTCCTTCTCAGTGCCGGCCGCTAAGCTTTGGAATTCTCTGCCTGTGACACTTTGCGCTACCAACAATCTTCTTGCCTTTCGTCAGCTTTGAAAAACATCTTTGCTTTAAACAGTTATGTCAGCTAGCCTCTAAATTCCTGGATCACTCTTAGCACCAAGGTGCCTCGGCGAACGTGTGCTTTACAAATGTGACTAACATAACATGACATCTAAACCTGACTCTCCAATAAGCGAAATGATGCTTGAGTCTAAGGTGTGAGAAGAGAAGAACATTTGTGTATCATCCAGGTATTAGCAAGAGGTTTACGGCAGTTATTGAAGAGCCATGGGTAGTGTAATGAACCTTGGGTGGCTCCCAAGTAAAGGGACGCAACCTCTGAAGAGAAAGTGCCCATGCACACCCTGGACAATCTGTGGTGAGGAATGATGAAATCCAACTGAAGGTCAAACGCTCTATTCTTAAGGATTAATTTAGGCGATAAAGGAGGGGCACATGGCTCACCGTACTGAAGGCTGATAACAGCGCCTTCTGGAGTTCACCCTGCAGGAACAACAATGCTGATATACTGCCCCATGGATAGTAGAAGGCAATGTGAGTAGCACCTGTTGGCTGCATTTTCAGGCAATAGATTTACAGAGAGAGAAGTAATATGTTTTCTTGTTAGAAAGGTGGTGCAGCTAAAGACTGAAATATCCTAAAATAAGAATAGTGTTTGAGGTGCCTTGTATGGGGGTGATTAGGTCTCTCCCATTCAATAAGAAGGAGGAAGCAATGAGCATTCCCTGGTGGTCTGTATAATAATATATTGGCTATGCAATTGTTGGGACCCAGAGTGCTTTTACAAATAATGTTTTTGAAAGGGCAGGAGTTAGGAATCTGGATCAAAGTGGCCGGAATGTACGCTGGATAGATGACAGAAACTCCACTTCCAGGTTACTTTTCTTGATCATTAGTGTTGGTTTTGTAGTTACAGGTAGAAGGGAATCTACCAGGGTAGTGAATTTGTCAGAGAACCAAGTTTCTGTTAGGCCAAGGAAGTCTACACTATGGTCCTCCAGAAACTCATGGATGTTAGAAAAATGTATCTCTTGAGAAGGCATTTATTACCCCAATAGAGAGGAAAGATCTTGGAGGTGGAGCTTTGGGTGTAAAGGAGTAGGCAGACTCTCAGGAGGTGGTGCAGTCCTGTAGGGTACTAGAGATAGAAAGAGTGAGAAGGCTCCAGGAGATCTAGATAATGGTAGGGGAGGGGGATATGAGAGTGCGGAGGATGGACTTGAATGTGAGTAGATTGTTGTGACTGCCCTTGCTCATTATTTTGCCGTTCTAGTAGGCATTGATTACTACCAGCCCTCCAGATAAGGGGTGTATCGGCCACTTTTTCTCTGTAAATATAGGTAAATACTCGCAAAAAATTTAATAGGGAGTTAGAATACTCCCAACAAAAAATAAACAGCCACATACGACCTTGTGCCCCTGCTCTCATACACACAACTCCATTGATATGTTTGGACCAGTAGTGCACATAGTTCCACCGAAAGAAACTACTACTAGTACTACCTGATACACAGAGGTAAACATGCATCTTTTAATGTGCATACATAACTAGGTACAAATAAATCATTATGACTACAAAACATTCCGTTTTCAAGTTAAACCATTTTTTAATTGCTTTTAAAATACTCCCATTGGGAATTGGACTTACATTTTTACTCCCTAAAAAATCCTTTTACTCTCAACTTTAAAAAATAGGGAGTAAAATACTCCCACATCAAAATCTTATCTGGAGCACTGATTGCCATGCTCATGTAGACAGGAGGAGTGTTAGTGGCAATGTACATGCAACCTGTTGCCTTCATTGATGTCAACATAAACTGGAAGGGAGAGGATAGTCTACGTAAAGTATTCTGAAACCTCCAGGTTTTGAAGAAATATGAGTATGTCAATGATAGTGGATTTAGAAGAAATGTAACTTTAGTAGTCTGCAATGGGAAGGCAAGGGTTGCATCGTAGGAGTAGCTTCTTATACTTTTTTTGCAAAGTTGTTTTTTGCAAAGGTGGTGAAGCAGGAATGTATAAATACTATAGACGAGAAAGGCAACAAAGTGATAAAGGGTTAGGAACATGTAGCACAGGTGTTTTTTCCACGGCCTGGTGGCTTGTGCACGCTCCGTTCCCAGAACAGGGAGGGGCCACTCTACTGGGACCACCCCCAGACGAGATAGCTGAATAGGAAGGGTAGCTGGGCAATCTGCAACAAAAAGATGTTGTGCAATCCAATGAACAGGAGATTGGCTACCGCCCGAGCTCCGCTCCTCCCAAATCAAAGGGGACTTTTAAACCCAACGAGCAATTATATTTTAACAGAGCAGCCAAACCCTAAACGTATGCTATCATTCATCAAAAGGTTTACATTTGTGCGTTAATTTCAGTCCCCACCATGAAAACTCCCATCCTCGGACTGCCCGCTCGTATTAGAGTGACTAGCCTTGAGCAAGTCCCATTACACCTCCTGCTCTAGACGGTATTCCGACATATAAAACACACTGGCCCAAGTACAAACCTCCTCTCTTCCCAAAGGCAGCTGCTGTCGTCTTTACTATTTCAATTCTTCAAACCATACAGAGGCCTCCTTTCTTGTCATTGTCTTGTCCATGAGGCCAACAGGACCCAGTACCATGAAATATCAAATCTGTCCTCAGGACTGGCTGGCCCATGCACTTCCCTTCGCTTCTCTAATGAAGAAAGCACTGCCACGGACTCCAGCACTGAGAAACCATGAATCTTCTTTCTTTTTCCCTCGGTGAGTTACTCGGATCTCATCTTTTCTGTGGGACAGGGCCTGCTTTACCAAGAACAACTCATGTGGGTGGGGTAGACCACCCCACTGCATGGGTGGACTGGCCTATAGGGAACTCTGGAGATTTCCTGGTGGGCCTCTGCACCCTGGGCCTCTTTTGTGTGGTATTTCCAAATGTTCTCATAGGAAAAGCTTTGGGCCTGCTGAAAATGTGTCATATGGGGCCACTTTGAACATTATTTCCTGGGCCTCTTTTGGTCCCCAGTAATTATTTCCAGGGCCTCTTTTCGTTCCCAGTCCACCGTCTTCATCACTGCTGCTGGCCGGAGAATCTGGTGCTCCTGCTTTGGGGCAGAGCCCGCCCCTCCACTCACTCCACCTGTGCAATGCGGAGGACGGCCCACTACACTCTCCATTGTGTGCCGGAGATTGCCAGATTGGCAACCGCCTCTGCCTTCAGTCTTTCATACGAGCCATCGCAAGGACACTGATCGTGGAGAAGCATGAGAAACACAGTTGAGAAAGTCATATGCGGAGGAAGCACTACACTGACCAGGTCACCATACTCCAAGAGGGGCCTTGATTGACTGCACCTGCTCCAGCCCTTAAAACCATCCTGGCTGCAAAGCCGCGGCAAAGTGCAAGAAAGCGCAGTCGAGGCAGTCATACACCAGAGAAGCACTGCACTGCCCAGGTCACCATGCTTACCATCAGGCTAAAGAGATAGCTGCTGCATTCTTTACTTTGGCCATGCAGACTTTCAATGGCCACTTGCTCGGCGACCAGCCAGCAGTGCCCGCCTATAAAAGAGGCCCTCAGACAAACCATATTGAATATATCTTCCTGGGTGTTGCAAGCTGGAAGTTAGGGAATTCTCTTGAGAACATCACAAAAGCCTAGAATGACCATGACCCTGTATGCTTAAAGCTAGCCAGGGATCCTTTCTACAGTCAGACAGCTGCTCTACATGAGCGCAATTCTGACATCATACTCTCTAGTGACTGAAGGAGTATTCTAAGGGCGGACCTTGATTATGAAAGTAACGCCGCTTTGATCCTCGAGATTACCCTATCTATTTTTGAATCAGCTCTTGCCCCAGTGCATCTTACACCGAATAAAGTAGAAGCCTTATGTGTATCTATAACCACAGATCTATCCCCTATTGTCACCAAATCCTTTTCTTCGAAAAAAGGAATAATACTCACTCGCACAACAGATGGTATGATTCAAAATGTCGGCTAGCTAAAAATAACCTACTTACGGCATTACAAACTAACAGTCTATCTCACCAGATCCAGTTTTTAGAAGATTTTATGAAGACATGGTGTCTTCTACCGCCCTACTACGAGGTCCCTTAGCGGGTCCCTTCCTTAACACATGGTCTGACCAGGTGTTAAGGAAGGGACCCGTTAAGGGACCTGGGCGCAAATAACGGGCTTGGCATACGCCGGCCCTTTATTTGCGCCCTCCCCATTCCCATTTAGCCCTATGGGGGCTCAAATGTGAATGGGGAATGGTTTGGTAAATGGGGATTTACCGGTCCCTCCAAGGTCGGAATGGACCGGTAAGTCCCCATTGTACCAAACCGGAGTCGGTACCGGTATGGGAGGCAGTCATGGCGCAAATAGCGCCATGACTACCACCCTACTCGGAATGAGGCCCCATGTCTCCGACATGCTATCAGACTTGCAACTATAACGTGATATGGAATCATTGAATGCGGCAGATACTTGATGGCAACATTTCAGAACCCTTATTGCCTCCCACCCTGAGGCGGTCTCTCCATCTATAATAGCGCAGAATGTCCCCTGGGTGTTATGTAGTTTCACCAATAACGATGTGACACTACTTGTAGGTTTCATAGGTTTATTGTGAGGAAGTCCCTCACAGCATATCTGTATCTTACTGCATCTTCTTCTTGTGTGGTTCTCAATCTAGGTTCTGGAACCACACAAGATGAACACTCTTAATAGAATATAGAACATATGCAGATTAGTATTCTACATTATAACATCTCCCCCTCCACATTGTTCATAAAGATAGTAACTATAAACTATATACAAATGTAACTATGTACACATTTAAACAAAACACATGACTTCCAAATTTACACTGTGGTTGGCTAAATGTAAAGGATAAACGTGATGGTTCTTTGTTAGCTCTCAAATGGTAGATATAATTAATGTACTGTTCATGTACATTTGACAACCTCAATAATAAATAAAATCCTTCTTGAAATTGTGCACAATTCTTCTGGGTCTCATAGAGGTTGCATTGTTTCTTTGATGGTTAGGCTTCTTCACTTGATCAATGTTACTTGTATTTGTGGAACACTCAGCTTTATCACCAGGCACCATACATCTATCCTTCCATGTTCCTTGTGAGGAGTATTTATTGTCATTGTTCTCAAATTGCCCTTTTGATCTTGTTAATATGACATCATCACATGACCACCTGTTGCCATCCTCTAAGGTCATCGATTTTTTTGAGCATGTAACCACTCTCTGTGGCGGACGATACTTAGATTCTCCTTTAAGAACTCTCTTGGGTTCTCTTACTCTAACCCAATCCCCACTCTCAATTTTACTTTCCTTTACATGCTTGTGATTGTCATAATATCTTTTATATTCTTCTTGTTTCCTCTTTATTTTTTCTACAATCTCCTCCATATCAATGTTCTTATTTCTCTTGAGTGTCATCCATGCAGGTCTCAATCTGTTTGTGGCAATTCTCCCTCTCATCAATGTGAAAGGTTCCACTTCTGTCACTGAGTGTGGAGTAACCTTATATGTGTTCAAAGCCTCTTTAAGGGTTTCTTTCCACTGAAGATTGTTGACAATTGCTAATTGTATTGCATCTTTTATAAAGAGATTCATTCTCTCCACTAAACCATTTCCTATGGGGTGATATAAAGCTGTCGTGCTGTGTTTGATAGCTCGTTTTTCTAGAAATTCTTGGATCTCTTGTGACATGAATTGGGCGCCATTGTCTGATATTAATTCTTGTGGCTCACCCTCTCTGCTAAAAATTTCTTCTAGAAATGTTTTCACTTTTCTGGCAGTAACAGACTCTTCAATGATTCCACACTCCACCCATTTGGATGTATAATCAACTAATACAATGAAATACATCTTTTGTGGTTCTAGTATCTCATACGGGCCTGCTATGTTAATAGCCAATTTTGTCCAAACTGCATCAGGAACAGGTACTGGTTGCAGCGGCGTCATCCTGGTAATCTTTCCCTTATCGCACACTGCACATGCAGAACAATCTTTGACCATTGCTTCCAAATCTCCCCACATATTGGGCCACCAGTATGCTTCTCTCACTCTTCTCTTCGTTAGACTTCTCACTACATGCCCTTCATGTGCAATTTCCATTATCCTTTCTCTTAAAGTTACAGGCGGAATAATGCGATCTCCCCTGTAAATGCATATCTCATCACATGAGATTTCATCTTTTATCTTCTCCCAAGTTCCTATGCTTCTGTCAATCTCTTTCCAGTCACTCACAACTTCCCTTCTCAACTCTCCCTGTTCTGAATCTATTTTTGTAGCTTCAATCCATTCCTCTCTATTGAAACTGGGATGTACTTGCGCAATGACGCAATCACTGTTTTTATCCTCCATTGTCTCCTCATCCTCACTGGAATCCTCCTCTCCACTGATACAAGGCAAACGAGAAAAACAATCTGCCACCACATTTGTTCTCCCTGGAATATACTTTATGATTACATTGTACTGCATGATGATCAGGATCCATCTCCTAATGCGTGGAGAAGTCAAATGTGGGTTTTTGGGATTCATAACATGAATAAGTGGCTTGTGATCTGTCTTAAGTTCAATGGGGATTCCCCAAATAAGTCCTTTGAAATGTTCCAGGATCCATTTCACCGCCAAAGCCTCTTTTTCAATAGTTGAATAGTTTCTTTCCGCTCCTTTCAAAGTTCTAGAGGCAAAAGCTATTGGAACCACGGATCCATTTTGCACTTGTTCCAAAACGCCTCCTAGACCACTGTTGCTTGCATCCACTGATATCATGGTCTTGGCACTACAATCGAACATCTTGAGGACAGGTGCTTTAGTGATCAACATTTTAATTGTCTCCAGTTCTTTCTTGCATTCATTGGACCATTCAAATTTCGCACCTTTATTCATCAAGTTTCTCATTTGACTTGTTCTGTCAGATAATGATCCACAAACTTTGAGTAATATTCTGTCAGGCCTAATAAGCTCCGAAGTTGATCTTTGTTCACAGGATCAGGTAGTTTGAGAATAGTGTTCACCAGGGTCTCCTTAGGTTTTATTGCCTCTGCATTTATGCAGTGTCCTAAGTATGACACCACTTTTTTCTTTATCTTACATTTGTCAATTTTGAGGGTAAGACCTTTTTGCTGTATGAGCTGCAACACTCCTAGTAGTTTTGCATCATGATCCTCTTCAGTCATAGCAGACACCAATATGTCGTCCTGAAAATAATACACGCTTCGTAGACCCTTGAACAGATATTGCATCAGTCTCTGGAATACAGCAGCTGCCAACGCCAAACCAAATGGCATTCTCTTATATCTAAATGCACCCAAGGGTGTTATGAACGATGTGAGGTGTCTAGGCTCTTCTTCCAGGACCACCTGATGGTATGCAGAGGATATGTCCAACGTAGTGAAAGATTTTGCAGGCTCCATGGTAGTGAGCATTTCTCCAATGTTAGGCAGGGGATGACGATCCACCCATATGCTGTTATTGAGATCCCTCAAATCAACGCACATCCTGATTGACCCCTCTGGTTTTCTCACAATCACTATAGGAGAAAGCCACTCAGAGCTCTCAATTGGTTCAATAATGTCCTGTGAACACAATTTCTCTAATTCCTTTTGTAGTGCTTCCCGGGTGCCACTGGGGATATTACTTACTTTGTGAACCACTGGCTTTGCCCCTCGCTTGAAAAATATGAGATGTTTGAAACCTTTGAGGACACCAATGTTATCATTAAATACCTTTGGAAAACTCTTGGCTAAATTCGTAGCAGAATCACAGCTCTTGTCTGTTACACACAATATGGGTACATCCTGTCCTGGGTGTATCTTGATCTTCAACGATGCCTGTTCCCACCAACCTACAATTGAAAAACCATCTTGGACTACATATAATCTGCAATATGTCTTTCTCCCTTCAAAGTCCAAATGTACCCAAGTATAGCCTACAATGTTGATCGGTGTCTTACCATAGCCACTCGCTCTAACTTTGGTCTTGTGTAAATCCTCCATTTTCTTCTTTAACACATTCAGGTACGTCTCCATGTCTACCATTGTATATGGAGACCCCGTATCAACCATAACCTGTAAGGTGATGCCATTTATAGCCATAGGCACCCAAGGGCCAACAGAACTTTCCATCGATGTGAGTGCCAATATCTGCACTTCTTCTTCTAATCCACTTGTGATGGTTACTATATCATCCGAACCACCAACTTCTTCAAGTGCTCTCACGCTATTTGAAGCAACTCTTCCAAACTGAGTATTATTCCTTGCCATGTTGTAACGTGAATTGAATCTTCCCCTTCCTCTGGAAGTACGACAAACCTTGCCAAAATGTCCTACTTGTCCACATTTATAACACTCAGCCCTATTTGCCGGGCACTCTTTTTCTGGGTTGGCATGTCTATACCATCCACATTTACCACAGCTGTTCTGTGACCTATGTAATGTTTCTCTACTTTGCCTGGAGTTCATGCCAAAATCCGACTTGACTATTCTCTTCACAATTGCAACTAGGGCCTCTTCATCTCTGTTGGATCCCTCTAATTCTTGGACTGACTTGACGTCAACATACTCTGGTTTATTTTGAACTTCTTTCATGCACTTTTCCCCAAGTTCAATTGACCTGGCTATTTCCAGTGCTTGTTCTAGCGTTGGATTCTTTGCTTGCCATAGTCTTTGCTGGATCCGGGGATCAACCACATGTAGGACAATCTGGTCCCTCAAATATTTGTCCGCAACTCCAGTAAACTCACATGTAGATATCAGACCTCTTAATGTTGCAGCATATGTATTTACAGATTCATTCTTGCTTTGCCTCCTAGAAAATAATCTGTACCTCTCAAGTACAATGTTCGTTTTGTTCCCAAAATGCATGCCCAGCTTGGATAATGCAGTCTCATATTTCCTAGCACTGCTAGCAGAGTCACTTGTCCTTTCCTCTGTTTCACCAGGGTCTGGCAAAGTTCTGAATATCCTCAAAGCCTCTGCCCCCACACAATTAAGCAAAGTAGCCTCCTTTAAATCATCATTAAACTTTGCCCCTCCAATTGCCCTCAAGTAGACTTGAAAGTTATCCAGCCACTGCTCCCATTTGCATACAGGATTCCCCGGTTGTGCAAGGAATTTTACAGGGGCCACAATATTCTGCATGGCTACAGAATCTGCTTTGTTGCTGTGATGGGATGTGTGTCTATCGAAACGGCAAAATGTCTTTAATAAATGATAACTCCACTTTCTCTTTCACCAATGCATGTCATCTGCAGCCTGTTTCGCGTACGTTTCACTTTCTTTTTTTAAATTTTTGTATTTTTATTATCCGATTATCACGCTCTGCACGTGCCTACTGTGCAGCGTGTCCAACTCCGTCGCAAACGCTAAGCTCCTACTGTACTCTCAGTGCGCCGTAATGTACTTTCAGTGTCGACCGATCCACACTGACCATTCGTGTATATGCGGTTGCTATGGCATAACACTCCTCCAAAATGGCGGCATGTATCGCATGCTTTAGGGTCCTTTCCTTTGCAGGAAGCAGCCCTGTATGTGCGATGACGCGCTGATTCTCTGCGCGTTCCGTGCAGCTCCCTCCTGTGACGCTCGCGCACTGTTTCAAATGATGCCGGTCTCCCTCGAATGATGCTCGCGCACAGTTCACAGTAACGCCGGCCTACCCAGTGTTTCTCTGGTGACCATTATCAATTTACTGTGTAGCGATCAAAGTCTGACCTTGTTTTCCTTGAAATGCTGCTCGCAAGGGCTCAGCTGTCTCCACTGTACTGCGCCTCAGACTTCACTCTGTCTTCTTCCAGGATTGCGCATTATGATTTCCATTAACGTATACCAACACACATCCAGGGACTTCCTCCACCGACAGCTCCTCGTCGCCAATTGTTATGTAGTTTCACCAATAACGATGTGACACTACTTGTAGGTTTCATAGGTTTATTCTGAGGAAGTCCCTCACAGCATATCTGTATCTTACTGCATCTTCTTCTTGTGTGGTTCTCAATCTAGGTTCTGGAACCACACAAGATGAACACTCTTAATAGAATATAGAACATATGCAGATTAGTATTCTACATTATAACACTGGGCTCCACTAGTATTTACTGTGGATGAAATAAGCAAGGCATTACGATCTCAAAAAAAGCAAGGCAAGGCAATTGTTAAGAAATGGTTTCAAAATGTAAGAATATTTAGACAATGCAAAAGCCTTTACATGTAATCTTGGATTTTATAGGAAGCCACTGCATGTGATGTGGCTTTGGTAGCATGTAGCGATGACACTGCTCAGAGGGTGCTTAGAGTCCTCAAAATTATGGCAAGGAGGCATGTGCTTACTCCCTGATTTTGCTTTGCACTCACCTTCCATAGCTGTCTCACATGAGTGTTGTGAGACGTATCTAAGAGTTTATAAAATTTCATATTTTTGGTGGATTGCATGAATAGTTTATGATTCGGAGGCAGTGAAAAATATGAATTTTCACTGCCATTTCAATATGATATGCATAAGCAGACATTCTGTGGCGCATCACGCTGAAGAGTTGGAGCAGTTTAAGACTAGCCCATTGCCTCGCATCATGTACGTGTGATCTTGTGAAGGTAGTATCCATTGCTGGAGAGTTACCGAGGAGCTTGAGTGGCCCCCCAAAAAAACAACAACCTCACTATCCCCAACACTTGACCACTTGAGAGACTTGTATGATAGTTTTGTGTAGAGATCCTTCCTGAATCCAGCAGTAATCAAGACTTGAAGTCATGGAGGTTGTTATTGTGAAGTTCACTCTCCTGGAGAGGCCAAAGCATGCTACGGAACGTGAAAAGGATGCTGTATGCACCCGTGTCGTTGTGTCTTTTTTGGAAGGGTTGATAGGTGTGGGAGGAGAGAGATTCTTCTGAACTTTGAAGAATGGGTGTCCTGGATGGACACGCTGGCACTCATTCACTTAATCAGATGCTGACTGATCCACCATCAATCACACTGTGACTTCATGAAGGATTTCCATGGTGTCTGTTGTAAACCTGAGTAGAGCAAAACATGACTGGTATGAGTAGTGACAGATATGAAATATGTGTTAAAAGAGATCCACCTTAGTGATTTGTCACTATCCCTCAATTCCCCCTTGCGTATGTTTCTGGGATTATGGTTTGCTGAAAGACAAGCCTGTTTTGTTGGCTGCATCTTCTGTCAAAATAATGGAAAGAGTCCCAAATGATGCAGGCTTGACAGAACAGTATATTTCCATTTCATTTTGAAGTGTGTGTCTGTTTTGTAGTATGAACTTTAATACTTGATTTCATTTAAAATTGTGTGAACATTACTGATGTCCTTTAGGCCTGGCATGAATTTTATTCATATTAGTTTTTTATTATTATTATTTTTTTAAACTCTTTATTAGATTTTCAACTCTTAACACCAATATCCAGGTTATCTGAGAATGCCATTCTGATGCAGCATTGCATTTTAAGTGGGTAGAAACTGCTTATGTTGTCAGTTAACTCGGTGCACAGTGCAGTGCTTGTTTGTTGTTGGAAATAGTTTATTAGTAAGCCTTTGATAAGTGAACAGAAATCACCCAATCAATTAAAAGCTTAATTATGCATATGTGGATTATACAAGGCTTGTGATGACATTATTTGGCCATTTGATTTTCTTTACTTTGTGCCAAAAAGGGTGTCCTCCAAATACCATACGTTGCTTGTAATTTCCTTATGCACGCTGGTGCAAAAAACATATTCTTTTAATGCATTTCTGTAACAGGAATATGTGTGTGCACCTAGGGCACATTATTAGCATTCAAGTAATATTGCTCTGGTGCCAAAAAGCATTGAAAGAATCCATACTTAAGTATGTATGTATTGGATTCATAAAGCGCAAACCTACCTGGAAAGCAACAGAGTTCTGCACATAGGGGACACACCCAGGGGATTGCAAGTAAAGGTGAGCAGGTAGCAGAGGACCTGAGACTGATAGCGTTAGTAAGGAAGGAAGCATCATCAGAGGGGGAGAACAAGAATTCAGTGGAGCAATCAGCAATATGCCAGATTGTCTTTAAACGGTATGTTCTTCATGTCTTTGCACACATGTAGGATGGATGGGGCCAGTGTTATCAGTGCTGATAACTGGCTCCAGAGACAGGGTGCATTGCAGGAAAGGAGTTGTTTCCTATTTTGTCCAATTGCAGCTCTTTGTTTTAAGACTGGTTGTGTTGCAGTTTCTGTTGATGTGCTGTTCTCCAGTGAGCGTGAGTTTCTTGACCAGGTAGTGTATTAGTTGTGACTACTTGTAAGTGATGCAGGCTGTCTTCAACATGATGCATGCTTGAAGGGGTAGCCAGTGCAGCTCCTTGCGGATGGGAGCGTTGTGGTCAATGTTTCTCAGTCCCCAGATGAGGCGTGTGACAAAAGGTGGTATTGACGCAGAAGGACACTCATAAAAGAGGACTGTGATGAAGAACAGGTACTAGAATGATGGGGAAGAACTAGGACCAAGGTTTGTGATGAAGGAGAAAGAATGGGATGTAGGACTAGGACAAAGGAGAAGGGCCATGACAAAGGTGTAAGAAGAAGGGTAAGCACTAAGGGGACAAGGGTAAGGGCTATGATGAGGGAGTAAGAAGAAGGGGGAAGTACTGCGAGGAAGTGGAAAGAGACCTGAATGACGATATATCCTCACATCAATCAAAGACCCATATGCATTTGAATACTTGGCAAAGTTGGCTTTGACAACTTTGCACCTAACCTTTCATCCTTATTTAGTTCATCAGTGGTGTTCACTCCTTCTCTCCCTGTGTGGTTAATATTTAATTGGATGGCTGGTTGTGAAGGTTTGCAGGTGGATATGTGCTGCAAGACATAGAGCGATTTTGGTTGTGATTTTCGCTAAAGGGCTCTCTTCTTTGAAAAGTTTCTGTGTGAAGCTTCTTTGCATGATCGAGGCATTTCAGTGTGGTTTGTGCAGTTGGCTTCTAGGGGGATCTGGTGCTGCAGACAGGCGGGCAGTATTGTTTGTGCTTTAAGTGTCTGGCGTTTTTTCTTCTTAGTTATACAGATATTTTTGATGGCAGATTATCTAGATGGGAAAATATCAGAGTGGGAAGGTATCCGAGTGGCAGATTATCAGAGTGGCAAGGTAACAACACAATGGAAGGTCATTCAGATTGAAGAGTATCACAGGGCCCAGGAATATCACAGTGGCATACTATCATGGTGGACAGATATTACCGTTGCTAGTTGTTCAAATGGGGAAGTAACAGAGTGCCAGAATATCCCAGTGGCCATTTATCAAAGTCACAAGATAGCTAGTAATCCAGATGGGTAGATACCACAGTGGCATAGTATCCCAGTGCTGCAGTCTCCCAGTGGTGCAGTATCCCAGTGCCAAGATTTCCCATTAGCAAGGTCTCCGCGTGACAAAATGATCCCAGTGGAAAATGACCCCAGTAGCAAATGATCCCAGTGGTAAAGAAACAAATTGGTCAACTATCACACTGGCAAGTCTATCCAAATGGCATGATATTACATTGGCAGGTTCTCAAAAGAGAAAGTAAATTAACAGTTGCAGGTTATTGGAGTGCCACATTATCACAGTGGCAATTGTATCCTACAGGGAAATATTACAGTGACATAATATCTCTGTGGCAAATTATCCCAGTGGCAGAGTATCGCAGTTGCAGAGTGGGCCAGTGGGCAATTATTCAACTGGCTGGCTATCACAGTGTCAGGTTTCCAAATGGCACGGTCTCTTCATGACCGAATTTCGGAATGGCGAGTATCACAGTAGCAAGTTATCAAAATTGGCAAAAGTCTCCAAGCAACGAATTATCAAAATGGCAAAATATTACAGTGTTAAAACATCTCAGTGGCATTTTGCCAACGTGGTGAACTATATCAGTGGAACGTTATGCAACTGTCAGTCTCCGAGTGATTATCAATGTTGGGAAATATCACATTCGCAAGGAATCAAAAATAGTTGAGTATCCCAGTGGCGAGTTATCAAAAATGAAAAGATATCAAAGTGGGCAGTTATCAAAAAATGTCCATGTTTTCAGTGACCAATTATCAGCATGGTATCAATATTGCAGGGGACTTACAATCAAAATGGTATAGGTTCCATAATATCACAGTAGTAAATTATCGGATCTATGAACAATCCTCAATTTTTATTTTGCCGAATGACATTTTGCTGATTTTATTTTGATGATTTTAGTATTTTTACCACAAAAAGCAAGCAAGCCCCCATGCACTCCAATCTACAGCCCTCTAATGCCTCTTTTTCGTTCTATGTGATAGTGTCCCCACAAATATATCACCATGCAAGTATAGCGCCGTTTTCTTTGCAGCAACATTATCATATGGAACCTTTTTTTTAATGGAGCGGGGGCCACCCCCCGGATTCCTGCTCCCATTTACCCCATATATTGTCCCCATTTATAATGTTGCCTATGCCGTTTCCCAGCAACTATATGTATGGTGACATTATATATGTGGACAATATTACCTGATACCCTCTTTTCTAAATACCTCACCAAAACTTACGATTTATATTTTACCGGTACAAAAAGTGGTAAAAGACGCAGCAAAATAAAATTCTGCGATATGTCATTGGGCAAAAAGGGGTAATACCAAATTATCAAAGTGGCAACACCTGGGCTCTGTAAACATATCAGAAAAGTATTGCTTAAAATAGTAATGGGCAATGTCCCATGCTCCATCACAATGTTAAATATTAACAAATATTTATTAGCCTGCTTTAAGGCCGAAATAAAGAGCATCACATCTGATAGTCACACCATAGATGCGTGTGACATCCTATGAACTCTTCCACACACTTGATCACATTTCTATATTGCGAGCTAGAACTGGCTCACTGTTTTCATCAGTCTTATTACCTATTAAATAATCTACCTTGCCAATGTTCTTTTGAAGAAGACATGTATGGCCACGTTGAATGTGTTGCGGAGGTTATGAGTTTTTATATGTTATGTGATATGTGTAATGCTATACGTATAGCCTGCAGCAAATGTCTCTCTCTAACAAACCCTTGCATGCGACACTAAATGCATGCCAATACACACATTTTTTTACTATCTTAAAACACACCTGACAACTTTAGACAGATAAAAAGAGGGATATTTAGTGTATTTCACTCCCCTTTAAAATGCATTGAACATAATGGATTTTTTTTAAGACACACATAAGAAAGATATAAGAAATGCACAGTTTCTTTGACCGAAACTGAAGCACAGTTGGAATTTGCATATCTGTTTTGATTCATTGCTGTGTGCTTTATTTCTGAGCTAACTCAGTTAATATGTTAACAAAGTTACGGTAGAGCTGTGTTGTCGCGCCCTGTTTTAAACACGCATTGATAAAGCCAAAATGTTTGGCATTTGTATAGTAACCTTTTTTTCTGTCTTGTCAGGTAATGCTCTTATATTCCAAGATACTTACATCAAGGTAGGATACCCATCAGATGTAAAGTACACACATCATATGCAGGGCCATCTTAAACACTTTTGGGGCCCTGGGCATGGACATCTTTGGGGCCCCCCTCCACCAAACCAAAGGAATTAAGTGATCAAGAATATCTGGTCGCCAACCTTGTCGCAATCACAACCCATAGGTTGATAGGCTGCCTCGCAGAATTCAAAATAAGCATGTTCACTCCTCTTAAGTCCCCTTACCCTCTTTATTCTCGCTCTAATCAGAATGGTAAACAAGTAGCATTTGAAGGCCAACATTAGCAGTCTACATAGAGATTACTTCTGCTTTAGTATGAATACGGGAGTCTTTATGAATAGCATCCAGCAGCCTGTAGTATTAATGCAGGAGCATATGCAAAAGGTACATAAACCCAGAATAGACAGAGAACTCACATTAGCTGCCTCACAGAATGCAAACGTGCTCAACCACAGAGGAGTCCAATTGGAGGGAAGGAGAAAGCTTCTCATACCATAGCATGAATAGTGGATGCACATTAGAAGCTACCAGGAATGGTGTCTATATCCATACAGACTGAATTAGAAGTGGGATATTGTTTTCAAATAGTTTTGCCATTAGAAATCAAAGGAACAAGTGCCTGTGGTGTGCAATAAATCAATGCTCACTACTATAGTGGTATCAACACTATAACCAGTGAAACCATGAGTGAGGCTTTTTGAAGATCATACCCAGAGAAGGACATCACTCTGAAGGAATGAGAATTTTGAAAGGTTTTGGAATTGCCAATTTTGAGAGGTTAGGCAATACAAGATTACATGAGATGCCCACGATCACACAGTGGTCAAGGGGTGAAGCTAGGATTTTTAACAACTCTGCAATTTCTGCATTTGAACACTTTCTTTTCCAGTTTTTACCATTATCTAAAATAATCTAATTTTATAAAACTGACTTAGAAAGTACACAAATCACATTACATTTTTAAAAGCAAAATATTATAGAAGGGTGTTACGCAAAATAGGAATCATTCTAGCTTAATTCTCTCCATCATCAAGGGAAGTAAGTACCAGCATACCAATCTATGTGATTTGGCAGATTCAATATGGGTTTTCGTTTGTATTTTAAAGCTTTATATACTTCCAAAACACTGAATTGTGAAATAGTCATTTATAAATGTGCAGAAAAACCTTTTGATTTTTACAAAAAAGCAAACCGTTTTTTGTGTCAAACGAGCAGACCTTAAAATATGCTTGCCTGAGGCCTGCAACATCTGGCCTGCTCTCTTCTGTCTACCACCCCTTCCACTCAAATGGCTTACATAAGAAGGAAGATCAAGTAATGGGTTAAACAATGCCACCAGCATGCTAGAAGGCAAACCTCACAGAAGACAGCACAGTAATGTAAGAGATATCAGATGATTTGACCAGTATCACTGTATCGTCTGCTGGCAAAGCCAGGATACAAGCATGAATGCTTTTGTTCCACAGTCTTGAATTTGGATACTTATTCACCTCTTGGACTAACAGTTTATGCTCATCGTTGGAGGTGAATGCCTAGGTTTTACAACACCACATCTATACAAACCGCTTTTCTAGACCTTCACCATGCAGATGACATGGCTGTTTTTATGGCAACCCCTATCTGGTGCAGGTACATCACTGATAATAGCACCTATTTTTCTGCAAAACGAAGTACATATGCAGGCAGGTTTATAAACTTCAGACATTGGACCAGCTCAGCCGGCCTTGCTGGAATTTGCTATTCTAATCTTGCATATGAACACTTATCTCAGCAAGGAGTGCTTAACACACTGAGCTAACTTCTGAACCATTGTGGCACTCAATTTCTCAATATACATATGAACTTTGGCTATTGTACATGATCAACATAATTCACACAGGAAAGAAGGAATGCTACATGAGTAGTGCCATAAGGAAACACACAAACTACGTATACCACAGTGAACACAGCAAGCATTACATGATGAATTGATCATGGCTGAATGTACTTGTCAAAACAGACAGGCAATGGGTTTAGAGCCTCAGCAGCATACCATCAAATATCCTGGCATGTGCTATTTAAGTCTGATGAACAATGGAATCTTACTTCTTTAGATCAGGCAGCCTCTGGGGGCCCCTTCCAAGGTGGGGGCCCGGGGGAAGTGCCCCTTTTGCCCTCCCATAAAAACACCTCTACTATATGTCATTTCCTTATCAAATGATCTAGCGCTAGCATCATTGGCTGGGTAGTGCCCTACAATAATGCCCTGTGGTGTAGACCTCAAAAATAAGGGATCACGCTCGTGGAGTTGGCTTTGAAAGCTTGTACCATGGGCATTTCTAAGCCCTAAATATTTCTTTACGCACTTCTCTTGTAATTCACACAGCCACGTTGTCTGAAAACATATTTAGGGTGCTTGGAGGGCCTGCAGAAGCAGGAGAAGTTAGAGGCAGTGTATCCCTAGAAGGAGGGATCAGGTGTGGTTCAGGATGCATGGTAGACGTAAGCGGAAGTTTATAAGAACTTTGTGAATAAACAAAGTGAACAATCAATGAATTTTAAAGGAGTTGGGGAAAGACGCTCCAAATGTTTAAGCGTGTGAACTGTTCTTCCTTCCAAAGGCTTGTGTCTCACAAGGTAGATCGACAACTGATTTTGGGAGATGAACTTACATGTCTTATTGGCTGGTATGACGCCACCGGGTTATGCTCTTTTTCGTTGTTTGATTGGCAGCAGTGGAGCATCTTCGGGACTGGCGTGATGAGGTCAATTGTTTAGCCCCAGAGGAATATTGGCTAGAAAGTTTTCAGTTCGCTGCAGCTTGATGGTAAGTAGTCCAAGGCATAAAATAAGCAATATCACATAGCAATTTGCTAGGAAGTTCTGGAGGTTTGCTAATTCAATTGACACTTCTGGTGCATAGCTAGCTATTTAAATTACCCTGTTCAATGAAACAGCATCTCAACCTGAATTCCTCTCTTGCCCTCAAGGATCTTTTTGTCCTTTTCTCTCTGTTCACTGCCAGTTCAAAGGGGCTAATGGAGAAATAGTGCAGCAGTAATCATTTCCTCCAAGGCATGTGTGGGAGTGCTAGTCAAGAAAGGTTATGAAGAGGGATGGGATAAGATATATGAAACAGAAGAAGGCCAGGAGATGCTGTGAACATGCATACTATTTTGGACCAATTCCTCGTGCTCCAATGATAGACAAGTATGTCGAGAGGTACCCCCTCAGCCAGCCCTACAGGCCAGGTGAGGTACAAGTCTACCCCAGAGTGGATGAGGAGCCCCAGGCTGCAACCAAAGACACCTCAATTGACAGTATTGACTAAAGCGCCAAGAAGCCAAATTACTGACGTTGTTAGAGACACCACTCATCCATGTTAGACATGAAGCACATGTGCCATCCGCACTTCGGGACATAAACACGCACTTGAATACACGAAGAACACAAGTGTACAGTTCTATAGATAGAGGGCAGATACATATACATACTGTCATTGCTAAATGCAGCAATGCAGAAACCACAAGAAGCAAGAGACCCTGAGTAAAGCTTGCAGATGCTTATATGCAAATAACCTTATGGAAATGCAGGAGCACCTATGGTACCTGACAGAATCACAAGTGACTAATGTATGGGGAATATAGAATAGCATGGACACTATAGGAACCGCATAATGATTTAGGAAAATTACAGCAGGCCACAAGTCTCTCAGCAAGCGCTGAGGTGAGTTGTATTCAGGCTGGACAAGAGCAAACATGTGAGACAGGGCCCGCTGCCAAGGCCACCAGATATGGATGACATTCAATTCACTGAACAACAGTAACACCAGCTGCAAAAAATGTGAATAATTCTTCATAATTCAGAGCTGCCTAGCTCCAAATCATGGTCTCCGAACATGTGACCCAGCCGACTCAGACAATGGACAGCAACCAGCGCTGGGAAAGGGAGCCAATCTCATGCCACCAGACAGAAGTTCACAACAAAGATGTCGCAATGTGAGACAAGTGTTCCACTGAGAAAAAGAGCACTCTCGTAAACTAAGGTGGTACACACAAGTTACAATGCAGACACATAGTCGTTCTTATTACCTTGAGAAGGTACACCAAAAGCTGAGAACCTTTGCGGATCCCAGACATGCGGATGTCAGCTCTAGCCAATCACAGTTTAGTATCCTTGGGGTGGGTAGCAACAGGCAAGAACCAATGGTAAGACCATCACACTGCAACATTGTTACAGATAGTGACTTGGGGATGGACCAGGTCAGCCACCTGACATACGAGAGCCAGTAGAATAACACATATAGGTGATTGTATAGGTTATTAGGCTCCTGGTGACCAATCCAGAAGTCCGATAGGGTTTCTGGAGAGGGGCTCCGGTTGTGACATCACTCGGATGCAGTTTTAGGTCAAAACTGGCCTGTGCGCCAGGAGATGTTGAGACGTCCACTAATTTCTTCTGTACCTGTATTGATCCCTACTGGTTTTTGCTGAAATAAACCACAGTTTGAACTTGTCGTTTGATTGTGTCATCTGTCTGTCCTGTGGAAGGTGTTGGGCCTTCCGAGAGTCTGCAAACTCCTAGTGGCCCTCTGGCATACCTGGGAGTTTGTCCCAACCATTATTTTTTCAAATAATTGTAAACCAGAAGTAATAGGGATGATACTTTTATTACGCTAAGTAAATCCTGCTTGGCAAAGACCAGTATGTGGTAAAAAGAAATTCAAAGATAGTCGTCCAATTCCGTTTCTAAAAATTGAAGTTGTTACAAAATGCATAATTACAGAATTGCTACTGCCTCTTCTTTTTCAGTAAAGTTTAGTATAGTGTATCAAAATCTCAATGTCAACTATATTTCATTTTGTTGGGGAAGGTACATCGTATTGACGAGTGAACACTTTTAAAAATGTAGTTGACCACATGATTTTGATGGCAATCCTAGTTCTGTGACCTGCTGGTTGCACACATCTGTACAAGAGGTGCTCAGCCCATGAGCTGATACCAAACCGCCTGACATTCTATCTTATCACCTTGTTGCCTTATTCCAGCTACCCTGAAAGTGAGATGGCTGCAAGCTACAATATTCCCCATAGTTTGCCCAGTTCTCGCCCTGCTGCCCCATCCACTCTGCTTAGCGTCTTAATTTAGTTCCTCTTACATAATTAATACACAAAGGTAACTAGATGTTTATGCAAATATGGTGATCAATAGTTCCATCCACTCTGTATATTTACAGATCTACTGTAATACCATACACTGTAGTCCACCTCCAAAGCTCGGTTTGCTCTACGATTATGTTTGCAATATATATTGCCAACTGCCTGAATTTCATGCCAGACCGCTGCTCCTCTGCCCTGCCTTCACAATGTCCCTGAAAGCGGTGCCCCAGGGCAAGTTTCTACTGCAGTGCCACACCTCGGCCTCACCACTCCCTGCTGCCCACTCACTTGGGTACCTCCTGGCTTATCACCTGGTCCTGGAAATAGTTATTTCTGATTGGAGACACATGTGCCATTCCTTTTTTAAGGGAAGCATGAATTGCTCAAAGCTGGGTTCTCTTAAAAGCGAGCATAAGTATCAGCAACCCAGATGGTGGCTCTTGAGTACTTATTGTGATAAATACTGCTTTCATGGGTGTGCATGGTTGGAATTCTGCCCTTGAGTCTAACTGGCTCAGGCCGAAGGACCTTTAGCAGCCCTGCCCTCTCCAGAAAGTAGTCTTTAATGCCATGTTGTATACAGTTTATACCAATGATAGGCAAAGGCCATATTGTTTGTCTGAAATTGTCAATTACCCTGTCTGGAGCAATACCACACTATATACTTAGTCTCAGGCTATGACTTTCCTTTAACATTGTGAACTTTTTGATTTATGAAACTTCGGAACTTCTCCTAACAAAGCAAGTGATGGGTGAAGCATAACATATACAGGGTGCTGCCCTGTACAACACCAACTGCACCCAACTGCACAGAGTCTTGCACTGAAAACTGTTTTCAGAGCATTTC
Source organism: Ambystoma mexicanum (assembly GCF_040938575.1). Taxonomy (NCBI): domain Eukaryota; kingdom Metazoa; phylum Chordata; class Amphibia; order Caudata; family Ambystomatidae; genus Ambystoma; species Ambystoma mexicanum. The sequence goes on along the minus strand of NC_090929.1, from coordinate 1,001,174,224 downwards.
TATCATACCTATTTATTTGTGTCCATCAATGCAGCAAACCTTGCCATTTTGAAGACACTTATCTTATTAATGTCATATTTCACTGATACACAAAAATGCTGTATTGTTGATCATTTTATGTCTTGGGTACAAATAAACTTGTGGTGGCATTAACAATAATATTAAAGAAAATTGCTAATCAAAAATGTTTGTTTGCTAGCTAATCACTAAATGTTTAATTAGCAAACTCTGCTAATCAATTTTTGAAAATGAGTGTATGATTTGTAGTAATAGGAGAGAACATTTGAATGATTTTGTCCACCCCTGGCTTCCATCTGAATGCACGCTGATGTTATATTGCCAAGCCATTTCTTTCTGAAATGTCAATGAGCTTGGCATGGCAACCATGCTTCCTAAGCGTCCGCAGCAGAGCATGAAGGCTATTTCCAGTTGCCTGCAACAGGATGACGTCAGAGATGATATGCAAAATGGCGAATTGGGGTCCTAACACTTGGTAAATCAGCACATAAATGTGCCAGATGTACAGGTCTCTTTATTTATTGGAGTGATCGATATATTTCCATTTATTTCAATCAAACTCAACATGATGATAGAGCCATAAAGTAGGGTTATTGGGCTTTGATGTCATAACAAAACAGAAATTAATTTTCACAAGTGGTACACGTTGAGAACACACATTCATGTGACGCTGCAAAAAAAAAAGAAAAGAAGCAGGATTACACAATTGTCACAACGGGTGGCACCGTGCAGAAACTCTAGGCGGTGCGGGCAGTGGCTAGCGAAAGAACTGAATATACAAGGGGAGGGTGCTTTTTGGAAGTAATCTAATGGGGACATCGGAATTTTATTCTTACCGGTTTCTTGTCTTGAGCCACATAAATAAGCTGCAACCCACACATGGGCTTTCTGCAATAATACCCCTGCTATTGCAAAATACTTCAGAGAGGCGTATATGCTTGAAAAAACGGCAGCTTAACAGTATTCCTTTTTTTAAACAACAACGGTGCTTGTGAGTCAGACCCAGAACATTGTTTATTTCAACTTATGACTAATGCAGGAGTGCAAGTGAGTCTATCTCTCTACTATATCGTGGTGTTTACTGGCCTGTGTGGTTTTCATCAGGGCGAATGACTTGAATAGGAGTGTCTCATGATTAATACCTAATAGCTGTCACAGGTATTATTTAGGCAGTGAGGCCCAGTACGTAACAACAACCTCACTGAATTAGTATATGAAGACTCTCTATCAGAGCTCAAAACTTCACTAATTTCCTCGCCATTTGTGCGTGACTTTTAAAGTTCTGTTTGACAGCTCTTTAAATGGTGAGTGCCACATGTCAACAAGTCACAAAGATATCATTCAATACAATTGCGTCTCTTTGCGTGCAGTGGGTTTCTCTGGCGCTCCCTTCTATGGCTGCTGTCAGGAGAGCTGATAGAGTTGAAAGAAGCAGACCTGCCTCAGGAAACCATAGGCCAGAAAAAGGCAAGGTATTTATTAATTAATTTTGAAACATGCATAGTGTGAAGCGTAGCTTGTGGATATAGGCAATGCATTGCATAGTCCTCAAGAAAATTCATGGGTTTATCCTACATCCTCTGATAAGCCAGTAACTATTGAATATCCAGTTGCCCAAGATCACCCATGGCGATGCATGGCTGAGACTATGAGTTCACTGGAAAAACTGAAGGTATATCGGGTGCAAGATATTTCATTTTTTTATATAGAGAGAAGGTATTTTTATTACCCAGTTTTACTTCTAAATGTTTTAGGTAAAATCTCATTGCTAGATTTGAAGAATGAGCTACTTTTAATAACATCTTGCCAGACTCCCAAGCAGGTTTCAGGAAAGTTTTTAAATGTTGTTTTCTTGGATCTGGCTAAAAAGCCTTTGATTCCTTGTATCGGAACATCCTCTGGCATAAACTGGATAGAACTGAAGTCCCTTTGGGATAGTTACATCTGATGGATACTTAAACGGCAGCAATAGTGTGTTGCTCAGTCCACGACTAATGATTATTCGCGCTTGGGGAAGAGAGCTGAGCCAATCAGGTGGCTGGAATAGTGGGCAAGATTACACATTCTTCACCCACTGTTTCCAACCACCCGATGCCGTTTCCCCGGGATGCACCATCTTTTTTTTATCTTAGAATGTAGTGTAGTTTACTGGGATCCTCTCCATGTTGCCTCCTGTGAGAGGTAGAAATGAGAGGCAGACACAAAGTTGCAATGTTTTTCAAAATTAGACATCTTTATTTAAAAACAAAAAGGGTTGGATGAAGGGCTTTCTGTCCCTATCATTAAGAGAGTTTCCCGACCTAGGATACTAAAACTAAAGATCAGTCTGTGTCTCGTCGTCAAACATATAAACTGTTCTTGTGTCCAAAACATAATACTCTGACCCTCACTCTAAAAAAGAACAACTAAGGATGAGGGGAATGTATATGACTTAAAGCAAGTAGACAAATCCAACAGAAATTGTCTTTTCCAAGGAGGAGTGCTTGGATTCAATGGGTGATTTCCTTTCTCCTGGATTATTTAAGTATGATGGCAAAAGTGTCTCTTTCAAACAACAACTTCTTAAGGATAGCAAAAGTGTCTCTTTCAAACAATAGCTTCTTAAGGATGGCAAAAGTGTTTCTTTCAGACAACAGCTTCTTTAGGATGGCACAAGTGTCTCTTCCAAACAACAGCTTCTTGCGGATGGCAAACGTGTCCCTGGTATATTTCTTTACCATATACTTTGAAAAATAAATAGGTTTCTTTATACAACTTTAATGGACCTCCTGGTATACTCCCCTGCCAGGAATCCTCTTTCTGGGTCTTACAGATCCAATGGTATACTCTCCTGCCAGGTCATTTTCCACTCTTTATGCCACTTTACTGGACATCCTGGTATACTCTCCTGCCAGGAATCCCTTTCTGGGTCTTATAGATAACCTGGTATACTTTCCTGCCAGGTATTTTGCCTCCAAATGTTCACTGCCTGGTGTGTTCCTTTTCACCAGGACTTGTTCTTTATCTCACTGTCCTTTATTTCAGAACAGTTGTATTATTTGGATCCAGTTCCTGGGGGTGGACCAGTGTAGGAGGATCACCATGGTGAGGGTTTTTGGGGGACTGGGGGTGAGGCAGCTGACGGCGAGATGCAGTATTCCTCCCTTTCTCGTACCCATGATCCCTCCAATTTCGTAGGACTCTCTGATGTCCAAACTCTCCCCGTTTCCACACAAACACTGGGCAGAGGAAGAGGGTGACTGAGAGTAATAAAGCTAACTCTGATACATTGCAATAGACCTATCCCGCTAATTGATTCTAAGTGCATACATCTGATACTAATTAGCTCTCCTCACATGGATAAAAGGCGGAACCTAGAAACACACTCTGAGCAAGGTGTAACACGAGAGAGAGCAGAATTTACGGGATGAAGGCAAACCTACTGGAGCAGAGCAACAGACCGAGGGATGAGAGCCATGGGTAGAGAACCCAAGGAGTTCCCTGCAGGAGGTTGTTGCCTCCAAAAGGCTACGAAAGACATGTGGAGAAGGCCAAATCCCAAACAAGAAGGCAGCATTGTGTTCCAAGGACGCCAGCGACCCTCCCGGGTGAATGACAGAGTTGGGGTGGCAAGGCGAATTGTAAACTGACAGACAGTAAAGGAAAGAAAGAAACACACACATCTGCGGAGTTGGCAAGTAACGTGAGAGAACGATGTGCGCTAAAGAGAGATTGAAGTAGCAACATTATATTGCACACGTGTGGATGAAACGTGAAGAAAGGCAGACCTGCGAATAAGCTTGGGGATGGGAACCCCTGCAATTGTTTTTGCTTTGAAAGGTCCGAACCACCCGACTGAGGGAGACCAACGTGAACTTTTTGGTGAACTTTTACTTTTGCTTTGAAAGGGCTGAGCCCAACTGAGGGAGAACAATGTGAACATTTTGGTGAACTTTTGCTTTAAGAGGTCTGAGCCCGACAGAAGGGGACTGAGGTGAATTCTTTTGAAAAACTATATTTTGGAAATTGGGAAATAAGACTTTAATGTGGAAGGCCAAGTGGACCTCGATCCATGTATTGAACTGCCTTTGTGTTAAGAGCCTGAGCAAGAGAGTGTCATCATGCCTACAGGGACCACCTCTGTGCTGTCCAATGTGGGGAGGAGAGCTGACTCAGCCGCATTCATTCTTTTGAACACTGGCTTTCCTTTGCATACATATTCTCTTGTTCACACTTTTTGTACTAGAGGTAGGGCAAGCATTAGGTTTTTGTTAGTATAGGCCATTTTGATTGATCTAATGGACTCCACTCGGACTGCTTTATTAATTATTTGATGGTCGAGACTACTCCCATTTTCGCTATTGGGCAAAGTAGGAGTTTCTCCAACCCCATTGAAACTTCAATAAATGTTTTACAAATTGCACCTTTTGTGTCAGTGTCATACTTGTGATACCATGCCTCCTTTACATATGGTGTCAGCAGTGGAATCTGACTCAATTGATAAAAGTTGAGAACCCATGCTAGTAATTGTCATCCCAGAGGAAGGGAAGCAGGATTATTGAAGTCATTGATTGTGATCGAATATACACCATTAAGAAAATCTTATTCTCAGAACTTCAAATTCCGGTTAGCCAACAAGATTTGTTTTTCAAAACCCAGCTACTATTAGATACCCTATCGATAGCCCCCTATCAAATACAACAATGGGACCGAATAGTCTTAAAAATAAGGTCCTCCCATGTTGTCATTAGACCTTGCGCCTTGAACCCACCTTTCCCGAACCTTCTTTTTTCAGTACCACAACCCCTTCATCAGAATCAAGCTTGGAAGGGTCAGATGACTTCATAACCTTCTCTGAAGAGGTCAAGGCCCTTTTCTTCTCTGAGTCAGAAGACCCAAAGAGGGAACCCTTGCCCCTCACAAAAACATGGCCGATATTGAGAGAGTTATAGCACAACTGGCCGCCCATCAGATTCAGGCCGAGGCTCGCTTTCAAGAAAAGTTTACAAAGTTGGTCGAATTACAAGCAAGTCCCTTATTACATCAAGGAATATTACAACCCTATCAGGAAGGAGAAGACCTAGGGAATTTTCTTTTTAATTGTGAACGATTAGCTGAACACCTGGGATGGGGAAAAAACTTTATGAAATGCTACTTGGGACCTCTATAAAAAGGCGAACTGCAAACCACCTATCAGTTACTTAATCTAGCCTTGGCAGCTACCTTTGTATCCATCAAAGAAGAACTCCTTAAAAGAGTAGGCCAGGCTAGTAATTTTTATTGGCAAAAATTAGGATCCATCAAATTACACCCTGCGGAGACCTCCCTGGAAGTAGGGGAGAGAATTAAAAACACTGTCTCCCTTTGGGTCAGCAATAAAACTTTGGAGGAGTTAATAGAAATGTTCATCTTGGAACAGTTTACCAAATCTTTACCTCCTTTCGGTACAAAAAGCAGTATTGCAATTAAATAGACCCACCCTTAATCTGGCCATTGAGACTACCCAAAATCATTTGCAGTAAAACATTTCCATTCCTTACATAACAACAAAGATAGAAAAGATCAAAAACCAACCTACCGCTCTCAAAACCAAACATTAGAGAGAGGAGGAGGACTCTCTAAAACCGAAGAGTGGACCCAAATCCACCCAAAGAATTTGCACCACAAGATCACTGGCAATCTTATGTCTATTCCCAGACCTCTCCAATAAGGGAATGGACAAACCAGACCCACAGAAACACATTTTTTTAAAAGCCCCTAGATCCCAGTTCATGGGCTCCTGACAGGGATCTAACCTCAACTGCCAGCCCCTATCAGCACAGCTGAAAAGAAACTCCATGAATATGGGAGAGTACCTGGATAAAATGTCCACTTGTTCTCTCCAGAGCCCCCATATTAGAAGACCCCGGAGAAGAACAAACCTATTCACCTTGCATAGGGGAAGGGTATGTGAGAAACCAAAGGTGTATCACCCACTAGTTCTCAGAGACTTGTCATCAAGGTGGCCAGGACATGGCCATCGCTTTTGGATCCAGTTCCTGGGGGTGGCCCAGTGCAGGAGTATCACCTTGGTGAGGGGTCTTTGGGGTGTGTGGGTGAGGCAGCAAATGTCGAGATGCAGAATTCCTCCCTTTCCTGTACCCATGATACCTCGTATTTTGTAGGACTCTCCGGTGTCCCAACTCCCCCCATTTCACACAAACACTGGGCCGAGAAAGAGGGCGACTTAGAGTAATAAAGCTAACGCTTATACATCGCAATGGACATGTCCCTCTAATTGGGTCAAGCAAAGTCAGGCATTTGATTCTAAGTGTATACATCTGATACCAATTAGCTCACCTCACACAGATAAAAGGCAGAACCTAGAGACACACTCTGAGCAAGGTGGAACACGAGTGAGAGTAGAACTTCCTGCACAAAGGCGAACCTACTGTAGCAGAGCAACAGACTGAGAGATGAGAGCCACGGGTTGAGAACCCCAGGAGTTCCCTGCAGGAGGTTGTTGCCTCCAAAAGGCTGCAAAAGAAACATGAGAAGGCCACATCCCAAACAAGAAGTCTGCAGTGTGTTCCAAGGATGTCACCAAGCCTCCCCAATGAAGGACAGAGTTGAGGAGGCGAGGCCAAACCTGTGGACTAACTTTGACTCATAAACTGAAAGACAGTAAAGGAAATAAGGATACACACACAGCCGGTGAGTTGTGAAGCGACATGAGAAAGCGATGTGTGCTAAAGAGAGATTGAAGTGGCAACATTATATCGCACAAGTGATGGCTGCATGCATGTGGATGAGACACGAAGAAAGGCAGACCTGCGAATGAACCTTGAAATAACAATAGGTGTAAAGTCAGTGATACTGATTAACGGAGTGGTCAGGCGAAAGGAAGTAGTCCCTTTCCTTTTGCTTTGAAAGGTCTGAGCCCAACTGAGGGAGACCAATGTGAACAATTTGGTGAATTTTTTCTTTAAGAGGTCTGAGCCTGACAGAGGGGGACTGGCATGAATTCTTTTGATAAACTATATTTTAGAAATTGGGAAGTAAGACTTTAACCAAGCTGGCCTCGATCCATGTCTTGAACTGCATTTGTGTTAGAAGCTTGAGTCAGATTGTGTCATCTTGCCTACAGGGACCGCCTTACTCCATGCTGTCCAACGTGGGGAGGAGAGCTGGCTCAGCCTCATTTATTCTTTTGAGCACTGACTTTCCTTTGCATACATATTCTCCTTTTCACACTTTTTGCACAAGAGGTAGAGCAGGCATTAGGTTTTTGTTAGTATAGGCCATTTTGATTTGACGGACTCCAGTAGGATTGCTTTATTTATTATTTGATGGTCGAGACCACTCCCATCCTAGCTCTATGGCAAAGTAGGAGTTTCTCCAACCCCATTGAAACTTCAATAAAGGTTTTAGAAATGGTATCTTTTGTGTCAGCGTCATACTTGTGATACCATGCCTCCTTTAAATACTTCACTGTGCTTCTACTTCATTGGCTTGAGGTACCACTTGTTCCAACTTTCCCCACATTGAAATCTCATGTATTGGGACTTGTTCAATGTATCTGACTTTTGATATTTTCATTAGTATTCATTTTCTTAGGGTAGTACTTGCTCCAACTTTCCCCATATTGCTATCTCATGTATGGGGATTTGTTCAAGTTTTGTCTTTGTATTTCACTTGGTCAGTATTGAAATATCTGTATCTGCTTACATGCCTGTTGGTATGCCCCGGGTCCCCAATGACTCTGGGTAGACTCACGGGTGTATTGAAGCATTCCTGACCCGTGGCACATTGCTGCAGGGAAGCTCTTGCTCTGGGACAGCATCTCTCACACTGCAAACCTCTTTCCAGCTTTCCAGACAGCTTTGCGTTTACCCGTCAGCACACCTGCTGCTTCTCTATCCAACTGTATTCCCGACAGCTCTGCTGTTGTTGCTGGCTCTTTGATGGTTCTCTCTCGGTGCCTTCGGTGTCCCTTCTGGCCTTACGCAACACTGCTATGTAACGCATGCGAGCAGAAGTATGGAAGTGCCTGCTTTCGCCAGTATGATCCTTCCCTGTACTGCTATCTGCTTTGGCTCTGCTTCTCTCATCTCCGGCTCCGCCTCCTTCTTCTGCAGTTCTACTGTTTTGAATGCAGACACCATTTTTAAATGTTCCATGCACTCTTTGGGTTTCTTTTGGTCCACATTAACTCCTTTCTCCTCTTCATCATCTCAGTACCTGATGCTTTCTGGGAATTGGAATCCATATAATTTCTGTGACTTTCAAAGTAATATTGTTCAGAACTTCTGTTCGAAAAACCATTAGAAACAGGAGATGTTAGATGTGTGTTATGTGTGTATGATGTATGAATGGTGTTTTATCTAGAGTGATTTTTGAGAAAGGGTTTTTGAGGTTTCCAAATGGAAGGACTTGTATAGTGACAACAAGCCATCAAGAATTTAGGAAGGATGAAGTTTTCTTCTCTTAGAAGAGAAAAATACTGCATCTCTCCTGATAGGGTCACCACCTCTCACTGACAGCCATCTCCTCCCACCTGATCCTCCCTCATAATACCACCCACATGGTCAGGATCAGGTAGCGGCTGCCTTCCCCTGGCCACATGGGAGGAGATCCTTATCAGGGATCAGTGATGACTCCATAGGATTCATCACACTCCCTACATCCCGACAACCCCAATACAAAGCAAACCCCTTCCCTACCTGCTCCCTCCCTCCCCACTTACCTGCTGGACCGGAGCTTTGTGCCCTGGTCCTGGCGCTCCTCCTGCACCTGGCCACTATAGAAATGTAACAAAGACTTACTCCCTTTTCCCTATGGTGGCTGGCATCTTGTTTTTTTGTTTTTTCCTCAGGAGATTGGCATTGTTTGCACAACCCATCTCCCGAGAAAAAAAAAGAAACCATTTACACCCTGTATAAACCGTAGGGTGCGAATGCGTTCATCTCCGCTATGGGCTGGGGGGTGGACATGGCCTTTAATGGCCCCATCCCTTGCTGAGGACTTCGCTTCGCTCAGGCCTACCTAGGTACAGGCTGATGGGCCATTAAAAGCCATGTCGCCCCTACCCCTCCATAGCAGGAGCGAAAGCCTTATTATCCTGTTTTCTTAATGATTAAAGTGGTTCAGCAAGGATGTCCATTAGCCTGCTATTATCTTGTATTTGTATTTCTGATTGTAATCCTCACAACTGCTTAGCCTGAGTCATCCCTTCTCTTTTCCCTGGCATTAGGTATAGTGTGGGGTTGTATGTGCATGACACAATGTTGATTGATTTAAAGCCAGGTACCCTACAACAAAGCCTACTTTAGGCAAACAAATTCTTTAGTGACCATAGTCTGGAGTTGAATGTATCTAAACTTAAGATTGTGATCTTTGGCAAAAGGGCCAGTAACCATTCTTGGATCATCAATAATGTTAAAGTTGAAGTGGCCATCTCATATAATTATGTGGTTTCATTATTTGTTAAGAGTGGAAGATGGGACCCCCATTTGAGGATGGTTGCCAGAAGAGCTTCTATCAGATTCAGTTGGTTGTAAAGAATTTATATTAAATATAGGAGGAGAAGACTAAAGTGTATTACACAATCTTGTATGATAGTGATATCTAGTTTTTTTTTGAGTGCTCGCCTTTGGAAGTTATCCAAAATAATATTTTCAGGAAAGTGACGGGCCTTCCTCCCAGCACACCTGGTGATGCTTTAAGGTTGGAAGCATTGGAAGTAGGTATTCGGAGTATAATGGTACAAGCCCATGTAGGTGTATAGCGGTCTTTCTAAAAGTTAAATTAGACCTCACCAGGAACCCAAACACTAGCCATTCATTAGCAGAGATTGTATCATCGTTAGCACAGAAAAGGTTTTGCTGGTATACTGAAGGTACCGTACTGCTAAGCGAGTGGAGTTTTGACTCTGTCTCCTAATTCAGTAATCTGTGGTAAATTCAGCTGAAGGTATTGCTTAAACACATGGCTCCATAGCTGGAATCCCAGTCCACTATGCTCTGTATTAATAATCTTCGTTCCTTGAAATACTTTGCTACAATACACCACAGCCTAGATGGTAGAAGAAGATAAGTGATATTAGCACATGCAAATCATTATTGACCTCCTTTTAGGATCGGAATGTTTAGAGGGCAGTCAATTATTACTGGTATTGACTGAATTCAGAACATTCTGTTTTCTGAAGCAGACAGGGAAACAACAATGCAATTTCCAGGCAAAACTGTTTCAACTAGATAATTCCTCTCTGGGAGGACCGTTTTTGATGCAGCATGCCATTTAACACACATAAAAAAATTAAAACATTAGAAAATAGTTTACCTTTCTTATAGAGAAACTGCTTGCTCTTACATGACACTTAATACATGCTCATGTTAAACATGTTCCAGTTCAAGCAAGATGCAATTCAAATGCTTGTATGAAGGCAATCATGTTATTTAAATACTACAAAATAAAACCACATTTAATTTACTAAGTCAGCTTGTCTAATTATTTTAGACGCTCTTAAAGCACCATTTTTCACTTTGCCACAAAAACTCCAAAATATGCATTGCTACTACCACGGTGTGCGTATAGCCTAATGTACCATAACTTGGTAGCAGGTCTTTATCTCGTGATACTAACCTCTCCCTCAGTCTACAATACTATATTAAAGCTCCTTAGAGGTTTTATAATCATCCATCTAAATGTTCTGCCCATCAAGGAGTGAATTAAATGGATGGGTGGTAACAAGAAATGTGCCTGGGAGTTCAGCTTTGAGAAGGCACTACTAGATTTTTTATTGATATATCATAATTTTCTTGGCCTGAGAAGGGAATGGATAGGACCTAATTTTACTATAATTAAATTTGCTCATGTATGGGTGCTATGTGGCTTTTTATGAATTATAATGATGTATGTTTTACAAATATTGTAAACATTGTAGATGTTCTCTACAAATTTGGTAAAGCAATTTTTAAAAGAGGTTCGAAGGTTATATGAGGCATTTTTGTCATGTATTTAATTTGAATAGGGATTTATTCTAATGTTTTGCTTATGTTGCTGATGGATTTTTCTGAATAAAAATAACTTCTCTTGCTCAAATATTTTTAATTCACTAGGCACGGTATATGTATGAAAAGTTTGCATCACAATCTGTGTTCTGTTTAATCAATGATGGAACGTAACTGTAGACCCTCGCTAATAGTAACATTTTAAACGGACACCCTGCACTTATGTCAAACAAAACAGCAACATAAATCAGTCAGTCAATACATTATTTCAGCGAACTGCCATAAAAGTACAAGTTCAAAAAAGAAAAAATACATAAATAAGACAACAATATAAAAACACCAAGGAAATAGAATTAGAGTACACTACAATAAAACAAAGATCACATACCTGGACTCAGCTTATTAAAAGAAAAAAGGATTAATACATTTAAAACAATATCATATTAAAGTCAAATATCATGGTAACCTTAACTCACCCCGTTTTTGTTTTGCAATATTTTCTTTTTATAGTGAAAATAATGTAATTTGTTGTGTGAAGTTTGGATTAATAAAAATATGAATCTGCTTTAAATGGTTTATGTTTTTAAGGTCTATTACATTTGTGCAGCTTTTGTTAGTATTTAAAGCTTGCATTATTTACTCAACTTCATTGAGCAAATATTACATATTACATGTTTGCATTTGTATGCATAGTGTAATGACCATAAATGTGGTGTATACATTGTTATTTGTAGAAGTAAATGTTACTAAGTTGTTACTGTATATAGTTTAATACTCTTTTAGTTGTTTAGTTTGTTTTCTTTTTATAATATTATGTTCATTGTTTAGTGAATTATATGTATTTACAATAATGACATGTACCATATTAATTGATATTGTTGTACATGTAAATTATGACACTTGAATGCTTGTATATATTTTGTTATTGTAGATTTAAAAAATATTTAGTTTTTTATTGCAACCTTTGGGAGGAATTATGCTTCTGTACAGTTTGTCATTAGGTATTAATTTTGTATTACACACACATTTTACACTTTCATATTCTAGGTCTACATTTAATCTACTTTTGAATGGTGTTACATTTTATACAATTACTTGTTTCATGTGTGAAATGTCCATAATTTTATGATAACATTGTATGCTTTTAAGTTTGAAGATTAGTCATGGTCACCATGATATTCGATTTTAAAATAATATTGCTGTAATGTATTAATAAAGTGTATTATTTTGTTACCTTAACATTGTTATTTCTGATGTTTGTAGACTCCGTTTTCGTTGGTTTAAACTTTAACACCTTTGTCAAAATAAATGCACACAATTTCAACTTTTTTATAGTCAAGTTATTATTGATAATGAGTATTTGTAATAATGCAAGCATGTGTTGTGTAAGAGGACGTAATATAAGTGTGTGTGGCATTAGAGTATGTTGCATAACAGTACGTGGCAAATGTCTATGGCCATCATTCAGAATTTGGTGGTATCCCTCTGGTAATTCTGGTGGGATGCCACCACAATAGAATTAGCATTCCCGCCACCTGATATCCCAGTATTACTGGGATATTACGGGCAGCGGGAATGCTCATAACTCACCCATGGAGGTAATTGCAGCATTATATTGGCAGTGGGGTCCTGATCTATCACCAGGTCAGGCCTGGAGGTAGTTCTGTGGCCCCCACTGGCAAACTTGTGTTTCCCAGGTCCATTAAAAATGCTGGTACCGGTATTACTGGCAGTTTTACTGGCATTTCTTCTGGGAAACTGTAATGAGCCCCTACATGTCGTAAGTGCCTGTGTAATCAGTTTATGTGTTGTAAGAGTGTGTGTGGTAAGATTATGTGTAGTGTGTGTTGTAGGTCCATACATTAAAGGAGCACTTGTTGTAGGAGAGTGTGTTGAAGGAGCGTGTTTTGTAGGAGCATGTGTTTTAGGAGCAAGAGTTGTAGGAGTGTGTGTTATAATAGTGTGTGCCATCAGATGGCATGTTATGGGAGTATGTGCCATAGGAGCATGTGTGTGCTGTACATCAACATGTACACTCTAATTACACAGGGAAGCCCACATTTCACAATCTAGTGATTTCCCTACCTTTTTTGGGAGAGGTTAGGCAGTATATATCTCTACAAATTTAAATTTTATTTAGAATTTGATAGTTAAAAAAACACAGTAGTGACATATTATTGAAAAGTACAATGCATACATGTTAAAAACTATTATAAAAACAAAATAGTCTTTGTGACAGAATCTCCTTAGTGATAGGAGGTTGAGCAATCAATCCGCTCAATTAATTACAGAACATCAGAGACTGTTGAAACTGCTGGTAAAACATAGAACAATAGAATAAGCTATAATTGCTAGATTTTCTAATGACAATATGAAGTTGTCTTGGCTAGAATCAGGTATGAAAATTCCCTGTTTTACAACAAGACACAATTAAAAAAAGACTAGAAGAAACCGAGAAGAAGATGAAGGACATTAAACAGACTAACACATTAGAATACATACAGGGATTAAAAAAATACCTGGCAAGGTATAGCCACGGGAAAGCCTACCCATATACCAAAGATGGATTTAAAAATTCATCTATACAACAAAATGGGCTTCACAACCAAAACAGAACAGTACATTTTCGTGCTACTTCATATAGCACAAGTAATGACAGTAGCGACCCAGACAGCCCAGGCGAAGTAAGTTCTACCATTACCCCTAAATCAGGTAGAGTTAATCACAATAATAGAAAAGGAAGAGGCAATCAGAACTCTGCACCTAAGGCTTTTTTGTACAAAGGCCCCAACAGGGGGAATTGGAATGGAGACCAACGACACACAAGGAGCGGTAATCGCTTTTAGTAAACCTCCCTCACCATGAATTAACTACTACAGAAAAGCAAGTTCTCAATAAAGTTTGGGATTCATTATATCTAGAAAAAACACAACCCTTTCCCATTTCAGAGAGATTTCTATAAGTTCATGCGAATCAGATGAAATCAGTGATCTTCAAATGACTAACCACGCAGGGTTAATATCTTCCTCTACTTCTGGTCCCCCTACATATACATTCTCACCCGAATCACTCATTTTTGAGAAAAGAGTATTGGCTGAAGTCGACAAACTGGAGAAAATCAACACCCCAATCTTTTATAACCTCAATAGAATCGAAAAAGTGGCCCTTGAATCTCTATCTAACAATGAGAAGATTACCATAAAAAAGCAGACAAAGATGGAGGTACAGTTATACTCAACAAGACCGACAATGTATATGAATGTCATAAACAACTGAACAACACCAACTATTACAAGAAATTAGCAATAGATCCTATTAGTGAACTACAAGCTTAGGTTGGCTAAGTAAGCAGGAATGTGGTTTCCTCATTAATACCAATCCTGCCACTCCCATATTCTATTGTCTGCCAAAGATCCATAAAACCTTGATTAATCCCCCCGGCAGACCAATAGTTGCAGGAATTACTTCAATACTAGAGCCCCTTTGAAAATGTTCAGACTATTATCTAAAAGGCTACGTAGTAATGAAGAAAGCTTATCTAAAAGATACTAAAGATGTCATCAAAAAATGTGAGCATCTTGATTATAATCTAGAAACTAACTACCTTATCGGTCTCGATATAGTATCACTCTGCACTAACATTCCGCAGCGAGAAACTTTGGATACTGTAGAAGAAATTATACTAGCAAGAACTGATAATGACCCTGTACCAACTTCATTTATACTGTGGTGTATTGAAGTCTCACAGACCAGAAACTATTTTGAATTTCAAGGGTACTTCTATCAGCAGATAGAGGGTACCACTATGGGTGTAACAATGGCATTGCCAATTTATTTGTAGAATTGTTCGAGAAGAAATGTATATATAGAACCCAACCCTTCGAACAATATCTTCAGTTTTGGGCTCGATATATTGACGACATCATAATGATATGGACAGGGACAAAAGAGAAAGCCATGGAATTTTTAACTGAACCAACATCTTAAATTTACGATGACCGTAAAAAAAAACTTGATCGATTGTTGTACCTGACCATCTAACACGAACAAGGTCATCTTTTCGTCAAACCATTTCATAAGGAAACAGATAAAAATTCCCTCCTCCATTATCAGAGCCACCACATCAAGCACCTAAAAGAGAATCTGCCCTATGGGCAATTCTTGAGATTCAAAAGAAATAGTAGTAGAACAGCCGCATATGAAGAAGAAGTCAGTAATCTGACAAAAAATTTGAGACAGAGAGGATATCCCAAAAACTTGATTAAAAAAGCTGCTAAAACAGCATGCAATAATAATAGAGACGCCCTCCTGGAAGACAAGAATAAAAAACCAATGGACGATAATTTAGTCTGTGTACACACCTTCACAAATCTGAGTCTTACGCAATATTGTCCGTAAACAATGGAAATTATTTGAGAAATTCAACTCTAGGATACGGCTCCCACTTTTGCCTATAAAAAATCAGCTACTATAGGCAAAGGTGTCAGCAGTAGCAAGCTGGAAAAAAAAACCCACCAACTACAGAAAGCATTACACAAGCTTGGGGCCTAGACCCTATTATTGGTCATTATCCCTGTGGGCACTGTATAGTCTGCTAAATGACCACAAAATCCAAAGAGGTGGACATTGGTACCAACAAACCCTGGAGACAAACACATTTTTCCAATTACAATTCTGAATATATTGTCTACAAGATTACTTGTCCGTGTAGATTAGTATACATAGGCAAGACCAATAGGAAAATAAAAACTCCTATTATCGAGCATAAGAGCTGCATTAAAAACAAAATCTTACTCGCACCCATGGTAAAACATTTTGTAGACAAAAACCATGGCTGCAAAGAATTTAAATGGACAGTCCTCATTACAGTACAGGGCGAAAACCACATCATCAAGAAAAAGATGCTATTAGAAAAAGAACAAAAACGTATTTTCATCACTAAAAGTGATAAAAGGGGACTCAACAAGGCCATCGAATGGCATACAATATAACCTGTAAGCCGTGAATATGTTAACACTAGAATGACATGAGGTACCACCCTCTCGCTGGAGCTCTGCTCCATGTAAATGGTACATCTTTCGTTTTTACACAGCGAGATTTATCTTAGCCCATTGATAACATTCCACAGGCTATAAACCTCTAGCCAACCCATCTACCAGTAGATGGTTTTCCTTTAATACGCATTTTCTTCACCTTAGAAACAGAGTATGAGGTAGTTATACTAATTAAAAATGGTCAGTGAAAATACTGAAACACTTGCAAGTACAAGGGTATAAGTGTGGGATATCTGCCTTGTATCTAGAACCATATAACTTTTTGTAAACGATATGGACACACACCCAGTAATCTGTGTGGATAACAGTGTTTTTCGGGTTTTTTCTAGTCCATGGCGAAGAGGAAACTAATAAAGATAAAAGAAGGACTACTTCTACATCCCCTACCCCTAACATGGCGCTCAGTGTTTTCCGGTGTCTATTTCCTTGCTCTCATTGTTTTTAAGCTACCATCAAGGAACGTTCCTTATGCACGGGTCCTTTTTCACTTCAGAAGGGGACCACAGAGCTTACCGCCTTCACATCCCATAATGCAAATAAGGTAAGAACTAACACTGCACAGACACCGGGTTTCTCGATCACAGCCCCATGCGGTTTGTAGCAGAAAGCTGATGTTAACCCCTTTTTCTAAACTACATCTAAATGGTTGAACCTATTGTGACTTCTCTAGATTCCCAATTACTGGGCTATAAAGAAAACCATCTTCTTAACACTTGAGACAACCGGATGAAGATATCTAACACGCAATGCTTAATAAGCATTGTAGATTAAGTCTGCAATTAAGATCCTCTAAAGGTAAGCCAAAATAACAGACAAACTTCCCTGCACTCTCTCCCACTAAGAGAGTCAAACGCTGTTTTGCTCCACAATGTCCCAAATGATATGATATGATATGATATGATATGGTATTTGTAACGCGCCTATACACAAGTGTTTCAAGGCGCGACGAGGCAGGGAGGGAGGGAAACAAGGGGAAAACAGACAAACGATCCTACTAGGCCAGGTGTCATTCAGATCGCGCAAGTGCAGAGGTAAGGGGAAAAGGAGGAAGTGCAGGGGGGAGGAGGTGGGGGGGGAAGTGCAGTACAAGGTAAGTAGCGTAAAAAAAAAAAAAAATAAAATAAAATAATAATAAATAATAAATAGAAAGGGCCAGCTGGTGGCAAGTGCGAGGTAAGTGCAGAGCAAGTGCTGGGAAAGGGGCTGTAGGGATACAGTGACAGTCCCACAGTGCAGGGGGAGCCGGGGAGGCAGTGCAGGTGGAGAGTGGCTGGGCCCTGGACCGAGGTTGCTGAGAGTGGCCCAGATGCAGGTTTGAGCTGAGTTCAGTGGGGAGTTAAGCAGGATTAGCAGGGGAGAGGGAGAGAGAAGGCAGAAGCGAAGAGGAAGGTTTTGAGGTGCTTCCGGAACCGGAGATGGTTCTCCTCAAGTTTCAGGGAGGCAGGAAGGCTGTTCCAGAGGGAGGCCCCTGCTGCGGAGAGAGATCTACCCCCAGCTCGTTGCTTCGAGAAACGGCTGACCATGAGGGAGTTGGAGACGGATGAGCGAAGGGCTCGTGAAGGAAGATATTTAGGAAGAGAGAGTTGGAGGTATATTGGTCCCAGGCCCCAGAAGGCCTTGTGGACAATGCAGAGGGTTTTGAACTTGATCCTCGCGGCCACTGGGAGCCAGTGAAGAGATTTCAGTCCTGGAGAGATACGGTCCCTGGGCTTGAGGCCAAGGACAAGTCTCGCAGTTCTGTTCTGGATAAGTTGCAGAGGGCGGAGAGTGGAGGCAGGCAGATTAAGATAGAGGCTGTTACAGTAGTCCAGCCTTGAGAGAACCAGGGCTCGAGAGACAGTGAGCTTCTGGGGGAAGGAGAGGAAGGGAAGAATACCTCTGAGGAGGTGCAGCTGGTAGTGTGACTTCTTAGAAACGTCAGATATATGAGGAGAGAAGGAGAGTGTGGAGTCGAAGATGACCCCGAGGTTTTTAGCCTTGCAGGTAGGGGCAGGAAGGGGGCCAAGGGAGGCCGGCCAGAGAGCTGCAGGGAAGGAGGGAGTGGGTGTGCCGATGAGTAGAATCTCAGTCTTACTGGCGTTGAGGCAGAGGTCATTGGCGGCTCACCATTCATGGATAGCAGACAGACAGTCGGAGATGAGGGAAGGAGAGGAGGAGGCTGAGGGTAGCCTGAAGATGAGCTGGGTATCGTCTGCATAGCACTGGAAGTAGAGGCAGAGAGCGGCGATGCGGTGGGCAAGGAGTGCCAGATACTGGTTGAAAAGCCAGGGAGAGAGGTTGGATCCCTGGGGGACACCACAGGTGGAGAAAAAGATGTCAGAGAGGAAGGAGCCCATTTGGACCTGGGAGGGTCGATCGGAGAGGAAAGAAGTCAGCCAGGCCAGAGCCTGACCAGTGATACCCAGGTTATCACGGAGACAGTTGAGCAGGATGGCATGGTTGACAGTGTCAAAGGCAGAGGAGAGATCGAGCAGAATGAGAACACAGGGAGTGCAGGTTAATTCATTCCTGCTATATACATCTTTTTAGTCAGATGACCTAAGATCACTCAAAGGATCTGACCACCCGTATATCTTCAAGATAAAAGCGGGTTACCCTAGCCTGACACAGCCCGACTTTCAAACTAAAGAAAATCGGACTATGTTGAATTAAGCCTATGAGAGAATCCTAAGAGAGAGCGCAAATGTGTGAGTTCATGTACTAGAACATTCAGTCCTCTTATTTAATCAAAATGTATTTTGCATATCGTACATTAAATAGAATAAAGATTCTGCATATGGTAGGCATCCTGCAAAAATAAGGACCCCCCATCTGAGGACTGTACCCACGTGCTAAAACAGGTTATTTTCATACTTCATTCTAGCCAAGACAACTTCATATTGTCATTAGAAAATCTAGCAATTATAGCTTATTCTATTGTTTACCAACAGTTTCACCAGTCAAAAGGTGAAAAAGCCTTCAATTAAAGAAGAATTATTTTTATCCAATTTATAGTCAAAGTGACTCACCTCGTGACAGATTTTCCCTACCAACGCTGAGAACAGAAACATGTCGAGTTCAAAATTCTAGTGATGGTTTAACTGGAACTCTCTGTGAACAAAAACTAAGTTTGTCAATAAAAGAAAGTCTATAATTGATGTTGTTCTGTAATTAATTGAGTGGATTGATTGTTCAACCTCCTATCACTAATGAAATTCTGTCACAAAGACTATTCTGTTTTTTGTGATAGTTTTTAACATGTATGCACTGTATTTTTCAATAATATATCAATATTTTGTTTTTTAAATATCAAATTCTAAATCAAATTTTCCTTTTTAGGGATAAATTGTTTTAAGGTCTAACTGTTGTTAATATCCAACTACCTTTCACATATATACTGCACATCAACATGTGTCATACGTCCACATGTTGTATGTCCACATGTTGTAGGTGCACGTGTTTTAGGTGCATGTGTTGTAGGTGTAGGTGTGCAAGTTGCATGTGTTATAAGTGCACGTGTTGTAGGTGCACATGTAGTAGGTGCATGTGTTATAGAAGCATGTGTCAGGAGCATGGAGGATAACATGGTTTGTCAGAGGAGTGTGAGTAATAGCAGTGCATGTCATAGGAGCATGCGTCATAAGAGTATGTTTTATAAGAGTGTGTCATAGGACCATATGAAATAGGAGCATGTGTCATAGGGGTGCATGTGTAGGAGCACATGTTGCATTAGTGTGTTTTATATAAGTGTCACGATGCCTGCCCCAGTCATCCGGAACAGATCCATCTATCCAGGGAACAGGCATCCACGAAGACCCAGGAATTCCCAAAACCCCGTCTAGGGGCTATATGGGTTCAGTCCAGGCGCCAGGCTCATATTGCCATCTTTAAACTGTGCAGGTCATCCTGCAAAGAACTCACGTACAGGCCATCATGAGGACATGAAGGGACTACTTTCCTTTAGGAACTATTTTATTACTTGGGTGTGGTACTGGAACTCTTTACCTGGGAACTACTTTTTTGATGCTATTTAAACCACACCCGAAGAGCAGCACACGCTTCGCGTTATTCTGCATCTCAGCAGCATAACGCTCACCGTGTCTGCAGTCCAGTATTCAGTCTACAGCTACACCCGTTTGTGTCCGGAGTCGATCCTAGAGAAAAGGAAAGAAGAAGAGAAGGTTAGAACAGGAAGATTCCCATTTGGTCATCATCTTCTCCTGGAGCAACCGCACCTGTGAGAAAGGGAAAAAACATTTAAAATAACCCCGTCGCATTGCCAGATGCAGCGCCGCTCCATACTCACCTATCTTTAGAGCATCTTCACGACCCAGCGCGGTGCCTGTTGAATCGCTGCTCGCAACATCAGCATATGAAAAAACAAGAACAAACAAAAGGCTCCCACCAATCCCCTCACGCCCCTGGCCTAGAGGATCACGGCCCAGGCACCCGCCACGAGAGGAGTTTGCCCATCTACCAGACGATCAAATACCCTGGTACAAGAACATACGGATGTGCCCACCAGCCTGTCCTGCCCATGCCAACACCTGCGGCATGGATGAACTCGACTGAACCATGCAGCAGTAAATGAATACATCGTTAGAGATGCCATGACGACTTAGCCACAGGTCAGCACACCCGTGCAAACATGCACACTGGACACTCCCTCACCAATCCACACGAAGAACATATTCAGTGCTCCGACGTAGGTGACGGACACACCCACTGACGCGCATCTTTATTATTTTTTACATAGGCTTTTCAAAATGCTGAAACGCAAGACGCATAAAGAACTCATCTATAACGCTTGCTCACGCTTCTCCTAAAACCATGCATTGCAATAAGAAATATAACGAAGACACGATACTGGGGATAAAACAATATGATACCATAACCTAAAGCGCGGTGTGTCAAACGTCTCCACCTATGCACCAGGCCCAAGTAGGCCGCAAGCAAGAGCTTCCATGAACATTGAATGAGCAAGAGTACAGTTGCTGACCCTGCAGAATAAGCCCGGCGATGACTGACAGTCAAGGGTGCAATGTTGCAATCTCGTATGCCGCAAGCCGACGCCAAGGTCACACCCGCAATCAAAACCAGGCACACAGTGGAAAAATACAATATTAATTGTGCAGAATTCTGCCTCGACCACGGTCCCACCTCACGTGACCAAGCCAAATCTGACAGGGTGCCAGGCCCAGGAGGAGGGAGGCACCGAAACCCCCCCATTTCAAGACACCGGCAGATACAATGAAGTGATCCAATGGACATCTGCAGCGGTGGGAGTAGTCGGCCTTCAGGCATACCAATAAATCTTCACGTTGTCTGCACATAATCATAGTGAAACATTGTTGCAAATGACAGGTGCACCGCGAGCTGGGAACAACGATGGTCCCAGACTGGGGGGCTCGTGCGTGGACCAATCAGAACATGAGGCTCTTATCACTGACGCCATTAGCATTGACCAATCCCCAGGGATCCTCATGTAACAATTTTCGTGTATCAATTTGAAGGGACAACCCAATTATACCACCTGACTAACCCTTAACCACTAACAATGCTCTCTATACGTACGCTATACTAACCCTACCACTCGAGGAGCCAATCCAGAGTGGCGATAGGTTTTTGCTAAACTTTCCCAGGGAACGCAAGTAGCGTGTCATACTAAGATAAAAAGGGCCTGCGAGCCCACCGACGGAGAGAGTGTCAGGACGGACGCGTACGTTCCTGGACGCATCCCTGCCGTTTTGTTTAATAAACAGCAGAATCACCTTGCTTCTTGCGTGTGTCTCATACTCATTTTTTTTGGGATATATGGGAGGAGTTGGGGCCTCCCTGCCCGGAGGTCCGCGGACGGCCCAGCCGACCCCGGCAGAATTTCCCCCCGACAGTTCCGCCAAAGGCATTCACTTACTTATCGCAAGATACTTACTTGGCATATTACCGCTCGAGGCAGCGCTGGTCACCATTCTACGCTCGACATTTTCGCAAAGGCGCAGCACCTGCAACGAAGATAGAGAACTATTGGTTAATCGCACTTGGAACAATATTACTTGCTAAACAGTGCTTGGTGCAAACTGACTCTTACCAAGGCGCTACCTTCATCCATAGAGGCAAACTCGCTCCTCGGACCACGCTGCATGGGGAAAGGTATAAAAGGAGCATGAGTGAATAAACAGACATTTGAACTCTAAAAGAACTATACATTTGGTTTAAACACAGCTTACCTCGGAGTCATTATTTGTCTGGAACTTTGCCAAATACCTTCGGATCAGTGCAGTAACTGAAGTTCTACGCGCCCCTGCACTCAAAATGCAGGATGGAGAGTTCATCCTTCCTAACTATAAGGGGAGACTTTACGAAGGGGAATACTAGAAGTTTTCGGGAAGATAGTGTTAGTGTTAACCCCTCTACCACGGGTGGCTAATTCCCTTTACTGCTTCTAGGAAAATCCTCTTGCAGGCCAGGCAGACGAAACTGAGTGGGCAAGTGCAGTCAATCATCACTTCGCTACGAGTCACACTGGTGGAGACTGCAGCAGTCCAGCTTCGTTCGGCGCCCCCGTGGAATCCAGGTGAGCATGACAAAACGCGAAGCCTTACTACAAATTTCCACCCGGGCGTCATGGAGACCCCAGAGACTGACCAATTAGCCCAACTACTGGGGGAACTTAGGGCTGAAGTGCATTCCGCCCGTCAAGAGACTAATGCTCTCAGGAGAGAACTGATTGTGGCAAAAGAACGTACGGATGATCTCGCCAGACAATTACTTCAAGCTCAAGCTGGATACTCACCTTTACCTGGACTCGGGGGAGCTCCTGCCCAAGCTCAATCAAGTAATCCAGTACAAGTGATTTTACCAAGGACAGTCCCTTTAGCACCACCAGAACGCTTTGCAGGGGACCCTAAAAGGTTTGCCGTGTTTATGAACCAGTGCCGCCTGCACTTTTTATGTAGACCTGGAGCCTTTCCGAATGATCAAGCAAAGGTAGCCTTTGTACTATCGTATCTCAGCGGCAGTGCAGCCGATTGGTCTATTTCACTAGTCAACCAGGATGACCCTCTTCTTCGGGATTTTCAGGGTTTTAAACTAAGCATGGAAAGACTATTTGCCCAACGTTCTCAAGGCCAAGCTTTGGATAATTAACTTTTGTCCTTGCGTCAGGGTAACCAGGATTTGCTGACCCACATCGCAAATTTAAATAGCTTGGTGGTAGAAACCAGATGGCCAGAAGTCAAGCGGATTAGGCTATTTCATCGTGGGATATGAGGTGAACTAAAAGACGTTTTAGCGCAAGTAGTGAACCCACCTCAAGAATGTGCTGAATACATTGACCTGGTTGTTCAGTTAGGTCACAGAATTCAGAATCGAAAGGCTGATTGGACTAGATTCGAGAATCGAGTATTGGTAAGACTTAAGGACAACGTCACCCCCAAAGGAACTGATGTATCAGGACCCATGCAAATTGGGGGGGGTTAAAGGACCTTTGACTCAAAAAGAAAGGGACAGAAGGCGACAGTTACAATTGTGTTTGTATTGTGCAACCTCAAGGAATTTTTTACGGGATTGCCCAGTGAAACCACCTAAGAAGGTGGTAGGAGTCGCCGACAAAATCAATATGGAATCAGAGCCGGGAAACGACCACGCCCGACAAGCGTAGAGGTCCGCTTGCCGAGCATGAAGAAGGACACTCAGACCTCGCACCTAATTATACCAATGGTCCTTATAGATCATCGCAGCCATCTCGTATGCACGCAGTGAGAGCATACATTGATAGCAGAGCCATAGGAAACTATATGGATCAAGAATTGTCTACAAGGATGAACCTGTCTCTTTGCGAAAAAACCACAACTGATGTAATCACCACCGTCGATGGGACCAAAATAGCTTCCGGGCCAGTAACTCATTCAACTATGGAGATGACACTGTTGGGTCAAGATGGGCATCGAGAGAACAATGTGTTTGACCTAATCAAGGCCCCACAGTTCCAAATAATTCTGGGGATGCCATGTTTGGAAACTCATAATCCTTGTATTGACTGGCGAGAAAAGAGAGTGACCTTCTCGGATTATGCACACACTTGTTACCCTGAAAGAACTTTGATCAAAAAACTAGCTACGGTCACGAATCCGACAACTCAGTTACCCCAGGAATACCAGGAATTTCAGGATGTTTTCCAAAAAGACCAAGCAAACACGTTACCACCCCACAGATCATACGATTGCCAGATCGATCTCCTACCTGGCGCTCAAGTCCCATGCAGTAGAATCTACGCCCTCACAGAACCCGAAAATCTTCATTTACGGCAATATTTGGATCCATACTTAGCTAATGGCTTAATTCGCCCGTCCAAGTCTCCGGCGGCATCGTCTTTATTCTTCGTTCCTCAAAAGGAAGGGGACCTCAGGACTTGTATTGACTATCGCGCATTAAATCAAATAACGGTAAAAAAACGATACCCGTTGCCCCTGATCCCAGAACTACTGGACCAAGTGAAAGATGCTCGTATCTACACTAAGTTGGACCTTCGAGGGGCGTATCATCTGGTACGCGTAAAAAAGGGCGACGAATGGAAGACTGCCTTCCGTACCAAATAGGGATTGTTCGAATACCAGGTGATGCCTTATGGGCTTTGCAACGCAACGGTAGCTTTCCAGTATTTTATGAATGATGTCCTTCGCAAACTCATAGACGTCTGTGTTGTTGTATACATAGACGACATCTTAGTATACTCTTCATCTGAACAAGACCATGTGAAACATGTTCGTGCTGTATTAGAAAAATTATGTCAGCATAAATTATATGCAAAATTGGAAAAGTGCATTTTTCATACTTCGGAAGTCAAATTCCTTGGATTTATCCTGACCCCAAATGGAGTTCGAATGGATTCACGAAAGGTGGATGCAATCCTCAAGTGGCCCTCACCTACCCCGATTAAAGGGGTACATAGTATGCTTAGATTTGCAAATTTCTACCGTAGATTCATTCCTGATTTTTCACATCTTGTACACCCAATCACAGCTCTTTTGCGGAAGAATAAACGCTTCCAGTGGACTGAAGAAGCAGAAAAGGCCTATCAAGACCTAAAACAGAAATTCACTTCAGCTCCTGTTTTAAAGCACCCACGCCTAGAACTTCTGTACGTGGTTGAAACAGATGCATCCAGCTTAGCCATGGGAGCTGTCCTTTCCCAAAAGGATCCTGAGACTGGTCAACTTCACCCGGTGGCATTCTGGTCACGGAAATTTTCAGCACCTGAGTTAAACTATGCAGTTAACGACAAGGAATTACTGGCCATCAAGTGGGCGTTCAAGGCCTGGCGGCATTATCTTCGTGGAGCTCGACCCACCATCACCGTAATCACGGATCACAGGAACTTACAATATTTAAAGACAGCCAAGGCTCAATCGCCACGCCAATTTAGATGGGCCTTATTTTTTGCGGAATATGATTTTGTGATAACTTACCGACCTGGTTGTCAAAATGGCAAAGCAGATGCTTTATCTCGTATTGGAATGGGAGAAGCATATTCAAATCCAGAACCTGTACCCATAATTTCAGAAAGAAGAATTCTTGGAATAACTACTCTACAGACTCTGGACGACGTCCATAAAGAGATTCAGCAGCTTTTCGACCCTGCAGCCTTACAAAGCTGGTTAAAAAAAGGCAAAGCTTATTCAGTCATTGATCACCTACCAACCTATCAAGGATGTCTTTACCTACCAAGTAGAGAACTACAAGAACATGTTATCTCCAATTATCATGAGTCTTTGGTAGAAGGGCATCCTGGGATTGCTAAAACCGAGGCCAAGATCAAAAGACAATTCTGGTGGCCTACTTGGCGGAAAGACATTAAGTCATTTGTACTGTCTTGCGGTATTTGTGCCCAAAATAAGACCCAGAAGAAGAAACCAGCAGGTCTGTTACAACCTTTGGACATTCCACCTAGGCCTTGGCATACCTTATCCCTTGACTTCATTACTGACCTTCCCCCATGTAATGGGTACAATACCATCCTAATAATAGTGGATCTTTTTCCCAAAATGGCTCATTTCATTCCATTAAAGGGTCTACCTTCAGCCTCGACTTTGGCCAAAGAATTTCTAGAACATATTGTCCGAATACACAGATTCCCCTCCGTACTGGTTTCAGACCAGGGAAGTCAGTTCATTTCTCAATTTTGGAGGTAATGCTGTCAATTGGCCCAAATCGATGTAAGACTATCAACCAGCCACCATCCTCAAACCGATGGTCATACTGAGAGGACCAATCAAACACTAGAGCAATATCTATGGTGCATGTTACATCAAACCAAAGGCAATTGGAAGGAAATTTTGTGGATTTCCGAGTATGCCTACAACAACTCATTGCACTCAGGAACAGGACAAAGTCCATTTTACACTATATATGAACGGCATCCTTCGAACCACTGAACTCGACCCGCCTCAACACTTAGAGATGCCCGCCTTGAGCAACCTACATGCCACTATAAAACAGGCTTTTAAAAGAGCAACCGAACATCTGAAACAGGCTAAAGAGAGATACAAGAAAACCGCAGATCAACATAGAAGCGAAGCTCCGAAATACCAGATAGGAGACCAAGTTTGGCTAGATTCAAGACACATACCTTTAAAGGGGACTGGCACCTTTAACCACAAGTATTTGGGACTTTACACTATTAAAGCCATTATTAATCCCGTGGCTGTCAGATTGGAGTTGCCGTCAAATATGTGAATTCATCCATTCTTTCATGTTTCACTTTTAAAGCCAGTACAGCCAGGGACAAGACTAACCAAACCACCTAATCCCATCCTAATAGACGGAGAACCAGAATTTGAAGTTAAAAATATTTTGGACTCAAAAATAGTCAAATCAAGACTTTTTTATCTGATTTACTGGAAAGGTTATGGTCCACAAGAAAGATCATGGGAACCAAGTGACAATATTCATGCACCTCGACTGGTGAAAAGGTTCCACCAGAATTTCCCTGACAAGCCGGGGCCAGTAAGGAGAACCGCCTTAGGAGGGGCCTTGCTGTCACGATGCCTGCCCCCAGACATCGGAACAGATCCATCTATCCAGGGAACAGGCATCCACGAAGTACCAGGAATTCCCAAAACACCATAGGGGCTATATGGGTTCAGTCCAGGCGCCAGGCTCATATTGCCATCTTTAAACTGTGCAGGTCATCCTGCAAAGAACTCACGTACAGGCCATCATGAGGCCATGAAGGGACTACTTTCCTTTGGGAACTATTTTATTACTTGGGTGTGGTACTGGAACTCTTTACCTGAGAACTACTTTTTTGATGCTATTTAAACCTTGCCCCCGAAGAGCAGCACACGCTTCGCATTATTCTGCATCTCAGCAGCATAATGCTCACTGTGTCTGCAGTCCAGTATTCAGTCTACAGCTACACCCGTTTGTGTCTGGAGCCGATCCTAGAGAAAAGGAAAGAAGAAGAGAAGGTTAGAACAGGAAGATTCCCATTTGGTCATCATCTTCTCCTGGAGCAGCCACACCTGTGAGAAAGGGAAAAAACATTTAAAACAACCACGTCGCATTGCCAGCTGCAGCGCCGCACCATACTCACCTGCATTAGAGCATCTTCCCGACCCAGTGCGGTGCCCGTTGAATCGCCGCTCGCAACATCAGCATCTGAAAAAACAAGAACAACAAAAGTTGAGCGGGGTTCCGTCAAAGGCATTCACTTACCTGCCGCAAGATACTTACTTGGCATATTACTGCTCGAGGCAGCGCTGGTCACCATTCTACGCTCGACATTTTCGCAAAGGCGCAGCACCTGCAACGAAGATAGAGAACTATTGGTTAATCGCACTTGGAACAATATTACTTGCTAAACAGTGCTTGGTGCAAACTGACTCTTACCAAGGCGCTACCTTCATCCATCGAGGCAAACTCGCTCCTCGGACCACGCTGCATGGGGAAAGGTATGAAAGGAGGATGAGTGAATAAACAGACATTTGAACTCTAAAAGAACTATACATTTGGTTTACACACACTTTACCTCGGAGTCATTATTTGTCTGGAACTCTGCCAAATACCTTCGGATCAGTGAAGTAACTGAAGTTCTACATGCCCCTGCACTCAAAACGCAGGATGGAGAGTTCATCCTTGCTAACTATAAGGTGAGACTTTACGAAGGGGAATACTAGAAGTTTTCAGGAAGATAGTGTTAGTGTTAACCCCTCTACCACGGGTGGCTAATTCCCTTTGCTGCTTCTAGGAAAATCCTCTTGCGGGCCAGGCAGACGAAACTGAGTGGGCAAGTGCAGTCAATCATCACTTCGCTACGAGTCACACTGGTGGAGACCGCAGCAGTCCAGCTTCGTTCGGCGCCCCCGTGGAATCCAGGTGAGCATGACAAAATGCGAAGCCTTACTACAAATTTCCACCCGGGCGTCATGGAGACCTCAGAGACTGACCAATTAGTCCAACTACTGGGGGAACTTAGGGCTGAAGTGCATTCCGCCCGTCAAGAGACTAATGCTCTCAGGAGAGAACTGATTGTGGCAAAAGAACGTACGGATGATCTCGCCAGACCATTACTTCAAGCTCAAGCTGGATACTCACCTATACTAGAAGTTTTCAGGAAGATAGTGTTAGTGTTAGTGTTAACCCTTCTACCACGGGTGGCTAATTCCCTTTACTGCTTCTAGGAAAATCCTCTTTCGGGCCAGGCAGACGAAACTGAGTGGGCAAGTGCAGTCAATCATCACTTTGCTATGAGTCACACTGGTGGAGACCGCAGCAGTCCAGCCATCAGGGGCTTTCTGACACGAAGAACGATTGTTACTTCTTATATTATCTAGAAATATAGTTGTAGTTCTGTGAATGAAGCAGATTAATAAATTTAGTTATCTCTACATGCTATGTCCTTGGCACAGTGGAGGACTGTATGTGTATAGATAAAGAACCCTAGTGCAGATGGTGGCCTGGAGGCAGTGCAGGAGGGTGGCAGGGTGAGCAGGTACCTGGGCCTGAAAGAACAGAGGGAGGCCAGGCGCACAATGCCATGAGAAGAAACAGATCAACAGGGGAGAAGAGGGGCAAAGGCAGAGGCAAATAGGAAGGTCTTGAGAAGTTTCCGGAACCAAAGATGTTTTTCCTCAGGTTTCAAGGTGGTAGCAGGGAATAGAGGGAGAAAAAGGAAAAAAGAGGAAAGAGATAAAAGCACATGTTGTAGGTGTGTGTGTTATATAAGTGTGTGTTTTATGCGTGTGTGTTGTAAGAGGGTGCATAGGAAGAGTGTGTGTTATCAGTGCTAATTTACACAATGTTCATATCACAAATGTATGTGTTGGGTTTTAATATAAAATGTACCTTCATTCTGCTCATGCATTCTATGCTTCCTAAAGTGTACATTTTCATATGAAAATGGTACATTTCTGCATTAAAATTATACACTTTGTATGAAAAGTTCACATTTGTGTATGAAAAGTGTACATTTATTCCATCAATTTAAAACTGACATGTATGTGGTAGTAGCATGTGTCATAGGTGCATGTGTCCTGCATATGAGAGCACTTGTATGTCTACATGTTATGTGTAATAAGTGTGTGTGTATTAGGTAAATGTATTAAAGGAGCACATTGTTAGTGTTCATATACACAATGTTACTATCACAAATGTGCATAAAATGCATCTCCTTTCTTCACATTCATTGTGTGCCTCCCAAAGTGTACATTTTCAAATGAAAAGTGTACATTTTCGTATGAAAGCTGTTCCTTTTTCATATGCAAAGTGTAAATGTATTCCCTCAGTTTAAAACTGACATCAAAGTCAGCTGTTACTTGCCTTTGATGTGAGTTTTTAGATGTTAATTGTGACATGTATGATCTGTAAAACTCATACACTCTGCATATGTGATTGCAGCACATATTGTAGGTGCTTGTGTGGTAGGAGTATGTGTTGCAAGAATGTGTGTAGTAGGACCATGTGTTTTAGGAGCATATGTCAGAGTAGTGCATGTTGTAGGAGCATTCTTTTTATTATGGTATTTATTGAGCTCGGACCCGGCTTCAAGAAGTAATGGAGCACTTTATAGAGGTATACAACAATACAGATACACCACGGAGCATGTTATGTGTACTAGGTGTGTGTGCAGTAGATGTCCTTGTGAACGAAACTTGTACAGTAGGAGTGTGTGCTGTATGAGTGCATGTTATAGCAATGCACCTTGTAGGAGTGTGTATTATTAGAGTGTGTGTCATAAGAGTGTGCAGTAAGTGTGTGTCGTGAGAGTGTGTGTGGTAGGAGCATGTGCAGTAGGCACATGTGTGGTAGGAGTGTGTGTAGTAGAAGCCTGTGTGGTAGGAGCATGTGTTGTAGGAGCATTTGTAATGGAAGCATGTGTCTTAGGTGTATGTGTCCCAGGTGCATGTGTCATGGGTGCATGTGTCATAGGTGCTTATGTTCCAGGTGCATGTGAGAGCACTTTTCATACATCTACATGTTATTTTTAGTACACGCATGTATATTAGTTGCCCGTGTCATAGAAGCATGTTATTAGTGTTCATATCCACAATGTTAATATCACAAATGTACGTGAAGGGTTTTAATCTAAAATGTTCCTCCTTCCTGTTCATGCACTTTTTGCTTCCTAAAGTGTGCATTTTCAATTAAAAGTGCACGTTCTTGTTTGAAAAGTGTTCCCTTTTTGCAGAAATTGGGTAATATATAAACTGTGTACAGTTTGTATGAAAAGTGTACATTTATTCCGTCACTTTAAAAGTGACATCAAAGGCAATTGTGACTTTAATGCACATTTTTAGGAGATGTTATCGAAACATGCATTATAGGAGTGTGTGCTCTAGGAGTGCATGTTATAGCTCAGTGTGTCATAGGAGCATATGTCATAGGCATGTGTGTCATTAGAGTGTGTTGTAAATCTGTGTCGTAGGAGTGTGTGTGTCGTAAGAGTGTTTGTGTATGTGTGTGTGTGTGTGACAGGTACATTGGCGGTAGGAGCATTTGTGGTAAGAGCATGTGCCATAGGAGCATGGGTCATAGGAGCATGTGTCGTCGGTGAATGTGTCCTAGGTGCATGTGAAAGCACTTGTCGCAATTTTACACATTATGTGTAGTAAACATGCGTCTATTGGGTGCATGTGTCATAGGAGCATGTTATTAGTCTTCATATACACAATGTTAACATCACAAATGTACAAGTATGGTTTTAATATGAAATGGACCTTCATTCTGCTCATGAATCATATGCCTCGTATAGTGTACATTTTTGTATGAAAAGTGTACATTTTCATATGAAAAGTATACATTTATTCCATCACTTTAAAAATGACATCAAAGTCGGTTGTCACTTGCCTTTGATGTGAGTTGGTAGAAGTTGATTATGTCATGTGTAAAATGTAAAACTCATACACTCTATGTACAGTTTGTATAAAAAGTGTTCATTTATTTCAACACTTTAAAACTGACATCAAAGTCAATTGAAACTTGTCTTTTATGTGCGTTTTTGTGAGATGTTAATTGTGGAATGTACAAACGCTTAATCGTGTAATGTAAAAACTGTAAAACTGATATGCTCTGTGTACAGTTCGTATGAAATATGCACATTCATTCTGCACATGTATAGATACATTTCAAATGTTAATATTGCAAAATAGTCCAAGTCGATGGGTGTTAGTTTAGCATTGCAAGGTGGTTGCGCAGGTTATGGTTGCTTAGCTTACCATAACTGGTGAATTTCTGGTGGGTTTTGGTTTTACTTGAAACTATAATGTCCCTTTAACAAAGACATTTCTCATTACATTTTATAGGTTTTTATTGGTGCAATTTACCATAACATCCCTTTAACACCGTTTTTGCACAGAAGGTCATAGGTTTTTACCAGTGCACCCTTAATTTGCTACAAGTTAGTCATATTATACTCACCCTCCATCTACCAGCTGTAGAGTCCTTGGACAGTGTGATAGTCCACAGACAGAAGGTAGCATTCACAAAGCCCAGAAACAGAGGGGAGAACAGAAAATCTTCTGCACATCAACCAACAAACACATATACCTAAAACAAGATTACTTAAGTTTACCGCATACAAATATACCTTTTCGTACAAATGATTACTTCAAAATGTACACGTTATTTTTTATTTATAACACACAATATAATGGAATGCATTCACCAAGCATAAACCATAACTGTAAACCTCATATTATCACTTCAAAACAACTGTTCAAAGACACTCACATACATCAAGCACATATTCTAAAACAGTCTCTCACCAAACAGTAAATACAGTGTATTTCTTTCTTTATTATTAGCATTCATTATGCGAAAACTTCTTATAAGCAAATATTACTATTTTTTTATTTTAACAGAAATGGCAAACACACTTGAGTGGTTGGAAGAAAACTTTCAAAAAGAAGAAATGAGTGATGATAACATCTGTAATGGTAAAGAATATATCTTTTAATATAAAGAAATGATGTAATTTCTAGAGACCTCAGTGAAATATATAATTACTTATTTTCTTATAGTACATATCTTACATGAAGAAACAACTCCCCAATTTAATTATGCAGAATCCCAAGAATCGCAAAGCAATCTCTATCCCTACTGTACATAATAAAATCATGACGTTGTCTGCCAAATTGGATAAACATAGTAAAGACTTTAAGGAACTTTTAAATTATGTTAAAAATCATGTTATTAAAAATGTTGTTTATCCCTGTCCTTCTTGCACCTGCCACCCTTGCCCCAGCAAAATATAAATGAAAGATGATTTGTTGAAACTTCACTCGCTCCCTCCCCTGATGGTCATTGTATAGAAATTCCAAATTCTCCCATTTATGTTTCCCATTCCGATACCCCATCCCTTTAATTAATATTTATTTTTATACCATGAATGTCTTGTATATAATTCTGTATTTTTTTTAAAATCCCAATTAGTAATCTGTGCACTAAACGTTTCTTCGAGGTGTCCGTTTACAAAATGGGGGGGTGCCCCTGGACAGCGGCCTTGTCCGGACATGTGCGTTCTGGCATGATGCACTTTTAATTAGTCCTTGGACAGCGCGCCTGTTCTGTGGACACTCAAGTGCATGCATGCTACGACTCCCGCCTGATGGGTGTCTGCGAATGGCCATCAGTCCCACGGATGTCCCCGGACATCACCATGTAACTGCACCTGTGCAGCATGATGGCCTGACCGTGAACGGTGTCTGTGCTCCGCAGACAGTTTAAAACTGCATTTTCTGCCAATCTAGGGAGTTTCAAGTTGACAGTGTACCCTTTCAGAGCTCCCAGACCCATTCTTAGTTGACCTGGCAACTTTTTACAACTTTCCAAGGCCTATTTTCGACTCTGTAGTCCGTGGAGAGTCGCAAGGTCCGCGGACAGTTTCTCTGAAGGGACTGTGAGAAACTCATGATGACCAAAAGTAAGACAGACACAAGTGATCACAGTTCAAGGGTGTTTATTGAACAATGAAAATGGTATACGGGATGGAAAAACACCTGATCTAAACCTAAATCTAAAATGGGGACAGGTGTCGTCCATCAAATGAAAATAAGGCAGTCCTAGTGATGTCAAGACAATTAAAAATGCTAAATAAGGGTGTTGGGGTAGGTTTTAAGAAAGAAACAAGTGTTCTAAAAAAATAAGTCAGGATACAGTAGCTTGGGTCTTCTTTCTCCACATTTTTTAGCACTGGGTAGGATGGGAGCTTGGAGCACAGTACTATCTTGGTCTTCTACAGCATGAGACTACAGTTCCAATGGCAGTTCTCAGGGCCGCCAATGGCCCTGAGAACTGCCCCCTCAGAAAGTCTCTTGCCTTCGGGCCTGATGCTCTTCAATAACAAAAACAAAGGTTTCTTTAACAAAATGAAAGTTCCCTACGGTGTAACAAGTCACCCTTAGGTCCCCCTCGTCTGAGCTGACCCTTTTCAATCATATTCTTTAGTTCAAATAGGGTGATGGCCTTACCCCTGGGTCCCCCTCTTCCTGGGCTGAACCTTCTCAATCGTACTCTTCCGTTCAAATAGGGTGAGGGCCTCACCCCTGGGTCCCCCTCTTACGGGCTGACCCTTCTCAATTAAAGCACAAATCGTTATGTCTTAAACAGTTCCACAACACACTGTTTTTTGGGACTCTAGACTCGATCCCTCCCTGGGATATGATTCCCAGTTTTCTTCTCACTGCAGGATTTTTTTCACTTTCTCTCAGCCAACTTTCAGATCAAAGTCTTTCAATTGTACGGGGCTTTTGCTCGACCCGCACATATGACCACTTTGCTTCCTTTGGCAGCCTTCCTATGGCCTTCTGCTTCTTTAGTTTCTCAATATGGGGCTTGCCCAGAGTCTCTCGAATCATCACCCACGTGGTACTGCTTTCCCTTTGCAACTGGTCTCCCCTTCGCACTTTTGACCGTTCATTGAAAGTTCATTACTTCTACTTCAAAAGTTGCCCCTTTGCGATTCTCACTCAACATAACCCAGCTTTTATCGGTTCTTCCCTCGACTCACTGATTGCGCTTAACCGCTGGGATTTTGTCTTCTTTGGAGTCAAGGCCGGTACCACGGGTGCGGGAGCTTCCCTCGCTCTGCCTTATCAACATAGGTTGGCCCTGCATACCATTGACATCTGCAGTATGACACTGGAGCTAGTGTACGCTGTTTTAGATTCTCCTCGGTGAGGGTTCCATGGGTCTGAGACAAAGAGGGCAATGTCTCTTCTCTCCTCGCCACCCTATCGCTTCCCGCCGCCTTTTGCCTTCTCTTGAACTGCTGCATTGTAGCCGTCTCGATGTGCTATCTGCCGTGTTCACCTTTCTCGTACTGTACTCTCTAGCTCCATCTTTTATCCCTGTGGGGAAGGGAAAGGGCTGTCAGGTGTGTGCAATTCTGATCAATTGCCTGACTTTGCCTGACCTTGGTATTGGGACATGTCAGGTAAATGGCTCTTCTGTAGTCCTTTGCCCTTGGTGTTGTGCGAAAGTATTCACGGTGGAAAAGAGGGGGAAGTGGTTTGGAATGTCCTACATGTGAGGATGGGGAAAAGGTGTTAAATGAAGTGGGACACAGCCTCTCACCTGTCGGTGTCCCACTCCCACTCCCCTAGGACCTCCATCCAGGTGATCCTCCCTCACTGGTCCAACCCCAGGAACTGGATCCAATAGCGATGAAAGTGTCCTAGCCACCTGGATGACAGGTCGTCGGGCACTAGCTAGGGAGACACCTTCAGGTTTCTCACAGGACCCACCCATTACTTTCAGTCATTCTCAATCTGGTTATCCAGGAGAGAGCATCTAAAACAATCTGCAGCAATTGCATCCGCTATGGCCATCCCTATGTCTTCCCAGGTGCCACCACCATCACCACCACAACAAGCTGGAGGGCCTGGAGAGGGGAACAGGTGTGAAGATACAGATGAGGATCAAGCAGAAGATTAAGATGAGGTAGAACAAGTGCCTTCCTCCAGCGCCCAGAGTGAGTCCTGGGTGTGGTGGTTTTTCACCACCTTTGGTGATGTACCAAAGTCTCGGGCAGTCAAGGTGAGATGTACTGAGTGCCACATCATACTCAGTCATGGAAAACCTGGGCTGTACTCATACAAGACCACCTACATGTGCCACCACATCAGATCCAACCACCCAGGTGCTCTGAGAAAGGTTTTACCTTTCTCATGGAAAAGCAGATTGACAGCCTCTACCCCATATTCCTCAACCACTCCTGCCCCCACAAAGAATACTCCTTTTGGGCAGAGGATCTGGATGCCTCCTCACAGGCCACATAGAACACTGTTGACCCTTACCTTTTGAGGGTCACAGTACTATGTTTGAACTGAAAAGCACTAATATCAAATTTAATATTTTCATTATGGAAAGATGTCATCTCAACATTCCGCAAAAAAGCACATACAACTTTATTCAAATAATTTTTCAATGTGAAAACGGTTCCATCAACTTTCCAAGTATATCCTTAATTGCGAATTGTAATGATATTCCAATAATATAGCCCAAACTGTTGCTTCTGCAGTGCACTACAGTGATGTCTGGATGCTTCAAGAGAACCATATTGTCATGAAACGGGAGAAATTCACCCACTTAATTCCTCGAACTCCATACCATGAAACTTGAAATTCATCAAATCCAAGATTGTAAGACAATCCACACTGCTCAGGATACCCCTTCTGCCAGTGGATTCATGAGTCTCCCACAACCCAGACAATCTGCGTCCTCAAAGCCATAGCCATCTTCACTACACACAACAAAGATAACTCTTACTACCCAGTCTTCCCGCACACCACACCCAGGAAACCTGATTGGCTGATCCGCCAATGTCCGTGGTCTCTGCTGTCCCCTTTCCATGCCAGGCATCCTCAAAAGACAAAGATGTGGCACGTGCCGTTCTCGCACTACTGTGTAGTCCACGGACAGAAAGTCCAATTGAAGGGGGTGTGGAGGGGTTTACACTTAATTTAAACAATTGTATTGTGCAATGGTGGCTCTTTTTTCCTAGAGCTACTTGCAAATGTTTTCCTAGAACTAATTACAAATGTTTTCATATGCATTGTACATTTTATTAACATAAACTTTCTGAGGGCATTTTGAATAATTACAAGAAACATCTGATTCCCAAAATCACTCTGAAAATTGTTTGCACCATCCAACTTGATGTTTTCATTTTCAAAAGGTGCCATGCCTGGACCATTCAAAAAAGCACATATACCTTTATTTACATGGTGCCTACCTTTTCTAGTTGTGCACAAAACACATTTGGGCATCTCCATACTTCCCTTTGATGTTTTTGTGAAAAAATAATCTTTCCACATGGAAATAGTTCCATTAAGTCTTGGAACATATCCTTTAATGCAACCTGCAAAGATCGTGTAGTAACATAGCCCAAACTATTTCCTCCACAATGCACAACAATAATATCTGGACTTTGAAAGTAAGCCAGAGTCTTACAAAGTTATAGTATACCACCAAACCTCTGTTTCCTCCAATCCAATAGTACCAGAGATGCCACACAATTCAGTGTACCCTTTCAAATGATTGATCCAACAATCTCACAAAATCCACACAGTGAGCTTTTTCATAGCAATAGCCACATCCATCTTTCCTACACACAACAATCAAAACACGTGCTACACTCTCTTCCTGTAAACCACAATCAGAACACATCATTGGCTAATCCCCACAGTCACCTTTCCATGCCAGGCATCCTTAAAAGACCCAGATGTGGCAAGTGCTGTCCTCGGACTACCGCGGTGTCCGCAGACCCCTTAGTACAGGGCAGCCCTTCTACCCTTTCCATTTTGATGTTTGTAACACTCCCTCATTGGCTGCTTTCAAACAGTCATACATCCATCCACCAAACACATCCAACAACTCTACAAGTAACCCTGTCATCTCAGTTCAACACTTCAGATGTACTGCTGAATTCTCAGAGTGCATGTCTCCTGTTACTCACAGCCACCTGCATCAAAAACTACTGTAAAACTCTCCAATATTTTTGTTTACAGATTCAAAAACATCTGCATCTAAAAAGACACAGTCCAGGTATGCTTATTGTTTTAAAGTATTTTTATCAACTCTTTTACAAATGTATATATGCAGGTTTCCTGCCACTAACCCAGTAGTAAGCTTATTAATAAGCATATTCTCTTTTGAACCACTCTATCAAATGCCATGTATTGCAGCATTTTGCACCTGTATGCATCAAATGGAGTTACTTACAAAGTTGTATGTTTAAACATGTTTCGTTTTAGAAACATTTTCATAAAAGTGAAAAAATGCATGTGTGCATTTATAGCAGCACCGTGTCTAACTTATTTCAAAAAGAAAATGAAAAGCAGATAAAACAGATGTGTACAAGAGTTTTAAGTGGCACTTGGTGTGTGCAGGTTTAATATGTTGGCAGTACATGCATACTTGCCAGCATGACCCATTCCAAACTATAGCTGCTTATCAAGTCTTTGCATTCTGTGACTTCTAATACACAACTACAAGTCCCAGAATGCTAACTAAAACTAACCAGGCCTAGACTACCAGATTAAAAAGTGTCACATTGAAATTAAATGAAAACAAACAAAAAGCAGATGCAAAACATTCTCCAACATTTGTAAGTACCACTTAGTGTGTGGAAGTTCAATATCTTCACAGTGCATGCATACTTTCTACCAACACCCATTCCAATCCCTAGGTGCTTATTCAGCCCTAGTTTCTTCTATGCATTCTGGGGCTTGCACTCAAAGTTTTCTAATCGAAAAAGTGCAAGTACAACTCCCAAAATGCAAAGAAAAACACCAAGACTTTATAAGCACCTACATATTGCAAAGGGTATTGCAATGGGTCATGTTGGGAAGTATGCATGTACTGGCAACATATTAAACTTCCACACACCAACTGGCACTTAAAAATGTGGTAAAGATTTTCCTTTCTTTTACAAAACAGTTACATACAGTGCTGCTACAAATGCATATCTGTATTTTTTAACTTTCATCAAAATGCTCCCAAAAAGAATCATGTTTAAACGGTCAGCATTTTCCATTTTCCATTCCATATAAATGTTACACTTTCCAACCTCACTCATTACATCCCTTACACTGCCACCATTGTCCACCTACACACACATATGTGTATACCACCAAGTATTACACGGCCCACGGTAGCGCCACGTAGTTATGGTTAAGTTGCTAAACTCATAGGAAGTGCACTTTTTTGGCGGTTTATAACTTTGCTCCCCCTGGACGAATCTTCACCAAACTTTGCACAAAAAAAGTATATGGTCGGCTCTAAATTTGTCTACCAAGTTGGGGGAGGTTTTGTGCAGGGGGGGCAAAGTTATAGGGGGGGTCCCAACATTTTTTTTTTCCAAAGACTGAATGGGGGAAAACTTTGCACACGGCTACAGGCCGAACGCCTGGACGGATTTTCACCAAATTTGCAGCAGGAGTGGGGGCTTGGGTGTGAAAAAGAGTGCTTTTGTATGTTTGGTGGAAATCCGACTGGTACTTTTGTTTCAAAGAACTGAAATGCACGTCCCAACAAAATGTGTGATATCTGGGTCCGCTCAGCGGACCCATTTCCCTGTTCGCTTCGCGGACAGAAGTGTCATTGGCTGTCGGTATGGCGTGCTGTCGGAGAAGTTTGGATGCAGCTGGTGGATGTCTGGAAGAAAGCATGGTGTGCGTCATTTTTGGGAAAGCCGCCATGGTGTATCGGAGGATAGTGCCACGGGGGAATGCATTAGCAGCAATAAGGGATGGATTGGGTGGGGGAAGGAGTCGCGGGTAGCTAGACAGGCAAGTACTTTGTGTGGTGATTGGAGGCAGGTGTCGTAATAGCCCGATAGCTTGTGCCGCAACCTGTTTGTGGCAACCTTTTCCCATGGTGAGTGGTGGTATTTAGAAGGGGAATGAAGTGAACATGGCATAGGTTGGATGGGAGCGCTTGTGACTGTGTTATGCGGATGGAATGCGGTAGTGGGGCACATGGTGGCATGCATGGGTGCAGGAAGTTGCGTTGGGTCTGTGGAAGGATTAGACTATTGGGTGCATGGGCGAAGGCCGTAGAGTGTAGGGCATGCACTGAAGAGCGTACGGTTTTAGCATACCCAGTGCATGACGCAAGTGTGGGTGTGCATCCGGTACAGGGTGGTGCTTGCATAGTGCAGTGTGTGTCCATTGGTTGCAGAAGGGTAGTGTTGCGAACCGATTGTGGGTAGTTTGGCAGTGACACAATAGTTTGGGAATGGAAGTGGGGATGGCCATGGTATGTGAATGAAAGTGCAGAGGGGTGCAGGAAAGAGTGTTTTCTTTCTACATTATGGTAACTGGTGCAATTTGTTGCTACATAGTTACATGGCGGTGCGCAGGTTGGGTAGGAGTGCTGGTGGTAGTGCTGTGTATGTGGATAGTTGAAGTTGGTAACATGGCGCAATGGATGGTTCCATTATGTAGCATTGAGAGTGTTGACAGCCTAGGCTATTGGGTGCATGGCCGAAGGCCGTAGGCCGAAGGCCATGCACTCAAGAGGCTAGGAGTTTCTGACACACCCGGCAGTAATGCATTTTGGATTGTGCAGCAGTTAGCGGGTAGTGACCTGTAAATAGTGGATGTAGAGCATATTTCAGACAGAATGGAGCAGGAGAAGTGGGCTGTCATGCGTGCATGAGTGGTTTTGCAGGTGAGCACACAGTTACGACATGGTAGAGTTTTTGATGTGTACTTGGCGATGGTGCTGTGAAAAGTAATGCAGTGTGGGAACTGGGTGCTGGGTTTGCATACTGTTACTATGAAAGAGGATATGGTGGAAGTGCACCTTGATTGTGCTTGGTTACTATGGTGTGGGCTGAATTGCTGAAGTAGGGCCAATGTGGTGAAAAAGTTGCGGTTAGGTTGGTAGTGACACAATACTTTGAGAATGGGTGTGGGTAGGGTGGTGGAGACTGTGATATGTTAGTGGATTCTGGTGATAGGGACCTGTTTTCATGAATGTGTGCAATGTAGAGGTTCAGTATGTGATTGGTGGATGCGTGTGTAGGCTGGGTAGGAGTGCTGGTGGCAGTGGAGCGTATGTGGATTGGGGTAGTTGGTCATATGGTGAAATGCATGCCCCCATTACGTTGCAGTGTGTGTGTTCAAGGCTTAGCCTATTGGGTGCAATGCAGCAGCAGAAGTGAGCTGTCTTGCGTCCATGTTTTGTTTCATAGGTGAGGACACTGTTACAAGATGCTAAAGTTTTTGATGTGCACTTGGCGATGGTGAGGTGAAAGTCATGCAGTGTGGGCACTGGGTGCTGGGATTACATACTGTCAGTATGGAAGAGGATATGGTAGACGTGCACCTTAAATGTGCTTGGTTATTATGCTGTGTGCTGATTTGTTGAAGTAGGGTCAATGTTGTGCAAAACATTGTGGGTAGGTTGCTAGTGACAAAATACTTTGTGAATGGGTGTGGGTAGGGGTGGTGGAGGTTATGGTATGTTTGTGGATTGTCCGGAATGCAAACTGTTTTTGTGATTGGGTGCAATGCAGAGGTTCAGTATGTGATTGTTGGGTGCGTGTACAGGTTGGGTAAGAGTGCTGGTGGCAGTGGTGTGTATGTGGATAGTCGTGGTTGGTAATATTGTCAAATGCATGGTGGCATTACGTGGTGGTGCCTGTGTTTAAGGCCTAGCCTATTGAGTGAATGGCCAAAGGCCGTAGGTTATGCATTCAAGAGCCTAGCGCTTGAGGAAACCCATGCCACTAATGCAATTTTGACATTGTATCTGGTAGAGGGTGGTGACCTGTAAAGTACATTTTAGACGCCATTGTTACGCTCAGCTGGTTCCCACGGGGGTGTCGACCGGAACTGGGCCGCTGTTGTTTCCACCAGCGTGACGTGTAGCGCCGAGATGACTAACTGGACTGGCCCGCTCAGCCTAGTTTCTCTGGCTCGCAAGAATATTCTTCTGCAAAGGAGAAGAGGAATTAACCACCCGTGGAATTGAGTGTCAACCCACCTTCCCCACTCCCGTTGTCTTCCCACAGATCACTCTTGATGTCCCCTCCTTAGTCTGACCTGATGGTTTGGAAGGATGAGCTCTCCATCCTGCGTCGACCGCAGGGGCGCGTTGATGACCAGTTACTTCACTGGCGTAGAGGAATTGGTGAGTTCTAGTATTGACTCTAAAGTCCAATTGTTCATAAGAGTTCAAATGTCTGATCTTCACTCTGTCCGATTCCTTGCAGGTTGCTGATTAATCCACTTGAAGATTTCCAAATGGCAATTGGTAAGATTCAGGTAAGTCTATTGTGGTTTTCCCCTTAGGGGCCGGGGTACGGCGATGAAGCAGAGTTGACTGCGCCGACCCGAGATGAGGTGAGTACCCCACGTGGTAAATCAGGTAAGTCCTTGAGGGTAGCTTGTATAGCCTTAGAGAGTCCCCCTGCTCA
Source organism: Ambystoma mexicanum (assembly GCF_040938575.1). Lineage (NCBI taxonomy): Eukaryota > Metazoa > Chordata > Amphibia > Caudata > Ambystomatidae > Ambystoma > Ambystoma mexicanum. The sequence continues at coordinate 1,001,132,279 of NC_090929.1, read as the reverse complement.
CCTTGCTGTCTTTGTCTCCTTAGGTGTCGGAGGGCGGCCGCGAGATGGAGAGAGGTGATGGAATGCTGAAGTACCGCCAAGCAGGTGAGTTCAGCGCGGCGCCGTAGGAATGCGAAGCGATGCTTCAAAGACTTCTGTCTTTCAGCTCCGTGGCGAAATGGATCAAGATTCAGGTAAGGATTAAAGTTAAAACTCCTGTTCTAACCTTTATCCTTCTTTTCTTCTTGTTTCAGGAGTCCCAGGACTGAAGCGGGCGTGGCTGAAGACTGGAGCTGCTGAAAACACAGTGAGCGTTACGCTGCAGCAAGCAGAATAACGCGAAGCACGTGTGTCTGTCCGGGCGTGGTTTAAATAGCCTTGGAAGAAGATCCAGGTAAGTATTCTTCCAGGTTACCAGACATTTGGTCGAAAAAAATTGGTCGACCAGACAAATGGTCGAAAACCAAATGGTCGAATTTTTTTAATTTTTTTATTTTCACCTTTTTTTTTTTTTTGGGGGGGGGGGGGGTCCCCCCCAACCCCCTTTTTTCTAAAAACCCATTTTTGTAAAAAACGAAAACCCGAAAAATAAATATATAATTAAAAAAAAAATTCAACCAATTGGTTTTCGACCAAATTGCGTCGACCAAATGTCATTCGACCAGTTTTAGGTCGACCAAATGTCTGGACACCATTCTTCCACAGCCCCACCCAAGTAACAAAATGGTCCCTTCAGTAAAATAGTTCCTCCTAAGCCTCATTTGGCTTGAGTCTTCATGCAGCATGGTCTGCCTCAGGTGAGTATGCAGCATGGTCTGCTTCAGGTAAGTTATCAATAATGAGCCTGGCGCCTATGGCGCCAGGACTGACTTTATCTTTATGAGCCTGGCGCCATAGGCGCCAGGACTGCACCCAAACAGCCCCTAACTGGGGCTTTTGGGCATGCTCCAAGTGGCATGATGCCTGCTTCCGGGGCTGCTGGGCCTGGTCTGGTCTTCCGGGGGGCAGGCATCATGACAGCCATAGAGCAGAAGCAGTGAGCTGGCAGGTGTGGCTGTTTGGTTCCGGCGGTGAGGTCGCTGGTAGAACATGGTCAAGTTTTTGATGTGTGATTGGAGATGGTGCAATGAAAAGTCACGCAGTGTGGGCACTGGGTTCAGTGTGTGCATACTGGCAGTATGGCAGAGGGTATGGTTGAAGTGTAGCATGTATGGGTTCTTTACTATGCTGTGTGTAGATTTGTTGAAGTAGGGCCAATGCATGGCCGTAGCCTGTAGACCATGCATTGAAGAGCCTAGTACTTGATGAAACCCACACCACTAATGCAATTTTGACTCTGTGTCGGGTAGAGGGTGGTAACCTGTAAAGAATGGTTGTGCAGTACATTTCAGACACCATAGAGCAGAAGAAGTGTGTTGGCAAGTGTGTATGTTTGGTTCCGCAGGTGAGGGCGCTGGTAGAACATGGCAAACTTTTGGATGTGTGATTGGAGATGGTGCAACGAAAAGTCACGCAGTGTGGGCACTGGGTTCAGTGTGTGCATACTGGCAGTATGGCAGAGGGTATGGTTGAAGTGTAGCATGTATGGGTTCTTTACTATGCTGTGTGCAGATTTGTTGAAGTAGGGCCAATGCATGGCTGTAGCCTGTAGGCCATGCAATGAAGAGCCTAGTACTTGATGAAACATACACCACTAATGCATTTTTTACTCTGTGTCAGGTAGAGGGTGGTAACCTGTAAGGAATGGTTGTGCAGTACATTTCAGACACCATAGAGCAGCAGAAGTGAGTTGGCAAGTGTGTATGTTTGGTTCCGCAGCTGAGGGCGCTGGTAGAACATGGCAAACATTTGGATGTGTGATTGGAGATGGTGCAACAAAGTCTTGCAGTGTTGGCACTGGGTGCAGTGTGTGCATACTGGCAGTATTGCATAGGGTATGGTTGAAGTGTAGCTTGTATGGGTTCTTCACTATGCTATGTGCAGATTTGTTGAAAATTTTGTGGTTAGGTTCGTAGTGACACAATACTTTTTGAATGACAACGGGTAGGGCTGATGGAGGCTGTGGTATGTTTGTGGATGCTGCTAATTGCAACCTGTTTTTGTGAATGGGTGTTTTATGGTGTGAGGGAGTTGGGTTGCAGTGCCGCTACGTATGTTACGTTTTTGCACAATGTTAGCTGCCAAATGGATTCATAGTGTTGTGCTGGGTGTTGGTAAGGGTGGACTGTTGTGTGCATGGCGAAAGGTGTGCTGGGAGCGCCGCAGGAAATTGTGGATGCTGCAATACGGCATCCTGTAGGAAATGTTTCTGGTGGAGGGGCTTTGGAAGGAAAGGGAACGTGCTGTCAGAGTGTTTTATGGGAAATATGGAGTTGTGTACAGAAATGCTAGTGTGCAATGCCGAGGTTCAGTATGTGATTGGTGCAGGCATTTTTTAAATGTTATATTCGGCAATAGGCGGCACTAAGTTAGTGTTGGAAAATTTGAGTGCAAAGGGAAGAAGTATTGTGTCTGCTTTAGTAGGGCGTGGCCCTGTAACTGGAAAAGTGCACGTGCCACATCATGGCCTTCTGAGCATGGAGGCTTTGCAAATGAAACTGTGGGGATTCTCCAATGAGGATTCGAGGGTGTGGTTCACCGGAAGCAGCAGTGACATATTCAGCCAAAGCTTGATGCAGTGAGGTTGGCAGAGATGAACAGACAGCGAGTGCTTATAGTCGGTGATACCTTTGTGCAGGATCTGCAAGGCATGCAGTGGAAAGAGGCTTCGATACTGCCTTTCAGTTGGAAGGAGTGCAGGCTTTTTGGGGCACAGTTTATGAGTGGGATTTCGGGTGCATGGATCTTCTTTGCAAATGTGTAACCTCTGTTGGTACTGCAGAAGTGGTGATCGTGCATTTTGGAGGACTACATTTGAGGCACATTTCATGCTCACATTTGCTTGCTTACTTAAAGAAGTTGATGACAGCTGTGATGCAGATGTTTCCTACTGCAAAGGTGTTTTTTCATCGATGACACCAAGAGGACAATAGGAGAATGCTGGTGTAAATTGCCCACAGCCAGAAGACAGGAGATGTTGTATAAACAGAAGCATATGTGACTTTATGTGCAGTGCTGGGATGTTCTGCACCAACTATAAAAGCATAAGTAACCAGCCAGATTTCCAGTGGTTTGAAGGAAATGGCATTTTTTTTACCTGCATTGGCAATGCTGTTCTGTTTGCCACACTGCACGAAGCGTTGCAGAGAATTCTGTAGAAATGTAAGATAAGCGTTCATCTTAAGTCGTGAAAAATGTGAGGAGCAGAAGCAAACAGACAGACAGTGAGCAAAAGAGAGAAAAACAAGGGAAAAAAACTGTATGAATGCACGTACAGAAGAAAAACTCGACAAAAAGTTAATAAAATATAAGGGTTTTTAGAGACAATCCTAAAGACACAATCCCCACCCCTGTTTCACATTACTCCCCCGCCGAACACCCCAAACGCCCCCTGAATCCCCACCCCCTCCAGTTTCTAGCTCTTTTTAGGATGGCACCTATGGCATTAGCCATGTGGAGGCTAAGCCATTGGGCAATGTGGTGGCTGTTTGTGATGTGTACATAAACACTGTGACAGAAGATTTGATTGTACCGGTAAATGTAGGTGGCTATGGTGAAAGTGTGCAAGGTAAGGGGCATGCATCCTGTTTGTATGCATGCACTGCACGCACTTCCTTAACGTTGCTAATATAAATTCCCTGCTGGTTTTGTGGGTTCACTTTTCTGACAATTGTAGTACATGCATTACAGTGGGAAGACCATATTTTGAAGTTTACAAGGTATGTGGCGGGCATCATGTTGTCATGAATGCAGTGTGTGCATTATATGATATGATGTGTTATGGTATTTTGTGCCATTTGTATCGCACCTACATACAAGTGTGTGAAGGTGCACAGAGGAAAGGGAGGCGGAACAGAGGCCACACAGAGACATTGATTCCTCTAAGCCAGCTGACATTGAGAGTGTGCAATTGAACAGGAAGGGGGAGGGCAAAGTGCAGTACATGGGAACAATAAAAAATATAAATATATGCAACTACGGCCGGTGCTGGCAAGTGCAAGGATAAGCGTAGACATGAAGTGGTGGCAGCACTGTTAGGGTTATAGAAAACAGTCCGAAAGTGCGGGGGTTGGTAGAAAGCCAGTGCAGGGGTGGAACTGTAGGGAAGGAGGTGACCTGAGGCACAAATTATAGGGTAGGTAGGAAAGCAGGGCACAATACTTTTTAGCCAGGAAGTGAGTAGGGGAGAGGAGGGGAAAAAGAAGAAGCACGTGGAAAGGTTTTCATGTGCTTTTAGACCCTACAATGCTTCTCCTCAAGGTCCAGGGAGCGTGTTCCGCAGGGAGGCCGCAGCAGAAGAACCACATCTACCAACATGTGGTTGCGTGTAGAAGCAACTGACCCTGAGGGAGTACGAGCCAGATGAGGGGAGAGCTGGAGCAAGCAGATATTTAGGAAGTGACAGTGCAAGGTATTGAGGTCCCAGGGACCAGAAGGCCTTCTGCATACTGCATAGGTCTTTTAGTTTATTGTTCGCAGCCAGTGTGAGGTATTGCAGACATTTTAGTCCAGCAGAGATACGATCCACGCCGTTCAGGCCAAGGAGAGTGGAAGCTGGGACATTTAAAAAGAGCCTGTGGCAACAGTGCAGCATACAAACCACCACAGCTGTGCAGACACTGACCTTTTGGAAAGTGATTGTAGGTTGCTAAGATACATTTAGTGGTGGTTGTAGTCAGGGACGTCATTTGGGGGTCGCCAGAGGTCGCAAGAGCGACCGCTGGTGATTGGCCAGCGACCCCTGTCAATCTCTTGCGACCTCTGGCTACTGACCAATCAGAGGAGGGGGGCGTGGCCACAGCGTGCTGGCGCTGCGACGCTTGTCCAGGACCTCCATTTTGGCTGCGTGTTTCTCCTCGAGTCGTGCTGCCTGCTCCTCACAGTTTGTGTCCAGGCGCTGCAGGCATCCACCACGGCAGGCAGCAGGCCATGAGGCCAGTGACTACTTCGACCGTCGAGGTTGAGTCGAGTCGAGGCTCAGCTTAGGCAGGTGAGTGAGTTGACTGCTGCGCCGTGGTAGAGGCCGGTCCCGGCCGCTGCAGCGCCAAATTCATTTTTACTAAAGAAGTTACAAATGTGTGCCGTCGGCGGCAGCTTAACCATTTGCAAGCTGCCGGCAGCACATATTTGCAACATTAGTTAAATGAATTCGGTGCCACAGCCGTCCACTCCGACGGCAGCACCAAATTCATTTTACTAATGTCGCAAATATGTGCTGGCGGCGGCTTGTGCCGGCGGCGGCACATATTTGCAACATCGTTAGTAAAATGAATGTGCCGCAGCCGACGCCCAACGGCAGCACCAAATTCATTTTACTAACGTTGCAAATATGAGCCGGGCCAGCGGCGGCTTGTTAAGCTGGCGCCGGCGGCACATATTTGCAATGTTAGTAAAAATGAATTTGGTGCCACAGCCGACGGCAGCTACAGCACCAAATTCATTTTACTAACGTTGCAAATATGTGCCGGGCCGGCGGTGGCTTGTTAAGCTGGCGCCGGCGGCACATTTTTGCAATGTTAGTAAAATGAATTTGGTGCCGCAGCCGACGGCAGCTGCGCAGCACCAAATTCATTTTACTAACGTCGTTGTATTGAGTAATTCCACTCAAGCAGTGAAGTGGGATGGAGCAAACCCAATGTATATAACATGGTATAATCACTGCCACACCATTCGGCTACCTGGAGTACAAAGCTGGGTGCACTGGTTGGTAGAGTGGCCTACATAAATGTCTGCAACTGTCCCCGTGGGCCTCTGCACAGTGACCCTCTATTGTGTGGCTACTCTTGACCTTTTACATTGATGCACAACACACACAATGATGATGTGGAAAAAGGCAAAATCATGTGCACTCTAAAGAGGCTGGTACGTGTATCCCTTTGTTTCTTGAAAATGGGAGATCGGAGGTGCTGACGTTCCCTCTGAAAGTGCACGCACAGCTGCTGGCATGCGGTGCATCACACATGGGTGGGCAGAAGGAGTTGGCCACTCACTGACCACAGGGGCACGAACAGGAACTCCCTTTAAGGGCAGCCTTAGTAAGCCAATCCTGGGACAGGTCCAGGTCCAAAAGAGCCCATTTCTATTTCATCTGCCCTGTGAGTAGAGGGACACTTGGCAGGAAAGCTAGTGAAGGGCCTTCATGGAGGTTTCTATGAGGAGGGAGAGCAGGGTTTCATGATGTAATAATAATAATGTATAATTTATATAGCGTTATGAACCCTCAGGCATCTGAGCACTGCTTGTTATTACCCAAAGGGTGTGGTACTCATTTATCGACCTCGGATTGCGTCAGCAGGGTCTGCACAGATGTCAAAGCGAGCGCTCTACTCGCTGTGCTATGGGACCATCTGATGTAGGTTATCCACAGCTTTCAGAGGAAATGGGAACGCGAATACTAGCATGCAAGATAATCGTATGGCCTAAAGAAGTTATTGCTATTAGATTATTTGAGCTCTTTCTGCAGTGCTAGTTTATTATGTGTGTGTATATACATAGGGGTCCCATCCGTTAAGGATTACATGAGCACATTGCTTAGGTAGCAAAACCTTGCTAATTTATGCTACGTAATATGTCTATAAGGCAGCCTCTAGGCACAATAAAAGCTATCCACGAGGAAGTATACATTAAAATAGCTTGTTTAGAAAGTCAACAATATATTAACATGGACGCCAAACCTTTCATTGTTGCGTTTTGTTGGGTATGTCAGAGAGAAAGTACACTAAAAACGAATTTGTAACATATGGGCAATGCTCTGGTGTGGTTGCCAGCCTAACCACTGGATCCAAAATATATGATCAGTGCACTGCACACCTAACAGAACTTTAGTGGGTACTTCTTGAAGCCTGGATTACGTTTAACATTGCCCGTCTAAATGATAGCTCTCCATCGGAACCAGAGTAAAACCTGTTCACCATCTTTGGGTGCTACCGAGGCCACACAAGTCAAGTCAATTTATCACAAAGTGTACTGCAAAATTCACTATTTTAACCCCTCCTTTACACATTTTTCTCAGGGGCTGAGTGGGGCAATCCCAGCTCGGTGGGTTTGCTCTTTCTCGCTACGCTCAGTAGCCCCTACGGATTCGGCCGCGGGCAGAACAAGCCCAGTTCCCTCTTCGGGCTGCCCTTAGGGTGAGCCCTACTACATTAGCCACAGGCCCCACTTGTTACACAATTTTGGATGGGCCCATGCTGAGTTGGGGTTAAAGTGAAAGATGCACCTAATGGGACAAAGCAAGGCATAAGAGCTATTCATCCTCCTGGGCACAATGGGTTTAATGACCCCACTCACAAACAGCTTTCAAAACTGCTCTCCGGTCCCCCTAAAATGTTGTGGCTGGCTCTGCCCCTGCCGCTCCAGTCCCCCTAAAATGTTGTGGCTGGCAGTTTTTATGGGAGGGCAAAAAGTGCACTTGCGCCGGGGCCCCACTTGGAGGGGGCCCCAGGAGGCTGCATGATCTAAAGAAGTAAGATTCCATTCTTCACCTAACTTAAATATCACACGTCAGGATATTTTATGAGGTGCTGCTGAGGCTCTAAACCTATTGCCTGTCTGTACATTCTGTTTGGTCAATTCATTGTGTAATGCTTTCTGTGTTCACTGTCATTGTGTAATGCTTTCTGTGTTCACTGTGGTATCCATAGTTTGTGTATTCCTTACGGCACAACTCTTGTAACATGCTTTCCTTCCTGTGGGAATTATGTTGATCATGTGCAATAGCCAAAGTTGAAATGCATATTGATAACACCCTTCTATAATCTATTGCTTTTAAAAATGGTCATATTTGGTAATGTGTTTTGTGTACTTTCCAAGTCAGTTTTATAAAGTTAGATTATTTTAGTTCATGGTAAGAACTGGAAAAGAAAGTGTTCAAATGCAGAGGTTTCAGAGTTGGCACACATCCCAGCTTCACCCCGTAACACATGTGCGATCATGGGCATCTCATTTTATCTTGTATTGCCTAACCTCTCGAAATTGCCAGTCCCTAAACCTTTCAAAATTAGGTGGAGGAATGGGGCGCAGCCAGATATTCTTGATCACTTAATTCCTTTGGTTTGGTGGAGGGGGGCCACAAAGATGTCTGCGCCGAGGGCTCCAAAAGTGCTTAAGATGCCCCTGGGTTTCACTGATACAGCTGCACGGGGCCCCAGCTAAAAGGAAGGGTTGGGTCATTGCAGTCTTCTGTTATGCTGGGGTCATGCACATGTCAGCATGGCAGGCATGTGTTTCATGAACGCCCTCGTTCTCCCAGGTTCAAGCCATCGGGCCCCACTCAGTGCACCACCCCCGAATGGCTCACTTTAGGGGCCTGATGCATCATCTCTGGGTCAGGAAGACAGCCCTGTCGCGCCGGCCCCCTCCCCGACTCACATCTGTAGGCGGTAGGATTGCTTAAAAAGCAGTAGCCTACTGCCTAAATCTGTAGGGTTGGCAAGTATGTTAGTATAATGAATTCAGTGCTGCACGGCAGCGGCTTAACATTAGGGAAAGTAAGCAAGCCGCTGATGCCGGCAGCACCAAATTCGTATTACTAACGTTACATTTTGTCTTTTATAGATCATCTGGCTTTCTCCTATCCCCATGCCCGCCTATCCATCCCTGTCCCCCCAGAATGTGATTTCGCTCTGTAGTCCTGTTGAAATAACAGGGCAGATCCACATAAAGAGGGGATTGGGGTTCATACACTTCACGTGGCAACATGGACCTTGACACTGCTACATATGATGATTCATTCTTGTATGAAATGTCACAATACACTGATATCGTAACAATTGTTTTCTTAGTGCACTGAGGGATAATACTTTATGAGGCCACTTCTGTGATGTCATGGTGGGGGCGTGGTCAAATGACATCACTTCCCGTGGGGTGTGGTCTAATGACATCACTTCCTGTGGGGTGGGGTCAAATGACATCACTTCCTGTGATGTCACTCTTGGGGGCGCGGCACTGTGATGTCACTTCCGCTACCCCTGGCATTTTGGTGAAATGACGTCCCTGGTTGTAGTGGGGTTTTTTTTATACGAGTTATGTAGTAGGTGGGATACTGGGGAACAATTTTCGTAGCATTGTCGGATATGGGTAAATGAAAACGTTGCAAGTGCATACAAACAAATTGCCACTTTATGCAAGGAGATGGGAGGAACATCAGTATGCTTTTTAAAGACGTAGTGGATGCTTAGAGGCAGATATCGTGCGCAAAGGCACTTAAAACAGAGTAGTGAACATACTGCAAAAAAACTGTTCATACCTTTCTTTTGTGGTGATAGGTGCTTATGTGGATGAATGTGCATGTATAACTCATGCAATGTTTCACTCAACTTTCCACTGAACATGCTTTTCAATAACAGGACACGTGCAGGCTGATTTTGAAACAGTACATATGAAGTCTTGTGGAAAACTGACATTGTAAGATGCTGAAGTCTTGGAGGGCATTGGTGGATGCGTGTATGAGTACTTAGTAAAACCTAATAAGGGCGTGGTGGGAAGAGGATAGTGGAAAGAGAAGAAGGACTAGTAATGATTAAGGGGGGCGCAGCCATTACGGTACTTTGCGCGGCGCACATGCTACATTCTGAGCTTTTGAACATGGAAATGCGATTGTTGCAATTGTCCAATCAGGTGGTTAGAGTGTGCGTCACAAGAAAGGATGGCCATAATTTGTTTCATTACTGTGTTTAGTAAGGCTGGCAGAGACGGGCAGACGTACAGTTTTCATAGTTGGTGATCGCTTCGTGCTAGATCTGCTCAAGTATGCCGTAGAAAGATGCCTTAATGGCAATTCGAATTTGGACGAAGTGGAGACTTTGTGGTGCAGTGTCGCTGTACGTACTTTCGACCATTTGCTTACAGAATGTCAACGAGTAGCCAGTTTAGGTACTGTATACGTTGTGGTAGTGCACTTTGGAGCATTGCTTTTGGGTTCTATAGCTTGTGCAAGTATGTACTGTCAACTCAAAAAGATGATGAAAAAAGTGCAGTGCATTTTTGCCACTGCGAAGGTGCTTTTCTCATGTATACCACCAAGTCCACTATATAACTATCCCAATGAATGTTGTCGGCAGCCACTGGTGGAAAGGCATCTTATCAACAGAAGCATGTGTAACTTTTTGCGTGCTGCTGGGATGTACTCCTCCGACAATGACAACATTGGTGATTGATATGTGCATCTTCTCAATGGAGATGGCATTTCATTGTCGTCCAGTGACAATGACATTTGGTTTTCCAATATACAGGCTGCACTGAAGACGGTATTGTAAGAATGTGAGATGCAGTGCAACAAATAAAAGCAATTATAAAAGCCACTACAAAGGATATCCCCTACTCTGGTTGACATTTATTGCCCTATTCCCACGCCCACACACCTGGAAAAGTCTGCATACATTTCGACAGTTGCAGGGTTTACGTGTAACATACGCCCCTTTTGAACATAGCCACCTTATATTTGGGACTGTGTAGGACACGAGGTTGCGCAATAAGCTTTTTGGGTGTGGAGTGCATGCACAGACTGTGGTATACGGTATATTTGTCGACATAAATGCAGAGGGTGAGCTTATGCCTGTGTGTTGTATGAGCCACAGCGTATGCTTTGTGGGTGAATTGCACATACATTACTTGACAGTGAATGGAAAACAGAGTCTGGTGGGAGTTATGTGTGGAGTGTATCATGTGGGTTTGTGCGCGTATGGAGCAGCTACACTGAAGTGAATGCTTTTGGTTTATCTGTGTGAGACTTTGGTGATGCTCAATCATGATGATATTATTGTTGTTGACTGTGGAGGGACAAATGAACACCATGTAACATGATTTTCTGTGCCGTTTGTGCTGAGGGAGGCAGTAGGCCAGCTAATGCTTCTGTTGCTGATCGAATGCATAATTGTGTATCCCATCATGCAGACACCCATGTAGGCGTGTTATTTTGTATTTGGTCCAGAAATGGAGAAAGCGCAGTACATTGTGAAGAGGTGTATTTTTATCTTTGTACAACTTGTGCCATTGTTGTACTGTACAAATGGGAATCTATTGTTTCACAGCACACACAGTTTTCCCCACAAATAGTGTTCCTGTTGATATTAGTGCATTTCCAAATTCTGCACGCTCTAGACACATTGGGCTTAATTCCGAGTAGGGCGGCAAGGGTTAACGGTCACCGGTAACGAGACCGGTGCTGTTAAACCCTTACCGCCCTACTACGAGTTCCCTTTGCGGGTCCTTCCTTAATGCCTGCGTTTAGCAGGCATTAAGGACGGGATCCGCAAAGGGACTCCGGGGTCAATAACGGTACCGTAATTTATGGTACCGTTATTGCCTCTTTTCCCCTTCCCATTGAGCCCAATGGGGGCTTAAATGGGAATGGGGAATGGCCCTGGTGAATGGGGAATTACCGGTCCCTCAGACCTCGGAATGGACCGGTAATTACTCCATTTACCAGGCCGGAGTTTGGACGAGTTCAGAGGCAGCCATGCCCAAATAGCGGCGTGGTTACCTCCGAACTCGGAATGAGGCCCATTGCCTTGCTGCCCTTTTTGGAAGTACAGGAGTAATGTTTGTGATTGCTGTTGCGCGCTTGCGCTATTCAAAACGCTCTGCAGCACGCAGAACCATCTGTTTCAACAACCACACATTTCTCCCTGTTTGCACTGCAGTGTTTTCCACATTTGTGATGTCATGGGTGTTAGTTCTTGCAGTGCAGAGTGGTAGCGCGAGTTATGTTTGCTTAGCTTACCATAACTGGTGAATTTCTGGGGTTTTGCAGTTTTACCTGGATCCATAACGTCCCTGTAACAATGTTTTTCCATTGAATTTTATAGGTTTTTGCTAGTGCAACTTAACCATAACGTCCCTTTAACAACGTTTTTTATTAGTGAAGATATATATATATATATACAACACTTCACCTTACGTATAAAGTACTCTTCTTTCCCAACCTCTACTATAAGACACCAAACACTACTACAACAACAATCCACCATTGCATTACCACAATACCAGTTTTCCAATTCTTTAACAACACTGTAACACATTACAAATACATTACACCTTAAACACAGCACTTCTTCTATTCAAATTAGCAGCACAAAAATAACCTAGGTATGCACCGTTTTCTCACACCCCTTTGTGCCCTGTTACTTTCAATGTGCCAAACATCAGTAATCATACTGCAGTTGTTCTAACAACATATTTAACACACTTTAGTACACCACCCATAACACAACTTCGTTAACTTTTGTTTCCAACAACTCCTCCTACCTTAATAAATAAGAACCTTGCTTAGTAAAAGTACTTCACCATTACCACATATACCCACCAACTTTCCTTTACAATTACTGGAAAGAAGAAGATTGCCAAAGACAGCTACCGAAAAAAGAACACTCTTCACATTCTACAAAGTAAGTACATTCATATATTATGCATACCTTTTTAAATGTCACAATGTACTTTCAGTATATATTTGTCTAGAGTATTTATTTCGAATCAACATGTATTTCACTCTTACTCATTATATTGCAACATTGACACTCTTTCTATTCCCATCTAAACACTACCACTGTTTTCCTCAAAACATCATAATGTTTCTACTTATTCAATTAGACCACCACTCCCTTACTCACTAACCCAAGCCCATCCCACTCGTACAAACCCTTAACCTTACAACCTTCCCAACTACACCTATCATCCCACTACATAAAATAATTTGCATTTGCGATTGTGCAACCTAGCAAAAATCTCCCCAAACAGAAATGATTGGTCCTCGCACTTTGGACCCATATAGAACTCCATATGGTGTGATTGATCATTGGGTCCATGAACCTTCCCACACACCCCTCAATTACAATAATGTGATGTCACAATCCACCCCCTGTTGCTACAGCACTAAATTATATGATTGAAACATTCGAGATGACCAGCGGAACATTATTATTCTGCACTGGTTGCCTCTTCTTGAGTCTCATGGGAACGGCTACCTACCACGACACCATCAGAGCCTTGACCTAGGGATATACTATTGTATAATTGTTGCATATCAGGAACATCCTAATCCTCTTCCTAGGAAAAATGGTCTGCAGGCAATTTGAAACTGTGGTGGGTCTTGCTTGCTTCACTGGAAAATCACCTTTCATAAATGGTTTTGAATCATAAAATGGTCATATATTCCTCTTTCACTGGCAGACCCTGTACGCTCTAATCAGTTAACCTCCAATGATAACAACTTCTGTGTGCTGTTCTGAACGCTTGGCATGGGATCGCATGGTCTGTAGTAATGAACCGGCTCCAGTGCCTTTTGCCGCAAACAAAATGCTTGCACAAGTTTAAAGCATAAGCAGAATTTTGGGGCCTAGTTACCGCACTTCATTCTACCACTAAGTTTGATTATACTTACCTGTGCTCCAGGATTTATGGATTAATTTTATTTGGCATTCAATTTTGCAGGCATCAGAAAGAGCCCCCTCCCCTTGTATAGTGCTATTCTCTCAGCTGATAAGTGTGTTCCTTCATACCGTGCTGGAGTTGCAATTTTTATTACATTATTCCCTCTTTTAGTAATGTATTAATACCTAAATCTGTTTGGGTCTCTCGCTCTTTTTTAGCAACTTCATCTTTATGGATCCATATTTTCTCTAACCATGTTATGTCTCCTCCAGTCTCCTCCCAGCTATTCAGGTCTTCTCCAGCCCAGTAGCACCCTGTCCCATCTTTTAGGCACTGGATCCAATATTGGTTGTCATTTTCAACATCAGCAGGCTGTGTAAACACTCAGGACCCTCCCCTTCGTTTTGCCCTATTACTTTATTCCTGCTTTTCATTTCAATGGTATGTTTATCAATACTGAAGGGTAACATCAAATGTCTCTTTTGTTTATAAAAAAAATATTTTTAAGATGTTCTTAATAATGCAGAAGGTAATGAGAAGCAGCACCAGCAAAGGGACAATCACTAGGAACAGTCCAGAGAGCCAGGCGGCCACCCATACGAATACTCTGTCCAACCAATCTTTTGCCTGTACTCCATTAACCTCGCTTGTCATCCTTCCTTGTAGTGTCATTTTCTCTTGTATTGCTGCACTTAAAGTTCCATTAGAGGCCTCACCATCAGGAATGGCTGTGTAGCAGCTTGACGCAAATCAAGCACACATACCAGCAATCACCAGCTGTGGCACCCCTCCCCACAATCGTTCAGCTTGGCGGCCTGGTGCCCGAGTTCTGATCTTTGGCGCAGTTCAATCTGTCTGATGACAACATGCGCATAATCCAAGCAGCCAGGAAACCTTCCACAAGGGATCAATACAGGAGCAAGGGGCTCAGTTTTTGCCATTTGTGTTTGGCCAAAGACCTCGATCCCAGGCATGCTTCTATCAACACTGTTCTGTCCTTTGTATCTGACCTGGCAGCCTCTGGCATACATGTCCTGTCATGCAGGACTTATTTGTCCGCCATTGCGGCCTACCTGTCACAGCTGTTGTTTTTAATTGGCTAATCCAGTCATCAAAAAATGTCATAACCCCTTTGAACCTATGGCTACTACTGAACTTAAGTACCTATCCTGGAAGGTGGCTTTTTTGATTGCGGTAACATCTGCAAGACGCTTGGTGAGCTTCAGGCCCTCTGTGGAACATCCGTTCCTACCTTTCCGTAAGGATACAGTGGTGCCTCACACCCACCCTTTGTTCCTTCCGAAAGTGGTTTCGGAATTCCATTCAAACCAGTCTATATTTCTGCCGGTCTTCTTCCGGAATCCGGTCTCTGATGCTGAAAGGGCTCTGCACAACTTAGATGTCAGACGGGCTCTGAAGTTCTACCTCAATAGGACTAGCAAACTCAGACGCTCTTAACTTTTCGTCACATCTGGTGATCCAAATGGGAAAACCTGCCTCAAAAGGCATCCATCTCTCTCTGGGCTGCTTCATGTGTTTCCGAGGCCTACAAGGTTCAAGGCCTTAAAACACCTAAAGGCATTCATGCACATCTCATTGATGCACAAACTCATTGACCGAACTGCCTACTCCCAACTAAATGCCTTTGTCGAAGCCAACAATCTCCTAGACCCCGCACAATCAGGTTTCAGAGCCCGTCACGGAACTGAAGCCACCCTAACCTCAATCTGGGATGACCTTAAAATGGCGGCAGACTCCGCGGGATGCGCTGCACTAATCCTTCTTGACCTATCTGCCGCCTTTGATACAATCAATCACTCAATCATCCTAGACCGCCTCCACTCCTTAGGAATTTGTGGAACCGCTCTTAAATGGATAGCTTCATTCCTCAAAGATAGGTACCAAATAACGATACTCTCCACCTATACCTCCCAAGCCCGAACAATGGACACGGGAGTCCCACAAGGAGCATGCCTATCTGCCCTCCTGTTCAATCTCTACCTGATCACCCTCCCTCCAATAATTCATTCACACAACATCCTGTGTTACAACTACGCCAACGACACTCAACTAATTCTAAAATTAATGAACTCAAATCCAAACTCCCGACCTGACCTGGCCTCCTGCCTCCTCGACATAGAACTCTGGATGACCCAAAGCCACCTCTTGCTAAACCCCTCCAAAACGGAAATCATGGTATGTGGCAACTCCGAGCTTCTTCCGCATCCACTTCCCTGGCCATCCGCCATGGGCAGCTCACCAAGCCCCTGCGACTCAGTGAAAAATCTAGGATGCAGCCTTGACTATGACCTAACACTCTCGCGCCAAGTCAACAACGTCTCCGAATCCTGCCACTACCACCTTAAAACCCTTAGGCGTATCTTTCCATATCTCTCCTTTCCTAACAGACTCTCCGCGGTCCAATCAATCGTTATATCAAGACTGGACTATGCAAACCCCCTATACCTCGGAATCCACGGGTACTAACTGAATAAACTTCAAAGGGCACAAAACGCAGCAGCCAAAATGCTACTTGCGATCAGCCCAAGAGACCACATCTCCCCAGCCCTTAAGACGCTGCACTGGCTTCCAGTAGCCCGAAGGGTGACTTTCAAAACCATATGCATCTCCCATCGAGCACTGCATAAAAGAGGACCTCAATATCTTCAAGACAAACTAAAACCCTAGTCATACCTAAGACAAACTCAGTCAGATTAGGCGGATCATCATTCTCAGCCTTGGCCCCCACCCTGTGGAACTCACTCCCACCCCACATCCGCCAAACTGAGGATTTAACATCTTTCCGCAAACTGTATCTCAACGACACCAACCCAATAACTCTCCTGATGCGAGAAATTGACAGCCAATAACCCAAATATACACTATAAAGATAAATAGAATTAAACGAGTAAAGTAGATCAAAACAGTGAAGTGGATAATAAGAATAAATCATAGGGAAACAGTAAGGAGATGTAAACTGCTGAAAGGCACATAATGCATGAGGAGGGAACAAAGTGAATGGCGTGGATGAAATAATTAGAATGGATGAAGCGTGTTGAACAGATGAATGCACTGAGTGAAAGAATGCATGAGTCGAAGAACAGATGACTATATAGATTGAATGAGTGTGTAAATCGAATGAGTATGTACATCGGATAAGTGTATAGAATGGATGAACATCTTAAGCGGTTGAGTGTGTAGAGTGGTTGAGTGTAAACAGATGAATGCACTGAGTGGAAGAATGCATGAGTGGAAGAACAGATGACTACATAGATCGAATGAGTGTGTAAATCGAATGAGTATGTAGATCGGATGAGGGTATAGAATGGATGAACATGTTATGCAGATGAGCTTATAGAGTGGTTGAGTGTGTAGAGCGGACGAGCATGTATGGCGGATGAGTGCATAAATACAGAGAAGCGAATAGAACACAGGAGCGTGTAGAATTGATGAATGCACAGAACGTATGAGGTGTAAAGTGGATGAGTTTGTAGAGCAGATGAGTTTGTAGAGCGATGAGTATGTAGAGCGGATGAGTATGTAGAGCGGATGAGTATGTAGAGCGGATGAGTATGGAAGTGCGGATGAGTGTGTAGAGCGGATGAGTATTGAAGTGCGGATGAGTATGGAAGGGCGGATGAGTGTATAGAGCAGATGAGTGTAGAGAGCAAATGAATTTATAGAACAGGATTACTGCGTATTAGCGAATGACTCTAAGGGCCTGATGAGTGCATATTAATGTTGAATGCGGGGAAAGCGCAAATGCATAGAGCGGATGAGTGCGGGGAGCGGATGAGTGCGGGGAGCGGATGAGTTGAATGCATGGAAAGCACGAGTGTATAGAGCAGATGAGTACATAGAGCGGATGAGTGCGGGGAGCGAATGAGTTGAATGCGTGGAAAGCACGAGTGCATAGAGCAGATGAGTACATAGAGCGGATGAGTGCGGGGAGTAGATGAGTGCGGGGAGCGGATGAGTGCGGGGAACGGGTGAATGCGGGGAACGGGTGAATGCGGGCAACGGGTGAATGCGGGCAACCGGTGAATGGGGGAACTGGTGACTGCGTAAGGTGGGTGAATGCGAAATAGAGGGGCAGACAGGAGTGCATTCGTGGGGCAGACTGGAGCGTGCGGGCGGACGTGAGCGCGCGGGGCAGACTGGAGTGCATGGGTGCGTCGAGCAGACCGGAGTGTGTAGCAGACGGGGACGCATGAAATAAATAAAAGTCCATAGAACGGACTGGAGCGCATAGAACTGCGTGACGTAAATAGTATGGTCTGGAATGCATGGAACGTTTGAAAGAGCATGTAACCCATCATATGACACCCCACGCTTACTTTCTTCTTTACACCACCACTCAACTAGAACACAGAGATATCTCCCGCTCACTCCCCATCATTCTAAGTAAACACAGCTGGTTACACACCCCTCACCCAGGCGTTCTCCTCAGGCACTAACGCAGCCACAGTCGGTCTGGATAAATCCTGCCAGAATGAACACATACCCCTGATCTCAACCACCACACTTACCGCTAAGAAGCAGCTATTACACAAATACCACACCAGCTGCACACATAACCGGTGCGCACACGCGCCGTTAAATCTCCCTACTCTCTCCACTGACTTGAACTTCAGTTCCCAAGGGCGTTCAACCTACCAGCGCCTTCAGACCATACCAATGGTATATAAGGCGCTATATAAGTGCAAAATAACATAACATAACATAACATACCCCCTTCAATGGCTGTTAGGAGGTCCAGGACAAAGCGATTTTGAAGGGCCACCAAGCGCTATGCCCTCATCTCTTCTTTGATTACATTCAGTCCCTTCGCGATTGAATTAGCTAATTGCAATTGCTCGTAGTGAGTCAGCTGCAGCCATTTCGCATTGGCTGCAGCCTGCACTCCTGGAAGTAGCAATGAGGTGAGAAAACGTACTGCGGAAGAAAACAGGCAGTGCTCATCCAGGATAGCGACCAGGTTGTTGGAACATTTCCTGGAGAAGTAATTACTCTCCCTTTTTCTTCTCCTCACTATTTTTCTTTGCTCAGTTTGACGTGCCATATTCTGCTGCAGTGCGATCTTCATGGCAGTGCTATTTTGAGTCACCACAAGTGCAGGGCTGTGCAAAGTAACGGGGGCGCACACTCCACTCCAGTCAGGCAGTTGCTGGGCATATGCTCGGGACCTGCAGGCCCACCACAGATCCATCAGTGCTGCTGTGCCCAGCACCGCGTTCTGCATAACCTTGCCGCATCCTGAATCAGCTCCCAGAAAAATGTACCCATTTGACCTGAAACACAAAGGGAATTGTGTAAAGCTCCTCATTTCAACTGGTTGATGTTTTTCTTGTAACCAAGTAAAGGTATGAACATACCTTCCCCAGATAACTCAGCAGTGTTCATTAACCTTGGCTACCACATTTTGCCCAAAACCCACCAGACCTTCAGCATGACATTGCATTATTCCCACCTCCCATTTGTCCCCATACCACACACACTGTTCTTTCTATCCACATCAGCGATCTCGTAAGACATCAGGGGAAAACTTTGGCCTTCTTTAGTTATGCATTGTATTCTTTTATGATCTTCTATTTGAAATTCTGCCTCTTTATACTTCATCACTTTGTGCTTTGTATACTTATTTTAGAGCATTCATGTTAATTTCACATAGTTAGCCTCATAAACATTTTCCCCTCTATCCATTCAGTGAACAGCTACTTAGTTTCCCTGGAATGAACTTCGAGTTCCACACAGAGACAGGTTACTTCAGGTATCCAGCCTCCTCATAGGACATAGCCTGGGGCAGAAGAACCTTAGACATCCCTACCACATGTAAAATGAGAGAGCACATGTAGCATGTGCCATTTACTCTCTCCCTTCCCACATGCTTCATTTCATCATACCAGACATTGGACCTGATCACGAGTTGGGCGTTACCGCTGCATTTAAGGGCTGGCCCTCTCACAAGTCTGGCGTGTTTACCCCTAGCTCAGATCTGGGGGTAAACACACTGAGAAAATGCCAATTTTTGGCACACTTACCGCCGGCAGTATTACCGCACGGCAATTGCATTGAAAATTCCCCATTGGGTCCAATGGACCTGATAGGGAATGGGACTTACAGTTAGCGCCCAACCCGTGATCTGGCGGTAATACCGCCGGACAGGTGGGCGCTAACGCTAATAAAGTTGGACGGCATCCCAACCGGGATACCGCCCAACTCGTGATCAGGCCCTATGTCTGTTAAAGAACTATGCTGTTCCTCAGCGTCATGGTGGATGCCCTCCCCATTCATCACACTCCTCCTTCTAATTTTTCTTTTTGCATTCAACTGTTTCGCTTTTTTCTTTGAAAACCATATAAAAATAAAAACAACAAAGCTATACTAAAACATATTAACATCATAACCCTCCAAAAGCCTGAATTTTTTTTTTTTTAGTCGTCTTTTTTACAGTACAACTCTCTTCTGTTCCCTCTTTTGCTGGTTTCAGAAAAAATCTCCATGCAGTTAAAAAATGAAAAGAGAACTTAGTTATACTCCCCATCATGTTGTGCTTTGGGAGACAGTACATATGTCTCTGCGAATGTCGGTTATATGGACCCATCTGTGGTGTCCCTGTAGTTTTACTGCAGTCGGTGTCGAGTAGACGACAGTATGGGGGCCAGTGAAATGCTACTCTTTCCAGTAACTTACGTGGTTCTTCACGAGGACTTTGTCTCCCGGGAAAAGAGGTTTTGTTTTTCTAAACTGTCTGTTTGTATCACTTGATTGTCCACATTGATTTTAGGCCTTTTCTGCAATGATATGTATTTAAGGAACTTGGTAAATTCTTTGAGGTACACATCAGATTCCCCCCCCAGAATAGCAGAAGTAGAATGAGCATGAGAGATTGTACGTGACCATGTAACAATCTCATAAGAAGCTAAATGATGATCTCTGGGTGTGTTTCTTAAAGTGAATAAAGCAAGCGGCAAGCAGTGCACCGATGATTTATCAAGCGTTTGCATAAGCTTTGCCATTCGCATTTTCAGCAGTCCATTAATCTTTTCTTCAATCGTTGGCTTGAGGATGGTACACTGTGCATAGTTTATGTTGCATCCCCAGGAGAATTGTTATTTCCTTTATAATTCATTAGCGAAGGGTTGCCCATTATGAGAGCAAATTTCATCTGGATCCACCACCTCGGGAATACCTCCCTCAACAAGAATTTTGCTGCAGAGCGGGCATCATTATAGGCACAAGGACCTGCCTCAAGCCAACATGAGAATGGATACACTACTACAAGCAGGTACTTGTATGAACTACACCTGTCTTGCATATCCAGGTAATCAATATGCAAGTGCCGAAAGAAATGTTCCCTGTACAACTCTTAATGTATGACCTGGTAAGTACTTCTGACACACCATTCAATTACTCACATATTTAGAACCAAAATCATACAAGTTTGGCACAAACCAATCTTCACTTATCCCTGCAGCAACATGCTTTTTCGATACGTGGGAAGGATAGTGAAGCTGTTCCAATACTGATTGTAACAACTTTCTTGGTATGATAACCTTTCCTGTGCTATCATGTCGCCAAACCAGATCAGTCGGAGACAGCGAGCATCCTCTACTCTTCCACAGATCTTTTTCAGCATTGGATGCTTCTCCCTGCAACTCAATTATCTGCATTATTGGTATTGCATTGAAGCTTTCTGGCAATGCATTTTTCTCTTTGCTCACTTTCAGTACTGCTATTAGGGGTATTTTTTCTTCCTCGCCAGGGCACAGCACATGTGATCCCTCTGGCAGATATGCTTCTTCTTTTGCTGCTATGTCTGCTTTTTTGTTTCCTAGTGAGATAAAATTGTGTCCTCCTGTATGGGCTTTACATTTTATAAATGCCAATTATACTGGAAGTGGTCGCATTTCCAATAGTTTTATCAACAATGCTCCATGTTGAACGGGAGTACCATCACTTCTTTTAAACCATGTCCTTTCCCATCTTGCTAGTCCTGAGTGTACTTTAGAGGTGACATAAGCTGAGTCTGAAAGGATGATCACTTCTTGGCCCTCAGAGATGTTTAGTGCTTCAATTAGAGCCACTCCTTCAGCTTCCTGTGCAGAGTAATGATTTGGCAATCGGGTTTACACTATTAACTCCTTCCCTTTCTGTACTCACCTTCCATTCCCCACTACTGCATATCCTGAGTGCCTTTGTCCTGTGGTTTGATCAATATTGGAACTCCCATCAATGAAGATCATTTCCCCCCCTTCAATCACTTATTCCTTGACTAGTGGGTTAACTCTTCACTCCTGTTGATGCACGCTACACAGTCATGCGCATAATCTCCTTCCTCTACATTTTCAGCAATTATCTATGTTGGGTTTATTGTTCTGCACCTCACCACTTCTATTGCTGGGTTTGTTAGTGTTACCTCATACCCTGAAGACCTCCGGGTAGTCAATGTTGACTTTGTTTTCTCCAGTATTGCAAATAATGTAAGTTCCACGTACAGAACTACTGAGCACCCCATGCCTATTGTGGAAGTCAGCTGCAAGTGCCTGCTCACATGGTGTCGGGGTGATTATCCCGGGGTCGGCTGAGCCGTCCGCGGACCTCCGGGCTGGGAGGCCCCAACTCCTCCCGTGTTCCCCAAAAATGAGTATGAGACACACACAAGAAGCAAGGCGGTTCTGCTGTTTATTAAAACAACGGCAGGGATGGGTCTAGGATCGTACGCATCCATCCAGACTCTCAAAATTCGTGGGGCTCGCAGGCCCTTTTTGCCGCAGTATGACGCGCTACTTGCGTCACCTGGGAAAGTTAGCGAAAAACCTATTGCCACTCCGGATTGGTTCCTCGAGTGGTAGGGTTAGTATAGCATACATTTAGAGAGCAATATTAGTGGTTGAGGATGAGTCAGGTGGTATACTTGTGTTGTCCCTTCTATTAGATAGTTGAAAATTGTTACACGAAGACCCCTGATGATTGGCTAATGTTAGTGGTGTCAGTGATGAGTGCCCCCATGTTCTGATTGGTCCTCCCGTGAGCCCCCCAGTCTGGGACCATCGTTGTTCCCAGCTCGCGGTGTACCTGTCACTAGCAACAATGTGTAACTATGTGTTCGTGCAGACAATGTGCGGATTTGCTCATAGGCTTGAGAGCAGACCATTCCCATCGCTGTAGGTGTCCATCGGGTCATTTCATTGTTGCAACCTGTGTCCCAGACGTGGGACCCAGGCAACTTCTCCCTCGTGGGTCTGGCACCTTGCCAGGTTGGCTTGGTCACGTGTGGAGAGACCGTGGCTGGGGCGGAATTCTGCACATTTAAAGTTGTATTTTGCTTCTGTGTGCTTGGCTTTGCTTACAGGTGTGACCTTGGCGCCGGCTGGTAGCATACGAGTTGCAACATCGCCCCCTTGGCTGTGAGCTCTCGCTGGGCTCGTTGAGCGTGATCAGCACTTGTGCTCTCGCTCATTCAGTGTTCATGGTGGTTCTTGCTTGCGGCCTTCTTGGGCCTGGTTCATGGGTGGGGATGTGTAATGCACGGCACCTGTGTTGCGGTTTGACATGGCTTCATAGGCAGTATTACGTCTTCGTTATATTCTCATCACGATGCGTGGGGTGGGAGAAGCGTCAGCAAGCTTATACGCGAGTGCTTTATGCGTCTTGCGTTTCTGCATTACGGAAAAACCTATGTGAAAAATAATAAAGATGCGCGTCAGTGGGTGTATCCGTCACCAACGTCATAGCACTGAATATATTCTTTGTGTGGGTTGGTGCGTGAGTGACCAGTGTGCATGGTGGCACGTGTGTTCTTGGCAGTTGGCTAGGTCATTATACTGTAACTTTAGATATAGCAGTAGCTATAATAGGGACACCCTGACTAGTCCTCTTTTGAGTCATTAGTCTGACTCCCTTCCAGGCCACAGCCTGCCCCCAGCTTGCAACTATTCCACACACTGACCCCCCTTCCTTACCCCACCACCAGCCTTGGTTCCACCATGGAACACATCCTTAGTTTTTCGGAAGAAGAAACAGCAGACATCATTCAGGGCCCCACTCTGTTCAATCTGGATGGAGCCCAACAACATATTGCCGCCACAGCATCTGGTGATGACCTACTCAAACTCAAAAAGAAATGCTTCCGTACAGAGGTCCATGGACACTTCTTGAGAGAGTATTTACGGGTAAATATGGTCCCATTTGGACTGATAGTCCGTAATGAACCAGCACTATTTCTTGGAGACAAAGAATATATGACCGGCTTTAGCAAAATCTCAACCAAATGTTCAAGAGACCTAATGGTATTAACTATCAGTACAGCAAAAAGAATTCACGCAAAAATTCAAATTGAATTGGCAGCTGAAGAAGAAAAATTCCTCACTAATGAAGATTTACAAAATGCCCGAGATAAGTTGAAGGAGATCAATTCAGGGTTCGATCAATTTATGGCCGCAACATTAGAAAAAAAGCATAAGAAATTGGCCAAAGACATTCAAAACTTCAAGATTGAAAACGTGTACCCTTATTTAGCACCTGATTATAAGGAAAAGAAAGAGAAAGAAAGAGTGAATAGCCAAACAGGCCCGAGTAGAGGAAGAAGAAAACGGGTTACATTTTCTGACACTTCTAGTTCGGGCTCCTCAAACGGGTCATCTCAAAACACAGGAAGACAACAACTTGGAGGACAATCTCTACCAACACCACCCCCCCAGGTTCCTTTTTTAGGCCGGGGGGGCCCCAGAGGCCGATACTGGGGCCCACCACCACCAATGAACATACCTTTCTACCCATACAACTACCAACAGTGGGGTCCACCAATGCGGGGACGACGCAACCAATGGAGATATTAGAAAGCATCCCAATCTTCAACTTATCAGGAATAGAACTTACCGGAAGTGAGACTGCGGTCTTGGCCAAAGGTCTTTCTTTTGTCCCCTCGAACAAGACCAATTGGTTCAATCTGGATCAAGAACTGTCCACATTCTTCAGAACAGTAAGACGTAAATTCTATTTCAAGGACAAGGACCCTTTATTAAGGGAGGAAGATTCAGGACTACATGTTCCCTCTAGCTTCAATCCCAGCGAGAACGAAGTATCACCTTCTATAATAACCTTTGAAAAATGCATCAGGAATGAAATGAGAAAACTCCAGGATAAACAAGAGGACAAAAGGAGAAACCTATCAGTGGACGAGCAGAAGGCGTTGAAAGATCTCTCCACAAACAAACAAATTGTGATAAAAACAGCAGATAAAGGAGGTGGCATAGTCATTCAAAACATAGACCAATATAAAAGTATGGTCAAATGTCTCTTGGACGTCCCAGCCAACTACAAGAAAATGAAGAAAGACCCCACAGTGGAAATTAAGTCTAACATTCAAGAAATTGTGACCTTTGCCTCGGAACATGGATGGATCAGCGAAAAAGAGGAAATGTTCCTCACTACATCAGAAGGTAGAACACCTGCCTTCTACGCACTCCCCAAAATTCATAAGGATCAACATCAACCACCAGGAAGACCCATCGTATCCGGATGTGGGTCCATCCTCGAACCCATTTGCAAATTTGTGGACCACTTTTTGAAACCTCTGAGCCAAGAGACGCCTACATACTTACGAGACACGATGGCTACCATTGCACTTTTTGAAAATCAGCCCTTTCGCCCAATGGATGAACTATTAGTCACCATGGATATTGCCAGCCTGTACACAAGCATTCCGCAAGATTCCGCCGTTGAATGTATAAGACAACACCTGACACACAACATGAAACAAACCCGAGTACCCATCAATTTCATTGTAGAACTTCTTGAATTGGCACTTCGCAACAACTTCTTCACATTCGATGAAATATTTTATCTCCAGATAAGCGGCACCGCAATGGGTGCGGCCTTTGCACCTAGTCTGGCAGTCATTTTTATGTCAGAATATGAACAGCAACTCATCCTCAACACCAGTAATCCTTTCCATGAGAAAATTTCACGATGGTTCCGATATATTGATGATATTATCTTTATTTGGAGGGGTGATGAAACAGCCCTAGAAAACTTTCTGGAGTGGATCAATAGACAAACCAGTGAGATTCAATTCACCCTGGAAAAAAGCAACCGAGATATCAACTTTCTGGACCTAACTATCTCAGTTAAAGAGAACAAACTTATGTGCTCCTTGTTCCAAAAAGAAACGGACCGAAACACCCTTCTTCATTTTAGGAGCTTCCATCCCAACAACTTACGGAACAATCTACCATTTGGACAGTTCCTAAGAATAAGGCGTAATTGCACTGAATTACAACACTACAAAGAAAATGCGGTCTCTCTACAGATGAAACTACGAAACAGGGGTTACCCCAAAAAACTAGTTAACAACACCAGAAAAAGAGCCCAATACATCCCGCGGGAAACCCTCCTGACGCCAAAAATACGCAATTCAGTAGTAGAGCAACAAATCACCTGTGTATCTACCTTTTGCCCGGACACCACTCATCTCAAAGCAACTATTAAGAAATTTTGGCCACTTATACAGATCTGCCTTCCAGATGAACCCCTGCCACGTATGGCATTGAAACGGGGTAAAAATTTGAAAGATATACTTACCCATGCCAGGCTCAACAAAAAACCACAAAGATCAGAACTTCGCGAAATTGTGGGACACCATCCTTGTGGTACTTGTAATGTATGTAAACTAACTAAAAAAACTACTTCATTTAAAATCGAACAACAGGACTGGAAACTAAAACACTTCTCTAACTGTAAAACTCCTAATGTGATTTACGTTATCGAGTGCCCTTGTGGTTTGAGATATGTGGGACAGACGAAAAGACAAGTAAACAAACGAATAGGGGAACATAGATCCCGTATACGATGCAAAACCCATACAGCACCCTTGGTCTCACACTACCTGGAATTCCAGCATGGAGTCGATGACATGAAGTGGTGGGTGGTTGACATCATCTTTAACAACACCAACACCACAAACGCCCTTAATCATAAGGAAGCCTGGTGGATTTTTAAATTAAAATCCATCACCAAAGGCCTGAACGAGGCAACTCCCACCACCTTCATTTGAGCACCCCACCCTCTTGCTTAGCACAATGTTCTGACTCCAGGTCTCATGGGATCTCTAGATACCAATAGAAGTTCCCCTTTTATAGCCAGGTTCCTAACATTTAACCGGAACATCGAAGCACAGCGCAGGCCATGCTCCAGCTCTCAGCATTTTCAATAAGGGATTTTTCGACCCACATGCTTTTTACATTTTCTGCACCAGACATCTGCAGATTTTACCTCTGTATCTATGAGCAGCCTGACATGGTATTTACCTCTCTAGGGTGTACACATGAACTCCTCCTTTTTGCATACTCTGTCTGCTCCTATACAGCATTTCTTTCAACAATTGTATATATGAAGAGCACTCAAAGCAGAATATGACAACCGAAAATTGTCAAGCTTAATATCACTCTGAATCTATTAAGCAGCCTGCTGTGGTATTCATTTTTCCAGGGCGTGCACATGCACCCCCTTTTGCATACCCTGTCTGCTTTTATACACCATTGCTTTCAACAAATGTATATATGAAGGGGACGCCAAGAAGAATATGACAACAGAAAAATGTGAACCTCAGTTTCAATGCTGTTCAAATATGTACATGTATATCAAATCGCAGAACTTACGATTTTTGAATGCATTTGCAAATATGTCTTTTTCATGCTTTAAATTAAACTGCCTTTGTGACCATGCGCCCTAGGCTCGCGCCACCC
Source organism: Ambystoma mexicanum (assembly GCF_040938575.1). Lineage (NCBI taxonomy): Eukaryota > Metazoa > Chordata > Amphibia > Caudata > Ambystomatidae > Ambystoma > Ambystoma mexicanum. The sequence goes on along the minus strand of NC_090929.1, from coordinate 1,001,105,085 downwards.
TGCCAGTACGGTCTGGCTTATTTCGGTCAATACTAATAAAGTGTACATCATGCTCAGGCTACTTCACACCACTACATTAACATGACAGGTGTCAATGCGCATCTACGAGCATACTTCACACCCACGCATGCGCCCTTGTAAGTGCCCGGACGGCGCTCCCTCGCACACACTAGCGAGCATATCGCATAGCCCCGTCTCCACTGCACGCATGCGCAGAAGCCGACGGGGCACAGTGCCACACTCCTGCACATGCGCAGGGAGTACAGCTGCACAGCCCCTCTCAGTCATATATGCTGCACTGAGCATTACACATCGAGCTGTAACGGGATCCTGACGCTGCTTCGTTCGCGCTCGACCCTACCCGATAAGCCCGCCGCTGACAACAGCCAAAATTCTAAAGAATACAACCGCACATTCTGCATTTTTTTGACTGCAGCAACAGATGGCTGCCCTCGTTGGGATCCACACCGGGGTTCCCCGCCTCCTCCAGCCTCGAGTTGCCGGGCCCTTCAATACCCCCAGCACAGGAACAGGTAACTCCTTTCCACCCTGACCCTCTGTGGTCCTCCCAGCCACTATAGGCGATTACCTGTTTTCACAAACAGCACCCAAGCATTCACCAAGCTTATTCCCCGTGTGTCAACCCCCCCTTTTTTTGTCCCCTTTCCTTCCCCAGACACATGTTCCAGGCCTAACGGTACCCAGTATACTGTGACCCACGCCATTACTTACGGAGGGTGACCAACCACTCCCACCTCCTCCATGCCAACCCTTTCAGGTCAGTGTATGAGTCAGTACAAGCCCGACATTTGAATATTTTCAGTTCAAAATTCTTTATGTCTAGGGGTAACCCCTTTTTTAAAGTTGTTTCTACACATACCAGTATCCTGGTTTTTATGACAACACCAGAGTGTTCTTCCAACACTAATTACGTCCTTACTCTATTCCCGTTTTTCAGGGAGACTGGGTCTAAACCCTTGAAGAAGGCTTTTTGACGCCGAAACGTCCTGGGACCCCCGTCACATCCAGGCCAGCAAGCCCGTCCCTCCATAAAACATCTGATAAACATCTTGACGTAGACCAAAGACTTGGTTTTCTCCTCTTTGAAAGACATCCAATATACCATTTGAAACCAGTATTAGGATGATGTTTGTAAAGAAGTAATGTTAACGAACCTACTACAAATGTGAAACTGTCTGTGCCCTACTGTACATGCTTACTGTTACCACTCTAACTTTATGTACAAGTCTTTTGGCACCTCCAAGTTCATGTCATAAGAGCTCTGTATTGTGGCTTTACTCTACTTTACATAGACTCCCATTTTTACATGTACACTAAACTGCTAGAAAAGTGTTGTTCTAAAAAACTACCGTAATATCACGGGTAATCCATCCCCATTTTTTCTTTATTTTGTGATATTAGCTGAATAAACAAGCTAAGAGTCACCTGTGTTTTTTGCATCATTCTCTTGTATCTCTGTACTGTAAATAGCACAATTTCACAGTCTCTAGGATACGCAATATGTGAAATGAGAAAAGTCTCACAGTAATCAGAAAAGTAAAGTATTACTGAATGAAAATATACGTGGCAGGATGCCACCCCTTTGTTTCCAGGCTAGGTCATTATGGCATCTCTAACGATGTGGGTGCTTGTTGTTGAGGTCTTAGTCGAGTTCATCCGTACCGCAGGTGTCAGCTTGAGTAGGGCAGGCTGGTGGGCATATCCTTATGTTCTTGAACCAGGGTATTTGGTTGTCTGGTAGATAGACAAATTCATCTCGTGGCGGGTGTCTGGGCCGCGACCCTCTAGGCCATGGTCGCGAGGAGATTGGGGGGAGCTTTTTCTCCCACTTCAGTCCCCCCTCTGGTCGACTTGTCGACCACAAACATATCTTTTTCTTTATCTCCTCTTACCCTCCATATTTTGGTCACTCCTCCCAAGTGTCCATAGTGGTTGACATGGTCTTCAAATGACCAGTACATATATACACAGCTCCCTCCCAGTTTGCAGTATACCCATCTTCCGATATAGCTCCTTGGGTTTCTCGGGTTCTCAAGCTTTACGGATGGTGGGTCTAAGTGATTGGTGATGATCTGTTTGCGCAGTTGTTGAGGTCTTAGTCGAGTTCATCCATGCCGCAGGTGTCGGCTTGAGTAGGGCAGGCTGGTGGGCATATCCTTATGTTCTTGAACCAGGGTATTTGGTCGTCTGGCATCAAGGGGTGCATGCCAACCATTTCGATCATTTCGTCTGTAGTGCGTGCCTTCCTGGCTTTCCAAAACCTTATTACAATCAATACAGCTGCAGCCAGTATTATGCATCCAACTATTATCTTCAGCCCATCCGAATACCATGATGGCATCCATGACCATAACAATGAAAACCAGCTATCATCCTTCTTTACTCCTTTACTTTCTTCCATCATCTTGGAGTGCATCTGGGCCAGTTGCGATACTGCTTCGGTAAGTGTACCATTATCTGCATCGTTAGCAGGAATAAATGTGCAGCATGATTGTCCTATTTTTGCACAAACTCCTCCTTCCATTGCTGTGAGAAGATCCAGTACATATCTGTTCTGTAGTGCTACCATTCTTACCGCTCGCAGTTCCTCTTTTATGGCATTGAATCCGTTTACTGTTGAATTAATCGTTATCATTAGTTCCCATCGGGTGATCTGGAGCCATTTAGCGTTTGCATAAGCTTGCAGTCCAGGGTGTATTATTGACGAGAAGAACATTGCAGCCCTGCTGAATAATCTATGTTCTGGTGGAATAGAAGTGAGTGATGTTTCCGACCTTCCCCACAGGTAGTTTCCTGGCAGGGGTTCTCCTTGTCTCTTTATCCTTGTTAGGACATTATTGTTGTTGTTGTTCTCTCCCTCCTGTGATTGTACAGATCTCTTCTTCCTCTTGTTCCCTTCATCCATTTTGGGGAAATTGGCCATGTTGACATGTTTTTGGGGCACCACTAGTGAAGGTACGTTGATGTGTACCATTGTGCATATACCATTCCACAATGGGGGCAGGGTGTGATATGCCTTATCTCCGCAGGCCCAATAGTGATCCATTATCACTGCCGTTCCAGCACCCCCCTCTGGTAATTCTAACACACTTCCACAGTTGGTGTTGTATCCCACCTCCACATCTCCTCTGTGTTGGTAGCATAACTTGGGCACGGTCAGCGGTAGTATGCTTATTGGGTCTTCATCCTTCTCCATCCATGTCAGCAAGGGTACGTATTTGCCCCATGTCGTCCAACATCTGTCGTTGTGTTCCTGTATGGTGGTAATATTTTCTCTTGTTAACATGTTGCTACCGACCACTCCTATTTTCCATTCATTGTTCATGATTACCTTCCCTGTTATTGTTATCAGTGGCCTTTCCCAACATCCTTGTATACCAGGAACTTCAGTGGCGTACCAATCACATGGTAGGTACTGTAGTGTTATTTTCTTCGTTTCTCCCTTTTCAGGGCCACTCGTCATGTATCTGAACGCTTCAGCGTGTAAACTGCTCTTATGGTAACTCAAATATGACTTGAGGAAATTGTTTTCGTATGGGAATGTGTCTCTGGTTTCCCACTGCATTCTCACAACCGTTCCTTGAAATCGTCCTCTCGTTTGAAATAGTGCCAAATATACTATACATCGCGCCGTCTTTTCCTGTATTTCTGTGGCGACGAATTTTCGTGAAGCGCTCATGGCGTATGGGATCAATGAGCACACATAACAGCTATCTTCTGTTGTCTGCTTACCAATTTGGCTCATGTGCTGTTACCACATGTTGTTTGAGACGTGTGCTGAATCTGTTATGTAATTATCAATACCCTTGTTATCTGTATATGTGCTGCATTTAACTCGACTTCCCTTATGCGTAGGATTGCTAGTACCACCTGACATCATACCTGTTGCAGCCGTGGGAGGGGGCATGTTAGTTTTGGGTGCAGCCATAATATTGAAAGCACAACTTTTCTGCCATACAGAGGCAGCCAACAGACCAGTGATGACCAATACTCCTATCAGTTTTATTGCAAGAGCTAGTCTCACCGGCATTTTGCTCTTACCTTGCTGCAGTCCGGCAGCTTATTCTTGCGACGTTAAAGGTGCCCGCCTGAAAATCCTCAATACGCTTATTATTATTGTTAGTGGTTGTTATTAAGCTCTCCCTATCAAGTAATCGTTCAGTGCCCAGGCGAAGAGCTGTTCCCACGCTAATCTTAGTGATCTATCTCTTAGAGCCGGTAAGTGCTCGTGAAGATGGGGAAATGATTGTTCTATGGCCAAAACAAATGCAGTGTAATATACGCGTACCCTTCTTCTTTTTAGGTACTTTGGTCTTCTTATATGATATAAAATTGGTGTGATAGGGCTTCAGGGGTATTATCATCCGTGGGCAGCATCTACTCCTGGGCAGAGTACACTGTTAGTTACTTATTTTCTTAACAATACAATTATACACAGTACCTGCATGTGCGAGAGAAGAAAAAGAGAAAACATACAAGTGTTTTATATGTGTGTGTGTGCAATACCCAAGTTTATTATACAACGTCCTTCAATCGGGGGTGACCTTAGTGGGGAGGGGGCTGGGGCTCAATTGGTGGAAGTTTGTTTACTTTGTGATCTCGTGACCATGGGATGGGCTGTGGGCAAGCGTCCAATGTCTATTTCAGTAGTTGCCTCTGGGGAATCTCGGGGGTGATCAGGTGTAGTGACACTACTGTCATCAGCTGTGGTCGACGTCTCCTTCTCTGTAGCTGATGCGGTTGCTGTCGTTGCTCTACCAATGGCCCTGTCGTTAATGCTGGGGCGGGTCTGGAGTTTGTAGATCTTCACGTCGTGTAGGTGATTCCAGGCACGCTTATCCTGCAATTTCACCGCTCTGGTAGCTACCTCCTCTACCAAATGAGGACCAGTAAAGCGTGGGCCGTTCCACTTTCTATTAAAGTTGCGGAGTAGCACATGGTCACCTTTAGCAATATTGCATAGTCCTTCCTTTCCCAGTTCCTTGTTGGTGTCTTCTTGTTGAGAACTCTTCGACCCGCCCCGCGTGCGCTCGAGCTGTTGAGATACAAACGCTACACTAGTAATCAAAGAAGACACATATTGATACATTTCGTCACCAAGAACAGTTGCAGTGTTTTCATGGTCTGTGAATGCTCTTGATGTAGGTGTTAGAGGAAGGCGCATTTGACGTCCTGTCACCACCTCGTGACGAGTGAGGTGGTGATCAGACCCTGGCCTATTCCTTAGCTCAAATAGAGCTAGCGGAAGACAGTACAACCAGCTCTTCTTGGTTGTCTGCTGAATTTTTGCTATTTCTTCTTTCAATAGGCCCTTCAGGCGTTCACATATACCGTTGGCCTGCAGGTGATATGCACATGCAAATTTATGCTTAATACCCTGCAAGGACGTGATGTGCTGAAACATTTCATTAGCAAAGTGGGGGCCGTTATCTGACCGCAGCACTTCGCACACACCCCACCTGGGGAAAACCTCTCTCACTAAAAATGTAGCTGCTCTGAACGCATCCGCATGTGAGCAGGGTCTGGCCTCGATCCACCTGGAGAATGGGCATACCACTACAATCATATACCTATATCCTTGACATACATTGATCATATGAACGTAGTCAATATGAATGTGTAGGAAGGGTCCCTCTGGCCGGGGTATAGTACCTTTTATCACTTTCAGCGTGTGACCGGACGTAAACTGTTGGCATGTGAGGCAATTGTTGATGAAATTTGTTACATGAGAATTTAACTCGGGGCAGAACCAATCTTCCCTAATTCGTGCTGCAATTACTTCCTTTCCTGTATGTGCTGGGTGATGGAGCTGGGCCAGAGCTGTGTTCAACAGTGCCAACGGCATGACCACCTTTCCAGTGTTATTTTGACGCCACAGTGCGTCAGTTGGGGACATCGAACATCCTCTTTTTACCCATAGTTCCTTTTCTGCCATTGGTGCGGCTGCCTGTAATTCCATTATCTGTGTTGAGGGGAGATGGGTGTACCCTTCTTTCATCATCATCTGTTTTGCCATCCCCCTCCCTCTCCCTCTCTCTGACTCTGGGGGGTTCCATGTTTCACCAAAGTATGCCCCATGATTGGCATGTGCGTCTGCTGTTTCATTCCCTTTCGAGATATGGTCATCTCCATTAGTGTGTGCCGGGCATTTAACCAAAGCTATCTCTTGGGGATCATTAATTACTCCAATTAATTCTGCTAACAAGAGAGCATGTTGCACTGGGGTGCCATCAGCTCTCCTAAACCCTCTTCTCTGCCATTTTATCAGCCCCGAGTGGACGGTTGACGTGACATATGCGCTATCAGAATATATAGTAACTCTTTTGTCAACGCTTTCCTTCAACGCCAAGATCAGTGCAACCAATTCTGCTGCTTGAGCCGAATAATGCTGTGGTAACTGCACGCATTTCACTGGGACATACATCAAATCTTCTGTCATTTTTACAACTGCTGCCCCAGTTCTCCTTATCCCATCACTTTGGTCTATTGTTGATGACCCATCCATGTACAAAATCTCCCCACCCTTAAGTGCATCCTCTTCAACTTTTCTAGTGCATGAGTACGTTTCGATAGTCTGTGTACAATCGTGAGCATAATCACCTTGCTCAATAACTTCCGCTATAAATCTGGCTGGGTTAACTGTACTGCATCTGACAATTGACAGTTCGGGTCTAGACAAGATGATCTCATAACCTGGCGCCCTCTGTGTGGTTAGTGTGGACTTAGGCTTATTCAATATTGCAAATAGCGCATGCTCCACAAATAGTGTGGTTGGGCACCCCATTGTAATCGATGATGATTTCTCTACCGCAAATGCAGCTGCGGCGAGACTCTGTTCGCAAGGGAAATGTCCTAGCATGACAGGGTCCAAGTGACCGCTGTAGAACGCTATTGGCTTGTGTCCCAGGCTCATTTTCTGAGTCAATACTGCTTTAATTACTGCTGAGTCGCAATGCGAAAAGATAAAGAACTGTCGTTTATAATCTGGGGTGGCTAGTACCGGAGCAGTGGGTATGGCATGCTTCAACTCGTCAAATGCCTCCTTCATTTCCCTTGTCCATCCCAATGTTTTGTCCCCTTTGTGTGCTTCTCTCAATGCCTCAAGTAGGGGTCCTATGTATGAGCTGTAGTCAAAAACCCATGCTCTACAGTAGTTGCATAATCCCAGGAACTGCTGCAGCTCCCTCACCGTTTGTGGTAGTGGCGTGTTGGATATAGCTTGTGCTCTTTGTGGTGCAATCTTTCTTCCGTGTTGGGATATTAGTTGACCGATGTATAGTACCTGTTCCTGACAGTACTGTAACTTTTCTTTGTCTACCTTGTAACCCTTTTCAGCCAACACTGTCAGCATTTTCATTGAGTCCTCCATGCACCTTTTCTTGCTTGTGCTGCAAATTATTATATCGTCAACATATTGCAGCACCGTACTTTCTAACTCAAAGTCCATCTGTATTACTCTGTTGAAAATTGAGGGTGACTCGCAGTACCCTTGTGGTAACCTGGTGTGTTTCCATTTTGAGTTTCTTGTATGTGAAGCTTGTAAAGTCTTGTGAATCTGGGTGCAGGGGTATTGAGAAAAAGGCATTTTTGAGGTCAATCACGGTGAACCGTGAGGCCTCTGCCGGAATTCCACATAATATTGTGGCTGGGTTTGCTGCAATGGGGTATTCTGCTTCTACAATGTTATTCAAGGGTCTGAGGTCCTGGATAAAACGCCAAGACCCTCCTTTAGCTTTGCGCACTGGGTACACAGCCGTGTTACATGGTGATTCTGCTGGTACCAATATGCCATTATTTATTAGGGCCGTTATGGTTTCGTATATGCCCTCATCTGCCTCTTTTGATAGTGGGTATTGTTTCACTCTAGGTAGTATTGCACCCTTCTTCAGCTTTATTCTTACTCCCCCGATACTCTTTATGCAGCCCACGTCATAGGGAATGGTGGTCCACAGTGATGCTGGAACTTTTGCCATATCTTCCTTGTAGAATGGAACTGGGGTAGATGCGGGTGCCTCAAGTGCCATGGCCTTTTTCTGTGCCACTTGCTTATAGGTCACTCTTAGCCATATATCTACACTCATCATAAATACCATCTCACCTTCTTCCCTGTCTTCTGAAAAGAGCTCTTCATCGGACACCTGGGTGAGCCTGCATCCCCCAGCCAGGGCTATCACTGTCCTCCATGCTCTCACTTCCCGGACTTGGGCATGTACTGCGATATAATCAGCAGTTGCTATAATACTCTCGATGCTTACCGAAATCACCTTCCCTTCTGGTTCATTGGCTGGTGTCTCAGGCCTGAACAAATATACTGCTGGCCTCCTCCAGATCTTTCCTTCTATTCCTGGCATCCAGGCGAATGCCATGTCTGTTCCGTACTGGAACAGTTCGCCATCCACTGGCTCAGCCCGAGCTACTGTCTGGCCACAGTACGCTTGCAGTATTTGTCATGTAGTAAGCATGTTTATTCCTGGTGTGGAGCAAATTATGCCATCCTCCGTGAAGGAGATTGTCATATTTAACCTGCTCATTATGTCCCTCCCAAGTATGTTCACTGGCGATTCCCTTGAATACAGGAGCGGGACAGACATGTCATAATCTCCAATAGATAAGGAGATGGTATCAGTAAAGGGAACCAACCCCCTAGCCCCAGAAAATCCTTGGGTGTTCATGGTCTCACCTGACATTTTAAATCTACCCTCCCTTATGCAAGACCTGGTTGCCTCAGTGTCAACAAGGAATGATAATTTGTTGTCACCTATCGTTACCTCAATGCGTGGTTCCTCCGCACTATTAAGCGTTATCGACAGGATGGGACACACCAAGGACGTCTGTGGGCTGTCCTAATTGTGCATATAATGACTGACCACTTCCTGTGTAAGGGTTGTGTCCCAGGATAGTCACCCTTCCCAATTGTGTTTGTTGTAGCTGTGTATCGGTGGAGGTTACCTTAGGGTCCTTTATTTGAGTGGGCTGCTGCACTGGCTGCACTTGGTGTTGTTGTGTTATTGCCACCTGTTGTTGCGGTAGTGAATATGTCTGCAGCTGTTGTTGTGTCGCTAATTGCTGCTGTGTGCTGCTCTGTTGTAGCCTCTGTGGTTGTTGGTAACCCTGCTGCTCCCTCATAGGCCCTTGTTGTCCTTGTTCCCCCCATGCTAGTGGGGAGGGTCTCATTCAACACGTACGTGACATGTGTCCTAACATCCCACAAACCCAACATACAGGTGGTTCCCTGGTCTGCATGGGAAACTTCCTGCATTATCTTGGTACCCTGGTTGCCCAGTGGGGTAGAAGCTCCGGAACCCTCCCCCTTGCTGTTGTGCAGGTTGGCCATATCACCTCCCCCTCATCATTCCTCCCCTTCCCCTGAGGTTATTATAATATCCATTTCCTGGTACCATGTACCCTCCTCCTAGGTTAGCCGTGTATGGTGGGGGTGGTGGCAGCTGTTGTGTTATAAGTCGTGGTGATTGTGGTAGTGGTGCTATTTGTGGTTGTGAGGGATCCTGTGCGTCCACTACTTGCGTGGGGTTTGGTGTCATTGTTGGTGGTCTAGTTATTAGTGCTCCTTCCATGGTGTATTTAGTCAGTTTTTTCTGCACTAATTTAGCCTCTTCCGCTTTTCTATCTTCTTCCTTTTGTTTCATCTTTTCTTGCCATATCCTACAATGGTGTACTATTGTCAATTGTATTTCCGGCCAAGCCGTGGCTTCCATCCCCACTACTTTCTTCAATTGTTTTTGTACTGCCTCCGGGAGCCCTTGTATTAGTATGTGGTAAAATATTGCCGGTGTCTTGTCCCATTGCTCTCTAGTTTCCATACACCACTTCTCCTGAATCTCCTGGATATAATCAACAGGATCTTCGTTCTCACGCATCTTGCGTGACGTAATTGCTCCTATATCTGAGGTGTCTGGGTGTTGTACCCTCAGAGCTTGCCATAATGCATGCCTGCAATTCGCAAATGGCGCCCCGTCATGTGATGTGTTCGTTATTGTGACCCCGGGGAAACCCGCTCTCTTCCAGATGTCATCTGCCGCATCCCCTAATATTGATATTAATAGGCCCTTCACGTCTCCTACTGCTAGTTTCTGTCCTGCAGTGTGCTTTTCCATCTCGTATATCCATTTTCCCGTTCCTCCACTTAGTGATGGGAGCCTACACTTTATATTTTCCTTATCGGCATGCTTCCAAGGGACGTATTGTGGTCTAGCCCCCCCCTCTACAATAGTGGCATTAGATTGTGTCCCATCTGTCCCCCCAGTTGTCGCGGTGTGGAGTCTGTATACCCCTCTTCTTCTGTGTCATCTAGATCATCTGTCATGTCCATATTACCGCTGCTCGTTGTAGCTTCCCCTTCATTTCTTCCCCTTCTCTTATTATTTTCTTTATTTAATGTGGGTGTGTGCGTCCGTTCTTCCTGCCTATGTCCGGGGAGATCTCTAAGCCTGCCGGCGTAGGGGGTGTGTTCAGGAGCGGTGTGGGCGGACATGTTGGGCGGAATGATGCGGCTGTAGCTGCACGTGTTTGTCTTGCCGCCACTTCTCGTTCTTTCTCCTCACTTCCCCCCACTTCTTCCTTCCTTCTGCATGCCCAGGGTGATTCCCGTTTGGTGCGGGTGATGTACAATTTGTCTAAGCTTTCCCTATCGCCGCTTCTTCCTTCTCCCCCCATTCCTTCTTCTTCTTCGCTGAAGAATTCATCCAGGAGTGACAACCCCCAATCTGTCCTTTTCCCCCTAATCATCACTGTTTTTAAGTCTATTAAATCCGTTCCTTCCTCTTCTCCTTTACCAATTGCTCCCCTTTGTGCTGATGTTGTGGCTACCTCTGCATCCCGACGTACATATGTCCTTACCCCACTCTCCCCTTTCCTATCTCTTCTTTCCCCTTCCCTCTTCTCCACTATTTCACCACCTATTTCCTCTCTTTTCTTTTTCAATTCCTCCATCACCTCACTACTCACCTTCTCTAATATCCTTTCTTCCTCTCTCCTCCTTTCCCATCTCTCTCTCTCCCTTTCTAATATGCTTTCTATTACTTTACCTTCCTCGTATTTCTTGATGCTTTCTGATAGTATTTTCTTCTTCCATATTTCCATTTCCTTTTCTTTCTCTTCTTCCTCTCTTTTCCTGTCACGCTGTGCTGCTTGAGATACACTTTCTGCTATCGCCTTCATCCTTTCAGCTTCCCGCTCCCGTTCTTCAGTTCGTTCCCTCATTTTTTCTAACTCATCCTTACTTTCCTTCCTTTCCCTCTTTCTCTCTCGTTCCTCTTTCTCAAGCTGTTTGATCAGGGTGTTTTGCTCATTCCTTAATTCTGCCAATCGTTCCTCCAACATCTCCTCCTCTGCTCGTAACAGCTCCCCTTCTTTCCTTTTATCTTCCTCCCTTCTTATTTCACTGCTACCCTCATTGTCCTGGTTCAGTCTCCGTACTACCTCCTTTTCTTCTCCCGTTAGTGTCCCTCGCAATTTTAACAGCACCTGCACGGCTACCCACTTGTCGTGTCCTATGGTTGGGATTGGTTCTTCACGATTCTTCCCTTCCTTTGCGTGCATCTTCGTATAAGTTGGGCCTACCGTACTTGTCACCCCCCCCTGTGTAGCTACCTGTAGCTGTATATGGTGGTGGGCTGTACGCGGGGTTCGAATATCCCTCAGCCGCCATTAGTTGTTGCCTTACCGCTTCTCGTAGTTCCGCCTCAGGATATAACCCCCCTTCTTCCTTCTTCACTACTTTCGCTAAGGGCATGTTGTCGGTCCTTTCCTTTTTTATTTCTATTTCATTTGCGATGCTAAGCTTTTCCTCCCCCTCTCGGTCTCTTCCCGCGCACTGTGCGCTGTCAACCTCCTTTTCCCCATTTCCCTCTTCCTCCTTAATCTTCTTCCCCTCCTTCGTTTCCTCCACAGTGAACATCCCGGTTGCTCCTGGTCGGGACCCCTGGAACATCCTCCATAAGTTAAACACCTCCACGTGATACGCCAACTTCTTCCCCTTGTATGTCTTATGTATATGTGTCAGTAGTGAGTGTTGGACGTACGGGTTGAAACTGCCGTTAGGCGGCCAGGGTGTCGTCATTTTGTTGTCTGTCCCTTGTGTCCATTCTATGCTGTATTTGATCAGTCAAATATAACAATTGCAGATATGTTACCTGGCCCCGTAGTTTGGGGACTTGCGACCGTCCGCTAAAAGAAAAACAGTCAAATATAACAATTGCAAATATGCTGTCTTTTCCTGTATTTGTTTTTCTTCCTTAATACCGTTACGGCCCACTGTGGCCACGGCGCACGAAGCCCCCTGTGGCTGCCTGCCCTGTGTGACATGCTTATACAGCCGTCCCACTTTTTCTCCTCCCATCCTCCTCCTACCTCACTCAGAATGGCCGGCGTTCTCCGTGCACGGTCACTTCACCCTCTCCACCTGTCCCGTATTTGGGGTGGCCGACAACCTCCGTGCGCACCCCCTGCCCTCTATTCACTTCCCCACCACCCTTCAACAATGCTGTGTGATCAAGGTATCCTATGAAAGCCCTACGGGTGACGACACCGACCTCTTCCAAAAACTACCGGTAAGATCTTTTACACTTCAGAAAGCTTGCAATAGGTTTTTGCTGTTTGTCCCCGTTAACCCCACAGCCGTCCTCTTGTTACGCCTGGAACAAGATAACCAACAATATAATCGGACTGCGCACGCTGCGTCGCCTCGCCTGTGATACGCCCCTCAACGGGAGGGCTTAACCAGCCAATTATCTTCCATACTAGGCAACAAGTTAGCTACCACCTACAGGAAAACGTCATTTATCTATCGAGTTTCACTGCTCGATCAATAGGGATCCTCATCTACTCATTGATCAACAACCGCCAATTCATAGGAAGCCACACACACACACCCCCTTACAGGTGGCCACGACCTAGGCCAATCAGTGTCTACGAGCAACGGCACGTGGTGCTTTCTTGCTCCACCCACCTTTTTCCGTGACTTGGTAGCGGACGGCTCTCGCGTCTGTCCTGCTACCATTCACTTCACCGTCAACACTCATTGATCAAATCTTCGCCGCACACCTTAGTAACACCTCCCACCGCCCTTATTGCACTCCTCCCCCCTCCCTCACAATCTCACATTGCTTGTTGGGTGTGACATACTCACCAAGTTCTCTGGATGCGGGGCCGCACGACTGCGTGCACCCCTCCAAGCGGCTCGCCACCTCCCCTCGTCTGGACCACATCTGGACACTCGCCAACCGCGGGCGGGATACTTCTCAACCGGCTCCCGAGGGCCAATATCCGGATTGCGCTGTCCGGTCTTCTCGCAGTTCCGCGATGGTCCTGTAGTCCTCAAAAAGGGGGCAGCGGCAGAGGGGGCCCGCGCCGCCGGGCCTCCTCGCAACGAGAGGTCTTGGAAAAATGAAAAGGTAGATCGTAAACAGGTCTCAGCAGTGCCTCCAACTTGTCGGGGTGATTATCCCGGGGTCGGCTGAGCCCCAACGCCTCCTGTGTTCCCCAAAAATAAGTATGAGACACACACAAGAAGCAAGGTGGTTCTGCTGTTTATTAAAACAACGGCAGGGATGGGTCTAGGATGGTACGCGTCTGTCCAGACTCTCAAAATTCGTGGGGCTCGCAGGCCCTTTTTGCCGCAGTATGAGGCGCTACTTGCGTCACCTGGGAAAGTTAGCGAAAAACCTATTGCCACTCCGGATTGGTTCCTCGAGTGGTAGGGTTAGTATAGCATACATATAGAGAGCAATACTAGTGGTTGAGGATGAGTCAGGTGGTATACTTGGGTTGTCCCTTCTATTAGATAGTTGAAAATTGTTACACGAAGACCCCTGATGATTGACTAATGTTAGTGGCGTCAGTGATGAGTGCCCCCATGTTCCGATTGGTCCTCCCGCGAGCCCCCCAGTCTGGGACCATCGTTGTTCCCAGCTCGCGGTGTACCTGTCACTAGCAACAATGTGTAACTATGTGTTCGTGCAGACAATGTGCGGATTTGCTCATAGGCTTGAGAGCAGACCATTCCCATCGCTGTAGGTGTCCATCGGGTCATTTCATTGTTGCAACCTGTGACCCAGATGTGGGACCCAGGCGACTTCTCCCTCGTGGGTCTGGCACCTTGTCAGGTTGGCTTGGTCACGTGTGGAGAGACCGTGGCTGGGGCGGAATTCTGCACATTTAAAGTATTTTGCTTCTGTGTGCTTGGCTTTGCTTACAGGTGTGACCTTGGCGCCGGCTGGTAGCATACGAGTTGCAACATCGCCCCCTTGGCTGTGAGCTCTCGCTGGGCTCGTTCTGCTTGATCAGCACTTGTACTCTCGCTCATTCAGTGTTCATGGCGGTTCTTGCTTGCGGCCTATGTGGGCCTGGTTCATGGGTGGGGATGTGTAATGCACGGCACCTGTGTTGCGGTTTGACATGGCTTCATAGGCAGTATTACGTCTTTGTTATATTCTCATCACGATGCGAGGGGTGGGAGAAGCGTCAGCAAGCGTATACGCGAGTGCTTTATGCGTCTTGCATTTCTGCATTACAGAAAAACCTATGTGAAAAATAATAAAGATGCGCGTCAGTGGGTGTATCCGTCACCTACGTCATAGCACTGAATATATTCTTCGTGTGGGTTGGTGCGTGAGTGACCAGTGTGCATGGTGGCACGTGTGTTCTTGGCAGTTGGCTACGTCGTTATGGCATCTCTAACCATGTGGGTGCTTGTTGTTGAGGTCTTAGTCGAGTTCATCCATGCCGCAGGTGTCGGCTTGAGTAGGGCAGGCTGGTGGGCATATCCTTAGGTTCTTGAACCAGGGTATTTGGTCGTCTGATAGATAGACAAATTCATCTCGTGGCGGGTGTCTGGGCCGCGACCCTCTAGGCCATGGTCGCGAGGAGATTGGGGGGAGCTTTTTCTCCCATTCTCCCATTTCAATGGGAAGTGTCCCTACATCACTGCATCCAATGATCCGCTGTAATATGTGAGTGGCTTGTGTCCCTGACCCTTTTTCTGTGTCAATACTGCTGTCATTACTTTTCCATCTCAATGTGAAAACAGGTGAAATCTGTTGTTGTAATTGTTGCATATGCTAGTTCACTTTTTGCTCATCAAAATGCTCACCCATTTCAGCTGTTTATGTGTGTTTTGATTTTCTATGCTTCTGCTAGTGCTTGCATCAATGGCCTAGTGTAGGTGGAGTAATCAAAAACCCAGATTCTGCAAAAGTTGCACAAACCAAAATTGCTGCATTTCTTTCACCGTTTTTGGTCGTGTGGTCTTGTGTTTGACCTCCACTCTTTCTGGTGTTATTTTTCACCCATCTCCTGACACAATCTGACCCAAGTACACCACTTCTTTTTGACAGTATTGCAATGTGTCCCTGTCCACCTTGTATCCTTTGTCAGCTAATAGTGTCAGTAATGTCACTGAGTCCTGTCTACACATGCCAGGCCCTTTGCAGTACCCCTGAGGCATTCTTCTATGTTTGAACTGCGTTCCGCGATACGTAAAGGCAGTGAGATACCTGGAGTCTGGGTGTAGTGCAATGGAGAAAAATGCATTCTTTAAGTCAACCATTGTGAAAAAGTGTGCCTCTGCAGGAACACCGCAAATAATTATTGCAGGATTTGGAACCAATGGATATTCTGTCTCATTAATGTCATTCAAAGGGCTTGAATCCTGAGTAAAACACCACACCCCTCCCTTTGCTTTCTTAATTGGATAAAGAGCAGTGTTGCAAGGTAATGTATTATGCCTTGCTGCCATAGGGCATGCAATGTCTCGTATATGCCCTCATCTGCCTCTCCTGATAGGAGGATTGTTTTACTTGTGGCAATAGTGCTCCTTTTAACTTGATGTGTACTGCCCCCGCCACTTTAATGGGGTCCAGTTGTCCAAAAGCTCTTCGGCACCTTTTCCAAATCTTCCTGTAAATAGTGTGCTTTCTGTTTTATATATGGATCATTTACTGCTCTTTCTGTTATATGAACTGGGCAGGGTAGGCTCAGCTCAAACACTACCTCTCCTTTCTCGTTCTCCTTTGTTGCAAATAACTCTGTGTCATTTACTTCTGTCAATGTCAGTGTAGGATCAATACATAATATTGATTGCCATTCCATGTTGTTCTCATCAGTAGCAACCAGTATAATCATGTGTTTCCGTATTACTTCCTCCAAGTACAGTTAAGTGTAAAGTGTGAGTGCCTGCGCTAACTGTGGAAGGACCCTGAGGCCTGAACAGAAACTCATTGGACAGCCGTAACACTGTCCTCTCAATCCCTGGCAACAGTCCCTGCAACATGTGAAACCCATATACAAACACTTTGATGTGTGGCTATCCCTCTCATTGTGTTGTGTGCATTGTATGCCTGAATCAGTACTTCCACCCGGGCTGGGTACATCCCAGTGTAGAGCACACCATTCCTTTTTATGAAAATGAAATTGTGACATTCAATTTGCTAAGTAAGTCCCTCTGCAGAATATTGATGGGAGTGTCTTTTTGAATATAGCAAAGATGCTACAATATTCTGTGTGGCTATCATTAAGGGTAAATCTTTCGTCAGAGTAACTTTGAAAATCGTCCCCGAAAAGCCTTGTGTGTCCAAACTTTTGTTAGATAATGGAAATCCTTCTTCCTTAATGCATAATCTGGTTGACCCAGTATCTATAAGAAAGGAAAATCCCCTCTGTCCGATCTGTACTGCTACCTCCGGTGACTCCTCAGGGTCTTCAGTTACTGATAGAATAGGACACACTCACACTCCCCATGTGCATCCCTATTGGGAAAAGGTATTTTCGGATGACGTAAATGGGTTACCACCCAGCATTGTCACTCTAGTATATTGTGGTGTGGTGTTCTGCCTCAATATTGTCACCCCTTCGGTATCTGTGCCTGCGCTGATGCCTGAAATACACTCACTGTACCTTGAGTTCCAGCCATTTTCCCATTTTGTACCTGCACGTGTGCTTGGGTAGCAATGCCCTGTGTTTGTGCGGACTGTATCTGCACTTGCTGCTGCTGTGGTATTACCTGCACTTACTGTGTAGTCTATGACATATAGGTCTGCTGTTTTTGCGGCATGATCTGCACCTGTTGAGGTGTCTGCTGCATGTATGTCTGCTGTTGTTGCAGCAGGACCTGCACCTGTTGAAGTATCTGTTGAATGTATGTCTGCTATTGTTGCGCTCTCTTTGCATCTAGTGGACATGTTCATACAACATGTCCAAAATTCCCACATGCGTAAAAGTGTGCTCAAAAATGTGAAGTCATTCGCCTGTATCCCATCCTCCTTCCATGTGTGTAGTACCCTCTCCCTGTCTGATACTGTTACATGTATGCACCTCCCCCATTTGCCTGAATAACCCCGGGCTGCTGCATGTTTATGAATGCTAGTTGCTGTTGCATCAGTACTGTCTCCCACTGCTGGTTGGGTGGCACCTGTGTGTAGCCTCCTGGGGGCATAACCACAGCAACTGAAAGCCCCCCTTGCTGTGCCTGAGAATCACTACTGGCCCTCTTATTACTGCTTCCTCCATGTGTATTGTTGCCAGTTTTTCCTTAAACAATTTATTTTCTGCTCTGGTTGCATTGTCCACTGTCTCCTTTGCTTTCTCCTATTTTTTCTTGCAAAAGTGCACAATTGTCGCCTGTATCTCAGGCCACCCCTTTGCCTCAATTCCCACTATCTTTTCTAAAGAGACCTGTACATCCGCGAGGACCCCCCTCACTTGCTTTTACGCTTCGGGCCACTTCCGACCATCTTGTTTTCTGCCGCGCTCTGAAACCTTAGTTATTTTAAGCTCTTTGTGCTACTGCTGCTGTCCCTCTGTTACTCAGTACCAAAATGCCCCTGGGCGGTCATGCACTTTATAAGTACACTTAACATAACATAACATAACATTACATATGTTGTGATTAATCATTGGGTCCATTAACCTTCCCACACCGCCCTCAATTACAATAATGTGACATCAAAATCCCCCCCCAATTCCCACAACACAAAATTATATGATTGAAATTTTTGAGACGACCAGCGGAACTTTTTTATTCTGCCCTGGTCGCCTCTTCCTGATTCTCATGGGAACGGCTACCCACCACGACACCATCAGAACCTTGACCTACGGATACACTATTGAATAATTGTTGCATATTAGAAACATTCTAACCCTCTTCCCCAGGAAAATGGTCTGCGGGCGATTTGAAACTGTCATGGGTCTTGCCTGCTTCACTAGAAAATCAAATTTTTAATGAATGGTTTTGAATCATAAAACGGTCATATATTCCTCTTTCACTGGCAGACTCAGTATGCTCTAATCAGTTGACCTAAAAAAATAACAACTTCTATGTGCTTCTCTAAATGCTTGGCATGGGATTGCATGCTCTGTACTAATGAACCGGCTGCAGAGGCCTTTGCCACAAACAAAATTCTTTCACACGTTTAAAGCAGAGGCAGGATCTTGGGGCCTCGTTACTGTTCTTCATTGTACCACTAAGTTTGATTTGACTTACCTGTGTTGCAAGATTTATGGATTTGTTTTATTAGGCATTCAATTTCGCAGGCATCAGAAAGAGCCCCCTCCCCTTTTATAGCTCTAATCTCTCAGCTAATAAGTGCGTTTCTTCATATCACACAGGATTTACATTCTCATTACACACTTAGCCACAATAAATAAATATACATTCCCCAACTTTCAAACCCAAATTTTCATTTTTCCCAACATTCAGAATGGAATGCCTACTAAAAAGCAACTCCATTGAAAACAAAGAAAAAATAGAGCAGATAAGAATACAAGCAAGACATATAGTCATCCACCTCTCAGACAATTTATAGAAAACATTAAAACAAAACAGCTAGTAATCTCACTTAACAAAACGAAACCAACGACCACTAAAGAAAAGTAAGTCACCTCTTCCAAAAACTAAAAGTAAAAAAGATGTATTAACTAAAGCAAACCATTAATGAATCTAACCCTATATCTACCAATGTTAACGTAACCAGTAAAGCATTGCAAAAAAATAATTTTACAAAAAAATGTCCACCGTAGAGTTGTTCACAATCTTATAAAGACAGCTGAAAAGTCACGATCTACCCTTAAAAACAAACGCAGAAG
This sequence comes from Ambystoma mexicanum, assembly GCF_040938575.1. Lineage (NCBI taxonomy): Eukaryota > Metazoa > Chordata > Amphibia > Caudata > Ambystomatidae > Ambystoma > Ambystoma mexicanum. The sequence goes on along the minus strand of NC_090929.1, from coordinate 1,001,085,966 downwards.
ATTAATCCTTGAAGCTCTAATTGACAGTGTATTTCTACTAAAAAGAAATGTGTTTATATTGATTTTAAACAGAATGAAACCACTAACTAAATTAATCAATATATTAAAAAAAAAAGTACTTCTAAACATGTGCAATATTAATATAGATACCTTTTCAAACTTCTGTAAAGGTGAATGGATTCACACATGCAGCACAGAACCATATTTTAATGAAGAGGCTTACAAACAAGAACAAAAAATAACAATTGCAATAACAGTAATGGCCGAGTGTATGAAATGCTAGGCAAAAGAATCCCCTATAGAAAACATTTCCCCAACTAACTTTTACCCAAATGTTCCTTTCGCCCAAACAAACCATCCAGTGTACAAATGGACATGCTGCTAATCTTTACGACAATTTCTCAATCATTATGTGAAACTAAAAGACAAAGGTAGAATGAAAACTTCACAAACCATGGACTCCTCACCAGTGCGCAGCCACAGTGGACTGCAAGGACATTCATCAGCCTGCATTTCAGGAACGGCTTGCAAAAACACCTTCCACCACATCAAAGTGTTAGCAACACACCATTCCGCTATACGGAATCTGGTGCACAGACTAGCCTATGCAAAAAGTCCTGCTCTAGAACTGCAAAATAACTTTCTCTGACATGGAAGAGCCAAAGAACTCCTTCGTGAAATAGAGCACATCCAAAGTAAATATTTTGGAACCGAATTTGACTTAGAAAATTCAGTCACTTCAGAAAACATTAGTGAAAGCCTCACAAACACCAACCGCCTAACAAGCACATACAAAAAGGAAATAGCTAAGTTTCAAAACACGTCTGCTGAATACCAGACCAAGAATGTGTCTCTTGTCGCAGAACTTTTTACAAGTAAAGCACAAAAATAGAAGATATGGCTACAAAACAGAGGACAATGAGGAATTCCAATGGTTCCAATTCGTTTTTTTTAATCTAGCAGCAGAAAATAAATGACCCCCCAATAGTTTGCACCTATTGCAATACAAGCTTGACAATAACCAAATGCCATCATGTACTGTCACTAATAACTTAGAAATATTCCCACTTCTAAATGCTATCCAACAACAACTCAACTTGTATGAGAGTATTATAACCAAACAGTACAACCATTTCAAGCTATAATATGCATTCAACTAAAAATGGCCAAATTGCCTCCATCTGAGTTACTAAAGGGCATCTGTGGTAAAGTAGTATATTTGCCATTAGATCTTAGAGAAAATATAAAAACTCTTTCAGTTCAACGGCCAATAGATCAATCTTCGGCCATTGTACTCATAGTTAATGGTGTACCAACAAAAGACAAACGAATTTGGCAACAACTAGTCAACCTAAACAAAGTGAAACAAGCCCTACAATATTTGAAAGAAAACAATCAATACTACAAAGATAGAAACATAGAGGAAAACTTAAGAGAAACCTCCCAAATAATTCAAGATTCACTAGCAACTGGGAAATTTGAACATGTAGTTACTGTTACTACAGCCAACATTTTAGACCAGTATACAATTCACTCACTACACTCCAAAGACACCATTGAAGAGGCATTAGAAACATGTCAAATGTGTCAAGATAAAGAATCCCCAATGAGCATATGGGAAAAAAAGCATAGAGGCATGTTCTTTTCCTCTACTCTTTCCTATTCTGAAGACTCCAGATTCAGACAAAATGTAGAATACATTTTCCACCTCCTGTTCGAAAGTGAACTAGGAACTCTGTTATTGAGTTGCACACACATTAAAAACAGGCTCTAATTGTTAAACATGTCCGCTGCCCAACTGCTTCAAAAAATAAAAGACAAAGATGAAGTTCTGCAGTCAAGTATCACAAATCTCTTGGCAAACATGCATAGTACAAAAGAGTACTGGTTCCGACATCATGCTGATGTACGTTGTATGCTAAGGAACATAGGGCCACCCTCATGGTTTGTTACTTTAAGTTGTGTAGAGTATGCATGGGATGACTTGCACAACTTCTCACGCACTGCAAATCAAAATAAAGATGGAATAGATATAAAAACACCAGGAGAACTCTGTTCTGTTGACCCTGTTAATGTATCAAGAAACTTTCTCCATCGCTTCATTGTAATGCTGCACTTTATCTGTAATAAAACTACCCCTCTGGTCGGAGAAGTGCACCACTTCTTTTGGAGAAAGGAATATCAATCCAGAGGAGTACCACACATCCACATGCTTTTCTGGATAAAAAATGTTCCCAAATTTGGCCATGACAGTTTTACGGTTCATTCAAAAATACATTACCTGCAACATCCCTTCAGAAACCACAGATAGGTACCTACGTACACAAATCTTTAGCTTCCAAAAACATAAGTGTGGCAAATACTGCGGACGTAGATATAAAAACAAAGGTAAATACTATACCAAATGTCATTTTTTTCTTCCCTAGACCAGTTTGCAAAAAAGGACAAGTAAACAGCTTGATGTCTTCAGTTAGACACAGTGTAAAAGGCAAGTCCCCTAAAAAAACATACAACATTAAAAGGGAAAAAGCATCCAGGCACATCAATGATTACAATGTAATCATTGCCCTCTTGTGGAATTTAAACAAAGACATACAATACATTGCAGACAATTCCACTGCAGTTGCAAGATATGTCGCAGCCTATCTCAACAAACCTGAGAAAACAGAGCTAAAGGATCTCTGGGAAGACATATCATCAGACAAAACACTGTCACAAAAATTGTACCGCTTCGGTATAAAATGCTCCCCCATAGAGAATGTGGATGCTAAGACGCTGAAGACTGTTTAACAGGTACAGCACTATATGGCAAATCTGAACACATGGCCTCATCACGACCTCGGCGGTAACGCCGGCGGTATTAACGCAGGGGCTATTAGCGCGACCACCATAGCCCCCAGCGCTTATAGCGCGGGATCACGAGTTGGGCGGACTTGGAAGTCCCCATCCCCATTGAGCCCATTCGGGAATGCCCCATTCCCCATTGGGCTCAATGGGGAAATTTCACACCAGCTCAGAGCTGGGTTGAAATCCGCCGAGGCCCTGATTCGGCGGACCATTAAATCCGGCAGTAATAGCGCAACCGCCGGATTTAAGGGTTACCGCCGAGGTCGTGATGAGGCCCATAGTCTGGCTAAACCTTGGTCCAGCTTCATCCTGAAAAAGAGCACTATAATCCTGCCAAGAGATAGAAGCAATAGCCAGAAATGATCCCAACAGCCAGGATATTTTTTTTAAAAACAATTTAATTGACACATACTACACAAACAGAAGTGCTGCTTTGGAAAAGATGTGCCTGTATGACATAGCCCAAAACTACTCCAACAAAAACAATGTCATGCCAGATGAGACAACTGGCAAATATTCAGTCTCAACTTGTGAAGGAAGCCTAGTGGAACTTATCAAACCCAGCTTAGTTAATCATATAAAGTTATCATTGAAATCTCCACAACATAGAGAACTTTATTGCATGGCCCTCCTGCAACTTTTTAAATATTGGAGAAAAGAAGAACAATTATTAGGCGACTATGACTCATTGGAAGCTGCATTCAAAACAAATGAAAACAGTATAGCAAATGTCAATTTTAATATTACAAAGAAATGTTGGACAAAGAACGCCAACAAGAGGAAGAAAATGAAGCTCAACTAGATAAAGACACTCCTGAGGGCAGTTAACCTTCCCTTACAGGAATCCAAGGACCACTTGGAGAAGCACTCATTCTAAATGAAGCAGAAATAGCTATCACTAAGGTATAAAATACCATGTATCAATATAAACAATCTTCAGAAAACTTGTCAGTGATAAAATCACAGCTAAATGATGAACAACTCACCATTTATCTAGGCATCACTGAAGAAATTGTACATGGTTTTAAACATGAAACTAAAACTCGTAGCTGTAAAAATGTTAAACCTCGGCTCCTGTATGTAATTGGTGAAGCTGGTTCTGGTAAAACATTCTTAATTAAAATAATCAGCAAATTCCTACAAAACTTAACAAACAACAACCTTTTGGCTATTGTAACAGCTCCCACAGGTTTAGCTGCCTGCAACATAGGAGGTGTAACTTTATACCGACTACTGCCCCTTCCAGTAGAATACGAGAACAAATTAGAATACTACAAATTATCAGCAGAATCTGCTACTGAAGTACGCAGAATTCTGAAAAAAATTAAACTGCACCTAATAGATGAAGTAACCATGGCTTCCAACCTCATGTTGGCTTTAATTCACCTCAGATTGCAAGACATCCTGAAAACTGAATATGAAGAACTGTTATTGTTTTCGGAGACCTCCTACAGTTAACACCAGTAAAAGGTCAGCCTATTTTCAAAACATTAGGTCACAAGCAATGCTGCAACGCACTCAGCAGCATTGGAAATGTAAATCTCTGGCAACATTTTCACTACAGAGAACTAACTCAATTACCTGTTAGGCCTTTGCACTGGTTCATAGATCAACAGTGGACGAAATGTTCAGCGTGTCTTTGCCTTTGTCGCCCCTGTAGGTGTTCATTGGCAGTTATAAAAGTAGGGGATAGCAATCCATCTGCAGAATTGAGATATGTGAGTTAGGATACATGGTGGGAGGTGGAAGACTGCCACGTTTAGAGTTTATAGTCTAAAATCAAAAACTCACCCCTCTTACCTTTCACAGTTACAAGATTCGACGCACAGATAGGTTCATTTGACGGACATTAATTTTTTATTACTTTTGTGGTATTTAAATAATCTACAAATGAAATATGGAAAAATGTGTTTTCTTTATAATTGAATGTTGTTGAGAATTATCCAATTGTAGGAGTTCTTGAAGTATGATAAATGACATGTATCTGAAGTGCGCTAGAAGTGTGCTGCTTTGCTGCTGAATATTATCTCTGTTGGACTGTTAATTCCTTGTGAACTGCTATTTTTGAAAATAACTGGGTGTGAACATAGACCACGCCCACTTACCCAGAAACACTTAAAAGTACCAGGCTGCGTGCATCTGCACGCACGCTTCTGACATGCGCTGGAAGTGTGCTGCTTTGCTGCTGCTTATTATCTCTGTTGAACTGTTAATTCCTTGTATTACGTAGAATTTTACTATCAAGTTTTATTTTGTTTTAGGTTGGCCTCCTAATAATATTTAATCACTTGTTTTTGTTTTATAACTGCTGTTTTAGAAAATAACACTGTATGAACATAGACCATGCCCACTTACCCAGAAACACTTAAAAGTGCCATGCCGCGCGCATCTGAGGTGCCCTGGAAGTGTGCTGCTCTGCTGCTTTGCTGCTTAGCTAAGCAGCTGGCAGCGGTAGTCCAAACTTCTTCTTCTGCTTCGTGGTTTAATATTAACATCTCATAACAACGGCTTCTTATAGGTGAGACCCCCTTTTTTGGTCAGGTAGTTACTACAATTCAGTTCAATTAACTTGCTGTCTTTCACTTATAATTAATATTGGCCCATGCCCGGGGGAATATACACTCTGAAAACGGCAATGCCGCCACTGAAAGAAATAATTAAACTAGCTATTCAATTTACCCGCACGTCAGTGAGGTCCACTCCCTCCACGGGCGCCATTCGTAAAATAATTACAGGCAACTCCTTGCCACAGAAGACTCACACTGTGGACATTTGCGATTTCTACCATTGTGAACTGAAGCCATCAGGGGCGTCCCCCTTGATGGAGCCTGCTGTGTCACCAGCTGACGCAATCGAATCTTCGAACTCTGCAGATGGGTCAGATGCTGCCTTAATTAATAAATCACATACTCAGAACTATCTTACTTAACACTTACCGTGTCTTGGGTATAAAGCAAGAATTGGACTACTGTGCAGGAATTATCAAATTTACAATAAACACACAGGAAGAACCACAAGGATTCCTAATGTACTCACTACAAGTACTGGAAACCAAAAACAGATTTCATATGCGTGGAAACATACATGCACTCTCTGCAACCATGTTTCACAACAGCACATTCCTAATGAACGATTTGTATATGTATCCATACCAAATTCTGAATCCATTCCATTTCACCAGCTTCTGCAGAATACGAATCATGGCATATTAAGCTTGTTTTGCAATTCACACAATCATTCCAGCGTACAATTAAACCCACATAGCCAATGTGTCATACTAATGCATCTAAAGTACGATGCAGATGGTACCAAAAATAACTGTAAACTCACTGGCTTTACACGGCCAAGTATCTCTTGGCAAGAAAACCTTCACAACAGTAGGCATAATATACCACACTGGTGCCACAACCACTTCAGGTCACTACACTGCATATGTCAACAAAGGAAGTGGTTGGTTTGAATGTAACGACTTACTCCAAAACATAGGTTACCAGCAAATCTAACAAATGCCTATTTAACATTTATTCAACCCAAATGTATGCACTAAACTGTAGAACAATAAACAGAATATGACAACAGGAATCTAACTACATCCATAATACAATAGTACTTTTAAAACTCAAATTAGTTGGAATACGCCAACAGGTATGTAACCACTTAAAAAATACCCTTCATTGAAATACACTTCAAGTACGCCATGACAGTTCTTCTTACTACAAAACGTCTTGTAATGTCTAATATAGTTAGAATACACCAATATGTATCTAACTACTTTAAACATTTCCTTAATTACAACACACCAAACAACCATACTATCACACTTACACTCACATAATTATAATAGTTTTTTTAATGCTCTATGCATTTTTTTCCCAATGACCCAATGATTATTTAATGTCAATAGAACAACAGTGTAACAGACTCTAATGTTTTACTAAACATAGTACATAGAATGGACTGTTTGTGAGGGTCAAAGAAAAGTAAATGTATATGTAAAATTGTATGCGATTAAAGCTTTTATACTATCCTGCTTAACAAATTATACTGTTTTTCTTCACATAAAAAGAACTAGAGATTCCAGTTTTATTATTGTATGCAACTAAGTAATCATAACACGTATAAACAAATACTTATTCCATCAGCACAATCCTCAATTGTACTACAATCAAAAATACATATGCACTTCAATGATATCATTCCACCATATTACAAATACTGCATACACCCAGTACAGTATCCCTCTGCAAATACCTCCCCTCTCGGGCTCTTCGCTCCTCTACCTCTAACTCCCTCTGGATCAGTTGTTTTTCAAAGAAAGGAGCTGGGGGTAGATCTCTGTCCTCCCTCTGAACAGCCTCCCTGCCACTCTAAAACTTGAGGAGGACCATATCCGGTTCCGGAAGCACCTCAAGACCTTCCTCTTTGCTTCTGCCTTCGACCCCCTCTCCCCTGCTGATCTGCTCTGTCTTGGCACTGTGCACCTGACCACCCTCTGTCCCCTGGGCCCAGGTACCTGCTCACCCTGCCACCCCCTGCACTGCCTCCTGGCCATTCCTTGCACTGGGGACTGTATCTGTACCCATACAGGCCCCCACACCCCCATTTTCTTCTTTTTCTAAACTTATCAGACTTACACAGTCTGCTGCCATAAACACAGCACTTGCCACTTACTGGCTGCACTACGATTGTTTATTGCCTCCATTATCCATTTATTTTTTTATTTATTATTATTTATCTGTTCTCCTCTGCCCGCACTTTCCACTCTTCCCCTTCCATGCACTTTTCCCCTTTCACTTTCCCATGCACTTACGCATTCTCAATGTCACTGGGCCTAGTAAGATTGCTGTTGTGTTCTCCCCTGTCCCCCTCTCTTGCCCTGTCGCGTTCTGAAACACTTGTGTACGAGCGTGATACAAATAAAATATCATATCATACCATACAGTACCTATAATTACTATACACATATTACTATTGTGTGTGTGGCCATTGCCCAGATTCTTGGAGGCATGGCCCCAAGAATCTGATCACTGGCCACAACCACCACAATATAATTAAACCATATAACAAGTATGTACAATAAACCTTCAAATAACAAATCTGCCCCTGAACCCCGTGCAATTGAAATTATGTCCACGGACACTAAAATTGACTGTGGACCCTGCGGCATCTGCAGACCCTTTTTTACCTATAGAAACAGCTGCATATCCTCTTTATTTCACTCCCCCACCCTTTCCATGCCCTCTTTCATCCATCAAATAACCCCAAATGTGTTTTCTATGTGTTCGTTCACAGCGCTGTCCGTGGACTGCCATGGTTTCTGTGGACTATCGTGGGAGCTGCATGCCCTTTTTTCACCTATGACCCCAAATGTGTTTTCCAGACTTTTCCCGCACTGCACTATCCGCGGACACCAATGGCTGTCCGTGAATCCACCATAGCAACCGTTTAAAAAAATATGATACCCCTCACGCGTTTGAGCATCCAATCAGCTGGCACGTATGATGTCTGCGGACATCACACCCAACAGCGCCTGCGGTAGTGGCCCTGTAGTTATGGTTAAATTGCTCAACCCATAGGAAGAGCCCTTTTTTGGCAGCTTAAACTTGGCCTGCCATGGATGAATCCTCACCAAACTTTGCAAAAATAATATATGGCCCCCTCGGAGTGATTCTGGGAGGTTTGGTGTGATTTTGTCAAGGGGGGGCAAAGTTATAGGGGGGTTCCAAAATGTGTGGAAATTCTCATAGACGCAATACAAAAGAAATGTGCTCATGCCTACAGACTTAACCGCTCAACGAATTTTCACCAAATTTGAACCAGGAGCGGCGACTTGGTCCCAAAAGCATGCTTTTGCAAATTTGGTATACATCCGTCCAGTCGTTTTTAAGAAAATTGTCAAAAGGTAGGTAAAACAAGTGTGTGATTTCTGTGTCTGGTCCATAGACTCACTTCCTGATTCAAGGTACGTGGAAGCCTCTGAGCCAATCAGAGAGCAGCATGACATTCATGGACATCGTACACGCCCGCCGATTGGTCATTTAAAATCATGAGGTGCGTCAAAACTTTTTAAATGGATGCCATGCTGGATTCACGAACAGTGCCCATAGTCCGCAGAAATCACAGTAGAAACATAGTAAAAAACACTACGTTGCACTTGTCAAACAAATTAAACTATCTCTGGGGAGTTGAGGGGTGCTGAGGCTGGGATGGGATATGGCCACAAAAAGCCAAAAACAGGTGTTTTTTCATCTGATCCACGAACATCTGAGATGTTCGGGAACCTACCTGCGATGTTGGTGAACATCTTAGATGTTCTGGGACATCCATGCATATTCCTGCATTACCGGGCCAGTGAAAAGCAGTTTTTGGATGGCTTATAACTTTGGTGCGACTCAATGAACCTGCATGACAATTTGCAATATAATTTTAGACCTGACCTTGAATGGTTATGCACAGTTTGGTGCTGTTTTGCCAAGAGGTGGCAAAATTAGAGTGGGGCCCCAAAGTATTTCAAAGGCTTATACATTTGGTGCCATTTGACTAATATGCAGAAAAGTTAGTAAAAATATTTTAGACCCGATTTCAATGGTTTTGCAAAGTTTGCTGGGATTTTGTCAAGAGGGGCCAAAAACAGAGGGGGGTCTTAACATTTTTAGATGGCTTATAACTTTGTTGCCATTTGACGAATCTGCACAAAGGTTTTCAGAAATATTATAGACGCAAGTCCAAATGTTTGTGCAAAGTCTGAATGGATTGCAACTTAACCATAACATCCCTTTAACAAAGTTTTTTCAGTGAATTTCATAGGTGTTTACTAGTGCCCCTTTAATCTGCTAAAAGTCCCTTATATTATACTCCCTCCTTCCTCAATATGGCAGGTGCAGAGTCCGCAGACAGCGCGGTAGTCTGTGGACATCGGGCAGCATTTACAAGGCAAAGTATCATAGGAGAGACCCAAAAAGAATGTACCCGTCAACCAACAAACAGATATACATAAAATCACAACTAATGTTTACAACATGCAAATATACCTTTTTGTACAAACACTTCCTTTTTTGTAGCACACATTACAATGAAATGCACCAATCACAAACCATAACTGTGCACTTCCTATAATCTCCTCACTAATGCTCTTGATACATATTGAGAAACACCAGGTGCTTATTGAACAACAAAATCTTACTAAACAATAAATGCATTGTATTTGTTTCTCTGTTATTATCTTTCATTATATAAACATGTGTTATAAGACTGAAGCACTTTTTTCTCACCGAAATGGCAAGCACACTTGAGTGGTTAGAAGAGAACTTCCCAAAAGAAGAAATGAGCGATGATAACATCTCCAATGGTATACAATACATATTTTAATGTACACAATGTATTTTGTACACACCTTGCTAAAATAAAAATTTCTATTTTTCTTACGGTACATAGTTTTCATGAAGACACCAGGCTGCAGTTTAATTGCACACAATCCCAAGAATCACAAACAGAAGTTGTATCCTCAACTGTAAATAATCAAATCATGAACGCGTCTAAACAATTGGATGAACTGAATAGTGATTTTAAGGAACTTTTACAGTATGTCAAAAATCATGTCATTAAAAATGTTCCCTATCACTGTCCTTCTTGCACCTGTCTGCCTTGTCCCCAGCAATTATCCCAACTAAATTCTGAACATTTTAATCAAAGATGCTTTGATAAAACTCACTCCCTTCCTCCACTCATAATTATTGTGCACAAATTTCTAATCCTCACATGTATGTTTCCCATTCCGATATCCCATTCCTTTCTTGAATAAATATATATTTTGTACTATAAAAGTTGTTCTTTGTTGTGTGATATTTCCTATTATTTTTAAAACTCCCATTATGAGTCTGCGGAAACTACGACTGTCTTGGGAGTCAGTTTTGATGTGATGCACTTTGAATTAGTCAGTGGCCACTGCGCCTGTTTCTTAGACATCCAGTGCATGCGATTCACGCCCGATGGGTATCTGCAGACAGCCATCACTATCGTGGATGTCATCATGTGTCCACACCCGTACAGCATGACCGAGGTGTCTGTGGATGGTGTCCGTGGCTGCGGGCAGTTTAAAAATGCTTTTCCAACCAATCTAGGGTGTTTCAAGCACAGACGTTACCCTTGCACAGCTCCCAGACCCATTCTACATTGATTTGGCAACTTTTTGACACTTTCTAAGGCCTATTCTTGACTCAGTAGTCCGCGGACAGTACAACTGTCCGCGGATGGTTCCTCAGAAGGGACCCACCCATTACTTTTCCTCATTCTCAATCTGGATATCCAGGAGAGAGCACCTGCTTCACTGCTGGGCAAGTCTCTTTTGCAGAACTTGTTCTTGGAGACGATGGCATCTCTTATGGCAATTGCCTCTTCCTAGCCACCCCCACCCTCAGCACCACCACCATCATCATCATCCCGACGGCCGGGAGAGGGGAACAGGCACAGCAATACAGATGAGGAGTATCAAGAGGAAGAAGAGGATGAGTGGTGAAGTCCCTGTCACCATTACTCAGAGCGAGTCCTGGTTGTGACAATTTTTCAGGACCGTTGAAAATGTCCCAAAGGCTTGTGCAAGCAAGGTTGGATGCACTGAGTGCAAAGTACTCAGTCGCAAAAAACCTGGCTTATGGTCCTACGGGACTACTTCCATGAGGCGTCACACCAAATTGACCCACCCGACTGCTCTGAGAAAGGCGATACCTTTCTCAGGTATGAGCAGGTTGACTTCCTCCACCCCATCATCTTCATCTGCTTATTTCACCACAAAGGATACTCCTTTCTCCTTTGGGGCAGAGGATCCCAGTGACGGCTTCACAGGCCATACAGAATGCTGTCGACCCTTACCTTTCGAGGGTCACAGTGCTATATATGTACTGTGAATCACCGACCTGTAGGGGGGAACAGTTTCAGGGTGCTTTCGAGGCTGCAGTCAAGGAGCATGAGAAACATTGCCACCTACCTGATTAAGGCCCGCCCAACATCTTCCTCTCTCGCCAGCCTCTTTGTCCCTCTGGTTGGTGCCCCTTCCCTTCCTTCCCTCTCCTACCTAGCCTGTCCTGAAAAATGCACACAAAAAATACGAAATACAAAAAACACAAACAAAAGGTTCCTTTAGGAGCCACCTTTCACAGTTCAGTTTGGTTTTAGCAGTTTATTTGGATCAAGAGTCCATAAACCAAAACTCACATACAAATATGCACAGTCCAGTATAAAAACACGATACAATGTACATAAATAATCTTGTGATACACACATTTAAAATACACAGTCCATACTAATGCCCTGCAGTGTCCAAAGACGTAGGACGAGCATCCATGTAACATGTAACGCTCACCTGGTATCCACGGGGACGTCACTCAGCCTGTTCTGACCTCTTACGACCTCGAACCCTTCCCTGGAGTCTACTCGACTGGAGACTGGGCCTTGTTTTCTTGGAAAATGTGCTCTCCGTCCTGCTTTCAGCGCAAGGGCACGTTGATTGATGCGGGCTCATTGCTGCCAAGTTACTTCACTGGCAAGAGTCCGACAGGTAAGCATAATGAGTCTTTTGAACAGTTCTCTAACTTCGTTCCTTTCCTTCCTTAGATAATGGCTGATGTCCGGGGATGGCGACGTGCTGCTGAGATGAGTAGCGCTGAAGGTGAGTGAGAGCGTGTTGCGCGACCCTTTTCTATTTGTATTGAACTGAGTTCTTTTTCTGTGTCTTTTAGGTGCCGCAATGTTTTCAGCGTGTATGCCAGTTATGAAGAAGAAATGCAGTGAGTAAACGCGGTATGCGGCGACCTCTAGATGTTTCCACGCTAAACTGGAGTGTCTTTTCCCTCTTGCAGACGGATGAGAAGTTCCGGAGACAGAGTTCCCCAAGAGCGGCTGGGATTCAAGTAAGCGTTTGAAGCTTGTACAGTCTTTAAAAATAAGCAAAGATTTGCTGAATGCTTACTAATGCCTTTTTTCTGTTCTTTTCCCTTTTCCTTAGGAAGCGGCGTGCCGGGATGGGAATGACACCGCCGAAGATGCCCGCAGAACAGAAGAAGCAATGAATGATGGGCAGAAGCGCCGCAAGGTAAGGCTGTTCCTAATGGTGTTCTTGTTCTTGCAGGAGCTGAGCGCAGAAGAAAGATGCAGGCCTACTGCAGACCGATCCGAACACGGTGAGTGTCACGCTGCAGGTGCAGAAAACACAAAGCATGTTTCTCAGCCTGGGCATGGCTTAAATAGTCTCTGGGTATCCCAGGTGTCTCTGGGCTGAACCACACCCAAAAGACTAGACTGCACATGCAGTTCTGGGAACCGAAATATGTGGGGACATCCATCTTGTCCCCATCAATGCACTACAAGTCCAATCCCCAATGTTATCCTATGGGAGTGAGTGAGTCTGATGCCACAAGCGTCAAGTCTGACTCCAAGTGGGTCTTTGGAGGGATGGAGAGGCCCTTGAGGGCCATGTAGGTGATCGTGGCCTGGCTCCAGCCTGACATCTTGGAGGGCTGGAGACATGAGGGGCAGGAATCATGACAGCACTCCCCCCCAAGGCCCCTCTCAAGATGGCTCTTCTGTCTGGTTCTGGTTTGTTTGGATGGTTTTGATGATATCGTCTAAGCAAGCGAGGTGCATGGATGTACTCACAAGGCTCCCATGTCCTGTCTTGTGGACCATACCCCTTCCAGTCTACTAAGAATTATAATTGGATCTGACGTACTTTGAATCCAGGATGTCCTTGACTTCGAATTCTGGCTCCCCGGCGACTACTACTGGCTGCGGTGGCGTCGCTACCCGGGTCCCAGGTTGAACAGGTTTAAGGAGAGACAGGTGGAACACAGGATGAATCTGCATGTTTGACGGCAAAGCTAGTCTGACCGCCACAGGATTTATCACGGAGGTGACGGTGAATGGACCCAGGTATCTTGGACGGAAAGTTCAGGTTCCTTTAATGGACACGTGTTTAGACGCCAGCCAGACTTTGTCTCCCACTTGGTAGCTGGGGGCCTTTGCTCGGTGTTGATCAGCAAACTTCTTTTGGCGATTCTTAGCTTGAAGTAGGTGTTCAGCTGCCCTTTTAAAGGTTTGAGAAATGGTCGTGTGCAAGGTTTGACTGCTGGCATTTCCAGGGTTGTAGGAACGTCCAACTCGCATAAAAGGGTGTCTCCCCAGTGCTGGTGTGTAGGGAATTATTATAAGCATATTCAGCTATCCATAATAGGTCGAACCAGCTTCCTTCAGCTTGGTGTAACATGCAACGCAGATACTGCTCGAGCATCTGATATGTCCTCTCAGTTTGACCATCCGTTTGGGGATGGTGACTGGTGGATAGCCGGATGCCGATCTGGGCCATAGAGCAGCATTTTCTCCAGAAGTTAGATACGAATTGAGTACCTCGGTCTGAGACTAAAACTGAAGGAAACCCATGGAGCCGTACGATGCCTTCAAGAAATACCTTTGCCAGAGTGGAAGCATTTGGGAGCCCCTTAAGAGGAATGAAACGTGCCATTTTTGAAAATAGGTCCACGACCACAAGGATAGTGTTAAACCCTTGACTGGGTGGTAAGTCAGTAATAAAATAGAGGGACAACGTGTGCCAGGGTGCTGGTGGGATTTCCAATGGTTGTAATAGCCCAGTTGGTTTCTGCTTGGATGACTTGTTTTGAGCACACACTCCACAAGATAGGATGAATTGGATAATGTCTTTACGCCACGTGGTCCACCAATAATTTTGTTTTACCTTGGCTAGGGTTTTAGCGATTCCGGGGTGCCCCTTGATCAAGGAATCATGATAACCGGACATGACTTGTTCTCGTAGTTCTTGGTTTGGTAAGAATAAACAATTCCTGAAGTAGGGCAACTGATCTTTTATCATGTAATGTTCTCCTTGTGCACTCCACGCTTGTAATTGCTCCGGACTCATCAGGTTTTGGATTTCTTCATGCAATTCTTTCTGAGTTATGGTTGCTGTGATTCCTAGGAGCTTGTCACTCGGGATGATTGCTATTGGGTCAGTTGTCTGATATCCTTGCTCTTCCACCCCCATATGGGAAAGGGCATCGGCCTTCCCGTTTTTCACCTCTGGTCGAAATGTAATCACGTAGTCATATTCAGCAAAAAAAAGAGCCCAACGTAGTTGTCGTGAGGATTGGGCCTTTGCCGTCTTTAGGTACTGGAGGTTCCGGTAGTCAGTTATTACGGTGATTGTGTGTCTGGCGCCCAAGAGGTAGTGCCGCCATGCCTTAAGGGCTGACTTAATGGCCAGGAGTTATTTGTCTGTGATAGCGTAATTGAGTTCAGGGGGTGTGAATTTACGCGACCAGAAGGTAACAGGGTGTAACTGTCCCATTTCGGGGTCCTTTAGTGAGAGGACGGCTCCCATAGCCATGCTTGTGGCGTCCATTTCCACCAGGTATGGGAGATCAGGGCGAGGGTGGCGTTAGATTGGGGCAGATATGAATCTTGCTTTGAGTTCCTGGAAAGCTTCCTCGGCTTCTGTTGTCCACTGGAACTTTTTGTTGCTTTTCCTTAGCAATGACGTGATGGGATGCGTGATAGAAGTTTGCAAAACCCAGCATACTTTGAACCCCCTTGAATGAATTTGGGGATGGCCAGTTCAGGATAGCATCTACCTTGTGTACATCCATTCGGATTCTATTCGGGCTGAGAATAAAGCCCAGGAATTCCACCTCGGAGACGTGGAATGAGCACTTTTCGAGCTTGGCGTAGAGCTGGTGTTGACGTAGTTTCTCCAATACAGATCGGACATGTTTAACGTGGTCCTGCTTTGATGCGGAATATACTAGAATATCGTCGATGTACACTAGAGCACAGACATCAATCAATTCCCGTAGGACATCGTTCATGAAGTATTGAAATGCTGCAGGCACGTTGCAAAGGCCAAAGGGCATTACTTGATATTCGTACAAGCCGTATTTGGTGCGAAAAGCGGTTTTCCATTTGTCCCCCTGTTTTACACGAACAAGGTGATATTTCCCCCTCAGGTCTAGTTTTGTGTAGATTTGAGCATCTTTGACTTGATCAAGCAATTCAGGGATCATTGGCAGGGGGTAGCGTTTTTTTACGGTAATCTGGTTCAGTGCACGATAGTCGATGCACGTTCTCAAGTCCCCCTCCTTTTTCGGTACTAAGAATAGAGGACTGGCTACTGGAGACTTCGAGGGACGGATGAACCCGTTGCCCAGGTATTGGTCAAGATAGGCCTTCAGGTGCTGGTTTTCTGGTTTCGTGAGTGCGTAAATTCGCCCACAAGGGATTTGTGCGCCGGGTATCAGGTCGATTTGGCAATCGTATGGTCTATGTGGTGGCAGGGTATTAGCCTGTTCTTTCTGAAAGACATCTTGAAAGTCCTGGTATTCACTTGGTAGGGTGCTGAATGCCCCAGTCGCAAGCGTGGAGGTTCTGGTGTCTATTGGTTGTTTCTCTTGGCGATAACATGTGAGGGCGGAAGTCTCGGGAAAGGCCAATTCTTTTGCTCGCCAATCGATTCGATGATTGTGAGCTACCAACCATGGCATTCCCAAAATCAATCGGAACTGTGGTGCCTTAATGAGGTCGAAAATGATAGATTCTTGGTGTCCATCCTGGCACAGAAGGGTTAAAGCTGCAGTGCATTGGGATACTGGACCAGAAGCTATTTCTGTGCCGTCGACAGTGGTAACAGTGTCGGTGGTTGATTTAGGGCGTAACGGAAGCCCCATCTTTGCTGCAAGATCCTGGTCGATGTAATTCCCAACGGCTCCACTGTCAATGTACGCTCTTACTGCGTGCATCCGAGATGGTTGTTGGTGATTGATCAAGACCACAGATAGTGAAAAATGGGACGTCTGTAATTCACTTTCTTCGCTCGACAAGTGGACCCCTACACTTGCCGGGCTGGGGAGTTTTCCGATTCCTTGATGGTATCTTCCTTGTCCGTGGCTCCTACCGTCCTCCTCGGTGGCTTCACAGGGCACTCTTTAAGGAAATGACCTGACCTTCCACAGTACAGAAATAACTGCTGCTGTCTCCTTTTATCCTTTTACGCTTTAGTCAAGTGGGATCTGACCCCCCCAATTTGCATTGGTTCTCCTGAACCTTCCGTTATGCGGGCAATATTGTCCTTTGAACGCACATACATAGAGCAAGGGTCCAGTCTGGTTCAATCTGCTCTTCGGTCCTGCAACCTATGATCCAGTTGAACAACAAGGTCAATGAATTCTGAGCAGTCTTTCGGGGGTTCACTACTTGTGCGAGAACATCCTTGAGCTCCCCCCGCAACGCCCGATGAAATAACGTGCTTCTCTTCTCCACTGGCCATTCTGCTTCAACTACGAGTCTATTGAATGTGGCTATGTATGTTAATAGGTCTTGACTCCCTTTGGAGTAGGGACAGAAGTTCGTTGTCTAATGCTGCCGTGAGTACGACGGGCGAACAGCTTTTCCATCTCCTGCTGAAAGCCCCTGAAGTCATGCAGCAAAGGATCGTCTTGGGCCACAAAGGGTACAGACCAGTCCGCGGCACTACCACTCAGGTAGGATAGCACAAAAGCGACCCGTGATTGGTCATTCGGAAAGGCCCCTCATCTACAAAGGAAGTGCAGGCGGCACTGGTTCATGAATGTTGCAAACCTCTTGGGATCCCCTGTAAATCTTTCGGGTGGGGCCAAGGGAACTGCCCCAGGAAGGGTTATCTGAATGGGATTGGCTGATGGTGCTGCTTGTGACTGGAGAAGTTGCCGGCTTAAATCATCAGTGCGTTCTTTGGCCACTATCAGCTCTCTCCTCAGGGTGTTGGTCTCCTGCCTGGCTGCATGTACTTCGGAACATAGCTGCCTCAACATGTGGGCTAACTGGTCGGTTTCTGACGTTTCCATGACGCCCAGGTGGATTTTAATGTGAGGCTTTGTGTTCTGTAACGCTTACCTGGTATCCACGGGGACGTCACTCGGCCTGTTCTGACCTCTCATGACCTCAAACCTTTCCCTGGAGTCTACTCGACTGGAGACTGGGCCTTGTTTTCTTGGAAAGTGTGCTCTCTGTCCTGCTTTCAGCGCAGGGGCACGTTGATTGATGTGGGCTCGTTGCTGCCTAGGTACTTCACTGGCAAGAGTCCGACAGGTAAATATAATGAGTCTTTTGAACAGTTCTCTAACTTCGTTCCTTTCCTTCCTTAGATGATGGCCGGCGTCCGGGGATGGCGACGTGCTGGTGAGATGAGTAGCGCTGAAATTGAGTGAGAGCGCGATGCGCGATGCGACTCTTTGGTATTTGTATTGAACTGAGTTCTTTTTCTGTGTATTTTAGGTGCTGCAATGTTTTCAGCGTGGATGCCTGTTATGAAGAAGAAATGCGGTGAGTAAGCGTGGTATGCGGCGCCTCTAGATGTTTCCACGCTAACCTGGAGTGTCTTTTCCCTCTTGCAGATGGATGAGAAGTTCCGGAGACAGAGTTCCCCCAGAGCGGCTGGGATTCAGGTAAGCGTTTGAAGCTCGTACAGTCTTTAAAAATAAGCAAATATTTGCTGAATGCTTACTAATGCCTTTTTTCTGTTGTTTTCCCTTTTCCTTAGGAAGCGGCGTGCCGGGATGGGAATAACACCGCCGAAGATACCCGCAGAACAGAAGAAGCGATGAATGATGGGCAGAAGCGCCGCAAGGTAAGGCTGTTCCTAACGGTGTTCTTGTTCTTGAAGGAGCTGAGCGCAGAAGAAAGATGCAGGCCTACTGGAGACCGATCCGAACACGGTGAGTGTCACGCTGCAGGTGCAGAAAACACAAAGCATGTTTCTCAGCCTGGGCATGGCTTAAATAGTCTCTGGGTATCCCAGGTGTCTCTGGGCTGAACCACACCTAAAAGACTAGACTGCATATACAGTTCTGGGAACCGAAATATGTGGGGGCATCCATCTTGTCCCCAACAATGCACTACAAGTCCAATCCCCAAAGTTATGCTATGGGAGTGAGTGAGTCGGGTGCCACAAGCGCCAGTTCTGACTCCAAGTGGGTCTTTGGAGGGATGGAGAGGCCCTTGAGGGCCATGTAGGTGATCGTGGCCTGGCTCCAGCCTGACATCTTGGAGGGCTGGGGACATGAGGGGCAGGAATCATGACAGACATCTGACATCTGGATTGGAGGGAAAACATTAGCTTAGAGAGGTGGACATTTCTGTTAAAGTGTTCACAATGCTCTTCCTTCCTCAGATATTCTGAATTGCCCCAGGCAAGAGTTCATGGTTCTGCACGCAGCAAGAACAAAAGTGCCGGCAGGCACTGAGTGAAATTTGCTTCCCTCAGGAGTGAGGTAATAATTTGTTACCTGATGTCATAATAGCGAGAGCAAAACAAGACAAAATGTAGAGGGTCTTCCTTCACTCCCCCACAACCCGGACAGGCCATAATCTGCTCCTGCCCCGGCTATTTCTGCATAATATTCCTCAGCAAAAGCATTAAAAAATAGAAGTGAGAGCATAGTCTGCGGACAGCTTGGTAGTCTGCAGACTTCTAAATATTTCCTGGGGTGGGACAGTTGAAATAATTTTTTTATTGTTTCACGTTCAAAAAGGGTGGCTCTAAAAGAAGAACTTGAAAAAAATGTGATTACCCACATCAGTTAGATGGACTCCATCTCGCCAATAAATGTTGGCACTATCAAATTTAATATTCTCATTATGAAACAATGTCATGCCAACATCTCAAACAAAAGCACACACAGCTTTCTTGTCGTTGGGCTTCGCTTCTTCCATTTGCAGACCAAATCAACTGGAACGCATCAACATCTGTCTCTGGACAATGAGTGAAAAAAATATTTTCAAATTAGGGAACATTTCCTTCAACTTTCCCAATGTCTCCTTCATTGCAAACTGCAATGAAATTCCAGTCACTTTCCCCAAACTGTTCCCGCCACAATGAGCAATAATAATGTCCGGATGTTTCAATTCAAAATGGGAGCAAGTCCACCCACTTCATGCCTCGCACTCCATACCAGAACACTTCCAATTCAGGGAATACAAGACTTTTGGCTATTCCGCAATGCTCAGCATACACCTTCAACCAATTAACCTAAAAGTACCCCGAAAACCAAACACTATGTGCCTTCTGAAAGACATTGCCATGGCCATTTTCAATTTTCTTACAACTCCTACTAACAAAACTCCAGCTACCCTCTCTTCCTGTACACCACACCCAGGAAACTGGATTGGCTGATCCCCCAATGTCCGCGGACAGCTCAACCGTCCACGGTCGCGCAGTCCCCCTTCCATTCCAGGCAACCTTAAAAGACCCGGATGTGAAACGAGCTGTCTGCAGACTGCCGCAGTGTCCACGGACACCGTGGCCACTGAAAGGGGCGGATGGGTAAATTAAACTCAATTTAAGCTATTTAATATTTTGTGGTGGCTCTAAAAAGAACCTTTTTTCAGGGTTTCGTTAACAAACACCTTTTTTTTCCTTTTTGTTGATTTCATGTACAGTGGTACAGTGGACATTCCAGCAGCATGTACAAAAGCAGATACAGCTTTATTGACAGGCTGCCTTGATTCTTCAATTTGTGGACGGAAAACATGTGTTGGACATCTCCATGTTTGCCTCTGATTTATTTCAGAAAGAATTATCTTGGCAACAGTAAACAGTTCCATTAGGCTTTTAAAGAAATCCTTCATGGTAACCTGCAAAGACACTGGAGTCATAAACCCCAAGCTGTCCCCACCACAATGCACAATCACAATGTCTGGACATTTAAAGTGAGCCATACTCTCACAGAATGAAAACAAGCTTGCCCAGTTTGAGCCACAAACTGCATGCCACAAAACTTCCACTTATGCCAATCCAATATTTCTAAGGATGCCATGATTTTCAGCATACACCTTGAATTACTGAATTAAAGAGTCCCTCAGAATCCACGTAGTCTGCTTTCTCAAACACGTAGCAATAGCCATTGTCAGTGCTCTCACAACTCCTGCAACTAAAACTCCTGCTACCCTCTCTTCCTGCACACCACACCCAGCAAACCTGATTGGCTAATCGCCACAGTCCCCTTTCCATGCCAGGCATCCACAAAAGGCCCGGATGCAGCACGTGCAGTCTGTAGACTACCGTGGTGTCTGCGGAGTGTCCGCGGACCCCGTAGCACATGGGCAGCCCTTCTACCCTTTCCACTTTCATGTTCTCAACACTCCCTCATTGGCTGCTTTCAAAGAGTCACACATCCATCCACCAATCACATCCAAAACCATTACACCTAACCCTGTCATCTCACATCAAAACTTCAGATTTACACTTGAACTCTCAGAGTACATATCTCCTGTTAATGCAAGGCATCTGCATCAAAAGCGACTGTGCAACTGTTCAGGATTTCTATTTCCAGATTCAACAAGATCTGCATCGAACAAAACATAGTACAGGTATGCTTATATTTTAAAAGAAATGTCTTCAACTCTTTCATAAATATATATATATATATATATATAAAGGGTTCCTGCTACTTACCCTGTAATAGGGTTCTCAATAAGCATGTTCTCTTTTTTAACCACTCTAGCAAATGCCATGCATTGCAGCATTCATCACCTGCTCACATGAAAAGGCAAACAATTACAATGCTCTGCACTTCAAAATGTTTCTATTTACAATCACTGTGATGAAAGTAGAAAATGCATATGTGCATTTATAGCAGCACTATGTCACTGTTTCATAAAATAAAGGACAAGCATATAAAATAGATCTTTAGACCATTTTTAAGTGGCACTCAGTATCTGCCAGTTTAATATGTTGGCAGCACATGCATACATCCCAACATATGATATATGACATGTATAACATGCCTATACACAAGTGTTTCAAGGCGCGACGAGGTAAGGGAGGGGAAACAGAGGGAAGACAGAGACAACAATCTTACTAGGCCAGGTGACATTGAGATTGCGCAAGTGCAGCGGAGGGGGGAAAGGGAAAGTGCGAGGGGGAAGGTGGAGGGGGCAGTGCAGTAAACAGGATCAACAGTAATAAATACATAGAATAAATAAACAATAGGTAGAAAGTGCAGCCAGCTTGTGGCAAGTGCAGGGCTAAGTGCAGAAATCAAGTGTCAAGAGCTGGTGGGGGATGTAGGGATACAGAAACAGCCCCCAAGTGCAGGGCTTGCCTGGGAGGCAGTGCAGGGGTGCAGCTGGCGGGGAAGGGGACCTGGGCCCGAGAACAGAGGGTAGCCAGGTGACCAGTACAGTTTCAGTCAGGAGTTCTGGAGGTGCTTCCAGAACCGGAGATGGTTCTCCTCAAGTTTCAGGGAGGCAGGGAGGCTGTTCCAGAGGGAGGCCCCAGCCGAAGAAAGAGATCTACCACCAACTCGTTGCTTGGAAAAGTGACTGACCCTGAGGGAGTTGGAGGCGGATGAGCAAAGAACTCAAGAGGAAAGATATTTAGGAAGAGAGAGTTGAAGATATTGGAGCCCCAGTCCCCAGAAGGCCTTGTGGACAATGCAGAGAGTTTTGAACTTAATCATCACTCATTCCAATCTATAGGTGCGTATTAAGTCTTCATTTTTTCCTTTGCATTCTGTCACTTCCAATTAACTTCGCCCATTATAAAACGGAAACTAGAAGTACCAGAATGCAAAGAAAAAATCCTGACTTTACTTCAAGATTCAAAACTGTGAAAGTTCAAAAATGCATATCTGCATTTACAGCAGCGCTATGTCACTTTTTCATAAAAGAAAGTAAAAAGAGATAAAATAGATTTGCACACCATTTGTAATTGACACTCCGTGTGTGCAGTTTAATATATTGACAGTACATGTATACTTCCTAACATAACCCATTCCAATCTTCAGCTGCTTATACAGTCGTACTTTTTTCTCTGCATTCTGTGACTTTCACTCCAACTTTCACAATGGGAAAAGTGGAACTACAAGTCCCAGAACACAAACTAACAATCTAGGACTACATCAACACCTACAGATTAGAATGCATAATTTTGGCAGGTATACATATACTCCTAACATATTAAACTTCCACACACCAACTGCCATTTAAAAGTGTACTACAAATCTTTTCCAACAACTTTTCTTCTCTTTTACAAAACGTTGCAGAGCTTCTACAAATACACATACTCATTTCTTAACTTTCATGAAAATGCTCCTAAAAGCAACCATTTTTAACTGTCCACCAATTTTATTAACTGTTTTTCTCCAACACTCCTCCTTCCTTCATAAATATGAACCTTGCTTACTAAAAGAACTTTGCCATTACCATATATACCACTAATATTCATTTACAATTACAGGACAGAAGCACATTACCGAAGGCAACAACTGAAAAACCAATAACCTTTGCATCTAACAAGGTAAGTTCATTAATTTACCATGTATATGTATGTAATTACAGCAGCACAGTTCCACTATATATTAGCCCAGAGTACTCTTTTCAAACCAACACTTCACTCTAGCCCATTATATTCCATAATTCACACTCTTACTATTCCCACCTACACACCACCATTGCAACACCCACTCTGTTGCTCAACACAGCACAAACACCCTAGAGATTCCATCACACCACCACTCCTTTACTCAATAACCCAACACAATCACACCTCTGCAGACTCTTACTCTCACAACCTTCCCAACCAGACCTAACATACCACCTCACAATCAAACAGCAGTCTATTAATCTCTAAAAACACGCCCACAAGCCCATGCACCATACATGCATAGACATTACACAACTTTCCAATGCAAATGTTCTCTTTTGCCAAGAGACGCAGCAAAATGCCTACTAAAAAGCAACTCTGTAGAAAAGAAAGAAAAAATAGAGCATATAAGAATAAAATGACAGAATATAGTCATTCACCTCTAAAACAATGTATAGAAAACATGAAAACAAAAGAGCTAGAAACCTCACTCAACAAAGCTAAAACCAGCCATTACTAAAAAAAGGTGAACCGTTCGGCCATTTTAAATGAGGTAGCGCGTCGTTGGATGTCTGGGGATGAAGACTAATTCTTACACCAATAATAAGACTGACTCAGGAAGTTGGCAAAAGTAATCTGTTTTATTCTCAATTGTCTAAAACAGGGAGTACAAAGGACATCAACGGACGTCTCACAGCATAATGTCAACTCATCATACGTGATGTCATACTACGTGGAAAACTTATTTAGGATTGTGGTTGGTCTACGGGGAACATCTAAGTATACTTTCTGTAGGGGATTGGATTGTGATTGGGGCTCTATAGTCGGGTGGACAATTTATGCCCACCACTTGTGCAAGTCATCCTCAATATTTGTTAGATGCACGACACACCATTGGCTCTCAAACTATAGGGCTCTTCAATACATGGCCCTCTATAATTGGTTGGCACACTTGTACCCTTCTGGAATATTCGACTCGCTAGCAGCACGCAAGCTAGTACCACAGGTGCTGGTGGGTGGGCTTGTCCATGCCTCCCCACCCAATTAGCCTATCATCCATCATCACTCATGCCTTCTGCCATTTGAATTGTTTTTTAACTTGGCCTTGCAAAGTATCACTGCTCCTGAGAATAGAAGGGAGTGCCAGCACGTTCTTATCTTCAAGTCACGGTGCTACTTGCCCATGTTCTATTTCCATCTACCTCATGGGACAGGAGACTGTGTTTTAACTCCTTGTTCGCATTTAATGATATTAAATTAATAAAACTTGGCACTCATAGTGTCTTTCCGTCACACTTTAGAAAGAGCTTGCCTCACTTCTCTTGTTCTTTGTATCTCCTTGAATAGATAACCAGTTCTTGGCTGCCCCAACCCTTGACACTGGGCCAGACAGCCTTCTCAATCCTTGCTCGATTTTCAGCTGTTTTCTCTGATGCGCCACATTTTCAGCCCTTCTCTTTCAGGGGTCCTGACTTACTAAAGTTGCGACATTGACTATCCAGATTCTATGCATGTATATATATTGGCGGCACCGCCTGCAGTCTATTCACTACATATAGCCAGCCTTCATGATTACTTAGTCTACTTGCGTGGCAGCATCTGGACAGTTATAAAATGGCTCATATTTTCTTCAGTGTTCTTCGTACGTGTAATCTCCATTCTGCACATGAAAGG
The DNA here is from genome assembly GCF_040938575.1 of Ambystoma mexicanum. Classification (NCBI taxonomy): domain Eukaryota; kingdom Metazoa; phylum Chordata; class Amphibia; order Caudata; family Ambystomatidae; genus Ambystoma; species Ambystoma mexicanum. Next base: position 1,001,061,047 of record NC_090929.1, on the reverse strand, counting down.
TTACTCAATTCTTTATTTCGTCATCAGATTCCATAAGGTCATTACATTCTCTTCTTTGACCATTCTTCTTAGTGTGTCGTCTTCATCTCATGTGACGCCACCCATTTTCTCTTTCATGCATTCTTTACACATCCTCAGGGATCTCTCTTAAGAGACTGTCATCTCTCTGCGGGTTTATCTTATAGGGCTTTCTCAATAGATACCTTGGTTCGAAGATCTTTTGCAGTATGGGTATCATTACCGGCGTTGTGCATGTTGCAATTTCCGGATTTCAACATATAGGCAGAATAGGGGCAGGACTTCTGGTAGAAGCATTTGGCTCCTCCTCTACAAATGCCCATCTTGCAAAAACTAAAAGTAAAAAAATATGTAGAAAGAAAAGCAGACCTACTAACGAACCTAACCCTCTATCTACCAGTGTTAACATAGTCACTGTAAAGACATCCAAAGAATGTACGTTATAGAATAATGTTCCACCGTAGATGTCTTCATAATCTTATAGAAACAGCTGAAAAGTCACAATCTACCCTTAAAATCTAGCACAGGAGACTAATCCTGCAAGCTCTTTTCTATAATTTTCTACTAAAGGGAACATTGTTTGTATTGATTTTAAACAGAATGAAACCACTAACTAAATTAATCAATAAATTACAGAAAACGACTTCTAAACTAGTGCAGTGTCAATATACAAAGCTTTTCAAACTTCTGTAATGGTGAATGGATTCACACAAGCAGCACAGAACCATATTTCAATGAAGAAGCTTATAAACAAGAACAACACAAACAATTGCCATAGACAATAATGGTTGCGGGTATGAAATGGCGGAACACACCATTATCGCCAAAGAAACCCTTATAGAAAAAGGCCCCAACAAACTTTGAACCAAATGCTCCTTTCACCCAAACAAACCGTCCAGTGTACAGATGGACATGCAGCTCCATGTGTACTGTACGCCAACAATCCTTTAAATCTTTACGACAATTCCTCAATTACTATGTGAAAATAAAAGACAAATGTAAAATGAAAACTTTACAAACCATAGACTCCAGTCCAGTGCACAGCCACACTGGTCTGCAAGGACATTCATTAGCTTCGATTTTAGGAACTGCTTGCAAAAGCACTTTCCACCACATCAAAATGTTAGCGACACACGATTGTACCATACTGAATCTTGTACATCGACTATACTATTTAAAACATCCTGCTCTAGAACTGTAAAATTTAAATAACATTCTCCTACATGGAACAACAAAAGAACTGCTTCAAGAAATAAAGCACATTCAACATAAATACTTTGGAACTGAAGAAAACATTACCAAAAACCTCATGAACACTGACGTCCTAATTAAGACATACAAAAAAGAAATAGCTAAGTTTCAAAACACATCTGCTAAAATACCAGAATATGTGTCTGTTGTTGCAGAATGTTTTATAAAAAGAGCACAAAAATAGTAGATTTAGCCTACAAAATAGAAAACAATGAAGAATCCCAATGGTTCCAATTAGCTTTATGTCTAATAGCAGAAACTAAATACAAAATAACTGACCGCTCAACAGTTTGCACGTACTGCAACACAAAGCTTGACAATAACCAAATGCCATCACGTGCTATCACTAATAACTTGCAAATATTGCCTCTTCCGAAAGCTCTTCAACAGCTTAACTTGTACAAGAACATTAAAATACAAACAGTGCACCCATTTCAAGCTATAATGTGTCACACCGCGCGCTCGCTCGCGTGCGCCACTTACCTGCTACGGGGATCCGGGTCCTCGGCCTCGGCAGTCTCCTCCTTCATGGAGACTCTATCCGCGGTGGCGTCTTTCCCCACGCCGTTCCGCGGTCCGTGGGCGCAGCCATCCTGCGTGTTCTGCGCATGCGCGGATCGTCAGTATTCGACGTTCGCGCACGCGCAGTAACACGAACTTGCGTCCCAGGCCTCGCTTTGGCCCCGGACTTTAAAAGGGCTTCGCATACACGGAGACAATGCGTCTCAACACGGTTGTTGCCGTGTATGCGCTGCTGGAGCTTGTTTACCTGTGCTACAGTCTCTCCAGTTACCCTTGCTTAGTCTTGCCCTGCCTTGTCCTGCCTTCCAACTTTCCTCTCTCCCTGTTCCCTGGTTCTTTCAGTTCCTGTTTTCCCAGCCCTGTCTTGACCTTACCTACTTTCTGGTTTTGGGGTTGGAGGGGTCTTGTCTAGGTTGCCTGTCTAGCCTTCTCCCTTCCTTGACTCCTGTCCCGTGGGATTTCCCTGGTCAGTCCTCCCTGTCCTTGCTGCCTGACCTTTTCCCTTCCCCTGACTTGTGCCCTGCCGGTACCCGTGCCTTACTGCCTTCCTGGAAGTCCCGAAGAACAGCCCATCCATCTACTGGTGTTACAAGGACTCACCCGCCTTCTCTGCCAGTGGAAACACTGTCCCGACGTCACGTTAATGCAGAGAAGTGCCACCCGTGGTGTTGGGAGTTGGTTCAGTGCTATCCTGTCATTTATTGTCAGGAGGGTGTTGGGAAGAAAAGGTAACCAGCGATCCCGTGAAACCTCGTTTAACAGATTGAGACGCCTTTCCTCCAGCCTCGACATGGATGACATGCAGGAACTACGTGAAGAAATGCGTGCCATGCGCCTCGAGATGACTACACTTCGCCAGGAGAACGACACCCTTCGACAAGCGATGGGCCGGGGTATGGCGGACTATCACCACCAGTTCCACTGCCTGAGAACACCATGGCTTACACGACTCCCATGAAGTTTGATGGAGACCCGCGTCGAGTGGCAGAGTTCTGTACCCACTGTAGGATCCATTTTCAGTCTAGGTCCAGTCATTTCGGTCAAGACAAGGCCAAGATCGGGTACATTCTAGGAAACCTGACCGGTAGCGCGCTTGCTTGGGCCGCACCTCTGGTCTCTACTAACAGTCCCCTGCTGGGTGATTTCACCGCTTTTGAGAAAGCCTTTTTGGATGTCTTTCAACCACCTAACTTGGCAGCCATGGCCCAGAACCAACTAATGGAGATCAAACAGGGATCAGGTGATATCATCCAGTATATCAGTCGGTTTCGACAACTGGCAACCGATTCCCAATGGCCCGAAATCACTCAGAAGACATTATTTCGTCGGGGTCTGCGAGAAGAATACAAGGACGAATTGTTGCACATTCCGGAGCCGGAAACATTGTCCGCATTGGTGGAACAAGTCTTACACATCGACCACAGGTTAGCGGAACGACGGAGTGAACGTCGCAGAATTGACAAGTATCACCCAGTCCTTCCAGTACAATCATCCGGACCAGCTACCTCAACCGACGTGGGCCGAGAACCCATGCAGTTGGGTGCCATCCGAGGTCCGTTGTCCGAGGCCGAAAAGAAAAGAAGACGGCAGCAAAACCTGTGTTTGTACTGCGGTGGTTCTGGCCATTTTCTAGGCACCTGCCCGCTACGTCCTCTGAGGAAGCAGGAAAACTGACAGGCCCGTTGTTTGGTGTGAAGGCAGCGATGGGCCGCCTCCTTGAATCAGACCTTCATCCTATGAACCCGGTACCCTTGTTGGTCTTGGAAGTAGGTATGGCTTGGCTAGGGAAGTGTATGAAGACCCGGGCCCTTCTGGATTGTGGTGCGTCAGGCAACTACATCGATGCCTCGTTCGCGATTTCCAATGGGATCCGTCTACACTACAAAGAACGGCCTACAGTGGTCGAAGTGATCGACGTCTCTCCATTGTCTTCGGGTCCGGTGTGCCAACGGTCCGATCCCTTGTGGCTCTCTGTGGAAGGGCATCTTGAACAAATCTCGTTGGACGTCATCAAGTCTCCCTCTTTTCCGGTGGTGCTGGGCTTGCCTTGGCTGCTTTATCACAATCCTCAGGTCAACTGGACTGCTCGATCCCTGGTATTCACTTCGGCACATTGTCCTCAGGACTGTGGTCTTCACGATTCCTTCCCAGCGATGTTGGAGTCTCTTAATCCTATCAATGTATCTGACCATCTATGTGCCACTCAGTCGGTACCTCAGGAGTATGCCGGATACCTCAAGGTGTTCTCCAAGCCAGAGGACATTCCTTTACCGCCTCACCGACACTTTGACTGCTCCATCGATATCCTGCCTGATGCTGTCATCCCCCACGGCAAGATCTATTCATTAACCCAACTCGAAAAGGGAGTCCTACAGGATTACATCAAGGATTGCCTCAACAAGGGCTACATCGTGCCGTCCAAGTCTCCCGCAGGATTCCCGCTTTTCTTTGTCAAGAAGAAAGAGGGTACTTTGCGCCCTTGTATCGACTATCGCCAATTAAACGAGATCACGAGGAAAGACAGATACCCACTGCCACTCATCCGGGACATCATCGAATCCCTGAAATCCGCGCAGGTCTTCCCCAAGTTGGATCTTAGAGCGGCCTATCACCTGGTGCGGATTAAGAAGGGGGATGAGTGGAAGACGGCCTTCAAGACGCCTTTTGGCTACTACGAGTACAGAGTAATGCCGTTTGGGCTCTGCAATGCCCCGGCCGTCTTCCAGCGGTTCATGGATGATATCTTTTCGGACCTTATTGGTATATCAGTATGGGTATACCTTGATGACATCCTGGTTTTTTCTGACACTCGCACTGCGCACGTTGCGCACGTTCAGGAAGTACTCCATAGGTTAACTGCCAATCACCTGTATGCCAAGGCTGAGAAGTGTCAATTCCATCTTGAGAGTATGGAATTTCTGGGCTATGTAGTCAGCAGCACAGGAGTGCGGATGGACCCCGCGAAACTGCAAGCCATACAGGAATGGAAACAGCCACACGGGGTTAAGTCTTTACAAAGGTTCCTGGGCTTCGCTAATTTTTATCGACGCTTTATACCACGTTTTTCTCACCTTGCCAACATGTTAACCCGCCTGACCAGCACCAAAGTACCATTTCTCTGGGACTCACAGGCTGAGGTAGCATTTCGGGAATTGAAGAAACCTTCATGTCGGCTCCTGTTTTGATACATCCGGATGATGAAAAGCCGTTTGTAGTTGAAACCGACGCCTCGGATTACGCAATTGGTGCGGTCTTACTACAGCAAGATCCAGTTACGGAAACAGAACACCCGGTGGCCTACTATTCTCGGAAATTATCTGTGAGTGAAAGAAACTTTGCTGTGATTGAAAAGGAATTACTGGCTATAAAAGCGGCAATCGAGGAATGGCGTCATCACTTGCTGGGTGGGAGGTATCCGGTGGAAGTTCGCATGGATCACCGTAATCTTCAATTCTTACGGTCTTTGCAATGCAGAACATCCCGGCATGCCCGTTGGGCCTTCTTCTTTTCGCAGTTTGATTTCATGGTCACGTACATCCCTAGCTCCCAGAATACAAAGGCCGACGCCCTGTCTCAGTCCCTGGAAAACAATGTCGAAGGGGCCAAGGACCCGGAACCTCTGATTACTTCGAAGCATTTCCTGTCGATGGTGACTCCCCAGCTTCAACAGTTGTTAGAAGCCACACGGACGGATCCCTCCAGGTCACAGATACTGCAACGCTCTGACATCAAGGAACTTGACGGCTTGTTGTTTTTCGGGGATCGTCTGTACGTTCCCACCTTAGAGCTACAGAGGATCGTTCTGCAAAATTGTCACGATTCCGTAGTTTGTGGTCACCGAGGAGTTCGCACAACTCAAGAACTGGTTGCACGGCAATTCTGGTGGCCTGGATGGGCCACGCTGGTGAAGCTCTACGTGGATTCCTGTCCAGTATGTGCCCAGACCAAGATCCCTCGCAAGAAACCCATTGGTCTCCTGAAACCCACGCCTACGCCCCCATACCCTTGGCATACCATTGCTACGGACTTCATCATTGACTTGCCGCTTTCTGGTGGTTACACGTGTATCATGGTGGTAGTGGACTGCTTCACCAAAATGGCTCACTTCTTGCCCTTTCCTAAACTGCCCACCGCTTCCCAGATGGCACGACGTTTCCTTCACGAGGTGTATCGTCTCCACGGTCTTCCTGAGAAGATTCTGTCGGATCGTGGGTCTCAATTCATCTCTTCATTTTGGGACCAACTGTGTCGGCATTTGGACATTCAGCGTGCTCTGAGTTCTGGTTATCATCCCCAGACCAATGGGCAGACAGAGCATACCAACCAAACTCTTGAGCAGTATCTACGTTGTTACGCCAATGCCACTCAAGACAACTGGTCAGAGTGGTTGGACACCATGGAGGTGGCTTACAACAATGCTGTTCATTCCGCTACCGGACTCAGCCCCTTTTTCTGTTCTGCCGGACTACACCCCAAGTTACTACCTGCTCGTCCTACTTCTACCAGTACTGTACCATCCGCAGATGCCTTGGTGACTCAGATATGCGATCAACATCGCCTGGCGGCCGGTACCTTGGCAGTGGCACAAGCACGTATGAAGGAACAGGCTGACAAGAAACGGAGTTCTGAGCCTGACCTTCAAGTTGGTGACAGGGTATGGCTGTCCTCTAGGAATCTGCCGGTACGCAATTTACCTGTGAAACTGGCTCCCCGCTTTTTTGGTCCCTTCCGCATCATTGGGCGGGTTTCCTCTGTTGCCTTTCGGTTGTCCCTGCCTCGTTCTTGGAGGATCCATCCCGTTTTTCACGTCTCTCTTTTGAAGCCCTATGTACCTGATGTTCTGGGGCGTTCCTGTTCCCGTCCTGCCCCGGTCTTGGTTCAGGGGGTTCCTGAGTTTGAGGTGCAGGAGATTTGCGATTCACGGATTAGGCGTGGTGCGCTGCAGTTCCTGGTCAGCTGGAAGGGTTATCCGGCTTGTGACCGCACTTGGGAACCGCGCTCCTTCGTGCATGCACCGCGCCTGGTTCGGGACTTCTATCTCCGCTATCCCTGGAAGCCTGGTGCCCCGGGGTTGTCCGAGAGGGGGTATGGTGTCACGCCGCACGCTCGCTCGCGGGCGCCACTTACCTGCTACGGGGATCCGGGTCCTCGGCCTCGGCAGTCTCCTCCTTCATGGAGACTCTATCCGCGGTGGCGTCTTTCCCCACGCCGTTCCGCGGTCCGTGGGCGCAGCCATCTTGCATGTTCTGCGCATGCGCGGATCGTCAGTATTCGACGTTCGCGCATGCGCAGTAACACGAACTTGCGTCCCAGGCCTCGCTTTGGCCCTGGACTTTAAAAGGGCTCCGCATACACGGAGACAACGCGTCTCAACGCGGTTGTTGCTGTGTATGCGCTGCTGGAGCTTGTTTACCTGTGCTACAGTCTCTCCAGTTACCCTTGCTTAGTCTTGCCCTGCCTTGTCCTGCCTTCCAACTTTCCTCTCTCCCTGTTCCCTGGTTCTTTCAGTTCCTGGTTTCCCAGCCCTGTCTTGACCTTTCCTACTTTCTGGTTTTGGGGTTGGAGGGGTCTTGTCTGGGTTGCCTGTCTAGCCTTCTCCCTTCCTTGACTCCTGTCCCGTGGGATTTCCCTGGTCAGTCCTCCCTGTCCTTGCTGCCTGACCTTTTCCCTTCCCCTGACTTGTGCCCTGCCGGTACCCGTGCCTTACTGCCTTCCTGGAAGTCCCGAAGAACAGCCCATCCATCTACTGGTGTTACAAGGACTCACCTGCCTTCTCTGCCAGTGGAAACACTGTCCCGACGTCACGTTAATGCAGAGAAGTGGCACCCGTGGCGTTGGGAGTTGGTTCAGTGCTATCCTGTCATTTATTGTCAGGAGGGTGTTGGGTTAATTCCCCGCGTTACTGCTTCATCGGCATTGTTGCTCCGACAGACTGGCTGCCTCGACTCCACGAACCCCGGGAAGAAAAGGTAACCAGCGATCCCGTGAAACCTTGTTTAACATAATGCGCCTTCAACCGAAATCAGCCAAATTACCTCCAGCCGAGTTACTAAAGGGCATCTGTGGCAAAGTATTATATTTGTCATTAGATCTAAAAGAAAATGCACAAACTCTAGGAGTACAACGACCAATATATCAATCTTTGATTATAATAGTTAATGGTGTGCCAACAAAAGACACGAAAATGTGGCAACAACTAGTCGACTTAAACGAAGTTTGACAAGCCCTACAATATCTAAAAGAAAACATTGACTACTACAAAGATATAAACATAGAGGAAAACTTAAGAGAAACCACCCAAATTATTCAAGGCTCACCAGCAACTGGCCAATTTGAATGTGTAGATCCTGTTACTCCAGCCAACATTTTAGACCAGTATACAATTCACCCACTACACTCCAAAGACACTGTTCTCCACCGCTGATACATTTTATTATATACTTGAGATTTCAGTTGTTACCGGTATTTGCCAACACTGGTGCTTGCACCGATGTACCTAGAGAGGATCGCCTATGTAGATTTTGCAAAGGGGAAATAGAAACTGCTAAACATGTGCTTACTAATTGGAATTGCCTGGTTTCTTGTTACAACAAATCTTACATGGAATTCCACGACTATGGTTCGGGGCAATCTTCAGTGACCACTGTGGCTGCATTCCATATACGAAACCTGATTATGGATAGACTTAACTGAACGAACATTTAACCACACCATTCTTAATATTTGCATATTCTTGATGACTTACTTGCTGGATATTTCAGATAGATAATTAATTTTATTATTGAGTCTCTTAAATTGATATTTTTATCTTGAGAATGTACAATAACTTTTATGTATAACAAAGTTTTATAATGTTTTATCATGGTTTTTTATCTGAAACGTTTTGTTGCAAATGATGTCTCTATTTTTTTTATTGAAATAAGTTTTAATGTCATACAAAGTAAAGTGTTTATTTGTAAAGGCTGGACAGCCAATATGCACAATAAAAAATACATTTTAAAAGACAGCATTGTAGATGCATTAGAAACATGTCAAATGCATCAAGCCAAAGAATCCCCAATGAGCATATGGGAAAAGAAAGTGCAGATGCACATTCTTTTCCTCTGCTATTTCCTACAGGAAAAGGAGGTAGATACGATGAAAGGTCTGCGCAAATAAGTGCATCAGAATATCACTCTTTAAGAATGTATACTGAAGACCCCAGATTCAGACAAAATGTTGAATATATTTTCCACCTCCTCTTCGAAAGTGAACTAGCAACTCTATGTTATGGAGTTGCACACACATTAAAAACAGGCTCTAACTTTTTTTTATTTTTTTTTATTTGTTTTTAATCTCTACAGATTATTTAACAAAATATGTAGTGGTTGTTGCAAATCATTAAAAAAAACACTAAAAAGAAACTAAAGATCTGTAGTTGAAACCGAAGAGGAAGAAAAAAAAAAGAGGAAGAAGGCAGATGAGTAATTTAGTTTGTTGATGAAGTAGGAACAATTATTAAGTTCTGAGAGGGGAGCATCACTTTGAAAACATGCTGCATAATGTTCACTGTGGCTAGCAGCCATTTCTGTTTGTCACCTCCAATCAGTTTGTTCCAGCAGTTTTCCTCATCTTGAAGAGTGAAGATTGATAAACTGTCTTTCAGATATGTAGAACGAATAACTCTCGTTGCTATACAGTTCGGGAGAAGGTGTCGAATAGTTTCCTTTTCAGTAGTGTGCTTGCAAATTCGACAGCAATTTGTCAGGGATTGTTGTCTGATAGCCAAGACTTCATTTGTTTCTAATAGGTTCAGGCGGATTTTCAGAAGGTAATTACGCGCCGACCTACTTGGGAAAAGCTTCAGGTATGATTGTAAAGTGTCCAACTTCTTGAAAAACGGAGGGAGATGGCTGGTGAGTTTGTATTTGCTCGCAGTTTCGATGGTCTGTATCCAGTCGAGCTCTCTGATCTTTTTGATAACTCTAACTGGGTTGGTTATGAGTTTGTCTACGTTGCATTCAACTGAATGTAAGATGGACAAGTTCCTGGCTTCCCATCTTATCAGCATTTGGCAAGAGCCAAGTCGGATTTCATCATTTACCAGGCAGTAGGCGTATAGAAAATCTTTTTTAATACATTTCCTGTAGAGCAGGACGCCGTTGCAGTCTATTGTTGTTTTCAAAGATGAGAGACTGAGTTCGCGTCTAATTAATATGATGGGTGTCAATTTTGGGAGTCCAAGGATTGATCTCCAAAGGGATGCTTCTAGTTTTGTCCACAGTTCTGGAGGTAGATTTGTTGTGGCTTCAGCGCCATAGGTCAAAGATGGTATGACCTTCTTTTTATAGAAGTCTCTGACTGGGATGATTGAGAATCGTCCAAATTTGATGTCGATGGCCTTCCCTTGGGTTGCCAATTTTGTGGTTTTGGCATAAAGTGCCTCTTGCATCGCTTTTTCTTTGGCCGAGCTGTCCAAGATAACACCAAGGTATTTGAAATTGGTGACTCTCTCAATTGTAGTCGAGCCCAAATGGAGGAGGATCTTTTCCTTTTTTTTCGCAGTTTTTTCAATGATCATCATTTTTGTTTTTGCTTCATTAATTTCCAGGTTATTTTCCGCCATATAAAGCTCTAGGTTGGTAAGTTGGTGTTGTAAGCCTATGGGGGTGTAGTCTAAAAGAATTAGATCATCTGCGTAAAGCAGGCGGCTGATCTGATCGCCTCCGAGTTTCGGCGGAAAGGCTCGCACTAGTTTTTCGGATTCCTGGAAGTCTCCTAAATAGGTCCAGAACAGGGCCGGGGGCCAAGGGACAGCCCTGTTTGACACCTCTAGCTGTAGCTATCTCCCCAGAGAGAGACCCTTGGTGGTTCAGTCGGACCCGCATAGACGTGTTAGAGTAGAGGGCTTTAATAGGAACAAGTATGTCTTGTGGACAATTCCACTTGGTGAGTTTCTGCCATAATCTTGAACGATCAACTTTATCGAATGCTTGGGTAAGGTCGACGAAAGTCATGAGTAAACGAGGGCGCCCTTCCAGGATTTTACTTTTCAGCGAACTCAGGATTAAGATGTTTGCGTTGGTGTCCAGGTTCTTTTTAAATCCGTTTGCAGGTTGTCCTGGCACAGAGCTTTGTTAGCCCAAGAAGTAAAGTGTTGCAAAAGAAGAGACCCAAAAAGTTTGCCTATGGGGTCTAAAAGGGCAATAGGGCGATAGTTGGATGGATCTGCCCTGTTTCCTTTTTTGTAAATGGGCACTACGTTCGCAGATCTCCATGATGGTGGGATGGACTTGGTGGAAACACAGCGACTAAAGATTTGGCTCAGGAGTAAGGACCAAGCTTCTGGGTGAGTTTTCAATTCGAGGTTGGTGATTCCGTCAGGACCTGGGGCGCGCAATGGTTTTAGTTTTCTTATCAGGTCTTGAATGTCCTCGATGTTGTCCAGACGAATCCAAGGGGCTTAGCAGTTTCCCATAGACACCTGAGTTATTTTAGGGCTCTGAAAGAGAGTTTCAAAGTAGGCCTCCCAAGCCGATTGGCCGATTCCGTTGAGTTGGCATGGTCGGGAACCTGGAGTTGTTGAATGGATTAAGGACCAGAAGTCTCTGGCGTGATTGCCATTAATTGCCTTAAGAATAATTTCGGCATCTTGTTGGTATAGTTTATGGCGGTGGGCTCTCAGCCATGATTTGTAGGTCTTTACGGCTGCTTTAATGATGTTTGAAGATTGTTCAAATTCTAATTTTCATGCCTGTCTTTTTATTTTTCTAAGAGCTCTCTTTTTTTCAGCAATCAATTTATCATAGGTATGTTTTTGTTCAGTCGTAGTTAACTTTTTTTTTTCCCTTGTGGGACTCTGAAAGTAGTCAGCAATGAGGTATAGTCCATCTCCATCTGATATGCGTCGTTGCTATGATCTTTATAGGCCGATGTTATCGAATTTATTGCGCGTTCTGTCATCCTGAGTCTAGTTCCTTGATGTGCTACCTCAATATTTGCACACATTAGCTGGTTGATAGGTGGGCGCGAGGCCCAAGTTGTTTCTAAAAGGTTGTGATCACTTTCAGGCGATCTTACCACTTTAAATGTGGTGATTTGCGGTAACAAGGATCGTGACACATAAATATGGTTGATTGTTGATTTAGAGTTAGCTCTTTCCCAGGTTGATAGTCTGTTTGGATCGAGAAAGACTTGGTCAAGGTTGGAGAATGATCTGGATTTCATCAGATTTTGACATTTAATTGACCTCTGGTCGGTCGTTTGGTTTTTAGGTTTACTTGTAGCGGCGTCGTTTGGTACTTGGCAGTTGATGTTAAGATCCCCACATATAACTATGTGGTCAGGTTGATGGTTTACTTGGGCCCAATCAATTTCCAATTCAATCGAGCTAATGAATTTTGAACAGTCTATGGTGGCGGGGTTCCAATAAATTGTAAAAACAATTATATTTGTATTTGTATTTGTATTTATTTATTTATAATGCGCACCAAACCCAGGGGTAGCCAGGCGCAAAGGCAGCAAGAGGGTTGCAAAACTTAGTTACATACAGTAGGGTGAGGTCTAGCTGCGGTTACAGTGCTGGACGTATCACGCCAAATAGGAAGGGTTGGACATAAACACTGTAGGCTGTACTATATACATATTTACATTCAATGAGGTAAGGAGCCACATGGTAGTGGCGCATCTGGGCATCGGAAGGTCATTATGAGTCGAGAGATTTGAGCCAGTGGATAGTCCTGGCTCTAAACTGCTGGTAGGGTAGGTCCTCCCTGCAGGTAGGAGGAAGGGAGTTCCAGAATTGCGCTGCTTTTACTGGGAAGCTATTACCTCCAGACATTGTACGTTTGAACCTGGGCACCAGAAGAAGGTTGGAATTGGCCGTTCTCGAGGGGCGAGAGAGGGTGGGTCTAGTAAATCTGGCGATGAGGTATTGAGGGGCTGCTTGGTGGAGGCATTTATGAATCAGAGATAACGATTTAAGGAATATCTTGTCCTTGGTGGATAGCCAGTTGACAGATCTTCTGGAATCTGAGATATGGGCTTTCTTCGGGATACTGAGGGCCGCATTATTTTGGAGGATTAGGATTTTATTTGAGATATATTTGTTACAACCTACATATAAAGCGTTGCAGTAGTCCAACTTTGACAGGATCAGCGCCCTGGCCAGGGTGGTACAGTTGGTGGGGGAGAGAAAGGGTTTGGCTGCCCTAATGAGTTTGCAAGTGTAAGAGGTGGCGGAGGCCATTGCATTCACTTGTTTGTTGAAGGTAAGGGTGGAATCTCGATAGAAGCCAAGGGTTTTAACCTCCTTAGCTACTTTGATCTTGTTATCGTCAATTATGAACGATGAGTATATGTGGCCCAGTTTGTTGAGGTAGTGTGTAGAGCCTAGAATAAGGAGTTCGGTCTTGTCATCATTCAGGCATAGACCGTGTGAGGCCATCCATGCCTGGATGATGAGGTACACTTTATTAACGAAGGCCAAATCCTTGTCGTAATCCCCCGACAACGGGATGAGGATCTGGGTATCATCGGCGGGTATTATCTTCCTTGTCTGTATTTTGTTCATTTTTACATCACTTGTTAGCCAGTTTAACATCACCATCAGCATGTAATGATTCTCTTTCAGTTTTTGGATTTCAGTCAAACCTCTTCCAATTCGAATTGGTAGGCCCGCTGTTGAACGTCCCAAAGATCTTTTTTTGGCCAGGACTGTGTTAGTCTCATAGCCATGGACGATAGCAGGTTGGAGTAGCCATGTTTCTTGGAGGCAAATATTGTCGTACTCGCTCAGGTTGATGGTGCCAGGAGTTGTTAAGTGCAGAAAGCCTTGCGTGTTCCATGAGCACATTTTTATTTCCTCTTGGTCGCTGGTTGGGACCAGGTCACTCATGTTGTTGAAGGTCTTGTTCTTGGGTGGCTATTTTTGGCAGTTTAACTTTAAGGCTTTTGGCAGCCACGACCACATGGACTGAAGTGAGATGCTTGGGGGAGGTATGGCCACGTCGGAATAGAGTTCATTCTGGACCTTCCTTTGAATTTTCTGATCGTTTTTTCGATGTTGCAACCTAAGGTGAAAACCTTGGGCTTCTGAAGTATCTTGATTGCTTGGATTTTGTTGAACCGCTTTTGGGGAATTAGCAGGTTGTTTTTGAGGCATTGCTGTTACTGTGTTTTGGTAGGCCTTATTCGGATTTGCCCTTGACCCTTGGGTGGTGCTAGTTCTCTTTGATAAACTGTACGGTTTTTGATGCGGTGGTCTGGATCGAATGCTAGCTTTTGCAAACTCCTGGGTCTCTTTAGGTTCCAAGTTTTTATGTGTTCTTTTTTTTCTCGACGATTCAGTTAGATCACAGCCCATTATTAGCAGTTCTTCTGTTGCTGTTCTTAGAAGGTTTTTTATAGTCGATGATGCTATGTACAGATGTGAGATAGCCTTAGTACGATGCTGGCTTGGATCAACTATCTGGAGGTCAGCCGATTTCACTAAACGTAATTTCGGAATGAGGCTAAATAAGTCAATAACTGCTCTTCTGTTTAGCGTGACTTTGTCATTGTTCCCAGGAATCTGTTCTAATTTTAGTATCCATCGGATTTGATGTTTCGTTTGGTATTTGTCCATTTTGGATTTGTAAATTATCTATGAAGCTGGCTTTGCGTGGTCTCTGATTGGGGTTTTTTCTCGTTGAGTATATGGTCGGTGCTCCCGAGATCTTCTACATGGTTTGTCTTCATGTCGTGACCTCGTCCGATGTGTAGGGTTGTTTCGATTATTTCTCTCTTGGTTTTGAGGGTTGGATCTTGGTAGAGAAGTAAGGGGAAGCTGGGAAAGAGAAAACTTTTGTGAGTCTTTATGATTCCTGGTCGCTCGATGTCTTCGGTCTTCAAGGGTAAGGAATGGAGAATCAGAGTTCTCTAGTTCTTTGAAGGTATTTAAATGTGAATGGGTAAGCGTTTCAGAAGAATCGGGATTCGCTTAGGACTCCAAATTAGGACTTATTGCTGAATCCGTAAGGTGTTGGGTGATGTTCATCATGTCTTCGTTGTTTAGGAAGGCTTCAACCCCTCTTGTGGATTGATTAATTGTCTCGATTTCTTCATTTTGTGACCCTCGTGCATCTTTTACTGTCGGCTTCAGTTTCAGGACGGTCACTGGCTGTTTTTGATGTGCTTTGATCTTGGCTAGATCTTGTTGTTGGAAAATAGGTTCTAATAATGAATTTACTTTACGTTTTGAATTGTCATCTATGGTTACCTTGGCAGTCCTACACTTTTCAGTCGGAGAAGACGTTGGCTCTGTTAGATCAATAAACGGTGAGGTTTGTGTACCCTCAGACTTTGTAGATGACGTTGGTAGGCCCATAAATCTCGTGATCGATGATGGGTCTTGCAAAGGAAAGGTGGAAGGTGGTTCTTGGTTCAGAATACTGTCAACAGAGGTTTTCTTTGCTTCTAAGGCCATGATATAGCCTTCAAGGAGAGTCAGTTTAGTTAACATTGTAGCTTGGATCGATGTATGGTCTTTCAGGGTGTCTCCAATTGTTTTGTACAGTTTGGTAAATGGAGTGAGGGCTATCGTAAATGCTGTCATTATGGTACACATGTCAGTCTTTTGTTGTGGTTCTTTTGGAGTTGTGGAGCTTTGAGAGGATGTTCTACTCCTAATTGGAGAAGGTGGCCGCGTTATTGGCATGCTTACATAGGAAGGCATTTTAGTTGGTTGATCCAAGGAATATCTTCTTTGATTGTTATAGTTGTCTAGGTTTGAGTAGAAAGAGTCTAGAGTTTTCTCAAACTGAAGTCTGTTTTTGGATTTCAATAGATACTTATTTCCGTGCTCGTCTTCTGCGGTTTGTATGTTGGTCCTGCGTGGCTCTTCTGGGGCTAGGGGTAAGGGATTTGGAACCTGAACTTTATGGTTATCGCTTTCCCCTGTGCAGGGCTTAGGATCGCAATTAACTGTCAAGTCTTGTGACGGAGATTGAATTGACCTGGTTGTTTCTTGGCACTCGAGCGTGGGTGTACTCAGGCTTTTTGGTAGAATAGAAGACCTCACCGCCTGAAGTACCTCTTGAGATAAGGTCAGAGTTTGCTGATCTGATGCTGACTCATTGATGTTGAGGGTTTGTATTTTTACTTGGGTGAGTTCAGGCGTTTTGGTCTTGTCAGTTACTGTATTTGTCGATGGATTTTTTGGAGACGACATTAACGGGCAGTTTGGATCTGAAACATGCTCGGCATGCGGCTGAATTGGCTTTGCGCATTAGTAGGAATAACTTTTTCTGTGAATTGCCAGTTGGCCCTGGTTATTTTATGGGCTAAGTAATCGTCTCCTTTCGAGATGTTTAGAGAGGATTTTCTTTGTGCAATTACTAATCTACGCTGTTTGCGGGGCGGTGTAATTTCGTCTGCCTCCTCCAGTATTTCAGCGTCTGTTAATTCTTTGCACTTTTCCTGAATGGCTTCAGAATGTTTAGTGAAGAAGTCTGATAGCAATTTTAAGGGGCGTTGTTTTTTTTAATACCCTTTCTTGTACCTTTATGGTCAGCACGGCCCGTTTTATTGCACTTGCCCTGTTTTTCAATGGCCTTATGCTTTGCAGAGAGTTTTGCTTGTTTATTGGTTTTATCTTTGTCAAGGTTAACCTTAATTGTGTCTTCCATAGACCGTGATCTTTTTTTTGATTGTCAAATGTTTTCCCCCCATTTCGTGGGGTATTTGTTCATGCGATGAGATGGCGTTGAAATCCTCTGGTCCCTGCTCTTCGGAGAGTGTCGTTAGAGTTTTCTGATTGTGGTTCAGAGCTTTAACCGTTAATACGGTAGTAGGTGGACTTTCGTTTTCAGTAGTTTGAGTCGGGTGCGCGACTTCCAGCGTATGCGGGGATGGCAGAGCCGCCTCTGCAGGTGGGCTCTCTCCGGCAGGATCGGAGCCCCAATTGCCGTCCCTCCTCGGGGGCGCACCACCAGAACAGCCCCCATGGGGGCCGGCCAGCGGGGCCGAGGAGAAGTCTCTGCTGCTACGCTCCGGAGCCACCAGAGAACTCGACGCCGCCTCCCCTCCAGGGGACCGCGGAGATCCGGTCAGGGCTGGAACAGCCACAGCTCGCCCAGATAGGGCACCAGCCGGCGATGCCAAAGGGCTCAACGCAGCCCCCCCTTCGAGGGACCCCGGATCTCTCTCTGAGGCGGACATTGATGCCGCCCGCTCCATCGACGCGACAGTCGGCGGAACCAGAGAACTCAACGCGCCCCCCCTCTGAGGGGACGCGGAGCTCCGGCAAGCGCCAAATCAACATGTGGAGGGGCAGAAATCATGGAGAGGTCCTGCACTCCATCGGAAAAGTCGTCCGAGGTATTATTCATTTCACAAAAGAAGGCGAGGGGTTCTTTATGAAGATGTTCTTTTGGAAGATGTTTTTCACTGCATGCTACACGTGGTGTATTTGGACAAACTCCATTCATGCAAGGGTTTACCAGGATCTCTCCACTTTGGGTAGAGGAGGGTTGTTTACACTCAGGTGCAGTGATCGAAGTTTTGCATGGGGACGTCTTGCAAGAACTCCTTAGGCAACGTCCAGTGGCATCTTGTAGGTCGAAGGGCGCGTCCAGGGAGGTGTAGACTTAGCAGCCTTTGCAGTCTTGCCTGGCATGACTGCAAGACTGCCACTCACCACCACTGCGCGTCCGCCCCATGGAGTAAATGAGGTTATGTAGAGCAGGAGTATCTGGAAACACGCCTCCAAAGTAGTAGAGCAGGAAGAAACACTGGAATGGTGGGGGCAGACTGCAAGACTGCCACTCACTGCCACTCCGCGACAGCTTCGTGGAGTAAATGAGGTTATGTAGAGCAGGAGTATGTGGAAACATTCCTCCAAAGTAGTAGAGTAGGACAAAACACTGGAATGGTGGGGGCAGACTGCAAGACTCTAACTAGGCTCTAACTTTTTAAACATATACGCTAACCAACTGCTTAAAAAAATAAAAGACAAAGATGAAGTTTTGCAGTCAAGTATCACAAATCTATTGGCAAGCATGCGTGATACAAAAGAATACTGGTTCCGATGTCACAATGATGTACATTGTATGCTAAGGAACCTAGGCCTACCCATATGATTTGTTACTTTAAGCTGTGCAGAGTACACATGGGATGACTTGCAAGACTTCTTACGCACTTCAAACCAAAATAAAGACGGAATAGATATAAAAACACCAGAAGAACTCTGTTCTCGTGACCCTGTCAATGTATCAAGGTACTTTCACCATCTCTTCATTGCCATGCTGCATTTTATCTGCAATAAAACTACACCTCCGCTTGGAAAAGTGCAACACTTCTTTTGGAGAAAAGACTATCAATCCAGAGGAGCACCACACATCCACATAAATTTGGCAATGATAGTTATGCCACTGTTTTAAAGTTTATTGAAAAATACACTACCTGCGACATCCCTTCAGAAACCACAGATAGTTACCTACATACACAAGTCTTTCACTTCCAAAAACATAAGTGTGGCAAATAATGCTGACGTAGATATAAATACAAAGGCAAATACTAAACCAAATGTTGTGTTGGCTTCCCTAGACCAGTTTGCAAAAAAGGACAAGTAAATATCTTGATGTCTTCTGTTAGACACCGTGTAAAAGGCAAATCACCCAAAATACATAAGACATTAAAATGGACGAAGCATCCAAGTACATCTGTGATTACAATGCAATCATTGCCCTTTTGTGGAATGAAAGGAATTGGCATACAATACATTTCAGACAATTCCACTGCAGTTGCAAGATATGTCACAGCCTATCTGAGAAAAGCTGAGAAAACAGAGCTAAATGACCTCTGGGATGACAAATAATTGGACAAAACACTATCATAAAACTTAGTACAGTTTCGGTATGAAAAAGGTCTCCCATAGAGAATGCCAGTGCTATGAAGCAGCAGACCATTTAACAGCCTTATATGGCAAATCTGAACACATTGTCTAGCTGAAACGTGGACCAGCTTCATCTCGAAAAAGAGTACTAAAATCCTACCAAGAGATAGAAAAAATAGCCACAAATGATCCCAACAGCCAGCAAATTTTTAAAAACAATGTAATTGACACATACTACCAAAAGAGAATTACTGCTTTGGAAAATATGTCTCTGTACGACATTTCTCAAAAATACACCTACAAAAACAATGTCACACCAAATAACACAACTGGCAAATCTGCAGTCTCAACTTGTAAAGGAAGGCTAGTGAAACTCACCAAATCCAGTTTAATAAACCATATAAAGTTATCATTTAAATCTCCACCACATAGAGAACTGTATTACATGGCCCTTCTCCAACTTTTTAAACCTTGGAGAAAAGAAAAATAATTATTAGGTGACTATGACTCATTTAAAGCTGCATTCAAAGCAAATGAAAGCAGTATTACAAATGACAATTTCAAACAATACAAAGAAATGTTGGGCAATGAACGCCAACAAGAGGAAGAAATTGAAGCTCAACTAGACACTCCTGTAGGCAATCAACCTTCCCTTACAGGAAGCCAGGAACCACTCATTATAAATGAAGCAGAAATAGCCATTACTGAGGTAGTAAATATGATCAATATAAACAATCTGAGGAGGACTTGTCAATGCTGTAATCACAGCTAAATGGTGAACAACTCACCATGTGTCTAGAAGTCACTCAAGAAATTGAACGTGGTTTTAAACATGAATCTAAAACGTTTAGCTGTAAAAATTATAAACCTCTCCTCCTGTATGTAAATGGTGAAGCTGGTTCTGGTAAAACATTCTTAAATAACATAATCAGAAAATGTCTACAAAACTTAACAAACAACTACTTTTCAGCTGTAGTAACAGCCCCCACATGTTTAGCTGACTACAACATAGGAGGTGTAACTTTACACCGACTTCTGCTTCTCCCAGAAGAACACCAAAACAAATTAGAAGACTACAAACTATCAGCAGAAGCTGCTACTGAAGTATGCAGAATTCTACAACAAATGAAAGTGCTCTTGATAGATGAAGTAAGCATGGTTTCCAACCGCATGTTGTATTTAATTCATCTCAGAATGCAAAAAGTCCTAAAAACCAGCTATGAAGAACTATTCAGAGGGAAACATGTTATTGTTTTCGGAGACCTCCTACAGTTAACACCAGTGAAAGGTCAACCTATTTTCAAAACATTCTAACACAAATAATGCCGCAATATGCTCGGCAGCATTGGAAATGTAAATCTGTGGTCACATTTTCACTACAGAGAACTAGCTCAAAACATGCACCAGTCTGCAGACCCCACCTTTGTTAAAATTTTAAAAACTGGTCTGCTTACTAAAGATACAAAATCCATATTAAATAGACACATATGCTCCTGATATCATGGAACAATTAACTCAACAAAATCTAAAATGTATGTCCTTAATACCAACCCTTGCAAGCCGCAGTAGTGAATTCAATGAGACAATGTTGAAAAAAGAAATGCAACCCATACTGCATGTCCGCTTCACAGACAAACTTAGAAGTGCACGGGATGATACTTCCTATGTGTCAGCAAGCAACAGGACGACTAAATAGCTTAGAAAAATGTATCTCCAACACAGCTGGATTGGAGGAAATATTGACACTGTGTCTAAACTGTAATGTAATTCTAAAATGTAACCTTGACGTAGAGCAAGGTTTAGTCAATGGAGCAATTGGTAAAGTTGTTGTCTTCCAAACATATCCACATGACAACAACATTCAATTTGTCAACATCCACTTTGCCATTCTTGCAGAAGTTAAAAAAATTGGCTGCACAATAGCACGTTTCCTTCTTTTCAAAGACATGTATGTGCACAGGGAGCACATTATCTCTATCTCTTGTATATGCTGTCACTATTCACAAATCACAAGATCTAACCCTAGATCAAGCATTGAGTGACATTGGCAGCACAGTCTTCAAAGAAGGTATGAGTTACGTAGCATGTTCACGTCTGCGTACACTCAATGGTCTATTCCTAGTTAACTTTGCTGCAAACAAAGTCAATGGTGACATTCCATGCGTCCTGGAATACAACAGGCTATGGGCACTATACACCCCCCATCCAACTATGTACCCTGTACCTCAAAAAAAGAACTCTTTAAAAAGACAAGTAATACAAACAGAAACTATAGCAGATCTCCCAACAATACAGCTAAAAAATAAAGACCAACTCCTTCTGCATCAAATAATACAACCACAAAACTGTCTAGTACAAAGTCAACTGCACGTCCATTAGAAAAGAAAGACACAAATGTCTCTTCTCCAGAAAGATCTGCAGGCCCATCAAACGATCCACAAACAGAACTCTCTGGTCCATTTTAATTCAGCAACACAACTGGAGTAAAATGTTATGCTCACGTGACAATGAATCTTCTCTTTCAATTGCCACTAATTGTTCACAACATTTACTTAAACAGCTCAGACTAGTTGTGTTTGCAAATGCTCGTCCTTCACAGAAATGCCACAAATAATCCTGACAACGCTTACAGTGTCTCTGGTATAAGGCAAGAATTGGACTACTGTGCAGGAATGGTAACATTTATCATAAACACACAGGAAGATCCACAAGAATTCCTGATGTACTTACTACAAGTACTGGAAACCAAAAACACCCCTATAAATGAAATCATCCAGATTGCATACACGTGAAAACATACATGCACTCTCTGAAACTATGTTTCACATGAACACATCCCTAATAAACGATTTGTATATGTATCCACACCAAATTCTGAATCTATTCCATTTAACCAGCTTCTGCAGAATGGGAATCATGGCATATTATTCCCTTTTTGCAATTCAGACAATAGTTCCACCATACAAATAAACTCATATAGCCACTATGTCATACTAATGCTTCTAAGGTACAATGCAGATGGTACCAAAAATAACTGTACGCTTACAGGCTTAACACATGGCCACGTATCTCTTGGAAAGGAAACCTTCACAACAGTAGGTAAAGTATACCACACTGGTGCCACAACCACTTCAGGGCACTACACTGCATATGTCAAAAGAGGAAGTGGTTGGTTTGAATGGAAAGATACCTCTGTTACTCCAAAACATAGGTTACCAACAAATGTAACAAATGCCTCCTTAATAATCCTTCAACCCAAATGTGGTCACTAAACTATAGCACAATGAACAGTTAGAATAAACCAACAGGTATCTAACTACATCCATAATACTACAATAGTACTTTTCAAAGTCAATCTAGTTAGAATACGCCAACAGGTATCTAACTACTTGAAAAATACCCTTCATTCCAAAACACTTCAAATGTAACATCTCAATTCTTATAGGACAAACCATCTTCCAACCTCTAATGTAGTTAGAATACACCAGCAGGTATCTAACTACTTCAAGCATTCCCTTAATTACAACATACTTCAAACAAACATACTATCACCCTTAAACTCAAGTAACAGTAATACTTTTTTTTAATCCACTATGGATTTTTTTCCCGATAACCCAATGATTATTTAATATCAAGACAACAGCAGTGTGTCATAAACTAATGTTGTACCAAACATAGTACTTAGAATGTACTGTTTATGAGGGTCTAAAAAAAATGCATATGTAAAATTTTATACAACTACAACTTTAAACTATCCTGCTTAACAAATTGTATTGTTTTTTTCCAAAGAAAATAAACCCGAGATTCCAGGTTCATAACGCAATAAGCTAAGTAACCATAGCATTTATAATCAAAGACATATTCTATGAGCACTATGCGCAATTGTACTGCAATCATAAGTACCATGTACAGTTCAATTACATCATTTCTCCATATTACAAACACTTTCTACTCCCACTACATTCCCTATAATTACTATACACATATTACTAGTATGGTGATTCTGGCCATACGCCTACTACTCTACCTATAATCACTATACACATATTACTACTGTGGTGGTTGTGGCCAGTGGGCATATTCTTAGGGCCATGGCCTGTGGTTAGGCCCCCTGGAATCTGGCCACTAGCCTCAAACATCACAATCCAATTAACGTTATTACAAGTACGTACCATACACTGTCAACTAATAAAACTCACCCTAACCCCCATGCAACCGAAATGATGTCTGCGGACACTGAAATTGACTGCAGACTCGGTGGTATTTCCAAACCCTTTTTTCTCCAATAAAAACAGCTCCACTTTACCTTCATTCCACTTCCCTACTATTTCTACTCCCTCTTTCAGCCATCAAATAACGCCAAATGTCTTTTCAAAGCTGCCTGTTCACACGTGGTGTCTGCTGCCAGCTATGACACCTGCCTGACCTGTTTTCAACCAACCAAAATATCCATATATCATCTTTTTTTCACTCCTCCAGCCTACCTACGCCCTCTTTCCACCACCAAATAATCCAAAATGTGATTTCCAGACTTTTTTCCCAACTGCGCTGTCCATGGACATCAGCGGCTGTCTGCGGATCCAACATGGCGGCGTTTCCAAAAACATGACGCACCTCACGATTTTCACCATCCAATCAGCGGGCGTGTCTGATGTGCGCAAACCTCACGTCAATCCCTGGGCCAATCAGAGGCCGGTACGTGGACCAAAAAGGGAAGTGACTCTCCAGGCCAAACCCAGATATCACTAATTTTTTTTCTACCTACTTTCTGGTTCATTTTTAAAAAAATGAATGGGTGGATTTACACCAAATTTACGAATGCACGCTTTCAGGATCAAGCTGCCGCTCCTGCCGCAAATATAGTGAAAATCCATCCAGCGGTTTGGGTTGTAGGCGTGAGCACATTTTCTTTTCCTTTGCATCTATGGGAAAAAAAACACATTTTGGGACCCCGCCTATAACTTTGCCCCCCCCCATTTAACAAAACCTCACCAAACTTCGGAGCATCAATCTGACGGGGCCATATACTTTTGTTTGCAAAGTTTTGTGAGGATTCGTCCAGGGGGGGTGAAGGTATAAGCTGCCCAATAAGTGCTCTTCCTATGGGTTGAGCAACTTAACCATAACTACAGAGCCGCTACCGCAAGCCCTGTAAAATATATATATATATATATATATATACAGGAAAGTCCATTTGAGCCAAGTCACGCATTGCACAACGCCACCTAGTAACCATTTCTGGAAGTTCACCTCCATTTCTGAGCTACAACAGCAAGGCATTGTGGGAATGCACATTAGCTCAAATGCAAAACTTTTTCTCCAGGAAATTGTCTTTGTCTAAGAGGGCAGTGCTACTTTATACACAGCTTAATCAACCCAAGACAGCCATTTGCAAGGCTGCCAGGATAACCACCTGCCCGGTTACACCCTTATTAGTGATCATCAGTGCAGTATAGTCCTGACAGCCATGTGATTGGAGCATTTGGCCTTGTTTTCACAACACCAAGAAAGTTATGGTGGGTTTAAAAAGGTTTGGAAAAAAAACGTTCACCTGAAATAGGAAAGTCCATTTGAGCGAAGTCACACATTCCGCAATGCTAACTCATAGCCATCGCTATATGCAATATTTCCAAAGGACATTGAAAAGCAGCTGGTATTTTTCATTTTTTCGATTACCATTATTTCATTTTTTTAGGTATCGCACACAAACGCAGACTGGCCTATAAACAGCTGATGCCTGCGATCGACGGTGTGGGGAAGATTGCGTCGCATGTTAGGCCACATGTGATTGACTCTGCCCCAGCCTTGCAGGCCTTTTGGAGGCATTGATTTCTCCAGTAAACATAATTATTCCCTATGGGCCAGTCCACCTGTATCAAGTTAATGGGCGCAGTTTTGGTGCTAAATGTTCTCTCTGTGGGGTTTTCCATCATTAGAAAAGCCATTAGTTTAGTTAGAGAGAGCAGCTTTCAATGCGCCAAAATACTGCTGCTGCTCTCAAGTGCCAGGCGCTGCAGTTATCTCTGTGCTTCCTTCCTCCAAACACTTCATGGCACTGGACTCTGTCAGCATGATTCTCACATTGCATGACTCACTCGACCAAAGCCAAAAGATCAACCGAAGACCCGCACACAGAGATAAGCTTTGACAGATTTTCAATGCAGCCTTCCTTTCATTATCAGGCCGGGGTCAGGTTTTTCTGCAAGATAAACTGTGTCTCCCTGGGAAAGAAGCTCTTTAGGCGATCACCTATTCTACTGGTCTCTTGGGAACTCAAGCACTGGCTCTGTGTGCAAAGCATCAATTCAACTCTTAGAGAGTGCCAGATTTTGGGAGGCGTATCTTCATCATGAAGATAAAGAACAGGGGCATAATAATGTCAGTGTAAAAGTGGCACCTAGTTCCGAAAAAGGTCAGTGTTTATGTTAATGGTCGCGCATCATGAAGATGAAAAATAAATAGAAAATGCACAGCACCGCGTGTAAAGGCAAAGCATGTAACAATTATGTAAATGAGTTTCCCGGTAGAATGGACATTAGTGTTGCATAGCAACGGGGGTGGGGGGGTGTGCAGGGATGATGCAGTGGTCATTGGCTCATCTCAAAGGGAAGTGTAAAAATAAGTTGCTGCAGTGGAAAACACCACAGACAGCACAAGGGATGGAGGGCAAAACCTCTCACAAAACAAAAGGAAGCAGAAATTGGCAGCACTAGTGGAAGACATCACAGCACGCCATAAAATAAGAGTGAAATGTGCAAGAAAGGAAGAAGCAGCTATGCCCTGGCGGGAAATGACCGAAGGGCGCTCGACAATGAACGCCACAGGCACAACTAAAATATTTCTTCAGAAAACATCCTTTCTTTACATAAACAAACAACAGCAAGACACAATAAAGCAAGGCAAGAAGCATCATAATCAAAGAATACAACCAGATGTATCGACACATGATTTCTAAAATGGCTGCCGTTATCATGAATGCAGGTGATTGCATCTAAGACATGCACTTTCGATAAAACTGGCAATTGCTTTTACAGCAACAAGAGATCAATCGCACATTTAAAAGGCATCAGTACATCTAGGGTGTTTAAGAAATAAGTTTAAGTAAAATAGGTCACATCCGTTTTCTCCTTGTCTTAGAATAGTGACGACAGGAGATGACGCAATGCTGCCCACTTTCAATGTCATAACTACAGGAGAGTTTGGATTCCATTTCACAGTAAAAGCCCATTCAATGTTCAAATGCAGGTAAAGATTGGTTACTAGACCTCTTGCCTACTCTTTAAAACAAGCATTGACAATGTCAACAGTTGAGGCTTTTGTGTTGGCATGGGAAAGGCACTTGCCAGGCACTGCCGCAGTGGTATTAACTGCCCATTGATGGTAGCATGTGTAAAATGGTGTGAGTATGTGGGCATCTAATAGTAGTCCTTGGCAAATGTCCAATACCTATACACAGGCCAACACTGGTGGCTTTTCCAGTTCTTATATTTAACAGGACTTCAGGGAAGGACATGCAGAGTGTGTATACAATGAGGGGCTGAATCAAACCTGGTTAAAGCATTTTTATTACACCAATAATGGGGTTACAACTCCAGTTAAGCCATTAGGCCTCATTACAAGTTTGGTGGTGTCCTGGGAGGATAGTTCAGTGGCAATGTGTTGCCTTGGAAGCAAAACCACAAGAAGCAACCCAGGTTCGATCCTCGGTCCGTGCTTAGAAACCTCTGGATATTTAAGCACGTTATAAATACACAACTAAAACAAAAAAAAACAATTACGCACCTAAAAAAACAAACAATTCCTGTAACAGCGCCTTGATGCCTGCGGGCTGTGTGAGCGCTTTAAAAATGCAAATAAATAAAATAAATACTGGTGGGATTACCACCAAATGTTAATTCTGTTACTGCCACATGATCTGCCGCCGATTACTGGCAGATTAGAAGTGGTGGTAAATTTTGGTATTCCACATTCCACAGACTTCCATCGGATTCCATGGCAGGAATTGCCGGTATTACCAGCATAATACTGGAATTGTTTAGTTGTGGGGTGCCAGAGTAAATCAAGCCACCCCACCACCAAACTTGTAGTATGCCAGTGCAGAAGCATGCCGGTAAACGAGATTACCGGCACGTTATTTCCACACTGGTATATTTGCAATGAGGCCCATCAACTCTCTGAGGACTGCTTTGAAAAAACACTGGCGGGCACTTTGAGGACAACATTCTGGTTCCTCCAATTCCAGGCATCTGAAAGAGAGTCCAGAGCCCGATCAAATGATCCATTTCCCAAGGGACAAAATGGCAGCTAATGTCTCATGCAGAAAATATTGCAGTACCAAAGGGTTCCCTCATCTGCGCTCATGGAGGACTCCAGGAAGGGGGTAGATGGGTCCATATCATGAAGGACTCAGGAACGGTGTGGGGGGCATATCATGACCACATTTTGAAATGTATCTAAAACCGAACTGAAAAGAATAAATGGATAACACTGGAGACATGTTTTTCATTTACCCCTGAATAATTTAGGAAGGGATAGTTTGCTATTCCAATTGCATTCCCAGAACATTTGGGGGGGTTATTTGATTTAGGAGGCCTGTGGGTGCATGAAATCCCCCAGCGGGGTTTTTGGAAGAAAAATATACACATGGCTTCCATTACACAGCACATGGTGGCACCAACCATTTGAGCTCTATGCTCTCTTTGCTTTTTTTCAGCCTTCCTATTTATTTATTTGGTTTTGTGGGGGGCGGGGGTTAGTTAAGCGCTGCAGGCGTTAGCCATCTTACAGTGCAGTGGAAAGGTTCAAAGGAAATAGATAGTTATGGTGCATCAAGAATGGAGGGTTATATCGTGTGCCCTAATTGTTCTTTGTACACTTAAACAGAGTCAATGTAATCAACGTACACGTACAACGTACACCCCTAATTAACTCGTTTGCACCAGCGACTGACCCAAGTGAGCCAGGCCAACTGGTACACCATTTGTTCATTTTATTTAGCGAAACATAATGGGCCTCATTAGAAGGTTGGAGGTAACCATGCCGCTTTTAGCGGCATGATTGCCTCCATACCGCAATCCGGGCCCGGGTTCCTCGAATGAGGAATTACCGGGCCATCGCAACCTTGGCGGACCCGGTAATTCCCCGTCCGAGGAACCTGGACCCGGTCCATCCCCATTCGCATTCGAGCCACATAGGGCTCAATGGGAATGGGGATGGAGCTAACAACAGGCCCGTTAATGACGGGCTCGTTGTTAGCTCCCTGGTCCCCTCGCGGGACCTGCAAAGGACGCCTGGTCTGACCAGACATCCAAAGTGGGTCCCGCGAGGGAACCTTGTAATAGGGCGGTATGGGTTTAACGGCGCCGGCACCTTTACCGGTGCCGGTAAACCCATTCCGCCAACCTTATAGTGAGGCCCAATGTGTCGATGGAGTCACACGCTGCCTTATTCGAGGCGACTCTGCAGAGTGAACCTCTTCTGCTGTGGGCGCACTTGGCATGCACGCCGCCTTGAAGTACATTGTGGAAGACGTCCATTTTCTCACACGCAATGGCCGCATGGATATCCTGCACACGACGCACCTCCTGTACCTTTCTGACAAATAGAGCAAGGCGTTCTCTTCCTGCCAAACGGTAACTGCAGGAAACGTACCTCGTACCGTCTCCGGACTAACAACAGGTACTTAATGAAAAAAAACAACTGGTTGGCAACATACAATTAGCTGAGCTTAGCAAATAGTGACATAACTGGCAGTGCTTCCGTGTTTGCTCTGAATCATCTCAGTGAACCGGTTTGTAGCTACAGCTTATGTTAAACCAAAAACACACTGATGTGACAAAATATGCTCACAGACGGCTTATTTATTTTTTTTTTTAACTCCATGCTTACTTTATAATCGGAGCAGGTATTTATTGCACACCTTAAAACGCACTGCAATTGCATAAGTGCACAGGAAAATCTGTTCATTCAGTATTCTTGGTGGCTTGTTTTAGTGCTATAACTGTCAGTGGTTGCCTTTTGGTTTTGGCCACCCAGCGTTCACCAATGACTATTAACATAATGATATAACATGCAGCACGCAAAATACTGTGCATGCTTTGTTATTTAGGCGCCCACCTGCTGCATGCCACCTCCCACGAGCACTGTTTGTTTTCTCTCGTTGCCCAACTCACCACAGGATGTGGTCAGTGGGAGAAAGAACATTCCTGCGTGAGTGTTTTTAGCACAGCAGAAGACGGCGCTCTGTTCCCTGTGCCTCACTCCTCTCGAGTTCCAGCTGGTCTTCAAGAAGTCGCATCACAGCAATGGTTTTTCTGCCTACAGTTGACGTCCTCCCGACTCAACAGTTGACGTCCTCCCGACTCAAAGCTAGCCAGGCACGGCTGTGAGACTAGGAGCAGGGCAGAGCATGGACAAATCAGGCATGGCAAATGTCCCTCTTGCCTGCTCTGCTATGCTTACCCAACCTTTTCTGACTCCCTGTCTCCGGCTGCCAATGTCTGTGCTGGCGGTATACAGTGAAGCAAAGCGTCACAAAGCGGCACAGGGGTGCAGTGCTTATTTTGCCTGCTCCCCTTCAATGCAGGTGCTCTGGAGGATAATTCCCTTTTGCTGAATTTACCTCTTGCACGCCAGCAAAATAGAGCAACAATCACAGGAGGTGGGGGCAATGTGGCAAATACTTGAGCACTTGGTGATAATAATTAGGCAAGCTCCTTGGAAATGTATGACAATCCTTTGTAATGAGGCGAGTACCTGAACGTTGGATTGCTATCCTTTCAAAAAGGCAATTTGATGCTAATCAGTGGTAATGAGGTAAGTATTTGGTTAGTAGATGAAACTCATTGGCAATGATACTAATAGGCGTTTAATGGCAATCCTTAATAGTGGGGAAAGTACCAGAGCACTTGGCAACAGGGCAGGTACCAGTGTAGTTGAGGGGAATCCTTTGCAGTGGGGCAAGTACATTGCTTACCACAAAAACTATAACGCATCCCACCAATGCTCAGAGCAATATATCACAATTCTCCTTCTCTCATTACTCGGAAAAGGATGTGCTCAAAGTGATACAAAATTTAAAAGCCACCTCTTGCCCTGGAGACGACTGCCCCAGCAATATTTTCAAGGAATCGACTGGTTCCCTGGATTACTAAATTAATAAACGTATCCTTTGATGAAGGCACGGTACCGGTTGAACTTAATTCCACCTGGATAAACCCATGTTGAAAAAAGAGAATTTAGATCCCACCAGTAAAGACAATTACAGACCAATAACTAATGTACCCTTCATATTTAAGATTTTGGACAAACTTGCATACATCCAACTTAAGGCCCATGTCGAAGAGCACAACATTTTAGGCACTCGACAGTCAGGCTACATGGCTCGTCACAGAACAGAAACCGCCATGCTTCACTTAAAGTCTACTCTAGCTGGCATAGCGGATAAAAATCAAGCTGCATTGTTGATGCTGCTTGACCTCTCCGCAGCCTTCGAGCTTGTTGATCATAGCTTGCTAGTGACAAGGCTCGGAGAGGTCGCAAATTGCTCCAGATTGGCATCCAAATGGATAACGTCCTTCTTGGCCCCTCGCATTGTAAGGGTCTTTGTGGGTTATAATCACTCTATCCCTATCTCTCAAACCTGCGGTGTTCCACAGGTCTCATGCCTGTGACCTCTGCTTTTCAATTTGTATATACGACCACTACTGGATCTCCTAAATGAATTAGGTGTTCAATATACAAACTACGCATACGACACTCAGATTGTCATCCAGCTGAGCGGTCAATATAAAAATGATGCTGAAACTATCAATACCATTTATAAAGCCATCCAGGACTGGATGGTCTACAACTACTTGGCCCTGAATAACAATAAAACAGAGCTCATGATAGTATCCTCTAAGAACACCCGAAACAAGCTAGCCACAGACTATGCCAACTTCACTATCATGGACAATGCCATCATGGGCCAAAGGAAAGTAAAAACATTGGGTGTCGTTCTAGATGACAAACTATCCATGACGCCCAACATCTCCAGCATTCGATCTAGCTGTGGACTGATTAATAAGCGAATACACTATATTCGCCCATTCATAACAACTGAAAACTGTGGACTTCTGTCCACTGTGTTGATAAATTCTAGATTAGATTACTGTAACAGCCTACTGTCCGGCACCACCGCTGCCAACATACAATCTTTGCAGGTGGCTCAGAATAATGCTGTGTGCACCATCTTTAACCATTCACGCCGCACTCACATTTCCACCTACAGAAAGAAGCTACATTGGCTTCCAGTCAAACACAGAATAACACATGTAGTGTTAACAATGACACACAAGTATGTGTCCTTAAGCAGTCCCTTATATTTGTCAGAACGCAGCAAAGTCAAGACAACCAGCAGGAACCTTCGTTCCTCTACTGCTACAGTACTTGCTTCCCCCAGATTTAAAATCGCAAAATTTGGAGGTACCACTCTCGACTTCCAGGGTCCTCTCCTACGGAATGTACTTCCACCTGCAATACGCCAGGTTCAAAACTACCCTCTTTTTTAAAAGAGCTATAAAGACTCACCTTTTTAACATAGAGTAATCTTACGACTTCTCCACACTTCCTCTGCTTCAGCCTTTAATGTTTTGTTTGTCTTGTTTTCGTTTTCAGTGCGCCCTGAGGCCGACGAGCATGTTGCGCGTAACAAGAATTAAAATAAATAAATAAAAATTGGTATTTATTGCCAATCCTTGGTAATGGGGTCAGAAGCTGGGAAGCTGATGGTAATACTTGCCAAAAGGCAGACATTGAGGCAGTTGATGTCAATTCTTGGCAATGAGGCATGTTCTTAGGGCTTTAATGGCAATCTTTGCAATATAAGTATCACCTGGGCATTTGTTGGCAATCCTTAGCAATTGGACAAGAACCTAATCATTCAATGGCAAACTATGGTAACTGGGTAATATGGTAATAGGGTAAGTACCAGGGCAATAGGTGGCAATCCTTGGAAATGGGATGAGTTGCTGGGCATCTGATGGCAATCCATAGAAATGGGGCAAGTAGTTGGGCTGTTGTTGGCAATCTTACATAATGGGGTTTATGGCAATCCTAGTAGCTAGATAGTTAATGACAATGCTTGGCTGGGAGGCATATACTATACCTGCTCAGATGGTGGCAGTTAGGTTAAGGTCCTGTTTATTTGTTGGCAATTACTGATAATGTTGAAAGAACCTCGGCAGCTAATAGCAACGCTTTGCAACTGGGCATGTTCATATGCATTTGGTGGTAGTTCTAGGCAGTAAAGCAAGTATCTGGGTGTTTGGTGGCAATCTCCGGAAATGGGACGAGGCCCAGGGCAGTTAATGACAAGCCTTGGAAATACAGCAAGTGTGTGTGCATTTCTTGGGAATCCCTGACAATGGGGCAAATAGCTGGACAGTTGATAGCAATCCTTGGTAACGAGCATTTATATTTGCAGGATGATGAAAAATTATTTCAAGGATGAACGAAGTACAGCTTTTAGATCCCAGTCATCACAAAGGGCTTCATTTGCTCTTATAGAGTTCTGATAGTTATATTCATATTAAGCATTGTGTTTCTTCATTTGCCCTTCTCACCTCTCTTTTTAGGCCTGTCCTCCTTATGTTATCATCTCTGTTTTAGAATTCAAGGAAGCTGGTGTGCCAAAATGATTGATTTGATTATCTTTAGACATCTGACATGTACATCTAGGCATGTGAGTGATTCTTTGTTGTTATAGTTAATATTGTAATTTATATAAAGTGGTCTTATATTGTGCCCTTCTGTCATTTTGTTTGCCTTGCTTCACATGGCTCTGTAAGGAAAGTGGGGTTGTTAGTGGACGAGCAGAAGAGGCAGCTGTAACAGTTGTATAATGCGGCACACTCCAGCCAGGGACTTCTTCCACTGACAATGAATGTGGCGCACTATAAAAAATGTTTTTATTTTTATTTCAACCCTGGGTTCTTTATTTGAGTAGGCTCCAAACCCGTCTCACACCCACCTTAACAAACACCCAGTGTCACAATTGACCAGGAACCAGGCCGGTGTGTAACAATATAATATGTATACATTTTATGGTTCAATGAAAAATCAGAGCAAAATCAAATAATTGGGCAGCAACCACCAATGTGGTGGCAATGCAAATACAGTTAATTCAAACTCCCCAAAATTTACATGAATCTTAAATGGCAAGACAAGAAAACAATTTCAAGCATGTGATGGTGCAAAGGTTAAGCACTCCCCTGCAACACTCACCCCCAAACCTCTGCTAACTTAATTCTTTTTGAATGGAAAGCAGTGGCAAGGAGTCAGGATAAAGAGGGAAACATTGGATTGTGAATTCAGCCCACCACCCCAAGATGGGAGGCCAAAGAAGAAAATGAAACTTGTTTTAAGAGCAAAACAGCATAATCGGATTTTACTTGTTACTCGCACGGTTGCTCACAACCGTGGTGGTATAGCTAGGACAGAAATTCTTGTTGCTACACCTTAGAGATAAGGAAGCTTACAGGCTACTAGCAGGGAACCAAGGCAACCTGAACACAGGTAAGAAAATCGATTTGGGAATGAAAACAAATGCATAAAGAAAACACATGCGCACAAATGGCAATTTTGTTTCACACGGGATTGGTGCTGACAGCAGCCAAGTAAAGGGCTTAGCTATCAAAATCGGAAATCGGTTTCAAGGAGGAAAAACAGAGGCATGTGCAGGTAAGATTCTTGAGAAAGGGGTTACTCTAAATGGTATTACAGTTTGGATTTTTCTATGGGATGAATGCAAATCGGAATTGGTAGGACAGCACAATACACAGAAAAATTAGTTTTTTGTTAAACAAGAACTATTTCTGTTGACACTATGGGCCTCATTACACGGATGGCGGTAAGGGATTAACGGCACTGGTAAGGGCACCGGTACCGGTAATCCCTTACCGCCCTACTACGAGGTCCCTTTGCTGGTCCCTACCTTAACGGCTGGTTTTACCAGCCGTTAAGGATGGAACCCGCAAAGGGAACTTAGAGGCAATTACGGCACCGCAATTTGCAGTACCGTAATTGCCGCCTTCCCCATTTCCATTGAGCCCTATGGGGGAATTACGGCCCCACCAACCTTGGAATGGGACGGTAATTCCGCCATTCACCATGGCGGGATCGGTAAATTACCGGCGGCAACCATGGCGCTATTAGCGCCATGGTTACCGCCTTCCGTGTAATGAGGCCCTATATTTTAATGGCTATTATTATTAAAGAAAGGCACTTGACATGAGGGGGTTGATTTCGAATGGCAACCAGCTCAAAGTGAATCTCTTTAGAGGGGAATTAATTGATTTAATTGCAAATAATGCTGAGGATGTATACAGACAATGGAAAGACTTATCAAAGAACTGCACTAACATACACAAGCTAATCCAGATTTGTCTATGGAAAGGTGAACAGATTATACTGGCAATTTGGGATTTGAATAGGGTGCAAGGGTCAGAAGAGTGAGATATTCAATCTGGGGACTGGGTGATGTGATACTTACAATGTAAGCTTGGTTGTGGGGTTCTGGACAGCCAGAGAGGTCTCTGGACAGATCAGCCAAGGGATCTGGTCACTAGGACAGCTAGGCAAAGGGATCTGGTCACTGGGCTCTCCTGGGTGGGGTGCTGGACAGTTAGGCGAGGTCTGGTCACTGTGGACAGCTGGATGGGATGCTGGACAGGTACACAGGGGATCTGGTCACTGGGCTCTCTTGAATGGGATCAGCTGCCCCCCTGCTTTCTCCCTGGATTCTGGTGTATGTGCCTGGATCTGTATAGATGGATGTATCTCTGATTACTGGATCTTGGAGTCTGGGTTTCAGTGGATTGTTCCTTGTGTTTCCCTGTCTCCTCCTTATATATTTAAAATTGTATCATCGCTTTACAATCTGGGGGGTGTACCCTAGACTTACACCTCCTGAGATAGGGCAGCCTACCATTGTCCCTCCTTTCTTTGGCCCAATTGGTTCAGGGGAAATGACATCATGTGTGTGTTTGCATTTATGACCTTCCTTTGTCTCTCATAGCTACTTTTTACAAAAAGGAGTTATCGATCAAAACTTCAAATTTATACTAGCCACCACCATATAAAGTAGATATGCGGATGTACTAAATCACAGGTAATTGGACAGTCCGAGCGCCGACTCTGTGCGAGGTTGCATGGCCCTTTGGCACATTTTTGCCATTTTTCTGACATGCATAATATTTAAAATTCTTCCAATGACTACACATATTCCCAATAACATCTTGCATCTTCCCACTTAGTTTCAAATTCATGCCATTCATAATTCACCCCAAAAAGCACCTTTCATGGCCATTTCAGTTCACCAGTGCTAGAAACATGTGCTTGGTCTCTTTTCCTTCTCCTAAAAATCCCATTTAAAACTGGTATAAATATAAAATTACTGCTTATTCCGGGTGCTGGAAAAATGTCTTGAAATATAGCAATTCTTTAATGTCAATGGGGTAGATTTGTCACATGTGTGGGCCGTGCTACAGCCCCCACAGAAAACTGTCCCTGCCAGGCTTGGCTTGCAACAAAGGACTTTTATGATGCCCTTTGAAGTTTTGACAGTTCCCCCTCCAGAGTGGATGTTGGAAGAAATCGCACCTCTCGGTCATGCACCAGCCCTACTGGCTTCCTTTGTTCATTCTTGCAGGGCTGCCAGCTAGTCTAGCGGGGCCGAGAATCCTCACATTTCTGGCCTTTTCATGTGTCCTTGTGGGCCCGGTCACTTCTGGATGCAACTTTTCCCACTGTTGGAGGAAGGGCTTTGTCATTGAATTCAGTGCCTGGGCCAGAACACAAAACCAGTTTTACTGGCTTCTGAGTCCTTTTTGAGGAAACCAACTTTTGTGAGAGCAAATATAATGTTTATTGTATGGTCAAGCCCCCACCTACATATACAATAACATTTCTGTGCGAGCAATTAGCTGTCATTCGACATTTGACTTTGAAATAACATTTTTTCTTATTTCAAAGCACCGATTCATACGTGTGCAGGCTTTTCCTTTCAAATTGCAAATGCGGTTCTGCAGCCCGTAGGATTATGTTTCAATGAACCTTT
Source organism: Ambystoma mexicanum (assembly GCF_040938575.1). NCBI lineage: Eukaryota > Metazoa > Chordata > Amphibia > Caudata > Ambystomatidae > Ambystoma > Ambystoma mexicanum. Next base: position 1,001,025,306 of record NC_090929.1, on the reverse strand, counting down.
GGTAGGGCTTTTGCATAGACTGTGGGTTCATGGACACAAAAGCATACTGCCAAGATTTTCTTTGGAATTGACAGAGCCGCGCAATTTCTTTCCTTTGCTTTAATTTGAGTGTAATGGTTCATTTCAGAAGGAAACAAAAGCCGTGTTTGCAGGAAAAACAGAATTCTTTGCTCTTCGAGTAATTTATGAGTGAAACAATGCAGTTCTTGAGATGTATTGCCTCATTTTTTGACAAACAGATGAAATGGAGCGCACACTTTGTGGTGTTTAAAATGGAAGAAGGAACAAATTGCAATGTCGTCTTGAAGGTAGGTCATTTTCGTATGGTTTAAATGACGGGAAAGGGATCCCCGACACCTCTCAAAAGATATGGGAGGCGCAAGACAGAGCGGTGGCCAGAAGCCGACTTTGCAAACTACTATGGACAAAGCCGGAGCATAGACACCAGAATGCACGCATTAGTGAAGTGATGAGTACTCCACTAGACATATGGAACAAATCAACCCGAAACGAAATGTTGACAATCGACCCAGCCCCCTTTATGCCTATACTAGACAATCCGGAATTCCAACCAGGCATGGAGAAGAGAGCCTATCAAAAATGGGAGGAGGCAGACTGTATAAAAGTCGGAGACATGTTCATTGGGCAACAATTGAGGTCATTCACAGAATGCAGAGACTTATTGGGGCTGTCGCTAGAGGACAAATTCAAATATGACCAACTCTGCCATTGGCTTTCCTCCCCACGGATAAAACAAGCAGTGAGCAGAGGCTTGACCCCATTTGAAAAATACATACTGATTAATACTGGAACAAAAAAATTTGTATCAACCATATACATATTTCTCAATACTCCAACAGAAAATATCAAATGGCTACTTATGAAAAGATGGGAGTTCACGCTGGAGAAAGCGATTCCGAAAGAACAATGGGACTACTTATGGAACATTATCCCAAAATGGACTAAAGCCATCCAGGTGAGGGAAGCGTGGATAAAAATCATGATCTAATGGCATTACACCCCTGAAAAACTACACAAAATGTACCCGACCACACAAAACAAATCCTGGAGAGGTTGCTCCGCAACGGGGAACTGGAGACACATCTGGCGGGATTGCCCAAAGTTAGCACAATTCTGGACAAACGTAAAAACCCACATGCAAGCCATGTTCAACGGGGCCGAAAACCTGCAAGAAGAGGTATGGGTGTGTGGACTGTGGAACCCTAGAGACAGGACAATCATGATCTCCCGAAAAAAGAACTTCATGGGACTCCTAACAGCGGCCTGGCTAGAAGTGGCACAAAAATGGAAACAACAATCTCCACCAACATACCTGGATTGGCTCAGATGAATTTGGACCCATATCGCCATGGAAAGAATTACATACAACATCCAGGGAGAAGCCCAGAAATTTAGCACAGTCTGGGGAACCGCACTAGAACACCTACAGAGCGACTATATGCTACAATGGTGCCCCCACAAAATCCGTATCTTGGACATGTTTAATTAAAATAAAACTCTAGAGAACTTGAAGCCGCAACAGATACAATGGGCCTCATTACACGGTAGGCGGTGGACCAAGGTGCTATTAGCACCTTGGTCCATGCCGGTAAAATACCAGCACCGCCCTGGAGGAAAGGGGAATTACCGCCCTATTCCAAGGTTGGTGGGGCGGTAATTCCCCCTTCCCCCATTGCCCTTCCCCTTTCCCATTTTTGCCCCATAGGGCTCTATGGGAATGGGGAAGGCGCTAATTACGGTGCCGCAAATTGCAGTACCGTAATTAGCACCCTGGTCCCTTTGCGGGTTGGTTTTTAACGCCTGCTAAAAAGCAGGCGTTAAAGTACCAACCCGCAAAGGGACCTCGTAGTAAGGCGGTAAGGGTTTACCGGTACCGGTGCCCTTACCGGTACCTGTAAACCCTTACCGCACTACGTGTAATGAGGCCCAATATCTGCAATCCGGTGGGAGTGGGGTGAGGGAGGGAGGGGGAAGAGTTTAGGACTGTGGTTCAGTCCCGTTGTTTGACAGTTCGTTATAAACTAAACAACTATTGGGAAATGTATGACTGTAACTATACAAATGCCAATAAAAACATGTTTTAAAAAAAATTGACAGGAAAGCAATTGCAGAGCTATTCTTTGGGTGTGCCAGGGAGAACACAAAACAGCTTTTTGGGGGTGAAATGTTGAAATGCGGTTTTCAGGTGAAGGGAATTTCTTTTAGTGCTTGTAAATGCACCCCACACAGCTTGGATACTCTTGGTGTAGATGGGGGAAGGTTGGAGGTACCTAAGCCGTGAGGGCCGTTCTTCTTCTATGGGTTTGGTTGTGACACTAGGGAATGTGTTATCTCAATCAGAGGTTCGACCTGATAGGTTGTAGCAATTTGGGTCTATGTTAACCACTGGTGTGTGTGTGAAGGCAGAGCTTGATAGGGCCAAAGAGTCAAGCTTAGTCATGGCTCAATTAATGTTGATTTGGAAACAAAGGCCTGCAATAACCATCTGTGGGGGATTTATTTGCACAGTGTAAGGTGCTCAGACATTTCTAGGCGGTAGTGAGTTAGTCAGGGAGAAGAGGGCTCAACAAATGACTGGTACATATAGATGGGGTGAGGTGTTGGTGCTATTTGAGACTGAAGTGATTGACCACTTCCAGTGAGATAAGCAGGGAGTTTGATTGAAGTTTATGCTAGCACCAGTTTCAGAGTCCCTTTCTGTTTCGATGCATCCAACTTTTATGTGTTTATTTTCCAATGGCCTAGCATTGTATGTGTGTGTGTTCTTGGTATGGTCATATAAATATTTTGGAAGTCCCATCATTTGGAATGATATTGCAGTGGAAAAGGGGTGTTCCTGGGCGAGGTATCAGTGCTGGTCTACTGTTGGCATCGATTGAATAGAATTTGGTACTTGTCTCATGCTGGTGTTTGTTGAATAGCTACATTTGTAGTTGTTGGTTGAAGGTCAGGTGATCTTCTGTACATAGGTTTTTGATCATAGAGTTCCAGAATTTGTTGCTAGGAGGCAGCAGGAAGGTCCTCCATACTATGTACAGTTGATGCTTGGCACTGTTATTAGTGCATCATTGCTGAATCAAAGTATTCTCCCTGGAAGGCAATGTGTGCATTTCTTTGTGATAGATTCACAGGCCATAATCTTAACAACTAGGGTTACAGACACTCATGATAAGACTAGAACAGAAGCAAATAGTTCCACAGTGCCTAACAGTTCCTCTGGGCTATCTTCAGCAACATGAGTTTTTTGGGAGGAAGAGAAAAGTCAAAGGAGGCTGCCGGAGGGGCTGAGGGGGAGAGATCTAGGACACAACTGTAGAATACAAACACAACAATGGAGTAAAAGAACTTAGTCAACTTGTCTACCTGCATACTCAACAACAAAGAGATAGAGACCTTGCATAAAGGATTGAGCTATGTCCCTAGTTATAGTACATCACTGTTTGCTTCTAAAAGTGATGTATTTCGATTTATCAGAAAATGTAAATTACTGTGTTTTTTCCCAGAAATTGACCATTCGGAAAAATTGACCCCTGTGGATGATGACAGTGATGTACACCCTTATACCGAATTCTAACTTAGAAGGAAATGTATTCCTCCTTTCCACATACCCATGATAGAAGTAATTGAGAATTTGATTTGGACAGATCTCAAAATGTTTCCTTTAAACCACTGAAACATAAAAATCTTAAGATAAAAGAGACAGCTCCTAGTAAGTAGACTTTTTGGGGACAACAACATGACTATCAGACCTGCCGATAAGGGTGGAGCACTAGTAATCCTCAACTCCATTGACTATGATATGATATGATATGATATGTCATTTGTAACGCGCCTATACACAAGTGTTTCAAGGCGCGACGAGGCAGGGAGGGGGGAACAAGGGCAGACAGACAAACGATCCTACTAGGCCAGGTGTCATTCAGATCAATTTTTGAATCAGAATGTTTGAGACAGCTTGATGATGAAAGTAATTACTTAAGACTTGACAGATATCCCACTAGTGACATCTAGTGCAACCTGAAGGGATTATTATGTCAAGCAGAAGAACCAGGATGTATTCATGAGAAAACGAAGAGTTTTCTATTTTGTCAATATCCTAAGATATCCTCTTTTTACACCCTCTCAAAGATACGCAATAATTCTATCCATCCACCAGGCACAACTATTGCTGCAACTATAGCATACTACAACCATTGGTAATATACATAGATCACTTTCTTCAACTGTTGGTCCAGAGAACTGCTACATACATCAAACACACTACCCATTTTGCCAGAACTTTACAAGGGTTAACAATTGGTGTTGATGATATTCTTTTCACTTTAGATGTCAAAAGCCTTTAAACCACTATAGTACATGATTTGGCCTTAGAGGCAATAGAGCAGATGCTATTGTTACAATTCACTCCTTTTGCTCTCGTTCCTGTCACTTGGGTGCATGATTTGGAAATTGTCTCTTATTGGACTTACTTTCGGAACCCTACAACACAGTACTATGCTGACTTGGAAGCACAAAAGCCCTATTTTTCATTTCACTTCTCTTTCGTGTCCATTTGGGGGTTTTGGCAGCCAGTATGCTTTTTTAATTCAAAAGACTATGCTTCCCAGTATTCCTTGCTCACTGTTTCATCTCCACCATTGCAGGACAAGGTTGGGTGGAGGATAAGGAACACCTGTGGCTGGCAGATGCTAAAGAACAGCCTCCATGAGATGTGTGCTCATTAGCAAGCTTTAAAATCCTATGTTTGGTTAAGTCCAGCACTGGTCAGTGTTGCAGTGTTCCTGTTTGTGACTGGTGCCTTGTTCTTGGATCTTATGCTTAGTGTCTAGTTCCTAGTTTCTTATTTCCTGTTCATGGATCCCTGGATTTCAAATTATGTGTGCTTATTAGTGCTTCCTGGATTCCCTTTCTAGCGCCTTCCATTTCCTGTGCAGCCCAGTTTGTCTGTGTTCATTATTCTTTGTGTCTTTGCCCTGTTCTGCTCTGTAACCCTGATCTTTGAGATACCACTAATTTAGAGATGTCCTATTATGTTCACTTTTCCTTTGCTTTGCTGTGTGGGGATGGGGGGAGGCAGTACTTAAGTACCTTTGTTCCTCAGTTTTGAAGATTTGTGGGCCATGTCATCGAAGGAGCAGTGGATGATGCTTAGGGCCTGATTCATGAACGTTTTCCTATGGGATTGTGCCATTATAAAACACTTCCATGAATCAGGCCTTTAGAGTTTTAAAGTGACTCATCCTTTTGATCAGGAGACAGTGGAGTCTGCACCGTTCTGGGGTGATGTACTTCTATCGTTCCACCTTTGGGACCCATCTGGCTTGCATATTTTGGACTCTTTGTAGTCGGTTGAGTAGATAGTCTGGGAGTTCAAGGTAAAGGATGTTGGCATAGTCTAAGCATAATAGTACCAGTGTGCTAACTGCTAAAGTCAGGTAGGACATGATGCTTCGGATGGTATGGAGTTGAAAGAGCAGCTCCCCATGATGGCTTTAACCTGTGGTTCTAATGTAAAATTACTGTCTAGTATCATTCCAAGGTCTGTCAACATTGAAGTGGACTTGGTGTGTTATACTACATATCATAAACTCTGTTTTGGTCAGTTTAAGCTTATGTCCGCTATAGGCCATCCAAGACTCCATGGGCCAGATTACAGAAAGTTTGCACAGGTGCAAGTGCAAAGTTTGCACGCTATTAGCAGTAGGGCAAAGTTAGCCCTATTTTTAAAAACACTGGGACACATTTAAAAACCAGTGCACGGTGGGCGCTGTTGCACGGTGTCAAAGATGGATGCTCTCTCTTAGAGCTCCCACTCCCGGTGCCATTTGAAGACAGTTATACACTCTTCCAGCAGCTGCTGCAACACTGGTGGACTGCTGGAACAATCCTGTTACCCTGGGCAACTGATTGAACCTCTCCTGGTGTTTCTAGGCACCAGTGCCAGTGAACAGACCGCCGTGGTTCAGGTGGTGAATGAAGGACGGCAAATGCTGGAGTCCCTGCATGGGTCCCCCGCCTGCGCTGTTGGGCCCACGCTGCAGGCTGGAGCTTGGAATACTCCCAAAATCCTGTGTTCTCTCCTGGCATTTCTAGGGTGCTGTGTGCCTCTCCGTGGACTGCCGTGAATCAGACAGTGAGTGAGGGACACAGGCACGTGTTGGTGCCCCGGGTGCAGGCCGGAGTGGAGGATTAGCAGACTCCCCGCCTGGGTGCAGTATACCCTGCCTACTCCTTCACTCCTCCCCCCATCTCCGCTGAAACCAGCCCACCCACAGAGGGGGTGAGGAATCCAGATTCCACCGGAGGTGAGGCCCTGTTGGGGACACCCTTTCCTACCTCTCCTGCCGCACAGCAGGAGCGAGATTGCCATATTCTTACAACGCCATAGCCCTTTCCTGGGGGACTATGTTACACTGCTGCCTGTGACTTGCTGCCATACCCTCTGCCCTTCTCAGACCTCTTCGCCTGCATTGGCCTGCAGGGAGGCCGCATCGCTGCTCTGACAGGGAGATCCACCCTGTGATCACTTCTGGTGCATTGGCCCTTATCCCTGCTGACACGCCAAGTACCCTACCCTGCGACCATTCTGGAGCAACCTCGCCCCTCAGGCCACCCAGCCCAACCCCTGTCAGAGGCTTGAGTTGCTGCTCATCATGCTGCCTGTTGCCAACTGCGGGTGAACCGGGCTGACCACCTGGCGCTGATTGCGGCCACCAACAACATTGTTTGGTGCCTGTTATGGGATGCCACTGTTCTATTCCCCTACATCCTGCCTGGCTCCTGCCTGGCCCACGAACCACAGTGCTAAACACAAATTTGCCCTGTAGAGTCTAACTGGTCGCTTGCTACCTTCAGTGCACCGCCTTCCTTTTGCACATGATGACCAAGGGCGGGTCCAGAAACCAGCGCTCGATGAGCCACTACACCAAATCGACACCTAAACCCTCACCTTCAGACGGGATGCCTGCTGATGCGGAACCAGAACCTATTGAGATGGAGCTTACCGAGACGCAGCGGATGATGGCGTGTATGCAAGAAGGATTTGCTAAGGTACACAGTAAGCAGTACGACATGACCAGCACCATTGATTCTATCAAAACACGCATTGACAAAGCAGATCTATGCCTGACAGAGGCCGAGACGAGGGTAGGCACAGTGGAAGAACGACATGTCAACCATGAGGACCGAACTAGCTACACTCTCCAGGCAGGTACTCCAGGTGGAGAAAAAGAATAATGATCTGGAATCGTGTTACCGGCGAAACAACAGTCCTATTATTGGAGTCCCAGAGAGCAACTCTGAATCCTCCCTCGAACAATGGATTGAATCCACCCTACTACCGCTTTTAGGAAACCCTTCATTGTTACCACAATTTGCGGACGAACAAACCCACAAATCCCTCACTCCTAAACCCAAGCCTGGAGGCCCCCCTGGCTTAGCATCACCCATATACTCAATTACTGTGGTCAAGACGCAATTCTTCGGGCGGCTCGGGAGCAGGGTGACCTTATGCTGGGATCCACCAGGATACCTATTTACCCCGACTTCTCGGTGGCTGTTCAGCAAGAGAAGAAAACTTTCCTGGCAGTGAAGAAACGGCTACGTGAAAACAACATAAAGTACGCTATGCTATACGCCTCGAAACTGCAGATCAAATGGAGTAACAAGACTTTCTTCTTCACCATACCTGATGAAGCTATGAAGTATCTGGAAGTGTCAGTCCCGACGCCCTATGCCATTCAATTTTTGTACCTGCCCATGTTGGTTGTCCACACTCAATTTAGCGCTCTTGCAGGGACCCCGCTGTGTAGCCAAAGCTATCCCTTTGTTCTCTTATTACTCCACCTCTCAAACCTCTTGAAAGCAACTTTCTCACTTTGGTGTGGCGTAGTGGGTGGTAATTGTCCTGCTACTTTGAGATGAATACTGGGATAGCCTGTTGGTACATATCCGTATTTCTACTGTATCTAAGTCTAATGATGGCCAGGGAGGGCTCGTGCATCAGCGTCCCAATGCAAGGTTGAGTTTTTTGTTGTGGGTCTTCTGAACGGGGCTACATCACCTACTTTCTGGGGGGGGGGTGGGTGGAGGGTGCAGGGCGGTTGGGGTTGTGATATAAAAATAAAAACGCTTTGTACACATCACACACACACAAAGAAGTAAGATATGGGCACCTAATGAAACAGTGAGTTGGCTTGCGGGTCAGTTCAAACCCTGGTGGTTGAAACTGTTACAAGTGTTACACGTTGATGGGGCAATTAACCCTCCTTTGTTGGAATGTACGGGGCTTGGGCAGCGCCCATAAACGGCATAGGATATACCTCTACGTAGACAAACATAGGCTAAAATCCTGTTCCTGCAGGAGACCCATGCCCTTGCTGCAATCTGGCAGGGGTTTGCTAAAAACTGGGATGCACAACGCTTTTATACATCTTACTCCTCACAATCTAGAGGGGTCATGACCATAGTGCACAAATCCCTTCCATTCCAGTGTAAATATACAAAAGCGGACCCTTTGGGCAGATACATTCTGCTGTACGGTTCTCTACCAGGGAGGGGTTTGGTACTGATGAACATATACAACCCCAATATCGACGACCCCCAATTCTAAAATGAAATAATTGATGAGCCTAAACGATATCCACTGGTCTCTATGCTATGGGGGGGGGAGAATTTAACCTTAGGGAACTGGAGCGGGGACTGACGGCAGATCCCCCTTTGGCCACCCTGACACAAATCAAAGAGGCCATTGACGCCTTCAGAATAAGCGCACAGAACGTGAAGTAAAGTTCTTTGACGTCTGACGTCTTTCCTTCTATGATATCACCCAAGCTATAGATCAATTACTTTCCAGGATAGCTCCAGTAACAGATGGCCTCACGGCCAAATTATATTAATGCTACAAGGAGATCCTTGCCCCCTATCTTTTACAGGTGTGGCAGGAGTCGCTCAGGACTGGGTTGCTCCCAGCCAACATGTACGAGGCGGTCATCAAGGTTCTATTGAAACCAGAGAAACCTGCTGACCAATGCGCGTCCTATTGCCCCCCTCCCTAATTAACACAGACGTGAAAGTGTTTGCTAAAATACTCGCTACTCGACTGATGCCAGCCATGCCACACATCATTCATCTGGATCAATCCGGTTTCATCCCGGGCAGGTCCACTGCACTAAATGTACGACACCTGTTTAACATTCTAGCACAAATAGACCCCAGGGTCCAGGCTGTGGCTGCCGCCCTAGATATCCAAAAGGCATTCAACATAGTGTCCTGGCGATTCATGTATGCTGTACTATCAGGATGTGGCTTCAGCCACAGATTTCTAGATGCTCTCTGCTCTATGCATGGCCAGAGTATGTATGAATGGCCTTCTCTCTCCACAGTTGACGATCAACAGAGGCACTAGCCAGGGATGCCCTCTGTCTCCTCTGATATTTTCTATTGTCATCGAACCTCTGGCAGATATGATACGACTACGACATAAGCACTGAGGTATCAGAATGGTGAGAGACCCACAAATAATCTCGCTCTACGCGAACGCCACGTAATTTTACGTTCATGATCTACAGATGCATTTTGCGCCTATATCTAAGACATCTCGTACTTTGGGGAACTATCGGGCCTCTGTGTAAACTGCTCCAAATCAGGCCTCTTCCCCCCTCACCGATGCTACTGTCCCTGTTCAAGATCCCCAGGGCTTCAGATGGGCTCCTGAAAATATTCAGTATGTAGGGGTGACAGTTGCACGCAACCGTCTCTCTCTGTACACAACCACAACTACACAGCATATATGACGCAATTACCTACCAAGCTCAAATCTTGGTCCCACCTACCCATTACAATCGCCGGCCGAATAGCACCCCTGAAAATGTCCATATTCCCTAAACTCTAATAACTGTTTGTTTTTAAATGTCCCACTATGGCCTGGGAGGGAGCTATTTCAGGATTTAGATAGCGAAATCTGTAGATTTGGATGGCATTCTGGCACTGTGTGGTTGAAATGGGAAACAGTTACACAACCATATGACAGGGAGGGCTACGCTGCACCTAATTTTCGATTATACTGGCTGGCTGCACAGGCACAGTTTGCAACCTTCTGGTTCATGGATGACCCTCTCCCCACCCCATGTACAACTCGAGAAACTCTCGGTTGGAGATGGCGATCTCTGGTCTCTCATACTCCCGGGTGGGGAGACGAGCAACGCTGGCGGGGGCCTGGCATTGAATCTGGAAAGAGATGGACATCACTGCTCCATTCCATGAAATCTCGCCCTTTGGAATTGCGTTCCCTCTCTCCCAAGAGTCGATTTGAGCACCTGCAGCGGTTTGCAACAACAGGGCTTTAATACTTTGGGGTCATTGTTTATGGAGGGTAATTTTATACAGGCCGCTGATGCGCCGGGTCTGACCCGTGGCAGATCCTCGCAATGGCTGCAATATGCTACACCGCTATGACCATACCCCTCGTCTACTACATCTGTTTTCTAAGAAAGGTACCAGAGCATGATCACACTGTCTGTTCCCTAATGCCAGGTATGTTCACATGTTGTGGGAATGTCCCAGAATTTCACCATTTTGGACCGATGTTTGTGCAATGTTGTCTGAAATGGTTTGCAAAAGTATTGACCCTGTCCCCTTGACGTACCTGTTTCACATCTTGTATCCCTCTTTTTCTGGTGTATGTACATGTGTATGTCTAGGTCTCCGTTGGGCTAAACACTGTATCTTGTGATGGACTAGCACACATTCCCCCAACAAAGACCACTGGTTAAAGGATCTAGTTTGGGCAAATGACATGGAAGACCAATGGGCACATATGCAGCCATCCCAATCCCGCCCCATTGACATATGGGCTACGCTCAGGATGTACCTCCTACGTACAAACCCAACACCTGACTCACCTGTGGCTCCACAGCCTTTGTGATCCTTATCCGTCGGCCCCCCTCGTCGGAGTTGGAGTCTGATGCATTCCATCCACAGTTGTTCCCTCGTCTTCTTCTTTTCCTCCTTAAATTTATTTCCCTTTGTCCCTTTGGGTTATTTTCTTGATGTTGTACCCGACAAGTTTTACATGTAATTGCAACCAACTTCAACCTGTGTGTCAACTATGTTATCATACTGTATCTGTGCCATGGTTTGCCTTAGTGTACCAATAAAGAAAGCGTTTAAAAAAAATAAATGATCTTGTCTGGAGGGACAAAGGGAATGCCTTCTGTTTCTTCAGTGGCTTCTTTGTAGGCTCTGGATAGAGCATCTGCTGTGGTGTTTTGATTGCCTGGTTTGAACGTGACACTAAAATCGAATCTGGAGAAAAAATGGAAGAAAAAAAACAGCTTGCACCTCTGCAAGTGTAGTTTGGCATATTAAAAACACCAGGTCACTCAGAATGGTATTAGCACTAGGGCACTCTTTGCCCTGATGCAAAACTGCATTAAAAATGTTTCTTTTTAGCACTAGGGCAATGTTAACCGTGGTGCTTTTAATATGCCAAACTTCAATTGGCGAGGTGCAATGTGTCCCAGTGTTTTTTTAATAATAGGGCAAACCCCTAGTTTGAAAACCGTGCATACTTTGCACTAGTACCGCTGCTAATTTTCTGTAATCTGGCCCCATGTGTGCAAAGCAAGTTCTGTGGTGTGATATATTCATTAATGGGTCATTTGCGAGTTTGTGAATAATTTGGGTGTGCAGAGATTGCAGAAAATATAAAATATGTTTTACTGCATTGTCCATGCACCTTTAAATATGGATAAAGGCCTCCAAACACTACCAATTAGTTTATAAATTGTGATACAATTAATGTGAAAGTAATGAACCTAGTTATACACTAATACATATGGGTTGTACCATTCACCCACTGAAAGTAGAAATTATGGAACACCTATGGGCCATAAAACCTCTTGTCAATCAATTGGCAAGGACACCATCCAAATAGAGATTTCAGGAAAATCAAAATGTCTGGAATTTAACAGAACCATGCATGTTCAAAAGAAAAAGCACAGTGGACTTGTAAATTTGATTCATGCCACCTGGGTTTAAAGTTGGACCCAGAACTGCATATATTCTTGGGTTGAAAACAGCATCACTAGTGGCTGACTGGTGAACAAAAAGCTTATGATATGTTGACAAATATTAAACCCTGTGCTCACATTGTATCTAGTTTCTCCTATATTCTCTCAGGTTGCCTTTGCTCCCTTTGTTATGTGACAATACAGGCCTAAATAGGCAAAACCAGCATAAACATGTTAATTTAAGTGGCATGGCATTATTACTGGCATTATGGGCAACGTCAAAGTGAGTCTTTTTACATGGGGATACTGGCATACATGAGCGCAGCCAGTATGTACCTTTATTCCTGAAGTGGCATGGCATTGATATGATATGATGAGTCATTTATAACACGCCTGTACACAAGTGTTTCCAAGCGCGACAAGACTAGGTACAAAAAACAGAGAGCGAGAGAACAAAACAAACATTCTTGCTAGGTTTTGTGTCATTCAGGTCGTGCAAGTGCAAGGTAGAGAGGGAGAGGAGAAGTGCCAGGGGGAGGGAAGGGGGAAGTGCAATCAGGGCAGCACTGCTCTACATGCAAGTGCAGCCAGGGCAGTGCGGCTCTGGGTAAGTACAAGGAGGCAGGGGACTGCAGGGTTACAGATACAGCCCCAGTGCACAGTAGGCCCGGAGGCAGTGCAGGGGCTATTGGTCATGGAGGTGCCTGGTACCCATTGGGATTCTGAGAGTAGCCAGGCAACTAGCCAGCGCAGCAGACAGGTAGGTCGGCAGAGAGAGAGAGAGAGAGAGAGAGAGAGAGAAAGCAGAGGCAAAAAGGAAGGTCTTGATCTACTTACGGAACCTCAAGTGGTCCAGCTCAAGTTTGAGAGGAGCAGGGAGGCCATTCCAGAGGGAGGCACCTGCAGAGGAGAGAGACCTACCACCCACTCTCTGCCGGGAGAAGCGTCTGACCCTCAGCAAGTTGGAGGTGGCTGAGCAATGGGCTCGAGAAGGAAGGTGTTTAGGAAGAGAGTGTTAGATTTAGTTTAGGCCCCGACCCCAGAAATCCTTGTGGACGATGCAGAGGGTCTTGAACTTGGTCCTTGCAGCCACCGGGAGCCAGCAGAGAGACTTCAGGGCTGGAGAGATACGATCCCTGTGCTTGAGGCCAAGGACAAGTCTCACAGTCCTATTCTGTGATGTGACGTGAGGAGAGAGTGGACTCAAAGATGACACCAATGTTTTTTGCCTCACAGGATGGCGCAGGAAGAGCACCCAAGGAGGGCAGCCAGAGTGAAAGAGGGAAAGCGGGAGCAGGGGTCCCAATGAAAAGCATCTCAGTCTTACTGGCAGTAAGGCAGAGATCGTTGGAGGCGCACCACACCTGAATCGCATATAGACAGTCAGGAGTGAGTGAGAGGCGAGAGGAGAGGAGGCTGAGGGGAGCCTGAGGGAGAGCTGGGTGTCATCTGCACGACACTGAAAGTTAGAGTTAGAGTAGGTAGGGATGAGGTAGGACAAGGGGGCCAGGCAATGTTGAAAACCCAGGGTGAGAGGTTAGAGCCCTAGGGAACACCACATGTGGAGAGAGAGGTGGTGGAGAGAAAGGACCCAAGTTGGACCTGGGAGGTTCGGTCCAGGAGGAAGCCAAGCCAGGGACTGATCCGTGATGCCCAGGTTCTCACAGAGACGATTGATCAGGATGGCATGATGGGCAAAGTCAAAATAGGTATTCATATGTGTGGATACCCACCATTATGGTCAGGGATGGCATGGACATAGGTCCTTGGAGTGGAACGGCATTATTATTAGCATGATTGGGAAAAGACAAAGAAAGTGTTCTTACATGGCGATACAGGCATGCATGGGCACAGCCAGCATAAACATGTTTAATTTAAGTAGAGTGGCATTATTACTGGCATTTTAGACAAAGTCAAAGTGAGTCTTCCTTTGTGAGGATACTGACTCACGTGGCCACACCCAGCATAGACATGTTTTCTTGCACTGGCATTTTCATTATTACTGGCATTATGGGCAAAGCCATAGCAAGCCTTACAGGCATAGCCAGCATGGACATTTTTTCTGTACTGGTATGACATTATTACTAGCATTTCAGGGAAAGCCAAAGTGAATAGTATTACTTGGAGATACTGGCCTATGTAGGTACAGCTATCATGGACATGTTTTGCAGTATCATGGCATTATGGGTAAAGCGAAAATTAGTGTTTTGTGTGGGAATACTGGCATATATGTGCATACACAGCATTTCTACAGTGGCACTACTAGAATTATGGGCAAAGCCAGCATTAGAATGTCCTTCCTACAAGGGCATGCTGGCATTACTGACAGCATATAGAGTGGTATTAAGATCAAAACCAGCATGTGCATGTTCTTTTGTGGAAATACTGTGTGCATACATATTGGCTAACACAACATGCGCTTGTCATCAGACTGTGGCAATGTTTACTACTTTTTTCACAACCAGCAAACAAATATCTTCTTAGACTAACAGAATACTGGATATGTTGTGTGCAAAAATTAGATGGAAAACGATCCAGTAACTTGGCATCTATTGCCTTTTTTCTTGTATAACCCTCCAAAACCGACTGCAAATTGTATTGTTTTGAACCCATTATTTCACATTCTAACCGAGTATTTAAAAATAAATGGCATGGAGAGAACCCCCTTCCCCCAGCCCCTCAGCCCACAAGTCTGCTTGGTATGGTAAATTGGGGCTCCCTCGCTATGCTCCGTTATTAGCATACATTCGTGGGAAATATTTATGCTCCTCCAATGAAAACATTTGCCAGCTGGCACTGCTCCTATCTGTACATGATAGAAGGAGCGTGTGGGCTTTCTTTGACCTTCAGATGTGTTAGCTGGGCCCTCTTCTCTCTCTGCCCTGTTAGGGAATGCTTGAACACTGTGTGATATTATCAGCGGTTATTGTGCAAATGTCCCCTGTTTCCAAGCTTTAGCCCATTCTGTGTTGCTATGTCTGAGTAATTAATGCAACGAGAAAAAAGCAAATCACTAGTTTTTGTGCAAACTTCACAAACATTTCATATTTGTGATTTGCTTTTTCTGCAGGGGCAAGACGCAAGACCCTTCCTCTGAAATCTGTCCTTGTGATTTGCCAATCCAACTGAAAACAGTCTTCTGAGCACTAGTGTGTACCCAGTTGCCCCAATGAAAGGTCTAGCTCCTCACGATTGCAACAGCCCATGCTCTTTTGCCTATCCAGATAGCATGGACTATCCACCACTCCATTTCTATAGACCTCACTGGCGAAGGTCAGTGCCAAGTCTTTAGGATGCCAACTTGGTGTTTCCTTTCAGTGTCTCCTGCCCCACTCACTTGCAATGCGAGTAGATTTGATATTTTTAGGTCCCATATGAAGCTTCCTATGTGCAAACCACCAGGAATTGCTTAATTCTAAGACCAGCCCTGTCTCTCTTTCCAGAATGCTAGCATCAAGCTCACAGGGGCAGCTAAATCCTCACCGAAGTCAATGTTCTTTTCATCTTCTTTAGTCGTCTCAGTAATGTTAATTAATTAAAAGCAGACGGCTGTGAACTCTCAAAGTTGTTAAAAACCACTGAACAGGTTATCATGCCGTGTTCTTTCGAGAGAGGGGCGCCTGCTACCTTTTTGGTATTTTTGGAAGGAACTTGGGGTTGGTCATCCTAAATTACCTGGGGGCAACCAGACGTGGACTCCCTGCTCACTGTGCTCAGAGAGGCATAGCTTCACCTCACTGATGAGGCCCAACAAGGCTGAAACACGTGTATGGGGTTGCAGTTGGTACTCTTGTTCAGAAGGGAATTGTCATAGCATTTCGGTGCTGGACTGCCCCTGTGGGCGGGACAAAGACTGATATGCAAATGGATATTTCCCATCTGTGAAAGGTACAGTGAGCAAAAAGCAGATGGCTGTCAACCCTCAAAGTGGTTAAAAACCACTGAACAGGTTATCATGCCGTGTTCTTTCGAGAGAAGGGCGTCTGCTACCTTTTTTGTATTAATTCTAAAACCAGCCGTGTCTCTCTTTCCAGAATGCTAGCATCAAGCTTGCAGAGGCAGGTAAATACTCACCGAAGCTAATCTTCTTTTCATCTTCTTTAGTCTTCTCAGTAATGTTAATATAATATTCAATAGTAAGCCAATAATACATTAATTGCTTTTTTCTAAGACCAGCCTGTCTCTCTTTCCAGAATGCTAGCATCAAGCTGACAGGGGCACCTAAGTCCTCACCGAAGTTAATCTTCTTTCCATCTTCTTTAGTCTTCTCAGAAATGTTAATATACTATTCAATTCTAAACCAATACTAAATGAACTGCTTTATTCTAAGACCAGCCCTGTCTCTCTTTCCAGAATGCTAGCATCAAGCTCGCAAGGGCAGCTAAATCCTCACCGAAGCTAATCTTCTTTCCATCTTCTTTTGTCTTCTCAGCAATGTTAATATACTATTCAATTCTAAACCAATATTAAATTAACTGCTTTATTCTAAGACCAGCCGTGTCTCTCTTTCCAGAATGCTAGCATCAAGCTCGCAAGGGCAGCTAAATCCTCACCGAAGTTAATCTTCTTTTCATCTTCTTTTGTCTTCTCACTAATGTTGATATATTCAATACTATGTCAATATCAAAATAATGGATCATTAGTACTTGGTTAGTATTCTATTAGTAAACAATGAGTATTCAGCACTTTCAATATTCTTCATACATTGGTATTCACAAAAAGAATACCATGGAATACTAAGAAAAGACTCAAGATACCCTTCAAATGCTATATAAAGGTTTATTTAAATGCCAAATGTAATGTTTGACTTTGGTAAGGTCTGCCAAAGCGTGAACCTATTGCCCTGCAAATCCTGTTCCCTGTGCTACCCTGAAGGAGATCATTGAAGGCAGTGGCACATTTACTGTTGCGACTGTCTGCAGTTCTGCACGTATAGCATGGGCAAGAGATTGCAACATGTGGCATACCTTTGCTCTTATAAACATCGTTCACCTTGGAAAGAATGGCAACTTTTTCATTTGGTTTCCTACTGCCCCAGAGAAACGCAATTTTTCCAGTAATTATTAACAGTTCCTTACAGGTTAATGAAGTGTATGAAGCAAAAATGTGAAACTATTTAATAAAACATCTTTTTGTACGAATGCTCACTTAAGCAGCAACCTACGGATAAATGTAACAAAAAAAAACTCGCTGAGCAAGAAGTGAAACAGGACGTGAGCTGTTTAAGCAGCGCAGGAAGCGAGGGCTCAGCAATACCATTAAAAGTGGAACGCTGTGCCAAGGAGGTGAACTTTTTGACCTGTTCTGGTCTTGTGATCTACTTTAAATGAGGCAGACAGTCACATGTTTATTGTGCATGTAATGTTTGTTTGCTACTGCTGGCGATTGTGGATTGTTTGCTGTGCTGCCTGATTTCTGAAAAAGGGAAATGCGGTTTTGGACAAGGCAAAGAATAAGGGCAGCAAATGAATGGATCTGGGCGTGGAGTGTAGCATTGCCCCTATGCCCCCTCCCCAGTCAAAGTGACCCCTACTCATATTGTGTTTATTGTGCACAACCAGGGCAAGACTGTGTGTTACCAGCTATCCAGGAGTGGTGTTCCGCCAATGACCTCTGCCTTAATGCCAGTAAGACTGAGATTCTCCTCATCAGCACACCCGCTCCCACCTTTCCTCACTCTCTGGCCGGCCTCTCTTGGCCCTCTTCCTACTCCCACCTGCAAGGCTAAAAACCTTGGGGTCATCTTCGACTCCACACTCTTCTTCTCTCCTTACATCTTTGATGTCTCTAAGAAGTCACACTACCAGCTGCACCTCCTCACAGGTATTCTTCCCTTCCTCTCTTTCCCCCAGAAGCTCACTCTCTCTAGAGCTCTGGTTCTCTCTAGGCTGCACTATTGCAACAGCCCTTTCTAAATCTGCCTGCTTCTACTCTCCGCCCTTTGCAACTTATCCAGAACAGGACTGCGAGACTTGTCCTTGGCCTGAAGCCCAGGGATCGTATCTCTCCAGGACTGAAATCTCTGCACTGGCTCCCAGTGGCTGCGAGGATTGAGTTCAAAACCCTCTGCATTGTCCACAAGGCCTTCTGGGGCCTGGGACCTGAATACCTTCAACTCTCTCTCCCTAGATACCTTCCTTCTCGAGCTCTCCTCTCATCCGCCTCCAACTCCCTCAGTGCCAGTCGCTTCTCTAAGCAGCGAGTTGGTGGTAGATCTCTTTCTTCGGCTGGGGCCTCCCTCTGCAACAGCCTCCCTGCCTAAATGAAACCTGAGGAGAACCATCTCCGGTTCCAGAAGCACCTCAAAAGCTTTCTCTTCGCTTCTGCTTTTTCTCCTCCTCTCCCCTGCTCACCTCCTGGCTGAAACTGCATTGGTTACCTGGCCACCCTCTGATCTCGGGCCCAGGTCACTCCCCCGCCAGTCACGCTCACCTGCACTGCCTGCCTGGCAACCCTCTCACTTGGGGACTGTTTCTGTATCCCTACAGTCCCACTACCAGCACTTACCTTTGCACTTGCCACCTGCTGACCGTTACTTATTGTAATATTCTATTCCCATGTACTGCACTGTCCCCTCCACCTCCCCCACACTTTTCCCCTTCCCCCATCCCCTTAACTTACACGATCTGAATGGCACCTGGCCTAGTAGGATCGTTGTCTGTCCTCCCTCTGCTCCCCCTCCCTTGCCTCGTTGCGCCTTGAAACACTTGTGTATAGGCGCGTTATGAATCCCATATCACATCATATCATACCCCCATGCAAGGTACCAACATTGTGGTCCCTTTTCCCCAACCATGTTTCAAACTTGACATTTTGATTGCCATCCCCCTGTAATATTCGTTCTTTGGGGAGGATTTCACCTCCACAATATTCTGGAATAGAACATTAGACATGTTCAAATGAGCTGTCGAAAAGGAATATTGAACGATTGACATACCTCTAACCTTATTGGGCCTAGCATGGTAGTTAGTCATGCACCTACCATTCACAGTGCGGAGAATATGTATTACATTGTCCTAAAAGGTAAGCCATTGTCTACATTATAGAAATGGTCCTGGGAATCACATGGACCATGTGTTTGAATTCTTTGTATTTGTTGACGAATGTACAAGTAAGGTACACAATATAATTAATTGACCCTGAATGTGTACATTTTTATAAATTTGCACCACTTGACATGGACGTTTGATGACTTAAAGAATCATATAGATTAGGCTTCTGACCCCAATTTGGGTCTGTGTTCTTTTGTACATTTGATAATCATCATGGAAGTCTCTAGGCCAAGGCAACCAATTGCTCTCTAGATGGTTTGGACTACATTTCCCATGATACCCCACCATTGACTTTGACGTCCGAGTTAGTGGGAATTGTAGTTCAAAACATCTGGAGAGAAGAGGATTGCAGACCCCAGTTCTTGGTCATATGACTTCTTCATTTTTACAAAATGGTAATGGCTCTGCTGTTTACATAGCAAATATAATACCTGGTCATAAAAGGTATGCCATTGTTTACAGTACATAATTGGGACTGGGATCTCAAGCAGTTTCTCTTCTCTTATAGTTATTTCTAATTGTTATAGAATGTGTGTGTAATGTTCATGATATTTTTAACAACATTAGCAGAATATATTTATCTGGTATGCACTGATTTCTCATTAATTTACAAAAATTGACATGGATGGCATACACATTTGTACAGATTATCCCTCTCATCCCACGTTTGGTGATCATAATAAAAGTATATACACTCTATGAATTATTTCATTTTTTTAAACATGATTGCAATTATGCAGTTTACATTACAGATGTAGGAGCTGTGCAGGCTACAAAAATGCCTGTTTAAAAAAAACTCTGTAAATGTTGTTGGGCATGAAGAAACATGGTGAAGTCGTGTGTCATTATTTTATTTGCAAAATCTGTAGTGTACATTTGTATGTTGTCGGAACCATTATAGAAACATAATGGGCCTCATTACAAGTCCGCTGGTAGCCGTGCTGGTAAAACCGGCAGGCTGCCGCCAGACCCGTAATGAATTACCAGTGCCAGACTTGCCGGAATGGGGACCACGGAAACACCAGCACCATGTTGTAATGGTGCTGGTGTTTCCGTGCATCTCTGCGTGCAAGTGCCGTTCTGCACGCCAGACGGCACCCGCCCGCAGAACTCATAGTTTGCCGGTGCGGAATACAGTGCGGGTACGATTCTACCGGCACTGTTAATTCCGGACCGGCAAATTTGTAATGAGGCCCAATGTCTTATTTGGATTATTGCGGTCAATCAGAGGAAAGTTAGGGCACTTGCAGTAATATCTGCTGCTGATTATTTTACGCTTGTTGTGTTACTTGTGTAACAATCGTACTTTTGAGGACGTGGGTGGTGTCATGAGGAGTGCAGTACAGTGTCTAAGTTATAGTTAGCTTAGGAACCAAAAATGGGGATTTCTTTAGCATGTTGCTGTTTTCCCCTTACCTTGCTTGCTTTTCTTTTTACACTGCTTCAAACCATAACACTGCATTAAAACGCTGTTTTCACTGCATAGCAAACTAACTATAACTAGGCTACTCTGCTGCACTTCTCATGACACCACATACGCCCTCATTGATGACATCCTAAATAATCTCATCCATGACATTACTGATGACATTAGAAATTGCCGTCCATGACATGACTGGTGACATCACAAAAGACTTTAGCAATTGCCCGACACATTAAAAGTTATTTACTGTAAATGTACTAAATGTTTCTTTCAAACTCGTGGACTAACTTATTAGTACTGTTTGAAACTATGCATATGTGAAACCAACAAGACAAAAGGGAAAACATTTCATGTGGGCAAAGATTTTAAAAATATATTATACATGCCCCATGCACAGATATAAGAGAAAACTGCTAGGGACCAGTGTCAGTTCCTGAGTCTTGGATGATTTATTGTAGTCCTTGGTAATTGCTCATGCAGCATATTTCAATTGTACAACAGATATGCATCACTGGGAATAGTGCACGCAAGGGTATATCGTGATATAGACAGTGCTAACATAATTCTGGTACATTTAATCCTCTACTATTAAAATTGATAATAAAACAAGTGTTCCTATGTAGATAATGCTCAATAAATATCAATTTCAGGAGATATGGAAAATGTGGATCCTTTGTTTTGCGCTACATTGTTTGATATGATATGATGTGGCATTTATAACGCGCTTGTACACAAGTGTTTCTAGGTGCGACAAGACAAGGAGGGTGAAACAGAGAGAGGACAAAACAACAATCTTACTGGGCCTTTTGTCATTCAGATCGCGGAAGCGCAGGGAAGGTGAAGGGGAGAAGTGCAAAAAGAGTGGGTGGAGAAGTGCAGGTAATCAAAAAGTGCAGCCAGCGGGTGGCTCAGTGCTGGTAATCAGAAAGTGCAACCAACGGGTGGCTCAGAAGCCCATAGAGAAGGGACTGTAGGGTTACAGATACAGACCACAAGTGTTGGGCGAGCCAAGAGGCTGTATGAGGTGCAACTGGACAGGCAGGGACCTGGGCCCAAGTTCAGATGGTGGCCAGGTGACCAGTGCGTGGAGCAGTTGGGACATCAGCAGGGGAGAGGAAGAGAGAAAGCAGCAGTGAAGAGGAAGGTCTTGAGTTACTTCCGGAACTGAAGATTGTTCTGCTCAAGTTTGAGAGAGGCAGGGAGGCTGTTCCAGAGGGAGGACCCAGCCGAAGAAAGAAATCTGCCCCCAACTCTCTGCTTGGAAAAGCGGCGGACCCTGAGAGAGTTGGAGGTGGATGAGTGGAGAGCTCGAGATGGGAGCTACTTAGGAAGAAAGAGGTGGAGGTAGTATGCTCCCAGGCCCCTGAAAGCCTTGCAAACAATGCAGAGGGCCTTGAACTTGATCCTTGCCACCACTCGGAGCCAATTAAGAGATTTTCAGAGCTGGAGAAATATGATCCCCAGGCTTGAGGCCAAGGGCAAGTCTTGTAGTCCTGTTCTAGATAACTTGTAGAGGATGGAGAGTAGAAGCAGGAAGAATTTGAAAGAGACTGTTGTAGTACAGCCTTGAGAGGACAGGAGCTCTGGAGACAGTAAGCTTCCGGGGGGTGGGTGAGGAAAGGAAGAATGCCTCTGAGGAGGTGCAGCTGATAGTTTGACTTCTTAGAGATGTCGGAAATGTGAGGAGAGAAGGAGAGAGCTAGAGTTTTGTTGTGAATTGGGGAACTACCCATCCTTTAACTTTAGGAGGTCAGGGCACATGGGATTTGGTTGGTCTGGCTGCTATCCAATGTACCTCCCAGAGCATGCATGGGGCAGGGCTCCATGGACTCGCTCTCTCCTCAGAGACACAGTATTTCCACAAACCTTAAAGATATGTCTTTTCCTAAAAAGACAGCTCAGACTCCAGGTCCCAGTATGCTTCAAACTGGTCTCATTCTGATAATGTTGAAAATGGCAACTGTAAATGCTTTATAACTCATTAGACTGGAAACATATTAAGAACCCTGAGTGCAGACACGTGTTACTGCTCATAGAACTCTAACTCTGTCCCTTTAACACTGCTGAATACTAAAAGAAAGATCAACAGCATGGTTTGCCAGAACGTCAAAGCTAAAGATTTATTTTGCAATATACAGACAGAAGCAGCCAAAATATTATTTCGATTTAACTACAACAAAATTATATATATACATGTTAAAGTATGTGCATGATACAGATTGACAAGATAAACAGATAACAAACAACAGGAGTAATCTAAAGTTACATTCAATTAATTCATAAAACTAGATTTTCTTTTTTTTTTTTAGTAGATAGCCGAACAATTAATTATCACTGTTTTAACGCTGCTTGAGACTTTAACTTCTCATATAGCGTCATCCAAATTCAAAGACAGTAGAAAATTAGTTAGTGCTATCTGAGCAAAATAATTATTAGAACACAATAAAAAGGACCAACGCATATCTTGGTCAACAGTTTCAGATTTATTAGCCCTCAAGAATATCAGAAAGCCACTATTCCTTTTGATCGTAGAGCAGACAGCTCGCGGGTGGGTGAAACAGCAAACACTGCTTTCTTCCAGAACACCGAAACCACAGAACATGACGGAGCCGCATCCATATGCATGTTCACTTCCAAAATGCTGCTGATGGCCCGACCACATTTGAAGGGTCGGAGCTGACTGTTTGAAAATGTATATCCCAATTCAGACCTGCCCAATGCCAAAAGATTAATAATAAAGAGACCATATTTCAAACAAATGTCAAGTGTGGAAAAGCCAATCAGAAAACCAGTCACTGGCTCAGAAGTTTATAAAGGGATGGAAAACATCAGTGAGAAGTAGAGACTGAGAGCAAGCAGGAATTCCATCATCCTCTTCCTGGATACACTGGGAGACTGCAATTCTGTCAGTTGTGCAGGGGTTGCTCTGAGAAAGGAACACTAGAGTTTGCAACTCAAGAGCTGGTGATACATGGAAGAGAGGACCTAGGCACAGGTCCTAATCACCAAAGGAGATACGAGAAGGAAGGTCTGAGGTTAGGTGCTTCCTTGAGGAATCAACAAAGAAGAATAACACCAGGCGGCGGATTGAGAATGTCATCCTTCGGAAAAAGATCCTGAATAAGGGGGAGAAATACACATTATTGCCAACAGTGTTTTGCTAAGGGAACAGGTCGTTGGAGAGACACATAAGATTCGTCTGAGGGAACCAAAGTCATTGACAGACGTATGAGAAATCTGAGATGCTCAAAATGTGTGGGGACACCTGAGAGAAGTCGAAAGACCTTGCAAAGTTCTGAGGGAACCATAGGTCATGGTGAGACCTAAATAAATTAATATGCTAAGAGAAGCAGGAGTTTGTGGAGAGGCATAAAGAAAGCTCTGAGGTTATATGAAATTGTTGGAAGATCTCAGAAGGTTGAGGAAGATCATTAGAGAACTTCAGGTTGTGAAGAGAGACTGAAGGGTTGCGTCGAAGTTGATTGGTTTTTGGAGAAGAGCGCAATTATGATTAATCCCAGGAGGGATTGATCTAGGACAGTATTTGTTGTTCTTGGAGTCCTCAGTGATATCGTAAGTGACATTATTTGTTATGTTGTCTGTGATGTCGTGTATGCCATCATTTGTGATTTCCCCAGAGATGACATGGATAACATTTGTGATTTTTTCCAGGGTATCGTTGATTAAATCTTTAATGATTTCATCATTGATATCATGGATGACATATTTTGTGATTTCCTCAGTGATGTCTTAGATGACATAATTTCTGATCTGATGTCATCTATGACAACATGGGTGTTGTCATGAGCAGTGTAGCACAGTGGTCAAGTTATGGCTACTTTAGGAATCATTTTTATCATTTATTTTATTTTTTGCTAGGGCCCAAGACCCAGAGGTATCACAGCGCTAGAAATTACATATACAGATAGAGATTACATATACATAATGTGGTTACATGGCAGGCATGGAAGTATTATGGGTGGTACATTGATGCATCCATATTTGTTGAAAGGAGTAGGTTCGATTAGTTTTTTTTTTAAAGTTCAGGTAGGAGTTTTCATCTTTGATGGAAGGTGGGAGGGTGTTCCACAATGTGGGAGCAATGACAGAGAAGCTTTATCCCCCTGCTCTTTTGGTGGAGAATCTGGGGGTGGTTAGTGAGGTGGAGGAGGAGCGCAGGCTGCATAGGTTGGATTATTTGGTGATGCAGTGAGTAAGGTAATAAGGGCGGTGTTATGGAGGCAAAGATTAGTGATGGATAAGATTTTGAACTCAATGCAAGCCTTAATCGGGAGCTAATGAGCTTTGCATCTGATTAGGGAGATGTGATCTCATCGTTTGAGGCCCCATAATGCCCCGAGAGCGTTGTTCTGGGTCAGCTGAAGTTTATTTCGGTTTTTAGCGGAGGTTCCTGCAAGGATGGCATTGCAGTAGTCAAGTTTGCTGCCGATGATGGCTCTGGCTAGAATAGGGCAGTTGCTAGCGGAGAGGAACTTTCTGGATAGGTTAATGAGTTTTGTTAGAGTATGCCACGGATTAAGCTACTGCTTTCACATGTTTGCGCATATCTAGTTCGGAGTCGAGGTAGACCCCTAGTGTTTTGACATGCAGAGATACTGGGATGCTGTTCCCGTCAATGAGGAAGTAGGCAATGTGGGGTCCAAGTTTTTAAGGCGGTGCAGGGATCCTAAAATAAGAAGTTCCATCTTATCCACATTCAGGCACAGATGGTGGTTGGCCATCCATGCCTTCATGATGCTTTAAATGCAGTTGATATTAGCAGAGTCAAGCTTGTGGGTGCCCGCGAGTTTGAGGAGGATCTGCGTGTGATCAGCAAAGTTGGTGTAAGGTATGTTCAGGCTGTCCAGGTGATCAAAAGGGCGCTTGTGTACATATTGTACAATGTCGGAGAGAGGGCGGAACCTTGGGCAGGTTTGGTATTACTGTGTGGAATAGCAAGTGGTGGAGGTATCTAGGGTGGTGTAGAGTGGGGCAGATCTGGTGTTCATTTGATTTGTCAGATGAGACCGTGTGCCAATCCATTCCAGGGTGGATGGGAGTGGCGAGGGTGGTGAGAGGTTAGGGTTAGGTGGGTAGCAAGATGGGTCTGAAACAGTGCGCTTGGCCTTTGTGATACAGATGGTCTGAGGCTCAGGTGTAACTGGTGATTTAATGCAAGCTACTTTCTGCAGGAATGACAAAATGAACAATGCTACTGCGTGGTGAGCCAGCAGGCAGCAGAGGGAACACATTTTAACTGTTGTGGGCAATACATTCTGCAGGAATGGCACAATTAACAATGCTACTATGTGGTGAGCCAGAAGGCAGCAGAGGGAACACATTTAAACTGTTGCGGGCAGTACGTTCTGCAGGAATGGCGCAATTAACAATGCTAGTATGTGATGAGTCAGCAGGCAGTAAATGGAACACATGTAAAGTGTTGCGGGCAATATGTTCTGTAGGAATGGCACACTGCTACTGTGTGGTGAAGCTGAAAGCGGCAAATTGGTCATTGTAGAAATAGTGCTTGTGTCACAAGCCCCCAGGTTGCAGAGGGCCTCAAGGGTTGCGCATCAAGGGTCGTAATGGTGAGGTTCCAGTCTGTGAGGGTTGGTGGCGGTTGGGTACATATTTGCTGAGGTACTGTGTTTGATCGTGTGAGGTAGTGGGGGCATGGCGGCGGCTACGGTGAACATAGGATCAATGGGTTTGGTAGTTGCTCTGCTAGACAAGGAGAGGTATTACAACGTGGATGGTGGCAGTGATGAGACAGAGTTTCGGGAGTGGAGGCACACAGAATGGAACTAAGTAGCAGGATCGGTGGGCGGTGAGCGAATTATGGCATTGCTTTAAATGTATAACTGGCGAGGGGGTGGTATGGAATATGTGGGCGTTAAAGGGGTTGAGAGGAGACTGGCCAGCCAGGTAGGCTGTGGAGTTAGAGGCAGCTTTCTGGTGGTATATGTCAGCGTACGTGTCGGCAATGAAAGCACGCCTCTTACCTGCGAGCAGTGGTTTGCTCCTGGAATTCAGAGTCGCTGATGACCTTTGAATGAGTCAGGCGGTGGGCTGAGTGCTGGCGGTCATTTCCGAGACAGGAAGGTGGGCAACCAGGGGCAGGTAGGGAGAGACAGGAGCCTTAGAGTCAGGCCTTGGTCCAGGGCCCAGCTTCGTCTCCCAGCTTGGTGACTATGGTTTTTCTTCTGTAATATCCATTTAACAAAGATCTTTTCACTGCTTTTAACTCACAAACCCATCCATAATAGTCCTTTAACTAAGTTATATATACTTATTATATTGCTGCAGTAGTGTAATTAAGCTTACATCAAACTTAACATAGGAATTTTCAAACATTGCAAAAATGTTTTCCACTGTAACTGTTGTTCTCGCCCATGAAAGTCCACCAAATTGGGACCACTCTTGCAAAATTAGGCAACGTTTCATTAACATTGAAAAAGAATGAAAATTCCATTATTTAGATATCTCAAATCCATTGCTTTAATTTTTAAGATTTTTGGCACAGACCCATTAATTAATTAATCTTTTGCAAAATGCTAAGTACTGCAAACCAGTCTCTAAGTGTGCCTGGTATTCAAACCTGTGTTGCTCTACGTAGTCTTGCTTCCAAGGCAAACCTGTTTCGCCTGAGTTATCCATCCAACTATACCTTTCTGTTGAAGTAGGCATGGGCAATAGGTGCGGAGGGAAGACAAAATAAAGTTTATACTGCTCACCAACCATACAAACATGCATACACAGTGCACCCAATTTAGGGCACATGCACATAAATGTCTGAAGTACAAAGGAAATTAATGATATACTGTTCAACACACAGAAACACATCCCAGTCAGCACACCCAACAGGTCAGAGAGACTAGGGAAGTAAAGGCCAATTGTAGGGCGTAAACTATAATCTTCAGCATCCAGGACACAAACACACAACTGCCACCCCAACATATCAACCACCCAACTACCAGTAAAAAGGTTAAAAGGAAAGAGTCTCAGAAAGATGTACAAGCAGTATTTTCTATGGTACAAGACACCAAACAAAGAATGAATAGCAGCATGCAACACAGTATACTAACAGCAGAAAATGGTTTACTGCAACACAACAGACAAACATGTAATGGTGAAAACTTGGTTTTCATAGCCAGTTAAATGACCTCTATCTCAATGGAAAGGTTCAGTGCTGCGGATGTTGAACTGGCAGATGTGTGACATGCTATGTTCACGCATGGAGAAACGCATACATTATTCACATTCCAGTAAGCTTTTTCAGGCTGTGCCTCTGATCCACAATTCGCAGGAAGTGATACACGAAAAAAACAATGTGGGGGTCAGCCTTTGTTTTCCATAGACAAACTGTGACCTTCACATAACAAAGATCATTACTAACAAGCAATGTTCCCTCTAAGCTGTGCGCATGTGCGCTTGCCCAGCTTCCTTCTGGGTGCCGCTCAGAGGATTTTTAGCAGCGCACACAGACAATTCTGACCTATTCAAAATGTTTTAATAAGGCACAAGCTACAGCAATTACTGAACCAGCTAGTCTTGATATCCTGCTCATTTGCATTACACTACCATGCAAAGGTGACAGTAAACACCTAAAATCCCTAAAAGTAAAATACACACACAAGAGTTTGAAAACGAATATGAAAAACTAGCTCCATGAACAGAAGACTCTAACCAAGATTTGCCTGCACACATTAACCAAATAATGTTACCTCCCCACGCATGACTCCTAAACCTGACTCTACTACACTTTTACCTTATTACTCTAACTTCGCTCCCTGAACACATTAAGATACTACCTGACAACCTTGACTCTTTCTCTCTTGGCTCTACGAAAGGTTAGCAGACTTGAACCTACATCCACTTGTTTTATGTTTGTTGTAGCATGAATAATGTTCACGCGCCACCATTTGTTACTCATTGCACCTTACCAAAAGCATCACCCACACTATATATTCAAAATACCAGCTCAAATAATGGATATTGACTGCAAGTAAGCAGGCTACTTGGATTTTTAACCTTATCCCATACTTCCTCTTTTTTTTTTACATATGTCACGCAAGTGCTTTGAAGTGACCCCTTGCAAGTTAATGCATTCTAACATTCTAAAAATCAAATACTAATTTGCCCTCTAAAGATTTTGAGAAAACAAATGTGAGGCTCAGCGTATCCTATTTTAGCATTACTAACATTACCCTATAAGTGTGGAGAGCAACATTGCAATTTCATTTACTTAGCCTACAAGGGATAATGGGTATGGACTGTGCCTGGGATTACTTGTCCATAGTATCAGAGCACCGGATATTCAGACAGAAGAATGCTTTTCACACAATCTGCCTTGTTTCCAAGTGTCCAGAGTTCCTTTGGGCATAGACCTTCACACATTATATGGTAACTCGCATCTATACAAAAACAGTTTCACTGAGCATGTGTGTAATCCTATACAATGAAATAAGGGTGGGGTATGTTGACAACAATCTTGTATGCACTGCAAAATGCACATAATATGTTGAGGCATTATATATGCCTTTCTTGCAAAGTATTGTGGGTCTGCAAATATCCCAGTGAGTGTTTACTGCTAAAATCCATCACTTATAACAGTGCTCTAGCAACTAGTATTGGAGGCTAGCACAAGGGGCGGGGGAACGGTATGGGTGGAAGAGCACAGGCCATCACTCCTTGCAGGTGATGAACAAAGCAGCACATTTCAAAAACCAAGGCAGACGTTTCGGCAGCACACTGAAGGAAATGTGTTGCTTTTTTGCTTAAGGATAGGAAATTCTAGTACCCGTCTAGACAACAGAACCTTAGTTTTCTTTCTATGCTCAGCTGCTGAGGGCTTTTCAATATAACCATGTGTTCTGTGTGTATCGTCTCTAGCAGATCCCTGTATCTTAATTAACTGATCACAAAGAATTACAGAAGAGGGATCCATAGTTACAGAAGAAAGCACTCAATCAATTATATGTCTGATGAATTGATGCTATTAACTTAAAATGCATCTATAAGTGATTTTCTTCAGTAAGGCTCTTGTTTAATTGTATCTAGGCTATGGTGAGGAAGGGTGGGCCAAACTATACACTTTATTATGTGCCCTGTCATTTCACTTCCTATGTAGGGGTACAAGCAGGACTCTAACCAGATTCTACTCCCTACTTGGAGTCAAATGATTTTTCAGGGAGTAAAAAAGTAATTAGCTTTGCCAATAGGGATACTGTCTGCTCATTAAAAGATGCTGTGTCCCCTTAAAATTCCTCTTGAGATCGGCATTAATTGTTAGAGTTCCTTCCTATGCCACTGCTCTACTGGTTACTAATTCGAAAAAATATCAGTGGAGCTTTGTGGGTTTAAGCAATGATATGTTCATTGTTTCTCATTTTTGTTAGGCACATTTTCCTTTATTTAGGGAGTAAAAATTGATGGTGCATATGTCTCTTAGCTGTAAGGTTGGTTTTCTCACTACCCACAGGAGAACGTAATGTGGATAGTAAGCAGAGGCACAGGAATGTTTGATCCTCATATTGTGAGGGGCAGTTATTTTGATGCAATTATCATCCTTACACAAATTATTAAAATCATGGTCTCTTGGCCCTTCAATTACTTCATTAAAGTGGCACTTGAACATGTTTTTTGACACATTGCTTTTAATTGCCATTAATCCATCAGCAAATGTTGTATTCTGTCTGAATTTCTTGACAGCCACATCAGTTATTGCCAACCAATATTTGTTTTGTAATACACATGAGTGATTTTCCAGTGACATAAAACATACATTTTTCTCTGCACAGAAGTATGTTTGCAAAGTACTGTGGCAGATGTTGAAGCCTTGGACTGGTTGATAGGTTTTCTCGATAATCACATATGACCCATTTTCTTTTAGCCTATCTGTTTGGAAAAAGTATTGTAAGATTTGTAAAGAATTGCAGTGGCTGGGAAGAGGAAATTCCTTTCTAAACTCTCTTCTGCAACGGTAGCTCACAAAGTGGCTTACCTCATTAGTCAGTTGCGCACATGGAAAATAATGTGCGCACAACAGCCAACCAGTTCCGCACATAGAGAAAAATAATTAGAGGGA
Organism: Ambystoma mexicanum; assembly: GCF_040938575.1. NCBI lineage: Eukaryota > Metazoa > Chordata > Amphibia > Caudata > Ambystomatidae > Ambystoma > Ambystoma mexicanum. Next base: position 1,000,994,712 of record NC_090929.1, on the reverse strand, counting down.
ACATTGCTAACAAGGTGTAGGAAAACAAGCACATCAGGAATATCATACCTTTCAGTATTAGAAGACAACAAATAGGTCATTATATGAGCCAATTTAGCCGCATGTATTCCCCCCAAAAGGTCAATGCCAGTGGGTTCTACAGCCAGGATATTCTGCTCTAACTCTTATGTTCCGGAGTAGCTATACACCGCACACCAACACAAATGCACTCATGCACAAATCCTCACTGCACAGTGCAGGGTCTCAACAGCGCAACATGAACTAATACACACCACCATACTAGCAACTTCAAAACAATATGCATCATGTCGCGTGCACACACAACGTTAGCAACCGATTGCCCATTCAAGCATATACCCCTCCATAGCCATGCACATTTCATAGACACACCTAACTCATCTCACTTTCAAATACACTGTTGTCCAGCATGCCTTTGCACTCTCCAACCTATCACACTAACAGTCACTCGCTTCTCCTTCACAGCCCCCGGAATGACTACTAAATTTACATTTTCAGTTCATACCAGCTACCCACTTATAAGTAGATGCACACACCCTCACACCCAACACACCAACAAATCCCTTTAAAACGCACTGGTTCCTCATTTTCCGACACAGGATGATTATGGCAGGGAGCCTGCTGCATTATTCCAACTCCGACAATGAGGCTGGTAAGTACCATGTAGGCGCCAAACACCACACAACAACGTGGGAACCCCTCACATCTCAGAAATATTGCCACCCCCACACGCATGAATACCATAAGAAATACACAAGCCTACATTCCCATCACAAATTTATGACATGCTCTACAAGAAACTGGCCCTCATTCCAAGGTGGGCGGTAAGGGATATCGGTCACCGGTAAGGAGACCGGTGCCGGTAATCCCTTACCGCCCTACTACAAGGTCCCTTAGCGGGTCCCACCATTAACGGCTGGTCTGACCAGCTGTTGTGGACGAGACCCGTTAAGGGACCAGTGCGCAAATAACGGGCTTGCAAGTCACGAGCCCGTTATTAGCGCCCTCCCCATTCCCATTGAGCCCTACGGGGGCTCAAATGGGAATGGGGAATGGCATTTTCATTGGGGACTTACCGGTCCCGCAAAGGTCGGACTACACCGGTAAGTCCCCATTGAACTATACCGTTGCCAGACCCGTTATTGGTGGCAGTCATGGCGCAAATTGCGCCACGTCTACCACCAACCTCAAAATGAGGGCCACTGTCTAAAATAAAACCATTTGCAAAAAAACACTACTACCACCTCACAAACTGTTTGTCCAAAATAGACTGTACTTTCTCAGTGCACCATGACCATGCACAGGTTGTCTACACTGTATCAATGTCATTACTGTGGCTGAAGTAGACGCAAAGACAAACAATACCACAAAACAGATTGCATTCCACATTAGGAATGCTTCCTGTGTACTCCTTCAACAAATGTCAATTAGACAAAAAGAACACCAGCCTTTCTACAGTTCTTGAAGTCCAGCACCAAAAATGCTACGTCATGTCTCTGAATAAGAGTACCATCAGCAACACCGGGCACGTGTTTCAGCCTTGTTGGGCATCATCAGTGAGGTGAAGCTGAGCCTCTCTAAGCACAGTGAGCAAGGGGTTCAGGTCTGCCTTACGGTTACTAACCTAAAGCAGCCCGTGGAATAGGTGCTATGGTCATTCTCAGTAGCCGGGCTCCCAGATTTGTGTACATTTTTTAAAACTTAGGGGTTGACTCTAAATTACTAAGGTGCTGCATTGTCCTTATGGATGGGACCAGCCTGATATACACATAATGATATGATAGGCTATTTATAACGTGCTTAATACCCAGAGGTTTCTAAGCGCGGACCCCTGAATTGAACCTGTGTTGCTTCATGTCGCCTTGCTCCCAAGGTGAGCACGTTGCCGCTGAGCTATCCCCCTGAGACATTTCTTCTCTGTGAAAGGTATAGTGAGCTAAAAATGTGGCTGTAGAACCTTCTGAGTGGGAAACATCCCATGTATTCGTTTTTTGAGCCATGTTTGTTCTCACTAGAGGGGCTTCTACATTTTTGTAAATAACACAAGATAAACTCAACAATGTTGGAACCTTAGCTCGCTCTCACATATGGCCAAAAGTAACATCAGCACATAGATTCGTCTTTATAATGTACACCAATATCAAAACACCATACATAGCAAACATACCAAACATTCTAAATCCACATGAAATTAACCATTGAAATAAATACAAATATACACCTTATGTATCATGACATGAAATCATTCACCCATAAATCAATTAATCTCAAAACATATATCAAATATTATTAAAATAGGTAGCTCACAACAACGTGTACTCTTACTAACATTTGCATACCACACTTCACAACCAACGAAAACTGATAATAACATATCTATTCACAAATACTTTCTTAGCTGAACATCCCTCAATTTCTTACAGCACTCTGTTGATTGACATGATATCTTTCTGGCATACTCACAGTGTGTTTTTACTTGACAAAATCCTTTTGAAACACAAGAGAGGTACTGCCATGGGCACTCCCTCTGTGCACATGTAAAGCTTTTTTAGTTTAGGAAGGTGGGAGCATTATTGGATCGCTGCAAAAATGGATAAGAAACACATGGGCAAACTCATCTCAAGTCACATAGATTAATGGCTGGAATTGTTCTTAATGAAAAGGTTTGTAATTTAAGGTACATGGAAGAACACAGAGCTAAGGCCCTGCTGTGATAGGTAAGCGGCGAAGCCATTATTTCCTACAGGCAGATTCAGCAAAGTCATGGCCAGCCACTGGATTTGCCTTCATATTCAAATAAAGTCTCACATCCACTTACTGCCGCTATATACCAACAGTAATCTCACATGCCAAAGAAGATATCATAGGAAGGGTACCCGGTCACGTGCTCAAGTGCTGCTATGATGTGACAAGTACAGCGGTGAGTGCCCGAACACCACCATCGTATGCCAGCTGAAGTCTTCTTATGCAAGGTGCATTCTCACAGGCCCAGGAACTGCGAGCAAAAGAGTGCATCCTATCCTTGTATGCACCTCAGTCTCACTTGCCAGGTAGAGGGACATATGCTCAGGTCTGGCACAATATGCAAGCCCGATTTTAGTAATAATTATTAGTTTTTCAGTTTTTCATTATGTATCCAACTTGTTGGATTTACCCCACTTCTATATCAGTAGCTGACATTATTGCCCACATTAATAATACTCAATTAATAGAGTCCTGGAGGAGGAGGAGCTCGGTCGATGTTGCCAGGAGTTAAACTTGCAAGTGCAGTGACTTATCCAACTGCACAGTCATCCTATGCCAGAAAAAGCTTCAAAATCCCGATATAGCAAACATGGGCATGATATCCATTGTACAGCCTCATATGCCCAGGTGCTGCCATTGTATTGCAAGTGCATCCTTACATGGCCAAGTAATGCCATCTGGGATAGGGTAATCCTTCATATGCCACGTATAATCATTGTATGCCAAGTCAAATTCAAGTTTATTTCAGAGTTTTACACTTCCATAAAACACAAGAATATACAATGCATACATTATGCAAAAAGTAAAAAAGTTAATTCATTACAAATATTACAGTTGATCGATGGATAAACAAATGTTACAGTACATCGATGGATGGCGGTTTCTAATTTCCAGAGCTTGACTGAGGTATGTCAGTAAAGTCCAACTAACTAGCTGAGTTTCTGCTCTGAATGGATAAGGCAATGCAGGACGGACTTGATAAAAAGCAGCATCAGGCACAGTTAAAGTCAACGTTCTGGCCCTAACGGGTGCAAAGGCTGGACTAAAAAACCTAAAGTTCAGTAAGAAGGCAATTCTTTTCTGCCAGTGGACCCCTCCATATGGCATCAACAGCTCTTATTGGGATACAATTAAATCTTGCTTTAGATCTATTGCATGCATAAATACTCCAAGAGAAGTAATCCGGTCTTGTAGGTGTAGATAACACCACATGTTTACGACTGTGTTATTAATTCATTACTTTCTCACTGTTTTTGAATAAAACCCCCAAACATTTTTTTACATGGAGTTGCCGAATTCCGAGCTAAAATATTTGGTTGCTTAAAGTGACTTAATGCATTAGTGTTCCTTAACAAATGCCCAATGTATTGTAACCAGGGGATAGCATTAGCTCCCATTTTACTTAAAATGCTTCTAGTTATGAATTGGGTAAGATCTGCTTTCGCACTGAACCAAGTACGTAGCCAATGATACACTGGCTCAAGGGACAAGTCATCCTCCAAATATCGGAAACCTAACTCTATGTGAGCTGCACAATTAGCAGCCCCGCTTTCATAGGTGTGCAATGGTGAGACATTTGAACAAACACAAAGGTGTCCCCTTATTTCACTCTTGGTTTTCTTTTTACACTTTACACCTTTAAAATCATGTCTATTGGTTGGACTTTACACATTTTAGTGAAACGGATAACACCTCCCAATGCCTGTTTCATGCTAGTGGCCTGTTTGTTTATATGTTCGATTTCAGTTAGAGCTCCGAAAAAAAGGCATGCCTAACTAATCAAACACAGTCACTCTAGGTATTTCATTGGTATTGCTGTGCATCTTGGGGATTTTAACCCGTTTATTTCCTGTAGAGTAAACAAGTATGGCCGACTTTGGGGTGTTAATCTGTACATCCCGGTGACCAGTGCCTTAAGTGGCACTACAAATCGAGCCGGGGCCCATCGAGGGGGCGTGGCCTAACAACGGGGGTCTTGATGGGCCGTTAGGCCACGCCCCCTTGACGAGCCCCGGCTCAATGGGCTACTGGCACCCCTGCCAGGCAGCCTTTTGTAGAGATTAGCACCCTCTCCCCTTTGGGGGAGAGGGTGCTGATCTCTGCATTTCTATCCTATAGGCTTGCCTGGCAGGGGACAGCGCCTCTCCTATTCAGCCTTAATGGTGGCGCTGCCCCTCGCCAGCTGGGGAGGGGCAGCGTCACCATTAAGACTGAAAGGGTGAGGCCACTGGAAGCAGAGGCCTTTTTCCTAAAGACCGAAACTCCCGAGAATCCACGGGAGCTTCAGTATTTAGAAAGCAAGGCCTCTGCTTCCAGCGGCCACACGTTTTCTCCATAATGGTGGCGTCGGCCCACGTGCATCCCTTGATTGAAGGGATGCCTCGCAGGTGCGGCGCCACCATTATGGATGAAAGGCATTTTTTTCTGAAGCCCGAAGCTCTCGCATACGAGCCAGAGCTTCAGGCTGTAGAAAAAAATGCTTTTTCCTGTTGTGGCCGGGGCTGACAGGGGAGATTAGTGGGCCCCGGCAGGGCCCCGCCTCAAAACGAAATTTCGGAGACTGCCGGGGCCCAGCCCCGGCAGGCCCCGGCCCACTTAAAGCCCTGCCGGTGACACATAAAAGAGGTGTATTCTGTTATCACTGTATAGCTCTTCTACTACAGAGATATCGTACATAAACGAACAATTAAAGGCAAGAACACTAAAGCAATCAATCATAGAGCTCCCTTGGTGAATTCTAAATGTGTGTCTACCTGGTCTATCGTTCAGGACTCGACCATTGGTGAACGCATACCCCACTCATTCAGACGTGTTAACAATGTGAGACGGTAGTGATGTGCGGTTTTGCACATGCAGTCAGTGGTGGAAATGGAAAAAATGTGGTGGGGGATCCCACAACACAAGGGCCGGGGTGGGGGAGGAGTTTGGGGGGGTCTGTAAAGTATTCCACTGCATTTCATGGTCTTGGCGGCTGACTCTGGCCGACTCCCGAGATCCGGCTCCATATCTGGTGCCGGATCTCGGATCCGCCGAGAGCCGGCCCAATGACCAGCACTGCATGCAATCCATGCCACACTGAACCCTAAAGTAACACTCTGCTGAAGTTAATAATACACTGGGGCAGTTTTCGCTTCCACGGCCTCTAAGATCAGGGGTATCAGAGGCAGTGCTGCGGGTTGCAAGGAAAATACTAGTGTAGCAGCGGCTGCACATGGCAACCCCTGAATGACGTGCATGGTGGAGATCAAGAAGTGTGAGGATTGTAAGGTTGTGTTTTCTGAGGCAGCCAAATATCTCTACCAGACACAGGGCCTCATTACACGGATGGCGGTAAGGATTTACCGGTACTGGTAAAATACCGGTACCGGTAAATCCTTACCGCCTTACTACGAGGTCCCTTTGCGGGTTGGGGGATTTAACGCCTGCTTTTTGCAGGCGTTAAAAACCAACCCGCAAAGGGACCCAGGGAGCTAATTACGGTACCGCAAATTGCGGTACCGTAATTAGCGCCTTCCCCATTCCCATTGAGCCCTATGGGGCAAAAATGGGAATGGGGAAGGGCAATGGTGGAAGGGGGAATTACCGCCCCGCCAACCTTGGAATGGGGTGGTAATTCCCCTTTCCGCCAAGGCGGTGCCGGTCTTTTACCGGCATGAACCATGGCGCTAATAGCGCCATGGTTCTCCGCCATCCGTGTAATGAGGCCCACAGTTGGCATTAGCCCAGGTCTTTTCAGTGATAGATGTTTGTCCAGTGAGCTTTGTGCCATATGAGAAACAATGCCCAGAGGAAAAATCTTACATGCCTTTGGAACCGACGTTCTTCACTGTCTCCATTCCTCGCTGCGTGCACCTGGCTCTCATAGGAACTGCGTTATTCTCTGGTGAAAGGCACTATGATAATTTGTCACAGACAGCTACGCTTAGTAACTGATGTAGCACTTCTTTAATTTCGCTCACAATATATAAATAGACTGGCCCTTCCATCACCCCTTCCTTGAGAAGACTTCTTCAAGCCGGGATGCTGCTTGCGGTTCGCCAGGGGGATCCACTGGTTCCCGGAGCTTCCCTTTGTTACCCCTGGGCCTGCCTTTGCAACCGCTTGTCAGAGGTAACAATGCAGGACACATTACGAGCCGTGTTTCATTTCTGATTTTCCAACCCACTGTCCCTCCCCACCACTTCCAGCAGAAAGCTGTGAAGGTGGCATAAGGGATGTGACACACTTAGGCCTCAGACACATTACCATGAATATGATGACTATAAAAGGCCTAGTTGACATGTGACAGCAGCAGCAACTGAACAACTCAGGCTGCACCTTATATAGAATAACTTTTCCAGGAATATGAACTGGCATAAGTTGGCAATACTGGGGCTTTTGATGCTGCACTCGGCATATGATGGTGCCGGTTGGACATGTGACACAATACCTAATATTTGATGATTGTGCCAGGCATTTGAAGCATTAATAGAAGATGGCAATACTGACACATTGAAGCTGCACTTGGCCTAGGGTGGTAGCACCTGCAGAAGTGACACTGTATCATTCATTTGGTGACTTTACCATAGAAAGAGGACATCAGCTGACATGAGACTACATTATTGTGACCTCCTTGGCTACACATAGCATTATTATAGCAACAACAGCATGTATGAGGCTGTACCCTACGTATGATGACTACGCCAGCCATATGAGGGATTTATTGTTATAAGATGCCATTTCTGGGCATGTGTGATGCATCTGACATATGAGGGCAACGCTTTGATAAGTGGGCTACTCAAGTCCTATCAGCAATGTATTGGCGTAAGATGGGAACAGGGGAGCATTGGGGGTTGAACATGGCATGTGATGGCAGCAACGAGGCATGTTGGTCTGCACCTTGCATATGGCAACAACCCCAGGCATATAGGTCATTCGCTGGTATACAATGGAAATACTGACACATTTGTGGGTGCCCTTAGCATATGATGGAAGCAGATGGGCTTGTCAGGTTTTACCTTACATTTAACAATTGTATTGTGTAAGGTACATGGCATGCAGGACTATAAAAGGACAAGATAATACGAAGTCTTCTCACTTCTCTAGTAGTCGTTGGTCATTTTATTGATGTTGCATTTATTGGTTTTATTTTCATTTGAATGCTACCTCTTCCTGTGATGCCATCAGGGGCACATCCAATGTGACATCACTTCCTGTGACACTTCAAGGTCAGCGGTCATGTATTGCATCTTCCTGTTATGTCATCGTATATCTGTTGACACTTCTGTTAACTCTGGCATTTGGTGAATCAACATCACGGAATTCGAGTAATGAGGAGATGTGTTAATAGGAAAACCGCAAAGAAATTGGTGCACTTAAGTAAGGGCATTATGAAGGAAGCCTGTCATCACTATTGTTCTTCTGGTCCAAGGCCTCCCCATTGCACTGGGTAGAACAGCTGATGCCCAGAAATGCTTGAGGGGATCAGCTGCAAATGGTACCAATGAAGACAGGATCCTTATACCTAAGACCCAGGAATACAATGATTGAGAACAAAAAGGTAAATGGTTCAAATGGTCGTGAACTGTGTTGCGTTAGGAAAATTCATCTGAGGGTAACATAGCAACACTTACATTGTGAGTTTGGGTATAATAACATTGCATATATTGCCCTGGCCTCTGGATGGCTCACTCTGAGTTTGCACTGGTTTTCAGATGGAAGACGGAGTGCAACTAACATACAATCTAGACGTTAAAAATAAGCCACTTTCAAATTGCAATGTCATTAAATTTAAAGAAAACACCCGATAAAAGACAAATATTTTCATGTCCTCAGTGTTCATTTAAGCTAGGACGGCGGAGTGAAATGTGCGTTTTAAGTTTTGCCCTGATTTTCATTAGGTAAATGGCATTGCATATATACAGGGGTTACCCTGTTCCAAAGGGAGAGTGCCCCTTTTGCTTGGCTTTTGCATGTTTAAAGGAGAAATTGTTACTTACCTGTGCATGAGTAACAGAAGACTGGCCCGCAACAAATTATCTTTGATTGCTTTTGTTGGGGAGAAGTTGGACCCCCACCAGGGCTTCTGGGGGTCCCAGCTATGGGAGGCCCCAACACCTCCCATTTTGCCCAAAGAAATGCAGCAGAGTCCCAAGCAAGCAGCAACATGTTCCAAACTGCATTTATTTCTGGGCAGCAAAAACAAAACACAGAGAGGGCTTCATGCACAGGGAAATTCCAGGCACCGTCTCCCCCGGGGCTGGCTTGCAAGCCAGCTTTGTAACACACTGCAGGCTGACATCACAGAATTGGACTACCTCCCAGAAACCTATCTCATCCTGAGATTGGCTGCTAAACTGATAGGTAGTCTATAGTGCCCTTATAGGACACCTGATCATTGGTCCTCTGGACTTTGGCGTCAGTGGGCTGGTTTAACTGCGCCACCCCCATTACCTAATTCTAAAATTGTTGCATTGTGAATTTGTTCCCAATAGTTTTAGCTGGAACAGGGTTTTCGCCCCTGGGCCCTCAGCGTTCATTGGCCAGAGCTGAGCCATTCTTGTTACAATTATGTTTCAAATGATGTGTGGGGCTTTGCGAAAATGTCCTTCGTTCCCAGGGAAAAAACACTGGGCCCTTGATGTTCTGCTCTGACTTACTCGTATTTGTGAAGAATTAAAAATGCTTGTCTGCCAGAGTTCACTGTCGTTCAAGGAAAGGAATCTTACCTTACTGTAAGACCTTGGCCGCTGCTGGGTTTGCGAGGCGCATTGCTGAAGTCAGCACGAATCTCCACTGCGGCTGGTGTTCAGGGAGACAAATGTACTTGGCTGTAATTTTCCTAAAACATGGCTTTACACTGTGCCATTAGATCAGGTTAATTCATATAAGCATCTGCAAGCCTTTAAACAGGAATTCTTGTGTTTTGTAGATTCTGGTATTGCTGCATTGAGGCTAATGTAGCATGTAGGTTGCAATGTTGGTGAAGTGGGTGTCTTTCAGCATATTTGTCACCCATGGCGCACTGAATCCTGGTGCAATGATGAGTGCGCTCCTTATTCTTCCTGCTATTCTGTCTGTTGATGTGCCTGTGGTGAGGGGGCAGGAGTTTGATCTTGATTTTCCCTCTTCAGTCCCCCCTCTGGTCGACTTGTCGACCACACCACCAGGCAACATTCACCTCCTTCCGGTCTGCATATCTTTGTCAATTCTCTGAAGTGTCCATAATTGTTCACATTATTGTCGATGAACAGTACATGGGGGAGTGTTCTCCTTCTGCGTTCCACCACACTCACTTCCCTTCGTACTTCCTCGGATCACAGGGAGTGTCCACCTTTATTACTTCTGGAATCATGTCGCACACTGCTATCTTCTCCCTTAGTCCGGCTCTTCCTTTCACCATGTCTCTTATTTGCATTCCGATCTCTTCTTCTGCTGTTCTCTCACATCTTGCAATGGATCTTGATCATGCACAATGATGCTGCGCTCGGTACTAGTGCTTCCGTTATCATCTTCAATCCACTAGCCAGTCATGATGGGATCCATGACCATGGAAACGCTAGCCAGTTCTTGTCTTTCTCTGGTCACGTGTTTTCTGCTGAACAGTCTTTTGTGTGCTGGTACTTCATCCAATGTTGCTTCTGTCTCGCTCGAGAAGTAATTCCCCCCTCTTTTCACTCCTCTGTCCGTTTCGCTTCTTCCGTTGTTTGTGCTTTTTGTTCTTTGTTCAGTCACTTCCTCTTCCTTCTGTTGTTTTCCATCTTGGGGAATGTGTCATGCTTCACATCTTCCTTGGGCATCACCAACAAGGACATGCTGATGCGCACCAACGAACAGTCGCCTCCCCAATTCGGTGGTAGTTTCTTTTGAGCTTTAGATGCATATGCTCAATAGTAGTCCATAAGCACTGATATTCCTGCTCTCATCTCCCTACTTGTCTCAACCTTCTTGCATCCAGCCTGTTTGTCCACTTCTTTTCACTGTTGTGCTTGTAACATAAGGCTGGTGTCTTCACAGTATTTATTGGCACAGGTCCTTCTTCATTCTCCACCCAAGTCACGAACTTCGCACTCTTGTCCCACTCAGTTAGGCAGTTGTCATTTTTTTCATTTTTTTTTCTTGCAGCTTGCTCACTGCTGTACTTGCTAGTGTTTTCTTCTCTCTCTGGCCACTTGCTACATACAGTTGTTCTTCAATGAGCTGCCAGTAGTTTTTCTTCATGGGTAGTGTCTTGATGTAATCTTCTTTCATAGGGGATTGCCTCTTTTTACATCCATCTCAATGTTGCTTTCTTCCCTTGCAAGCTTCTTCACGTTTGGAACACTTTGAGATACATGGGCATCGTGCTTTGCTGTAGGTATTTCTTTTGCAATCAATTCTCTCAAGGCACTCAAGGCATAGGTTATTAAAGAGCAGTCAGGACTGCTCTCCCCAGTGGTGTCCCTACCAATGTTGTACATGTGTGCATGTTGTTGGTTACTTCTGCTATGTGTATGATGTGTATGTTTTACTCCCTTTGTGTCTGCAGTTACACTGCACTTACCTCTCCTTACTTTGGCAGCAGTCTTTTCCTCACCCTCTGACACCGTAAGTCTTCCTGGTTGGGTTAGGGAATGTTAGTAGGGGGTACAGCGGTAATGCTCACTATTACATATTATTTTTAAATGACCACCCCCCATTATTCCGTTCATCATTAACAGTCCCATCGTGAGCATAAAAGTCCTTATTTGCTTGCCCATAACCATTTACACTGCTGAGTCCTTGCAGCTGATGAGATGATAAAGGTGCCCGCCTGAGAATCGCAAGAAAGGCATTCATATGTTAGTACTTGTTAGTAACCTCAAGCTCCGCGAACTAAACAATCAATAAGGGCAAAAATGAAACCTCCCCCCGGACATTTCTCGTTGAGGGTTTCTCAATGTGGGTTGGGCAGTATATGCACTGTATTCAAGTTGGGGAAAAGTTTGGGTTTTGTATTCAATGGAAGCAAGGAAATATACTTCAGGGAAACGTGCTCTAAGGGGTCTGAGTTTTCTGACAGAGTGTGCAAATTGAGTGGGAAAAGGCTTCAAAACGGTTGAATGAGTAGGCCTCAGGGTGACTAATGGGAGATAACATTAAGGAAATTTCCTACACAATTCCAACAGCATACATACGCAACAACCTGCATGTGGGAGGAAAAGAGAAAGAACAAAAAGTGTTGCAGCTGTTGGGTGCACAAAATATCATTGAATCCTGTTTCGGCATGCTATGCACACTGAGGTGTTGGTCCCTATTCTAGCTGCTTGTGTGCGTTGCACCATAGGATGGCCGTGTTTCACTAACTCGAGAGTGTTCATGCTGTCTTGCATTTCATGAAAATCTGTTGCGTTGGCCCTGTTGATCGTTGCTCTCTCGTTGCCAGGGTGGCCACCGCTTTGTAGGGCTTGACGCCTTACACATCTAACAAAGTCTGTCAGGAGGACAAAATGTCCCACTCTAGTCCCTAGCCATTGGAATTTTAGTTGTCCATTGTCTTTAGGCCTGCCCTGGGTCCTTTGTATCTGGCGAGAAATGAAAAAGAAGCGCTTGAGACCTGAGAATTGACATGTTCTTCGATTTCTTGACCTAACCTCTCTGCACTACTCTTACACTATTCAGTGTCCTAGTGGGAGGAGCCAATTTGTGTACCATCCTGTCACCACCTGGTGGTGTTCAATGGCGGTCTGACCGTAACTTGTTGCACAATACGAAATGTACCTGGAAAATGGGTAGACAACCACTGTCCTGTAGCTGTATCCTTAACACATCTGGATCATCTGCACTTAATTTAGGTGAAGATACTTATGACATAATTTGATCATATACACGTAATTTAGGTGGTGGTGTACAAATGGGCCTTTGAGTCTTGTATTTACTGTACTTTACTATGTCCCGGGCGCATTAGGTGCTGACAAGCTAAACAGGGAAGCATCAGGGTGGTAAATCTGTCATATAGGGTGGCTGTGTGTCTAAATTAAGAGGATCATGTTACTTAGTTAAGACAATCGCAGGGTTTTTAAATCTTTCTTCTATGGCTCCTCTCACAACTCCTCAGGGCATGCAACGCAGTGAACTGCAGGCACTTTAAGCTGGTACTAATGAAATTTGCTACCAAGTATTCGCTACCCACCCTCTTTTTATCTCTTTTTTCTTTTTGTTTTTGTTCTCTATTAATCCTAACCATCACAATTTACTCCCATGCGCTGTATCCCACCCCATGTCCACTTGTTAAACCCTACTCTGTTAATTACTCATTTAAGTCTAGTATTGTATTACTCCACTACTTTCATTACTATATATTTCTCCCCCCATGATCTACTCCCACATTTTAATACCAACATTATTCTCCAATTCGTGCAGCAATGACCTCTTCCCCTATGTTTGTTGGCTAATGCATTTGTGCCAGTGCTGTGTTCAAAAGCGCTAGTGGCATTACTACTTGCACTGTGTTATTTTGTCGCCATAGGGTGTCTGTTGGGAACATGGATCATCCACCCTTTACCCACTGTTATCCCCTCCCTGGGTGCAGTTACCCGCAATTCCATGATGTGTGTCTCTTGTGTATTGTTGTACCCCACTCACATCACCATGTTCCTCACTCCTCTCAGGGCAATGTGTCTCTACTTCAGTTTTCTGCACTGTGTTCTAGTGCCAGTGTGAGAGCAACTCATTTTGCTGTGTGTGTTTAATAATTAGTTGGCAATCATGCACCCCTAACCTTCTCACTTGTCCTGCCTTCCCTCAGTCTCACTACAGCATTTCCTAACCTCTTGACCCCATCAGTCTGATCGATAGTCAGTGAACCGTCAATGAAATGCATGCCTCCCCCCTCAAGTGCACCTTTCCCCTCCTTGTGTGTCACATTACATTGCTTTGTGTTATTTGTCTATGCATGAGCCCAGTCTCCTTGCTGAAATATGTGCCCTCAGAATGTAGCTAAATTTACTCTCTTTCAATGCACCCCTCCTTTGTACCGTGCACCCCCACTATGCCTAAACAATATACCTTACTTTCAGCATGTGTATGCCTGGTGTTCAACAAGTTATGGCTTTGTCTGTTGATAAAATTGTCATATCCAGTCTGCTCATGATGTCACAAATGTCCCTTCCCTAATGGATGGCCTAGTCGCCCCACTGTCACCCAGAAAGGAAAATATTTTGTTACCTATCGCCACCCCTATGCAATTGTCCTCTGCATTATTTAGTGTGCCTGAGTGTGTGTGGCAGAGTGAGACAAATCAAGTTGTCTGGGGCTGTCTTATTAAGAGTATAATGTCAATCCATTTCCTTTGAAAGGGTTGTTCCCCACCAAGATGACCCCTCCCAGTCATGTAACGAGTACTGTTGCTATTGTGTCAGTGTTCTGTATGGGTGATGACTGCTGTGCAGTGCCCCTGTATTGTGATGCTTGTAGGTCCTGTGGTAGTGGTGCTGTCATTTGTTGTGTCTGTCTTTGTACCTGTAGTGGTGACAGAGCCTGTGTTGGTGCTTGTGGTGTCTGCCGAAATGATCCCTCTATCGGTCCTTGCTGCTGCTTTCAGTTCTCTCATGGAATGCATTCCTTGATTACCATCTATGTCATCAAATATTACACTCCCTGATGTGCAGAAGGGTGAGACCCCTCTTCCCTCTGCTCGTGCTGGTTCAGCATCTGCTGACGCCTTACCACTTTCCTTTCCATCATGCGCCACAGTTCAACTGTAGCCAGGCGCTTTTTCAGCTTCTATCCTTTGTAAGTGCTATGCATGTGTGTCATTAGTGATTGCTGCACGCTTCTGAAGAAGCTGCCTGTGGGCGGCTATGGTCTTATGTATTTGTCTTCAGTACTTTTGAACCATTGTACACTATGTTTTACTAATTTATCTTGGCATGGGGGCTCTGTCCTACATAACAGTTGAAGGGGAGTCATTTCTCTATTATGTGATACCTTTTACCTCACCTCAAGTTGAGAATTTCAATAGTCCGCTGTTCAGGGAGCAGAAGTTAGAAGATAATTCAACATTTTAAAATTTCTATGAGCCTTCTTGGCTCTGCACCTTAGCCAGTGTACTCCATGTACAGCCCATCTTCACCAAACCATTGCCTTCTCCGGCACACTCCCTCAATCTTGCGCATATGCCTTGCGCGCACTGTCTCTTGGTCACCTCTTCTTCCTTTCCAAAACCACACCACTAGCTCCTCACCATCAAAACTCTGTATCCTATGCATCAATCTAAAGGTGACGTCACCAAACTAAAAACACAGTACAAATGAACAGACAAATGCGCATACACATAACAACAACCCATTGCTTCCAACCCCACACAAAACCCCACAAAGATCCCAAAATAAAACCCCACAATCCCCACAGCTGTCTTCCCACTTCGTCTGGAGTGGAGTAATCAACAATCAATTACTTATTATAACCGGACTGCGCACGTTGCGTCGCCTCGCGTGTGATACGCCCCCTCTCCAGGGGAGCTTAACCAGCCAATTATCTTCCGCACTCGAGAACAATCTAGCTACCTCCTGCGGGAAAACATCATCCACCCATCGAGCTAAAACACTCAACCAGTAGGGATCCTCATCTACTCATTGATCTACAACGTCAATTCGTAGGAAAGCCACCCCGCGTACATGTAATCGCCATCCAGACCAACCAACTCAGCACTCCGTCCGATACGTGGGGAGTCACTACCCCACCCAATAGCCTCATAAACACAAGAAGGGACCACTACCACCGCTCCAGCCCCAACTACAATTCTTGTGCCGATCACCACCGATACACCGAATTTTGCGACAATGTACAATCACCCACCACCCTATTTACAATACCTCCCCCCACAGCTGTCTTAACTTGTGTTTGTTTTAAACTGCACCCGTGGCGTGGCCTCACGAATGATACGCCTCTCTCCAGGAGACTTAACCAGTCAAACACCTTCTGCAATCTAGGATATCTCCAGCTAACCAATCACTACGGGAATACATCATCCATGATCCAGACTACAACGCCCGCCTCACAGGTAAACCTCGATTTACATACTTCTGCAGTCCAAGCCTGTCAAGTCTATAGTCCTGGTTATTCACCAGAACATTTTACCTCGAAGACAGAACACTCCCTACACACAAAAGCTCCAGTCCCTATCCAGACCATACAATTTAACATTTCTACAACCTACTGTTCACAATACTTCCGAATACTTAAAACATTTGCCCATTGATACCCCCACACAATCACACCCTCCCCTCAAAGCCCATGTTGCTGGTTGCTTGGACTTGTACTTACATTTCCTATGTTGCACTGACACTTGCTCTGCTACCGTACTCCCCATCAAGGCGATTCACCGGACCCCTTCTTCTGCAGGGCTCTCACCTGCCCTTAGGCGGTGTATTTCCAAGTGGCCCCGAGGCTTTTACCCGGTAAATGCATCTTCCGGTGGTCTTCAGGTGCAGGCGAGTGTCCGACAGCTTCTTTGGGTCGGCGGCAGGGGGGCGGGCAGTTCAATGCAGGTCTTGTGCAAGGGCCTTATAATGAGCAATGAGCCTCACAGAAGGCACCAACTTGTTGGGGAGAAGTTGGACCCCCAGCAGGGCTTCTGGGGGTCCCAGCTATGGGAGGGTTACGACCCTTGCCCAAAACCCCCTCTGGCAAACCCATTGGCCAGGTGGAGCCAGGACTCGGGCCTCTGGAGCCAGGCATCCTTTTCCAAAGCCCTCTTGGGGCCACTCCTGGCGCCTATGGCGCCAGGCTCATACACCATGAGAAACATGTCCTTGGGAACTACTTATTGAGTTGTCAGCCAACATGGAGGCATCCACATAGCTTGGCTCCCAGGAACCAAGCTATGCGGTCTAGTGTTTTGAGTGTGGTAGCCTAGGGACTACTTTACCTGGACTATTTTGTTGGGGCTATTTAAACCACACCCGAGCAAGACAACACGCTTCGCGTTACTTTGCAGCTTGCAGCGTGACGCTCACCATGTCCAGCTATTCCCTCGAACCTCGGAGAAGCAGAACCTGCAAGGAGACAAAAGTAACATCATTAGCAGCGGCATCTTACCTGCAGTCTTCATCTTTAACCACTTGCAGCTTCTGAGAACAGCTTCCTTGAATCAGCACGCCTCCCGGACAGCACGACCTGAAAGAGGAAGATAGAGGCAACATTAAAGAAAGCAGTAGAGACATTTGTAAATTACAAACTGCTCAAAAGACTTACCTGGCTGGTCGCCTCACGGCTGGCACCATTCCGGACATTCTACTTGCGCTGAAGAACACCGCGACCTACGAGGAAGGAAAACACAGGTTAGCAAAGGCAAGACTTCGCAGCGCTGCGCGTAGCGCTTACTTACCGCATCATAGCACTCTTAATGCCCCATCATTTACCAGCGGGGCTCAACCAGGCCAGTTGGCCGCGCTGAAGCTCCGCATACCTAAGGGAGGAAAAAGAGACATTCTAAATAAAGAAAGGCATGCAGGATAGCAACAAAACTAAAGAACAGCAATAAGACCTACCTGAACAATATCAAACGGGCCAGCATCAGTGAAGTAACTGGAACGCACACGCCCAAGAAAGACAACGCGCCCCTGCAAAGAAGGCAGGACGGAGAGCACGCCTAATTCTACCACCAGGTGAGGAGAGGGCCCAGAGGGGCTGAAATCATACGGGGGTGGAGGGAGGATACTTATCCCGGTCGGTCAGTCATGAACACAGTCCTCCTGTATTTTCAGGCAGAACTTTCCCCGCAGACCACATCTGGGCAGAGCTGAGAAGCATACCAGCGAGTAACCCGGCTGGGTGGCGTCCCTGTGGATACCAGGTGAGCATAACAGGCAGGCCCCAACACCTCCCATTTTGCCCAAAGAAATGCAGCAGAGTCCCAAGCAAGCAGTAACATGTTCCAAACTGCGTTTATTTCTGGGCAGCAAAAAAAAACATACAGAGGGCTCCGTGCACAGGGAAAATCTAGGCACCGTCTCCACTGGGGCTGGCTTGCAAGCCAGCTTTGTAACACACTGCAGGCTGACATCACAGAATTGGACCACCTCCCAGAAACCTATCTCATCCCAAGATTGGCTGCTAAACTGATAGGTAGCCTATAGTGCCCTTATAGGACGCCTGATCATTGGTCCTCTGGACTTTGGCGTCAGTGGGCTGGTTTAACTGCGCCACCCCCATTACCTAATTCTAAAATTGTTGCATTGTGAATTTGTTCCCATTAGTTTTAGCTGGAACAGAGTTTTCGCCCCTGGGCCTTCAGCGTTCATTGGCCAGAGCTGAGCCATTCTTGTTACAATTATGTTTCAAATGATGTGTGGGTCTTTGCGAAAATGTCTTTCGTTCTCAGGGAACGTTCCACACTGCGGCTGGTGTTCAGTGGGACAAATGTACTTGGCTGTGATTTTCCTAAAACATGGCTTTACACTGTGCCATTCGATCAGGTTAATTCATATAAGAATATGCAAGCCTTTAAACAGGAATTCTTGTGTTTTGTAGATTCTGGTATTGCTGCATTGAGGCTAATGTAGCATGTAGGTTGCAATGTTGGTGAAGTGGGTGGCTTTCCGCATATTTGTCACCCATGGCACACTGAATCCTGGTGCAATGATGAGTGCGCTCCTTATTCTTCCTGCTGTTCTGTCTGTTGATGTGCCTGGGGTGATGGAGCAGGAGTTTGAGCTCGATTTTCCCTCTTCACTTTCAACCACATTGGCTGAATTTGGGAACACCATACACCAAAACTGCCCTTTCGATTGGCTGAAACTCAGAGTTAGGCGAGCAAACAATCAGTTTAATCGCTCTAGTGTCCATTCTTTGTCTCAATTAACAGACTGGGGTGAGCTGAGAGGCAAAGAAGAGCAGCAACAGGGAGGAATGAGGACAAAGGACAAAGGAGTGGTCACGCAGCCTAGTGCAGAGATCTTAGCAAGAGCCATTGTAGGCGCAAAACTGGATAATTGTTGCAGCTTGTTGCAGGCATTAGTAAATCTGAAATATGCAGATTTCAAATGATCCAGAATGGGGCCGTGAGGATGGTAATGGGCATCTCGAGACATGACCACGTCTCCGTGGCTAATAGAGCCCTGCACTGGTGGCTAGTGGAGGCGCAAATTCGTTTTAGCCTCCTTACTATTACCTTTAAGTGCACACAGGGCACAATGCCATGCCATGCCACCTGAGGGATTTTATTGTAAACAAGGGCGCTAGTAGAACCCTCAGATCGAACAATCGTAAACTATTAGTTATCCCCAGAAGCAGATCAAAGAAGACCGAAAGGGGAGCTTTCTCTGTGGCAGCACCCTCGGCGTGGAATGCTCTTCCGCTGGACCTCAGGCTTGAGCACAATCTCGAGCCGTTTAAAAGAAAGCTGAAGACCTGGCTGTTTGTATAACCATTGCCTCCTGTTCTCAGAGATCCTCTTCTGGCCCCGCCTGTTTGTCCTTAGCCTTTGGGCCTATTTGTTTTTCAGCGACCTCATGCCTCCAGGTCCATTGCTGCGCTATATAAATCAAGTAAAGTAAAGTAAAGAGGGTCCGGTGACAGTGGGCAGGAGCAGCACGGAGACAGTGCGATAGACAAGTTACAAGGTACGGCACCAGGACAAACAACCATGAAGAGCGGGAGCAGCAGTGCAGTTAGAGTGACATACCTCTGCCCCCAATAGAGTATATTGGGGGCAGAAGTAAGAGGGCGGGCAATGTGAAACGTGTGTTTCAGGCACACCCTGGATTGAGGTGTAATCCTCCTCCTTCATCCTAAATGAAGTATCTGGCCCAGTGTGCAATAGGTTGCCCCAGTGCTTAGATGCGTGCTGAGTCCCCAGAATGGGATATCTATAAACCAATACACAGAGCTATGTGGAGACTGATTTAAGCCCACTGTCAATTTGTTGATTTTTATTTTACATTTAAGGTGTGTTTTGGTAAAGAACCATTGCACACCAATAATTTAAAATTGTAGACATTTGTAAAAAAATTATCAAAAATATATATCAACTCAAACCAGCATATATACCTATTAGTTAACGTCATAATACAGTGTAATAAATATAAAAGTGGTCCTGTATGTCAGCAATAGATATAATCTCTTCCCATAATTTCATTGTTTCTCGAATAATCTTAATCAGAACACCATAGACGATGTACTCCCATTCCATATCACTATCTAGTGGGATTAGGTCCAAAGGCGTCACCAAGGGGTGGTCAAGGGGGACATGGCCACCCTTATAAAAACGTTGCCACCCCCCTCCTCCACCGGCCCACCTGCCTCTTAGGTGTTTGTTTGGTGTGCCACCCCAAGATTCCCAGTGACCTCATCAGGCCCCCCCTATGAAAAATGTCTGGTGGCGCGACTGATTACGTCATACATGTATTCTAGGTAACCTACACTTGTGTGCAGAGCGTGATATTTTGTGGTGTGGGCCAGTCACCCTCAATGATGGTAATTGTTTACATTTTCAAGTTTCATAATAAAGCGTTTCAAAGAAGGATCACTAACGGTGATGATATATTGAGCCAAGTAGTTCAATTTCTGATTGGCTTAGTCAGCAAGACAGTTTTTTGGGTGTCGATAATCTGAGTTATTATTGACACTAGTCATTTCAGTTACTAGCCTATGCTGAGATCCAAAGCATGAACCTTGTGTTAATTCAGAGCTCCAACCCTATCGATTACCGTCAATCCTTGTTGGCTACCTTCGGTCTAGACTCATTGGGGCAGTCGCAAAACTTTTATTCTCCAAAAAAATGCAGAATAAATACGAAAGAAGCAGATGTGCATAATTGCGCAAAAACGATCTGCAAAGGAGAGCAAAAGATGCGGACAGTAGACAGAAAGCACCTGTAGCAGCCAAATTAGGCATGCAAGGGTGGGTGACCAGAACAAAATGGCAAAAATGCTAAAACAGCCTACTCAAAAACATTGAGCTAATTATTTGCACGACAGATTATCCATCGCCATTTGCTCCATAAAAATTGGGGCAAGTGGCCCAGGAAAGTCTGCAAGTCAAGAGAACACAAAATCAAGACAGACATATGACAACAATCACACGACTCGACACAGTAGAAAAGGCAGCCAAATGTTTCAAAAATGGCCAATACAGGGAGCATCCTGCAGATGTGTCAACTCAGGAGGGGGAGGGAGAGGCTGGAGAGTTAAGGAGCATAAAATCATCCACATTTGCCCTTGCATAGATGATAGCGGACATCTGAACAAGTTGGCGCCCATCACTGGAGGACATCTTCTCTCATCTCTGACGTACTGCCATGAGTCTCTGACCCCGTGCAATGAACGAGACACCACAAAGATCAACTAAAACACTGTGTAGTTTCTGCCTTAACATCAGTCTAAAATGTGTAAGAATGAAAAGCAAAACACCCTAACCCCAACTGATAAGGAACACCCAGGTGCACAGTCAATGTTGCCAAATAAACTGCATACAAAGTAGCTAGCGGGTATGCCACCTGCTGTGATAGAGGGTTTGCTCATTCCTCAAGCCACTTTCCCCATGATCGGGTGCCCTCACAGGTGTGGCTTGTCGGGGTGGCCGACTGTTGACTGAGGGAACCACCGCTTGCCATGCAACTACAGGTAGATGTATTCATTACATCATTACAGATACATATGCCTCTAGGGCAGCTGCAATGTGGTAAGCAGCAGCGTTGCGGCCCGAATGCTGCAGCTTGGACATGCAGATCTCCTTCCTTGCAATGTTCTGTAAGCTTCTGTGAAGTTCGCCAAACCCCTCCTCAACTACATAGTGGACTTCCCTGGTCTCATCTACCAGGGCCTGCCTGATTGCACCCAGCTCCCATAATGCTCCATCAAACTCACTGGAGAAAGCCTGCAGAGTTGAATGGGTGGTAGTGAGCTGTGTTCTGGCTGACAGCTGGTACTGTCCCTTCTTCTCCTGCAAAGCACGAATATGGATGTCATCTAGGGAAATGTGTGCATGCCCTTCTGAGGATATGTTTTGGCATGTCCTGGTCAGAGGTGAAGGTATCAATGTGGTCAAGTGTTGGACGCCTGGCCCATCTTCCTGGACAAATGCCCCACATTGCCATCCGCATCCAAGGTGTCTTGATCCTCTTCTTGCTTTGTGTAACCTGCATAGTCTCTGCCATGTTAGCATATTACGCAGCATTTCTACACTTCTGACTGATCACCCAGTGGCATATGTTATCATAGTTCTATGTCCATTGCCTCACACTTGACCTTGGATACATGAACATAGCATGCTCACAACACAGACACTCAGCCATCTTAGCCACAGGAGACATCGAGGCCCCACCATAGAGTCAAGGGTATTGATGTGCACCGATCAGCCATCACAACATAATTGTTATTGGCAAGTGTAGTTGAAGGTATAATGTCAGGGTACATGAAAGCACCCAACACAATACTGGCTACTCTGGACATTCAGTGGCCTACACATACTATGGGAGAGGGATCTGTTGCTTATGCACTCTTGCAGCCAATCTTGCTGTACTCCATCCGTCACACAGTAGATATTGGCAACGCACACAGAAGGTACAATGCACTTTTGCAGATGGTTTGGTGAGGCAGATGTACTCAATATCCTTTAAATAGGGTACACTGGGTCACAGGCGCATGGGGTGGTCCAGCCGCTGCCTAGTGTGGTCCCCAGAGGCTGGATGGAGCAGAATTCCCAGGACTCTCTTCTTCCCCCAAGGCAGGGTAGAGATCTACCAATGCCATCAAACATGAGGGAGAAGAGGCACAAAGAGCACTACAGATCCATGTTAACACCAGAGACTTACAGCAGTGTGGATCATGGAGCCTGTGCTTCTCGAGCTAGCAAGCACATGAACCTGAACCCATACAGGGGCCATGAATTAAGCAGGCAATCATCAATGGCTCAATTACACGGTGAGAGGTACTGAAAGAGGCAAGAGCAGAGACGAGTGAAGCCACTGAAGAACGTCCAAAGAAAACCAATATGGTGACCCAGACTGCAAGCTTTTTCAAACTCTCACCAAGAAGAATAAAATAACACCTGCAAGCTCAAGTGGCCCTATCTGTAATGGTAAGCCACCCTCCTTCCCTCCCCACTCAAGGTGTGTTGCAACAAACTGTTTAACAGATTATTTTATTGACCCCTACTTCAGGCACATATCATGCCCCTTGGATCCTCCGCCTCCACGCTCTACCCCCCAAGCTAATAATAAGCCAAGACCAGGCCGGTGTAGAGGAAATATCATTGTATTTATTTAAATTAAAAGTAATAGCGATATGCACGAAAATGTCAAACACCACTTTATCCATGGCACAACACAATACACTTCTCTCAACATAAATAAATCCCAAAAGTGAGTTGAAAAGAACACAAATCACAAGTCTTTACTTTCAACAAATTTCACTTCAAGAAATAATTGAACTGATTAATAACCAAAACAATTGTACATGTAGTGCTGTGCAATTTTGATTTTCCTGCAGGCTTAAAAGGCTAGCAGTAAGGTTACAAGATTGGTACAAATACATATGGCAATTATCATTTCATCCACACTTTCGGTTTAAAATAAACACAGGGTGATTTAGCAGTTTGTTTTTCAGACCACCCCTTAAAGAAGTAGGGGTCGACAGGACAAAAAGGATTACCCAATTAAATTATAGGAAATAGTTCTCAGCGCACACTGGGAAGTGAACTTTGTTAATTTTGAATTTTAACAAAATCCTGCTGTAGTGTTCCACTACATGGGGAACTAATTAAGGGGGTAATTCATAGAATTCAGCGCACAAGTGGCGCACGCGGCTGGCGCACAGTGTGCACGTGCGAATCCCTGCGCCAGCCGCGTGCGCTGAAATCCATTTCCGCGCACAGCGTATTCATGGATTCCAGCCACCAAAACCAGCCGTGGCGCACAGTGGCGCAGCGACCCTGCAGCAGCACCAGTTATGCCCTCAAGAACGCCTCTCGCGCAGGGAAAAGCCATCAACATACCCAATCCAGCGCAAAGGGCTGCGCTAACCCTGTACCAGCACAGCAAGCGGGCTACGCGTATCACTGGGGTGCGCGGGAAGTACCTCACGCGATTGGCCCCGTGCGAGCAGGGTACGTGTATTTCAGGGTGCAGGGGAAGTTACACACGCGATTCCAGCACGGTACGTGTATTTCAGGGGTGCGCGGGAAGTTCCACACGCGAATAGCCTGGGCGCGTGTATTTCAGGGGTGCGCGGGAAGTACCACACGCGAATAGCCTGGGCGCGTGTATTTCAGGGGTGCGCGGGAAGTTCCACACGCGAATAGCCTGGGCGCGTGTATTTCAGGGGTGCGCGGGAAGTTCCACACGCGAATAGCCTGGGCGCGTGTATTTCAGGGGTGCGCAGGAAGTTCCACACGCGAATAGCCTGGGCACGTGTATTTCAGGGGTAGGCGGGAATTTCCACACGCGAATAGCCTGGGCGCGTGTATTTCAGGGGTGTGCGGGAAGTTCCACATGCGAATAGCCTGGGCGCGTGTATTTCAGGGGTGCGCGGGAAGTTCCACACGCGAATAGCCTGGGCGCGTGTATTTCAGGGGTGCGCGGGAAGTTCCACACGCGAATAGCCTGGGCGCGTGTATTTCAGGGGTGCGCGGGAAGTTCCACACGCGAATAGCCTGGGCGCGTGTATTTCAGGGGTGCGCGGGAAGTTCCACACACGAATAGCCTGGGCGCGTGTATTCCAGGGGTGCGCGGGAAGTTTTACACGCGATTTCAGCAGGGTACGTGTATTTCAGGGGTGCCGGGGAGTCCTACATGTGATTTGACAGTGTGGGTCCTCCCAGGTGTTCCCTGTACACCCTCCACGGCCCCTGCAGGCAGCCCACACCACAGGGGACTACCCTGCATCCCTGGTCATGTCCCGCAGGCAGCCCACCCAACATGGGCATGCCCCCCAGCAAAGGCACATGTCTCCTTGAACTAATGAACACCAACTCATGTCCCCCACCACCCCCACCCCCCAGCACTGTGGGGCACCTGCCAGCAGGCCCCCACCCATGTCCAACTCATGTCCCCCACCACCCCCCCCCCCCAGCACTGTGGGGCACCTGCCAGCAGGCCCCCACCCATGTCCAACTCATGTCCCCCACCACCCCCACCCCCCAGCACTGTGGGGCACCTGCCAGCAGGCCCCCACCCATGTCCAACTTATGTCCCCCAACACCCCCACCCCCCAGCACTTTGGGGCACCTGCCAGCAGGCCCCCACCCATGTCCAACTCATGTCCCCCACCACCCCCACCCCCCAGCATTGCGGGGCACCCTCCACCAGGCCCTCGCCCATGTCCCATCCATGCCCCCCTGCACCTGGGTCCCAACAATCCCGAATCGTGTCTGTAATGGCCATCCTCCCCTGCCAAAAGGCCCAACCAACTATCACATCCACCCACATATCAAAGGCAATTACATGTTACACACCCAATGTAAATAATGCAAATGAACACATGTCTGTCACACACAATGGCTGCAAGTGAATGTTAAAACACCCAACATGACATGCATGAAAGTAATGAGATGATACGACACATTGAAGGATGAAAATAAAAATGTATTGAAAATCAACTAGAATGGAAATGAAATTAGAAAAACCACAAAGCAAAACAACAAAAAGAAGATGAATGTCCATGAAAAAAATCAAAAAAATCAAAAAATCCATAGAAGAACTATATACAAGACAATCCCGGGTCCATGAGCCCAACCAAATGAAACCTAACTATGTCAACTAACTAAAAACTGAACTATATACAAAAAAGTGGCGCATTGTCCAATCGCAACAAAATAAAAAAAATAAAAAATTTAAAGGAAACCTACCACTAACTATATAACTATATACAATGGCAGCGGGCAAGTCCTGCGGCTCACTCTTTGATGTTGCCGGCCAGGGCATCATCGAACTCCATGTCGATGTCCTGGAGGCGGGACTCTGTCCTGGCCCCGAGGTCTCGCAGGGATAACCCCATGTTCACCTCAAACTCCCTGCGAGCTTCCTCGAGGCACTCAGCCCGCCTCAACGCCCGACGCATGGAGAACTCCGCCCTGACCATGGTGAGCCGCTCCTCTTCCGCCCGCTGCCGCTCCGCACCTATCCGCTGGACCAACTGCTCCCACATGGAAGACACTACCATCCCAGGCTTCTCCTGCCCTCCGGCCGATGCCTGCCCCTCTGATCTTGATGGCCCCGAGCCATGATGCCTCCCACGTCGAGCCTGCTGCTGCCTCCGACGCCACTGCCTCTGCCAGCACGACGGCATCCAGGATGATGGAAACCACCGACGCCGTCGTGCACGTGCCCTGCCCGATGATGCCGTCACATCCTCCATCTGCTGGGGTCCAGTTGCTGTGTTGTCCACCCCTGCTGGACCTCTGACTCCCGACTGTGGCAGGGATGGGATCCCCACCGAGCTGGCTGCATTGGTCAGGGCAGGTCCACAGGGGGCTCTGGTGGCATCTGGGCCGGAAGACGGCAAGGAGAACGACTGGCGTATAGTCTCCACAGAGGAGGAGAGGGCCGCCAGATTGGCCGACACATGCAGGAAACCCCCGAACATGGCCGATCCCAATTGGGCCACGTCGGCACGGTGCTCTTCGTGATGACGTGCATGCTCCTCCTGGGAAGCACGCACGGCATCACGAATCACAGCCGTGCGCATCGCGACCCCAATCAGGACCTTCTCCAAACGGCCAGGGGTCCCCTCGTCCGCAGGTGGAGGGGAGTCAGATGACATGGACATCCCCTCTACCTGCGGACGGGCCTGGGACGGGGCATCCCTGCTGGTGCAAGGTGGTGCACCCACAGGTTCAGGGACAGCGACATGCACAGGCCCCTCCACGGTGACCTGTGCTGTCTCCTGCCCCTGCCCCTGGACTGCACCACTTGCACCAGCAGGGATGCCCCCACCAGGCCCCATGTGCGCCTCAGTGGCGGCCTCCTCCTCCTCTGTGGAAACCACCAACCTGGATGGCTCCTCGCCGTCTACCGCCGTAGCAGGCCCCTGTGGGGGCTCACCCACCCCTTCCGCTGCAGCCGTGGGGGCATCCCCGCCGCCTTGCTCCACAGCGCCGTCTCCGCCCTCTCCTTCACTAGCCGCTGCGTAGAGGGAGACATAGAACACAAGCATCAGGGTACTGTACAATGGTCCCCTAGACAGGAAGCAATAGCAGATGAGTGCCACTGTCAAAGTACACTTCCATCATGTCACACCACAACACATGTGTCAGTCCAGGCAAAACACACACAGTGACAGTCATGGTGCGTGCCATGGACATTTCAATGCATGTCCAATGGATTCTCGATTCATACAATGTAATGGGACTCACATGCATCATGGGTCATGCCTATCACATGCACACACTTCACCTCAGTCACATCCATCTGGCCCCGTACACCCCAATCACAGTACATACAAGGATGACTAGGCTGCATCAGTGAATCTGTACATTGTCACAGACATGTGTCATGCATCCATGGCACTCACAAGTCACAGACACGCAGGTCAGGCACACAGACATGGATACCACATATGTATCTGGCATCAGCACCCATCCCTCGCCCCCACCCATGTCCAGGAACAGAGACTGCCATGCTCTCATGTGTGCAATCTGCACAGGGCTCCCCATGTCGCATTCAAACACATGCAACAACCGTGCGGTTCACACATTACAGGTCGCACATGCATTCCCATGATGTCCCTGCACACATACATGCGTACATGGCCTATGTCACACATGCAGGCAAGTATCAGACAACCAGCACACTGCAACATGCCCTGTCTCACACAGCAATGCTTGGCCACTTACCGCTCAACTCCAGACGGGTCTCCCTCTCAAGGACCTGGGCGTGGAGCGCTGGGTGTGCGCGTTCCAGGACCCTCAACTGGATGGAACTCATGCGGCCCCGGCCCCCCTCCACGAGGCGCCGGGCCTTCATGAGGGTCCTGGACCTCAAGTCCTCCCAGCGCTTCTTGACCTTCTGGATGGTGCGGGTTGCCACCCCCTCCGCGTTGATGGCAACCACACAGTCGGCCCAGATCCTATCCCGTCCTTCCCTGTTGGCCCGGGACGATCCGAAGAGGGCATCATACTGCCCCAGGACTTGCTCCACCAGGACACCAACTTCGGTGGCAGTGAAGCTGGTGCCCCTCTGCCCCTCTGGCCGGGGGTTGCCACTGGGGTCAGATGTGGATGTGCCCGACATGGCAACCCCAGGGGCAGGAGTGGGTGGGCAACTGGGTCCTGGGGCTGGGCTGTGGAGCGATGTTATTCGAGTCGGGAGTCTTCTGTACCAGCAGGGGTGGACACAGCAACTGGACCCCTGCAGATGGCTATTGTGCAGGCACCAAATGGCAGGGCACGGTGGCAGCAGGCAGGCAGGCAGGCAGCAGCAGATGGCACGTGGGAGGCTGCTCGGGGCACTGGGGGGCAGTGATTCGGCCTTCTGGGCAGGAGCGTGGTCTTCCGTGTGTTTTCGCGTGGCCAGCTTGATACGGAGTGATTTGGCACGTGAAAAATCTGCACGTCAGCGTGTAATTCGAGGAAAGGCCCTTAGCGCGTAAGCGCGTCAGCACGCGTACGCGATTTCATTGGACCAAAGGCCCTTACAGCGTAAGCGCGTCTGTGACGTTTTGCGCACAGGCGTTGCCCTGGCAGGGCTTGGAGATCCCGCGTGCCTTTATGTTCTGTACGTGCTTTTCGTGCGGTGCGTGTTTTTTCCATCCGTTGGGGTTCACACGCTATTACTTCACAGCGGGTGTTGGCTATGCGTTCTACTACACGCAAGGCAGACGGTGAGTGGTACCCCGCTCCCCCAGGCCCGATCGCGTGAGAAAGTTCACGCGAACCCCTGAAATACACGTAGCCCGCTCCCCCAGGCCCGATCGCGTGAGAAAGTTCACGCGAACCCCTGAAATGCACGTAGCCCGCTCCCCCAGGCCCGATCGCGTGAGAAAGTTCACGCGAACCCCTGAAATGCACGTAGCCCGCTCCCCCAGGCCCGATCGCGTGAGAAACTTCACGCAAACCCCTGAAACGCACGTAGCCCGCTCCCCCAGGCCCGATCGCGTGAGAAACTTCACGCGAACCCCTGAAACGCACGTAGCCCGCTCCCCCAGGCCCGATCGCGTGAGAAAGTTCACGCGAACCCCTGAAACACACGTAGCCCGCTCCCCCAGGCCCGATCGCGTGAGAAACTTCACGCGAACCCCTGAAATACACGTAGCCCGCTCCCCCAGGCCCGATCGCGTGAGAAACTTCACGCGAACTCCTGAAATACACGTAGCCCGCTCCCCCAGGCCCGATCGCGTGAGAAACTTCACGCGAACCCCTGAAATACACGTAGCCCGCTCCCCCAGGCCCGATCGCGTGAGAAACTTCACGCGAACCCCTGAAATACACGTACCCCGCTCAATCGCGTGTGTAACTTCCCGCGCAACCCCGAAATACACGTGCCCCGCTCGCACAGGCACTATTGCTGTATGTTGCCACTTTTGTAATGCGCAGGGACACTACCGCCTGCCTTCGTGTGGCGGACGTGTTTGGGCTTGTGCGTGTCTTTCGCTGTGCGTGGCTTTGCCCTATTCGATTCCATGAATACGTGTGGTTCGGGTGCGTGTGGGCGTTCCCTCTGCTTCCCTGCAGTACATCCCCAGTTACGCCCTTGTTTTCGCGAGTTGTTCCCCATTCCGCGCGTTACGCCCCGTGTTCCGCCCACTTTCTAGTGTATGCGCAGAGGTTGTGCGCTTTCACTGTGCGCGTCACGCACGTCTTTCGGGATGTTGCAGTGACGTGTACGCCATGCACGGGTTTGGCGCACATCCCGAGGAAGACACGCGCAGGGACTTTCATGAATCGCACGCGCGCGCGTGCGCCTCTTTTTTTCCGCTTGCGCCTGCTTGCGCCTGCTTGCGCGTAGATTTTCGGCGCACGTTTGTTCCATGAATCAGCCCCTAAATGTATCTTTTTAGTTAAATATGCTAATGATCTACACTGTTTTGCCCCCTATCACACTATAAAGGGAAAGGAATTAGGGCAAGCAGATTACCCCACATTTTGGTTTTCCAGGGCATGTCAGAACCCTCTGTAAAGATAAGGCAGGGGCCTGGTCACTCCACTCTCAAAGATGGCCTCCCGCTCTCCACCATACGACCCAGTCAGCATTTAGGCCTTCCTAGCAATAGACCGCTCCACCCAGATGCACTCTCAGCAATCTCCTCTGGTGTTTCCTTGCAGCAGTCAGATTGTAAATTGCAGCAGCACTCTTTTGAAGGTAAATTTCAGCATCTCTGTCCCTTCCTACTAGTAAAGTCCCCCTTATATAGCAGCAATGACACCACCAATTTTACAATCTTGGTGGAGTACCCTGCAAGAGGTCACACAAAATTGGATTCGACAATTACCCTTATCTCTCCTCCAAAAACCAGCCTCCCAGTCAGGATTGGGTTAGGGGTCTGGAGCAGACATATGGCAGCTTAATTTACAAGCCCCATTTGTTCTTATGTCAAATGTTTGCAAAAATGAAGTTATGTGGCAAAACCTCATTATTTTACTAGCAACTGCCATAACATATATATTTTTCTTTTCAGTTTTCAGTCAGGGAAATTAAATAAGACGGCAGCCAGGTCTGCACCAATTTGCATGGCAATGTGGCAGTTTTTTGCCGTTTCCGTATGAAAAGCAAAACAGTTATGAGTATATAATGTATTACCCATATTCCTTACTTCACCAGTTCACCAACTCTTACATTCAGGACATTTTCAGATCAGCCAAGAACCTAGTTTAACTGGCCATTGCTGTTCTCTAACTCGTAGGTGCATGAATTCTATATCTCCACAATCGCCTGGAAATTACCTAAAATATGGTACATAAATGAGGAAATTCTGCTTTATGGTTGCTAGGAAAAAAGCCTAAATGATATTAGTCCTTTTAAATTAATAGTAAATCTTCATGTGGTACAAATGTCAATTCTCCAGCCTTCAGGTCATATGGTCTCACTGGGCTCGCCTGTAACCGGAGTTTTTTTCTTTATCAGTCTCTTTGAAGTGGGTTACCTGTTTGAAGTTGGAGATTCAGGCTCCCTTAATTGAATTGTCTTCACAGCTCCCCTCTTCACACCTACTGTCTACATTGTGATCATGCAGAGACAGCCAGTCTAAAAAACACTTGGGTTTCCACAGCTTCTAGAGCAAGCCATATTTAAATGCAGTTGTAGAAACTAGTGTGCCATACATTGCTTTTTGTCAACACGCACCATGTCTTTTTCCCCTGACAATTTTCCTGCTAGAAGTGGTTCAATTTTCACATTTAAACTGCAAATACACATGCCTAGCCGTTTTTGTGACAGTGTTTAAAAATCAGGTTTTTCATGTGAAAGCGACCTTTGATTTTTCTTCTTGCTTTATGAATAAAAATGATGCTTTTCCTTGGGTAATGACAGGTTGGCCTTTTTCACATGGCCGTGCAGTTTTCATTTGCAATCACATATGCAAAGCCGTTTTTGTGTCAGTATTAACAAATCCTGCTTTTCATCTGAAAGGGACCTTCACTTTTCACTTGCAGGCAGACATGCTAAGCCATTTTTGGTGTTAGTGTTGAAAAATTATGTTTTTCAAGTGAAAGGGAACTTCTGTTTGGGGCTTTGAATGCACCCCACATGCCCCCCTGTTCTTCCATGACTCTTTGGTGGGGAAGAGCAGGGAAGAGTGAGGTTTCATTAGGTGCAATTGCCTTCACTAGGTAGTGGGCACTCCAGCCCCCACTTCCCTCTTTGAGTTGGAGGGTGTGGCACGACACCCCCTGTCTTCCTTCTTTTCCAGGCTCACTGGAGTTACCACCAGACTCCCCTCTTTCCTCCAGGCTTGAAATGAAGTTGGTTAGTTCTTTAATAACAGAAAGAAAAACAGATTCAGTACTTTTCAAACACATATTTGCCCAGAAAATTTGCATAGAATGGACAACAAAAACAGCAGCAAACAACATTTTCACCATTTCACGAAACACATTTTATTTATTTTCTTTCTTTTTCACTATGAGCACCAAATAAATGACTCCATTTTATATACACATATTCGTCTTTGTTTCCATCTTATTTTTCGTCCTTCCTTTCATTCTTCAGAGGGTTCCTCTGCTCGACTTTCGTTTGGCTCCTCAAGCCGTCCTAAAGCATGTCTGGGGTGACAGCTTTTCAACTGATTGATATGGACCAATTTTTCTTCTGTCTGTTCTCCTTTTGGAGTGCAGATCCTGTAGGCAGCAGGTATATTTTAGCTGTAATTTCAAAGGCACCATACCAATATGGCAAGAATTTCCTCTCCTCAGCCTGATTCCTTTGATAATTGTACAGGTAAACATTGTCACCTACTTCAGATTCTTTCTTGGTGGTCTTTACATCATAATAGGTCTTCATTCCTTCAGTCAATTTTTCTAAATTGCGCTGAGCATAAACAAAAGCATGCTGGTTGTGCTTCCTTACATTTTTAATGTACTCATGAGTAGTGGACGCATTTATCAGTGTCTGCTCTTGAGTTCTATAGAGCAGATGCTCCGCTAACACCATTTTTCATCCGGTCATGAGCTCAAATGGAGACATCTTTGTTGCAGAAGATGGTGTAGACCTAATAGCCATCAGGACAAGCAGTAATCAGATGTCCCAACTGGTTTCAGAGTCTGCTACAATCTTCTTTAAGATACTCACAATTGAGGGTGCTGTTGGGCGATGAGCCAGTGAAGATATGACTGACAGCAGCTCTGTGTGAGCTGCAGATATCCTTCTCAAAATCCTGCCTTTTTGTTCAAAATCGGTGCACACCTTTTCTGACATATATACAATGAACCGGCAGGCAGTGTAATATCGAATCCCCCAAAGAAACCGGAGATTTGAAAGCCCTACTTCTATGCTTTGTTTGCACCGACCCGCGCTTGCTGCCATCTTGTTGTGAGCACTCCACTAAATTACTGGCGGAGAATCAACAACTCACCTCCCGCTGGGGAACGGACGGTAAGCACCACAATCGCTCACGAATTGGAGGCAACGTGAGCCAAAGTAATTCCCCAACTGCTGTACCCGAGGTCCCTGGATGGACCGGCAGATAGAGAGGTGGCGCTCTCTGAGCGATCGCTGAGTGGACAAAGAAACGTGGGTGAGATAGACACTGATCTGGTGGTCGATTAGGAAACTCGAACCGCCAACACCCCGTAGCGGCCGACCTGGTGTCTGATCTAAAAATAGGCACACATCAGGACTAAAGCACTCCAACAGGGGGAGTGGGGTGCTACGATCCGACAGTGTTTTCAAATGGTAGGAGCCACGACCCCTGGGAACATGAAGCCCCGCTCGGAGTGCATAGTTGCTCAACTGCGGCCTGTACATACATAATCCCACAACTACTGGATGAAGCGGCAAAGTAGTGGGGTGTGATTCCGGATGGCGAAGCAACATCTATCATAGATGCTGCCACGTAAATTCACCTTGTCACTTTTTTGCAGAACTACGGTGTGGGAACTAACACTGGCTGCAGTTCCACACTGTTTAACTTTCCTCCTTTAAAAACAAGTATGAACCGCAATCACCTTCGCGTTCCCCACTCTGTATTTCGACTGTGTTTAAATAGGAGTGTGATCAAGAAGGACTATCCTGAATTGTCCCCTGCCAGTTATGATCCCTGACTTCCTCTGTACTGCTACCTTTTGATCTGGCATGACAAACTCATCTCCTGGTGGAGTGACGCTGGGGGAAAATAGATTTGGTGTGGGTCTCGAACTTGTGTCCAGATCTTATATTATTGCAGAAACATGGCTGAATGCGGCTAACTCATCACTGATCATGCCTGCTTCAAACAGCAGCAGGTCACACCTGTGCAGAGTACTTGAAGCAAACCGCACCACTCAATGCAATCTGACATCTCTCTCCTATATCTTAATGAGAGGCACACAATTTACCCCCACATAATTGTTCAGTATACTGCTGACTACCAACAGCTCTCACAGACTTCCAGAATAATATACTCCTTCCTACCTTCATGACTCAGCACCAATGTGGTGCTCTCCCCTCCTTACAACAACAAATCACATCATAGATAAAGACAAACTGAACAAAATCTCTACCCAGAGTAAATTGGAACAATATGCGACATGTGTGACCAACACTCCCATTGGCCAAACTGCACAGGGAGGTACTGCACAGTAAGAAGGAACTTTCTCCTTAGGATATGTGGTGGCTGCCATTGCAAACTCTTGCTCCTCCTTTGAAGAGAAAATGGATGGCATCAGTGTGCAAGTATCACTCTTGTTGCACGATCTGCAGAAATTATCCTCCCACACGGGAGAGGCTGAACACTGCATCTCTGACACTGAGGTCTCTGCCAAAGCTAGGGAACATCTGATGTCGAAGGTAATGCAACAATTCAAGATGATGGAGAATCGGATTGATGAAGGGGAAGGTAGATCAAGACACAACAATGTCCGCATTTTGGGTCTCCTTGAAAAGTTGGAAGGACCCAATATGGAACTATTTCTTGAGCAATGGCTGGTGGACATGATTGCGCCAAAGAAATTCTCAAACTTCTTTTCTATCAAAAGAGCCCACTGCATGCCATCGGGATGACCTACCCCTGGAGCGCCACCACGCACAGTCATCGCTAAAATGCATAATTACAGAGACCGGCATGCACTACTCCACATGGCTTGCATGAAATGGTTAATTCTTTACAAAGGATCCAGAATCGCATTCTTCCCAAATTACACCAGGAAAGTGCAACGTACAAGACAATCCTTTGACCAACTTAAGCGACGATTGAAATCCCAGGACATCATATATGGTCTGTTCTTTCGAGCTTAGCCGAAAATCTATTACAAAGGAAATGCAGTCCATTTTATGGACTCTCGTGAGGCATGGATATGGGCCGAACAATATCTGGAGGGTGATTGGCGACCCAAAGGAGATAAATCGAGCAATAATCCCCAGTCATGTCCCCTGCGATCTCCCATTGCACAGTTGACTGATATGCAAGAATTGGAACCGGTTAAACAAATGAAAGACACCTGACTACTGAATGATAGATAAGATTTGTGACACCATCACCAGTACAAGCCTGGGACTGACCCGGTTGACCTTTGGATGCCATTTCATGATCTGCACTTCACAGTGCCGTGAAGCTGGCAAAGCTCTGATTGATTGTTGAACAGCTCACTGGATCCCCACTTTTGGCCTTTTCACCACCTTTGCTAGTTTGATTTGGTTAAGACAATATTTACGGATTATTGTGTTCTTGTTCTATTGCCGCTGGTGAGATAATTGGTCTATTGGAACATGTTTGGGCGACAGATACTTCTGGTTGAGGCGGAGTATGGGGTGGGAGGAGATTTTTTTCTCTCTCTTTTTTTGTGTTGGTTTGAATGAAGTCATCATGCACATACTTATTCCTGCCACGGCATACATAGATTTATCTTCAGTTAAATATCAAATCACTAAAATGCATACCTTCTATTCCATGCCACAAAATGACTGAAAATAAAATGCAATCTCTTAAACTGCACTCATGGAACGTCAATGGCCTAGGTTCAGGAATCAAAAGACGACTCGTCACACAGTTCCTCAACAGACATTCCCCTGATATTGCCCTCCTCACTGAAACACACCTGGCTGGCACATCATGCACTCTTTTTCACAGAATAAACTACCGGACAGCAGTACATGCTGGCATCTCTATGGGATTGAGGGGTGTTTTAATCTTACTACACAAACGCCTTTCCTTTAAGCTAGCACTGGTGAAACAAGATCCTAGAGGAAGATTTGTAATGCTGAATGACAGTTTATGGGGTGAGACCATAGGTATACTGGCAGTCTACGCCCCTCCACCAATCTCAACAGACTTGCTGACATTTTAGCCATAGTCCTACATCATCAATCCGATTTATGGATCCTTGGTTGTGATTTTAACGATGTCATGGACGTGACCCTAAACTATATGCATCTACGGGACAGAAACCCTAACACTGCCACAAAAGTAGCTGCTTTCACCTCTGCGCTCGGTTGGAGTGACATTTGTTGAGATTTTCACCCACAAGAACGTGGGTACTCATACCACTCCGGGGTCCACGCCTCCTTGTCGAGACTTGACTACTTTTCCCTCCCAAAACAGGATGCACACAAGGTGATTACCGCAAACCTTCTTGCTCGAGGAGTCTCTGATCACTCAATGCTAGAGTTGAAATCTGCACGAATAGAATCATACTGACTTCCATGTGGTGCTTAAATAGTTATTAGCTGGGTTTTCCAGATTTTACAGACCATATTCAGACCAAAACCACTGAATATTTCGATATCAATGAAGGCACAGTAGATAACCCAAGGTAGTACTCTGGGGTGACATTTTCTCCTAGATCTCTGCTAAAAAGTAGACCCAACTACAATGTATAAGTGAGGCAGAGGAAGAAACAAACAAATGGGAAGAAAAATATTTACTTTCAGGCTCACCCGAAACACATCGATCTCTCCTTACAGCTATAGAAAAACTCTGCAACATCTCAATGGACAACTCCAAACAGGCCCATTGCAAGATGCGCACTCACATTTATGAATCGGGTGATAAAGCTGGTAAAATACTGGCTTGGCTTGAAACACAGGATGAAGGGCACCGACATGCCAGGGAAATAAGAACTGACCAAAATGTGATAGTTCAAACAGACCACGAAATTGCAGAGGCCTTTGCAGATTATTATGCCACACTTTATAAAAGCCCAATCCTGCCAATAACTAACACCATACTAGACAACATCACACTTC
Source organism: Ambystoma mexicanum (assembly GCF_040938575.1). Classification (NCBI taxonomy): domain Eukaryota; kingdom Metazoa; phylum Chordata; class Amphibia; order Caudata; family Ambystomatidae; genus Ambystoma; species Ambystoma mexicanum. Next base: position 1,000,958,201 of record NC_090929.1, on the reverse strand, counting down.
CCTATCTTTTGGAAACCTAGCAGACACAATTAGACACTGACATAATGGAAAATTAAATTGCTGTTGCAATCGCCCAACTACACTCTGGGAAAACGCCTGGTCAAAATGGGTTCCCTGTTGAAACATGGAAAAAAGGAGGAAAAGATAGTGGCTCCTATGCATAAATGTTCATTCACTGTAAGGAATGGGGCATTCTTCCCTTTGACTTACGCAAGGCCAGCATTGTGGTCATCCCCAAACTGGGAAAACTCCCAGAGCTGTGTGATTCCTATAGACCAATCTCACTAATCAATGGAGAAACCAAAATACTTGCCAAAGTACTTGCAAATAGACTACATGCAGTAATCTCATCACTAATTCATCCAGACCAATGCAGCTTTATGCCGGACAAATCAACCTGCATGAACATCCGTTAATTACACATAATGATCGAATGGGCCCCCGCTATTTGGGAACCTCTTGCATTGTTACCCATAGACTTTGAGAAAGCATTTTATTTGGTGATTTGGGACATTATCTGGGAAATTATGAAAAAGATGGGATTCGGAGCAAGCTTCTTGGACTGGGATTGACTATTGTATAAATCTCCGTAGAGAGAATGCGTCAGGGATGTCCTCTATCCCCATTGTTATTTGCAATTGCCATAGAGCCCCTTACCGCGTTGCTCCATCAGGAAGCATCGTGGGTGGGTTTTCGCTGGCTAGCAGGAGAGGAAGACAAAGTCTCCCTATATTCTGATAACCTATTAAAATACCTAGGTAGCCCAGCCCACTCTTGCCCAATAGTCACACAATTGCTGAGAGAATATGGAACATTCAGTGGTCTACGAGTGAACTGGGATAAATCTACACTCTTTGCAGTACAAGGGATGGATCAAGCAATCCCCCAGAACTGGCCATACCGAATCGAAGATCAGCATTTCTGATACTTGGGCATAAAAGTCAAAGTGGACCTTTCCAGATATCTCACCCACAATTTATACCCAATTATTGAACACTTTTCCACTGATGTCTGACATTGGAAGACACTCCCGTTAATCCTACTGGACAGAGCTGCCCTCTTCAAGATGCTTGCATTACCACGCTTTCTGTACATTATACAAAACGCCCCTTTACGAATCCTAGACCCAGAATTCCATAGGATCTAAACCATCTTTAGAGATCTCTTGTGGGGAGTGGACATCCACGAATCGCTCTTATCACACTACATCTGTCGATCTGGGAGGGTGGAATTGGACTACCGCACATTAAATCATATTACCGGGTGTGCCAAATGACGGTTATTAATGATGTAGTACACAGGAATCAGGATCTAACTCGTATTCGTGTAGAGGGCATGGGGCTACAAGATACAACGCCACTCATTAACTTATACAGACGGTGGAACGATCTCCCCTGCCAACGCTGGAATTGCATACGACACAGATATGGAAAGAGGACCACATACATATTGGTTGGGACGGAAAAATGAATCTGACACAGCCCCTATGGAGGAATGGTAACTTGCCTGAAGTAAACAAACTACGAGTGTGGTCATAATGGGTTGAGGCAGTATTGTAACGATCAGGGATATGCTCACTGGGGAGACTCTCACCTCTTTTGCTGAACTGAGATACACATTTGGCTTATCAAACACAGAGCACTAATGCCATCTACAAATTACCCAAGAATTAAAAAAGCACCTTTCCTGTCCATCAGACACACCACACTTTTTGCCACTAGAGTAGAATGTTCTTTTAGAGCCCATCGCTACTAAGGTTACATCTATGGTGTTTGTTTGTTTATTTGGTAATGTGCACTGAACCCTTAGGTAACTGATACCAGGTACAGGCATACTTAAAGCTTAGTTACATACAAGTAGGTACAGTGGAAGGATACAGAAAGGTATAAAACAATAACTGCCTTTGCATCTCCAGAACTGTCTAGTCTTAAAGCGAAATGGGAAATGGATGTGGGCTCTATTGACCCAGAGAACTGGATGTTGGCAATGATGTATCCATGTGAAATTGCAATTTCTTCCAGACTTCGCCCGATACAGTTTAAGATCTTTCATAGAATATACTATCCCAGGTTTGCATTGTTTCTCTGAAACCGGGCCACTAGCCCAAATTGTCTACGTTGCGGGAGGGAGGAAGGTACCTTTTTTCATATCCTGTGGGAATGCCCCCAGATCTGAAACCTCTGGCTGACATACTGTGATAAACTGTAAGGAGTACTAGGAGTGGAGGTGCCACTAGACCCCAAATTAATGCTGCTGGGTATCTGCGGAGATGAACTCTCTAACCGTTATGACTCTCTAACCGTTACAACAACTGGCATGATCAAGCGTAACATTGCAAAGAAATGGGGGGCTCTGGAATGCCATAGCTTTGTGCAATGGATCGCTGGTGTGGATATTTGTGTGTCCATTGAACAATGAATCTATACTGCACGGGGATGTCCTGAAAAGGCCAGCAAGATCTGGCACAAATGGGATGAAGATAACTGATAAACTGTATTAGTACCTGGCGAGAGTCAACCAGAATGTAAAAAACATTCTGATTGTCTCTCGCCTGGGCATTACCCGGCTGGCAATCGCTCGGCCGGGATTCCACCGCATTTTTCCTGGTGGGGGCGTTGCAGCCCCTCAGCCAATGAGGAGAGCTCGAAGCGGGCAGCGTTTCGGAACAGAAAAAAGAATGCTATTATTAACTATGGGCCCCGGGTATTACCTGACTTGGTAATGCACCCGCGGCTCGGGGCATATTGCTTAAATATGTTTGAATATCAATGCAGTGGAGAGTAAGAAGAACTGACATCAGGTTCCAATACTTTTATCTAACAAGATTGCGCTATTAATATGAGTGTAACTATACTGACCTGTGATGATATATTTATGGTTTGTTAATGTTTGTCCGTTATAAATAAAAAATCAATAAAATTGTAATATTTAGAAAAAGGATGCGCACAATTGTTTTGAGGATCTCTCCAACCTCCAACCCCCGCTTGGGGCCAAGCAGTAGGTAATGTGGAGTTTTCTTTTTACCCCTAGAATCTCCCACATCTTTGCCATCACCTCTCTGGTAAAATGGCTTCCTCAGTCCGACACAATCCTTTGCGGGAGACCGAAACGAGAGAAGATATAGTTGATCATTAGTGCCGCAGCTCTCTTCGCCTTACAATTCGGGGCTGGAAGACATTCTACCCACTTAGTGAACAAGCATGTCAAAGTCACCATGTATTTGTTTCCTCTAGAGGAGCGAATCACTGGCTTGATGAAATCGACTTGCAAATCTGACCAAGGATGTTTCATTCCCCTTTGGGTGTGAGGGAACTGGGTTGAAATTGAGCACACAAAAGACACCCTTTAGGTATGTGTCGAGTTCCTGGTCCTTGTGTGGCCAGTAGGCAACCTTGCGCAAGTTTTCTAATGTTGTGTGAAACCCACTATGACCGGCAGTGGCCGTGTCATGGGCGTGATTCAACATCAGGCTTCGGAATGAGGTAGGTACCACTCACTGGTCACAGCTAGATAGGGTTCCTCTTACCAACAAACCATCTGGGACCCAGAACATCTTGGAAAACTTCATCAACACCCAGAGATCCTCTTTACCGGTATAATCCAACTCTTTAAAAAGAAAGCTTACAGGGTCTTCAATGTGTCAATAAAATGTCTCAATGATTGGGTCCTCTTTCTGTGCAGTGATCAAATCTACATCTGGGGTATCTTTACTCCACTGGACAGTCAAGAGTTCGCTGTTCACATGGGTTTGTGACCTGGTGACAGCAGCAATTTGGATTTCCCCCAGCAGGAATTCTGTGTCTATGACATCCCTGTGCAGAGCTCTGGTTTTAGCCAGCTGGTCAGCCAGGTCATTCCGAGTCTTATCTGGCCCCTCTATCTTGGAATGACCTCTTATCTTCTTCCAATAGATAGTCATCTCATTGGAGGTCACCAGATCATCAATTGACTGGATCAGTTTGGCATGCTTTAGGGGTTTGTTGTTGCACAAAGCATGCCTCGATTCTTCCAGTTAATCAGGTGCACCACAAACCCATTCCTGACATAATCAGAGTCAGTGTGTAAGACATGTTCATTGAGTTGGTGGTGCACTGCAGTGAGGATTGCTTGATAAATGTCCTTCAACACTGCAACCAGACTACTTTGGGGTCCTATGCTATAACCAGCAGAAGGTTCTGGGGTATCATTCACCCAGGCATTCCCAATGCCAGCCACCAGTTATTTTTCCCCCTTGCTATCAACATGGCAGGAGCACCCATCCCCATAAACTGTGTGTATCCCCTCACACATGTCTTCTTCATAGACCTTGTGTGGGGAAGTTAAGTATGTCTCCATGTTGTTGGTCATTAGACTTTCGTCCTAGAGACAGTTTTCTTGAGCACAATCATGCAGGTCCGCCAACCCTTGCGCTAGGGAACTCTTCTTCTTTTGGCCATATCTGACGTCCACAGGTCAAACTTGCATGGAAAGAATCCAGGATTTATTTCTGGAACTACTAACATTCCCCGTCTGGATTCTGTCACTTTGTAGATATTGCAAGGGTTTGTGAGGAGTCTCAACAATGGTGTGCTCGCCCTTTATGAATGAGCGGTAATTTTTCAACTCCACCCCCGTTGCCAGGAGTGCCTTCTCACAGTCATTGAATTTTTCCTCCACAGAGGACAAAGTCTTGCTTGCGTACGTGATGACTTTGTTGACCTTGTTGTGCATTTAATACAACACCTCTGTTAGGCAAGTATCTGAGAACCCCAGCTCCAAGAAGAACTCCTTGTTTATGGATAAACCAAACAAGGAGCCTGGGAAAGGTTTCTATTCAGTTATTTAACTGCCTTGGATTGTTCTGGACCCCTCTCCCACCTGACTCCGGCCTTTAATAAATGGACCAGGGGTCAAGTGACCGCTGTGTAGTCTTCAATGAACTTCCGACTATAATTAGTGAGTCCAAGAAAAATTCTTAATTCTCGCAGAGTGGTAGGGTCTTTCAATATCAATAAGGCTTCCACCTTCTTTGCCTGGAGATTAAGACCCTCAGGGGTGATCTTCTACCCTAAGAAGTTCACTTGGGTTTTACACCACTGTGCCTTCTGAAAGGACAATTTTGCTCCAGCTTTCTTCAACTGGGCTAGAACATAACAGAGTTCTGCTATATGTTCCTCCACAGTTGAGTTCTTGATCAAAACATCATACACGTAGGCCAGGTTTCCCTTTTTGCCCAAATCGGCATGGCCTTATGTAGGAAGATGTTGAACTCACTGCCGTAGTTTATGTATCCAAAGGGGGTTTGGGTCCACATGTACTGCTGCATCCCAAAGGTAAAGGCAAGATTGTACTGGTCTTGTCTACTCACAGGTACTGTCCAGTAACCGTTGATCAGGTCAATGTCAGTGTACACCTTTGACCCTTGGATCTGGGCCAATCTCTTATCAATGTAGGAAAGGGGCCATGTTGGCATGTGGAACTGTTTGTTCAACTCCCTCAGGTCTGCACATAATCTCCATTAGGCGTTTGGATAGAGTATCCCCAGTACCGTGTTGTTGAAGGTACTGTGGATCGGATTAATTATCCTGCAGGATTCTAAATTCTTAATGATCTCTGTGAGTGACTCCATGGACGCGAGAAGTAACCAGTATTGCTTCACAAACACTGAAACCATCTCGGGGTCTGTGGGAATGGTGGTTGAATGATTGGATGTGGATCCCCTGAAAAGATATCTTGGAATTCCAGGAAGACCTGTTTTAGCTTTCATTTTTGCTCCGCGGTCTCAGAGGCATCAGCAAGATTGATCCTTTCCTCAACCACCTGCTTGAAACCTGGAAAGACCTCTGGCCTGGCAATTTCAGCGTTATCCTCCATTTGGGTGGAGAGATCTCTTTTGATGGTGTAAACCTGGGCAGGGGATTTGTGGTAGTGGTCCCTGACTCTGAACACTGCCTCCTCCCTCCTACTGTTGCAGGTCACCTCTTTTACACCATAGGGGAAGGAATAGTACACCATGAAATTCCCCCCATGCCTAGTAAAAATCTTTGCTGGAGGAATACCGTTGCTGAAGTCGAAACAGTCGTTTGGGATTGGTCCCATGCTTTAATTACCTAAATCAATAGAATAATCTTGGGCATCGACCGCCATTCCAATAAAGGTGGCTGTGCCCAAAGTGATACTTCGAGGGTCGCTGTTATCCACCAATATTCGAATGGTGTCATGTTCAAGGTGCACTAGGGGTGTTGGATTTAAATACATATCTTGTTGGAGATGGGAATTTAGATTTATGTAGGCATCCTGATGTTTATGGTTCTGTCCTCGCTTGATTGTTAGGGGCAGAGTAAATTGTCGCACCTGCCCTGGGATGGTACCCTCTTCTCGCACTTGAACTTCAATGGCATAAAACAGCAATTGAGCTGACCCGAATGCTTTTTCAGTGTTGTCAAAGCCCATCGCGTTACCCCCCAGTTGGGAGCAAGCTTTATTATTTATTAGGTCCAAATTGATTGAAAATCTGTTGAGAATATCACTTCCCAGATAAAATGTGGAAGAGACATCTCTCATGGCCCAACAATTATGTTCTATGCTTTTGTTGCAAATGGAACCTTTTAGCATACACCTGCTAGGCAGGAGATGTTTGGAATTTGTTTTTTCCAGGCCTGCTTCCCATTTGTCAAACAATTTTAATGTGGGAATGGTCTGATCTTTTGGGGGTTTCCTGAATAATTCTTCGCTGATGAAGCTCCTTCCATTATTCAGGCAAACTCTGGCAAGCACTGGTTCCTCTCCTCATTTAACTGAATGTGGAAAAACAACTGTTTGCCATTTTTCTGAATGTCCATCCGACTATGAACAGATACTTTCTTGTCTGGTTTCATGGGCTCAATGTCTCTTCTGATTTTGGACTGGTGTTGAATTTTAGGGTGGATTGTCAGTTACAACTGGGACGAAGGTTGATTTTCAAGAATGGAGAAGAGTTCCCATCACCAGTTTGTTCTCCTATAGAGATGACAGTGATGTCTGGAACTTGGTTATTCTTGAGATGGAACTCTATATTCTCAGAGCATTTATCTCTTATGTGACAGGTACCATTCAGGTTTACATAATTGGTACTCATTTCTAATTTTATAAGGTGGTTAGTCTGAGTCCAGAGGGTCTTGTTTACACAGTTGATCAGAGGTGATAAGTTCCTAAGGAGAATGTTCCCCAGTAAACAAGGTATGCCCTATGGAGTCACAACTATCACCGGATTTTTAAGCCATGGCCGTCCGATTTTTATTTCCAGATCTCCAGTCCCTTAGACGGAAATATAATTCACTGTCAACATTGTTGTTTGGGAAGTGGTATGAGGTGAATTTTGTGGCCAGCCCAGTGATCATTTTCTTAATATTCAATTGGGCAGTTTTTGTGTCATAGTTCAGGAATCTGTAAAAAAAACTTTGCACCTCCAATGGGAGTTTTTGGGGAATCCTCCTTTTCCCCACCTCCTTGGCTGTCCACCTTTACCTGGTGACAGTTCTCAGAACCTGTTTGGAGGAAGGACACCCCCTCTGTTTCCATTCTGTCTGGCTCACATGTTTGGGGATGAATAGTTTCTGGTTCTGGGTCGGTCTCCATACTTACCCTGTCTCACTCACAGGCTTTGGGACCCATTTTTCTTTGGGGGGGATACCCCCTTTTTTGAAAGAGAAGGTCTGCTTACCTGAATACTCCAGGGATTCTTCTCTTTAAAGGAGATGATCCGGAGTTCCTCCATACATTATTTGGCCTCTCCTACTTACCCTCTGCTCTTTGGGTTCTAACATTTTGGGGGTAGAAGAGACACTTTCAGGCTGAGAGGTTTTTAGGGGTTCTGTCTGGATGACAAAGGAAGCTTTCTCTAGGGTTTGGCATCTCCCTTACACCCCGGCCCCCTCCTCCTCCTAGTTTGTCAGAGGTTTCCTCCCATCATTTCCACCGTGGGACATCAGACATGGGTGTTGGGGAATTCTGGGAAGCAGGGTTAGTTTGAGAGTTAGACTGAGCCCTCAGCATGCGCCCTAGATCATCAGTCAGTTGCTGAACTTGTCGCCCCAGTTGCAAGACCTTGTCTGGGTGGTAGGGAGGTCTCAAGTCATACCTCTGCTGCTCCCAAAAAGGGTAACTGTCCCTTCTCCAGGAGTAGCTCAGGTACTGGAAATTTCCCCCATAATTTTGCATCCTGAATATCCCTTTTCCTGGGTTCAGGGATCTATTGTCCCGGAACCGGGGAGAGAGAGACTGTTTTGGAAGTTCTGGTTTGGGGGATATCTGGGGGAAAAGCTCAGATTGGGAGGTGGAGTGATACGTCCCTCCTGAGGGAAGTTTGAAGGGAAAATTCCTGAGGCAGTTCTTACCTGATAAGATCCCCCTTTGGCCGCAGGAGTGTATACAGGCCCCAGGATTGGTTTAGTACCCTTGTACCTAGGCTTTATATAGGTGAGAGGGTCAGAGGGATCATTGTTCTGGGCCTCTACCTGACTAGCATTCAATTGGGCCGGGTTGGGGGATGCCTTCTGCCTGCCATTTTGCTTGTTGGCAGAAGGGTTACTTTTAGGCCCCCCCTGTCTCCAGATCCAATGGAGGGGTAGTATTTACCTGTGCCACTTTCACAGCAGCAGGGGTGTTCCTGGTGGCTTTTTCAGTCACCTAATCCAGGTTCCTGTGCTTGTGAAAATCACGCACCAACTGAATCATTACGTATTTGGGGAGCAAATGGAAATATGTATTTATGAACTCCCTGCTTTTGGTGCTAACCTGGCGGGAAGTCTGAGAAAATGTGTGCTTTAGCTCCTGTACAAACTCCCTATGCACCTGATCTTTCCCACACTGCAAGTTATATGCAGCCTTACAGGGCTCTTGTGGGTACCTATGGGTGGAATAATCTTTCAATATGGCTGCCTTATAAGTGGACCATTTATAATGATCCTGGCCCTCCAGTCCCGCAAAGAAACTGAAGTACTCAGGTGAGAGAGTCCATTTTGCAAATGCTATACATTTCACATAATTCCTGATCTGGAATGATGTCATCATCTGCTCCTAAAGTTCCAGGTGCACCCATACTGAATACTTGGCATTCTTTTGGTATGGGGTCAGGAAGCTCTTTATGGCCTTGATCTGTCCAATTGGGTCTTTGACAAAACCCTTTCTTTATTTACCTGTATTTTTCTTCTTCTGCACCAGAGTCCATTCACCTTCTGACTCAGAAATGCTATCAGTTCTAATTTCCTTGTCTTCTAGGAGCTCCCTATCTCTACGAGACTGGAAATATCCCCCAGAACCATTGGGTCTGGACTCCTCTTGCCTGGACCAGAGTGAACTCTCAGGGTCACTCTCCCTGTATTTCCTTTAAGGCCAGGATAGAACCCAGTTTCCTCATCCCTCCTACCAGGGAGTCTGGGGAATTCCCCACTTTTCCCTGAATATACAGAGGTTTTTAGAATGCCCTTCCTAAGCTGAGGGTCTGGCTTTTCTCCTTCCGCGAAGCAGGCAAGGTGGTCTCTTTGTAGTCGCATCTTTAGCCAATCTAACTCCCTGACTTTCTCATCATAAGAGTTGTCACTGTATGAAGCACTTCCAGTATTATTCCTTACTTCCAAAGACACACTGGCACGGCCACTTTCCCTTCTGTGTGGTAGAGATAAATAATCCTCAGTATCAGAAAGGGACTGGCCTTCCTGATTAGTTGGGCTAGGCCAGGGTAGGTTTAACGGCCTCATGTCACCCTGTTCTTTATAGGTGGCATGCATGAGGTTGGTTGCCATTTGTGCATGAGAGGTTGTAAATGACTGGCATGAGGCCCCTGTTGGGAAGGGCACCTCACCATGATCAATGGGCCTTGTCCCATATCCTGATTGGTCAGGGTGCCTCAGAGCCTGTTTGCAATTCTCAATTTTGTTTGTGAGACTGTCACCCGTGCTTCTCTCTATCCTTATTTCCTGTTGGTATTCAGAGAGCTGGCTTTTTATTTCTGACACTAAGGCCTGATTATTCTCACGCACCCTGCTCTGAGCTACCAATCAATCTTTTGTTTGCTGCACCTCCTGCTGAAGTGATTCATTCTCCCTCTGTGAGCTTTGTATGCTGCGTTCATATTCAAGGCGCTTTTCCTTCAGGAGACTAATCTGTTTCTCTTGCTCATCCCTACAATTCGCTGCCTCTGATAGTGTGCTTCTATTTGTCCCACATGCCTCTTTATCTCATTCCTTTCTTCTCTAATTTTGGGAAGTTCCCGAGAACCTGGCTGTCCCTTTTCTACCTCCATTTCCAACTGATTTATCCTCTGTAATAGGACACTGTTATCCTGATTCAAGAGGTATTTTTCCTGAATCAGCTGCGTCCTCTGTTGTTTCAGAGTACTCATACCTTGGTGCATTTCATCAAACTCTTTTTTTGAGTCCATCTCTTTAATAATGGACTGATTATTTTCCCTTTCCAATTCCCTATTTGTTGTTTGAGGGCCATAATGTCAAATACCAACCTTCAATTATGAATAGTCTGATAGTTAAACCTATGTTGCAGTGTGCTCAAATATTCCACACACTTATGTGCATTTTTCAGTGCAGAAAACTGTGTATCACGCTCAGCAATCTCCTACTACTGGGTTTCTAACTCACTTTCAAGTTGTTCAATGAGATTCTGGGCCTGTGACAGGTCTCCAGCCTGATTCATCCTTCTAGCCTAACTATTTTGCCCACGCTCTTCCAGTAACAGCAAATGAAAATATAACTGAGTAGTTAACTGAGGCATTTGTATCTGTTCATCACAAGCAGTTATGGACATGTAAAATGCCTCAAGTGCTTTGTGCAATATTCCATCTTCAAGCCAAATATAATTTCTTACTGAGGTAAACTCCTGCACAATTCTGGTTTGCCAGTTTCCAGCATCACCCTCAACCTATTCTCCTTTAAGAAATAATTGAGCTAGGATATGCTCCTTGGCTTCATCAATTTGTACAGTAGCCGTTTTCGCAATGGCTTTTTGCACCTTAGTAAAAACGTTCTTTGTGCGGGGACAAAAATCACCCTGTTCCTGCTTCATTTCCACACACAAATCAATTCTTACACAATCTTAGTTTTTCACCTATACAACTCCCTGGAACTCAGGGTAAAGTCCTTGCGGCACTTTAACAAAACAAAGATGACTTTCCCTCCACTTTAAAGCAATTGCATCATAATGAATAGCCTGTCGCAATGTACTTGTCATGGGTCAGGAATAGGCAGATAAATCCTGGCCACGAGCCTCCAATTAGTAACAGTTTATTGAGAAGCCCTGCACACAGGGAGTTCCTTCCCTCCCCACTCAAGGTGTGATGCCACAAACTGTTTAACAGATCCTTTTACTCAGCCCTACTTCAGACACATATCATGCCCCTTCAATCCTTCCTCCCCCCCCAAGGTAACAATAAGACAAGAACCATGCCAGTGTACAGGAAATATCTTTGCATTTATTTAAATTAAAAGTAATAGAAATGTGCACGAAAATGTCAAACACCACTTTATCCGTGGTACAACACAATACACTTCTCGCAACATAAATAAATCCCAAAAGTGAGTTGAAAAGAACACAAACCGCAATTCTTTACTTTCTACAAATTTCACTTCAAGAAATAATTAAACTGATCAATAACCAAAACAATTATAAATGTAGTGCTGTGCAATTTTGATTTTTCTGCGGGCTTAAATTGCTAGCAGTAGGGTTTCAAGGTTAGTACAAATACATTTGGCAATTATGATTTCACCCACACTTTTGGTTTAAAATAAACACAGGGTAATTTAGTGGTTTGTTTTTCAGACCCCCCTACTTTGGTCTTTGTTGGGGGCGTCGGATAGAAACATTGGAAAGATTTGGGAAATGTATGATTTCAGACCCCCTCTCCACTCAAAGGCCTGTTTTAAAGACAACCCTCTCCCATAAAGAGGTCAGGGTCAACAGGACAAAAAGGATTACCCAATTAAATTATAGGCTATAGTTCTCAGTGCACACTGGGAAGTGAGCTTTGCTAATTTCGAATTTTAACAAAATCACACCATAGTGTTCCACCAAATGAGGAATGAATTTAATTAATCTTCTTAGTTAAATAGGCTGAGGAACTACACAGTTTTGTGCCCCCCCCTATAAAGGGAAAGGATTTTGGCAAGCAGACAGACTCCCCCACCTTTTGGTTTCCAAGGGCTCAGTTCTACTTACATAGAAAGCCTCTGTTTAAAGTTGAGGGCAGCCAGCTGCATGGCAGGACCCTCTGGAAAGATAGGGCAAGGGTCTGGTCACTCTACTTCCTAGGGTGGCCTCCCGCCCAGGACCCAGTCAGCATTTAGGCCTTCCTAGCAATAAACAGTTACACCCAGATGCATACTGTGCAATCTCCTGTGGTGTCTCCTTACAGCTGTCAGATTGTAAGTTGCCGCACTCTTTTGATCGCAAATTTCAGTAGCTCCTTCCTTTCCTCCTAGTACAGTCCTCTTATATAGCAACAACGACACCACCAATTTTAAAATCTTGGAGGAGGGCCCTGCAAGAGGTCACACAAAATAGCATTGGACAGTTACCCTCCTCCCAAACACAGCCTACCAGTCAGGATTGGGTTAGGGGCCTGGAGCAGACATGTAGCAGCTTCATTTACTAGCCCCATGTGTTCTCGTGTCAAATTTAGCAAAAATGCAGTTATGTGGCAAAACTTAATAATTTTACCAGCAACTGCCATGACATATATTTTCCTTTTCCGTTAATCATGGGGAATTAATTACGAAGACTGCAAGGTCTGAACCATTTTGCAAAGCCATGTGGCAGTTTTCTGCCATTTCTATAAAAACCATAACAGTTTTGAATATGTAATTTATTACTCATATTCCTAATTTTACACTTCACCAGTTCACCAACTCTTACATTCAGGACATTTTCAGATTAGCCAGGAACTAGTTTAACCTGCCATTACAGTTCCCTAACTCATAGGTGCGTGCATTTTATATCTCCAAAATCACCTGGAAATTACCTAAATAATGGTACATAAATTTAGGTATGCTTTATGGTTGCTAGGAAAGAGGCCTAAATGATAACAGTCCTTTTAAATGAATAGTAAATCTTCATGTGGGGCAAATGGCAATTCTCCTGCCTTCAGACCATATGGTCTCACTGGGCCCGCCTGTAACCAGAATTTTTTCTTCATCAGTCTCTTTGAAGTGGGTTACACATGCAAAGCCGTTTATTTGTGTCAGTGTTGACAAATCCTGCTTTTCATGTGAAAGGGACCTTCAGTTTTCCCTTGCAGCCACACATGCAAAGCCATTTTTGGTGTCAGTGTTGACAAATCCTGTTTTTCAGGTGACAGGGAACTTCAGTTTGGGGCCTTTTAATACACCCTACATATCCAATTAAGCAATCAGAACCAAGAAACTTAGGAGGCTGTAGAAAGAGTCAATTAGAAGTCAGTTTACAGGAAAGCCCACAACCGTATGGCTATAAAAGAAGCTGCAGGCAGTCATATGGTGTCTTGAACCGAGAGGATGTAGATGTTCCTATATCTACCTTCCTAGAAGGCAGACTGCTGCCTGGCTCAAGGAAGCCTTCGAGGACTACTTATTAGGAGATGGAAAATCCTGATACCACTAGCCTTTAAGAAGAGGAGCAATGGGAGAGGGTGGAAGTGATGTTGGAGATTGTGAAACAATGACTCTGGCATCTAAGGGCTAGGAGTGAAAGGTCTAGAGCATGAGCCTGCTAGGTGTCTGCATCCAGTGGAAGCAAACTGAACCACAGTGGCATGGACAGAAGGGCCTTAAAGAAAGCCTGAAGAGGGAAACTGAGGCTACCAGAAGAAACCTAGAATGTAGCAAAGAGAGAGCTGGTTAGAGCGTGTCAGTAGAAACCTGCAACCTGGGATAGACAGGCATATGAGAGAGCACCAGGAGAAACCTAGGACATGTGAAAGAAGCCTGGTGAAGAGGAACCAGACACATGAGAAAGAGGCAATCAACTGAGAAGACGCTTCAGTGTTGTGAGTACTCTCAAGGAATCGGTTCTGCTTTGGATTCATCTTTAGAATGGATTTATGATCTTTCTGTTTGCTGTAATGTTGGACTTTCTGACTTTCTCTAGGGTGAGTCTGGGGCTAACGAGCTTCAAATTATGATTTGGACCATTTTCGTTGGATATCTCATTGTGCATTTTGTTTTGGATAGGTTATGGTGTCCCTCGAGGAACAAGGAGTGATTAAGGGTAGGTTTGCATTCTCTTTTAGTTAAACAACAGATTCAAATTTCGGAACGCCTCAACCCCTTACTTTTTGTTCCCTCATCCCTGACACATTTTCCATAGCCATTCCTTTTTGGTTTTCAGTAATTCCTTAATGGACTATAGGCATTTTACCAACCCCTTCCGGAGACTAGCTTCAGTTACAAGCTTGGTTGCACACTATCTTTGCTTTTTCTCACTTATGGTATTGCTCACTTCCCCACTATGCTCACCTGGCTCTTTCGCAGCAGTGACAATTCCACCAATACAAACCACTGCCACACTAGTAATTATCATCGAAACTGCCTTCTCCACAGGTAACAGGATGAATTCAGTGGCTGGTGCTACGCTGCATCACTGGCACAGGCTTATTGGCCAGCCAGCTTCTCCTTTGTACACCACTTCACCACACCCCAGCACCTTTACCTCTTTGAGTGTCTGGTGGGCAACACCCAAGGAATTTATATTGGTGGTTAATACTATAAAGAGTGCATATCAGACAGCCATGATGTATCGCACCCCAGGAAGCCGAATGAATATGTCACCATGCTCTGCCATGTAGGCTGTTATGAGGGACGCCTCGGCTGCACAGAACAGTTCGGCCCTTCACCCCTTTACCGCATCTTAGCTACCCTGATCATCTTTGAGCACCATTTGATTTTCCATGATGGAGTTTTTAATGTTCCAGATCAATCAGCTGATTTTAAATGATGTTTTGAGGCTACACCTGGCATTGCAAGTGTTTTAAAATGTAATTGGGCACTTTTCTGATGCATCCATCACAATGTTCCCGTTTTACATTTCATTTGCACATAAAATTGAGCGCTTCTACCAAATGCTCACAAAACATGAGCACAGTGTGAGGTGTGTCATTAAATCTACTCTTTTTTCTGGTACTGTTATATGATCTATCGCAATGTCTTGCACAGGGTGCATTTTTCGTCTTTTCTTTGTGAGTTTGTGTATTGCAATGAGATGTGGCATGCGACAACCGCAGCTTTGCACCATCACACATCTATATGGGGTGAACAAGTTTTTGAGCATCTATCCCGTTATTCTCTATTATCCTAGGTTCACTGTTCAAAACTCAGTGCTCCAGAGTACTATTGTCCCTCTCCCGATGGGGGCTAGGGATAGGTTTCAAGGACCTGCATTGCCTCGTCAAGGCATGTTCATTGAAACGAGGTCATTCCATGGTTGAAGGACAGGTTCTCATTTTCAGGAACAGAAGCGGAACCTTTTGGCTAAGGATGGGAGTAGTTCCAGAGTTTGTATATGTCAAGACAGTCTGCAGTTTGGGGCTTCTGCTTAACAGAGCTCTCTACCTACACTGCATCCTCACATGCTGTTTGTTTGAACAGCGGTCCATTAGTCATGTCTTGAACAAGTTAACAGACACCTTCACACTCCTCCTTCAAGCTCCAGAACACAGTCCCTTCATTTTCTAAGGTGTGGGTCATGGGGGGACACTTTGATACATTTGCATCTTACTAAAACTTACTCCCACAGTGTGGCTATGTAAACCAGCTATTGCATCATCATCCATCTAGAAACAATCAGCTCTTGCTAGAATGACACTCAGCATGCTGTTAGCGCTATGGAAGCCTTTTCTCATATACTATGCAGGCATAAATGCTCTTTTTTCACTGCAATCACACAACACAAATGAAAAGGAATGTGGGAGCCCCTCCACTGAGAACGAACATGGGTAAAATACCCTGTTTTATGGAATTCCTTTCACCCAGGAGTGTCTTAAACCACATTTTAGCTCACTGCACCCTTCACAGAGGAGAGATATCCATTTGCATATCAGTCTTTGTCCCTCCCCAAAAGGGCAGTCCAGCACTGAAATACTAGGCAATTCTCCTCTGAACAAGAGTAACATCAGCAACCTCAGACACATGTTTTGGCCTTGTTGGGCCTCCTCAGTGAGGTGAAGCTAAGCCACTCCAAGGCACAGTGAGCAAGGGGTTAATGTTTGGATTACCCTTGGTTACTTAGGGTGAAACCCCAAGTTTTACAAAACTGCAAAGGATTGTGAGAGCCCCTCTACTGAGAACATATGTGGGTCAAATACCCTGTTCTATGGAGTTCCTTTCACTGAGAAGTGTCTACAACCACATTTTAACCGGCTGCACCCTTCACAGAAGAGAAATATCCATTTGCATATCTGTCTTTCTCACACCCAAAAGAGCAGTCCAGTACCGAAATGCTAGTCAATTCTCCTCTGAACAAGAGTAACATCAGCAACCCCAGACACGTGTTTCGGCCTTGTTGGGCCTTCTCAGTGCAGTGAAGCTGAGCCACTCCAAGGCACAGTGAGCAAGGGGTCCACGTCTAGATTACACATGGTTGCACGTCTTCTAAACACAAAGGGTTATTACCACAGAAAGGATATTTTACTGTTGCTTCCCTGTGCATCTAGCATGTAGACATTGCATACATCTTCCAGGGCACCTTTTTCCTCCTGCATAGGAACAGGGGACCTTTCAACTCACGGTTTGTCCATCAGTTGTTGAAAGAAATGTACACCTTTTTTAATCCAGTAGTCTACTATTACAGTTGCCAAGCTTCCATTTCAAGCTCTATGCCCTAAAGGAGCATCGAACTTGGAACTGAGCAGCCGAGGAACTCATCCACATTATCGATGCCCAAAGAGGCATTCTCTTGTTGTCTGATGTAATCAGGGTGTGACTGGGCAATTTTGGGAGGGCTCCTTCTTTTGAAGAGGTGTTGGCCTGAGTACATTTATTTGGTCCTCCCTTGAAGGGATAAAGGCAAATAAAACGTGATGGAGTATTGGCTATTGGGTGTATCCAGGTAAATTGCAATACAGCAGTAGCCAAGCATTCCATTTACGACAGTCTGATTGGCGTTATTTTTTATATTCTGAATTTTCTGCGCTTCATGGAAGATTGTATCTCAGGAGTCTGCAACCTGTGGCTCGCCGGATGTTTTGGACTACAACTCCCATGATTCCTCACCATTGACTACACTGATTAGGGATGATCGTGTTATTAGGCTCAACTAAGAACTTCGCACATTTAAGATTCCTTCTGGTTTCCATTTCTGTAAAAATGGTGGAGGGAGTGTATCCTCATGTGACAAACACACATTAACAGTGGATTTCAATGATCTTGGAAAAGATCCCTTTGCAGGTCTGAAAAATTCCATTGAGTACATCTGCTGCTAAGCAGCCCATGTAAACACTCTCAAGTTTGAACAGCGCTTACCCATGGGGCGTGAAGATGGAACAAAAGGCGTGAAGACCAAACAAAAGGCTGTGATTACAAAATGTATCAGTGACTGTCAATCACATTCTTTTTCTTAGAAAAAAAACGTTCCGCCGGTTAAAACCGGTCTGAATTTCTAGGAAACGAAGGGGTGTCTGTCACGGACATCATGCAGCCCCCACATGCAGGAATATTTAATAATGCTCTGCAATGGATAAAGATAATGACCTGCACAATGAGATCTCCAGTGGCAGAAGCGTACCGAAAAAAGAAGTGGAACTGTGGTCTCGGCAGTGGAGAGGGTTACGAGGTAGCATAGTGCAACATGTGACAAAATGGTGCTGCTGGGGCATTCCAATAGTCTTTAACTGACTAGTAACTAAGTCTCCTATTACATCTTTACACTTGCACAGGGACATGGATAGACACATCCTCTGTATAGAATGGTGAATATGGTCGTATAAAGTAGAGGTATGGTAAACAGAAAAAAAGAAAAGTAGTGGAACAGCGCTCCTGGCCGTTCCCGCTCACTTTGATCACTGGCGATCTCTTATCCCAGGCAAACACAAAACCTTAAGATATTAAGGGCCTGATTTACAAACAAAAATTCAAAGGGACTTTCCCATGTTAAAACATCTTTGTAAATCAGGACCTTATTGTTACTCGTGTTATCTGGAAGAGGCTGACAGACAGAAAGAAGTACTTTTAGTATATGTTGGATATGCTGGCAAATGTGCGCTCCTTCCTGCTATTGCTATAGGTGATTCAGTCACGATTTACACCTACATTTAGCTGCAGACACAGGTGCACGTAAGTACCGAATTTGATAACCTTTCCCTACATCCGCAATTTCTGACAGCATAAAGAGATAGCACTGTAACCCCACCGTGAAGTTTCAGCAAAGTGCTTGTATGCCACCAGCGTATGCCATCTGATCGATGTGAAAATGCATCGTTCACACGCATTGTGCCCCTTTTGCCTGCGTCTGGTACAATCGATGCATGCAAATGAACGGACAAAGGCGGCAGCCATGTTTGCTCTAGAAGCCACGACTGCAAAGCTCCACTCTCTGGAGACGGTTTAGTATCCTGGACATGGGCGTTGCTAGGGGGGGCTAAGGGGGCTATAGCCCCTGATCTTTTGGTTGTAGCCCCGGATAGAATCTCAGGAGCTACAGCCAAAAGACTAGCTAGCCCCCAGTCCCAACAGTACCAACATCATCTTAGCCCCGGGTCTTTTCCAGACCTAGCAACTCCCCTGATCCTGGATGAGACTGCGAGTGTAGAGATGCGGTCTCGGTTGCAGTCTTATTTAAGTTGGGTAAAAGCAATACATGTTATCTAAGCTTCCGGGTCCAGTTATGTTTCAGGGGTCCGTTATATAAATGGACAACATATTATTGTTATTAAATAGGTAACATTTCCTTCAGTGGAAATATCGTTGATAAAATACCACCTACTAAAAGTCAATAATGAAGAAAATCTCTTCATCACAACCAACAACTAAAAAGAAAATGTAATTTGTTGCAAGCTGCATAATTGAAAAGAGGAGCGAGTCCTCCTATCAAGAAACATTTTCCTAATTCTACCTGAAAACCTGCATTGTTTGTACGCTGCCTTAATGTGTGCAAAGATGGCAGCCGCCATATGGAGATCAGGAATCAACACCTCAATCTAGCTGGTCTCAGCTGATTGGGTGAACTGCATTACTTGTGCCAATCGGAATCGCTGGGAGGCGTGAGCTGGCACAACAAAGGGAGGCCAATAAAGGCTCCTGTCTGAGCCTGTCCGAAACTGCAGAGCTGCGTGAACACACACCAACCCCGTGGTGAGAACCTACCCCCCAACACTTCACCAAGCCGCGAGGGTCCCATCCGCTGTGTTCCCATTCTATCCTGTGCCTCACCTGCCATCCCTCTTTCATAGGGCACTAAGTGGCTGCTTGCAAAGTGGTTGCTTCCACGTGTGTATTCCATATCCACCACTGAAATACACCTCTCCACAGAGTGAACCACTGACTCTAAGGCAACAAAGCGCCTTTCAATTACCGCACCCATTTTCACGTTTCTCTGTGACATAAAAACATATGATTTGCAGTATTCGTCTGCATCACCTCATCAGCGCAAGCGCCAGCCCCCTGGGCCGCACGTGTGTCATCTAGTGGAACGTTGCACGAAGTTCCATCGTAACTTCATCCAAACCGCACTGTGGTAGACCCCTTTCAACCTATGTATTCCACTCCAATCTGTTCTGCATGATAGCACCATATTATATGCGCACACTTGACCTGTACGCTGATATTGACATTTCCTAGGCTAACTGTGTGCAAACATTGACTGGCACCCTAGTTTACTATATGCCAATACTGAACTCTAAGTCACATCTGCACTGTGATCCAATTTTTCAACTTTCATGTGTGCTCCTTCCGTTACTGAACTACGAGTCCCCTGTAACACCGACTCTCCCTCAAATCGTACCGCAAACTATCATATTGCTTTAGCCTAGCAAACTGCTTGTGTACTATCATACTGCTTTAGCCTAGCAAACTGCCTGTGTACTATCATATTGCTTTAGCCTAGCAAACTGTTTGTGTACTATCATACTGCTTTAGCCTAGCAAACTGATTGTGTACTATCATTTGTATAGCTTAGTGAACTGCCATGATCAGATTGGGTAGTCTAGCTAACTGCTTGTGTACTATCATACTGCTTTAGCCTAGCAAACTGCTTGTGTACTATCATACTGCTTTAGCCTAGCAAACTGATTGTGTACTATCATTTGCATAGCCTAGTGAACTGCCTTAAATGATCAGATTGGTTAGTCTAGCTAACTGCTTGTGTACTATCATACTGCTTTAGCCTAGCAAACTGCTTGTCACTGTCATACTGCTTTAGACTAGCAAACTGATTGTGTACTATCATTTGTATAGCCTAGTGAACTGCCTTAAATGATCAGATTGGTTAGTCTAGGTAACTGCTTGTGTACTATCATACTGTTTTAGCCTAGCAAACTGCTTGTGTACTACCATTTTGTATAGCCTAGCAAACGGCCTTGAACAATCAGATTGTTTAGCCTAGCAGACTGCGTTATGCTAGAATTACTGCATAGTGCCTAGTCCTACTGACAACCTAGGGACCTGCTACCATTACAAGTGCGATAGCGCACACACTAGCTTCCTGTAAGCACTCCCATATATGACCACACCTGCCCCCCCAGCACCTCAGCATCAAGCAACCCAGACTCATTAACCCTTGCCCCCTAGGCATGGCCTATACACCACCCAACTCGAATGACATTCCCCCTTCTTCCTTCCGACCATCTTTTTTCTGCCACCTCAGCAAACTACACAGCCAAAAACCCCACACCACAGACCATACCATGGACCTTTTAACACGCCGGTTATCCGGTACTGAGCCTTTACACTACATAACCTGTCCCAGGACATCCATTCTACGGAACCAACTAATAGGACTGCGATCCTCACGTCTTGCAGCCACCTCTAAACAAAAGTTACACAGAGCTCTTCCAGACAACTCCAACCACATACCCCCCACTCAACACATTACCAATAGCCCTCCACCGAGCTTACCGCCTAAGATACCCAATACCAACTGTAACTCGCCACCTACATCACTCCAAACGCATGTTTGCTCCCAGCCCACGTCACAGAGATCTGTGACATATTAACTAACCTTGATCTTGAAGTTCTCGTCATCACAGAATCTTGGCTGCACGAAGCCGCTGGACCAGCCATTTCCATAGCCCTCCCACCAGGTTACATCCTACTCTGGCAAGACAGACTACTCTCTAAAGGGGGGGGGGGAGGTAGCACTCATTGTAAAAGAAACCCTGTTTCTCAGACAAGTTAATTATCCACTAGGGGGCAATGCAGGCTCTCTGACCATCAAACTTTCTCACACAATTGCCATCCATATCATCTACCGGCCACCAGTCCCATTACATGACTTCCAGGAAAACCTCCTCCATCTCATAGGTGAGAACCTAAAAACCACTAACAAATCCATCATATTGGGGGACCTAAACTTGGGCTTCAACGATCCAAAAGACAGACAAGCCAAATCTCTGGCCAAAGCACTTCAGGATTTGGGATTCCTGCAACGAGTCACCAATCCCACACACTCTAAAGGACGGATCCTAGACTGGGTAGCGTACCACAACTGTGCAGCCGACATCAGATCCAACAACCCTTGCCCATGGACGGACTACCACCTCATACACTTTTTCATCCCAAACGCAACCAAGCTCTTATGTTTCTTGAGACTCCTGCCCTCAAGCCCTTATCTCTAATGACCCTCTGGCTTTAGTAGAGTTTTATAATCTTACGCTGAAAAATGCAATAGACGCTGCCGCCCGGCTAGAGTAAAAGAAAGCAAAAGGAAAGAAACACTCCAATTCATGGTACAGAGCAGAACTCCAAGAATTATGCACTCTCAGGTGCATCGCGCTCACCAAATGGCAATCGGATCCACAGAACTCCACCCTAAAAGCCTACAAAAAACTGACCATCCAATATAAAAAAGACATAACTCTAGCCAAATGTACATCCTATAACACAAGAATTAGGAATGCTAAATCCAAAGAAATGTTCACCATATTCAAGGAACTGGCCACCCCAGCCCCCAGCATCCAAGACCTTGTGAAAGATGAACCTTGCTGTGAGAGCATCCAAGCAGCCATCCTCAAATAAATGTACCTGCTTCAGAATAAAAGCAAGGCTCACTTTAATGCCCTGCCAAAAACTGACTTGCCCACCTCACCAAATAAAAATCCCCACATCGAGGATACGACGCGCTTCTCCTTCAGAGATGTTTCAGAAAGTGAAGTATTAGCTCTCCTGAAACACATTAAACCATCTAACTGCAAGGGTGATATCTGCCCAGCCAACCTCATCCATGACGGTGCAGACGCCCTAGCACCTTTCCTGACAGCATTCATCAATGCCTCATTTGATTCTGGCATTGTCCCACCGTGCCTTAAAGAAGCCTGGGTTCGCTCATTCCTAAATAAGCTATCCTTAGACCTGGCCTCTCCTAATAACTACAGACATATCACCACCGTACCATTTCTGTTAAAAAATCTACACAAAGCGGCATACACCCAAATCCAACAATTCCTGGGGATAAACAGCATCCTAGGCAAAAGGCAATCAGGCTTCTGCCCTGGTTACGGAACGGAATTTGCCCTTCTAGATTTAAAAAACCAACTAGGGGAAATAATGGACCAATGTAAGCCAGTGCTGCTACTCCTCCTCGACCTATCTGCAGCTTTTGATCTTATGGACCACAACAGCCAGCACAGTGTAGGGACTTCAGCCATGCATTCAATACTGCAGACCCTACCCACAGCTGTCACTGCACTGTACAACTATGCATACAAACATCTATCCACATACCAGAAATCCCACACATAACACAGCCACCTACCCCTTAGCCACTGCAGTTCACATTGCCTTCCATTTCTTCCACACAATAGATAACCTGATTAATACTTACACTGTTCCCCTAAGCCTATAATAAGTGGACACACTGAATGAACTACACTACGGTAACCTACCTGATAATCTGCACAAACACAACAATGCAAATTGATCAATGCATCCATACATCTTACGTAACTGTCCTACCTCCTGCAACAGACTCATTAGATCATCCCACCTACACTGCCTCAATATACCCAAGTATCAGTTTAAAACGGCAGGTGGCTCAAGCTTCCCAGTGCTCACAGCCGAATGTTGGAACTGCCTTCCCACCTCCATTAGAGCCGAACCTTCTTTTTGCACCTTTAGATCTAGGGTAAAAACATGGCTCTTCTCCCAGTTAGTGTAGCGCTCATTCTGACTGACTAGCCACATTGTACCATTACCTGACATCTGATCCTCATTATGTGATCAACCCCCTAGCACTACAACTCAAATTTGCGGCTAGACCTCTTGTAGTAACTGTTTCATAAACAAAATAATCAGGATGAGGAGATCCAAAACAGAGGCACAGAAGTGCTAAGTGTGAATGTTTATTATATACTCACACAGGAAGTAGTAAGTAACTCCACAATTTACTTTACATTTCTTCCGATAAGCACGGAAGATAGTTGAAAGACACGAACAAGGTTGGTTATGCAGTGGTGACACAAATAGGTGTAGGCCTCTGGAATATAGAGGTCAGCACTACATTTAGATACATGTTTCCTCATATATCGAGGGGGTATAAGAACCCGCTGTTACACAAAACAGAAAGTGCACACAACAATCATTGAATTTTGACAGGTGCAGGGTAGTGATGCAGTTGTGACACGTAGTTCGACACAGGGTGTGACACAGGGTGTGTTTCGGCCAAAGAAAGTGGCTTGGTTGTAGCCGTCTTTGTGCTGGCCTTCGTCAGGAAAAGGCACCAGTAGTGGTGCTGTTCGTGGTATCTGTGGGTAAAATAGAACTATTTAGGATCTCGGGTAGTTGTTCTTTAAGTACTAAATGTATTTAATACGGGCCAAACTTATGCCCAGGCGATACACCATGTGGAGTATCTACAAAACAGCTTACCTACTGCTAGGAGAGCAGGTGGGTGCTGTCGGGAAATCCACGAGGAGTGCGGGATAACCGGTGCTGGGTTAGCACTTGGTGGAAGGCTGCAGTTTCCTAAGGGCCGACGTGGTACAGAGTCTCACGGTGCCGGAGTGGGACGTAAATGGACCCAAGTCTGGAATGAAAGTAAAATCAGGTATAGGTGACCTGTGGGGGTCGAATATGCCGGGAAACATAGACGGCACAAAACGAGCTAGACAGAGCTGTAGAGGCTCTGGGGAACCTGAGAGGCGAAGTCGGCTCGGCGATGGTGCCTAGGGCAAGTGTTGGCCAAAATGACTCAGGTGTGGCGCTGGAGTAATGCGTCTTCAATGGTGCCTTAGTGGTTCATTGTGCCTAGCGTGAGGGTGGAAACCGCTAAACGACAGGGGGGGGAAGGAAAAGCAGCGGTGCCCAAATGGAGAGCACGTGTGATGGCGGCTGCTGATAGCCGAGCACAAAACCCTCGTGAACTGGTGGGTGGGAGCCTCCAGTACGAATCATTGCTACGTGGAAAAAGCAGAGCGTGTTGGTAAGGTCATCCAAGGTGTGCTCTTCCGCGTGCGAATCAGGGGGACTTACTGTGGTCATGGTGGTATGCTGACGTGCTGGACGTGGACTGCTAGGAGCCGGATAAGTCGGACACCATAGAAGCCGTGTAAGACTGTATGATAAACAGCCAGTGGCTAAAGACAAGCCAATGGGATACCGCGTTCGCAGGGTGGCAACCTGCGGGAGCCAATCAGATGGCTATGCGCCATGTACCAATGAAAGAGCGGTACAACGTGTGTGGTGTTGGGTAATGTAGTCCGGTGAGGTGTAAAATGACCACTGCTATTGGTCGACGTGGACTGCACGGAGCCAGATTAGTTAGACACCGTGAAAGCCGTGTAAGACTATTTGATGAACGGCCGGTAACAAAGGACAGGCAAAAGGGATCCCGCGTTCGCAGGGCGGCAACCTGCGGGGGCCAATCAGATGGCTGTGCGCCATCGAAGCAAGAGCGGTACTACGTGTGTGGTGTTGGGTAATATAGTCCGGTGAGGTGTAAAATGTCCACTGCTATTGGAGGATAGCTCAGACAGAAAAGGCTGGCCATATGGTTGCAATCATAGGTACTCCAAGGGTGGAAAGTTTCCGGAGATCACTGCGGATAGTAAAACAAGGTGGACTTTTAGTGTATAATGGTGTTCACAAGGTGGAAAAACATAGATTTCCAATGTACACAAAAGAGGTAGTCCATTTAGGTCAATCGAGCGTAGTGGACACTGATCTGCCGCCAGAGGGGTGTGACAGTGGCTGGTTGTTCTCTAGAAGTGTTTCCATTCAAAGGTTACGTTTAGACCGTCTTGGACAGAGTTCAATTTGTGGACCCATTTTTGCTTGAGTTTAGTAAGGGCAATGTTGATATCACCTCCTCGTCTTTGCGGTAGAAGTTGTTGCACTACGGTCCATGTGAATTGTTCGTGGGTGTGTTTCTTCTTGGTGAAGTGTTCAACCAAAGGTTTGTCCACGATTTGGTTTTTAATACATGATCTGTGTTCATTGATTCTTTGTTTGACAGGTCTAATAGTTTTGCCAATGTAGATTAAGTCACAGGGACACTTGATGGCGTAAATCACATATTTACTCTCGCAGTTGGTGTGGCTGTTCTGTTTCCATACCAGAGTCTTGTGAGTGAAAGTTTTGCTGTTAGTAGTAAAACGGCAGGCGACGCATTGTCCGCAACTGAAGTGGCCGACTACCCAACCAAATCGAGGACAAACCTTTGGTTGAACGCTTCACCAAGAAGAAACACACACACGAACAATTCACATGGACTGTAGTGCAACAACTTCTACCGCAAAGACGAGGAGGTGATATCAACATTGCCCTTACTAAACTCGAGCAAAAATGGGTCCACAAATTGAACTCTGTCCAAGACGGTCTAAACGTAACCGTTGAATGGAAACACTTCTAGAGAACAACCAGCCACTGTCACACCCCTCTGGCGGCAGATCAGTGTCCACTACGCTCGATTGACCTAAATGGACTACCTCTTTTGTGTACATTGGACATCTATGTTTTTCCACCTTGTGAACACCATTATACACTAAAAGTCCACCTTGTTTTACTATCCGCAGTGATCTCCGGAAACTTTCCACCCTTGGAGTACCTATGATTGCAACCATATGGCCAGCCTTTTCTGTCTGAGCTATCCTCCAATAGCAGTGGACATTTTACACCTCACCGGACTATATTACCCAACACCACACACGTAGTACCGCTCTTGCTTCGATGGCGCACAGCCATCTGATTGGCCCCCGCAGGTTGCCGCCCTGCGAACGCGGGATCCCTTTTGCCTGTCCTTTGTTACCGGCCGTTCATCAAATAGTCTTACACGGCTTTCACGGTGTCTAACTAATCTGGCTCCGTGCAGTCCACGTCGACCAATAGCAGTGGTCATTTTACACCTCACCGGACTACATTACCCAACACCACACACGTTGTACCGCTCTTTCATTGGTACATGGCGCATAGCCATCTGATTGGCTCCCGCAGGTTGCCACCCTGCGAACGCGGTATCCCATTGGATTGTCTTTAGCCACTGGCTGTTTATCATACAGTCTTACACGGCTTCTATGGTGTCCAACTTATCCGGCTCCTAGCAGTCCACGTCCAGCACGTCAGCATACCACCATGACCACAGTAAGTCCCCCTGATTCGCACGCGGAAGAGCACACCTTGGATGACCTTACCAACACGCTCTGCTTTTTCCACGTAGCAATGATTCGTACTGGAGGCTCCCACCCACCAGTTCACGAGGGTTTTGTGCTCGGCTATCAGCAGCCGCCATCACACGTGCTCTCCATTTGGGCACCGCTGCTTTTCCTTCCCCCCCCCCTGTCGTTTAGCGGTTTCCACCCTCACGCTAGGCACAATGAACCACTAAGGCACCATTGAAGACGCATTACTCCAGCGCCACACCTGAGTCATTTTGGCCAACACTTGCCCTAGGCACCATCGCCGAGCCGACTTCGCCTCTCAGGTTCCCCAGAGCCTCTACAGCTCTGTCTAGCTCGTTTTGTGCCGTCTATGTTTCCCGGCATATTCGACCCCCACAGGTCACCTATACCTGATTTTACTTTCATTCCAGACTTGGGTCCATTTACGTCCCACTCCGGCACCGTGAGACTCTGTACCACGTCGGCCCTTAGGAAACTGCAGCCTTCCACCAAGTGCTAACCCAGCACCGGTTATCCCGCACTCCTCGTGGATTTCCCGACAGCACCCACCTGCTCTCCTAGCAGTAGGTAAGCTGTTTTGTAGATACTCCACATGGTGTATCGCCTGGGCATAAGTTTGGCCCGTATTAAATACATTTAGTACTTAAAGAACAACTACCCGAGATCCTAAATAGTTCTATTTTACCCACAGATACCACGAACAGCACCACTACTGGTGCCTTTTCCTGACGAAGGCCAGCACAAAGACGGCTACAACCAAGCCACTTTCTTTGGCCGAAACACACCCTGTGTCACACCCTGTGTCGAACTACGTGTCACAACTGCATCACTACCCTGCACCTGTCAAAATTCAATGATTGTTGTGTGCACTTTCTGTTTTGTGTAACAGCGGGTTCTTATACCCTCTCGATATATGAGGAAACATGTATCTAAATGTAGTGCTGACCTCTATATTCCAGAGGCCTACACCTATTTGTGTCACCACTGCATAACCAACCTTGTTCGTGTCTTTCAACTATCTTCCGTGCTTATCGGAAGAAATGTAAAGTAAATTGTGGAGTTACTTACTACTTCCTGTGTGAGTATATAATAAACATTCACACTTAGCACTTCTGTGCCTCTGTTTTGGATCTCCTCATCCTGATTATTTTGTTTATGAAACGTATACCCACCTGGGTAAATCGGGACCTAGCCAGGTGCCCTAAGATTTAAATATCTTGTAGTAACTGTACATTCTGTAAATTCTTGTATGGACTCTGACCACACAGCGAGCTGTCTGGTACCTGTTCTGGTTTTAATGCTTATGTTCTTTGAAAATATTGTGATTTGATATGTACTCTGTAACTGTATTCTATGTAACCAAGCTAAAGCACTTTGATACCTGAGGGTTAAGTGCGCTATAGAAATAAAAAACTAAAACTAAACTAAGACACTCTGCAGAAAACTCATGAACTCAGCCCAATTCACTACAGGAGCCACAGCTTGGATCACTTCCTTACTCGAAGGGAGAGCCATGAAGGTCTTCTCAGATCAGGCATGTGCTCCACCCATCACCATCCCCTGCGGAGTCCCATAGGGCTCCTGCACCTTACCCACCCTGTACAATATTTTCACCCTACCCCTTTTCAACAAACTTGACAACCTCGGCATAGCATACACAAACTATGCCGATGATACCTAGGTGCTCCTCCCTCTCTCTGGCTCTTACGAAGAAGACTAAGAAACACTGCAAAAAGGTATGCCACCATCCAAGCATGGATGGCAGCAAATGGACTATGCCTCAATGGGGACAAAACCAAAATCCTGTTTGTCGGCCCCAAGTAAACGCTCAGCATACTTGACAAACAATACAGCACCTTTAATACCCAAATCACTGTTTCATCAGCAGTCAAACCCCTGGGGGTATACTTCGACTCCACCCTCTCCATGACGCGCCAAGTTAGCGCTATTGCATACTCGCCCACATTCACAACCAAACTGATCAATGCAGTAAAATCCTACCTATCCACGCAAAACCTCCTCTCCATAGTCAGAGCCACTATTGGGGCAAAACTGCACTACTGTAACGTCCTCTTTCCTGGCACCTCGTCAAAAAACCTCAACAGACTACAGGTCATTCAAAATAATGCCCTCAGGGCAGCACTGATTGTCCCGAAAAAGGAACACATATCCCACGCAAGGTGTGAAGCCCACTGGCTCCCGGTCAAAGAACAGATTTTTTTCAAGACCTTAGCCATAACTCATAAATGACTCTCACTCCCAGCCTCTCCTATCTCTCAGAAAAAATAGTCCAAGCTACTTCCTCCAGACCTGAACTCTTGCACCACTCCAATCAGCTAAGCGTCCCCACATTCAAAAGAACCAAAGCCGGAGGTTCCAGCTTCATATTCCTAGCCCCCAAAACATTTAAATGCCCTCCCTACCACCATTGAATTGAATTGAATTGAATTGATATTTTATTTCTATCGCACTCATACACAAGTGTTTCAGAGCGCGACAAGGCATGGGAGGGGAACAGTGGAGAACAAAACAACAATCTTACTAGGCCCAGTGACATTGAGAACGCGCAAGTGCATGGGGTGGGGGAGGGGGAAGTGCAAGGAAGGGGGAGAAGTGTAAAGTGCGGAGCAAAAGGAGAACAGAATAAATAATAATAAATAAATAAATAATAAAAGCTACAAAAGTGGTAGGGCAGCCAGCAAGTGGCAAGTGCTGAGTTTAAGTCAGCAGACAGGGTAGGTCAGATAAGTGCAGGAAGAAAATAGTGGGTGGGGGGTGGCTGTAGGGTAGTTAGAGATAGAGGAGCGAAATGCTCGAGAGGGGAGGTATTTGCGGAGGGATAGCTGAAGGTATTTTGGAGCCAAGCCATAGAAGGTCTTGTGGACAATGCAGAGGATAACATTTTTGGATTTTATCCTTACATCCACTGGGAACCAGTGGAGATATTTCAGAGCTGGAGAGATACGATCCCAGGGCTTGAGGCCAAGGACAAGTCTTGCAGTCCTGTTCTGGATTAGTTGTACAGAGTAGAGGCGGGAGGTTTAGAAAGAGGTTGTTACAATAGACCAATCTAGAGAGAACCAGAGCTTGGGAGACAGTGAGCTTCTGGGGGAAGGAGAGGAAGGTTAGAGTACCTCTGAGGAGGTGTAGTAGGAAGTTTGACTTTTTAGAGACATCAGAGATGTGGGCGGAGAAGGAAATTGTGGAATCAAAGATGACCCAGAGGTTCTTAGCCTCGCAGGTGGGGGTAGGAGGAGGGCCAAGGGAGGCCTGCCAGAGAATGAGGGGAAAGGATGGAGAAGGTGTGCCGATGAGGAGGATCTCAGTCTTGCTGGCACTCAGACAAAAATTATTGACGGAACACCAATCTTGAATGGCAGTAAGGCAATCAGAGAACAGAGAGGGAGTGGAAGTGGCTGAGGGCAGCCTGAAAAGGAGTTGGGTGTCATCAGGGTAGCACTGGAAATTTGAGCAGAAAATGGCAATGCAGTGGGTGAGAGTTGCCAGGTATTGGTTGAAAAGCCAGGGCGAGATGTTAGACCCCTGGGGAACACCATAGGTAAAGAGGGAGATAGATGATAGGAAGGATCCAAGTATGACCTGGGAGGGTCAATCAGAGAGGAAAGAGGTCATCCAGGCCAGAGACTGATCAGTGATGCCCAGGTTATCACGGAGACTGTTGAGCGGGATGGTATGGTTGACCATGTCAAAGGCATAAGAGAGATCGAGTAGGATAAGGACAGAGGGAATGTTAAAGTCAAGGTTGGAGAGCATATCTTCACGGATCTTCAGGAGAGCAGTTTCCGTGCTTCTGCTGCTCTGAAGCCAGACTGGTGGTCATGGAGACAGCCAACAGAATCAGAATGAAGGTTAAACTGGGAGATGGCCATCTTTTTCAGTAGTTTGCCCAGAAAGGGAGTAATGGAAATTGAGCAATAATTATCTGGGTTTCTTGAGAAGAGGATGCACAAGGGAGTGCTTCAGAGGGGCGGGGAGGGATCCTGAGGCAAAGGAATGGTTGCAAAAGTGAGCAAGGGCCAGAGCGAGGGTGTCAATGTGGTCCTTTATGGTTTTAGAGGAACAGGGATGAACCTGTTTTGACGAGGCTTTCATAGATCGGACGTATCTAGCAACCTCATCAGGGGAAAAAAGAGGAAAGTATGAGAAGGGGGGTAAGGAGGTGGCTGAGGTAGGGTCCGCAAGCACAGATGAAGAGGGGAGAGGAGGGGAAGGGGACGAGAGGGTGGACAGGATGTCCTGGGCTTTTGGGATAAAGTGAGAGGCAAGGGCATTGAAAAGAGCCTAGGGGCAACAGGAGAAGTAAAGACTGCAGCAGGGTTGGCCGAGCTGTTAGATGCCACAGAGACACAGGCTTGAATGTGGACTCTCGTCTTGCTGAGGACAGAGAGTCAGTATTGCCTTGCGAGCAGGCGACAGTCCAGTTTGTCGGAGGATGAACAAGAAGCCCTACATTTCTTCTCAGCCCCCCTAAACTTACGTTTAAGTGTAGCTACGTCAGAGTCATACCAGGAATTGGACGTGGCTTTGGACTTCAAGCGGATCCTCATGACAGGGGCAAGAGCATCAAGAGTATCAGAAATAGAGGAGTAAAGAAGGGATAGGGCTGTGTCAGGGTGTGAGTCAGCCAGAGGAAGGGGGGTGGGGTGGAGAAGGTGGCAGCGAAAGCCTCAACTGACACACGCTTCATGGGCCGGATGTCCGAAAAGGTGGGTGGCATTGTAGGAGTAGGCTTGGTTTGGGGGAAAGAGAGTGAGAGATGAGAAGAGAGGAGGCAGTGGTCACTCCAGGAGAGAGGAGTGGGTCAGAGGGATCGAGAGGGGCAAGGCCAGAGGAGATCAAGACATCAAGTGGGTGACCTGCAGAATGCATCGGGCCAGAGGGGAGGATAAAGAGAGAGAATAACAGAGGTCACGAAAGAGCAAAGATGAGGGACAGGGAGAATCGAGATGGATGTTGAAGTCACCAAGGATGAGGAGTTGAGTGGTTGAGACCTGGATGGAGGAGGAGAAGACAGCCCACTCAGAGAGAAAACAGGTGATTTGACCAGGGGGCCGATAGAGAGTAGCAACAGTAAAAGAGTGGCTAGGAGAGATTGAGAGCCTGCAGACAAGGTATTAGAAAGAGGGGTAGATCTGAGTGGGAATGATAGTGGCAGATATCCACGCAGGAAAGATCAGGGCTACACCACCTCGAGGCCAGGTGGATGTGGGTGCGGAGAGGATCTTGTAGCCATCAGGGAAGAGAATGTCAAAGCTTGTGACAGAGCTGGCCGTGAACCATGTCTCAGTAAGACCGAGAACATCAGGGTCCAGTTTTTCAAGGAGGGGGCAGAGGTCAGAGGAGTGTTTAACAGCGGAGTGAAAGTTGAGAGTGGCAAGATGCAGAAGGTTGCCAGCCTTAAAGACCTTCCGGGGAGAGGTACAAATCAGAGGTACGCCCTGTGGAGGAGCGGAGGTAGCCTGAAGCGGGGAAGAGGAGAAGGAAAGAGTAAGCAAGGTAGCCAAGGAATGAGAGGAAGGGACAGCCAGAGATGAAAGGAAGTTGATGAACTGAGGGAAACGCCTATCGAGAGGAGGAGATTTGACTGAGGACCTTGGTCCATGACAGTACCATTGAGATAAGCATTAAGGATCACTCTGGAGGAGTCGAAGGAAGCCATGAGGACTTCCCAGCAAGTGCCACCCTTAATTATATGATAGCATATGATTGATTATTTATAATGTGCTTAATACCCAGAGGTTTCTAAGCGCGGACCCGGGGACTCGAACCTGTGGTGCTCCGTGTCATCTTGCTTCCAAGGTGAGCACGTTGCCCCTGAGCTATCCTCCCGAGACTGGGAGAGGAGAAGACAGGCAGACCACAGACATCATATGCAGGGTCCAAAGATCCATCGAAGGAACGACAAAGAGGATGTCAGTGAGGGTCTGTCTGGAAGAGGCGCTGGAATAGGTATCAGCGATAGGGAGACCAGGGTTAGAGGCCAAGATTTCCTTTTTAAACTTCATCTTTCCAGACTTAGTGAGAAGGGAAGGATAGTTGATAGAGAAGCAGTTGGAATAGATGGGAGGAACGGAAAACGCCATGGGTGGGAAGAGAGAGGAGGCAAAAAGAGGATTATGCAAGTACACCGGTAAGGAACAGTCACTGGCCCAGCAGGTTACAATCAATGGGCAAAGTTAAATACAAAATACACCCAAGTTTGACTTTCAAGTTAAATGCAAAATACACCTAAGTTTGATGTTCAAGTTAAATGCAAAATATACCCAAGTTTGACTTTCAAGTTAAATGCAAAATACACCCAAGTTTGACTTTCAAGTTCCATGTATCGCCCTATTGTTAATGAAATTAAGTGGGAGTAAGAGGGTAAAGGTGAGTACAGAAATTTAATACATAACAGGGAGAAGTTGAGAGTGCAGTCAGAGATGAGGGTACAGGGCAGTCAAGAGGAGGTAACTAACCCATGCAATGTGAGGTGGCAGAATCATGGTAGTCCAGTAGTCCAAGGATAGCAACCTCAAAGAGGGTTGGGCTGTGGTAGAGGTCTCATGTAGCGGCCTGTCAGCGGACAGAGAAGCTGACAGGAACCTTAGAGGTGGCCCTTTGTAGATGGAGCCGGCTCCCGCCTCCCGGTTGTTCTGATTGAACAATGAAGTTCCAGGCAACCAATGGGAGTGGGAGTCAGGCAAGGCAGGCAAACATCAGTTCCAAGAAAACAGAGAGGCCATCTTGGAGGGGCCTGAAAGCAGTGAACCCAATGGCATTCAGCAGACTCAGTGGCTTAAACCAACAGCTGGGTGCAGCAGAATGGAACAAAAGCAACTCTGTGCAGTCCACCGCCCACATAGGATTAAAAAAATAAATGTAGGTTTTTTTTTCTTCGAAAATCACGCGCAAAATACACACTGCAAAATGCAGGGCTTACCCTGCAAAGAAGGATCTGCTCTCCGGAGCATGTAGGAATGCAAAGAAAGGCCCAGCCAGGGCACAGGAGGCAAGCAGCAGCCCCGGAAGGCTCAGAAGGAAATTAGGAATGAGACCTCTCACCTTTCCTTTTGCAAAGAACTAAAAACAAAGCTTTTCAATAAATTAAATGCCCCACTTAAGGCCCACATAACAATGTAACCTGCAACTTCCCTGTACCTCAATGTCAATATAACCTGCAAACTGTCTCTTAGCTCTATGTCAATGTCAGTGTAACCATCAACTGTCGCACATCTGGCTCACTAGAACTAAGAACCACAGACAGGAGATACTGCTCTTCTCATGTAACCAAGTAAGCTTGCTGTAACAGCGCCACGATACCCACGGGCCGCTTTGCACACTTTATAAATACAAAAATATAAAATATATAAATTGCACATTCTGAACTGAATATTCCCCACATCGATGACTTGATTTCAATCGGTGTGCTTGTAAGATCGCTTAAGCTTAGTGAGAGTCAGATGGCAAATCATTCTGAGCTCAGACATCAGTCACATGATACAGCAATAATAGAAACACATGTACAAAAAGCAAGTATGCAGCACATGGTCAGAAAGAAGAAAGTGGACAAAACAAACTGCAATCAGGAGCAGCTGCATGCAAGTTAGACAAAGATCTCAGCAACAGCCAATCCATCTTCTGAGCTACCTTTCCAGATTTACGTATTCATCTCACTTACAAAGAGAAAAGGGGGGGTTGGACCAACTAGACCAAAGATGACAAGAACTGTTTATCAACTCTTAGTAAAACATCGTATTTATTTTATAATCATGGAAAACATTTTACACAGAATGTAATAAGCTAGGCTCAGTGTACGTACACATCCCTCTGTTATCTATTCAATCTTAACTCATACATACAACTTTCGTGCTCACATACTTTTTGACAAAAGGTAAAATGATGTTGCCAACTCAAATTCTAATCAAATAAATGTCACTTTAACACTCAAATATTAAATATTGTGACCCTCTGTACATCTCCAGGGGTTGGGAAATGACCGTTGACACATGTTTCGGTTGGGTTTCCAAACAAGGGTAGGGTATCCTTGCCAGTTATTTTGATCAACCTTCCTCAGGACGGAGTGCAAACGTCAACTGCACATTATCTCTTCATAAACACAAAAAAGGGGAGGGGAATGGGAGAGCCTCAGTTCTCCTCTGGGCTACCAGGGGCCGGTGGCTCGGCAGTATGGAGAGAATCCTAACGTGTGTTCTACCAGTGGTGTGGAAGATACATCAGTTTTAATTCTTCACTCCAAAAGTGGGTGTCCTAGATGTTGGACCATTACTCCAGCTCGGCATTGTTGATTTGGTGTGCCAGGCGGCTAGTTGACGGTGGAACCTGATGGCCAGCCAACGTGAGCCCTTTTGGCGTCTGCTCCTGGGCCCTTAATGGTGGCTCTTGCGGGCGTGGATCTTTCTGGTTCTGGTGCTGCGTAGCTAATTAGCTAGAGAAATGAGATTTGGCATTAGAAGAAATGCAGCTGTCATCCGTATCTGCGGTACGCGTCTGCGGACTGCAAGAAATCCTATGTGCATCCTGTTGTCAGGGTGAATTGCACACTAGCCTGGTGGACCATATATATAGTACCAGGCATCCCTTATCTTTATTATATTATTCATCTCACTTACCCAGGGATGTCAGGTGAAGGGGGTACAAAAGAAGAATATCAATTGGAAAGAAGATTAGCACAGGTCAAACCGAAGCAAAATGATTAACCAGGGACGCACCTAACGAAAGGCTTAAAAGAGAATTAGAGGGCTCAGACCTGATTTGGTAAATTGAAAGTCTGACTTCATGGGCTGGTTCGGTGGAGCAGACGGCCACTGGCTCCTAAGGCAGGTAAGACATGAGGATAGTGACTAATCAAAGCAAGAAAGCAGAAGACACGTGGCAACTGTGAGAGTTGTTGCACAGAGACTTTTGCCCATTGTCTTCCAGTGCACACAACCAGTGAATCTGAGATTTGTTTGTGTGTTTGTTTTGTTTTAAAGTATGCCAATGCCATAAAAACAGCTTCTAGGCGCTAAACAAATAAAAATAGGCCACTTAGAAAAAATGACAGTTCATACACAGATATAGAGTTACATTATTCAATTCATTTATAACAGACCGTATAGATATTGTATAATGTATGTAACAATGTAACAAGCAGCAAGTGAATTGACATGATTTTATTGATACGCACACAGATATACACACACACACACACACACACACACACACACACACACACACACACACACACACACACACACACACACACACACACACACACACACACACACACACACACACACACACACACACACACACACACACACACACACACACACACACACACACACACACACACACACACACACACACACACACACACACACACACACACACACACCCCCCCCCCCCCCCCCCCCCCCCCCCCCCCCCCCCCCCTTTAGGCACACAGGGGAGGACTGACCACTTTTATCATTCGGGTCAAGTACAATTTACTTCAATCACCCAAGCTCACTGTGCAGCAGAGCTTAGTTCCAGAGCAAGAAAAGCAAACTCTCCAACCCCCATATATTTATATTATACATATACATTTTTCACTGAAAAATCTTTAGTTAAGGTGCAGTTAAGTTGAGCAGATTTAACACAAAACCCTTGAAATTCGGCGGATGTGTGAAGCCATGACCAGCTTAATTTGGCGCACTCCCTTCGATGTCGCTCATAATGCTATATCCCCCATAATGCCATTTGGTATGTCATTGTGAATCCCTTCTCTTTTACAGGCCGATTCATGGAATTAATGTGCGCTGAAATTTTCTGCGGAAGCGTGCGAAAGCGTGCGAATCGCAGTGCCAGTGCAAAAATGGCAGCGAAACCCACACACAGCGATTCATGGAAGTCCATGCGCGTGTAAATCTCAGGATGTGCGCCAAAATTCTGCATGGCGCACGCTGGCGCACATGTCTCCAAAGAGCGTGCGCTACGCGCACAGCGAAATCACACTTAGCGCGGCTCACACAACAAAAGTAGGAGGAACAGAGGGCGTGACACGCGGAATGGGGAACAACGCGTGAAAATGTGGGCGTCACGGGGGAAGTACAGGAGGCAAATGCGCAGGACGCACACACGCATGTTCAAAACAGGTATTCATGGATTCGAATGGGGCTAACGCGTGCGCCAGAAAAGACGTGCTAATCCGGAAACACGTACGCCAGCAGGAAGCAGGTGTACGTGGACCCGCGCAGCATAAAAGTGCGTGCAAACAACAAACAAGCTCAGACGCCAGGATGAGTGTACCGTTCCTAGCAGCAGTGGTCGTGGGATACCACAGGAGGAGGAGGAGGATAGTCAGGCCCAGAATTTTCACACCCAGGACCAGCCTTTTTGGGATGCCTGATGACTAGGTGTATGGGAGGTACAGGTTTCCGCCTCACATAATACTCGACCTGGTGAGTGAGTGGGAGGATGACCTCACATCACCCACCCTGTGCTCTCAAGCACTCAGCCCCCTGGAGAAGGTCCTCAATGTACTGCACTTCTTGGCCACTGGATCATTTGAGCGGACAAGTGCTATAGTGGGGGGGTATCACAGGCCACGCAGTCACGCTGCCTACACCAGGTCTTGGCCATCATGACTGCACGCCCATCAGTCCGCAGGCACATTTACCTGCCGAGAACACCTGCAGAAAGGCAGGCTGCCGTCCAGGATTTCTACGGGGTGGCACAATTCCCCAAAGTCCTAGGTGCCATTGATTGCACCCATGTGGCTCTACGTCCCCTAGGGCATCAGAGCACATCTATAGAAACCGCAAGCACTGGCATTCCATC
Organism: Ambystoma mexicanum; assembly: GCF_040938575.1. Lineage (NCBI taxonomy): Eukaryota > Metazoa > Chordata > Amphibia > Caudata > Ambystomatidae > Ambystoma > Ambystoma mexicanum. Next base: position 1,000,920,616 of record NC_090929.1, on the reverse strand, counting down.
AACGTCCAGGTAGTATGTGATGCCAAGGGAATCATTACCTCAGTATATGCCAACTATGCAGGGTCCACCCACGACAGTTTTATTTACACAATGTCAACCCTAAACTGGGACCTAGAAGCTGTGCGGCATGGCGATATATGGCTGCTCGGTGAGTATAAATGCCACAGCACATGCATGCATGTCAAATACTGAGTAATGTCACAACCCCACTAATGATACCCATCACCACCTCCCCAGGGGACAGTGCCTACCATCTGAGCACCCACATGATGAAGCCAATTTGGAACCCCACCACGCCACCCGAGGTAAGATACAACACAGCCCACATTGCAACCCGTGCATAGTGGAGCGCACATTCGGAGTGCTCAAGTCACGCTTTCGCTCCCTTGACCGTTCTGGCGGGCAGCTGTTATACGCTCCCCCAGTAGTGTGCAGGATCATAGTGGCAGCATGTGTCCTGCACAATGTTGCAACACGCCAGGGCCTGCCCGTGGACATGGTGGTGCCCCCACATCCCCAACAACATGCACGGCCGCTGCGCATGGGAGGGGAAAGGGCACAGGGTGAGGCAGCCCGTACGCAGCTGGTGGCTAATTACTTAATCTAAAATCACATCCCTGTGGAGTGCACACAGCCCTGACACATACCATCTCACAATCAATGATGATGACATAAGGGACAGTCAACTGTCACAACCATACCAGCCTGAGATTGGTCACAAGGAAGTGTTACATTGTGTGCATCCCTACTTACACAAACACCACCAATGCTGTGTCATCAAAAGACACACTTCTATGCTGCTAAATTCATTACCCACTTGCAAAATACAACATTATAACAGTGCCTGTCACCCAACCCCTCCCCAGCACCGCCACCCAACACACCATGGCATGTCATGCTATGTGAGAGCAAACAAAGCAATCCCCAAAACATGACACAAGTGTCACAAAGTACAGTGTCCCTAATGGAAACTGGCCACACACAACATGCTCCCAGTAATGTAGAACTAACAACACACATGACCAAATACTTACCACAATACAATGCAGCTACACAACCTCAAACATAGCATAAACATGACAGTACTAAGTTAAAGTAGTGGTAGTCTTACAACCTGATTATGCCAGCACATCGACCACTTCCAACTGTACAGTGCTGCTGCAACGCAAATGTGTAAGTGCACTGCTTACAACAGGAACTCCATCTCCAAAGTAGATGGCCTTGTGAAGACATGAGGAATGAACCTGCAAATTAGGAGGAAGACATGGATGCACAAGCACATATCAATACACCATGCAGTGTACAATACAACAACAATATCCACTAGGAATGTATACACAGTATTGACTACAGACTGCCCACACAGCTCATGGGAGTCCAACGTCACTGTGTAAGTCACTGTCACTTGGGCACACCCTTTGCAAGCTCATGGAAACGGGAAGCAGGAGGGGTGTGTGTCTCACGAACCCAAGCATCTAACCCAAACTCAGGACAAGCCTGCATGTGCCCAGCCGGAATACAGTGGATGCCCACGGGAGCCACAAAAGGCAACACACTGTAAAAAAAAAATCAAAAATCAAAAATGGCCATGTGGGGGCCAGGGGGGGGGAGGCCACCCAGGAGGTCTGAGGACAGGGTGCGCACCAACAGCCACCTGTGTGGATGTTGGGGAAAAAAACACCTACATGGGCTCATGGCCTGCACGGCTATGCCAATGTGGGAGAACTGCTGCTGTCGCTCTCATCACCCTCTGCTGCTGCCACAGGAGGTGGTGGTGCTATGGGAGCCAGCCCAGCAAAGCCCTGGTATGGTCCTCCATGGCAGCAAGCATGTGGGTGTGGAAGGTCTCGTTCTGGAGGATTATAGTGCGGAGATCCCCATGCACCACCTGACGTGATGCCCGGATCTCCTCCCGAGTTGCCTGCATCTCAGCTGAGAGCGAACGTGTAAGCCGCTCCAGCTGCTGTTCTGTCCTCAAGTTAGTGGAAGCCTCAAGGTCAACAAGAGTCTCCCTGAAGTGATGGAGTTCTACCCTCAGGGATTCCCTGTGGCCCTGTGACTCTACTGATATCGATTGGCGTAGAGTCTCCAGTGCCGCCCGTCTGTCCCTGTTGGATGCCAACATGTCCTCCCTGTGTGATTGGCAAATAGAGTCTGTTGCCTGCTGTAGTTGCTCCATCTGCCTTTCAGGGGGGACAATGGAAGTGGCCACCCTCTCCATTGCTTGAGCCATCATCTCAACTGATGCTGCCTGTTGGGTTGCCATACCGTACATGGATTGTTCCCATGCGGTATTGCCTGGTGGCGTACGGCCACCGCGTCGGCGGGCACCACACCTGTTTGGGGCAAGGCGATCTGCGCCTTGCTGTGCCGGCACTGCCTGAGGCTGCAGGACTGCATTCCCCCTCTGATCTGCTGGCCCAGGAACAGGATCAGATGTTGTGGAGTGTGACCTTACATCCGTAACCGCCAAAGGCGATTTACCAACACCGATATCCCCATAGAGGCTTCTACCCCTGGTGCAGGCGGGTTGGACAGAACAGAATCCCTGCCAGAAACACTTACCTGCGATGGCACACAGGTCTCATCATCCGAATCAGCACCTGAATAGAGGTCTGGGGAGGTGCACCCAGAGACATCCCTGGACAGAATGGTCTGCAGCAAGATTGGGTTCTCACCCACCACCACACCACGTCCCCCACTGGTGCCCGGTCGTGCCTGAGATCCCTCCTCGGTCTGCACCATCTCCTCAACCTCAACAGCATCAAGTGCGTCATCCCCTGCAAAAACATGAAAGACAAAAAATGGAAACAGGCATTAGCACCATAGTACACAAATAGGCCTGACAAGCTACAGAACCAGTACATGATTAACACATGTCCCACATGACTATAACCCTCCCATGCATGCACTGTCACTGAGGTGGAAGAGGGGGCAAAAGGCAGACACTGATGACACCAAAATGGAAGAGCAACACATTTGCTGCATGCTGGGTAGCACTGCCATCACATATTGGCCTGTGAGTGGCATGTCCAATACACATACATGACACATGCCATCACACAGATGGCATGTACCATAGCCATGGTACCTTCCACAAGTACATCCATATGTCAGTGAATGAATACTGTCAGCCATCCATGTGAGATGGGCATGATGAGATGAAAAATGCTACATAGTGTGACAAAATAGGCATGTGCCACACACTGCAACACATCCAGTGTACAAAAATACAGTATTTGCAGGCCGATGTACACATCAATGGTTGTGCACTTCAACATGACAGGAAACAACTATCATGTTCCACATTCAAACAGGCCCCAAAAATGTATGTGATCAGGCCAATACTCAATCAGCCTGAATGGTCAAATCATTCACCTAACAAGGTAACACATGTGGGCCAATGTGGGGTTCATCAATGACAGAAGCATGTCACAAATGTGACAATAGGGCTGAGGAATGCGTAGCAAAAGTGGGAGAATTGAAACAATCAGCCTGAACGAACACTGAAAAATACAAACAATGTTGTTGCAAGATGCCACTTCAAGGGCAACTGCCCTAATGTTGCGCTAAATCACTACTGTGGGCAGAAGGGATACTGTCACACCCAAATCCAAGGCCGCTGAATCTTTTGGATGAAGCACATGGGTGACCCATACCACTCAGGCACACACAACCTGGCACTCAATCAGAACCCGTCACTCAAACAACCTACACATGCATTACACACACATGCATGGGCATTCACCGGACAATGCATCATAATCAGGTAGTTCTCCCACACCTTGGATCTTTTGCTCTGTGACGAAGGCCCCAGCAACAGACTCATGTTCAGTGAGTTTGTTGTCCTCTTGTGGAGACCCACAGCCAGTCACCAGAGTAGCGGCATGATTTGAGGCCAGCTTGTTCTTTGCTCTGCGTTTCAGGTCATTCCACCACTTGTAGCAATCATCAGCTGTGCGCCTCACAAATCCAAGGGCACTTATGCGGTCCGCGATGGTCTGCCAGTGTGCCCTACGTTGACCAGGTGTGGTCTTGCACCCTGCAGTCACCACCATTTCGCGGCTATGTGCTGACACATAGGCCACAAGTGCATCAAGTTCCGGATCATTAAAGCTAGGCTTCCTTGAGGTACCAGAGTGTGTAGCTGTGTCTGGGGTCTCAGCCTATCGTGCCAGAGCACCCTTCTTCCTCTTCTTTAAAGGGGGAGCAGAGCCAGAGTGGCTTACACCGCTCTGGTCAGAAGGGGCAGAATCACCTGTGGACTGGGTAGTAGGAGTGTGGGAATGCACAATGACCATAGGTCTTGATGGAGGCGTTGGTTGCAGGGTAATGTTGGCAGGGGGAACATCAGTTTGAGGGACCTGGACTTACACTGTCCTGGCTGGGAGAGTCAGAGCTGGGGTGGATGGAGCTGCAGCTGCCCCTGCAGCCTCCCCAACCTGCATACTTGGGGCAGCAGATGACATAGCTTCCCCAGATCCACGTGGCTTGGTGACAACAACTTGCACCGCCACATGTGGCCTAGACTTGCTGACCTAGAAGTCAGCCAAGGAGTCATCCTGTGCCAGGTCAGGTGCCACAATGGGCTGGTCCAACAGGGGCTGAGCTGGGATGGTGTCAGCCACGTTTCCCTCAACCATGGGGGGGGCCATGGGTGTCCCTGATTGTTCCTCCACACATGGGGATATAGGGGTGCCCTGCAAATCCCGGCCACGCCACCTATCGCGCCCACCACGCCCACCTTTTGAAGGACGGCCACCTTTGCCTCCCTTACCACTTGGTCGCCTCCCAACCATGGCACTGATGTTGTTGTGCGTATGGGAGTTGCAGTTAACTATTATCCTGGGCAATTGGGGGTCAAAGGGGTCGGATACTAGATGGAATTCGTACCCTAGTGCTCTAACAAGGCTGCCTGTGACCCCTGAGAGAAGATGACGGGTCACGCAACGCACAGGCAGCCCAAAATCAAAGATTAACGTGCACGCAACCCCTCGTAGACCACGTGCGTGAAAAAATTAACCCGCACTACGCTGTGGCACCCAGAAACACAAAACTTAGCATACGCGTAATACACGCAGCCTACAATGACCTCTGAAGGGGAACGCGACACACGGGGCAAGCACAGTTGCTAAGTACGTGCAGAATTCACCGTCTGCCTGGAAAAAGAACGTGAAAAATACGCTTGTGTGCGCGTTGTCAACACCCCCGCCAAAAGAAGAATTGTACGCTGTCTGAGGAGACAGGACAAAAGGAGAAGTGAACTCTGTTTGAGGAAACAGGCCCAACAAAAATTCAGAAAAGAGCTGTCAGAGGTAACAGGGAGTACGAACTAGAAATGCTGTGAAGTAATCGTGTGTGAACTGACAAGAAGTACAGATTTCACCCACTCGCTCTCCACGAAAAGCACGTACAAGGAAATGGCATCCTACACGTAGCTTTTAAACCGTCAGATACGCGTGTACGCGGGTGCTTTACTCCAATTACACGCGATGACACTCGGACGTGCAGTTTTTCCATGTGTGCTCTGTCATCACGTGCTATGAGGGAAACACCCGCGCGCGTAATGTAACTTACGCGCTTACGCCTAAAGGCCTTTGGTCCAATGAAATCGCGTGCGTGTGCTGACACGCTTACACGCTAAGGCCCTTTCCTCGAATTACACGCTGACGTGCAATTTTTTCATGTGCCAAATCATTCCGTATCAAGCTGGCCACGCGAAAACACACGGAAGACCACGCTCCTGCCCAGAAGGCCGAATTACTGCCACCCAGAGCCCCGAGCACGCTCCCACCTGCCATCTGCTGCTGCCTGACCGCCTTCTGCCCACGTGCCCTGCCATTTGCTGCCTGCACGTCAGCCAGGGGTATAGTTGCTGTGACCACCCCTGCTGGAACCGAAGACTCCCGACTGGGATTCCATCGCTCCACAGCCCAGCCCCAGGACCCAGTTGCCCACCCACTCCTGCCTCTGGGCTTGCCATGTCCAGCACAACACCATCTGGCAGCACTGGCAATCCCAGCCAGAGAGGCAGAGGGCCACCAGCTTCACTGCCACCGAAGTTGGTGTCCTGGTGGAGCAAGTCCTGGGGCAGTATGATGCCCTCTTTGGAAGTTTGCGTGCTGACAATGAAGGACGGACCAGGATCTGGATGGACATTGTGACTGCCATCAACGCCGAGGGGGTGGCATTCCACGACTTACATCATGTCAAGAAGCGCTGGGAGGACTTCAGGTCCAGGACCCTCAACAAGGCCCAGCGCCTGGCTAAGGCAGCAGATGCCAAGGGGTGCCGGGGCCAGCTGTCGAACCATCAAATGAGAGTCCTGGAACGCATATGCCTAGCGCTCTACGTCCAGATCCTTGAGAGGCAGACCCGTCTGGAGTCGAGCGGTAAGTGTACATGCATGTTGATAGTACGCTGTGCATGTCGTGGTGTGCCAGTAGTGTGCAGGTTGCACATGTGTTTATGTAGGGCCATGTAGGGATGTGTATGAACATGGATGTGAGGCTGCCACATGTGAGTCTTCTCAGTTGTGAGACACATTGATGGTATATGTGTTGGTAAGCATGCTGGGCAAATGCAGGTGTGGGAACACACATGTTTGAATTTCTATGTATGTACATTGGCATGGTTGTGGCATGGATGGTGGTTCATAATGCATGTATCTGCACTGTGTACATGTGCATGTATGTGTAATTGACAAGTGTGCAACTGTGATGCAACATGGATGCACGTGCCACTGATATGTAGAAGGATAAATGGTAGATGTGACATGTATGGCAATCTCATCACTGCAACAGTTGGAGGAGATGTAGAAATACATGTAAGTGTGGTGGCGTGTGTGCATGTCTAGTGCACTCCTTGTGTTTCATGTGATGTCAGGCTCTCCTTTGACTGTTCATGCTGTTGTATGTGTATGGATGGTGCTGCCTGGTGCAATATTGCTGTTGAAATGTTCATGTGTGTGAGTTAAAATGACATGTGTCTCATGGAGTGTGATGCCGTGTCTGAAGTTAAACATTGCCACTCATGTGCAACTGTCATGTGTGTATCAGTCCATTGTACAGTGCCCTGATGCCTGTGTTTTATCTCTCCCTGTCAGCAGCGTCAACTGAAGAAGAGGGCGGAGAGGGTGCTGTGGAGCACAGCGGCAGGGATCGTCCCGCCAGCCGGAGACGCAAGGCCCGGCTCCCCTCCCAGATTGTCAACTCGTCGAGGAGTGAGGAGTCTGGTGCCGCGTCCCAGGCCGCAGCTGCCGAGGGTAGGTACAAGAGGCCGAGGTTGGAGGTGGACTCCTTGGCAGCAGAAGGGGCAGCTGAGACCCCACAGGGTCCGACGGAGGAAGATGGCATGGAGTCATCCAGGTTGGTGGGGGGTTTGGTGGAGGAGGAGGCCGTGGAAGGGACACACACAGGGTCTGGAGGTGGGGATTCCACTGGTGCTAGTGGTGCAGTGCAGGACCAGGGACAGGAGGCAGCACAGGCCGCCGCGGAGGTGCCTGTGTGCAATCCTGTCCCTGATCCTGTCACTGCATCATCTGGCACCAGCAGGGATGCCTACGTCCAGACGCGTTTTCAGGGAGGGGATGAGCGCACAACAACTGGACTTCCTCTCCCTGCGGACGTGGCTATCCGGGACCGTGTTGAGCCTGTCCTGGCCGGGATAGCGTTGCGTCAACGGGGCATGCAAGGTGACGTGCAGTTTTTTCGTGAAGAGACTGCACGTCATCTCGGGTGCCTCTTTGACCGCGTTGACCTGCTGGGACGGGTCACCAGTGGATTCCTCCGTGTGCTGGACCTCCTTGCGACAACCTCCTCACCTGAACCCCCTACGCACCAGTCGTCCTCCATGCCATCTTCCCACCCATGTATCACCTGGTTACCCTGTGGAGCTGCCTCTGACCCTGCGGCCAGGCTGGTGGAGGACACATCCTTGCCACAGTCGGGAGTCGGACGTTCCAGCAGGGGTGACCACCTCAACAACTGCACCCCAGCCGGAGGAGGATGTGCAGGCAGCAAGAGCCAGGGCACAGGTAGAGGCACAGCAGCAGCAGCAACAAGGTGGGAGCCATCATGGCTCGGGGCCTTTGACGTCGGAGGGGCAGGCATCGGCCAGAGGGCAGGAGGAACCAGGACTGGAAGTGTCTTCCATGTGGCAGCGGTTAGGCCATGCTATAGATGCGGAGCGGCAGCGGGCAGAAGAGGCACGGCCCACGATGGTCAGGGCGGAGAACTCCATGTGGAGGGCCCTCAGGCGGGCCGAGTGCCTCGAGGCAATTCACAGGGAGTTGGAGGAGAACATGTCATCGTCCCTGCGAACCCTCGGGGCCATGGAAGAGGACCGCCTCCAGGACATTGACCAGGAGTTCGATGATGCCCTGGCCCGGGACATCCAAAAGTGAGCCGTTGGACTAGCCCGCTGCCCTTGTAAATAGTTTTGAGAGTTAGGTTTCCTTTTCGTTTTCCTTTTATTTGTGGTCAATGGACAATGCCACACAAATTTGTATATAGTTGTATTTTTAGGAAGTTTGTTAGGTAGGTTTCATTTGTTTGGTTGGGATCATGGACCCTTTACAACCTTGGACAATGGATTGTATATAGTTTCATCATGTATTCAATTTTTTTTTTTTTTTGCATTATGGACATGGAGCACTGGATTTATTTTTTACGGACAATGGATTGTAAATAGTTGGACTATGGATTGATTTCTCTTTTTTTTTAATTATGAACATGAAGCAATGGAGATTTTTTTTTACATTTCCTTTGGATTTGCGTTGTTGGAGGGTGACTTTGGACTGTTTTACTTTCTAATTTTTTTGGATTGGTTATCATTTTCATTCAATCATCTTTTTCACATGCTTTTCGTTTCATGTTTCATATTTTGGTGTGCTTTCATTTCATTTTTGATTTTATGAACATAATACATTTTCATTTTTTAGTTCCATGTGTGGGATTCGCTCATTGGGTTGATGCATGTGAAAATGTGGGTTTACACAAGCAATGCCAACCAGCGTATGTGTGTGACAGACATGTGTTGATGTACATAGTTGACTTTTGGTTTGTGTCATGAGATCGGCATTTCACTGCTGGGGGCTGGGGGTGCAGGGGGACATGAGTGGGGGCCTGCTGGCAGGTGCCCCACAGTGCTGGGGGGTGGGGGTGCAGGGGGACATGAGTAGGGGCCTGCTGGCAGGTGCCCCTCAGTGCTGGGGGGTGGGTGTGCAGGGGGGACATGAGTGGGACATGAGTGGGGGCCTTCTGGCAGGTGCCCCTCAGTGCTGGGGGGTGGGGGTGCAGGGGGACATGAGTGGGACATGAGTGGGGGCCTGCTGGCAGGTGCCCCTCAGTGCTGATGGGTGGGGGTGCAGGGGGACATGAGTGGGGGCCTGCTGGCAGGTGCCCCTCAGTGCTGGGGGTTGGGGGTGCAAGGGGACATGAGTGGGGGCCTGCTGGCAGGTGGCGCTCAGTGCTGGGGGGTGGGGGTGCAGGGGGACATGAGTGGAACATGAGTGGGGGTCTGCTGGCAGGTGCCCCACAGTGCTGGGGGCTGGGGTGCAGGGGGACATGAGTGGGGGCCTGCTGGCAGGTGCCCCACAGTGCTGGGGGGTGGGGATGCTGGGGGACATGAGTGGGGGCCTGCTGGCAGGTGCCCCTCAGTGCTGGGGGGTGGGGGTGCAGGGGGGACATGAGTGGGACATGAGTGGGGGCCTGCTGGCAGGTGCCCCTCAGTGCTGGTGGGTGGGGGTGCAGGGGGACATGAGTGGGACATGAGTGGGGGCCTGCTGACAGGTGCCCCTCAGTGCTGGTGGGTGGAGGTGCAGGGGGACATGAGTGGGACATGAGTGGGGGCCTGCTGGCAGGTGCCCCTCAGTGCTGGGGGTTGGGGGTGCAAGGGGACATGAGTGGGGGCCTGCTGGCAGGTGCCCCTCAGTGCTGGGGGATGGGGGTGCAGGGGGACATGAGTGGGACATGGCTGGGGGCCTGCTGGCAGGTGCCCCACAGTGCTGGGGGGTGGGGGTGCAGGGGGACATGAGTGGGGGCCTGCTGGCAGGTGCCCCTCAGTGCTGGGGGGTGGGGGTGCAGGGGGACATGAGTGGGACATGAGTGGGGGCCTGCTGGCAGGTGCCCCTCAGTGCTGGGGGGTGGGGGTGCAGGGGGACATGAGTGGGACATGAGTGGGGGCCTGCTGGCAGGTGCCCCTCAGTGCTGGGGGGTGGGGGTGCAAGGGGACATGAGTGGGGGCCTGCTGGCAGGTGCCCCTCAGTGCTGTGGTGTGGGGGTGCAAGGGGACATGAAGTGGTGATCAGTAGTGCAAGGTGACATGTGGCTTGGCTGGGGTGCATGCCCATGGTGGATGGGCTGCCTGCGGGACATGGCCAGGGGTGCAGGGTAGTCCCCTGTGGTGTGGGCTGCCTGCAGGGGCCATGGAGGGTGTAGAGGGAACACCTGGGAGGACCCACACTGCCAATTCACGTGTAGGACTCCCCGCGCACCCCCGAAATTCACGTACCCCGCTCTGACAGCAAAATCACATGTGAGACTTCCCGCGAACCCCAGTTATACACGTACCCCACTCGCACAGGGCCAATCGCGTGTGAAACTTCCCACGCACCCCAGGAATACACGTACCCGGCTCCAATCGCGTGTGAGACTTCCCGCGAACCCCTGAAATACACGTACCCCACTCGCACAGGCCCTTTTGCGTGTGAAACTTCCCGCGAACCCCAGTAGTACACGTACCCCACTCGCACAGGGCCAATCGCGTGTGAAACTTCCCATGCACCCCCGAAATACACGTACCCTGCTCCAATCGCGTGTGAAACTTCCCGCGAACCCCAGTAATACACGTACCCCACTCGCACAGGGCCAATCGCGTGTGAAACTTCCCACGCACCCCCGAAATACACGTACCCTGCTCCAATCGCGTGTGTAACTTCCCACAAACCCCAGTAATACAAGTACCCCACTCGCACAGGGCCAATCGCGTGTGAAACTTCCCGCGCACCCCCGAAATACACGTACTCTGCTCCAATTGCGTGTGAAACTTCCCGCGAACCCCAGTAATACACGTACCCCACTCCCACAGGGCCTATCGCGTGTGAAACTTCCCGCAAACCCCAGTAATACACGTTCCCCGCTTGCCGTGCTGGTACAGGGTTAGCACAGCCCTTTGCGCTGGATTGGGGATTTTTATGGCTTTTCCCTGTGCGAGGGGCGTTCTTGGGGGCGTAACTGGCGCTGCTGCAGGGTCGCTGCACCACTGTGTGCCACAGCTGGTTTTGGTAACTAAAATCCATGAATACGCTGTGCGCGGAAATGGATTTTAGCGCACGCGGCTGGCACAGAGATTCGCACGCACACACTGTGCGCCAGCCGTGTGCGCCACTTGTGCACGAATTTCTATTAATTACCCCATAATATGTATGTGCTCATGGGCCTTGCATTGGGAACGTGCTGAGTTAAGCTGGTCATGACTTTGCACGTCTGCTGGATTTCAAAGGTTTTGTTGCATTAAATCTCCTCAACTTAACTACACCTTAACTAAAGTCTTTTCATTAAATTTCAAAGGTTTTGTTATACCATTGTTTTTTTTTTACCGTGCATTAGCCATGGCATTCGGCTATAGCCAGTGTCACAGCCTTCGGCCGTACCACTGTACATATTCCTGAAATATGTTTCTTTTCGACTCACTAGGTGTGGGAAGACCAACTCCTCCAAGCCAAAAGCCTTGTAGCCTGAAACTCTGTCAGCCCAAACCTAAGGGCAGCAGGAAACATCAGAATCACTTTATCATGTTCCCACTGTACATGTTCCACCAAATATGTTTCTTTTCGATCCACTAGGTGGTCACTGCCTTAGGCTGTGGCCACTATACATATCTGTTGAGCCCACTAGTCAGGGCCTTTGGCCGTGCCCACTGCATATTTTAAAAAATACTACCAAGCCACTAGCCATGGCCTTCAGGCATGGGCCGTGGCCATGCCTTTCAGCCATATCCACTTACATGTTCCCCCAATATGTTTCTTCTGGACCCAATAGGTGGCCACACATGTCTTTTGGGCCCACTAGCCAGGGCCAAAGCACAGACATTGGCCTTGCGTTCCGTATATTTTAAAACACTACCATTGAAAATAGCTATGGCCCCCCACCTCACTTTAGCTGTAAAATTCAATTTAATTGTGTTATTTCAATTTTTTTTAACTCTCACTTTTTTAAAACCTTTTTCCCATAACCGTGGTTATAGTGGCAATGTACTGAAAAATAACCGTGGCTATCTGTAGGTGCCCGCAAATAACCACAGTTATCCGTAAAAAGCGCGCAAAATCAAAAACCCTTCAATGCCTTCCAAGGCCGTCACCAAGAGCTTCCCTCCTGTTAGCATTCTCCCGCCACGCTCCTCTGGTCCTCTTTCCCTTTCGAGCCCTTTCCCACAACACTCGTTGTTTCATGTTACGTACTTTCATTCCTGATCGGATTTTCTTTTATAACCGCTCTTATCCCATCGAATAGCTGTGTTTCTGCGAAAACTTCCGACCTCTGAGCTTGGTCACCAGCCCCTCCCCAGCTCCTCAATTTCACATGGTGTCCTCTTTCCCCTTCCCACCTCTAACCTGATGCCATTGCATCCTTTTATCTCCTAGAAATGTCATTTTTGGCACTTTTTGTTTTCTGCTTCCCACGGTTATTCTCATAATAACTCTGGTTATCTCTTGCATCGAAAAGAAAAAAAAATGGTAGCTTTACATTTCTGAAAACCCTCTTTTCTGCAAAGCAGTAACCCCTTCTCTGTCAAATATTTTAAAAACTATTGGATGCAGTAACTCCAGACCCCTCCCAGAAATGTGGATTTTATCTCTATGGGAAAATGAATAGGGAGTAGGCCAAATCAGTTTTTTTTACTTTCTTCATAACTTATTCATTTTTTAACAGATATTTTCCACAATTTCCAGTCTGTGGGAGGGTGCAGGGGGGGCATCGCCTGGAACAAACATTTATTTTGCAAAATTTCAGCCAATTCCGTCACACGAGTCAAAAGTTAGAAGCTATTTATTTGTCAGGTTTCCTATGTATCTCTATACTCAACTATTGTGCATCGGCTCCCGCACTGTAGTATATATATATATGGGGGTGCAGGGGGGACATGAGTGGGACATGAGTGGTCCCATGTTAGCCAAGGGTTGAATAGAATGTTGATCCAGAAGAAAACAACGAGTCAATACCCTAATTTGGCTATATTAGCGAGCTTTCGTGGAATGTCCCCACTTCCTCAGGCAGAGTTTAAATTAATGTAGGATGGTTGAGATCTTGGAGGAACAGCAGACCTCTGTGCTATTGCTTTATCTGGTCGAGTGATTAGTTGAGACCTGCAGCGTGGCCCATGGTTTGCTTGGGAAAAACCTCTGAGGTTTCCAGGGGTAGAGTATATACTGGTGGGTGAGCATACCTTGTAGTTAATGGTGCTAGATTATGTTAACATCCTGTATAGGGTTAATTGTTGAAGAAGGTCAGTACACCTTGTTGTGGTTCACACTTTGATTTGTTATGTTGATTTCTGTGACCATTATCCTAGCAGGTACAGTGCTAATTGTGAAAAGAGCCAACACGTGTTTCGACTGAAGTGGGTCGATGTCAATGGTCACCGTGATCGCTGCCACTGCGCAGGCCATAGACACTGAGCCTGAACCACAGTGGCTACTCAGCCTCATATGTTGATTCAGAATATCTAACCATCCCCTGGCCTCCTCCTTCCTTACACAAGGACCTCCAATCAATTTTCTTTCTGCCTTTCACAGACTTTGGTCGAAACACGTGTTGGTTCTTCTCACATGCAATTAGCACTGTACGAGCTAGGATAATGGTCACAGAAATCAACAATAAAAAATCAAAAAGTGAAACTCAACAAGTGTAGTGACCTTCTTCAACAATTAACCCTATACCCACCACAGATGAAATGAAGCATGCTCTGATGTTTTCCAAATGCTTCATTTCATCTCTACCTGAGGAAGTGGAGACATTCCACGAAAGCTCACAAATATGCAAAATACATTACTTTGTTAGCCTAATTCAGGTATTGACTGGTTGTTTTCTTCTGGATCAACATTCTATATTCATATATATAATATTATGCCTTTGTGGTAGTGCCTGGCATAGTTATGGTTAAGATGAAGTCTCTCTGGTGTTCTATGGTGTTTCAGAAAATGACTTTTCTCAATAACTTTTGAATGCTTGCATGAAAAAATCTGAAGATATTCCACAGTAATGTTTCGAAGGTAGCCTGTGGATGCAACATTTCAGAATTGTATATTAACAGCTTCATAGTTTAAAAATGTTTTCTTCGATCACGTTTTGGACAACTTGTAACATGGAGATGCTTGCAGATTTATGACCTCTGTGTTCAGCATTGAGTGGCCCTTTTCACAGTGGTTTTCTCCAATCTAAGTCCTAGGATGCAGCAGCTCTTGGCAATGTGGTTTTCTCAGGGTACTCTGTTAGCTCGTACTCTCAATTCCATTAGCACCCTGTGAGGCGCCCGTAGCGAATGAAAATGCTTGGAACGCAGGCTGTATTCACAAAGGAAAGCCCACATCCCGAGCACTTTTATTAGCGTTGGGTGCTTCCTTTCCCTGCTCCCCACTCCCCCTTCACATTGTGCAGCCGTGTAGATCACTACACGGGTGCTAATGGTGTGATTTTTTTATTTTGCTGCACAGCACTGCACAATGCCTTCAGTCAGGCAGTCCCCTCTTCGATGTCAACATTGAAGACCGACTTCCTAGCTGAAGGGGATCTATGAGATTACTAGGACCCCCAGAATGCTGATGGTGACTTTTTTTACACCACATACATATGCGGGGGGAGACCCCTGCAGCCTCCCCATACTACTATTATATCCCATATCCCCCCCATATATACATGTGGTCCAGGGGGGGGGGGTCAAAAAACTTTTAAAATAGGAGTTTCAGGAGTCGGAATTCTGAGGGCGACATTTTGGCCCATTACCGCTGCAGGTGCTGTGCTGCGTCGGGTGCAAGATAAAGATACGTTTTTCTTTCATTTCTACAAAATAAAAATAAAAACATTAGCACCTGTGTACTGATCTATACAGGTGCTAATGGCGATATGCCTCTCAGTGACTGGGCCCATCCTGTAGGCAATGGCGCACCACTCTCGTTAACGGACCCCCACTGTGCTCGGGCCCTTAACTTGGGTGGTAGGACGTTACCTACAGGATGGGCCACCACCACAGGGCATATCACCTCAGTATGCAGCAGGTGTTGTTGATGTGCCTTTCTAATGCGCTCTAGGAACTTGCATTTGACATTGCAGCATAGGACATGTTTTAACAAAGGGGAATTGTCAGTTCACTCTAGGAACTGTCCCTTCCATTATGTAGCGAGTCATGACAATGTGGTTCACACTAAATCGCATGTCCAGGTAAGACAAAAGCCCATCCAACCATACACTACAGCCATAGTGATCATCTACTCCCTGCACCCGGAAACTACCTCACAAGCTCAGAAGAGCACTGCTACAATGTACCTTTGTTCTTATTGCATTTAAGCACATTTAAGTTTGATTAACATTGGATTGTGCTGCTGACACAGCATTTAGGGGGTAAAGGGAAGTGACATGGTCTGCCCATGTCTCGTGAAAGGTTTGAATGTTGGGTGATTAGAAATCTGAGGGGCGCATAAAGATACATGCTGTGTGAAACAATGACTAAAAGTGATTTTTTTTTGGCTCATGTTACTTTGCATACTGATAATTATTGGCTTCCATCATTTAGGATGGGGAAAATAAAGCTATACCCGTACTTATTTTGCTCACCATATTACTATAACTTTTATATATTGCCAGGTGGATTTATTATGTGATCTCTGTATGTTTCAAGTCATCTCTATAAAACTGAGCATTATAGAAGACCTGTGACATTTACAATGTTTACAAGCCTATCAGTTGGCTGCCATGATCTCATCCCTAACCCCATTGCTCTTAGCCACCCCCTCCCAGCAGATTTCCTTGAGCCAAGTGGATTGTGCCCCTCCAGGGGATTTCTCTTTGTCCTTGCTGCTGCTTAGTTGCTCTGGGACCTACATCTGCCAGGTCTCTGTACCTCAGATTCACCAGAATGCTTTTGCTCCGATCAGCACAGCAGCTCCCCTCAAACTTCGCTTCTTCTTCCTGACATTATGTCTCACACCTTCTTCACACTAAGCACCACCTTCAAGCCATTCAAAGACCTCATGCCCTTAAAAGATTCATATTTCCTTATCTTCTCCCGGGTATTTCCTGATGGTCACTATGCTGCCCTCCAGGTCACCTGAAAGCAGTCATGGATTACAGAGATGCCCCGTACACAATCCGTCACCCACAGGCTGAAATGGCACTGCATCACACACTGGTGTCATTTTGGTTTTTGGAAAGTAGCCTGAACTCAACCAGACGGGTCCTCATTGCTTTGTTCTCTGATCCCTAGTGAAAATGATCAGTGGCTATTGACCGGCATTTTCTCAGTGAGGATTATGTGTTGTGAGTTTACAGATACTTCTAACCATTCTTCCAGCTAAGCTAGTACCGGTTTCTATTAACCCATGTCCCTAGCTTAACCTTGTGTGTGTTGCAGACATTTGATGCCACAACTTTCTGGGTGGATATGCCAACATTTCATAGCTGAAATTGTAAGGAAAGGGCTCTGTGTTTGTTCGATTCTGTGCTGCACTACCTATCCTTAGTTTTGCCTCAGAGGCTCTATGGAGGCATGACCTTTGCTCTTTTCTTTTTTCATGGAGCTCGGCTGGATCTCAACTCACATCAGGGCACAACCTACAATATTAACAGGCCCACAAAGGGAGTTCAGAGAATAAGGACTTTTTAATCAAGATAGCTCCAGTAGACTATGGGTCTCATTCCGACTGTGCCGGTCCGGTAACAATGGTGTCTACCAGCACTGTTGCTACCAGACGGCACAGTACGACTCTGCGGGAGGGTGCCGTCCTGCCCGCCATGGTCAGACCTGGCGGGCTGAACGGCACCCGCATGCAGAGTTACACTGAAGCACCGTAACGGTCCTATGGGACTAAAGTGGGAATGGGGATTAACAATTTACCGGCGCCTGACTTCCTGGAATGCCGGGATTGTAATACTCTGGGGTTACCGGCAAGCCAGGCGCCAGTAAATATTGCAAGTGCAGGGCCAATCCGCCTGTAGCACCGGCAGGGTTACCGCCGGACTTGTAATGAGGCCCATAGAGACAAAACAGATGGATGCGCAGATATATTTGTAGATTGTAACACTTTGATGATTTCTAACTCAAACAATGGGGCAAATCACCTAAAGAAATACAGTGCAATACATTCAGCATTCATTCTGAAGTGAGAGAGTGGCCCGGGTCTCGGGTGTTCTGCTAGGGTGTCCGTGCCTCACCGATAACTACCCCTAGCAAGTGCTTTTGTTCCACCTATCGAATAGTGGATTGAATAAGAAGATAGTGGGCTGAACCTTAGCAAATTAGAACAGGCACTCTACTCTCATTGTGTATACTAATGACTCACTTATTTATTTATTTATTTATTTATTTATTTATTCGCATTTGTAAAGCGCACGTACAGCCCGGGGGCATTGTGGCGCTTGTTACAAGAGATTGCAAAGAATTTTCATTGGGGAGGTTACATCTGACCAAAAGGTCTCTTAGTTACAGGATACAGTGGTCAACATTTTTCTTTGAGCATACAAAAACACAAAACACAGCAGGTTATGTTGGTTAAATGAAGAGTAGTGTTTTGAGTGCTTAGCGGAACGCAAGATGGGATTGAATCATTCTGAGGCTAGGCGGGAGGGCATTCCACTGTGAGGCAGCTATCGTAGGGAAGCTGGATCCTCCTGCGCGGGCCTTTTTTGTTTTGGGCATTTGGATAAGGTTAGAGTAACCCTCCCTAAGGGGTCTAGTGGCAGTGTGTTTGACAATCCTCTGTACAAGGTATGGAGGGGCAGTGTCATGGAGGCATTTGTGTGCCAGTGAAAGAGTTTTAAACGTGATTCTCTGTTTGACTGGGAGCCAATGGACTTGTCTCCTGATTTCTGAGATGTGTTCTTTCCTTGAAGTCCCAGTGGCGGCCCTGAGGGCATTGTTCTGCGCTATTTGCAGTTTAGAAAGGTTTTTGCATGACGTCCCGGAAAGTAGGGCGTTGCAGTAATCTAGTCTGGAGCCAATGATGGCTCTAGCTATGGTGAGGCAGTTATGTTGTGAGAGGAATGGTCTGGCTGCATTAATGATTTTGGCGTAGTAGGCTGATGAGGTGAAGATGGCATTTACTTGTCTGTCCATGGTGAGGTTTGAGTCTGGGTAGACGCCCAGTGTTTTGACGTGCTCAGACATTTTGGTGTATTGTCGATGGTGAAGGATGAGTATTCCCGACTGAGGTTACCCAGGGTGGTAGGTGAGCCGATGAGTAGGAGTTCTGTTTTTTCACTATTTAAACAGAGCAGTTGTCAGCCATCCAGGATTGGATGGTTGAGTATATATCCATAAGATTGGCCATGTCAGTCTTGTAGTCACCCGAGGGATTAACACCTGCGTATCATCCGCATAATTGGTGTATGAAATGCCCATGGCATCCAAGATGCTGAACAGTGGCCTAGTGAACAGGTTATAGAGTGTAGGTGCTATGCAGGACCCTTGTGAGACTCCACATGTAAGTAGGCTCGGGGCTGCAGTGGCCGAGTCCGAGAAGACTTTCATAGCCCGGCCTTGGAGAAAGGAGGTGATCCAGTTGCGTGCTTTGTGTGAGAAGTTAGCTGCAGAGGCAAGGTGACGACACAGCGTGTTGTGGTCGACCAAGTCAAACGCAGCGGATAAGTCGAGGAGTAGGAGAAGTGCAGGTTTGCCTAAGTCCCTCAAGTCGTCCATTTGGTTTTTTAGGTCGAGGAGGGCTGATTCCGTGCCATGTCTTGGGCGGAAACCTGATTGGCGCAGGCCTAGGAGTTGGTTTTCCTCGAGGTGTTTTTGGACTTCCATATAGGCTGCTTTGTCGAGAATTTTTAGCAGGAATGGGACTGTGGTGATTGGTCTGTAGTTACCGGGGACATTGGGGTCGAGTGTTGGCTTTTTGATTAATGGGCGTACCCAAGCTTCTTTGAGATCTTTAGGGACAAGGCCTGATCTGAAGGAGGCATTGATAAAGGCAGTGATAAAGGGAGCAAGGGTGTGAGAGGAGTCTTTGATAAGTTGGGCAGGGCAGGCATCACCTTTGCAGTTGGAGGGTTTAATAGACTTGAGCAGGGTGATGGTCTCTAATTCAGTGATGTCTCTAAATTCAAATGGGGGGGAGGATTTAGGTGCTGGTGAGACAGGAACTTTACTATGCTGGCTAGCTATTAGCTTTTCTAGCATTTTTTGGTGGCCAATGATTTTGGCCTGCAGGGTGTCGAGTTTGTCTAGCATTGCAGATTGAATGCTGTTACACCATTTGGCATCCTTGATAAGTGTGGGAGGAGGAGTAGAGGGTTTTACCAATTCTCTGAAGATGGAGAATATTTCCTTGGAGTTGGATTTTGCGTCACTGATTCTAGTGTTAAATGAAAGGGCTTTGGCTTTGATGACATTGTTTTTATAACCTGGAGATGATTTTGAAGGCCTCCCTATTTGTTTCTGAGGGGTTGTCTTTACAGGTGGAGAGGGTGGATCTTTTTTCTGAGCATTGCTTGAGTAGCTCATTGGAGAACCAGGAATTGGAGTACTTTATTTTACTTAGTACCGCTTGGGCCTCTAACTTTTAAAATCTTAGTTATGAAATACTAGAACAACCCAGGACACTATCTTTGGCATATTTATCTTTTTATTGGCCGAAAGCCTGGGTTCTCTAATCATCATATTAGATAAAAACCTTGAGGACCTAATTGATCTACAGTGGAGAGGATTCATCAACAGTCCACTGAGATCAATTGTAAACTGTAGGCAAGTTTGCTAAATGCCTTCACTACAGGTATTATGTCTACCTGATTCATATGGGTCCCAGACCCTGTTCGGCAGACCTGATTCCCTTCTTCTGGCTTGTGTTATATACAAATTCTCAGTGCCAGCAGGGTTGTCTTGCGGCCCTCTGGCTTCTTCCTTTTCTTTCACAAGCACCAAGAGGATGTCTCCTCTTCTCTTCACTTCATGCAACCTTTATCTCACAGTTCGACAGTGTAGGGGGATGGCTCTCTCACCCTAACCTTACTTAGGCTTTCTTACAATTCTGTTCTTCCCAGGCTTCCTGGGCAGATCACGACAGCAGGGGGAATGGCTTCCTTCCCCTGGTCTTTCTCCTGCTTTTACCAAATTCACAGTCACCTTGGTTCCCCATTCCTTTGAGTACTGCTTCTATGAAGAGCATTGAGGATGCTTGCTCCTTTATGGGTGCGGCACCCAGACTCGCACTGATGCACTATCCTGCCAAGTCTTTCTCTGGATTTTCACTACCCAAATGTCTCTTGCCTTACTTCAGGATGCCACACCCATATAGCTTCTCCCCCTAACTTGCTTCTTCAAATTGGCTCCACCACTCTCTAGGGGCCCCGCCGCCTCGCCGTCCATCCACGTACCTTATCCTGTGGTTCTTCAAGAATAACTGTCGCATAAAAGTCAATGGATGTATTTGTATCAAAAAATAAACAGGTTGGGCATGAAGCATTGCAGATATTCATTTTCTGGTTTGGATTAAATCAGCGCTATTCAAACTTTTATGCTGACCCACCTTCAGTAAAAATAGTGTTGTCGAGCCTCTCCTCAGTAAAATTGTGTTGCCGGGCCCCCGCCTCATGCCATATATGCTTATATTTTCAGTGGGATCAGGAAGACTTTTAAATTGTTGAGCATTTTCCCATTGCCACAGCAATCGAGAAACAATGCATTACTGAGGAAATGATTGCTGGGAATGATCGCAGAAGTAATACAAGGCGGCATTGAGGTGCTCGTCTCGGGAGTATAGCTCAGTGGCAACGTGCTCGCCTTGGAAGCAAAACAACACAGATGCAACACAGGTTCGATCCCGGGTCTGTGCTTAGAAACCTCTGGGCATTGAGCGCATTATAAATAACCTATCATATCATGGTATGTATCCATGGCTATTTCCCGGGTGAAACAACAGCAGAAATGAAAGGTGTGGGGAAAAGGAGGTATGGGCCAATGGTCAGTGGCTCATACAATTTTAGTTATGCTGGTGCAACAAGAACAATGCCCATTGCCGGTGGGACCTTATCATTTACTAGTGAGGGAGATTGGACCTCAACCTTATACCTGGACCAATGGTAGTAGCCAAAGGCCAGAACCAGTTGGCCATTGTCTTTTTGCCTAATTGTCACAACAGGGACAGAGGACAAGGTCGAAAACCATAGCTATTGTCCATACGGGTATGGGTGGTGGGATTTGGTTAGTTACTAGGCAGGGTGATATCGGCCTTGGCTGGAGGTCGGAGCCACTAACAAGGCCAAAAGCCATGGCCATGGGACAACGTTCTTTTTGCCTAATTGTGGAATGTGAACAGTGAGTGCACATAGCCTAAGGGATCTGGTCAGTTAGTAGACAGGGGTATATGGGCAAATGTACTTTTTAATGATTGGTGGCAGGGGGCCCTGAAGAAGATGTAGCCTAACAAAGCCGTTGAAACTCAGTGAAATGCTTGCTGTGGGGGTGAGGTGGCATGGGGGAGGAAAGGATGGGATGGGGTCCCCTAACATAAAAAACAAGATAGACAATAGGACAGTCACATGACACGACAAAACATGCAACCTATAAAATTAAAACTAATAATGTAGAACCATTTTCGGAGTCTCATATTTCCAACATTTTATTGGATACAGAGCAAGTAGTATTCATATGTTACAAATGTATGTGCAAGCATGTAGACCAGAGATAATAATGATTGAGTTGGCATATCATAGGCCTTCTGCAAGAGTGGATTGGTTGTTCGGAGCAGGTTTAGGAGGAGAAAGGGCTTGGGAGAAGCAACCTGTAAATGTGTAAACTGTTATGCAGTCATGTGACATACAGAACGTGTTTTTCGTTCTAGGGCTCATGAAAGTCCAAAAGCACCCTAGAGTTTTGTAATTCTGAAATAATTTGAGAGGTGCTTTACAGCTCCCTGAGACAAGAGGAGGCTCTAGAATTCCGGCACCATGTGTGTCCAAAGAACAAGTAAACAAAATCATCAAAGAGCATATTCTTTGAACAGTATTTTCCGAGGTGAGCGGAAATGGCCTTAGACTGCATGAGCCGCAGGTAGGGGGGCAGACTTTTCACTGTCAATCTTCCAGAGATGGATACACGAAATCCAAAGGCTGGTCATCATGTGTTGGCATAAGGGCTCTCCAGGGGCACCGTGCTCGCCTTGGAAGCAAGAGGATAAGGAGCAACACACGTTCGATTCCCCGGGTCCCTGCTTCGAAACCTCTGGGTTTTAAGCGCGTTATAAATAACCAATCATATCATACTGTCTTAAAGTCAAGGATAAGCTCAACTGTTGTCTCAGGAGGAAAGCTCATCTGAAACGGGCTCACCGCGGGTGGAGCGCAACACAGGTTTGATCCCCGGGTCCATTCTTAGAATCCTCTGGGTATTAATATGATCAATCATATTAAAGGCCAAATTATGCACAAAAATATGAACAGCAAACTAGTAAAGCTTTCTTACTTTAAATTAAATTATCACTTCAAAGCAGCAGAGTATGTTTGACTTGTCCTTGGAACTGTGTTCCACCCTAGTGTTGGAAAACAGTCTTTGAATGTCTTTTCTTGGCAGCACATCACACCACAGATATGGTGCCGGCTCATACGCTGGCTGCAATTCTCCCAGTACACAATCTACTATTTTGTTTTTTTTAAATGGACGCCAGCTGCTGTGCAGGTGGCTTGTCAATGGAGGGCTCTTATTCATTTAGCTGCATGGAAACCACTGAATGGGGTGAACTAATATCCTGTCTTTTGGGAAGGGAACAGCAGAGGCAGTGTCCGATCATCAATGGCCACTCTCCCAGCAGTAACAAACTTGTTCCCTGAGCACCAGGATTGCAGTAGTCCCGGGAAAGGGGTCCAAAAGAGGAGCAAACACAAATATCCTGGTCCTGGCAGATACATCTCGTCAGCCAAGAGTAAAATGGTGTCCAAACGCTGAATGCGAGCGGCCAAGCGCATTCAATCCGGCGAGGCACGTAAAAAGAGATTGATTGGCGCAACACATTTCCGTCCCTGTCTTTCAAGGCCGAACACAGAGTGAAATAGCTGGGCATGAGGTGAAAGGGATGTTTGCAGCCATACGTAGGCGAAGCACAAGAAGCTCTTGTTTGGATGGGCGAGCCAAACAATGAGAAGCTGGGAGGGCTGCATCCTGAAGTCTCTTCTTTATGTCTGCACAGTTCCATGGAGCAAGCTAAAGGGGGCGGTTGTGCTGACTTCTGTTCTCGCCCAACTGAAGAGAAGGAGGAGAAACGTTGGCTGGAGGGATGCGAGGGAAACCAATCAATGGAAGATCAGGACACCCATAAAGCAAACTACCATTTTTTTTCAGGCAGTCCCAATGTTCACTCTCAGGGTGCACTGGGAGGCTTGGAATCTATATTAAACGATTGAAATCCTAAATAGTCCCAAATAATGCTGTTCCATTCAGTGGTCACAGTGAGCGGTAGCGGTTGGGAGCGGTGCTCCTCTACTTTTTAAAATTAAGTTTTACTGTTCCTGTACTTTTATTTTAAAAAGAAACCCTTCGGGATGGTTTTGTTTTGAAGTAAAAGTGTAAGAAGAAGTTGAAAGTTGCACTTGCAGTGCACTGAAGATTCCCTTAAACAGAAGATGAATGTGTTTGGGGGTTTGTATTGTGTGTGGGAGGGGCATGGTGATTTGGTTTGTGGGGAGTGGGTGCAGGCCAGCAGGGAACATAGTTCCACTATTTCTTTTTATACACTTCGACCACTGGTTCCATTGCATAAAAGTAAAAAAACGCTGATGAACGAAATGTTGACTTTCGCTTTTCTGATGTGAGTGACCTGAACATCCAAGTCCTGGCATCGAATACGTGCGTTGCTCTGATGAGGGGACATCCACCATGACCTTTTTACCCAAAATGTCACTCCCATGTTCTTTTCATACACCTCCACTCCCCCTTCTCCTCATATGGCATGCATTGGCAGTCCAATCATTAAATTGCAATTCTGCCGCCTAACTTCCATCTGACCTGTTGTTGCAGGAGATATTCCACCCGGTCCTGATTTCTGTGATCCCTTTGTGTTTCCCCTTGCTATATCTTTTGGTCTTAAATCTTCAGCTTTCTTTCTCTGTACTTCTGTCCACCCACAGGCCCATTATCTGACCTGTAGTCGGTCACTCTGCCTGGGGCCATTCCCTGAACCTTCCACTGACTGCCGACTGTTCCATTGCTAAACCTCAGTTTGGTGAGCCTTCCTTGGACTCTGCCCAGCTCGCTTTCCCTACTAGCAGGGACGTCATTTGGGGGTCGGCAGAGGTCGCAAGGGGGTCCTCTGTGGTCCCCCTTGCGACCTCTAAAAAAAAGAAAAGACATGATTTTGTTTTTTGTTTTTTGCAATGCAAGCTCCGGGGCTGTGGCCAGCACCATGTGGCTCTTTAATTCTGGAGTGGCTAGCTTTCTTGTTCAGGCCCCTTAAAAAAAGAAGAAACATAAGAACATGAGGGCCACAAGTCTAACACTTTCAGCACTGAACCTAAATAAGAAAGAATAGGAATGCCAAAAAATGTGTCTTTCTGGAATTCTATACAATAATTGCTAGACTCATTAAAGGTTTATTTCAGGCACACTTCAGGGGGTGAGTAACTGATTTAGTCTGTTCTTAAACGCCTCAACTCAGCCTTTCACCCTTCTGAGGTCGATACATGAGTAATAACACAGGGTGGGTGATATTGGGTGTATATTTTTTCTATATAAAGCGCTTAAGCGTAAGTGCTATATAACACCATTATCATTTGGTCATGGTGCTTGCATTCACAGTAATTTGGTAATATGGGCCTATAAACACTGATCTTAATGATACATATGGCGATCCATTCAGGTATGAAATGTACATCACATTATAGTGATATCGTAACCATACTTTTCGTAGTGTACAATGCTATGTGATGCCACTTCCTGTTTTGTCAACAGGTGAACGGTCGTGTTCCATCGCTTCCCACAATATCACTTTGGGGTGGGGTCAAATGACATCACTACCTGTGATGTCATCAGGGGTCAAGGGTTGTGTGATGTCACTTCCGCTACCCCTGGCATTTTGGTGAAATGACGTCCCTGCCTACTAGCCTTCATCTAGTCATGATCTTCACGCCCCTTACTCTCCAACTATGGGTCCTATCAAAATCCCTCCCCTCCTGTTAAACATACCTTGTCCCATCCTCTTGGCCACGCCCTCGCTGACTCTGTGCCTTCTCACGTTCCTCATCTCGCCTGCCATTATATCAACTAGTTTTCATTTCCATACCTCTTGCACCTGCTTGCTGAGCCCATGCCTTATCCTGTTTTTGCCTACCATTGTGCACTACATTCCTCGTTTTTGGGTCAAAAAAGGTTGTAATGATTGATCTAAATCAAGACTGCTCTCTTAAGCCACTCATTATTTACTCAGATTTAATATCATTAATTAATTTTTTCCTCAGTGCTTTACCCAACAACCCTCTGTGGGATCTGTTTGAACATATTTTGAACTTTGTTTTACAGGAGGTCCCATTAAACTGCCATATCATTGGCATTCTGTCGCTTGTAACCCGGGAAGATAGTTAAGCACTTTATCTTCATTTTAGTAACCAGGCGAGAAAGCAATTAATCATGTGTATTTACACGACCTTGTCATGTTGATGTCTCCGTGTGAACAGGGGCGGGAGTCAGAGGGGAACTGACGTGGGGAAAGGGAAGTGATGCGGGAGGGGTTGGGGGAAAGGGAAGTTCCTGTAAGTTGAATAATAAAGTTGGACGTGCATATAGAGCGCTCTGTGTCCGCATTGTCTTTGCAGCGCCACCTGAAGCGTGGGCCTAGCGAGGCCATCACAATGGCGACGAGGAGGGTGGTACAGTGAGCGGAGCCGCTCTCAGGAGAGAGCCGCCTCAGCCCACTCACTGCGGCACGACGCGGAGGAGGAGCGGAGCGCCCGAGAACGCAGGACTGCTCAGCTGGTAGATCGAGCATTACGCAGCCCGGGCTGCAGCGGTGATTGTCCGTGCAGGAGAGGCTGCCAAACACCCAGTAGGAAGGGGAGGGCTGAGACTCCCCGGCTACACCCAGCCCACAGCAGCCACAAGAAGGCACGGCACACGTGTGTGCTCAAGGAGGAGAGAGCCTCCTCGTGGCACCCGGCCAGTGCGTGGAGAGGAAAGCACACGGCACGTCCGTGCCGCTCGCAAGCGGGAGGCCCCCCCCACTAGACACACACTATACACGGGCTCCAGGACAAAGTGCTCCAGAACATCTGGTTCTGTGGATACTCCCAGAGGGGATCTTGGACAAACCGATGGTGCTTGTGCCATTCTGGCGGCCATCCAACCCTAGTAGCAGGTGAAGCCACTCCCTGCAAAGGAGGGAGAGGGGTGCAGAGGACCCTCATCCAAGATCCCAAGGCAACAAACGGATGGTGCTCCTGCCCCAGCGGCGGCCATCAAGAAGAGGGAGAGAGCGGCAAGCAGCCAGGAACGCCCGAAACCAGTAAGTGAAACCCCCACTGAGCACAAATGTCAGGCCAGGATGACGGCAAGGAGCACAGGCTCAGGGTAATGGGCCACCAGTGCCAGTGGCGCCAATAACAGATCCCGTGCCTTATCACCTACCAGACACCCTGGCAGCCCAAATGCCAGGTGCATTTGATGTGACTGACCCCAGTAACATGGGTCCCAGGTTGGCCAAGTGGATCAGAGACTTTGACTTGTACATGGGAGCCACAGGGCCAATCCCGGACGCCAGGCAAATTTGCCTACTAAAATTGGCCGTTGGGTCTGCCACACGTGATATCATCGACGAAATGCCCCCAGACTCCATAGACTCGATCAAGGACCTCAAAGATGCGCTAGCAGCACACTTCGCTCCCCACATGAATGTAGATTATGAAAGACACTTGTTCCGCAGCACCAAACAAGCGAAAGGGGAAACCATGAACGCATACGTAATGCGACTACACACCAAGCTAAAGCACTGCGACTTTGCAAATTATTCAGACACTGAAGCACTGAGGTCACAAATCATCTCAGGATGCAAGTCCCAAACTTTCCGCAGGAAGCTCCTTCAAAAATTTTGCATGCTGGAGGAAATACTGGCACTAGCAAGAGACAAACGGGCCATTGACTCCCAAGTAGAGAGCTTTGGTAACACCAACACGGGGGAAAGTGTGAACAGACTGCAATTAGAGAGGAAAGCTGAAGGGCTTTTCTGCTACAAATACGGGTTTGAATATCCACAGAACGAAACATGCCCCACGATTGGACAACGCTGTACCTCCTGTGGCGAAGAAGGGCACTTCAAGGCCGTATGCAGACTATTCCGAGACTGAGGGAAAGACCGACCCAGAGACAATCCTTCCCATTCGAAAGGCCGGAACATGGGCTCGACAAATAAAATCCCAGCCCCAAGCACTCAAAGCATCCTGAGTCAACCCACATTTGACCACAAGGACAGAGACTCAGGAGAGGACTGGCAGAAGAGAGAGAGGAAAGAAAGAAGAAGATTTGTAATGCGCGCAAGACCCCAGCGCAGATCGAGACGCCACATACGATATCTGGTGGAACAATCCCCCACAGACTCTGACCCCAGCTCGTCAGGGAGCGACCAGAAAAAGAAGGCCTACGTATATTACCTAGGAAACCCCACGGCAACAGCCCACAGCCCAACACTCATCATCAAACTCAACGAGAGACCGACAAAGTTTCTCATAGACACGGGAGCCACGGTAAACGTGGTAAGTGAGAACGTCTATGCCGACCTACCTCAGAAACCCATGCTACATCCAGCAACCGTCGACATATATGCCAACAGGGACACGGCACCCTTAAAGTGCCTGGGACAATTCAGTGGGCTCTGCCGCTACAAGGGTCATGAAATGAAAATACCGACACATGTCCTGGCCACAGAGACAGACATGGTTGAATCTTAAGCTTCAAGGTGGCAGCCGACATGGTGTTAATCCATATCCTCTATAACATAATGGTCCATAAATACATAGACCCGGTCGAAATGGTCAACAACCTATACCCCAGAATATTCAAGGGAATTGGCAAACTCAAAAACAGGCAAGTCAAGCTCCACATGGACAACTCCATACAACCAATGGCCCAGCCGTACCGTGGAATTCCAGTCAACATCCAGAAGAAAGTCGAGGATGTTGGAACAGGACATTATTGAACACGCCCCGGGCACTACCACGTGGGTGTCCCCAATTGTCCGAGTCCCTAAAAAGGGATCAGAGGCCATAAGACTGTGCATGGACATGCAGCGCCCAAACCAAGCTATTCGACGGGAGAGACACCCAGCACCCTGCATCAAGGGCATGATTCATTTACTGAATGGGGGGAAGGTCTTTTCCAAACTTGACCTGCAGAAAGGGTATCACCAACTGGTAATAAGTTCCAAGAGTAGAAACATCACAACATTTGTCACCCACATCAGCCTCTTTAGGTACAAAAGACTGAGCTTTGGGGTGTCCTCAGTGGCATAAATGTTCCAGGCCGAGGTACATAACGTCATCAAACACATCCCAAATTGTCTCAACTACAGCGACGACAAACTTGTGTTTAGTGTGGACGTGAACAAACATGATGAAACCCTGATCAAAGTATGCAAAGACCTGCACGATGCCAATCTCACTTTGAACAGGGACAAGTGTGAATTTCACAAAAGCACACTAAAGTTCTTTGGACATGTCTTCTCAGAGTCAGGAATGACTCCAGACCCAGAAAAGGTAGCGGCGCTGAATGACACCACAGCCCCGGCCAACGTGTCGGAACTTTGGTCCTTCTTGGGCCTGGCCAGCTATTGCAATCGATACATCCAGGAATTTGCTTCTGTCAGCGAGCCCTGCGACATCTAACACATCAGGATGTCTCGTTCGAATGGACCGATGACTGCCAAAAAGCATTCGAAATCATAAGGGAAAGGGTTGCAAAAGCAGAAAACATGGTATACTACAACCCAGTAGGAAGACCGAGCTAACTGTTGATGCCAGCCCTGTAGGTCTGGGAGCCATTCTCGCACAAATTGACCTGAAGGACCCCTCTCAGAAACACATAGTGGCCTATGCCAGCAGGAGCCTGTCCACCACCGAACAGGCATATTCTCAAGCGGAGAAAGAAGGTCTCGCTGTCGTATGGCGTATGGGCGTGCAAGCACTTTCACCTATTCCTGTATGGGAAGCCGTTCTGAGTCATCACAGACCATAAGGCCCTGCTATTCTAGTATGGGAACCCCCAAGCCAAGATGCCCCCTCGAATCGCCCATTGGGGCCTGAGACTACACTATGCATTTGAAATTTGAAATCATACACAGACCGGGAAAGGGGGAGAATCCGGCAGACTTCCTGTCCAGGAGACCACGGGGGTGGGGGGGGGTGTCGCATCATATGTGAGGGACTCGAGTCTGGACTGTGGCGAAGGGCAAAGGAAAGGGGGAGAGCTGCAGGAGACAAGGTGAGAGAGGACGTGGAACACCTTATACAAGTGAAAGACGAGCTAGCGTTGTTGGAAGATCACCTACTGCTGAAAGACTGCAAATTAGTAATACCTGAAGCCCTGAGAGCAAAAGTCATTGAGCTGGCACATGAGAACCATAGGGGCATGGTATCCACCAAACGCATGCTCTGCCAAAAGGTGTGGTTCCTCCACATGGACACCGTGGTAGAGGCAGCACTGAAAACATGCTCCACGTGCTGTCTCATCACACCAAACCGTCACCCTGAGCCATTGGTCATGTCCAAGCTCCCGCAAGGAATATGGGAGGCTGTTGCAGCTGACTTCTGTGGACCTATTGAAGGAGGAAGATACGTCTTGGCCCTGATGGACGAAGGCTCACGGTACCCTGATGTCCAATTAATATCATCGACGGCAGCCAATCATGTCATCCCCGCTTTGGACCACATCTTCTCGGCCTATGGAGTGCCTTAGGTACTCAAGACTGACAAAAGACCCTTGTTTTGCGGGCATCAGTTCGCCCAGTTCGCCGAATATCTAGGGTTTCACCGTAGGAAGATCACACCCCTATGGCCCCAAGCCAATGGGATGAATGAACACTTCATGGAAAATCTCAAGACAGCATTACAGATTGCCTGGCTAACAGGACAGCCATACAAGCAGGTGTTAAACCAACTCTTGAAAGACTACAGGGGACACCCCATAGCACCATGGGGAAGACCCTTCCGAACTCATGTTTGGACGGAATACCCAAACACAAATCCCCCAGGCTGAGGTGATCAGCCCACCTCCTGCTCTAGACCCAGAAGTGCGGGAGCGGGATGAAGCAGCGAAAGCCCGCATGAAGGAATACGCAGACACTCGTCGGCGGGCCCAAGCGGCTCGAATAGAGATAGGAGATGTGGTGGCGGTCAGGCAACCCATGACGCACAAACACACCTCGCCGTTTCGCGAAGAACCCCTACTTGTCACCCAGAAGAAGGGTTCCATGGTCACCGCACAAGGTTCAGAGGGATCTGTCACGAGGAACTCCTCCCACTTCAAGGAACTTCCACAGACCGGGACCAGGCGCCTGAGTGGGAGGGTGCAAGCTCATTTGGACTACGAATCGGATGATCCCTATCAGGGAGATCAGTGGGACTCGGTCGAATCAGAGCAGGACGTGGTGAAGGAGAATGGCGAGAGTGGACAGTCTCCAGCGAGGAGTCATGCACGCCCACAGAGAGCTCGGAACAGACCTCGCTGATGGATCGAGGAAATGGACTAGAGACCCACCAGACCGTCCCCCGTTGCGAAGAGTCTGGTAACTGTTTAAAATGGGGGGAGATGTCATGTTGATGTCTCCGTGGGAACGGGGGCGGGAGTCAGAGGGGAACTGACGTGGGGAAAGGGAAGTGATGCGGGAGGGGGCGGGAGAAAGGGAAGTTCCTGTAAATTGAAGAATAAAGTTGGACGTGCATATACAGAGCTCTGTGTCCGCATTGTCTTTGCTGCGCCATCTGAAGCATGGGCCTAGCGAGGCCATCACAAACTTCATCCCGAAATAAAGAGAAAGAGAAAGAAAAGCGAAAGTAACTTAGACAAGAAAACACAAGTGGCCAAGCTCATAAAACATGCGTTCTGATTCGATCTAAGAGCAAACGTGTGCATAGGCATCTTGGAGAATTTTGTCAAAAAACCTCAATGCCCATTTGAAAAGAAGGATTTGTGCATTTTGATAGTAGAACGAGGTTCCCAAGTAAGCCCATTAATGACAACGTAACAGTCACCCTCACTTCCAGTTTCTGCACGAATATTTCCCTGACCTAAGCACATGGTAGAGGGACAGTGGCCTGCTGTACCAGGCATCCTCCAAGCAGTGCTATCACTAGGGTTGGCCTGGGGGGCTAAAGCCCCGGGTCTTTTGGTTGTAGTCCTGGATAGAAACTCAAGGTCTACAACCAAAAGGCTAGCCAGCCCCGAGTCCTGACAGTCCCGGCATATGCGTAGCCCCAGACCTATTCCAGACCTAGCAACACTCCTGCTTCCAAGGAATGCAATGGTACCTTTCAAAAAGATTTTCAGGAATCTAAAATCATTTATTTTCACCCCCTCTCACAGGAATTATGATAAATAATGGCACATGAGCTAGTGTTCAACTTCATTTGAATTTCACAGTGGGGATGGAGCACACGTAGGCGTCATCTTTGACCCCCTTTGTGCTACGTGCATGCACTTGTGTACACTCTCCATACTTGTAAGTGAACACAGGATGTACAACATGAACCCATCTCTTTGTGAATCGGATGTGGGACAATTGGGGCAGAGCCTGCAAACATCCCTCCGTTACAGGAGCAGTTTGTTATATGCTCCCATGTGGTGGGCCTGTTGAACTGTCCCTCTCCAGAATGAGCAGATTTCTTTAAATGTTCTGTGACGAGGGACGTATCATGACACGGGGCGTCCCACGTCTTAACATCCCTTTTCACATACAACAAAATCGGACAACGTAACAGGTCCCTATGAATCATAACATTCTTTGCTGATTCCACTACATAGTCTCTCAACTTAGTGGGGGCGTGTCTTTGTTCTCTTGATGTTGATCTTGTATTTGCTGATATATTGTTTCCACTATTTTCTTCATCTATGCCTTCATCTTCTATGTGTGCACTGTGAGGATCTTCGATTGTCAATTCTTACACCTCATTGTTCATGGTAAAAGATTCTTGATCTGGGGCCTCCCTGTCCACGCTGTCTTGGGTTTGGGCTACTTACTTTTTTAAACCAGCATCAGTTACGGGTGACATGATTGCTTCCCGATTCCTTATCTTGATGAGGACTTGATCACCAAAATTCAAAGGCCTATTTCTCAGCCTTCTATGGATTCTCTCTTTTTGTTTGTGCGTATATTCTGTGTTGAAGACTGTGACGCATATTCCGGGATTGAAGAGGCCAGCTTTCATGTTCGACAGTGCCTCTGACGGGGACACTCCTGTGGCTGTGTGTGTGTAGTGTTGTAAGATGTGCTATCAAGAAGGACGTAAGGGCCTGCTGGAGAGACTCTGTCCATTCGTGAGCAATCCTGAACCTCTTATTAGAGTTCTCATGAATCTCGCAACATCGCCGCTGGCACGGGCCAGGAAGGGGTGATTCTTTTATAGGTTATGCTGTAGCTTTGGAGGGCTTCACTGAACTCGTTGCTCTGAAAAGGTGGGCCACTGTCTGACCTTACTCAGAAGGCCATGTGTTACAAATATGACTTGGTCACTTCGTCACTGTGGAAAACATGAATTTTACTTCCGGGTACCTTAGGAATTCGTCAAGCACCACGAGAAATTGTTGAAAGCTCGGAATGGTCCCAAAGTCAGGGCTGAGTGCCTACTAGGGGGTTGTGCTCCTTAAATAGAAGCGATTGTTGGGGGACGTGTCATCACAATCGTTGGCTCGCATCATGTGCAGCTGCACAGGAAGGAGTCCACTATGGTCTCGAGATCTGAGAACAAGATTTTTCCCTCAGGCTTGCTTATTTCTTTCAGGCACCCTGCTGGCATGTGTATGCCTGCTGTACCACCCCCTCTATTAGAGCTGGTGGTATTAATGATCTTGAGTGAAGCAGAATTATTCGTCTGGGCTGAAACTACTCCACTTACACCCTCCAGAAACCCTGAAGAAAAGCATAGGTATTGGTCGTTCTATGGGTGTGTTCCCCTAGGAACGTTTTCCATTCAGCATGCAGGAGGTGTAGGATGATTTGCATGCCGTCATGATGATTTGTTTAATCAAATACGTCATCTCAAGTGAGCTTGTGTTATCATGCAAACATATTCCTCTGTCCCTCTGTTGACTGCTTCGTCAGATGCAGTTCATTACTGTGGGTGCCTGGACAGACAGTCAGCCGGGTTGCCAGCCTCAGCATGAAAAATAAGTGTGACCTCATAATCTTGGAGCTGCAATCATCACGTCTCACGTCAAATGGGTGGGCACAGTGCTGATCCTTGCATAATCAGTAGAAAAGGTTTGTGATCTGTGAACACTGTATGGGAAGCCCAAAGATATAGAGGTGGAAATGTTTGCAGCTGTAAAGTACCAGCAATGGCATTCTTTCAATTTGAGATTATTGCAGTGAATGTAAGAGCTTTGCTCGCATCGGAAATGGCCCATCATGCCCCGTCTTAATCAATTTGAAGGAGGACTGCCCCTAGGATAATTACAACTGGCATGCGCAACAATTTCAGATTAGCTGTTTGGGTCGTAGAAGGACATAGCTGTGTCCTCAATGAGGGCTTTATTTGTGTTTTCAAATGATGAATGTTCTGCATCACCCCAGCTCCATTCAATCTTTCAATGTTAGGGCACGTGGTGGCTCTGTCAGAGTGGCCCAATTGGAGAAGTCCCCGCAGTAGTTCACCATGCCCAAAAAGCTTCCCACCTCTGAATGCAAAGACGGTGGCAGTGCTGTTTTGATATCATAAACTTTGCGTGGATCAACCGATATCACTCTATCTTGGAACGTGAAACCAAAGAATTCAATCTTGAGCTGCATGAATTTGCATTCCGGCTTATTGTCAGACCATGTTGCTGGATTCTTTGGAAGAGTATATCAAAACATCATTGCTGGCATTGATGACCAGAGGAATCACTGCAGCCGCCCCTATCATAGTGTGTTGGAACACTTCTGCAACTGATGAGCCCCTGAAGTCTTTTGTAACAAAAAAGTCCAACCTGCAACGGAAACGTTGTGATCGGTTGGGAGACCTCAGGTAGTAGAAGTGAGGGTGTAAAATATACTTGATCGTTGAAGGTCAGCGAGGATGTCGTCAAGATAGGGTGTGGGTGTAGGGTGCTGTTCATGCTGATATCTGAATTAGGTAGTCGCATGTCAGTATAAATGTCAATTACATCATTCAATGTCCATGCTTGAAAACCTATATAGGGAAAACATCTAGACAGGTAAGAAGACGAATTACTGAATATCAGCCTAAAATCAGAACAGAAACCATCAGAGCGTCCTTATTTGAACATTATGTACTTAATGGACATAGTGAAAATGACATAAAATGGTCGGTGATTAATACGATTGTTGGTACTGACCAGCAGAATATAGACTGTTTGCTAGCATTCAGAGAACAACATTGGATGGATACCTTGGACACATACAGATCAGGACTCAATCAACAAGATGAGTGGAGCCCTTTGGGGTTGTCATAATATGTCTGTGGCACGATTGTGCACCGGTAGCTATCAGAACATTTTCTGTATAGCAGCAGCATGGCATATACACTGCCTATACTCTTTAGTAAGAGGGGTGTGTATACACGTAAACTTCACCATGGGCTGACTGCTGGACCACCTTGCATGGTACGCTGAACATTTTTCTGAACCCCCGTTTTGTCAACACATGGAGCTTTATTTATTTTTGTTAAAATAATGTTATTAATTTTATTCCAACAAACAATACAAACCAAACTTGCAGTGCATATAATAACATTTTAAATATACATCGCTTCATCATGTCCACTGCTTCTCCCCTTCCCTCCCCCCTTTCGAGCCTATTCCCTTTCATGTTCTATTTCTGCACCTTGTAATAGGGATTCCTCTTCCATGGTTTCCGTTGGGTCTCGCATTAGCCCAAATAACTCGGCTATTAGTTATTTCCAGGCGATCAGCGTCTCAGCCTCCTCCTCCACCTCCCCCCCCGACATTACTAGCTTCCTGCCATACTGTAGTTTCTGCTTCAGCCCATTTCTGTAGATCTTTCCACCATACGTCTATTCGTGGTCTATGCCATGCCTTCCACCCCATAGCAATTCTCCTCTTTGCAAGTGCATACACTAGGTCCTTTAGTTTACTCACATGCTTGAGTTTACGTGGTCTCGGAAACCCTCCTATCAAGCAGGCCCACACCGTGTCCACCACAATCTTGATTCCTTTTTCAGCTAGCCTGTGTGCCACTTCACCCCAAAATCGCTCAATGACTGGGCATGACCAGAACATATGCACCATTCCGGCATTTTCCTCATCACATTTGGGACATGCTTGTCGTCCTGCATTTTTGAATTTGGCTATTCTCTGGGGTGTCATATACGCCCTATGGGTTACATATAATTGTATCTGTTGTAGTCTTGCATTGCTGAACACTTTTTTGTGGTACCCCTGGGCTCGTTTCCCACATCCCATCACTCATTGGGGCTCCCACTTCCTCTTCCCAGTCCCGTCTCAGTTGTGCCACTTCCTTCCCCACCTTGAACATCATCAGCTCATATATTCTAGATATCCCATGTCCCCCCTCTGCTATGTCATATATTGTATCTATGGTCGTGTCCGGTTCTTCTTCTAGTACTACTTCGGACCATGTCTCCTTGATTCTCCCCATCTACCTATGGTATGTGATATACTGGCCCGTGTGTAACCCGGTTTCCTACTCTAACACTGCAAAGTCCCTTATATTCCCCTCCTGCCATATATCGCCCATTGTTGCTATCCCCACAGGTTCCCATTATTTCCTAATCATCATCCTTAGTTGCTTTTCTTTACCCGCCAGCGCCACAAGTGGTACCTGCGGGGAACACGGGAATGGATTCTCCATCAACTGGCAGGCCCTGTGCCATATCTTCCACCCAAGTATCATCATCTTTGGCTGCCCTTCCATGTCTGGCTTAGGCAGCCACATCATTTCCTTTAGGAACTATGGGGCACAGTCCTGTCGGAACAGCCTGGACTCTGAGGTTGACTCTTCAGAGAGCCATTTAGCTGCATATTGCAGCTGGCTTGCTATGTAATAAATTTCATAGTTTGGCAGTTTTATACCCCCTTTCTCATGTGAGGTTTGTAGCTTCCAAAGGGCCACTCTATTCCTCGTCCCATGCCAAAGGAAATCCCTGCACATGCCATC
The DNA here is from genome assembly GCF_040938575.1 of Ambystoma mexicanum. Lineage (NCBI taxonomy): Eukaryota > Metazoa > Chordata > Amphibia > Caudata > Ambystomatidae > Ambystoma > Ambystoma mexicanum. The sequence continues at coordinate 1,000,884,084 of NC_090929.1, read as the reverse complement.
TATCCTAGCAAAGAACCGCCTTGTTATCAGGTATGGGATGTTCCCAAAATAATGCAAAAGTCTTGGTAGGACCACCATTTTCAGCATTGACCCTCGCCCCATCATCGCCAAGGGTAGCTTCACCCAGAACTTCATGCTATTTTCAATTTTCTTGATTGCTTCCTCTGTATTATACTGGTGTTCCTCTTCCACTGTATGGTATATATCTATCTCAAGATATCGAAACGTGCTAACCTCCCATGGTATCTGTAGCACCAGTAGCTGTTGTAACGGGATCCCTTTGTACCTGCCCAGTGGAAATATACTGGATTTTTGGGGGTTCACGGCTATACCAAACAGCCTTGCATATCTCTCCATCACTTCCAGAATGTACTGGAGGTTTTCCTCCGGGTGGCGTAAATACAACAACATGTCATCCGCATACGAAGAGATAAAATTTGGTTCCCCTCCTACAGCGATGCCTATCGGGTCATACTGTTGCCTCAGGTATATGGCCAGGGGTTCTAGGGCTATAATATACAGTATAGGAGACCACGGGCATCCCTGCCTAGTGCCTCTATGAAGTTGCCACCTCTCTGATATCACTGCCCCTGTTTTAACTCTGACCAGCGGCGCGCTATATAACATTTTAGCCCACTGTAGGTACCCAGCCCCTATCCCATAGCCTGCCAGGGCCGCCATCAGCCACGGCCTTTTGACTGAATCAAAGGCCTTTATTGTATATAATGATACAATTGCCAGTTCACCTTCATCCTCATTTGCGTGCTCAACGACTCGATGGAGTCGCCTAAGATTGTTGGATATGTTCCTGTTTGGGACATAGCCAGTCTGGTCGGGATGTATTAGTTTACCAATAACCCTCCTCAGTCTGTTTGCCAAGACAGCTGTCAATATGTTACTGTCCTAATTTAGCATTGATAGGGGTCAGTATGAGCCGCAGTTGTGACCAGGCTTATTAGGTTTGGGTAGCGGTATAAATATTGCTTCTATAAGGGACTCTGACAGCCTTCCCACTCCATATGCTTCATTCAGCATTTCTAAAAGCGGGGGAAGCACTTCATCCTTATATGTTTTATAAAATTCGCTTGGGAGTCCGTCAGTCCCCGGAGTCTTGCTGGTGGGCAACTGCCTCACTACCTCTTCCAATTCCTCTGAAGTAATCAGAGCGTCCAGCTCCGCTCACTCTTCAGCACTGATCTGCCGCAGTCCTATATCCTCCAGTGTTTCTGCTATTTCTTTACAATCACTTTCCTCATCATCTCCATACAAGAGTCTGTAATACTCTGCAAATTCCTGTTTAACTCCTTCTTGGGTGTCCACTATGCTCCCATCCTCCCTCGTTATTGTTCTAATTGTGGGCCTGGGGGTTTACTCTTGCATAGCCATGCCAAGACCCTCCCTGGTTTGTCCCCCCCGCATGCTCTCTCTCTATATACTTTTTATAGTTAAGATTGCACAGTCTCTCCCAGTACCCGCACATTTCTGCTGCAGCCTAAGTATTGCTTCATTATCTTCCATGGTATTACCTCCCCCACTTAATGCTCTTTCCAGCTCCCTCTCCGTATCTTGCAGTTCAGCCAGGATCCCTCCTTGTAGCCCCTTGGACTTAGCTATAGCTACCCCCCTCATTACCACTTTAAAGGCCTCCCAAAGCATACCCTCTGTCTCTACACTACCAGTATGGATCTAAAAGTAGTTTATTATTGCCCCCCTCATATCCTCCCTAAAAAGGTGTCTTTCAGTGCCTCTGCTCTGAGGCGCCATGTCGGAATCTTTGCTCTCGGGGGTCGGTATTGCCACCCCAGGATTAGTGGCGAGTGGTCTGAGTGGACCCTCACTTTATATTCCGTCTGCGTTATCTCAGTCATTAACTCCTGTGTAGCAAACATATAGTCCAACCTAGTATGTAGATTTTGTGGAGCTGAATAGTGCGAATATTGCCTCTCCCGGGGGTGGTGTGACCTCCATACATCATCGAACCCGAAATCTTCCAGCAGTGTCTGCAGTGCTCTAGCAGCTGGGGTGAGTCTATCCATTTTACCATCTGATTTATCCACCTTAGGGTTTAACATACAATTAAAGTCTCCTCCCCAGATCACCGCTCCTCCCAGGCACGTACTGAGTTTGTTACATAAGGTTCCAAAATATGCTGCCGTGTTTTGGTTCGGGGCGTACATGTTTATGATGCTTATCTCCCTATTTTCCACCAGCCCTCTCATTATGACCATCCTCCCATCTGCCTCAACTGTAGACTGTAACAGCTGAAATGGGACATGCAGCGCCACCCAGATGATCACCCCTGTAGCATAGGACGAATATGATTCACCCACTACAGTCCCCCTCCATTTCTTCAGGATCATCTCCATCTTATCCTGTATAAGGTGAGTCTCCTGCAGCAGGGCTATATCTATTTTCTGTCTGCGTAGATACAGCATGACCTTATTCCTCTTTAGATAGCTATTGAGCCCTCTGACATTCCAAGTAATTATTTAAAGATCCCCCATGGCGTGTTAGGGTCCCGCTTCTCCCACCACAAGTGCAGTCCATTGTCCAAATATATTTCCATTCTGTGTAGGCTTGTTTCCCAACTTAAACTTCCCCAAACTATAAACACCTCAAATTTCCCAACCTCCCTCCCTCCCACCTCCCTTCCCTGCCCCAACTCACTCCCCTCTGTTCTCTCCCACCCCAACACCCTTCCCAACTGTTGCCCAGCTCCATCCCTGGATCTCAGGCACCCCCGCATCTAGCCCTTTTCTAGCAATAGCCTATACTCACGGCTAAGCAGGGAGAAGTCGCCCTAATGGCGGTCCTACTACTCTCACTCCTGGGGGTAGGTTGTCTCCATCTTGCTGCTACTGTTTGCTTCAAATTACACGCGCTTGGTGCTACCCAATTTACATTTGTATTTTATATTCTAGTCCAACAAGTCCAAATGTCCCATGTTACAATTTTCGATGTTATCTGTCCTCGCCCTGCCCCTGTTATCCGTTCTACAGTTTTTTCCACCCCCCCTCCATCCTTTTATCATACATGATGTGTCCCCATCACTTATCGTGATCCTCGCGATCTTGCTCCTCGTATTGTTCCGGACAGCCCTGCATATCCAGCCATGTCGCAGCATCCTCCGGGGCGTCAAGAAAATACGCCCTGCTTTTGTGCAGGACTTTGAGCTTTGCGGGATACAAAAGCATGTACTTGATTCCAGCTGTGTGCAGTCTCCTCTTGATCACCACATAGCTATAACGCTGTCTCTGCACCAACATGGTATAATCAGGATATGCTGTGATGGTTGCAGATGCCCTTTTTATCGTTCCACCTTTGCGAACATACTCCAAGATCTTCTCTCTATCTTTGTAGTTCAAGATCTTTGCTATTATTGCCCGAGGGGGGGCTCCGGGTCGTGGTTTCCTCATCAGGGCCCTGTGCGCCCGTTCAACAGCAAATCCTTGTGAAAGCTTGTCAGCTCCCATTTCTTGCAGGATCATATTCTCCAGTAGTCTGTGGGGTCTTGGCCTTCCTTCCATTCCGGCAGGCCGACCACACGTATGTTGTTACATCTCGCTTTCCCTTCAGCCTCCTCGGTTCTCCAGGTTGGCCACCTGTTGCTTCAGTATGTGGACTTCCTTTGCATTGCCTGTGCTGGTTTCTGTATTGCTTTTCAATGCACTCTCTAGGCTGCTTGTTCTTTCCGCCAGCGCTCTCACATCTTGTCGCAGCAGGTTGACCTCTAGTCCCACAGCATCTATTTTGGTTTCCAGAGCGGTTCTTAGGTCTGCCATCGCTGTTCCCCATGAGGCTTTCAACTCTGTGATGGCTGTTAGGATCAGGTGATCCTCTTTTGTCGGGGATACTTCTGCAGGCGCGGCTGCCGCACCCTGTGCCGAGGTGGTAGGGGTCTGTTGCGTCTTGGCAAAAATGTCCATAGTGGGCTGCTTGCTCTTGGTCTTGCTTCCTCTCATCGACATTGTGCACCCCTTCCTATGTACCGGGGTCCAACTTTTCTGTAGTGTGCGAGTCCTGCTTCACCGTTCCTCTTTCTGCGTGGTTGCAGCGTGCTGTGGCACTGCCTGGCCTATATGGTTCTTGCGCCTTGTCCCGTTCCGCCTTGTGGGGGCTACACCTCTTGCTCTCGTGGGTATCCAGTGCCTTCTTACGATCGATTTCAGTCACGGGCCACTCTTGCGTGACCCTATCATGCCGTGCGTGCTGGTTGCTACTGTGCCATCTCCCAGGCCCTGATGCTACCCATCCGCCTTTGGTTATGTCCGGCAGTTCTTGTTCCAGGCCCTATGCCCCTCTTTTCGATGGTGTTCGTGGGCCCGCGGACTTCTGCCGTCGATTGGATCCTTCTGGAAGCTTCCCGTTTTCCTGCACTCCCTTAGAAGTTGTGCACCTCACATTAGCCACTGGTATTGGGGCGTGCAGCGCAGCACTAAGTGTCTTGCTATATAATTACCATGCCCAGGCCAGCGTCCTCATGTGCGCCCTCTCATTCCGCGGCACCCGCCTCCTCTCGTTGTGCTTCCGGGGACCCTGCTACTATTCTGTTGCAGCTCACACGCGTCTTGAGCAGCGTGTGAATTGTGCTGCGGTCCGCTCCTCCTTCGAAGCCCCCACAGGTCCCCTGCGCTGGGTAGTTGAGCGAACCCCTCAGCTATTCGCCCCGTTCGCATGGGCTGCTCGCGCCCTCTTCTTCCTTCGTCTCGCGGCTGGGCCGCTTCGATGCCAGGCGTGCAGCATAACAATGTATCTCGCTGCTTCTATATTCCGCGTGCAGTTTTCTCAGCCGCAGTTGCCGTCTGCTTCTTATTCCACACGCTGCGCACTCTCTGCCAGCCTTCGTCTGCCGTGGGTTTACTGGGCATGCTTCAGCTTCCTTTGTCCTAACACGTCGGCCATTTTGTATAGAGTGCCACTCCGTGGCTACAAACTTTCAGTTAATCTTGCCAATCCTCCTGTAGCCATAAAGAACTCAGCTCTTCCTCGAACTTGCCCCATGCCTTCACACATCCAACAGTGTATTTCTGAGCACGATCATGCCTTTTTTAGCTTATTTTCATGCAGGATCATGTCGGATCGTCAGGAGCAGCTCGGAAGACACTTCCTACTCCATGGCCCTCTAGCCACGCCCCCTCAACACATGGAGCTTTATAACACTTACAACACCAGAAAAAAACATTCTGGATGTCATGTGTTATGTCCCTATATGAATTATGTTATACATTAGGGGTGTAAATGGTAACCTTGAATGTGTATTCAAACCGTAGCAGGGAATTAATGGCAATAGGGACTTCATCCTTTCCATCAGTCCAGGTTTCAATGTGGGTTTGACAGCGTGTGCTGTGGACAGATTTCGTGTTTACGATCTGCCACGTAATGCGAATGATCACCCATGGCAACCAGGAGCGTTACTGTCATGCAGCGCCGATCACGTGACGCCTGGGGTCATTCACGGCACTGAATGGCCTGGTGGAAATGTGTCTGCCCTGACCGGACGTATTGGCTCTCTTTTTATATTCAGCCCGGAGCACCATGGGGCGACATGATAACCAAGATGGAGACCCCGCTCTCGTTCCGTGTTTTTGATTCATAGTATGTTGACTTTACCAAGAACGAACTACAGGTAAATTGCCTCTTTTTCTTAACTTTTTTGCCACATTCTTTTGTGGTTGCAGATGCGTGAGGCGGCAGGCCATGATTGCTGGCAGCTGAGCATGGTGGCTAGTGAAAAATACCACAATGCACCCTCTTTACTCCATATTGGTTGTTTCTGTTTTTCCTACTCCTTTAGCGATTCACTACCACTACTGGCTAACCACCTATTGGTTATATTGGCATGACTTGCAAATGAACACCACTTGCTGGAAGTACTTACAATTAAACACGACTCCATGATGAAGTAGAGATACCGTAAGTATTGGTCTTTTATATTCCACAGTAGATGTTTACATTTAGCAGTTAGAATACACTCCAAATGGGTTATGATATGATATGGCATTTATAATACACCTATACAGAAATATTTCAAGGTGCGACGAGGCAAGGGGGGGAACACAGGGAAGACAGAGGCAGCGATCTTACTAGGCCAGGTGACATTGAGATCACGTAAGTGCTGTAAGAACAAAGACATATCGAGGCTGAGTACCACAAATGAAATACACCAATCACGGACTGAGAAGATTCACAGATCTTTTATTTTGTACAGTTTACAAAGAAACACAGATAACAATCTGGCTCTCAACACCCCGCAATGTGTAACAGCCTAACAAAGAGAGGTGAGAGAGTGCTGGACGTCTAAACATTCGTGTTTTTATACAATTTTGAATAATATTGTCTAGCCTCTCTTCATGTTAATAATTCGTGGTCTAGAGTTTGTTCCTAGTTCACATGCAGCTTATACAACAATATGCAAAGGAGTACACAGGTTTTCATTTCCATAGACATACAATGGCGATGTATGTTCCCAAATCCTGCAGTAAGCCTTAGTCTATATTCCTACACAATGCAGTTCAGCCTAAGTATACACTTGAGGTTTGTTCTACATTGTCCCAACGTTTAAACAAGGATGAGTCTTATGTGCGCAGACTATACTTAGATGACAGTTCATATGAAACACAAGGTCTCTTTACCTAGTCTAAACAGTCGGCTCTCGGACAGCCTAAACATTAACAGGACTCAAAGGTCAGGAGGCTCGGTTGCAAGTTGAAAATACAGTCCACCATTTTAAAACAGAGAATCGTATGAACAGATATCAAAATGGCAGATGAATCTTAAAATGGCGGCGAAGTCGATCCAAAATCAGAACTTTGCAACGCAGTTTTCCTCGTAGAGCGGCTAGGCTTAGGCCAACATTAATCACAAAAGGAGGCACTATACATTTACTGTTTCACAAACCCTCCTTTTGGCCTAAGCCAAGAGCTTTACTCGTAACTTCATGCTTCAATATCCATACATCCTGAATCACATTCATCAGATATATCAATCGCCATTAGGTCTTTCTCGGTAATATCCTTCATCACTAATACATTAGTTATTTTCTCAGGCGTATGTACTTTTGGTCCTAGTGCTACTACTGTTTGTGCGCAACATCCTCCTGGCATTGAACATATGGCAGGAAGACATTGTACGCAACAACAACAAAACAGCAAAATGCCAAGGATTATCATTAGGACCGAGAAAAGCTTCCATCCCCAAGACTGTAAAGAGTCCCAGAACCAATTACTAAGATCCCAGTTTCCCTTGGGAACGCGCACTTCTGAACTTAGGACATGCAGATTTTGTATTGCCTTAAATATGGTCGGGGAGGAATTTGGTAAGAAAACGCAACAAGCGGACCCCACTAATTTGCATACTACACCACACTCAGCCAAGATGATGTCTAATACCATCCGGTTTTGACGTGCCACTAATCTAACTGGCTTTTGTTCTGGAGCCATGTTATAGGGTATGTGAGTGGTCCGGTTGATGGTTCTCTCCAATATTCTTGCTAGTCTCCTAATATCCTCGGAATTCATAATCTGTCCCCAAAATGGTATGAAAGATTTTGCTACATCGCCCAAAAATTGTGAAGGAGTATCACCATTCTCGTCCTGCCTTGGACGAGCCCTAGAGGTTTCAGTGGTACTGGCTACATAGACCCCTGGTAGCAGAATTCCTAAATAACAAGTTCCCTGCCAATCCCTAGGTAGCCATGGAAAAGCCTCATTACTGCAAACAAAGTTGACAGGTTCGCCTACATAAAAAGGTCTGTTCTCACCGGTCAAGTTTGCGACATTGGTACAACCCTCGAAATTGCCCATTGGATGAGTACCATTCCTTTGTATGCAGAAAGAAACAGAGTTGGGGCTATGATTAATAGTATAAGAAGGTGGTGTGGCATCCGTGTTGCCTACAGGAGCCATCTTGAAAGAAATCAGTGATTGGAAAGGTCGGGACAGTCTATTAGAAGGCCTAATAGAAGCAACATTAAGCTTGCTCCTATTTGCAAAGAGTGAACATCCCAGAGGCGTTAGGACTCGCCTTTCAAATTAATTCAAATTCATCCCGTCAAAATTCCCTGAGATGCTATCATTCCACCGGCCAAAGAATAGTGCCCTTAAAGAGGCATAACATGCAGTAGTTAAAGGCAAGGGATGAATATACCAGCCCAACCCTTTTTCCCCATGTTGCGGTAAGTGAGAGCATAAATATCCAACAGTTCGTCCTATTCAAAATCGCATGAGTTGCATTCATTATTAACAGTAATGTATTGTTATGATAGCTCTGTCTATGTTGGGAGGCCCTAGGAGATAAAGTGTGCAGGTGATTGAAAGGTGTAGACATAGTAGGAACATTCTCAGTAGGCAAAAATGTTTCAAGTGGGCGCACTTCTTCCATATACCAAAATCCGAAAGTAATCAATACAGTAACACTGGTTAATGCAATTATGAGAAAACAATACATCCTCACGGACCATGTATTTGATCGTCCAATGTCTTTGTTGGTGTCACGCGGCGCGCGCCACTCACCTGTTCTGGGGGTCGGGGTCCTCAGCTGCGGCAGTCTCCCTCCTGGAGACTGTATCCGCGTTGGCGCCTTTCTCTATGGCGTACCGCGGTCCGGGCTCCCGGCTCCCTGGGCGCGGCCATCTTGAATGTCCTGCGCATGCGCGGAACGTCAGTATCCGACGTTTCGCGCATGCGCAGTGACAGCGGCTTGCGTTCCAAGCCTCGCTTTGGTCCCAGGCTATAAATAGCCTTCGCAGACCCGGAAACAACGCGTCTCAACGCGGTTTGTTCCGTGTATACGCTCCAGGAGCCCTACTTTGCCTGAGTCTCTGTTCTGCTCCTGCCCTGTTCCTGTTTCTTCCTCGTGCTTAGCCCAGTGCTCCTTATCCTTTGCCTTGTTCCTTGTGCCCTGCCCTGCCTTGTTCCTTGCCCTTTTGGGTTCCAGTCTGGTACTTGGTATTTGGGGTTAGGTAGGTCCCTGCCTGGGTTCCTCTCTAGTCCTGCACCATTCCTTGGTTGGGAAGGGGTCTGGTCCTGGGGTGTTCGTTCTCTTCCCCTACTCTTTCTTTCCTCCTTGAAGGGTCTGCCTCCCCATTTCCTTTTCTACTGGTCTTGTGCCCTGCCGGTATCCGTGCCATTACTACCACCGAGGAATTACCGAAGATCTGTCCCTCGAACTGCTGGTACCGAAGTGGACTTCACCTGGCCTTCTCTGTCAGTGTTTACACTGTCCTGACGTCACGCAAATACAGAGAAGTGCTACCCGTGACGTTGGGAGCTGGTTCAGCTCAATCCTGTCATTTATTGTCAGGAGGGTGTTGGGTCGGTTCCCCGCGTTGCTCTTTCATCTTTGCGAAGATTCATCGACAGACTGGCAGCCTCATCTCCTCGCTCCCCAGGAAGAAAAGGTAACCAGCGATCTTGTGACGCCTCTTATAACAGTTGGCCACACAGTCACTTGTTTGTTCCGTACGAGTAGGGACAATAACAGGCATTGTTCCTTGAAGCTCTTCTCCGAAAAGATTCCTGCAAAAAATTCTGTAGTCCGTTTGCTGGTGATCTCCTGATCACGTGGTTTCTTAGTCTTTCCCGATCCCGAGCCACCTAATTTTCCTTCGGTGCTAAAAGTCTGGCAAAGGACAAGCTCTGTAGTTGTTCCCCTGTGGGCACACCCGAGCTGTGCAGTAAGTCTAGCTCCGTGGACGTAGATTGTACCTTGTGACTCCTGGTACCGTATGATCTGCGAACAGTGCGTTGTTGCTTCCTGATGGAAGTGATGAATTGGCAACAGAACTGGACAAAAGTGCAAAAGGATGTGTAGAAGAGTTTGGAGACAAAGCAGCGATTTCCCCAGGCCCCACGGGCTCAGGAAGTGTATCTAAAACATCCTCGGTGCTGCTCAATACTGATCGATCGTTGGGAACAGAGCAAGTAAGTTTCTCCTTGTCTTCTTCGTCATGTGGCAAAGGGAGAGGTATCCTCTTGACATGCGTTGCGTGTATCCAGTGTCTCTTTCCAGCTACTCGTATGGCAGTCTGTGTGGCCAATAGGACCTGGAAGGGCCCTCTCCAGCGTGGTGCGAGACTGGATGCTCTCTCAAATGACTTTGTGAGCACCCAGTCGCCGGGTCGAATTCTGTGACCTGGCCCCTCGTATTTAACTGGGAGGGCTTCTCCCACCTGTTGATAAATCAAATACAGATTTTGAGTTAACCGTTCACAATACTCAGAAAGATGCAAGTGCTCCACATCTCTTAAATATCTGGTTTTAGGCCGATTCCAAATGTTAGCTTGCTTCCCCATAATAATTTCATAAGGTGAGAGCCCAGTCCTAGTCAGTGGGGTCATGTGCATTGAAAGGAGAACTATAGGTAAAGCGTCCGGCCATTTCAGATTGGTGCCGGCGCAAACCTTGGAAATGTTATTCTTCAGAATACCATTGTGACATTCCACCAGTCCAGCACTTTGAGCATGTCTAGCCGAATGGAACCGTTTATCGATCTGTAATCCCGCGCATACTTGCAGAATAACAGCAGCGATAAAATGTGGACCATTATCCGACCAGATGACCCTCGGCAAACCAAACCTAGGAAAATATTCCTTAAGCATGGTTTTCGCCGTTGCCATTGCTGTGGCATCTTTCACAGGGAAGGCTTCAAACCATTTACTGAAAGCACAAATAACTACCAAAACGTACTTAAAATAGTTACAGTGCTCCATTTCAATGAAGTCGAAGTGAATTACCTCGAAAGGGACAGAAGGAGGACCAAAACTACCCCTTGGTGTCGATGTACCCTTCCCCACATTGTGCTGTAGACAAATCATACACTTTGGACAAAACGCTCAGCAGTTTTCGGGATGTTAACATTTACCCAGACAGATTCTAACATTTTGCAAATATTCCTAGCGCATATGTGAGTGAGACCATTAGCCATTGAAATCATCATAGTGACATACGCGTCTGGCAACATCCATTTTCCCTCTGAGTTATCCACCCAACACCCATCATCTTCCAACCTTGCCAAGCCCTCAGCCCATTGTTTAGTTTCTTCTAGAGTGGCATCGGCTTGGATATTTATTATGGAATCAATTCCTTCATCGATAGTACAGACATTTGTGGCTTCCCTTGTAGTATACATTTCTGAATAGAGATCAGTAGCAGTCTGTTTGGCTATCTGGTCAGCGAAAGCGCTCCCTTTTCCTACATCGTCTATGATTTTCTGATGTGCTGCGCACTTCATAATTGCTAGCTGAGTGGGAAGTGCAAGCGCTGAGAGTAGCTGAACTATCAAGGCACAATATTGAATCTTCGTTCCATGTGAGGTCAAGAAACCTCGTTCTCCCCAAAGTCTACCAAAGTTGTGAACCACCCCAAAAGCATACTGACTGTCAGTATTTATATTCAGCCCTTCGGAAAGTTCACAAGTTCGAGTCAATGCAATAATCTCTGCGGCCTGCGTGGAGTTATGCGAACTTCCCTTGGTCTCCACAATCGTGCTTAGTGTAGTGATGGCATAAGCACCGGTGGATGTACCATCTGGAAGTTTGAAGCAGGAGCCATCGCAAAACAGCTCCCCTTGTGGATCATTCAAAGGTGTATCTTTCAGATCAATCCTGCCTTCTGTTTCCTGTTCTGTGGTAAAAAGGCAGTCATGTAACGTTTCGTCACTGCATGCAATATCTTGCGGAAGAGGTAACAATTCAGCCAGATTTAATACACAACATCTTTTAATTTGGATATGCGGTGCAAACAAGATCAATTCGTATATCGTTAATCGTGTGGAAGCAAGATGTGTTTGCGTTCTGTTTTATAGAACGTCTCCAGAGTGAGGTACCAACAAGGTTAAAGCATGGCCTAGGACCATACCCTCGCTCTGTTTTACAGACGCAGCAGCAGCAACAACAGCTCTCAAACATCTCGGCAAAGTGCATGCAATAGGATCAAGGGTGGAGGAAAAGTAACCGCACAGCCTATTCTTCCCCCCATGTTCCTGTGTTAACACAGACAAAACACATCCATCTCGTTCGTGCACATACAACTGGAAGGCCTTTTCATGATTTGGTGTGCCCAAAACCGGTGCTGAACACAGTGCGGTCTTGATCAAATCAAAAACTTTCTGGTGTTCCAAGTTCCACGGCAATGGCAAAGAAATGCCCTTCTTTGTCAAAGCCAACATTGGTTTGATCACTAGTGAAAAGTTCGGGATCCACTGTCCATAGTAAGAAGCCATTCCTATCAAGGCTCTGACTTCCTTCTGTGTATTTGGGACAGACATTCTAGAAATGATTTTAATTCATTCAGGTGTCAATCTTCTTCCCTCCTTTGACAGGAGATAGCCTAAATAGGCGACCTCCTGTTGACAATATTGGAACTTTTTCAGTGAAGCTTTATGTCCATGTTTTGCTAAATGAATAAGCAATAACACAGTGCCTTCCTTACAAGCACTTTCTGAATCTGCAGCCAAAAGAAGATCGTCGACATATTGAAGCAATATACAAGTAGGAGGCAACTCAAGTGTGTCGAGCTGCTCTTTCAAAGCCCTTCTGTAAATGCTCGGACTTTCCGTGTACCCTGGCGGCGCATCGGGTGAATCTGAACGAGCGTCCCCCTAGGGCAGCGGTATTCAAACTGTGGGGCGCGACCCCGTAGGGGTCCGCGGGTGCATCCCTGGGGGGCCCTGAGAGCTCAGCATGAAATTAAAAAAAAAAAACATTTTTTTTTTAGATTGGAAGAAATGGGCAGGGGTGGCTCACATGGTCGGGTTGAAGCATGAAACTGTCTCAGGCAACAATGAAAAAGTGGCCCACAGTTGTAAATGGATATTCATTCCTTTAGTCACAGACTGGGCCTCATTACAACTATGGCGGTATGGTAACAACGGTGCTGGTAGGCTACCGGCACCGTTGCTACCGTACCGCCATAGTAAGAGTTGTGCTTGCGGGTGCCTGACAGCTTGCCAGGTCTGACCTGGCACAGTTCGTCGGATGCACCGTTATTAACGGTGCCGGTGCATCCGAGCATCCCCATTCCCATGGGGCTCAAATGGGATTGGGGAGCTACTGGTACCGGCACCTGCGAAAGGGCAATTATCAGGTCGGCCTAACTCGGCATGACCTGGTAATTGCCCATTTGCGGGTGCCGGACCCAGATGCAACTGCGTCGGCACAGCTACCGCCAGAGTTGTAATGAAGCCCACTGTTTCAATAGTACCCAAGGGGGTGCTTTGTGTTAAAATGGAAGTAAATTGTGATATATTTGGCAACAATTGTCAAACTTACTAACTGCATAGTTAAGTAACTCTTCAAACTGGTCCACATTGGCCAAAATGGTGGCCCATTTTGACTGGTCCACACTAGCATTTTAAATTTTTGGTACAGGCATTGCCCTATAGGCCTGTCCGAGCCTGGCGGCTCATCCATAATGGTGAGGGGACGCCCACCCAGTGGCCCCTCACCCATTATGGAGGAGCTAAGGAGCCAGCCCAGTGAAACAGTGAGCACTCCCTCAGCTGCTTTTACCAGCTAATGGAGTGCACCTGGGCTGGCTGAACTGTCAAAGGGAAACACTGTTTCCCTTTGACAGTTCAGTTTAGCTCCCCAGCCACACATGCTCACTGGGTCGTGTAAGTGCTGGGGCGTTTTGCTTCGCCAGCATTGCATAGCTCATTGGAAATGCTGGCTGGGGCACTGCATGTCTGTATGTACGAGGGGGATCTCCTGCGCCTCCTCGGACATACGGACAGAGCAGCCTGGAGCAGGCCGTTTCAGCACCCACACGCAGGCCAATGCAGAAGGTACATTTATGTTCATTGTTTTTATTTAAACATGTGTATGGATGCATGTATGCTTATGTTATGAGTGAGTGTATGGTGATGGATGCTCATGTGAATGATAGAATGATTGCTGTATGAATGTGCAGCGCCTTGCATACACACATAATCATGTTTATTGTGTTAGGACCAGTGGGGCGCAGGGGACAGGGATGGTATCTTTTTACTGGACATCTATCATTCAAAACCCTCTGCATTGTCCACAAGGCTTTCTGGGGCCTGGGGCAAAAATACCTTCACCTATCCCTCCACAAATACCTCCCCTCTCGCGCTCTTCGCTCCTCTACCTCCAACTCCCTCAGGGTCAGTCATTTTTCAAAGAAACGAGCTGAGGGTAGATCTGTCTTCGGCTGGGGCCTCCATCTGGAACAGCCGCCCTGCCACTCTAAAACTTGAGGAGAACCATCTCCAGTTCCAGAAGCACCTCAAGACCTTCCTCTTTTCTTCTGCCTTCACTCCCCCTCTCCCCTGCTGATCTATTCTCTCTTGGCACCGTACACCTGGCCACCCTCTGGACCCAGGTACCTGCTCACCCTGCCACCCTCCCGCACTGCCTCTGGGCCACCCCTTGCACTGGGGTCTGTATCTGTACCCATACAGCCCCCCCCCCTTTTTCTTCCTGCACTTATCAGACCTGCCCTGTCTGCTGCCTTAAACGTAGCACTTGCAAATTACTGGCTGCACTACCACTATTTGTTGCCTTTATTATTTATTTATTGTTATTTATCTGTTTCTCCTCTGCTTCGCACTTTCCACTTCTCCCCCCTTCCATGCACTTTTCCCCTCTCCCTCTCCCATGCACTTGCGCGTTCTCAATGTCACTGGGCCTAGTAAGATCGCTGTTTTATTCTCCTCTGTTCCCCTCCATTGCCTTGTCGCGCTCTGAAACACTTGTGTACGAGCGTGATAGAAATAAAATATCAATATCAATATCAATGCCTGCCGCCTGGGCCCCCCAGTACCAATTGCAAACCGTTTGGCTATTGATCCATTTTTTTGTTAAAAGTATGCTCTACAATGCAACATTTTAACCCATTATTTTAAAAAAAATTCACAGGGGGAAACCCCCTCCGAAACCCCCTTTATTGGTTCGGGGTCCCTCACTAGGCTCGGTCGCTATGGCATTTTTGGGGGAAATAGTTATGTCCCTCCACTTAAAAAATATCACCAGCCGCCTCTGGCCCTCAGACTGTGTTGGGAGTGGGATGGGGGGAACCCGTGGACTACGGTGGGAGCACAATGGGCGGGAACCATGGGATAGTGGTGGGAGCAGAGTGGGGAGAGCCCAGGGTGTGTGATGGGGTAGGGAGAGACCAGCGACTGGGTAGGAGTGGGATGAGGGAGCCCAGCGACTGTGATGGGAGCAGGTGACAACGCGCAATATATACTGTCCATTTGGCATTTCCGGGGGTCCTGACCTGCCCAAAATTTTGCCCAGGGGGGCCCCGGCCAAAAAAGTTTGAAGACCACTGCCCTAGGGTGAAC
The DNA here is from genome assembly GCF_040938575.1 of Ambystoma mexicanum. Taxonomy (NCBI): domain Eukaryota; kingdom Metazoa; phylum Chordata; class Amphibia; order Caudata; family Ambystomatidae; genus Ambystoma; species Ambystoma mexicanum. The sequence goes on along the minus strand of NC_090929.1, from coordinate 1,000,868,781 downwards.
GCAAACAAGTATCTGCTATCCTCGTGTATAGGAATGCTAAAGAAGGCATTCTTAAGATCCACAATGCTAAAATGTATCATCGTTACATCAGGCACAATTGGAAATTGTGGAGCAACAATGTTATTGATAGCACGTAAATCGATAATAAAACGGAAAGGAATTGCATCATACCCTTTCTTATACACAGGTAAAATCGGACTATTGCACAAACTTGCACAAACTTGCACAAATCAGAAACTATACACTTCAAAGCTTGCTCGCCATCAACTGAAATCTTATATTGTGGAATTTGTGGCAGCTTGACTCCAGGTTTCAAAACGATTTTAACAGGTTCAATTTGTAAAATACCAACATCATTGTCATCAATTGCCCATACACACTCCGGGACATCACTAAATTCCGGCGGGAAAGCTCTAGTCAGAAACTGTGAGGTAGAAAATTGCTGTGGTGAAATCGTCAAACGCACTCCATCTGAAGAACAATGAATTACCGCATTTAATTCCTTCAACAGATTCAACCCGAACAAATTCCTCCACAGTTTGTTATCAAAAGAAACGGACTGTGATCAGTGAATGGACCCAGTGAAATCGGTACCGGCAAAGAAACCGGATTAACCACTGGCGTACCAGAAAACCCTACAGAAACGTTAGTCTGCCCTGAAAGTGGAATGTCTGGAACCCGTGAATGATCAATGGAACACTTCTGTGCTCCTGTATCTATCAAAAATAGATGTTTCCTATTTCCCACCATTATCTCAACGTAGGGACCTTTCTGATTAAGGGGAATAGGCATTGGTTCCAGACCCTGCTTCGGGCTGTCCTAACAGAACAATATATCATCAAAGGGAAGATCCTCAGAAAGATGGGCAGTAGAAGGGTTATTGAAAATATTTTTGCTATCTACATTAGATTGCTGGTTATCTTTGCGAAAAAGACTGGGAATTCTGAGCAAACTGGCTTCTACCAAGACCCCCTACCCCAGGGCGGCCTCTGGGTCATCTACGCATGACACCATTTGTGTTATTCGACCTCTGCTGGAGGATCGGGCATTGTGCTCGCCAATGACCCTCTTGTCTGCAATATGCACATTGGTTCGCATGTACAGGACCCAACGGCACATGACCTTGTGGAACATACTGACCCCGAAACTATATACTACCCCCTCTAGGCCCTCTTCTATCTGTTGCAACAATACCTTAGTTTTCAGGTCTCCTTTTTTCTTTTCAATCCTTTCTCTCTCATTATTGACTCTGTTTTCATAATACTGAGCCATATGCAATACTTCAGACTGTGACTTAGCTTGCAAGCGCTCTCGGAAGTCATAATTTGCGACTGGATGTCAAGTAACAATTCACGCACAAATGTATCCACAAATAATCTTTTTCCGGACTCAGTGCTTAAATCATGTCTGCTAAAATCTGAAAATACTTGTTTGAACCGATTAAAGAATTTGGTAGCACCTTCAGTTTTTCCTTCAATACAAGCAGTAAGTTCGTCCCAAACAATCCTTCTTTTGGGAATTAAAGTCTTTAGTTTTGTCACTATTCTATCAGGCAAAGTCAGTATCACCTGCGGTGGTTTTTCACCATCTTTCCTATCTCTATCTTGTCTGACCAAACTATCCCATGTGTCACCCAACCCTGCTGCATCATCTACAGTTCTAATCTGTTTCGAACAAATCAGCAGGTAGGAGCACAGGAAATAACAAGTCTATATCACCCAGAGTGAACACTGACGACTGCAAGACAGATTCTATCTCTTTATAAAACCCCGTCAGATTCTTCCTAATATCTGGAATGTATTGTCTAATGGTATTCACCTCCTGTCTTGAGAACGGGACATGAAAAAACTGCAATACATAATGTGTGTCAATATCATAGGTGGCTACACCCGTTGCGGCATTAGCCGGGACCTCGACTTTAGGGACAAATGTCAGAGGAACCTCTCTCATAGGTAACTGAGTATCAGGCAACTCCGAACGCTTACTGAGGAACAAAGCTAAATCGAGCGCTAAAGCAACGGAAGTAGTATCAGATGAAAAAGCTCTCTTATAGATATTTAATAATTCTGTGGGACAACAAATCTTTCTTTTATACATTCATCCTGCAGGTATTCTACCATTACCTGTATCACTTTCCTCTGCATTTCTGGCGTATACTGACTATACGTGTCATATACTTCTACGGGAGGTATCGACATGTCTGAAATCTATCTAAGTGCATCTCTAGTGCAAATTCACGTTTCTTCATTCATCAACTTACAAAGAGGAAGGAACCGTTTCTGTACAAAAATAGTATTCAAGCTATCACCATCTATTTCATCATTCCGTAACCTTTCTAACTCCCTTCTAAACTCAAATACTCTCTCAACGTGCTCATATACTTTCTCCGCAGTATCTCTTGAATATGCTAAAACATTTAAATCCCTTAACCCTTGTGGGTTATCTATATCATTCAGTCTGTTCCACATTACGGATAAATGGATTCCCATCCCTTCAATAAAGACATTTTTCTCAGGTAAACTTTCTAGATTAGAGAGTATAGCGAAAACATCAGATTGTTCACCTTTCTCCATGCATTGTCTAGCCCATGCATTCAAGTCTTGCTTTCTTTCTTTAGAAACTGTATTACGAGTTACAATTTTTGATTCAGCACCTTTATTAACTACAAGCGGAACAGAACCACTTGGAAGAGAAAGTGTAGGCAAATATTGTACAATAGGTAATGAAGACACTATTACTGGTGCCAATGACAAATCTACTAGAACCGCAACAGTCGGCAAAGGTGGAGGTACAGATAGAGGAACAACAACAGGAAACGGCGCAATAGCTGGCGGCGGAGGAACAGTAGGAGAGATAACAGGAAGAGTAGGAATTACTACGGGAGGAGGAACGACAGCAGGAGGAGGTAAGGCAACAGGAATAGGTACATAAGGTGGAGGTGCAGTAGCATTAGGCCTCCGCTCATTTAAAAGCTTATCAATCAATTCATCTGATGCATGAAAATCTTTAGACGGATATATTTTCTGTATACCAAGTTGAAAAACCCTATCCATGTTTCTAACTGACTCTGACTGTTTTTGCTGATCAAACAATAACGCTTTCTCTGTGTTTGACATTTGTCAGCGCGCATGTTTCTCTCTACTTTTAAGCTGCTGCATAGCTTCTTTTTTCCAATTTTGTAATATATCAAATGCTGCAGGTCTAGCTTTCTTCTTTAACAATATAGATTTTAAATATTCTATACGAGAAATCTCAAAGCTACCATTGATTGGCCACTGAAGTTCGGAAGCATGCCTAGTTTGTCTGTGCCAAATATCGTTAAACACTATACTACCAATGCCATACTTACAGTACATAGTACATGCCGGCAACTCCTCTTGTGGTGCCGGACGGCCAAATTCCAAAGATTGTCTGTCTCTGCGGAATAACGCCCTGAAACAGGCAATTTCCCAGGCATGTCAGATTACTGGTTTTACCTGGTCAATAATTGTACTTTTGAGAACAGTACTTCAAATCAAATATCAGGATACTTAGGAATCGGGGCACGACTCACCTGATTCAAAGGACTAAGGGAGGTCCGATCGGATTACTAAGGACAACAAAGGACCCTCGTGGTTGGTGATTTTGGTAAAACTGCCCGTCTCGATATATGGACCCTCGTCAAGATGCCGTCTCGGACCGCGTGCTCACCGTCCAGGGATCGGGTCGTGCAATACTGTTGAGGTGTCACGGCTCATCCAAGAAGGGGTCCCCTTTCTCATTGTCCGATCCCGGTCCGATAGCTGCGTCAGCTCTTCAACGAGATGGCATCAATCTTGAGGGTTCCTATTGGGGCGCCATCCATAAGAACAAAAAAATATCGAGGCTGAGTACCACAAATGAAATACACCAATCACGGGCTGAAAAGATTCACAGATCTTTTATTTTGTACAGTTTACAAAGAAACACAGATAGCTATCTGGCGCTCAACACCCCGCAATGTGTACCAGCCCGACAAAGAGTGGTGAAAGAGTGCTGGACGTCTAAACATTTGTGTTTTTATACAATTTTGAATAATATTGCCCAGCCTCTCTTCATGTTAATAATTTGTGGTCTAGAGTTCAAGCCTAGTTCACATACAGCTTATACAACAATATGCAAAGGATTACACAGGTTTGTATTTCCATGGAGATACAATTGCGATGTATGTTCCCAAATCCTGCAGTAAGCCTTAGTCTATATTCCTACACAATGCAGTTCGGCCTAAGTATACACTCGAGGTTTGTTCTACATTGTCCCAAAGTTTAAACAAGGATGAGTCTTATGTGCGGAGACTATACTTAGATGACAGTTCATATGGAACGCAAGGTCTCTTTACCTAGTCTAAACATTCGGCTCATGGACAGCCTAAACATTAACAGGACTCAAAGGTCAGGAGGCTTGGTTGCAAGTTGAAAACACGGTCCACCATTTTAGAACAGAGAATCGTACGAACAGATATCAAAATGGTGGATGAATCTTAAAATGGCGGCTCAGTCGATCCAGAATCGGAACTTTGCAATGCGGTTTTCCTCGTAGAGAGGCTAGGCTTAGGCCAACATTAATCACAAAAGGAGGCACTATACATTTACCGTTTCACAGTGCAGGGGAGGGGGGAGGGGGCAGTGCAGTACATAAGATAAACGTAAAAAATAAATAAAGATAAATAAATAAAGACAATAAATAAGAAGTGCAGCCATCTGGTGGCAAGTGCAAGGGTAAAGGCAGACATCAGGTGTCAAGTGCTGGTAGGGGGCTGTAGGGCTACAGAAACAGTCCCTGAGTGCAAGGGTTGCCAGGGGGGCAGTGCAGGTGTGCAACTGGCAGGGAGGGGACCTGGGTCTGAGATCAGAGGGTAGCCAGCTAAACCAGTGCAGTTTCAGTTTCAACCAGGAGATAAGCAGGGGAGCAGAGGAGAGAAAGCAGAAGCAAAGAGGAAGGTCTTGAGGTGCTTCCGGAACCGGAGATTTCCGAGAGGCAGGGAGGCTGTTCCAGAGAGAGGCCCCACCACCAACTTGTTGCTTGGAGAAGCGACTGACCCTGAGGGAGTTGGAGGCGGATGCATTGTTGCCTGTCTGTCCTTTGTGATTTAGAGTTTGGTTGATCATTTTAGGAGATTCACTTGTTATGATGAAATCTGTAAGTGCATCTAACTATGTATGCATTCTATTGGCTGACATGTTGCATGGGAGAATAGATTGTGATTGAATTATATTTGTTTTTTCCTGGTCCTGTTTAGACATAACACACCTTTCCTGATGAAAACCGTTTCCTCAAACAGAAGGAATGTTGAAACTAGGAGGAGGGAATATAAGTAGACCCTCCGGAAGAGTGCTGTTAAAATTTGGAAGACGGTGGTAAAACCTAGTAGACTGCGGTTGTTTCCATTTGATGATGTTTCTTTCAAATGAATCAGGATACCTATGTTTAGGGTTTTGTCTCTAGGGTGTACACATGTAGTGGACCCTCACCTATTAGTTGTGTGTAGAGTTTCCTCTATCATTAATCCGCAGGGTCGGATTGTGATGGTGCATATCAGCATTTTTTCTGCACATTACACATTGCACTTTTTATGATACTTTATATGTATGTATATTGTGATGCCTTTTAAATGATGAAATTGTATTTGTCAATTTGTAAAATGTGTTTCCAACAAATTATTAGCAGCTATGGCGGCTTTTTCAAAATGATATAATGATTAAATAAATATTTGTTGTGCTATAAAGTGCATCCTCATTCTATTTTTTGGTGTAGTACAATAGAAATGCAAACTTCATTTGGTTGCTTAGGTTTCTGGGCAATCACGATAGGAGATTTCGATGGAGTCAGGAGCATAACCCTTTCATTAAAGTTCTCTTCCTCAATTTTTTGAAGTTCTGTTTCCTCCTTGTGTCCCTGGTGAAACAGGATATTACAGTGTTGCAGTATGACAGGTTGTATTGTGGGATCTATGCACAGATAAACCGCCTGCACTTTTCAACATCCTATTCTGTTAAACAGGTTGGCATAGGCTTGAAGAAGGGCTTCAGTATCTGCCTGATGTGCAATCTGGGCCCAAAAGACTAGTCCCAGTTCTTCCTCAGTTTTAAAGCTGAGCAACATTCCTGGCATGCAGTGTGACGTAGAACGTTGCTACTTCTGACAGATGATCATGGGTAACCTTTGAGTGTAATGCTCCATCCAGAGGGAGTGAAGATGCACCTCCATAAGTGCATTTTCAAATCTTCGAAGCTGCCAGTTGTAGAGGTGGGTGAAGTAGTTTTAACTGGGCCATCGGCATCACATTGACTGCGGCACCAGTGTCTATGAGCAACAGCACTTTTGCAGACAGTAGTGTATGGCATAGCCAGGCTGTCAGTGTTTGCCTCTAGAACATCAGCTTTTTGCATAGAAAAGGAAGACATCTTTTGCAAGTCATGTGTTCTTCTTTTGTGATGCTCACAAGAGAAGCTGGTCTACATTTGGTGTGCAGGGTCCTGGTTGGGTGTGAACTGGCAGCACTTTCCACATCATGTTGCAAATGTGGCCTTCTGCTGGGCATTTTTGGTTGTTTCAATTAATAGACTGTAATAGCTGTGGCTTCTGTTGATTAACTCCTCTGCCTAGTTGTCTAATTGCTGGGTGGGCTCTTGTGGCGTCTACATCACCCACCTGGTATCGCTTTCATCACATCTTCTATATGAGTAGCCAGTTCCTCTGCTCATCCTAGTTCTCCCATGCATTAGGTTCTTGTAGAATCTATGGCCATAATTGGCTGGAGAAACAATTCTGCATGAAATTTCATCTTCTTTGCATCATTGTTATCATAGTAATTAATCCTTATAATTGTTCATTTATAACACGCTTAATGGTTGTGGTTTCAAAGCTCGGGATCTGGATTTGTACCTGCGTTGTGCTACGTTGTTTTGCTTCCAAGACAAATGCGTTGCCCCTGAGCTATCCTTCCTCCCCAAAATAGCCAGCGGTCGTAAGTGGGCATGAAATGTGTATAGCCGCTCAGACACACCTTAGCTAGCTTTACGTAGTCTTTGTTTACAAGAGGGGTGAAGTATGCAGTGAGAGTACACTTGGCAGATCTTTTACGACCCATCCCTGCCACGAGGGTTTTAATTATCCCATCCACTTCTCCAGTACAGAAAAACAACATGGATAGTTTGGTGACGTCATCCGTTTCCCTTGCGCTGATGAAAAACATATCAAACATTCCACCCACGTGCACCATCTACAACCCAGCGTTGATGGGGATCCCAAAACTTCCCATTTTGGGAAAGGATTGCTGTGAAAAACTGGCCGTAGCCTGGTGTCAGCATCGAGAGGTGGTCTCCTGCCGGGAGTGGTGTCTCCCTGCAACTGAGGATGAGGACACACCTTCCCACTAACCTATGTTATCATTATGCATTACTGTAATGTGTCACATAGAGGGATTGGTGTCAAAGGTGTTAGTGCTTGCTGTGTGGCTAAGGTATGCAGAGAAACTACGTTACTTGTTTGTAGCAGCAGCAGCATGTGCAGTTCATTAGCCGTTCTGGGACCAGGGGTCGAAGTGCACGAAAAGAAGTAGTGGAACTATGTTCCCTGCTGGCCTGCACCCACTTCCCATAAACCACATCACTATGCCCCCTCCCACACACAATACAAACCCCCAAACACATTCATCTTCTGTCTAAGGGAATGTTCAGTGCAGTGCACTGCAAGTGCAACTTTCAACTTCTTCTTACACTTTAATTTTAAAATGAAACTATTCCGGAACGGTTTCTTTTTAAAATAAAAGTATAGGAACAGTAAAACTTAATTTAAAAAAGTAGAGGAGCACCACTCTGGACCGCTCCCGCTCACTTGAACCATTGTCTGGGACACGTATTGAGAATGTTGCCCGTCCCATGTATAGGGGGACCAGACGTCCCAGTTTTTCTGGGATTTGTGTCGGGATTATGGCCATTTTCCCCAGTTTTGTGAAATGGATGGTTGGCCATTGGCAGAGTCACGGGTGTGATTGTAAAAGTCAATTTCTCATTAAGCTGTTCAGAGACAGCCTCAAACTCACACTTTTTTATTAGCAGTAACATGCATTGAGGGATCGTGCCACAGAGACTGCTTATGTATGGAGCTTCATTAGCAAGACCTAAAATAGTAATCAGAGCAAAAGTCGGTTTGTTTTCAACATGCCTACAGTTACAACCACATCTTTCAAATTTATTCCCAGGGGAATGACTAGAACCAAAGCCCTTTCCCTGCCCCTTCATTACCCCACTACTGTTGGATATTGAAGGTAGTCCCTTTCAAATGTAGGTGCTATTATTATGTCGATGCCTTGTTCTGTTTTTATTTTTAAAACCTGGTCATCCTACCCATGTGGTATCTGATCGCGAATCGTACCGCACTCAGTATATTCGTCAGAGGACACCGCCACTACATGGAATGGAAGATGGGCTTAGAGGAGCGAGCGCAGGACACTTCTCAGCACTCCCACACTTTTGCCAGAGCGTTATATGCTCCATCAACATGCTCGTTATCAAGAGACGCTCCGGAAAGACAAAGGAGCTGCACACAGGTTAGTGTTTAACCCACTCTCCCTGGAAGAGGCGTATTTCTTTTATCGTTCTGTGACGAGGGATGTTCTGAATTGCAGGGCATTCCACGTCCCTTTGTTCATTTGTGGATGAGGAAGGAAGGAAGGAAGGAAGGAAGGAAGGAAGGAAGGAAGGAAGGAAGGAAGGAAGGAAGGAAGGAAGGAAGGAAGGAAGGAAGGAAGGAAGGAAGGAAGGAAGGAAGGAAGGAAGGAAGGAAGGAAGGAAGGAAGGAAGGAAGGAAGGAAGGAAGGAAGGAAGGAAGGAAGGAAGGAAGGAAGGAAGGAAGGAAGGAAGGAAGGAAGGAAGGAAGGAAGGAAGGAAGGAAGGAAGGAAGGAAGGAAGGAAGGAAGGAAGGAAGGAAGGAAGGAAGGAAGGAAGGAAGGAAGGAAGGAAGGAAGGAAGGAAGGAAGGAAGGAAGGGACATTTCCCTTCACCTGCTTGGAATAGGTGCAGGGGCATGTATAATGGATGACATGGACATTCACGCCCTTGTGATGCATTTTCAGTTTGGTCTGTTAGGTAGCAGAGCCACCTGTAAGCCAAAACTATTGCATTGGAGGACAGATAGGGAGAAATGCCATATGAGGCGGGACATAAAGCTTGAAGGTGTTGTTGGTTATTTTCCCACCTATTGACTGCCCATGCCATGGTTTTCCCTATGGCAATTCCCAGCCAGTTCCTGCCCCTCCCCACCGAAAACACCTCCTCATGGGAACTCAATCAGCTAACATTAATCAAGTCTTAACATCACACTTTGCACTCAAAGTGCCTGCCAGTGTTTTTTCAAAGCAGTCTTCTGAGAGTGAATCACTCATTTGGACTTGTAAACGTGCTAGGGTGTAATAAAAATGTCTAAATCAGGTCTGCCTTCAGCCACTCAATTTATAAGCACTATGTGTGTCCTTTAATGAAGTCCTTCTAAAAAAACATCCCTTTTCCAAGCCAATAGTTTTGGCTTGTGTATACATATTAGGCATTTTCCAGCCACTGCTATTAGATGCCCATTTTGCACCTGCCACCATCAATGGCCAATTAATACCACTGTGACAGTGCCTGGCAAGTGCCTTTCCTATGCCTACACAAAAGCCCAAACTATTGGCATTGCCAATGTTTGTTTTAAGTGAACCACTGCTATCCCACTTGCATTTATATTCCCAAAACACTGATAGATATGTTTTTTGTCTTTGCCAACCATTTCACAATAATGTTCCTTTTTAAAGTTGTGTCATTGTGAAATACTCTCCCAGGACCCACGTGGGTTCAAGGACTCTGTACTCCATTAATGTCAGGAGGACTCAAACAGCACTAATATACACAAGGTTGCTTCCCAGAGCATCTTTTCTACTTCTGCACATCATCCAGGAAATGCACAAGTCACTTTTGTGAATAAGGTGGCCTGCACATTTCTTTAAGTAAGTGGTGCAAGTAAAAGTAGCACATTCTCTGCACTCTTTTTACTGTGTCACTTTTTATGGCTTTGTTCTAAAACAAATGTGCTGGAAACAAAATAAAATTTTAAGTAAATTAGCACAAGACGTCGGAATTAAAATTTGGATAGACAAAGGATAGAGGATAGACAAAGGCACATATAGTAGAGCAGTCAACTCACTGCATGACTAATGAATTATAGATATTAGCTAATGCAGATGCAAAGGGGGACCCTCTGCATCCTCTCAAGCCCTCTGACATCTGAGGACTTTGGCACTGGAGACGAGAATAAAGGAATGGATGCCTGGGCTCAAGTTCACAGTCATCTTTAATATAGGTTCAAAAGACGCTGGGGGCAGCACACTGAGCTCCTACAATCAGCTTGCCTTTTATAGGCCTTTTCGAGAATGATGCAACATGTCATACCATTTCAAAATATATATCTGATTGGTCCTTTCAGCCAAAAATAAACCCTTACTTGTCTTTAATTAGTTGGCTTAACTGTCACTCACCAAGCCAAATTAGCTTATTTTTGGCATGCTCTGTCTGACTGATACATAGACTGATTAGCCCATTCCAGTCTCAGCTAAACATAATTACACATCTTTAAACTCCTGCCAAGAAACAGTTCTTATCTGCTCTCAAGGTCCTGCCAAATTTACTTGGCAGCTTATATTGTGCAAAACTGCATGAGCTCATCTTATTTATTGCTAAATAAACTGCTGTTCTTGTCTAATTGGTAGCTTCGCCAGGCCTTTATCTGATTTACTATCACTCATTGTCTGCTTTTCTTGCCAAGAAATTCTAGATATACCATACCAGAGTGCTTATCTCACATTGAAATGCTGCCAAAGAATATTCCACATCAGAATGAGTCAGGCCTTTTGATACCTGCTCCCAAGATGCCATTTTGGCTATCAAACAGCAAACCAATTTACTTTTGAGCATAATTTATTTTCTATCCAGTTTCCAGAACAGATTTTACATATTCATGATATGCGTGAAACACCTGTGGGACCCTTCACTTACTGAGTCATTCTGATCCCAAAAATATATGTCACCCTATATACACTCTTTATCTTCGAAAAAGCACTATAATTCTGTTTTTTACAATGCTGGATCCATTGATCAGCCTGTTATGTTATCTGTATTTAGTTGGAGGGGGAGGGCTCTAACACTTCTTATACCCTCCCCCCTCTGGTCTGTATTCAGACACCTATTCAATACGCAACCACTACACCCAGTGTCCACCCTCCCCCATATTCAGTGTATCTATGCATCCCTGTCCCAGTCACCCCCCTCAGTGTGGTGACGTATCGCAACATGGGAAGTATCATAAAACATTTCAGCGAAACCAACAATGTCTCCTTTTGTCAAAAGATTATTTGCAATGTTTCGCCATCTTTGAACTTCTATGCGTGAATCCTCAAAAAGTAACTTTATTTTGCTGCTGTCTGGATCCCATCTCCCTTACCCAATTAAATGTAAACATAACATGCACATCAGGTCTTTTCCCTTCTGCCACCATGAGAATCATGAGAAATCATTCCTTGAAGGAACCCACCAGCCCATTTTCCTCTTTATTTGTCAATGTGCAACTTTTACTGTACACTTTCTCCTTCCTCCCACCCCACAACACTTGCTTGTTTCCTGCTGTCTCTCCATACACATTTTCTTCCATCAGTACATCTTCTGCCCGGCTCATCTTGTTTTATATTATTCCATGTCCACTGACTTTCTTTAAGCTCAGTCCATTTTATTTGTCCTTTGGGTTGCTCTGCAGTAAGTTCTCAGGCCCTTTACACATAGGCCAGTCCTTTTAAGTTAATTGTGCTTTACATGACAGAGTACTCGAACTTTCGATTTGCATCGTGAAAGAACAGTCAAAAAGGGGTTGGCATTCGATTGTTTCTGGGGAACACAGGAATAGGGGAGTCTCACAAGGACATATTTCGAAAATAAGGGACTGCAACTGGGCATCTGGCTGGGTCCCTCGACCTTTTCTCCCTGCTCGCATGATCGGTTGCTGTCAATCACCTGATTTGTAGGTATCTTTCGTCCATCTATAATATAAAACTGAATGCAGCCGATGCGTGTTACTACGAGGAACAGGATTACTGAATCTGGGCATTTGTCCCAGTTATCACTCACCTGACAACTGTCATATGGATTTTTTCGTGTTACTTGCGGCCCTGATTTGATAAAGGCTCAGGCGAGTCGAAACACGAATAATCACCAAGAAAAGGGCAATCTCTTTATTTCAGATTGAACATTAAAACAATCGTTCACTTATCCACTGGCGCTGAGTCCTGGAGTTATCTTTCTTTTCTATAAAACTGAATGAGTCTCTTGAAAAATAAGGGTATCTTTATCATCAGTAGTGCCTCCTCAAACCCAAACCTTAAACATACTTATGTTTTTCTTGTAAACACTCCTGTCTCCTAATCAATCTCTATTGCATTTTCTCTTCTTCTAAAATAACAGGATAATTGCTCCTTTTTATCTTTTCACCCATCTTGGTGTTACTTTATACTAATACATACTGGCTGATACTGGGACTTGGCTATGAGCTGAGGTCATAAAGACATATATTTTTTACTTTTCCGGCATTGCCCTGTTTTTCATAGGCCTTCTTTTCTTCCAACAACTGCACAGTGCACTGACGGAAACATTTCCTTTGTGGTTGACATTCTCAAACCAAAGAGTCATGGGGTCTACTTTTTTATAATGAAAATAATAAAGAAGACAGACAACATAATAAATTCAAAACATATGTTAAAAAAGGATGTGTTTCCTTCAATCGCTCCCCTTCTTTCTTCTTTGTACATCCGTTGCTGAAGAAGAAGAAGACGCTGGTGTGTGTTCCTGCTCTCTGTAGAGAACCAAAATAGAAATACAGTCATTTCTTTACGTTAGAAAAGCTATCAATTATTTCCTCAGGGTAGACCTTTGCTCTTTTCTCAAAATAGTTTTACTGAGATCATCTCTTTGGCATTCTCAGCCCACTTAACTGTAAACTGCTCTTCTGCAAAGTTAAAAAGAATTATTGGTGCACGTTTAAATGATTTATCATTAATGTAGCAATGAGGTCTGTCTTTCTTTAGTTTTTTCTACAATGCAGAAAATGTTCTCTGCACTTTTGAAGTCCTCCTCCTGCTAGCGTGGGACCGCAGTCTTCTTCTTTCTTTGCTCTGTTTATTCTGTTGAGACATAATTCATATTTTTCATCGTCCTACCTACTCAAATCTTGCCTACCCATGTTATTATGATATGATATGATATGGCATTTATAACATGTCTATACACAAGTGTTTCAAGGTGCGATGAGGCAAGGGCGGGGGAACATAGGGAAGACAGACAACGATCCTACTAGGCCACGGGTCATTCAGATCGCCCAAGTGCATAGAAAGGGGGAAGAGGAAAGTGCAGTACAATGGATAATAGAATAAATAACAATAAGAACAGTACGGGCAGCAGCTGGCAAGTGCAGGGGTGAAGGGTAAGTGCAGGCATGACGTGTCAAGTGCTGGTAAGGGACTGTAGGGACACAGAAAAACAGTACCAAAGTGCAGAGTTGCAGGGAAGGCAGTGCAGGTGTGCAACTGGCGGGGGAGGGAAACTGGGCCCGAGATCAGAGGGTGGCCAGGTAACCAATGCAGTGTCAGTTTCAGCCAGGAAATCAGCAGGGGAGAGGAGGAGAGAAAGCAGAAGCAAAGAGAAAGGTTTTGAGGTGCTTCTGTAACCGGAGATGGTTCTCCTCAAGTTTCAGGAAGGCAGGAAGGCTGTTTCAGGGGGAGGCACCAGACGAAGAAAGAGATCTACCACCGACTCATTGCTTGCAGAAGAGACTGACCCTGAGGGAGTTGGAGGCGGAAGAGCGAAGAGCTTGAGAAGGAAGATATTTAGGAAGAGAGAGTTGAAGGTATTGAGGCCCCAGACCCCAGAAGGCCTTGTTGACAATGCAAAAGGTTTTGAACTTAATCCTTGCAACCACTGGGAGCTAGTGCAGAGATTTCAGTCCTGGAGAGGATACGTGCTAGAGAGGTCATATGATTTAAGATGGAAGTTGCATAAGGTGTTGCGAAGGAATGCCGAAGGAGCTGGTCAGGACATCAGCTTGCCTGGTGTATTGTGGAAGCTTCTGTGCGATCGAAGGAAAGGCCACTGTCATCACTCCTCCCTCTCTTTGATGGGATCTTATTGATTTTATGCACATCACAAACTGGGTTAAAATTTCTCTGACAAATGGGGCGAGTCAACTGTTGAAAATTGTTTGAGATAACAGACCAATTATATTTCAGGAGATCAGGACTGGCTATGTAATGATACCACATGAAAAGATAATTATGTTTAGTAAATGTATCCAAGGGGGTTAGAGAATATAGGGGATGTTTAGGTTTTTTGTATAGGGTTTAGCTAACAGGGATTGTGGGTTTCCGTTGGTACTGTTATATGTAATTATGTATATTATTTGATTTTTTGTATAAAAGCTGTAACTTTGTTGAACACGGGGTGGAGTTGTTTGTTTTCAGCTTTATGAAGCTGACTCACACCCTTCCACCCCCTCGCCCTGCCCGGCCGTTTGCATGTAATACATTTGCTTTTCTGACAATGTGCATTCACTCTCTCTTTGAGTTTTTTATTGTATCAGGGTTTGGGTTTACCCTTCTACAGTGGAGTTTCTCGGATTATCCATGGTAGGTAGCTGGACGGTGGAAAGTATAGGGATTCGGCACAGCAGTCTCCAGTCACGGATGTTTAAATGTGGTTGTCAGCATGTCCTGTCTCCCTGCACCACAAGACAGCACATCAGGGATTACCGTGGGCATGGACAGTGCAAGCATTGATCCCCGTTGCTGGAGATGAGTCCAAAGAAACACAATCAAGGCGGGACAAGGAGTCCAAGGACAGGCAGAGAACAAGGCAGGAAAGGCAAGCAGTAGAGCAGAGGGCAAGGCAGGGAAAATGAAGACAGAGAGGGAAAACAAGAAGAAAGGCTAAAAGAGCAAGGCACTTTCAGGACACAGAATGGAGCATAGCCTAACAGCAAGCAACGAGTGTTGAGATGCGCTGTGCTCATGGACTGGGCTGATAATAAGGCAACCAGATGAAAACGAGGCTACGAAGCCCATTTCCTAGCAACGGGAAGATGCTGTGTGGTGCATTCAGGATTTCTAGCTCCCCGATGCCAGCAACGTGGTGCATGCCGGCAGCGGGGAGCTAAAAATCCAAAGTGCAAGCAAAATCTTGCGAACACACAGAGGACAGTGATCATGGATTTTGAGCACTGTCCTCTGTGTGTTTGTGGGATTTTGTTCACACTTTGGATTTCTAGCTCCCCTCTGCCAGCAGCACGGCGCATACCAGCAGCAAGGAGCTAGAAATCCAAAGTGTGAGCAAAATCCCACAAACACACAGAGGACAGTGCTCACATCAGAGAGAATCTCAGGGCTAAAGACCCTGACATCCTCTCCAACGTGAGCACTGTGGTGTTCCTGGCAAATTCTGCATGACATCTATTTGCCAAAATGGCTTTGTAGTAAAACTTTGAGGGGGGAACGGGCAAATGGTGGTGCAGCACATGGCTTTATGTTTCAGCTGGATCCCTGTGCAGGTGCCATGCCTCAGTACAGGCATGAAGCTTATTGTGTAGGTGTATCTGCTTACTCCATGTATTGGTTGGCTCCTCTGGAGTGACCTCGCTTTTGAGGCATCAGACAATCAACACAGCAGAGAAAAGATATGTACAGTAACGACTTAAATAGGTTCTCCGCTTTCCACTTTTTTAAATGTCACCAGCATCAACGATCCCTCTGCCTGCATGCTGGAAAATGCTCTGCTGTCCAGCTGAAATCACCAAAAGCTCACAGTAAAGGGCTTTTGCTTGACTGTTGCCACGGTAGCACAACATTAACTTTCACACATGAAACTGCTCCAGTTTACAAAACAGCTGCCTCCAAGTGCTTGAAAATCAACACTTGAATGGTCATTTAAAAAATATGCCATAGGAACCTTTTTTAAAAAACAATGCCAATATATCTTTTTTATTATGGCCAACATATTTAAATGCTAATATTTTTGAGTGAACTACCCTTTTAAGTAACTGAATTTAAACAAGGAATGTTACTGGATCTGTATTTTGGGCACGTTGTGTATTGGTTTTTGATGTGTGTTCGATCAACATTTCTCCAGCACTAGGGTTATTCTTTCACACTTCGTACAGACTAAAATCAATGCATACTTCGTAGTCCTTGAGCTGTGAGGTCCTGTGAGAGGTACAGTACACTGTGAGAATGGAGTGTAAATAAGCAACAGGGAAAGATCTCACACAGCAGGTATCTTTGCTCTGACTGCATCAAAGAGGAGGGGATGTGAGCGGTGTGCTGTGTGCCGTCTTCATGGCATGCCCGGGATCGGCTGCTGCAGCTCGTCAGAAACATTCTGTTCCCAGATGGGCTTCATTTCTCCTGTAAACCAGCCGAGCTTCACAGCCGAGTTTACGTTGAATAAATTAACATTTTCAGAAGTTTCATTTTCGCTCAGGCATGTGAGAAGTGCAGAAACATTTGTCTGTTGATGGGTCAAAAGACTGCATTTAAAAGTTGTTCCTACTTCTAAACAGTACTTTCTAGACTTCTTGGGTTTCATATTTACATTTAAAGCGCTCAACCTTTTGCCCTGTGCCTGCGTCGTTACCTTTGAGATGTAGCTTCTCTTTGAAACATATGATGATAATTTAACTTCTCACTCACACAGGCGCACACACCCCTCCCCATCCAACATTTTCCATCTAGGGTGGCCAACTTAACAAAATGGTTTTGCAGGTCACTTTATACATAGTAGTGCAGTGTACGCGGTTCCATACAGTATCATTCACGTCCATTCCCCTCCCCACCATCAACTTTTTGGTAACATTAGTGGCATATGGCATTCTAGCACAAATGCAGCACAAACAAATAACAAAACTGTAGGGCCATTATTCATGCAGACTTGAACTGTTAAAGATCTGTCCAGGCCACATGTAAACCTCCTAATTTGCCTAGGTATTCACACCAACAGAAGTGACTTCACAGGAAAGGGCACTACAAGGAGCATCATCCATCTTTGATAATTACTGATAGAGCTGGGCGAATCCAGTGAGGCTTCACCAGCCTGGGCCTAAACTGGGACTCTGGCTTGACCCTTCTCTCGGGTCAGTGCCTGCCCAAAGCAGGGGCTGATCAAGTGCTTCACCTACTGACCCGTAATACGGAAAATCATTCAATACAAATCTCTAGGCGTGCTCGTAGCACGTTAAGGTGCCCGGCACCTGACTTGCTGTCCAGGCTGCCAGACTTCCTGTCCCACCCCAGCAACTTTACTGGCTGGAATAGGATAGAGCACTTTGTGGAATGACGGGGTAGAGACTGGCAGGGAATTTAAAGGTAAATCAAGCACCCCCCCTTATGTCTACAGCATTTATTCCCCTTAACCATACTCCCCAAGCCTTCTCCTCACAATTCAAAAACAATACGCATGCTGTCCACACCCCGCCCCAAGTGCCAGCATCTTCTTTTTCACTGCTCTCTCTACCATCCTCAAAACAGCAGTGCTGACCCTCTCCCCCAGCACCAACATTCCCCTGTTCTCTTTCCCAGCCCCTCGTCCCATAAAAAAGACTGACGCTGCCCCTTTAAACCTCCCTCACCCTGTTTGCCGCCGTCCCCTTTAGCCTCCATCCCTGGTCCAGTAACCATGCGACTTCTAGAGCCAGACCAAAAGGCTTGGTCCTGGCTCAGCCCTACCTCAGTGTGCCCTGCCTCTGCCAGCTCTACTTAGTGGCAACATAAGAAGGGACATTACAAGAAGTTGCAATGAGTAAGTGGAAAAACAAATATCTTTGGTGTGAAATACATGTATGGTCACTGCTATGTACTTAATATTTACTTATGACAATGAACTTAAATAAGGAACTTACACTGAAGACTTACTTGCAGACTCCTACTTGCTTCCTGTGTACTGCATACCACAAAACTATTGAAAGACCATGCACTGCCATAGTGGTATTAACTGGACACCGATAGCAGCAGGTGCAAAGCCCAAACTGATGGCTTTGCCAATGCTTGATTGAGTTGTGTTTGGGTCAAAACATTAGACAACCCAAATCACTCTAGTGGAGAAATCTTTTGGAATTAGCAATTCATAGCCCAGACTATGGGCCTCATTAGGACCCTGGCGGAGAGGGTATTACGCCAGCGTAGTGCATGGCGTACCTCTCCGCCATACTACGAGTTCCCGTAGCGCCATGGAGGTTTTCTCCGCCTGGTTTTACCAGCCGGAGAAAACCATGGCGCTACGGGACCTCGTTGTTAATTACGCCACCGTATTTTACGGTGGCGTAATTAACTCCTTCCCCACTCCCATTATGCCCTATGGGGCAAAAATGGGAATGGGGAAGGGCAGAATGGGGATTGGGGATTTACCGCTCCGCCGAGGTCGGAATGGGGCGGTAAATCCGCCAACCCCCATGGCGCTATCGGCGGCTTTCCGCCATGCTTCGCGGTGCATTTAGCACCGCGAAGTCCGCCAGGGTCGTAATGAGGCCCTATGTCCTCTAATGTCTTTCTGGTCAATCTTGAGAAGTTGCCGAGAACAGCACGAATTGCAGAAGTGATAGAGGCTGATTTCAGAATAAATTCCACAATGGAGACATCACTGGCCACAGCACCCTCACTTCCTAAAAGGGAATGAGGAGCATAATCACACAGGTGGCCGAGGAGTGGGTGATTGCTAATGGGACTGTTCTTTGACAATAACACATTTCACATGTTTTTGCTGAGATCGCCAAATTGCTTATGTTTACAGTTCAATGGCATTAAGTAACTTTGTTACACAATTAAAGAAAATGATTAGTGAATAAATTGATTGTATATTTGTTACATCAACTATCAATAATGGCAGCACATTAGCTATAATTCAATGCACCCTTGAACATATTTTTCAGCCAGCTCTTAAAATGGCTGACATATTTTCGACAATGATGCTTTTTAACAGAACTCTTTCTTTCAAGTTTGTTTGGCTTTCAATCTATTTAAAACATAATGCTTAATTGGCCGAGATTACTGTTCAGCGGCATTACTGCGATTTCACCCATCGCGGATTTCTGGAAAGAAAAACAGCCTCTGCTCGTCAGAATCATGAAACTGAACATGTTCGTGCTTATCGGGGAACAAAAGAAAGCGACGCAGAGCGTGGGCAGGCCAGGTGTCACCGCTGACGAGCGGGAGCTGGGCTTTTCATGGCTGCCAGGGCAAATGTAACTGTCAGTCATGCAGGAGATGAAAGCAACGCGCTAATGGGGACTGATTGCAGGCCAGGATTCACTGACATGAAATAACAGTGTCAGAGGGCAGGGGAGTTCAGGAAACCAACCAAAGAAAACATCACTGCTTTAAAGGCATGTGCTGCCCTTGGAGCGAGTTCAAGGCATGAAGTCCTCTGTAAAAATGAACACCCTGTCATTCTTCAACTGAGGGGAAAGAGTACTGAGGTAGTGTTTTTTTTGCTTCCGAGATTATATTTAACACAAGAAACAAAATAAATCTAACGTCAAACAAGTATTACCATAGGCAACAGTTTTTTTTTTTAAATGTGTTTATGGTTAAAAAGAAGTATTCTCTGAAAGACACAGGAAACCCCACGCTTTGGATTGGAGTATTAATTAAGATTTAGATAGCGGAAAGACATCCAAAGGAAACAATTCAAAAATAACGGTATCAAGGATTTTATTAAACCTGATACTAATTTAATATATCAAACAAATCATGATTAAATCTGCACTTGTAATAACAATTTACATAGCAGGAAACAACTTTTATTAAAAAAGACACATCTATATAATAAAAATCATCTTATTCAATCATCCAAGCATACAACCTCATCCATCCATTTAGACAAACCATTCATACTAAACACCAATCAATGTACGACATAAAATCTATAAGAAAATTCATCATAATTAATTCATCTGAAAGATTTATAAAAAGAACATGAAATCAATTTGACGGGCCACAGCAGATGACATCAGTGGCCTAGGCAATTAAGATGGGTCCCAGAGTTTTCTAACCACGACCTCATCTTAGTCCAAACTCGACCGGTTTCGACGTATATACTTTAGTGTAGTGACGTCTTCATCAGGAGTAACAAAAGTATATTCTAACATCAAGAAAGAAAGAAAATCACAGATAATACATATCAATGTGTGAAGCCCTTGTACTTGGACAAAAAACATATAACATCCATAATAAAAATATCTATAGTGGAACAATAGGTAATAATATACAAGAGCCTGCTACCAACCCGGGAAAAGTTCCAGGATGGACCTGAGGTGTCTGGCAGAAAGTAGTGCTACCCTCTTGTATTGGTGTCTCCGAGAGGCAGATAAGAGCCAGGCCATAGACAGAATCAATGCTACAGATATACAAATGTACACATAAATATCACAAGGTCAATATGTCGATCCTCCACTACAGCGGCCCACGGACAGGACACGAGAGTCACATACTTAAGATAAACCTAAAGAATATTAACTAACCTTCATTCATGCAATGGAAGGCTGTGCGTCTCTTCCTTAAATTGTACGCTGTGTTCACTTATATTAAACAATAGCTTCTCTGTAGAAGTTCCTGCAGATAGCGAAGTGTATGGACGCCAACGTTCTTCTCGAGAATGTCCAAACGCTCGTTCAACCAGCGGTCATAAATTTGAAGGTGACTCCCCGGATCCAGGGTTGGCTGCACCTGATGTTATATGGGCCTAAACACAACACAAGAGTTTGAGTATGTGAGAGACCGATTGTTCTTACAATTATATTATTGGCTACACCCAAAGTGAATTACTTCCAATTGAAAATAAATTGATGAATTAATACCACAATTGTGACTAAACAAATCCGGCTTGCTGAAAAGCTTACTATTTAGAGAATTTCAAAAAGGTAGGGGGGGAGGGGTTGCATTTGAATATTGCTCAATATTTCCGACTCCAGATTGCTTGACTCGGATGGGGTTTAACGGAAAGCCAAGGATGTAGGGCTCCCTTCTCTAAACAATAAAGGCAAGAAGCGATTTGGAAAACCGCCGTGATTCGAAAGGCCCCCACAGGACAGAATGTTTACCTTAAGCGAAAGAACTCGCCAGTTCTCACAGTAGCTAGTCACCCGTATCCCAGCTGGGTCCGATTGAAAGTGGCGTGCAACACAGTATCACCGTTTCAAGGGTATTGATATATGCGTGAAAAACATCATGTGATCACGTAATTAACCACGTGACCACAAACTGAACTGGCCTACGTTCTAAATGGCCGTACCCTCTCAGATGAAAGACGCACGTGATTAGGCAGTATACCAGTGTACTACCCGACATATATAAAATGTTATGACAGGTAGTATTTAGTTACTCGAATTCCATGGTTCCATGGTATTAAGGCCCAATGTTAATGTTTTTAGATTAAATATCCACATTTGTTCCTTGTAATCTAAATTTTTTAATAGTTGGGGTTGGTTTTGTGCATATACTTTTTCTATGCAAAACCATTCCATCTGATCAGCCGTATGGCCCATCTCGACAAAATGGATTACCATTGGGGCATTGAGGTTTCGAGTTCTGATCTTTGAACGATGTTCGTTAATACGGGTACTCACTTCTCTGGTTGTTTTGCCTACATAAAACAACTGGCATGGGCAACGAATGGCATAAATGACATTCTTACTTTTACAAGTGGTAAAGGTACGAAGGGTCCACTTTCTGGTCTGTGAATCAAATGACGTAGTTTTTTTGGAAAACTTACAAGCAACACATGAAGTGCAGGGATAGTGTCCCACCACTGGGTTAGAATTGGTATCGCGGATTGTATGCACTTTAGGAAAAGTTCTACTGGCACGAGTAATCTTTTGCTTCAAATTTTTACTTTTTTTGAAAGCAAATAGAGGTCTGGGTATAGATGTTCCTGATGTATTAAGAATTCGCCAGTTTTTTAAGATGATCCCTCTAATAGCATTACTGTGTTGACAAAAAGTTGAGACACATACTAATTCATCTTTCTTTTCAATGTCTCGCTTGGGTGTCAATAAGAGGTCTCTGTTGATATATCGAGCTCTCTTTTTGGATTTTTTTATAAGTTTCTTTGGATATCCCCGTTCCAATAGTCTTTTTTCCAAAATTGCTGCATGTTTGACAAAATCTGCGATATCTGTGCAGTTACGGCGTAGCCGTAAGAACATCCCATATGGTAAGTTACAAAGTAAACTGGCTGGATGTTGGCTCTCATATTTCAACGTGGTATTTCTCTCTGTGGGTTTTCTATGTAATTCTGTGCAGAGATACCCTTCTTTGAAAAAAATAGACAAATCCAAGAAAGGAATTCTAGATACTGAATATTCAAAAGTGAAATGAATATCTAAGTCTACCGCATTAAGCCATTGAACAAATAAAGTCAATGATGTTGATGAGCCTTCCCAAATCATAAGTATATCGTCGATGTATCGACGGTACACCTTGATTTGGCCCCTAAATGGGTTAAATGCTGACAGGATTTTTTCTTCCTCCAAGAGTGCCATGAAAATAATGGCAAGATTTGGTGCAAAAGTGCACCCCATCGCTGTCCCTTTACATTGCAAAAAGAATTCCTCCTTGAATTTAAAAAAACTGTTCTTAAGGACTAGCTCTGCTGCTTTACATAGGAATTCTGTGGGAACCAAATGTGGTTGTATGCGCCGATCTAGCATTATGCGCAGGCTCTCCACCGCTCTATCCTGAGGGATATTTGTATAAAGCGCTTCAATATCAAGCGTTACTAGAATTTGAGTACTGGGATCAAATGCTTTTGTTTCAACGAGGTTGATGACGTCTCTCGGGTCAAGAAGAAATGTGGGCGTGGCCATCGCCAGTGGTTTAATAAAGAAATCAATGTATTTCGAAAGGGGTTCCAGTAGTGAACCACAACCCGAGACTATAGGTCGTCCTGGGGGGTTCTCAGTATCTTTATGTATTTTAGGCATAATGTAAAATAAAGGTATGCGATCTTCCGACAGGTTGATAAATTCAGCCTCTTTAGTGGAAAGGAAACCCGATTGGTTTCCTTCTTCAGTGAGTTTGAGTACCTTTAGCTTAATCATTTCTGATGGATCTTTCACCAATTTGGAATAGTGCCCAGGAATGTGTAGAAGTCTCAGAGCTTCTTGATCATAACGATCAGCATCCCAAACAACTATCCCACCACCCTTATCTGCAGCCTTAATAACTATTGATTGGTCCGAGGCTAATCTCTCGATAGCCTCGAACTCAGAAAGCGTCAGATTGGGTCCTTGTCGATTTCTTGGATGGCCAATAACTTTCTCTATTTCTTTGAGAACTAATTTTTCAAAGATCAAGACCTCTGGAGGCAAATCATTAGAGTTGGGGGTAAAGGTGGAAGGTTTAGAGAAGCCTGAGATGTTGGATTCCCTAGAGGTCACATTATTCGAAAAGAAAAGCTTTAGCCTTAATTTACGCAAAAAACCTTTTACTTCACTCATGATAGACATTGCACTTGGATTTTGAGTCGGAACAAAAGATAGACCACATTTAAGAATTGATGTTTCCGCAGGTGTTAATATACGGGAGGATAAATTAAAAATTGGCATTGTTTCATTTACCACCTGTATGCTCGATTCCGGGTCTGAAAGTCCCGGTGCATCATCCCTTGTCCCGGGGCGTTCTGCATCGGCATATTGTGTGTCATTTGACCTTGGGGGATGTTTCTGCGGCCTCTTCGGCCGCCCCTTGCTCGAAAAGGGTGATTGCCCGAGGCATGATTGTTCAATTCCTCATTACCTGAATTACTAGAGGAAGTGTCTGAAAATGTCACCCATCTTTTTTTATTTGTATTATTGGGTCCCATATTCCAATTAGTGTTAGTTTTCCAAACCGTCTGAGGGTTAAAATCTTCCGCTAGATAGGGATACACCAATTCTTTCTTAAATAATGAAATGTCCTTTTTAAGTTTATTGGTCTTTTTTTCAATAGTAAGCTTCTTAAATTCCTGAAAAGATTTTTCTATCTGTTCAAGCTTTTGTTTAGATTCCACAATCAAAGTGTTGGTCAAAAAAGATTTTTCTTGTTCCGACAGCGTTTCTTGTATCTTCCCACTGACTCTTTGGGCCGTGGTTATGGTTAATACTAACAAATCACGGCTACATTTGGTAGCAACTTGACTAAAAGCCACTTTATAATCGTTGTCATCCAGGAAAAGACATGGGATAATTTTAACCTGCAGGCCTTGTGGAATAATACTAGATCTCAAATATTCCTTAAGTATATGACCGTGCATTTCTGTGCGGAATTGCTTCTTCTTTAAATTCAGAAGAGCATCTCCCGTGGCGCCTTGATTTGATGTTGGTAATTGTAAATTTTCAAAAAATGATGGACCTTGAATAAGTTCTGTTATTTGTGCCTCCGTGAAGGAGATGGTATCTGTTTCTGCCATGGCCTGGAAAATACCACCAGTCCGGAGTACACCAAATTGACACACCCAGTGCAATAAATGTGAAAAAAGTTAAATTATCCTAAATAGGAAAAAACATTACAGTGTTAAAAAGTATATATATAACCTGTACAGCCAAGGGCTGGAAATATGTATTCTCTGAAAGACACAGGAAACCCCACGCTTTGGATTGGAGTATTAATTAAGATTTAGATAGCGGAAAGACATCCAAAGGAAACAATTCAAAAATAACGGTATCAAGGATTTTATTAAACCTGATACTAATTTAATATATCAAACAAATCATGATTAAATCTGCACTTGTAATAACAATTTACATAGCAGGAAACAACTTTTATTAAAAAAGACACATCTATATAATAAAAATCATCTTATTCAATCATCCAAGCATACAACCTCATCCATCCATTTAGACAAACCATTCATACTAAACACCAATCAATGTACGACATAAAATCTATAAGAAAATTCATCATAATTAATTCATCTGAAAGATTTATAAAAAGAACATGAAATCAATTTGACGGGCCACAGCAGATGACATCAGTGGCCTAGGCAATTAAGATGGGTCCCAGAGTTTTCTAACCACGACCTCATCTTAGTCCAAACTCGACCGGTTTCGACGTATATACTTTAGTGTAGTGACGTCTTCATCAGGAGTAACAAAAGTATATTCTAACATCAAGAAAGAAAGAAAATCACAGATAATACATATCAATGTGTGAAGCCCTTGTACTTGGACAAAAAACATATAACATCCATAATAAAAATATCTATAGTGGAACAATAGGTAATAATATACAAGAGCCTGCTACCAACCCGGGAAAAGTTCCAGGATGGACCTGAGGTGTCTGGCAGAAAGTAGTGCTACCCTCTTGTATTGGTGTCTCCGAGAGGCAGATAAGAGCCAGGCCATAGACAGAATCAATGCTACAGATATACAAATGTACACATAAATATCACAAGGTTAATATGTCGATCCTCCACTACAGCGGCCCACGGACAGGACACGAGAGTCACATACTTAAGATAAACCTAAAGAATATTAACTAACCTTCATTCATGCAATGGAAGGCTGTGCGTCTCTTCCTTAAATTGTACGCTGTGTTCACTTATATTAAACAATAGCTTCTCCGTAGAAGTTCCTGCAGATAGCGAAGTGTATGGACGCCAACGTTCTTCTCGAGAATGTCCAAACGCTCGTTCAACCAGCGGTCATAAATTTGAAGGTGACTCCCCGGATCCAGGGTTGGCTGCACCTGATGTTATATGGGCCTAAACACAACACAAGAGTTTGAGTATGTGAGAGACCGATTGTTCTTACAATTATATTATTGGCTACACCCAAAGTGAATTACTTCCAATTGAAAATAAATTGATGAATTAATACCACAATTGTGACTAAACAAATCCGGCTTGCTGAAAAGCTTACTATTTAGAGAATTTCAAAAAGGTAGGGGGGGAGGGGTTGCATTTGAATATTGCTCAATATTTCCGACTCCAGATTGCTTGACTCGGATGGGGTTTAACGGAAAGCCAAGGATGTAGGGCTCCCTTCTCTAAACAATAAAGGCAAGAAGCGATTTGGAAAACCGCCGTGATTCGAAAGGCCCCCACAGGACAGAATGTTTACCTTAAGCGAAAGAACTCGCCAGTTCTCACAGTAGCTAGTCACCCGTATCCCAGCTGGGTCCGATTGAAAGTGGCGTGCAACACAGTATCACCGTTTCAAGGGTATTGATATATGCGTGAAAAACATCATGTGATCACGTAATTAACCACGTGACCACAAACTGAACTGGCCTACGTTCTAAATGGCCGTACCCTCTCAGATGAAAGACGCACGTGATTAGGCAGTATACCAGTGTACTACCCGACATATATAAAATGTTATGACAGGTAGTATTTAGTTACTCGAATTCCATGGTTCCATGGTATTAAGGCCCAATGTTAATGTTTTTAGATTAAATATCCACATTTGTTCCTTGTAATCTAAATTTTTTAATAGTTGGGGTTGGTTTTGTGCATATACTTTTTCTATGCAAAACCATTCCATCTGATCAGCCGTATGGCCCATCTCGACAAAATGGATTACCATTGGGGCATTGAGGTTTCGAGTTCTGATCTTTGAACGATGTTCGTTAATACGGGTACTCACTTCTCTGGTTGTTTTGCCTACATAAAACAACTGGCATGGGCAACGAATGGCATAAATGACATTCTTACTTTTACAAGTGGTAAAGGTACGAAGGGTCCACTTTCTGGTCTGTGAATCAAATGACGTAGTTTTTTTGGAAAACTTACAAGCAACACATGAAGTGCAGGGATAGTGTCCCACCACTGGGTTAGAATTGGTATCGCGGATTGTATGCACTTTAGGAAAAGTTCTACTGGCACGAGTAATCTTTTGCTTCAAATTTTTACTTTTTTTGAAAGCAAATAGAGGTCTGGGTATAGATGTTCCTGATGTATTAAGAATTCGCCAGTTTTTTAAGATGATCCCTCTAATAGCATTACTGTGTTGACAAAAAGTTGAGACACATACTAATTCATCTTTCTTTTCAATGTCTCGCTTGGGTGTCAATAAGAGGTCTCTGTTGATATATCGAGCTCTCTTTTTGGATTTTTTTATAAGTTTCTTTGGATATCCCCGTTCCAATAGTCTTTTTTCCAAAATTGCTGCATGTTTGACAAAATCTGCGATATCTGTGCAGTTACGGCGTAGCCGTAAGAACATCCCATATGGTAAGTTACAAAGTAAACTGGCTGGATGTTGGCTCTCATATTTCAACGTGGTATTTCTCTCTGTGGGTTTTCTATGTAATTCTGTGCAGAGATACCCTTCTTTGAAAAAAATAGACAAATCCAAGAAAGGAATTCTAGATACTGAATATTCAAAAGTGAAATGAATATCTAAGTCTACCGCATTAAGCCATTGAACAAATAAAGTCAATGATGTTGATGAGCCTTCCCAAATCATAAGTATATCGTCGATGTATCGACGGTACACCTTGATTTGGCCCCTAAATGGGTTAAATGCTGACAGGATTTTTTCTTCCTCCAAGAGTGCCATGAAAATAATGGCAAGATTTGGTGCAAAAGTGCACCCCATCGCTGTCCCTTTACATTGCAAAAAGAATTCCTCCTTGAATTTAAAAAAACTGTTCTTAAGGACTAGCTCTGCTGCTTTACATAGGAATTCTGTGGGAACCAAATGTGGTTGTATGCGCCGATCTAGCATTATGCGCAGGCTCTCCACCGCTCTATCCTGAGGGATATTTGTATAAAGCGCTTCAATATCAAGCGTTACTAGAATTTGAGTACTGGGATCAAATGCTTTTGTTTCAACGAGGTTGATGACGTCTCTCGAGTCAAGAAGAAATGTGGGCGTGGCCATCGCCAGTGGTTTAATAAAGAAATCAATGTATTTCGAAAGGGGTTCCAGTAGTGAACCACAACCCGAGACTATAGGTCGTCCTGGGGGGTTCTCAGTATCTTTATGTATTTTAGGCATAATGTAAAATAAAGGTATGCGATCTTCCGACAGGTTGATAAATTCAGCCTCTTTAGTGGAAAGGAAACCCGATTGGTTTCCTTCTTCAGTGAGTTTGAGTACCTTTAGCTTAATCATTTCTGATGGATCTTTCACCAATTTGGAATAGTGCCCAGGAATGTGTAGAAGTCTCAGAGCTTCTTGATCATAACGATCAGCATCCCAAACAACTATCCCACCACCCTTATCTGCAGCCTTAATAACTATTGATTGGTCCGAGGCTAATCTCTCGATAGCCTCGAACTCAGAAAGCGTCAGATTGGGTCCTTGTCGATTTCTTGGATGGCCAATAACTTTCTCTATTTCTTTGAGAACTAATTTTTCAAAGATCAAGACCTCTGGAGGCAAATCATTAGAGTTGGGGGTAAAGGTGGAAGGTTTAGAGAAGCCTGAGATGTTGGATTCCCTAGAGGTCACATTATTCGAAAAGAAAAGCTTTAGCCTTAATTTACGCAAAAAACCTTTTACTTCACTCATGATAGACATTGCACTTGGATTTTGAGTCGGAACAAAAGATAGACCACATTTAAGAATTGATGTTTCCGCAGGTGTTAATATACGGGAGGATAAATTAAAAATTGGCATTGTTTCATTTACCACCTGTATGCTCGATTCCGGGTCTGAAAGTCCCGGTGCATCATCCCTTGTCCCGGGGCGTTCTGCATCGGCATATTGTGTGTCATTTGACCTTGGGGGATGTTTCTGCGGCCTCTTCGGCCGCCCCTTGCTCGAAAAGGGTGATTGCCCGAGGCATGATTGTTCAATTCCTCATTACCTGAATTACTAGAGGAAGTGTCTGAAAATGTCACCCATCTTTTTTTATTTGTATTATTGGGTCCCATATTCCAATTAGTGTTAGTTTTCCAAACCGTCTGAGGGTTAAAATCTTCCGCTAGATAGGGATACACCAATTCTTTCTTAAATAATGAAATGTCCTTTTTAAGTTTATTGGTCTTTTTTTCAATAGTAAGCTTCTTAAATTCCTGAAAAGATTTTTCTATCTGTTCAAGCTTTTGTTTAGATTCCACAATCAAAGTGTTGGTCAAAAAAGATTTTTCTTGTTCCGACAGCGTTTCTTGTATCTTCCCACTGACTCTTTGGGCCGTGGTTATGGTTAATACTAACAAATCACGGCTACATTTGGTAGCAACTTGACTAAAAGCCACTTTATAATCGTTGTCATCCAGGAAAAGACATGGGATAATTTTAACCTGCAGGCCTTGTGGAATAATACTAGATCTCAAATATTCCTTAAGTATATGACCGTGCATTTCTGTGCGGAATTGCTTCTTCTTTAAATTCAGAAGAGCATCTCCCGTGGCGCCTTGATTTGATGTTGGTAATTGTAAATTTTCAAAAAATGATGGACCTTGAATAAGTTCTGTTATTTGTGCCTCCGTGAAGGAGATGGTATCTGTTTCTGCCATGGCCTGGAAAATACCACCAGTCCGGAGTACACCAAATTGACACACCCAGTGCAATAAATGTGAAAAAAGTTAAATTATCCTAAATAGGAAAAAACATTACAGTGTTAAAAAGTATATATATAACCTGTACAGCCAAGGGCTGGAAATATGTATTCTCTGAAAGACACAGGAAACCCCACGCTTTGGATTGGAGTATTAATTAAGATTTAGATAGCGGAAAGACATCCAAAGGAAACAATTCAAAAATAACGGTATCAAGGATTTTATTAAACCTGATACTAATTTAATATATCAAACAAATCATGATTAAATCTGCACTTGTAATAAAAAGAAACCTTTACAAAATTACTCTTATAAAAAATAAAATTCACAAAAAACGATCAGGGTAATTCATAGAATTCGGCACACAAGTGGTGCACGCAGCTGGCGCACAGTATGCGCGTGCGGCAGCCTGCGCCAGCCGCGTGCGCCAAAATCTATTTCCGCAGACAGCGTATTCATGGATTTTAACATCCATAACCAGCCGTGGCACAGAGTGGCGCAGCGACCCTGCAGCAGCGCCCGTTATGCCCCCAACCCCGCCCTGTGCACCATGAACAGCGCACAAATCCCGTACATGGCGCACATGCCAGTGGACCAGCATACAGCCCCCCAACCACGAAAACGTCTGTAAAACTACCCGCGCACCCCTCAGAATACACATACCCCTCTTGCGGTAGCAAAATCGTGTGTAAAACTCCCCGCGCACCCATCCGAATACACGTACCCCGCTCGCACCAGGTAAATTGCGTCCAAAAAGCACCCCCCTGTGGCGTGGGCTGCCTGTGGGGCATGCCCAGGGTGGATGGGGTGCCTGCGTGTATTTGTGGGGTGCGCGGGAAGTTTCACACGCGATAGGCCATATCGAGCGAGGTACGTGTATTTCGGGGGTGTGCGTGAAGAATCACATGCGATAGGCCTTGGGGAGCGGGGTACGTGTATTCTGAGGGGTATGCAGGGAGAATCACACGCGAAAGGCCTTGTGCGAGCGGGATACGTGTATTTCGGGGGTGTGCGTGGAGAATCACACATGATAGGCCTTGGGGAGCGGGGTACGTGTATTCTGAGGGGTGCGCAGGGAGAATCACACACGAAAGGCCTTGTGCGATTGGGGTACGTGTATTTCAGGGGTGCGCGTGGAGAATCACACGCAATAGGCCTTGTGGAGCGGGGTACGTGTATTCTGAGGGGTTCGCGGGGAGAATCACACACGAAAGGCCTTGTGCTAGCGGGGTACATGTATTTTGGGGTGCGCGTGGAGAATCACACGCGATAGGCCTTGTGCGAGCGGGGTACGTGTATTTCGGGGCTGCACGTGGAGAATCACACGCGATAGGTCTTGGGGAGCCTGGTACGTGTATTCTGAGGGGTGCGCGGGGAGAATCACACGCGAAAGGCCTTGTGTGAGCGGGGTACATGTATTTCAGGGGTGCGCATGGAGAATCACACGCGATAGGCCTTGGGGAGCGGGGTACGTGTGTTCTGAGGGGTGCGCGGGGACAATCACATGCGAAAGGCCTTGTGCGAGCGGGGTACGTGTATTTCGGGGGTGCGCATGGAGAATCACACGCGATAGGCCTTGTGCGAGAGGGGTATGTGTATTTCGGGGCTGCACATGGAAAATCACACGCGATAGGCCTTGTGTGAGCGGGGTACATGTATTTCAAGGGTGCGCATGGAGAATCACACGCGATAGGCCTTGGGGAGCGGGGTACGTGTATTCTGAAGGGTGTGCGGGGAGACTCACACGCTAAAGGCCTTGTGCAAGTGGGGTACGTGTATTTCGGGGGTGCGCGTGGAGAATCACACGCGATAGGCCTTTGGTAGCGGTGTACGTGTATTTGGGGGGTGCGCGGGGAGTTTCACACGTGAATTGGCAGTGTGGGGCCTCCCAGGTGTGCCCTCTACCCCCTCCTCAGCCCCTGCAGGCAGCCCACACCACAGGGGACTACCCTGCACCCCTGGTCATGTCCCGTAGGCAGCCCATCCACCCTGGGCATGCCCCCCAGCCAGCCCACTTCTCACCATGCACTAGTGAGCACCGACTCATGTCCCCCTGCACCCCCACCCATCCAGCATTGACAGGCACCTGCCAGCAGGCCCTGACTCATGTCCCCCTGCACCCCCACCCATCCAGCATTGACGGGCACCTGCCAGCAGGCCCCGACTCATGTCCCCATGCACCTCCACCCAACCAGCATTGACGGGCACCTGCCAGCAGGCCCCGACTCATGTCCCCCCCAACATGTCATAAAGATGCACATTCATGGGCCCACTGTCCACCAAAATCCCACTGCACGCCACCCCAATCTTGAGACCCAATCAAGTTTCCCATCCACCCCACACTGAAAGGCCTATTTCATGACACAAATCAAAAGTCAACTATGCACATCAACACATGTCCATCACACACACACACTGGGTGCCAGTGATTGTGTAAACCCACATTGTGACATGCAGTAAACCAATGAGCGAATACCACACATGGAAGTAATAAATCAAAATGTATTTTGCACAAAATGAAGCTAATGGAATGAAACCATGAAAATTATTTTAAACAAGAAAAGAAATCCATGTCCAAAAATGAAAAAAAGAAATGAAGTCTCAATCCAAAGTAATCCAAAAGAAAGTTAGTCCAAACTCTCTGTCCACCAAATCAAATCCAAAGGAAACGTAAATTGTAAAATCCATTGATCCATGGTGATTAAAAATAAATTATTTTTCAGAAATCCACAGTTCATCTATGTACAACGATTCAAACCAGGGTCCATGAGCCCAATGAATGAAATGAAACCTATAAAAAAACCTACCTAATGAAGAACTATATACAAAAACGTGGGGCATTGTCCAAGCGTCACAAAAGAAATAAAAACAGAAAGGAAACCTAACACTAACTAACTATATACAATGGCGGCGGCCAAGTCCTACGGCTCACTCTGTGATGTCGTGGGCCAGGGCATCATCGAACTCTATGTCAATCTCCCGGAGGCAGGCCTCTGCCCTGGCCCCGAGGTCTCGCAGGGGTGCAGTCATGGCCTGTTCCAACTCCCTGCGAGTTGCCTCGAGGCACTCCGCCCACCTCAACGCCCGGCGCATGGAGAACTCCACCCTGACCATGGTGAGCCGCGCCTCTTCCGCCCGCCGGCGCTCCGCATCTATCCGCTGTCCCAACCGCAGCCACATGGAAGACACTCCCATTCCAGGGTCCTCCTGCCCTCTGGCCGATGCCTGCCCCTCTGATGTTGATGGCCCAGAGCCATCATCGCTCCCACCTTGAGCCTGCTGCTGCTGCTGTCCATGTGCCCTGACCGATGGTGCCTGCACATCCTCCATCTGCTGGTCTCCAGTTGGTGGGGTGTCCACCCCTGCTGGACCTCCGACTCCCGACTGTGCCAGGGATGGGATCTCCACCAAGCTGGCTGTGTTGGTCGGGCCAGGTCCACAGGGGGCCCTGGTGGAATCTGGACCGGAAGACGGCAGGGAGAACGGCTGGCGCATAGTCTCCACAGAGGAGGAGAGGTCCGCCAGAGTGTGCGACACATGGAGGAACCCTCCGACCATGGCCCCTCCTAACTGTGCTACGTTGCCACGCAGCTCTTCGTGATGGCGTGCATGGTCCCCCCGGAAGCACGCACGTCATCACGAATGGCACGCGTGCGCAATGCGACACCAATCAGGACGGAGCCCATACAGTCATGGGACTCCTCGTCCGCAGGTAGTGGAGTGCCAGATGATGTGGGCCTCCCCCTACCTGTGGACGGGCCTGGGACGGGGCATCCCTGCTGGTGCATGATGGTGCAGTCACAAGGTCAGGGACAGTGACATGCACAGCCCCCTCCGCAGCGACCTGTGCTGCCTCCTGCCCCTGGCCCTGGACTGCACCACTTGCACCAGTGGTACTACCCCAACCAGGCCCCATGTGTGGCTCAGTAGCGGGCTCCTCCTCCTCTGTGGAAACCACCAACCTTGATGTCTCTGCACCGTCTTACGCCATTGCAAGCCCCTGTGGGGGCTCACCCGGCCCTTCCGCTACAGCCGTAGTGGCAGACGCGGCACCAGTCCCCTCGCTCCCGGATGATGGCAATTCCTGGGAGGGTGGCTGGGCCTTGCGCAGCCTGCCCGGTGGAGGCATCCCCGCCGCTTTGCTCCACAGTGCCGTCTCCGCCCTCTTCTTCACTCGACGCTGCGTAGAGGGAGACATAGAACACAAGCATCAGGGTACTGTACAATAGTCCCCTAGACAGGAAGCAATAACACATGAGCGGCACTGTCAAGCGTCACTTCCATCCTGTCCCTCCACAAAATATGGGTCAATGCAGGCAAAACACATGCAGA
Organism: Ambystoma mexicanum; assembly: GCF_040938575.1. Classification (NCBI taxonomy): domain Eukaryota; kingdom Metazoa; phylum Chordata; class Amphibia; order Caudata; family Ambystomatidae; genus Ambystoma; species Ambystoma mexicanum. Next base: position 1,000,834,894 of record NC_090929.1, on the reverse strand, counting down.
AACAGGCACGGCGCATGCAATCAACATCAGCATCCATGTACAAGGGCCTCTATTGACATAAAGCTTTGGCTTCAAACTCACATGCATCATGGCTCATACTGATCCCATGCACACACATCACCGGAGGGTCATGCATCAGGGCTCGTACACCACTGACACAGTGGATACAAGGGTGACTAGATGGCACCACTACGTCCTCCCAGATCCTCTCCCGTCCTTCCTTGTCGGCGCGCGATGGTGTGAAGAGGGCATCATAATGCCCCAGAACTTGCTCCACCAGGATACCAACTTCCTTGTCACTGAAGCTGGGAGCCTTCTGCCTATCTGGCTGGGGGTCGCCAGTGGTCTCTGATGGTGTCTGCCCCGACATGGTGACCCCCGAGGCAGGTGTGGGTGGGCAACTGGGTCCTGCGGCTGGGCTGTGGAGTGATGGTATCCCAGTCGGGAGTCTTATGTTGCAGCAGGGGTGGACACAGCAACTGGACCCCTGCAGATGGCTGACGTCCAGGCACCAAATAGCAGGGCATGTGGGCAGCAGGCAGGCAGGCAGCAGCAGATGGCAGGTGGTAGCGTGCTCGAGGGTCTGGGGGGCAGGAAAATGGCCTTTTGGGCAGGAGCGTGGTCTTCCATGTGTTGTCGCGTGGGCCGCTTGATATGGACTGATTTGGCACGTGAAAAAAGTGCACGTCAGCGTGTAATTCGAGGAAAGGCCCTTAGCGCATAAGCGCATCTGTGACGTAACGGGCACAGGCGTTTCCCTCAACACGGGTGCATAGTGGATCAGCACGTGAAAAACCACACATCCGTGTGTGAATGCGTGCAATCCGTGGAAATGGCCTAAGAGCGTAATTGACGTGATGTGCACAGGCGTCACCCTCAGCAGGGGTAAAAGGTGAGCATGGCCAGCCGTTCGCTGTATGTGCCTTTTGTGGAGACCGACGTGTGTGTTGCTACTTCATGTTGTTTCGGGCGCCATCACAACTTCACAGCGGATCAAGGACGTATCTCTTCTTTTGGTGGGGGTATTTGCTACGTGTGCTTTTCATCATCACGCTAGTCTGACGGTGAGTCGCGCATGCTATTTTTCCCACTGCAGGTGCCCCTATGTATCGCGTACCCATTTTCGTGGTCATAGTAGCCTGCGTGTCCCACGCGTACGCATTTTTCGTGTTCCTGGGTGCCACTGCGTACTGCGGGAGGTTAATTTCACGCACGTAGGCTGCAAGGGTTGCATGCATGGTTTTACTGCAGTTTTGGGGTGCCTGAGCATTGCGTGACCCGTCACTTAATCACCGGGGTCACATACAGCCTTGCAGGTGCAGGGATGCTGTTAACATCTTGCATCCAATCCCCTTCGCCCCAATTGCCCAGGACAATTGTTGTGTACACCTCCCATTGGCACTTCTCCATCTGTGCCGGCACTCCTCCATCTGTGCCATGGTTGGGAGGCCACCAAAGGTGAGGGGTGTCTCAGCTGGGCGTACTCCTCGTGGTGGGCGTGGTCAGGGACGTGGCCGGGGTGACCAGGGAGTAGGGGGACTCCAGCGTGTCCAGGGTGGCCGCAGAGGGGGAAGAGGCAGGGGTGCGCCACTTCGGCACGATGTTGTGCCATGTGTTGGTGCAGTCATGCCACCACCCCCTGTGGTTCCGGGAGATGCAGCTTCTGCATCTGGCGCCCATGTGACCCGGCAGTCTGTTTCATCGACTGCCACGGGCCGAAGGGTAGTGGTAGCTGCAGGTGCAGCTGTGGACACCACCACCCAGGCTCAGGATCTGCCAGCGCAGGCTGCGTTGGCACTGGAAGAGTCCATGGAAGATTTCCGACAGGGCAGGAGGAACACCGTAGGTGCACGCAGGGCTACACTGACCGAGACACGTGTCCCTGGGGCAGTAATGTCATCTGCTGCCCTGACCAGCCGGGTGTTGGCAAGTGCAGGGGCAGATGCAGCCATAAACACCCCGGTTGTGAGTCTACCAACCAGGACAGTCGCGGTCAATGCAGTATACTGAAAAAATGTCCACAGGTTGTTTATTTATTTTAAAGGTATCAAAAATGTATTTATTGAGATACATTATTTTCCACAATGAATAAATCATTAATTAATACACACACATTAAATCACATTAACATTGCAGGAGAGCATAAGACACCAGATCATAAAAACCTAACACAACCATCATTCCTCAACAATCAAACCATCATTTGCAACTTGTATCAATCAACCTCATTCATTCACAGTAAAAAAAAAATTGAACTAAAACTATTAGTACAATACATACGTGGTAGCATTTCATGAATTAGCCCCACATAATCTTAAATATTTCATTTCATCCACATAAAATGTGTATCAGCACAACAATTAACCACAAATGCGCTCTATTCCACGGAGTGGGTACATTCAGCAGAAAATGATAAATCCCATCCCCGGATGTTCTTCTCTACCAGTTTCGATGTTTGAAAATAATTGAAATAACGTCTTCGTCAGGAGAAACAATTGATACAATACTACCACTGACACCCAATGTCATATGCTCTAAATAGTCAAACCCGTAAATGTGACTGAAGGAAAATTCAACAGGATTTCTAAATCCTACTCCAGGGGAATACGCTCAACATAATCCCACAGATCCATGATCTGAAATGGCAAGAATTCCATTGCCAGCATCTCTTGCAACCCATATATCAGCGATCCTTTCGGTGCCTGTGCTTCTTACGTTTTGCAGAGTAGGATGACACAATATTGTATTTAGATCTGCTTTTATCCGCGCCCTGAAATCAGCAGAGATCAAGAACACCTTTCAGAGGCGCCCTTTGTCCCACATGTTGCTGCGCAGGGTCCATTCGAGGGCACCCAGCAGCTACTGACGCAAGTCAGGCCTTTGGTCGTCCTTCCACCTGCCACTCCCTTGGCTCAATCCACTAGTGCCACTGGCCATACTGATCAGGGCGGCATTTGCCAGCAAGGGTCCGCGCCACTATCCAAGAGGAGGAAGGTTGCACCTGCAGCACAGGCTGGGACCCTAAACACAGCTACGACCTCCTACACGTCGAGGAAGAAGCCTTTCTGTGCGCAGGAACTGGACTTCCTCGTGGACTACGTGCGGGACCACAACCGTGACATGCTAGTGGGGCCTAATTGTCAAACTACGGCTGCCCATCGTAATACCCACTGGAAGCAAGTTGTGGAAAATGTGAGTGCATTGGGCCATTAGGTGCGCACGGCCCAAGAGTGCAAAAAGCGTTGGAATGACCTCAAACACAGCGCTAAGGCAAAGCGTGCCTCAAATTACAACATGACTCTGGTGACTGGCAGTGGGCCCCGCACCTGAGGAGGAAGACCTCACTCCGCACGAGTCACTCGTTGCGGAGTTCACACCACCAGAATCAGTCGAAGGAGTGGGAGAGATGCCGGACTTTGATACCCAGTCCAGTGAGTGTTGCTGCGTGTTTGTCAAGGTCATGTGTGTTTTACTTATGTGATGTGTTGTGCATGACTGCCACTACATGTCATGTGTACATGGTTCAGATGTGCAAGTAATGCAATGCTTCACTGATGCATGGCTGCTCTGCAGGATAGTGGACATATGGAGCAGACGGGGACTGTTGTCATCACCACACTTGCACCCTACTCACATGCTGGTCACCTGGATGCCCCTCCGGTCCATGTTCCAGCTCACTGGCCCTTCTGCATGTAGCCTGGGGTGTCCTTCCTCTCAGCACTGGAACTATGTCATAGCATGACTTACGTGCATGTGTCCTCTGCCTGCATGCGAGCACTCCACGTAGGCATGCTCTCTTGCCCCTCCACCCCCCCTGCACCCAAATATCTCCTTTGCACTGGTCTGCATCATTTTACCATAATGCAATGGCCTGTAAATGCGTCCTGTGTACATGCTAACTTCCACCAGCCAACCTGCCAGACACATGCAGTGGGGTACATCCTTTGTACTTGATGCAGGGTGTCTCACTTGGACTGTGAAGATGGCAGATGCTCCGCAGGGAGATGAGTGCCCATTCATGCTCCATGTGCATTCCATGCATGCCCCTATGTGTCCTTGACTGGATGATCATTGTAGTACGTGTCCAGGGTGACCTACATTTCATGGCATTTCATCAGCCTTCCCATGGCCACCGTGGCTCAGTCCTGCGTCCCACACATGTTTAGGGTGTGACAGTCTGTGTGGGTCACAGGCCTCAGCCTGTTTCAGGCCCACTGACTCTGTACAACTGGTGTAGTGTCTTCTGCACACATGTGTGTACTACCGAGGGTTCATCATGTGTCCTGCTCACTGTCCCATAATCATCTGCTGTGTTGTCAGTTGACTCAGATGATGCAATTGATGCTAGTCAACACTGTCTGCCAATACACAGGTCTCTGGTCATCCTTTTGATACCATGCAAGGCATCCCTGCATTTCCACTTAGGGGAGGGCTGGTTTGCTTGTAGGAATGCAACCCATTGCATGGACATTGCACATGATGCCTGAACCTGACCTTGCATTGCCTTCATGTTTTCTGATACACATCATGAAGTACTTGTACATGTAGATAGAGAGTAACGTACAAATGTTCTGCACTGCATTGAGCCACTTCTGAGCAGTATGACACCCTTCTACATGCCTAATCACAGAAGCAAGTTGACCCAGCATGCATGGCAGGTTCTCTTTTGTGTGTGACATGTCTGCTTCATGTGTTGGCTGTCTGTGTGATTTCTATGTGTGTGTGTGTTGTGTGCTTCTGACATGTGTAGTGATCTTTTTTTCCTCTCTACTTTTCAGATGATGACACAATGGAGCCAGAGGATGGTGTTGTCATGCCAGGCACAGGGTTGTTATCACTACAGCAACCCGGCACAAGTGGGGGTCGTGGGGTGGTAGACCACGAGAACCCACATGTGCTACAGACCATCTTGTCTTTGGCTGCAAGGAGTCCAGCCCAGATGACAACTCTGATGTCCATGTCGAGTTGGATGTGCATCAGGTCCATACGTCAGGGGTGAGTGATTCTGATGTGGACACTCCTCTGTCGGCGACACCTGCACTGAGGGGTCAGACAGTGGTGGGACCTCCACCTGTGGTGGATCGGAATGCAGGGGCACCCTACACACCAGTCGCTGATGGGCCTGGGCCATCACGTCACCGGGGGCATGTAGTCGTGCAGCCGCGGGCGGTGCCAACCCAACGAGGATGGCCGGTCCTTGGGTCCCGCAGGTGTCAAGCCCAGCAACGCGATGGCCGCGCGCCAGTGAGGTATACTGAGTGGGAGCAAGACAGGACTGCCAATTCAGAACGCCAGGGGGCAGCAATGGAAAACATCACTGTGAGCATGGAGCGTGTGGCCCAATCCGTGCTCCCCCCTGCTAGGCAGGTGCTTCTCCAGCAGCGGGTGGCACAGTCCATGGCCCGCTCGCTCAGGCTGGGCATGGCGGACTCAGACAGGGCATGCCAGGCTGAAAAGTTGTCTTTGCGTCAAACTGTTGCTGCTCACACAAAGGCACCCATGGAGGCCCTGAGGGCTGAGTATGAGTCCCTCAGATCCACTCTGGGTGTCCTCTTGATGTCCCAGAGGGCGTGGTCAGAGGAGAGGTTTGAGCAGCTTGAGGGTACCATCTCGGCTGAGCTACGTGCTTGCCGGGAGGTGCATCAGTTGTCCAGCCAGGCCTTGCAGGAAGAACTCCGTGTTACACGTGTTACATTGCAAGAGGAAGCACGCGCATCACGGGAGGTTCTGCATGCAGACCTACGCGTCATTGCCGCACAGAACCAGGCTCACCCATCCGGCAGACTTGCTGCCGACGAGGGGCAAGCTGTGGCTAGGCATGGTCAGGCTCCTGTACCACGTCCTCCTTTTCAGGATGAGCCAGACTCGAACAACGAGGTATCTCCCACACAGGTCGGGCTGTGCAGGCGTTGAGCCCATGGAGTTTTTTTTTCCTCCACATCATCGCATGTGGGTGTTGAGCTGCACCCTGTACCTCCGCCCTCCTGGGTGCCTCCCCCCCCTGGGTCGTATATGGCCATTTTTGATTTTTCTTTTTAGTTTATTTAGTTAACATTCAATTTGATAGTTAGTTTAATTAGGTAATGTAGGTTTTTTATAGTTAGTGTAATTAGTTAATATAGTTTAAAATTGCTTGTCTATTGTGCTTTCATGTGTCAGTGTGGTGCTTTGTGGCTTTTGAAAGCATCCACTGTCTGTTCCAGCTGGGCCCTTCAAGCTTGCCTCATGTATGTGTTTGCAGCTTGGGGTCCTGACTCACATAGGCCACTCCTGCTTCCCTTATCCATGGGCTCGCAAGGATGTTTCGGTGTTACGGTCTATTTCACAAGGGCTTTGGACTGTCATATATGTGGCCTGTCTTCTGCTGTACTACTTGTGTTAACACCCCTAGTGGGGATTGTAGGGGTCTTATCGACGGCATTTCAGCATTAGAAATGGGTGGCTTCAGGAATCAGGTATCCATTGATTGCTATACATTGTGCTGTATGTTTATTTTCTTTAATGTACATGTGCTTGATGCACTTCATGCTGTAGAGAGTGTCTGCCACCCTTTGCCTGTCAAAGACACACTGATGGTGGGATGGAATCTGATGTACGTCTCTGACATGGTCCAGTCACAACCAGCATGAAGAGACACACACAGGTGACTTTCCGGCATTCATTATGTGTTTTGTACCCTTTCTGCAGGAGAATGAGCCTCCAGACCACCTTTGCCGGCAGACATGGGCCAGTGTACGTCTGGCAGCTGGCCACGTTCGGTGGTGCAGACATGCGCATGTGTGCGCTAGCAGTGCCACATGTCTTGTGCTCATACATCCAACAGAAGCAGATGTGTTTCCAGGAACTACATGCAAGGTGAGCAGCACAAGGGGCACACACCACAGCCAACCTTCCAGTAGGCCTGTTGCACATGCATGCTATGTAGCGCCACTGACGGTGAGCTTGGACAGTTATTGGTGTTGAAGCGCACAGGACATCTAAGATGAGTTGGTGGACACATGGCAAGTTGCTTTCCAAGTTGTCTGGGGCACATGCAGGGGCTGTCGCACATATCCTCCCAACAACCATGCTCCATTTAAGCAGATGTATAAGCCCATTAGCGTTCAAAGCCTGAAAAAATAGAGCTGCGCACAGGGACACCCAGCGAGGGACAGACTGGTGTGCAGTGCATATCATTTGCATGTTCAAATTGACACATGCACTACCTCTTTTATTTGGGGGATGCCAGAACACTACTTGTACTGAAGTCGTACCTTGCTATATGCGTGTAGCTGCTTACCCAGGGACCATTGCATGATGTGTGAATCTTGACACATTGGTTTTCCATTTGCCACGCGCCCACGTGCGCCTGACTTACTGCATTGACAGTGTTGAAACCATCACAGGGGGAGTCTTACGTATGGGTACGAAGCTGCAGACAATAGTGTTTGTTTGTGGAGGATTTACTTGCTTTGGGGCATGTATGGTGGTGTCTGTGTGTGTTATGGACACACACAGATTAGTAACTCTTACTATCTTTGCAGCATTGAACTGCTCCTGTTACCGGACCTGAGAGTGTGCAGGCAGGAGGCCAGCACTCACCCCAGAGATAAGTCTCTCTTTGACTTCCATTTGAGTCATTTGGTACAATGTGCATGAGGTACACGGTTTATCTGATTGAGTATGTGTTATTGTGAATAGTAGTTTTTTGTTTTTCCATACTTTCCCTTGACAATCCAACGCCCCTCTCCTGCCCCTCTTTCTGGTTATCCAGAATATCAATGCCTGTCCAGTCAACATATCCCTGACCCTCCTTCCCCACCGTGGTCTCAGAGGCCTGTGTAAGTTTGACCTTGCAGGCGCCCAGAACACTGAGGGGGTGGTTGGTTCGTGCCACTCCTGCGCGTGGACAACGGAGCAGTGACACTACCCATCAGTTGGTGCTGCATCATTGTATATTATGTAGCAAACATGGTACACATACTGTCATAGCATTGTTTAAGTGTGCTAACTTGGTTGTTCCATCATTGTGCTTGTACATGTGCTTTGAAATTTACTGCTACTTCAAGTCATCTACTGGCGACTCTTCAAGTGTTTTTTCTGCCGACAGGCTTTTTGCCCGGCTTGTGGATTTGACTCCTTTGAGTTCTCTTCGATTTGGTATTTTTGCCAGTCAAGGTGGCCTCTGAGGGTTCTGGAGACTATTTACTCGCAAGGTGGTAGATGGAGACAAAGGGGTAGGGTGATCCTGTGGCCAGGTAGACTTCAATGAAGAAGGCTACATACCCCAGACACAGATGTTCAGTAGGTCATGGTGATATGTGAATGATGGAGGGTGTTTGGCTGTTGGACAGTTGTCTTGGCCTACAGTGTGATGGGCCCCCTGACATTGTTATTGTGGTGTCCTATGTATGATATGATATGATATGATATGGCATTTGTAACGCGCCTATACACAAGTGTTTCAAGGCGCGACGAGGCAGGGAGGGGGGAACAAGGGGAGACAGACAACGATCCTACTAGGCCAGGTGTCATTCAGATCGCGCAAGTGCATGGGTAGGGGGGACGGGAAAAGTGCAAGGGGGAAAGGGAGAGGGGAAAGTGCAGTACAGGGTTAGTAATGAACAAGATAAATAATAAGGGACAGCTGGTGGCAAGTGCAAGATAAGTGCAGACAAGTGCTGGGAACGGGGGCTGTAGGGATACAGAGACAGTCTCGCAGTGCAGGGGTTGCCAGGAAGGCAGTGCAGGGAAGAGTGGCTGGGCCAAGGACCGAGATTGGTGAGTGGCCCAGTTGCTGATTCAGTACAGTTTCAGTGATTTAGCAGGGGAGAGGGAGAGAGAAAGCAGAAGCAAAGAGGAAGGTTTTGAGGTGTTTCTGGAACCGGAGATGGTTCTCCTCAAGTTTCAGGGAGGTAGGAAGGCTGTTCCAGAGGGAGGCCCTGCTGCGGAGAGAGATCTCCCCCCAACTCGTTGCTTGGAGAAGCGGCTGACCCTGAGGGAGTTGGAGCGAAGTGCTCGAGAAGGAAGATATTTAGGAAGGGAGAGTTGAAGGAATTTGGCCCCAGGCCCCAGAAGGTCTTGTGGACAATGCAGAGGGTTTTGAACTTAACCCTCGCAGCCACAGGGAGCCAGTGTAGCGATTTCAGTCCTGGAGAGATACGGCCCCTGGGCTTGAGGCCAAGGACAAGTCTTGCAGTCCTGTTCTGGATGAGTTGCAGAGGGCGGAGAGCAGAGGCAGGCAGATTTAGATAGAGGCTGTTACAGTAGTCCAGCTTCGAGAGAACCAGGGCTCTGGAGACAGTGAGCTTCTGGGGGAAGGAAAGGAAAGGAAGGATACCTCTGAGGAGGTGCAGCTGGTAGTGTGACTTCTTAGAAACGTCAGAAATGTGAGGAGAGAAGGAGAGTGTGGAGTCGAAGATGACCCCAAGGTTTTTTGCCTTGCAGGTAGGAGCAGGAAGAGGGCCAAGAGAGGCCGGCCAGAGAGCTGCAGGGAAGGAGGGAGTGGGTGTGACGATGAGTAGAATCTCGGTCTTACTGGCATTAAGGCAGAGGTCGTTGGCGGCACACCATTCCTGGATAGCAGAAAGACAGTCAGAGATGAGGGACGGAGAAGAGGAGGCCAAGGGTAGCCTGAAAATGAGCTGGGTATCATCCGCATAGCACTGCAAGTTGGGGCAGAGAGCAGCGATGCGGTGGGGGAGAAGTGCCAGATACTGGTTGAACAGCCAGGGAGAGAGGTTAGAACCCTGGGGGACATCACAGGTAGAGAAAAAGATGTGTTCTGCTGGTCAATGCCTGTTCCTGTGTTGTGTTTACCTTTTAGGTGTGAGGGGATTGGTGTGGTTTGATATGCTGGGGTGTGCACATGGGCAATGTTCACATGTGATGTGTAGAGGACACTGATGGTCACTTGATTGGACATGCATGTATGGAGTGCATGTCCCTAGTGACACACACAGTCACACTATGCTCCACCACATGTACATCCGCCCTTCCATGTCCAAATGTGCACACAGTTTGCCTTCTGGGGACCACTGTGTCCCTGCAGCACATGATCTATGAGCAATTGTGGATCCTGTAAATGTGTCAATTGTTTATTTATTTATTTATTTATTTTGTCCTTTTCATGTGATGCTCAAGGTGTGTCTCTGACACAATGGCTGGTCACTATGCCGTGTGCTGAGCAGTGTGTTGGAGGAGATGCACACGTATTCAGGAGTAGGGATTTTGCCTTGGCCAATGTGCATGTGAACAGGCATTGATTGATATGTTCATGCTACAACTGTTGGAATGCATTTGGGTATAACTTGTTTTGTGTGGGAGGTTGTTGGTCAGTCATTTCATCAGATTCCATGACAGGCGTCATTGTGTGAAGCCAATTTCCATTTATCACATGTCACTTCGTATATTATTGGTAATGTGTTGGCCATTTGCTATTGCTTGCCATGTCATGGTGTGTCAAACAAGGGTGATGTTGCTTAGGAGGGTTTGGGTGACATACCAGGGATTGTGATGGCCTGGTTTGCAGGGGTGTGTGATGCACACCTTGCATGTGTTCCTTTTGGTCACACACGATTGTTCATGTTTTAGTAGCTAGGGATGCACACAATGTAGAACTTCCATGGAAACATTCTCAGGCTGGTAAGGTTGTGACAATTGGCTGTCTCTTTGTCATCATCGATTATCACCTGGTATGTGCCAGGCCTGTGTGCACTCCGCAGGGGTAGGAGTTTAGGTGAAAAATGTAACCACAAGCTGGGTCCGAGCTGCCTCGCCACGTGCCCTATCCACTCCCATGGGCAGCGCCTGTGCCTGTGGTTGGGGATGTGGGGGCAACACCCTGTCCACCGTTACACCCTGCCGTGTTGCAACATTATGCAGGACACATGCTGCCACAATTATCCTGCACACTACTGGGGGTGCATAGAGTAGCTGCCCACCAGAGCGGTCAAGGGAGCGGAAGCGTGACTTGAGCACTCCGAATGTGTGCTCCACTATGCCCCTGGTTGCAATATGGGCAGCATTGTATCTTACCTGGGGTGGTGTGGTGGGGTTCCATATTGGCGTGATCATGTGGTTGCTCAGAGGGTAGGCATTGTCCCCAGGAGGGGTGATAATGGTTGTGATTATTGGGGTTTGAACATTTGTTTGTATGTGACATGCATGTATGTGCACGGGCATTTGTACTCACCTAGGAGCCATGTGTCGCCATGCTGCCCAGCTTCCAGGGCCCGGTTCACGGCGGACATTCTGTATATGAAACTGTCATGGGTGGAGCCTGGGTAGTTTGCATAGACAGAGGTGATGATTCCCTTTGCATCACATACCACCTGCACGTTGATGGAATACCAGTGCTTGCGGTTTCGATAGATGTGCTCAGTGGCCCTAGGTGCAATCTATGGCACCAAGCACTTTGGGGAAGTGTGCCACCCTGTAAAAGTCCTGGACCACGGCTTGCCTTTCTGCGGGTATTCTGGGCATGTATATGTGCCTTTGGACTGAGGGGCGCACAGTCATGATTGCCAACACCTGGTGTAGGCAGCGTGACTGCGTGGCCTGTGAGACCCCCCCCCCCACTATGGCAGTAGTCAGCTGAAATGACCCAGTGGCCAAGAAATGCAGGACATTGAGTACCTTCTCCAAGGGGCTCAATGCTTGGGAGCAGAGTGTGGGTGATGTAAGGTCATCTTCCCACTCCCTGACCAGGTCTAGGATGATACGAGGTGGAAACCTATATCTGCCGTAGACCTGGTCGTCAGGCATCCCAAAAAGGCTGGCCTGGGGGGAAAAAATGCAGGCTCTGGCTATTCTCCTCCTCCTGCGGTGTCCCACCATCATTGCTGCGACAAATGGGGCATTCATCGTAGCTGTATATACGTGTTTGTTGTTTGCGCACACTTTTACACTTTTATACTGTGCGCAGGGACGCTTACGCCTGCCTTCCTGTGGCGGACGTGTTGACGCCTGTGTGCGTCTTTTCACGTGCGCTTGTTTCCCGTATTCAAATCCATGAATATGAGTTGTTTGCGTGTGTGTAGGGGTGCAGTGTATTTCCCTGCAGTACTTCCCCAGTTACGCCTTCTTTTTCACACATTGTTCCCCATTCCGCGTGTTACGCCCCTTGTCCCGCCCCGTTTTTGGTGTGTGCGCCGACGTTGTGCGCTTTCCCTGTGCACGTTGCGCACGGTGTTCGGGTTGTTGCAATGACGTGTGCGCCCGTATGCGCCACGCACGAATTTGACGCACAACCAGTGGAAAACACGCGCAGGCCCTTCCTTGAATCGCACGCGTGCGCGTGCACTTGCTTTTTCATGCTTGCGGCACCTTGCGCCAGCTTCCGCTGAGATTTTCGGCGCACATTTGTTCAATGAATCGGCCCCTTTAAATCTTAAAAATTACAGTATCATCAGTATAAACAAACGAATATGAAGATGAATAAAAAACTATTTTTGAAAACAAACAGGCTTAAAAAATACAGATTAATAACAACAAATGAAACATAATTTCCAATTGCTTTACAAGAAATACCAGTTTAATTTACCATAAAAAAGATTTAGCTCATAAACATCAGTATTTCCGTGCCAACAGTTTTGCCTTTTCTGTATTTATGTTATGTTGCAAAATGTCTACACTGTGCAAAATCAGCACTGTGGTGGTCTCAGAGAAAGGTAATTTTCTATAGGTTGGCATAGTACGCCACCGACCGGGTTAATCAGACCTCAGACTGTGAAGGAAAAGGAGTAGGGAGAAGATGAGAGGTTGGGAAAGTGGATGAAATGCCACATGTATGGATGTGGGTGATGTGGAAGGGGGAAAGGAATGTTTTGCGGTAGCTTGGGTGTGTGTATATCCATCAAGGTGGATCACAAATTGGGATTGCATAAAGGAAGGCATATTCTAAATGTGATTGGAATCAAGGGGTGTGTGCTCGTGTATCAGCTTGGATGAGCAATAGCTTGGCTGCATGATGGGCTCAAGAAGTTCTCCAGCTGACGAGATGAAGTGTGGTGTCTTTTTGACCCTGGGTTACCTTTTATATTTTTCCATGGGGCAAACCCTGGAATAGTCATTTGGGACCAAGCCTTGTGGCCAAGTGTGGTCCGCTCTAGATCAGAATTGAATGGGGATGTAGTTGGAGAACAAAAGAGTGGAACAGGCTGTGATGGGTCTGTGACCACATTCTAGGGTATGTTGCGAGCCTTGCAGTCATGTAGGAAGAGAGAATAGTGTGGGATTCCCATAGCATATTGTCTGGCAGTGCAGTCACTGCATAGCTCGGGGTTTGGCGTACAGCTATGCCATGCGTGTTGCTTGTATAGAGCTTTATGCCACAGTAAGAGCACCTTACAGAGTTGAAGGGCAGGGAGAGAATCGTTCAGGATGCAAGCCAGAAACATAAGAATAGGTGTGCCCAATGATCCGCACTGAAGGGCCATGAATTGCCAGCCACACATGGTCAGTTCTAGGATTTGAGTGGATGACCATTGTGGCACATCCAGACTAGGCCGCCTTTCAGTATGCCAGTTCCCTGCTGAGTATATAACCCCAAGGCTGCAGTCAAAGGCATTGGGCATTGCCAGCAAATGTTTGAGGATTCCAGGGGCATGCCGAGTTTAGGCCCCACTTAGGCAGTTGCTCGGCTCCTCTGGGAATACTCTCTCTGCATTCGGCATACAAACACAAAGTTTCAACAGGCAGAGGTGGTTTTTTAATCGCCTGCACCCTTGATTCAAACTCTAATAATTGTGTATCCTAGTCGGCCTGCTGGCATATTAGACTGTAAATGTAAGCTGTGCCTGGTTTTGACTAGTGGCTACTTGGGTCACCCAATTATACAGTCACAGCATTAGGATATCAAATTAATGTAAGCATTATGAGCAGTGCTCTAGCTTTGACAAGGCTGATGTGTTTTTGTTGCCTGGACTAGACGTCTCCACAACAGTCATGTGGGGCAATGCCAAGGAAGCTGATTCTTTGATCCCTCAAAGTAAAGCCAACACCAACTTCCTAGAGCACAGAAACCCTCCCTGAGAGGTTCACTAGGAACTGGTACTTCAAAGGCTGTTCTGACATAACAACTCGGCACTCACACCGGGGTGCTGATCACTGAGTCCTTTTGATGTCAGCAGACATTTCAAGTTAGAGTAGTCAGAGGTGACTGATAGGTTGATAGAAGTGTTCCACCTTATTGGATTCTGCTACAGCACTCTACAACTTCGTGCCCCTCCCCACTTACTGCATACAAAGGGTGTAGCGTACGATGCCAGAAGGGCACTTGTGTCAGCAGTCTAGATTGGACCACTGACAACAGGCTTGCTTTGGACCAACCCCTGTAAAATTTTGCCTTAGCAAGAGAAGGAAAGACGTATCTCAAATGATTTCTTCTTTTTAATTATTTTTTATTAGCATTTGGTTTTACATTAGAAAACCGTAAGCTTTTATCACATCAACATGAACACAACACAAAAAAAGAAAAGAAAAAGATATAAAGATACATATTATACAGATTAAGAGATAACATCCCAACAATGAAAGCAAGTAATAGACATGTAATGAGTACGGTGATAGACCTGCACATACACAAGGTTATTTTCAGTCAATTTTCAGTCCATTTTGAACAGGCTATCCCTTCTCCTGTATACTTTGAAAAACAACTTTCAGAAAGGCCAGTAGAGCAAGTATAAGGGATACCCAATCCCCTTGTAGCAGTTCTAACCACCAGTTCTCTAATGTTCTTGTTGTATATTTCGCAAAAAATGTACCCAGCCATTTATTGCGATCTTGTTGTAGGTTAGAGCAATGCATAGTTAGATGGAATAAGGCTCTTTCTGACCTTTGCATAGCCTGCAATTATAGTCTCTTAAATGTAATGCTTTCCTTGCTTCCAGCAGTTCTTTTGTTAACATTAAGTTCATACGGAATCTCATGAAGTCCATTCTGCGTTTTGGACATGGGAATAATTTTAAATAAACTCGCAAGCAGCCTCTTGGACCATAGGCAGGATCTTTTTGACTGTGTATTTTGAACCTTCTTACCTTTTCTATTGTTAAGATCCAATCTAAGTCAAAAAACGTTTTCTTAGTCTTTTCGTGTTGCATAATTAGCATTTCTTCTGTCGTGCCCAGTTCTTCCAAAATTAATCTACAGGATGTACTCCAACGCATTAGGATCTTATTAGTTTCCTCATGGAGGGCTTTCTTCAAGACCTTGAACGCTCCATCTAGCTCACCACAAAGACATTTACAGAAAAAGGCCAGCATTATCCATTTGACAGAAGCGTAAAGCGATGTTAAACCCATCTCTGTTGGTTGTAAGTGAATTTTGTTGCACATTTATTACGTTCAGTATTCTCCCTGTTCCTGAGGTGTTTTTCGTGGAGATCATTTTTAACATCTCCTCAGCATCATGCTGATAAACAAGCCATTTCCGTCCTTTCAGCCAATTTTTGAACTGTTTTAGTTTTTTTATATTTTGATTACTATTTGATTCCTTTCTGGCTTGGCGCACAGCTGTTGTCAGGGCCTTATTTTTAGACATTACGACAGCATCGTAGGCATGAGAGCTCCTGAAGCCTCCGTTTCCAAAGCCCAATGTCTGTGCCACGAAAATCTCCCAATTTAGTTCTTGTGATGACTCTGGGATTTTGCAGTTTGTTCGAAGTCTATTACATCCTTGATTCACATATAATTCTGTCAAACTTTCAGTCTGACTGCGATGGGGCCAGTTTCATATAAAAACGGTGAGAATGTCATGGTCACTTGCTTCAGATTCAAGTGTCTTAAGATTACTTAAATTGTCATTCATTTCTCTGAGGCAAATAGGTAATCAAGGGTTTGTCGATCATTACCTCGTCTCCAAGTCCCTTTTGCTGGGACATCTCCCTGTACATACCCATTGCCCATGACAATGTTTCTTTCATCCATTTCGTTTCTCCATAAGAGACCTCTCAAGACTTGTGGTGAGGCGTTTATACATCGTTTTGGTAACCTCCTGGACAGGTCGTCAAAACAATGAAGATTCTGTCACCACAGGTAAGGTGTTGCAGTTTCCGTCTTAGATCCATCGCGTCATCCATAGTTTTTACTACCTATTTAATGAAATCTTCATCAGCAATTACTGAAGGGTTCAGAAATAAATTGATCAGTAGATAATTAGTCATCTGATTTTGTTTATTTGTCTATATATCAATTTAAAGGGCTTGAATAAAGGGTGATGGACAGTGCTGTTTGACCATTTGAGTGTGAATGGTCTTCTTTAATGCCACTAAGAGGCCAGCTGTCGGACAGCCTTTCTCCCCCTTCACGGCCGGGTGTATGTATACATCATAACCTTCTAACAGAGGCCGTTCACGCAGCCTATTCTCTTGCATATATATCATCTCAAAGTTCTCAAAGTGCAAGCTACCTGGGCCGAAAAGGTGGGTAAAGCCCAGAGAATTCCATGAGACTAATGTAATAGTTCTACTCGACTTTGAGCTACTTCCATCCTTGTTTGATATAGGTGGCTATGAATCGTTTTTCCCAGCGGCTAGTACACCAGCCAGCCAAGTCCAGTTTTGTTCTGGGTTCACATTTTTCCTCAAAACATTCCTTACCATGTAAATACTATTATTTTTGTTGGTGTTCACTGTTATTCGCAGAGGACTTTCTTCATCTTCATAAGCTCCGATTTGTACTATTTTGATCTCCTGGGGCCGTCTTGGCTCTGTAGAGCAGATTTTACTACCTTTCTGCGTACTAACATTCTCTTTCGTCCTTTTATACGGTCTATCTTCTAGTAACTCTTTCTCGTCATATATAGATATCTGAAAGCCCCTGGTAAGGAGCTTGTCTGCTGCGTTCATTATTTGGATTTTTCTTTCCTTTGATTTGATTTGATTTGATTTGATTTGCTTATATAGTGTGCTGAATCCTGAGGTAGCTAGGCGCTTGACTTAAAGGAAATGTTACAGACAAGTTATACAAATGAGTTAGAATAGGTGCAGGAGAATATACAGATATAGCACAATAAAGTAAGAGGGCTAGGTTACAATAAATAGTAGGAAATCGATGATGTGTGCTAGAATTTACAGGTTGTATGCAGCAAGAGATACAGTGGTATACATTTGACATATTTACGTTAATATACAAGCAGTGAGTGGTTGTGAGGACATAATTTACGAAGGGGTGGTCAGTGAGAGGAGCCAGGATTTCACTTTGAATCGGAATGCTAGGATGCAACATAGACAATCACTTTTTCCAATCTATCGTCCTCAGGGAAAACTATTAGATGCAGGTCCTTTGTTTGGATGTTTCTTAAAGAGGGAATGCAATGCATTAGACTTAGACAATTAGCATGATTTAGCACCAAATCATTGTTTATCTTGAGCACTCTCTCCAGCAAAAGACGGTAAGTGCAGTTATCTTTAGTTCTTGAGTCCAAAGGCCGTATTGTTGGAGATATGCCCTCTTCTTGGTTGACTGGTTCCTCGCTTTTCTTGCTCATTTTGTAGATCTTAAGTATTTTCTCCCTGTTTTCATCCATCGTTAAGAATGCACTTTAATGTTTACATCTTTTTGAGCTTTGGGGCATAAACTCAGAGGATTGCTCGTCTTCCTCAAGGTCAGGTTCTACAAGCTCTTTGTTGCCTTTGTCCATCTGTTTAAGGCAATTTTTAATGTGTGAGCTTGTTTTCAAGATCTTTATTAGTTTAAAGGGGAATATTTTCCCTTCTGGGTGGCTCAAAATATTGCCCTCTTCCCAAGCTAGTTCTTGTTCTCTCAATCTCTCTATTAATCGCTGATTAGCTGTTAATTCTGGGTTACAGTACTCCTTAGTTTGGTTTTGCCCCTGGACGGTAAGCCGTGGTGGGGATCTCTCATTTTCTGATATCGGATCCTGGCATGCAGAGTCATCCTTTTGGCAGCATTGACTCTTTTGCGATCTGGCTGTAATCTCAATATTCAGATTTGATTCATCACCTTCTGAAATTGAGTAAATTGACAAATCCATAAGAATCTTTATTTGTTTTTCCTCATTAGTTGATGAGATTTTTTCCCACTTGTTGCTCTTCAGGCACCGCTGTAACCGGTGATGCTAAATCTCTTTCCAGTTTCCTCTCAGTAGTCTCTTTACCTACGTGTTTTAAAAAGTGTAGAGTTTTCTGAGTGTTCATAATTTTTTCCAATGAGTCGCTTATTTCCATTTGCATTCTTTGTTGTTTCTTCTCTTTAGCTAATGCTAATTTCAGATGGTTCCTTTTGGTATTTTGGGGATACACGTTTTTGTTCCACATCTTGTAATTTTGAAAATATATCATATTTCCTTTTATTTAATGTGCCAGCATCTGTAACCTCGTCAACATCAATTGAGCCATCAGTGATCCTCCTTTCTTTCAACATCCCCAATTGGTCTATACTGCTGATAGGGTCTTCCCTTACTATCACATCCAACTTACTCGGCCTCTGAACTGCCGATTCAGTCATGGGTACACCAATCTTTATTACTTCAATGGGTTTTTCCCTCCGATTTTTCCTCTGTTACATTGATTTTCAAATTGAATATTGAACTTGTTTTTATTTCTTCGACTCTCCGTTTCACCCTATCACAAAGAATGGGATCTATTATACTATGTAAAATGTTAGTGACATCTTCAGTATTCTTGTTGCGATTAAAGTGAATTGCTCTAACAAAGCCCTCAATAAATATCAGTTTTGAATGTAACATGGCAATTAAAGTTGATTGCTCTATAATCTGATCATTAAGCACTTCATGTAGCTTCATATAAGGAGTTAAAGTCAAAGTTAAGGCAGCAATCAACTCAGGATCAACAGAGGATTTTCTGGGAAATATCATGTTGTCCTCTGATGTTTCTATTGCTATCGAGAAATCTTCATCAGAAACAGGGCAGTGTGGAACTTTCTTAGCATCCTTATCAGCAACTTGATTGTTTGCCTTGTATAATTTTTGTTTGATTTTAGATTGCTCATCTTCTTCCATTGTACGCCCTGTCCTTTCATATGAATTTCTCCTTACAGGAATTCTTTCCTTCCCAGCCACTATATTTCTTTGTAACGCTTTGGGAATTATTGTGCTGCTTAAGGGATCTCTAATTTCACAAGAATCAGACCCATGATTCATTTTTAGACTCTTACAAGATGAAGAAGGAGTTACTGGAGCTCTATTGGGAATATATTCTATTCCAAAGTCATCTGCCAGAGAGATGAAGACAGAGAGCTCCAAGGCAGAGGTAGGCTCTGTCTCCTAAGCATCCCCAGGTAAAATTGGGGGTGGCACTGGCGTGGACAAGTCTCTCTGCTGCTTTTGCACTAGATCCTGCTCACTGGAGGTGCCAGACAACTTCCTGGAGTGGAGGTTGTAAATAAGCACTCACGTTATCCCTGGAGACCCTGGATCGGGCCACGCAGCAACCCAGAAGTCCAAAAGAATCTTGGAACCTGCTGTATTGCTAAGAGACCATTTTGAGCTGGCTCGACCACAATCGACTCACTTCAATCCGCTACAGGACCTGTGCTGCTGCTTTTGGCACTTTTTATTCTTCAAATCACTGTTCTCGTCTTTGAACCATCCAGATGCCATCTCAACCCATTAAAGCATACTACCTCGACACAACTGGCTCGAATGTAGATTCCACCTGCTGGAAACCACCAACTCGAATACGGACTTGGCTTTGCAAAAGAAGAATTTTGCTGGCAACTCGATTTTCAACCCAAACTGTTGAAAAAACCATTGACTCAACCACCTCAAACACCAACTCAATCCAATGGAAGCAATCGCCTTGAACCGTTTCAACACCTGCATCCCAGTGGGAACACCCAAATGTACCCTCTCGACACCGGATCGATTGCAGTAAAGTGCCTAAAAGCCTTGCTCGATGCTGTTCAGCCCATGAGACAAGCACAACAAGGTATTTTTAAAAAATATATATTTTTATTATTTATTTGTACATTTTATAAAACAGTAAAGAACAGTCAATAGTAAAAAGTAAAACAGCATAGTTACATGCAGATAAGAGAATACATATTTACAAACATAGAACTAGTACATTTTTAGAAATTCATCCCAAATTTTAGTATACAAGTTAAGCTTCCCTTGTTTCCTATAAATTTCTCTCTCCATGTTGGCAAGACAGTTCATCTCCTCAATCCAATCGAACACTGTTGGAGCAATCCGAGATTTACAGCTCCTCAATATCATCTTTTTGCATATACAAGCTCCCCTGAACAGAATATTTTTTTGAGAGACTGAAAGATCTTCAAGTAACTCATCACAACCTAATACCATCGTTTTGAAATCCAGAGCAATATCCTGATTTAAAATCTGCCGGCAAATGTTACATACATCTTGCCAAAATCTGTGGCCACGTGTACAGTCCCAGATCATATGCTCCAGACTACCCACTCCATTCCCACAGTTCCAGCAGTCATCAGAATCCATCAAACCTCTCTTCACCAATCTTTCCAGACTCCAGTACACTCTGTTGAGGATTTTAATTTGTCTCGAACGTTCTTCCAAGTTTATTGAGAAAAGTTTAACATTAGCACACATCCTCATCCACATCTCAGAAGAAATCACACAGTCCAGTCTCCTGCCCCAATCTGCTCTCAGTTCTGAATTACCTCTATAATTGGACACAATTCGATTGTTTATCCTGTAGGGGTGTACCGAACTTCAGCTTCGAGTGACTATTCTGCCGAAGTTCGGCTGAAATACAGCTATCCGGCTTCGGCAGAATAGTTTCTGCATAGTGACTCGAAGCCGAAGTCCACTTTCTATGATTAGCTGCCTTCTCCCTGTTTGGGAGATGACAGCCAATCATAGAAAGTTTTACAGTGTTCAGGCTGCAGAAGCCAATAAGCTGTTTGCTTATTGGATTCTGCAGCCTGAACACAGAGAAAACAGCCTCAGAACGTGTTGGAATAGGAAGTGAGGAAAGGGAACAGTTCTTCCCTTCCCTCACTTCCTATGCCAATGGACGGAGTGCTCCAGCAGATGCCAGCAACAGACCTCCTTGACCCACAGGTAAGTGACCTCCCCAACTCCCTCAGCACGGTGAGGCCGCGGGGGTGCCCTGCACCCCCGCGGCCTCACCGCAATAATATTGATGATGTGATTGTCCCGCGATGTTCTCCCATGTCCCCCCGCCCCCACCCCCTCTGTTGTCCCGCGATGTTCTGCCATGCCCTCCCACCCCCTCCGTTGTCCCGCGATGTTCTCCCATGTCCCCCCACCTCCCACACCCTCCGTTGTCCCGCGATGTTCGCCCATGTCCCCCTTCCCCCCACCCCCTCCGTTGTCCCATGATTTTCTCCCATGCCCCCCCACCCCCTCTGTTGTCCTGCGATGTTCTCCCATGTCCCAACACCCCCCCACCCCCTCCGTTGTCCCATGATGTTCTCCCATACCCCCACCCCCTTCGTTTTCCTGCGATGTTCTGCCATGTCCCCCACCCCCTCCATTGTCCTGTAATGTTCTGCCATGCCCCCCACCCCCTCCATTGTACCGCAATGTTCTGCCATTTCCCCCCACCCCCTCCGTTGTTCCATGATGTTCTGCCATGTCCCCCAAGCCCCTCTGTTGTCCCGCGATGTGGTGTCCAGTCAACTGGTCGACGACAAACTGGTCGACTGCAATTTGGTCGACACCATTTGGTCGAATGCCAAATGGTCGAATTTATTTTTTTTATATATATGTGTTTTGTGGGTTTTCGTGTGGGGAAAAAAAATAAAAAAGAAAAAAAAGGGGGTTGGGGGGGGGGACCCCCCCAAAAAAAAAAAAAAAATGGGTAAAAAAAAAAAAAAAAAAAATTCGACCATTTGGCATTCGACCAAATGGTGTCGACCAAATTGTCTGTCGACCAAATGTTTTCGACCATTTGACTGGTAACCCCGCGATGTTCTCCCATGTCCCCCTACCCCCTCCGTTGTCCCGCAATGTTCTGCCATGCCCTCCCACCCCCTCTGTTGTCCCGTGATGTTCTCCAATGCCCCCCACCCCCTTCGTTGTCCCGCAATGTTCTGCCATGTCCCCCACCCCCTCCATTGTCCTGTGATGTTCTCCCATGCCCCCCACCCCCTTCGTTGTCCCACAATGTTCTGCCATGTCCCCCACCCCCTCCATTGTCCTGTGATGTTCTGCCATGCCCCCCCACCCCCTCCATTGTCCCGCAATGTTCTGCCATTTCCCCCACCCCCTCCGTTGTCCCATGATGTTCGACCATGCCCCCCACCCCCTCCATTGTCCCGCAATGTTCTGCCATGTGGCCCCACCCCCTCCGTTGTCCCATGATGTTCTGCCATGTCCCCCAAGCCTCTCCATTGTCCCGTGATGTTCTCCCATGTCCCGACGCCCCCAACCCCCTCCGTTGTCCCGCAATGTTCTGACATGCCCCCACCCCCTCCGTTGTCCTGCAATGTTCTGCCATGCCCCCCCACCCCCTACGTTGTCCCGGGATGTTATGCCATGCCCCCCAGCCCCTCTGTTGTCCCACAATGTTCTCCCATGTCCCTAAACCCCCCCACCCCCTCCGTTATCCCATGATGTTCTCCCATGCTCCCCACCCCCTTCGTTGTCCCGCAATGTTCTGCCATGTCCCCCCACCCCCTCCATTGTCCCGTGATGTTCTGCCATGCCCCCCCACTCCCTCCATTGTCCCGCAATGTTCTGCCATTTCCCCCCACCCACTCCATTGTCCCATGATGTTCTGCCATGTCCCCCAACCCCCTCCATTGTCCCGCGATGTTCTCCCATGTCCCCCCACCCCCTCCATTGTCCTGCAATGTTCAGCCATGACCCCCCACCCCCTCCGTTGTCCCGCAATGTTCTGCCATGTCCCCCCACCCCCTCCGTTGTCCCATGATGTTCGACCATGCCCCCCCACCCCTCCATTGTCCCGCAATGTTCTGCCATGTCCCCCCACCCCCTCCATTGTCCCATGATGTTCTGCCATGTCCCCCAAGCCCCTCCGTTGTCCCGCGATGTTCTGCCATGCTCCCCCACCCACTCCGTTGTCCCATGATGTTCTCCCATGCCCCCTCACCCCCTCCATTGTCCCGCAATGTTCTGCCATGCCCCCCACCCCCTCCATTGTCCCGCAATGTTCTCCCATGCCCCCTCACCCCCTCCATTGTCCCGCAATGTTCTGCCATGCCCCCCACCCCCTCCATTGTCCCGCAATGTTCTGCCATGCCCCCCACCCTCTCCATTGTCCCGCAATGTTCTGCCATGTCCCCCACCCCCTCCGTTGTCCCATGATGTTCTGCCATGTCCCATGAGCCACTCCATTGTCCCATGATAATCTGCCATGTCCCCCGCCTCTGTTGTCCCGTGATGTTCTGCCATGTCCCCACACCTCCTCCATTGTCCCGCGATATTCTGCCATGTCCCCGCAACCCCTCCATTGTCCTGTGATGTTTTCGCATGCCCCACCCCCCGCAACCCCTCCGTTGCGGTGCATCGCAGTATTGGCCAAATTTTCCCATAGGAAAAGGGTTAGTCTTGCTGAAAATGTGTAATATGGGGACAATTTAAAAATTATTTCTAGGGCCTCTTTTGGTTGTGCAAATGCTCAAATGGGGTTGAAAAGGGCAGCTGAATGTGTGCGTTAAAATGCTCTTTACTGTCTTGCGAAGCAGTATTTCTCATGTGCTGGACAATGTATTTAAAAAAACAACTATCCGGCTCACTATTTGGCTTCGGCCGAATAGTTTTGCTAACTATTCGGTATTCGGCCGAATAGTAATTTCACTATTCGGTACACCCCTCATATCCTGCTCGCTATGGATCCACAACCAGGTTCATTCTCCTTTAGAAAGAGGTCCACAATAGTACCACCCTGCTTATCCACCTCCCTTATACATCTTTTCAGTTTTCTGAAGTCACCATTTGAATAACCGTCAATGTTATATTTAGCACATAACTCTTCTTCATCAATCCATTTACCATCCTTATGAGCATCACTAGTCCAATTTATTGCACTGAGAGACCATTCCGGCCAAAATAAAGGTTTACCCCTCTCAACTATTCCCGGGTTCAAACAAATGGAAGCATGGGAAGTCTTCAAAGCCTTCGAGCCCAACATTTCATATATACTCTTCCAAGTTTCCCTCAAGAACACAGTCAATGGAAATTTCCTACAATGCCTATTTGTGGCTGTGAGGATTGCCCTAGGGAGAAGTGGGCCTAATAGATTTGGCTCTGCCACAGCCCACCTATCTGGCGTTTCTTTCAAGAAGGGGACCATAAAGTGACTAGAAAAGGTCAAATGATGAGCTTTAAAATTTGGTACACCAAGTCCCCCTTTCTCCATAGGCAGTTGAAGCTTCCATAACTGAAGCCTTGGTGGTTTATCATCCCAAAGAAACGATTGCAGCAAGCTATCAGTTTTTTTCCAATAAAACTGACTTATCTTCATGGGGAGCATGCCCAATATGTAATGAACTTTTGGAACCACATTCATCTTTAGAGCGTTCACTTTACCCCAAAGTGACAAGCGCAACAAAGACCATCCCTGAAGACTCATTTTTAGATCTTTACACGCATCCGCCATGTTCTCTCCCACCATATCTTCCATCACAGGTGTAAGCCAAACACCCAAATACCGTATCTTTTTGTCACACCACTGGAATCCCCAGTCAGACACCAAACGTCTATCACAACATCGTGTAATAGGTAAAACCTCGGACTTAGACCAATTGATCTGGTATCCGGCAACATCATGAAATTTGTCCAACAGATTCATCAAGATCGGCAAAGACGTATCCAAATCCTTCAGCACCACCAGTAAATCGTCCGCATATAACCATATCTTTTGCTCAACACCCTGAAAGTTTAGTCCTTTAATCCCAGCATCACACCTCAAAGCAACCGGCAGCGGCTCAATCGCTAAAACAAATAATAGTGGCGATAGTGGGCACCCCAATCTTGTACCTCTCTATAACTCAAAATAATTTGATAATTGTCCATTCGGTTTGACATTGGCCGTTGGACATGTATATAACAGGGCAATCCATGAAATATATTCCTCACCTAGGTTCATAGCACGCAAGACCGAAAATAGATACTGCCAGTTAACCCGATCAAACGCTTTTTCAGCGTCTAGAGAGAACACCGCACGGTAAGCCGTGGTGGGGATTTCTCATTTTCTGATATCGGATCCTGGCATGCAGAGTCATCCTGTTGGCAGCATTGACTCTTTTGCGATCTCGCTGTAATCTCAATATTCAGATTTGATTCATCACCTTCTGAAATTGAGTAAATTGACAAATCCATAAGAATTTTTATTTGTTTTTCCTCATTAGTTGATGAGATTTCTCCCACTTGTTGCTCTTCAGGCACCGCTGTAACCGGTGATGCTAAATCTCTTTCCAGTTTCCTCTCAGTAGTCTCTTTACCTACGTGTTTTACAAAATTTAGAGTTTTCTGAGTGTTCTTAATTTTTTCCAATGAGTCGCTTATTTCCATTTGCATTCTTTGTTGTTTCTTCTCTTTAGCTAAAGCTAATTTCAGATGGTTCCTTTTGGTATTTTGGGGTTGCACGTTTTTGTTCCACATCTTGTAATTTTGAAAATATATCATATTTCCTTTTATTTAATGTGCCAGCATCTGTAACCTCGTCAACATCAATTGAGCCATCAGTGATCCTCCTTTCTTTCAACATCCCCAATTGGTCTTTACTGCTGATAGGGTCTTCCCTTACTATCATGTCCAACTTACTCGGCCTTTGAACTGCCGATTCAGTCATGGGTACACCAATCTTTATTACTTCAATGGGTTTTTCCTCCGATTTTTCCTCTGTTACATTGATTTTCAAATTGAATATTGAACTTGTTTTTAATTCTTCCACTCTCCATTTCTCCCTATCACAAAGAATGGGATCTATTATACTATGTAAAATGTTAGTGACATCTTCAGTATTCTTGTTGCGATTAAAGTGAATTGCTGTAACAAAGCCCTCAATAAATATCAGTTTTGAGTGTAACATGGCAATTAAAGTTGATTGGTTTTTAATCTGATCATTAAGAACTTCATGTAGCTTCATATAAGGAGTTAAAGTTAAAGTTAAGGCAGCAATCAACTCAGGATCAACAGAGGATTTTTTTGGGAAATATCATGTTGTCCTCTGATGTTTCTATTGCTATCAAGAAATCTTCATCAGAAACAGGGCAGTGTGGAACTTTCTTCGCATCCTTATCAGCAACTTGATTGTTTGCCTTGTGTAATTTTTGTTTGATTTTAGATTGCTCATCTTCTTCCATTGTACGCCCTGTCCTTTCATAGGAATTTCTCCTTACAGGAATTCTTTCCTTCCCAGCCACTATATTTCTTTGTAACGCTTTGGGAATTATTGTGCTGCTAAAGGGATCTCTAATTTCACAAGAATCAGACCCATGATTCATTTTTAAACTCTTACAAGATGAAGAAGGAGTTACTGGAGCTCTATTGGGAATATATTCTATTCCAAAGTCATTTGCCAGATAGATGAAGACAGAGAGCTCCAAGGCAGAGGTAGGCTCTGTCTCCTAATCATCCCCAGGTAAAAGTGGGGGTGGCACTGGCGTGGACCAGTCTCTCTGCTGCTTTTGCAGTAGAACTAGGATCCTGCTCACTGGAGGTGCCAGACAACTTCCTGGAGTGGA
Source organism: Ambystoma mexicanum (assembly GCF_040938575.1). NCBI lineage: Eukaryota > Metazoa > Chordata > Amphibia > Caudata > Ambystomatidae > Ambystoma > Ambystoma mexicanum. The sequence continues at coordinate 1,000,808,276 of NC_090929.1, read as the reverse complement.
GGTTTGTAAATAGGCACTCACCTTATCCCTGGAGACCCTGGATCGGGCCATGCAGCAACCCAGAAGTCCAAAAGAATCTTGGAACCTGCTGTATTGCTAAGAGACCATTTTGAGCTGGCTCAACCACAATCGACTCACTTCAATCTGCTACAGGACCTGTGCTGATGCTTTTGGCACTTTTTATTCTTCAAATCACTGTTCTCGTCTTTGAACAATCCAGATGCCATCTCAACCCATTAAAGCATACTACCTTGACACAACTGGCTCGAATGTAGATTCCACCTGCTGGAAACCACCAACTCGAATACGGACTTGGCTTTGCAAAAGAAGAATTTTGCTGGCAACTCGATTTTCAACCCAAACTGTTGAAAAAACCATTGACTCAACCACCTCAAACACCAACTCAATCCAATGGAAGCCATCGCCTTGAACCGTTTCAACACTGGCATGCCAGTGGGAACACACAAATGTTCCCTCTCGACATCGGATCGATTGCAGTAAAGTGCCTAAAAGCCATGCTCGATGTTGTTGAGCCCATGAGACAAGCACAACAAGGTATTTTTAAAAACAATATATTTTTATTATTTATTTGTACATTTTATAAAACAGTAAAGAACAGTCAATAGTAAAAAGTAAAACAACATAGTTACATGCAGATAAGAGAATACATATTTACAAACATAGAACTAGTACATTTTTAGAAATTCATCCCAAATTTTAGTATACAAGTTAAGCTTCCCTTGTTTCCTATATATTTCTCTCTCCTTGTTGGCAAGACAGTTCATCTCCTCAATCCAATCCACCACCGTCGGAGCAATCCGAGATTTACAGCTCCTCAATATCATCTTTTTGCATATACAAGCTCCCCTGAACAGAATATTTTTTTGAGAGACTGAAAGATCTTCAAGCAACTCATCGCAACCTAATACCATCGTTTTGAAATCGAGAGCAATATCCTGATTTAAAATCTGCAGGCAAATGTTACATACATCTTGCCAAAATCTGTGGACACATGTACAGTCCCAGATCATATGCTCCAGACTACCCACTCCATTCCCACAGTTCCAGCAGTCATCAGAATCCATCAAACCTCTCTTCATCAATCTTTCCGGACTCCAGTACACTCAGCTGAGGATTTTAATTTGTCTCGAACAATCTACCAAGTTTATTGAGCAAAGTTTAACATTAGCACACATCCTCATCCACATCTCAGAAGAAATCACACAGTCCAGTCTCCTGCCCCAATCTGCTCTCTGTTCTGAATTCTCTCTATAATTGGACACAATTCGATTGTTTATTCTGTAGGGGTGTACCGAACTTCGGCTTCGAGTCACTATTCTGCCGAAGTTCGGCTGAAATACAGCTATCCGGCTTCGGCAGAATAGTTTCTGCATAGTGACTCGAAGCCGAAGTCCACTTTCTATGATTAGCTGCATTCTCCCTGTTTGGGAGATGACAGCCAATCATAGAAAGTTTTACAGTGTTCAGGCTGCAGAAGCCAATAAGCTGTTTGCTTATTGGATTCTGCAGCCTGAACACAGAGAAAACAGCCTCAGAACGTGTTGGAATAGGAAGTGAGGAAAGGGAACAGTTCTTCCCTTCCCTCGCTTCCTATGCCAACGGACGGAGTGCTCCAGCATATGCCAGCAGCAGACCTCCTTGACCCACAGGTAAGTGACCTCCCCAAACCCCTTAGCACGGTGAGGCAGCGGGGGTGCCCTGCACCCCTGCCGCCTCACTGCAATAATATGGATGATGTGATTGTCTCGCGATGTTCTCCCATGTCCCCCCACCCCCACCCCCTCTGTTGTCCCGCGATGTTCTGCCATGCCCTCCCACCCCCACCGCTGTCCTGCGATGTTCTCCCATGTCCCCCCACCCCCCCACCCCCTCCGTTGTCCCACAATGTTCTCCCATGTGGCCCCACCCCACCACCCCCTCCGTTGTCCCATGATGTTCTCCCATGCCCCCCACCCCCTCCGTTGTCCCGCGATGTTCTGCCATGTCCCCCCACCCCCTCCATTGTCCCATAATGTTCTGCCATGCCCCGACCCCCTCCATTGTACCACAATGTTCTGCCATTTCCCCCCACCCCCTCCGTTGTGCCATGATGTTCTCCCATACCACCCACCCCCTTCGTTGTCCCGCGATGTTCTGCCATGTCCCCCCACCCCCTCCATTGTCCCATAATGTTCTGCCATGCCCCGACCCCCTCCATTGTATCACAATGTTCTGCCATTTCCCCCCACCCCCTCCGTTGTCCCATGATGTTCTGCCATGTCCCCCAAACCCCTCTGTTGTCCCGCGATGTTCTCCCATGTCCCCCTACCCCCTCCGTTGTCCCGCGATGTTCTGTCATGCCCCCCCACCCCCTCTGTTGTCCCGTGATGTTCTCCCATGACCCCCCGCCCCCCACCCCCTCCATTGTCCCATGATGTTCTCCCATGCCCCCCACCCTCTTCGTTGTCCCGCAATGTTCTGCCATGTCCCCCCACCCCCTCCATTGTCCTGTGATGTTCTGCCATGCCCCCCACCCCCTCCATTGTCCTGCAATGTTCTGCCATTTCCCCCCACCCCCTCCGTTGTCCCATGATGTTCGACCATGCCCCCCCAACCCCTCCATTGTCCCGCAATGTTCTGCCATGTCGCCCCACCCCCTCCGTTGTCCCATGATGTTCTGCCATGTCCCCCAAGCCCCTCCATTGTCCCGTGATGTTCTCCCATGTCCCGACGCACCCCAAACCCCTCCGTTGTCCCGCAATGTTCTGACATGCCCCCACTCCCTCCGTTGTCGCGCAATGTTCTGCCATGTCCCCCACCCCTCCGTTGTCCCGCGATGTTCTGCCATGCCCCCCCACCCCCTCTGTTGTCCCGCGATGGTCTCCCATGTCACCCCGCCCCCCCACCCCCTCCGTTGTCTCATGATGTTCTCCCATGCCCCCCACCCCCTTTGTTGTCCCGCGATGTTCTGCCTAGCCCCCCCACCCCCTCCATTGTCCCGCAATGTTCTGCCATTTCCCCCCACCCCCTTTGTTGTCCCATGATGTTCAGCCATGTCCCCCAATCCCCTCCATTGTCCCGTGATGTTCTCCCATGCTCCACCACCCCTCCGTTGTCCTGCAATGTTCGGCCATGCCTCCCCACCCCCTCCATTGTCCCATGATGTTCGACCATGCCCCCCCACCCCCTCCATTGTCCCGCAATGTTCTGCCATGTCCCCCCACCCCATCCGTTGTCCCATGATGTTCTGCCATGTCCCCCCACCCCCTCCGTTGTCCCATGATGTTCTCCCATGCCCCCTCACCCCCTCCATTGTCCCGCAATGTTCTGCCATGCCCCCACCCCCTCCATTGTCCCGCAATGTTCTTCCATGCCCCCTAACCCCCTCCATTGTCCCACAATGTTCTGCCATGTCCCCACCCCCTCCGTTGTCCCATGATGTTATGCCATGTCCCCTGAGCCACTCCATTGTCCCATGATGTTCTGCCATGTCCCCCGCCTATGTTGTCCCGTGATGTTCTGCCATTTACCCCCACCCCCTCCATTGTCCCGCGATGTTCTGCCATGTCCTCCCAACCCCTCCATTGTCCCGTGATGTTTTCGCATGTCCCCCCAACCCCCTCCGTTGTGGTGCATCGCAGTATTGGTCAAATTTTCCCATAGGAAAAGGGTTAGGCTTGCTGAAAATGTGTAATATTGGGACAATTTAAAAATTATTTCTAGGGCCTCTTTTGGTTGTGCAAATGCTCAAATGGGGTTGAAAAGGGCAGCTGAATGTGTGCATCCAAGATGTGTGCGTTCACATGCTCTTTACTGTCTTGCGAAGCAGTATTTCTCATGTGCTGGACAATGTATTTAAAAAAACAACTATTCGGCTCACTATTTGGCTTCGGCCGAATAGTTTTGCTAACTATTCGGTATTCGGCCGAATAGTAATTTCACTATTCGGTACACCCCTCATATCCTGCTCGCTATGGATCCACAACCAGGTTCATTCTCCTTTAGAAAGAGGTCCACAATAGTACCACCCTGCTTATCCACCTCCCTTATACATCTTTTCAGTTTTCTGAAGTCACCATTTGAATAACCGTCAATGTTATATTTAGCACATAACTCTTCTTCATCAATCCATTTACCATCCTTATGAGCATCACTAGTCCAATTTATTGCACTGAGAGACCATTCCGGCCAAAATAAAGGTTTACCCCTCTCAACTATTCCCGGGTTCAAACAAATGGAAGCATGGGAAGTCTTCAAAGCCTTCAAGCCCAACATTTCATGTATACTCTTCCAAGTTTCCCTCAAGAACACAGTCAAAGGAGCTTTCCTACAATGCCTATTTGTGGCTGTGAGGATTGCCCTAGGGAGAAGTGGGCCTAATAGATTTGCCTCTGCCACAGCCCACCTATCTGGCGTTTCTTTCAAGAAGGGGACCATAAAGTGACTGGAAAAGGTCTAATGATAAGCTTTAACATTTGGTACACCAAGTCCCCCTTTCTCCAAAGGCAGTTGAAGCTTCCACAACTGAAGCCTTGGCGGTTTATCATCCCAAAGAAACGATTGCAGCAAGCTATCAGTTTTTTTCCAATAAAACTGACTTATCTTCATGGGGAGCATGCCCGATATGTAATGAACTTTTGGAACCGCATTCATCTTTAGAGCGTTCACTTTGCCCCAAAGCGACAAACGCAACAAAGACCACCTCTGAAGACTCATTTTTAGATCTTTACACACATCCGCCATGTTCTCTCCCACCATATCTTCTATCACAGGTGTAAGCCAAACACCCAAATACTGTATCCTTTTGTCACACCACTGGAATCCCCAGTCAGACACCAAACGTCTATCACAACATCGTGTAATAGGTAAAACCTCGGACTTAGACCAATTGATCTGGTATCCGGCAACATCATGAAATTTGTCCAACAGATTCATCAAGATGGGCAATGACGTAGCCAAATCCTTCAACACCACCAGTAAATCATCCGCATATAACCATATCTTTTGCTCAACACCCTGAAAGTTTAGTCCTTTAATCCCAGCATCACACCTCAAAGCAACCGCCAGCGGCTCAATCGCTAAAACAAATAATAGTGGCGATTGTGGGCACCCCTGTCTTGTACCTCTGTGTAACTCATAAGAATTCGAAAATTGTCCATTTGTTTTGACATTGGCCGTTGGACATGTATACAACAGGGCAATCCATGAAATATATTCCTCACCTAGGTTCATAGCACGCAAGACCAAAAATATATACTGCCAGTTAACCCGATCAAACGCTTTTTCAGCGTCTAGAGAGAACACCGCAATGTCATCATTTGAATCCTGGTCCTGCGACATCAACATATTTCTAATATTGCTTGAAGTTCTACGATCTTGAACAAAGCCTGATTGGTCTGTGTGCACCAGCTTCTTAAGTAATTTTTCAATACGAATGGCCAATAAATTCGCTAATATTTTTTTGTCTGTGTTTTTTTTTGTTTTTTCCTCTTTTTTGTATACTTTATTTATCTTATTCACACAGTACATGCACAATATAAGACATCCAAACTCAACACAAAATACAGTATATCTTGCACATACATCTTATAGAGTTCATCATACCCCAGAAAATTCAACAATGAAATACTCATAGAATAAACAAATTCATATGCACTGGGGTCATAATGCATTTACAAATGAAACAATCCCATACAAAAGCAAATTCAAATTACCAAAATACAAACATAAAACATACATAAACAAAACATACATTACAACAAACAAGACAAACACAAATATAAGTAAACATTCACTAAGAGTAAACATTCAAATATGCAATGTACCAATACCATATAAATAAATAAAAGATCTCCACAATATCCAATATTCCTCTTCCTTAGCCCTCCTCTTATAAATGATGAATTCAAAATCTGACAAAACCACCACATCATTAATCCATTCTTCCATTTTCGGCTTCTTCCTAGTCTTCCAAACTTTCAAAATCTGTTTCACTGCTATTACCAAGATCCTATTTATCCAAGAACCATATAAACGAGCCGTCAGACATCGCCCAGTATTTGCCAAAAGCAAAACCTGTAACGGTCCTCTTGGAAATTTAATAGAAAGAGTCATATCTAATCTGTCAAGGACTTCACACCAAAAGGTGACTACTCTAGGGCAATACCATAACATGTGAAGTAAATTTCCCTTATCCCTCCCACATCCCCAACATAAATAATCAGTTGCTAATCCTAAGGCACACATGCGCGTCCAATAAAGTCGTCCCAAACCTTTCTGATGAATAAGTCAAATTTTAAGATCTAATCTACTACTATATCCAGTACGCCAAACATACTGCCAGACTTCCTCAGAAATAGTAACACCCAAATCAGCATCCCATTTCTGTTTCAGGACATTCCATGATTCCAAATTGGAATCAGTCTCTGGCATAAGCTTCAGATATGTGGAAACACTACGTGTCAATAGACAAAACACATTCCAACCCGCTGGTTCCTGCTCTACCGGATTGGACAACATACCAAATATCCTGTTCAAAAGACAGTGAAGCTCCTTATACTGGCTACCCTCCTTCCCACCTAATACAAACAAAATCTGTAATTCTTGAAAAGTTTTCAATCGTCCATCCTGCATCAAATCCCCCAATGACAAGATTCCCCTTGAAATCCAACTACGCCAACATAACGTCCTATTATCAATTTGTAGTGCCGGATTATTCCATACAGATGCCTTATGGTTCAAAAAGACATTTCCACCAAAATTAAGCAACCACCATAACATCATATCTCTAGCAATTTTAACAGTCAAAAAATCAGCAGATCCCCCCGGTAACTTCATCATTGAAAAAATATTATCCAACCTAATTTGCGACAAGGAATCCCTCTCAATTGCTAACCAAATTGTATCTTGCTCCGTCTCTGCCAAAGCTTATAATGCTGCCTTCTTCTCTGTTTATCAAGCTTATCGGGTGATAGCTAGACGACGTCAAATTACTGTCCTTATCCTTCTTTAAGAAAACCGATATAGTGGCATGATTGGTAGAAGTTGGCAACAGACTCACTTCTTTAGACTCAGTAAACATATCCCTCAAACGTACCACAGCTGACTCTGGCAAAATGTTATAAAACTCCACCGGCAAACCGTCTGGCCCGGGAGTTATGCCCGAATTCAGCTCAGCAACGGCAAACCTAATCTCATCAGTAGTCACCACCTTATCAAGAAGCAATTTTTCACATTCTGTAATTTCCAGAATTTCAATACCTTCGAGAAAAGTTTTTCCTAAACCACTGATATCAGACTCATTCTGATACAACTTCATATAGTATTCCTTGAAAGTCTTAATAATCTCACTAGGGTTGAACGTTAGGGACCATTTAATAGAGGCTATTGCCCCCTCTGATTGTTGTTGCCGAAGTCTGTGGGCAAGCCAACGGTCGCATTTCTCCCCTTTTTCAAAATACAAGCATTTTCATCTGTATAAGTCTTTCTCAGCATTTGCCGCCAAAATATCATCCAATTCTCTCTTTAACCTTTTAAGTTTCGATCTCTTATCAGCATTATTTGGATCATTTACCAAATATCTTGTAATATATTTGATGTGTTCCTCCACAGTAAATCTCTCTTTCTCCACCTTCCTCCTTCTATTGCTTGAAAATCCCAATAAAAGACCTCTCATAGAACATTTGAAGGCCTCCCAAATAGTCTTAATACTTAGCCCATCAGTTCTGTTCTCTGACACAAAATGATCCGCCTCCGATCTAATTTTCTCCACTAATTCCTCATCCTGTAAAATAGAGGTATTCATTTTCCAACAGAATGACCTGCAAATATCATATCCTAGTTTCAAGTCTAAGAACACTGGTGCATGATCTGTAACTGCAATTCTGCCAATTCTTCAATTTGCCAGATTCACTTTCATCGAGCAAGCAGTAAGGAACATATCAATACGGGAGTGTGTATTGTGGGAGCCAGAAAAAAATGTAATTTCTCTCAAATCTGGATTCTGCAGTCTCCAACAATCCTTCAAGTCAAACTCAGCAACAAGGGACTGTAACAAACAAAAAGGAGGATCCCTCCTCTGACTCATTCGCAATCCAGTACGATCCATGATTGGATCAAGAGCCAGATTGAAATCACCCCCCTGAACAATATTAGGGATATAAAAAATCCTGCAAAATTTTAGCGACTTTACCAAAAAAGGAGCCATCATTCACAGAGGGAGCATAAATGTTACAAAGGACTGCCTTAACTCCTAGATTGTCCACATGAAGTGCAATGATCCTACCCTCATCATCTCAACGAATTCTTACTATCCTAATTGGAGCATTTATCCTCACCAAAATGGCAACCCCTCTGCTTTTGGTGGTATAACACAAGGCAAAGAAATCATCCACCCAACCTCTCTGCAATTTATTGATTTCCTCTTTCAACAAATGTGTTTCCTGCAGGAAAAAAACATCACTATGCATATCATTCAAATAATTGAAAACTTTTTGCCGTTTAACCCGGTTATTGATACCATTCACGTTCCAAGAGGAAACAGGCAAAAGAGCTCCATTGTCTAAGGGCATTGTGAAAACTTGTATAACAAATTGAAAATAGAGTACTAGTTCAATAAATCTGCATGCAATAGAGAAACCCCACCCACTCCCCCTGAAACAGAAGTTCGGATCCAACGTAACAAGAACTAAAAAAAAAAAACAATACCCCCGGCATCCCACCTTAATTTCATGTTAGAATTCACATACAGCAATCCCAATCATCATTCCAAATACACATCCTAGAACCCCAGAAAAGCCCAAAATGCCTCCATGGACCAACCATCACATATCGATGCTGTAGTAGGTATTTGAAAAGTCCCCTTCCCCCATGTCTACTTTATCCCTATTTTTATAAAACTTTGTAGGACTTTTTTTATTTTGGTACCACCATACTATTGTTGTTTGTGCTGCAACTGTATCAGCTCACACACCCTCCTGATGATATAGCATGCCCTCAGCCTGTGCTAACATAAGAGGTGAAGGAGGTCCACCTGCCAGGCTGTGCATTTTTCACCTTTATGATTGCAATCACTGCTGGTTTAATAATAGTCTGGGACTGTGTAGACAGCTTAGGAACTACTCATCATTGTACTCCTGCAGAGAAGTAGCCATTTTGTCACAATCATTCAGTGGGACCCCTGGTGATATGGTGCTCAGGGAACATCTTCTGCTATGTCACTGAATCAGAAAAGGACCACACGCCACAGTGAGCAAAGGGATAGGTCAGAAAGAAAACACAAATATGCACATTTTGGCAACTCCATAACATGCTCAATTGCAGTGAAGAGGAAATGTAGGAATTTAGAAGGGCCTCAAATCAAAAGCAGAAAGGAACAGTTTCTCCAGAGCAGCTCAATGAGTGAGCTGTGTTACTGTGTCTACACTATAAGACACAGGAAGTTAGAATGTCTAGTGGGTCTGCATGCACAGACCCTACTTGAAGAAGGATAACTACTATTACAAGACGTAACATCCCATAAGAAATAGATTGGGTGCTCATTGACAAGGGCTCCCGAATTGTATTGCACTTCAGGTGGTTGCACATCTGGAACAACATCTGGTACAAGGACGTCAATTGGGTGTCACCAGGGGTCGTAACTGCAACCCCCGAGGTCTCCCTTGCTACCCCTGTGGTCTCCCTTGCTACCCCTAAAACCAAAAAGAAAACCTTTTTTAATTTTTTTATTGAAGCTCCTGGGCTGTAGGCAGCGCCATGTTGCTCTTTGTTTATGGAGTGGCTGGCTTTTTTGTTCAGGCCTCTTTAAAAAAAAACAGGGGATGCCACAATGGTAACACTGAGCAGTGACCCTAAATAAGAAAGAATAGCATTAACCAATAATTTGTCTTTCTGGAATTCTATACAATAATTGCTAGACTTATTAAATGTTCATTTCAGGCACACTTCAGGGGGTGAGTCACTGATTTACACTGTTCTGAAAAACCTTTTATTCACAATGCACACAAAAGCTTCCAAAAAGCATTTAGAGTAGAATAAGCATCCATTTCAGAATATGTATTTTGCTTTTCACAAGATGCAATTTTAGCATGTTTTTTTCTGACGTTGTCTCTGTTACGATGAACACAAGACATTCCATCTTGGTATCCTCTGTCACTTCACAAAATCCTTGTGCCTATAAGCTTGTGTACAGTGTAAAAATGTTTCACCCCATAGCACATAAAATGGCCCTTGATTTAATTGTGCCACAATAATGCTTTGTTGTAATGTGTCTATCTTTCCTGGCATGCTGTTCAGGATGTTTGTTTGCATGTATGAGGTCACGAGTTGTCATGCGCCGCCAACGTTGGGGTATTTGGTCGTGGTGGAGACTGGGCTGCCATTAGCCGCCCATCACGTCCCACCGCGCACCTTTAGCAGCAGTCTAGTTGTTTCCGCGGCGTCCGCCGCGGTACGCCTTTTTCTTTCTGTCCCACCCGGAAGTCTGCGCGTTGCAACCCTTTCGCGTCAGGCTCCGGGTGAGACGCTTGCAGTTTTCTCCGTCCTGTGTTTTCTTCGTTTTCCACCGCCTGCCTTCCTTACCCGTTTATCCCTTGTTCTTTTTGTTTTTTCTGCTGTTTTACCCTCCTTCGGACTCCCTGCTTACTCTCTCTTCCTGCCCCTTTCTCTGTTTAGTTTTCCAGTACCTGTTGTTTTCTTTTCCCTCCTTAGTTTTTTCACGGTTTCCGTTCCCCTCCGTGCCTTCTTTATTACTTGGCACATACCTACGCACTGGACCTTCATACTTGGCTCATCCCTACGCACTGGACCTTCATACTTGCCACATCCCTACTGATTGGACCTATATACACCACCGTGGATAGGGTTTTTTTTATGCCATCAGGCTTTTTCCCCCAATTGGCTTGCTCCGGCATAGAGGCCCCCACTAGACCTCTTTGTACCAGGTCAGGGTGGCTTCCTCCCAGGGTAGGCCCTATCCTCCGACAAATAAAAACAGCTTGGTGGAAGAAGAGACTTGAACAGCCCGAGGTAACCAACGCCACAGGTGAGGAGGAGGTCGGAGGGTTGGAGTTAGAAGAGGAAGAGGTTAACTCGGAGGTTGGCTCTGACACGAGTGCCCTGAGTACGCGATTCCGTGTGAGTGTGCTGCTTTCCCTGTGTTACTCTAAATTCTTTAATACACAGTTATAAACCCTCCCAATGGCATGTATTTTGCCACCCTCGGAAGCTTGTAAAGTAGATCCACGCAGGCTTGACATGTGGCCAACTTTCCACTAGACCTGCAGATGAACTGGCCTGCTGTTAAATCTCAGTTACCAGTTTAATGGTATCCACTACAGAATGCAATTTTCTTTCTGACTTTGAGAACATTCAGACATGTAATTGCTCATTTTACTGTAGCCGGTAAGATAGCTCTAGCCGTTAAGATGGCTCAGTCGGTTGAGCGCTAGCTGCTGAGATGTGTGGGTGATCTGCAGTTTGCAGGTTCGAATCACGATGGGGCCAACTCAGTCTTTCATCCTTCTGAGGTTGATAAATGAGTACCAGAACAGGTTGGGTGATATTGTATGTATATTTGTTCTACATAAACAAAAGCGCTTAAGCATAAGTGCTAAATAATCACACATCATTATCATTTCGCCTTGGATGTCTGCTTGCATTCACAGTAATTTGGTGATATGGGCCTATACACACTGATATTAACGATACATATGGTGATCCTTTCTTGTATGCATTGTTTTCACATTACAGTGATATCATAACCATAGTTTTCATACTGTACTTAGGATCAATGCAATGTGATGCCACTTCCAGTTTTGTCAAGGGGTGAAAGGTTGTATTCCATCGCTTCCAGTGATGTCACATCGGGGTGGGGTCAAATGATATCACTTCCTGGGATGTCATCAGAGGTCAAGGGTCGTGTGAAGTCACTTCTGCTACTTCTGGCATTTTGGTGAAATGACGTCCCTGATCTGGTAGAGCACGTATGTTTAAGTTACGAAAGGTCTATGACAATAACTTGTATATTGCTCAGACACATTGTTGTAGGTTGCACAAGAAGTGCAAAGTCCGACAATAGCACTTCAAACACAATGATGCTGTGTCTGGCATATTGTATCTCATTCTTGACCTATAGACCCCCTCGCTCCCCTCCCCCGCACCATTCTTCATCAGAGTAAACCCTCCTCATCTTCTCAAAATATTTCCCCAATATTATATGATATGATATTTTATTTATATTTCACCCATACACACGTGTTTCAGGGCGCGACGAGGCGAGGGAGGGGTAGAAGAGAGGACAAAACAACGATCTTATCCTCTTATAGAGCTGACTTCCACCCGCTTGAACTGAATATTGCCCCCTCCTTGAAGTGACCTGTCCCCACTACTGCCAATGGTGTCTGATGTTTGTGTATCCCCAGTGTAATGGAGAAAATGGCACAGCGCTGTACTGGACAGATGTAGGCTTCCCATCTTCCTTGCCAGAAAGCACAAGGGCCCGTAGTCCAGGGTATCTGCTGCTGAGTCCAGTGGATCTGCTGCTGAGTCCAGGGTATCTGCTGCTTAGTCCAGTGGATCTGCTGCTGAGTCCAGGGGATCTGGTGCTGAGTCCAGCGGATCTGCTGCTGAGTCCAGTGGATCTGCTGCTGAGTCCAGGGGATCTGCTGCTGAGTCCAGTGGATCTGCTGCTGAGTCCAGGGTATCTGCTGCTTAGTCCAGGGTATCTGCTGCTTAGTCCAGTGGATCTGCTGCTGAGTCCAGGGGATCTGCTGCTGAGTCCAGCGGATCTGCTGCTGAGTCCAGTGGATCTGCTGCTGAGTCCAGGGTATCTGCTGCTTAGTCCAGTGGATCTGCTACCAGAGTGCTTCCGGTAGAAATGTAATCTAATATCATTATTATCATTCATGTTGCTATTGCTATTACTTCACGGTTTAAAGCGCAGGCTTAGCGCGAGAGCGGCACAGCTCTGCACGCGGTGTGCATGACCAGAGATTCTGCTGGCCCTTTCCCTGTGTTTATGCTATGATGGGACCGTGGGCAAAGTAAGTCACTAGTCCATAATGCTGTTTACAAGCACAACCCCCCTAGAATATTGTTGCACTGTGTTCAATGAAAGTAGGTACTGTGAACATTTCAAAACAATAGTAATGAGGCTAGAATCAATGAAGCGCGGAGGCGTTAGCTTGACATGCAATGCCTTTTAACTGCCATGGGTTTTCCCCCCAGTGCCAAGGCCTTTTTGGTGATTTCAGTATTTCACCATGCAAAGCCTTCTAACATTTTCTCCTTCATTAACCCCTTAAGTGCCAAGAACGAGCCATCTCGTCCTTGGCACTGGGGAGGTAATCCCAAGGACGAGATACCTCGTCCTTGGCACTTAAAGGGTGCAAAGGCGGGTGCTCCGCCTACCCTAACACAAGGGCTGCACCCACACTACAACAATAGAAAGTGGACTGGGTCTCCCTGCATAACATTAATAATAGAGAGAGGACACTACACACTGTATTTGTTTTACAGAGATTGTCTAACTTTTAGCGACTTAGAAACGTTTCTCAAATGTGACTGACAAGGTTCTTAGTGTGGAACCAAGCAATTCCTTTTTGCTCAGATTTGTGCCTCAGGCACACACAGCAATCTTAGCAGAAAATCACAGAGGGTCTGAACAATGGCACTAAAAAGAACTGTCTCCTTACAAAATGTACTTTCCTGTCTCAGAAAAGAATATACAGGCGTTTTTTAATATCATCTTCACATATGCAATTCAACTCAGGGATCAAGTCGAGGGTACACGCGGGGGGACGCAGTCCACCCACTTTTTCCAAAGGGTGGACTCAGTCTCACCCAGCTAAAATGATATAACCTGATGAAAAATAACAAACTAAAAGTGAAATGTCCCATTTCGGTAATGCAAGTTCGAGGGAAAACATTTGTATTGGTTCTTGAAGTTTAAAACATGCACACCTTTTAACGTTTTCAAAAACATATTAGAAGAAAATATCCTCTCTTGGTTTTTTGTGTGTGTTGATTTTATGAAAGGAAAATGCTATTCGTCCTGTGCAATTTGGGTGGTTATGCAAAGCCAATTTAATGAAATTTGCATATTTCACCTTGATATGCTACATCAGATCCCATTGCGTTTGTTGATGAGCCCCCCCACTTTCATTTTTAGGACTTGATCCCTAATTCAACTGTATGGTGCAATATCATTGTGAACAGTAAGAATGGGCAATATACCGTTATGCGGATCAGCTGTCAAATCTGTGCAACACATCACTTCAGTCGCCTCAGAAATTGAAAGTGCTTCAAACAGAAAACACATGGTGTGCAATAGGTGCCTACTGTTAGCAGAAATATCTCTGTGAGGAATTGCCATCTGGCAAAGGTGTAGAAGCTCTGGCTTTTTTTCATTTATTTTTGTTAACTAATAAAAGAGTGCAGGTAATTTCATCTCAGAAAGGGTGGCCTGCTAATGAGCCGCCCCCCCCCCCTTTCATAAGCTTCATAAGCTTCATAAGCTTCATATCAAAAACAAAGTGACACTGGTGCCTGCTGCATCAGTCTCCTGATCTGCAGCCCCCACTCTCCAGTGGCACCGAGCAGGGTCAGATGGAAAAGCCATTTTGACAGCTGCTGTGACAGCCAAGTCGCCGCAGTACAGAGGCTGGGTTTAAAGTCTGAACTTCTGTTCCAAAACTGCATAGCTTTGACTAATTACTTTTTAGGTGGCAGTGTAATCTTTAAACACAAAGCCATACCTGATTTTAAGGTATCGTTCATATTAATTGACCTAACTATAAAAAGCCACATCAGGTCTGGATCCGGGTTCCCAGAATGGGGAATTACCGGGCCATTCCGAGTTCAGAGGGCCCGGTAATTCCTCCCTCCAGGAACCCGGGCCAGGACCTTCCCCAATCCCATTTCAGCCCCCAGAGGGCTGAATGGGAATGGGGGAGGGAGCGAACAACGGGCTGATTACGACCGGTCCGTTGTTAGCTTCCTCTTCCCCTCGCGGGACCCGCTCTGCACGTCTGTTAAAACCAGACGTGCAGAGCGGGTCCCGCGAGGGGACCTCATAATGTGGCGGAATGGTGTTAACGGGTCCGCATCCTTTTGCGGCACCCGTTAACCCATTCCGCCACTCTCGTAATGAGGCCCCATGTCTGAGAAGAATCGAGTTCACATATAACGTTCCCAATTATCGATATTTGGAACACAAGAACAGAAAATGCTGCACTGTTTCCACAGTTTCATAGCAATGTGGCCGTAGATCTGTGTGCTCCGGGTTCCATTGCTTTTTTAATGAACGAACCGGCAAAGTGCCCCTTTCTGAATCTAATATACAGTGAACGTACATATTGCAGTTAGAGGATATCTAAGTAAACCTCATAACAGATTTCTTGTTTTAACGCCCCATACATTTGCGCCAGTTCAGAATTCTCGTATTACGTTGTCATTTGCTTGTAGATGTAGCGTATGTATGCTTTTTTCACCAGATCTTTTAATGTGTCATTTATGCATGCAGGTTCATCCCAAAGATCACCCAGATCCAGTCAAAAAAGAATCAATTTGTTATGCATGCACCACTGAAGTGAGCATCCGCAAACTTGGGAGAGGACATCAGAGAGTGCCTCTCTCAGTTTGGCGAGCGCTGGTCTAGGGATGTAACGGTATAACGGTATACCGTTAAAGATACCGTGAACAACTTAATTGAACAATAATAACCGTCATGTTGTTTATACCGGTATACCGTTTATACCGTTAAGTGTGCTTTTCATTCTTATTTGGGAAGGCTGCAGTAAGCAAGTGCTGTGCAGTCTTGGGGCCTCATTAAGAGGTGGGCGGAATGGGTTTAACGGCACCGGTAATGGTGTCGGTGCCGGTAAACCCATTCCGCCCTATTATGAGGTCCCCTTGCGGGACCCGCTCTGAACGTCTGGTCAGACCAGATGTCCTTTGCGGGTCCCGTAAGGGGACCAGGGAGCTATTAGCTCCCTCCCCATTCCCATTGAGCCCTATGGGGGCCCTGTGGGGGCTCAAATGGGAATGGGGATGGGTTTTTTAATGAGGAATTACCGGGTCCTCCAAGGTTGGAATGGTCCGGTAATTCCTCATTCAAGGAACCCGGACCCGAGTTTGGAGGCAGCCATGCCCTTGTTAAGGGCATGGCTGCCTCCAAACTCGTAATGAGGCCCTTGTTCTTGCACTGTTGGGGATGTGCCGTCTGCCAAGGGGGCCTTGTTTGGCAGACAAGAGCATAGGGAAAGTGAGGCCACATTAGTAAATGCAGCTTTGCTGCTGTGACCGCTCTTTCTCTGTGATCAGTAGTCGGGTCAAAGATCAGCCGATTTTCTGCAAATTGTGTTGAAAGCTGCCCAATGCCTGAACCTTTGTATTCCCCATGCAAAGCTGGTAACGAGCTGACCGACTAGCTCCATAAGCATACCGGAGACTCCAGTTCATAGACT
This sequence comes from Ambystoma mexicanum, assembly GCF_040938575.1. Taxonomy (NCBI): domain Eukaryota; kingdom Metazoa; phylum Chordata; class Amphibia; order Caudata; family Ambystomatidae; genus Ambystoma; species Ambystoma mexicanum. The sequence continues at coordinate 1,000,791,813 of NC_090929.1, read as the reverse complement.
CCGCTAGACCTGGATTTAATGAGCAAACTAGAAAAAAAGTTATTTTGTTTCAGGTATTATTTATTTGAAAGGCAGCATACAGATTTTAAATGTTTTCACAGTCATGCTGCTCTCCACGCTACAGGTCGGATCTTCTATGGTGGTTGTCCCGATTTTCAATGTGCAATTAGAAAGACCACAGGGACATCACAAGGTTGAGCTGAGGGCCTGAACTAAAAGTGAGCATTTTATTTTTCCTTTTGTTCGTATGTAAACAAATATAATAAAACGTTCAGTGACTTGCAAAACAGCAGAGCCAGGAGCACTTTGCTTAGCAACCACTCAGCCAGCAGGAGCAGAAATGTATCCATTCAGCCTGGCCCGGCATCATGTGCAATTAGTTCAGTAAGTTAAGGTCCTACTGCACTGAGCAAACACACATTGGAACAGCTCTTGCTCTGGCAGTGAAAATTGTAAAAAAAAAAGGACGGCCAGTGAAGTAATGCATATCGAATTACTCTCCCCAGGGTTTAGATTCAAGTGTTTCTCATGGTCATGGATCGGATAGCCATCCAGTTCTGTTTTAGCTTTGAATTCTGGGATTTGTAGTTTTCCCACCAATTTGAAATATGGGGAACTACACATGCCAGAATTCAAAGGGGGGAATGAACTGGATACCCTTCTTATGCATGTCCACAAAGATCTTTAGCTCTGTAAACAGACATGGACTGGCCTATAGGGTAATAGGGCCATGGCCGAACCAAAAATGCAAAATGCTTGTGTGGACCAGTTTTTTGGGTCAAAGTGGGACACTTTTTGGGCCAAAGTGGGCCAATTTGCTGAGTGACTTTGCTATGTGGCTAATAGTTCTGACCAGTGTTGCTGAATAAATATTCTTTCAAATGTACAATTTGTATCACATTTTATCAAAACTCTCCCTCTTGGGTACTATTCAAACAGTGTTCCAAAAGGAATGAATTCCCATTTGCAACTGTGGGATACTTTTATTTTGGTGCCCGAGATAATTTTATGTCCCAGTCCGACCCTCCTGTAGGCTCTGTGAACACTGGGCCTATCAGTGCTTTCTGCTAGTAAATACACTGCCCCCCACTGTCCTCTGTGTAGATTTGCACTTTGGCACTAGAGTTGTTGCTTCACTTGATCCTTCACCTACGTGCCTTCTGCATATGGCACTGGACTCAAGCAAGCAGGACAGATTCTACATTCAATTTGAAGTATCTTATGCAATGGGGGTGAAATATTTCTAAGGTCTATTCTCAATTTGTGACACCACCCATGAAAGCATTCCTCCCTCTGAACTCGCATCACAAGGGTCCTAATGCACACAGACATGGGGGAAACGGTAATGATGGGGATGTGGTGAGGTGGTGGTCTAGGCCATATTTGTGCCGATATGTATTTTAACTTTGTCATTTTCACAAAAAAATGTGCCACTATCTTTAAGAAGGTAAATGAACATGTATTGCAAGAATCAAGAAGGAAATCAACAGCACCCACTGAACGCTGTCCCACTAGGATTACATGGTCAGTGGTGACTCAAACATCAGACCTTCATAATACACCAGGCGGATGGTAAACAAGCTATAGTGATTAGATCACTATGCAACCTTTCGGTGTGTCTGTGTTGGCTATGACATTTTGACAAAAGAAACACAATGACATTGGCTTTCAGACCACACATGACTGACTTTTCTCCCTTTTAATGGGATAAAGAGTTGTCAAAACAAACTTTTTGTCGCAGCGAGGGTCATGATGCCCATGCCATGTGGTTCCAAAAAAATGCAAGTCGAGGAACATTTTCAAAGCCTGTGACTGAGCAGCAAGCTCATTGCTCAAAGTATGCATTATAACAGTTTCACTAGTCACTCTTTCATTCAAGGCGATCAACGAGTGAGCGCCAAGAAAGACCAATTCTGCAGCCGCCTTAGATTCCTGGAGGATCAGCTAAATATGTGCAAAGACACATTTCAAAATGCTACCTTGCTACAGCTGGAAAATCTTGCCTGCGTATTCTTAAGTTAACTAAAAAGCATTGACTTAATGTTAAGTTAAAGAACTTCAAATGCAAAAAGGCAAAGTAAAAAAATAGATCTTTTTTTTGTTGGTACAAGTAGCTTCAGTTGGAGCAGTTTTTAATGCCATTTCGTAAACCACACGTGCCTGACACAAAATCGATATGTTAGCAATAGGAAGAATGAATACAGTGCCAAGAAGGAAAAGGATTTACTTTGGGTTGACGGCTTTGGGGTTTATATATTTATAATGGATAATGTTTTCTAAACATATGATAATGGGGGATTTCCCTGATTCTATCATTGAATTTACATATAATAAATCACACTGCGAAATTCACTCATCTCTGCGGGTATTCCCTGCTGCCATACTAAAGGGTAACATGTCCCTGATTACTGAACACCTTTTGGCACGCAAGTAAACTAAAGGCTGTAACATAAAGAGAGAGAGAGAGTGCGTGTGTGTGTGTATGCGCACAAGCGCATGCTACCATCAGCCTCCATTGATCTGTGGCATGCAAACATGTCCATCTTTACCCGTAGCCAGTGGGGGAACTAGAAGCCTAAATAACCACTTAAGAAAAGCTATTAAGTTTGCTTTGCCAGTCGCAGCAGGGCTCCCCCCTCCTCCGCCTCTTCACACATGTGTTTGTGTTTGGTGGCAGCAAGGGGTGGCATTTTAGTGGAAAATATGCTGAAAAGCCCAATTCTGGCCTGGGGTGCCTGGTTTTGTTTGTGATGATAAATCTGACAATGCATGACCTTTTAAGAAAACATTATTACAATTAGTTACCTCCACCTGCTATACCGCGATAACTATGATATACCGTCATTTGGCAAGAAGGTTATTGTACCGCCATAAAACTAATACCGTGACACCCCTGACGCCCATAGCCCCAGACTGGCCTAAGGTCTATTTAATATGCTATATCAAGTAACATCCATTTTAACAGGAACATTAGGGGTTCCTTTTGGCAGACACAACAGTTTTCTGAAGAAGGTGTTTTCAGTTATTCCTAATTTATCTATTGTCATATCTCCAGACCCATGGATGGCGAATGCCTTGGCCTCATGATTATAGGCCTCAAGTGAAGGCCTAATGGCCCCATTGCCCTGAAGTTTCCCATTGCCTAGAAGAGCTTAACTATCTCTATCTAGAGTTTTTTCAGACTTAGCGCATTTTTCGGAACACCCACACTTACTTTCAAACCACATTCTAAGGTAATCATACTTTCTTTTACTCTTTCTTTCTCTCTCGCGCGCTTTCTCTCTCCCTTTCTTTCTCGCTCCCTTTCCCTATCTCTCCCTCTCTCTCTCTTTCTCTCCAGCTCCTTCTTTCCCTTTCTCTTTTTCCCTAGAGTTTTTTCAGATTTAGTGCATTGTTCAGAACACCCACACTTACTCAAACCTCACTCCAAGGTAATCATATTGTTCTCTCTCTCTCTTTCTCTCTCTCTTTCTTTGCCTATCTCTCTCTCTCTTTCTCTCTAACTCTCTCTGCCTTTCTCTCTTTCCCCTTTCACTCTCACTTTCCCTCTCTCTTTCTCCCTTCCCGTTTCTTTCTCTCTATCTCTTACTCTCTCTCTCCCTTTCTCTCATTCTCTTTTTCTTTCCCCGTCTCTCAGCCCTCACCCTCTCTACCAGCCCCTTCTCTCCCCTCTGTGACTACCTCCCCACTGGCTATTATTTCTTCCTCGCTCCCCACTCTGTCTCTCTCTCATCGCTCCCAGCTGCCCATTCTTTCTTCTCTCTCCCCTCTCTCCAGTTTCTCTCTCACCCTCTCTCCTGCTCCATGGTTAACTGCCCGAGTATAGTATCCTCAACTGGGATCAAGATTTTACAACCTTTGGCTCTCGGTGGATGGAAAACCATGGCTTTTGTTTTGTTCTTGTCAATTACCAAGCGATATTTGATGCAATATTCATACAAGAGTGTGTACCGCCTGCACAAGCAATAGAAGTCTGGGAGATTAAAATCTCATCATCAGCAAATAATAGTAGCAGGATTTTCTCCTTTCCCAAAGTTGGGGCATCGGGGGCCACCTTATCAATTACTTCAAAGATTGAATTGATAAACAGAAGAGAGTGGGGGCCAAAACACAGCCCTGTCTCACCCCCTTTCTGTGCTAGGAAGTGTTGAGTCAAGTCACCTGCCAAGCTCCATTTTACGGGTGCTTTATAATCACTATTCAGGTCAATTATATGTTGCAGCAAGGAAAATGGCACCCAAGCAGGCAATCATTTCTCTCATAATTTGCATCAAATGCACATTTTAAATCCATGAAAAACACATATAGTTTCATCTCCCTTAGTATATCATATTTGTTAATGAGCAATGAAAGTCTGAAACACTGATAGATGGTAAATACCCCACCTTGGAACCCTGCTTGTCGATCGTCAATACCCTCAGTCTCCTCAATCCACATCAACACATGATTTAGTAGGACGCTTGCAGAGATTTTACCCACAGGGGCTAATAACAAGATTGGCCGATAGTTGGCAGGCTCATCTCTGCCCCCCTTTTTATATATTGGTATTATTTCTACCTGCACCCAAGGCTTGGGGACAGTTGCGAGGCTACTGATGGCGTTAAACAATTTCTGAAAAAGGGCACCCATCTCATACTTTCATTCTTATGCAAATCTACTGAGCTGTTGTCCGCTCCAGGCACACTTACCCCTTTTTGGGCAACAAGAGCCAGCCTCATCTCTTCCTGCCAAAAGAAGAGTGGATCACCCACTTCAATACCATTAAGAAATGGAATAATATTATTAGTTGGGAATGCCGGACGGGTCTCCTCATACATGGTACTAAAGAGGTTCATACATTTGTCCTTGCAAATAATTACAATGGTGGAGTTTTCTGCTTCAAGTGCCCCCAGCTTAATCAATTTCCAAAACGTAGTGTTATTGCCCTCAAAAATTGCCTCTAACAGATCTCTCCATTTTGCTTTTGCATATAGTTTCTCTTTCTGGTCAATTATTTTTTTGTATCTATCATGCAAATATTGGATGTCTTCCCTAATGCGATTATCTATGTCTTTAGTATAATTGATAAGTGCCTGCTTGGCTGCCTTGCATTCCTTATCAAACCAAGGATTATGTTTTAAACTGTTTTCTTCTACCTGTGCAGCCGTCTTGGTAACCAGAGGATATATATTGCCTGCCAATTCACCCTATAGCCTCAATATCTCATCCTCGCTAGTTACCTCACCACTGAGAATTCATTCCAATGGTGATAGGATTGCAGAGTAAATTCTCTGAAGAACTTTATCTAGATCTAAGTTCTCCCACTTAACTGTTTTCCTTGCATGATCACCCATCCTCAAGGACGTGTTTCTATTTCATTCATCTATGGACTTCAACCCTGAAGACACATTTTTTGGGCCATGCTGGTAGAGCAGTCCCTTTCAAAGTTGTGATCTGAAGGCAGATATTTCAAGTCAGAGGCAAGCTCTGCTCCCTAATGATGCACAGTACACATTGGGGGTGACCTTCTGCTGGAGCAAGTCTTGCCTCTCTGCCAGGTACACTGGTGCATTGGTACCCAGTACCTCACTGGAGGTGAAGGACCGTTGCATGTGTTTACCAGCCTCCCCTGTGTTTCAGAGAACGAGAACAAGGACCTATCTTGTCCCTGAGCCTCTGGATTGGGACTCGCTGCAATTGAAGAAGCTAAACAGCTGTTCTCCTGCATTTCAGCTGCATTGAAACCCATTCAAACCAACGGAACCTTTGGTGCGGCTTCTGGCACTTCTTAAAACTCTTCAGACCACTGTTGTTGCATCCTCAAACCAGATAGCTGGTGCACTGTGCCAGCTGAGCATGTTGTTGCCTCGAACCAGAAGCTTGCTGGACATTAAGAATTTGAGCTGCTGCGTGACTCACTTCAACCCAACTCAGCACCTGCTCCTGGTCTGGATCACCGTGGCTCGCTGCATCCGAACCTGATTTGAACCGATCGCCCAGTTCCAAGATGCTGTTGAACTGGGACCCAGAGACTTGTTAGGTCACTTTTAATCCCTTTATTCGCTCAAGAACATTTCCTTTTATGAACATTGTGGTATTTGATTGCCTTTCACCACTCCTTCATTACCCATGGTGCTACTTTCTATCTTTGCATATTCTGTGTTCGTTCCACAGGTGTCAGGCTTCGGGTCTAACTCCCCCTTCTCCTCACCTGATTCCTCGGAAGTTAGATCCTTAAGAAGAGCTTCAGTCTTTCTACGGTCCTTATTCTTCTTTTTGGGAATCTGAACCTTGAGTTTCTGTACCTTTCGCTCGTGTAAATAAGGTCTGGCCCCTCCGGAGGCCACCTTGCCAGAAATGACAACCTGCCCTCTTGCTCCTAGGGAAAAAGCCGGAAGGCAGAAAAAACCCTTGAGATGATAACGGTACTCAGTGATAGTGCAGGTTTCCAAAGACCAATGTCGAGCAGAAAAAGAATACTTCCATCCAACTGGAGGGCAAAACTCCTAATAAGGTATAGAAGATCCAAGGTAAGAAGAAATAAAGGAGGATGTGCAGAAGGAAGAATATCTGAAGGAAGGAAACCCGAGAGCTGGTCGGAGAAAGCCTCAATGGAACAGATAGCTGTTCAAGAAAAATAAAGACTACAAAGGCACAGTAACGTAAGATGAGTTAGAATAGAATGGATAGATGCAGTATAAGGAAAGTCAGAGATAGGAGAGAGAGGAAGATTCAGCCGCACACTTACAAAGGTGAGTACAAGCTATAGAGTGAGACAATGGCAGGCGCCGCAAATATAGATAGAAAAAATAAGGCAGGCGTAGAGATTGCCGCTTGCGTTCTAGACATGTGCAGGCGCTGTGAAAAAAGGTAAGTCTGAGTATACAGGAGGAACGATGTCGCCGCTCACGTCCAAGGCGGGCGTGAGCAGCAGAGCAAGAACGGGCAGACGCCGTGATAAGGTAAGACTAAGTAAACAGGAGGAAAGATATCGCCGCTTATGTCCAAGGCAGGCGTGGGCTGTGGAGCAAGAACGGCAGATGCCGTGAAAAGGAAGATCAGAAACCGTAAGGAGGAAAAAGATTGCCGCTCGCGTCCAAGGCGGAGCGTAGACTGCAGGTAGCAAAATTAAGGAAGGTAACCACGGAAGGCAGAATTGCAAGGGGGAAATGCTAGGATCAGGTAGCAAAACAAGGAAGGACGAGTGAAGGAAACAAGACGAATGCTACTAGAGTAACGAAGCGTCATAACAGGAAGAAACAGATACAACGCACTACTCGGGGGCAGAGTCGGAACTTATAGGGAACTACGCCATGTTAGTTGAGGACTAGAACGTTACCATGAGTAAGTCAATGCCTCCAGCAGTGCCATATTTTCCACTCGCTGTTCCTAATAACAGGGGTGGGTTTTTGTTGTGTTTTTCTATTTATGTATTATTGCATATGGTGTGTTCAATTAAAGTATATATGATTTTATAAACCATTGATGCGACATTCCTTTTATTTTGGACTGTTGTACTTTGCTGTTTGGGTTGCTACTGGATCACATTCACATCCCACTTCAGAATATAGCCTCCCCTCGGCTGACGTTACCACAAAAGGCAAAGAAGATATATTTCTCAACTGTGCCTGGTTCACCTTTATGTTTGGGATCACTCTTGTTTTGTAGAAGTGTGAGGGCTGAGTAGACGGTTTAGCCACTGCTCATCCTGTACTTCGTCATCAGTGGTGGATCCTTCCTTGGGTTGAGCTTCCTCAAACTGTGTGGCCTATGAGTTCCTGATTGTCTTTTCCCTTGTACATATAAATCTCTCGATTCATAGTTTTGCTGTTATCATCAGTTTGGTAGGATGTTTTCCTCAACTTTTTAGGTTTCTTAAAAGTTTGGGGGCTTCTGGAATCAAACTCTTTCCCAAAGTTCTCATTGATTGTTCCCCCATTGCGTGATGTGTTTGTCAGAACACACAAAAGCACTAGTGGTCATTTTGAAATATATGTTTAGTTTGTTTTCCTCTCAGTCTTTAACACTCACCTCACTGGCTCTTTGGCAACCATATCTTGGAACGAGTCCATTGTGCAACCAAATCCAGTTAAAACAGTTAAAACAGGAATGCTATTTCGAATCTCAGGCTTCACCGCACCTTGGAATCTTACACCAGCATCCAAGCATGCAACAGTGTCACTGGCCATCTCTATCCATCCACAGTGCCATCTTAATAATGCTTTTTGTAGGTTCCTCCCCCAACATTGTGTTCACGACAAAGTTGTCACAGTGCCAACATTTACTTCTGACATAGCAAAACCTGACTGAGCAATGATGTTTGCAATTAGCCCTTCGCCTGTCAACATCTTCAAAGTCTTTACGGGTATCCCAGTTCTCCACCTATTTGAATTTTGAATTTTTTGAACTAGCACAGATAGAGAATCAATCGATAACTTATAACCAGCAGCAAAAAATAAATTGCCAATAGGAGACAGTGAGGGGGGTAAGACCTATTTAAATAGGTAGGTCTTTAGGCCTGCTCTAAAGGTCAATAATGAGTTTACCATTCTTAATTTCAAAGGCAGGCTGTTCCATAGTCTGGGGCCAGCGACTGAGAAACTGCGATCACCTCTTGTTACACTATTTCGACTTCGGAACAGTGAATAGCTATTGCTCTTCTGATCTTAAAGCCGAATAGGGTGGTATCTCTTTAGTTTATTTGCTAAATAAATTGGTGTCAATCAATTTAGACATTTAAATACTAAACACCCAATCTTGAATTTAAAGCGGTCCTCCACTGCTAGTCAGTTAAAGATTAATTGGCAACAAGCTCACCCCCACTTTACCCCAATAAAAAAATCCTCAGGTCTACCTTCCTGTGATGCCAGTGTGACGTCGTCTTGTGCTTCCGTTCAGTAAATAAGGGGCACATTTTGCTTCAGTTTTCACTTGGATTCAATTGCTTGTTGACTCAACAGATGATAAACAAATGTTTGAATCTGGTACATGAGTGAGACATTCATAGATGAATTCTGAAATCACTGAAACACATTAATGATCCATAATACAATTGTTTTCAAGTGTTACACAATCGCCTCAGGTTAACTGCACATATTTAGCGAACAAGCTTAAGCAATATACAAAGGTCTCATAGGAGGGTGCATTTTTACAAAAATTAGTTCCTGACAATTATTAACATTCTCTTACTCTGGGTTTTGCTGGGTATATGTTTCCTCAGAGGAAATATTTTGACAAGGGCATTGTGACACATGTCTGCCATCTTGTCTCTAGGTGGTGCTGGCTGTAGACCGGTTAGGACTGGACCCTTATTGCCAGAGCTACTCCTGAGACCTTCTCTTACCTTTGATCAACTTTACCAGCATTTCTTTTATTTTTTTATTTTTTACTGGAAGGTGGCTATAGATATTTGTGCTAGTGTCCAAGGAACTGTTACATGCATCTAGATGAGGCCTATAAAGATGTGTATGGAACTTAAAGCGCAAGAAAAATTGGAGTCAGTATAACAGCAATTGTTGTACTACACTACTCGATCTGCGTGGGATCTGAATTTGTGGAGAAGATCATTGTTATGCATAGTTTACAAAGGAAACCAAAAGCACATACAGATGTTTCTAAATGTTGTTTCCTCCTGCAATGGGATTATACCAGTAGGATGCAGAAGTCTTATTGCATTGGTGTGACCTCACAGCAGAGGAATAAAGCATGTTCTCTGCCTCCTAAGTCTCTTTTCTTTGGAGAGGGATGGAGGGTGACATTGTAGGGAGCTGTGGTGTTTAGCAGAACCCATAGTATGTGTGTTCTTGTTCAGGTTGTCTATGCGTCCCCCATGTCTCTGTTATTCACCCTGTGTACTGTAGGTCCAGGGCAGGGTTGTCGAGCTCTGGGCCCGAGAGCCAGGATCCTGACAGGTTTTCCAGATATCACTTATTAATATTCAGGAGGAAAAATGTGGATACATCTAGAATCATTGTATGCAAATTTATCTCATGAATATTAATGAGGGGAATCCTGTAAACCCGACATAAATCTGGACGTCGAGACCTGGAGCTGGACAACCCTGGTCCAGGGGTACGACGCAGCAGGTGTTGAGACTGCTGAGAGTGCTATACACAACATACACATGTAGATGGCCACCTATCAACAACGGAGTTCATTTCACTTGGGGGTGGTCTAAGCAAAGACATAGGGTGGTCAACTTGACAGCATAAATGCATAGACAACTCAGGCTTCCCTATGGTTGTCTGTTACAATATAGTCCTGATGTGAATAGTTACCCAACTACAGGGGTGAATTTTCCTGCTCTGTAGACCCATTCTTGATCCTTCTGGTAAAGTGGTGAGTTTCCTGAGCTCCACATTCTTATTTGAAGAGGAAGTGAGCCACCAGGATCTGGGCAGGTCTGGCTGCTATCTGAGGTGCTTGCTAGAGGGTGGATGAGAAGGGATACCACTGGCTCACTGTCTCTGCCAAGATGCGGTAATATCCTATCAGGTTCCGATTGTACGATTGTGATCTGCAGACCTAAATCTCCCAGAAAGCATTGTAAAATGCATTTGCAGTTCGAGGGCCGAAGCACCAGACAAGATATTGCAGAGTTCATGTAGTTTATGAACCCACAGCATTGCTGAGGAGTCAGAGACACTGCATTTTGACCTTTATTGCAACAAAGCGAGCAAGTGCAGCCTCATAGACACAGAACGGTTGAGCACAGGAGCTGTAGACCAACACGGAGACACTCTCCATGCAGATAGAAAGTCCAAGATGGGGCTGCATTGCACAGACATTGTTAAAGCCTACCAGACCCATGTCAGTAACATTGAAAACGATAAAACAATTATCCAGTGTGCATGCCCCACTAATAATACTTTAATGGAGGAAATCAAGAAGTCCCTGGGAATAAAGAACCAGTTTCAAAAATTGCAACTGAAATGGGAACTAACTTAACCAGGATGAAATTGGTAGTCAAGCTGATCTCCATGGAATATAAAAGGGTCTGCGAAAATAAAGAGAAGTGAATCTCAGGTGAAGCAGACATGCTTACCTTCCCTCCCTTGATACAAGGGGAGATTTAGAAAGAATGGAACCAAGAAAAGAGTGCTGGCTGGAAAAAGTCAAGGATAATCTGGAGGAGACTGTGATCAGCCAGGGTAGAAGCACCGCAGAACAGAAGATCATGGAGAGAGGAGGTGAAGAAAGAAAGCAAAGACCAGAAGGGACCTGTTGAGAATTGTGAGGGAAGGCCAAGGTCAAGGAGGGACTTGCTGAGAATCCGACCAGTGAGCCATGATCCAGGAGGGACCTGACTTCTAAAGCAAATTTGCTGCAAGAGACTTACACAATACCTTAGAAAAGCAAGGGCTAGCAGTAGCCCACACGCAATTGTATTAAGGTTGAAGGAAGCAAGAAGGAGAGAAGATTGCAGTCTGAATCCTGGGAGAGATTTGGAGGGAGAGGCAAGGTGAAAGCAGAAAAGCCTAAAGTGGAGATCAGACTGAAGGTACCTGCTAAGAGGACCTTCTCTGAGGAACAATTCTGTTTTGGTGCAATAGAACAGAGACAGACTTTGAAGATTAAGTTTGTGAACATTTGCTTTTGGCCAATCCTTGGACCATTTTCTGTTTCAGGAGTTTAATATCTATATTTATAAAAGTGAACATTTGTGAGTGGCTGGGTGTTTGGCAAAGCATTGTTACAATTCCACATCATTTCACCAATATGCACCCCATTTTGCATAGTTACCTGTTAGGAGCCACATGACAATACTAGCTACATGACATTTGGACACCCCGCCCCTTTCCCAGGATTTCAGCAGCACGTCAACATTTGTTTGTGGATTTGTGGCGTGGCGAAGCATTGTTCCTTATTCAATTCCACACCAATTCACCAATCTGCACTAAATTGTGAATAGTTACCTGTTGGGACCTTCCAGATATTACTGGCTACTTGACTTGTAGACACCCCACCCCTTTCCCCGCATTTCAGCACAAGTCAAAATGTATTTGTGGGTTTATGGCTTGGCAAAGCATTGTTTATTATGCAATTCCACACAGTTTCACTAATCTGCACCACATTTTGCATAGTTACCTCTTGGTACCCTCTGGACATTCCTGGCTACATGCCATTTGGAAACCCCACCTCTTTACCTGGATTCCAGCAAAACTCTGAATTTGTTTGTGGGTTTGTGGCTTGGCAAAGCATTACAATTCCACACTTTTTCACCAATCTGCACCAGATTATGCATAGTTTCCCGTTAGGACCCTCCAGACACGACTGGCTACATAAAATTTGGACACGCCATTCTTTTCCACGGCTTCAGCACCTTCACACATGAGACGGTTGCCTGAAATCAGCAAAACATCAATGTGGTCGCAGAAGGACTGGTAATCAACCCTAAAATGCACGGTTTCTGGGACATTTGCACCGCAATGCACTGAAACTAACTGCACCATGCCAGGGTGAGGCAACAGGTGGGGAGAGAGCACAATAGGTCCCAGTGTACAGCAGCAGCATACTAACTTTCACCTCCCCCCAACGTCTGGTCCAGGGTATGTCAGCCATCCACACACTCCCATTCTCAGTACTGTTTAATTCCCAGTGCAAAGCACATTAAGCGATAAGCAAATCAGAACAGCAACCTACAGGATCATTGATTTTCAACAATTGATGAGAGTGTTGTCATGTCTGTCCACAGAACTCGTTCAGAGAATGCGCACTTTTTGCTAGTACTTATTCAAATTAGGTGTTGGAGCGTCTACTTTGAGACTTTGCTTTAAAGATTATGGAGTCTCAAGGAGAGACAAGGATGGTTAGGTTAAAGCATTAGGATTTAAACTATGCCCAACTTAGGTTTTTGACACCTGCTAGAAGACTTTACTTTTATGTTGATTGTCTTGTCCACTGATAACTTTAGGATAACCCTCATGTTAAAGGTTCTGCTCTAGACCCTATAGGAGTTTATCCGGCCTGTAATGCACCTGGAATATATCAATAAAAGCCTACTGTATAAACACATTGAACGAAATGTCATGTGTGTTTCTTTGCTCTGCATTACCACAATACTTATACATTGACTGTGAATTCTGGCTAATGCAATGCATTACTAATGATTGCTGACTGCCTTCTGATTCGTGCTTCCCCAGTTGTTGTTTGTTAAGATGGATTTCTAAACTCTGAGTTGGTGGGCAGAAGTTTAGGAGGCCACCCTAGTTTAGTGGAACAGGGGAACCTTCTGGACAAACCAGAAAAATCTACGGTAGCTTGGCAGGAGGTCAAGAGTAAGTCTCAGGAGGGGTGAGAGTGTTCGGAAGCCCACAATGAGCACACACAGTAAAACATCACAGATTACTCTTAGACAGATGTATATCAAAAATACATGTATTATAGGCCTTATAACTAAACACAAATAAACCACAGTAATAATAAAAAAGGTTATCACACACGCTGTTCACAATGTAACATATATACAATAATGTGTTTAGCCTAATTCTGATGAAAGGGAAGAAAATAACCACAACCTGCAATAGAAGAGGTAAGTTCAACGCAGATGTCACATTAGGTAGTTCTTCAATGTCAATCCCTGTCTTATGCAGTCCAGACCTAAGGAGTGAGAAGCCTTATACTCAAAGTACAGCACTGCGTTAACAGTGCACAGTCGTGCGTGAAGCGAAAAGAATAAAGCCCTATTCCTTGAGACCGGTCTACACCTGCAGATAGAGCGACCTTCGGATTTCAGGATTAGTTGGGCAGCGCAGGCTAGCCCAGCTAAGGTGAGTATCTTTTGTGGGATTCTCGTGCGTACAAACAGATGGATGTGCAGGGGGCCACCGCTAAGTGATGCAAATACTCAACGACCCTCGACACAGTACGGACCAAACTTTGCCAGTCTAGTCCACTTCGCTAGTAGGTGTCACCACTGCAGTTACAGGACACTCTGGCTCTCAGTGGTTGGACGGTAGCCTTTACTCAGCTCTCAAATAAAGGAGAAGGATGGTTCTGATGCAGCACGTCACAGGACACAGTGGGGCAGGTCTGCAGGCACATACAGCGACAGTCACCACAGCGGTGTGACACAGGGACCACAAATGCTTGCAGCATGGCACACTCTCATAAATTGCAACCCAGAGCAGCTGGGACAATGAATTTTGGTGGTAAAGGGCCAAGGACCACAAGTAATGATGCCCAAAGTCTCAACTCGGTATGGCGGCACTCCTGTACAATATGCTGGGTTCGAGTTGGTCGGTTAATTCGATGGCCCAGGAACACTTCTAAAGTCCCACTACTCCAAAGGATTGAAGCGCCCTTGCAGGCCTTCATGCTACAATACGAAAGCAGGGTCCGACAGGACAACAGCGGGGTCAGCAGGGTCAGGGTGCCAAACCTTCCGGCGGGTCTCTGGTGGTTCCACAAGTCTGTTCTTTAGATCAGGATACTTGGCTCCTTCTGTAGTTCGGTGTGAACTTCAGGTGATCGACCTGGAATGGATGCACAGCACCTTCTCTTATCCAAGTTTCGCACCCAAATCTCAGATAACCAATGGAAGATCTGCTCTCTTGCATGCACGCCAGGTGTGGGCTAATCATGGCCCACTGTGGTTCCAGTCATTCAGGCCTACCAGACAGTGTGGATTGGGACCAGACAGTCCCAAATCTCTTCCTGGGCACTAGCACACGTTACATGCAGGAACCTGTGAAAGATGCGGTATTCGTGGGAGGATGCACTGGCCAAAGTCTTGGGCCAAATGCGGTAAACACGGTATGGTCCATTAAAACGAAATAAAAATACTTTAAAAGTAAACTGCTGCCACCAGTTCATCGTAGGCACACTTGTACAAACACCAAAAAATCCATAGAAGGTGGCTAGAGCCATAAAACAAAAGGACCCCTCTGCGCAGTACTGTAAGGTACTTGGTACATAGATAAAAAGTTACCAACAAATGGCAACATAGTCAAAGAATAAAGGAAACATACTTTCCCAGTACTGACAGCCTGAAGGATGTGTCAGTTTCCCCATAACAAATGAGCAAAAGCCCAGAGGAGAGCAGCTGAAGGCTGTGCTCCACTGGAAAAAGTCAAGTTAGGTAAGCCAAACAAAAGCAAAATGTTTGCGAGTTCCATAAATGGAAGGACAATTGCACTGAAGGGAAATATTTCCTTATATTGTTTGCTGGAGGATTATGCCGCATTGTAACCAGGGGGGTATCTAGCATTGCAAGAGTGTGGGCCTGCTACTCCCCCCCCCAAATGCAGTGCGCACGATTCCATAAAGCCTCATTCAAGCCTCGCCCCAATCAACTGTTTGGTAACATTAGTGGCATATGGCATTTTAACACAGATACATAAGAAAACTAATAAAACTGCAGGACCATTACAGATGCAGGACATTCATCTATTAGAGCTCTGTCCATGATCTGTGGGGCACAATACATGCAAACCTCCACATTTGCCTTTGGTTTGCACCAACAGAAGTAATTTCACAGACAAGAACATTGCAAGGAGCATCATCAGTCTTTGATACTTGGCGGCACCATGGAAGGGACTTTAGAATAAGTTGTCAGAAGTAAGCCAAGAGGCAATTAACTTTGTGGTGCATAATACCTAACTTGCACTATTAATATATATGGTGCAACTCGATGGTCATTCGGCTTTTTCTATAACAGCATGATACATTAACATAAGCTATAAAGTGAATCACTTACAGAGCTGCAGATTTGTTTGTTTATTTGATAATGCACAGCCGAGACCCTTAGGTAGTTGGGCGCAAGCATTACAAGGATACTTAATAGCTTAGTTGCAGAATAGTTATATACATACATAGTTATATACAAGCATAGATATCTATACATTGTTACAATGAGTGATCATATTTACAGTGACAGATTTACAGAGTACCAGATGGTCCTACGTGAGGGTGGTACAATGGAGTATATACAATTGGAATAGAGTTGGCCGAGTGGTCAAGGAGAGTTGCAGTCTAGGTGTGAGGGAGAGTCACAACTCAAGTCAGGCATCATTGGTCCATAACCAGGCTATAACTTTACGCCTAAATCTAGGGTAGCGTTGGTCAGTTCTGAGCTCTAATGGGAGTTCATTCCAGGATTGGGCAGCAATAACTGGGAAGCTGGAGCCACCAGCTGTGTTACGTTTATATCTAGGGACCTCTAGTGTGTAGACATTAGCCGATCTCAAGGGCCGGTTAGAGGTTTTCCTGTTTATTCTCTCTGTAAGGTACAGAGGCGCTATGTTGTTCAGGCATTTGGACGTAAGGGATAGTGTTTTGAGGAGGACTCTGTCTTTTATCTTGAGCCAGTGAACATTTCTTCTGAAGGCAGAAATATGATCTCTGTTGGGAATGTTTGGAGCTGCTCTTAAGGCATTGTTTTGGAGTCTTTGTAGTTTGTCTAAAATGTACTTATTAGAGCCCGCATACAGTGCGTTGCAATAGTCCAGTCTAGATAGTATGAGTGCGTTGGCTAAGGTGATATGGCTAGTTTCAGAAAGATATGGCCTACAAGCTCGGATCAGTTTGCCAGTATATGCCGAGGATGATGCTAGTGAGTTGACTTGCTTCTTGAGGGTAAGCGCTGAGTCAAGATAAAAGCCAAGGGTTTTAACAGCAGGTACCACTTTAATGTCGTTATTGTCGATATTGAAGGTGGCATAGCTGGGGTCAAGTTTTTTAATGGCAGTCTCGGAGCCTAGGATTAAGAGCTCTATTTTGTCGTCATTCAGGCAGAGGCCATTGGATGACATCCATGCCTGAATGAGGAGGTATATCTTATTTACCAAGGCCGAGTCCTCCAGGAAGTTGCCCGAGAGGGGAATGAGGATTTGGGTGTCATCTGCGTAGTTAGTGTAGGTGACACCCAGTCTGTCCAACTTGTCAAACAAGGGCTTAGTAAAAATGTTATACATAGTTGGGGAGACGCATGATCCCTGAGGTACACCGCAGGGGACTTGAATGGAATCAGCGGCTGCGAGAGGGGAGAAGACTCTCATGATGCGGTTCGCTAAGAAGGATTGAACCCAGGTTATGGTATTACTTGAGAAATGGGTGGCTGACCTGAGGTGGTTACATAAGACTGTGTGGTCCACTAGATCAAAAGCAGCCAATAGGTCAAGGAGGAGTAGCATAGCTGAGTTCCCTTTATCCTTTAGCTCGTCAATTTGAGTCTTAAGGTCAATCAAGGCTGTTTCTGTGCCGTGGAAGGGGCAGAATCCAGACTGACGTGATCCTAGTAAGTTGTCGGTTTCTAGGTAGTCCTGTATTTGTAAGTATGCTACTCTGTCGAGGATTTTAAGTAAAAAGGGGACCGTGGTGATAGGTCTGTAATTCGTTGGGATGGAGGGGTCTAGAGATTGTTTTTTGAGCAAAGGGATCCCCCAGGAGTGTTTAAGGTTGTTTGGAACTAGGTTAGTCGTGAACGAGGCATTGATGAGCTTAGAGATGTAGGGGGCTAAATCTCTAGCTGCATCCTTTATGATTTGGGGTGGGAAGCTGTCTCCTTTGCAATTGGAGGGTTTGAGTGACAGTATGATTTTTTCTGTTTCAATAGTAGAGACTTTCCTGAAGCTGAAGGGTAAGGTAGTGCAGTCATGAGTGAGTGGAGACGGTTTCTGTTGGGGTAGTGTCTCTGCTGGTAGGAGCAGTGAGGCTTTCTTTTTGGCAATTTTGATTTGGAGGGATGTAATTTTATTGGATAAGGCATTCTGAATGTCAGTACACCATAGCTTGTCCTTAGGAGTGTTATCAGCCTGTGGTATGGGCGATTCCATTTCGCAAAGGATAGCGAAAATGTCTTTAGTGTCTGAATTAGCCTTATATATTCTATTGTGCTAATTATTTCCTTTTTGTACAGTTTAGAAAGGTTTGTTAATTTGAGCTTATCCTCCTCAGTGGGTGAATGGTTCCAAGTGGATTGTAGCTTTCGTTATTTTTTGTACTTAATTCCTTTAATTTGGGTGTGAACCATGCATTGAGGTGGGCTTTTTGTTTACTTTTACGAGTTTTGACTGGTGCAATAATGTCTAATGCCTTAGTCATGGTGCAGTTAAAGGTTTCGACTAGTAAAGTGGGATCTGTACTGTTGGATGAGTTAATAAGGTCAGGGAGAAGATATGGTATTAGCTTTTCTGCTGTAATGTCCTTTTTGCTCCTCGTAGGGAGAGATGGTGCCATGACTATAGTATTAAGGCGGATAAGGTCCAGAGAGGCAGAGAAGGTGATTAGGTAATTGTCAATCCAAGATTGCGGCATGGTGTTTGTAATGGTGATGTTGCAGTTTAGGTCGGCCACCCAATCTAAGGTCCTTCCTTTAGTGTGTGTGTCCTTTAGAATAGCATCTACTGATTGAGCATGTTTGTCGTCATTATTGTTAAATCCGAGATTAAGGTCGCCCATAAGCAATATTTGAGAGTGATCTTTGGTATTATTGGCTAGGATACAGTTTAGGTCACCTTCGAAAGAGCCTAGTGGCCCAGGAGGTCTGTAGACCACATGTATGGTTAGAGTCCGGTTGTTAGAGAGGTGAGGTTTGGCAGTGAAGGTTTCAGAAGATTGGTAAGGTGGTGTGTTGGCAAGCCTGAGAGCTATGTTGGATTTACGGATAATGGCTACTCCACCGCCTCTGGCGTTGGGTCTGTCGGTCCTGCAGCCTCATGGAGCCATGTTTCCGTTATGGCCAGTAAATCTAGATTCTCATTGGTTAGGGTGTCGGCGATCTCAGTAGCTTGGGCCACCATGGATCTGGCATTGATAAGTGACCCAGATAGTGATAGGGTACTCGTTTTATTTTGTTTTAGGGTGAGGTATGGTTGTAGATAAGTTAGTTCTCTGATTGTTTTTGGGATTTGTGGCTAGATGGTCAGAGGACAGCTTATGAGAGTTGTGTTGCTGTTTGCTTTTGTTGGGTAGTTCTATGGATTGGGCTGTGTTGCCTGTAGAACTTTTTCTGTTTTTCTGCTAAATTTTATTTTAGGTTCATAAAGATGTGGCAGTTTTGCTCTTAATCTCACATTTCGGTCCTTGGGGGGGAATGAGGCTAGGGCAGCAGTGGCCATAGTGGCGAAAAGGCTTAGTATGAGTTGTATTGCACGGGTTCTTAAGATTTTACTCATGATCATCTGTGAGGTACAGTATGTGGTAGGTAATTGTGGGCTAGAAGCAACAATCAGTGGCAGAAGGCACGCATAGGCTAATGTGACAATCAGTGGTAGGGCACATATAGGCTAGGAGAAACAATCAGTTGCAAAAGGCACACATGGGCTGATGTGACAATCAGTGGTAGGGCACATATAGGCTAGGAGAAACAATTAGTTGTAAAAGGTACACATAGGCTAATGTGACAATCAGTGGTTGGGCACATATAGGCTAGGATAAACAATCTGTTGCAAAAGGCACACATAGGCTAATGTGACAATCAGTGGTAGGGCACATATAGGCTAACAGAAACAATCAGTTGCAAAAGGTACGCATAGGCTAATGCGACAATCAGTGGTAAGGCACATATAGGCTAATAGAAACAATCAGTTGCAAAGGCACACATAGGCTAAATGTGACACTCAGTGGTCGGCATTATATAGGCTAGAAGCAACAATCAATGCCGAGCAGATATTAGCTAAATATGACAACTAATGGTAAGGCATACATGGCTAGGTAAATGATAATGGTCAGGATATTCCCTATAGGCTATGGAGCACATAGGGCATAAGCGATAAGTTCAGTAAGCAGAGACTTATGTGTGAATTAATTCGGCATATGTAACAGTGCGTATGTGAATGAGATCCAGGGTGGGCACAGGTATGTCAGACTAAAGAGCTCATCGAGTTTAATATGCATGTAATTTTAGACATGGTAGGTACGGGCTGTGCAGTACATAGAAATTACAGTTAGACGCTTCATATGTAAGCGCTTGAGCGTGGCAGTGTACAAATGCCGCACATGTGGCTGTTTGTAAGGTGATTGGTAATTGGCCCGTGGGGAGAGAGTCACAAGGTGTTGTAGGAGTAGGCACAGAGTAGACAAGCGCGTGTCTTACCGTGGAGTGTGATAGGCGGTCGAGCAGCATTGCTGGCCCCTCGGCCTGGTAGGCAATGACAGGCAAGGACAGGTGAATGGCCTTAGAGGTTGGCCTTTGAACTGGGAGGCCGGCTTCCGCCTCCAGTTAGCCTCTATTGGCTAAATGGCTTGCTTGTGCCACGTTGCTAGGCAACCACTGGAACAAAAGGATTCCGGCGTGCGGTGGCCATGTTGATGCAGGGTACTCGGCTCATGCTGGATTCTGGACAGTCCTTATGGTATAGTAGTGACTACTGGGATATAGGGGACCCAGGATTGTAGGCTGTGGCTCTACAGCTACGTCGTGGGTGAGGCAGCTACTACAGCGGGTTCACGCGACTCCGGCGTTCGAGGATCATGAAGATAGCTGCTCCTGCAGCGATGAGGTTGCGTCTCCGTGTTGGAGCTGCTCCTGCAGCTGGGGGGTGGCGACGGACTCCTGCCCTGGCGAGGATGAGGGGCAACTGGGCAAGACCAGGTGAATGGCCTTTGAGGTTGGCCTTTGAACTGGGAGGCCGGCTTCCGCCTCCGGTTAGCCTCTATTGGCTAAATGACTTGCTTGTGCCACGTTGCTAGGCAACCACTGGAACAAAAGGATTCCGGCGTGCGGCGGCCATCTTGATGCAGGGTACTCGGCTCATGCCGTATTCTGGCCAGTCCTTATGGCGTAGTAGTGACTATTGGGATATAGGGGACCCGGGATTGTAGGCTTTGTCTCTATAGATAAGACACAGTATGATTACATGATTTGTCCAGGATCATACACTTTGGCTAAATGGTGAAACCAGGATGTGGACAATTTCAGCAACTGAACACATCTTCCCAGGTTTAGTTAATATAGATATTTATTAAGGTTTTGTTTTGCATTTCATGTGCATGAATAATACTTTATAGGAATGCCTTGGAAGCAAACCACATAGCATTAGAAACTAACCTTTCATAATAAACTAACAATACATTATATGTTTCGCAATAAGATAATGGTTTTAGTTGTATTCTCCCCAACCAGCATGCAAAGTCACAATAGCATCATGCAGATTAATGTTAGCCTAAAAATCCCCCTTGTATTTTAAAGTCATATAGTCATTATTCCATAAAACATGCTGCATGATGCACCCTTCTCACTTCTGATCACCCCCATTCATATTTCTAAGGGACAAACGTTCCTGCTAATATCCCCCCCTCCTCCCATCAATGTCTAATGGCTCCCATTGTAATGCTCTGTGCCAGGAAAATGAGGGTGCTGAGCAGGAACTCTGTGCTCAGCGCACCCTCATTGTCCTGCCTTCCTGTTCGGCACCTAGGGTTCTGAACGGAAGTGGTTTCCCACTGGCAAAATACCCGGTCTGGTTCCAAAAGAGCCACTGGGAGGGTGGGAGCTGTATCCCTCCCACCCCCGCTCGGTGCGCCAATGATAGTGACACACAGGGCATGATTTAAAAAACGTTTTCTATGGGATTTTCCCACTAACAAAAGATTTTGTAAATTAGTCCCCAATGTCTTGCTGCCACGTTTTAGTGATATTCTAAGTGCAGGCATTGCTCCTCCAGACTCTTTGGGCTGATCAAAGCCATTTGGCACTGCCATTCCGTACTCCTTCATCCCCAATGAAGAAAGCACTGTGACAAGAAAAAGGGATTAAACGATAATGATTTGGTTGAGTGTATCGGTAATGTCCATTTCTCTGACTCTTACCCTTCCTCATGACAGTCCTTCCAAGCTAAACTATGCCCCCTTTATTTTATTTGTATTTATTTGAAGATCATGGATTTCAATTTTGAACAAAAATGACTTACAATAACACATTTACAGATGGCGGAAGCATTCCCACGAATGGTGCCTGTACAATAGCATAAAGATGAGAAGAAACAGTGAGCCAGTCTATGATGGCGTAAAAATACTAGGAAACGTGCCAGGAAGAAAACAAAACGAACACAACTCTGTGCTGTGCTAGTAGTAAATGCAAGAGAATAGTTGGGAGGTGCTCCTACTCACAGGACACCACTGGAGATGAGCGAGAGGGACTGGGAAATTAGGAAAAGCAAGGTGCCTGCTTCAGGGTGCGCAAATATCTCAATGGGGTACAAACTGTGACAAGGAAGAGCAGAATTGATTACCATTAAATATACTAGACCTTGTAACAATTATTTCATTACTAAAATACGTGCTAATACTTTTACAAAAATATCACTCTGCTAACATACCATTGTGTAATCGCAACATCTCTAATTGCAGCACTTATATAGGGAGGAATATAGGGAGGAATATGGCAATACGTGTTAAGTGACAGGAGTCTCCAGTCTTCGACTCACCAGATGTTTAGGCTATGACTTCCATGATCCCTCACACCTGACTATGCTGTCGAGGAATGATGGGATTTGTAGTCCTAAACATCAGGGGAGGCAAAGGTTGGTGACCCATTCTATATACACAAATTATTATTATTTTCATTATTGTAAGGAACTCATTAGTTGCACTAGCAGTACACACATTTTGTTTATGTCCACCCAAGCTCCCAAAATACACTTGGCTTTCATTTCAACATTCTACACAATGGGTCTCATTATGAGTCTGGCGGTAGTTGACAGAGTCATTTTTTTTCCGGTTCCCGGCAATGGGGATTTACCGGGGCATTATGGCCCCAGCCGTGGCGGTAATTGCCCATTGCCGGGCGCCGGAAAATATTACTAACCATTCCCATTCAAGTCCCATTGGACTCAATGGGGAATGGGGAGGACGGATGCACCAGCACCATTCATGAATGCTGCCGGTGCATCCGTCAAGGTCTGGAACGGGTGCCTTTCCGCCCACCAGGTCAAACCTGGTGGGCTGAAAGGCACCCGCTCGCAGAACTCGTAGTTTGCCGGTCCGGAAACAACAGTACTGACAAGCTTACCAGAACCGTTGTTTCCGGACCGGCAACCTTTTTTTTTAAAAAAAAAACATTTTTTTATTTTATAACAACACACCAAACAATACAATAATTAGGACTTCCATATCCATGTCAAACAAGTTAACTTTACAGACCATGTTCTTTAGTCCCGCACCCTCCCACCCCCCCCAACTTGAGCCATAATGTCCATATCCTCAGCCTGTACGTCCGCAGGCGGGTCGATTGTCCTCCTCTCATCCATATCATCCTGACTGTGATCGGGCTGTGGGGGGACACCATGGTGGCCACTAATTGCCTCCATTCAATTAGGGGTCCTACCTCCTCCTCTCCTCCCCTGCTGACCGCTTCAAACCAAACAGCCGACTCCACCTCGGCCCATTTCAAGAGGTCAGCCCACCACAACTCCAATCTGGGCCTATGAGCTGCCTTCCAGCGCATCGCAATCCTCCTTTTAGCCAGGATGTATGCCAAGTCCTTCATCTTGCTAATGTGCCTCAAATGACGCGGCCTGGGGAAACCTCCCAACATGCATGCCCAAGCCGACTCCACCTCTAGCTTAATGCCTTTCTCAGCTAGCCGTATTTTCAGTTCAGCCCAGAATCTACCCACCTCTGGACAAGCCCAGAACATATGTAACATACCTGCTTCCTCCTCACCGCACCTGGGGCATATCTGGATTATCTGGCCCCCAAACCTAGCAATCTTACTGTGGGTCAAATATGTCCTATGTGTGACATATAATTGGATCTGCTGGAGCCTTGCATTTCGGGACACTTTCTTATGATATCTCTGGGCTCTATCCCATAACCCGTCCGACATAGGCTCTCGCACCTCCTCCTCCCAGAGCTGTCTCAATGAGGACAATTCCTTCCCCACCTTGGACCGCAGTAGCTCATATATGCGGGATATCTCGTGCCCGCCCTCTGAGTCGTCATATAACATCTCCATGGTGGCATCCAGTTGTTCATTGAGCACCACCACTGGCCATTTTTCTCACACCCGCTTAACAATTCTGGAGTGGGTTATATTTTGCCCCTTATGCCCCCCGGTGTCCTCCATCAATTTCTGGAATTCTAGCACCACTCCATCCTGACATATGTCTCCCAAAGTAACCAGACCCATGGGTTCCCAGTACCTACGGACCCCTTGTATCAATTGGGGGTCTTCTTTGCATAGCGCCGCCAACGGCACCTGCATGGAAAACAGAGCCGGGCATCCCACTAGCTGCCATGCTCTATGCCTGTAACGCTCACCTGGTATCCACAGGGACGTCACTCAGCCTGTTCTGACCTCTTACGACCTCAAACCCTTCCCTGGAGTCTACTCGACTGGAGACTGGGCCTGAAACACAGGATTGGTAGAGTTTAATGCCCTATTGTCTCTGTGTGCTTGAACCACTTCTTCCCCGGGGTCCAGCCCTTCCCTTTCATCCACAGCTCACCTTGTTTTCTTGGAAACTGTGCTCTCCGTCCTGCTTTCAGCGCAGGGGCGCGTTGATTGATGCGGGCTCGTTGCTGCCTAGTTACTTCACTGCAAGAGTCCGACAGGTAAGTATAATGAGTCTTTTGAACAGTTCTCTAACTTCGTTCCTTTCCTTCCTTAGCTGATGGCCGGCATCCGGGGGATGGTGACGTGCTGCTGAGATGAGTAGCGCTGAAGGTGAGTGAGAGCGCGATGCGCGATGCGACCCTTTCGTATTTGTATTGAACTGAGTTCTTTTTCTGTGTCTTTTAGGTGCCACGACGTTTTCAGTGTGGATGCCGGTTATGAAGGAGAAATGCGGTGAGTAAATGTGGTATGCGGCGCCTCTAGATGTTTCCACGCTAACCTGGAGTGTCTTTTCCCTCTTGCAGATGGATGAGAAGTTCCGGAGACAGAGTTCCCCCAGAGCGGCTGGGATTCAGGTAAGCGTTTGAAGCTCGTACAGTCTTTAAAAATAAGCGACGATTTGCTGAATGCTTACTAATGCCTTTTTTCTGTTCTTTTTCCCTTTTCCTTAGGAAGCGGCATGCCCGGATGGGAATGACACCGCCGAAGATGCCCGCAGAACAAAAGGAGCGATGAATGATGGGCAGAAGCGCCGCAAGGTAAGGCTGTTCCTAAAGGTGTTCTTGTTCTTGCAGGAGCTGAGTGCAGAAGAAAGATGCAGGCCTACTGGAGACCAATCCGAACACAGTGAGTGTCACGCTGCAGGTGCAGAAAACCCAAAGCATGTTTCTCAGCCTGGGCGTGGCTTAAATAGTCTCTGGGTATCCCAGGTGTCTCTCGGCTGAACCACACCCAAAAGACTAGACTGCACATGCAGTTCTGGGAACCAAAATATGTGGGGGCATCCATCTTGTCCCCATCAGTGCACTACAAGTCCAATCCCCAATGTTATCCTATGGGAGTGAGTGAGTCTGGTGCCACAAGCGCCAAGTCTGACTCCAAGTGGGTCTGTGGAGGGATGGAGAGGCCCTTGAGGGCCATGTAGGTGATTGTGGCCTGGCTCCAGCCTGACATCTTGGACGGCTGGGGACATGAGGGGCAGGAATCATGACAATGCCAAACATCCCGGCCAAGTACCAACAGTCGCGCCATCTCTAGCACCTTAAGCTTAGGCAGCCACCACACCTCTCTAAGAAAATAAGGAGCCGGTTCCATGCACAACAACCTAGACTCCGCTGTTTCTTCCTTAGGCAGCCATCTGGCCACGTATTGCAATTGATCCGCAAGATAATACAACTCAAGGTTCGGCAGGTTTATTCCCCCTCTGTCACACAATTTTTGTAATTTCCAAAGAGCCACCCTGTTCCTGGAGTTATGCCAAATGAAACCCCTGCACAAGCTGTGGAGACTAGCAAAAAAACGCCTAGGGATCACATGCGGGATGTTTACAAAAAAGTCTGGGCAGGACTACCATCTTGATTAAAGCTGCTCTCCCCATCATGGCCAGGGGCAGCCTGGATCAGAAGCCCATGCTATTTTTGATACCTTCAACTGCTTTCACCGTATTGTGTTTATGTTCCTCTCCCGTCGTATGGTATATGACAATTCTAAGATATCTGAACCAGGGTATTGGCAACACCGGCAAATCCCTTGGCGAGACAAACCTATACCTCCCTAGGGGAAACATGCTAGTTTTCTTGGGGTTTACAGCTATGCCGGAGAGGGCGGCATATCGTTCCATCACCTCCAGAATAGATTGGGTATTCTCTTCTGGGAAGCGCAAGTACAAGAGCATGTCGTCAGCATATAATGAAATGAGATTCAGACCGCCTGCGGTGCATATCCCAATCTCTCCATATTGCTGACTAAGACAGACAGCCAATGGCTCTAGCGCTAGTATATACAACATGGGTGACCAGGGGCAGCCCTGTCTGGTGCCTCTGCTAAGTTGCCATTTGTCTGAGATCGTAGCGCCCGTTTTAACCCTGGCATTTGGGGAGCTGTATACCATTTTGGCCCACCTAAGATACTCAGGACCCATTCCAAAGGCTTCTAAAGTCGCCAACAGCCAGGGCCATCTTACCGAGTCGAACGCCTTGACCGAGTCAAGCAAGGCGATCACCAGCTCACCTGGGTCCTCCTCAGTCTGGTTGATAATGTGATGCAGTGGCCTGTGGTTATCCGTTATATTCCTTCCAGGGACATAACCTGTTTGGTCAGGGTGTATCAGTTTGCTGATGACACGCTTAAGCTTATTTGCCAGCACTGCCGTGAGGATTTTGCTGTCCTGGTTGAGCATCGACAGGGGTCTATATGACCCACAGTCCGTACTCGGCTTACCCGGCTTCAGGAGCGGAATTATCACCGCCTCTCATAAGGATTTAGGCAGCCTGCCCTGCTCATATGACTCATCAAGTATGTCCAGCAGTGGGGGTAACAACTCCTGTTTGTAGGTTTTGTAGAATTCGCTCGGGAGCCCGTCTGTCCCCAGAGACTTAGGTGTCGGATCACTGATAAAAGCTCTTCTATTGTGATCGGAGCGTCCAGGTCTGCCCGTTCCGAGTCAACTAAAGTAGGCAGGCCATGTCTTCTAACGTGTCCCGGATCTCTTCGTCCCCAGCTCTGCCTGGGTCCTCATAGAGACATTTGTAGTGTCTGAGGAACTCGCCATTCACTCCTTCCTGGGTGTCCAGGGTCCGACCTCCCTCCCCCCTGATTTACCTTATCGCAGGCCTTGGTGCCTCGCTCTTATATAGCCAGGCCAACAACCTTCCAGGTTTATCTGCCCCTGCATGCTGTTTCTCCACATATTTCTTATAGCTCAATTTACATAGCCTGTCCCAGTGTTCACAACTAGCTTGTTGGAGCTCTCTCATCCTGACCCCGTCCTCATTAGAGGTGCCTCCCCTACGCATTATGTCTTCCAACTCTTCCTCCGCTCCGCGCAGCTTCTGCTCTATGCTCCCCTGGAACCCTCTGGATTTTGACATAGCCACCCCCCGCACCACCACTTTGAAAGCCTCCCACACCGTTCCCATCGATCTGACAATGCCCATGTTAATCTCAAAGTACTCTGTGATCTCCTCCCTTAGATCCTCCTGGAATCCAGAATCCTGCAGGGCCTCGGCTCTGAGCTTCCACGTCGAAATCTGCACCCTAGGTGGTTGGTGTTGCCACTCCAGAACCAGAGGGGAACGGTCTGAGAGCACCCTGGCCTTGTATTCCGCACCTCTCATCCCGCTTACCAAATCAGCCGCGACGAACACGTAGTCCAGTCTCGTGTGCAGATCATGTGGTGCCGCATAGTGTGAGTATTGCCTATCTGAGGGGTGCAATTGCGTCCAGACATCCACAAGATCAAAGTCACTCAAGAGGGCCCTCAGCACCTTTGCAGCTGGGGTGGGTTTGTCTAGCTTATTGTCTGATCTATCCAGCTTAAGATTTAATACACAATTAAAGTCCCCTCCCCATAGTATCCCGTCACCCAGTAGGGGGCTAATCTTACCATACAGGGTTCGAAAGTAGGCTGCTGTGTCCTGATTGGGGGCGTATAAGTTTACAATACTTACTTCCTGGTTTTCCAATAACCCTCTAACAACGATCAGTCTGCCTTCTGGGTCCCCCGTGGTCTGAAGCATTTGGAATGGTACGTGGGGTGCTATCCAGGTGATAACTCCTCTTGCGTAAGCTGAATATGTAGCGCCCGCTATACTCCCTCTTTACTTTCTTTGGACCACCGCCAATTTCTCCCTGGTAAGGTGAGTCTCCTGCAATAATGCTATGTCCACCCTCATCCTTTTCAAGTACATCATAACTTTGTTGAGCTTCAGATAACTATTGAGCCCCTTAACATTCCAGGTAACCACTCTAAGGCACCCGAAGCCATGTATACAATATCCTGCCCCCGCTCTCCGCCCTCCCTCCCTCCCGCCTGTTAAGATTCCTACATTGGCTCAACTCCCACCCACCCAAAACCAACTTCCCTCCCTTTCCCCAACAACAAACCCCCACACCTCCCTTTCCCACCCCCCCATCCTCCCCAAACCCAACAAATGCCCAGCTCCATCCCTGGATCTCAGGCATTCCTGCTTCTGGTTCTGCCTCAGTGTGCCAAGGACAGAATCCTGGCAGAGTGTCACCGGACTACCGGTAACCTACCTAAACTACTCTAAATGGGGCATGAGGACTAGCTCTGCGAGGCTCCCTAACTAAGCAATAGTCTCAGTGCTCACGGATCGTGTTCCCTTCCAACCTGTTCATACCAGCCCATAAGCTGCATCAATTACTATAAACAAGTCCCATAGTCTTAAGCCACGACACCTTCAGGTGCCCCCCCTGCAAATTACTTATCTCTTCCTTCTCCTTCTCCCATCTGGATGCCCGACTCCTGGGGGCAGCTTTGCATGTCGAGCCACCCCATGGCTTCTTCCGGAGTTTCGAAAAACAAGGTTCTGTTTTTATGGATCACTTTTAGCTTTGCCGGGTAGAGCAACATGTACTTGTGGCCCGCTTCTCGCAGTCTTCTTTTGACAGTGCCAAAGTTCATACGGCTCCGTTGCACCATCAGCGTATAATCCGGGTAGGCAATTATGTTTGCTGTCCCTCTTTGTATTGTTCCGCCCTTACGGAAGTGTTCAAGGATTCTTTCTCGTTCCTGATAGTTGAGGATCTTAGCGATCACCGGCCTAGGAGGGTTGCCCGATGGCGGATTCCTCGTTAGAGCCCAATGCACCCTTTCCACCGCGAACCCCTGGGACAAGACTCCTCTCGTTATCTCCTGCAGCAGCATAGTTTATATGAACTCTGTAGGGTTGGATCCCTCGGCTCCCTCTGGCAAACCAAAAATGCGAATGTTATTCCGCCGGGCACGTCCCTCCGCCTCCTCCGCCCTGCATTCGAGGTTGCCCATGTGTTGCACTAGGGCGTGAAGGTCTGCTTTTTGTGTTGCACAGTCCGCTGTGTTCGGACCCACCTCTTTTTCCAGGTGCTCTGTGCGTTCTGCCAACGACCTGACGTCTTGTCAAAGAAGGTTCACTTCCTCCTGCACTGCCTTGGCTTTCAGCTCCAGTGCAACTTTCAATTCAGTCATAACCAGGCCCAGTTTGGTTTCCCAGGCTACTTTCAGGTCTGCAATTGGCTGGTACCCATGGTGACTGCGCTTGCAGCAGGGATCTTCTCCTTACTCTTGGTTCTGTCAGTGCCCGGCAGCGTTCTGGCATACTCCTCCAGCGTGGGCTGCTTACTCTTTTTTCTAAGCGGTTTGTTAGACATGGTGTTGTGCCCAGGAATTGTGGGTGAGCCTCCCCTCTCACCAGCCCCAGCGGGATGGAACTGCTGTTTGTGCCTGGGCCCAGGCGGGCCACCCAAAGGGGTATCCGGAGGCCGATGAGCAGCTGCCAGAGTGGATTGCGCCCTCCCACGTATCGATATAGCTCCGCTCCGATCTTGCTAGTGTGCGCCCATACTGTGGGCCCTACAGACCAGGCTCGGTTTGTCTCAGTGGTTGCAGGCTCAAGCCAGTCCCCCAGCTCTTCACATGTGATCCTTACGTGTTCCCTTAATTATCCACGCCCCCTAACACAGGCGTGCTGAGTGTCTGCCGCCAGAGGCGTTGCTAGGGGATGGCTAAGGGGGCTATAGCCCCTGGTCTTTTGGTTGTAGCCCCGGATAGAATCCCAGGAGCTACAACCAAAAGGCTAGCTAGCCCCGAGTCCCGACAGTCCCGACATTAGTGTAGCCCCGGGTCTTGTCCAGACCTAGCAGCAACAACCCTGTCTGCCGCTGTTTGAGGTACTTGGTTCCGTGGGTCAATCTGTACTTATGTCTTCATTCTGAGCCTACCCTTACGGGCTCATCAGCTGGCTCTTGTGCTCTCCCCTCTCCCGTGGAGTAGGGGAATGTATTGTTCATTGGGGTGCCGCCAGGATAGCCTGATTGGGGGAGCACTAGCAGTGCACAGTCTCAGCAAGCCACCTCACTGGCCCACCCGGGACCGTCTGCAAGAGCGTGTCGGTCCGCTCTCCACCTCCTTTCTTTCCGTCGGCTTGCCTGAATGTCTTTCCAGTGCTCCACAGCTGATCGACGCCTCCTCCACCACTCGCTCACAACGACAGGGTCGGGTCTTGCCACCCGCCCTGTCACACTGTGGGGTGCTAGGGCCACCTCACAGCTCAGGCCATGGGGTCCGATCGTTCCATCAATGCCCCGCCTGCAGGCCCAGCATCGATCAGCTGATCCGGAGACCGCTGCAGTATGCGGCGCAGCCCGGGCACCCCTCACCCAGCCTCCAGGCCGCCACCTAACACCCAAGCTTACAGGCTGGGAGTCTCGCGGGAGGGCGCTACCACACCAGCGCTGCAGTCCTCGGCTCTCGGCGGACCGCACAGGACCGGAGTCCGCCGCTCGCCCCCACCAGCCCAGAAGGTGTAGGGCTCTTCTTTCTTTTGGCCCGCAGGCGTGGTCCTAGCACCGGCCATCCGCCTCGCGCTGTCTTCGGGGCTCGTTCCAAGTGAACGGGGCCCACCAGAGCAAGTGTGCGCTTCGGTGACACACAATTAGTTGTGTATTCGCCTCATCTAGCCCACTCCGCGGCGGTACACACCGGGGGTGCCACCACTGGTCCGGATGTTTCACCTCCTTTGTCCTGGATAGCCGCCATTTCGTCCCCACGAATCTTCGTCCCCAGGAGCGTCGCTCGCATCTATCTGGTGTTCCTTAGGGTGTATAGACTCCAGACTATCAGCCACTGCTCCATATATATTCACAAGCCTATGCCTATGTTTCCATACTCAAAAGGGCTGGTGCAGCTGCACCTTTTCTCCGAATAGATTCAGGATCACCAGGAGCTCCTCCTAGAGCACGTCTGCTCACATGGCCTTCTAGCCACGCCCCCCTCCGGACCGGCAATCTTGTAAGGAGGCCCAATGTCCCTTATTTCCCCTGTGTGAGCCCCCATGTTTCAGTGTCATATTTCCAACATCCCAGCTCCCTGGGCAGATTTCTCCATTCAAAGCCCACAATCTTGGAAGAGTTCCATATCATTTGTGTGCATAGCATAAGCCTTGTGATAAAATAGGATGAAGCCAGTACCTACTGATGGATTACTTTACTCACACACTTTACGTTTAATGGCTCCGCCTGGCTATATTTTTCATAGCTGGAAAATTGATGATTTTGAAGCATGGGTCTGCCACCTGTAGCACTCCAGATGTTGTGGATTTCAACTCCCATGATCCCTCGCCATTGATTATGCTGGCTAGGGATGATGAGAGTGGTAATCCAAAACATCTGGAGAGCTACAGATTTTAAGACATATACCCCACCAGAGAATACAGAATGTTAAGCTTTAGTTTCAAGGTCATAAATGTCAAATCAATTATCAGCATTAGTCTACAGCCTGTGGCCCTCCAGATTTCTGGAATATGGCACCCATGATAATGCACCATTGACTATGCTCTCTAGGGCAAGTGGGAGTTGTAGTGCAAACAATTAGGAGAGCTAAATGTTGCAGAACCCTGATCTAAAATTATCTGTTTTGTCCAGATTCTGTGTCCATTATTAACCCCAACCAGCATGAGAAACTTCTTAACATGAGCATGTGCGGCATTGCTTAAAGAGTGAGGATGTGTTGAAGTAGGAGGGTGACAGAGATCAGTCCTTTATTTGGAAATCCCTATATAGAGCAGTTATGTCCATTCATATTTCATCCATTGTTCCCAACGTTAATCTGAAAACATGGGCTTCATCTAAGGGAAATAGAACGACAGCTGGCAGACCAAGAGACCTATAGAGAAACTCAATTTAATCCAACGGACCATTCTGTGTGCTGATTCAGAAGGTTCTGGATGAAGAAATGGACAAAGGAGTCATCTCAGACAAAACACACAAGTTTCTTGAGAACAAAAATCCCGTCACTCCGGTCTTATCTATCCTTCTGAAAATTCACAAGAGACTTGTTAAACCTCCAGGGCATCCTATTATAGCAGCCACAGACAGCATCCTGGAACCTCTAACGAAATATCTCGACAGAGTGCTTCAACCGCTGATCCAGAAGACAGATACATTAAAGACACAAGGCACTTTCTGTGCATGCTCAAGGATGTCCAATTTGTGGAAGGAAGGGAAATTCTATTCACAATGGAAGTCACCTCCCTCTATACTAACATTGCACATGAGGCTGGTTTGGAAGCAGTTGAGTAGTTTTTACTACGTTCACCTGATTGCGAGGGAGACAGAGGCCCTCATTACAACTCTGGCGGTAGCCGTGCCATTAGCTGCCACAATATGATGGCCAATTGACATGAGTCTGTACATCACAGGACATGCTTTACCCAGGGCTATCATACAAATATACAAATGCAACTAGATTTCCCAATACACAATTGATGTGGGTGATGCATGACTGGCAAAACACAGGAGGTACATTGGCAGACACTCCCCTAATGTGACCTCATAATTCCCCTGGCCTCCCACACCTCGCACCTGCTAAATGAGGATGAATTGGCTCATGGCCTCTTCATGCAGTGTCAGCTGCTCCTCCTCTGGTGTCCCTTCACCCAGATGTCAGTGCAGAGGGCAGGTTGACACTCAACATGTGCTTGGTGTGACGGGTGAGATAATCCCAGCGCTTGATGACCTGTTCCACTGTGCGCATCTCTACCCCTAAGGCATTTATCTGTTCCGTGACACGCTGCCAGATACACCATACGTTGTGCGACTGTACATGTGCTCCCTGCATACAGGCACATGTCACAATGGTGATCAGTCACATAGTAAATGAAGATCTGGGGCTCCTCAACAGAGAAGTTCTTCTTCCTGTGTGGAACAATGTCCTGTGCAGTGTCTTGGGGTTCAGCCCCTACCTGCCATGCGGGACGTCCCTTCCTGCCAAAAGTGGCAGGGGAGGTTGGAGCTACCCCAGTCTGGCTGGAGCCACTTTGGCATCCAAGTGCTGGGTCACCTTTGGACTGGGGCCTGCCATGTCCTCCTGGTGCTGGGGCAGGTGTTTCACCACCACTTTCCTGACCACCTGGGGCTGGGGCAGGTGTTTCACCACCACCACTCCTACACCCACCCTGTCTGTCCCCTTTCCCTTTTGGGGCCTTTCCAACCATGTCACACGTATAAGGGATGAATGGGAGGCACACCAAGTTATTGTCCCAGGCAATGTGAGTCAGGGAACAGTCTATGTGATGTATGACATT
Organism: Ambystoma mexicanum; assembly: GCF_040938575.1. Lineage (NCBI taxonomy): Eukaryota > Metazoa > Chordata > Amphibia > Caudata > Ambystomatidae > Ambystoma > Ambystoma mexicanum. Next base: position 1,000,758,255 of record NC_090929.1, on the reverse strand, counting down.
GAAGTGTGGTCCAGCAAGGCTTAAATGTACTCCAAACGAGAGAAATATGCATTACGCAACACCTGAAAAGCTTCCAAAAATGAAAAATGAGATACACGATATGCAGTGGCACCCAATAACACAAAATGTGCATATGCGCATAGGCACAAACCCCCCCCAAAAAAAGAACAGTACGCTACCTGAAGGGAACGGATTGCGTCGCCCCCAACATACATGGAAACGACAATAATTAATTTTCGTACCTTCGCACGCACAGCCAGTGATGTGTTTACTTATCGTTATATATCCCTGTCAATATCGTGAGCCGCGTCGGTGCACTGCATGCAGCAAATGTCATGTACCTTACATGCTAAGGGCCTTTGCTCTGTTTCCGGGTGCCTTTCGAGCTGCACACGGAAGACCCACTCTCCTGTCTCCGTGCCATGTTACCTGCCTCCTCTTGCCCTGTGCTGTCTCCAACATTGCCATCTACTGCTGCCTGTCCAGTGTGAGTGCATGCTGCCCACCTGCACTGCGTTGGGAGTGTCTGCCTTCCAGCCATTGCCTATGTTCCTGTCTCGAGCCCTGTGACCACCTCAGCTGCTGTGTTGGACTCCCACCTTCACATATCAGCACCACTGCTCCACAGTCCATCTCCAGGACCAGCCTACCCACCCACCCACACCTGCCTTGGGGGTTGCCATGTCAGCACCATCTACCGCTGACCAGAGTGGCAACCCCATGGCAGTAAGACAGAGGGCTGTCAATTTCACTGCAAAGGAAGTTGACATTCTGGTGGATAAAGTCCTGGAGAATCATTATGCCCTCTTCAACCCAGCTATGCAATGCAGCAAGGAAGGATGTCTCCAGATCTGGGGGGACATAAGGTCTGCCATCAACGTGGAGGGGCTGGCAGTCCGCTGCTACAAGACAGCCCATAAGTGCTGGGAGGACCGGAAATCCAGAACCCAGGTCAAGGCTCGGTGCGTCCTGAAGGCCGGTGCAACTGCAGAGGTGCACTGTGCGCACAGGAGCCGGTTGTACAACAACAAAATGCAGGTCCTGGCTAGGATCTACCCTGAGCTGCATGCCCAGGTCTGCGAGTTGCAACGATGTCTGGAGTTGGATGGTGAGTAGGCATGTGTTGTACTGCTCTACAGTGCATGTGTGTTGTGCATGTGCTTGCATGTTTGCAGTGACCCCCTTACTTTTGCAGCATGTATGTTTTAGTGACCAACATCTGCATGCAAGCCCCAGACAATGCTCCCCATGTGGGACATCAGACCTGTACACATTGGAAATGCACTGTAACTTGCATTGTGTGTTGTAGTACATTTTTGCAAACTGTGCACATGCAATGTTTCTTGTGTCTGAGACGTGCCTGGATGGCAAGTGTGACAGTTGAGGGAGTGTTGACCATGTCATGTGCAAGCATGCTGCTCATGTGATTGTGGCGACAATAGTAATGTGTGACTATGCACCACTCACGTCTGGAGGTCACACATGCATTTGGATGTTTGGCATAGTCACGTTTGGGCATTGCAGTTTCAGGGGCTGTGATGTGATCGGTCATGACACTGCTTGTGCACTCGGAGTGATGTGTGTGCATCCCATATGAATGTGCTTGGGGCTATGGCATGCCGCGTTTGTCTGTGCATTTTATGCATGTATGTGTTGCATGCAGGCAGGATGGGTTGTGGCACGGGCATGTTGTTTGATGAGATGGTGTGGTGAGGGGCCCAGGCAGGTGTCGGCATGGCCATTCTTTGAGTGGTGTAAGTATGGTTGGCCACTGGTGGCTATGATTTCACGGTTTGTCTTGCCCACAATGTGTTCACGGCGTTGGGCCACCACATCTGTGTTCACATGATTTACGTGTGTGTAAGTCATATCCGTTTGTTACCTGCCCAGCCCTGTGCCCATGTGGCATGTCTCCCATGGATGTGCATTATGTTGCAGTTGGGTCACTTTGACCTTCCCCTAGGGTCATGTGATTCATCCTGGTATATGTCTGTGTACTGGCCACATTGTGCTGCATTCACATGTGGATGTGTCATGAATGTGTTTCACGTTGTGCCTGGGCTGTTGTGTCTGTTTTGATGTGGATTGCATGTCCATGTGTGTGGGTGTGGATGTTGCTGATTGTTCTATGTACATGTCATGTTCCTGCAAATGTTGTTGATGCCACACTGGCTTAGTTGCAGTACACTGATGTTGCTGCTCTATGTCTCCTTTAACACGGTTGCTACAGATGATGAAGAGGGTGATAGCAGTGCTGTGGAGCATGGATGCAGGGATCACTCCACCAGACATAGGCGCATGCCCCAGCCGCCCCAGTGACAGCTCATCTTCAGGGAGTGATGTGACTGAGGTAGCACCTGTACCATCTGGCGTGGCTGCTAGGGGTGAGTCCAAGAAGGTGGAGGTGGCAGGGAACTCCTCAGCAGCGGTGGGACCGGGTGATGCCACACATGGGCCATCCATGGAAGTAGACACCCTGGTGTCATCCAGGTTGATGGAGGGAGAGGAGGAGGAGGTGGCCGTTGTAGCCCAGCCCATGGAGACAGGTGGGGGTGTTGAGGTGTGAGTGCATGCTGCCTTCCTGTCCCAGGGGCATGAGGCTGTGCAGGTGACCCTGGCAGTGCCTGTGCAAAATCCTGTCCCTGGGCTATCGGATGCAGGACTGTGCGCCTGCTGAGAGGCCTCCACATAGACCAGCATCCCGTTGCCGGCTGATGTGTCCATCCTGGATCAGATGCTGCCCCTGCTGGCTGGGCTTACGAGGCAGACTGCATTCATTCATGATGATGGGCATGCCCATCATCACAATGAGCTTTAACGTGTTGTGGCCTTGCTGGCAGCAGGCCTGTTCCCTGCTGGACTCTGTGGGTTGTTCACTGCTGTGACCACCTCCTTGCTTCCTCCTCTGTGCACCAGTTGTCCTCTGGGGTGCCTTCTGAACCACATACCAGCAGGGCCCCCTGTGCACTAGTCCCACCTCCATTGCCCCATCTGGTGGAGCTTACATCCCCGCCCGAGGTGGGAGTCACTGGTACGGCAGCTGAGGTGGTCACCGTGCCTACCCAGGCACTGACAGGAGCACAGTCAATGGAGGGACAGCAGGCACTGCGGAGCAGTGCAGGTGCCATACACCCCTGATGATCATCATGAGGTCGGAGGGCATACCAAGGGAGCATGCACTGGGCACAGCGGCAGCAGGTGGCAACTAGTAGGAGGCAGAATGTTGCAGAGCAGACCACCCCAAGGAGACAGCTGGAAAGTTTGAAGCAGGAGGATCATATGGGATTGATACACACAATGACTTCCGTGTTCAGGAACTATGAACGGCAGCTGGTGGCAGAGAGGCAACGGGCATGAGAAGCAAGGGTATGTTGGCCAGGGCTGAGGTTGCCCTGAAGGCCACTTGCAGAGTGGCACGGGACGCAGAGGTACAGATGCTGTCTACCCTGCGAGCCCTCCAGGAATCAACAGAGGCCCACCTGATGGAGGAAGATGTGGCGTGTGACTCAGCCCTGGTAGACAGCTTGGGTGAGATTGGTGAGGAGGACTATCCCACTGCCTTTGTATATAGTTATTTGGGTGTAGGTTTCATTTTTTTATTTTTTTATTTCTTTTTTGCCCCAGACTTTGAAGACTTTCCTTCCCTGTTTTACTGTATATCGTTTTTTAAGTTTAGGCATAGGGTTGTTTTGTAATTTCATCTTTTACCCTGGACTGCTTGAACCTTCTTTCCCAGTTTTTGTTGCACAAAGTTGTGTTTAATACATCTTTCATATGGTTCCATTCCACGCTTCATGCAGTTCATTTGTGTGTCGGTAACTTTGATAGTTCACATTTCAGCCAGTGCATCTCTCCATTGCAAGTCACGTGTCATGTGGCGTGCCTGTGTGTGTGTGTGTTGTTGCTATAATGGTTGTTTGTGGAGGGATGCACATGTGTCTGACATGTGGGGGTGGGTCATGTTTTCATTTGCATTTACATGTGCAGCGTCACTGTATGTTTGGCATCAGTGTGGTTGGGGTGGAGGGAGGTGGCCTCACTGTGGAGGGGGGCCCTGGTCACGTTTGTTAGGAAAGATTCCATATTTGAATGTAATTTTCCCTCCATGTGTCAACCCCCAAACTTTTTGCTGCTGTTTTACACCCTGATCTAACCTTTGCCAGAGAAGCGCAGCCCTCAGCCGCACTCCCCTGGGCTTTCGCTCACTTCTTATGGGGAAACATGCCCTTAACACAGTCAGTACTGGGAGACTTTGTTTCCCTTAGTCCTTTCCTCATATTGCAGCTTTTGTGCAACATGTAACAAGAGTTTAATGTAACTTACTTTACCGTACCCTTGGGTCGCTAGTCATTCCAAAGGCCCTAGAAACTCTCGCTGGACTTATTATGAACTGTGCAAGTGTGTCACAAACAGGACTGGTGGCAGCTATCGTTTATCTTATGTTTTGAACCCTTTTTTGCCATGTTATCCACGCTTACCGCGTTTGGCACGAATAGGTGACCTGGCTCCCAAAATGGCGATGCCACGAGGTTCTTTGTCCTGTCCTTTGGCCATCTTGCCCCTTCACCTTCCCCAGGTCGAGCCGACCTGGGTCAGTCCTTATTTGGTCATGCACTTTCCTGCGAAACCCAAAGCTTTTGCGGGCTTCTGCATGCCTTGTGTGTGTGCCTCCAGGATGTGGGCTGGGATGTCTGTGCCCAATACACATCCTGGGTGCCAGAGAGTCTGGAGGTGCCTGGGACCACCATGGTCTGTGATTGGTCCACGTATGGAGTGAGTGTTTGTGAGCAGATCTCCCATTGGGTCCTCTCCATTTTGGCACGAAGGGAACTTTGGATAAGAGTAGGCTGAAAACACCACTACCATGTCGATCTCCTGAGTTCACACGAACAAAGTATAAGGAGCCAAGTATCCTGCAACAAGAAGCCGAGTCGGGGAACCGCTGGTGACCCGCCGGAAGGTTTGGCACCCTGAGCCCACTGTCGTCCTGTGAGACCCCTCTGCATCTGATCATCCTAGAAGGTGTGCGAAGGCGCTTCGACCCATTGAAATAGTGGGACCAACTATTCTCGGCACCTTCATCAAACCCTGCAAGTAAACCTCTTCGGAAGTGTACCTGGGCCAACCAGTGGGCTGACCAGTTTACGCAGGACGTTTGCTCTGTCATCGCCGCGGTTTTGAGGAAGCCCTCGAAACTTGGTATACTGCTTGCTCTGTGTCCACGGCACCCTCAAACCGAATTTGTTACACTTGGCATTCCCAGGTCTGAAGTGAGATGAGTGCGCCCGGATCGGAGTAAACGTGATTACCGTGTTGCCCTGCTGTGGCAACGACCTGTGCAGGTTCGCTGCACTTGTGACCCTCTTGACCCTGAAGACTGCTATAACGTGGAAACTACACAGTGTCGAGATGTCCTGATTGTCGGATTCGAACCGGCCAGCGAATTGAACAGAACTGGCGAAGTCAGGGTCTGCCTGCGTCGGGGACCGGTGAGTAGTCCATACCTCAACCAGTGGCCCCTAACGCAGGAGCCCATTTCTTTTCTACCGCTGTTGCAAAATAGCGACTCTATCCCGCACTCTCAACCTGCCTCTGTCCGCAAGTGGAGGTCCTGCTTGAATAGTGGGGACTTGTTCTTCATTGACCGCATCCACCCTCCTGAGCTGCTAGTGACCCTTGAAGAGACCCTATTTTGACCAGTGGCACACGTGTGTGCATGTACTATTGAGCATAAGGCTCCTCTCTTTGTAGTGCTTGGACTGCCTCTTAGTTAGTTGTATTCTTGATGTGGAACTGGGTCTAAAGATTACTTGCACTGCCTGTTTTCCTCCCCATCTAGGTGGTCTAAATATTTTGTGCTTCTTCATCCGTTAGACCCCTCTGGTCTTGTATATATATTGTGTTGATTGTGATGTTTTGGTTTACTTCAGTATTATTGTGATTCTTTGCTATGGTCTATGTTAAAAAGGCCTTGTAATAAATGTGTCTATATTTTTAATATAACACCTGTCTGGAGTAATTTGTAAGTGTCCTTGCTTTGTGTGCTCATTGAGGTCTTTCAGTCACCCTCACCCCTCTTGAGACTTAGGACCTCATTACGACCCAGGCGGTAAGTTACCGCCTGGGCCGTGACTTTACCACCATGGCGTAAACTATGTTTACGCCATGGTGGTTGGCGGACTTACCGCCCCATTCCGACCTTGGCGGGGCGGTAAGTACCCAATCCCCATTTACCCTTCCCCATTCCCATTTTTGCCCCATAGGGCATAATGGGAGTGGGGAAGGCGTTAATTACGCCACCGTAAATTACGGTGGCGTAATTAACTCCATGGTCCCTTAGCGCCATGGATTTTAACACCTGCTAAAAGCAGGTGTTAAGTCCGCCATGGCGCTAAGGGACCTCGTACTCAGGCGGTAAGGGTCGGCGCTGTTTACGCCGCCGTAAAACCCTTACCGCCTGAGTCGTAATGAGGCCCTTAGTCTTGACCGCCTGCCATAGCTACCCTGATTGGTCTGGCTTGTCCAGAGGTTACCCTCTTCCAAGAAACTAGGTTGGCGTTCTGAACCTCTGCCCCTCCAGGTTAGAGTTCAGAAATCCATCTTAACAACGTTACTTGCACATTTGTTTGTGATTGCTGTGTCAAACCCATGTCATACGCACACACGACCACCAGCATGTGCAGTCACACACTGCGTGCTCTCATGTCTTGCTCTACCTCTGCAACTGGAATCCATTTATAAGCCATGTTTGCTCTTCCTGTGTGGCAGCACACATTTCCTGTCTCAATGAATCATGCACTCTCTGCCCTCCCATCACCCATGCGCCTGTCACGTTGTGGTCCCTGACAGGGACTTTGCCACCACTTCCACCCAGCTCACTTGTGCTCAGGCTCTGATGTGCCTGGTGATCTGGCCGATGTATGAATAGGTTTACTTCTGTCCTCGGCACACATTCAGTTGGTGTGCTTTGATGCCTTTGCAATGACCCATGGCCAACATGCACATGACACTTTGCATTGCATTCACTTATCACATGTTGATGGGGTGGCCACAGTGTTTTTACTGCAACGTAGTGCTGTCTGGCTGGGGTGCTGCAGATTCCGGGGTGCGGGGGAGTGACAGTGGATGCTCCGGTCCAGGATTGGTCTTCAGTGCTTCCTGTTGATCGTGTTGGCGGTGGACATGTTAGGGGTGTGCCTCATGGTGGAAGCAGACCACAGAGGTTCAGGTGAGTTGCAGCCACACATTGAACTGCATGCGTGTGAGACTGTCAGGGGGATGCCTGAGGTAATGTTGGAGGTGACTTAGAGCTGGTGGGTGGTGCCTGGACTTGAGAAGGGTGCTTGGGGTAGTGTCTGAGGTGAAAGGAGATGGTGGGTGGTGTCTGGTCTTGAGGGGGCTGCCTGGGGTAGTTTCGGAGGTGTGGGTAGTGTGGGGAGGGGAGTGTGCTGTCCAGGGGCTGCCTGGGATAGTGTAGGAGGTGAGGGCAGTGTTGGGAGGGGAGTGTACTGTCGGGAACTGCATTAGGGTAGTGTCGGAGATGAAAGGGTTGGCGGGTGGTGTCTGGACTTGAGGGGGCTGCCTGGGGTAGTATAAGAGGTGAAGGGGGCTGGTGGGTGGTGACTGGACTTAAGGGGGCTGCCTGGGGTAGTGTTGCGGTTAGGGCAGTGTGGTGATGAAAGTGTACTGTCGGGGGGCTGTCTGGGGTAGTGTCAGAGATGAGGGCAGTGTGGGGAGGGGCGTGTACTGTCGGGGGCTGCCTGGGGTAGTGTAGGAGGTGAAGGGGGTTGGTGGGTGGTGTCTGGACGTAAGGGGGCGGCCTGGTCAGTCTGCATTCAATGACTTAGGCTGATGATGTTTTGATCTCTGTATGCTTAACAACGAAGATATCGGAGTGTATTGACCTGTGCAATACAATATTTGAAAATACAATTTAGATCATTTAAATATTACAGTATACAAAGCGAAATGGCACTGTGCAGGTTAGGATGGTACTTTGCTCAGATAAAACCCATCATAAGCGAATAAGCTGCAAAAAGGTGGACAAGAATTCTAAAAATGTATGTATCAATTATCATAAATTTGAAGAAAAATCCAACAGTCTTCCTCACCTTTATTGAGCAACCTGGTTTAATGCCCATCGAGGGATGTGCACCCTGGGCTTCGTGCCCTACTGATTTATTTGGTAGCAGCAACCTGTAGGCTGGTTGAAGATTTAATTTGCCCTCAGTGACAAGTAGCGCCCCTTTCCTGCAAAGAAAATGGGGGCTGACCACCTCTGCTATCCTACTAAACTGGAGACACAATTAAATGACTGACTGAGCGTGCTGGGCAAAAAAAAGAACATTCATGGGCAAACATGCCAGACCAGCCTCCTCTCAAAGTCAGCCAAAGACTGTTGCCCAAAGTGAACAACAGTTCAAAGACCTCTCTCCGGTGTCAAAGACATAGAAAAAAGGCAAGACTCAAGTATACAATATCCATTCAACAAAAATTAGGCCAGGGCGTCCCATGCTGAGAACTGCTCCCCCACCAGCCTTTGAGAAGCTGCATGAATCCGAGCGGGTGTTCTCGTTCCAAACGTCTTACGAACAGCAAATGTAATTCGTGGCTAGAGATCCTCTCCTTACCTTGCCCTTCTATTTTGCTTTACGATACAGACGCATTGGTACAAAGCATTATGACTCGGTTTCAAGCGGTGCCATCTTGGTAAGTATGCAGCAGGTTGCCTAGGAGTTTGTGCTAGGGGACGGACGGTGAAGTGACTGAATGACCATCCCGATACGATGTAATCTTTACCAACAGCCGCTCAAAGACAACAATATATATTTGTAGGGGGGAGCCACATCAACACTAGGGTGCATTGCACTTGACCCGCGATCAATGGCATGGACGGGGAGCGTAGTCTGGACTGATTCTAGGGGCTCAAGGCGTTTGCTTTATTTTTGAGGAGTATTCGAAATTCATTTTTGATTTGATTTTCAAATGTATTTGGTTTATTATTATTTTTTCGATTTTTAGTGTTTAAACACAGCGCGATACTAAGGAACTCGCTGGGATCGTTTTGAATAATGAGATCCACCCGTTCCCATGACCAGTATTTGGAGTTACCCCTGTCTGAGCGCACAAAAGGCATCGAGTTGGATTTATTCCAGCATCCCTAGACAGCTGAGTTGACCATCATCATCTCAGGTCGGTTTGGGCTAGTGTCCAGTTGCAGGGAAAATGTAGTTGGTTTGTTCCACAATTTGATTTAGGGAACATTTTTCCCAATTCAATTAGTTGTCCTTGTTATTTGTCTCTACAGACTTATTCATTGGGGTCTGTTCTTTTCATGGTCGACACGTCATTGGAAGCAATCGCATGATGTCAGTCCCAGCTTTTGGTTGAGAAAATGGTATTTATTATTCTCCCTAGTTGTAAAGAGACTTTCGGTACTTTGTTTTTGGAACATGCTTTTTGGTAGAGGCTCACTCAGAACATTTAAACTGTTTTTTTGTTTTTTGTCTCCCTGTTTTAGGTTTGTCAGTATCCATTTAGGTTTAACTCTTTTGATGATACACTGGTTTTAGAAATTGACATTACTTGGACCTATCCATACTTTAAGGTCACTCTGTGGCACTCAACTTCACTGTCCTGAAGAAGACGGGCATCAACTGGACACCAGTTAGAAGCATCACTCTGTCGAAACTACTAATGTTATGTGAAAGTTCTGTTAGGTTGACATTTCACAAATATTTTTTCTTGTGGTCCCTAGGACATTGTAGTTGACCAATTGCACCCCATTTTACTGAACTGGGTATTTTTCTATTTGATATGATGCAACATCTGACTGAATATGTTCCATGTATATTTGTGAAAGTTATCTTGTAGGTGCATTTGTGGGTATAAGTCCTCCTCCATGTGATCCTCTTCATTTGGTTGGAGGATCTGGTATCCCAACTGCGCTCTCTTGGTGCAGACCTTCTAGTCAGGTCTGCATGAGGGATATATTAGCACTTTCATCGGTATGCACTTTTATCTGTATGCACTTTATCTTAATTATGAAGACCCAATATGCATTATGGGCTATTATAGATTTAATATGTTTTATCTACTTGTTAAAAATAATAAAATTGGATATTTTTTTGAACATGTCCTGTTTGTTTTGACCTGATTGAGCCTCTCCCCAGCCGTTCCATTGAAGTCTGTTAAATATTAATGTATTAATTTGAGTATAGTTCCGCTTGACATGACCACTTTTTGATATCCCCCAGCCTTTGAAGCCATTGCGCGTTCTTGGATCTGTAGGGCCCTGTGCAGCAAAAGGCATGTGTGCACCCCTAAATTCCATATGTATCAACATCAATGGAAGTGACATCACAGAAAGTGAATTCAATATTTTATAACCAAGGGCATCGTGGAACGTTACATTACAAAAAGTTGCCTGGCGTAAAACAAGAGGCAAATTCTTTGTGATGCACAGTACATGAATTGTGATCATTGTATATGGAACCACATTCTCTATTCAAACATGATTGAGTTTATTTTCAATAGTGTTCAGGAAGGGCCAAGAGGGAAGCTGTGGCATGGTGCTGGAGCAGAGGTCTCCACAGTATTACTTCTGGTTTTTTTCATATATATTTAATATCATCAGAAGCCCCGCAGTGCATAAGGAAGTGTGCTGTTTGCCTGTTCTACCCCCTGGCTCACGAGACCGTCTTACAGCAACTTCCACTAAACTGGAATGGTGCCGAGGTCTCGTTTGGATGCTCACACAAAGTATGGGAGGCGTGTGAATATGTGTTCTGGAAGAAGATAGATTCTACACCTATGAAACGGAACGCCGATGGCATGTATTAGGTTCAAGCTGAGTTTGACGTCAATAACAGCTAAAATCATGTGGAACTCACTCTCGCTATACAGAAAAATATACGGCATGGACAATATACTGCAGTTTCAAATACTGAAAATAGTCCATGACAATGATGAGTGAACAATACAAGGCATGTGGGAGAAGAACTGTCTGGACTTAGTCCGGACACTAAACACAAAAAAGCAAATGTTATGGGCCAACTCGAATGAGGTAAAGAAAAAACTCTGGCCATGGGATTGGCTGGAAATGTTACAGCAGAGAAGTTGCCACAAATGCATGCTGTTGGTACCTCCTGAAGTGAAAGCATACAATAATCTTGCAAAATATTTGGCCAAATTTCCGAAATAAGAGTTTCCGTGATATTTTCTTGAGATTTAGATTAAACCAACTCGAAACTAAAGAAATTCTAAAACTAAGAAAGAAAATTGATGGGAATGACACCACATGCAGACTTTGTAAAAGCTCTGAAAAAAACCTAAAGCATCTGGTGTTATTTTGCCCAGCTTTACGAGATCTGCGGACAACTTCATTTGGCTCAGAGATAGAGAAAAGACCCACTTGGTGTAGTGAAGATTAGTGGACTGTCATTTTCGAGGGTTCAAACAACAAACTGACATTCGCCCTGATCCATGTCCTGAAATTTTTTTCGGAAATACTACAGGATGTTGGTGGCGATCCTGTCCCCGAATTGGAGCCCTCACACAGCCAATGGACTTGCCAGTGCTAGTGCTGGAAACGGCGATACATCTTTATGCCCGAGATACCGTGGCCATTTTTGCGACTTCGCGGTAAAAACCGAAACTAAATAATGGGATGTAAGGACACAACTGGTAATCCTGTGTCAGGATCGGTGAAAAACATATGGACAAAAGATGCTGAAATGATCTTGTTTTTTCCCTTGTGTTTGTCTTTTAAAAGTTTTCAATAAACTGTATAAAAAAATAAAATTAAAAAACAAATTGACTTTTTTACTTCTAAGGTCTGTTAGAGACGGGCATAATAGATAGTATTTGACTTTTACTCTATCTTGGGTACTAACTGCATTGTTTTCTGTGTTTTTTTAGTAATATCATCAGAAGCAACGTCCTACTGTGGGAGGTCCCATAAAATCCTGTGTCTGCGTGCAATCTGCACGCACACAATCAGAAGTGCGCAAGGAGGTGTGCTGTTCGTTGGCTCAGCGGCTCAAGGCAGCAACAGCCAGGGGCGCCGAGTACGGGGGGCTCCGGGGCCCGAGCCCCCCCCCCGGCAAAATCAAGTCGGGGCTGAGCCCCCCTGTCGGAGAGAAGTGATGCAGCATCGATGGCCTTTTCCATCGATACTGCATCACTTCTCTCCGGCCGGGTATAATCGCGAAAATGTGCGATTAAGCCCTCCCCTCTACGACTCATTGGTGTATGGTCCTGGAGGGGAGGGCTTAGGCGCAGCGGTATTCAAACTGTGGGGCGCGCCCCTCTGGTGGGCCGCAGCCTCATGCGCATCCACAGTTTGAAAGAAGAAAAAAAAAAGAGGTTATATGACCAAAGGGTCGGGCTGTTGCTTCAGTAACAAGCAGCAGCCCGATCCACGGCCCCTGCCACACATGCTTAGTGCGACAGGGGCCGGGCCTTTGTGAGGTCTCAGGCTCCATTAGGAGCCTATTTATAAAGACAAAAGAAAAAGCGCACACCTTCTTTTGCCTTGATGATGGTCATTGCGGCAAAAGAATGTGTGTGCTTTTTTTTGTCTTCATGAATAGGCTCCTAATGGAGCCTGAGGCCCCCCAAAGGCCCGGCCTCTGTCGCACTATGGGTGGTGGCAGCAGGGTCGGATTGGCACCTGGCCGGGCTGAAATCGTCCCTGGGGAGTAAGGGCCGGTTTCAGGCCATGCTTGGGCCGGTTTGAAAAATTCATTTTTTTCAAATTCATTTTTTCATTTTTTATTCTTCAAAAACCTTTCATCCTTCTTGGGTGGATATAAGTACCAACACAGGTTGGGTAATATTGTATGCATATTTGTTCTATAAAAAAGAGCTTAAGGGTAAGTGCTATATAATACCATATTATCATGTGACCTTGGACGTCTGCTTGGAGTCACAGTAATTTGACGATATGGATCTATACACACAGATATTAATGATACGTATGGTGATCCATTGTTGTATGAAATGTATTTCACCTTAGTGAAATCATAACCATATTTTTCGTGATGTAGTTTACTTAGGAACAATGCTATTTGATGCCACTTCCTATTTTGTCAAGGTGTGAAAGGTTGTGTTTCTTCGCTTCCCGGGATGTCACTTTGATGTGGGGTCAAATTACATCACTTTCCGTGATATCATCAGAGGTCAAGTGTCGTGAGACGACGGGTGGGCCACTTTTTTGAGGCGAGGGGTGGCCCACTTTCTTTTGGATGACCGGGCCTATTTCTTGTCCCAGTCCGACCCTGGGTGGCAGCAGTGGTGTGGAACTGCCCAAGTGTCACAGAAGTGCTAGAACATATTTGGGCACAGGCACCTACTGTTTTACAAATTAAGCACTTGGTATACACATGCAGTTGCAATTAAATGTTCATTAAAAAAGTATGCCCTCAAGAGTATGCTATCACAGAGAAACGGGGACCAAAGCCAGTTCAACTACCCACTCCCAGGTGTGCTACTGAACAGGTAGATGTAAGTCGAGAGCCAACCAACCTCTTTCTCCTATCTGTGCTACTGTACCATACATTTAGGGTGAATCGCTCTCCTGCAGCCTCTCTCCCAGTCATCGATTCTTGATGATTTACTGGTGCAGTCACAAAAAAATGATTTTTTGGGGGTTCATTTTGTTTACAAAAGTAGCGCATTGCTAAAACCCCCTGGCTGCTTGTTCATTGTCCTTGGAGCGTCCCAGGCTCCCTACCCTCTGAGAGCCACCAACCTTGGGTGCTGTTTTATAACAAATGAAAGACGCAGACAGAACAATAACTGTGTGAGTCAACTGAGAGATGAATGCACTCATGCTCCATTCAGAGAGAGGCTTTGAAAATGTAGCTCTGACAAATAAGAGAATCAGTGGGGCAAGGAAGCACTGCACATCTCCGCTCCCTCTTCATGGGTTTACGGTTGCCACCTGAAAGGTTGCCAGCAGCTAACCTGCCATCCTGTCCCAACTCCATGCCTCGTTTGCTATTCCCTGGTCAACCAAACCCTGTGAACTCATAGGCCACATACGACCCACAGAAGTCTTTTTACCGCCCGTCCTGAACGTCTGTTTCTTGCACTAGTGCTATTAACGCGTGCAGCTCCAAGGTATAATATTAACAACCAGTGTTTGTAGGTAAAGGGCCAGCATAAAGTCTCTATTTCAGAGCCAGAGTCAAATGATAAGGTGCTTGTGGCAGTATGGAGTTCCAGACCTCTGCTTGGACGCCGGGTTCTGCAACCTTTGGCTCTGCAGATGTGTTGGACTACAATGCTCATCAGCCCCAGCCAGCATAGTCAATGGTGATGGATCATAGGAGTCGTAGTCCAAAACATCTGGAGAGCCACATGTTTAAGACCCCTGGCTTTAAGGAACAGGAAATAAAATAATCCATGAAAGTAACAGGAGTATGACGTTCCTGGATCTAAATGGGTAGAATAAAAGTAGACTATAAGATCAACAGCCTGGGGGCATCAAGTTTATGTAGGATGGAATGGTGGGGGTCTGAGTCACCTGAGGAGACAGGGGTATCTTACAGGTCTGACACCTGGTAATCCACTTTACAATAAAAGAAGAGAGGTGATGTCTCTGTGTGGCCTGTAAATCTGCCGAGATACCACCAAACTGTACTACCATTACTGCCACTTGGTCTGGCGATATTACTGCCGGATTACAAGTGGTGGTAGGCAGTGTTAGTCCCCATTAATTGGAGTCCATAGGACTCCATGGTGGATTTCAGCGGTATTACTGCTGGTAGTAATTTTGCTGGTGGTAATATCCCAAATTGTTCTATTTTGGGCGGTATGGTGGAGGAAATACCTCCAGCTTCTTGCTGGAGGATTTTCCTCCACCTTTGTCCTCAAACTCATAGTTGGGCGGTGCGATAATGTGGCTCTATACGGTATTACCAGTGTTGCCAGTCAGAACTCATTTACCTCAGCAATGTATTCAGTTCTCTGTTTTTTGTCCTGACGCTTAAAATGTGCAATTTGCATTAGAAGCTGTTTGCCGCAGACTGCTTCCACTCTAAGCGGGGGAGAAGTTAGGACTGTGGGGACTGAGACTGCAGGACTTTTCAACCTTTTGACACGAGGGGCCTTCACTGAGTCTTCGGGGGAGCATCCCCTCCCACGGGATATGGTACAGTATAATTATCTCATTGCTTTCTAACACTGGTTCCTCTACATCAGCCTCTTGCTGACATAGAAGGGTTTATTACTGTTCAGTGGGCATTCAGTGGTTAAGATCTATGCTGGCCTGCCATCTTGTGATAAACGGCAGCTATTAACCTTAAATTTGTCGCCATTGCAAGTCTCACTTCTCCCACAGCAACAGCAGAGCCTGCTTGCCAGTGCCTGATAATCCCAAAATTCTCTGTAATTTTATGCAATGCTGCATTTTATTTTTATAAGGTTATTTTACTCACTGAATGCTGATCAAGTGTTTTAAGTCTGGACTTTATTAACTGGGTGCTTGTAATGGCAGCACAAGCACTCTTTACAATCTAAACTAGAGGTGTGTTTACAATGTTGATTGTTCCAAAATACATCTCCTAGTGTGCTGCTTTGGGTCAGGTGGCCCCCTTTAAGCTGTACACAATGATACATTGTCTGGTTGACATACTATGTGATTTGTGTATTTTACAAAGGAAACTAAGACCACTAGAACTCACCACCCAAGAAACTCCTAATCCCACCTTTGGGGGCATTCCTGTGGACATGGGAACACAGAGGAAAGAATGAATAAAAAAGTATTTGCCATCAAGAGGAAGCTAGACCTTTGCAAAAGAACAGTTGGAGCTGGGCAAGCCACCTAGCAACATTAAGGTCCAGCGTTGATTAATACTTCCCTGTAGTAAATGCTGGCATTAATGACTGGGTGATGCAGACTTTTCTGGCAGAGGAGGTGGTGCATCATCCATTTGATTGCCCAGAAGAGCTGATTGAGGTTCAGTCGGACACTACTCTGCAATCTGAATTTAGGAACATTGCAGTGGGTGAATTTTGAGTGAAGGTAATCCTGGAGTATCCTACATTGGCATGGTCTGCTATACAGTCGCTCTTACCCTTTGAGTCTTACTATTTGTGCGAAATAGGCTTTTCAGCATTGGCTTTTTTACTGACTCCTTCATTTTTTGAATGAGGGGTGTTTCAAATGAACGTTGAAAACCCGGAAAGTGGGAGTTCTTAAAACATGGAGACAACCATGGCTACAACATTTAGACGCGAGTGCTTCCATCAGTCCCAAACATCACCTGGGTGCAGGTTGAGCCTGGGTAACTGCTTTTTAACATTGTACACTACTTTACCAGAATTTCTGGTAAACTACAATGTTAAAAGCAGTTAACACTCTTCCCCCCAAGTCTGAAACCACACTTGATTGCATTATACTTCAGCTAGGATTGCATTATAATTCAGCCCCCCCGGAAATGTATAAGTCGGCTCCCCTGGCAAGAGCAACACTTCCTTGCGAGCACCCTCCTCTCCCAGAGTTACCTAACTTTAAAGTACCACCCAAGATTCCAGTTAAGCAAACAACTTCCCAGCCAACTTCTATTAGAACCGGCTTCTTGCGTAGTGCCCTCCCAGCGTGTCTCTGTGGAACCTGCACGCCACGCTCTTCCCGGCAATCTCTGATAGTGTACGGAAGTCTTTTACTGCAAAGGAGCACATGCCGGGTACTGTGTTCTGCATATTAGGTGAGTGTGCGTGAGTTTGATTGTTCCCATCCACTCGGTTGCTTAATGGTTCGCTGTGTCCTATTTCTCCCTCAGTTTTAAGTACCTTTACCTGGTTGGTCCAACAGATATACGCTACTTCCTACTCGTTACAAGTGCTGGAGTCTAACTCCCTGCTATTGCTTCCTCGTGTCACAAGACTTACAGGCCGATTCATGGAATAAATGTGCGCCGAAAATCCCGGCGCAGAGGGGCCAATACGTGCGCTGCGCCGAAAATTAGCGAAAAGCGCAGGGAAACCAGCGCACGTCGATTCATGGAAGTCCGTGCGCAAGAAAAGCAGAGGACGTGCGCCGAAAAAGCGCACGGCGCAGGCCGGCGCACAGGTCAACCAACGTCGTGCGCCACGGCCACTGCGCTATCACTCCGAGCGCAGCGCACAGCTCTAAAGTAGGCGGAACACAGGGCGGGACACTCGGAATGGGGAATAAAATGGGGCACAACACTCGGAATGGGGAAGAATGTGGGCGGCACGGGAAAGTATAGGAGGCAAGTGCGCGGAACGCCCACACGCTCGCATACAACACGTATTCATGGAATAGAATAGGGCAAAAAAGCGCACGCTCAAAGCAGCGCACAGGCACAAACAGGCACAAACACGACCGCCACAAGAAAGCAGGCGGTAGCGTCTCTGCGCCTGCAAGAAATGTGCGCTAAAAGGTGCGCCAACAAATAGCACCTATATACAGACATGATCAATGTCCAATACTGTGGCCCTCCAGGACAAATGACGTACAAAGGGGTACCCACAAACACAGACACGCGCTGAGATAAAAAATAAACGTGTGCGTGCATACCGGGGTGCGCGGGAAGTTGCACACGCGATATGGCCGGGTACGTGGATTACAGGGGTGCGCGGGAAGTTCCACACGCGATATGGCCGGGTACGTGGATTGCAGGGGTGCGCGGGAAGTTCCACACGCGATATGGCCGGGTACGTGGATTTCAGGGGTGCGCGGGAAGTTCCACACGCGATATGGCCGGGTACGTGGATTACAGGGGTGCGCGGGAAGTTCCACACGCGATATGGCCCTGTACGTGGATTTCAGGGGTGCGCGGGAAGTTCCACACGCGATATGGCCGTGTACGTGGATTTCAGGGGTGCGCGGGAAGTTCCACACGCGATATGGCCGTGTACGTGGATTTCAGGGGTGCGCGGGAAGTTCCACACGCGATATGGCCGGGTACGTGGATTACAGGGGTGCGCGGGAAGTTCCACACGCGATATGGCCGTGTACGTGGATTTCAGGGGTGCGCGGGAAGTTCCACACGCGATATGGCCGTGTACGTGGATTTCAGGGGTGCGCGGGAAGTTCCACACGCGATATGGCCGGGTACGTGGATTTCAGGGGTGCGCGGGAAGTTCCACACGCGATATGGCAGGGTACGTGGATTTCAGGGGTGCGCGGGAAGTTCCACACGCGATATGGCCGGGTACGTGGATTACAGGGGTGCGCGGGAAGTCCCACACGCGATATGGCCGGGTACATGGATTGCAGGGGTGCGCGGGAAGTTCCACACGCGATATGGCCGGGTACGTGGATTGCAGGGGTGCGCGGGAAGTTCCACACGCGATATGGCCGGGTACGTGGATTTCAGGGGTGCGCGGGAAGTTCCACACGCGATATGGCCGGGTACGTGGATTACAGGGGTGCGCGGGAAGTTCCACACGCGTTATGGCCGTGTACGTGGATTTCAGGGGTGCGCGGGAAGTTCCACACGCGATATGGCCGTGTACGTGGATTTCAGGGGTGCGCGGGAAGTTCCACACGCGATATGGCCGGGTACGTGGATTTCAGGGGTGCGCGGGAAGTTCCACACGCGATATGGCCGTGTACGTGGATTTCAGGGGTGCGCGGGAAGTTCCACACGCGATATGGCCGTGTACGTGGATTACAGGGGTGCGCGGGAAGTCCCACACGCGATATGGCCGGGTACGTGGATTGCAGGGGTGCGCGGGAAGTTCCACACGCGATATGGCCGGGTACGTGGATTGCAGGGGTGCGCGGGAAGTTCCACACGCGATATGGCCGGGTACGTGGATTACAGGGGTGCGCGGGAAGTTCCACACGCGATATGGCCGGGTACGTGGATTTCAGGGGTGCGCGGGAAGTTCCACACGCGATATGGCAGGGTACGTGGATTTCAGGGGTGCGCGGGAAGTTCCACACGCGATATGGCTGTGTGCTCCCAGGCATTACCTGTACACCCTCCACGGCCCCTGCAGGCAGCACACACCACAGGGAACTACCCTGCACACCTGCTCATGTCTCCCACCACCCCCACCCCCCATCCACCAGGGACACCCTCCACCAGGCCCCCACCCATGTCTCCCACCACCCCCACCCCCCATCCACCAGGGACACCCTCCACCAGGCCCCCACCCATGTCTCCCACCACCCCCAGCACTGTGGGGAACCTGCCAGCAGGCCCCCACCCATGTCCAACCCATGTCTCCCACCACCCCCACCCCCCATCCACCAGGGACACCCTCCACCAGGCCCCCACCCATGTCTCCCACCACCCCCAGCACTGTGGGGAACCTGCCAGCAGGCCCCCACCCATGTCCAACCCATGTCTCCCACCACCCCCACCCCCAGCACTGTGGGGAACCTGCCAGCAGGCCCCCACCCATGTCCAACCCATGTCTCCCACCACCCCCACCCCCAGCACTGTGGGGAACCTGCCAGCAGGCCCCCACCCATGTCCAACCCATGTCTCCCACCACCCCCACCCCCAGCACTGTGGGGAACCTGCCAGCAGGCCCCCACCCATGTCCAACCCATGTCTCCCACCACCCCCACCCCCCATCCACCAGGGACACCCTCCACCAGGCCCCCACCCATGTCCAACCCATGTCTCCCACCACCCCCACCCCCAGCACTGTGGGGAACCTGCCAGCAGGCCCCCACCCATGTCCAACCCATGTCTCCCACCACCCCCACCCCCCATCCACCAGGGACACCCTCCACCAGGCCCCCACCCATGTCTCCCACCACCCCCAGCACTGTGGGGAACCTGCCAGCAGGCCCCCACCCATTTCCCCCTGGCCCCAGGTCCTGACGATACACAATCATGGCAGTAATGGCCAGCATACCCAGCACAAACACCCAGGCAAGGATTGCATGCACCCACATAGTGAATGCAATCACATGACACAACCCCAAAGGCAAGTATGCAAAAGAACACATGTCTGTCTCACACACATACACAATGGGTGCAAGTGAATGTCAAAACCCATATCATGACATGTAAGAAACCAAAGAGAAAATAACACAAGTGTAAGATAATATAAAAATGTATTAAAAACACAAATCAAGTAAACCAATAAAACTTACAACTATGTGGCAAAGTAAATAAAAGGTCCATGTCCGAGAACAAAAATGATAAACCAAAAAACAAAGGATGAAAAAATCAATATAATTAGTCCAAAGCAAAACCATGTAGTAGGAAATCAAAGAAAAACCATTACGTCATGGTGTAAACAATAAAAAATTTAAAAAATGTATCTCCCAAAATATATCAATATATACAGGAATGTTCCAGGGTCCATGAGCCCAACAGCACAAATGAAACCTAATACTAACTAATAAAATAAATATGTACAAAAAAGTGGCCATTGTCCGAGCGGTCCAAAATAATAAAAATAAATAAAGGAAACCTAGCACTAACTAACTAAAAAACTATATACAAAGGCAGCGGGCTAGTCCTGCGGCTCACTTGGTGATGCTGGCCAGGGCATCCTCGAACTCCATGTCAATGTCCTGGAGGCGGGACTCTGTCCTGGCCCCGAGGTCTCGCAGGGACAACCCCATGTGCTCACCAAAATCCCTGCGAGCCTCCTCGAGGCACTCAGCCCGCCTCAATGCCCGATGCATGGAGATCTCCGCCCTGGCCATGGCGAGCCGCTCCTCTTCCGCCCGCTGCCGCTCCGCACCTATCCGCTGGCCAAACTCCTCCCACACGGAACACACCGCCATGCCAGGGTTGCCCTGCCCTCCGGCCGATGCCTGCCCCTCTGATCTTGATGGCCCTGAGCCATGATGCCTCCCACGTCGAGCCCGCTTCTGCCTCCGACGCCACTGCCTCTGCCAGCACGACGGCATCCAGGCTGATGGTAACCACCGACGCCGTCGTGCACGTGCCCTGCCCGATGATGCCGGCACATCTTCCATCTGCTGGGGTCCACTTGCTGTGTCGTCCACCCCTGCTGGACCTCCGACTCCCAACTGTGGCAGGGATGGGATCCCCACCGAGCTGGCTGCATTGGTCGGGGCAGGTCCACAGGGGGCCATGGTGGCATCTGGGCCGGAAGACGGCAAGGAGAACGACCGTTGGATAGCCTGCACAGAGGAGGAGAGGGCCGTCAGATTGGCCAACACATGCAGGAACCCCCCGAACATGGCCGATCCCAATTGGGCCACGTCGGCACGGTGCACTTCGTGATGACGTGCGTGCTCCTCCCGGGAAGCACGCACGTCATCACGAATCACAG
Source organism: Ambystoma mexicanum (assembly GCF_040938575.1). NCBI lineage: Eukaryota > Metazoa > Chordata > Amphibia > Caudata > Ambystomatidae > Ambystoma > Ambystoma mexicanum. The sequence goes on along the minus strand of NC_090929.1, from coordinate 1,000,737,006 downwards.
CCGTGCGCATCGCGACCCCAATCAGGACCTGCTCCACGCGGCCAGGGGTTCCCACGGCCGCAGGTGGAGGGGAGTCAGTTGACATGGACATCCCCACTACCTGCGGACGGGCCTGGGACGGGGCATCCCTGCTGGTGCATGGTGGTGCACTCACAGGGTCAGGTACAGCGACATGCACAGGCACCTCCACGGTGACCTGTGCTGCCTCCTGCCCCTGGCCCTGGACTGCACCACTTGCACCAGCAGGGATGCTCCCACCAGGCCCCATGTGTGCACCAGTGTCGGCCTCCTCCTCCTCTGTGCAAACCACCAACCTGGATGGCTCCTCACCGTCTCCCGCCGTAGCAGGCCCCTGTGGGGGCTCACCCACCCCTTCCGCTGCAGCCGTGGGGGCATCCCCGCCGCCTTGCTCCACAGCGCCGTCTCCGCCCTCTTCTTCACTAGCCGCTGCGTAGAGGGAGACAAAGGACACAAGCATCAGGCTACTGTAAAATGGTCCCCTAGACAGGAAGCAATAGCAGATGAGCACCCCTGTCAAAGTACACTTCCATCATGTCCCTCCACAACACATGGGTCAGTCCAGGCAAAACACACACAGTAACAGGCATGGTGCATGCCATGCACATTTCCATGCATGTCCAATTGACTCTTGAAACATTCAATGATATGTGACTCACATGCATCATGGCTCATGCATATCACATGCACACACTTCACCTCAGTCACATCCATCTGGCCCCAAACACAACGAACACAGGCGAAACAAGGGTTAGTTGGGTGCGTCACAGAATCTGTGCATTGTCACACACATGTGTCATGCATCCATGGCATGCACAAGTCACAGACACGCAGGTCAGGCACACAGACATGGCTAACATATATGTACCTGGCATCAGCACCCATCCTTCACCCCCATCCATGTCCAGGTACAGAGACTGGCATGCTCTCATGTCCTAAATCTGCATAGGGCTCCCCATGCCACATTTCAACACATGCAACAACCATGTGGGTCACACATCACTGGTCGCACATGCATTACCATGATGTCCCTGCACACATACATGCATACATGGCCCATGGCACACATACAGGCAAGTATCATAGAACCAGCACACCGCAACATGCCCTGTCTCACACAGTAATGCTTGCACACTTACCGCTCAACTCCAGACGGGCCTCCCTCTCAAGGACCTGGGCGTGGAGCGCTGGGCGTACGCGTTCCAGGACCCTCTTCTGGATGGAACTCATGCGGCCCCGGCCCCCCTCCACGAGGCGCCGGGCCTTCACAAGGGTCCTGGACCTCAAGTCCTCCCAGCGCTTCTTGATCTTCTGGACGTTGCGGGTTGCCACCCCCTCCGCGTTGATGGCAACCACACAGTCGGCCCAAATCCTCTCCCGTCCTTCCTTGCTGGCGCGGGACGATCCAAAGAGGGCATCATACTGCCCCAGGACATGCTCCACCAGGACACCAACTTCGGTGGCAGTGAAGCTGGTGCCCCTCTGCCCCTCTGGCCTGGGGTTGCCACTGGTGCCAGATGTCGAAGTGCCCGACATGGCAACCCCAGAGGCAGGTGTGGGTGGGCAACTGGGTCCTGGGGCTGGGCTGTGGAGCGATGTAATCCCAGTTGGGAGTCTTCAGTTCCAGCAGGGGTGGACACAGCAACTGGACCCCTGCAGATGGCTGATGTGCAGGCACCAAATGGCAGGGCACGGTGGCAGCAGGCAGGCAGGCAGGCAGGCAGGCAGCAGCAGATAGCACGTGGGAGGCTGCTCAGGGCACTGGGGGGGCAGTAACTCGGCCTTCTGGGCAGGAGCGTGGTGTTCCGTGTGTTTTTGGGTGGCCAGCTTGATACGGAGTGATTTGGCACGTGAAATTCCTGCACGTCAGCGTGAAATCCGAGGAAAGGGCCTTAGCGCGTAAGTGCATCAGCACGCATACGCGATTCTATTGGACCAGAGTCCCTCACCGCGTAAGCGCGTCTGACGTGATCCGCACGGGCGTTCCCCACTCAGCACGTGATGACGGAGCACACGTGGAAATACTGCACGTCAGAGTGTCATCGCGTGTAATTGGCCAAAAGTGCGCGTACACGCGATTGGCCTATGTACGTGTATTACATCGCGTGTAATTGGCCAAAAGTGCGCGTACACGCGATTGGCCTATGTACGTATATTACAGGGGTGCGCTGGCACTTACACACGCAAGTACGTCAGCGCACCTGTATGCCTGCTGCGTGGGAATTTCCACACGCTATTGGAGTGGGAACTAGATTCCAGGGGTGCGAGGGTCACACGCTCGCCTAGAACACGCACAAGGCATTAATTTGCGCACTTATCAATAAACAAGCCAGATGCCAGGATGAACATACCGTTCCTAGCAGCAGTGGCAGTCGGCTACCAAAGGAGGAGGAGGAGGAGAGTCAGGGCCAGAATATTCACACCCAGAACCAGCCTATTCGGGATGCCTGATGACCAGGTGTATGGGAGGTACAGGTTTCCAGCACACATCATACTGGACCTGGTCAGTGAGTGGGAGGATGACCTCACATCACCCACCCTGTGCTCCCAAGCACTCAGCCCCCTGCAGAAGGTCCTGAATGTACTGCACTTCTTGGCCACTGGATCCTTTCAGCGGACAAGTGCCATAGTGGGTGGTGTGTCACAGGCCACGCAGTCACGCTGCCTACACCAGGTCTTGAACATCATCACTGCACGGCCATCAGTCCGCAGGCACATATATCTCCCCAGGACTCATGCAGAAAGGCGGAAGTGCATCCAGGAATTCTATGGTGTGGCTCAATTCCCCAAAGTGCTTGGTGCCATTGACTGCACACATGTGGCTCTACGTCCACCCAGGGCAACAGAGCACATCTATAGAAACCGCAAGCACTGGCATTCCATCAACGTGCAAGTTGTATGCAATGCCAAGGGAATAATCACATCAGTATATGCCAACTATCCCGGGTCCACCCACGACAGCTTCATCTACAGAATGTCTACACTATGCCGGGACCTGGAGGCTGGCCAGCATGGAGATACATGGCTGCTTGGTGAGCATGAATGCCACTGCACATGCATGCATGTCAGATACTGGGTCATGACACAACACCACTAATGATACCCATCACCACCTCCGCAGGGGACAGTGCCTACCCTATCAGCCCCCACATGATGACCCCAATCCGGAACCCCACCACGCCACCCGAGGTAAGGTACAACACAGCCCACATTGCAACACGGGGCATAGTGGAGCGCACATTCGGAGTGCTGAAGTCACGCTTTCGCTCCCTTGACCGTTCTGGCGGGCAGCTGTTATATGCTCCCCGAATAGTGTGCAGGATCATAGTGGCAGCATGTGTCCTGCACAACGTTGCAACACGCCGGGGCCTGCCCGTGGACATGGTGGTGCCCCCACATCCACAACCACATGCACGCCCGCTGCGCATGGGAGGGGAAAGGGCACGGGGGGTGGCAGCCCGTACGCAACTGGTGGCCAACTTCTTCACCTAGGAATCACAGTGCTGGCTAGTGCACACTGCTCTGGCACATACCATCTGACAATCAATGATGACACTACCTGACAATGTCACAAAATTACTCGACAATAAACTGTCAGATACACATCAGCCTGAGATTGTTAACATGGAAGTGTCACTATGTGTGCACCCCTACCTACACATACACCAGCAATGCATCACAACGAGAAGACACAACTCCATCAATCAAATATGCATTGCCACAGGCGATTCACTACATGACAACATTGCCATGTCACCATCCCCTTCACAGTCCCGCCACTGAGGACACCATGTCATGGTATGTGAGAGCAAACAAACTGGCCATCACAACATGACACCGGTGTCACAAATAGCAGTGCCCCAAATGGAACATAGCCGCACTTGAACAGCTAACCGCGCTGGAGCCACTGCTACACACCTGTGTAAGAGTAATTTCAATCAAATTACACACCAACCCACCCTGAAGCCCAACCAAACAAGACACAATGCATGTAATCAATGGTAGTCTCATTACCTGATTCTGCTGGTATGTCCTCACCGTCCAGATGTACAGTGATGGCGCCACGCAAAAGTGTCAGTGCACATCTACCGACATGTAGTCTGACTCCAGAGAGTATGCCCGTGTGAAGAACTGTGTGAAATACCTGCAAAACATGAGCAACATATGTAAGTAGAGGCACATATCAAACCATCATGCATAGTTAGGTGCAACAACAATGTACACTATGAATGTCTACACAGTATTGACTATGGACTGGCCAACAGCTCATGGGAGTCCAATGTCACCGTGTAATTTGCTGTCACTTGGGCACACCCTTTGCAAGCCCATGGAAAGGGAAGCAGGAGGGGTGTGGATGTCTGCTACCCAAGCATCTAAACCAAACTCAGGACAAGCCTGCATGTGCCCAGCCACAATACAGTGTATGCCCAGGTACCCACACAAGGCAACACTCTTGGAAAAGAAAAAAGAAAATTGAGAAAAAATGGCCATGAAAGGGCCGGCGGGGGGGGGGGGGCCACCTATGAGGTCCGAGGACAGGATGCACGCCACAATCCACCTGTGTGGATCATGGGAAACTAAAACACCCCATAGGCTCGTGGCCCACACGGCTACTCTGTTGTGGGAGATGAGTCGCTATCGCTCTGGCCAGACCCTGCAGCTGACTCAGGAGGTGGGGGAGCTGCCTCAGAAGATGGTGTGACAATGGGAGGCAGCCCACGCAAAGCACGAGTTTGCTCCTCCATGGCTGCAAGCAGGCGGGTCTGGTAGTTCTGGTTCTGGGTTATAATCATGCGGAGGTCCCCATGCAGTAACTCCCGGGATGACCTGACCTCCGCACGAGTTGCCTGCATCTCGGCCGAGAGCGTCCGTGTCAGACGCTCCAGCTGCTCCTCTGTCCTTCTATGGGATGAAGCCTCAAGCTCTAACAGGGTCGACCTGAGGTGACGGAATTCTTCCCTCAGGCCTTCCCTGTGGCGCTGGGACTCCATGGAAAGTGATTCCCGCAGAGTCGCCAGTGCCGCCCGCCTGTCCTTGTTGGACGCCAACATATCCTCCCTGTGTGCCTGGCTGATGGACTCTGTAGCCTGCTCCAGTCGCTCCATCAGCCTTTCTGGGGGGACAATGGAAGTGGCCACCCTATCCATGGCCTGTGCAATCATCTCGGATGATGCTGCCTGTTGGTTGGCCATACCGTAGATGGATTGCTCCCAAGCGGTATTGCCAGGTGGCATACGGCCACCACGTTGACGGGCACCACACCTGCCTGGGGCAAGGCGGACTGCGCCTTGCTGTGCCGGCAAGGCCTCAGGCTGCAGGACTGCATTCCCTCTCTGATCTGCAGCCCCAGGAACAGGATCAGAGATTGTGTGGTGTGGCCCTGCATCCGTAACCACCGGAGGCTGAGCTGCCGACACTGACATCCCCATTGAGGGCAATGGCCCGGCTGCAGGTGGGTCGGACAGAGGAGATTCTCTCCCAAGAACACTCACCTGCGACTGCACATAGGTGTCATCCTCCGAGTCTACACCTGAATACTGCTCGGGGGAGGAACCCCCAGAGACACCCCTCGACAGCACGACCTGCAGCACTTGTGGGTTTTCACCCACAAACACACCACGTCCCTCACTTGTGGAAGGTCGGCCCGGGTTGCCCTCCTGGGACGGCTCAACCACCACATCCCCAGCATCAACAAGTGCTTCGTCCCCTGCAAAGACATGAAAGAGAAAAATGGAAACAGGCATTAGCACCATGGCATGCAACAAGGGCTGATGAACAACAGAGGCAGTAGTTCTACGACACATGTCCCACATGACTGGGAGACCTCCTATGCATTCACCATCACTGGGTCTGTAGGGGAGGCTCAGGGCATACAATGTACAGATTGGAGAGCAACGCCTGCTCACCATGCTGCCTAGCACTGCCATCACACATTGGCCGGTGATTGCCATGTCAAAGGCACATGCCATCACACACATGGCATGTGACATAGCCACCAAGTGAAGGGGGAGAGGAGGGCAACTTTTTTGGATTTCTACCACTCTGGTCCTGACATTGCATCATCACATCAATAAGTTGACATGTTGTACATGGATCTGCTAGTCCAAATTGGCCACGATGCACAGTGCCTTGTCTACATCAACAAAATGCAGTAAACAATGAGATTCCACCTCCCCATCACCTGTAAAGGAATCATATAGCATTCGTGAAGCACCGGTCCAGAAATGTATGAAGGTACAGCGGAGCACTGAGGGGTGGTGGGGCAGTAGGGGATGCCAGTCAACAATCCTACTGGTGCTGGTGTCATTCATGTCACGCAAGTGCAGGGGTGGGTGGCACAATGATGTGCAAGGGGAAGTGGCGGCTGGAAGTGCTGTACAAGGTAAGTAGGACTTAACGTCAAGGGCAGATGGTGTTAGGCGCAGACAAGTGCTGGGGGGGGTGGCCTATAGGGGTACAGAGACAATCATGCAGTGCTGTGGGCTCGGAGGGGACAGGGGAGGTACACACTGCATCTGGCTCGGCAAGGTCCTTGCAGATTTCTATCTGTCCTGCAGAGTTGTCACATGCCGCAGATATGTGCCCTTGGATTGGGGATCTCATCTTGGTGAAAAGGGTGAGGCGCTATTGCCTTTGGAGCATGTGGCAGGCCAGTTTGCCAGAGGATGAGCATGATGCAGGACATTCCCTCTCTGCCACCCGGCACCTGTGGTCTGGGTTCACATGATCCGAGTCATGCCAGGACTCTGCATTGGCATGGGGCTTCAGACAGGTGGTCATGACCGTGGCAAAGACATCCAGTGTACCTGACATAGAGTGGAGCATGGAGTGGGCCCTGTCAGGATGGGAGTGAGCCTAAGGGGGAGCTGGATGGGGGGGAGATTTTGGCAGCATGAGCCTCGACTGACACACACTTCATGGGTTGGAATACCAAGAAGGTGTGTGACAGTGGTGAGGGTGGCTTTGCCTCTGGTGTGGTGAGGGTGAGCTGGGAGGAGAGGAGAATGTGATCACTCCAGGAGAGAGGAGTGCAGAGATGGACGGAGAGGGGAAGTCAGATGAGATCAGAGCATCAAGAGTGTGCCCTGCAGAATGAGTAGGGACAGACGGGAGTCTAGAGGGTGAGAGGGAGTTGCTGAGGTCACAGAAAGGTCACGTGGGGGGGTCAACAACCATGCAGGTGGATGCATACAGCAACAAGGAAGAGGATTTCTGTGTCTGGGGACATGAGTGAGGAGGAGAGGTGAGGACACTCAGAAAGGAAGTAGTACATTTGACCAGTTTTCCCAGACACAGTACGCACAGTTTGTGAATGTCAAGGTGTGGTAGAGAGAGACGTCACACAAGCCATTCCAGAGTGGAGTAGGTCTAAGTAGGAGTGACAGTGGCAGGAATACCCTCAGGGAAGCCAAGGGCACACACCCCCTGCACAGTAGTGGCGGGCAAAGGAGAGGGTCTCCTGAACATCAGGTAGGAGTGTGTGAAGGATGCAGACAGAGCTGGCCGTCAGACATGTTTCCATGAGACCAAGGATGTCAAGGTGCATAACCTCATGTAAGTGACAGATATCGGAGGAATGCCTGATGCAGCCGCAGTGAAAGGAGTGTAATTGTGGAGGAGGTTGACAGCCTTGGAGGACTTACGGGGAGTGCTAGAGATCAGAGGTGCAGCATGTGTAGGAGTTGGAGTGGGAGGCGGAGAAGGATCATGGGAGGGTGCAGGGAGGCAGTGCAGGATTGATGAGGAGAGAGGAGGGGGGACAGCAGGAGAGGTAAGGAAGTTGATGAGATGTGGCTAGCATTTCTCAAGGAGAATGAGGTTGGCCTAAGGGCCTTGGACTGAGATGCTCCCATTACCATGCACATCAATTGTGGCCTCTGAGGATTGGAAGGAGGCCAGGAGTACACCCCAACGGGTCCCACCATTGATGGTGGAAGAGGAGCAAGGAGAGAGGACAGGGACCATGTGAAGGGTCTATGGGACAGGCAAAGGCATGTATGAGCAGATGTCAGTGAGAGTTGGCTTTGAGTAGGCTCAGATGCACTTGTCAGCAATAGGGTGGGTCGCATTGGAGGGCAGGGTGCCCTCATTTGACTGTTAGCAAGCAGGTTTCGTGAGTAGGGCACGATGGTCTGAACTGTAGAAGTCAGGGAAGATAGACCATGAAGAGCAGCATGGAGTGTGAGGGAATGGGGCTCGAAACCAGACGGTACCAAAGCACACAGGTAGGAGGTGGATGTCAAGGCAACATCCACAGTATGACAGCATGTTGGTTGGCATTTATATACAGAGGACGCATTAGCATGTGGTATCATTGCATGTCAGGCATGTGAAGATGAAACTTGATTGGCTGGGGGAAAGTATAGGAATGGTATGTAAGACATCAGATGAATAGACAGGGGAGTATGAGCAACAATGTAGTGACAAAATGACAATTCAAGGGCAACTTCCATGGTGTAGGGCCATATGTGCACTGTTGCCAGTTGGGATAGTGCTGTGGGCAGATGGTGTTGCACTGAACATACTGGATGAGGCACATGGGTGCCACTATCTACTCTGCCACACACCCCCTTGACAGGCACCCAACATGGATGCTTCACACACACACCATGCACATGGATAATACACACATGCATGTGCACTCACCGGATGATGCCTCGTAATCAGGGAGATCTCCCACACCTTGGAGTTGTCCCTCGGTGACGTAGGATCCAGCTACGGACTCGTGTGGTGTGAGTTCTATTTCCTGTGCTGGGGACCCACCTCCAGTCACCAAGGTTGCGGCATGACTTGAGGCCAGCTTATCCTTTGCCCTGCGCTTAAGGTCATTCCAGCGCTTCTGGCAATCACTAGCTGTGCGCCTCACTACTCCAAGGGCACTTATTCTGTCAGCAATGGTCTGCCAGTGTGCCTGGCGTCTGGCATGTGTGGTCTTGGACCCTGCAACGATGACCATTTCCCTATCATGATCTGACACATACTGAACAAGTGCATTCAGTTCGGCGTCTGTGAAGCTTGGCTTCCTTGATGGGCCGGACTGTGCAGCCGTGCCTGGGGAATCAGCCTGTGCTGGACGTGCACTCTTCCTCTTGCGCTTGGAAGGGGGTGGGGATCCAGAGTGTCCTACGCCGCTGTGGACACTAGGGGCAGGAGCCGTGGTGGACTCAGTACTGGGTGTGTGGGATTGCACACTCAGCATGGGAGTAGGTGCAGGCATTGGGGGTAGTGAGATGGGGTCAGGCCTGATCTGAGGTGCATGAACTAGGACCGACACAGTCTTGGCAGGGTGTATGAGAGGTGGGGTGGATGGAGCCACACCCTGGATACGGGGGCCAGCAGATGACCTATCTGGCATAGATGCGCGTGCCCTGATGACACCAATGTGCACCGGTGCACGTGCAGTGGACCTGCTGACCTGGATGTCAGCGATGGGATCACCCTCGGACAGGTCTGCTGCCACAATGGGCTGGTCCAACAAGGGCTGATCAGGGTTGGTATCAGCCACATGACCCTCAACTGGGGGGGGGAATGGGTGTCCCTGACTGGTCCTCCAGACTGGGGGGGACAGGGGCACCCTGCAAGTCACAACCACGTCCCCTAGTGGATCCTCCACGGCCACCACGTGTGGCTCTGCCACCTTTGCCACCCTTACGGCTTGCACGCCTCCCAACCATGGCACTGATGTTATTGTGCGTATGGGAGTCGGTGTGCACAATTGTCCTGGGCAATTGGGTGTCAAAGGGGTTGGGTACCAGATGGTATTCGTACCCTAGTGCAGTGGCAAGGCTATATGACACCCCTGGGGAAAGATGACGGGTCACGCAACGCACAGGCACCCCAGAAAAGTTAAGGAACGTGCACAATACCCCTCCTAGACCACGTGTGCTGATGGAAAACCCTGCACTACGCTGTGGCATCCAGTAACACAATGAACGTATGCGTGTCACACGCAGCCTAGAATGACCTCTGAAGGGGTAGGCTACACACGGGGCAAGCACAGAAGTTAGATACGTGCGTGACTCACCGTCTGCCAGGTAAAAGAGCGTGAAAAATGAGCGCGTTTGGTTGGCAACACCCCCGCCAAAAGAAGATGTGTACGCTGTCTGAGGAGACAGGACAACAGTAGAAGGGGACACTGTTTGAGGGAACAGGCCCAGGTAAACCAGTACAAGAGGAAAAAGAGAAAAAGCTGTCAGAGGTAACAGGGAGTACGAACTGGAAACGCCGTGAAGTAAATCGCGTGTGAAACGACAAGAAGTACAGAATTCACCCACTCGCTCTCCACGAAAAGCACGTACAAGGAAATGGTGTTCAACACTACCTTATATACAGGCCCACACGTACAGCGTCACTTACGGCGTGTACGTGCTTGGCCCATGTTCACCAATCACACGCTTTGTCACTCCTGCGTGTAGATCCATTTTCACCAATCACACGCTTTGTCACTCCTGCGTGTAGATCCATTTTCACCAATCACACGCTTTGACACTGCACGTGCAGGTAACTATAGACGCACATATGCTGGTGACGGGTTTTCGCGCGATTCGCTGAGTGTGGGGTTTTCACGTGCAAAATCACTCCCTATCAGGCTGTCCACGCGTCCAAACACGAAAGACCACGCTCCTGGCCAGGAGGCCGAATTACAGTCCCCCAGAGCCCTGAGCACGCTCCCACCTGCCATCTGCTGCTGCCTGACTGCCTGCTGGCCACGTGCCCCACAGTGCTGGTGGGTGGGGGTGGTGGGAGACATGGGTGGGGGCCTGGTGGAGGGTGCCCCTGGTGGATGGGGGGTGGGGGTGGTGGGAGACATGGGTGGGGGCCTGATGGCAGGTGCCCCTGCACTGCTGGGGGGTGGGGGTGGTGGGAGACATGGGTGGGGGCCTGGTGGAGGGTGCCCCTGGTGGATGGGGGTGCAGGGGGACATGATCAGGTGTGCAGGGTAGTCCCCTGTTTTGTGGGCTGCCTGCAGGGGCCGTGGAGGGTGTACAGGGTACACCTGTGAGGGCCCACCCAGCCTATTCGCGTGTGATAATTCCCACGCACCCCTGTGATACACGTACCCTGGCCAATCGCGTGTTCTACTTCACGCGTACCCCTGTAATACACGTTCCCTGGCCAATCGCGTGTTGAACTTCCCGCTACCCCTGTAATACACGCACCCTGGCTGTTCGCGTGTGATAATTCCCGCGTACCCCTGTGATACACGTTCCCTGGCCTATCGCGTGTTCTACTTCACGCGTACCCCTGTAATACACGTTCCCTGGCCAATCGCGTGTTGAACTTCCCGCTACCCCTGTTATACACGCACCCTGGCTGTTCGCGTGTGATAATTCCCGCGTACCCCTGTAATACACGTTCCCTGGCCTATCGCGTGTTCTACTTCACGCGTACCCCTGTAATACACGTACCCTGGCCAATCGCGTGTTGAACTTCCCGCTACCCCTGTAATACACGCACCCTGGCTGTTCGCGTGTGATGATTCCCGCGTACCCCTGTAATACACGTTCCCTGGCCTATCGCGTGTTCTACTTCACGCGTACCCCTGTAATACACGTTCCCTGGCTAATCGCGTGTTGAACTTCCCGCGTACCCCTGTAATACACGTACCCTGGCTAATCGCATGTTAAACTTCCCGCATACCCCTGTAATACACGTTCCCTGGCTAATCGCGTGTATAACTTCACGCGTACCCCTGATATGCACGTTACCCGCTTTGCGTTCCTTGTTTGGCAGCCCTGTAGACTGGTCCAGGGTTAGCGCAGCCCTTTGCGATGATTTAGCGATTTTGATGTCTTTTCCTTGCGCAAGGGCGTTCTTGGGGGCGTTACTGGCGCTGCTGCAGGGTCGCTGCGATACTCTGCGCCACGGCTGGTTTGGGAGCCTAAAATCCATGAATACGCTGTGCGCCGGATTCGGTTTTGGCGCACGCGGCTGGCGCAGACTATCGCACGCGCACGCTGTGCGCCAGCCGCGTGCGCTACTTGTGCGCTGAATTCTATGAATTACCCTGTTAGTTGCGACCTTGCGCATTGTGTATTGAAGCCAAGAACCCTTAACATTTGAATTATGGAAATACCGCAATCATTAGCTCACTCTGGGATGGCACTGTAACTGAAACTGTTGATGAAGAGACAAAACCGAAATGGTGATGCCGACGTGTATGTCGCACCAAAATAATTTCCCAACCTGAACGGCAAGGGAATTCCCGTAAAATGACCAACTCCTTTCACAAGGTTTCAACGCTTAACCCTGATGAAATTAATAGTGCTGCTAAAATAGTGACAAATGAGCTTTGAGTTTCTCTAAGCTGTTTGGGTACAAAACTAGTTAATACCCTTTTCTGCCCTTCTATTGACTCATAACCTCATTACACGGAAGGCGGTAATGGTTAACGGCCACCGTTAATGGTAACGGTGACCGTTAACCATTACCGCCTTACTACGAGGTCCCTTAGCGGGTTGGTGCTTTAACGCCTGCTTTTTGCAGGCGTTAAAAACCAACCCGCTAAGGGACCTCGGAGCTAATTACGGCACCGCAAAATTGCGGTGCCGTAATTAGCGCCTTCCCCATTCCCATAGAGCCCTATGGGGCAGAAATGGGAATGGGGAAGGGCAATTGCGGAAGGGGGATTTACCGCCCCACCAACCTTGGAATGGGGCGGTAAATCCCCTTTCCGCCAAGGCGGTGCCGGTATTTTACCGGCATGAGCGATGGCGCTAATAGCGCCATGGCTCACCGCCTTCCGTGTAATGAGGCCCATAGAGTCAGATTTCAGCTCCTATATTACAAGCACTGCTAATTCTGAAATTATAGACCTGTGCATCTCTCCTAGGTCTTTAACCCCTGGTGTAACCTCGTCCTTACAAACGAATATTGCTCCGATCGAAGCAAACCACGGTAACCAGTGTCCCATTACCTGTATTGACAACGAGTGCCCAAATCCACATGCTGTTAGCTCACTCTTCTAATTTCCCAACTAGCTCTCTGCCCTCTTTAGACCTGAACTTGAGTATTGGTGATGTCGAATTTCTCGGACCTCTGCTAGACAGCTCTTTTCCGCCCCTGAGTGCGTTACAGCAACTTACCCCCAAATTAATTAAACTCGAAACTAGTTCTGGCCCCCAGAACGGAAAAGGAAGAACCATAGTCGATGTTATCGAAAAGATTGAACTTCCATGTGCCCTCCTCCGCCCTGTGGAACCCCCCCTCCCCTGTTTACTCCTGGATAAGGTTTTTGAGCCACTGCCTGTCCCTCATCCACCCCACTCCCTCTTGATCCCCCCATGTCCTCCTGTACCAATCCCTGTAATGGAAGTTTTGCTATCACCAGTAGTATGAACTCGGTTGAAAAGTTTCTAGCCTTCGAACATTTACTCACTACGCTAATAGACAAGAGTGAAAAAAATTGAAAACTAATTAGACCTCCAATCACTCCTGTAACATAAGAGTATTAATAGAGGGAGAAAACATGTGCAAGACCAATGGACTAGCACAATTACAACCCTGGCGTTAAGGGGTTAACGGCGCCGTAAAAGGTGGCGGCGCCGTTAACCACTTAACTGCAGGCGTTAAAAACCAACCCGCAAAGGGACCTTGGTGCTAAGTACGGTGCCGCAATTTGCGGCACCGTACTTAGCGCCTTCCCCATTCCCATTGAGCCCTATGGGGCAAAAATGGGAATGGGGAAGGGCCATGGCGGCATGGGGAATTACCGCTCCGCCAACCTCGGAATGGGGCGGTAATTCCCCATTCCGCCATGGCGGAGACGGTAAGTTACCGGCATGGACCATGGTGCTATTAGCACCATGGTCCAATGCCAGGGTCGTAATGAGGGCCAGAGTCTTCTGATTACAGTCTACCCCTTACGACTCATCCTAAACCTCTTATATGTCTTGCCAATCCCTGTGAGAATGTTAAGATGCCAAAAGTAAGCTTCTACGCGAGCAATTACTTGGTTTGTAACCCAATTGCAGCCAAACGAAAAAAGAAAGTCATCTTGCAAGCTGTAATGTATGCTAAAAGACCACGGACCAATCAAAAAGCTAGTATCTCGGTTGTAGCTAGTACACAAGCCAACCTTGTAATAGCTGTTCCGAATGCCGAAGCGGTTCCCAGCTTGGCACAGTCATTGTCAGTAACCTCGCTGTCATCCTCAGTTAAATGTAAGTGTGCTTTATCACCTAATGTGATATCCCCCAGTCCACTTACTGAGCAAACTACATTACTCAAGTAAACAGGCTGCAGGTCGGTCTGACCAACTAAGACTTAATTATCTGTGGGCAACCGTAAATGATAAGGCGGCTGTGCCGGTTGCCGCTCAACTAGTGAAGAATGTAACCACCCAAGCCGTGCAGGTGTGTAGCGCACTGTAACTGCAAGCTATTCCTATAACAGGACCAGTCCCTCCCTTATACCGCACTGCAGTCTTGAGTCTGTTTCATAACATCGCTCCCTTTCAAGTTATACTATCAGGAGACATCATATTGGTAGACCAAGTTGATCACAGCATTAATACCATCTGTAATATTCGTTTCCGGTCAGGCTCCCTGCTTGACTCTGTCATGTGGTACCAAGATGCATTATTTAAATTAGGATATCTGTGCCCCACCACACAGATCTCCAACACTAAGCGACAAATTCACCTTTGAACTCACGGTTCGCTGAGTGCAAACGTAAGATCTGCATCACCTTTAAAGAAGTCTGCCCATGTAGGACAACAGTGAAGAGTAGCCAGGACCTTCTATGCTGCCAACATAACTGCAGTAAAAGCTCTCATTTACAGACTAAATTTGGTGCAACTATGAATACTAATAAATCAACTCGGGCTGACGCCATCGGGATAAGTGTAACAGTAAGCTCGCAACATCCTCCTCCTACGACAGATGCTAAAGATGTTGAAACCGGATAATGGCAATGGCTCCCCGCGATTTTCTAACCACACTTTGCCCAGATGTCACAATGACATTCAGATTGTGGTGTCCTGGAACACCTGTGGATTCGTCCACTTATTCAGTGATGGTGGACTGGTTGCACACTGGTTTTAGCAACTGACGTGTGCCTTTTCTCACACCACATCATACTCATCAATGTATATGATCCCCCAAAAATCGAGCAACTATTGAAACTGTAGCTGCAGTCAAAACCATTCTGAACAAATTCCATCTGCTTCTTCCTATTATATTAGTAGGCGAGTTTAATGCCTTAATTGAATTAACTAGTTTATCACATTGCGATGAGTACAAATCGAAGCCGTGTACCTCGCAAGGCTCAGCCAGTCGTCCTGGAAGAAAATGGGTGTCATTGTTAGACGAGTATGGCATGACGTGCCTGAACGGGCTTTGTCCAGGTGACGCACCTATGGCCTTTACTCGTGCAAGTGGCAAGTCAGACTCCACATTAGACTAAATGTTTGCTAATGCACTTCGCTTGCATCTGGTAAAAGACATGGCAATAATTCCACGTGCTGAAAGTGATCACTTTCCCCTATGTCTCTTGCTGTCACTCCTTGTCAGCTGTAATACAGCAAACACAAAAGCTACAAATGGGGACATTGCTACCAATTCCCAGGGTAATAGAATTCGATGGAATGATACAAAGATAGAACAAGCAGCTATGGTATTGCGTACACTATTATCCTCTTTCATAGCTCGCTATGATTCGACGTTGAGCGAACAACTAGAGGTCATAGTCCCTAGTTTTGCCGAGATGGTTCTCCAAATAAAAGAATCTACAATAGTACATTGCACATATAAAAGCATTGTAGAACAGACCAACAAAGCATAGACAAACTGATGAACTATGACCCAGTAATAGCAACAGCCAAACGTCAGCCAAGAACAACTATAAGTACTGTGCAATACTACCACACTAGACCCAGCGAAGTAAGCTGCCATAATAGAATCACTAAACAGCATTATCGTTAATGGCTTACTGAATATCGTAACACTTGTAACCTGGAAAAATAGAAAGAGATTGCCCAGTTAGCCCTTCAAAAGGATAACAATCTAATCTGGTCTGTCCTGCGAAGTACTGCACCTCGAGGACTACCTATCAGTGGAGTGACCGAACCCGACTGGATGAAGCACATTGCAAACACCTTAGGTCTAAAAGTGCTTGATGTTGACCCTGTTCCCCTTCCCAAATGTAGATTGGTATTGCCAATTATCCATCAATGATATCACCACTATTATTGAGCAACTAAACTCCTCATGGGCAGCAAGACCAGATGGCATTTGTAATGCCCTGGTAACAGCACCTGGATTGTGGGCACATAGCATACACTTATTATTCCCCCACATTGGTAAAACAGGCGTAATACCCAAACCTTTTTGTGAAAGCCATATTCTGCCTGTTCCAAAAGTCATTTTAGCGGAATTAAATGTTTGGATTGATCCTAATAAAATATTTCCCCACCAATCAGATGGGTTTTATACAAAAATCTAACACTGCACATAATTTACTCATACTTGTAACTTCCATTGAATACTCTTGGAAGCACAGGAAATCAATGGTTTGTGCTGCCTTTAGAGACTTGTCTGCTGTTTTCGATTCTGTGCTTTGTAGTAGACTTTGTAAGAAATTGTAACATGGAACATTCCAGCAGGTTTGCTGATAATGCTGACGTTACTCTATACCGACACCTCAGTTAAGATCAGGTTAGACGCTGAAGGTCATCTATCTGTACCCATACCAACACGATGAGGCGTCGACCAGGGGTGTATTGCAAGCACCACCCTTGTTCATCTCTATCTTTCAGATCTTGGTCTAGTGTTTAATAATCCGACAATCTGTCCAATAAAAACGGGACAGCACTTTACTAGTTGGTTGGCGTACGCCGATGATTTGGTCTTGATAGATCACACTCCCAGAGGATTACAAAATCTTATCGTAGCACTAGGTAAATACGCAGAAGCAAATGGGTTATCTATAAAGAGAGATACAAGCAAAATTATGACATTTGCTCCACTGGCTCATTAAAGTTGAAATCTTGTTTGTAGTCTTAATGGGATGCAACTTGAGAATGTTTCCTGCTGCAAGTACTTAGGCATTCACCGGCAAAATAATTTGAAGTGGGACACTCAGTGGTACGAAACCAAACTTAAATTCAATAAAGCGGTAACCACTACCAGGCATTTTATAGGTAAGCAATGTGGAATTTTCATCAAAACAATCCAGCTGTCACACCAGTCGAAAGTCCAATCTATTTTCTTTTTTTATGGGATCGAAATTTGGGCAACAAATATGGCACCATCTTGAAACGATATGAAGCATCATTATTGCATAAACTCTTCTGTAGGCCACCTTCACTTCCAGTTGAGTATTTAGAATTCGCAATCTCTGGTATTTTGGCTGACGCAACTGTGAAGTCTATAATATTTTGTGATAAGTTGCTAAAATTGGAGAATAGTACTATAATGGGGAATTTCATAGGTGCTTTCTGTGAAATCGACAGCTGTCACTCTATGGGAACTCTTGGTCATTTGTTAAACATCTGCACCAAGGAGCAGTTTATGTGATAAAGGCCTGCCTAAAATCCAAACTATTACAGTTCAGTAAAGAACAGCACCTCGTTAATGTATTATCAGGAAGTCACAGTACTGCCTTTTGTGAATATATCTACACTCGAGAAACCAAACCTACATACTTAATTGTGTTTCCTAATAGGGCTATCGCAAGACAATATCTAAGACTGAAATAGCATCGCACTAATGACCCAAGGTGCGCAGTTGGGTATCCCCCCAATGTGCGTCTCTGCAGGATATGTGGTACAGGTGAATCTAAAACAATCGAACATCTGTTAATAGGTTGTGAGAGCCTATATAGATTTAGAACAAGCAATTTGAAAGCATATAACAACAGTTATCTAACTATGATATGATTGTTTTAAAAATGGGTGTGATCATAATCTGATGTTATTATAACATTTTATTGGAAATGTGTGGAAATCAGGAACATAGTAGCCTGATGATCTTTTCTTTTCTCTTTGGGATGGGACTTTTAATCCGTATGTTTTTCATTCGTATGTAAATCTTTAGTTTTATTCAACAATTAAGGTTCTACTATGTATGTAATGGGTTTTAATTTAGCAAATTGCCCTTTTATGATAAATATGGACTATTGTCCCATAGTCCATTTAGGTTTGAAGTCGTTGTATGTGTTCCATTGGCAAAATGTATAAATGGCCTTTCTTATTTTACATGTTGTATATACAAAGCCACTTGGCTGAATGTGTATTAATTAAATAAATGGTGTTCCGTATGGACATTATTAACCTTCAGGGCCCCCCTGGTTTAGCAGATAAGTAACAGTGATACAGAATGAATTGCCTAGGATCACATGTTTTAGTTACACAGCTATGTCAGGGTGTCAACTCTGCCTGCAATTTTGGCACTTGGCGACATATCGTCTCAGCTTTGGGTGGCACACACATATATTAATGTTTGTCTTTCAAGTGCTAAAAAATACTGTTTTATAGAATTGGCTTAAAATTTACACAAATCACATACTGAACCAGACAACTATATAAACCTTTATCAAAACACGTAAACCAAAATTATTATTGTAGTTGTATCCTTTCACTCAGGAATGTGAGCCTTAAAAGTCTCCAGAATTTTACAGATGTGCTTCTTAGATTTAAAGTCACCCCTTAAAACGAGCAGCGTGATATAATAACTTGCTTGTAGCCATTAGTTGTCAGAAACATGCGAGTTGTTCCTATGCATATTTGAAGTTTAAACAAGAATTCACCATTTAAATAAAATAGGGGGTTATATGCTTTGTGATGACTGTTTAACTGTTGAGGAATGGCACACATTTGTTAAGCTAACTGTAGTTGTGTGGGACTTTTTTACGCAGATGATAAGATTTCTCTTCCTATCACGCCTGCGTATAGTACACAATGACTCTCTGCCAATGGAGCGCTTCAGTGTTGCACCTCCAGGGCCTTGCGGGGGCTGATGAGGAGTTGGAAGTGCCTTATCAGGGGGTTTGTAAAGGAGGAAAGCATTTCAGTGAGGAGCAACCCCCTCACACTCAACTCAACTCTGAAGGCCATCTTCCAGCAAAAGTAGCCATTCAGTGCTACTGCCGAATGCGGGTCTCCCCTGGCCCGGGGCCATGGGCTGCCCATGCTTAGGGATGGCCTTGCTGGGGGCCTGATGATCTGGCAATCAACCTTATGTGGGAATGACCAGACGCTAGGGATAGCAAGAAAAATAAGTGAATTTGGAATGCACTTAGACTTGGGTTCATGAGTGTCCTCCAATAACCATGAAGATATTTGATAGCCTCGTTGTACAGAGCTGCTTAGGGGGTGACCTAAACACCACCTCAGAATAGAACTTGTCCATGCTTGATTAGGGGGGGTGCCACTGCTTGGGACAGGGGTGGCACTTCAAGGTGTGTGGCTAAGTCACGAGGCAAGAAAACATTTTGCATGTTTTATTTCACTGAAAAGAACATAAGCTTTGTGCATGCATGCCTACAGGCACATTTAACACACAAAAACACGCATTGACAAAGCCAATCGTTTGAGATTTTGTGTGGGCATGGGAAAGGAACTTGCCAGGCACTACGTAGTAGTATAAACCAGCCATTCACGGTATCAGGTGCAAACTGTTGTGCGTACCTGGGCATCTAATAGCAGTGCCTGGTAAATACCTACTACTTATACACAAGTCAAAGCTGTTGGATTTGCCGATGCTTATTTTTAACATGACTTCAATGCAGGGTACGCATAGTGCTTATAAATTGAGTGGCTGATGGCAGACATGGTTGACATTTTGTACCCAGTAGTGTGTTTACAACTCGAATTAAATCATTAATTATCATAAGACTGCTTTAAAAAAAAACACTGGCAGGCTCTCTGAGAGCAACGTTTGATGGTAAGGCTTGATTAAAGTGAGCTTGAAGAGTTCCCATGAGGAGGTGTTTTGGGTGGAGAGGGGCAGGAACTGCATGGGAAAGGCCATATGGATTAGCATAGCTATGCGCATTCAATGGATGGGCAAATAACCAAACAAAACCTTCAAGCTTTGTATGCCTGCTCATAATCTAGTTTTCCCCATCTGTACTCTAATGCAATAGTTTTGGCTTGTAGGTGGCTCAGCCACCTAATAGCCCAAACTAATGAGATGACTTATTGTCCCCACTGGAACGCGCAACCCCCACCGCATGGCAACCAATCCGTTTTCTGATTGGACACGTTCTGCTCACTGCTGGCACCAGCACAGGGACGACAGACAGCAAATAAGAAGATAAAAAACAAGCATTGGCAATGCTAACATTTTGGGTTTTTGTGTAGGTATAGGAAAGTCACTTGCCAGGGACTGCCCTAGTGGTATTAACTGCCTATTGATGGTAGCAGGTGCAAAATGGTGCAAGTACCTGCAAATGCCTAATACATATGCAGAAGAAAAAACAGTTGGCTTTGTCAATGCTTGTTTTTAACAGGACTTCAGTGAAGGACACGCATAGTGCTTATAAATCGAGTGGCTGAAGGCAGTCCTGGTTAAGACATGTTTATTACACCAGTAGTGCATTTATTATTCCAATTAAGTCATTAAATCTCATAAGACTGTTTTGAGAAAACACTGTCAGTTGCTTCGAGTGCAAAGTTTGATGGTAAGGCTTGAGTAAAGCAACATAAAAGAGTTTCCATGAGTAGGTGTTTTGGGGTGGAGGGGCAGTAACTGGATGTGTATGGCCATAGGGATTAGCATGGCCATGGGCAGTCAATGGGGGGCAAATAACCAAACAACACCTACAAGCTTTATGTCCCTCCTCATATGCCATTTCTCCCTATCTGTTCTCTAATGCAATAGTTTCAGCGTATAGGTTGCGCTAAAGAGTCACCCAATAAGACAAACTAAGAAACAGTAATGATGATTGACATGGAGGTGCTTCTGTTGTCTGATGGCTCTGCCCCTCCCTGCAGTGAGCCAATCATGTGTCACAGTTCTCTCTGCTTTCCCTGATGGCTGGGTGTGGCCGTGGGTGCAAAAGTGAATGAGCACAACTGCGAGAACCACAGAGCCAAGCAGCACAAGGGCCTGTGCTTTGAGTGTCAGCACAGCAGGCCCTGGCTTCTATCTTGATTCCTGCCTGCCTATGGTCAGATGCTTCCCCTCCTCCTGTGTGGGTTGCACACTGCAGCAGCTTGCCTGAGATAGCTACTCTGCCTGTGCCCTCCCTCTGTGCATGGTGTAGCAGGTCGCTGTTACTGTTTCTCTGCCCCCCACCATCAGCACTTTCCTTTTGCTGCCTATAGCCTGCCTGCCGCACAGAAGGACAGCCATCCAGGAGCCTGAGGAGCTCATTCTCTGGGTGCTCCTCCTCGAGGCTTGAGGTGGGGGAGACAAATGGTCATCAAATTAGGGAAGGTACGTACATTCATCATCCATGTATGGCCGTCAGTATGGTGGCGCCAGTCAGAGGGGCAAACTGACGCCAGGCCTCGCAAAGCAAGGCGGTCTCGCAGGGTGGGGGTTACTCATGCGATATGTTGTAGGTTATTTTTTGCATAGCCCTTCTGGCGTCTGCGGCCAAGTCCCAGTGACAATGTATTAGGATGTGCGGGCTAGTGCCCAAATTACTGAGATTAGCACTCAGGCACCTCGATTTAAATCCTAGCTTCAGTACCTGATCAGCACAGTGTTCTTCTCGACCGATCTCTGCATCTCCCAGTGTGTAAAAGTGCAATTAGGTGGAATGGGATGTGAAATAGTAGCCACCAGCTCCTATGCTGATGGGGGCTATTATCATCCCGTCAGTTCTAGGATTCTCTAGTTTGGCCTCTAAAGCCCCAGGGCCTTATTGTTATGCAAGCAGTAGCGCATGTTTGAGAGGGCTCTGACGCCATCTATCTCAAATATCAGCTTTTATCCAGCAGGATACTGGAGATGGGCAGTAACAGGTCATCTTTTACATTACATTGGATTTTTACTAACCTGCTCAGTTTACAACAATATACATAAAGTTAAAGGAAAAAGAAATGGGGCGCTGAGCTCTGTATCCTGCAGAACACAGTTTCTGAACCCCATCAGGGCTGACTCTGCCTTTCATCCTTTCAGAGGTGGATCAAATGAGTACCTTTTAGCTGAGCATTGAAACCTATGATTTCAGAAAAGCCAGGTAATTTGAAAGTGCCCAAATCAACATGACTCACAGATGTTTAAAAAAAAATGATTGTCTGAGAAAGAAATGCTGTTGTCACATTGGGGGAAGGAGCCTGAGGAGGGCATTGGCAAGTCCGCTCTTTCATGGAAAGTATTTCTGGCGTGATATTCCTCCCTCACCTCCTCTCCCCGAGCCCTGAATTCTGAAAGGCACACAGTGAGGGGGCTCCTCTATCCACAGGGTTCATAAATAAGTATATGATGGATAAAAAAGGGGTGTATAGCCCAAGAGGGCACACATTCTGAAAGCAACTAGTATAGTTTTCTCACAGCATGCTGTCATTTATTTATTTATTGTGCATTTGTTAGGCACTTATACAACAAGAAAATTGTATCTCAAAGAACCCACATGGCAACAGCGAGGGTGTATATATATATATATATATATATATATATATATATATATATATATATATATATATATTCATTCACTACAGCACAATCTTTCTGGCAATACCATAAAATATATCAATAAAATGCAATAATCAAAGTTGAAATGAATATTGATAGGTTTGAGTTCCACCATGGTGAAGAAGATAGCTGAGTGAGTTAACCACTTGTTGCAGGGATCTGTGTTTGTGTGCTGGGGTTCATATTTGTGTATGTACATGGTATTAATGGGAGAACTTACTGTGCTACTAAACAACATACCTGCAATAAAAAGAAATGGTTATGTAAGCTAAAATAGTGTCATTATGGTGCTAGTCTAGTTAGTAGTGGTGCATGTCTTTCCTCACACCAATATTTTTCATAGCAAGAACAGCATTACAAGATAAATGATAGCTGCTACATTTTAATTGATATTGCACGTGTGTCAGGTCCTGTGAGTTAGCTCTGCTGTGGAAGGTGACATGTATTCTGGCAAGCCAGGTGGAGACTGCCAAATGGGAGGACAGGAACCTGGAGAACCGGGTCTCTTCTTTGATCTTTTGTGAGGGCAGGTAACACCTTCCGCCAGAGGCAGCTGTTCTGGGCCCTGGCATCAAAGCAGCACCACCATTCAAAGGGAATACCCTGATACCAGGGGGCTGCATCTCTAAGGAATTTTGTTCTAAGTGTGAAGGGAAGTGGGTGGGATTAGAGTAGGCAGGAGGCCCAGGTCAATGGAAGGAGACTTCCACCATCTTTTTTCCCTCTGTCTTTCTTTCTCTTTCCTGTCCCCTCCACTTCATATGGAGCAAAGCTCTGTGGGTGTGTGACATCAGAAGGACAAACCCCACTCCTTTCAAAAACAGTAATTGGACCTCTAAGGCAGACTAGCTTTAGTCCAATCACATGGGGAGGTTTGACTTTAAAAGAAGGGGTCTCCCACCCCTTCTTTAGATTCTCTCAGATCTTCTCGGATCCCCTCAAGACACAAAGATTCACCTGTGAAGCACTCACTGGACTGAAAGTTGAGTTTTCCAAAGCCCTCAGCCTGCTGTGAAGACAGAGCCATCCAAGGTGAAAGGAACCCTACCCACTCCCAGGACACATCAGGAGTGGCCATTGCTGTGTACCAGGACCTACCATTTTGTGCCAGAATATCAGACCCTGAACAGAACCATCCTGTCCTCGAGTCCCCCTGAGCGGGCTTCACAGCAGCCACAGACCCAGACCAGCAGGAGATCTCTGTTCTACCAAACCAGTCGCTCCATGTTCATCGCACTGTGAATGAGAGGGTATGTGCCAGCACTGGCTTTTGTGCTTCTCTACCAGGTCAAACTATTGCTTGCACTTTGAACCAACTTATCGCAGCCTCATGCCCTAGATACTCCAGTCACCTGCTAGGCATGAATAGACTGCTCGATGCCGGGAGCCGATCCGAATCACTGGTGAGTCAAATCCCGACTCTGACGAGGGGGGACAACTGTGGTTCAACTCAACTAGCCCTCAAACGGCTGCATCATCAACCTGCACATAGACGCCCCCAAAGTCACGACTTCGAGCATTAACAGCTGACTCGAACCACTGGACCATCACTCATCGACCCCTCCAAGTTGCTAAAGCCGACTCAACCTAGCTCAACTGCAAAACAATCCTGGGGCCGCCCCGACCTGCATCATTGAGAGCACCCCTTCTGCCACACAGAGCGACCACACTCTCCCCTACTCAGCACCCACCAAGAACTGAATCCTGGTACTGTTGATCCTGAACTGCCCCCTTGGTCCACTTGGGCCCTAGAAACTGGTTAGGTTATGATTGCACCTATTTTCCACATCGACATATCATTTCTGTGGTTAGTAATTCACCTGCCACCCCTGGAACCACGCTCAAAGTGTTAGTTTCTTCTTACATCTTCTCTGTTCTTCCTTCGGGTGGGGTTTTGTACAGTATTTTCTATTTGTTCTATTACAGCTGGCATATTTAATTAAAGTATATATATTTTCATAGACCCTTGACTTGACATTCCCTTTATTTTGGACTGTGATCCTGTACTGTTTGGGTCACTACTGGTTCACCTTCACACCCCTCTTAAGAACATAGCCCTCCCTCGGCCCACGTTACCACAAATGGCGGAGGAGGTATATCTCTTAACTGTGCCTGTGTTATCTAAACTGTCCCTGTTTAACCTTTATGATTGAAGCCAGATTGAATTATTTGGCTCTTTTAAGCACTACATCTGGAATGATTCAAGAGTTCGAATTTTCTGACATAATTAATGATTTTGTAATATGCAATTCTAGAAGGAAATATATAGTTTAATCTTGGCAGAGTTTCAGGACATCAGCCTAGGGCAGTTGAAAGCATATACTCACAGGGTGCTTCTCATGTCATTCTTTCTATGTTTACTTGAATTTGTAAGTCTACTGTGTGGGCACGTCCTGAGATGCTAAGTACATTTTGATGTTTGTTACATGCCGTTTTGATTTCTCTTCTGCCTAGTCATGTCATGTTTTCCCAAGGGCATGTACTTTGGACACATTCATACAGAAAATAAATTGTCAGGTTGAGCTGTTAGGTTATCGTTTATTAAATAAATGTCTTCAATAAATATAACATCCCCTTGGGAAAACTGGTCACAGAGATGTGTGATGGTTATATTTTATTAACAACTAGATTATCCATTTAAAGCCTAAATTAGTTTCTGTTGAATTTGACTTGAGGTATTGTAATCCCTTCAGGCGGTAAAATAGCTCAGCAGGTTGAGCGCTCACTGCTACGATCTGTGCATGATCTGCAGGTCGTAGACTTGAATCCTGGCCAGGCCAACTCAGCCTTCTATTCTTTCAAGGTTGATAAATGCGTACCAACTTTGGATGGGTGATATTGTTTATAAATATGTTCTATGGAAAGTGCTATGTAAATTGTCATTTTGAAGATTGGGAGGGGGCATGGGTTTCAGAGGGGAATGACACGGGTTTCATGGGGTGGGAGGATGGCATGGGTTTCAGCGGGGGGCCTCTTGGGTTTCTGACAAGCCTGCTGCCTTTTGTAGCTGTAGGTGCCCTACCGGTTGCCTCCACTACTTTTTTAACCCAAGAGTTATACTGCAGTTTGGCTACATTAAATGACAGATGGTCTTATTGAGACAGTTCTACTAATCTAACTTCAATTTCACAAAGCCGCATCTCTACGTCAGTATGGCCCTTCATCCTTAAAATGGCCCATCGCTGTTATTGACCAAAAAGACCTGACTGCCACTTCGTTGAAAGCTGATTCAGTCTTAAAACCCATACAATAAGGAAGTTACACATTTTGATCTTAATTGCCCCCAGAGTCTCCAGTACTATGACCCTGTAGATTTTTTGTTTTTGTTCTCAACTTCTTGATTTATTATCAAGCGTTGATACATGTAAATGTTGTGCTTCATTCAGAGTGTTATGTGCGGTAGACATTTATTGCTCAACTAGTGTGAAGGCCTTTTTACATGGGCCAAAGTGCGTACGGAGAGAAATGTTCAGAGTGTTAATACATTCTGTTGTGTATTTGGTTGTAATTAATGTTAATATATATCCTATGGCAACATCTCCCTCTAGCAGTGATAACAGGCAAAGTGGGCAGTCTCTACTGTGCAACTTGAAGTCTAATTGTTGTATGTGTTAGGCAACAACTCCCTCTAGCAGTGGTAACAGGCAAAACAGGAGCATGACAGCTTCAGACAAACATACATCTGGCCTTCTATTATGTAGTAAGATGATTTGCACTGTGCTGTCTAGTTTCCTGTAATGCTGGCGAGGAGATATATCTTAAGAATAAACACATGTCCCAATTCTTGTGCCTCTCTTTTCAAGTCCAGCAACCATTTTGGAAAGCGAAACAAAAACTTGCATTGCGTGTTTTATCACCAACATCCACATAAAAAAGGCAATTCTATTGTGCAAATATCCTATATTCCAACTTTTGCTTGCATACTTACCAGCTCATTTTAGTCCCACATGTTCCTAAATATTATATACAAAATGTGCAGAATAAACCCTTTATCTTAAAACTATGAAATAAAAATATACACTCAGTAGGATTCAATTCACGTGTTCGGTCAACCATATATGACTTAATTTTAAAAATCAGATTCAATGTTTGGACTCTGTACCCTGATCCGATCTTTAAAGGACCTGTGGGGTCATCACCTTCTTAATAACAAAGTGTTATTTAGCATATCCTCAGTGCTAGACTTTTAGGGTCGTTTTCTGTTTTCTTTCATTTTCTTTCCTTCCTTTTTTACGCCCAGATATGCTAATTGATAAGTAAGGGGATGCCATGATTCGCTCCAGCATGTTTTTATTTTCCCACCTTATTAACCTGGCCTCTGCTCTTCATAAGAGAGGTGTGGGGATTGATGTCTGGTTCAAATCATAACACAATGCCTTTTGGGCTGACTGCACAAAATACCCAGACTTGTCGTTAGTAAAAAGGTCACTTTAATGTGACAGGCCGTGGCTTACAAAAAACACGCCAACCTGGCTCCCTGGCCTTACAGACTAAAAGATCAATTAACAATCGCCAAAAACAACTAAATAAATAAACAATTCAAATTCATCACTTCCTGTCCCTTGCTCCCTCCCCTCAATTCCTCTCAACCTTCATTCCCGCGTTTTCCCATCTTCTCCCTGAGGCCACACCCCACCTTCTTCAATACCTCTTCCCCCTCTTTGCACCCCCGGGGTGGTAGCCAGTTCGTGCAAGCAGCACTACCCACCCTCCTTAACGTGATAATAATTCTTCGGGTTCAACCAACCATCATTTAACCAACCGTGTCCCCGGCACCAGAAAAACCCTCCCCGGAGATGTTCTTTCACCCCCCACCCCACATTACCGTCCTATTTAATTATTGTATAATGATTCCTTCTCCTTCCTTACCTTTCTCTCTTTTATTTATTTATTTATTTTTAAAACATTCCCCAAACTTTGCTCCTAGACATAATATCCCAAGCTGAGAGAACCGTTCTTTATTTCCACTTCTTTTGTAATTCCCCCTACTTCCTTTCTTCCAATAATACCCCTCACATTGCTCGCCATGCCCATGTGGCCTTTCTATGCTCTTTCTTCTAACGACAGAAACTCTTCATAAAAACGTCAAAGCCAGCTAACCCCTTCCATAAATTATACTAAAAATCCCTCCAACTGCCATGACCACCGCTGTCAGATACCGAGGCTTCCTCCCCCAACTCCTCACCTGTTTCTTCCGGAATGGGTTCTGTAAGAGTAGCCTCTGATCTCTTCTGATCCCTCCTCCTTGTGGGAGTCTTGTCCTTTGGTGCTCGGGCCTTTTTATCGTACAGATAGGGTCTGTCCCCTCCGGAGGCCACCTTGGCAGAGATATTCCCTGACCGCGGGGATCCCCAGGGGGCCAGTCCTAGATTCAGGGAAAAAGCACTAAGGCAGAAAAAACCCTGTTCCCAATTGGGTTCTGCTGGGCGGCAAGTAGAACTCCTCTCTTCCCATTATGAAAGTTCCATTTGCAGCAGGCAAGGAAGTCCGCTAGACTTTAGAACAAACTCCACCGCTGATGAATGCTCAGTGTATCCAGGAGATGTGGAATAATAAACAGGAGAATACAAGATAGTTACTAGAGCCAGAGGTTCAGACTAAACAGAATAACAGAGAAAAAGGACTAGAAAAGGTAAGTAGGTAAGGAAAAAGAACCCATTCAGAGCAGATCGCAAAGGCGAACAGATTAGGAAAAAAGGAAGAAGTACCGTGAAAGAAACCACTCCCCAGTTAAGAAATGCTCCTTAAGGTCTTAGTGAGCAAGGCTTCGCTCGCTAAAACAGAGTGACGGCGCCGGTTGCAATTATACCCCCGGTACCTAAAAGTAAAAGAAATGAAAAGACCAATAGTGCTCAAAAGAATTACCAACAGAAATACACATTAGGAAGGCAAAGAAACAAGTAAGCACGGCACGGCCCAGAGCAAGCCGAATACCGCGTACAGTGCAGTAGAAATGTTAGGCAAAGGAGAAGGCAAAAAAAACAACGGGTGTACAAGGCTAACACAAGAAGGGCTGAGGAGTACAGCAAAGAATCAAACAATAGGCGAAAGAGGGAAGCCGGAACGGATGAATTTCACGAGAGAATCTCCACACGAACCGAGCGCTGGTAAACAGATACAACGCGTCGGCTTGTGGGAGGAGCCTGCCTATAAAGGTTCGGCGGCCATCTTGGGTGAGGACTGGAGCGTGATCAAAGCTTCCAGCGCTTCCACAGCCTCCAATTCCTGACAACCTTACTCCTCTACATAAACCTAATGGCCCTCATGTCCTAATCCCCACCATCAAAAACATTCTCTTGGGAGAAAACATTATACCCAACTACCATAAAACCTTTATACGCCTACATTAACAGACCCCTGCATACATTGACCGGTCCCTTAAAATCGTCTTCGAAACACCACTTCCTGCCGCATCTGTAAAAGAAAAGACAAATTAAGCACCACACGTAATTGAAATCAATCCACATTACTGCACTCTTATACTCCTCCTCTATCATACCTAGGACCTGCCACTGTACCTCATATTACCTTTTGCCCCCAATAATTCTATACCTTCAGAAACTTTTTCCTCCTCCTACCTGCTACCCATATCCCGTTTCTGGCAAATCCGTCACCCCTGTACCTTTTCCCGTGCTCCTCATACTTTCACAACCCAATCCCTTACCACTTTCCCTGGTGTCCAATTCTCCCACCTGACCAGATACCAAAAACCTGTTCTCATTTTTTTTACGTGTCTGCCCCATGTTCTGTTTCCTAACATGGCACCACTGTCCCTCACATCCCCTAGCAGCCTTCCTTTCCCTCCTTGTTTATTGGGTTTATTCATTACTTATTGATTATATTCATAACCACTTCTTTGTCCTAAAACCTCCTGCATTGTAAATCTGCCCCAGCACCCATGTTATGCACCCCCCTTTCTGATCCAACGCCCCAAACTTTGCTCGTCCCACCTCATCCAACCTCTCCCCCTCTAGCCTGCTACACCCACCCCTCTTTTTACTCAATCCCTTTCCTCTCCTTTCGAACCCTCTACACATTCTCTTCCCTGCCAATACCTATGCCCCGTTGACCATCTTTCCTGTTTCCCCCATTTCTTTTTATTAAATGTTTTATAATTGTTATTTATTTACTTACTTATTTCTTTATTCATTCAATTTCTTTCAAAACACACCCTCTTGCCCTCCTACCAGAAGCCTCTCTACTCACTGCACTCCGACACCACGTGCCCACCAGCCCATTTCTGCCACCCCCAATTTTGTTCGGAAAACCAGAAACTCCTCTGATGCTCCCCTTGTTGTTCTTTCTCTTTATTTAGGTATTTATTTACGTTCCCTGCCAACTAAAGCCCTAACCTGTGTGGTATAAATGTATTAAGTATTCTTGCGGACATCGCCCCGGTCTCCTCTATCCATCATAGTACCCCCAGCTAATGATGCAACTCTTTCCTTGCCCATATTCTTCACTTCAACTGCAAACCTTCCCCTCTCCTCTGCCAAATCATATGATAGCTTGTAACCGTAAACCAAACCCAACTTCATTCTGTATGGGGCCAGCATATTGAACACCCCATGGCTATCCACCCACCAATGGACTCTTGTATGGGTACTCCACCACGACCATACCCAATTGCTCCCCGCTCCTTACCCTGCACCCTTCCTTATCGCTCCTCCACTGCACAAGGGGCCCTATCTGCTCCCTCCGTCCATGCAGTTTAATCCCCCCACGCAGTAACTCCTCCCCCTCCTCTTTTTGTCAATGTACCCCTATGATCACCCTTGTCAATACTTGCTCCCTTGCTCTCTGCTAAGTGCCTCACATGCTGTCCCCACTTTCCCAGTTGCCATGCATGCATCTTCTGTCCGTGCCATCTAATCCCACCGCGCATTGCCCTTTGTGACCCATATCCCTTCTTTTAGCCACTGCGCCCCCTGTTCACCCTTGCCCCTGTTCCATATCATCGATGTTTCCACCAATGCACCAGGGGGCGCCCGTGAAGCCCTGTCCATGCAGTTTCATCTCAACTCTGTTCCCCCCACTGCACCAGGGGCTAACTATGCACCTCCGCCCATGCCGCTCCAACCACACACCCTGCTACTTCACGTAGCATCACTGCCCACTTTATCCCCTTGCCCTTATGTTCCGCTCTTCCTCTGCTCCTTCACCCGAGCGCAAATCCTCTGCTATAGCCCTTTTGTACGCCACCATTTGTTCCTTTATTTTGTAAATCCTCAATTCCTTTCCCTTCTCTTCCTTTTACCTTCCCCTCTTTATTATTTATTTATTTTTCCCAACCATCCTCTCCATCCCTGTGTTGAACAAGTATAACTCCATCCGCACAATGTTAATCTCCTCCCATTCCTCTCTCCTTCACCTTCTCCGAACTTTCCCCTTTAAAATGACGTTCTCTCCAACTTTGATCATCCCAGTTCCCCATTAGTCTAAAACCTTTTTGTTAACCTGTATTCACCCAGCTTCACTGTCACGAAACTCAACTGACACCCCCACCCGCTTCCCCTTGAGCCCACAAACTAAATGAGATCAATACATTATTACTGTGTTGCCGTTCACGCAAAAACACCAACTTCTTGACCCGATAATGTTCCCCTCCCCCCCTATTCCTTCATATAGGAAAAACTGTCCACACTGTCCCTTACACCCCTCCCGCAGCAACCTGAAAAAAATGTGCTGGCTCCCTACTTCCCCCTGTCCACCCATCAGTCCTGTCCCCGTTGGGGCAACCCATAACTGGGCAGTAAAAAAGGCACATGCCAGCCTGCAGTTTCGACAAGCTCCTAAACCACAAGGCCCAGAGGGGCCATACAACCACCACCCCTCACACCTTGCTCTGCACCGGGTCTTTTACCCCATGCCAGAGTAAGCCAACCCCTGTTTCCACTTAAACAATACACTCTTCTCTCACTCTACCAATCACCCCTTAACCTCCCCTCAAAAACCCTATCTTCACTTTAAAATAGACGAAAATGATCTTCCCATTCCCTCCATCTCGAGCCCTCCACTGTGTCATCGCCAATTTCTGATGGTCAGACTCTTTGCCAGGCAGAGAGTGGGGGGTAGAGCTCTCTCCTCTGCAGTTGCCTCTCTCTGGGGTGACCTCCCTGCCCCTCTCAAAATTGCTGTGCCACTGAAGCTCAGAAGCAGCCTGTCACCTACCTTTCACTTCCACTATCTCTCCCGCTCCCCCCTGCTAACCAACCTGTATACTGTGTTGACTGGCTACCCTCATTCTCACTGGAAACCAGGCCCCCCCTTTTTTACCTGTATCCCGCACTGTCCCCCTTTCCACCACACACTAGGGGCTGTATCGGAAACACTAACAGCCCCCTTCCTCCTTGCACATTACACCAAGCCATGTAGCCCTAGCTGAACTTACTCCCAACCTTGCTGCCACAACTTTACTCCCCCTCTCATTCCCCCTTTCCCTTTGTCTCTCGCAGTTGCACTATCTTGCTGACACAGGGCTTAGACAGCTCGTTGTTTTGTTCTCCCCTTGTGTTTATTCCCTCATTTTGTCCTTCTTATAAATACTTGTGTACCGGCGCGCTATAACTGTCTTATCTTCTATTGTTCTCCACCACCCCCCACTCCCCCGACTCGTAACAACTGTTACTCTTTCCATCCTCATCATCCCTTTCAAAACACTCTTCTTGGCCATCCAGTCCTCCATTGCCATTTCTTCTCATTATTATTATCCACCCAATCCTGTTCCAACCTGGGGTATCCCTTCTTCCTTCATAGTTATTCTTTATTTCCATTCCTTCATTTAATGTGCATTCTATTTATTTAACCGTATCCTTTAACCCCAAATACACCTCCCACATCACCTTCGCACAACAACCTTACCCTTACCCAACACCACTGCACCTACAGTTCCACTCCTGCTCACCTCATGGTCCAAAAACTGTTGTAGCGTGGAGAGTACACCCCATCGCTGCTGCACTGCCGCTGGGGGGGAGCCATCCAAATCTCTCCCCCTCACTGCGAACTCCATCACTGCTTAACAGTCGCTGGGGGTGAGCCGTCCAAAATCTCTCCCCACTCTCAGTGCAGGTGATGGCGTTCCGGCCATCTCCCAACACCAAGGTATCCGGCCCAGGGACGTACTATTCCCTTCGGCTCCTGTTGTAGGGGGGCCACTCTACCCACTCCCCCTGCTGCTGCACCCAGGGATGATGACAATCCCCACCTACCTCCACACTCGTGGACAAACTGGGGCCGTGCTGCCCCCCCCCTTAACCCACCTCCCAAGGTGACCATGTGGTCCTCCTTGGTTGGCGCCCCCCACCTGCCACATCCCCCCACGGCTCCCTTACACCCCTTCCCGCCGCTGACTAGCCCACCTGCCCTTATAACTTAGCTATCCCCCAAACCCCCTCAGACCACACTGCCGGGGGTACTGCCCTTTACCCGTGAGACTCTTTTGTGCGGCGCCAAGTTCCTAGCCTTGCCCACTGGCTACTATATCCCCGCTCCTCGCCCACTTGCTCACCTGCCAACTCCTGCTAGCTACAAACAAACCAGGGTGAGGGGCCAATCTAACACCCCCCGACCCTCTGGATGAACTCCAAAACTGCCCCTAAGGGACCCCCACCCAAATAACCACCCCCCCCCAGAGAACCCCTTTGCCCAACTGTCGGTCCCATGGCAACATGGGGGGGGAGGAACCCCTAGCATGGGCAAGGTAATGCCCAGAGATGCGATCCCCAGATATTCATGAAATACACCTATACCATTATATTAGCTGTCGCTAACACTATTTTTTTTAACCACACACCCCCACCTCAACACACCCAGCATATGGCTTATTTCCCTGGCCGGCTGGAAAACCGGAACGGCCGCGCACCACACTGCCACCCAGTGGTGAGCGATGTGTAGCGCAGTGTGCCCCACCACCGAGGACCAAATGCAGGCTAACCGCTCCTGTCTGCTCTTTCCCCGACAGCGCAGGGAATAAGGCCATGGCCAGGGGGCCCGACCGAGAGGGAAGGTAATTAAATCTATTCCCACTATAAGCCCCTGAACTAATAAAATGTATAACACTCCTTATCTGATATGTATTATTATTATTATTTATTTTTTATGTTTTACACTAAAGTGGGTGACGGCGAAGATCCAGGCAACCCGGAATGGCGTAATCAAAAAGATTTTATTATTGCAACACACTATATTAAAGTATTGTCAGTATTTGGACTTGTAGCAAAGTTGAACTTTTTTCTGAATTAGGTTTTACAACACATAGGGCCTCATTACGACCCAGGCGGTAAGTTACCGCCTGGGTCGTACCTTTACCACCATGGCGTAAACTACTTTTACGCCATGGTGGTTGGCGGACTTACCACCCCATTCCGAGGTTGGCGGGGCGGTAAGTCCCCAATCCCCATTTACCCTTCCCCATTCCCATTTTTGCCCCATAGGGCATAATGGGAGTGGGGAAGGCGTTAATTACGCCACCGTAAATTACGGTGGCGTAATTAACATCAAGGTCCCTTAGCGCCATGGATTTTAACACCTGCTAAAATCAGGTGTTAAAACCTACATGGCGCTAAGGGACCTCGGAATCAGGCGGTAAGGGTCGGCGCTGTTTACGCCACCGTAAACCCCTTACCGCCTGAGTCGTAATGAGGCCCATAGATATGATATTATGATATTAATCGTCTCCTTCCCGAGATCGCCGATTTATTGGGTTTAATGACACATTTCTAGAGTTTAACTTTTTGAAAAGAAAAGGGGTCTATAGAGCTCTCATTGTGGCAAGAAAAAAGACTGAGCGAATGGAAGATTTCTATTAAGCCCTCTGATGGAGACTGAATTACCAACTTGGTAACTCTTTCAATTAGGGAAAAGATAACTTTCCAAAAGAAAGATAGATTGGAAAATTATGAAAACATTTGGGATTTAGTTATTAATTTGTATCTTTGTGCGAAAAAAAACATAGCCTTTTTTCCTCCTTCTAGGAAAGTCGAATCTGGGTGTTTTGCATTCTGGTAACTGTTGCATTGTTTCTGTGTTTCTCTAGATCCCACCTACACCCCCCTGCATGGCGTGCCATTCATTGTTGTGAGTGACTTGTCCCCCCCCTGTGTTCTTACTTTGTTGCCACTCCGCCTGCTGCTCCTCACCCTGCACATTCTGAGATGTGTGGCACAAGGCTGTGCGTCTCTCTCTCTCTTTTTCTCTCACGCCCTGCTACCCTCTTACCTCCTTCACACCCCCGTGGTGCTCCCTGTCTCTCCCATCTTCTCTAACCAGTAATCTATCTCCTATCCTATCCCTCTCACTAAGTCTGGTAGGAAGATGTTTTAAAGGGGACATCCTGGTCTCCACCCCAGGCCTGCTCATCGCTGATACCTACACCAGTGCTTCCTCCAGACAGACTCTGACCGAAATCCTCTTTGTCATTCCCTCTCCAGTCCTACGGACCCCCACATGGTCTCTGCTCTCCTCTCCCATTATTGGTGGCACTCGGTGGGAGGTCCTCCTGGCCCCCTTCTACTCCTCCAAGACCATCATCAATGTCTATCTGAATGGCACCGTCTTGGTTCAGGGCCCTCAGCCCAATCTCCTCCTTTTCAATAGTCACTTCCCTCGTCTTATCAACTTACTTACTTTGCCTGCTACTCCTACTTACACTTCTCTGGCTCCTCCCCCACCTTCTTTCTCTGCCACCTCTCTGGCACTCTCTTCTTGCTCTCTGCCTACTCTGGAATCTTCTTCTTCCTCCTCTGCCCACTCTCTGGCATCTCTAACACCTCCGCAGGGCATACCTCATGCCTGTACCACTCCACAGAAGTCTTTCAAATGAGGCAATCTGCTCCATGTCACTACTGTTAACTCTCGCTCTGATGTCAAACCCTCCTCTTACATCTGCCGACTCCTCAAAGAACTTGATCTGGATGCCATCGGTCTCACAGAGACATGGTTCACGGCCAGCTCTGTCACATGTTTTGACACTCTCCTCCCTGATGGCTACAAGATCCTCTCTGAACCCAGAACCAACCGTCCAGGAGGTGGAGTAGCCCTGATCTTCCCAGAGTGGATCCCTGCTTCTGTGATTCCTACGCACGCCTACTTTTCATTTGAATGCCTGGCCTGCAGGCTCTCTATCTCTCCTAGCCTTTCTCTTACTGTAGCCACCATCTACAGGCCACCTGGCCAGGTCGCTCATTCAGCTCCGTGTGGGCGGACCTCTCCACCTCCTTCCTTGCCTCTACCTCTCAACTTCTCCTCCTCGGAGACCTCAACATCCACTTGGATGCTTCTAGCCTCTCCCTCGGGGCTCTTTTGCAATCTCTGTGACTCAATCTCTCTCTCTCTCTCTCTCTCTCCCTCTTTCTCTCTCTCTCTCTCTATTCTTCCCTCTGGCCCGACACACTCTGCCGGGCACACCCTGAATGTTCTTATCTTGTAAGACATCCCCCTCGCCAAACTCTCCCTCTACTCCTTTCTTTTGGACTGACCACTTTCTTCTCTCCTCTCAACGGTCACTCTGTCCTCCAGGGAAAACCGACCCCAGCACTCCCGCCCTCCTTCTCGGTCTTCCGGCCAATGAAGCATGTGTCAGCGGTGGCTTCCGCCGCTAGTTTCTCTCCTCCGCCTCCTACTCCTGATGCTGACTCACACTCTGACATAGTCCTCTCCAACCTATATCTCTTAATCTCTAACACTCTTGATGTCCTTGCCCCTGTCATGAGGATCCTTCTGAAGCCCATATCCAAGTTCAACTCTTGGTATGATTCCAACCTCGCCACCCTTAAATGCAAGTGTAGTGTGGCTGTGAGGAAGTGGAGGGCATCAGGCTCATCTTCTGACAAACTGACCTGCCGCCTGCTCCAAAGGCAATATAGACTCACTGTCCTGTCCAAGAAGAGAGCTTACATTCAAGCCTGCTTCTCTCTGGCCTCTAACATCTCAGACAAACTTTTCAAAATCTGCAAGGAGCTGCCCAATCCTGCTGCAGTCTCCACCTCTCCTGTTCCATCCCAGGCACTTTGCATGGCATTGGCTTCTCACTTCACCACTAAAACTCAGGACATCCTGTCCACTCTCTTCTCTTCCTCTCCCTCTTCCTCTCCCTCTACCACTCCCGGCCCCACTCCGGTGTCTCTCCTCCTCCTTTCTCCTCTTTTCCCGTGTTCACTCCTGATGATGATTCTAGACAAGTTCGATCTAGGAAAGTCTTGCCAAAGCAGGGGTTCCCCTGCTCCTCCAGAACCATCAGGGACCACATCGACATCCTTGCTCCAGCCATGGCCGATTTCTGCAATCACTCTTTTGCCACTGGAACCTTCCCTTCCCACAGAGCACTCCCTTGTGCACCGCCTCCTCAAGAAGCCCTCTGCTGATCCTTCTACTCTGGCAAACTACCACCCGATCTCTATCACTCCTTTCCTGGGCAAACTCCTGGAAAAGCTGTCCATCTCCCAGCTTACTCTCCATACTGATTCTGTTGGTTGTCTCCATGACCCCCAGTCAGGCTTTAGAGCAGCCAGAAGCACAGAAACTGTTCTTCTGAACACCCCTGAAGACCTGCTCCCTAATCTTGATGCTAACCTTCCTTCTGTCCTCATTCTCCTTGATCTATCCTGTGCTTTCGATACAGTCAACCACGCCATCCTGATCAATCCTCTTTGTGACAACTTGGGCATCACAGGTCAGGCCCTAACCTTGTTGACCTCCTTTCTCTCCGATCGACCCAACCAGGTCCAACTTGGGTCCTTTCTCTCTACCACCTGTCTCTCTACATGTGGGGTTCGCCGGGGTTCTAACCTCTCACTATTGCTCTCCAACCATTATTTGGAACCTCTGGCCCACCTCATCTCTACCTTCTGTTCTAACTTTCAGTGTTAAGCGGATGATACTCAACTCTCCTTCAGGCTCCCCTCACCCTCCTCTGCTCTCTCACTCATACCTGTCTATCCGCGATTCAGGAATGTTTTGCCTCCAACAATCTCTGCCTTAGTGCCAGTAAGACTGAGATCCTTCTCTTTGGGACCTCTGTTCCCGCTTTCCCTTTTTCACTCTGGCCGCCCACGCTGGGCCCTCTAACCACACCTTCCTGTGAGGCGAATACCTTGGGGTCATCTTCGACTCCACCCTCTCCTTCACTCCTCACATCTGACATCTCTAAGAATTCACACTATCATCTGCTCCTCCTCAGCGGTATTCTTCCTTTTCTCACTTACCCTCAGAAGCTCACTGTCTCCAGAGCCCTGGTTTTCTCTAGGCTGGACTACTGCAACAGCCTCTATCCAAATCAGCCTGCCTCTACTCTTTGCCCTTTACAACTAATCCAGAACAGGACTGCGAGACTTGTTCTTAGCCTCAGGGACAGGGATTATATCTCTCTAGCCCTGAAATCTCTTCATTGGCTCCCAGTGGCTGGAAGGATCAAGTTCCCTTCCTCTCCTTCCCCCAGAATCTCACTGTCTCCCGAGCCCTGGTTCTCTCGAAGCTGGATTACTGTAACAGCCTCTATCTTAATCTGCCTGCCTCCACTCTCCGCCCTCTGCAACTCATCCAGAACAGAACTGCGAGACTTGTCCTTGGCCTCAAGCCCAGGGATCGTATCTCTCCAGGACTGAAATCTCTACACTGGCTCCCAGTGGCTGCGAGGATAAAGTTCAAAACCCTCTGCATTGTCCACAAGGCCTTCTGGGGCCTGGGTCCTAAATACCTTCAACTCTCTCTTCCCAAATATCTTCCTTCCCGAGCCCTTCGCTCATCCGCCTCCAACTCCCTCAGGGTCAGCCGCTTCTCGAAGCAACGAGCTGGAGGTAGATCTCTCTCCGCGGCAGGGGCCTCCCTCTGGAACAGCCTTCCTGCCTCCCTGAAACTCGAGGAGAACCATCTCCGGTTCCGGAAGCACCTCAAAACCTTCCTCTTTGCTTCTGCTTTCTCTCTCCCTCTCCCCTGCTGAACAGCTAATATTCTTCACTGAAACTGCACTGATCCTGCAACTGGACCTCTCTAAACGGCCTCGGCCCTGGGCCCAGCCACTCTCCACTTGCACTGATGCCCTGGAACCCCTCTGCACTGCGGGACTGTCTCTGTATCCCTACAGCCCCCCCCTTCCCCAGCACTTGTTCTGCACTTACCTTGCACTTGCCACCAGCTGGCCCTATTTAATTATTACTTTACGCCACTTACCTTGTACTGCACTTCCCCCCCTCCCCTTCCCCTTGCACTTTTCCCCCTCCCCCACCCCTGCACTTGCGCGATCTGAATGACACCTGGCCTAGTAGGATTGTTGTCTGTCTCCCCTTGTTCCTCCCCTCCCTGCCTCGTCGCGCCTTGAAACACCTGTGTATAGGCGCGTTACAAATACCATATCATATCATATATCAAGACCCTCTGCATTGTCCACAAGGCCTTCTGGGGCCAGGGACCACACTACACCCAATTCTCGCTTTCGAAGCATCTTCCTTCTTTAGCCCTCCACTCATCCACCTCCAACTCTCTGAGGGTCAGATGCTTCTCCAGGCAGAGAGTGAGGGGTAGATCTCTGTCCTCGGCTGCCTCTCTTAAACTTGAGCAGGACCACCTAAGGTTCCGGAAGCAACTCAAGACCTTCTACTTTACTTCTGCTTTCTCTCTCTCCCATGCTAATGCTTCTGTCTGCTGCGCTAACTGGTTACCTGGCCACTCACTGAACCTCATGGGCACCAGGCTCCTGCATGACCAGTAGCCCCTTGCACTGCCTCCAGGTCTCCCACCAGCGACACAACTAATAGAGGAGGCCTGATTGAGACTTGATAGGTTTTAGTAAGGATGAGAATTAAAACGAGTGATTAACTCTCCAATAATCCAGGTGAATGATTACCTACTATCATAGGAGATTGTAAAAGAATGTGTCCTGTAATATAACTTTGGTTGACAGCACTCATATTTACTATATACACTTTCACTTACTTTGTAGAACAGGAAGATGGAACTGTTCAGGAAACCAATGGCAAATTATGTACCTTTGCTCCTGAGGAACGGAAATCCCTAAACTCGTCGAGCTCTAATATATTAATGTTGTCATTAAAAAAGGTTTTTTTAAATGTTTTTTCATACATTTTTCTTACTCTGAATTGTCTTTGAATACAGCGTTTAATCTAATACTCAAATTCTATAAACGTTCTCACATAAATTAATATTGACTGAATTGGTGTGCAGGGGATGCGAGGGTCCTTAGTTATTAGGACTCTTCTCCACTCCATGTTTCTGACATCAAAAATAGGTAAAATCACTCAGAGTGTTCCAGATGTTTCGTCTGAAGCCCGTTTGAAGAATGTTCAGCGGGTTAGTGTACACAGCCCAGTCTTCTAGATCCTTCAGCAACAAGGCAGCAAGCACTTTGCTACTAGTATCTATCAGTGATATAGGTAGAATGTTTGATGGAGAGACACAATCTCCCTTTTTAAATCTTGGTATTATAATGGATTTACTACATGTCGTAGGAAATGTAACCATTAATAAAACCAGTAGGAATGATTTTATCAGAACATCTGCCCACAAACCCACTTTGTCTTTAAATACTGCGTTCAACAGACCGTCCGGACCACATGCTCTAGAGCTTTTCAACCTTCTCAACCTCAATTCAACGTCTTCCTTGTGAAAGTTCATAGACCAGGTGCTTAGACTGCCTGCTAGTGTGGGTTCATGGGTAGAATTATCCAGACCACGTAAATTTGTGAAACGTGTACACCATGTATTAGCGTCCATAGTGTTAAATTGTTTTGTGGCTTGGGCAGCTGACTCATTATTTAGCAAGGCCCATAGTCCCTTACTATCATTCTTTAATAAACAGTGAAATGCCATTTGACCATTCCTAATAGTTCTCGGAATTGTATGTCTTTTGCTCCAATTTGTGTACCTCTGTTTTAGTAGCTTTCGTATTGTTAACCTTTTTGTAGAATCATATTCCTGCCCGGCTTCTAGCCTCCTGAGTGCCAAACTCAATTCCCTTTTCTTATTCTTAATCTCTACATCCAATATTTTACTATGTATCTCAATAAAGGGATGCGGGCCACTGATCACATGTTGTGGTATGTTGACTAGCCAGTTCCCACTTGAATGTTGCATTCAACAGGGTCATAGCTTTCCCATTTGTATTTAGTCGGCCACATATTTCAAGAAGTGTTGGCGTACTTGTTTATGAGGTTGACATTTTTAACATTCCACTTCAACTGGTTACCTTGATTGTTCATAAATAAATTGCATCCATAACTTTGATTATGTTATGTTATGTTATTTTGCATTTATATAGCGCCTTATATACCATTGGTATGGTCTGAAGGTGCTGGTAGGTTGAACGCCCTTGGGAACCGAAGTTCAGATCAGTAGAGGGAGTAGGGAGAGTCAAAGGTGCGTGTGAGCACCAGCTATGTTTGCAGCTTGAGCGTGTAATAGCTGCTTCTTAGCGATAGGTGTGGTGATTGAGGGGTCAGGAATATGTGTTCGTTCTGGCAGGATTTATCCAGACCGGATATGGCTGTGTTAGGCCTGAGGAGTACGCTTGGCTGGGGGTGTGAAACCAGCAGTGTTTACATAGAGTGATGTGGACTATGTGGCGGTTGTAGGTATGAGAACAGTTATACCGAATGGTGTCATAGTATCTCTCTGTTCTAGTTGAGTGGTGGTGTAAAGGAGAGAGTAAGCGTATGGTGGGTTATGTGATCATTCGAACGTTTTCAGCATTCCAACTATACTTTGTACTTCACAACATCTGTTCCATGCACCCAATCCACTCCATGCACCCAGTCTGTTCCCAACATTCCGTTCCGTTCCACGCACTCATGCATTCCAGTTCGCTCTGCGCGATCTAGACTGTCCCGCGCGCTCCAGACAGCCCCGCACTCACGAGTCTGGACCACGCAAGCCCAAAGTCATCATCCGTTCTACGCAACTCGTCTGCTCTACGTGGCACATCGGTTTGTTCCAGGCACTCCTTTGCTCGTGGTACTGCACTCCTTCGCTCCAGGCACTCATTCGCTCCAGGCACTCCATCGCCTTATGCCCTTACATGCACTATGCATTCATCACCTCTCCACACCCGTCCCCTCTCCGCACCCACCCGCTCTCCGCACCCACCCGCTCTCTGCACACACCCGCTCCCCGCATTCACCCGCTCCCCGCATTCATCAGCTCTATGCATCTATGCATCCGTTCCCTGTGCTCATCTGCTCCCCGTGCTCATCGGCGCCCCGTGCTTGTCCGCGCCCCGTCCTCATCCCCGCCCTGTGCTCATCCCCGCCCCTTGCTCATCCCCGCCCCGTGCTCATCCCCGCCCCGTGCTCTTCTGCTCCCCGCGCTCATCCGCTTTATGTACTCATCACTTTCCGGGCATTTAACAGCAATATCCTGTTCTACATATTCATCTCTACACTCATCCGCTCTACACACTCATCCACTCTACACACTCATCCGCTCTACACACTCATCTGCTCTACACACTCATCTGCTCTA
Source organism: Ambystoma mexicanum (assembly GCF_040938575.1). Classification (NCBI taxonomy): domain Eukaryota; kingdom Metazoa; phylum Chordata; class Amphibia; order Caudata; family Ambystomatidae; genus Ambystoma; species Ambystoma mexicanum. The sequence continues at coordinate 1,000,694,935 of NC_090929.1, read as the reverse complement.
CACACTCCTCTTCCCAGCGTTCCACACATTCTTTTGCAGTCACTCGGTCTACACACTCATCTGCTCTACGTACTTCGGCATTCTACGCACAACTCTGTTCTTACGTACTTATCTGCTCTACGCATTCATCCATTCTGCACATCCAGTCGCTCTACACACTCATCCGTTCAACATATTCATCCGTTCTATACACTCCTCATATCTACACACTAATCCGATCTACACACTCATCTGCTCACCGCATTCATCCGCTCAGCGCATTCATCCGTTTCACATGTTTCGTCGGTTTTAACGATTTCATCCACTCCATTCATTCATCATGCATTACATCCATTTCATTGATTTAAATCTGTTTTTGTACGATTTATTCTTATTATTCACTTCACTGCTTTGCTCTACTTTACTCGTTCTATTCTGTTTGTCTTTTCAGTTTATATTAGTGGTTATTAGATGTCGATTTCTCACATCTGGTAGTTTGTTGGGATTAGCCTTATTAAAACTGCTTCCTGACATAGATAAAACCAGTAGTGCGTGATCACTAAGTTCTGTTTTTCAAACATGCCGGGGTTGTACATTGCTCATAGAAGGAAGGTAAAACAAATATAAAATCAATTGTGGAAGAAGATTTCCCACAAGACCAAGTTGGTTGACAAGGACATTCTCAGTTTGGGTTTCCATTCAATTTAATCAATTGTCTATTGGCACATTATTCTGCCCACATAGGAGCTCTAGAAAGCATGCTGTCTTCCATCGGGTTCCCAGGGACCACCCAGAATGTTAGAAACAGGGCTCAGTGTGTAAACTCTGCCTTAGTGGGATCCTCATGAATTCCCCCATGGAGTCCTCATTTTAAGGCCTGAGGGTGCTATGAATAGTGCAGGGACTTTTAGAGATGGTGATCTGGAAAGAAATCACGCGCTTAGATCACCGGTCTCGGGAGGGGAAAAACGAACTCCACCATTTCCTTTGCCCTCCGAAATCCTTCAGGCTCGCGATGCTCTATGCAGCAGATAGGGAGAGATGATTTGCGTCCTAATGGATTTATACCGTGCCACGGACAGACTTAACTGCATCAACGCGCGTATCAGGCGTGCTCCTGCGGACCCTCTGCTACCTCTCCTGCCTGGGTCGCTATCTTCTACTCCACTGCACCCATTTCTTGGGCACCATGCTCCAAGCAGAAACGAAGCGCGCATAGCAGCACTAACACATGTAAGGGGGATGCACTGCCTGGCCCCCTTGAGTGCATTACTGTCAAACACGTGTCTATTGCACTTATTTAGCATAGCGCTTATTTATCATAGCCATGTTTGTGGCTCAGTTCACTAATAAATCCAGTACATGGATAGGCGTTGACCTCTTGATACAAATACACTCTGCCCTTCATCTTTCTTAGGCTGTTAAAAGGAGTACAATTGAGTTGGGAAACAATAAATATTGATTGCCTGTCTAAAATGGTAAGAAGCTCCTGGTGTGGAATATACAATCTACAGACACACATTATGTTTTGCTATCGGCCCCTAAAGGGCCCTCTGTGGTGTTGAAAAGAAAAAGAGCCTTTCTATCCCAATTCTGGGATAGAAATACACCATGAAAAGTAGTTCCTGCTGAGGTGTTGGTGAAAAACAAATGCACAGAATGGTATGGTCAGAAATCTTCCTTCTAGCCAATACACAACCCCATGCTCCTGTTCCGTATGGACGTAGGAGGGATGTTTTTTCATGTCTACGCATTTACAAGTTCGACCTGTTTGTGAATCAAGGTCCAATTTATAAATACACAGAAACCACCCTTCTACCCACTGGTTTGAGAAACTGCACACAATGGGGTGGGAAAGGCATATTCACGTGCGCATGTATGCTACTCACATTCAGGTGTCGTTTGTGAATGGGGCCATTTTTTCTGACACAATTAAAGATGGTGTGGCATCCCTTTTCTTGTCTTGTCTCAGGCCGTTTTTCTGGTGTGATCTTATTCTTTTCCCATGCTGTAGAAAGCCAAGCATTGGCAATGCTCACAGTTGTGTCTTTTGTGTAGGCATGGGAAAGGTATTTACCAGGCACTGCCATAGTAGTATTAACTGGCCATCGATTGGTAGCAGCCGAAAAATGTGTGCGAGCACCTGTGCATCTAAGAGCAGTGCCTGGCAAATGCCTAATACATATGCACAAGCCAAAACCGTTGTCTTTGCCAATGCTTGTTTTTAACAGGGCTTCAGTGAAGACCTACATAGTAATTATAATTCGAGTGGCTGAAAGCACACCTGATTTAGACATTTTTATTACACTAGAGGCGCCTTCACACTTCCAATTAAGACATTAACGAGCAGAAGAGTGCTTTGAAAAAAACACTGGCAGGCCCTTTGAGTGCAAAGGTTAATGGTAAATCTTGATTAAAGCAAGATCAAAGAGATCACAGGAGGATGTGTTTTGGCCGGGGTAGGGGCAGGAAGTGGGTGGGAATAGCCATAAGCATTCGCATGGCTGTGTGCAGTCAATGGGGGGCAAATAACAAAACAACACCTAACAAACTTTGTGTCCCTCCTCATATGCCATTTCTCCCTATCTGTACTCTTATGCAATAGTTTCAGCTTACAGGTGGTTCCAGACAAAAGTAACAAAAAGAATCCCTTTCATGCACACGAACTGCTTGGTTTCCATGGCGTGATTGAAATGGGTTCCTGCTATCGCTAGAATTTTGATTGATTTGCCCAATCAAACAATGCAATTGTGTATGCTTTATATTATATGTTTTATTTATTGTGTATTTGTAATGCGCACTATACCGCAATATTGTGTTTCAAAGCGCATCAAGACAAAGGGGAAGGGATGAGGATAACGTTACAAAACAAAAACAAAACGTTCTTAAAAGATCTTGAAGCATTCGGAAAGTGCAAGTGCTGAAGAATGAGATCGGGGAGGAGGGGATGTTAAGGAAGGGGGTAGAAGGGAAGAAACAAACAAAACGCTCTGACAAGGTTGTGAGACGATTTGGAACGTGCAAGTGCTGAAACATGAAAAAAGGAGAGAAGGAGGAAGGATGGGAAGTGAAGGAGGGGGAGAGGGTAAGAGGTAAATTTATGAACAAATACAAATAGCAGGGACAAGTAGGTAAACTGCATTAAGGAAAAACCTGACATGCAATTAAGACAGGCAGGTCAGCATGATTTCAACCTGGAAAGCCACGCCACATGGAATGAGGGGCTACACCAGGCATACAGACATGCAATTTTGGCTAAGAGACAGGTGAGCATGACTGCAACGTGGAAAGACCACGCCTCACGGAAGTTGGGCTACATCAGGAATACAGGCATGCAGTCATGCTAAGAAACAGAGTCAGATACGAGGAGGCAGGAGTGAAAAAGTCACACCAAACTGAGGGGGGTGGGGCGGTAGGCGTGCAGCACAGGCTGCTCAATCAGTGCAAAGGAGCTCAAAGGGCGAGCACAGCATCCACGCAGGCATGATTTCTAACCGGAATGCACATCAGCACTGCACCCACCCGGAAGCCCTGTGTGTAAATAAAAAATCGAACTCTCTGAATATAGTGCAGCCAGTTCTCGCAACCAACAACGAGAGCACAGAAGTGTGCATAGCCTTCCCTTAGTCCAGCGGTCGGCAACCTGCAGCTCTGCAGATGTTTCGGACAACTCCCAGCATCCCTTCATGGCTATGATGGCTAGCACCACTGGTAGTTGTAGTCCCAAACATCTGGCGAGCCAAGGATTGCAGACACCTGCCTTAGTGAAAGACACAGATTCAGTCTGCGGGGGGCCTTCATTATGGTTCCTAAATCACTGAAAATGCCTCCGGATTATGGGTGCAGCGTTTTTGGGGAGCAACGCGAATCCACAGCCTACTCCTAATGGCAATGATGCACCTCTGGTGTCCTACGTAGGACGATGCACACATCTCAGAGGATGGCCCAGTCAGAATGAGCAGGCAAGGGCTTTCTCCATTTCCATCTCACGTATATTTATTTATTTTATTCATTCGTTTCATCGGATTTTGGTAATGTGCTGCATGCCTACAGGCCGCTTCAGAGCACTAAAGAGTAAACCAATGGGAGTTGGTAAAAACAATAGAGGAGAGAGATTCAAAAGCAGACTATATGGGTCCCGTAATCCCATTAAAACCCTGCTGTGTTCATGGATTCGTGGAAACTCAGCCATGACGTGTCTTAGAGGTTAGGTTGTGATAAAAGATCTGATGAACTAGTTGGGCCGCGGAAGTACAAGGGTCCAAGACCCTTAACTGTGGAGGCCTGATGCAAGAGCACGGTGTTTAGTGCTTTCTGGGGTCTATTGTGCATTAAGGGAGGCATTTTCTAAATAAATGTGAATTGCACGGAAGAGACCTCCAACGTGCGCACTTAGGTGCACTTTGCTCCCATTCGTGCATTTCCCGTTATCTGATGTGCGTTAAACCTGGTGGCTGCAAGTTAACGTATGTTTTGCTCTTCATAATGCAAAGAAAATATTCCAGAGAAATGCACTAATTTTGCATCAGCATGAAAATGACGTACTGGCAGGGCTGGCAGAAGGTGGGCAGGGGCCCATTTCAAAGCTCTGCTTGGGGGCCCCTGCCAATCAGGACTGGCTGAAGATGTTCATCGGATAACGAGAGTCCATTTCAACTTGGCGTTTGGGCCCCTGCATGCTTATAGCAGAGGAAAACAGTATGACGCGCCTGTGGGGTGTATAGGTTATAATGGAGACAAAGAAACAGAATATCACGAGACGGCCACACAGCAGGGAGCTGAAACACTAAACGTCCACCCAGAAACCTATTAATGCTTCTTTGTCAGTAACGGGCGGATGCAGAGAAACCACAGTAAAGGGGCAGAAATGTAATAATCTCCCTTCTGTATACCCCCAAGAAGGAGACCGCCTGAGGGGCTTCAGTGAATGCAGCTTGTAACAGGCTTGCTTGAAGAGCACATTTAAAGATGTGAATGAAAAAATATGTTGCTGTGCCAGAAAACTGCTGACTGCCAACATGGGGACAGTTGTTGGGGGCCTCCCTGCAGCTGGAAGCCCCTTTTGTTTGAAAAGGTTGACAGGCCATGAAGCAGTCCCTGCGTGTTAGTGGAAAGCCATTCGGTTTTGACAGGCGGAGCAGGAAAGGCAGGCAGACAGGTAATCCGGTCCATGCCCTGACTCCACCTGCCATAAACAGGTAACTCCCACCGAGTAGCAACGCAGATTTTAAAACAGGCACAGACCGTCTACGCCTGTTTTTAAAACGTGTCCTCCAAGGATTAAAACATTACTGCCACAGTGGTATGACTCCAGTCTAAATTCTGGTGTAAGAATATTTAATTGCTCCAGGTCTTTGACTGAGATTATTTTCATTCAACCTTTTATGTTCTGTTGATTTTTGTTGGAGAGGAAAAGCAAAGACACAATGTTCATGCAAGCATAACCAGCATTGGCAAAGCCAATACATCTGTTGTCTTTATTCAGCTTGTGCTGTATGGGAGGGAGATCTTTTGATCTGCCTCACTCTTGCTCAGGCTATCAAATGCCTACCATGACTAAAACCCATAAACCTCACTGCCCACCCTTATCGTTTGACCATGACCATCACCACGACCCCCCAGTTATTGGCATGTATAACACACAGTGGCATAGATAGGCTGTGGCCTGAGTGGCAAGGCTCGCCCCCAATTAGCCAATGCTCAACCTGCCGCAGAGCATGCTTCAGAGGAATGAGCTTGAAAGGAGCAGCTCCTGTTGTTCATGAGTTAAAGGAATGCTATTCACATTGTGCACATCAGTTAAACACCGGCTCTAGTTCCATTCTCTGACTGTAGTCTGCTACCTGTTAATTCTGCAATTTACAAGCGAGTATGGGAGCTACATACGCATGTCAAGAGTCCTTTCACACGTGGTACCCTCTGAATGAAAGGAAATCACTGGAACAGCTGCAGAAAAACTCTGCCGATAAAAACAAATGCAAAGAAAGTCCAGTTACTGTGAAAACTCCCTGCTTGGAGTCGATCAGGAGACTGTAACTGGAAATATGTTGAAAGGGCTTTTGAGAGGGCCTTTATTTTCAGATTTAAAAACTGTATGCAGATTATGCAGAGCAGCAAGATACTTACATGTATCAACCAAGGTGTTCAAGCAGATAACTATCACACGGGGTCTGGGCTGAGTAAATATGAACGTAGTGCACAAATAGGGTAGCTTTACGACATCTCAGGTTGTGCCGTGTCAGGTTTCAAGCAATAAGCCTGTCAGGGCTTAATGCTCATATCATATTGCATTCTGGCGCAGGCCGTCCTGCATTTTCAATATGTCAAGGATTGCAAAATGGTATGCACTACAAATGGCAGGGCTCATAGAACATAACATCTGGGCTCTATGTCAGAATCTTTTTAAGGAATGGAAGTGTGCATGGAGTGGTGATGTTAGGTCAAAAAAGTGAATAGTGTTTTTTCTGCATTACTAACTTTAACAGGCTTTGGAATGTTAGTAGTAGAAGTAGCTCCCTTTTCTCTCATGTTACATTTTGACCGGTGGCCACACCAACTGTTTCTGGCCTTAGTCCCTCCCCCTTTTGATAGGCTTTGATATAAACTTAATATACATTTGATATAAAAATGATATAAACAATGTTTGATATTGATTTAATATCAAATGTATATTTTATATAAAGTGTGTATACATTTTCATATTAGTTTTGATACAAGTGAATATACATTTTATATAAAACCTACATAAAGATGGGATCAGTGGGTGACAGTGTTGCTTGGTCGAGCGCTGAGAGCGAAGTGAGGACTGTGATTCCAGGGTTTTGCAGAGTCACACAGTGATGATGTCACAGAGGGGTTCCGCCGAAAGAGAAAATGTCAAGCAATTCTGATATCTTTTCATTATTAAAATGTATATAAAAATAAATAAAAAAATTAATGTGTTGATATGGAAATGTATTTATAAAATAATATACAAAATATTTTCTGATATAAAAAGGTATATACAAATCAATATAAAAATCATTTTTTATATAATGTATATAAAATCAATAATAAAAAATATTTTGTATATAGAAATGTATATAAAAATGTATCTTTTTTTATATAAAATTATTTACATCTTTGATCTGAAGTTCCCCCAAAAAGTTGATATAAAAAATGTACATACATTTTGATATAAAAATGTATATCAATGTTATATGAACCAGCTTTGATACAGAGTGTGAATAATAAAAGGCAGTTTGCTTTTTAAGTAAAGTGTGCATCACAGAGACTGTACAAAAGCTCAAACTATTGCCTTTTGACAAGTAAACGGTGCTACCCAGAGCCAGTACAAAAGTCAAACTATTGTTTTTATTGAATCTACAGCATCTCATGTGCGGCTTACATATGTCCCTCCGCCGCTTTGTGACCCACCAAAGAGCTGTGAAGCAACGCTGCCATTTTTTTAATCTGCAACAAGGCCTGTGGCATCCCAGGAAAGTAGTGACTCACAGAGCAGAATTGTATCCAAATCCGCAGAAAACACAGATGGTCTTTATATTTAGCTCACAGGGGGGATACAGGATGTATTGTGCCAGCTGTGTAAATACAACCCGAGGAAAATGCACTCATATGATAGGGTACATTCTGCTTACTAAACGTTTGCTATCAGAATCAAACCTCACCTTGACTTAAATAACCAGTACTTCTCTGTCCTTTCTCTCAGCGCTCCATTACCTTGTTTTTGAAGATCTAACTCCTTCATACCATCGGAATTTCTCAGCAATCCAGCCTCTGGCGAAGAGGACTCCAAATCCATCCCATGACGACACACAGGGTTGTCTTCCCCAGAGGGTTTCCCTACGCTGAACATCCTGCTCCTCCTGAATCCTTTAGATTATGGGGGGAGTAGAGTGACCAGGAGGATTCTCATTTCCTCTTGCTTCTGCCTCGGATCTAGGTCAGTGGTCTTATATTGTTTAGCTGTATGGTTTGCATTTGTGGTAATTGACAAGAACCCCCAGCAAGAGTGTTGTTTGTAAACTGGACCGGCTTCTTATTCTGAGTTAATTTCAACAACAGCAAAAAGGTGAGCATGGGGGTATTTTGAGAAATGTGATTTAATGTATTGTTTTTGTATTGTTCTAAAAATGTTCAATTTATGTGGCGTTATTCAAGCTTCATAGGGCTTTTTTTTACTGTATTTATGGATAGTCATGCCCTTTTTGAGACAGGTCGGGGGTGAGGAGGTGCTCAAAGGCATTAGGGTGTGCATTTTTAAACTAAACAGCTATCTGCTTTTAATGGTGTGTTTATAAATGTACAGTATGCTTAGAATGATGGTGTGTCAAATATTCAGCAAAGAGGGATCAGTATGCACCAAAGAGCACACATGTTACGCAAATTGTATAGCAAAGATTGGTTTCATACAAACTATCGGCATGACAGATTTTTTAAGTGTTGCAGGTTTCAGGGTGCTATACCGGGCACAAGATGTTTGTGGATGTGTAAAAATTGGCTTCTGTACCAGTGCATGTTGTAGATTGTGCTGGATTCATTTTGTACTTCCAAGTAGGCGCTACATTTTATTTTATTCTGCATGCAGAGTGGCACAAAGTAAAATAAAATGTGTCCATTCTGCAAAGGAAGCGCAGAGTAGTGGCCTGCATCTTTACATGTGAAAACTGCAATGTGTACTTTGAAACACAATTGTGAGGTAGCAGTGTGCTAGGATTTTTAAAATACGGTTAGAAGTTTTGCAGTGTTTTATACAATCTTGGCAATGTGTGCAATGTGAAGGCCCGATTTTGGCAGACCAGGTACTGTGGGACTTGCATTTTTGCCAAAGATCACACCTTTGATGAAGTGGTTTATCCAAGATGTATTTTGCACAGACTGCTGGCATGACAGATATTTTTTAAGGGGACTTCCGTTGAGGTGTTACACAGGGCTTCAGATGTTTGGTGATGTGTTATGTATCAATGGTGGACTGTTTCTGCATAAAAGATGGCCTATTCTGATTCCATATTCTTTCTATTTAGAACTGGCATGTCTTACAACAGGTGGATGTTGCAGCAGGCAGATACTGAAAAAATTACCAACAAGCGTCACCCATTGGATTTATGGATCTAGGGTTACCCATGGATGTGGATTGTGGACCATTGCAACCACCATACACTGACGCCATGGAACTAGGGCTGCCCATGGATATGGCTACAGGGCCCTTGCAATAATCGAAGATGGATGTGCGTAGCAAGGTTTTGTGGAGTGTGCCTTTGTAGAGGCTGTTATTCAGGGGTCTTCAAGCCGCAAAGGCCTGTGGTGGACACCCACAATGGAGAATGGATTTTGGGGTACTTCAATGGTCATCGGCAACCAGTGTTGTGGAAATGTCTTGAGAAGACAGCAGGGTTATTGGACTCAATTGCTATCTGCAAGCACAAGGTATAGCGTGGGTGATCGCATCCATTGCTTTGTTATCGCAAGGGGGTATACAGCAACGGTTCTGCGGCTACCAAGGCTGTAGGTGCTCTCTGGATGTTAATTGTGTCAACCAACAACCAGAAGCCAATGGATTTATGGTGACTGATTCATCTAACACAACATGCTCCATCTGCTTCTGGGGCCAGGAAGACCCAAGGATGATGGGGGTTCATTGCATTTTTTGAATGGCTTTTTGGGGCGCTTTAAGGTTGCCTCAGAACTGACGTGTGGAAATACAGCAACAATCGGCAGTGGCTTTTGGAGGCTGCCATTATTTGCAAGCCTGTAAACGACAGTTATTGTTTTGTCAATATCAGAGGGCGTTTTGTCATTATCAGAGAACATACAGTTTAGGCGGTTCCACAGCCATCAAGGTACCAATCATTGGGCATTGTAGGTAGTGGCTTTGACCCCAACAACTGCCACTACAGAATGTGATGATGGGCGCTAGAGTTTTTAAGTGTGAAGTATTTTCCTGCAGGTACTGTGGGGTGGGGCAGCCATATGTTGGATGATTCAATATAACATCTGAAGGTATGTTGTGTATCATATACAGAGGATATGTGTTTTATATAGTCTTTAATGCCATATTGTTGAAGAAAATATGCAAAAACGGTCACATGTTTTTATTCGCCGCTTCTAGGTAAGCTAGAGAAGACTATGCATTTCAATTATAGGTTTGCAGGTGGTGCTTAAGCGCCGAATATACACATCCAGTTACAGCAGTGTTTGTTTTACCAACCCCTAGAAGGTTGAAAGGCTAACCACCTGTTGTGATTTAACCTCTGCCGGGGCATTCGCACGTAGATATCTGTATATGGTTTGTTAATGGTCAAGTGGTTTTTTTCTCGTTACCAGGCTACAGCATACGTTTGCGTGTGTGCTGGCAGGGCCTTCCAGCTGCGGCAAGAGTTATTTTGTCAGAGAACTTCTAGAAAATTCCAACACTGCAATGGCATACATTCCTGATAAGGTTTTCTGGTTCAAGAAATAACAACAGGGTTTATTGGGCTGAAAAAAGCCAGAAGTACTACTGCCTTCCCTAACCGTAAAAAACAGTAATGATACACAAAAGAATGGTTCCTTGGGAGAAAGAAAATATATATCTGTGGATAAAAGTCAAAACAAGTGATTGTAGCAACTTTGGGGTAATCACACAGGGAAACACAAGATAATGAGCTGTTCTGGCCCTGAGGAAGGACACCCTAGCCCTAGACGGCGGATGGTGCAACGCCTATCTAAGAGGGATAGGTCAAGAAACTGTCCCTGACTCTATACACAATATACAGTTAATTGTGAATCAAACACACTCAATGTTAGAACAAACAGCCTAAAAAAGGCAACCTCCGGAAGGGAAGGTGTCTACGAGAGTGTGATTAGATCTTGTATGCTAAAACCGAACTACATCAACTAGCATGTGATAACTGGGGTCATCAGGATTTTTTCTGAATATTTAATCACCCTGATGGCTCCTTTTCTCTGCATGCTGGTGGTTGTCAAAACAAGGACGCAAAAAAATAATGATAATAAACAAAGAAAGATATATAAGAGGATCGAGTCTTCTTAAAAATACAAAGCCCAACAGAGCTATAGGGCTTGCTATAGAGGAAACTCACCATATGTGAGTTATAGTTAGTTTACACTATGCCCTCTATTTGTCTCGGGGGTATCTGGTCATGTTGTGGTGGAGCCACAACTGGTATGGTCGACCGGTTTCGATGATACGCTGGTGATCAGACCATCTTCTTCAGGACAAAATTTCTTCCAGTGTCAATCTAATGGATGTTCCTGCTGGCCTCTGAATTGGGCAGCAACGGCAGGCTGCTTGGAATCCTATGGGGAAACAAAAATAACATTGCAGGAGGGGCATCAATATACCTCATGTTGCAATGTTAGGTTATAGTGCAGCCAAAGCCTACTCAAAGGGCCTCATTACAACGAGGGTGGCCGCGGAATGAACAGTGCCGGTAAGGGATCGGCACCGTTCATTTCAGGGCCACCACATTATGAGGTCTGCAGCGGGTCCTGCTCTGGACGCCTAGCCAGATCAGATGTGCAGAGCGAGACCCACTAGCAGACCAGGATGCTAAGAACGGGCCCATCATTAACGGGCACATTGTTATCATGCTCCCCATTCCCACTGAGTCCTATGGGGGCTCAAATGGGAATGGGGATGTACCGGGTCCAGGTCCCGTGAAAGGGAATTACTGGGCCCTCCAAGGTCGGAATGGCCCGGTAAGTCACCTTTTGCGGGACCCGGCCCCGGTACCCGGTTTGGAGGTAGCCAGGCCACCCTTTTCTGTGGCTTTTGCATAGGCACCGGAACCCATGGGTTTGGGGGGGGCGGGAAAGGGAACATTGTGGCACTGATGGTGCAGGCCACTGTGAGGAAAAATTGGGAAAACTGAGAAAAAACAGAGAAAAATGAGTGCCACCACCTAATAAATAATGACACAGACCATCTTGATGCGCCCACCTGGATTCAGGGATGTAGTCCACGAAACAGTGTCTGTTGTCGAAAGGCAATGTGGTCAGATTGGAACCAATGCCTGCAAAGTAATGTTACTAAATAGTTGGAGTTGATGCTGTAATGGTGTTGCTGACAAGTCAGGCTTAACCAGGATGTGTGATACGGTGTCTGGGGTCACATAACTGAGAGAGCTCTTGATGGTGTGCTCTGCAGCCGGCTCCTGAGGAAGACACAGGTTGTGAGGCAAGCGGCTGCAGAAGCAAAGGCTCACTTCCGCGTGTGTCACTGGGGTGGGCGGGGCCTGTGGATGATGGAGCGTGTCTGCCGAGCCAATCGGCAAGCGTGTGGTGGAGGGTTTGTGGCATCCCGACAATGGGCGGGCGCGGCATAAGGGGTGTGTGCAAACACCGGAGTGCAGGGGGCGGATCTGGAGGCGTGGCCGAGATGAATTGCCACGGGGATCTAGGAGGAGCAGCCAGGGGTGATGCTGCTGAACCTGGGTGGTTCGGTATTTAGCAAAAACAGGGGGAGGGGCAGAGAGTGGACCACGGGGTGAGGTTGGACCGTGCGAGAGACAGTTGACAAATGAATGCGTGCACTTAATGGCCGAGACTGAAGTGGTTGGAGAACAATTGAGGTTGAAAAAACAAACAAAAGAACAGATGGGAACACAAAACGTATGTCTCTGGCCAGAGAGAGGAGTGCTCCTGCCAAAGGGCCCACAGTGTGAGGGCAAACAAGAGAAGGGTATATACAGTCAGATAAGCAAATGCATCCGTTTGCGGGTGGATTCATGCAAAACAGGGCACTGATGTGCATGAATCATCCTAGAAAGTTCTCGGTGGGTACATGGACACCATGGGTCTGTGGAAAGGGGGAGTAGCAGGGAGGTGGAAAGGCAACCAATTGGCCGCTGACCTAGCTTGTGTCTTGTAGAAATTGGCGGATCGCTGATGGTAGTTGTAACTGCGGCAGTGCCGGAACCCGGCAAGCCCCCGACCATGGACCAATGGATGAGCAAGGGTGAAAAATGGCAGAAGGATGCAGGGTGGAGGCTCCTTAGTGTTGCAGTACCGCCAGCTAAGGCCATTGTATTGCCTCGTTGAGGCCTTTCTTGCAAGTATCTAATCGGAAGATCCATTTTTGTTCCTGTGTGAAGAGTAGGTCATGGTAGTTCCCTCCTCATTTGGGCTGCTTGATTTTTTCCAAAATGGTCCATCTGAAGGTATCAGCTAAGTGCCCCTCAGCCACAAAATGCGAGACCATGGGAGCTGTCAATTTCTTCGTTCTGATGCATGATTGGTGTTCGATCATGCGTTTCTTGACCTCATGTGCAGTCATACCGATGTACCTCAAATTTCAGGGACATGTAATCATGTACACCACACCCTTAGTTTTGCAGTTAGTGAACTGTTTTTGAACCCATGGAGTCTTCCAACATATGTCTAACATGGTGCTCCGTGTTGTCTGGGTGCACATAGAACATAGGCCACATGGACTGTGACCCATCGGTCGATTGAGATTCCACAGTGTGCCTTGGGTGTCTGTCAGGATGGCTGCATCTTCTCGTATGGTGTTGACCAGGGCATCTCTGAGGTTGCGTCTCGTTTTGAGGGTGAACCGTGGCGGTGGTATAGTCAGTGTGCCTGTGTTGAGAATTGGCCACAGGGATTTGATCTCTTTTTTGATTTTGTTAAGAAGCGGAGAATAGCTTAATACTGCTGTAATCAAGGGGTCCTCATTGTTCTTAACGTGTTGTTCAAGTGTGCATGTGCGTGGGATGTTGCTGGCCCTTTTGCATGTGTTATTCACAATTCTGGATGGATAGCCACGCTGGATTAGCTGTTTCTTCAATATGCTCATTAAGTGCGTGTGTTCATTTGTCAATCGTCTCCTCCACGGTCCAACCTCACCCCCTGGTCCACTCTCCCTGACCCCCCCCCTGGTTTTGCTAAATACCAAACTGCCCAGGTTCAGCAGAGTCACCCCCAGCTGCTCCTCCTCGATCCCTGCGGCAATTCATCTTGGCAATGCCCCCGGATCCGCCCCCTGCACTCTGGTGTTTGCACACACCCCTTACACCACACCCTCCCATTGGCGGCAAGCTTACCGGTACTGTTGTTACCAGACCGGCAACCTTGTAATGAGACCCATTGTCTTTCACGCTACCGGCCTCCATTAGCCAAACAGCAAAAACAATAACTATTGATAGTCTGTGGTACAGCTTGGCGCTCCTCACCCCTGCACACAGGACCCTGTTTTTCATCAAATCCCCCGGGGGCAGGAGCGGTCTCCGGCGTCATTTTATTTTATTTGTATTTATTGGACATTTGTAGGGCGCCTATACAAAAGTGTTTCCCGATGCCACAAGACAAATTGGGGGAGGGGAACATAGCAAGAACAACAACAAAACAGTTATATTGGCCTTGTGAAAATCCTACCGTGCAAGTCATCACTGCCTGCAAAACCCTAGATTCACAGTTCCTGTCTTCGGAGCCCACATTGGCCGGGGATGGTTGCTCCAAAACCACATCAAGGTCGTCCCAAAACTCTTCGAGTTCATAGGGGGTCATTATGAGTTGGGCGGTAAGGGATTACCGGCACCGGTAAGGAGACCATTGCTGGTAATCCCTTACCGCCCAATTCTGAGGCCCCTTAGCGGGAACCGTAAGAAACATGTGGTCTGACCACACGTCCCTTACGGGTCCCCTAAGGGACCAGGGCGCTAATAACGGGCTTGCTAGTCGCGATCCCGTTATTAGCGGCCTCCCCATTCCCATTGAGTCCTATGGGGGCTCAAATGGTAATGGGGAATGGTTTGTTCAATGGGGACTTACCGGTCCCTCCAGGGTCGGAATACATTGGTAAGTCCCCATTGAACAAGACCGGTGCCGGGCCCGGTATTGGAGGCAGCCATGGCGCAAATAGCGCCATGGCTACCTCCAATGTCGGAATGAGGCCCATAGTCGGCCATTAAATCCTGAGCATCTTCCATCCCATCATACACTGCAAAACAATGAGAAATATGACGATCGTCATAACCCTCGGGGTTTCCCTTGTTGTAACTGTAGCTATTCATAATTATTGTTTCCTCAATAGCCCTTGGGCAGCCCTTGGGCAGCTGAAAGAGCACCGTGTTTCCCAGGCCTACCACAATGGCTACATAGCCGAGTTTTCAGCTCCTCCCCCTACACCATCATAGCCCTAGGGCCATCCCTTTAGATCAAAATGTATATAAAACATTCTTTTAATTCTTAAAATATATAAAAAAATATTGGGGTTCAATAAAATTGCTGACAAAAACTTTGAGGGGCTTATCAATTTGATATAAAATGTATATACGCATCCTATCACATCTGGGCAGAACCCCTCTGTGTCGTCATCACTGCATCACTCTACAAAACCTTAGATTCACAGTCCCCGTCTTCAGAGCTCACTTCGCTCTCAGCACTCGACCGAGCAACACCGTCGCCCGCTGCTCCCATCTTTATATAGATTTTATATACACATGTATATACACTTATATCAAAACTAATATAAAATGTATACACACTTCATATAAAATATACATTTAATTTACAAATCGATATCATACATTGTGATATTTTTATACCAAATGTATATTAAGTTTATATCAAGGCCTAACAAAAGGGGGAGGGACTTAGACCTGTAAAAATGTAACATGAGAGAAAAGGGAACTTCTTGTGCTACTAATGTTCATAGTTAGCAGTAACTCTACCTGCATGTTACTGTTCTGTGCCAGAAGAGAACATGTTCATATGTTTGAATTCCTCCAGGGTCCCCCTTTCATCTTACACAGATGATTTACTGAATAGCATTGTGTTGTTTAATGTTAACATGCATTATTTAAAATGTGATAAATCTACAGTACTCACTTTAATGCAGTGACGTTTACTCCTCTGACTGCGACAATTTCTCCAAGTATGTGTGAAGGTTGAAGGAATGTGCACTGCAGTGGGCGCGTTGGGTCTCAAAGCCACCTCCAAACGCTCCTGTTAACAATGTAATGTTTCCCAACAACACATTGAATCACAACGTAAAAACCCTTTCTTTTTCATACTGTTTAGTTTACTTCCATAATGTCTGTATGTTAGACATTCATAGATAGTTTGCTTTTTGGTAGCACTTCATGTCTTTTGTCACATGACAGAAAACAAGCTGCATGTCCTTGTCAAACAATGACTGCCATCAGGTGCCTTTATCACACAGTTTCTTTTGTTGTGTGCCTTGAAAGCACAGTAGCTTTTTGGGTTCACATCACTTTGTGTTCTCAGTGCATGACTGGGGGCAGTTGGTTGAATTCTGTCTTTTAGCTACTTAGATAAAAGTGTTCAGCAGACTTTTATAGCTTTAAAAAAAACACCCTGGTTAACACAAATGTTCTTCTTTGGTTTCACGGACCCATGCCCTAACATACATGTATACTGTGGGAGCCCGCGCTGTCAGGAAAACCTGGCTTCACCACTGATAACACACGTTATGAAACAGATGAAAGGAAGCATTGTTGGTGCTGTATAAAACAGCTTACTGACAAATGAAATATGTAAATAATGGCACACACATAACAAACATAAGTTACTACTGAAAGAAACACACGTGGTGTAAACGATACATATTACGTGGATTTGCTGAGGACTTTCACGTATGATACACTACCTACGTGATTTGTACAACACCCTGAAGTGCATTACTGAGGCAGTTGTGTGTGCATGTTCGAAACAGGTCGTTGGCACAGATACAAAACTGTATACGTATTTAGAAACGTCACATACTTTCTTTTTTCGGATATCGAAGCGGGATCTGCTTTAACATTTAAGTCCACTCATACCCGCTTTACTTACCCGCTTGAAGCCAACAGAAGTGCATGCGTTTATTTCTCTTGTGGAACAGAATGGCTTGTTGATTGTTCCGTTGTGCTCTAGCGCCATCGTGTGTCTAGATCTTACAATTGTCGATTAACAACGCAATTAAAAAAAAAGAAGTGGTTACGTTGTGCCCTTACTCAACACTGTCTCTTATCCTTTTCCATGCACCGTCAATTTCGTTATTTAATGCAACTGGCAAGGGAGAAATTACGCGATTTGGCCAGAATAGAAGGGGGAGGTGAGCATAATGTGTACTTTCCATTTAAACACACTCGTCAATTTTGTCAATGCAGCTAGTCGCCTCCTGTTGAGCCTGGTATCGGGGAAGTCCCGGAGCTTTTTCATTTTAGAAACCCCGTCTGGGGTTTGCATACAGTAATTAAAACTGTAAATATTTTTCACAACACGTTCAGATTGTGGGAGCTGGAGGATTGGCTTGAACCCCCAACCATTCACGTACAAGTCACAACACTTACTGAGTGTGCCGAGGAGACTGACTTAGAAATGGTTGTACAGCAAGCCATGTAATATCAGTTCTAGCAAACGTTTGCTTTGAATTAACACGCCAAGATTAACAGACAAAACTGCACAAATGAGATCATATACAGTTTAAAAAAAGAAGTACTAGAAATATGATTGGATGGTGGTTTTAAGGGCGTGTTGGGGGAGGGGCAGTAATTGGTGGGCTGCAATGTGGTAGTCCCTCTTTTATGTTGTTGGTCGACCCGGTTTTTCGTTTTGGAAATCTGGTCACCCTACCATATGATTATAAACTAGATTATAAACTAGTCTTACCCGGCTTTGTTTTTCTTTTCTTTTTTTCTCATCTCTCTCTCGCTCTCTCCCTCCCTCTCTCCCTCTCTCTCCTTCTGTCTCTGCGTTTGTGCAGGAGTTTCACTCAGCTGCCCCTCACCCCCTCTGAGTGAAAGCACCATTGTAGACAAGGGAATGAGGGGATGCCCTTAGAGCCTCACTATATTTTTGTAAGTCTTTATGGTGTGTGGTGTGAGGTAAGGAGCCTCGCAGACTTTTGGAAAGAAAGAGCTCAAAGGGGGAGCAGGGCAGAATGTGTAGGGTGACTAGATTTTCAAAATCAAAAACCAAGAGAAGCCTATATAGATTGACAGTGGCTGCCAACACAAAAGTAGGACTACAATTCAGTGGTAAGAGGGGCAGATTTGGCCATAGATGGTTTTCTGCCAACAGGAACGAGCATATTTAAAGGTACAACTCCACCAGTTGTACGCTGGTTTTCCGATGGCAGAAAGCTGGCGGATAGTTCGCCTGTCCCCATTGCAATACTCTGCGATACTCTAATCCAATGTTCTCCAATTTGCAACACTTTGATAATTTGGACTATCAAACGAGGTAATCTGAATTCGAAAAATCTACTTTTCCAACTGCAAGTCAAACTGCTGTATTGCATTGAAGTCAAAAGTGCTAGTGCATGATTCGTTTGCCCTAATATTCGGGGAGATTTGCAGTACGAGATCAGGATTCCGAAGAGGAAGGGGTTTCTTCATCTGCTTCACCCCTTCCTCCCGCCCCAAGACACTGCTTTCTCTCTATGTGCTAGAGACAACCCAAGCATTGCTGACAGCAGCATGACCAGGGAAAAACAAATATCTTTAAAGGGCCGCTGTGGATTTGATTTTATGATTACAAGTAGAATGAGAAAAGTAGTGGCAGAGGCATTCCGCAATGTGGGGAACGGCTGGTTTAATGTTAGCTGAGTGTGATTCTTTCCAAGAAAGACATTTCGAGAGGCCAAATGGTGTGATTTCTTGGCAAAAGAATCTATTCGAAAGTAAACGATTTAATTGTACTAACATTGTAGACTGGCTCATTTTAAAAATGTATAATGTTCACTTCAAATGGTTACTTCCAGTATGTATTGTAGTCTTAATAACAAAGCATATCATTATTTCTTTTCAAGAAAGTTTTATTTCGGGAATTAGCCATAAAAGCATTACAAATAAACACAGTATTTATGCAGTCTTCACGATAATCACATGTGCTGCAATAGTTAAATTATTAAAACAATAAAATGATCCAGTACATAAACTCTGTGCTATTAGTTTAAAGTTACAACTTACTCCCCTTTCGGCCCATTCTTACCTGTAATAAGACTGAGAGAAATGATGATAGTGTGCTTCATCATGGTGATGGATAGAACACACCAATGCCAAGCCGGAAGCAATTCATTGAAGGGGACTATGGTGGAATAGCTAAGGGGCAACGCGTTTGTCTTGGAAACAAGACAATGCAACACAGGTTCAAATCCCGATTCCATGCTTGGAAACCAATCTTTGGTATTAAGCCTGTTATAAAATTATAATTATAAAACCAGCAAAATCATCGTACCTTTGTTGGCTGCAGAACCCCATCGCCATGAGTTCTGGCAAAATTGACGGTGGCCATGGTGTACCTGGCTAAGGTAGAATTAGCTTTTTCTACTTGGTGGAAGCAACTATCCGAGTCCACAAATCTCAGGCCCAGAAAATCGCAAGCATTGACTTGTTCCAGCGACAGTGCCATTGATTTTTAAGTCAAGCTTAGTCTGTTTTTTCCGAGTTGGTTTAAACACCCTGGCTTTGGTACTGGAGAGATTAATTACTCAGCCATGATTATCACAGAAATCAGTGAATAGTGCCAGCTGCTTCCTTAGCCCAACTGGGGTCAATGAGATTAATACAGCATCATCCACAAAAAAACAGGACCAGATATTTGTAATGACCCAGTGAGGGGTCATCCTTAGGAGTTGACAGTAAAGCATTGATCACTCAATTTATGAAGAGGCAGAACAAAGTGGGGGCTGAAGCACAACCCTGGCACACTCGCATCTGTACTTCAAAAGGGGATGTGGCCTCCCCTGTCTGGAGGAGCAAGTGGAAGGAATCTTGGAAGCCCCTTCCCTGTTAGGCACCACAATTTCTCAGATGATTATAGAAGGTAACGATTGGAATGAGCTTGAGGCCTTACGTAAACGTCTAATAAGGACAGAGCTCCATGGAGCTCCCGTGACAGAAAATGTACTCCCACACACACCGCCTATTCAATTCAGGAAAGACTGGTGCTTTATAGCAAATAAATGCACGATAAACTGGTTAATTCTGATCATCAACTCAGCACAAAAATTATCAGAAGACCTCCTATGACAGATTCTACACAAACAGGATGACCTCAAAACAAAGACAACGATTGAGAGCTTCAAGAATAAAACTAGGAGAACTAGACACTGTCCTAAAAGAGTTCAAGGAGTTCAATCTAACAATGAAAATCCTAAAACTGAAAAATTATATTGCACACACATATCCCAAAAGAAGGTTTATTCATACACCATAGAAACCTACTACACAGAGACAAACCAACCTGATCAAACAAGAGGTACCTATAAAGGAACGAGAAGTGTGCCAAACAAAAGATGTAGGAGAAACCCAACCACGGGGAATTGGAGCTTTTCAAGAGTAAGCTCAAAGAGGACAACAGAGCAGGAACATCAAATCAGACACAGACCTGTAGTGTCCAGCATAGGGTCATTACTAGAACCCCTATTGCATTTTTCAGACTTATTTCTAGAAGGGGAAGTCCCGAAGAATAGGTCTTATGTAAAGGACCCCACAGCCATGCTGACACTTCTCAATGAAAAAACCATTGGCACCAACACACAATGGTCACTCTTGACATTGAATCTTTATACATGAAGATTCCACAACAGGAAACACTAATAGTGATTCAGAAAGTCTTAGAAAACTGTATACCACCTCCACAGGTTCCCATTCAATTGATTTTACAATTTACAGAAATTGCTCTCACTAACAACTTCTTTGTGTACAACACACAGTTTTACCAACAAGCATCAGGCACAGAAATGGGAGCAACCTTTGACCCCAGACTTGCCAACATATATGTAAGTGCCTTCAAGGAAGATACAATATATGACAACACTCCTTTCTTACAACATCTGAACACAAGGTGGAGGTATATCGATGACATCTTTATAACCTTCACAGGAAATTAAGATCAATTGACTTCCTTCTTTGAATGGTGAAACACAAGGAACACATACTTACACTTCTCAATGACAAAAAGCAAAACAGCGATCCAATTTTCAGATCTTTGGATCCTAGAAGAGAATGGGGCAATAAAAAACATGGTCTATCATAAACTCACAGACCATAATGCTCTCATACAATTTTACAGTTACCATCCCCTGAGCCTGTGGCAGAATCTACCTTTTGGCCAGTTCCTCCACTACAGAAGAAAATGCTCAAGTAGACTCGAATATGAACAGCAACCAGTTCAACTGAGTAGTAAATTAAGGGCATGAGGCTATCAAAAAAAGATAGTTTGTCAGGCATGCAAAAGGGGAGGCAATATACAGAGAGAGTTCACATTATAACAACATCAACAATCTAGGCTATCCGGGCAAGAAATTACAGCCATCCTGAGCAATTCCCCACTAGTGAACCAACTTAAGAAATAAATTAATCAACCATGGCTCATGCTGAATGTAGGAAACTCAAACTTAGAACAACCTAGATTTGCGATAAAAAGATGCAAATCTTACGTGACCACCTTGTACATAGTTACCAACATAAACCAGCACAAAACACAGTACAGACTTCCCTGTGGTCTACCAAATGAGCGACAGGACACACGCCATATCGTACCTGCTCTGTATGCCAGCAAACATCTAGAAGTACATTTATAGACATAGGCTGGACCACCCCTTGGTTACAGAAAAGTCTTACCAACTGCAATTCACAACATGTGGTATATTTGATCACATGTCCTTGTGAGCCCAGCTGTATGGGTATGACAGCCCAAAATATTAGGCAGAGAAATTCTGGAGCACAAATCATGTATCTGCACTAGAAAAACAGACTGCACCAATGGTGGAGCATTGTATGCTCAAAAAACCTTCCAAAAAGATTTCAGATGGACAATCATTGAACAGGTCAAACTACCACCTAGAGGCGGGGACATTGGCTGCTTGCTGCTAACAGAACAAAAGTGGATTTTTAGAAGTAAAACTGATAAGAATGGCCTTAACGAAAGCATTCCTTGGCAACACCTGACCACTGCATGAATTACTGGCCCAGATGCTAGCCGTGATAACTTACAGTTGGACAAAAAAATTGCAGTAAACCGGCAGGATTCCACCAGTCCTAGACTGGACACTTTCCAGTAGAAGAGATATGACCACACATGTTCTACTGGTCAGCATAGAGGAACGTAAAGTATGCAGTCCTTAAGCTAATATAGCACACATTTTTACATGTTTACCTTTAAACGTTCCCCACACCAGCAACACTTGTGCACTGCTTAAATCACACCATTGAAAGCAAGGATGTGGGCCAGATCACATACACCATTACTGTAGTCGGGGAAAAGAAGAATCGGAACGAGATGTCAGCTGCCTGTGATGTAATCCGCTGACCAGTACGAGAAAATAACCAATAGAGCACACAATACTAATACTCAGGGTCATGTATCATCTATAAGAAGATACCCATTAAGGATCATGAAAATAGTAGACATGTGCATAAAAAAGAACACAAAACAGAAATAAAGTGGAACTTGATGCTGGATGCCAACACAAACTGAACCAGACCATCCACTCCAAGATAGCGGTTTAGTTTGTAGCGGTTTCAAGACTGATAAGAAAAGTGCCGTAACCATGGTCTTCAAATTGTCATCGGTTGCGATCGGCCCGCCTCACAGCAGACGAGCCGATCACACTGAACGAGCCGGATGAACATGGAGGCAAGGTAAGAAAACACACACAAAGGGAGCCTTTATAGTATGCGCCAGAATAGCCAAGAGTCACGCAATCAGCATAGTAATAGGCATCAGAGACACCAAAGCACCCGGATTTGGCAAATGGGCACCTGGAAACACATGGGAGCATTTCGAGGCACTCAACCAAGAGTACATGGCCTCGCATTTAATAACCGGAGCTCTGTCAAGGAACAGGACAATTAGATAACAAACACCACCAACGCCCGTGAAGTGCCTGGCAAGACAAAAGAAAAAAACAAAAAAGAAACAAAGATGTTGTGAGTGTCTCACGATAATGTTCTCTTAAATCGGGTTTTCTAAAAAATGGTCTCCCAAAAACCACAGTCCAAACACCAGAATACGAATATCCATGATTCATAATGTTTCCCACAGTTTTACATTGGGAACGCAATCGAAGGCTGTATGGAGGTCCATTAAAATAACATACAGATTCAGCTACCATAGGGTCAAATTTTTTTGAACAAGGAGACACAACCAAAACCTTTGGTCTATGGTACTGACTCCAGGGTGAAAACCAGGCAGAAGATGCATATTAAATTATTATAATCTATCCACAACTTTAGTCATTCAAGCTGAACTCTTGCAAAGATTTTGTCTCCGGTTTCCAATAATGATATTGGACGAAAATTGGCAGGCTCTCTGCACCCCCTCCTTCCAGGAACGCCAATTCACCAAACACCAGGGGTAGCAGAAGTGACATCACATGCCAAATGACATCACAGGAAGTGATTTCACATGACTGTTTGAATCTAAAAAGTAATAGGAAGGGATGTTGCATTAATTATGGCTTGGAGAATATCACAGAAAGTAAAATAATTGATGTAAAGAAAAAACGACCATTTGCGTAAAATTGATATTATACATTGGAAAGCAGTTTCTAATGCAAAGGGTTATTTTAGTTACTAGCCACTTATTAATTTGGGTGATGGTTTTATATTTGTTATGAGCACACCCACCAGAGCCATCTTTGCCCATGGGGAACTGCCTTCTTATAACACACACAGCCTTATCTGGTTTGTTAATGCCATCCTATGCCAATTGCAGTTTAATCTGCAAGGTATAGACAATCTATGCTAAGTAATGCCCACAAACTGCCATAGTATGATAGGAACAGCATGTGATAAATGACTTCTTATACCAATTATACCCTTGCATGCCGATTGTAATTATCATATGAAAAGTATAGACTTTTGGGCCCAGGTGCTGCAGTTCTATATCATGCAGCATCAAAGGCCCAAGTAGTGCAATCGTATTGAAATAACAGTCACGAAAACAAGGTAGTTGAAATGTTTTTTTTAATGTAGTATAATGATCACATACACATAATAATATAGGTGTAGTCATCATATGCAAGGTCGAGCCTTACAAGCCCAATTATTGGCAGCATATATCAAGTCCATCATCAAATGCCCAAGTACTGCCATGTTATGCCAGATAAGATACTATATGCCAGGTATGGACATCAAATGCATGGTCCATCTAACGAAAAGTGAATGAACAAACAAACAAATGCTGATGTTGCTATCATAGGTCATGTACAACATCAAATGACCATGTACGCCTATAGTAAGCCAGAAAAAGCTGCATTAGCCAGCCATGGTACAGCCTCACAAGCCCATACGCTGCCTTCTTGTGCCAATTGTATTTCCAGTATATGCCAAGCAAGGCCTAATATGCCTAGGGTTTTCACTATATGCAAGGTACAGCCTCACACATCCATGTTCCGCCACCAACAACAACACTTGGCGTAGCAACATCCAAGAAGCCCTGATCACCAAGGTCACACAGCTGCAAAGCAAAATCAAATCCAAATGAGCTATCGCGTCAGCCAGCGGGCCTTACCACATGAAACTGACTCACCTTCCCACACCCAACCTTTCAAGTTCAAACCTATTGCAGATTTTGATTTTGACTTTGGAATTTCTTACGGGCACCAAACAGACTTAACTGCATTTGGGCGCAGATGATCACTATATATGGGTGTTTAGATGTTGCAGTTGGACTGTGCTCTAGCCAATAGAAACGTTTTTAACCTCTTCCTTAATAGTTCCAAGGTTGCGCAGGATCGGATGTCCAAGGGTAGCTGGTTCCAAATTTTGTGGCCATACACAGCAAACCTCCTGTCTCCCTTGTATAGCCGTTTAGCCAGAGGTATGCACATCAACAATTTGTCCCCTGATCATAGGACTCTTGTTGGATGATAAGCACACACCTTGGCTGCGAGGTACTCAAGTGCAAGTCCATTGATGCATCTGAACATCAAACAGGCCACCTTAAATTTAATGCGGTCTTTGACCATCAACCAATGCAGCGATCTCCGTAGGGCAGAGTACAACCTGGCCACCATGATCAAAGGGCTCAAACCATCTCGCTGAAAAGGCAGCATTTGCCCGGCAGCCTTGGCAAAAGAATGTGCAGACCTCCTCCTCCCACTCATTGCTGCCATTGTTAACTCCTCCTTTGACTCAGGCACTACCCCAAATCCCTGCCTTAAAGAATACTGGATCACCCCCCTGTTCAGAAAGCCCTCACTAGACCCAATCATCCACACCAACTACAGACCTATCACCACAGTGCCTTTCCTCCTGAAAATCATCGACAGAGTGGCCTACACCCAAATTCAAGCATTCCTGGAAACACACCACATCCTCAACCTCCGCCAATCTGGCTTCCACCTATGACATGGGACAGATAAAGCTCTCATTGATCTAAAGATCCAACTTCACAGGGCTAATGACGCAGGAAAACTATCCCTCCATCTGCTCGTCGACCGATCAGCAGCATTTGATTTCGTCGACCGATCAGCAGCATTTGATTTCGTCGACCATCAGATCCCCTGAAACCATCTCAACTTTGGTTGCTTGTTTCTCCCCTGAAGCTGCCAGTTAGATTGCTTCCTTCCTCAATAACAGAATCTCCAGAGTATTCATAGACCATGCAGCCGCCATCCTCATCCCTATCTCTTGGGGGGTACCACAAGGTTCCTGTGTTTCCCCTGCCTTCTACAATATCTGCACTAAACCACCCTTCAAACATCTTGACTCAATGGGCATCACCTTCACGAACTATGCTAATGACACCCAGATTCTCACCCCCCCTCTCCGGCATTCATGAACAGGACTTGGCTAATGTAAGCAAAATCTATGAAATGATCCAAACACGGATGGCCCAACACAGTTTATGTCTGAATGATGAGAAGACAGAACTTCTCATAGTTGGTACACCAGCTCATCTGGCAAAACTCGACCCAGCCTTCGGGTCTTTTAGCATAGACGGATACAAGATCCCTGTCTACCCCACGGTGAAAACCCTGGGCATCCATTTGGATGCCTCACTTAACATGTCCCACCAAATCAGCCACGTTACCTCCACAGTAGCCTATGCCAGCAAGTTCATATGAGCCAGCAAACCATTCTTATCCTCAGACAATCACCTCACGATTGCCCAAGCCCTCCTGGGCTCTAAACTAGACTATTGGAATACCTTGGTCTGCGGCACCGCTTACAAAAAACATAAACAGGCTCAAAGTCACACAAAACAATGCCCTCCATGCTGTGATGGACCTAAATAAGCATGACCCCATCTCGAATGCTAGAAGATCTGTCCATTGGCTCCCGGTCAGAGAAAGAATTAAATTCACAATCGCTCACCGATACCTGTCTAACCATGCTCCGATACACCTAGTCTGGAAACTCGCCATTCACATGTTGTCCAGACCACTGGGATCCAGCCACAGCCATTGCCTCATCAGACTAAGATTCAGACGCAAAAGAGGTGGGGTTTGCAGCTCACCCGTGGTGGCGGCTAATCTCTGGAACAATCTACCCCTTCCCCTGCAATCTGAACCATTATATCATCTGTTCAGAAAGAATCTCAAGACACACCTATTCAACTGGCTAAAAGTGTATTACCCTAATGTACTGAATGCACCATGTCTGTAACTAGCGCCTTGATGCCCAAGGTCTATGCGTGCTCCTATAAATGTAAAGATAAATGCATAAATAAAATCGTATGCCAAGTGTGTTTGCAGCCTCAAATGGCCAAATGGTACTTTTAAAATCCCATTTTGCTTCATCAGTCATCACATTTTAGGTGCAGCCACATCTATATTACAGGTATGGCCTTGTATGCCTGTGGTCACCTGCCCGATATGGTCTAGCATGCCCGTGCATGTACTGGCTTCATATCCCAAGATAAGCCTTTGCATATCATGTTAATATCAGACATATCACATATCAATATCATACATCATTGAATTGTGTGCTCAAACACAATTATTTCAGTGAAAGTAGTGAAACCGTGTAGCTGTAGTTCCTCAAAGGAATATGTTTTTTTACTGAAAATATCAATGGCTAGTTGAATTACAAAAAGCATACACATTCGTCAAATCATTGCCCGCCATAATAATGTATAAGGACAATGGGCCTCATTACGAGGTTGCCGGTCCGATAACAACGGTACCAGTATGCTTGCCGGTACCTTTGTTACCGGACAGGCAACCTCCAAGTTGTGCTTGCGGGTGCCTTTCATTCTGCCAGGTCTGCCCTGGTGGAATGAAAGGCACCCGCGAGCACAGCAAGCCTGTAGCACCGGCACCGTTATGAACGGTGCCGGTGCTACAGGCATCCCCATTCCCATTGAGCCCTATGGGGCTGAAATGGGAATGGGGACATACCGGCACCTGCACCCGCAAAAGGACAATTACCGGGTCCGGCGGGGGCGGAATACCCCGGTAATTGCCCATTCGCGGGTGCCGGATTTTCATGCCGATACGGAGGTAGCCTTGCCGGTTGAAACCGGCAAGGCTACCTCCAACCTCGTAATGAGGCCCAATATGTTTTATTGGGGATGTTGTTAAGTGTAAAATGTATCACTACACTGAGGTACTGAGCAATAAGCCTATTCAATTCAGACAGAGTTCCGTAAATCACCAGAGAGGAATTAATTTGGACAATGATTGCCATGTTTCATATGTGTGCCAAATTCTAAGACGGGCCGGCTTTTTCAAACATGTGTCAAGCAAGTGAGCGGCGACGCTCCATGAATGCATGCTTTTATTATTGGCAAGGATGGGAAGAAGAGACTTGGCTTATGGATTCCCACACCTTACCAAATCCATGGTCGAGACAAAATCACACATCTACCGGGTACCTTTTCTGCAAAATGGGAAGTGCTTCGGGATAGGTCAAACAACACTCATAAACCAAATACAAATAATAAAAAGTGGACATTTAATTCAGCATAAGCTTGAGCAGTTGATGATATTTGTCTGGCATCAGAGGAACAGATCTGTGTGCTTAAAGAGCATACAAACCTCATATATGTCCATGCCTAGTAAACAAGTAAACATGCCACAGTGTTCCTTGGGATTATTGGGCAGGTCTAACAGCGTCCAGAGATTCACCTGGCCTCTGCTTGAATTTCATGAGCCAAATGAGTGTGGTTCAAAACCCCTGACTTGCTGACGGCTCCTTGAAGTCATGATTAGTGTTGCTCCATGCACTGATTTACTGCGGGCATCAGCTGAGATGAGAACTGGCACGACAGGGAGAAGATGTTTCAAATATAAACTAACGTGGGATGAGAGCAAGGAGGTATTTAAAAATGTGCAGCAAAAGGTTAGTGATCTTTGGGAAGACAAAGGCCAGATGGTAGTGGTGCCAGATGACTGATGGCTGGCAGAGACATATCACTGTCAGTGGAAAAGGAAGAGCTAGTCTGGCACTGGCCACTGGAGGATGCACTCACCTCATGGTGTCTAAGCTAACTGTAGATGGTAAGGGACTGGGTGCATGGAAGCGGTAAACTGATGGACAAGTGCAGCTGATACCACCACAGGTGCAGAAATCATCCCAGGGTCAACTACCAGGCCCAGCTGATCATACTGACCAGTCGGCGTAGGTTCTCAAGTCAGCCCTCTCACTATGAACTGTAGCCCCTGGATTTTCTTCCCTGGCCGGTGTTGGGGGGGGGTGATGGACCAGCCTGACAGCACCCCACCATCCCAGACCACCTGTTCTGGGGAGGCGCTGAGCAACCTGCAAATGAAAGGATGTTCCTTCAGGAGGTGGGCCACAATGCTTCCTGTTCTTAAATGAGGCGCAATACACCAGAGGGGATACCCTTACATGTTTTTATATAAACATTTGTCAACTTATAAAAGCAGTAAACACATTACATTTATTCATAGCCACACCTGCCCCAATTCAAATCCCAACACCAAATGAACTTTGAGCAAGTTCCTATACCCACCTCCTGTGAGCATCATACTTCCATCTCCAACCTCCAACTCCACAACTATCCATTGCCTGCTTGATTCCATCTAAAAGCTTTTAGCAGCTGCAGTCTGCTCTAAACAGAAACGTCTCCCCTTTTTTGTCACCATAGTCACATATGTGTCATATCACAGTTCCTTGTTTCTCCTTTGTTATAGGTCAATCTTGCTCTAGTGAGTGCTTTACTGTCTGCCCCGCTCTGCCGTGAGTGGCAGCCACGGGCATGTCAGATGTGGCTCTCTCGGCTTTGGCAGCCCTGTGCCTTAGTAGGGCTTTGGGAGTCTTTGTTTCCTCAATGGCGATGCCGTTGATTGCAGGGCTTTGAAAGCCCATGCTTCTAATTTCCTCCATGGTGGTATTGCAGAGGCAGAGACATTCCAGGGCTTTACCTGGGTGGGGAAGTCCTAATGGAGCTCTACCCAGGTCCCGCCGACCTGGGCGGAGTCTTCCCCAGTCACCACGTTGCCCGCTCTGAGCTCCCGCTGCACCAGACGTGATGCGGCCAGGCTCCAGGTAAGTCTTTCCCCACTCTACCAATTTGCCCCGGGGACAGGGGGTAGCACCATAACACCTTCAAGTAAGCAAGGCACTCTTCTTCCAACATTCACTTTCCAGAAGTGCAGCCTCTTTGCCACTCATGTTTGTCTGCAACAACAACAACCAAACTGCCTTTAAGATGCAATTCTCCCTTTCACCTCTTGGCTTTGGCAATGTGAGTAAAATCAACGTGTAGAGAACAATCACAAGCAGTAAACTTCCCTCTTCCCCACCTTGTCTTTGCCTCTGGGTAACTTGTCTACCAGAGTATTCTAGGCATGGAACTTTTTGTCATTCTCTTTTGGCTTTAGGCAATGCTGGTACATTCTTGGCTTGGGCAGTGGTTGTATCCTTCTCAACATAGGACAATGCTTGCACCACTCTTTGCCTCTGGGAAAGGTTTAATTCAGTCTTGTGTTGGGCAATGCTTGTTTCCCTCTTGACCGGGATAATGCTTGTTCTCAACTCACACAATTTTCAATGTTTTAATCACTTTGTTTGAGAGTAACATTGTATTCAACCACGTTATAATTGACTCAGAGGCTAACCTTTGCCTCAGAATCGCTTTTAGATATACACGACCAGTCTTTCATCTGTTTTCTGACAATAAGACATCCAACTAAAGTGTCTCTCCACGTTATGCTTTTACACAAGACAAGGGAATAAAGTTTTACTCACACGTGAGTGCTACTTTTCACTCTTTCCCATTGTTCAGTCATCAACAGCCGCTTTATAACAGCATTCACTCATACGTGAGTGATCCGGCTGCCTACTGTTGCCTGCCTATATTTGCGCAAGAGTACAGAACACTCGGTTTCACTCACTGGCTTCTGTGTTACTCCCTTCACGTCGTGCAGAACTCAAACTGTTTCAGGCTTCTCTGGGGCATACATGCTTCCTCTATAAAGGTACATCTGACCCAGCCATGCAGTCGCTAAGCTTCTCGTGCTCTCAGGACTCTCGACTGCAAAACTATTCTCAGCCACAGTATCCAACACGCCTTCCGCTGCACAATCTCTGCAATCAGGTTCACATGTGGGAAGCAGTCCTCCTTCACGCCTTCCGCTGTGCAACCTCTGCACCTCAGAGATTGGGGGAACAAGACCCTCTCAGGACAGGCAGCGGAAATCTGCTTTTTCAAAGTCCTGGTGTCTCTCCTGTTCACCCACTTCTGCCTGGATTGCCAACACTGTGCTCTCTTCTTACTGCTACAACTGCTGCTGCACTAACTCCAGCTACAACTCCATCTAATAGCTGGCACCTGAGGGAGCCTTTTAAGTCTCCCAGCTTCCTTCAGGTGTAGGTTGTTAGACCTAATTGCCCGACTACTGCTGCAACATTGCTCTTCAATGCTCTTACTTGTCCCAGTAATCATGGGATTATGGGACGTATAGTCCCAATTAATAAAATTTTTCTTCTTAATTTTAAATGCAGGTCTAGCTTTCTTAAATGCATTTAAAGAAGAATCCTGTTACGCTCACCTGGCTCCCACAGGGGCGTCGGTCGGACAGCTGCGGTCTCCACCCACGTGATGCGTAGTGCAGCGAAGACTGACTGGATCTGCCCTCCTAATCTTGTCTGCTTAACCCGTAGAAATATTCTCCTGCAAGTGGAGAGATGGATTTAGCCACTTGTGGATTCAAGTGATGGCACCCTCACAGTCCTCCCCAACTAATCACCTCCAAAATGCCCTCACAGCAATCTCACCTTATATTCTTGAAAGATGAGCTCTCCATCCTGCGTGGATTTGCAGGGGCGCGTCGATTCCAGTTACTTCACTGGTTTGAAGGCTCGGGAGAGTTCCGGAGAGTATTGACTCTGAGGTTCCTGGTGAGGACCAGTAAGAATTAAGTTCATAGAGTTCAATATGTCCGATGTTCACTCTTGTTACCCCCTTCCTTTCTTGTCTTGCAGCTGGCTCGTGAAAAGATGCTCTTGTGGCAGCTGGTGGCGCTCAGGTGAGAGTCTGTATTACACGGCGCTGTCCGGTAAATGTTGCACGAGGAAAACCTGTTGTTTTGTCTCTCTTTACAGATGCGGCACGTGAAAATATGGAGAGTCACAAAAGGATGCCTCTGGTGGTAAATCAGGTAAGTCTATGGTGGTAAGAATTATATGTGTTGGTTCCCTCGGCTCACCTTGTGGTTTTCTTTTGTCTCATAGGTGCCGAAGTTCAGCGAAGAAATGATGGAGGCAGCGCCGACCCGAAGGATGCTGTGAAGACTGGTGAGTATGGCGCGGCGCTGCAGCTGGAGGTGCGGCGCATGCAGAAATTATTGTCTTTACAGGTCCGGAGACAAGATGGATCCAGAATCAGGTGTGGAATAGAAATAAGTTTGTTTTCTAACCTTGTCCCTTTCTTTCCTCTTTGTTTTAGGAGCTCCGGATTCAAGGCGGGCGTGGCAGAAGACTGGATGCAGGCTGCAGGCACGGTAAGTGTTACGCTGCTGGATGCAGAATAACGCGAAGCGTGTGTTGCTGGTCGGGCGTGGTTTAAATAGTCTCAAAAGTAGTCCCAGGTAAGAAGTCCCTAGAACCACACCCAAGTAAAAAATAGTCCCTGTAGAAAAATAGTCCCTTTCAGGCTTCATGTTGGATTGGAGTCATTTGCAGCATGTTCTGCCTGAGGTAAGTAATGACTATGAGCCTGGCGCCTCAGGCGCCAGGACTGATTCCTACTATGAGCCTGGCGCCTAAGGTGCCAGGACTGAACCCAGATAGCCCCTAGCCGGGGCTGCTGAGGTTTTACTAAATGTCTAGATGCCTGCTCCCGGGCTAATGGGCTTGGTCCGTATGCCTGAGGGTAGGCATCATGACAAATCATTAGGATTTAACTGGGATTTAACTGGAAAAAGGAAGGCAGTTTGTTCAAATAATTATTCATATGTTTCCTTTCAGCGTACCTTTGGGAGAAAGGGGGGTTTTCAATCTTATAGACTTGAACCAGTTTTGCTTTCCTTGTGGTATTTATAAGTATCACACCAACTTTGCCCACATCAACTGACTTAATATGTGGTTCAGATACATTATAACGACAATAAGCCATAACATGCTTTGGCATTCCTGAAACTCATGGGATCTCCTCACCATCCTGGGCCTTGTCTCCTCCCAGGTGATCCTCCCGCAGTACACCACCCCAAGGTCAGGAAGTGTCTGCCTTTACCTGGCCATCTGGGTGGGACTTTAGGAAGGGTTTTAGTGAGGGATCTATAGGATTCATCACACCCCCTGGTGGTGCTGGTGGCCCAGAATTTCCTACAGGCCAGTCCACCCCTGACTATAGCCCTCAGGCCACATTCTGGTATGGGTCGCTGGTGTGTTTGGTGCCAGACTAGGGTGTTTACTTCACCTGGGCTACACCACACATGCGGCCTAGGCCACTCTCTTGCATGGGGACTGCCCCGCTCACGCGAACCCGGGCGCAGGCATTATTTTTATCC
Organism: Ambystoma mexicanum; assembly: GCF_040938575.1. Taxonomy (NCBI): domain Eukaryota; kingdom Metazoa; phylum Chordata; class Amphibia; order Caudata; family Ambystomatidae; genus Ambystoma; species Ambystoma mexicanum. Next base: position 1,000,662,078 of record NC_090929.1, on the reverse strand, counting down.
AGGCCGCACCATACTCGTGGCCTAGGGCTTACTTTCACGCTAGGCTGCAGCTGGCAGATGCAGCACAGCTCCTCAATCTCAGTAGACCCTGGGGGGTGCTTGTAAAGACCAGAGGGGGGTGTCTGTACTTCTGCTCTCTATACGGTCGAGGAGAGGCACAGAGGACCCCAACCAAGATTCTCTATTATTGGTACGTGGTCGAGCAATCAAGGACTAGCTTCTCAGGAGGTGATGCAGGCTGGTTCATAAGTACAGTGTAGTCCCCAAGCACCCACAAAGGAATGTCCGCACACTGCATTAGTTAAAACACAGTCTTTATATGATTAATATTCAAGGTTATGTACAATATCACGATAACTCACTTTGTACTCGGTTATCTATAATGGCAAATGTACAGTTATACGTGGTACCACTATTACTATTAGATCTCTTTAAAGTGCATCAACTGTACGGTTAAATATCACACAAATCAGTTTGTAAAGGAAACCAACAATAGATATAATAGGAAAGCAGTTGGATAGAGCAATGGGCAGAATACTGGCTCCCACCACTAGACACAGTTCTGTGTGGAGATCAGAGGAAAGCAGTTGGTTAGAACAATGGGCAGAATACTGGCCCCTACCACTAGACACAGTCCTGTGTGGAGATCATCCCCACACCTGGGCAACCTGTATAATAAAGATATATCACAAGCCCAGTCCATATATTGTTCACAAGAGTCTTTCCAATAGTTCTGCAACCCCAAAGTACCTGGCGTTGTAGCGTTCCTCATCAGGAAATCGAAGGCCCTTCTTGAGTGCCCTCCCTTTAAGGCAGGAGTCACGGGTCGTCGAATGTACGACGGAGAACAGGGTGAACTACGGCAGGGAAGTGGCAGCTTCTTTCCTAGCGGTGCTCATCGACGGGGGAAGCGTAAACGTCCTACAAGGAAGAGGCGTGCGTCAGCGTCTCTGTGGTCTTTGGGTGGCGGGAAACCCACCGGCGGATACTCCTCGGCACGACGACGGCCTGGCCTCCTCCAGCAGGATAAGACGGGCGATGATGCAGACGAGAGCGTCCTTGGATCAAGAGTTCTTAGGCAACGGGAGCACAGCGGCTCCGGTCGGCAACGGCGGTCGTGGACGGTGGCGGACAACAGTCCGGGCGCTTCTCTTTGGGATTCCGCGGCGGTCCCAGTCTCCCGTCGGCAGCCTGTCGTAGGTCTATCTGCCAGGGAGCTTTAGCAAAAATCAGCTGGTGCATGATGATCCCTCGTAGCACGGGAAGAGGGCGCCTTACCAGGTCCTCTCTGGGTCAGTCCTTGGAGACACAGCAGCTTTCAGATCGATGAAGGAGAGCAACAGTAATTATTCTCTTCCAGCAGGGCTTCAAGGTCAAGCGTCAGTTTCACTCCAGTTACTCTTCGTAGTTTGGACTTCAGCTCTGAACACTTTTGAACATAATTCCTAGTAGTGAAAGGTCCCCAGATATACTGTCGATCGCCCCATTCATTCCGCTGGGTCACACTCGAGCATCTAATCACTACGAAGGGCATTCAGCAATCTGTCAGCCAATCAGGCACACGGTGCATTCAGGCCATTCTTCTCCATCCAGACACTGACAACACAGAATGCGGATTCAGACAAGTACCACGCCATTCAAAACTACACACTGCATTCATACCAGTTTTGGGCAGGGCTGTCTCAGTCATTGTGTCAAACACCAGAAACCAGACATCCACAACAAGAAGTGCATATTCGTCACACACTCCATTCACCTAGGTCCCACCCACAGGTGTACCCACAACATACGGTCGTTGGGAAGGCTCCAGACAGTCTGGTCGGCACTTCCCCACACTACCATATATGGAACTTCCACCCAACAGCCAGTCAGGGGAAGGGACAGAGTCAGGGCTTCCCGGGACTTCAGGAAGATCAAGGTAACAGGCGATGGAAGGCAAGAGGCCACGGGGGCCATCTTGTCTCCATCAGGAATCTACCGATTCCAATGACAGGGCCTGGGCATCCCAAAATGGAGGATGCTCAGGGCACCAGTCATTTCAGCACAGAGCTGCCACCAGCCCGTACCCTGCTCTGTGGGCCAACCACAGGTGCCCAAATACATACACTAGGGCACAGGGCTGCACCCCCACCAATGGGTGCGATATGGGTATCCCATGGGTCCGTTCACCAAAACCAAAGAAGAGAGCTGCAGCGCCAGGAGTCCCACATGAACTCCTGCGCGGAAAACATGACAGACATATGATAAAAAGCAGTAAAGGACAAGGATACGGAGGCCCTGTCCCTCCGATGCATTTCCAGCATCACAGCGCTCAAGGCTGCAACACTACTGGCAGCGCAGATCTTCTTTGCCTCTTCTTTCTTTCTATTCTCTTTCTGTTTTTTCCCTGTCTGTCTTCCTCCGACAAACCATCTCTTTCAACTACCAATTTCCAACCGTCCTTCTCTCCCTCCTTGCAATGTTCATCCCAGTGAGTGCATTGTTCTGGCCAGAGGTGACCTGGCCTTCGTCCGCATTCCCAGTGTTTCATGTGCATCCCCCATGGTGGGGAACCTGGTACAGTTAGGTAAATCCACAGTTAATCACAGATACGCTTTACCATGAATAGCCATCCTTTTAAAACCCACTTGGTGACTTGTCTTTTATTGTATATTGATTTAAATATTTAATTATCTATAACCCCCCTACTTTAAAGGCCCCGTTTGGGCTTGGGTTTACAAGAACACCCATGGGACGGTGTGAGCAGGGTGTTCACTGCTGCCTGTCATGCAAGCTCAAGTGCTGATACTCAAAGCCTCTTCTAAATAATTAATGATTAATATATGCCCTGGAGGCAGGCACCATATTGTTTGCAGGCAGCATATAGTATAGGGCTTTTGCACTCTGTTATGACTCCACCTGCTCTGCTGCCAGTCCCGCCACCAGTCCGGCAGCACAGGCCTATGCTCAAAACTACAAGTGTTTAATGTATGTGTCAGTAACACAGCCTTTGCCACCAGGTGTCATAGAGGCATTACCAGGGGTTGCAAAAGATTGCCAGGGTTCACAACTGCGACCTCTGGCGACCCCCTAAATGGCGTCCTTGCCTCCTTCTTGCAGATTGGTATTTTCTAAGCTCTTGTCCAGGATAAGGGTATAGCGGAAAAAGCTGTGATAGCATTGCATATAAGAAGAAGGAAAGGCACCCACATTTTGGGTACCATTTTATTGAAGTCCACTTAGATTTTTGTCTGGACCAGGGGCTTTATTGTTTTTCTGGCCTATTATTGTGGCTTGTACCCCCTGAAGTTCAAAAACAAGTGGGAGAGATTGTTCACTTTCATGGATAATTGGAACACTGTTCTGTCTCCCTCCAAGAGGTCTTGATTCTTTATAAAGATCTTCGGAATGATCATGCCATATTTGTGCAGCAATGTTACCACATAGAACTGATTTGTCCAACATGAGCGTCATGGTTATCGATAGCCTCAAGTAGCGGTTTCCAGCTGTCTATTGCATGGTCTCCCTTTTTCGGCGCTGAAAGCTCTTTATAAGTGGTTCTTGCTATGAGAATCTGATATCATGGATTTTGATGCTTTTAAGACTTAGCAGTAGATATTGGTTTTCTATTCTACATTCGCCATCGAACCAAGGGGCACTTTTTGTTGCCTTCTTTTTGACTATAGTGCTGACTTCAGGGACCCTAGAGCTTACCCTGTCATCAATCTTGACATATGCCTCCAGGATGTGATGGTTTGAAAGAGAGGGAGTCAGCACCTTGCTCTGGAACCTTGACTCCAACACTCCATATGTTCTCATTTTACTCAATCTCTCTTCTGCCTTTGATACTGTCAACCATGCCATCCTGCTCAACCGGCTCCGTAATAACCTGGGTATCACTGGTCAGGCTCTGGCGTGGCTGACCTCTTTCCTCTCCAATCGACCCTCCCAGGTCCAACTGGGGTCCTTCCTCTCCGACATCTTTTTCTCTACCTGTGGTGTCCCCCAGGGATCTAACCTCTCTCCCTGGCTGTTCAACCAATATTTCGCACCGCTTGTCCACCGCATCGCCGCTCTCTGCCCCAACTTTCAGTGCTATGCGGATGATACCCAGCTCATTTTCAGGCTGCCCTCGGCCTCAACCCCTCCTTACCTCATCTCTGACTGTCTATCTGCTATCCAGGAATGGTGTGCCGCCAATGACCTCTGCCTTAATGCCAGTAAGACTGAGATTCTACTCATCGGCACATCCACTCCCTCCTTCCCTGCTACTCTCTGGCCAGCCTCTCTTGGCCCTCCTACCTGCAAGGCAAAAAACCTTGGGGTCATCTTCGACTCCACACTCTCCTTCTCTCCTCATATATCTGACGTCTCTAAGAAGTCACACTACCAGCTGCACCTCCTCAGAGGTATTCTTCCTTTCCTCTCCTTCCCCCAGAATCTCAATGTCTCCTGAGCCCTGGTTCTCTCAAAGCTGGACTACTGTAACAGCCTCTATCTAAATCTGCCTGCCTCTACTCTCCGCCCTCAGCAACTTATCCAGAACAGGACTGCAAGACTTGTCCTTGGCCTCAAACCCAGGGATCGTATCTCTCCAGGACTGAAATCTCTACACTGGCTCCCAGTGGCTGCGAGGATTAAGTTCAAAACCCTTTGCATTGTCCACAAGGCCTTCTGGGGCCTGGGGCCTAAATACCTTCAACTCTCTCTTCCTAAATATCTTCCTTCTCGAGCTCTTTGCTCATCCATCTCCAACTCCCTCAGGGTCAGCCGCTTCTCCAAGAAACGAGTTGGGGATAGATCTCTCTCCGCGGCAGGGGCCTCCCTCTGGAACAGCCTTCCTGCCTCCCTGAAACTTGAGAAGAACCATCTCCGGTTCCGGAGGCACCTCAAAACCTTCCTCTTTGCTTCTGCCTTCTCCCCCCTCTCCCCTGCTAAATTCTTGACTGAAATTGCACTCAACCTGCAACTGGGCCGCTCTCCACTTGCACTGCCTCCCTTGCAACCCCTGCACTGCGGGACTGTCTCTGTATCCCTACAGCCCCCCTTACCAGCACTTGTCTGCACTTACCTTGCACTTGCCACCAGTCTGGCCCTATTATTTATCTGTTGTTCCACTACCCTGTACTGCACTTTCCCCCTTCCCTTTCCCCTTGCACTCTTCCCTTCCCTCCACCCATGCACTTGCGCGATCTGAATGACACCTGGCCTAGTAGGATCGTTGTCTGTCTTCCCTTTGTTCCCCCCCTCCCTGCCTCGTCACGCCTTGAAACACTTGTGTATAGGCGCGTTACAAATGCCATATCATATCATATCATATCATAGCAAAAGGTTTTCAAGCCAAGGAAATCTGTTGCAGTGAATTAATAGTTACTTTTCCTATTTTTTGATCTGTGCCACACTTGATCACCCGTCTTGAATGGCTTTGGGCGGATTCGAACCTATGAGTTTTTTTTACTAATCATGGTCTAATTTGGAAGTTTAATGAAATGATAGCTTGAATAAGCAATGGCCACTCTCATTTCTTTGGATTATTGTAAAATCCTTACATTTTGTCCACATCCTATGCTCAATTAGATGTAATCAATGTGACTGCCATGGATGTCACTAATGTATGTGGGTTTGGCAAGTCAGTCCCCCTGGGCTCTTGCATTACACACTCTTAACCCTGGGGACAACCACAATCATGTGACTTCTAAAGCATTTCTGTGCTGTCTTTTAGGGTAAGTTGCATAGGTCTGGGATGTCCCAGGCCATATCTCTGTCTTTTGTCAAGCCATCAGTAATTTCTAGTAGCTCAAATTGGAGATTCAAATCCTGGGTATAATAGCATATGCATCAGGAATGGAAATACTATTACATGCATCTATGTGTGTAGTTATCAATTTTAGCAACTCAATGCCATTTTTGTTTACTGGTCTATTTTATACATTGAGCAATAACAGCCTCATACCACCCGGGAGGGTAATGAGTAGTTCTTATAAGTCACTACCACCAGTGTCTTTACATCAACTACTGCTTTAAGAGCTGTGTCTATCCATGTCACTAATCCTCCTCTAGGCCTGCCCAGTCTCCTTTTAATAGAGGGGATAAAATAGGATGCAAGGCCCTGTATGAACCTATTCTCAATTGCCCATGTTTGTTGGAAGCAAATGATGTGATGGGTACTAATACAATTACACCAGGGGTCATCTATGATATTTCTATTTAGATACACTATGTCCAAGGACAGAATCCAAACTTTGGGTATGAAAGGTATACATTAATTAGCTAGAGTGACTCAATGAATCCCAACCCACAGGTGCTTAGGACAACAGTCGACTTTCTCCAGGTACTCATCCTTGATCACTAAGAATGTATTTGTTGATAACTATTGGACTTCCGAACCTATTGATAATGAGTTAGTAGGGTTTTTTGAGACAGAGGGATGAATTGACTGAAATGTTATGTCAGCCAGATTATTAGAATTTGGTGGTTGGGGTCTCAATTGAATTTGGATATTGTTAGGTCGATAAGTTATCTGTTCTATCGCTAAAACGCCATCAGCAAGGGAGTTCTTTTTCAGGACCAGTCGGATGTAATCCATTGAGCCCAGCTGCTCAACAAGGTGTCAACGGCAGCTCACAATGTCATCCCTAATCACATAGCAACACCCTCTTTTATCCCTTAACCAGTGAATGCATTAACCAAAGAATCCTCGTTCTCTTTCAAGCCCCTTGCGAGTCATGGTACATTCACCATAATATGACAATGTTGGTGCGTGTTTGCCTATGGGGGGGTGTGTTCAAGTATCTGGGGTGTCTAAATATTTCTCTTTTGTTTTTGGCCACCCCAGAATTAGGGAAATGAGTGCTCCTATATATTTTACTATCCCATTGATCATGGATCAGAGAGCAGACTTGAGGGGTCTCAGCAACCTTCCTTGCTGGAGGTGGATTCTTTGATGTGTATGTATTAATGTTTTTTTACCTGATCAGAAAGTGGCGGTATGACAAGCTTTCGGGTATCTCTCAGCAACACGTCTTGGATGTTCAAATCGGAGGGCGTTCTTTGGTTGTGAACGAGTTTAGTATATTGCTATACTCAGCATTATGGAGTTTTGTGGTAACAACTCTGGGTTGCCTATATTTTATTACTAGCATACCTTGTTTTACATATTCTATTTCTTTGTGTTTTGTACTAACCATTTCCCTTAAGTTTTCTATTTCTTGGTGTAACTTTATAGAACACGCACACATAAATGTGGATAGCCCTGGTAAACGCAGAGACTTCACGGCAGGACTCATAGACCTTAAGGTACTTAAACCTGTCTTGGTATACTCGTTACAGAGTTAACATCTGTTTCAAAGGGCTTTGTATTTTAGGGAAGTGTAACTCATAAGAAATGATGTTTAGAAAAGTGTGCACAGCCTTTGGAATACACAGATGCTAACGAAATGTGCAATGTTTGCAGACACTCAGATAACACTGTATCTGACAAGGCCTGAGATGAACATTTCAAGTACCAGAAAATAACCTGCTGTTAAAATGGGGAACTGCCTAACCTGAGGAGAAAGAGAACAGCAGTTTTCAAGAGAAAAAAAACTAATTTGCTTTTTATGCTGCTGTGTTTTTGAGGAACATTTAAAATCAAGGGGAACGGAAAAATGCATATTTTAATAGTTGAAAATGTGAGTGGGACCACATTAAAGGAAGCCAGAAGTGAACTCTTGGCATTTGTATTCTGCCCATGCCACCTCCCTTAAAATGAGATGTAAAACATATACCATGCTTTCTCACAGAGATGAACTAGTGTAGGTTCAGCCATAAAGATAACAACTGGACCTGACTGTAAATACCGAACTGGCATTTATGGGTTGCATATGTGGATGATGGGTTCAGATTAGGAACAATTAATGGGGGTTCAGCAGATCTGTGGTGTCTAATCAGATCGTTCAATTCCCCAGGCCCTCATGAAGGCAGAAAAAGAAAATACCTGGAAAAACAAAGATCAGTCTAAGAAATCTCCAGACTTGGAACCTGGCCAAGGAGGGCAGTCCCAAAAGTCATCAAACCTTGACAAACCAAACTTCAGAGATCTTATCACTGCCAGGCCTCTAGTAGGTTGTAAATATGAACCCTAAACTAACAGCTAGAGAACAGAAGACTCCAGATGTTCTGTGGGTGACAGACCCAACTCCAGAAGCTATTTAATATTTTGTATTAGAAAAATCCATTTATGCACAGTGGGATTCAATATTTCACCCATAATTCTTGAACAAAAACTCATAGAAAGTTAATTTGTCTTTTGTAATGTTCATCTAGAAATGCTCTATTAAGTGGTAGAAAAAATGAAATTTGTGTGATGTAATTTTCAGTATGAAAATAAGGCAAATTTGCATTTTGTTGCAAAGAAATGGCACACACTCGTGTGTCATATGTCATAGCTTCCATGGGAATGAGCCTGTCACTTTGAGATGGCAAAATAATGTGTACAGAAAAGTATCAATAAGTTATAAGCCAAAATATGTAACTAATTAACCATTGCTTCCATTATGATGAGAATTGTGTTGTTTGATTCACTTCAGAGAGAGGAATCTGGAGAGCAAATTAGTAAAGTGGCCATATGTGTGGAAATTACAAATGTATAGGCAATATTTAATACAAGAAATCCCTGAGATGACATCACATTAAATGGGAGGGAAACTGGTTTTAGAAGTTACTGCCCCTTTCATTAATATGTCCAATGACTGCAGAGGGGTATGTCTATTGTAATGTCACTTTTGGCACACTGTCCAATCACATACATTGACCAATTAGATTGGGGAAAGTAAACACAATTCAAAAAGGTGGGTTTACTGCCCTATTTAAGATTCAACACACACTCACTCAGGGGCAGACACTGACAGACTCATCCGCTCACTGACTAATTGGAAGAATGAATAATTGATAACAGAAATGTGAAGAGATAGTGCAGTGAAGTCTCTGGGTTCAAAAGAAATTTCCTTCTTTCCAACCCATTTTGGATTATTGCCAACACCCTGAAAGTGAGGGCTAGTAGGAGGTAAAGCCCTAGGTCTTCTTTGTGGGGAAACATAACAGATAGGCTGTGCAGGAAAGCTGATCCCATCTTGCTGACTGATGCCCACCTGTTCCTAGCGGGCGAAAATTGAACCAGTCCTTAAAAGGGTGCCTACTTGTCTGTGGGCCAGCCAAAAAGAAATTCATATGTGAGTATGATATAAAGGGGAAACCATCCTGAGAGGACTAATATTATAAAAAAGAATTAGACTAAATCCTGGCCTTGTTATTTGTAAGTACTATGGGGCAGAGGTATAGAAACTGACTGTACATCCGGGAAATAAGAAAATATTTCATGAGTATATGTGCTTCTGCAATTCAAGATCAATGGGATAGTTATGGTTATCTGTATATAGTGAGATCCCCTGACTCCTTCTCTGTACATTGCGCAATCACAGACGAGCAAAGAACATCTCACTGTGTGCATATCTAGAAAAATAAAGTAAAGTCACTTCCTGGATACGCCATCGAGTAGAATACTGTTTTTAAAGCTAAGTGCTCCAGACCAAAGGGAGAGGGTGATTATTCACTACCCATTCTGTTGCTGTTTAAAGTTTCCCATTGAAAGTGAGACCAGTGTGCTCTTACACAATAATTAAATAGAAACATCACGGAAGGGAATCTAGCCTACATACATGTTGAACATACATTTTGCTTTTTACAAGCCATTTACATACCTGAAGGTCCAGTAGTTTATTGGAATTGAGTCTAAAATGAAGTGGAAATTCTGACATGTCTATTGCGTAAGGGGTGGTATTTTGAATAAAGGGGAAGTAGTGAGAATTGGAGAGTCAGGGATATTTTCAAGCAATTTGTTGTTTTTCACAAATGAAAGATGCCTCCTGGACACTTGTGCATTCAATCCATGTGCCTGTGTGCTCAGGATGAATTCAATGCATGAATATAAAACATTCTTATAATTCTTCCAGGGTGCCATTCCAAATTCCAAATAAGTCATCAATATATCTAAAAAGATATTCGAGGTGTTTCTTCCATCTCTCGTTTTGCAAGGCATGGGTTTCTTCTATTTAAGCCGTGTATGTGTTGACCTACCTTGGAGCCATAGCAGATCCCATCGAGGTACCTGAGATCAGTACAAAGTACATATCTTCAAACAAAAAAAGTTGTTATTTAGAATGTTTTGAGTAGTTTCAAAGTGAATAGTTGATCGGCTTTGAGGAATGTAAGCGCACATAAACAAAATATTAATCAGCCGCTCTCAATATCGAGCCAGCCAAATGTATAATTTAACTTTAAGTTAAATTTAATTTTTGTTTCACGGCTCATTTAGATTTACTCTGTAAATCCACTTGTCAAAACCTGGACTACTCATTTCCATCCATAGGAACTAAACACTTCCAATATGGCACGCTGCTTCCCCAGACACTCCACTCAAAAGCACAACTTCTACACACAAGCACATGCGCTCAGGTTCCCATGACAACCAGACCCATCTCGGAACGGTAACAGCAAGCATGTACAGTACCGCCTGAGTTGGCCCATTCTGTTGCCACGGACCATTGTCAGTAAGTGTTTTAACTTCCATTTATCTGTCTGATGCAGTCGAGGCACTGCAATGATACACATTGAGCGGTGGGACTCTGCAAGCCACTACGTGGTTGCAGTTACCTGTTCACTTTTGGTACCTGAACTCCAGCAATTTGTTATTAAGCAGCATCTTTGTCCCACATGACATGCGAGCGAGGAACTGCCATTATCCTTGGCAGCGTAAAGCCTGCAGCAGGGGCCAGGCACCGATTAGGCCATTACAGATCGTTAAGAGGCCAGCAGGGGGTATGGTGTCATTGATTGAGTTGTGTGTCTCTCTGGAGAGAGCGGTGCTAGCGCACCTCCCTCCAATCAGGAACTGCAAATGCTACCAGTTAACATGCCATTTATGCGTCCCCAGTGTATTTAAAGGGTGCTTGGAAACCCTGCAAAATGCTTTAATTTTGAGGGAAGCCTGGTAAACAAACATTTCAGGCAGAGGGTCCTCTGTGCCTGAAATGGCATGGCCTAAGGGTGGGTGGGGGGGGACATGTGGAATTTTTAGTGCCTCCTCCCGGGAAGGATCTGTGTTTGCCCTTTGCCCTCCCAGTGGTATCTCACAGATGGTTGAAAAAGTTTCTCTGGACCTCACCCCTCTCCTCACCAAAATTGAAGAGAAAATGTCAGAAAACACCCCAAATCCGGTTTCCCAGCAACAGAATGTCACCCCATGCATGAGGGGAGTCCAAACATTTACTTGGGCGGTGCATAAGTACTCCGAATGGGAGTCGCAACCTTCTCCGCCACGTGCGGACAAAAATGGTGGTCGTCCGCTTTGAACGCGCTGACTCCGTGGCATGGAAATCCTGAGAAAAATGCCCCAAGAAATCTCACTGCCTCAGCCATGTGGGTTTGTGTGTCGGATCGACCACGCGACCTTGTTGCCAATATGCATTGTTGCTGGTGTGCCCCTCTGGCCCCGTAAGCCCCCCTCAGAATATGGAACACACGCGACACAGTGTTCTCTGTCTGGGCTCCACGGTCACACTGGCAGTCTGTGGCATGCCCTGTTTATTACGTAAACACACGACAGAGTTGCATCACTCCGCGGCGTGTGTGCCTTTAAAGGTACACTCACCACAGTCGAGACCCAGCTTAAGCTGCCTGTCCTTGGTGTGTTAACCTGGCTGATTGATGCAACAGCCACAGGCAGCACTGTTATCTGAGGTGGGCCAAAGCTACCCCGTTGCAGGACTTATTTCCTTTTCAAATTCTGGCCTTCTTCAGCTCAGCGCAGTTTACCTGCAGGGTTTACGGTACGTGTTAGCAGGATGTTGCTTCTTAAAGTAAGTGTTAGACCTGTTACCCCCCACCTCGCCCGAGTGTCTCCAGTCCCATTTTGCTCCTCTTTCCCGCCCAGTGTGTCTTCAGTCTTTCTCTTTCCCAATCCACCATTCTCCCCACCTTGCCCCTTTTCCCTAGCACCCGGCCATCTACCGCTCCCTATTCCACACCACAGTATTGCTCGTCGATTTCTCTGGCACGGCTTACGTTTGATCGCAAGCTATGCTCTGATGGCACCTTTGTTTAAAATTAGGGCAAATGGGGACGATGAACAACAGTAGCTCTTCATTGGTAGCAACGATCTATGGCTTTCTTTACTTTTAAACAGCTTTTTCAGGATTCAAGTCTTTCCTGTGTGGTAAACAGAAGACATCCACACTTTATATTATAACATGTTTAAAATAGCAGGGAGGATCCATTCAAATGACATGAACTGTGCCTGCCCTGTGTGTCTGATGCTGGTCACTGAGCCCAGCCCTGCTCGTCATGCTTAGTGGTTCTGGCCACTGCAGCAGCAGATCACAGCGCCTAACCTCACTGCAGCAACTTATTGGGTTACTACGCCTGGTGCCGGCAGCTGCGTGTGAGTTCAATGCACAGTCTAAGTATGACAGCTCAGCAGGTTACTGCATCTGCTTCAGAGACTAACATGTATAGAGTTCAGTATTAGTAATGACCCTGCTGACAGGTCTGTGTACTTTTGTTATTTTTTTATACGGTTGGAATAGATCCGATCAGATCATCACCATGTTCTGCTTCCATAGCGTTGATGCCCAGCCAAACAGCCATCATCAGGAAGGTTTTGCATGCTCTTGGTGCCAGAAAGGAAGGAGGCAATTGCTCCCAATGCTGGACTAGGTGGTAGATGAGCAACAAAGATACAGCCAACCATATACACTGCAATAAAGCTGCACCCAACACCCAGTGCCTGCTAGTGCCTGGCACTTCTTCATGTCATACCCCCACTAATGTTGTAGCACCAGATTTTCGCTTACCAGTTAAATTATTAAATTCGGGTGGCTTTTGAACTTGTTTGTGTGGCAGAGGAGGGGCATACAGGTCTCATCATATGGACCTCTTCTCTTGTTGGGTGCCATAAATATCCCAGCACCCCTTTGCCACTTTAGGCAAAGACTCTCACTTATATCACAATTCAGATAAGATATTTCTGAAAAAAGGTGCCTGATGCACGTCCCATCTTTGGATTTTGTTTTTTTTGCAATATTTAAATTGTTGTATTTAAAATGGTACACACAATCTGAAGAATCCCACAATACAGCTTCCTTCCCTTTCTGCTTAGAGTGAGTAATCCTAGACGCATGCAAACTTAGTCATGTTCACCCCTTAACCAAAAACGGGTGAATAACCATGTAATTATCAAAAATATACATATTTTAATATTTACCAAACCACATTACACATTACAATATATTTCTCTTAAAATACACACACCAATATGATCAGAACACATTCTGAAACACATGTCTATGCGTATACATATTCTGCAAATGGCAAAGAAGCTAACACTTAAAACCCTTTCTGTGCCTAACTGTAGGGTAAGTCTCTTTTTTAACCACCACTGTTATTAATACTACCCTTTTAATTCATATGGCCAAAAGGCTGTGCCAACACTTGCCTTGTCGCGGACTGTACTGTTCTTACTGTCCCACTTCTACTGCCTTCACTACTTTCGGATCGGTTATATTGCAGACTTTGCATTGGTCTCCCAACGTTGCACTGGTAAACTTTCACGTGCTAGCTGTAAGGACCCACATTTCACTACTTCCTTGTGGGAGTAGAACGCAGAACGGTATCCCTGTCCACTACCGACAATACTCGCTTAAGATCTTCCCCAAAGTGTCTCTTTCCGAAAAATGCGTGTGGGATCTTTCACCTTAGGCCTTCATAGATGTTACTACCCATATAGTAACGGGATCTTGTGGAAGCTGTACGTGCTCCCCGTCTGATTTCTGTACAGCACGCTATCGCCTGGTGTACCACAGAGCCAGAGCCATTGTAGCTCATGGTAGCCGATGTATTTAAAAGGGTGGCATCTTTTATACTTTGCCAGCATAGTTGTTCAAAGTTCTCCTCCCACTGATTATTTTTCCAGGTTCATTCATTTTATTGAAAGGCATGTGCTAATTTGTCTTGCACACTTTCCTCTAAGGTAGGGGGCTGCAACCTTTGGCTCTCCAAATGCCGTTGACTGCAAATCCCAAAAGTCCTAGCCAGCTTAGTCAGTGGTGAGGGATCATGGGAGTCATAGTCCAAAACATCTAGAAAAACGCAGATTGCAGACCCCTGTTCTAAGGGGGAAGGTCAATTGAACTAAATTTGTATGTTTCACTTTAAGATATGTTCAGTTACTGAGTGACACGAGGGAGCTGAACCCATCCAGCTCACACACACACCCATCATCACTGCTATATTGCGGAGGCCAAATCAGTCACCCGACACAAGTTTCCAGTGACAGTGTGGAAAGGTTGTCTTCACAAATCAAAGACTTTATGAAATAAAAGAAAGGGCAAGGATGGGCCAAGAGTACCTGAAAAAGTATTGCATGATTTATTACAATAGTTGTGACTTGTAGAAATGCTAGATATTACTGGGTTAACATGAAAGTGTTTATAACATCTTCTGCCAAGAGATATTACCCTACTTATGAACACAATTAAACAATATTTTTGTGTTTACACTGGAAAAAAGTTATTGGTGATTTTTTGAAAGGGGCAAATGGAAAAATACTGATTAACACGGATTCTGACATTTTTCGAAAACACTGGAAAAACACCCCGGCAGTAAAAAAAAACAAAAAAAAAACCGCTAAAACAGGATACTCTAAGCATATCTCACGGGAATAGCATCTTTGCACTAGCTGCGAGACTGAAAAGAAAATGTGGTTCTTTAATGCTGTATCCATAATGCTACGTATGCTGGTATCTTCCATTATTGCATAGCGAGTGCACACTAAACAGCTAAGATCATGTCATAGAGTAGTAACGTGAGCAAGTCCAGGATGGACAGGAGATCTTTCTGCAACCAGCTAGTCAGGAAATGGAACAAGCCACCAGAGCCTCTCTGCCTTGAAAGCAATCTCCTCACCTTTGGATCTTTGAACATCCCTATTCAACCAGTAATGTTCTGCATGGCAAGCCCTCTGACACAACCAGCACTATGAACCTCCTCGGAGTAAAACGTGGGCTCGCTAAAGCAATACACAAATACAAATCGGTAGGTCGGGGAGAAGGTGGAACTCCTGCAAGGGCATGTGGTTGAAAGACTAATGCTGCTGAATTTCCTGCGGAGTCATGTAGGTGCACTCTAGTGTTCTTCCTACCTCTGTGGTGCTCCTCTGTGGTCCCAGCTGTGCTTGGAAGGGTTGCTGGTCACCATTACAATCCTAAATAGTAGGAATGCAGTGGTCAAAGCTAGTGGGGATATGCACCTTCCAGCATTCATTGAACTCTTGCAGGCAGTCAGATTATAGGAGCTCCAGTTTGGCACAAATGTCCAATCTGGAAAGCAGAGCTGCCAGTGCAGTGGATTCACGTGTGTTTTCTGTGCTGGGTTGTAGCACCAAATAGGCAAAGCTTGGAGTTTGGGAGGGCTTGGCTACAGGGAATAGATTCTGCAGGTTGTGCAATCTCCAGGGCGCACCAGAAACTAATAGACACATTTATTTATTATTTATTAGTGTTTTTAAAGCGCGCAGCGCCCCGTAGGCATTGTGGCGCTGTTACAGGTAAACTTACTGGTTACAGAGGAAGAGGAAAGCATGGTGGTTACAAAGCAGTCCGTGGAAGCAATACAGGCTTAAAGGATACATAGCTTGGTGGTTACATAGCATCACGTGGTTATAAGCTTACTTAGAGGTTCCATGTTAGCATTACAGACTTAATGGTTACTAGCTTAGTGGTTATATCAAAGCGTAGGATATCTTAGGACCAAACAATTTTGGCTGTGGTGTCTGTTGGGCTCTTGCACATCGCCGACATTAGCTTTGATCAAACTTTGGCTGAGAATCGAGACGAAGCTAAATGAACACGGAAAGATTGGCATGGAGACAATGCAGCACGATTACCTAAATAGTGGTGCACAGTGTGCATAGTTTGTATGGAATAATATATGTATTCATTTTTACATTTGATTATGATGATTTTAGAATAACAGAGCAGCTCGCCTTTTGTTTATCGCACATTGCGCTACTGCTGAGTTTATAACTCTTTCACATTAATTTGAGCACCTTGATCTTTAAATAACTGAGTACCACGCACAGCTGAGCTGTCCTTCATGAGGATGTGAAGAGTTCTGGGAAAATGTGTGACTATGTGGATGCGGCGATGTTGTACTTAGTGTAGGGGTTGTTGCGTCACTCTGCACTTTACCACTTGGTATCTCAAGTACTTGGACTGTCGCTTTGAGGGAAGTGCTAAGGTATCCCCATGCCTTACTCATTCAGAAAATTATAGGGCATGACATCCCTGAGTAGCGCCTGTCCACCGTGGATTGTAATTAGTAGCTTGACTCTAGTATTTGTATAGCACATTAAGGCTTTATTAATAATTGTACTGCCTCTATGTCGACACGTGTTTCGACCATTCGGTCCTCATCAAGACTGGGCTTATTTTACATGTAAATGATTAACATTAATTGTCAAGGGTATTAAGTAATGGTTTGTTTCAATTTAGGCATTGTGACTATTAAGCATCACATTTTCCAAAAATAAATACATAAACAATATAAATTTAAATACAATAAAGCAATTGAATAGTTATTGATCCCAACATGAATCATCCCATACAGAATTGTTATGGCCAATAACAGAAAATATGGGGTTGGTAAAGGGAGGATTGGTAAGGAGGGAGAGGCAAAACATACACAGCAATTGCATTGATAATAGCAAGCTGTTTCATATCTGAGAACACCAAGTAATTCATAGAATTTCACACAAAAGTGGCGCACGCGGCTGGCGCACAGTGTGCGCATGCGAATGTCTGCGCCAGCCGCGTGCGCTAAAATTGATATCCGCGCACAGCGTATTCATGGATTTTAGCCTCCAAAACCAGCCGTGGTGCATAGTGGCGCAGCGACCGTGCAGCAGCGCCAGTTACGCCCCCAAGAACGCCCTCGCGCAAGGAAAAGCCATCAAAATTCCCAATTCAGCGCAAAGGGCGGCGCTAACCCTGGACCAGTATACAGGGTTGGCAAACAGCAAACGCCGAGCGGGGAACGTGTATTACTGGGGTGCGTGGGAAGTTCCACACGCGATTTCAGCAGGGCACATGTATTTCTGGGGTGCGATTACAGCAGGGTACGTGTATTACAGGGGTGCGTGGGAAGTTCCACACGTGATTTCAGCAGGCTACATGTATTTCTGGGGTGCGGGGAAGTTTTACACGCGATTCCAGCAGGGTACGTGTATTACAGGGGTGCGCGGGAAGTTCCACACGCGATTTCAGCAGGGTACGTGTATTTCTGGGGTGCAGGGAAGTTTAACACGTGATTTCACAGGGTACATGTATTACAGGGGTGCGCGGGAAGTTCCACACGCGATTTCAGCAGGGTACGTGTATTTCTGGGGTGCGGGGAAGTTTTACACGTGATTTCAGCAGGGTACGTGTATTGCAGGGGTGCAGGGAAGTTTTACACGCGATTTCAGCAGGGTACGTATATTACAGGGGTGCGCGGGAAGTTCCACATGCGATTTCAGCAGGGTACGTGTATTTCTGGGGTGCAGGGAAGTTTAACACGCAATTTCAGCAGGGGACGTGTATTACAGGGGTGCGCGGGAAGTTCCACACGCAATTTCAGCAGGGTACGTGTATTTCTGGGGTGCGGGGAAGTTTAACACGCGATTTCAGCAGGGTACGTGTATTACAGGGGTGCGCGGGAAGTTCCACACGCGATTTCAGCGAGGTACGTGTATTTCTGGGGTGCGGGGAAGTTTTACACGCGATTTCAGCAGGGTACGTGTATTACAGGGGTGCGCGGGAAGTTCCACACGCGATTTCAGCAGGGTACGTGTATTTCTGGGGTGCGGGGAAGTTTTACACGCGATTCCAGCAGGGTACGTGTATTACAGGGGTGCGTGGGAAGTTCCACACGCGATTTCAGCAGGGTACGTGTATTTCTGGGGTGCGGGGAAGTTTACCATGTGATTTCAGCAGGGTATGTGTATTACAGGGGTGCGCGGGAAGTTCCACACGCGATTTCAGCAGGGTACGTATATTTCTGGGGTGCGGGGAAGTTTTACACGCAATTTCAGCAGGGTACGTGTATTACAGGGGTGCGGGGAAGGTTTACACGCGATTTCAGCAGGGTACGTATATTACAGGGGTGCGCGGGAAGTTCCACATGCGATTTCAGCAGGGTACGTGTATTTCTGGGGTGCGGGGAAGTTTTACACGCGATTCCAGCAGGGTACGTGTATTACAGGGGTGCGCGGGAAGTTCCACACGCGATTTCAGCAGGGTACGTGTATTTCTGGGGTGCGGGGAAGTTTAACACGCAATTACAGCAGGGTACGTGTATTACAGGGGTGCGCGGGAAGTTCCACAAGCGATTTCAGCAGGGTACGTGTATTTCTGGGGTGTAGGGAAGTTTTACACGCTATTTCAGCAGGGTATGTGTATTACAGGGATGCGCAGGAAGTTCCACAAGCGATTTCAGCAGGGTACGTGTATTACTGGGGTGCGCAGGAAGTTCCACACGCAATTTCAGCAGGGTACGTGTATTACTGGGGTGCGGGGAAGTTTAACACGTGATTACAGCAGGGTACATGTATTACAGGGGTGCGCAGGAAGTTCCACACGCGATGTCAGCAGGGTACGTGTATTTCTGCGGTGCGGGGAAGTTTAACACGCGATTCCAGCAGGGTACGTGTATTACAGGGGTGCGCGGGAAGTTCCACACGCGATTTCAGCAGGGTACGTGTATTTCTGGGGTGCGGGGAAGTTCTACACGCGATTTCAGCAGGGTACGTGTATTACATGGGTGCGCGGGAAGTTCCACACGCGATTTCAGCAGGGTACGTGTATTTCTGGGGTGCGGGGAAGTTTTACACGGGATTCCAGCAGGGTACGTGTATTACAGGGGTGCGTGGGAAGTTCCACACGCGATTTCAGCAGGGTACGTGTATTTCTGGGGTGCGGGGAAGTTTAACATGTGATTTCACCAGGGTACGTGTGTTACAGGGGTGTGGGGAAGGTTTACACGCAATTTCAGCAGGGTACGTATATTACAGGGGTGCGCGGGAAGTTCCAAATGCGATTTCAGCAGGGTATGTGTATTTCTGGGGTGCGGGGAAGTTTTACACGCGATTCCAGCAGGGTACGTGTATTACAGGGGTGCGCGGGGAGTTCCACACGCGATTTCAGCAGGGTACGTGTATTTCTGGGGTGCGGGGAAGTTTAACACGCGATTACAGCAGGGAACGTGTATTACAGGGGTGCGCGGGAAGTTCCACAAGCGATTTCAGCAGGGTACGTGTATTTCTGGGGTGTAGGGAAGTTTTACACGCTATTGCAGGAGGGTACCTGTATTACAGGGGTGCGCGGGAAGTTCCACACGCGATTTCAGCAGGGTACGTGTATTTCTGGGGTGCGGGGAAGTTCTACACGCGATTTCAGCAGGGTACGTGTATTACAGGGGTGCGCGGGAAGTTCCACACGCGATTTCAGCAGGGTACGTGTATTTCTGGGGTGCGGGGAAGTTCTACACACGATTTCAGCAGGGTACGTGTATTACAGGGGTGCGCGGGAAGTTCCACAAGCGATTTCAGCAGGGTACGTCTATTACTGGGGTGCGGGCAAGTTTCACACGCGATAGGCCCTGTGCGAGTGGGGTACGTGTATTCCGGGGTGCAGGGGAGTCCTACACGTGAATTGGCAGTGTGGGTCCTCCCAGGTGTTCCCTCTACACCCTCCATGGCCCCTGCAGGCAGACCACACCACAGGGGACAACCCTGCACCCCTGGTCATGTCCCGCAGGCAGCCCATCCGCCATGGGCATGCCCCCCCAGCCAAGCCACATGTCACCTTGCACTAGTGATCACCAACGCATTACCCCCTTGCACCCCCACCCCACAGCAGTGCAGGACACCTGCCAGCAGGCCCCCACTCATGTCCTCCAGCACCCCCACCCCCCAAACATTGCAGGGCACCTGCCAGCAGGCCCCCACTCATGTGCCCTTGCACCCCCACCCCCCAAGCAGTGCAGGGCACCTGCCAGCATGCCCCCACTCATGTCCCACTCATGTCCCCTTGCACCCCCACCCCCCAGCAATGAGGGGCACCTGCCAGCAGGCTCCCACTCATGTCCCCTTGCACCCCCACCCCCCAGCAGTGCAAGGCACCTGCCAGCAGGCCCCCACTCATGTCCCACTCATGTCCCCTTGCACCTCCACCCCCCAGCATTGAGGGGCACCTGCCAGCAGGCCCTCACTCATGTCCCCTTGCACCCCCACCCCCCAGCATTGAGGGGCACCTGCCAGGACGGCCCCACTCATGTCCCTTGCACACCCACCCCCCAGCAGTGCGGGGCACCTGCCAGCAGGCCCCCACTCATGTCCCCTTGCACCCCCACCCCCCAGCATTGAGGGGCACCTGCCAGCAGGCCCTCACTCATGTCCCCTTGCACCCCCACCCCCCAGCATTGAGGGGCACCTGCCAGCACGCCCCCACTCATGTCCCTTGCACACCCACCCCCCAGCAGTGCGGGGCACCTGCCAGCAGGCCCCCACTCATGTCCCTTGCACACCCACCCTCCAGCAGTGCAGGGCACCTGCCAGCAGGCCCCCACTCATGTACCCTTGCACACCCACCCCCTAGCAGTGCAGGGCACCTGCCAGCAGGCCCCCACTCATGTCCCCTTGCACCCCCACCCCCCAGTAGTGCAGGGCACCTGCCAGCAGGCCCCCACTCATGTCCCCTTGCACCCCCAAACCCCAGCAGTGCAGGGCACCTGCCAGCAGGCCCCCACTCATGCCCCACTCATGTCCCCTTGCACCCCCATCCCCCAGCAGTGCAGGGCACCTGCCAGCAGGCCCCGACACATGTCCCCCAGCCAACACGTCATCACAATCTAGATCCCTGGCCCTTATGGCCAGCCTCCACATGCCAAAGACCCACCCAAGTATTGCATCCACCCACATAGAAATGCCAATTACATGATACAACCCCAATGGCAAGTATGTAAATGAACACATGTCCGTCACACAAACACAATGGGTGCAAGTGAATGTCAAAACCCATATAATGACATGCATGAAACCCATGAGATAATACCACACATTGAAGTATGAAGAAAAAAATGTATTAAAAGCAACATGAATGGAATTAAAATCAAACAAACAACAATGGGAATAAAAAAACAAAAGCTGCATGTCCGTAAAATAATGAAAAACAAGAAATCATAATCCAAATGAAAGGTGTCCAAAGTCACAGTCCAACAAAGCAAATCCAAGGGAAAAATAAAAGTGAAAACCATTGCTCCATGGGGAAATCCAAAAAAAAAGTTGAATCCAATAGTGAACTATATACAGATGAACAATCCATGGTCCATGATCCCAACTGAAGAAATGAAACCTATCAAAAATACTACATAATGAAAAACTATATACAGAAACGTGGTGCATTGTCCAAGCGCAACCAAAATAAATAAAAAACCAAAGGAAACCTAACACTATCTAACTATTTACAAGGGCAGCGGGCAAGTCCAACGGCTCACATGTTGATGTCCCGGGCCAGAGCATCATCAAACTCCTGCTCGATGTCCCCGAGGCGGTCCTCTTCCATGGCCCGAGGGTTCGCAGGGACGATGACATCTGGAACTCCAGGTCCCTGTGAATGGCCTTGAGGCACTCGGCCCGCCTCAGGGCCCTACGCATGGAGTTCTCCGCCCTGACCATCGTGAGCCGTGCCTCTTCCGCCCGCTGCCGCTCCGCATCTATCGCATGGCCCAACTGATGCCACACGGAAGACACTTCCCGTCCAGCGTCCTCCTGCCCTCCGGCCAATGCCTGCCCCTCCGATGATGAAGGCCCCAAGCCATCATGGCTCCCACCTTGTTGCTGCTGCTGCTGTGCCGCTGCCTGTTCCCTGGCTCCTGCTGCCTGCACATCCTCCTCCAGCTGGGGTGCAGTTGTTGAAGTGGCCACCCCTGCTGGACGTCCGACTCCCGACTGTGGCAGGGATGTGTCTTCCACCAGCCTGGCCGCAGGGTCAGAGGCAGCTCCATAGGGCACCCAGGTGACACATGGGTGGGAAGATGGCACGGAGCACGACTGGCACATAGGGGGTTCAGTTGAGGAGGGAGTCGGAACAAGGTCCAGAAAACGGAGGAATCCGGCCCTGGTGAGCTGTCCCAGTGGGTCAACGCGGTCAACGAGCCATGAGAGAAGACGTGCAGTCTCCTCATGAAAAGACTGCAGGTCAGCTCGCATGGCACATTGACGCAACGCCACCCCACCCAGGACAGGCTCAACCCGGTGCCGGATAGCCAGGGAGAAGAAGGCCAGTCGGTGTAAGCCAATCCCCTCCCTGAGAACTGGTCTGGACGTAGGTATCCCTGCTGGTGCAAGATGATGCAGTCACAGGATCGGGGACAGGATTACACACAGGCACCTCCGCGGCGGCCTGTGCTGCCTCCTGTCCCTGCCCCTGCACTGCTCCACTAGCACCAGTGGAATCCCCACCTCCAGACCCCGTCTCTGTCCCTTGCACAGCCTCCTCCTCCACCAAACCCCCAACCAACCTGGATGACTCCGTGCCATCTTCCTCCGTCGGGCCCTGTGGGGTCTCAGCTGCCCCTTCGGCTGCCGAGGAGTCCAACTCCAACCTCTGCCTCTTGGACTTCCCCTCGGCAGCTGCGACCTGGGACGCAGAACCGGACTCCTCACTCCCCGACGAGATGACAACCTGGGAGGGGAGCCGGGCCTTGCGTCTCCGGCTGGCGGTGCGATCCCTGCCGCTGTGCTCCACAGCACCTTCTCCGCCCTCTTCATCAGTTGACGGTGCAGACAGGGAGATATAGGAGACGGGCATCAGGGTACTGTACAATGGACTCATACACACATGACTGTTGTACATGAGTGGCATTGTCAAACTTCAGACATGGCATCACAATCCCCAACACACATGTCATTGCAACTCACACACATGAGCTATTCCACAGCCATATTGCAACAGCCAGCACCATCCATACACATACAACAGCATGAGCAGCCAAAGGTGAGCCAGACATCACATGAAACACAGGGAGTGCACTAGACATGCACACACGCCACCACAATTACATGCATGTGTACACCTCCGCCAACTGTCGCAGTGATGAGATTGGCATCCATGTCACATCTGGCAATCAGTCTTCTACATATCAGTCTCACATGCATCCATGTTGCATCACTGTTGCACCCATGTCAAATACACACACATGCACATGTACACGGTGCAGCAACATCCATGTGTGACACCACAACCATGCCAACTTTCATACACAGTAATCCATACATGTGTGCTCACACATCTGCATTTGGCCTGCATGCTTACCCACACATACACCATCCATGTGTCTCACACATGAAAGGACTTGCATGTGTCAGCCTCACAGCCCTGTACATACACATCCATACATGGCCCTACAAAACCACATGTACAACCTGCACACTACTGGCACACCACCACACGCACAGCTTCCAATCAGTATGCATGTACACTTACCGCTCGACTCCAGACAGGTCTGCCTCTCAAGGACCTGGACGTGGAGCGCTGGGCGTTTGTGTTACAGGACCCTCATCTGATGTTCCGAAAGGTGGCCCCGGCGCCCCTTAGCATCCGCTGCCTTCAAGAAGCGCCGGGCCTTGTTGAGGGTCCTGGACCTGAAGTCCTCCCAGTGCTTCTTGACATGTTGGAAGTCGCGGACTGCCACCCCCTCCGCGTTGATGGCAGTCACGATGTCCGTCCAGATCCGAGTCCGTCCTTCCTTGTCGGCGGCCGAACTTCCAAAGAGGGCATCATACTGCCCCAGGACTTGCTCCACCAGGACACCAACTTCGGTGGCAGTGAAGCTGGTGGCCCTCTGCCTCTCTGGCTGGGGGTTGCCAGTGGTGCCAGATGGTGTAGTACCCGACATGGCAACCCCAGAGGCAGGTGTGGGTGGGCAACTGGGTCCTGGGGCTGGGCTGTGGAGCGATGGAATAGCAGTCGGGAGTCTTCGGTTGCAGCAGGGGTGGTCACAGCAACAGCACCCCGGGCTGACGTGCAGGCAGCAAATGGCAGGGCACGTGGGCAGCAGGCAATCAGGCAGCAGCAGATGGCAGGTGGGAGTGTGCTTGGGGCTCTGGGGGGCAGTAATTCGGCCTTCTGGGCAGGAGCGTGGTCTTCCGTGTGTGAACACGTGGCCAGCTTGATATGGAGTGATTTGGCACGTGAAAATCTTGCACGTCAGCGTGTAATTCGAGAAAAGGCCCTTAGCGCATAAGCGCATCGGCGCACGTACGTGATTTCAGTGGACCAAAGGGCCTTAGCGCGTAAGCGTGTCTGTGACGTGACACACGCGGGTGTTTCCCTCATAGCACGTGATGACAGAGCACACGTGGAAAAGCTGCACGTCCGAGTGTCAGCGCGTGTAATTGGAGGAAATGACGTGCACACGCATAAGTGACGTGTACGTGTGGGCCGGTTTAAAAGGTACATGTAGCCGCCATTTTCTTGTACGTGCTTTTCGTGGAGAGCGAGTGGGTGAATTCTGTACTTCTTGTCGGTTCACACGCAATTACTTCACAGCGTTTCAAGTTCGTACTCCCTGTTACCTCTGACAGCTTTAATTTTTCTACTTTTTTTATGCCTGTTTCCTCAAACAGTGTTCACTTCTCCTTTTGTCCTGTCTCCTCAGACAGCGTACAATTCTTCTTTTGGCGGGGGTGTTGCCAACGCGCACACGCGCATATTTTTCATGTTCTTATTCCAGGCAGACGGTGCGTTCCGCACGTACTTAGCAACTGTGCTTGCCCCGTGTGTCGCGTTCCCCTTCAGAGGTCATTGTAGGCTGCGTGTATTACGTGTACGCTTATTTTGGTGTTTCTGGGTGCCACAGCGTAGTGCAAGTTCATTTTTCCACGCACGTGGTCTACGAGGGGTTGCGTGCACGTTTATTTTTGTTTTTGGGCTGCCTGTGCATTGCGTGACCCGTCATCTTCCCCCAGGGGTCACAGACAGCCTTGTTAGAGCACTAGGGTACGAGTTCCATCTAGTACCTTACCCCTTTGACCCCCAATTGCCCAGGACAATAGTTTACTGCTCCTCCCATACGCACAACAACATCAGTGCCATGGTTGGGAGGCGACCAAGCGGTAAGGGAGGCAAAGGTGGCCGACCTTCAAAAGGTGGATGTGGTGGGCGTGGTAGGGGACGTGGCCAGGATTTGCAGGGTGCCCCTTGTGATGCCGGAAATGCATCTGAGGGACAGGGCCTCTGAATCCTTGTCCTTTTTCTGTTTTTACCGTGTGTTCTGTCATGTTTTCTGCCCAGGAGTCCATGAGGGACTCCTGGCAGTGCAGCTCTCTTTTGGTTTGGTGAACAGACCCATGGGATACCCTTATGGCACCCATGGGTAGGGGTACAACCCTGTGCCCCTAGTGTATGTTTTTGGGCACCTGTGGGTGGCCCACAGAGCAGGGTATGGGCTGGTGGCAGCTCCATGCTAAACTTGACAGGTGCTCTGGGTGTCCTCCATTTCGGGATACCCAGGCCCTGCCATTGGGATCAGTTGATTCCTGATAGAAACAAGATGGCCCCTGTGGCCTCTTGCTTTCTATTGCCTGTTGTCTTGTTTTTCCCAAAGTCCTGGGAAGCCCTGGCTCTGTCCCTTCCCCCTGGCTGGCTGTTGGGTGGAAGTTCCATATATGGTGTTGTTGTGAAGGCCCAGCTAGACTGACTGGAGCCTTCCCAGTGACTGTATGTTATGGGTACCTCCTGTGGGTGGGACCTGGGTGAATGGAGTGTGTGACCAATATACACTCCTTGTTGTGGTTGTCTGGTTTCTGGCATGAGAGACAAAGACTGAGACAGCCCTGCCCGAAACTGGCCTGAATGCAGTGTGTAGTGTTGAATGGCTGGGTACTTGTCCCAATCCACATTCCTTGTTGTGAGTGTCTGAAAGGGAGGAGTGTGGCCTGAATGCACTGTGTGCCTGATTGGCTGACTGACTGCATGAATGCCCTTCTGTGTGATTGGCTGCTGTGTGTGTGCCAGCAGTGTGGATGAGAGACAGAATAGTATATCTGGGGACCTCTCACCACTGGAAATTGTTCAGAAGCATTCAGAAGCTGAGTCTCCACTCAAGAGTAACTGGATTTGCTGATCCTCGACGTCCAGCTGGAAGAAGAAGACTTGCTGTGGCATTTGCTTCGACGGAACTGAAGGTTGTCGAAATCGTCGAGGACTGACCCGAGAGAGGACCTGGCTAGGCGCCCTCTTCCCGTGCTCCGAGGGACCATCGAGCACCGCTGAATCTTCGCCGAAGCGCCCTGGAAGTCAGACCCTCGAAAGGCTGCCGACCCGAGACGGGACCGCCGAGGAGATCGAAGTGAAGCACCCGGACATCGCCGCTGTCGAAGTCCATTGCCGTCGACCAGGGTTCGCAGGTCTGTGTAACCGCTGGAGGCCCGTCGAAGTTGTGTTGCCCCGCCGTGGGAACCACTTGACGCCGTGCCGCCGACGACCGGAGCCGTCCGCTCCTTGCCTAAGAACATTTGCCTTGAAGGACTCCCTCGTCCGCATCGTCGGCCGCTTTGTCCCGCCGGAGAAAGTCGAGGACGACCAACGCGCCGAGGAGAATCCGCCGGTGGGTTTCCCGCCACCTCACGACCCCAAAGACTCGAGCGACTCGACGCCCTTGCTGGGCCACCGTCACCCACAATCTTTGCGGTCCAGAACTAGTGTCGCCGAGGTGCCCCGCACGCCTCTTCCTCGCAGGACGCCGACGTCTCGACGCCGACGAGCACCGCTCGGATCGAAGCCTGCCGCCTCATCGACGCCGTTCTACCTTGTTTGTTGTCGGACGTTCGACGCCCCGTGTCTCCCGCTTGAAAGGGAAGGCATTCAAGAAGGGCCGTCGATTCCCCGACACCGAACACCGAGTTCCTCGACGCTTCTCGACGCCTCTCGACGATCCGTGACTCCTGCTTTAAAGGGGGTCATTCAAGAAGGATCTGTCGACGCCTCTTCGAAGAACTCGACTCCACCAGGTACATTGGGGGGGTAAAAACATTATAGGAGAGAAATAGACTATTGAACAATATATGGACTGGGCTGGTGTTATATCTCTTTATTTTACAGGTTGCCCAGGTGGGGGGATCTCCACACAGAACTGTGTCCAGTGGTAGGGGCCAGTATTCTGCCTATTGTTTCAACCCTCTGTTATCTCTCCTCTCTCTATTGCTGGTTTCCTTCTTATTGATCTGTGTGCCATTTTAACAGTATTGTGAATGCACTTTAATGAGGTCTAATATTAGTGGTACCACTTTAGAATTGTAGATATTTACCATTGCTGATTTTCCTGAGCACAAAGTGCGTTATTGTGATAAGTGTACATAACCCTTGAATATTAATTATATAAAGACTGTGTTTTCAGTAATACAGTGTGTGGACATTCCTTTGTGGGGGCTTGGGGATACACTGTACTTAAGAACCAGCCTGCATCACCTCCTGAGAAGCTAGGCCTTGATTGCTCGTCCATCGTTACCATATTAGAGAATCTGGGCTGGGGTCCTCTGTGCCTCCCCTCTACCATATAGAGAGCGGAAGTACAGACCCCCCTACCGGTAGCGTGACAAGCTGGTGGCAGCGGTGGGATGCTTATGGTTTTAAGACTCAGTGTATAACCGTGCCACTTACAAAATATCCGCACTTTATTAGATTAAGGTTTGGGTGTGTACCAAATAACTGCATTACAGGCAATGGAGCCCATTGCAAATGGTAAATTGACCCGGATGAGCTTAGAGGCTCTCCAGAGTGCTTGTGAAGCCAGGGAGTTGGACTTTGTGGATAAGTCTAGGGCTGAGCTGATAGCTGCCCTGGTGGACTACCAGACTGATGGTGAAACCCTTGATGAAGGGGGGGATGCAACCCGTGAGGACTCTGCCCCTGGGGTTGTCGCTGAATCTGTTTCTGGGAATGCCACCATTCCTGCTGCCTCTGTTCCAAACCCCAGCAATTCCATGGAACTTGAGTTATTAAGGATGAAATTGGCCTTTGAATATCGCAAGTTGGAAATAGAAGCTGAGCTTAAGAAAGAGGAGCTGGCACAGCAAGTGGAACTCAAGAATAGGGATCTTGCGCTCAAAGACAAGGACACTGAATGTCAGAGAATCCAGCTAGAGAGAGCTAGAGTGGAGACTTCAGCTAGACCAATTGAGAGTGGCAGGTCCCCAGCCACCAAGTTTATGAAAGATTTGGTTGGTGTGTTTGTGGAGGGTTCAGATATCCTCCAATGGATTGAAGCGTTTGAAATGGCTTGTGCAATTCATGATGTAGATAAAAGAGATTGGGCTAAGTGTTTGTTAAGCAGAGTGCCTCAAACTGGATATGACTGTATTCTGAAGCTGAGTGTGGAGGAAAGGGGTCAGTATGAGTGTATGAAGTCTGCTTTGATTGCCAAGTTTGGCAAGACACCTACCCAATACCTTAAAAGGTTCAGGGATTTTAAGAAAAGAGAGAATGTGTCTTGGGTTGACTGGGTGAGTACTGCGCACATGAACATGATGGGGTGGATTGACGGTTACAAGGTGAAAACTTTTGTTGAGTTGTCCCACCTCTTGTTTTTTGAGCATTTTTCTGAAGCCTGTTCACCAGAGCTGCGTCAGTATGTGGCTGACCAGAACATTTTGGACCCCTTTAAGCTGGCTAGGTTGGCTGACAAGTGGGTCTCCCACCGGGTATCCCCTAAGGACTCCAGTGGGAAGGACAAGGACAAAGAAAAGGGGACCTCTCAGAAAGCTGAGGAGTCCCAAAAGCAATCACAGTCGGGTAAACCAAAACCTTCCTCTCCTAAGACCCAAAAATCTGGTGGGGATAAGTCCTCTGTGGGTGGGAATAAGAGTAGTGGTCCACCTGCTGCAAAGCAGGTTCCCAGTTGTTCCAGTACCGTACCCCGCACTCCTGGCACTTGTTGGGATTGTGGGGCTCTGGATCACAAAAGGGGTGACCCCAAGTGTAAAGGTAAGGCACTTGGAGTACAGGCTGTCAGCCTGACCTACCCTTACCCCGTGGCTGAGGTGGAGGCCACTGTCCTCCCCTCCTCTACAGGAATCACATTTGGTGCTCCGGTAGAGATTTCCTTAGTGTCCCTTGGGGCCTGGGACCAGTACGCAGAAGTACTGGCAACTATCCCGCAGAACACCCGTAGGTTTTTGAGAAGTGTCCTCTTGAATGGCCAGCCTTCTACTGGTTTGAGAGACACTGGGGCAAGCATGACAGTGGTGGACAGGACCCTGCTCAAGCCAGAGGACTATGTAGGTGCTTCTCTGATAACCACCAGGTTAGCTGGTGGGCCTCCCAAATTATCGCCTGTAGCCCTAGTCACACTCATGATTGGAGACAAGACAGCAAAGCTTCCTGTCCTGGTTCAGGACAATGTCCCTGCTAACATTCTGTTAGGAAATGATCTAGTAGGGTTGGGGTTGATCTCGGATGGTCTTCCCATGACTGCTGCTGCAGTCACTAGGTCACAGGTGACACCGGGCCTGGCTGTGAGTCAGGTATCCGAGCCAAAGGCGAGGCCTAAGGCAAGAAGAAGGAAGACCAAGAAGGCCACCTCTGTGGAGGGAACACCTTCTCTTCCTGCTGTTCCGACAGCACCCAATGGGATCCATGCTCCGGACGGGCTGGGTCCAGCGGAAAACCCAAACTCAACTCCTGTGGGAGAAGAGACAGAAGACTCTCCTGTGGGAGAGGTTCTCAACCCGGAGGATCATCCCGACCTTCAATGCTTGTTAGCTGAAGGGGGACCCTCCCGGGCAGACTTCTGTAAGGGACAGAGAGAGTGCCACTCTCTCGAGGGCCTGAGGAAACAGGCCCTGTCCCAGGCACAAGGTGAAGTGCCTAGGACATTCAAGATTTATTGGGAGGGTGAGCTCCTTGTTAGTGAGCCCACTAAGCCCGAACCTGGTGCCCGCAAGAGGTTGGTGGTACCCCAGGTTTACAGGCCCTTCCTACTGCAGTTGGCGCATGAGGTGCCCTTGGCTGGTCATCTTGGGACCAAGAAGACTAAGCAGAGGCTCTCTGCCCATTTCTACTGGCCACGGATGGGAGTAGAGGTGGAGTCCCACTGCAGGACCTGCCCAACTTGTCAGTTGTCTGGCAAGACTGGAGGCAGGGTCATTGCCCCACTGCAGCCATTACCAGTGGTTGGCACACCATTTGAGAGGGTGGGCATCGACATCGTCGGTCCCCTTGACCCTCCCACTTCAGGTGGACATCGGTTCATCCTGGTCTTGGTAGATCATGCCACCAGGTACCCTGAGGCAATACCCCTTCGGACTGTTACTGCCAAGGTGGTTGCCAGGGCTCTCCTGGGCATTTTCACCCGTGTTGGATTCCCCAAGGAGGTTGTCTCTGACCGAGGATCCAACTTCATGTCTAGTTACATGAAAACCATGTGGAAAGAGTGCGGGGTAACCTACAAGTTCTCCACCTCTTACCACCCCCAGACCAATGGTCTGGTTGAGAGATTTAACAAAACTCTCAAGGGCATGCTAGGTGCTTTGGAAGAGCCCCTAAGGAGGAAATGGGATCTCCTCCTGCCATGCCTGCTGTTTGCTTACAGAGAGGTACCTCAAGAGGGTGTTGGTTTCAGCCCCTTTGAGTTACTCTTTGGACATCCCGTGAGGGGGCCCCTCGCCTTGATCCGAGAAGGCTTGGAAGCCACCCCTCCAGGTCCCGCCAAGCAAGTGGGGGACTATGTGTTAGGCCTCAGGCGGAGGATGACACAAATGATGGGTCAGGCAACAGCAAATCTCAAGGCCAGCCAGGAATTGAATAAGTACTGGCATGACCTGAAAGCTTCGCAAGTGGATTGGACTCCGGGACAGGAAATCCTTGTGATGGAGCCTACCAAGCCTAGAGCTTTGGCAGACAAGTGGACTGGACCCTTCAGGATCATCTCCAAGATGGGCGAAGTCAATTATCTGGTGGACATGGGAGCCTCTGGGGTAGCCCCCCAGGTATTCCATGTCAACAGGCTCAAGCCTTTCCACAGGCGAGCAGAGGTCTCATGTCTCTTGCTAGCTTCAGGGCAAGAAGAGGATGAGAGTGAGCCCCTTCCTGATTTGCTGCATAGCAACCCTCAGGATGGCTCAGTGGAGGGAGTACAACTCTCTCCCGATTTGACAACAGAGCAGCAGAGGGCCTGCCGGGCTTTGCTCCAGCAGTATGCCCCTCTGTTTTCACTGACACCGGGCCTTACACCGTGGTGTAAGCACGAAATTGACACTGGTGACAGTGTGCCTGTCAAAAGCAGGAGCTATCGTATGTCAGATACCGTCAAAAACCACATCCAGGCTGAGGTCGCCAAGATGTTGGATCTGGGTGTTATTGAACCCTCCACCAGTCCCTGGTCCAGTCCAGTGGTCCTTGTCCCCAAGGCAAGTTCCCCGGCGGGTACCAAGGATTGGAGGTTCTGTGTGGACTACCGAGGAGTCAATGCCGTCACCAAAACTGACGCGCACCCATTGCCCAGGGCTGATGAGCTCGTGGACACTATAGGTGCTGCCAAATTTGTGAGCACCTTTGACCTTACCTCAGGCTATTGGCAAATAGCTCTGACGGACCATGCCAAGGAAAAGACGGCATTCTCCACACCTGAGGGACTCTACCAGTTTAGGGTCATGCCCTTTGGGTTGAAGAATGCCCCTGCCACCTTCCAGAGATTGGTCAACCATGCGCTCAGTGGGCTGGAAGCCTTTTGTGTGGCTTACTTAGACGACATTGCCGTCTACAGTTCCACCTGGGAAGAGCATTTGACACATCTGGATAAGGTGTTGCAGGCCTTGAAAAGGGCTAACCTCACTATCAAGGCCACCAAGTGCCAGATAGCTCAGGGGAAAGTTACCTATCTTGGTCATGAGGTAGGAGGGGGTCAAATCCAACCTCTCTCCAGTAAAGTACAGGACGTACAGAACTGGGAGACGCCCACTACTCAAACCCAGGTGAGAGCCTTTTTGGGCCTCACTGGGTACTATCGCAATTTCATGGCAGACTATGGAACCATAGCTGCACCCCTGACAGCTCTAACTTCACCCAAACAGCCTAGGAAGGTTAATTGGACTGAAGACTGTCAGAGGGCCTTTGATGGCTTGAAAGAAAGTCTGTGTAGGGCACCTGTGTTGAGTGCGCCTGACTACAGCCGACCCTTTATCGTCCAGACGGATGCCTGCGACACCGGAATTGGAGCTGTCTTGTCCCAGTTAGATGACAAAGGGAGAGAACATCCTATCATATTCATCAGTAGACAACTCAAGGGTAGAGAACTTAGGTGGGCTACTGTTGAAAAGGAATGTTTTAGTATAGTTTGGAGCCTTAGGCGTTTTAGGCCCTACCTTACGGGGTCCACCTTCAAGGTCCAAACAGATCATAAGCCCCTGAAGTGGCTTATGCAGATGAAGGGTGAGAATCCGAAATTGCTCAGGTGGTCGATTAGCCTACAAGGGCTAGACTTCACCATAGAGCACAGACCAGGGAAGAGTCACGATAATGCAGATGGCCTTTCCAGAAGGTATGTTGACCGTCTGGATGAGGGTGTCTATCCCGTGGGAGATTAGGCACCCTCCACCTCAGTCTGGGGGGGGCGACTGTGATGCCGGAAATGCATCTGAGGGACAGGGCCTCTGAATCCTTGTCCTTTTTCTGTTTTTACCGTGTGTTCTGTCATGTTTTCTGCCCAGGAGTCCATGAGGGACTCCTGGCAGTGCAGCTCTCTTTTGGTTTGGTGAACAGACCCATGGGATACCCTTATGGCACCCATGGGTAGGGGTACAACCCTGTGCCCCTAGTGTATGTTTTTGGGCACCTGTGGGTGGCCCACAGAGCAGGGTATGGGCTGGTGGCAGCTCCATGCTAAACTTGACAGGTGCTCTGGGTGTCCTCCATTTCGGGATACCCAGGCCCTGCCATTGGGATCAGTTGATTCCTGATAGAAACAAGATGGCCCCTGTGGCCTCTTGCTTTCTATTGCCTGTTGTCTTGTTTTTCCCAAAGTCCTGGGAAGCCCTGGCTCTGTCCCTTCCCCCTGGCTGGCTGTTGGGTGGAAGTTCCATATATGGTGTTGTTGTGAAGGCCCAGCTAGACTGACTGGAGCCTTCCCAGTGACTGTATGTTATGGGTACCTCCTGTGGGTGGGACCTGGGTGAATGGAGTGTGTGACCAATATACACTCCTTGTTGTGGTTGTCTGGTTTCTGGCATGAGAGACAAAGACTGAGACAGCCCTGCCCGAAACTGGCCTGAATGCAGTGTGTAGTGTTGAATGGCTGGGTACTTGTCCCAATCCACATTCCTTGTTGTGAGTGTCTGAAAGGGAGGAGTGTGGCCTGAATGCACTGTGTGCCTGATTGGCTGACTGACTGCATGAATGCCCTTCTGTGTGATTGGCTGCTGTGTGTGTGCCAGCAGTGTGGATGAGAGACAGAATAGTATATCTGGGGACCTCTCACCACTGGAAATTGTTCAGAAGCATTCAGAAGCTGAGTCTCCACTCAAGAGTAACTGGATTTGCTGATCCTCGACGTCCAGCTGGAAGAAGAAGACTTGCTGTGGCATTTGCTTCGACGGAACTGAAGGTTGTCGAAATCGTCGAGGACTGACCCGAGAGAGGACCTGGCTAGGCGCCCTCTTCCCGTGCTCCGAGGGACCATCGAGCACCGCTGAATCTTCGCCGAAGCGCCCTGGAAGTCAGACCCTCGAAAGGCTGCCGACCCGAGACGGGACCGCCGAGGAGATCGAAGTGAAGCACCCGGACATCGCCGCTGTCGAAGTCCATTGCCGTCGACCAGGGTTCGCAGGTCTGTGTAACCGCTGGAGGCCCGTCGAAGTTGTGTTGCCCCGCCGTGGGAACCACTTGACGCCGTGCCGCCGACGACCGGAGCCGTCCGCTCCTTGCCTAAGAACATTTGCCTTGAAGGACTCCCTCGTCCGCATCGTCGGCCGCTTTGTCCCGCCGGAGAAAGTCGAGGACGACCAACGCGCCGAGGAGAATCCGCCGGTGGGTTTCCCGCCACCTCACGACCCCAAAGACTCGAGCGACTCGACGCCCTTGCTGGGCCACCGTCACCCACAATCTTTGCGGTCCAGAACTAGTGTCGCCGAGGTGCCCCGCACGCCTCTTCCTCGCAGGACGCCGACGTCTCGACGCCGACGAGCACCGCTCGGATCGAAGCCTGCCGCCTCATCGACGCCGTTCTACCTTGTTTGTTGTCGGACGTTCGACGCCCCGTGTCTCCCGCTTGAAAGGGAAGGCATTCAAGAAGGGCCGTCGATTCCCCGACACCGAACACCGAGTTCCTCGACGCTTCTCGACGCCTCTCGACGATCCGTGACTCCTGCTTTAAAGGGGGTCATTCAAGAAGGATCTGTCGACGCCTCTTCGAAGAACTCGACTCCACCAGGTACATTGGGGGGGTAAAAACATTATAGGAGAGAAATAGACTATTGAACAATATATGGACTGGGCTGGTGTTATATCTCTTTATTTTACAGGTTGCCCAGGTGGGGGGATCTCCACACAGAACTGTGTCCAGTGGTAGGGGCCAGTATTCTGCCTATTGTTTCAACCCTCTGTTATCTCTCCTCTCTCTATTGCTGGTTTCCTTCTTATTGATCTGTGTGCCATTTTAACAGTATTGTGAATGCACTTTAATGAGGTCTAATATTAGTGGTACCACTTTAGAATTGTAGATATTTACCATTGCTGATTTTCCTGAGCACAAAGTGCGTTATTGTGATAAGTGTACATAACCCTTGAATATTAATTATATAAAGACTGTGTTTTCAGTAATACAGTGTGTGGACATTCCTTTGTGGGGGCTTGGGGATACACTGTACTTAAGAACCAGCCTGCATCACCTCCTGAGAAGCTAGGCCTTGATTGCTCGTCCATCGTTACCATATTAGAGAATCTGGGCTGGGGTCCTCTGTGCCTCCCCTCTACCATATAGAGAGCGGAAGTACAGACCCCCCTACCGGTCTTGACACCCCTAGACCCCCATGTGTGGAGGCCCGGCTGACTTCCAGGTCAGCAAGTCTAGGCCACGTGTGGCGGTGCAAGTTGTCACCAAGGCACGTGGATCTGGGGCAGCTATGTCATCTGCTGCCCCAAGTATGCAGGGTGGTGAGGCTGCAGGGGCAGCTGCAGCTCCATCCGCCCCAGCTCTGACTCTCCCAGCCATGACAGTGTCGGTCCTGGTCCATCATACTGATGTTCCCCCTGCCAACATCACACTTCAGACAATGCCTGCACCAAGTCCTATGATCAATGTGCATTCGCACACTCCAACAACCGAGTCCACCGGTGATTCTGCCCCTACTGACCAGAGCGGCGTTAGCCACTCTGGCTCCGCTCCACCTTCTAAAAAAAGGAAGAAGGGTGCTCTGGCACGACAGGCTGAGACCCCAGGCACGGCTACACACTGTGGCATGTCAAGGAAGCCTTGCTTTAATGACGCAGAGCTTAATGCACTTGTGAGCTATGTGTCGCAACATAGCCACGAAATGGTGGTGACTGCAGGGTCCAAGACCACACCTGGTCAACGTAAGGGACACTGGCAGACCATCGCCGACCACATAAGTGCCCTTGAATTTGTGAGGCGCTCAGCTGATGATTGCTACAAGCGGTGGAACGACCTGAAACGCAGACCAAAGGACAAGCTGGTCTCAAATCATGCCGCTACTCTGGTGACTGGAGGTGGGTCTCCACAAGAGGACAATGAACTCACTGAACATGAGTCTGTTGCTGGGACCTTCATCACAGAGGAACAGATCCGAGGTGTGGGAGAACTACCTGATTACAAAGCATTGTTCGGTGAGTGCCCATGCGTGTGTGTGTAGTGCATGTGTATGTTTTTTGGGTGGCGGGTTCTGATTGAGTGCCAGGTGAGGGTGTGTACTCCAGAGTGTAATGGGTCACCCATTTCCTTCCTCACATGGGATCACGTGCCTTGTATTTGGCTATGACTGCATCCCTTCTGCCCACAGTATCCTATTAGGTCCACATTTGTGCAGTAGACCTTGTACTGCCATCTTGCAACTACATTGGTCAGAATTTGTAAGTGTGCCTTCAGGATAATATTTTCCACTCTCCCCTTTTTTGCTAGACATTTATCAACCAAATTGTGACATATGTGATATGCTTTGGTCATTGTTTACTGGCCACACTGGGGCAATGCTTTACCTTGTTATGTACACAATGAGACCATTCAGGCTGATGGAGTATTGGCCAGCACAAATGTTTAGATGAGTGCCTGTTTGCATGTTGAAAATTACAGATGTTTCCTGCGATGTCAATGTGAGGAAAAATAGATCAGCCAACTATTACTGTATTCTTGTACCTTGCATGTGTTGCAGTGAGTGGCACATGTGTGCTTAGTCCCAGTATGCAGCATTTTTCATGTCATCATGTCCATCTCACATGGATGGGTGACAGTACTCAATCACTGACATATGGCTGTACTTGTCAAATGTACCATGGCTATGCTAAATGCCATCTGTGTGCTGCCATGTGTCATGTATGTGTATTGGACAAGCCACTCACAGGCCAATGTGTGATGGCAGTGCTACCCAGCATGCAGCAAATGTGTTGCTCTCCCATATTGGTGTCATCAGTATCTGCCTTTTGCCTCCCCTTACTACTCAGTGGGCCTCATTACGAGTCAGGTGTTAAGGGGTTAACGGCGCCGTAAACGGCGCCGACCTTTAACGCCTGATTCCGAGGTCCCTTTGCGGGATGGTGTTTTTAACGCCTGCTTTTTGCAGGCCTTAAACACCATGCCGCAAAGGGACCTTGGCGATAATTACGGCAACCGTAATTTACAGTGCCGTAATTATCGCCTTCCCCATTTCCATTATGCCCTATGGGGCAAAAATGGGAATGGGGAAGGGGCCATTGGTGAATGGGGAATTACCGCCCCACTCACCTTGGAATGGGGCGGTAATTCCGCCATCCACCATGGCGGAGTTGGTACTTTAGCGGCATGGACCATGGTGCTAATAGCGCCATGGTCCTCTGCCAAGGTCGTAATGAGGCCCAGTGACAGTGCAGGCATGGGAGGGTTATAGTCATGTGGTACATGTGTCAATCGTGTACTGGTTCTGTAGCTTGACAGGCCTATTTGTGTGCTATGGTGCTAATGCCTGTTTCCATTTTTTCTCTTTCATATTTTTGCAGGGGATGACGCACTTGATGCAGTTGAGGTTGAGGAGATGGTGCAGACCCAGGAGGAATCCCAGGCATGACCGGGCACCAGTGGGGGACGTGGTGTGGTGGTGGGTGAGAACCCAATCCTCCTGCAGACCATACTTTCCAGGGGTGTCTCTGGGTGCACCTCCCCAGACCCTCTATTCAGGTGCTGATTCGGATGATGAGACCTATGTGCCGTCACAGGTAAGTGTTTCTGGCAGGGATTCTGTTCTGGCCAACCCACATGCACAAGGGGTAGATCCCTCTATGGGGATGTCAGTGTTGGTAGAGGCACCTTTGGCGGTTACGAATGCAGGGTCACACTCCACAGCATCTGATCCTGTTCCTGGGCCAGCAGATCAGAGGGGGAATGCAGTCCTGCAGTCTCAGGCGGTGCCTGCACAGCAAGGTGCACATCGTGCACGTCGACACGGTGGCCGTACACCACCAGGCAATAGCATATGGGAGAACTCCATGTACGCTATGGCAACCCAACAGTCAGCATCAGTTGAAATGATGTCTCAGGCAATGGAGAGGGTGGCCACTTCCATTATCCCCCCTGAAAGGCAGATGGAGCAACTACAGCAGGCAACAGACTCCATTTGCCAATCACACAGGGAAGACATGTTGGCGTCCAACAGGGACCGACGGGCGGCACTGAAGACTCTGCGCCAATCCATCTCAATAGAGTCCCAGGCCCACAGGGAAGCTCTGAGTGAAGAACTCCATAGCCTCAGGCAGACTCTTCTTGAGCTTGAGACTTCCGCTAATTTTAGGGCAGAACAGCGTCTGGAGCACCTCACAAGTACGCTCTCAGCTGAGATGCGGGCGACTCGGGAGGAGATCCGGGCATCACGTCAGGTGTTGCATGGGGATCTCCGCACTATAATCCTCCAGAACGAGACCTTCCACACTTGCATGATTGCTGCCACGGAAGACCATACCAGGGCTTTGCGTGGGCTGCCTCCCATAGCACCACCACCTCCTGATGCAGCAGCAGAGGGTCATGAGGTTGACGGCGGCAATTCTCCCACATTGTGCAGGCCATGAGCCCATGGAGGTGTTTTCTTTTCCCAACATCCACACAGGTGGCTGTTGGTGCGCACCCTGTCCTCGGACCTCCTGGGTGCCCCCCCCCGCCCCCACATGGCCATTTTTGATTTTTGATTTTTAATTTAAAAAAATAATAATTTGACAGTGTGTTGCCTTGTGTGGTTCCCGTGGGCATCCACTGTATTCCGGCTGGGCACATGCAGGCTTGTCCTGAGTTTGTGTTAGATGCTTGGGTTCATGAGACACACACCACTCCTGCTTCCCGTTTCCATGGGCTTTCAAAGGGTGTGACCAAGTGAAAGTGATGTACACAGTGACGTTGGGCTCCCATGAGCTGTGTGGGCAGTCTGTAGTCAATACTATGTCGACATTCCTTGTGTATATTGTTGTTGTATTGTACACTGCATGGTGTATTAATGTATGATTTTGCTTCCATGTCACCTCTGAATTTGCAGGTTCATTCCTCATTACTTCACAAGGCCGTCTACTTTGGAGATGGAGTTCATGTTGTATGCAGTACACAGACCAGTTTTGAAGGCTGCAAGACTACAGTTTGAAGGGGGCGATGTGGTGGCATATTCAGTTTGTATGACTAAGACTACTTTAACTTAGTACCGTCATGTTTTAGAAATGTTTGAACTTGTCTAGATGCATTGTTTAGTTGGTAAGTATTTGGTCATGTGTGTTGTTAGTTCAACATTACTAGGAGCATATTGTGTGTGGCCAGTTTCCATTAGGGACACTGTACTTTGTGACACTTGTGTCAGGTTTTTGGGATTGCTTTGTTTGCTCTCACATAGCATGACATGCCATGGTGTGTTGGGTGGTGGTGCTGGGGAGTGGTTGGGTGACATGGCACTGTTCTCATGTTGTATTTTGCAAGGGGGTCATGCATTTAGCAGCATATGTGTCTTTTGATGACACCGCATTGGTGGTGTTTCTGTAGGTAGGGATGCACACATTGTGACACTTCCAGGTGACCAATCTCAGGATGGTATGGTTGTGACAGTTGACTGTCCCTCATGTCATCATCATTGATTGTCAGCTGGTATGTGGCAGGGCTGTGTGCACTCCACAGGGGTGTGATTCTAAGTGAAGTAATTAGCCACCAGCTGTGTTCGGGCTGCCTCACCCCGTGCCCTTTCCCCTCCCATGCGCAGCGGGCGTGCATGTGGTTGGGGATGTGGGGGCACCACCATGTCCACCGGCAGGCCCCGGCGTGTTGCAACGTTGTGCAGGACACATGCTGCCACTATGATCCTGCACACTACTGGGGAGCGTATAACAGCTGCCCACCAGAACGGTCAAGGGAGCGAAAGCGTGACTTGAGCACTCCGAATGTGCGCTCCACTATGCCCCGGGTTGCAATATGGGCTGTGTTGTATCTTACCTCGGGTGGCGTGGTGGGGTTCCAAATTGACGTCATCATGTGGGTGCTCAGAGGGTAGGCACTGTCCCCTGGGGAGGTGGTGATGGGTATCATTAGTGGGGTTGTGACATTACTCAGTATCTGGCATGCAAGCATGTGCTGTGGCATTTATACTCACCAAGCAGCCATGTATCGCCATGCCCCCCAGTTTCTAGGTCCCGGTTTAGGGTTGACATTCTGTAAATGAAACTGTCGTGGGTGGACCCTGGATAGTTGGCATATACTGAGGTGATGATTCCCTTGGCATCACATACTACCTGCACGTTGATGGAATGCCAGTGCTTGCGGTTTCTATAGATGTGCTCTGATGCCCTGGAGGGACGTTGGGCCACATGGGTGCAATCAATGGCACCGAGGATTTTGGGGAATTGTGCCACCCCGTAGAAATCCTGGACAACAGCCTGCCTTTCTGCAAGTGTTCTGGACAGGTATATGTGCCTGCGGACTGATGGGCGTGCAGTCATGATGGCCAGGACCTGGTGTAGGCAGCGTGACTGTGTGGCCTGTGACACCCCCCCCCACTATAGCACTTGTCCGCTGAAATGATCCGGTGGCCAAAAAGTGCAGTACATTAAGGACCTTCTCCAGGGGGCTGAGTGCTTGGGAGCAGAGGGTGGGTGATGTGAGGTCATCCTCCCACTCACTGACCAGGTCGAGTATTATGTGAGGTGGAAACCTGTACCTCCCATACACCTGGTCATCAGGCATGCCAAAAAGGCTGGTTCTGGGTGTGAAAATTCTGGGCCTGGCTATCCTCCTCCTCCTCCTGCGGTATCCCACGACCACTGCTGCTAGGAACGGTATGTTCATCCTGGCGTCTGAGCTTGCTTGTTGTTTGCGTGCACTTTTATGCTGCGCGGGTCCACGTACGCCTGCTTTCTGCTGGCGTACGTGTTTCCGGATTAGCGCGTCTTTTTTGGCGCGTGCATGAGGGCGTTCCGCGCATTTGCCTCCTGTACTTCCCCGCCCACCCCAGATTTACACGTACCCCACTCGCACAGGCCCAATCACGTGTAAAACTTCACGCGAGCCCAACTTCCCGCGAGCCCAACTTCCCGCGAGCCCCTGAAGTACACGTACCCCACTCGCCCAGGCACAATCGCGTGTGAAACTTCCCGCGCACCCACGAAATACACGCTATTGTTGACACAGCGGGTGTCCGTGTTTGTCTCGTACCCCTTTGCACGTCATTTGTCCTGGAGGGCCACAGTATGGGAAATTCATCCTGGCTGTATATAAGTGCTTTTTGATAGCGCACATTTTTTTAATGCCCAGGGACGCTACCGCCTGCCTTTGTGTGGCGGACATGTGTTGATGTACATAGTTGACTTTTGGTTTGTGTCATGGAATCGCCAATTCACTGCTGGGGGATGGGGGTGCTGGGGGACATGAGTGGGGGCCTGCTGGCAGGCGCCCCTGACTGCTGGGGGGTGGGGGTGCTGGGGGACATGATTGGGGGGCCTGCTGGCAGGTGCCCCTGACTGCTGGGGGGGTGGGGGGGTGGGGGTGCAGGGGGACATGAGTGGGACATGAGTGGGGGCCTGCTTGCAGGTGCCCCTGACTGCTGGGGGGTGGGGGTGCAAGGGGACATGAGTGGGGGCCTGCTGGCAGGTGCCCCTGACTGCTGGGGGGTGGGGGTGCAGCGGGACATGAGTGGGACATGAGTGGGGGTCTGCTGGCAGGTGCCCCTGACTGCTGGGGGGTGGGGGTGCAAGGGGACATGAGTGGGGGCATGCTGGCAGGTGCCCCTGACTGCTGGGGGGTGGGGGTGCAGGGGGACATGTGTGGGGGCCTGCTGGCAGGTGCCCCTGACTGCTGGGGGGTGGGGGTGCTGGGGGACATAAGTGGGGGCCTGCTGGCAGGTGCCCCTGACTGCTGGGGGGTGGGGGTGCTGGGGGACATGAGTGGGGGTCTGCTGGCAGGAGCCCCTGACTGCTGGGGGGGTGGGGTGCAGGGGGACATGAGTGGGGGCCTGCTGGCAGGTGCCCCTGACTGCTGGGGGGTGGGGGTGCTGGGGGACATGAGTGGGGGCCTGCTGGCACGTGCCACCGACTGCTGGGGGGTGGGGGTGCAGGGGGACATGAGTGGGACATGAGTCGGGGCCTGCTGGCAGGTGCCCCTGACTGCTGGGGGGTGGGGGTGCTGGGGGACATGAGTGGGGGCCTGCTGGCATGTGCCACTGACTGCTGGGGGGTGGGAGTGCAGGGGGACATGAGTGGGACATGAGTAGGGGCCTGCTGGTAGGTGCCCCTAACTGCTGGGGGTGGGGGTGCAAGGGGACATGAGTGGGGGCCTGCTGGCAGGTGCCCCTGACTG
This sequence comes from Ambystoma mexicanum, assembly GCF_040938575.1. Classification (NCBI taxonomy): domain Eukaryota; kingdom Metazoa; phylum Chordata; class Amphibia; order Caudata; family Ambystomatidae; genus Ambystoma; species Ambystoma mexicanum. Next base: position 1,000,619,964 of record NC_090929.1, on the reverse strand, counting down.
CTGGGGGGTGGGGGTGCTGGGGGACATGAGTGGGGGCCTGCTGGCAGGTCCCCCTGACTGCTGGGGGGTGGGGGTGCTGGGGGACATGAGTGGGGGCCTGCTGGCAGGTGCCTCTGACTGCTGGGGGGTGGGGGTGCTGGGGGACATGAGTGGGGGCCTGCTGGCAGATGCCCCTGACTGCTGGGGGGTGGGGGTGCTGGGGACATGAGTGGGGGTCTGCTGGCAGGTGCCCCTGACTGCTGGGGGGTGGGGGTGCAGGGGGACATGAGTGAGACATGAGTGGGGGCCTGCTGGCAGGTGCCCCTGACTACTGGGGGGTGGGGTTGCAAGGGGACATGGTTGAGGGCCTGCTGGCAGGTGCCCCTGACTGCTGGGGGGTGGGGGTGCTGGGGAACATGAGTGGGGGCCTGCTGGCAGGTGCCCCTGACTGCTGGGGGGTGGCGGTGCTGGGGGACATGCGTGGGGGCCTGCTGGCAGGTGCCCCTGACTGCTGGGGGGTGGGGTTGCAGGGGGACATGAGTGGGACATGAGTGGGGGCCTGCTGGCAGGTGCCCTGCACTGCTGGGGTGTGGGGGTGCAGGGGGACATGAGTGGGACATGATTGGGGGCCTGCTGGCAGGTGCCCTGCACTGCTGGGGGGTGGGAGTGCAGGGGGACATGAGTGGGACATGAGTGGGGGCCTGCTGGCAGGTGCCCCTGACTGCTGGGGGGTGGGGTGCTGGGGGACATGAGTGGGGGCCTGCTGGCAGGTGCCCCTGACTGCTGGGGGGTGGGGGTGCTGGAGGACATGAGTGGGGGCCTGCTGGCAGGTGCCCCTGACTGCTGGGGGGTGGGGTGCAGGGGGACATGAGTGGGACATGAGTGGGGGCCTGCTGGCAGGTGCCCCTGACTACTGGGGGGTGGGGGTGCAAGGGGACATGAGTGGGGGCCTGCTGGCAGGTGCCCCTGACTGCTGGGGGGTGGGAGTGCTGGGGGACATGAGGTGGGGCCTGCTGGCAGGTGTCCCTGACTGCTGGAGGGTGGGGGTGCTGGGGGACATGAGTGGGGGCCTGCTGGCAGGTGCCCCTGACTGCTGGGGGTGGGGGTGCAGGGGGACATGAGTGGGACATGAGTGGGGGCCTGCTGGCAGGTGCCCTGCACTGCTGGGGGGTGGGGGTGCAGGGGGACATGAGGTGGGACATGAGTGGGGTCCTGCTGGCAGGTGCCCTGCACTGCTGCGGGGTGGGGGTGCAGGGGGACATGAGTGGGACATGAGTGGGGGCCTGCTGGCAGGTGCCCCTGACTGCTGGGGGTTGGGGGTGCTGGGGGACATGAGTGGGGGCCTGCTGGCAGGTGCCCCTGAATGCTGGGGGGCAGGGGTGCAGGGGGACATGACTGGGACATGAGTGGGGCCTGCTGGCAGGTGCCCCTGACTGCTGGGGGGCGGGGTGCAAGGGGACATGAGTGGGGGCCTGCTGGCAGGTGCCCCTGACTGCTGGGGGGTGGCGGTGCAGGGGGACATGAGTGGGGGTCTGCTGGCAGGTGCCGCTGACTGCTGGGGGGTGGGGGTGCAAGGGGACATGAGTGGGGGCCTGCTGGCAGGTGCCCCAGACTGCTGGGGGGTGGGGGTGCTGGGGGACATGAGTGGGGGCCTGCTGGCAGATGGCCCTGACTGCTGGGGGGTGGGGGTGCTGGGGGACATGAGTGGGGGCCTGCTGGCAGGTGCCCCTGACTGCTTGGGGTTGGGGTGCAGGGGGACATGAGTGGGACATGAGTGGGGGCCTGCTGGCAGGTGCCTCTGACTGCTGGGGGTGGGGGTGCAAGGGGACATGAGTGGGTTCCTGCTGGCAGGTGCCCCTGACTGCTGGGGGGTGGGGGTGCTGGGGGACATGAGTTGGGGCCTGCTGGCAGGTGCCCCTGACTGCTGGGGGTTGGGGGTGCTGGGGGACATGAGTGGGGGCCTGCTGGCACGTGCCTCTGACTGCTGGGGGTGGGGGTGCAGGGGGACATGAGTGGGGGCCTGCTGGCAGGTGCCCCTGACTGATGGGGGGTGGGGGTGCAGGGGGACATGAGTGGGGGCCTGCTGGCAGGTGCCCCTGACTGCTGGGGGTTGGGGGTGCAAGGGGACATGAGTGGGGGCCTGCTGGCAGGTGCCCCTGACTGCTGGGGGGTGGGGGTGCAGGGGGACATGAGTGGGACATGAGTGGGGCCCTGCTGACAGGTGCCTCTGACTGCTGGGGGGTGGGGGTGCAAGGGGACATGAGTGGTGGCCTGTTGGCAGGTACCCCTGACTGCTGGGGGGTGGGGGTGCAGGGGGACATGAGTGGGGGCCTGCTGGCAGGTGCCCTGCACTGCTGGGGGTTGGGGGTGCAGGGGGGCATGAGTGGGACATGAGTGGGGGCCTGATGGCGGGTGCCCCTGACTGCTGGGGTGTGGGGGTGCTGGGGGACATGAGTGGGGGCCTGCTGGCAGGTGCCCCTCACTGCTGGGGGGTGGGGGTATGGGGGACATGAGTGGGACATGAGTGTGGGCCTGCTGGCAGGTGCCCCTTACTGCTGGGGGTGGGGGTGCAAGGGGACATGAGTGGGGGCCTGCTGGCAGGTGCCCCTGACTGCTGGGGGTTGGGGGTGCAGGGGGACATGAGTGGGACATGAGTGGGGGCCTGCTGGCAGGTGCCCTGCACTGCTGGTGGGTGGGGGTGCAGGGGGACATGAGTAGGACATGAGTGGGGCCTGCTGGCAGGTGCCCCTGGCTGCTGGGGGGGTGGGGGTGCTGGGGGACATGAGTGGGGGCCTGCTGGCAGGTGCTCCTGACTGCTGGGGGGTGGGGGTGCTGGGGGACATGAGTGGGGGCCTGCTGGCAGGTGCCCCTGACTGCTGGGGGGTGGGGGTGAAGGGGGACATGAGTGGGACATGAATGGGGGCCTGCTGGCAGGTGCCCCTGACTGCTGGGGGGTGGGGGTGCAAGGGGACATGAGTGGGGGCCTGCTGGCAGGTGCCCCTGACTACTGGGGGGTGGGGGTGCAGGGGGACATGAGTTGTTGATCATATTGCAAGGTGACATGTGCCTTGGCTGGGGGGCATGCCCATGGTGGATGGGCTGCCTGCGGGACATGACCAGGGGTGCAGGGTAGTCCCCCTGTGGTGTGGACTGTCTGCAGGGGTCATGGAGGGGGTAGAGGGGACACCTGGGGGGACCCACACTGCCAATTCACGTGTAGGACTCCCCGCGCACCCCCGAAATACACGTTCCCCGCTCTGACAGCAAAATCGCATGTGAAACTTCCCGCGCACCCCTGAAATACACGTACCCAGGCCAATCGCGTGTGAAACTTCCTGCGCACCCCAGATTTACACGTACCCCGCTCACCCAAGGCCAATCGCTTGTGAAACTTCACGCGAACCCCTGAAATACACGTACCACGCTCGCCCAAGGCCTATCGCGTGTGAAACTTCACGCGAACCCCTGAAATACACGTACCCTGCTCACCCAAGGCCTATCGTGTGTGAAACTTCCTGCACACCCCCGAAATACACGCACACGCTATTTTTCACACAGAGGGTGTCAGTGTTTGTCGCGTACCCCTTTGCACATCATTTGTCCTAGAAGGCCACAGTAAGGGGCATTCATTATGGCTGTATATACGTCCTTTTTGTTAGCGCATGTTTTGGCGCACATTTCTTTCATGCACAGGGACGCTACCACCTGCCTTCGTGTGGCGGACGTGTTTAGGCCTGTGCGCGTCTTTGCCCATGCGCTGGTTTGCCCTATTCGATTCCATGAATACGTGTTGTAGGCGAGCGTGTGGGTGTTCCGCGCACTTGCCTCCTGTACTTCCCCCGTGACGCCCTCATTTTCACGCTTTGTTCCCCATTCCGCGTGTCACGCACCGTCTTACGCCTACTTTTGTTGTGTGCACCGCGCTATGTGCGCTTTTGCTGTGCGCTTAGCGCACGCGGTTTGAAGACGTGTGTGCCAGCGTGCATCACGCAGTATTTTGGTGCACATCCTGGGATTTCCTCACGCACTGACTTCCATGAATCGCTGTGCGCGGGTTTCGCTGCGATTTTCGCACTGACACTGCGATTCGCACACTTTCGCACGCTTGCGCCGAAAATTTCAGCGCACATTATTTCCATGAATCGGCCTGCTGTATAGTAACTCGTTTTAAATGTACTGCTGCATCCTTCACCTTGTGCCAATATATGTCACCACAGTGATACTTTTAGATCTATATTCTTATTATCTGATTCTCCCAGTCTTGGATATAAATTCACTTGTACTTGTTTATTATCTCCACCTTTATCACCATTAGGCTTGTATTAGTGTCCATCACCTGTATAGTTACAGTTAATCATATTCCATGCTCAGTGTCTTCGGTTTCCATTTGTCTACTGACTTGGTATATTTTCTGGTGCCTATTATTGCATTGCCAACCAGTTTGCTCACCTTTGTATTCAATCAAATTTCAAATCGGAGTTGTCTCAACAGGTCTTATTTCTGGGATAAAGATCCCTTTTATCTTGTTGCTCCCTTTTTCCTCCTGTAATTCCCAAATTATGAATATTCATCCACCAAATAATTATTGAAAGTTCTAAGAAAGTACTGATGACCCTTTCCTCGGTGATTTCCCATTTTTAATTACTATGAACACTACCAAATTTCATTTATTTTGTATTTGTAACCCTTACGCTCTACTATTGTTAATTGTATATGTTATATAGTTGGGACTCTTCATTGTTTCCCATTGAGAATTATACTTGTTTTAAAATGATATGTGACTATTTCCAAGAGAAATAAGCCAGCCATGAGTATGCATTTTGAAAAGCTTGGTCTCACTGTCACAATACATCACAGAATTTTGCCATATTTGAATGCATGTTGCTTAATTGAATGAGCCCCCGTTTTTCCGAAGGGCAGCTCTCCGCGGCATTCCGCCTGTGTTTTCAATTGCGGATGACGTTTTGATTCTCTATATATTTATGTTTAGGATGCACTCTTGCGATATATATTTATTTATTACGTATAGTAATGTATCTTAAAAGAAGTCTATTTATTGACTTTGTGTATGAAATGCATTGTAGTACTATGTATATACTAGTGTGTAAAGTTTATTTATTAATCACACTATAAATAAATAAATCATGTAAAAAAATGTTGGGTAAAAATGGTTTCTTTACAGTATGGACCAGAAGTGATGTATGTTCATGTAAATGTGAACAGCAGTGGCAGTATGAGGTATGAGGTATGTATTTTAGAAATACTGAGCATTAGCAGTGTGGTAAGAGGCATATATTACAATTCTGACCTTCTGACTGAACCTAATCCATCAGAAATGTTTCTAATGAGTGTGCCCATATTGTTTTAAGAGAATGGGCCTCATTACAACCCTACCGGTCCGGTAACAAGTTTGCGGGCGGGATGCCCTCCCGCCCACCAGGTCTGACCTGGCAGGCAGAAAGGCACCCGCTCGCAGACTTTGATGGTAGCACCGGCACCAGTATAAATGGTGCCGGTGCTACCGTCTTCCCCATTCCCACTGAGTTCTATGGGACTCAAATGGGAATGGGGAGTAACTTTTTCCGATGCCTGGCTTCAGGGACCGCCAGGGCTGTAATGCCCTGGTGATTTCCCATTGCCAGGCACCGGAAAAAATACACAACTCTGGTGGCAGCTTGCCGTTTTTACTGACACAGCTACTGCCGGAGTTGTAATGAGGCCAAATGAGTTGGTATTTAATGACAAGAGTTAGTCAGCTCATCCTCTGCCACAAGAAAAAAACAAAGTCTATTATCCGCCATTTGTATTGGCTAACATGCTCCATTCCGTTTAAGAGATGCTAGTCCAGTCTGTTTTTTCTTTCCTTTGCATAATGCTATATTATGTTATGTTATTGGGCATTTGTATAGTGCCTTTCACCATTGATATGATTTCAAAGCACTGTGGGTTGAACGCCCTCAGGGACCTGAGTCCAGATCAGTGGAGAGAGTAGTTGACAGGGCTGACAGTAGTATACTCTTCACTAGGTTCGTCACTCAGGTCTGAATACACTCTTTCTTCCTCACCTGAGTATCTGGAGGTCTGTTGGGGCTTCTCCTCCTTGTCCCACGCCTTTTTTGGAAGAGGTAAGGTCTTCTCCGGAGAGAAGCCAATGTGCCTGCCAAATGTAAGAGACGGACCAGTGGCCCCTTCCCCGAGAAAGCCAACAAGAGGAAAAAATCGAAGCCTGGCTAAAAAAAAACTCTTTACAGCGGGGCAGCAATCATGCGATACGAGTGATCCCGGAATGGAACTCACGCACAGCAAGCATGAGGCGGATGACACAACACCCCGTGTGAGTCGAGAAATACTCGACAAAGGAAGGACTGTAGTATGCAAGGGAGGACGAGGCACATAGTAAGCGGAGAGGCAGAAGACCGGAAAGAAGATCCAGAGAAGTGAGGAGCACAGCAGTATACACGCGGCAGAATGCTGGGTAGATGCGAAGGGGAAAGGCAAAGAGAGAGAGAGAGCAGAAAGGAAAACGTGGTGACCAGGGAAATGTGTACTGCAGAGAAAGGTAAATAAAGGGCTGCTGCAAGGGGAGCAGAGAAATGAAAGAGTGCGTTGGTGCCGAAACCAGAAAACAGCGTTTCACCCAAAGAGGAGTCCAGGAGGAGGGGTTGCAACGCAGCGTTTTATGGGTTCGGACTGGCTGCAACCCGGCGGACGCCACCATGATGGAAGAACAACTAGAGCGCCACTCAAGGTGCGGCAAAAAACTTGAAGGCACAGTTCAATGGTGCCTGAACCTCCATCGGTTCCATAAGCGCCAGGTCGTGGGGCGCGTGACAGTGGTGTAGTGAATAGTGCTTGGGTGCATTCAGTATGTGTGCAGCCAGGGCGGATAAGTAGCGTGTAGCTGCATTCTAAGACTCGGCGTAGAATATGTGTAGCAGGCCAATTGGACTTGAGTCGCTGCATTCTGGCAGCAGTGGAGTTTGTGAATGGGATTATGTGTGCAGCTAGGACGATTTCCGTGAGATATAGCTGCGTTCTAAAGACTGTTGAGGTGTTGCTGGAGGTGTATAAGTATGTCTGCAGCTAGGCCAAATTAATCGAGGGGTATGGCTGCATTCTATTGCTTGTTGGTGCAGAGGAGAGAGTTAGCATATGAGTGTCTGTGTGGATTGGATGGAGACCCTGTTCCTGATGACCTTCCAGTGCCTGCCGGGCCGACGCTATTTCCCTTTGGGGTTCGGGCTAATTAGGCTGTGGTCAACCCTGTGTGTTGTTGGGTCACTTAATGTGGAAATCCAGGATTACAAATCACAGAATGCAAAGTAAAAACCAGCACTAGATAACTGATAACCATGCATATCACGATTGGAATCTGGTATGTATGTACATAAGACCATGATAGTGCTCGCTGTGAAATCCTTGAAAAAAAGTGTCCAATGTATGTGAAAGACACCTGTCCTATTAGTCTGTGGTCTGAATCTCTCTGGAAATATACGGCCATGTAGTATCTCCATTTAGACGCAAACACGTGTGTTTAAGAATAGATGTTGAAGATTGCTTTATTGATGCCGTGTGTCGGAGAACAGCATGGGGTATAGCCCCATGTTGGCCAGCGGTCAGACTTGTTCTTCTGCCGGGCCTTGACGTCTTTATGACATCATGCCATCCACATTCTGGTGGCCTCGCCATTTAAGGCAGGCTTGTCATGGCGTCTCTTTATGACGTCGACAGAACCGTGTGCTCGTCACAAAGGCGAGCCAGGGGTATGAAAGGGCTCGCCGCTTAGAAACCTCTGGCATTTGAAGGAACTGGCTGCGATAGAAAATGCGTTGTCGAAGCAAAAGGCTCAGGGACCGGGCTCTGCGGGCTTTAAATGGCGGGAGAATGTGTGACCAAACCAACAGTGGCGTATCGCTGCCATGCTTCCATATATCACCTGGGACACGGTAGGAGTTTTTCCGTTTTTAATGCACCGGGCTGCTTTGTTCTGTACCCTTCTCTTTCTCCATCGTGCCCTACAGCTCTCCTGCGCGAGGACACCAAATTAAACAGAAGATACAGGAAACTTGAATTTACTCGAAAAGGTGTAAGCAAAACACAAGAGACCAGCCATACAGTGCCATCATAAAAGTGTGTTGAATGTTTTTCCAGATGGCATAAAACAAAGGCTGGATCTTTTCTTATCTTGTGGGGATTGCAAAGTACTCTTTTAGGTGGCCCTTACCTTTGCTAGGCCCAATTCTGCATGAATACTGCCGTTTTTAAGCTATGATTCTACTTTTCGGTAAAAGATACATCGGATTTTACACTGCGATGTGTAGCCCTAAAATGAGCAGGCGTTGGCAAGAGGCTGGGGTTATAGTAGCTGAGTTGCTATGGTGACAAAGCGTTGTGAAAGGCAACCTATCAGCTGCACCTGTGAATACACGTAAAAGTAATGTTAGGCAACCTGTAAAAGATACTACGCAGGAGATGGATGAAGCATCACAGTAGTGACATCAACTCTACAGTGGTGGAAATGGAACAACTGTAAAGGGGGGATCCCACAAGGGCCGGGGTGGGGGCAGATTTTGGAGGAGGGGGAGGGGTTCAGGGAGACAGAGTTCAGAGGGGCAGAGCTGGCAGTTGAACTCCACTCAAAGGAAATGTTCAAAATAATAGTTTTAAATTGTTTAATTTCTTTCATGCTGCTTCTTTCCAAACCCCAGACTGTATGTACATCAATTCCACTTTATGTCACTTCCATGCAAGTGGTGCACCCAAAATACTGTTGGTAAAGCAGTTATTTTTAGTACATTAACTGATGCAAACACGCTCTGCAGTAGAAGGCTACCAGGGTAGCTCAGCAGGCTGAGAGACTGTTGCTGAGATGTTATATATTAAAAACTGGTTGTTAATCGCATTACTTTTTGTAATTCCTTATAATAAAAAAAACAAGTCTATAACATGTGTTTGACCAGGGCATGGGTTGGGCTGGCCGCTTGCTTATATTCAGGGCGGAGGTGGGGGTATTTCTGCCCATGTAGGGAATATCAAAAGTTGGCACCCGTGTACCCACAGTTTAATTCACAAATAACTGCAGTCAGCACAACAGAAGCATTTATCTGTGATTTAACAGTTTGACAAGCATGTAACATCTTTATTAATATAACCTGCCATAAAACACAAAGGAAGGGGCACACAAATTACAGGGTATTTGTGTGGTAGTCTGACAAAAAAAGAAACACATTTCAAAGAAAAATAGTCAATGCACGTTGTTGAGTGAGTGCTCCACGACTTTTAAGTATTTCAGTGAAATTTATTAAGAACAAAGATACGACAGCAGGCACTTCACTGTCACAGCGGCTGCCAACTGTTATTTTAGAACTTCAACGAGTAAAAACATTCTACTTAGAACCATGTGAGCTCACAAAGGCTCAGAGCTCACATGAAGAATAAACATATCTACTCTATTGAAAAAACTATGTTATGACTACATATATTCATGACATTTATATTAAATGCACAAACTATAGTTTGACTGTATGATCCATCATAACACACGTTTAAGCAGAACTTTTGAGTTTGGAAGCGACTTTATTTTCCTATGAAAAGCATAAGATGCACATTTGGCAAACAGTGTGCCCAGCACTTAGAAAGCCTGCTTTTAACAGTGATGGCTCCCACCCCAGTGATAGTCATGGTCCATTGATTCCCGTGGTGTCACTTTCAGGCCAGAAAAAAGAAACAGGCTGAGCAAAGAAGAACTGCAAACTCGCGAGTGACGGCTGGAGAAAGGAGCACAAAGCAGATTCGATCACTGAGCCCCGAGCTTCCCTCAGCGGAGCTAGGGGCCGGGAAAAGCCTTGTCAGAACTGAGGCAGGCGGGGTCTGAGATCCGGGGAGACATCTGATGCCGATCTTGGACCTGGCAAGAGTCGGCCCATTGACCAGTGTTGCACTGCATCTATGAGTGAATCAGGGTGTGATACTGGCCCTTTAACATAAGTACCGACAAGAAAACCTTAGGGTTGAAAGGTGTCTGTCAAAATACTCTATGCTTCCTGCAATTATAAATGTAGTTAGAAATCCTAACATGAACAAATGATTAAAAAAGATTGCATGAAAGAAAAAGAAAACTGAACTCAGAAAGATGATTTTTTAATTTCAGACAATATGGCATCTGTTAACCATTTAATGTACATTTTTCTTTGTCCAAGAACCGCAAAGACTGGAAGCTCCAATTAACAATTTGCAATAATCAGTATACTTCATTTTCCCTTTACCTGCCAGATACACCTCCTACAAATAGCACAGGAGGCCCCCATCACTTAAAGCAGGGACATTACTCAGGATGGTGCTGAAAAAGAATATAGTCATTAACTACATACACTTACTAGGCTGCCACTTCACATATTGATTATTCAGTAAAATGGCTTAACATTTCGAAGACAACCACAGGCAGCTGTAGATTGCCGTTAAGTAAGAAATGGGGCCCTGACCGCAAAAATGAGTATGTCAAAATCCTGCCTCACCTGTGCTCCTGAAAATGACAAGATGTCTCTGTTTATCCATTATGTTTCATGTATTGCCTTTGCAGGCTGGCAAGAGTGTAGGAGGTCTCTACTTTTTTTATTTTTATTCGCTCATCCTTATTATTCCTTTACACACACACCTGCTCTGCCGCGGGTGTCTAATGGTAGGTCGTGTCGATTCTTATTATGGCGAAAAATGCCTGAAAGACACCTTCCCTGCCTTGACGAGACTGCCCTCTACAGGCAAAAGTGCCAGCAGGCCACTCAGCACAGCAAATGAGCATGTTAGTGTACTGGGGTTGCCTCCAAACTCACCAGTAAAACAATACAAAAGTAGTCAAAAAGGAGTGTATGCATAGCATGTGTGGTTTGCCCGCTCTCTTCCCACACGCAACATTTCATCATACCAAATGTTTCCGGATGATGTGCTTTTCCCATTTTCAGTGTAATGGTGAACACCCTCCTCATTCATTTAACTCCTAATTCCTCTGTTCACATTGTCATTTAATCGAGTATCATGTCTTTCTCTTAAAACTAAATCAAACAGAAACAGCACTCCTATACTAAGACATGTCAATGTTATCACACTCCAAGAAAAAGTAAATGTTTGCCTTTTTCTCATAGTAACATTGTCTCTAAAAACATTCTCTCCTTCCTCCTTTGCCGGTTTTCTGTAAAGTCTAAGTGCAGTAAAGAAAGTTAGTGAAACTTCACATATACTTCCCATTAAGTTGGTCTTTGCTCCTCGCGGCAATGGGAGGCAGTGCTCTCGTCTTTGCTTACGTCGGTGATATGTATACATCCTTGCCGACCCTCAATTCTTACAGCAGTTGGTGTTGAGTAGATGGCGGTGTGGGGTTCTGTAACCAAAAGAGGAAAGAGATTTAAGAAGTAGCGTGCAATCCACTGTATCGAAAGCAGCGGATAAGTCCAAGAGTATAAGAAAAGAAGAGTGTTTAGCACAGCAAGCAGAAAGAAGAGAGGCACAGGTGGAAAGAATAGCAGTTTCCGTGGAATGGAGGGGCAAAAAGGCAGACTGGAAGCGGGGTAAAATAAAATTAAGAGTGACAAAGGAAGAAACATGGGAGTAGACGAGAAGTTCCAACAGTTTAGAAAGGTAAGGAAAAAGAGAAATGGGACGAAAGTTAGAGGGGATGGCAGGACCCAAGGAGGTTTCTTTCAGAGCCGGAAGAAAAATAGCATGTTTGAATAGAAGAGGAAAAGTAAAAGTGATAAGAAAAATATTAAGAAGACTGGTAATGTAGGAATTGAAAGAAGGTTAGGTTTTAGAAATGAGTAGAAGGAACAGGATCTTTAGGAGAAGCAGTAGGATGAGCCCAAAAGATGAGTAAAGAAGATCAGAATTAGAGATCAGAACAAATGAAGAAAGAACCAGAGTAGAAGGGGAAGGGCACACAGGGCATGAGGAAGGCAAAGAACTTGGAGAAATAACAGAACAAAGAAAATTCACTTTAGAAGTGAAGAAGTTAGCAAAGTCAGATACAGTAAGTGTGGAGAGAAAGGAGTGATCAGCAGAGGGGGAGACAATAGACAACAAATGGTTTGGAAAAGACGGCGGGGGTGGGATGATTGAGAGTGTAAGAGATCAGAGTAATAGACATGTTTAGAAGAAAGGAGTGCGTCATCATACAGAGTATCATAAGAAGAGAAAGAGACACCATCAGACATAGACCGAGATTTATGCCCATGACGCTCCAGGTGACACAGAACCCTTCGCATGGAGCGAAGATGAGGAGTAAGCTAGGGCTGGGAAGGCTCACGAGAAGGACGACATTTATGGAGAGTATATAGAGTATCATGAGAGGTAGAAAGGGAAGTGGATTGGGTCTGCATCAGAGAAGGAAAGCAGCTGCATCGGTTGTTTACGCACGGGGAATTTCGACGGATGCACGTTCCATTGCTGCTATCTATACTGTGTGCTTGCCGGGTGTTTATCTTGTTTATCTTGTTGACATTGGAGAGTGAAGATGTATGTGGCGCTTTCAATGCTAAGCATGGATTCTTACAGAGGCAAAGAAAGAACGAGTACATTTCACAAGCACCTCTGGTCTCTCCTTCACTCACTTCTTTATGAGAGTAACACGTGTCCCTGTGGCTTATGAGCGCAAAAAGCACAGACGCTGGAGTTCAACCTCATACATGAGTTTCGTGTGTGTCTTGCTGACGCCTCTCTGCCTCTCTGATGTATTCTGATGCTCATTGTACGAGCGTGCTATGGTTCTGCAGCCTGGATTAATGCAGGTGACTTCTCGGGTGTGCATTCGTGACGGCTGGCCATGGTGAACTGTCCATGGCTTTCTACCTTTCCGGTTTCATGTGTGTCTGTCCCATATACTCTGACGTCGAATACGGTTGTGGGGGCAGGACACGTCTGGGCTCTAACTCCTGCCACAGGTGTTAACATCTATCTGGCTCAGGTGCTCATAGGACAGAGCGTTTTGGCTCATAAGAACGCGTGCTGTTTGCTAATGGTGTCCATAACTCCTGCTCATAGTATAAAATACATGCTAATGCAAATACATACTAATGTAAGAAGTGTGCTGACATGATGAGATTTGAAGTATACATGTGTTGGCAGACTAGAAGCAAAGGAATGTTGTTTAGAGGCCACAGGTGAGGGGTTGGGGGGGCCCCTAAACCGTGTATTAGACCAACACAGATGATAGAGAGATTTACAGATGATGCCTGTTATTAGGATCTGCAAAGGACCAAAGTTATTGGCTGAGCACTTGGGGATTTCACTTAATTTACACAAATGGTTTATTGGGCTATGGCAATACTTGAGAATTACTAATGTAATTTATCACAACACTATGCTCATATGAGGATCCTATTCCAGTATTAATGATGTGCAGCATGCCTCCGACAAGTAAACCAATTTAATATGTGCATGTCATTAGGTTTCAGTGCAAGTTAGTGGAGCTGGGATCACGCTTGGGAGCATGTACATGGCAGCATGGAGACATTTATGCACACTACTTTTCGGTGGCCGACTGTGAGGTAGTTGTGTTGTTGTTTGCAATTGAATTGCAGTTATGTGGCAATGCAAATTCATTTATTCTAAGAATACAAAACTAATTTCATGGGAAGTCTAAACGAAATGCCATTTTCATCCACTGGGGTGTGGGGAGCAATGCTTGCCATGTAGGTGTGGTCACTCACTGTCTGAACTGGGCACTGAACCTAGCCTGGGTGATGTTTGGGGACTAAAGGCAAGATTATTGCCAGGCAGTAATAAGAGGTTTCTGGGAAGGGAGGAAGAAAACGTTATATATTGGACCACAGATTGAGAATGTGCGTTTTCTTAGTACTTTGCAGTCGTAGTTATATATTACATTCGTTTTGGGGGATCTACTTCTATGCTTATGGGGTTTTGATGTTTTGTTGCCTACCTTGGGGTTTTGTTACCTCTAGGGAATGTGAATAGTATATAGATTCACTTTGATAGTGTAGTTGAAGTGTTTCTATTGCCGTCTGAAATTCTGTCTATTTATTTATGCTGACTGGGATGGGAATAGGGGATGGGGAGGCTGGCCTAACTTGCATATTTTATAGTTGGTGAAATTGCTGTAGGGTATGGACTTAATTGAGGAGGTTGCTTGGGTCGCTAATGGAGAGATGGTTGGCGGACTTAGCGTTGGGTTGAGACCAAGTCTGGATTGGAGATTTGGAGGTGTTGCTGGGGTTTTGGTTGAACATTTAGGTTTATTTGGAGATAAATTGTTGGGAGGGGTCTGTGACAATTGGGATAGTAGGGTGGAGCTGATGTGCTATTTATGAGTTGGGCATAGGACCCTAGGGTTACAGTTCAGTGGTGAGGATGTGTGCTTTTGGGGATTATTGTTTAGTCCTGTTGATGGACTCTTTGCAATATAAATGTTTACTTTGTGTTGATTGTTGTATGTCTGTGTTTATTGTGATGAATGTCTGTGGGGGGGGTTGTTTTACTATTCTACACTGTCCTCTTGTTGGATGTGTGGGTTTTGAGGATTTCTAACTCATTTAGTGATTCCCGGTTTCTTGAGATGATGTCTTGGAGGATTTGTGTAACAGTCTAGAGTTGGTGCTCGATTGTAGTTGATGGGATCTTTGAATTTTGTGACTTGGAATGTTAAAGGATTGAATTGTCCAAAAAAAGGAAGGAATGTGATGGTCCGGTTACGACGTGAGTGGGCGGATATTATTTTCTTGCAGGAAACGCACTTGATAGACAATCCGACCAATTTTTTTGGGGTATCGAAATCTATGAAGGTTTTGTTGAATTGTTACTCCGGAAGTTCGAGGGGGGTGGGTTTGCTGCTTAGGAAGAATTTGGGAATGTCAGTTGAAAATGTACTTATGGATGATGGCGGACGGTATATTTTAGCGGATGTTAAGTATGAAAGCAGAATGATTACCTTGGTATCGGTGTATGGTCCATGCTCGAATGGTATTGGTTTTTTTAAGGAATTGACGGATTCCTTGAAAAGGATGAATGGTGAGTATATTATTATTGGAGGCGATTTCAATTGTGTTTTGGATGCTACCTTGGATAGGTTATCTACTTGCAGGTTCACAGGTCAGGGGCTGAGTAATGCCTTTCGTGGTTTTGTGGATACTTTTGATCTGGTGGATAGTTGGAGGTCACTTCATCCCACAGAGAAGGGTTTTTCATTTTATTCTGCAGCTCACAATTCTTATTCTAGACTGGATTATTTGTTGATTTCGGATAAACTGATTGATGTTGTTAGGAAGGTGGAAATTGGTGAGCAGTGTTTTTCTGATCACTCATTGGTGAAGTTGAATGTGGATCGATCTATACATAAACCTACTGGGAGTAAATGGAGACTTAAGACTTTTATCTTACAAGAGGAGAAAGTCTGTGAGGCTATTAATGTTTCTATCGTTCATTTTTTTGAAGACAATGTGGGTTCAGTGGATTTCATGATTGTTTGGGATGCGTTTAAGGCAACTATAAGAGGGGAACTGATTAATTGGACAGCTAGAATTAGGAGGGAAGGTGAAATGAGTATTAGAAGGTTGGAATTGGAACTCAGGGGATATGCTTTGTCTGGTAAAAGGGAGGATAGATTGAGGATGGAGGTTGTTAGGAGAAAATTAAAGAAAATGGTAGAGGAACAAGCTGAGAAAGGTCTATATTTTATGAGGCAAAAATATTGGGAGGAGGGGGATAAGGGAGGGCGGTTACTTGCTAGAAAATTTAAAAGTTTGTCGGATAGGTCGTTTGTACGGAGGATTGAGGATACAGTTGGGGATGTGAGGGTTAGAAGTATGGATATTTGTGAGTGCTTTAGATCCTATTATGCTTTTCTTTATGCGGATGCGTCACAACCTGAGGATGGCAGACTAGCGGAGTTTTTTGACAGGATAGACCTTCCTTCTTTATCTGAGGAGGGGAGAGAGGCGCTTGATGCTTGTATTGTGGAAACAGAGATTGTGGATGCTAT
This sequence comes from Ambystoma mexicanum, assembly GCF_040938575.1. Taxonomy (NCBI): domain Eukaryota; kingdom Metazoa; phylum Chordata; class Amphibia; order Caudata; family Ambystomatidae; genus Ambystoma; species Ambystoma mexicanum. The sequence continues at coordinate 1,000,604,003 of NC_090929.1, read as the reverse complement.
TAATCAACTTAACATGGGCAAATCTCCTGGTTCGGATGGTTTGCTCGTGGAGTTTTATTGAGTGTTTAGTCCAGTTTTGGTGCCCAGATTGTGTGTTTTATTCAATATGTTTCTTTCAGATGGAGTATTATGTCCAACGATGCAAGTGGCGATTATTACTCTCATACCAAAACAGGGTAAAGACTTGTCAAGATGTGCTAATTATCGCCCCATTTCGTTACCTATTGTGGATGTAAACATTTTTGCGAAGGTAATGGCAACTAGGTTGCAAAGATTTATGAGTGAATTAATAGGTAGTTCTCAAGTAGGTTTTATGGTTAATAGATATGGTTATGATAATATTAGGACACTGTTGAATGTGATGGGGTTGTCCCGGGCTATGGAGGATGACATATTTTAGATTTTTTTTTATGCTGAAAAAGCATTTGATTGTGTGAATTGGTCATTCCTGAATTTCACACTGCTTCGGATGGGATTTGGTCCGCAGTTCTTGAATGCTATAGGTGCTCTGCAACATAACATCTTGGCTAGAATTTGGATTAATGATGTTTTGTCTGAGGGTTTTATATTGTATAGGGGAACTAGGCAAGGGGGTCCTCTCTCACCTCTTTTGTTTAATTTGGTCCTGGAGTCACTGTTGGTATATCTTAGACAGGAGCAGAGCATCTGTGGATGGAAGCTTAAAAATGGGGAGGTGAAAGTTCTGGCGTATGCGGATGATTTGACAGTGGTCTTGAGGAACCCGGAGGTGGGTGGGCCCTTTTTGAAACGTATGTTACAGGAGGTGGGGGAATTGTCAGGCTGTAAGGTAAACTGGGGCAAAACGGTGGTTTTCTCCCTTCGGATGAATCCGTTGAATAGGAGGCTATTGGATTGGAATTGCCAATGGGCGGATGTCTCGGTAAAATATTTATTTTGGTGCGTGATGTCAAGAGAACGGTGGAATACAATGTGGACAAATTGAAGGACATTTTGCTGAAGGATATACAGAGATGGGAAAGGTTAACTTTAAGTATTTGGGCGAGGATCAATGCTATCAAGATGATGTTGTTGCCAAAGGTCCTATATTTTATTCAATCACTTCCTCTTCATTTCACTAAAAGAATGCTCCAGAACATCGATAGGATTTTCATGGACTTCCTATGGGGAAAGGGTAACAAACCGAAAATTCCAAGGTATATTTTGGTGCGTAGAGTTAAAGATGGGGGGGTTGGTTATCCGGTATTGGAGAATTATTGTAGGGGCTTTTTATTAAAGAAGGCTTCTTATTATTTTAAAGAAAGGCAGGCATCGGACCCATATTGGCTTTTAATAGAAAGGGAACTGCTGTATTCTTTCTCCTTGAATTGTTTATATTCTTATGGGAGATTGGTGAATTCTGGTGCCAAATTGGAAGCTTTAGCGGTTTCAAAGTCGGCTTTGGTTACTTGGATTTTGGGGTGTGGACAATCCTTGTACTTGTATGACTCGGCTTCCATTTGGTTGAATCCGGGCCTACTGATTAACAATAAAATGCTTAATTGGAGGGGTTGGGCAAATAGGGGCATTTTGAAGATTGGGGATGTTTGGAGGGGGGGAGGGATGGTTCCGTTTGGAGAATTGGTTCATTGTTATGGGTTGCATAACAGAGAATTGGGTAGATATAGGATTTTAGAGCAGTTACTTGTAGAAAGAATGCAAATGTTGAGTGAACCTTTGAGTAGTGGTCCTCGTATTTGTGAGATTTTTGCTATATCTCCTAAGGCGGTTTCTTCGTATGTTCAGTTGATGCCTTTGCAGGACTGTATGAGGAATTCCTGGGACCAGTTGCGAATGAAGTGGGTGTGCGAGTTGGGAACTGACCTTTCTGAAAAGTTGTGGGACAATAGCTGGAGGGTTTCAGTGAGGGCCAAGGTTGACTTAAACCTGAGATATATTCACCAACGTCTTTTGGGACGCATTTACTGGACACCGGTGAGGTTGAAAGGGAGAGGTTTAGCTTATGTGGACTTATGCTGGGGGTGTGGAAGCTTGAGAGGGACTTATTTGCATATGCTCTGGGAATGTAGTAGGGTGGTTGACTTTTGGAGAGAGGTTATAGATTGCATTGATATGGTAACTGGTACGTTATTGCCTCGTACCTTTTTATCAGTGATTTTCCTTTCAACTGATGGTTGGAGTGTGGAGCTGTGGGATTGTTCGGATTGGATTGATAGGGCATTGCTGATGGCCATAAAACAGATAATAAAGGTGTGGAAGTCTAGGAAGAAGCCGCATTGTGAAAATTGGGTGGCGGATATGCGTACACTCTCTTGGTATGAGAAGACTCAGGCAATTCGGCATCATAGGGAAGTTGAATATGAGGAGAGGTGGGGGTCATTTCGTGATCTTTTTGGTTGAAGTGTAGTTTATGTTTTTTCTGTCAATGGATTTGGAGACTGGGGGGGTGGGTAGAGGTGCTTGTTTTGTGTTGTTGTTGGTTTTGTAGTTTTGTCTTGTGTTGTTCTGTCTTGTTTTGGGGTGGTTGGGTGGGGATGATCTATGATTTCCTTTTATTCTTTAAATTGCTGTTAACATAGGGTGATATTTACATTTCAATGAATTGCTGTATATGGTGTGATCATTTGCTTGTTCTCACGCTGATATTTTTGGGGTTATTTAATTGTATTGTATATTTTTATTAAATAAAGTTGGAAAAAAAAGAAAGGGAAGTGGAGAAAACTGAAGCAGCGTTATCAATTGAAAGAGTTGAGAAAGTAGAATGGGATGGAAGAGTGGCAAGACAATAGGATACAAAGAGAGGGGTATAGAAAGAGTAGGAGCAGCAGTGACAGCTGCTTACTTAGGATGGGGGGCACTGTCCCCCCACCCAGGGAGTGTGCAAAGAAAACAGTGTGTTCTTTTCTGTTCTGCATTGTTTGTTTTGTTAGGAGCAGCGCAGCGGCAAAATTAATGAATAATCTGCATTGCTTTGACTCTTGGCTGGGCCTGCAGAGGGGCGTGTCCCATTTTTGTTGTTTTTTATAGTGTATACTGCATGGAGCTAGTAGCTCCACACACTTTTCTAGTAGATCATCTAGGAGGCTGGCAGGGCGCTGGAGATGTGGCCCCGCCAGCATTAATATGTGCACTAAACAGCGCGGTGTTACTTTAGGATCTGATCTTACTAGCATACAAACATAATGTAACTGAATGTTCATTGGCTTTGTGCCAGCCAATGACATTCAAGGGTGTCGGTGGGGTCAGGTGATGGGCGCATGCGTGAGCTACCGTCACGTGCCACCTTCTCACTTCGTGTTGGAGTTGGACAGTTGGCAGTGTGGCAGAGCCAAGGCATGGTCGCCGCCCAGAGAAGCTGAAAGCAGAGGGCCTATGTGCACGGCCTTGCCTGAACAACTCAGGTAAGTTTGATGTAAAGAACACAAAGTGTTTGTCAAGTATGCCGGCTGCAGTTCGGCCTTCATTCCGCAGGGTAGACTGACCTGGAGCCCTGCCCTGGGGAATGCAGGAGTCATGACCTTGATTTTGACTCTTTCCATCTCCCTCCGAGACAGTCCTGTGATAAGCCAACATTGTTGGAGGGAGGCGAGAGGGGCGAACCAGCTCTCAGAGTAAGTCACAACACTAGTCCCTGCTAATATCAAATCAAGGTCAGGGAACTTTCTCATATAATCTTAACGATTAAATGAGAAAGTGAAGGCACATCCCTTATCTGCACATCCAAAATTATTGCAATGAATATGAAATAGGCATGCACACCGTTAGGGAATGGGACCATGAGATAGTTTTGTATTTGTATTTATTGATTTATAAAGAGCCTTACACCAAGGCGCTGTACAGTGACTTAGCACATAAAACATAAACAATATAACGGTAGAAGCAAAATTACAATATGAACCATTCGAGTTTTGCAAGGATAACAAAGTTTATATAATATAGAGAAATTCCAGCAAAGGACTCTGCAGCCCGAGAGCTCTATGTCAAAAATTACACGGGCAGCACATTATAAAAGACAATTTCGTTATGGATGACGTCACTAAATACAGTCAAAAATCACAGTGCTGATTGGAGTGGCCCTATGTCATGGTCTGCTCTATAGGGGATGCCAGGTGCTAATTGGCCACTGCTTCCCAGCTGATCTTGTGGCACGTAGGTCAGCTGCGCTCATCTCTGCGGTGAAGTTCAGGTGGGTGCAACATTCCTAACTAAGCTAAACAACAGGAACTGAGTAATGGCGGATACCTGGACATCACATGCAAGGAGGGTTCTTTGTAGAGAAGGGATAATATATTGGCATGCCAACCTCCACATTCAGGGCTTCATTGATACTGCACCCCTTGCACTCTGCATCTCTTTTGGGCGCTCAATTTACTACCTAACCTTCTGGTGCCCCATGATACAAACAGACATGTGTTGTTATTTGGAAGAATATATTGCTACCTAAGATTAGGTCTAAAGCGGGTGTTCTGGAATAGTCAAAGTGAAGGATTTAGATTCTTAACATGAAGGCTGGCACCTTATCATACATGTGTCCCAATAGACAGAATAAAGTGCACACCCCACTAGGGAATGAGACCAGGAGAGTAGTTGCAAGGGAACCAAAATGTATATAAGTAAAATAAATGCAAGCAAAGAACTCTGCTGCCCGAGAACGCTCTGCCAACAGATACATGAGCAGCACATTAAGAAGGCACTGATCATCATGGATGACATCATAGGTAAGAGACAGTCTAACAAACAAGATTGGCTAGGCACATATACTAATCCCAGCTCCGTAGGGGAAGCCTGGGTCCCATTAGTTGCTGTCTCTCCATCAGTCAGAGTACACGTGGTCAGCTGGCTCATTCTTGCAGGGTGAAGAGCAGGGGAAGTTCTTCAGAGATGATGTAGAGCTGTCTGACTAAGCTAAATAACAGGGCTTGGCATGCAAGAAATAATGACTGGTATAAACTATCACATGAAAAGGGACTGTTTATTTGAAATAGGTACATTCTAACCCAGGCTTTTATGGGAGCATGGGTTAGGGGTCATTCCTTCAGGTCACTGGGGCCTCACGATTTCAAACGTATTAGAGATGGGTGTTTGTCTTACCAGAATATATGACCACTCTAGATTAAGGTCACTGGGCCTGGTAAGATCATTGTTTTGTTCTCACCTGTTCCCCTCCCTTCCCTTGTCGTGCTCAGAAACACTTGTGTATGAGTGCCATAGAAATAAAATATCAATATCAATATCAAAGTATATGTTGGGTGATTTGAAGGTGGTCCGGCGGAAGGGTCTGGGAACCAGATGCATTCAAAGGGAATAGGGGGCATGGGTTCAGAGGACCGTGGCTTGGCAGGGAAGGGGTGGAGAGCGCATGAGTCAGCCAGGAGAGAGGGATGGGGCATTGGGGTGAGAGCAGGCCTTGTTCTCACGTTCTAGGATGAGCACATTATGTCAGTGCTCGATACTTGCTAATGGCAACAATGAAAGACTGCTTTTCCATGAGAACAAGAGTCACGTTGAGCTGGCAGAGGGTGGAGGTGGCGGGGCTGGCTGTGTATGGCGCTGGGAGAGAGAGAATGGATATTTCGGCAAAGGGGCAGAGGGCCGAGAAAAAGATGGCGTTTGGGAAGACACAAAATGGCGTTTATGCACTTTTATCACAAATGGGAAATGCAAATAAGTACAGGAGGGGTGGTGATATCTCCCCCCTTACCTTACACAACATTTATCTGGTGCGGGAAAGGTGCAGGTGGCGGGATATACCACCTCTCCCCCAACATTCCCCCTTCCGTTACTTCTAATGTAAAAAATACTTAGTTCCATCTCTTCTATGTTCCTCTGCCACTCTTTCTACTTCCTCCCACGCTGGGGTACCCTTTATTGGTATCCAAGCTCTGCAGACATTTCTTAAGCATTCCCCCTGATGAGCATATTCTTCAGGAGTACAGGACATACATATGCAATCTCCATCCCCATCTAAATCCACCCACACCTCCCTGTGATTTTCCAGATCTTGTGGCACTTTTGCGGTTGTATGATAAAGGTTGTCAATTATGTCCCCAGTATTGTATATGGCTACCATGTGAAATTTGGGCTCATTGCTCTCCCCAGTTTGTACTTGTGCATCCTTAGTGCTGTGAGATTTTCTATCAGTCCCTTTCTGGCTGCCAATCATCACCATCATCATTGCACTATTAGGAATTGTTTTGGCACAACATCGATCTCTAGCTGGCACACACAAAAGATCAGCAAGAGGAAAACGATGATGGGGATCAGCATCTTCATAACAGTTCCAAGCCAGATGGAGCCCACTCAAATGTAGAGGTGAACCAGTCTGTTGGTTGCACACCACCTTCTTTTTTCATCCTTATTCCTAGATCTTGCACTGCCTTTATGATACGTGAGAGTGTCCCGAAACACGTTTCTGGGGATGCTGTTGGTACTGTTGTTCAGAGGAGAATTGTCTGGCATTTCAGTGCTGGACTGCCCCAGGGCAGGACAAAGACTGATATGTTTAGGATATTTCTTCTCTGTGAAAGATAGTGAGCTAAAGACTCTGGGTATGTCTCTCGCAACCAGGACTAATGTCTGGCAGAGGGACTCCCAGGACCCCCTTGTTAATTTGCATATTAAAGTAACTTTGGGTCTCACCCTAAGTTACTAGGGGAATCCAGACGTGGACCCCTTGCTCACTATTCTTAGAGAGGCACAGCTCCTCCCTACTGATGAGGTCCAACCAGACCGAAACACGTGCCTGGGGATGCTGTTGGTACTGTTGTTCAGAGGAGAATTGCCTAGCATTTCAGTGTTGGACTGCCCCAGGGCAGGACAAAGACTGATCTGTTTAGGATATTTCTTCTCTGTGAAAGATAGTGAGCTAAAGACTCTGGGTAAGTCTCTCGCAACCAGGACTAATGTCTAGCAGAGGGACTCCCAGGACCCCCCTTGTTAATTTGTTGATTTTTTCTTCCATCCCGTTAGCTTGCGGGTGATGAATTGAGCACATTTTGTGTTTTAGTCCTAATAATGCTGTTAGTTCTTTAAAAAGATTGTTTACAAAATGTGTTCCGTTGTCAGATCTTATGACATCACATATCCCCCAACATGGGAACACTTCCCTCACCAGGAATTTTGCTGCGCATTTCGCGTTTGGGTGGGCACATGGTCCTGCTTCCACCCAGCATGAAAAAGGACAGACCACCATGATCAAGTATCTGGCTCCATTACATCTTTCTCCTACGTCTTCATAATCAATATGTAGTTCATGAAATGGTCCCACTGGGTGCAGCCATATGCCATGTATTGTTCTGAGTGTCATCCCTGAATTAAATGTTTGGCAGGTAGTGCATTCAATAGACATTTTGGTGAGATATTCCTGGAGATTCAGTACAAACCAATCTTCCTGGATATCAGTAGCAATGTGTTGTTTAGAGGTGTGGGCAGGGAAATGCAATTGTTGAAATGCTATCATTAATAATTCTACAGGCATCATTACCTTTCCTGTGCTATCTTGTCTCTATAGGGGATCAGTAGGCGATTGGGTGCACCCTCTTTTTGTCCATAATTCCTGTTCTTGTGGCAGTACTCTTTTTTTGTATCTTGATTAGTTGTACTATCGGTAAGGCATTGTATCCTTCCTCTGTTGGTTGTTGTGCTTTCTCTTTTAAAATACACTCTGTAATTTGTTTGTTTTGGAAATATGCTGTTTGTTTGACTGTGGCATCCGCTGCTGCGTACCCAAGTGATATTTCGTCATTGTCATTTGTGTATGCTTGGCACTTCACTAATGCTACTACTGAGGGTTCTGCTAGCGCTGTAATCACATCATTGAGTAATGCTGCATATTGTACCGGGGACCCATCTGCTCTCCTGAACCCCCTCCTCCTCCAATGCTATAGACTAGCATGTACCGTGGTGGTTACACATGCTGAGTCCGAATATATTGTTACTGTGCATCCCTTCGCTGCGTGTAGTGCTTCTATTAGGGCAATTAGCTCTGCTGCTTGGGTGGAGTAGTGCATGGGTAAACATTTTTGTACACGTATTTCATATTCTCCGTCTTCCAATCGGACTACTGCGGCCCCACCATGTTTTTCACCTGTCTCTGGGCATATTGAAGCTAACCCATCCACAAAATACACTTCTCCCTCCTCTAGTGCATTTTCTCTCACCTTGGGGATGTCATCTCCTTCCCCTTCATATGTGGCACAATCGTGTTCTTGCATATCTTGTACTGTGCTATGTGATGAATGTTGCAGGGTTTACAGTTTTACACTGTACCACGTGGACATTTGGGCTGGAGATGATAATCTCTATGCTGATGCTCTTTGGGTTGTCAGTGTGGGCTTTGATCATTCAAGAATGGCAAACAGAGAGTGCTCAACGTGTCACAATGTGACAGAGCAGCCCATTACAATCGTTGCACTTTTCACGAATGCAGTGGTCTTCAAACTTTTTTGGCCTGGGCACCCCCTGAGCAAAGTTTGGGCAGGCCCCCCTTCCCCCAAAAGTGCCAGATGGACAGTATGTAGAAATCACTATGAACTTTTGCATGCCGTCACCGCACCCTACTCCCAGTACAGACCCTGGGCTCTCCCCACCCTACTCCCACCACTATCCCAGTGCTGCCGCCCATCCTGCTCCCACCACAGTCCCATAACACAAGCATACACACATCCATACACATTTAAATAAAAAATAAATCGCCATAAACGTACCTTCTGCAGGGGCCTGCGCGTGCTTGCTAAAATGCCCCGCTCCAGGTTGCTCTGTCCGTATGCGCGAGGAGGTGCAGGGGCACCCCCTCGCACATACATACATGCAGTGCCCCAGCCAGCATTTCCAATGAGCTATGCAAGGCTGGCGAAGCAAAACACCCCCAGTGTTGCATGGCTCAGTGATCACGTGCGGCTGGGGAAATGAACTGTGAAAGGCAAACAGCGTTTCCCTTTGACAGTTCAGCCAGCCCAGGAGCACTCTCTCAGCTGTAAAAAGCAGCTGAGGGAGTGCTCAGTGTTTCACTGGCCTGGCTCCTCAGCTCCTCCATAATGGGTGAGGTGGCCAGTAGGTTTTTGCCCAATCACCCATTATGTATGAGCCAGCACGCTTGGACTGGCCTATAGGGCAATAGGGCGATGACCATACTAAAAATGCAAAATGCTAGTGTAGGCCAGTCAAAATTGGCCACTTTTTTGGCCATTGTGGGCCAGTTTGAGGAGTTACTTCACTATTCAGCTAGTAGTTTTGACCATTGTTGCTGAATAAATATTCTTTAAATATCACAATTTGTTTACATTTGAACAAAAAACAACCCCTTGGGTACTATTCAGTCTGTGACTAAAGGATTGAATATCCATTTGCAACTGCTGGCCGTTTTTTCATTGGTGCCTAAGACCGTTTTATGGTCCAGTCTGACCATGTGAGCTGGCCCTTCCCATTTCCTCCAATCTAAAAAAATAAATAAATAATTGCCCCGCAGTTTGAAGACCTCTGCTCTAATGCAAGGCTGCTGCTGCTGCGAGAGATTGTTTGCACACAAAATGTCCTTGCATTTCTGGCATTAAGGCAGAGGACATGGTCAGCACACCAATACTGGATATTCTGGGCTTTTCTGACATCTGAGAGGTGAATCCAACACTGCAACCCCTTCACTTTTACAGCAGTAGATTGCCTCATATGGACTGTGGAATCTCTGTGAGTTCCATTTTCTGCCAAAATGTTACAAGTACACTAACTCTCCTGGCATCATAGGTTGTGTCGAGGTATCTTGAGCTGCAGTTGTTGTGTCTGTTTGGTTTTCTGCTGTGAATGGGGAAGCTATTTCTTTTGCTATACTCTGTACCACTCATGTGAGCTGCGTGAGATACTCCTTGAACTCTTCCCCCAACACTGTTGCCATTCTATGTGCATCAGAAGTCCTTCTGACTGGTGACAGTGGTGTTTGCGTGCATTTACCAGTTACTATTTCACGGGGTGACAGGTGGTGGTCCTTGCTGGGCTGTTTGCACAGTTGAAATATTGCTAGTGGCAGGCCGTGAACCCAGTTTTTCTTTAAGGAATGGCACATTTTTGATAACCTACCTTTAAGGAGGCAGTTGATTTTCTCTACTATTCCGTTTGCTTGCAGGTGGTAAATAGAGCACATTTTGTGTTTTTTTCCTAGTAGTGGCGGGACCTCTTTGACAAAATGAGTCCCATCATCAGACCGTATTACTTCACATATTCCCCACCAGGGGAACACCTCTCTCACTAAAAATGTTGCTGCACACTTTGTGTCTAGATGTGCACAGGGTCCTGCTTCCACCCATCGAGAGAATGGACACACCACCACAATGAGATACTTGGAGCCATTACATCTTTCTCCCATGTCTGCGTAGTCTATATGCAGTTCACAGAAGGGACATGCTGGGCGGGGCGAAGTGCCACGGAGTGTTCATAAACTCATCCCTGCGTTGTACAATTGGAATGTGGTGCATTCAACCACCAGTTTGCTTTGATATTCTTGACGGTTTTGGATAAACCAATCTTCCTGGAGATCAGCTGCTATGTGTTGTTTTGAGCTGTGGGCGGGAAAGTGTCATTGTTTGAATCCAATGTATAGTAATTCTACTGGCATAACCACTTTCCCTGTAGAGTCATGTCTCCATAATAGATCTGTAGGTGACTGTGTACAGCCTTGCTTTGTCCATAATTCTTGTTCTGGTGCTCTACTCTGTAGCACTATCACTTGTTCATGAGTAGTGCATTGTAACCCTCAGCTTTTGGTTTCCCTCCCTTTTTTTTAGCACACATTCTGTGACCCTGGGTGTTGAAACGTATGCTGCTTCTTTGGCTGCTGCATCTGCAGCTGCGTTTCCTAAAGATATTTCATATTCATTATGTGCGTGTGCCTGGCATTTCACTATGGCTACTACAGAGGGTTCTGCAAGGGCATCAATTAATTTATTTAGTAGTTTGGCATGTTGTACATGGGGCCCATCTGCTCTCCTAAATCCCCTCTTTCTCCATCTTGATAGTCCAGCATGTACTGTTGTGGTTGCGTATGCTGAGTCTGAATATATTGTTACTGCACACCCTTTTGCCACATGGAGGGCCTCAATTAATGCTACTAGCTCTGCTGCTTGCGTGGAGAAGTGCATGGGCAGGAGTTCTTTTATCAATACCTCATACTCTCCATCCTCCATCCTTACTACTACGGCCCCTACATGTCTTTCACCAGTTTCTTGGTGAATGGACGCTGACCCTGCAATCCCCTGCATTTTCACTTGCTATCGGAATGTCAACCCCCTTCTCCCTCGTATGTTGCACAATCATGTTCTTGCATATCTTGTACAGTACATGGTTCCGTGAGCAACATAGCTAGGTTCACAGTTTTGCATCTTACTACATGTATATTGGGGCTTGAGAGGACGATTTCATATGCTGACGCCCTTTGTGTGGTGAGAGTGGATTTGGATCTTTCCAGCATTGTAAATAGAGAGTGTTCTATGTACAGGGTGACGGAGCACCCCATAACAATGGTTGGGCTTTTTCAATTGCAGTGGCAGCTGCTGCAAGAGCCTGTTCGCAAGCAAAATGACCTTGCATTACTGAATCAAGGGTGCCGCTGTAGTAGGCCAGAGGTTTGTGGCCCGTGGAGCTCTTTTGCGTCAGCAAGGCTGTCATTAGGGTGCCATTGGAATGTGAGAACAGGTAAAATTCCTGCTCATAGTCTAGTGTGACTAGGACTAGGGTGGTAGAAATCAGTTCTTTTAGGCTGTTGAATGCTGTTTGCATTTCTGCAGTGCAAATTATGTTTTTCTTTTCTTTTTGTGCCTCTTTAAGACCTTGCAGTAGGGGTATAGTATATGCTGCATAATCTAGAATGCAAGCCCTACAGTATTGCATATTCCAAGGAACTTTTCCATGTCCTTTATGGTGTTTGGTCTGGCAGAGGCACGCACTGTTGCCGCCCTGTCTGGTATTATTCTTTTGCCATCTTTTGAGATCAATTGGCCCAAGTACAGAATCTCGGCCAGACAGTATTGCAACTTGTTCTTGTCTACCTTGTACCCTTTTTGTGTGAGTAGTTGGAGAAGAACAATGAAGTCTTTCCAACAACTTTCCTCATTCACACTGCAGACTAAGAGGTTGTCTACGTATTGGATGATGGCACTCGGAACCTGAATATTGCTGAGATCTTCGTGCAATTTCCTGTTAAATATATTTGGTCTCTGGCAATACCCCTGGAGCAAACAACGGTGTTCATACCTCCCCCCCCAGCGTGAATGTTGTGAGATACTGTGATTCTGGGTCAAGGGGTACTGAAAAGAATGCGTTCTTGAGGTCCACTACAGTGAAATGTGTTGCTTGCTTTGGGATGCTGCACAAAATGGAAGCGGGATTTGGGACAAGAGAGAACTCCTTTTGGACAATATCATTAAGGGGACAGAGGTCCTGGATCATATGTCAAGACCCCCTTGTCACTATCTTAATGGGGTACACAGCTGTATTGCATGGGGAGGTTGAGGCAACAAGTATTCCTTGGTCTAAGAGTGCCTGCAGTGTCTCTTGGATCCCTTCCTCAGCCTCTCTAGACAGGGGGTATTGTTCACCCTGGGCAATATGGCTCCAGGCTTAAGTGTTATTTTTACAGGGGTCACTTCTCTATATAACCCCACATCATGGGGGTTGGTAGTCCATCGGTGGGATGGAACTTGTTGCATGTCTGTGTCGTAAAAGGGAGGTGGCCCGCTGACGATGGTCATGAGGGGGCTCTGCACCTTTCTACTTTGAACCATTATATCACAGGGGATGCTAATCACAAGCACGATCTCCCTGTCAGTGTCATCGGCAGTGAACAACTCTTCATCAGTTAATTTGCGCAGGGGTACATTGGGGATGATACATAGCACTGTGCGCCACTCACACCCCTGGATGTATGTACATATAACAACAATTTGTTTGGCAGATACTGGTACTCCTTCCAAATCTAAGGACAGAATTGAACCATATCTCTGGGATTGCTACGGGCAGAAGACAAAATCTGATGGCACTCTACATTCTTTTCTAGTGAGTTCAGGCACTGCTCTAGCTAGCACTCGAATTCCATAAATAAACATTCCGGGAATTAAAGGTATTCCTCACACCTGTACTTCGTTGGCCATCGCATGTATGATCAACATTGCCCTGAGGGCGCACATGCCAGGGATGGAACAGACAATCCCTCTCTCACTAAATGATATGGTCATGTTCAATTTACTGAGTAAGTCTCTCCCTCACAAATTGACTGGGGAAATTTCATTATGCAATAGGGGTGTTCGCACTACCCTACCTCCTATTTTGACATCCAATTTTGGCAACCTTCCATGATCAGTAAAATGTTCCCTAGGTTAGTAGTTTCTTCCCTGTAAATTCTTGCTATTGTAGGTTCTATGAGATCTCACAGATATGTCTAGAGTTAAATAAAAATGTTCTCTGAACGACTAGAGTTTCCTTTCTACTCATACGAAAGTAACGTTAAAACTGCCCTAATGATTGTTGGTACTTCCTGGAAGAAGTCAAACCACTCCTTCTGAATTCACCCATTTAAATGAGTCTGATCACCAGTCCCTCAAATTCTTACTTTACATTCTTTCCAATGGGATATAAACTGGTATGCCTTTTACATGCTTTGCTACTTGAGTTTCTTTGAAAAATGACCTTTAATTGCACAGGCAGTTTATGAATTCATTTTATTTCTTCTTATAAGTATTCTAAAACATGCTAACTATTCCTATACTACTCCATCTACTAAAATGTATAACTAATTGAAAGCAAAGCTGATTTTATAAACAACTATTAGAATGCTTTCCGGAGTATATCCTTTATTTAAGCCACACTCAGGCAGAGATCCTGTGAAACGCAATGCCCTCTGGTCTCCACTAATGTCCAAGACATTAATCACCAAGCCAGCAAACATCTAGAGAAGCACTCCAGCAGGACATCAATTTGAACTTCACATATGCTGTAGCTAATGGGCTAACACATGACATGTAAGCCTGAACACAGGGTTCTCCCTGTGTGGTGCCCAGCATCCTAAACAGATGCCATCACCAGACTCTTCCCGGAGTTAAGATCAGTCAGAGTATCCTTAGCTTGTTGCCTGATTCTACTTGTCATGTATTCTGCCAAGATAGATAGGGATCGCAGAGTGGGGTTGGGGTGTTTACAGACTTTCCCCCTGACCCTCCTCACAAGCCCATAAACATATCCCCTTTCAGGCACATCTCATTTGAAAGGCAGCTATTTCTTCAGAAAATCACTTACAGTCTCGTGGAGCTTCTCTCTGCTAGTCCACACAATACACCCGAAGGCCCCCTACTTGGTTTGGGGGACCATGCTGAATTTACAGTGGTGTCATAGACATTTTTAATATCAGACAGCGTGCGCACTTTACCAAAAAACACAGCATTACCACATTGAGTGTCCTCTGGTTGATTTATTTCTTTTTTTCCCATCATTAATACGCCTTCAGAGATGCTAACTGTCCCTATATGCTCCCTTCAGGGGGTGGCGCTAGACAGAAACAACACTGTCCATGGGCCATGTGCAAGTCTTGCGTGAGCAGAGTGCATGCTGTTGCATATGCCATCTGCACTTCCGTGGGTTTCATGGTTAGGAGACACCATGGGAGCAGGATTTGACTATCACCTCCCCCAACAGCCTTTTATTGGCTTTTTAAAAAAAAATGCTTGAAGCTTCATCTTGCTGTTTTTTAAGAAAAGGCAGCATGGGGTTCGATCTTAGGCCACAAATAGTATCAACCGAAACAAACTCTCTTGGATTGGTAATACGCCTTGTGTAGTACAGTGAAATGTGTTTCTGACTTGGTCATATGCATCATGGCCTATGACGAGGAGCGAACTCTCATCTATGCGTATCCAGCTTCATGGTGATACGATTGGTTGTGAAGTGGTATTACACGATTCCACTCTCACCTCCCGCAACTTTTTGTTATAGGCCTATTTTCTACTTTATTTTGGTGCTTTTGTTTTCACAACAAACAAAAAATAAATAACAGAAAAAAAGCACAGGTCGAATGTATGCCACCTCCAGTATGTTGTTCAAGTTTATGTAAGATTGGCACTGCAGTTAAACTGGATGGCTGGTCATGACACTGATTAACCAATTCCCATGCTACACCCTTCGATATCCAATGCTGATTTTGTTTTTTACCCAAAACTAATAATAAGGGTGTTGGTTGCAAAAAGGGAGAGAACATTTGCTTCCAAATACCTAATGTATTGGCTTTCTAATTGTATTTGGCTTTATTTAGTTGCTTAATAACAAAAGGTAGTAAGCTTAATCCACAAACAGGAGAAACAGAAGCAGACATGCTCAGAGCAGCAATGAGTCTTGCATAGTGCCGTCAAATATGATTGTCACTTATAGTATTGCAGAAACAGGAACACCCATCACCATCTAATCCATATAGTAACTCAGGCTGCACAGGTGGAGACAGGATGTATTTCCATACCACTGTGCAGGAATGGACAGGGAAACTTGCAGAGTATCCCCATCCAGAAATTCTGTCCCGTCACAGTGTTCATTGGGTTGTAAACAATGAGCCTCATTCAGAAAAGTCAGAGAGATACATTTCTTTGGTTACACTAACAATTAACTTCCTAACCAAATATCCTTTGGCCTTGAGGGGCATGATTTTACAGTACTGAGTGAGACCAGAACAATTCTGCTCAGCCCACCCATGTGATGCAGTTTGCAGCCTTCACCATATCTTTGCATTATACATAATAAGACCCGACCCAGAGTTTAACACCCACATGATCACTGCTCCGGTTCACATGCAGCAAAACACGCCTTCATTAGTGACATATTCAGCATTACTGGACGTACCAGTCCCTGGGCAGAGGCCAAAGTCATGACTGGACCTATGAGATACTGGGGGTCATTACAAGGTTGGAGGTACCCATGCCGCTATTTGCGGCATGGCTACCCCCATACTGCATACCGGGTCCGGGTTCCCTGATTGGGGAAATATCGGGCCATTCCAACCTTGCAGGACCCGGTATTTCCCAATTGAGGGAACACATCCCCATTCCCATTCCAGCCCCCATAGGGCTCAATAGGAATGGGGACCATGCTAACAACGGGCCCATTAATAACGTGCCCATTGTTAGCATGCTGGTCCTTTGGCGGGTCCCGCTAAAGGACCTCGTAATGCGGCGGTAAGGGGTTAACGGCACCGGCACCTTTACCGACGCCGTTAACCCCTCACCGCCAACCTTGTAATGACCCCCACTGTATAAATGCCAATCAATCAGACTCCTTAACACCTGGATGTGGCCTGCATAGCATCTTCCCTACCATCGCTGTGGTTATGCTCTGCCAATGGCTCATGCACGTACAGGGATTATCAGAAACAAAAGACTGCCAGCTTCAGAAATAGCTGGCCAATGCTCAGTTTGTGAGAAGACCTCCAGATATTCTACAGTATCTTGCATGCTTTGACCTCTAAAGTATCTCTCTTTCATCTACCCATTTGAATTTTAGGTTGTGTTGCAAATGCATGCTATCAATATGGAAAATGCTAACATCCTGCATTCTCTTGAAAGGTGTTCACGCGTTTTCACATGGACAATTTCCATCTGCCAGGATGCAAATAGGCGCTGATGAAGACAATAAGCTTTGATGGCTGTATTTTAGATGGTACTCATTGAAACAATTAAACTGCAGAATTGTATGTGCCTTCGATACCCATCCTCCTCCTGTTCTAGGCCATTTTAAAGGATCACATTTTGAAGACAACATACTGTTATACTTTGTAACTACTTCACCTACTGTACAAGCTACATCTGAAGTACCTGAAATACATATATGCATCAGCCCAGAGAGAAGTGCTATGTGAAGCGAGCTTTCTGGCACTGGATATTCCATTATGGAAATCCTGAAATGGCTCATTGCCCTCAGGATTTCCCTCATGTGATTTGCTATCTACTGCCCATCAGTGGGTGAGTGCTCCCACAGTAGTGGAGAATAAGGTATGAGAACTGCTAAGTGTTGGACTGTGTTGTTCTGTAATAGGTGGGGGGTGCTGTGGGGTGTTGTATTTTATGCTGTAAGACTGAAGGATGCCCAAACATGCCAATCATCACTATTTAAATCGGTAAACTCCTGATTATTTAGAGCATAAGGTTGCTATTTTTCATAGATGTTTCATAGATTTGTTCTTTCTCCCACCTAAATGTTCCGTGTTCTACTTTTCTTGTATGCTTTATCTGATTTTCTTCTCCTGTACAGTCATGTATTGTGCATGCATTCAGCTCAATCCTAATCACTGAAGAAATGATAACAGCTCAGTCCCAGTCCAGCAGATTCAGGCTTGCATACCACTGTTACTACTACACAATACAGCGACATTCCCTGTTGCATGTGCTCTATTTTAGGCATCGGTGCAAGATAATAGATAAGCTGCTGCAACAAGAAGATGAAAGAACAGTGTGGACGAAAACATCAAGCCAGAGATCACGCAATCAAGGTCAGCATAGGTGTAATCTACTATGCTTTCTGGATTTGTGCCGCAAGTATAGGGCAGCAAGGTCAGTTACTGGGCTTTTCTGAATATCACACTGTTTTCGTGTCTGGGTATCTGGTGCATACATTGGCCCTCATTACGACCCAGGCGGTAATGGTTTAACGGCGCCGTAAAAGGCGGCGGTGCCGTTAAACCATTACCGCCTGATTACAAGGTCCCTTTGCGGGACCCGTACTTAATGGCTGGTGTAGACCAGCCGTTAAAGTGAGTGCCGCAAAGGGACCTTGGCAATAATTACGGCAACCGCTATTAGCAGTGCCGTAATTATCGCCTTCCCCATTCCCATTATGCCCTATGGGGCAAAATGGGAATGGGGAAGGGCAAATGGTGAATGGGGAATTACCGCCCCCGCCAACCTTGTGATGGGGGCGGTAATTCCGCCATCCACCATGGCGGAGACCGGCATGGACCATGGTGCTAATAGCACCATGGTCCAACGCCAGGGTCGTTATGAGGGCCATTGTCACATTCAAGATCAGATACTGTGATATATTCAAACCATGCCTTATTGTGACTTTGCAGGCTTTTCTTCCCCTCTGTTCCTTATGTTTGGGTGGAAGCCAGGATAGTGTTAAAAGTTACATGTAGAAGGAAAAACAATATGCTTTGCATAATTCTTACTGGTGTGGCGATTTCATAAAGTGTAGGGTTTATCCACAGAATCCACTCAATCTATATGATTTTTACACATTTGATCATCTTCTCACAGAATACTGAAATATATATTTGTATAAGTGTGCATGTTGCATAACTACAGAAACGTTTTGTATTAACTAACACAATATGGGCTTGTAGCTTCGTCTTTTCTTTGAGATTGGATTTTTTGAGCACCTTCAATACCCAGGATTCATTCACCAAGCTGGAAAGAACTTCACATTATTTCAAATAAGCGATAGGGGTAGAAAGGCTGGCTTAGTATAAAGAAAGAATACAGAGGATATGTTTGCTTCCTACTCTCCATTTTACTTATTTAGTAATTTCTACACTGAAACACTATAATTTTAAAAATAATACCCAAGCATTCACCCTTTGACCTAAACATCCTATATTTCGAAAATATTGTATTTTTGTTCAGGGGTCACCTCATTCAGATGATTCATCTGTTTATCTGAGAACTGAATGGAGATGACAGGTCTTCTTTCTGTTAATGTGCACCCAGCATTCCTTTGTCTGAGCCCCCTTCTGTATTTTGATCCTGTAGAGAACAGGAGATATCTTGTGCATGATTTGAAAGGCTCTTTTCCAAGAAGGTAGAAACTTACGCTCCTTAGATTGGTGCCTTTGGAAGTTATAGGGATAGACTCAGACTCCTAATTCATATGGTCATTTAGAGGTCGGTGTTTTTCGAAGATTTTCAACAGAGTCAAGAGTAGCACAGGCATTAATCAATGTCTGTTCCTATATTCTGTATAACAAATGCTGAGGTAATAACATTTTTCTACCATTCATATGTTCAAATGAGGACATTTGAGTTGCTTATGTGATGGTAGAGCTCAAAGCCATCTTAACCAATGATAATTGTAAATCCCAACTGGGTCCACAATCTGTGGCAAACTTCTTTAGAATTCCCACAATTGTATTATTATATTGCTCTACCCCTCTGCTAGATGCAAGGCAATAAGCAAATAGCAATTTCCTCTTAATTCCAAGAATTTGCAACATCTTAGTCATGACCTCACTGGTGAAGTGACTACCTCTGTCAGATTCAATAATCTGAGAAAGGAGGAAACGAGAAATGATGTGATCGATTAATGACATGGAAACAGTCTCTACATTACAATTTTGGACTGGGAGACATTCAATTGATTTAGTAAATACACAACATATACTTGTTGTCCTGGGCAGAAAAATCAATTGTCCAATGAAATCGATCTTTAGATCAGGCAGTGGTAATCTCATTCCTCTTTTTTGTAGAGAAGCCCAGTGTGTGGGAGAACTCAGTTGTAACTGAGCACGTACTAGGCACTGCTTTGGCAACTTCATGTAGGGTCTCCATTGTTTTTTTTTCAAAATCCCAGATGATAAGCTGTTGCTGCATCATGGGCATGAGTTAACATTATGCTCCAGATATGTATCAATGAAGGAGGTACCACACACTGATCAGAAGTAGATTGGGGACTCTAAGCAACAGTCAGTCTTGGACCTTAAACATTTCTGAAATGTTATCAGTATTTAAAGATCTTCCTTTCCCTGGTAATCTTGTTCAGCTAAGGGAAGGATTTCTGGATCTTGTAGATACTGATATTATCGGCCAATCATTGGATCTTCTTTTTCAGCAGTAATTAAATTGACGCACGGGGTACCTCTAATCTATTGAAGAGTGGATAGTTCACTTTCAGCACAAGTCTGTGATCAAGTCACTGCTGATTGTTGTATTTCTCCTAGTAAGTGTTCGATATCAATGTACTCTCCTTGGGGAACTCCACTCTTGGCTAAATGATCTGCCAACTCATTTCCTGTTTTGTCAGGGCACTCTACCTTAGTGGATTTTTATTGTTTTCAATACATGTGACATTATTTGATATTTCTAACTCTTTTATTCTTTGGATTAGCTTTTAATGTTTCAAGGGTTCGTTGTTGGCACACAGCAATCACCAGGCTTTCCAATTGCTCAGCTGGTCAACCACTCAATTTTAGAAATAATCTGTATCAGTAATTAGCACTCGTTCCTGTAGTTGATGATTTACAGCACCAAGGGCAACATTTCATATGGCCGCACTCAGTTCTGCCACCTGATTACTCTAGGGACCAATTTTATAACTGGCTGAAAGTTCAGAGTGTCATTCACCCAAGCATATGTATGTATGTATGTATTTAGTTTTTGTAGAGCGCCGGTAGCCCGCGGGCATCAGGGCGCTTAAACATATGCAACAGATACTATGTGACTTATGACATTTAAAGGGTCTGCTAACCACCGGAAAGCCTCTAAGAGGCATCGTCACCCGATTTCTCATCTGAAAAGGTGAGTCTTGAGCACCTTCCTAAAGGTGGAGTGATTAGTTTCCAACCTCAGGGGTTCAGGGATGCTGTTCCACAATTTGGGAGCCAGTACATGAGAAGATCTGCCCAGCCCGGTGTTCAGCTTAAACTTGGGCACGATCAATAGTCATTTGCCACCTGATCGTAGATTTCTCCTGGGATTATAGGGTACTACACTCGTTTTCAGGTAGGCGGGCGCTGTGCCATAGAGGCACTTATGAACCAGGCAGAGAGCCTTGAACTTTATCCGTTCTTCTACTCTCAGTCAGTGTAAAGAGAGCCTCTCTTCCGTAACATGATCTTTCCTCTTCAAATTTTTTACTAACCTGACTGCCTTGTTTTGGATCACCTGACAGCTGGAGAGATCCTTGGAAGAGGCCCCCAACATCAGGGCATTCCCGTAGTCGAGTCTAGAGAGGATGATGGCTCTGGCTATCGTTGCCCTATTTCCCTCATTCAGCAATGGTTTGATGGCTTTCATCAGCCTGAGATAGTAGGCTGTGTTTTTCTGGAGGAAGCTGGTCTGGGCATGCGAGTCGACCGCAGCATCGACCATCATCCCTAGTGTCTTTACCTTAGGGACCACTTGTATTGTGGCGTTCTTGATTTGGAATGTGTTATACTCTACCCCCAGTTTTTCCAGCTGACGACTGGAGCCAAACAACATCAGTTCAGTTTTGGAGTCATTCAAGCACATCCAGTTTGCCTGCATCCAGTCGTCAATGATCTTATAAACCCTGGTGATCACTTCGCTGTCTGTGGTGTGGTTCCTACCCCCTAGCTCCAGTATGAGTTGGGTGTCATCTGCGTAGTTTGTAAACGACACTCCGGCTTTCACCAATAGGCTACACAAGGAGCGCATATAGATGTTGAACAACATTGGTGATAGGCTGGCCCCTTGGGGTACTCCGAATAGGATATCACAAGGGTCGGAGAAACTGTTACCCCAGTGTACTCTCGCTTGGCGGTTGGCAAGAAAGGACAGAAGCCAGTCAATGGCCCCCTCCGAGCAACCAACATTCTCTCTAAGAGCCTTGATAAGGAGGGGGTGATCCACCAGATCAAATGCGGCGCTAAGGTCTAGCAGCATCAACATCCCCAACTTGTTGTCATCCAGCATAGTCAACATCCGATTCTGCAAGTCCAGCATGGCTGTTTCGGTGCTATGGAATGCTCTGAAGCCAGATTGTTGCTGGTGCAGGATTTCCTGGTTCTCTACGAATTGTTGGAGTTGCTGGGTAGCTACCTTATCCAGCAGTTTAAGGATGAAGTTTGAATTGGTTATGGGGCGGAGGTTCCCGGGATCTTTGGGATCTAGGCCCGCTTTTTTAACCAGTGGAGTAATAGTGACTTTCTTCAGATCTTTCGGCACCATGCCCTCTTGAAATGAAGCATTTACTATTCTTCGGAGGACGGGAGCAAAGATATCCTTGTGTTGGAGAATGATGCCGGGGGGTAGAATGTTTTCGGCGCAAGTGGTGGGTTTCATGTTATTTAGCACCTCCAACATCTCTGCCTCTGAGATAGGGTCGAAGTTAAAGAGCTGCTCTCTGGCAGTGGTCTTGACTTCTATGGGGCAGTTCTCCTGTTTATAATATAAGGCAGTTCTGGCTTTGATAATATTTTGTCTTGCCTTTTCCGTTTTTGCTTGGAATGCATTTAGCACCGCATTACAGTCCTCCTCAGAAGGTTCGAAAGGGGGAGTAATAGATACAGGCTTTTCAATGTTCTTCAAAATATTGAAGAGTTTACTTGTGTTGTTGTCCGCTTGCTCGATTTCTGTGTTGAAGAAATTAGCCTTAGCTGCCTTAATTTTGTCTTTATATTCCTTATCCTTCCCTTTCCCGCTCGCTTTACTCTCTGCCGATTTATCTGTGATCCATTTCCTTTCTAAAGACCGTTTTTCCTTCTTCAGAGCAAGAAGCTCTGGAGTATACCATTTTTGGCTATTGCTAATTCTCCTAGTTAGCTTAGTGGTAAGTGGTGCCACGGATTCTACTAACTCAGATAAATGCTTATTATATTTGTCGAGCAGGTCAATGCAGAAGTCGTGATCCTGAAAGGAGCACAGAATTTTGTCTAAGCAGGGCTTGAACTGCCGCTCATTTACATTTTTAAAGTTTCTAATTGATACCTTGATATGGGGGTTATGCTTATGAGCATAACAGGGCAGTTTTAGGTTGGCCGAGATCAGGTAATGGTCACTCCAGATGCAGGGAGTTGTATTACATTTTTGTATTGTAATGTTGTGACCACACAGCCAGTCTAACTGGTTACCCTGAGGGGTGGTGGCGTCCTTATTAAAAACTGTGAAGTCGAGGTTATTCAGAGCTTTTTCCAGTGCCATGGCCCCTTTGTCCTTCTTGTTGCCTCGCCAGAGGTTCCAATCTCCCATAACGACCGTTGACACATTTTCGGATCTCAATGTGCTTAAGTGAGAGCAAAGTTCCAGAGAGAAGTCTGAGACCAATGATGGTGGTCTATAGATAACTATCAAGTTGAGGCAATTGTTGGGAGAGAAAATCAGTTTGAGGTGCAATGCTTCACACCCGCTGAATCCTACAGATACCTTGAAGAGTTTAAGGCTGTTCTTGGCGATAATAGCTACCCCGCCTCCCCTTCCCTGCACTCTATTATCATAGTAGATAGTGTCGTTTTCTGGAATGGCCTGCTCACATGTACACCCCACTGGGTCTTTGAGCCAGGTTTCAGTTATACACAATATATCAAAATTATGAGCGGATATCATGTCATTTATGTTGATAGCATGTTTAGTTAGGGAGCGTGTGTTTAGAAGCCCGATGTTCAGGCTCATCCACTTCTCCAACTCCTCCCTGCGAGTATCGGTAAATGGAACCCCCTCCCCCTCGTGACTGATGGCCTCCTC
This sequence comes from Ambystoma mexicanum, assembly GCF_040938575.1. NCBI lineage: Eukaryota > Metazoa > Chordata > Amphibia > Caudata > Ambystomatidae > Ambystoma > Ambystoma mexicanum. Next base: position 1,000,580,598 of record NC_090929.1, on the reverse strand, counting down.
CCCCTCCCTCTGGCTTACTTGTGATTCTATGATTTGCGCCCGCATGTCCATGTCCATGTCTACCTGATCACCAGGTATGCCGAGAGACCCTGAGAAACCCGTGGAGCAATGCAACCTACTAATTCCTTTTTGTTATTTCTTTCAAAAAGTTAGGACCATCCATCCATATAAAGTTTGGGCAACCCCTGACAGGTGTACTCCTTATACACGTTGTTAGGAGAAGCTAGTTATGCTTCCATTTTGTCAGTGGTTTTCATTTCTGCAACTTCTAAACAGGTATCCTCGATATAGTCAGGTAGATCTAATAATCTTTGAGCCAATGGACTCTTTTTATTTTGGCCATATCTGATTTCTATAGGGTAGCCCTGCATACAATGATTCCAGGATGCAGTCCTTGAATTAGAGACATTCCCAGTTTATATTCGGTCCCTCTGCAAATATTGCATAGGCTAGTGGGAGGTCTCAACTATAATATATTCCCCATGGATCAACAGATGGTAGTTTTGTAAGCCGATACTGTTGCAAGGAGGGATTTCTTGCATCCATTAAATTTAATTTTGACAGTTAATGTCTTGTTTTCACATACAATTACCTTATTAACCTGGTCATGCTACTGATATAAGATCACAGTTATGCAGGTGTCGGAAAACCTTGTGTGCAGAAAAAAGTTTTGGCTTTGCTTTTAATAGAGTAAGCCAAGCAGGGTGCTTGGGAAATACTTATTTTCTGTTTCACAGCCTCTGTTTGAGTGTCCACCACTAACCCTCACTACCACTTCAACCTTGCCTTCAACAGAGGTACTGAGGGCTTTGTGAATTCGGTGCAATTCTCTGCAAATTTCTGACTGTAGTTGGTCAATCTTAACACCTCGTAACTCTTAAGGATTTGTGGAGTTCTTCAACTTTTGTAAAGTCTTCTTTTTCTGAGGTTTAAGGCCATTGGCTGTTATCATATGGCCTATAAAATGTTGGTTCTGCACCACCTTTCTTTCTGGAGAGATGATTTTGTGTCTGCATTCTTTAACTGTGCCAGCATGTGGAGTGTCTCCACCAAATGGTCTTCCATAGTTTAACTTGTTATCAGTAGGCTATCTACATCAGCCACGTTCTCTCTTTCTACAAGGTCAGGCATGGCTCTATGCAGGAATATCATTAATTCCCACTGTTAATGGACCCAAATGGTGTATATGTCCACATATACTGCTGTCCCTCAAAAGGTAAAGACACGTTTATATTCATTTTCACAAAGTACTCAGAGTCAAATATCAATTTGTCAAATTGACAGCACAGAATACCTTGGGATCATTGATCTGTGCAAGTCTCTGTGTTAGGTCACCTTGACATGTGCACCCTCATATTCTCCTAGGTATGCACAGAGTCTCCATTGTCTGTTGGCTAATAATATTCCTACTACTGGGTTATTAATGTTACGATGGATTGGATGAACGACCCCACTATAATCCACATTTTTGATAATCTCTGTGAATGAATCTATGGACCTCAGACGCAATCTGTATGTTTTTTCCACATACTGGTGCAATATTAGTGTCAGCAGATATTGTTGTGTAATGAGGAAATGTAGGTCAGCAGTCATGAATTGACCGAGAAGATTTTTGGGAAATCCAGAACCACTTGCCTTAACTTCAGTCTTTGTTCATCTGTCTCACAGGAATCAATCATACATATCTGTTCTTCAACCATCTGACAGAAACCTGACAATATTTCTGGAGTGGACATTTCTGAAGTACTTCAAGTTGGGTGGAGGGTTTATAATGACATTTTCGAACGTCACATTTTCGAAATGCCATTTTGTCGACACAAAAATGACGAGAAAGTTTTTTTTCAGATTTTTTTTCATTTATTTTTTAAAGGGGGTTTCCCCCAAAACCCTGTTTTTTTTATTGACACTTTTTTTTACTAACGAATCAAAAAGAAAACATATAAAATAATACATTCTGAAATTTTTTCCCCCCATTTTGTGTCGACAAAATGGCATGTCGAAAATGTGTTTTCGAAAATATGACTGGATACCGGGTGGAGAGATCTCTATTTAGGGTATCTACCGGAACTGATAATTCCTTAATATTGAGGTAGTTACTGGTAGCTCAGAACACTATTTAATCTTCCAAAGTATCACAGGTAACATCCTCCACCCACTAAAGGGCACACGGAGTACACCATAATATACCTCCTGGTCAAGAAAAGAAAGTCTCTACATTGTTACCATCAGTATTAGTTAATCCATCTTCAGGGTTTTGACCAATGATAGGATGTGTTAAGTCCATTGAAAGTTTTTTGGTATTGACCACCATTCCATTAGAAGGGATTCAAGACAGAATCACACCTTGGGGATCATTGTTGTCAACCAACATTTGAAAGGTATCATCTTCGAAATCTACTAAGGGAGTTGGATGTAAAGAAAGTCCTCGTCTAAGAATATGAAGGCGAGCGTCCCCTGATAGCACGATCCTCCCCACAATGAGAGACAATAATGGACTCTCCCAAGTTGGGAATAAGACTAAGACAAAGTGCGGGTGAGCTTAATGGGAGTTTATATAAGTCAAAATAGGGCATGCAAAGGACTCTGCAAACTCTGAGAGCGCTCTGTCCGACACTAGCAAAGACAAGCGTATATATTTACAAAATGCGTCATAAGAACCTACACACTATAGGGGGCACATGTTCGTGGGGATTGGGTGGCGACGACTAAGTATAGGTGCAGCTGTGATGTGGTGCGCCGTGGTTGGTGGACGTCACTGGTTGCCAACGTGGGCCGGGCAGGTCAGCTGGGCTCATCCGGGCGGTGCTGTTGTGCCAGGCATGGCCAGTGTCATTGATGAACGTCTTGCTTGGCTTTCTGCCCTAAGGGCCACGCACACCCCATTCATTCAATGCTGCAATATTATCTTTCCCTGTAAATCCTACAATAGGTTATTCTACAGGTTAATGCAACACAGGAGGAATGCACCTAGAGTGGGTCCTTCGGTAATACATCAATACATGGTTACCATCATCCTGTTGGCCGGGTATCATAGGTCACGAGGTTCGGTCTCAGGGCAAAGGGGTGAGCTGTCCAAGTTATCATGTCTCGTTAGAAGTCATTATGAATGTGTTCCTTCAGTGTTGCTATAATATTGGGTGTCCTAATTTTACAGGGGCCATTAACCTGGGGTGAGCTGGTGGGTCATGAGGCCTAAGAAAGGGCGCCTTTTGGCCTGCGTTTATGGCCGGGCTTTACTGCTGGGTTGTAAATAATTCAGGTGGCTGGCCGTGGCCATGTGAGCTGCGGGGGGACGTGAATGCTTGAAGCGGCTCCAGCCGAATTGGGGGAGGGGAGGCGGAACATCCCGGGCCTCTGCCTTTCATCTGGCAGGCTTCACTGGGGAGGGAGGGGAAGTGGCCTTGGATATGCCCACAATGGTATTTTCCTCGTGCGTTTGCAGGTTATACAAAAAGACATAATAATTCATATACTGTACAATGCTCCTTGAGCTTTTCCTTCAAAGCTTACATATCTACATTGTTAGTGCCTTTACATGGCCATTTCAAAATGGGTTACCTATACCAATGTTGCAATTGTTAACTGTATGCTAAGTATTTGACACCCATGACATTTTGTTACACTCTATGCATGCACGATAAGCGAGGTAGTATTAAGGTTGGTGGAGCACGCAGGAACAACTGGCCAATGATACTGATGGCAGTGACACATGGCGAGCTTGAACATTCGAATACATTCTATGCGTTTTCTTACACAATTTACATGAGCTCCCAATGCGGTTGCACTTGTCTTCCTTTGCACTCTAGCAGCATTAGTTCAGTTATGGCATAGGGCCTTGAAGTACATTCTTCTCGGAGAAACATATAACATAAAACCCCGGGACACTTCTACCATTTGCGCATAGCTACGGGGATACGAGTATTTCAACCCGAATTCCACATTAACACACATTCTGCCATCTTCATGGAGTTTACATGTTTTACCAAAAGGTCGTGGAGAAAAGGGTTTTATCACAGGCAGTTTGCATATTGGTATTTGAGGTCTCTACTCTTGTCGGGGGACCATTTTACAGTTCTTTTCCACCCCGGCCCTGCTGGCCGGGTCATACTGCGGACAGTGATACACTGCGGAAGGTGAATGTTACAGTGTTTGTTTCTAGCAGTAGCTCATGTCCCCCTGTTCGTGGGAACGGGCTCTCAGCAGATCTGCCAGGGAGCTGCGGCCGCGGGGACAAGTGAGAACTCTCCAAGGTTGGGGGCCGCGCTGCGGCGCACAGGGGCTCATGTCATTCTGGTTTCACAAAATGGTTTCCAAGGCCTAGCTTAATACAGCACATATGGTCAATGTTTCAGCCAGTGGTTCACCCGCCACCTGGGCCCTGGTGGCAGGGGGGACCCCCGACGAGCCATGGACTCCACAAGGGGGGGGATGCAGGGGAGGGGGGTCTCTTGGACCTATCCTCCCATACATTTCCCCCCTTTCGTTACTTAAATAACGAATACTGTAACTCCCTCAACCTCTTGCGTTCTTCTTCTTCAGCTACAGCCTCATCCCATGCGGGGGTGCCTTTTATGGGCATCCATGCCCTACATACCCCTCGCAGGCTTTCCCCCCCTTCTAGCATACTCGTCTGGTGTGCAGGTCATATATATATAACCCCCGTCCTCTTCCAAATCCACCCACACCTCCTCATACCACTCAAGTTCACGGGGCTCCTTAATTGTAGTGTGCCATAGCCTGTCTACTACATCCCCGCTGTGGTATATGGGCACCATCTGGAATCTTGGTGTGTTTTCTGCTCCTGTTTGTACCTCTACCTCCTGCATATTTTGTATTGTACCGCGAGCTTTGCCCATTGTCACCATCATCATCGCACCATTTGGTACTGCGTTGGCACAACATCGAAGACCCACCTAGCACATACAAAAAATAAAAAGGAGGAGCACCACCGTGGGCATCAGTAACTTGGCAGCCATTCCCAACCATGACAGGACCCAGGAGAAGAGGTTGTCGAACCATGTGCTTGCTTCGGCCCCACCTTCCATTTTCATTCTTTCTCCTAAGTTATGTACGGCTTCGATCACGTGGGATAAGGAACCATTATCTGCATCTTCGGAAGGTACGAAAGTGCAGCAGGCACTTCCAATTTTTTCGGCAAACACCTCCGTCCATCACTGTTAATAGTTCTAAGACATACCTATTTTGCATGGTCATTAGCCGCAGTGCTCTCAGTTCCACTTTTATTACCTTAAATCCTTCTTCGGTGTCATTTGCCAGCTGGATCAGCTCCCAGCGTGTGATTTGGACCCATTTTGCATTTGCCCGTGCCTGGATGCTGGGGATGAGTGAGGCGAAGAAAGTCTCTGCAGAGCTGAATAATCAATATCTGTCTGGGATCTGTGCCAGTAGTTCTGAGGATGCTTTTGATATGTAGTTTGATGATCGTCTGCTCCGAGACAGCATCTCCCCCTTATTGCCGGGAGACAGGACATATAATTGTGATTCTGTAGTTGGCTGGGCCTCATTCTTCGGAGGAGTCTCTCGCGTTTTTTTGCTCCCATCAATGTGGCTCTCCGGTATCACCATTAGTGCAGAATGTAGGGTGGCCAAGGAGCAGCTGCCGCTCCAGGATTGTGGGAGGTGCAGGTATGCCTGGTTGCCACATACCCAATAAGTGTCCATGAGGGCCGCTGTCCCTTTCCTCATATCCGGGATGGTGAGGGTCTTGTTGCAGTTTTTGTTTACCCCATGATAGTTTTCCCGTCTCCCTTGAAACACAGTTCATAGTTTATTTCTTTCTGTAGCTTGAAGGGCTTTTCAATGGCAGTCACCCAGGTCAATTTTGAGATGTGCTCCTTCAATACTGGTGTGCATGTTTTCTCTATCCACTGCAGTTTCTCTGGTGCCACACCTCGCAGCGCTTCAGCTTTGCACATTATTTCTTCATCTTTCCACTTATTTTCTGAAAATAATGTCCCTTGTATTATAAAAAATGGTTCTTCCAAACATATCACTCCTTCCACTTTCGGGTAACAGGTCTTCTCGTTCTGCAGCATTTTAAAAGTTACCTCGTGTGCCTGAAAGGTGTTCTTAATTCTGCATAACGTGAGATGAAGGAGACATTGGGCATCTACAATAGGCAACTCTTTTGGCAGCAATACTTTGGGTGTACCTGAAGCATGGGGAATGAGGGAGCAGACATAGAAACTCTCATTTGTTGTTTGTTTTGCAGTTGCACTCATGTCTGCATACCATTTATTTGTCTGGTGGGGGTGTCGTGGGTCTTCCATCTTGTCGAGTCCCAACCCGTAATACTCATCGTATTTTCTCCTCCCCACCTCCCTTTTCCTCCTATTATTTCTAAGATATCTCCCAGCTTCACGGGCGAGGAACAGTCTAGACCCACCTTTCTTCCCTCCGCCCCCCTTTCCCCATTCATCATATAATGCTGTGTATCTCACTGTCATCTCTTCATTCTCTTTATTTATGCTATCAGGTAGTGTGTTCTCTGTTGTGGGGGTGGTTACATGTGTGGGCACGCTGGTGGGGGTGTTGTACAGCCATGATATAACAGAAGGGTTGCGATCATTTAAACTGTGGGCATTGTAATCAGAGACATTTGGCGGGGAAGTAGTGCTATTTCGCATTTTATCCTACATTCTTTCATTTGGCGAGGTAACAACATTGGGCGGTTTCGTGTAATATCCCCATACAAGTTTAGATCCGTCCCACATCAAAAAATCACCTTCTTTGGTATTCGCAGTTGTAGTTTGATTTGTTACATTAATCCCGTTATTCCCTCCCCCCTCGTTCATCTCAATAGAGATGAACGCTATAAACCAATAAGTAACCAAGCCAAACAGCATTGTAAAAAATAATGTGATGCATACAGAATGTCCACACTCATACGAATATCTACACCTTTCAACTAGAGCATCTCTATATCTAATCAATCTATTCGTTGCAGGCTGCCCTTTTGTTGCCATGGTAGTTCCTGTTTGAAATATAAAAGTGCATTAAGTACGTGCATGTAAACATTTTTGTTGGCACTGTATGTACCAGGAAGTCATAGAAAGGGAGATGGTTGGGGGGGGGAGAGAGAGAGAGGTGCACAGAGAAGGGAGCAGAAAATACATATATTTTACACCGTTATTTTCACTCAACCACATTTTTTTTTCTCATTTATCTCGATCAATAACCTGTAATAGAATTGTTTCGTTAACAGCTTAATTTACCAGTTACACTCCTCCATTCATCTGTTCATGTTTACTCATTATTTCCATTGTTTTCGTTTGCTGTTGTCTGTGCCTCCCCATCCACTTCTTCCTGCACACTATTATATGCCTTCCGCACATCTGTCAAATGTATCCAATACCTGAGCCCTTTCACCTATACAGCTGTGGGTGTACAAAACACTACTTCGTATGGCCCATGGAACCTTGGGGCATTCCACCGGCGCACAAAGCTCCGGACATAAATGAACTCTCCTGGCATTAATTGTACTTGTGTTTCAGGTTCCACAAAGGACACCGTTGTGTTCCCTTCTTCCCTTGTGAATGGTGGTGAGAGCTGCCTTGAGATTGCACGCGCTGCCCTAGTTAGCTTCTTCAGGTAAACTGTGAATTCATTTCCTAATATTGTGGCGCTTCTGTGTGCATCTGAGTGTTGGCGCAGTGGGGAATGTGCTGTGTGCATCCGTCTCCCTGTCACGATTTCGTGCGGGGACAGATGGTGATCCTTGCTCGGCTGATTCCTCAGCTCAAACAGTGCAAGGGGTAAGCAGTAGATCCAGTTTTTCTTTAACGAAAAACACAATTTAGACAATCTTCCTTTTAACAGGCCGTTCATCTTTTCAACAACGCCATTACTTTGTGGATGATAAATCGAGCAGAGTTTATGTTTTATTCCTAACAATGCAGTCACTTCCTTGAAGAGTTTGTTCACAAAATGAGTGCCGTTGTCTGAGCGTATTACGTCACAAATTCCCCAGCGTGGGAACACTTCCCTCACTAGGAACGCAGCGCTCTTAGCATCAGGACGCACACATGGACCCGCTTCCACCCACCTGGAAAATGGACACACAACCACTATCATGTAGCGTGCTCCATTACACCTCTCCCCCATGTCCGCATAATCAATATGCAGTTCTCTGAAGGGCCCTGTTGGTTTTGGAATTGTCTCCCTGAGTGTTCGTAGGGTCATTCCAGAGTTATATATTTGACAAGTCGTGCACTCCATTGTCAACCTGGATATGTGTTCCTGGAGACATGGCACGAACCAATCTTCCTGTATCTCTGCCGCAATGTGTTGTTTAGTATTGTGCGCTGGAAAGTGTAATTGCTGGAATGCTATCTCTAACAGTTTGATGGGCATTACTACTTTCCCTGAGTTATTTTGGCGCCACAATAAGTCTGTTGCCGATCGGCTGCACCCCCTTTTCTCCCACAACACTTTTTCGTCACTACTTGCACCGTCCTGCAACTCTAGTATTTGTGATATGGGCATAGCATTGTATCCTTCTGGAGGTTCTTCGTTCGTCTGGTGCTGCAATAGGTACTCACCTGCTCCATGTCTTTCAAAATATGAGGCCTCCTTGGCCGCAGCGTCTGCTGCCGCGTTCCCCAAAGAAACAACGTCGGTGTTGGACGTATGTGCTTGGCATTTCACTATTGCTACCATTGTTGGGCCTTTCAGGGCCTCAATCAATTCCTTCAACAGTTCAGCATGTTGCACCGGGGTCCCATCCGCCCTTCGAAACCCTCTGCGCCCCCACCGGGCTAGACCTCCGTGTACGGTGGTCGTCATGTAGGCTGAATCTGTGTATATCGTCACTGCACATCCCTTAGCTGCATGTAATGCTTCTATTAGGGCGATAAGTTCTGCTGCTTGGGCTGAGAAATGGGACGAAGGCGATATTGTACTAACACTTCATACTCACCTTCTTCTAGCCTCACTACTGCTAGTCCCACATGTTTCTCTCCTGTGTCCATGTCAATTGATGCTGACCCATCTACAAAGTACACCTCTCTCTCGCTCAGGGCATTTTCACATACCACCGTGCCCTCCCCTGTTTCTCCTGTGTATGTTGCACAATTGTGTTCTTGCATGTCCTCTAGTGTGCACGGTTCTGTAATGAATGTTGCTGGGTTTACTGTTCTGCACCTCACTATGTGAATGTTGGCACTGGACAGTATTATCTCATAGGCAGTTGCTCGCTGTGTAGTCAGTGTACTTTTTGATCTTTCTAGTATTGCAAACAATGAGTGTTCCACAAACAACGTAACAGGGCACCCCATCACTATTGTGGCACTTTTCTCAATGGTGAACGCGGCAGCAGCGAGAGACTGCTCACACGCAAAATGGCCTTGTATCACTGCATCTAATGTGCCACTATAGTAGGCCAATGGTTTGTGTCCTAGGGAAGTTTTCTGTGTCAGTACAGCCGTCATAAGGGTCCCCTTGCAATGTGAGAACAGGTAAAATTCGCGCTCATAATCAGGATTGGCGAGTACTGGAGCACTCGAAATTAGCTCTTTCAGTGACCCAAACGAGTCACTCATTTCTTTTGATCACTCTATTTTCCTGTTCTCTTGCTGGGCCTCTTTGAGTGCTTGTAGCAAAGGTTTGGTGTAGGCTGCATAATCTAGTATCCATGCTCTGCAATAGTTACACATTCCTAGGAATGTTTGCATCTCCTTCACTGTGGTTGGTTCTCTTGTGAAAACATAAAAATTGATATGAGGCTGGGAAGCCCAAAAGAAACACACCAACACAGGTTACAAAGGACATACAAGTGCTTCATTAAAAAGCTACAACAGTTACCAAAGTCAATTGACAAACGGATAGCTATTCGGCTCTCAGAGTAACGTAACGAACTTCAACGAGGGTTCGATGCATTAGTAGAGAGACCGTACATTCGGAATACTTGGGCTTTTATATCCTTTATCCAGCCCTTGGCCAACCCCCTCGCGGGTTAACCATTCTTGGGATCAGGCCTAGGGTTCCTTGCCAGGTCAATCCTATAATGTATGCATTTTGATCAGTTCCGCTGATACAGTTGTTCATTTACAAATAGGTCAGTGATAGGACAAGGTCTCAGTTCGCGACTCCGACAAGTGGCCTGCAGGCATATTAATTATTCGTGTGTGCGGAGGTCACAACGGCCAGAATCTCACTCAGAATGTTATTCAGCCTCCATTTTGATGTTCAGGGTGACTTGCACATTACAAGAGAACCTAAAATGGCGGCTAAATCCAAGATGGCGACTTACATTACTTTTCGTTAAGGTCAAGACCTTGCAGCGGAGTCCATTCACATGATATTTTAGACAACTTGGCGTAGGCCAATACACATTCAATTACTGAGGTAGGAGGCACAATATTATTTCAATTCCAACAGACCCTCCTTTTGGCCTATGCCAAGTGCTAATATCATTTCTAATACTTTTGCAAATAACTCCATGTATTGTCATCCATACATCCCGAATCATTGTCTGTTATATCTATAGCCATTAGGTCGTTCATCAGAACTTCTTGTAACACAAACTCTTTGGATGCTGTATCTGGGGCATACATTCTATGCCCTATTGTGCTCACTGCTTGGGCACAACATCCCCCTAGCATTCCACATATACTCGTAAGACATTGAAAACAGCAACAAAGGAATAGCAGGATCCCCAAAATAACCAGAATAACAGAAAGCACCTTCCAACCCCAAGATCGTAAAGAATCCCAGAACCAGGTGCTAAGATTCCAATCTCCTACAGGGATATGTACTTCAGAACTAAGGATATGCAAGTTCTGTATTGCTTTACAAATTGTCGGCGAGGAATCTGGTACGAAAACACAGCAAGCGGACCCCACCAATTTGCATACTCCACCTCGTTCTGCCAGAATGACATCTAATGCCATCCGATTTTGGAGTGCTACCAATCTTATTGCTTTTTGTTCTAGTGTCATATTGTAGAGTATGTCCGTGGTCCGGTTGATCGTTCTCTCCAGTACCCTTGCTAATCCCCTAATGTTCTCAGAGTTTATTTGTCCCCAAAAGGGCACAACTGATTTTGCTATATCTCCCAATACTTGCCCAGGGGTATCTCCTTTCCTGTCCCGTCGTGAGCGAGCCCTAGAAACCTCCACTGTACTAGCTACAAATACCCCGGGTAACAGGATTCCTAAATAACAGGTTCCCTGCCAATCCTTGGGCAACCAGGGAAATGCTAAACTACCACAAACAAAATAAACAGGCCCCCCCTACATACAGAGGCCTGTTTTCTCCAGTCAAATTTACAATGTTCATACAACCTTCAAAATCTCCCATTGGCCGAGTGCCATTTCTTTGTACACAAAAGGGGACCGAGTCAGGGCTATGATTTATAGAGTAAGAAGGAGGCACGGCGTCCTTATTGCCTATCAGAGCCATTTTAAAGGAAATTAAAGTTTGAAAAGGAAGATATAGTTTATCAGACGGCCTAATAGAAGCGACATTAGGATTACTTCTATTTGCAAAAAGCGAGCATCCCAGGGGAGTTAATTCACGTTTCTCAAAATCATTCAAATTAGTTCCATCAAAGTTCCCTGAGATGCTATCATTCCAACGGCCAAAGAATAGTGCTCTAAGAGAGGCCTAGCAAGCAGTCGTTAAAGGTAAAGGGTGAATATACCATCCTAGTCCCTTGTTCCCATGTTGCGGTAAATGAGTGCAAATCCAACAATTACTCTTATTAAAAATGGCATGCGTTGCATTCATTACTATCATTAGAGTGTTATTATGATACTTTTGTCTATGTTGGGAGTCTCTAGGGGACAGAGTGTGAAGGTGCACAGAGGGAGTCAAAGCAGTCGGTACAATCTCGGTCGGTAGTAAAGGTTTTAGAGGATAGATTTCTTCAAAGTACCAAAGTCCTACAGCAGTAACTGAAAAAATAACAATTATCATTATCAAAACACAGCAATACATTTTCGGGCCCAGACACATTGTTCATTGTCCAAGTTGGTCACCCCCTTATTCACAAGTCCAGTGCGGGGAGCAGCAGTGGAGGTGGCAGGCATTGTAGTTCCTCAATCGATGACCCCAATGTTCGTTGCTGGCGACGCTACGGTCGCGCGATTTCTTAGTCCTTCCCAACCCTAGCCAGCAGAATCCCTTTTTCTTCCTGTTGTTCAACAGAAACTTTCTTATACAAAAGAAAACTTTCAATCACTTCTCTTTCCCAAATGCACGGAAAGACCCGTGCCGTAGTTCTATTTTCTTCGTCGAAGATTGTACCTGGTGGTACCCAAGATTGTTTGTTCCGAAAACAAGGCGTCGTCACTTCCTGAGGGAAGCGACGTATCGGAGGCGACGGAAGTCGCAGAACTCGAAACAATGTTTTCCGGAAGTGATTTTTCAAAAGAGTGCGGAGACGAAATGGACTGTTCCCCAAGCTCCACGGGCTCAGAGAAATTCTCCGACGCACTCACAGCGCTGTTTGCTACTCCAAGATCAGGGACTGTAGCATCAGCGAGGGGATCTGCTTCTTCTGTAACGTGTGGCGTCGGGTGAGGAAGTTTCTTGACATGCGTCGCGTGAATCCAGTGTTTCTTCCCAGCCACCCGCACTGCTGTCCGGGTGACCAACAGCACCTGGTAGGGTCCCTTCCAACGAGGAGCGAGACAGGAAGACCTTTTGTAGGCCTTCACTAGGACCCAACTTCCAGGCTGTATATCGTGTCCTGGGCCCGTGAACCGTACAGGTAAAGCTGAAAACACCTCGTGATAAATGAAATACAGGTTTTTAGTTAACTGGTTACAGTAGTCTACAAGCAATACATTTTCCACCTCTCTCAGGGCTTTATGTTTTGGGAGACCCCAAATGTTAGCAGGTCTCCCCATCACTACCTCAAATGGAGAAAGCCCAGTCTTAGTTTGAGGTGTGGTATGCATAGCTAATAATACAATAGGTAAGGCATCTGGCCATTTCAGTTTTGTATCGGCACATGTTTTTGCAAGCTTATTCTTTAAGATACCAATATGTCTTTCCACCAACCCAGCACTTTGAGGATGTCTAGCTGAGTGAAATCGTTTCTCAATATGTAATGCTGTGCATATCTGCAAAATTACTGCTGCAACAAACTGAGGACCATTGTCCGACCAAATTACCCTTTGGAGCCCAAATCGAGGAAAGAATTCTTTTACCATAATCTTTACAGTGGTCATGGCGGTAGCATCTTTAACGGGGAAAGCCTCGACCCATTTACTGAAGGCACAAATAATTACAAGAACATATTTCAGATTGTTACACCGTTCCATCTCAATAAAATCAAAGTGAATGACTTTGAAGGGAACAGAAGGGGGCCCAAAGCTTCCCCTTGGAGTTACTGTCCCCTTACCCACATTGTGCTGTAAGCAGATCATGCAATTCCGAACATGATGTTTTGCAGTCTCCGGAATCTTGTTATTCACCCAAACTTGTTCTAACATTTTCGTGATCTGCTGGGCACACACATGTGTAGGACTGTGTGCCATCATAACCATTGCCAGTACATATGAATCAGGGAGCAACCATTTTCCTTCAGATGTATCCACCCAACACCCATCATCATCTAGCCTCCCCATTCCTTCGGCCCACCTTTTAGATTCTTCTACTGTAGCATCAGTTTGAATATCCCGCACAGACCCAATACCTTCATCCATTACATAGGCATCTTTTGTTTCCCTTAGCGCATACGTGTCTGTGCTAAGGTCTGTGGCCATTTGCCTGGCTATCAGGTCCGCAAAGGCGTTCCCTTTTCCCACATCATCTATGACCTTACGATGTGCTGCACATTTCATGATCGCTAACTGCCTAGGGAGCGAGAGTGCCGAGAGCAATTGCACTATCAAGGGGCCATGCTGAATCTTGGTCCCATGTGAGGTCAGGAACCCTCTTTCCGACCAGAGCCTCCCAAAGTTGTGAGCCACCCCAAAGGCGTACTGGCTATCAGTATATATATTTACTATACGCCCTTCAGAGAGTTCATAAGCTCGGGTCAATGTGAAAGTTTGAAGCAGGAGCCATCACAAAACAGCTCCCCTTCTGCATTGTCCAAAGGAGTATCTATAAGATCTATCCTGCCCTTCATTTCTTGTTCAGTGGTATACAGGCAATCATGTAATTCTTCGTCACCACAAACAGTGTTTTGCGGGAAAGGTAAGAGTTCAGCCGGATTAAGAACACAACACCTCTTAAGTTGAATGTGAGGGGCAAACAGAATTAATTCATACCTTGTTAACCGTGCAGAGGTGAGGTGTTGCGTTTGGGTTTTGTTCAATAGGATATCTACAGAGTGAGGTACCATCAAAATCAAATCATGGCCTAGGACCATTCCCTCACTCTGTTCTATAGACGCGGCAGCAGCAGCGACAGCTCGCAAACATCTTGGCAAAGCGCATGCGACAGGATCAAGGGCGGAGGAGTAGTAGCCGCACAGCCTATTCTTCCCTCCGTGTTCCTGTGTTAACACAGCCAAAGCACATCCATCACATTCATGCACAAACAACACAAAGGCCTTGTCATAATTTGGAGTAGCCAGAACCGGTGCAGAGCATAACGCGGTTTTGAGAAGCTCAAATGATCGTTGATGTTCCGATTTCCATGGCAGTGGCAGAGAAATGCCCTTCTTCGTCAAAGCCAACATCGGTTTTATCACTAGCGAAAAGTTCGGGATCCACAACCTACAGTAAGAAGCCATACCTATTAAGGCTCTGGCTTCCTTCTGTGTATTTGGAACAGACATGCCAGAAATGTGTTTTATTCTTTCAGGTGTCAATCTTCTCCCCTCCTTTGACAGGAGGTAGCCTAAATAGGCGACCTCCTGACAACAATATTGACATTTTTTGAGCGAAGCTTTATGACCATTTTTAGCTAGATGAACAAGCAACACTACAGTGCCTTCTTTACAAGCACTTTCAGAGTCTGCAGCCAAAAGCAAATCATCAACATATTGAAGCAGTGTACAAGTAGGTGGCAATTCAAGGGTGTCGAGCTGCTCTTTCAAAGCTCTACTATAAATGCTTAGACTTTCAGTATACCCTTGAGGTGCCCTAGTAAATGTGAATGAGCGTCCCCCCAAGGTGAACGCAAACAAATATCTACTTTCCTTATGTATAGGGATGCTAAAGAAAGCATTTTTTAAATCCACAACGCTGAAGTGCGTAGCCGTAGCAGGGATCATTGTCAATATCGTCGTCACATCAGGCACGATTGGAAATTGTGGGGCGACAACTCTGTTAATAGCACGAAGATCAATTATGAACCGATATGGGATTGCATTGTCGCCTTTCTTATATACAGGCAAGATCGGACTGTTACACAAACTACCTGTAATCTCCTCGATCACCCCACGATGCACAAAATCGGAGACAATGCATTTCAAAGCATGCTCGCCCTCAACTGATATTTTATACTGCGGAATGCGTGGTAGTTTAACTCCATGTTTCAAAACTATCTTAACGGGCTCAATCTGCAGTACCCCAACATCATTGTCATCAACCGCCCATAAACATTCCGGGACAATGCTAAACTCGGGAGGTAAAGGTCGAATCAGAAACTGAGAATTAGGAAGTTGCTGTGGTAAAACCGTCAGCCGTACTCCATCAGAGGAACAATGAATTACTGCATTTAATTTCTTTAACAAATTCAACCCCAGCAAATTCTTTCCACAGTTCGAAGTGAGAAGAAAAGGGCAATGGTCCGTAAAGGGACCCAAAGAAATATACACCGGTGAAGAAACCGGACAGACAATTGGTATACCAGAAAACCCTAAGGAAACATTTGTTTGCCCTGACAGTGGAATGTTTGGAACCCGAGAATGATCAATGGAGCACTTCTTTGCTCCAGTGTCTATCAAAAACTGGTGTTTCCTATTCCCTACTAATAATTCAACGTAGGGGCCTTTCTGATTAACGGGAATAGGTGAAGGTTCCAAACCCTGCTTCGGGCAGTCCTAATGAAATAGACTATCATCAGAAGGAAGCTCTTCAGAAAGGTAGGCAGCAGAAGGGTGATCAAATATGTTCCTCGAGTTCACACTCGAGGTCTGATTTTCCCGTGAAAAAGGTTGCTGAGGATCTTGCAAAAACTGACCTCTATCAGGGCCCCCTGCTCCATGGCGGCCCCTAGGTCATCTACCCATACTCCCAAATGCACTGTTTGACCTTTGTCAACGGACGGGGCACTGTGCTCGCCAATGACCTTCCTGGCGGCAATAAGCACATTGATTAATATTCACAGAACCCAAAGGAGCATTTCCTTTTGGGAGATACTGACCTCTAGTCTGTGTCGTGCCTCCTCTGGGGTTTCTAACAATTTGTTGTAATAATACTTTGGTTTTCAAATCTCCCTTCCTCTTTTCTATTTTCTCCTTCTCATTATTAACACGGTTCTCATAATACTGAGCCATGTGCAAAACTTCAGATTGAGATTTTGCCTGCCAAGCGCTCTCAGAGGTCATAATCTGTGACTGGATGTCAGGCAACAATCCACGTACAAATTTGTCCACAAACAACCTTTTCCCAGACTCTGTATCCAAATCCTGCCCACTGAAGTCAGAAAATACCTGCTCAAATCTGTTAAAGAATTCGGTGGCGCCTTCAGTTTTCCCTTGAACACAGGCCATAAGCTTGTCCCAAATAATTCTTTTCTCTGGAATTATAGTTTTTAATTTTGCGACAATTCTATCAGGCAAAGTAAGTATTACCTGTGGTGGTTTCTCACCTGCTGGTCTTTCCCCATCAATCCTAATCATATTAGCCCACGTATCTCCCAACCCTGGCACATCGTCTATTGTCCGAACCTGCTTCCATACATCTACGGGTAGGAGTACAGGGAATAGCAAGTCAATATCACTTAAGGTGAACACAGAGGACTGCAAGACGGACTCTATCTCTTTGTAAAACCCCGTCGGGTTTTTCCTGATATCGGGAACTGATTGTCTAATAGTGTTCACTTCCTGTCGTGAAAACGGGACGTGAACGAATTGTGATACATAATGTGCAGGGATATCCACAGCGGGGGCACCAGTCCCAGCGTTGGCGGGAATCTCAACTTTTGGGACAAAGGTCGGAGGAACCTCTCTCATAGGCAACTGAGATATGGGTACCTCCGGCCGCTTACTAAGCAACAGGCCAGGTCGAGCGCTAAGGCAGCCGAAGAAGTGTCGGGCGAAAAAGCCCTTTTACAAATCCCCAACAATTCTATGGGGCAACTAACCTTCTTTCTTACACATTCTTCTTGCAGGTACTGTACCATTACCTGAATTGCCTTTCTTTGCATTTCTACTGTATACTGACTATACGTGTCATATACTTCATCTGGCGGAATCGATGAATCCGAGATCCATCGAATCGCATCTTTGGTACAAATTCGTACTTCCTCAGGTGCCGATCTATGACACGGAAGGAACCGTTTCTGTACATACATACTATTGTCTTCGTCATCCTCATCTCGTGACTTTTCAAAGTCCTTCCTATACTCAAACAATCTTCCAACATGACCATATACTTTCTGCTCTGTGTCCCTCGAAAGTGCCAAAGCATTTAGATCTCTCACCCCTTGTGGAAGATCCGAATTTTGTAATCTACCCCACATCACACATAAATGAGTCCCCAAACCTTCGATAAAAACATTTTTCTCGGGAAAACTGTTCAAATTAGATAATGTGGAAAAAACTTTAACTTGATCACCTTTCTCCATACAGTGTTTAGCCCATGCAAACAATTCCTGTTTCTTATCTGCAGAAACAGTATTACGAGTGACGATCTTTGATCCTGCACCTTGATCAACTTCAGTCAATACGGGACCACTCGGGAGCGGAGGTGCAGGTAAATTTAATAAAGGTGCAACTATCGGCGCAGAAGGAAGGGGCGGTGCGATAGGTGGAGGAACAACAACTAGAGGAATAGGAACAATAGGTTGTACAGGGGGAACAGGAATAACAGCAGGAACAACAGCAGGAATGGGCAGAGCGCCCAAGAAAGGATCATACGGAGGTGGCGCAGCGGCACCAGGCCTGCGTTCGTTTAACAATTTTTCAATAAATTCTTCGGAAACATGAAAATCTTTAGAGGGGTAAATTTTCTGGATTCCAAGTGAAAAAGCCCTATCCATATTTTTAACTGATTCTGAATGTTTTTCTTTATCATATAACAACGCTTTTTCGACATTTGTTTTATGACGGCGTGCATGTTTATCCCTACTTTTAAGCTGCTGTAACGTTTCTTTTTTCCAGTTCTGTAAAACATCAAAGGCTGCAGGTCTAGCCTTCTTTTTTAGCAAGACCGATTCTAGGTATTCAATACGGGAGATCTCAAAACTGCCATTGATTGGCCACTGAAATTTGGAGGCATGTCTGGTCTGTCTGTGCCAAATATCATTAAATACTATACTACCAATGCCATACTTACAGTACATAGTACATGCCGGCGACCCCTCCTGTGGTGCCGGGCGGCTAAATTCCAAAGATTGTCGATCGCTGCGGAACAGAGCCCTAAAGCAGCTAGACAATTTCCCAGGCATTTCACAAAAAATTGGTGTTACCTGGTCAATAATTGTGTCTGCAGATACAATACGCCAAATTCAAATTGTCAGGGTTAAATTAAGAGCCGGGTCACGACTACACCTGACCAAACCTAAGGAGGACCGTACGGTTTATCAAAGAACTTACCTAACAAATTTTACCTTGTGTTTGGTGGTTTCGACAAATCTGCCCGCCTCAAAAAATGGACCCTCGTCAAGATGCCGTGTCAGACCACACGACTATCGTCCAAAGATCGGATCGTGCAGCGCTGCCGAGGTATCGCGTCTCATTCGGTCGGGCCCGCAGAATCACACCGTCCGATCCCGGTTCGATAGTCTGCGTCAACCTTCAATGATCCGCCATCAATCTTGAGGGTCCCTATTCGGGCGCCAACTGTGAAAACATAAAAATTGATATGAGGCTGGGAAGCCCAAGGTTACAAAGGACATACAAGTGCTTTATTAAAAAGCTACTTTAAATCAAAGAATAGACGTCCCCGACCACATGAACCCAGGGGAGAACCAAAATAATATGTGCCAAGAGGGGAGAGGGGTTCACATGTATACAACCGGAGAACAAATCGCCGGGATAAACTGCAACAAGCACAGGAGTCAAGTCGGGGGATAGATCAGGTCAAGGAAAGTAGAATTTCATCAATCTTTAATAGACACATATTCAATTATATCATACATAGTGCTGAAATTACAATAAAAGCAGCATAAAAACATACCATCAATACTCCACATTTCCTATTAAAGTGCATATTAGCTTAATAGTATTCCTAACATATTGGAATAAATACACTGAAAAAATTATAATGGTAGTTTGAAATAACTAGAAAAAACAAAAAGAAATAAATATTCAAAAAGAAAAAACCAAAAAGAAAAAGAAAAAACAGAAAAGCGAGGGCACTCATCCAGGCAAGACTGAACAATCAGTAACTCCTGCGAGGTAAAAAAAGGTGTCCCCTATTCAATCCAATAAATTGTTATGGAAAACAGACAAGTATAGTCGCGTCGTGGCTTACTAGAACAGAAGCAATACTTGTCTCCAATCTGACCATGATAGTCAACAACCAGTACCTCGTACAGCAACCGACCATTTCATGGGCTGTACTGGTATCATACACAGGTGGTTTCGATGACTAATTAACACAGTCTAGGCAGTCTATCTCCTGCCCTAGCAGGAGAGAGAAGGCCTGACAGTCGTCTTCCTCAGGACAGGACAGATTAGATAATTTAATTGTGCAATTTAAACATTTCATTTCTTCACATATCTCAAGGCACAAAGCACTTAGTTACAAGCAGTATGGAAATAGTTTTAAAATTCTTCCATGCAGACATTTTTCTTCATGTAGATCTTCCATAATTCACAACGATGAGATACTTCTCCATCTTAGTGATACTCAAAACTAGCATTTGTAAAAAGATATACATCAGGGAAAGAAGAAAGGAGAAAGAGCTAATTAGAACAATAGATAATTTTTTATTTAAACATTAAAATCACTCATTAAAATGTTCCCTTGACCTGATCTAGCAACCCCATGCATGACCCTATCCGTGCAGTAAAAAGTCATATTCCCATCTGTGTAAACTCCAGGGATAGCCCCACAATCTGTTCTAGGGAAGAACTAGAAGTGAGCAACTCCCGATCAATTTAGGGAGAAAACCAGGGGCCTGATCGTCCCTGCCTATTATGCCGTGAATATGCAGTTAAGTCAATCCAGCCAGGCAATACGGGAAAGGGGAGCCTAAAGGAATTTCAAGCTCACACTGTCATCCCGTCGGTCAAAAAGCTCAAAAGCAGAGTGCAAGCCAACCAAATGGTTCAATGTAAGATTATAGAAAAAAGTACAACCCGTACCTTCAAATTGAAAAAAGAAAAAACTCCTCCAGAGTGTGGGTGGGTCTAGACAATACAGCTCTGAATTCTTGTAAAGGTGCAATGCGTGATTCGCTAGAACACGAGAAGGTGGGGCCATCTAGAGACCCAATGCGATCCGTATCCTGCAAAAGAGAAGAGGAGAGAGAAAAGAAAAAAACCCATCCCGGGGTTAAAGAAAATAAGGAGAGGACTAGCATACGAACAACAGAAGAACCAAAAGAGACTAAGTAGAGCCTCCCACTCTTACCCATCTACGATGTAGTCCTCCTATAAGGCTGTAACCGCTATGCAGGCCAGAATCAACTGACTGCTGCTGAATGCGTAAGTTCCTCCAATGGCTTCGGCTTACTTCCCAGAAGTCAAATGAGGGAGCTACTCGAACTGCCTAAAATACCGTCTCCACGTACCATGTGACTGCCGTCAAGGATCACATGACGCGGACTAGAAAATCACGTCCTTAAAGGGACAGTGCATGCAAGATGAATAGACGAGAAAAAAAGAGAGAAAGAAAGCCCCGAGGAGAGTGAGACAGAAGTGAAAACCCGAAGCTGACGGTTGTCATGTGACATGGATGTCATAGTCCTGTCATTAGGAAAAAGATAAGTGAAAAAATAATGATAAATGAAATAATTATAAGAAAAGTAATGAAATGAAAGGAAAAGACTCCGATGACATTGCCAGCAAAAGCCCATTCACTATGTCCAATCGAGACAGAATTGGAAACGAAAAACGCAGTCCCAGGATCGGTTCTCAGATGGCGCATTGTAGCCATTCTTCTTGGTGGTTAAGTCCAGTATAATAACTGTCAGTGTGGTACATCCACCACTGCTCCCTTTGTGCTAATTTAGATGCTGTGTTAAGGCGATCAGTACCTTGGACTCGTTCCAATACCCACCATTTAAATTCATCGCAACTGTGGCCCAATTCCACGAAATGTGCCACTAGTGGAGCATTGTGAGTGCTAGTCCGGATTCTAGATTTGTGCTCCGAAATTCTAGTTTTAATGGGTCTAGCTGTCTTGCCAATGTAAGATTTATTACATGGGCAGACAATAACATAGACAACATTAAAGGAATTACATGTAGTGTGTTGTCTAAGCGACCAAACTCTACCATTAATAAATATGGTAGTGCATGCTGTAGTGAATTTGCAAGCATTACAGGACCCGCATGGAAAATGTCCTACAATCGGAGGAAGGCCCCACTGAGATGTCAATGTGGGTTGTCGCAGAGAAGGTTTAGCTCGATCTGCCTTAGACAGCCAGTTTTTGAGATTTTTGCCTTTTTTGAACGCGAATAAAGGTCGTTCCAATTCTGGATTATTAAGTTGGAGGAGGTGCCAATGTTTATAAATCATTTTTTTAATCTCTTTGTGGTGAGAGCTAAAAGTAGTAACGCATATAATGCGTTGACTAGTTGCATCCAATCTATTCTGCTTAGTAAGTAGTGTATCTCGATGTTGATATCTGGCTCTCTTCCGCGCCTGTCTAAGCAAAAAAGGAGGATAACCTCTGGCTGTTAGTCTGGTTGTAATTATATCGGCCTGAGTCAGATAGTCATTCCAAAAGTTCCACAAGAATCTGTTCACCATCTGATTTCACTGTTAGGTCCAAAAAAGGAAGTGAAATGTTGCTAGAAGTCATGGTGAATTTAAGGTGTGGACTAAGGGAGTTAAGTGAAATCAGATGGTGAACAGATTCTTGTGGAACTTTTTCGAAAAGAGACAGACCGCAATTCTATTCTATGGTTTGATAGTTTTCATCCTAAAGCACTTAGAGAAAGCATACCTTATGGGCAATTTTTGAGAGCAAGAAGGAATTGCACCAAAGTCAATGACTATCTGACTCAGGCCGATATAATTACAACCAGACTAACAGCCAGAGGTTATCCTCCTTTTTTGCTTAGACAGGCGCGGAAGAGAGCCAGATATCAACATCGAGATACACTACTTACTAAGCAGAATAGATTGGATGCAACTAGTCAACGCATTATATGCGTTACTACTTTTAGCTCTCACCACAAAGAGATTAAAAAAATGATTTATAAACATTGGCACCTCCTCCAACTTAATAATCCAGAATTGGAACGACCTTTATTCTCGTTCAAAAAAGGCAAAAATCTCAAAAACTGGCTGTCTAAGGCAGATCGAGCTAAACCTTCTCTGCGACAACCCACATTGACATCTCAGTGGGGCCTTCCTCCGATTGTAGGACATTTTCCATGCGGGTCCTGTAATGCTTGCAAATTCACTACAGCATGCACTACCATATTTATTAATGGTAGAGTTTGGTCGCTTAGACAACACACTACATGTAATTCCTTTAATGTTGTCTATGTTATTGTCTGCCCATGTAATAAATCTTACATTGGCAAGACAGCTAGACCCATTAAAACTAGAATTTCGGAGCACAAATCTAGAATCCGGACTAGCACTCACAATGCTCCACTAGTGGCACATTTCGTGGAATTGGGCCACAGTTGCGATGAATTTAAATGGTGGGTATTGGAACGAGTCCAAGGTACTGATCGCCTTAACACAGCATCTAAATTAGCACAAAGGGAGCAGTGGTGGATGTACCACACTGACAGTTATTATTGGACATAGTGAATGGGCTTTTGCTGGCAATGTCATCGGAGTCTTTTCCTTTCATTTCATTACTTTTCTTATAATTATTTCATTTATCATTATTTTTTCACTTATCTTTTTCCTAATGACAGGACTATGACATCCATGTCACATGACAACCGTCAGCTTCGGGTTTTTACCTCTGTCTCACTCTCCTCGGGGCTTTCTTTCTCTCTTTTTTTCTCGTCTATTCATCTTGCATGCACTGTCCCTTTAAGGACGTGATTTTCTAGTCCGCGTCATGTGATCCTTGACGGCAGTCACATGGTACGTGGAGACGGTATTTTAGGCAGTTCGAGTAGCTCCCTCATTTGACTTCTGGGAAGTAAGCCGAAGCCATTGGAGGAACTTACGCATTCAGCAGCAGTCAGTTGATTCTGGCCTGCATAGCGGTTACAGCCTTATAGGAGGACTACATCGTAGATGGGTAAGAGTGGGAGGCTCTACTTAGTCTCTTTTGGTTCTTCTGTTGTTCGTATGCTAGTCCTCTCCTTATTTTCTTTAACCCCGGGATGGGTTTTTTTCTTTTCTCTCTCCTCTTCTCTTTTGCAGGATACGGATCGCATTGGGTCTCTAGATGGCCCCACCTTCTCGTGTTCTAGCGAATCACGCATTGCACCTTTACAAGAATTCAGAGCTGTATTGTCTAGACCCACCCACACTCTGGAGGAGTTTTTTCTTTTTTCAATTTGAAGGTACGGGTTGTACTTTTTTCTATAATCTTACATTGAACCATTTGGTTGGCTTGCACTCTGCTTTTGAGCTTTTTGACCGACGGGATGACAGTGTGAGCTTGAAATTCCTTTAGGCTCCCCTTTCCCGTATTGCCTGGCTGGATTGACTTAACTGCATATTCACGGCATAATAGGCAGGGACGATCAGGCCCCTGGTTTTCTCCCTAAATTGATCGGGAGTTGCTCACTTCTAGTTCTTCCCTAGAACAGATTGTGGGGCTATCCCTGGAGTTTACACAGATGGGAATATGACTTTTTACTGCACGGATAGGGTCATGCATGGGGTTGCTAGATCAGGTCAAGGGAACATTTTAATGAGTGATTTTAATGTTTAAATAAAAAATTATCTATTGTTCTAATTAGCTCTTTCTCCTTTCTTCTTTCCCTGATGTATATCTTTTTACAAATGCTAGTTTTGAGTATCACTAAGATGGAGAAGTATCTCATCGTTGTGAATTATGGAAGATCTACATGAAGAAAAATGTCTGCATGGAAGAATTTTAAAACTATTTCCATACTGCTTGTAACTAAGTGCTTTGTGCCTTGAGATATGTGAAGAAATGAAATGTTTAAATTGCACAATTAAATTATCTAATCTGTCCTGTCCTGAGGAAGACGACTGTCAGGCCTTCTCTCTCCTGCTAGGGCAGGAGATAGACTGCCTAGACTGTGTTAATTAGTCGTCGAAACCACCTGTGTATGATACCAGTACAGCCCATGAAATGGTCGGTTGCTGTACGAGGTACTGGTTGTTGACTATCATGGTCAGATTGGAGACAAGTATTGCTTCTGTTCTAGTAAGCCACGACGCGACTATACTTGTCTGTTTTCCATAACAATTTATTGGATTGAATAGGGGACACCTTTTTTTACCTCGCAGGAGTTACTGATTGTTCAGTCTTGCCTGGATGAGTGCCCTCGCTTTTCTGTTTTTTCTTTTTCTTTTTGTTTTTTTCTTTTTGAATATTTTTTTCTTTTTGTTTTTTCTAGTTATTTCAAACTACCATTATAATTTTTTCAGTGTATTTATTCCAATATGTTAGGAATACTATTAAGCTAATATGCACTTTAATAGGAAATGTGGAGTATTGATGGTATGTTTTTATGCTGCTTTTATTGTAATTTCAGCACTATGTATGATATAATTGAATATGTGTCTATTAAAGATTGATGAAATTCTACTTTCCTTGACCTGATCTATCCCCCGACTTGACTCCTGTGCTTGTTGCAGTTTATCCCGGCGATTTGTTCTCCGGTTGTATACATGTGAACCCCTCTCCCCTCTTGGCACATATTATTAAAAAGCTACAACAGTTACCAAAGTCAATTGACAAACGGATAGCTATTCGGCTCTCAGAGTAACATAACGAACTTCAACGAGGGTTCGATGCATTAGTAGAGAGACCGTACATTCGGAATACTTGGGCTTTTATATCCTTTATCCAGCCCTTGGCCAACCCCCTCGCGGGTTAACCATTCTTGGGATCAGGCCTTTGGTTCCTTGCCAGGTCAATCCTATAATGTATGCATTTTGATCAGTTCCGCTGATACAGTTGTTCATTTACACATAGGTCAGTGATAGGACAAGGTCTCAGTTTGCGACCCCGACAAGTGGCCTGCAGGCATATTAATTATTCGTGTGTGTGGAGGTCACAACGGCCAGAATCTCACTCAGAATGTTATTCAGCCTCCATTTTTATGTTCAGGGTGACTTCCACATTACAAGAGAACCTAAAATGGCGGCTAAATCCAAGATGGCGACTTACATTACTTTTCGTTAAGGTCAAGACCTTGCCGCGGAGTCTATTCACGTGATATTTTAGACAACTTGGCGTAGGCCAATACACATTCAATTACTGAGGTAGGAGGCATAATATTATTTCAATTCCATCACTCTCACTGACCTTATTGCTTCCACTCTGTCAGGTATTATTCTTTTCCCATCCTTTGATATCAGCTGGCCCAGATACAGCACTTCTGACTGGCAGTATTGTAGTTTCCCTTTGTCCACTTTGTACCCTTTACTGGCCAACAGTGTTAAGAGGGTGACCGAGTCTCTTCTGCACATTTCCTCACTCTGTGCGCAGACGAACAAATCGTCTACGTACTGAATGATCGTGCTTTCAACTGTTAAATTACCCAGGTCTTTGTGTAGTATGCGGTTGAATATGCTTGGACTCTCACAGTACCCCTGGGGTAGCCTGCAATGCTCGAATCTCTTCCCCCCCTAGTGTGAATGCTGTCAAGTATCTGCTTTCTTCGGCCAAGGGGATGGAGAAGAATGCATTTTTCAAATCAACCACTGTGAAATGTGATGCCGTTTTCGGGATACTGCACAGTATGGATGCAGGGTTCGGGACCAAAGGGAATTCTTTTTGTATGACGTCATTTAGGGGGCGTAAATCTTAGATCATCCTCCAGGCCCCTCCCTTTGCTTTTTTGATCGGATAGATACAAGTGTTACATGGGGAGTTTGAGGGCACTATTATTCCCTGCGCTAGCAATGCACTTACTGTCTCTTTTATCCCTTCCTCAGCTTCGCGGGACAATGGGTACTGCTTAACTCGGGGCAGAATTGCCCCTGGTTTGAGTTTTATTACTACTGGTGTCACTCCATGCAATAAGCCTACGTCATGGGGGCCTGTTGTCCACAAATTGTTTGGCACCAGTCGCATGTCATCATCAAAAAATGGCGGCGGTGCTCCCACCACTGCCATCCACTGGACGGGCACTTGTCTTGTTTGAATTAAAATGTCACAGGGTATTGCTATTTCCATTATTATTTCACCGTCACTCTCTGAATCAGAAAAGAGATCCTCATCAGACAAGTCACGTAGGGCGATATCAGCATTGATGCATCGTACAGTGCGCCATTCACACCCATCTATGTCCATTCCAATTACTGCAATCCTTTTGGCTGACATGCAGGTCTAAGGATACCACTGAACCTGGTGCTATGTCTGGGTGTACTATTTGGCGGAAGATGAATTCTGCTGGTATTCTCCACTCTAACTTTTTAAACTCTGGTACTACTTGGGCCAGTGTTTTTAATCCTTCGATAAACATTCTTTCGTCCACTGACATGCCGCGTACTTCTGGTGCTGTTGCTCGGGCGTGTACCACCAACATTATGCGTAATGGACATATTCCTGGGGTTGAGCACACTATTCCTCTTTCTGTGAACGATATTGTCATATTGAGCTTGCTGAGGAGATCCCTTCCAAGCAAGTTTATTGGTGATTGCTCATAATAAAGTAAGGGCGTTTTTACCGTTTTACCACCCACTGTCACATCCAAATCTTCGGTGTAAGGAACTTCAATTACAGCCCCAGAGAACCCCTGCGTCTCTAACTTCCGGTTAGATAGCGGAAACCGGCCTTCACGGATACATCATTTCTCGGCTCCCGAATCTACCATAAATATGAACTGTTTGTCTCCTATCTGTGCCCCTACCAATGGTTCCTCCGCTGCATCGTAGGTGGTAGATAGAACAGGACACGCAAGTGTTCTCTGTGGGCTGTCCTATGCTGGTTGTCTCATTGTCCCCCCCTGGCTGAAGACATTTCCTGAAACTACTGACACACCACTATAGGGGGCCGGGGCTGGTGCTCCATTGGCACTCGTTGCGAAAGGGTTGCCTGGGGTGTAGTGCATATTGTCGTTGTTTTGTGGGTGATTCTATGTTCTATAATGGTGTGCTTGTCTTTGTTCTGCGTACCCCCGTTCTTGTTCCCTCTGTTGTCGTCCCATTGGAAGACCGTATGGGCTTCCCGGGTGGGGGTTACCATATTGTTCCACTTCTTGAAATCCGTTGTTCGATCTACTCCTGCACTCTCTAGAAAAGTGCCTCCACCTCCCGCAGTTCCAACAGCTTCCCTGCGCACCTCTGGGACCTTGCCATCCATTTCCTCCGTTTCCCCCTTACCCTTGTCCACCCCCTCTGCGACCCCTGTACCCACCTCGTCCCCCTCGAGGGGCCCAGTCTTGCCACTGCGGACCTTCGTTCTGCTCCTGCTCGTTCCACTGTGCTTGCCCTGCTCCCGTCCAATTCGTTGCCATCCTCCCCTGTATTGCTACCAACCCCTCCTCCTCCTCTTCTCCCTCCCTGCTGTGTGGGAGCGTGGCTACTGCTGCAGCGACCTTCACCAGTTTTGTTTGTACTAACTTTGCCTCGTCTGCCAATATTTTTTGCGCTATTTCCTTTTCCCTCTCCTTTATTCTTTTACAGTGGTGAACTATTATGCTCTGTATTTCGGGCCACCCTTTTGCTTCAATACCTGCAATTTTGTCAAGTGCTTTTTGTACCTCTTTAGGGAGCCCTCACTTTATTATAAAGTAAAACAATGAGGTTGACTGATACCAGGGCGTGCCCGTTTCCGCTCTCCACATCTCCTGGACCCAAAAAATGTAATCCATAGCATCCTCTCCATCATTCATCATACATTGCATCACTGACTGCAAATCTGGGGTGTCTGGAAATGTTTCTCTTAATGCGTCCCACACCCTTGCACGTACTGTGTTAAAAGAGGCACCATCATGGCGATCGCAGTCTAACGTTACCCCCGGGAAGCCAGCCTTTACCCATACTCTGTCAGCCTGATCCCCAACTGCCGATACTAGCAAACTCTTCACATCACCTATTGCTAGTGGTACCCCAGCTGTGTGTTTCTCAAATGCATATATACACTTGCTAGCCCCTCCTGATAGCGGTGGTAGTAGCTTCAACAAACTGGCCTTGTCCATCTGAGCCCAGGGTATGTAATTCGGCCTCCCTCCTCCCTGTGTATTAGTGGGAGTTGTAACTTCCCCTTGGTTGCCTTACCTGTACTTACCTTCATTCCTTTCTTTCCTAGTGGCGCCATTTTCCCCAACCTATTCCTTAGTCGTCCTGCCCATTCTTCTTCCATTGTTCTTCCCGAACATGCACCATCCATCTCCTCATTTCCTTCTCCCATCGCCATACTTAATCTTTCACTTTCCTCTAAGTCCTCTTCTATATCGCACAATAGTTCCTCTCTACCTCCTGTGGTCATAATCTCATCATCAGTATGCTCCTCCCTTTCCTCTAGTTCAATTATTCGAGTTGGTTCTTCTTGTATTCTGAACAGTATCTCCCCCTTCTTCCACCCTTCTTTAATGGTTTTATCATGACTCTGTGCTCTTGATGTCAGCTCTGACCGAGCAGCATTAGCCCCACTCTGTTCACATATGCTTTTTATCCTCGAGAGTTCATCTTTTGCTACGGAGAGCCTAGACTCTAAGTCTTCTGTTAGTTTCTCTATATTTACTGTGGGTGTACTTACCCGGTCGCACTGTCTATGGCTCTCATACGGTGGGGGTGCCGTTGGCCCTCGAGTCGTAGTGACTGAAGTTGGGGGCACATATGTGGGATCGCTGTATCCTTCTGCGGGCACTGGTTTATTTAATATTGGGTACAATCTAGTTACCTCTACTGGTGGTTCCCCTTCTTGCGACACATTGTCGTCTTTCGGTATCAGCAATGGATTATCAGTGGGAGATGGCAAATCAGTACCTAGCTCTCTTTTTTTTGGGAGGGGGCACTTCTTCAAACAAGCTCCATAGATCTAATATTTCTCTCCTATTATGGAACTGCTTCCCCTTGTATTTTAGGTAAATGCATGTTGCTACCATGTCCAGGACACTCTTGTCAAACGATCCTCCTTCTGGCCATATTTGGGGTAGCCCCTCCCCCTTTAGTTCGGTAATCCACTGATCCTGATATTTCTTAATACGTTCAGCGTACCCAGGTAGGTTCTTACAAATATGGGCCAGGGGTGTTTCTGCCCCCATGGTGTGTGGTTGCCCTATATATCACTAGGTATATCTATATATGTATATATATATCTCTTCGTGTAGGGACCTGTGTGTTTCCACCACCTGGGCAATATGGGAGTGGGTGTGCACAGCTTATAATTGGTATAATTTAGGGGGCACATACAAAAGCAAACCACCTTTTGTACACTACTGATATCTTCAGCACACTTACTCAAAAAATAGTCAGTTTACTGCATCGGGCTCATCCCTGTAAACATTTCTTCTGGTCACACTTACCATGACCACACCATAATTATGCACGTTTTACCATTTTTACAAATTCATCTAGACAAAATATGTTCTGACACACATGAGGCATACACACCAATAAGCAACACTCTATTCACAGTTCAACTCGTAATCCTTTTCCGCCCTCTCTAGTTGTCTCTTTCCTTCTCAGTTTGATATACACTCGTCTTTTTAGTTTGATATAAACTCCTTCTTTTACTTAGGTTATCTTCTTTTTTTTTTTGTACTAACCCTGTTTTTTCCCCATAAACCCAGAGAGAAGAATAGAAAGAATAGCAGTTTACTAATGTATTCACCGTGTCTCCCTTTTTTACCAGACACCTTTATCTCATTTTTCACTTC
Source organism: Ambystoma mexicanum (assembly GCF_040938575.1). Taxonomy (NCBI): domain Eukaryota; kingdom Metazoa; phylum Chordata; class Amphibia; order Caudata; family Ambystomatidae; genus Ambystoma; species Ambystoma mexicanum. The sequence goes on along the minus strand of NC_090929.1, from coordinate 1,000,550,394 downwards.
TTCATATATTCCCAGTACTAGTCAAGATAGCACTATGCGGCGCCGCCTTCTACCACCTTGCGGAGCTAGGTTCCCGTCTCTTTATCTCTTTTCACCTCTTGATCCTAATGGCCATATGCAAAGAAAAAGTATAGAAAGTCTAGAGTAGTTTTTAGTATTCCCAGAGTGTCCCCTTTTTTCTTTTTAAATAACCTCGTTCCCTGTCCTGTTTTCCTCCCCTGCTCCCTTTATGGTCGCTCGCACTTAATACTCACGTGCCCGTCTTGAACCGAGAGTCTCCGAACTGGGTCCGTCCAGGCAGTGTTGCCGTACGCTCAACGGTCAGCCCCGGCTCCGAACACTATTTAATCTTCCAAAGTATCACAGGTAACATCCTCCACCCACTAAAGGGCACACGGAGTACACCATAATATACCTCCTGGTCAAGAACAGAAAGTCTCTTCATTGTTACCATCAGTATTAGTTAATCCATCTTCAGGGTTTTGACCAATGATAGGATGTGTTAAGTCCTTTGAAAGTTTTTTGGTATTGACCACCATTCCATTAGAAGGGATTCAAGACAGAATCACACCTTGGGGATCATTGTTGTCAACCAACATTTGAAAGGTATCATCTTCGAAATTCACTAAGGGAGTTGGATGTAAAGAAAGTCCTTGTCTAAGAATATGAAGGCGAGTACGATCCTCCACCACAATGAGAGACAATAATGGACTTTCCCAAGTTGGGAATAAGACTAAGACAAAGTGCGGGTGAGCTTAATGGGAGTTTATATAAGTCAAAATAGGGCATGCAAAGGACTCTGCAAACTCCGAGAGCGCTCTGTCCGACACTAGCAAAGACAGGCGTATATATTTACAAAATGCGTCATAAGAACCTACACACTATAGGGGGCACATGTTCGTGGGGATTGGGTGGCGACGACTAACTATAGGTGCAGCTGTGATGTGGTGTGCCGTGGTTGGTGGACGTCACTGGTTGCCAACGTGGGCCGGGCAGGTCAGCTGGGCTCATCCGGGCGGTGCTGTTGTGCCAGGCGTGGCCAGTGTCATTGATGAACGTCTTCCTTGGCTTTCTGCCCTAAGGGCCACACACACCCCATTCATTCAATGCTGCAATTTTATCTTTCCCTGTAAATCCTACAATAGGTTATTCTACAGGTTAATGCAACACAGGAGGAATGCACCTAGAGTGGGGTCCTTCGGTAATACATCAATACATGGTCACCATCATCCTGTTGGCAGGGTATCATAGGTCACAAGGTTGGGTCTCAGGGCAAAAGGGTGAGCTGTCCAAGTTATCATGTCTCGTTAGAAGTCATTATGAATGTGTTCCTTCAGTGTTGCTATAATATTGGGTGTCCTAATTTTACAGGGGCCATTAACCTGGGGTGAGCTGGTGGGTCGTGGGGCCTAAGAAAGGGCGCCTTTTGGCCTGCGTTTATGGCCGGGCTTTACTGCAGGGTTGTAAATAATTCAGGTGGCTGGCCGTGGCCATGTGAGCTGCGGGGGGACGTGAATGCTTGAAGCGGCTCCAGCTGAATTGGGGGAGGTGAGGCGGAGCATCCCGGGCCTCTGCCTTTCATCTGGCAGGCTTCACTGGGGAGGGAGGGGAAGTGGCCTTGGATATGCCCACAATGGTATTTTCCTCGTGCGTTTGCAGGTTATACAAAAAGACATAATAATTCATATACTGTACAATGCTCCTTGAGCTTTTCCTTCAAAACTTACATATCTACATTGTTAGTGCCTTTACATGGCCATTTCAAAATGGGTTACCTATACCAATGTTGCTATTGTTAACTGTATGCTAAGTATTTGACACCCATGACATTTTGTTACACTCTATGCATGCACGATAAGCGAGGTAGTATTAAGGTTGGTGGAGCACGCAGGAACAACTGGCCAATGATACTGATGGCAGTGACACATGGCGAGCTTGAACATTCAAATACATTCTATGCGTTTTCTTACACAATTCAAATGAGCTCCCAATGCGGTTGCACTTGTCTTCGTTTGCACTCTAGCAGCATTAGTTCAGTTATGGCATAGGGCCTTGGCGTACATTCTTCTCAGAGAAACATATAACATAAAACCCCGGGACACTTCTACCATTTGCGCATAGCTACGGGGATAGGAGTATTTCAACCCGAATTCCACATTAACACACATTCTGCCATCTAAATGGAGTTTACATGTTTTATCAAAAGGTCGTGGAGAAAAGGGTTTTATCACAGGCAGTTTGCATATTGGTATTTGGGGTCCCTACTCTTGTCGGGGGACCATTTTACAGTTCTTTTCCACCCCGGCCCTGCTGGCCGCGTCATACTGTGGACAGTGATACACTGCGGAAGGTGAATGTTACAGTGTTTGTTTCTAGCACTAGCTCATGTCCGCCTGTTCGTGGGAACGGGCTCTCAGCGGATCTGCCAGGGAGCTGCGGCCGCGGGGACAAGTGAGAACTCTCCAAGGGTGGGGGCCGCGCTGCGGCGCACAGGGGCTCATGTCATTCTGGTTTCACAAAATGGTTTCCAGGGCCTAGCTTAATACAGCACGTTTGGTCAATGTTTCAGCCAGTGGTTCACCCGCCACCTGGGCCCTTGTGGCAGGGGGGACCCCCGACGAGCCATGGGCTCCACAAGGAGGGAAGGGGTGCAGGGGAGGGGGGTCTCTTGGACCTATCCTCCCATACAAATATTTAAATTAACAAAAGCTTCTTCATTAAAAAAGGTCTGTCCTTTTCTTATATTGTGTGGCAAAGTATATTGTTGAGTATTTCTATACATATCGTGACATCTTCTTTAGTTTGAACTTCTGCAGTATAAGGTAGAAAATGAACTGACTGAAATGCCTTCTTGAGATCATTCACAGACATCCAGTTTCTCCAGATTCTGGCCCAGACTTTGTTATTTATAAAGTTAATTGCCAATCAATGTAGTAGGTCATTACCAATATAAAAATCAGATAATAACATCTGTCCCGTCAATTCTGATTTATTGTTTTGGTTACAATTGTCATCTTCAACATACACTTGGTAGCAATTAGGTGCTTTGAATCCATCGTATAAGGCCAGGTTACCATTTATCTAGTAGATTAAATCTGGGAATGTCCTCATCCTTTTGGATTTGTCTCACTGACAAAGATTCTTTCATGCGTTAATGAGACTTTTGAGAGAACTGGATCCCTACCTCCATTCATTTGAATGGGGAGGAATATGAGTGCTTCTTTCCTCTCTATAGTAGCTTGACTGCATACTTTATCTCCTGAGGTATCCATCGGATAACCTAGACTCTCACTGGAGGTTCACTGTGGATAAAACTCAAATGTCTTCCACCCAGACTGGAAAACCACCCTTTATTTGGTGGAAGATTTACTTTTAAATGTTCTGCAGAAGTCCCTTCACTATTATCTTGTTCCTTCATAGATATGATAGTGATGTCAGAGACGTGAGTCTTTTTTAAATTAATTTCCACTCTGTCGGCATGATTTACTGTTAGAACTGACATACATGGTGCTTCTTTTTAACCTGAATGTGTAGCAAGTTTGGATTGAGAGGATGAAGTTCACACAATCTACCAAAGGAGAAATCCTTCAAAGGAAATCATTCCACAGTAGGAAAGGTGTGACCTGGGGAGCCATGACTTTCCTTGGACGAGTGAGTTGATGCCCCCCTATTTTGATCTCGACTTTGTTAACAGCAACTTTTGGAATCTCCTTTCCATCACAGTTATGTAGTTACCCAAGGAGGGGTTTGTGGGCAATTTAATAAATCAAAGTGTCTAGTACTGTCAGGAACTGATATCCACGCAGATTAGAATACCTCCGTCCTCAAGCACCAGTCAGAGAGAAAAAATTGACTCACTGACCAGTTATTGAGGCCACAGGTGGCAGGAACAGTAAAATCTGGGTCCCAGGTGACTGTAAGGAAGAAACAGGTTTAAACAAACAATCTTGGTTCGTTATAAATCCCACTGTAGAAAATGTAAGGGCACCTACCAATGTGGAGACTGGAGAAAGAATAGATGATGCTGGTCCCCTCCTTGTGTCTTATGAGAAGTCGTGGTGGAGATAACAATTAAAGCAACAGGATTGTCGCTTTACCAAGACAGCAATGAGGTGCCACCATAGTGTAAAGAGGATGGGAAGGGATCCTGATGGGGGTAATAGGATTGGACAGAGGTAGGGCAAAACAAGGGTTAATGTCCAAAAGTATCAATTCCAAAGGCAAGATCCAGAGCAATCCAAAGGCCAAAAGCCAAGGTCAGAGCAGTTTGTGGTATTCAGTCCTGAGACGGCTCCAAATCCAAATAGGGAAAAACCAGGTAGAACATCCAAACAACGTTGACAATTCCAAAATCCAAGTAACCAGAAAGCGAGAACCAAAACACCAAGAGCTGCGGAATGAACAACAGCTGAGAAGCGTTTACGCGGCGTGCTTGGCGTCCCTGTATGCTGCCGGCTGGTTGTCACATGTGCGCGTGATCAACGTGCGGGAAGATCCACGTGATCGGGAAAATGAGAGTAGACGTGATCACTCTTCCAGTGCACACCGTGCAATGGGAGCCAGGGGGACCGTCTGGCAGGACGTCCGCAAACGCCATGGCAGCTGCCAATGCCAGCGGTGCCAGCGGTGCCAGCGTTGCCAGCACAGGACCGGGGAACCCCGAGACGTTGCCCGTCGAGAGACATGGGGTCTTGCGGTGAGTGATGGTCTCGGGATGCGCCTGTAATGCGAGTGTGCCCTAATGCCAGAATATAATGGGGGGCGTATGGCCTGACTGGGCGCAGTACTAGATGAAAGCATGACAAGTACATAGTGAGAGATCAAACTGGCCTGATATCTGGGGTTTGAGGGCAGAGATGTGCCCACAAAGCCGAGGGGGGAAAAAAGAGCACAAGAGACAGGAGTGCAAGGAATCCTGCAGACAAGAAAGGATAGGCAATAACTACAGACAGGCAACAAAGGCAGTGAACAGAAAGGGGCAGGGAGTACAAGTAAGACAAACACGTTAGGTTCCCAAGTGTGGTGTAAACAGAATGGGGGAAGAGTTTCTCACAGAGCCAGGAGATACTCTAGCCTTTTATGCTGGTTACTATTATAGGGCCCCACTCTGAATGCTCATGGAAAGGAACAGCAGGAGTTGGTGTCTGTCTCTGGACCCTAAGGCACGAACAAGGAAACAGTACTCACAAGACTGAAGCATGTACGGGTCCAGCAGGAACTGAACAGTGACTGCCTCCTGAAACAGGAACCAGCACACTGTTAACAATATGGCACAAGATATAATACTGAAACGCGACAAAAGTACATGGGCAGAGATTGCCTGCTGAGAAACCTAGCAGTCGAACTCTGAACCAAGGAATTACACAAGCACAAGTGAGGACAAGAACAGTAACAGACATATCCAAGGAAAGAAGACGAAGTCAAAGTGAGCAAGGTTCGGGTCAGAGAACAGGAAGAAAGAGGAAAAGCAAGAAGACAAGAATCTAAGTGCAAGGGTACAAGAGACTGGGGCTGCAGATTAGAAACGAAGGACCAGAATCAAGGAACAGTGGACGGAACTATAGACCAGGAATAAGAAAACTCAGGGCTGAAACACTGGACTAGAACAAGGACTTAACTGCAGACTGGTAACAAGGAACTGTAACTATGGACTGGAGTAACAAGGGCAGGACTGCAGACAGATAACAAGGAAAATCCAGACTGGAATCTAGGAAGCTAAAGCCAGGTAACACCGACTATGGGAACAGAAAAAGGAACTGCAGGCAGGGAACAATATAATTGGTAGTAGGGAGCAAGGGGCTGCAGATAGGGAACAGTGAACTGCAGGCAGGTGATCAGGGCTGCAGTGCAGGAAGCACACAGGTGCAGGACAGAAGGCAGGAAGTGCAGGCAGAGCAGCAGGAGTGCAAATAAGGGAGCAAAGAGGTGCAGGGAAGAAGGCAGGGGAGTGCATGTAGAGTAGCAGAGCTGCAAGGCAGGGAGCACTGGGCTCTGGTACCGGAGCAGGTTGAGGAAGCAACAGGACACAGCAGTAATCCAAGGATCAAAGCATGAGAGGCTGGCAGCTACCTCAATGCAAGAGCCCTGCAGGGAGCTGTTTAAATACCAACCCACCCTGTGCTGAGCTGAAGCAGGCTTGTTAGCAGCACCTGGAGCACCACACCTGAAGGCAATCTGCTGCCTCCCTCTCTGATCATGGGAAAGTGAAATCCACACTGATCTCTAAGGTTTCTCTGGATTGTAGGGCTAGGACTGCTGCATAGGAATAGCCAGGTAATGATAACTGCCACCTGGTGCATTATGGGATATGTAGTTTGTGAAATGAAATCAGGAAGTACCAAAGTCTTGCAAACGTACAGTAAAGCCAACATTATGAATAGGTATTGTCCAGGGAGGATTATGGTGATGAATGAGTCCCAAATAGTCCACAATAGGTGTCAATTGGTTCTCCAGTGGCACAGTCATGACACTTGAGACCTTCTATTTGTTGTGCTTTGGGAGGTGGCAATCCATCTTTTTTCACACAAAATAAGTACAGGTCGGGTTTACTAAGTGAGTAGGATAAGTGGCTATTTGATAACCTATTAAGCCCCCCAACCATAGCTAACTGGCCCCTGTTTGATGTATTTTTTGCAATCCATCTTTGACAGAGAAAACAATTGGTTGCAGCTCCATCAAGATCTCGTCTTTCTCAAAAGTGGTTGTGACATTTTTTCACTTCACTTTCTTTTCTTACCTGATGTTATCCCTAGGAATGAAGAGGGATCACTTTTGGCCTTTGCCGACATTTCAGCAGACTGAGGGATATTTTCATGGGACGTAACAGACAGTTCCTCTAGGCTTGCAATATATCTGCTACTGCATCCCCTTTTCCTCTTTTCCTTGTACATTTTTATTTTTTAGATGTTCCTTTTGTCATTGTCCACTTTGACCTGTTGCTTTGGTTCCAATGGGGTTTCTAGTATTTAGGTTTTCCTGTTGGGATCCAATTATTTGACCAATGCTCTCAGCCGCTTGTGTTACCTATCGCTCCAATTGAGAAATCTTTTCTCCATCCTCTTGACCGCAGAGTGGTCCTTCGTCATATCTCTGTTCCCCCTTGGAACATAATTGTCTGTTCGTGGGGTGTAGTCTTGGTAATTTGGGATATACCATGCTGGAACCAAGGAAAAGAGGAAAGGTCTCTTGGTAATTGGTTCAAGGAGGAGGTAATTGGTTTCTTTCTTGAGGGAAAATCTGTTTTGGATTTCCCTGCGAACCTGATCCTGAGTTCTTATAATCTCTCTCTCTGGAGGAGATATTTGAAGCCCAAGATAGACCTCAAACCTAAGTACTGAGGACTAATATAATTCTCTGGTTTCATTGGATTAGTATTTTGCATTCCAGGTGGAGCACTACTTGGTTGGCTTTGAACATGTCTTCTCTGCCTGTTAATATATTTAACAGCCAAGGTCTAAGTGTTTGACCCCCATCGCTCTACTTCCAACAGAGGGGTACCCTTCGTCTCAACAGTCCTAATGGCAGCTGGTGCAGACATCTGTTTATGGTTCATTTCTTTGTTTTCGGGAGTTGCTGGGTTATGTACTTCATAAATCATTGTACCTTAGGTGACAATCCATTTGAGTGATCTTGAATCATCAAAATCGCAGACTGAGCCACAACATATTTTGGAAGGGTGTGGAAGAAGGTCATTTTAAAGTTACAACTTTCCTTCTCAACATGTCAAGGAATTTGGGCAAATGCACACTTGAGATCTTTAGCAAATCCACTATGTTATTGATGCTCAGCACACACTAAATCACAGGCTGCCTTTTGGGCTTCTAGGGGGTTCCTATCAGTTGAACAATATTCTATAATGACCACCTTGTAACGGGGCCATTTAGCACGATTTTGGCCTTCCAGTTTGGCAAAGAAACAAGAAAGCTCTGAAGAAAAGGTCAATTTTATGTATTCAATATTGTTTTTGCCATTTTCCAGTCCAAATGATGCCATCAGCTATGCATGCAATTCTAAATATTCCCAAAACAGAATGGTATGCATTTTCTGTGATAAAGGACAATACAACTTTTTATGACCTAATCTGTTTCACAAAATGTCAGTTGTGGTTTTCTTGTTCTATGTCTTCTTTCTTGAGTCTAGTTTCCCTCATCAGAGTCAAAGCCACTAGTGAACCCTCTCCCTGCTTAAATATGTCTCTGTCTGTCCAGAAATCTGTAGCAAGGGTCATGGAGTCTTCTCTTCTCACTTTTCTCCATTGCTCTTCTTGTTTGTGGGCATCAAATCTTCTCTGGTGGTTGGATAATATGGTGCTTCTTCATGTTGTTGCTCAAAATGAGTGTGTCCTTTTCTGCAGGTTTCTGAGTTTCCCTCATATTTCCTGGTGTAGAAAGTGTTTTTTTAATGCCCTTTCTGTGTTGCATTCCTTGTTTCTCAAGGTTATCCATATAGGGTAAATGGTGTGTAATTATTTTTATCTCAACTCATTTTGATACATTTATTCTCTAATTCGCTGTTAGGAAGTACTTTTATCTCCTCTTCAGTCCATTCCCTATGTACTAAGAGGGTCACCCCCCCCCCGCTCTCACTTAAAGGTCCAGATATTTTGCTGAATTCCCCAGTGAACTCAGCTCTTCCTGGTGTTCTGGGTTTCTTTGGGAAGGGGAAATGGTGAATGCGGCACCCCCTATGTATAGCTATACCGGACCCGCTAGTATTTCTCATGGAAGATCTAGGTAGTACAATGATAGTCTCATGAATATGATGAAGTCTTCCTTCGTCCAGGAAATGTAATTGCCCCTGAATTTTAGCTACTGGCTGCGAAATCAACTTAGTTTCTTTAATTTGTTGTCTTAATTTACCCTTTGTATATATTTCAATTATCAATTGTTGTTTGCATTGTACTAGCTGTTTCCTAGATATAATTAGACTTGCCTGACTAGACTTTGTTCTGGAGTAAAGTAATTCCTATGCATTTTGTAACTCTTTCTGAAAGGCACATTTTTCTTGCTGACAATCATGTATTTAATTTACTGTCTCTTGCTTTATAGAGTGCCAGCTAGCTAACTCTTTCTTCAGTTGTTCAATTTGCAACAAGATCCTTCTTTACCTTTTCTGGCTTGTCTCTGTAATGCTTATGGGAAAAGGCGAGCTAAAACAACATGGTGCTGGTGCGCAGCCATCTTGGACATTCACCTCCCATCACCGCAATGAAAGCTGACGTTTTTCATGGGCTCAGTAAAGTAAACGTGCATCTCGTCAGTGAAGGCAAGGCAAGGTCACATAAATATTTTTACTGAGTTGACTTACGGTAGAGAATAGTTATTGTATTGTCCGCTGAAGGACAAGCCAGAGTCGGAGTGCTCAGCAGGTGCATTGATAAGGGGTCCTGCAAATTAATGCGAGGCGAGGAGAGGGAATCTGGGTTTTTCCACTTCTGGCTGTTTTTTTTCCACTCTTTGCTCCTTTTAATTGTAATCTGCTATTCGGCCAAGAGCAGTCACAACTGAGAAGGGCGGGGACTTTCCCCATAAAGAGAAGAAGTTTTTCCTCTGTGGAAGAGTGTTAGAATTTGGTCCCCCGGGTGATGCAGTCTCGCTGAGAGGGAGGACGCTCCGCTCAAGATCCCGTTAACACGAGTGAAACTCTCTGCCTACCTGCTTTGGGACTAAGCAGTGTTGCTGGTGGCTGAGACGAAGGTGTCTTCTTCAACTATGATAACGGTGATGATTTCTCTTTGTGTCTATATTTAATCTACTGTATATGTCTGTGTGATGTGTATATATGCAAGAGGTGAATAAAGGGCCTATAACAAGCCATTTACATTTTTTCTATACATATTGGTCTAAGTGTGATTTTTATTTCCTGTCTGAGTCTAATAACTGGTTTTGTCAGGGGCCGGGGAAACGTAAGTCTGAGGTTCCCCCTACGTGTCCAAGCAAAAACAAAACAATATCACATTACCTTCGTTTTCTTGATAACTATTAAGAAGATGCCTTACTCTGATCACCTTGTGCCTATGATTGTGTAAAGTGTAAGGTAAATAGGTTTATTTCTTGAATAAAAGTGTCTTTATTATGGGCTAACTGGGCTCTCTGCTAATTGATTATTTTTATCTTGGGTTGTAAATGATCAAATTCAGCTTGGGAAGCCACATCCTTGATGATTATTTCAAATCTGTTTCCGGCTTTCTTTTAGTAGCATAACTGTGGTTGCACTGTCATCTAATAATGCTTTGGAGTAAGTGGTCTTATCATTTAATTTACTCTTTAATTTGTCATGTGTCTGTAAACACTGACTATGGGCATCATTAATATTCATATTTTCCCATATCTACACAGCACATGGTCTAGGGCCATTTTTATATCAACCACTGCCTCTTGAGACACTTTACACTCGATATCTGATCACAAATCACAATCAATAACAACTGATTATTAATCTATAAACACATAAACCATCTGCCTGAATTGATGACTGCTCCTATATTTTGAGAAAAGGACCTAGGTAGTACTCGTCATTAATACCCAATGGGGTCATGGCATCCAATTTATGTTTCCAATACAATTCTCTTTGTGCCAAACGTTTAGCCAAATCTCCACCTCTTGGTAAGGGGTGCATTACTTCCAGGATGATGCATCTTAATTGTGATATATTGTGTCTGTTTTCCTTAAAGTGTCTAAAAACAGGTGATTTTATGTTGGTTGTTCGCATGTTGAACTTCTGCTCAGTCCAACGTTCTTTAGCTCTACGGGTGGTCTTACCAACATAATACTTGCCACATCAAAACGTGACGCCGCTATAACATGTTCTGCTTTTATTCCCCTTTTTGGTAGTCTCTAATTCTTCTTGAGGCAATCTATCTCCCGCCAGTTCTCTGTGAGTTTCACCACTGTAAAAAAAGAGATGGTTCCCGAGTCTTTCTTGACTCGTGGTGCCTTCTATGTTGCTCCGCTGACGAAGGAGTTTATTTCTTAGAAACTCTTAATTGAAATGACTTTCTTTGTCATGATGGTGATGAAGGAGATTCCTCCTGAGAGATTGTTGCTTGTTCTGACTGTGTCATCACTGTGATGAAGGAGAGGACTCCTGCTTGATACTTTATTCTCTGTCACCACAGTGACGAAGGAGATCACTCCCGAAACACTCTTGTTTGACACAGCCTCGGATCTGTCCCTGAGCGCACCCGGTCTTACCGCCGTTCCCGTTACCTGCTTCTGCTTGGGGATACGGCTCTAGTTCTTCCCAGGGTTGCGGGCCAAAGGCCATGTCCACTGCGCATGTTGCCCCAATATGTTTCTTTTGAACCCACTTTACGCCTTCTGCTCTGGCCAGTGAGCACAGCCTTCAGCTGTGCCCACAGAGTCTTTTAAAACACTGAAGGGCCACTAGACATGGCCTTCGGCCATATCCACTGTACATGTTCCCCCCCCAATATGTTTCTTTTGGAACCACTCAGTGTCCACGACCTTTGGCCATGGCCAATACACATGTCTTTTGGGCCCACTAGCCAGGGCCATTGCCCACTGTAGGCACCTGCTGCCCGCAAATAACCACGGTTATCTTTAAACATGGTGAAAAAATTAATTCTTCCCTGCCCTCCCAGGCACTCGCCAAGTGCCCCCACCCATTAGCATGCTCCCCCACCCCCATTAACTACCTTTTCCCTCCTTGGCCCTCTCCCATTCCTCCCCAACATTCATGGGGCCTCATTACATGTTTGGCGGTAGTCTTGCCGGTAAAACGGGCAGGCTGCTGCCAAACCTGCACATTTTTCCAACCCCTGGCCATGGGGAAATACAGGGCCATTACAACCCTGGCGGACCCTGTATTTCCCCATTGCCAGGGGCCGGAAACTTTTACTCCCCATTCCCATTTTAGCCCCTTAGGGCTCAATGGGAATGGGGAGGCTGGGAGCACCAGCACCATTCAGAATGGTGCTGGTGCTACCGGCAGTGTCTGCTCACGGGTGCCGGTACGCCCACCAGGTCAGACCTGGTGGGTGGGAAGGCACCCGGGAGCCGAACTCGTAGTTTGCCGGTCCGGTAACAACGGTACCAGCAAGCTTACCAATACCGTTGTTACCGGACCAGCAAACTTGTAATGAGGCCTGTGGTTTCGTGTGACACACTTATATTGCTGATCAGGTTTTCTTTTATAACCTGTTTTTTCTTTCTTGTGCCTCCACCCAGCTGTAGAGAAGCACTTTCTACAGCAGCATCCTTTTCACACCAGCCTTCACGGGCCAAAACATGACATGACTAATTGGCCTTGTAGGAGCACAATGCTGAGGATGTGACCAAAAGCCTGATTAATTTTCTAGATGCAATCATCCAGTGGGTGACTATCTGTGTTTCCTGCCCCAGGCTTGGGCTTGGCTGGGCATGGTGGGCAGCAGCCTTAGTGCAGATGGACATGCAGTCGACTATGTCTAAAACAAACTGGCCTTCAGTAGGTTTGCACATGCTATGACTGACACTACCTCATCCCTTATTGCCTCTCTAAGGTTTCTTTGGGGGTGCTCTAGCCATGCCCACTATACATGGTGCACCAATAGGCTTCATTGGGGCCCACTAGCCATGGCCTTGGGCACAGAGATCCAGAGAGAGCTTTGAACTAGCCATGCCCGCAGGGTTTCCCCGGTGTTCCCCCGATAATGCTAGAAAATCCCAAACTATTCCCTGTCCTCATAGGCACTCACCAAGTGCCCCCCTGCTCTTTCCACAGTCCTTCAACTGTCCTCACTTGCTTTTGTCTTCCCTGGCCCTCTGCTGGCCATTACCCCCTATCAATGTTTGGTTAGTGTAGCGCATTTTTGTTCTGCAAAGTAGACTTGAAATGCGATTGCTGAATTTCAGGGGGGGGGGGTTTTGCATTGAATTTGATCACCTTAACTCTCTTTTAACAAAATATTGCGTTACTGAATTTCAAGGGTTTTTCTATACCTTAGTTTCCTCAAGGTGCACTAGTAAGGGCCTTCGGCCACGGCCACTGCGCTGCACTGCCTTCAACCATGGCCAGTGGCCAAGCCCGAACATGTACCATAGTTTCTTGAGGTCTCACTACCTATGACCTTTGGCCATGGCCTCTGTGCATGCTGCACCAATATCTTTCTTATGGCCCCTTAGACATGGCCACTGGCGATGTCTAGTATTTACTTTGCTGCCAAATGCCCAGTAGATGTAGGCCATGCAAATGTTAAACCTTTTTGTTCTAACTCCTTATTACTGTGATAATTTCACAGTAATAATTTACAATAACATAAATTCCTACGGTAGAGTAGCGGTTCGTCGATTTCCACAATAATGGGAAAAATTGCTCAGAATGAAAAAGTATTCCATGTCCTCACAGGCGCTCATCATGTGTCCCCCTTCTTTTTCCCAGGTCGCATCACTCCACAAATTGCTTTTTCCCTCTCTAGCCCTCTCCCATTACCGCCTATCAGTCACAGATTTGTGTAACATCCATTTTATTCTGAGCGCATCTTCCAGCGATGCCTCTGTAATCGCGTAAGATTCCCGCGATCTTCCCCTGATAAACCAAATATGTTCTAATCATATCTGGCTCCCTAATCCACCCCCAAATACCTTACATCACATGGTGTCTTCTTTCCCACTCCCATCCTCTAGCCCGATGTGATTGCTATTATTTTGTTAATTGTATAGCGCCTACAGCCAGGCCATCTAACTGCTTTGGTTCGAAACAATCAGTGGTCCCATAGGAGTAACTACAAAAACAGAAGAATGTTGACTCTTTTTGAAGTTGGGAACGTTATTGGACTCTGTGAGGTCAAAGGGGAGTTCATTCCAAAGTTTGATGGCATCCATTTTCCTCCTCCAAAGAGCGTTTTGAGTTATTTCGTTTGCAGCTTCTCCTGGTAATATGGCGGTAATCATTTGCATCAAGCAAAAAAAGAAAGTCGGGTTATCATTTCTGAAAAGCCTCTCTGTTGCAAAGCACCAAGGCTGATATATATAAAGGTTTTAAGGCACATCGGGGGCACTCCCATGTCTCTGTTGAATATTTTAAAAACTACTGGATGGATTTACCCCAAACCAATCAAGGATATAAAGTCAATGCTTTGTGCCCAAATTGTAGTCTGGCAAGCTGTTTTCGCGAGGTGGCTGTTCAAAAACGGCACTTTTTCTCTGTCGCAAATTAATGCGAGTAGGCTGAAAACAGTGTCTTTATGTTTTCTTAATAACTTTTTCATTTTCTAACCATTTTGTTGCCAATATGTCCAGTTTGGGGGGGAGGGCTTGACAAACCTTTGTTTTAGAAAATGTCATCCAAATCCCTCCAGCAAGACAAAAGTTATTAGCCTCTCTCAACCTCTCAGCTGCAAAGCACCAAGACCGATAAATGTTTTAAGGTGCAGGGGGGTACACTGTTCTCTGTTGAATATTTGAAAAACTACTGGATGGATTTAGTAGTAAAGGAAATTAAGTCTATGCTTTGTGCCCAAGTTGTATCTTATTTCGTCCAAATCTGTCCAGTGGTTTTCACTCTACGGCTGTTCAAAAACTATACTTTTTCTCTATGGGAAAATGAATGGGATGAAAATTGTGAAACTGTGCTGTTACTTTTTCATTTTATAACACTATGTTCCCAAAATTTGCAGTTTGGGTTCGGGGACCCCTGCCAAGCTTCTTGTTTTCAAATTTTCATCCAAGTCCATCCATCAAATCAAAAGGTATTAGCAAGAGAATTTTGAGGAAAAATGGCTGCTTTTTCATTTCTGAAATGCTTCTCAGCCTCTCTGCTGCAAAGCACCAAAGAGATATAGCTATAGTTTTGGGAGAAAGGGCCCCCCTTTTCCATCAAATATTTTAAAACCTACTGGATGCAATAACTCCAGACTCCTCCCAGAAATCGAGTCAACGCTTCGTGCCCAAGTTGTTTCATACCTGGTGCAATTCCATCAAGCCCTTTACTGTGCGCGTAAGCAAAAACTGGACTAGGCCAAAACAGTGTTTTTTTATTTTCTTAATAACTTTTTTATTGTTGAACAGATCTTTCCCAAAATGTCCAGTGGGGCCTATGAGTACAATTTTGCTTGCAAAATGTCAGCCAAATCCATCATACGAGTCAAAAGTTAGTAGCAATTCTTTTTTTGGGTTTCTTATTCAATACTCAACTTAACTATAGTGTGGCGACCGCCGCACCACTATAATCTACGTATGTATTCATTATCTACATATTTATTCATTATATATATATCTATATATCGAATTGGAGAGAGGAAATGGTGAACCGCACTCCCGCGGGCCAGGCGTTAAAAACGCACTCCAAAATTCCAGACAAAGCTCACAAAGACACTGCCTAGAATACAGGTGTCTTTAATGTTTTTAAAAAATAAAAATGCATTGTACAAGGTAATTTACAACACATAAGCAGCAACAGACAGACAGACAAAAGCAGGATGCCATGGTACACAGCCTGCAAAACAACGCGTTTCGCGCTAACTCAGCGCTTGATCACGTAAGGGGAGGAGGGATTAAACGGTACATATAAACATGAAGAAGGCAGTCCTCCAACTATGTCTGTGACATTGCAAAATAAAGGATATATGAGGAAATGAAGGTGGCCATTATGGAAGGGAGTCAAAATGCAAGGAAAGAAATAGTGCAGATAATATAAGCACTAAAGCAAACCCCTATCAAGACATAAAAGAGAGAAAGGGAAGGACTGGACTGCCAACTAACTGCCCAGTGCAGAAATTAGTCAGTAGGTATGTTAAGAAATGTAACCTCAAATTGCAAGCACCCAATGATGTTACAACATAAAGCATGCAATCTTGTTATTAAATCAAATGTAGAAAAAATAAGTATACATAATTGATGAATCGAGCAGATGTGATCACAAATATAGCAAAAATTGCATCAATAACAATGTACATACATATAAAGCAGCCCACTCCCCTATATTAGCAATTCAATGGTATAAGAATAACAATTATTCAAAGTTAAAACCATCAAAGCATATAAAGGATAAAACCAGAACCGCAATATGTATATTAAAACCGCAAAGATAATAATAAAACCTCATCATATATATCCACCAGTTGAACTGTTCCCATTCATAAAACATGGAGAAGCCAGCCGGAATTTCTGCCGTGATGGTCAATAAGAACGGCTAATACAACACTACATGTCCGAAAGTGCAAGTGCAGAGGAGTTACCCAACTAAAGTGCATGGATAGCAGCCAGACAACAGTGTGTCTATCCAACCTCAAAATAGTGAGGCTGTACTAAAGTGCAAGTGCATCAGCAGCAAGCAAACATTTTCAATGGTCCAATGCCACTAACAGAAATGTTCAAGGACATGCAGTTTTTTTTTAAAAAAAGCCCCAAATGACCCCACGTAAATAGATCATAGAATAAGGCTGGCAAAACCAATGTACAGGAATGAGCAGGAATCACAGACACAAGGAAAACTGCATATACGCCTCAAAGTGAGGAAAACATAACATGATGTGTACCACTCCCCATATATTGCAAAATATACAGCTAAATCATAAATCAAACGAAATAAGGAAAGGGATGGAAAATATAAATAGACTAGTCAGTCCAAACTTAAAAGAACCCCCCTGCAGGAACACAAGATCCAAGACCAAAGTGGACATAAACATGAAGGAACAAGAAGCCGTAAAGAAGCCAAATCAAAACCAAAGTGGCAAGAGGAAAATCGCATATGTGTATGAAGAGCAGATAATCAAGCAAATGAAAATCAAAAATCAGAATGTCAAGTGCCCAGAAAAGTATACAACTCCTCGTCAACATTATGTCGTTTGGGATACTTGGTATCGAGATCCAGAATAAATCTGGTTTCAAGTTGTCTCAATTTCACACTCGGTCACCTCCCCTAGGATGCTGAGGTACATGTGCCACTGCAAAGAAAGTTAACATTTTCAAATTATTATCATGTTCGGATTTGAAGTGCTTAGCCATTGGGTATGCCAGGTCAGAGTTCTTAATGGCTCTTAGATGTTGCAAAATTCTGAGTTTCAGTTTACATGTCGTACTTCCGACATACCATCTCAAGCAAGGGCATGAAAGCACATACACAACAAAAGTCGTGTCACAATTGATAGCAAATTTGATCTTTTGCTGAGTTTTCGTGACTGGATGAACAAATGATTTCTGTACTGTGGCATGGGCACATGCTTTGCACTTCATACATTTAGTAAACCCCAATGGAGAAACTGGAAGCCACGTGGTAGAGGACTGATTCTTGCCACCTGGAAGTAGAAAACTAGACACAAGTTTATATATATATATATATATATATATATATATATATACGGTAGTGGCTGTGAAGTTATGGTTAAGTTCTAATCCCGCAGGAAGAGCACTTTTTGGGTGGCTTATAACTTCGCTCTCCCTGGACAAATCCACACCAAACTTTGCAAAAAAAAGTATATGGCCCACTTTGAATCTTTTTGCAGTTTGGTGAGGTTTGGTCCAGGGGGGGAAAAGTTATAGGGGGGTCCCAGACTTCTTTTTTTCCCATAGACTGAATGGGGAAAAAGCTTTGCTCACACCTACAGCCCAAACCGCTGGATGGATTTTCAACAAATGTGCGGCAGGAGCAACGGCTTGGTCCTGAAAGAATGCTTTTGTAAATTTGGTGAAAATCCGTCTGGTAGTTTTTTTTTAAAACGACCAAAAAGTATGTCACAAAAAATGTGTGATATCTATGTCCGCTCCGCGGACACACTTCCCTGTTCGCTCCGCGGGCAGGACACCGATTGGCTAATCGGCTCGCGTCATGTCTGCGGACATGCGACGTGTCCCCTGATTGGATGGTGAAGAGCGTGAAGTGCGTCAGATATCTGGAAACGCCCGCCTTCTTGGATACCTGCTTGGTGTCTGCGGACATCGCGGTATAAACATATTAAAAAACACAACATTGCACTTGTCAAACTTATCAAATAATCTCTGGGGAGGTGAGGGGTGATGAGGATGGGATGGAATATGGCTGCAAGAAGCAAAAAACGGGTGTTTTTATGTCGCGAAAGTGCAAACAGTTAGGATATTCATGAACAGTCCTGTGCAGGACCGGAAGAAGTGGTTGATTGACTTACAATTTATGTTTACAAGTCCACCATTTACGTTTCTGCCTCACCATCTGTGTTGTCACTGAAATAATGCAATCAACTTGAAAATTAGTGAAGGTTGCAGGCTAAAAGCACTGTGCACAGAAGTGATACAGTAACCACTGCTAAGGGTTAAGGAATCTTTGCAATGACAGAATGCACCCTACTCCAACATTGAAGTAGAGGGTACACAAAAACGAGTCAAAGTGTTTCTAGCAATAGCCCCATGTGGGATTGTTGCTTCTGCAGTCTGCAACGCCAACCTTACCTTGTGGTATTACTGAGTAATACTACATTCCGAATGCCCGTTCTTCTATAGTTTATATGGTTGCCCAATATTTATTAATATTAAATAGAAGTAATTTCAGGTTACTTTACACTCTTAATTAAAACGCTTGATGTTTATAAATTGATGTGTTTGTGCTACACCCAGAGCGCGGCAAAGAAAGGGCTATTCATGTCTGTGTTAAAATGTAATTAAAGTAATAATGGAGTCAGACTGGCGCCCCCTACAGTCGGCACCACAGGCAGCCACCGGCAGTGCCTGATGCAAAGACCGCCCTGCACGTGAATGCGAATTACAGTTCTCATGGATGCGGTGAGGCAAGTTGTTGCAAAGTTACAATGTATTTTGATTCTGAGTGAAGGTCACCAGCTTTGAATTTTTGTTTGCGAGCTCAGGAAGCCCACGCATCAGACACACAGTATAAGGTTCAATTGTTTTTTGACCTTGAGAGAAAGGGAGCATTATGAAAGAAATTGAATGAAGGAGGGTTGTTATAATGTAAGATATGATAAGGTTATGTATTCAAAAAGTGGACTAAGGAACATGTAAATTCAGTTTATGAAACATTGTAGGTGGGAACGGAGTCTGCCTTATGGTCTGAGTTACACCAAGAGAATGGAAATGGTGAATGTAATGTAAGTTTAATTTTGGATGATTTTATACTCGAACGAGCATCAACTTATCATTATCTGAGCATTTGTGGGTTACATTGTACTTGTTTGTTCTGTGTGGCATATTACAATGAAAGGCAAGTATAACCTTTGTGTGTAATGTTGTTTTTACCATCCAGATAGGCAGGCCAGTAATGATATGCATGTAGACCACTACTCAGTTCTCCCAGGTTCAACGCTAATATTTCATTAAAATGCCATGTATGAGCACATAGAATTGTATTGTCAGCTTTCATATCCCGTTTAGAGTTGATCATACTACATAGCAATGTTCTTGGAAGCAAGTTGTAATAAGGATCGGCTAGTGAGACATATTTCTATTATGTTTCCGAAACAGGTACATTTTGCCATTTTGCGATTGAAATAGATTCCAGATGCCAAGTGACAGATTTTTTAATTGGCAGCTCCAGCTACTTGTGAACAACTGGATATGTGTGACAGTTTTGTGAGACGATCGGCAAGGGCAGATATATATGCCCTTACGCTGTACTAACGATTAGGAGCAACATAACATCCTTTACGGTGGTCTAGCCTCAATTTGATGCACAAGCCCTGGAATTCACTGTGTGACCCAAGCGCTTCTTTTTTCCAAAACGAACACCTTGTGTACGCAAAAAGAACAACACGTGACACACGATAAACATTTTGGATCGCAAGCGAAGAAAGAAATTTGAAATTTGATTGAATATGGCAATAGTCGGATGTTGTCGGAGCGTTTAATGTGAAATAAAAGTGCTTTACAAATTGTACAGTCTTGTTGTTTCTTTTTAAAGTATGGTTTAATATTCCGAATTGTGCCATGCTGTGTTGTGAGAAGTTGTGTGTTGATTTTCGGGTTCTGCGTCACGTCACGTAGGTGATGACTGGGCGCGTTTGGGTACGCTGTTCAGGAACGTCACAGAGAAAGGCGGACAATATCACTAGGTTTGGTGATGTGAGGCCCAGGGGCGGGGCATATGATTTAGTGCCGTCAGGGCAGTTCACCTTAGGCCAGTGGTCTTCAAATTTATTTGGCCGGGACCCCCTGAGAAAAATTTGGGCAGGTCGGGACCCCCCAGAAATGCCAAATGGACAGTATATATTCCGCTACGTCACCTGCTCCCATCACAGTGGACCCTAAGTGAATTACTGTAAGAACATATTTCAAGTATAAGTCTACAAATATAGTACCTTTTGAATTTTTAGTTCCTGTTACTGGCCTAGATATATCAGTAAAGGAAAAAAGAGTGAGCCAGGCATCTGATGTCATCAGTGATGTCATCAATGACATTTGTGATGTCATCTTTGATGTCCTGGTGTTAGTCTTAGCAGTGCACAGTGGTGGGACGAGTTATGGTTGCTTACCTTACCATAACTAGCGAATTTCAGGGGGTTTTCGGTTTTACTTTGAAACATAACGTCCCTTTAACAAAGTTATTTTACTGAATATATATATATATATATATATATATATATATATATATATATATATAGTACTAAGGAAGCTGGTGTACTGTTCTTACTATGTGAGAAGAAAAATAGGCACAGAACTTCATGCACAGCGAGTGACTTCAGTAGCATTGTGCCTAGCGGTTGAGGCATTTGTGCACCTGTTTGCCTGATCCAGGTGTAGCAAGTCCCATATGAACCAGGCAGCTTACGCACGTAGTAGTTGGCATGGTGGTTGTCAGAGGCGAGAAGGAGCGAGTGTGTACCACCAACAGTAGGCGATGCTTAGGCATAGTGTACCTGAATTTACGCTGTGTTTCCTGCACAGATAAGTAGCATTTATATGGCACTAGAGCAGCGTAGTTAAAGGAATTAGAGCAAACACAATAGAAATGCAAACAAATGAAAGCAGCATTGTGGACCTGACAAACATGTAGATAAAGGACACATGCACTTGTGAAAACTATTTAATTGGAGAGGAAAATACCTAACTCACCTAACACAGGAATTAGTAAACACAAAAAGAAGTCTTAAAAGTGGAACTGATAATAGAGAGTTTAAGCATAGTTAAAGAAACTGTATGGAGATGCATAAACTGTATTATATAGAGAAGCAAATTTGACTGAAATGTAGGAGCAGTGCAGGAAAGTTGATGTGCGAAACATGCCTGAACATCCACTACAATAGTAACATCTCCTCAAGCCAATATATGAGGAGGCACAGGTAAGTCTAGATATATTTGGACAGGAAATCAGGAATAATTACAGCTGAGCTAGCAAGGAGAACTGACAAGCATATTATTTCCATTTCTATAAGTCTTCAAGTAAGAAGAGAGCGGAGAGCCTCTGTTGTTTTGTTTGTTTCATCCACATCCCCTTTCCCATCGCGGTCACCTGAAACCAGCAGTTGTGAAATACCCTGGGAGATGAGCACCTCATGGGAGACACATTGGACTCATTACAAGTTTGCCAGTATCCTGGTGAGAATTCTGAACGGATACTGGCAAACTGTATTACCGTGTCCGGCACTCGGTCCAGTGGAATGTCCATTGGATTACGAGTGCCGAAGAAACAGTGTTAATCCCAATTGATGGAGTTCAGTAGGAATTCATGGGGGATTAGCCTGTTGTATAGGCGCCGGCATTTCAGTGCCTATAATACATGCTCTTTTTGCAGTGGGGTGGTGGAATGACTTAGCTGGCGGTAATTCCAGCCACCCCATAACCAAACTATGGTAACCTGCTGCTAAACAGAATTATTGGTATGTTAATGCTGCACTGGCAAACTGGTAATGAGGCCCTGATGATGCAGCAATTATGATTTGGACAGAGACTGTGATAGGTTCCCTTTACATACTCATACCCACGAGAGTCTTCCCCATTTTATTTTGCCATGTCTTAAGGGACTGTTTAAACTGTGGGTAAGCAACCCCCTTGGGAATTCTGATCAACTGGGCAGAAATATGTCTTTCCATTATAATTTCTAATCACAAGAACGTTCTTTATTTAAGACATCCTTCAGGTTTCAGTAGCTGCAAGCATAACAGAGATTCAAATTTGTGACAGTATTAATAATTCATCCATAATATAATATCCTTTGATATTCTTTTGATCAGGCCGCTTTACTAAATTCAAATGTAGTCTTTGTTCTTTAATCACGCAAAGGGTTCAAAAGTTGGAGACAATAATGTTTTTAATTGTTTTGTCATTTTAAATACACTTTGGGCCTCATTACAAGTCAGCCGGTCTGGAAACAACAGTGGCGGTAAATCCGCTGCCACCGTTGTTTCCGGACCGGCTGATTCTGAGTCCTGCAGGCAGGAGGTGTCACTCCCGCCAGGTCTGACCTGGCGGGAGCAACACCACCCGCCTGCAGGCAGACATGGAAACACCGGCTCTGTCATAGACAGAACCGGTGTTTCCATGGTCCCCATCCCCATGGAGTCCTACGGGACTCCATGGGAATGGGGATTTACAGAATTCCGCCTCCGGCAATCACAGAGGCAGAATGGTATTACGGGTCTGGCGGCAGCCTGCCGGTTTTCACGGCACAGCTACCGCCGGACTCGTAATGAGGCCCTTTGTTTCCAATGATTGTAACTTTCATGTTTAGTTTGAGTTTTGAAATAAACAGAACTGAATGCTCAACAGATATCGCATAAACAAAGACTGCGTGTAATAGCACGCTTTTCACAAAACAGGCAAATAATGGATTTGTATTTATTGCCCTGCTAGGTCAAGGTTTATGGATGTATGTGTACATTTCTTCTTCTGAGGTAGCCATTACTAGTTGTCATGCATCCTAAACTCATACCCTGCTCTCCTCATAGAATATGTAGGTCCACTGATTGGAGCTAATTCCAATATTTGTCTTCCAGTTAGCTGTATTTATGTGGTATTTTTAAACAGGGCCTTTTGTTTGGAGTGCACACAGTTTTGCCTATTTCATCTCTGTTAACAAGTTAGTTATTGATTAATGGAGAAGTCTGTTTTACAGAAATTTGACCTCTGCACTCTGCCCTTGCTAAACACATCCCAGTTTTAAAGAGAATTCAGCTAAATCGAACATTTCAAAGTTATATGTAGAAAGGAAAACATGTGCTGTGCAGTTCTGGTAATGACAATGTATTAACGTTTAGGCCTTATCAACAGATTTAACTTAATCTTTATAATTTATAATGCATTTGATCATCTTCCACGATATTAATTACAATATTATTGCTGGCCTTGCAGATCCTTTCCAGTGCAGGCAGCGGAATATTGGAACAAGCTGCCCTCCACCCTTCGGCTAGAGGAAAATTACGAGACTTTCAGGAAACTACTGAAAACTCACTTGTTCCAATGAGTTACTTTACCCGATAAAACAGTCCACTGGTACCTTCATTAATTGGGTGTAGTCTGTTCGTCTGCTGTTGTTTCTTTAAATTTTTTATGTTTTCTGTTTTTTTGTGTTTCTGCGCCGTGATGCCCGTGGGCTTCCGGCGCGATACGAGCATACAAACATGAACAAAATATAATTTGAATACGAATATGTCTGCATGTTCTTCATGTCACATCGCTGCGTAACTACAGAAATTCCCTTTTCATTAAGTAACATTCTGGAAATGTACTGTCATTCAAAATGCACCTTTAGTTAAATTAATTACATTTATTCAAATAGTTATGAAAGCATAGAGTGATCAGAGAATTCACTTTTGGTCAAACTAATATGTAGCCATCATTCCTGTTCTTGGCTACCAACTTAACCAATTTGGGAGTTGTACATTGAGTTGGGATATAAAAGGACCAATCTGAAAAGGACCCCTTATCCCCTGGGCTTGTTGAATAGAGTGTGATGCAGGCACCAATCGCTAGGGACCATCCAGTGTTTAGAACACCACTATAATACATTGCCAATTCCTGGAAGAAATTCATTTTGTATTTTGATTCTCTGAGAAAATCAACTCCTAAAACCATATTGCTAGATTTGAAAGAACCGCTACTCTTCTCACACCCATGTTTTGATATACCTGATGGCTGATACATTGTCCATTTTCTGCTAGTTAACTCATTTTGTCTGATTTCTTCTGAAAACTCTGTACTGCAAAGGACCTGGAAGAGTCACTTAACAGTTAGGTGCAATTGAGACTCCTATTGATTTCCCACTAGTTGAATATAACATGTTCTGAGTGCCCCAACCAAGAAGCATTGCATCAAACACTGAAAGTAAATCTGCAGCAGAGGTGAATATGGCTCTGCCATTCCAGGTTTCCTGGTTTTGTAGCTACCATCTTTATTCTTTTCTAAAATCTGGTGAAAGACAGTCTTCTACCTTTCCACCTAATTGCTCCCACCTTCTTGATGGCCTATTTTGCGCATCTGAGGTGCTCTTCAATGAAGAAAACCTGGACAAATCACTTGAATAGAGGCAGACATTTGATCTGTGACCTTGCCAGCGTGCCTCAATGATGCCTTCAGGAGGTATAGAAATGCTTTCAATTCCCATTGATGCATGAAATCTTCGATTGCAGAAACTGAAGTGTGTAAATCACACAACTGACCAAAAATCCCAATAACTGCATCATTTTTTTCACATGTGATTTTTCCCCTTTTTTTCTATGATGCCCAGATCCTGAAAGAAGTCAAAATCGTCCTTAAGCTGGCCTTCTCCACAGGACTGCGGTCAAGACAAGAATGTACATCCATAATCTAATTCCTCTTGCTCATGGATTTTTAAACTGCAAGAAAGAGTTTACTGAAGCACCATGGGGCAGAAAGTAGATCTAAATAAGGTATATGTGTCTTTGACGTCTAGATGCACCTACCAATCACTAGTCCTCAACATCTATTGTAACAATACAATCATCGCCATTTTGAAGTGTCAATAAACAAAGAACTGATTATGAGCCTTCAGGTTAAAGACGGTCCAAAATCCATTGACATACTTCCTTATCAAAAAATGAATATTGCTTTGAAGGTTCTTGCGGACTTGACCAGCTCCACTTTGGCTCTCTTTACACACAACGCTATAATCTCCTGATCTATCATATGACTATGATCCCATGAAAAATATAAGGGACGAGGGAATCCTAATTCTATATTGAATAGAAATTTACAAAACCTTAATGTGATAAACTTGCATCGCAGCCAGTATCCATGGATCTTGTGATCCTAGGAAAAATCATCCCTTCAGGAAATGTAGAATTCATCCACTCTCACGCATGCGCTCCCCCGAACAACTTACTGTGGTTCAGCAGAGGATGCTGCCTGTATTCACAATGATGCAGGAGGGCACGAATAACCAGCAGGCAGGCCCAACCGAACTGGCGTCCATTGGCAGGAACCTGGCAAATCCGTGCCGCGGTCAACGCTCATCATGAGCATATTGCCAGAATCACGATGCATTTCTGCATGCGCACAACACCCGCCTGCTCTGTTCCCATGACAAAGAACGCTGCAGCCATGCTGGAGCCTCATTCTGGTGGCGGCGTTCGGTTACAAGGCTCCCTCCTTCCCTGCTACCCTGCATCTTAACGCAGTTATAATCTGCCATGTTGGCTACGCTGTTAGAGGCCTTCTGTAGCTTCTGTCCTGCCTTTATCCGATCTAGAGTTGTGTTCCCTACCATCCTGCCTTTCCCCTGCCTGCAATCTTGTTCCCTCCTGTCCTCCTGCCCTGCTTACCATCTGTCTGCAGCCCTACTCCCACCCAGGCCAGTCTCTCTCCTGCTTCCTATCCAGCCATATCTTCACCCCTGCGCACCTACTGTCTCCATTCCTGCCCTCTCTCTGATTACTCTCTGGTCCCCTTCATATTGCCTTGTTTGCCGACCTGCCTGGTTCCTGGTTGCGACCCACCTCATCTGAATTATAGGCTGGCCCTGCATCCCGTAAACTACTGAAAGGCTGTCCCATGGTGTAGGGAGGTGAGTCCCACCAATTTCCTGTTAACCGCTCCTGAGGAGCGGTGTGGGCCTCACCCCCACACTTCACACCTTTTTTTACTATGAATGCAACCGGGACACCAATAAGAAGAAGACAGCAACCCAAGAAACAGGTGCCAGAGAAAGGCACAGTTTGACTGATTAAGATGCCTATCACTCGACCCTGAGATGGATGCGGTTCAAGCACTAAGGGATGAACTCCAAGCATTACGTTTTAAAGTCAATTCTCTATGACAACGAAATGCCACCATGAAGGACGCCCTGACTCAAGGGGCTGCTACTGCCGCTACCCAGCATACCATGGATCATTCTACTGCAATGAAATTTGACAGGGACACTCAGAAACTTTCCAAATTTTGCAATCATTGCAAAATACACTTTATTTTCAGACCATGCATTTCGCATACGACCAGACCCAAATTTATTACATACTAGGCAAGCTTTCTGGAAGCTCTTTGCCTTGTGCTGGGCTATGTTTCGACAGACAGTATTTTGCTCAGTAACTTTGTGGAGTTCCAAAAAGGAATTTGTGGAAGTGTTCCAGTCCCCGAACCTGATCTCCAGAGCCCATAATTAGCTGGTCGACATCCGACAAGGGCACCAATATATTGTGACAGATATAAACCACTTCCGGCAATTGCCCACTGAAGCACAGTGTCCCGAAGCCATGCAAAGAACCCTTGTTCAACAAGGCCTAAGGGAACAATGGAAAGGCGAGCTAGTACACATCCCAAAACTGGCCAGCCTTCAGGCTCTCATCGATTAAGCTATAAGGATTGATCACTGGTTGTTTGAAAGAGGAGATGAAAAGAGGAGAACGGACTTGTCTACCTACAGACTTCCATCGGCACTTCCAAGTCCCTCTGTCGAAGCCAATGACGGGGAACCCACGCAAGTAGAAACAAATTGGAGACCCTATACAAAAGCTGAAAATATGACGACACACAATGTCTATGTCTATATTGCAGAGGATCTGGTGATTACCTGGGGAACTGACCCTCCACCCACGCAAGCCAGTGGGAAACTGTTGGGCTTGTTGCCAGCTGGGAAGAAGCCATAAAGCCCAGAAGACTCTGATACTCTTCCCCAAATGGAAATACCAGCAGCACACCTTTCGGTGCTTGGAATTGAACTAAAATGGCCCTCATCTCAGACCATTGTAAAAAACCTTTGTCCTCCTGGATTCTGGAGTTTCCGGGAACTATATCAACTTAGTCTTCACCCAAGCTCACAGATAACCCTTAATAGAAAAATCCATGCTGACCAGAGTGGAAGTTGTCGGTGGCACGCCTCTTTCCTCTGGTCCTATCCACTAGCAGACACTGAAACTCATGCTTTTGATCTATCAACATTCGGAAGAGATAGCCTTGAGCATGATCAAGACATCTTCTTACACTATTGTTTTGGGGTTACCATGGCTGACTTACCACAATCCCTATGTGAACTTGGCAACACATGCTGTGATCTTTGGTTTGGATCGGTGCACACGTCAGTGCTACTCCTTGTTGCTCCAGTCTTCCTCAGCGCGTCCAAATCGCAGGGATTCAGCAATCAAACTTATATGTTCTTTGCACACTGTTCCAGTTGAATAACATGGCTATCGATCTGTTTTCTTGGACACTGAAGACATACAACTGCCGGCCCATCGCGTATTTGACTGCGTAATCAAACTTGTACTTGACAAACCTGTACCACATGGCCGTATATATTCCCTAACCCCACAAGAAAAGGGAGGTACTGCAAGAATACATAAGCAATAGCTTCATGAAGGACTACATTGCAACTTCCAGCTGGCCTGCCGGGGTGCTGTTATTCTTTGTCCCAAAGAGAGAAGTAACCCTCAAGCCATTCATTGACCATCAGGACTTCAATGAGATAATTTGCAAGGACTTGTTTCCCTTACTGCTAATTAGAGACATCATGGAATCCCACACAACTGCTATCTTCTTCACCAAATTAGACCGGCAAGGATCTTACTGGCTAATCTGGATGAAGAAAGGGGACGAATTGAAGACAGCCTTCAAGGTCACACTCGGGCATTCTGAGTAACGTGTCATGCCTTTCGTCCCATTTAATGCCCCTGCGTTCTTCCAGAGGTTCTTGGATCACATCTTTGCATGCATCGAATGTATTTCAGTCTGGGTTTACCTTGGTGCCATTCTGATCTTTTCCTCTATGTTAACCACCGATCAAAAACATATGAAAGAGGTCCTTGAACATCTCGCTGAACACCACCTATATGGCAAGAAGGAGGAATGTATGTTCCACCAGTGCCGCTGGGCGTTTCTAGGATAAATCATCAGTGATACAGGCATATAAATGGAAGCCAAGAAGGTTCAAGCTTTCCTTCAATGGAAGAGCCCTCATGACATCAAGGCTACACAACATTTTTTGGGGGTTGCCACCTATTACCGAAAATTCATAGCTGGATATGCCTATCTTTCCACTTTCATTACCCGTCTTCTTACAGCCAAACACACCTTCTCTTGGGGCGAAACTGAAAAAAGGCCTTACAATCCATAAAAACTGCCTTCACAAAGGCAGCAA
Organism: Ambystoma mexicanum; assembly: GCF_040938575.1. Classification (NCBI taxonomy): domain Eukaryota; kingdom Metazoa; phylum Chordata; class Amphibia; order Caudata; family Ambystomatidae; genus Ambystoma; species Ambystoma mexicanum. Next base: position 1,000,521,948 of record NC_090929.1, on the reverse strand, counting down.
TTTTGCGCCACCCCGATGATTCACAGCCTTTAATCTTTGAAACAGACACGTCTGATGTCGATATTGGAGCAGTAATACTACAAGTCAACCCTACCACTTCTCTGGAAAATCCTATTGCATATTTATCCCACAAACTCACTGTTAGTGAGAGCAGTTACGCAGTGGTAGAAAAAGAGCTGCTGGCTATTCGAGAAGCATTGGAGCAATGGAGACATCACCTCCAGGGAGGCATCATACAGTCCTTGTCCATACTGATCATAGAAATCTTCAGTATTTAAGCACACCCCACTGCAAGAACAGCCACAAGCCTGATGCACACAATATGACTTTCAGATCATGTTCATAACTGGATCCCTGGACCTGAAGGCTGATGTCTTATCCCGTTCACTAGATGTGAACACAGTACCCAACGAGACACCCACACTAATGTTGCCAGCTAGTCATTTTTTGGATTCAGTACAAACCTGCTTGCAACAGATCCGCCAAACCACAGCAATAAACCTTGCTGTTCCACGGTTATCGACCATACCCAAAGTCACTATGCTCGATGGCCTGCGGTTCTATTGCTGCAGATTGTATATGCTAACACCAGAAACACGACAAATGATTCTAACCAGCCTTTGTGATTCTGAACCGGGCGCAAAGGAAAACAAGCTATGGGTGAACTGTTGGATCGGAAATGTTGGCGGCGTGGTATGTAAAAATAAAATACAAGACTATGTGGACACCTGCCTGGTTTGTGCCTAAATCAAAACACCCTGTCAGAAGTATGTGGGGTTGCTATGCCCATTGGACTTTCCTCTGTATCCTTGGCACACCATAGTCACAGATTTCATTGTGGACTTACCATCATCCAACAACAAGATATGCATCATGGTTGTGGGGGACTGTTTCTCGATACTTGCACCTTTCATTGTCCTGTCTAGATTACCCACAGCATCTCAGATGGCCATGGTGTTCTTTAATGTAATATACCAATTGCATGGGCTGCCGGAGAAATAAGTGTCTGTGGAGAAATAAGTGTCTGACAGAGGATCCCAGTATATATCTTGTTTCTGGTTTCAGCTATGTACAGAAATAGGAATCCATCAGGGACTGAGCTCAGGCTACCATCCTCAACCCAATGGGCAATCTGAGCTAATCAACCAGGTGCTTAAACAATACTTACAATGCTACTGAAACACCCTACAAGACAACTGAGAACAAGATTTGGACACAGCTGAGGTGGCATTTAATAACTCTTTACATACGTCGATAAAGTGCACCCCATTCTGATGTATGTACGCGCAACACCCTAAATCGCTTTGAACTCAGTCCATTGAATCCGGTATGGTGACATCTGCCGATGCTCTCATCACGACTCTACAGACAGTCCGCCAGAAAGTGGAAAACACTTTACAAGATATTAAAAAGTGGCAGAAGATCTATGCAGATCGGAAAGGAATACCAGAACCTATATACCTGAAAGGAGATTCCTTCTGGTTATCCTCCAAGAACCTGCCTTTATGTAATCTACCACTAATCTAGCCCCAAGGTACTTGGAAAACACAGATCTCTTCCATTGCCTACCGTCTAAAGCTCCCTGTGGGGTGTAGGATCCATCCCGTATTATATGCCTCCCTGTTGAAAACCTATAAACCAGACCCCTATGGCCAGGTCCCTCTGATACCACCTGCGCTGCTTGTAGATGGTCCGATTAAGGGAAGGGAGATAAGCTTCGGTCCCTTCCTTGCAACCCACCTCCCAGGATCCCCTCGCAATTCCCCAGGGAATGTCTCTCACCTGGTTCTCTATAAACGTGCGCTCTCCGTCCTGCCGCTCTGGGCAGGGGCGCGTCGAAAGGTGGCACCGTTCCGCCGAGTTTCTTCACTGGCGAGGGTCGGAGTTCAGACCGGCTGCAACTCCTTCTTTCAGGTAAGTCTTTCTGGCGAAAGCAATGTCTTTTAGGACAGGAAGTCCGGTTAGGACAGGTAAGAAGAATGCCAAGCGGCGCTGGAAGCGTCCTAGCAAGTGGCTAACCTGTAATTTTGGTTTTGTTCTGTAGGTCGCGAGGACCTGGAGGAGGATGTTCCCCAAGAGTCCAACGAGATGAAGATCTCTTGAAGATGTTGGCCTTCCAGGCGACCAGTGGAGCTGGTAAGGATGGCGATGAATCTTGCCTCGGATGATATTGAACCCGATGAGTGCTGCTAAGCAGTTAAGGATGGCGATGGCTCTGCCTTGGAAGAGTTTGAAACCGATGGATGCTGCAGAGCAGGTAAGGATGGCAATGGTTCTTGCCTTGGGTAAGTTCAGAGCCGATGGAAGCTGCAGAGCAGGTAAAGATGGCGCTGGTTCTTTCCTTGGAAGAGTTGGACACCGATGGATGCTGCAGAGCAGGTAAGGGCAGGATCAGATGAGCATCACGCTGCTAGGCAGAATAACGCGAAGCGCGTGCCCTTGATCGGGCGCAGTTTAAATAGCAAGGCAGTGTCCCAGGTGTCTTCAGGGCGGGCCCTACCCTGAAGGCTAGACCGCAGAATGCAGTTCTCCAGTATCCCGCATGGGGGCGGCCATGCTTGTTCTCTGTTCATAGAAACTCCGTCCCAGCAAGCGTCTCCTATGCCAACAGCGCCAGGACTGGCTCCAAGGCATCCGAGGGGATCCGAATAAGGTCCTTAGGGCCCCGTGAGCCCTTGGTGGGGATAAGGTTGTGACAATCTACAAAGAAAGCTTCTTCGAGGTTGACATCATCGATAGTGTAAATAGCACGCACTGCGCCCATTACTTCAGTTCTATTTTACCGCAATAGCTTTTGCTTGGGATACAGCGTGTTTTGTTTATCATGAAACTTCGTCACAACTCAAATAGGTCTTCTTCTACCACGAAGACCGGGTTCAAGAAGTGAGTCGACTGCAGATCTAAAATGTTGATAACTGATCAACATCGTATTTGTTTATGGTGCCTTGGCGTCTTCCACAAAACGGCTGACTGTGGAGTTTGCCGGTCCATGTGGGGTAAGACGCTTAAGGATTGCAACGGGAAACTTGCAGTGGGTAGGCCCCCACTAAAATCCCCTTCCACGACTCCATCTAAAAGGCATTCTTTGGAAAATTCAAAACGTTGAAAGAAATGTTCCCGTTCACGTCGTAGCGGTTCTCACCATTACTCATCACCTTTGAAGAAATCCAAGAAAAGACCCCACAAATCCCCGTCCTCTGACTCCGCACCTGAACGCACGGTAGCCTGCCCTGCCTGGGTAAGTTGCCGAACAAAGCTGAATGGGAGGTTTTTAGACTAGAGATGTTACAAATATTCGAGAAGCCAACCTCGGCCCCCTCAAGAGAAAAGGAAAAGAGCTATGACCCTACTGCGCGTTCCAAGGCCAATAAGGAGAAAGGTAAGGCTAAAACATCGAACCTGGGTGAAAAGCCACCGATCCATTGAAAGCCCTCAAGGTCTCAACTCGAGAACAGGCCAAGCTCTTGTCCTTTGAAGACTCATACGAGTCATGGGTCGAGCCCTTTGAAGCCAATTACATCTAAGTCAAAGGCGTCAAAACCCTCAACGCCTTTGAAGGAAATTGAGAAAACATTCAAACCTTTTTCCAAAGAAATACTTTTTCAAGTTCCTTTCTTCATTTTTACAAGAACAGGAGCTTTCAGAACAGGACACACCACCTTTTGGGTTAGAATATGGTACACCCAATGTTTCGGAGAACCTCATATGAGAGGACTCAAGGATGATGGGTTTATATGACAATTTCTTTAAAACATTTTTTTTAACTTTTTATGTTTATTGGTTAAATAAAACCTTATACACACATAAGTAGAAATAGTGCATGATGGCAGTTCATAAAATGAAAACACATTAACATCACCTATTATACAATTTTCTTAATTCAAATAAGAAAAATAAAATAATTCACGTTACTTTCTTTAAAGACTCTTGCCATATGTAAAACAATGTGAAATTCATCACTAGATTTTCTCCAGAACATAAATGTACCCAAAACTGATCACTATAGATAAAATTCAGTCCACATCTTAAACTCTCATAACCCTTTTCATAATGAAGTGAGGAAGTTTGGCTTTTTAAACAGCTGGTCTAATGGCAGACGCGTCAATCACAAAGGTATCGCAGTATTAGTTAGCGTTGTAAGATATCACCATATGACAAAGTGTTGCTGTTCTCTGGAGTGTAACGGTATAAAACCTAACCCATTAATTCAAAGTAATGACAAAAGAGAAACTCCAGGACTCTGCGCCAATTACTGTCAAACGTTAGTGCATTTATTCTGTACAAGTGCCCTTAGTGATAACACGTGTTTCGGCTCAACACAGCCATTTTCAAATCCAGGGTAGTGTTTACAACTGAAGTTTATCAAATTGTATTAGAATCAATGTAATGTCACAGCTTTTTGCCCTTTCAATTATAGCGTTCTTTGTTATGTGGGATTGATCCCATAATCCCTTTCCGTAATACGAAAATATCCCTTGCTTCGGCTGCGCTCAAAGTGGAAGTGCCACTTCCTCTGTTGAGCCGAAACACGTGTTATCACTAAGGGCACTTGTACGGAAACAAATGCACTAACTTTTGACAGTAATTAGCGCAGAGTCCTGGAGTTTCTCTTTTGTTATCCCTTTTCCTAATGCGCCCTTACAATCTGCCAGAGGATGTCTGGAGGTCTCAACCTTGATTTTACATTGTCTGCAAAGTCGTTCTTCAATAGGCATGCTATACCAGCCACCGATTTTATGCATCATAGGCAGCTGGTTCAACCTAAGGCACATAATGAATCTTCCGACCTTAGTGTTGTGCAAATTCTTTATGTAATCACAAGGTGATCCCACAGGGAAAGACTGTCTATTATATTCCAATTAGCTACTCTTAGTCGACAACCGCGCAGAATGAGCATTTCTATCCCAGATCTCAGCTGTTTGTTTTATCTCGTTATATTTTGTAGCCAAATTCTCATCAGCATTACAAGTACATCCAATCCAATCTAAAAAGACAGTTATCTCTTTGAACCAAGTTCTTAATACGTTTTGTGGTTTCTTTTTCAATTCTGCAAAATAAGAATGTACAGTATTGGTCTCGTTCGGAGTCATAAGACGTTTTACATAAAATAGAGACCATTTGCAGACAGCAAGTGGCCTTACACTTCGCCAGAATTAGAATTTGGAAAACCAGACCCGTCAGAGCACGCAGAGTTGTTAAGGGGCAAAGTAACAGAATATCTGGGATGGGCCAGACCAGCTCCACCTTCTGAACAAGATGGCATCAAAGACATCTTAGATAAGGGTCCCAAAAAATATCCTGTGTTGCCCTGTCATGTTCTCCTTCAAAAAAGGGTAAGAGCTAATTGTGTTTCACCAGAGACAAGCCCGACTGTAAACAAAAACTTTTAAAAAAGTATAGACCTTCTAGTAGCGACCAGGAATATCTGTCCAAACATCCTACCCCGGAACGCTTGGTGGTTCAAGCTGCAAGTTTCACCTCAAGACAGGCAGCATATCCCACAATACCACCGAACAGAGATGACAAGCGTTTCAACGCTATGGCAAAGAAACTATTTTCAGCCGGGAGTATGGCTTTGAAGTCAGTCAATGTCACTTGTGCCCTTGCTAAATTTACCCACTCCTTGTGGGATTGCATCTCATGGCAGCTAAACATATCCCTGAAGGAGAGGAGAGAAAGGGCTTTTTTAACATCATGAAGGATGGGAAAGATGCTATGTGTGAGCCTCTACAATCAGTTTTGGACTCTGCCGAGCAGAGCAATGGAGGCAAGCAATGTTATATGACAATTTGTGTGGTTAAGAAAGTCTGGGTTTGCGTGGGATGTGCAATCTAGGCTTCTCAATATGCCCTTTGATGCCACTTAACTATTTAGCAGAAAGGCAGACAAGAGACTAGGAAAATTACAGACCGCAAAAGCAGCGGCCAAGTCACTCAGTGCCGCCATCAGACAAACACAACCTTCGCACCCCAGTGCATCGACTTGGAGGGGTAGGTCCTTTTGCTGCTACTTCTCATTTGGAAGAGCGAGGACTTGCCAGTAAAAGAAGTCAAAGGAGCTTCCCTCGTGGTGGATGAGGAAGAGTGCAAAGCCCGACCAAGCAACGGCTTCTTTACCCTCAGCTGCTGCTTCAGCTCCCTCAAAAGCACTTTGAGGCCTTAATCCACAGGATCCCAGTGGGAGGCAGGCTCACTCAGCAACTCAGCATCCGGAAGAATGGCAGGGTATTACTTCCGATGCTTGAGCATTACGAACAGTAGCCCAGGGTTACTGCCTCCCCTTTTTAAGAAGGCCTCAGTATCATACACCAGGGAGCCACTCTTACAAAACTATGGATCCGTTCCTCTTGCAGGAAATGTTGGTCCTGCTAAGGAAAGATGCTATAGAACCAGTACATGTGATGGAGAGGAACAAGGGATGATACTCCCCTTACTTTTTTATCCCCAAGAAGGAGGGAAGATTCCTCAGGAAGGACAAGTTCAAAATGGTCACCCTTTCTCAGATCCTTCAGGTTCTACATCTTCAGAATTGGATGGTGTCATATGACCTTCAGGATGCTTACTTGCATGTGCCAATCCATCACAAGCCCCGGGATGTACCTGAGGTTCGCTGTTGCCGGTTCGCCTTATCAGTTTTGAGTTCTGCCATTCGGGATGACCTCCACCCGAGGGTTTTCACCAAGTTGATGGTAGTGGTGGCAACGAGTCTCAGGAGAGGGGGGATTCACGTCTACCCTACCTGGACGATTTGCTGATCAGGCCCCATTCTCCCGAACAGGTCTTGGAACATCTCAGCATAACCTGTCATTCTCTTCTCAAACTGGGCTTCTCCCTCAATTTCAAGAAGTCCCACATGATACCTTCCCAAATGCTCCAATTCATGAGAGCGGTCCTGGATGCGTCCTCAGGGAAAACCTTGCCACCCAAGGTGAGGGCTCAACACATTCAGCAGATGGTCACCAAATTCATTCCAGAATGACCAGCATCTTACGGTTTTCGAACCATCTGAGGTTGCTCGACCTCATGTCATCCTGCATATTTCCAGTGCCAGAGGCTCGTCTGAGAATGAGGTCCCTCCAGTGGGCCATCAGGTCCCAGTGGTCTCAGTTATCAGGCAAGATATCAGGCAAGATAACAGATCTACTTCAGGTTCTGAGCAGGATCGCACAGGATCTCCTGTGGAGGGCCGGCAAGGACAACATTCTGAAGGGGGAATCTTTTTGGCATCCATGGCCGGAGATAAGAGTAGTTAAGGATGCCACACTCAAGGGGTGGGGAGCCCACGCCAACAATCTGATCGTCAGCGGTTGTTGGTCTCCATCAGAGTCCAAACTACACATAAACCTTTTGGGGCTGAGGGCAATCCAACTAGCGCTGAAGGCCTTTCTGCCCACTATACGGGGAAAGAATGTCCTGATAATTAAGGACAACACAGTGGCAATGAACTACCTCAACAAGAGAGGAAGTGTAGGGTCACTACCACTGTGCAGAGAGACAATGCATCTCTGGTTCTGGACAATTCAAGAAGGATTCACCCTATCAGCAGTTCACCTAGCCTGAGAGGAGAGCACGGCAGCGGATGCTCTGAGCAGGCAGAGCACAGTCTCCCACGAGTGGGAACTAGCTCAGGAAGTCCTACAAGAGATCTTCACCCTTTGGGGTAACCCCTGAAGGCAAGCGTCCCCAAACAGCACGATCCTCCCCGCAATGAGAGACAATGAAGGACTCTCCCAAAATGGGAATAAGGCCAAGACAGAGTGCGGGTGAGCGTAAACGGGAGTTTATCAATCAGAATAGGGCATGCAAAGAACTCTGCAAACTCCGAGAGCGCTCTGTCTGACAATAGCAAAGACAGGCGTATATATTTACAAAAAACGTCATAAGAACCTACATACTATAGGGGGCACAAGTTCAAGGGGATTGGGTGGCGACGACTAACTATAGGTGCTGCTGTGATGTGGTTGGCTTTGGCTGGAAGACGTCACTGGTCAGCCTTGTGGGTTGGGCTTGGCCTGGCAGGGTGGCGGAGTTCATCCGGCTGGTGTTGTCGTGCCGTCGCGGCCAATGTCAGAGATGAATGTCCTTTCCTGACTTATTTGCCCTAGGCCATGCTCACCGCAGTCATTCACTCGTTTCAGTATTATCTTCTTTAGTAAATCTTCCAATAGGTTATACTACAGGTTAATGCAACACAGGAGGAATGCACCTTGTGAGGGGACTGGAGGCAATACGTCAGGGCATGGTTACCAGTGTCCTGTTGACCGGGGTCATAGGTCGAGGGGCTAAGCTTCAGGGCCTGGCACGGGCGGTACATGTCTTTCTGCCTTGTTAGAAGTTGTTATGGATGTTCCGCTGTGTGTTGTCAAAGTGTTGGGTGTCCTGATTGCACAGGGCCATAAGTCTGAGATGGTCCGGTGGGTTGAAAGGTTTACGAGGGGGCGCGTGCGTTCAGGCAGAGGTTTACTGCTGTGCTGTAAATAATGCAGGTGGCGGGTGGTGGCCTTGGGTGCTACAGAGGGGGGTTACAAATCTTTGAAGCGGCTCCAGTCTGGTTTGGGGGAGGTAAAGCAGCGCGGCGCGGTCTCTGCTCTCATGCCTTTGGCAGCCTTCACAGGGTGGGAGGGGGAATGGCCTTGCAAGTATTTCACAAAGGTATCTCCCTCGTGCGTTGCTGAATACAAGTAAAAGACATCGCAAATATTTGAACACTTTCTATAATACTTATTTAACATCACGTCAAAACATGCTTTTAACCTTTGCTGGGTGCGCTTTGATTATACCCAGATCGAGCATCATATTTGTACATTACACTCTAGCAGCTACAGCGTTTCAGTTACATGCATATACATTCGCGGTAAATGAGGTAGTGGTTAGATCAGTGGAGTACATAGAGAACGACCCGCCACCGTTCGTGACGGTGGTGGTATATGAGAGGCTCAGACATTCACACATGATACGTGCACTCTCGCGCATTCTTTAATAAGTTCATAGTATAGTTGCATCCGCTTTCTCGTGTACTCTAGCAGCATTAGCTTTAGTTATGGTGCGAGCCCATGGGGTGTAAGTATCTCAGTAATACGTGTAACAAATAGATTCTTGGTGCGTTCCTTTATTATTAGCATCCAACTGCAATGGTGTATGTTCATTGTTGCTTATATCATGGGGGCATTATACATCTTACAGGCTTTTATAAGATAAGGGATTTTATGAGAGGAAAGCATCCTTTGCAAGTAGTTTAAACATAAATATATGAGGATTGACAGGCCTGTGACGACCATTTTACTGTTCATTTTATCTTGCCTAAGCCTGCTGGCCGGGTCATGCTGGGAGCGATGATACGATACACTACGGAAAGTGACTGTTACAATGTTAGAGCATGACACTGGCTCATGTCCTTCTGGTTCGTGGGAACGGGCTCGCAGCGGATCTACCAGGGTGCTGCGGCAGCAGGGATGTTCTCCAAGGGTGGGGGCCGCGCTACAGTGCGCTGAGCTCACACCATCTTTACTGGGCAGAGAATGGTTTTTGGGCCTAACTAAATTTGTGTTGTGATCAATAGATGTGGGCATTCGATATGTGCGGGCAATTAATACGTGCGGGCAATGTCTCCAGTGGGCGTGCCCTCCACCACCTGGGCCCGGGTGGCACGAGGAGACGCCCAAGAGAGCCACAGTCCTCACCTGGGGAGAAAGTGCAGGCGAGGGGGGTCGTTTTGGACCAGTCCTCCCCTACATTTCCCCCCTTTCGTTACTTAAGTAACGAATTCTTTAAATCTTCTATCCTCCTACATTCTGCCTCGTCCATCACTACCTCATCCCATGCCGGAGTTCCTTTGATGGGCATCCATGCCCTGCACACTGCTCTTAAGCTCTCACCTCTCCGGGCATATTCATCTGGAGTACATGTTAGATATATGCACCCACCATCTGCTTCTAAATCTACCCAAACTTCCTCATACCATTCTAGTATACGGGGCTCTTTGATGGTGGTGTGCCACAACTTATCTACAATATCTTTATCGTGGTATATGGGCACCAGTTGGTACCTGGGCGAATTATCTATCCCTGTTTGTACTTGTGCTTCTTGCATTGTTTTTATTGTACCGTGTGAGTTGCCCATTGTCACCATCATCATTGCACCGTTTGGTACTGCGTTGGCACAGACTCGAAGACCCACCTGGCACAGGCAAAAAAGTAGAAGGAGGAACACAACAGCTGGTATTAAAAATTTCACAGTTGTTCCAAGCCATGAGGGAACCCAGGAGAAGATGTTGTCAAACCAGGTGCTTGCTTCTGCTCCACCTTCCATTTTCATTTTTTCTCCCAGGTTATGGACTGCTTCGATTACATGGGACAGGGAGCCATTCTCTGCGTCTTCAGAAGGTACGAAAGTGCAGCAGGCACTTCCTATTTTTCGGCAAACACCACCGTCCATCGCTGTCAACAGGTCTAGAACATACCTGTTTTGCATGGTCATTAGTCGTAAGGCTCTTAGTTCAACTCTGATGATGTTGAATCCTTCTTCAGTGTCGTTCGCCAGCTGAATCAATTCCCAGCGTGTTATCTGGAGCCATTTTGCGTTTGCCCGTGCTTGGACACTTGAGACGAGTGAGGCAAAAAATGTTTCTGCTGAGCTGAATAATCGATATTTGTCTGGGATCTGAGCCAATAGTTCTGATGATGCCTTTGATATGTAATTTGATGCTCGCCTGTTACGGGTCAGCACTTCTTCCTTGTTTCCAGAAGACAGGACATATATTTGTGTCTCTGCAGTTGGTTGAGCCACACTCTGCATGCGTTCCCGTGTCCCATCGACGTGGCTTTCTGGTATCACCATCAGGGCTGAGTGCAGAGTGGCCATTGAGCATCTGCCACTCCATGACTGGGGGAGGTGTAGGTATGCCTGTTTGCCGCACACCCAGTACGTGTCCATCAGGGCCGCTGTCCCTTTCCTTAGGTCTGGGATGGTGAGGGTCTTGTTGCAGTTCTTGTTTATTCCCATGGGGGTTCTCCCTTCTCCTTTAAAGCACAGTTTATAGTCCATCTCGCTCTGTAGTTTGAACGGCTTTTCAATGGCAGTTACCCAAGTTAGCTTTGAAATGTGTTCTCTCCATACTGGTGTACATGTTTCCACTATCCACTGTAATTTATCCGGCGCCACACCTCTTAGTGCTTCCGCTTTGCACAGTACTTCTTCATCCTTCTGCTTGTTGTCAGAAAAAAGTGTCCCTTTTATCACAAAAAATGGTTCTTTCAAACATACCACTCCTGCCGTTTTTGGGTAACACGTTTTCTCGTTCTGCAGCATTTGAAAAGTTACTTCGTGTGCCTGGAAGGTGTTCTTAATCCTGCACAGCGTGAGATGAAGGAGACATTGGGCATCCACAATAGGCAACTCTTTGGGTAACAATACTTTGGGTGTACCTGATGCATGGGGGATGAGGGAACAGACATAACAGCTTTCGTTTGTAGTCTGTTTAGCTGTGGCACTCATGTCTGCATACCACTTATTTGTTTGATGGGGGTGTCGTGGGTCTTCCATCTTATCTAGACCTAGCCCATAATACTCATCATACTTCTTCCTCCCTGTTTCTCTCTTTCGTCTGATGTTCTTGTTACTCATGTATTTCCCACCCCCCTGAGCAGTGGGCAAACTAGACCCCCCTTTCGCATTCCCGCCCCCCTGGGCCCATTCATCATATAGTATTTCGTGCATTTCTAGTAGCTTATCGTTTTCTTTCCTGACATTATCTGGCAGATTGTTTTCTGGGGTGGGGGCAAGCTGGCTGGTGGGGGTGTTATATAACCATGATATGGCAGACGGGTTTCGGTCATTGAGACTGTGGGCATTGTAAGTGGATACCCCTGGTGGAGACACTGTGTTGCTCTGCATTCCACCCTGTGGCTTTTCTCTTTGTGAGGTCACAACACTGGATGGTGTGGTATGATACCCCCACACAAGTTTAGTTCCGTCCCATATCAAAAAATCACCTTCCTTGGTATTGACCCCTGCAGTTGCATTGGGCCCGGTGGTACTGTTAATTGGTCCAGTAGTGTTATTACTCCCTCCCCCCTCGTACATCTCGATAGAGATGAACGCTATAAACCAATATGTAACCAAGCCAAACATCATCATAAAAAACAATGTAATGCATATTGATAATCCACACTCATACGAATATCTACATCTCTCATATACTAATTCTCTCATTCTACTAATTCTATCCGTTGCAGGCTGCCCGTTAGATGCCATGGAAGCTCCTGTTTGAGATATAAAAGTGCATTAAGTGCATGCATGTAAACGTTTTGTTGGCACCATCTGTGCCAATACATTTGACGGGGAATGGAAGCGGGTGGGGGTGCGGGGGAGGGGTATTCACAGACAAGGGTATATACAAGTTATAATATTATTATTTCACTAGTTATACATCATTCACCTAGATAAAAAAAAAGAAATCCCACACATTTTTTTTTTTTTTTTTTTTTTTTGATATCCTTGTCAGGCATTATTTCATTCAATTCCAGTGCTGACAGTATTCCATTTAGGTCCAGTGTTGACACACACACACACACACTCACGCAAGCCGATATTTAGACATCCTACTCATTTTCATCGTTTGCTGTTGTCTGTGCCTCCTCGTCTATCTCCTCGTGTACATTGCTGTATGCTTTTCGTACGTCGGTCAAGTGCACCCAGTACCTCAAGCCCTTCACCTTTACTGCCGTGGGCGTGCAAAATATTACTTCGTATGGGCCATGGAATCGTGGTGCATTCCACCGACGCACGAAGCTTCTGACATAAATTGAGTCGCCTGGCATTAGCTGTAGCTGTTGCTCTGGCTCCGTGACGGATCCCGTTACATTTCCCTCTTCTCTAGTGAAGGGTGGGGATAGTTGCTTCGATATTGCGCGCGCCGCCCTTGTTAATTTTCTTAGGTAGTCTGTGAACTCATCTCCCAATATTGCGGCGCTTCTGTGAGCATCTGAGTGTTCACGCAGTGGAGAGTGTGCTGTGTTCATTCGTCTCCCAGTCACGATCTCGTGTGGGGACAAATGGTGGTCTTTACTTGGTTGATTTCTCAACTCGAATAGTGCCAGGGGTAGACAGTAAATCCAATTTTTCTTTAATGAGAAGCATAGTTTTGATAACCTGCCCTTTAACAGGCCGTTCATCTTTTCCACTACGCCATTACTTTGAGGATGATAAATCGAACATAATTTATGTTTTATACCCAATAACGTGGTAACTTCCTTGAAGAGTTCATTCACAAAGTGAGAGCCGTTATCTGAGCGAATCACGTCACAAATTCCCCAGCGCGGGAACACTTCCCTTACTAGGAACTTGGCGGCGCTTTTGGCATCAGGTCGTGCACAGGCTCCTGCTTCCACCCATCTTGAAAACGGGCACACAACCACGATCATGTACCGTGCGCCATTACACCTTTCCCCCATGTCTGCATAATCTATATGTAGTTCTCTGAAGGGGCCAAGGGGTTTGGGAATTGTTCCCCGGAGTGTGCGTAGGGTCATTCCTGAGTTGTATATTTGGCATGTTGTACATTCCATTGCCAATCGAGACACATGCTCTTGGAGACACGGCACAAACCATTCTTCCTGTATTTCTGCTGCGATGTGCTGTTTAGTGTTGTGTGTGGGGAAGTGTAGCTGTTGAAATGCTACTTCTAGTAACTGTAGTGGCATTACCACTTTCCCTGAGTTATTTTGCCGCCATAATAGGTCTGTTCCTGATTGGCTGCATCCCCGTTTTGTCCACGTTAGTTTTTCTTCTGCACTAGCTCCTTCCTGCAATTCTAGAATTTGTGATAAGGATATCATGTTGTACCCTTCTGACAGTTCTTCGGTTGTTGTGTTCTTCATCATGAACTCACCTGTGTCGTATTTTTGAAAATAGGAAGCCTCTTTGGCGGCAGCGTCCGCTGCCGCGTTCCCTAAAGACACAACGTCTGTATTGGATGTATGGGCCTGGCACTTCACTATTGCTACAGCAGTAGGGTTTTGTAGGGCCTCTATTAATTCTTTTAACAATTCTGCATGCTGCACTGGCGTTCCGTCTGCCCTTCTGAATCCCCTACGGCCCCATCTTGCTAGACCTCCATGTACTGTCGTCGTCATGTAAGCTGAGTCTGTGTATATTGTAACTGCACAGCCCTTTGCTGCGTGTAGTGCTTCTATGAGCGCAACCAGTTCTGCTGCTTGTGCAGAGTAATGCGACGGGAGGCGGTACTGTACTAATGTTTCAAACTCACCTTCCTCTAATCTCACTACCGCCATGCCAACGTGTTTTTCTCCCGTGTCTATATCAATTGATGCGGACCCATCCACAAAGTACACTTCCCCCTCGCTGAGAGCGTTTTCACACACCACTGTGCCCTCCCCTCCTTCTCCTGTGTAGGTTGCGCAGTCGTGATTTTGCATATCTTCTACTGTGCATGCTTCTGTAATGAAGGTGGCGGGGTTCACTGTTTTACATCTCACTATGTGAATGTTGGCGCTGGACAATATAATCTCGTATGCTGTTGCCCGCTGTGTGGTCAGCGTGCTTTTTGATCTTTCAAGTATTGCAAATAATGAGTGTTCCACAAACAATGTTACAGAGCATCCCATTACTATTGTGGCACTTTTTTCAATCGCAAATGCGGCTGCTGCGAGCGATTGTTCGCACGCGAAATGACCCTGCATTACAGCATCTAAAGTACCACTATAGTAAGCCAGGGGCTTGTGTCCCAAGGATGTCTTTTGTGTTAGCACCGCTGTCATAAGTGTTCCTTTGCAATGGGAAAATAGGTAAAATTCGTGTCCATAATCAGGGTTTGCTAGTACTGGAGCGCTTGAAATTAGTTCTTTCAGTGTTTTGAACGATGTGCGCATTTCTTCTGACCACTTTATTTTTACATTCTCCTGTTGTGCTTCTTTGAGTGCTTGTAGGAGGGGCCTGGTGTATGCTGCATAATCTAATATCCATGCTCGGCAATAATTGCACATCCCCAAAGATTTCTGCATATCTTTCACCGTCGTGGGCTCTCCTACTGACCTTATTGCCTCCACCCTGTCGGGAATTATTCTTTTTCCATCTTTTGATATGAGCTGTCCCAGGTATAGGACCTCAGTCAGGCAATACTGTAGCTTCTCCCTGTCTACCTTGTAACCCTTGTTGGCTAGTAAAGTCAGGAGCATTGTTGAATCTTTTCTACATGTTGCTTCGTCTTGTGCACACACCAATAAATCATCCACGTACTGAATAATTGTACTCTCTACAGATAGGTTTCCCAAGTCTTCATGCAATATGCGGTTGAATATGCTCGGGCTCTCACAGTATCCCTGTGGCAGTCTGCAATGTTCATATCTTTTTCCCCCCAGTGTGAACGCTGTAAGATATCTACTCTCTTCAGCCAGGGGTATTGAGAAAAATGCGTTTTTCAAGTCCACTACTGTAAAATGTGATGCTGCTTTTGGGATGCTGCATAGTATTGACGCAGGGTTCGGGACTAGAGGGAACTCTTTCTGTATTACATCATTGAGGGGGCGTAAGTCCTGTATCATCCTCCAAGACCCCCCTTTCGCTTTTTTGATTGGATAAATACATGTGTTACATGGTGAGTTTGAAGGCACTATTATCCCTTGTACTAGTAGTGCATTTATCGTTTCTTTTATCCCTTCTTCAGCCTCATGGGACAATGGATACTGTTTGACTCGGGGTAAGATAGCTCCTTGTTTTAGGTTTATTCTCACAGGTTGTACTCCATGCAACAGTCCCACATCATGTGGGCCTGTTGTCCATAAATTGTTTGGTACTAGCCTCATGTCATCATCAAAAAACGACGGTGGTGTTCCTACCACTGCCATCAATTGGACGGGGATCTCTCTGGCTTGGATCAAAATGTCACAGGGCATCGCTATTTCCATTACTATCTCACCATCTACTTCTGTGTCTGAAAAGAGATCCTCATCTGTTACCTCGCGTAGGGCAAGGTTGGCGTTTGTACACAGTACGGTGCGCCACTCACATCCTTCTCTGTCCATTCCAATCACAGCGATCCATTTCGTTGATACCTGCACAGCGTGCAAATCCAACGACACCACTGATCCTGGTGCTGCATTTGGACACACTATGGGGCGGAAGAGGAATTCTGCTGGAATCCTCCAATCCATGTTTTTTAGCTCTGGGACTATAAAGGCCAGAGTCTTTAGCCCTGCAATGAACATCTCTTCCTTTTGTGGCAACCCTCGTATTTCCTGTGTGGTTGTGTAGGCTTGTACTACCAACATTGCACGCAAGGGGCATATCCCGGGTGTAGAACACACTATTCCTCCTTCCGTAAATGATATGGTCATGTTGAGTTTACTCATAAGGTCCCTCCCCAGTAAATTTATCGGGGACTGTTCATAATACAGTAAGGGTGCTTTTACAGTCTTGCCCCCTATAGTTACATCCAAAACTTCTGTGTAAGGAACTTCAATTACAGCCCCAGAGAACCCCTGCGTCTCTAACTTCCTGTTAGATAACGGGAACCGGCCCTCCTTGACACATGATTTCTCCGCTCCCGAATCAACCATGAATATAAATTGCCTGTCTCCTATCTGCGCCCCTACCAATGGTTCCTCTGCTGCACTGTGGGAGGTAGATAGAACTGGACACGCAAGTGTTCTCTGTGGGCTGTCCTATGCGGGGTGTCTCATGGCCCCCCCTTCATTAAATACGTTACCTGAGACCACTGACATGCCGTTATAGGGTGCTGGTGCGGGGGCCCCGTTAGCTGCTGTCGCGAAAGGGTTGCCTGGTGTATATTGCATGCTGTCGTTGTTAGGCATGTTTTGTGGGTGGTTCTGTGTTCTGTATTGGGGTCCCTGTTGCTGGCTCGTGTTACCCTGGCTTGGGTCTCTCAGTTGCTGCTGTCCCATCGGAAGGCCATATGGGCTTCCCGGATGGGGATGGCCATACTGTTCCACCTCCTGGAACCCGTTGTTTTGTCTACTTCTGCACTCCCTGGAGTAATGTCCCCATCGCCCACAGTTCCAGCAACTCCCCTGGGGGCCCCGGGGACCCTGCCATCCACTTCCTCCCATTCCTCCGTACCCCTGTGGTCCACCTCCTCTTCTGCTCCTGTACCCACCTCGTCCCCCTCGAGGGGTCCTCTCTTGCCACTGCAGACCTCCACCCTGCTCCTGCTCGTCCCACTGCCGCTGTCCTGTTCCCGCCCAATTAGTTGCCATCCTTCCTTGTATTGCTATCAGCCCCTCCTCTTCCTCATCTCCCTCCCTACTGTGTGGGAGTGCGGCTACTGCTGCTGCAACCTTCACTAACTTTGACTGTACTAACTTCGCCTCGTCTGCCAATCTTTTCTGCGCCACCTCCTTCTCCCTCTCCTTTATTCTTTTACAATGGTGTACTATTATGCTTTGAATTTCTGGCCATCCCTTTGCTTCAATACCTGCTATCTTGTCAAGCGCCTTCTGTACTTCCTTTGGGAGCCCTCTTTTTATAATGAAGTAAAATAAAGATGTCGATTGATACCAGGGCGTGCCCGTTTCCGCTCTCCACATCTCTTGGACCCGAAATATGTAATCCATAGCCTCCTCCCCGTCATTCATTGCACACTGCATCACGGACTGTAAGTCAGGTGTGTCTGGAAATGTTTCGCGTAAGGCGTCCCACACCCTAGCCCGCACTGTGTTAAAGGAGGCCCCATCATGGCGGTCACAGTCTAAGGTTACTCCCGGGAAACCGGCTTTAACCCATACTCTTTCAGCCTGGTCGCCCACCGCTGATACGAGCAGACTTTTCACATCTCCTACAGCTAGGGGTACCCCAGCTGTATGTTTTTCGAAGGCATATATCCACTTACTTGCCCCGCCTGATAACGGGGGCAATAGCTGTAATAAATTAGCTATATCCATCTGTGCCCATGGGATATAGTTAGGCCTCCCTCCTCCCCTATGTATCAACGGGAGCTGTAGCTTTCCTCTCGTTGTTGCATCCGGACCCGTTTTGGCTGCTGATGTTCCCAGTGATGCCATCTTCCCCACTCTGTTCCTCAGTCGCCCCGCCCACTCATCATCTAGGGTTCGCATAGAACATGCACCTTCCTCCCCCTCGCTTCCCCCTCCTATTGCCATACTTAACCTGTCGCTTTCATCTAGCTCCTCTCTAACATCACATAGTAATTCCTCTCTGAATCCCCCAAGCCTTTCTTCGTTACCACCATCTTCCTCTCGGGTTCCTACTTCTATTATTCGCGTTGGTTCTTCCTCAATCCTAAACAAGATCTCGCCCTTTTTCCACCCCTCTTCGGGCCTTCTGCTTTCATCCGAGGCTCTAGACGTACGTCCAGCTCTGGTTGTATCTAGTGCTGTTCGTTCGCATATGTTTTTTATCCTCGAGAGCTCATCTTTTGCTATCGACAGTCTTGATTCTAGATCATCTGTGAGTTTCTCTATGTCCACCCTTTGTGTGCTCGCCTGGCCTCGCTCCCTTGTACTTTCATATGGTGGGGGTGCAGTGGGCCGGTGGGGTGTGGTAGTTGTCGGGGGAGGTACATACGTTGGGTCACTGTATCCTTCTGCGGGTACAGGTTTCTTTAATATCGGGTATAAACTTATTACCTCCACTGGTGGTGTGACACCTGGCAATTCTTTGATATCTTTCTGTAATACCAGTGGATTGTCTGTAGTAGATGGGAGATCAGGATTTGGTGCTGGCGCTTTAGGCGGTGGCACCTCTTCGAATAACCGCCAAAGATCTAATATTTCCCTCCTATTCTGCAGCTGTTTCCCTCGGTACTTCAAGAAAATGCATGTCATCACCATATCTAGAACGCTTTTGTCAAATGACCCTCCCTCTGGCCATATCTGGGGTAGCCCCTCTCCTTTCAGCTCGGTTACCCATTGGTCGTGGTATTTCTTGATCCGCTCCGCGTGCCCTGGAAGGCTTTTACAAATATGTGATAATGGTGTTTCAGGCCCCATCTTTGTGTGCTCCCCTGGTGCTTATGTGTCTCTGTATCTCTACACCTCCAATGGTACTATAGTATAGATATTACTTTTTGTATTCTACTCCACTTCCAGTGTTATGCTCGCTTGGGCTCTCCCTCCCTTAATTGTTCAATACAAAACTGTCTGTACACAATTTCTACTTTGTTCTCTTCGGGGGACACATACAAGAGCAATCCATCATTTATTTTGACACTATCAACCCGGAAATCAAAGGGTACCCACTCACGTCACTTTCTCAGCGTTGCTTCAAAAAGAATTTTTATCCGGTCACACTTACCATGACCATTTAACAATTACACGTTCATAGCCGTTTTACACATTCTTAAATGACAAAGTTATCCCTTAACACATACGAGGTGCACACACCTCTTGGTAACACTCCGTACACCAGTCACGCTGCCCTCCCTTTCCTCCCTAGCCGGCTGTCCCTGTCTATCTTGCTCAGCACATGTGCATATATTTATAGGTTTTAACCTTCTCTCCCCCCCTAGTAGGACCCTTGTTCTCTTATTTTTCTCCCAAGTTTGTGCTAATTCCGTTGTTATTCTCCCCCTACCCCTAAAGAAAAAGAAAAAGAAGTAGTAGCGATCACTAATATATTCTCAGTGCCCCCTTTTGCTGAACACTTTTATCTTGTATTTCACTTCGTCATATATTCCCAGCACTAGTCAATATAGCACTATGCGGCGCCGCCTTCCACCCCCTTTCGGAGCTAGGTTCCCGTCACTTCTATCTCTTTATTTACCTCGTAATCCTAATGGCCATATGCAAAGAAAAAGAAAGGAAATTTTAGAATGATCTTTAGTATATCTTCGTACCCCCTTTTCGTTCCCTGTCCTACGCTTCTCTCCCCGCTCCCTTTACAATCGCTCACACTCAGTACTCACGTGCCCGTCTTGAACCGATAGTCTCCGAAACTGGGTCCGTCCAGGCAGTGTCACCGGTAACTCAACGGTCAGCCCCTGGCTCCGGCGAGCGGCACTCAAAGGGGATTTTTTTCCAATCGGGATCCCGTACCCTTTCTCATTGAGTGCGCACTTCTTAGTGTGCCGGTCGCCGTTGGCGGGCAGCCTCCCGGAGCCGGCTCACCGTGCGTATCCCTTCTCGACCGGAGATTCTCGTGCCAAACGGGGACGGTTATAAGGAGTTTAGGAAGAAAAAATCACGCTATCGGGGTCACCACTGAAGGCAAGCGTCCCCAAACAGCACGATCCTCCCCGCAATGAGAGACAATGAAGGACTCTCCCAAAATGGGAATAAGGCCAAGACAGAGTGCGGGTGAGCGTAAACGGGAGTTTATCAATCAGAATAGGGCATGCAAAGAACTCTGCAAACTCCGAGAGCACTCTGTCTGACAATAGCAAAGACAGGCGAATATATTTACAAAAAATGTCATAAGAACCTACATACTATAGGGGGCACAAGTTCAAGGGGATTGGGTGGCGACGACTAACTATAGGTGCTGCTGTGATGTGGTTGGCTTTGGCTGGAAGACGTCACTGGTCAGCCTTGTGGGTTGGGCTTGGCCTGGCAGGGTGGCGGAGTTCATCCGGCTGGTGTTGTCGTGCCGTCGCGGCCAATGTCAGAGATGAATGTCCTTTCCTGACTTATTTGCCCTAGGCCATGCTCACCGCAGTCATTCACTCGTTTCAGTATTATCTTCTTTAGTAAATCTTCCAATAGGTTATACTACAGGTTAATGCAACACAGGAGGAATGCACCTTGTGAGGGGACTGGAGGCAATACGTCAGGGCATGGTTACCAGTGTCCTGTTGACCGGGGTCATAGGTCGAGGGGCTAAGCTTCAGGGCCTGGCACGGGCGGTACATGTCTTTCTGCCTTGTTAGAAGTTGTTATGGATGTTCCGCTGTGTGTTGTCAAAGTGTTGGGTGTCCTGATTGCACAGGGCCATAAGTCTGAGATGGTCCGGTGGGTTGTAAGGTTTACGAGGGGGCGCGTGCGTTCAGGCAGAGGTTTACTGCTGTGCTGTAAATAATGCAGGTGGCGGGTGGTGGCCTTGGGTGCTACAGAGGGGGTTACAAATCTTTGAAGCGGCTCCAGTCTGGTTTGGGGGAGGTAAAGCAGCGCGGCGCGGTCTCTGCTCTCATGCCTTTGGCAGCCTTCACAGGGTGGGAGGGGGAATGGCCTTGCAAGTATTTCACAAAGGTATCTCCCTCGTGCGTTGCTGAATACAAGTAAAAGACATCGCAAATATTTGAACACTTTCTATAATACTTATTTAACATCACGTCAAAACATGCTTTTAACCTTTGCTGGGTGCGCTTTGATTATACCCAGATCGAGCATCATATTTGTACATTACACTCTAGCAGCTACAGCGTTTCAGTTACATGCATATACATTCGCGGTAAATGAGGTAGTGGTTAGATCAGTGGAGTACATAGAGAACGACCTGCCACCGTTCGTGACGGTGGTGGTATATGAGAGGCTCAGACATTCACACATGATACGTGCACTCTCGCGCATTCTTTAATAAGTTCATAGTATAGTTGCATCCGCTTTCTCGTGTACTCTAGCAGCATTAGCTTTAGTTATGGTGCGAGCCCATGGGGTGTAAGTATCTCAGTAATACGTGTAACAAATAGATTCTTGGTGCGTTCCTTTATTATTAGCATCCAACTGCAATGGTGTATGTTCATTGTTGCTTATATCATGGGGGCATTATACATCTTACAGGCTTTTATAAGATAAGGGATTTTATGAGAGGAAAGCATCCTTTGCAAGTAGTTTAAACATAAATATATGAGGATTGACAGGCCTGTGACGACCATTTTACTGTTCATTTTATCTTGCCTAAGCCTGCTGGCCGGGTCATGCTGGGAGCGATGATACGATACACTACGGAAAGTGACTGTTACAATGTTAGAGCATTACACTGGCTCATGTCCTTCTGGTTCGTGGGAACGGGCTCGCAGCGGATCTACCAGGGTGCTGCGGCAGCAGGGATGTTCTCCAAGGGTGGGGGCCGCGCTACAGTGCGCTGAGCTCACACCATCTTTACTGGGCAGAGAATGGTTTTTGGGCCTAACTAAATTTGTGTTGTGATCAATAGATGTGGGCATTCGATATGTGCGGGCAATTAATACGTGCGGGCAATGTCTCCAGTGGGCGTGCCCTCCACCACCTGGGCCCGGGTGGCACGAGGAGACGCCCAAGAGAGCCACAGTCCTCACCTGGGGAGAAAGTGCAGGCGAGGGGGGTCGTTTTGGACCAGTCCTCCCCTACACCCCTCACGTAGATCTGTTCAGGTCCAGTGTCAAGACGAAGTGTAAACACTTCTGCTACAGGGAATTGCCTCAGAATGGAGTTCCATGAGACACGTTGATAGTGGACTGGGAGTTCCCACTACAGTATGCATTTCCTCCAGCACCGGCCATTCCTCAAGTCATCAGGAGGTTGTAAAAGTTCGGGAAATACATGATCCTAATTGCTCCGAATTGGGCCAGAAGGACGTGGTATCTGGACCTTCTGGACATGTCCATCTGCCCTCCAATTCATCTTCCACATAGAGTGGACCTCCTCTCACAAGAGGAGAATTGGGTTTTCCATCCAGACGTCAAGACCCTCAACCTTCATGCATGGTTTCTGAGGGGTTGCGATACAAGGATTGTGACCTCCTGAAGACGTGATGGAGATTTTGCTTTCAGCCAGAAGTCCAGAAACAAAATTTCTGTATCCCTGCTGTTGCAACATGTCCTGCAGCTTGTGCAGAGAAGAATATGGATCCTTTTCAATGCGACACACCTATGGTGTTGTCATTCCTACTACATCTAGCTAATCTGGGGCTCCAGCGCACGACTGAAGAAACTTCTTACTTTAAAATGCTGCTAATTTTTTCAATTTTAAAGGGACTCATGAATGTGTTCCCTCCAGTACCATTTGTGGTCCCTGTTTGAGATTTAAATCTAGTATTAAAGTTCCTCATGTGTGCTCCTTTTGAGCCTCTTCACTCTTGTCCATTGAGGCTACTTACATTGAAAACAATCCGATTAACAGCTTTAACATCCGCCCGTAGAGTGAGCTAATTCCAAGCTTTATCATGAAAGCTACCTTTCACAACCTTTTACAAAGACAAATGTGCCTTGAGAGTTAGACCTACCTTTCTACCGAAAGTGATTTCTGATATTCATATTTCACAAAAAATTGTTTTGCCAACTTTTTACCCTCCTCCACTCCCTAGTAAGGAGGAAGAGAGACTGCACAGACTAGACCCTAAAAGAACCCTGACCTTCTACATCTCACGTCTTGCTAAACTAAGGAAAGATGGCCAACTTTTTATCGGCTACACCAGGCATAAATTGGGTCTGGCAGTTATTAAGCAGACATTATCCAGGTGGATAAGTTTATGCATCACAGAATGTTATAGGCTGGTGGGTGAAAGAAGCCGCGGAAGGTTTACAAGCTCACTCCACAAGGGGCATGGCTGCTTCTTCTGCCTTACAAAGAGGGGTGCCGATACAGGACATTTGTGCTGCAGCCACTTTGTCTGTTCATACTTTCACAAAGTACTGTTGCCTAGACTTTGCTTCAGTCCAGGAGGTGGGATTTGGTAAGGCTTGCCTGCACTCGATTAAAGACAAATACTGAAAAGTATTATTAGTTTTCTGAAAATTCTTACTCCTTCCTCCGATTTCATACTGTTTTGCGAGTCTATCTAACAATGAGGAATACGTGGGAGGACACAATCCATTCAAAGACTCCTGGTAACATTCTTTTGACTGGATGTTCCTCCCACGTATTCCTCATCGCCCCTCCCATTCTACCCCACAGTAGAATTTCCGTGCATTACACTTTGCGCTGCGTGAGCGTCTGGACGCGTTTAGCTAAACACTAATGCCGGTTATCCTGTGGGAAGAAGGTGAAAAAACTGAACTGAAGTAATGGGCACAGTGCCTGCTACTTAAACTATTGATGACGTCAACCTTGAAGGGAGATGGAGTCTCTCGAGGGACATCGTCGGCGACTACAGCGCACAGCACCCTCTGCCAATAAAACAATTCCAAAGCAGCTGACGCTGCAAGGAGATATATCTAAAGATGAGGAATACGTGGGAGGAGCATCCAGTCGAAAGAACATTTCCAGGGGTAAGTAACTTGTTCTTCTGAGGATGTGTCCATATGGGAATCAGCCAATCTTGTTAATTTTGGAAGTATCTTCATGTCCTTCATCCACAATTAAATCATAGAGGTGTTTGCATCACCCACAAAGCTCTTCAACTAATTACTTATGGGTCTAAATGTTCTTTATTTACTATGGCTTTGTGGGCCAAATGAAACATTTTAATTGGAGGGTCAGTAATCTTAAGCATCCTATCCTGTTTTCATAACGAACTATAATGGCTGCTGGCCCAAGCCCAATCAACGCCCTTTCTTACATCCTTCCCATACTAGGAAAAGAAAATTGATAATGTGTATGGTCCCCTACTGGCTCTTACCTTGCAATGTGGGGTGTGGGCATTCTGTCCTCGTGCACTTTTTGGACACTGCATCCAATGTATTCCTAAGGAATGGATGTGCAAAGTGCTCTATGTAAGTCATGGGAAACCATTTATTTTTGTTGATTCACCAGAGTCATCAGTTTCGACAGGAGGGCAGATTGCCATTGGATCTTGCAAATCTTGCAACAGAGATGCATCTGTAAATGAGTTCAAGTTAGGTATATTCCACAGACAAACAGATGGCAAAGAGCTTAGAGCATCAGTTATTTTTGCACTCTTAACCAAATTATAGCCATCTCCTTGGACTCAGGGTCTAAACAGTGTCACTCAATCACCTCTCATTGAAGATCTCCATAATGTCTCAGTCCTCGGGTGCTGTATATGTGCAAATCAACACACGGTTTGGTAGTGCTGTTGATGTGTTTCTGTTTTTGCATTGATTTACTATAGGTGTGTATATAACCCATAATAATGTAATAAAAATTGCCCGGTGAAAAGGTGCTTCACTTATTAATTGCGAGACTAGCACTATAAAAGGGGAAGGGGCTCCTTTTAAACTTTATACAAGTCAAGCCCAACATAAAAGTAACTTGTGTATAAAAGAAATGCAGGGGCACAGGTAAGTATAACCAAACTTAGAGGTAGGCTGAATTTCTTGTATCACCTCATTATTTAATCCTGTATTGATTTAACATTACTCATTACTATTGATGGTTTTTAAAACCAGGTTGGACATTTATTATTATTCTTTTTTATGATGTTTTTTTTTCCTGAACCCTCTGAACTGGAAATTGATTGACTACCCTATCCTCAACCCAAACTGTGGTATGATTTTGGATCTTTTTTATCAAATTGATTAATTTCTCCATCTTTACGTGTGCATGGTGCAAAATTCGATTTGTTCATTTATTTCTTTTTCAATCATTGATTCACTTTTTGATTCTTGTATCTTATGTCAATTTTCAATTTCTGATTCTGATTATGCCAATATTTTCGGATAATTGCAGCCTTGAAAATGACTGGTGTGTCGAAACACATGTCGGCTGTTCTATTAAAATCTGGTTGTTTGTTCACATCTGTGTTTTACAGTGATTACCTAATGAAAACAAGTCTCTGTTCATATTAAATCTTGTTTTGAGCGTGAATCACCGTCCTACACCCCTGATCTCTATATTTCCATTTTCCAGCCCTGGTAGATGAGTTGGAGGGACAAGTGTGATCGCTGCCAAATCCCAATTTATATCCGTTACTTCAAAAAATTATAGAGTGATGATTAGTGTACAGGTTCTAGGATTCAAATCGACCAACCAGCCTATTTTCCGTTATTAAAACCAGCTCACGGATATACAAATCTGAAATGATTGTCCCAAGATAAGGAAACAACACAGAAAAGGAAAGATAAGGGTGCAGCGAGTGCCATTAGTAAGGATGAGAAGGGGAGGCAGAAATATTTAATAGAAAATAAAAAAAGCACCCAGCAGCAACTTGACTCTGTGTTCAGGGAAGCCGAGAACGCCATGAAAAATGAGATAGAGAAAAAAGGGAGAGAACAAGGAAAGGCAGCTGATAAACAGAGGTGGACAACTGGACGAATACAATTTAAAATCGACAACTGGGTACAGGACCTGGACAATAGCTAACATGATACGACAGAAGGTGTGCACACGCATCAGATTCGGAGGACAGTGGTGAGAGCGATCATAGGGATGATGAGTTAGACACATGCAATTTGATGGACATGAGCAGGAGAAGAAGACAAAATGAGAGAGAAGAGCAGGAAAGAGAGGAGTCATTGGGAGATTGGGGAAATAGGCTCCATAGGCTCCGGAGTAGAAAAACGAGAATAGCAGTCCCGACCACAACATGGTAATAAACACAGAGCTTGCACACAAATGCCCCTTTTACAGAAAGCGAGGGGTGAGGTTCAATACATACCATGGCAGACCATGGAAAGGGGCAATTTGGTTTACAGTTTACCTTCACTAATGGCAGGGGCGAGCAAATGGATTTATGTTTTTCGAGAAAGAGACAGCAGGAATTCATTGGCCATAGGAGATATAAAGAGTTTATTGGCAGTGTTGTTTGGGGAGATAAGTTACAAAATATGGCAGCCGCCCAGATATGCCGGGGTAAAAATAAGCTTGAATATACATAAAGAAGCACCTTTTTTTTAATAACTATTGAGCACATGTTTGGAAGGCTCTAAGGGAGCTGTGTCCAAATATGTCAGACATGGGTTCAATATTGGCTCGTAGAATGAAGCCTGATGGTGATCCCATGGAATATATATGGCCCATACAAGAAATGTGAACACAGGAAAATAAACAGTCTTGGGATGACATAATACCTTTGTTTTACCACATCTTAGTGAGGGGGCTCCCTGCAGAGGTGCAGACATCCTTAGAGAAGATAGTGGGAATTGAGGCATAAGGGTGGCCTAAGATACAGGCAACAATCGTACCTTACTGCAAAAGAAAGCAGGAGAAAGATACGGAGATAGCGGACAATTCAATAAGAGTTGAAAACTAATTAGTTCAGACAAAACTGGCTAAAATAAACATGGAACGAGCAGTGCTCACAGGGCCAGTAGTCATTCCACAGGCGCAGCAAATGGGGGCTCCCAGTATCAATGATAATGCAAAAAGGAGGATATACTCAAGTACTACCCAATCTGCAGTGGGGAACGATGCAGAAACAGCCTGCATTTATAAACGTGCAGCAACACCCAGGGGTTGTGCAGAATGGTGGAGTAAATGGTTACATGGGATCGTATCAGACAGGGAGAGGATATTACACACAAGGAAGGGGGATAGGGTACAGGGGTATGGGGCCATGGTTTGGGGGACAGTGCTTTGCATGTGGAAATTCTGGTCACTTTGCACGGACGTGCCCACTAATAGCACAAGCAGGGCAAAACAGCAACCTTATACACAGGCACCTCAACAAATGCAGGTGATATCACAGCAGCAACTACAAATAGAGCCCACACATTCACAAGGTACATTCACCCAGGGAAAAGTGCAAGTGCAGGGTGGGGAGATGGCAAGAATCCCTAGTAGAGTAAGCATACTCCAGGCACCAGTACAGACACAAGTACAAGAAGGGGTAATATCACTGGGACAGAACACTGTGCCCCAATACACCGGAGTGACAGTGGTAGGTGGTAATCCATTTACATCATCTGCCAATACATTTTCCCAATACTCCACGTGGAGTGCGAGTGTGTCCTGTTCTGTCAGTAACTGAGGACCCAGAAGAGGAACCGCAGGTAGGCGTTCAGATAGGACAAAGGGGGTGTTCCTTTTTATAGAGACTGGAGCAACCAAATCATGCATAAAGGAAGAAGGATTTCGATTATCTAATAAACAGTTTGGACACACAAGGCCTCCTAAATATGAAAGAACAAAGGTGACTCTTGCGCTATCGTTAGGAAAAGCCCCAGGCCGGCACAAAAAGTGAGGCGACAGTGGTTCATGAATATAGCATACTTATTGGGGTCGCCGGTAAAGCGTTCGGACGGGGCCAGTGGCACTGCACCTGGAAGCACCACTTGAACTGGTGGTAGGAGGCAACACAGCGGACTGGTCGATACCATTAGTAAGCCAGGATGACCCTCTACTCTGAAACTTTGGGGAATTTCAGCGGGAGATGCAAAAGTTGTTCGCTAGGCACACTCAAGGACAAGCCCTGGACAATGAACTATTGTCACTCAGGCAGGGAAACCAAGATCTGCTGAGCTATATCGCTACTTTTAATTGTCTCATAGCACAGACAAACTGGCCAGAAGAGAAGAGGACCGGTAAAACGCCCCAAGAAAATAGTTGGTGCAACGGACTTGGCAACGAAGTAAAGGAACAAAATCCGGAAAATTCCAATGCCAGACAAGCGTAGGGGTCCACTTGTTGAGCGAAAAGAAGGAATCTGTATAGACATCACATCTGGTCATCCCGGTACTTTTGGTCAACCACCAACAACCATCAAAGGTACATGCCTTGGAGGCATATATTGATAGCGGAGCGGTGTGACATTATATTGATCAAGATCTGGCTGCATGAATAGGCCTTCTTCTCCAGCAAAAGCTAAAATTGGAAACCGTCACAGCAGTGGATGGTTCTCAGTTGTCATCCGACCCAGTGACGCAACATACCGAAAATGTCATGCTGATGTGTCAGGATGGTCATCGGGAAGACATCTCTTTCGATCTCATTGGAGCTCCCCAGTTCCAGATGATCTCAGGAATGCCTTAGCTGGAAACCCACAACCCTAGGATCGACTGGCGAAAACGAGTGCTGACCTTCCCTCAAGAATGTGCTAACATCTGCTACCACAAAAATGTTAAGAGCCCGGAACTCAGGGCAAAACCTATCCTGGGGCTCTCTGGTTCCCTACCCCCTGAATATCTGGATTACCAGGATGTGTTCCAGAAGGAACAAGAGAACACCCTGCCCCTACACAGACCTTATGACTGTCATGTTACGAAGGTTGAGTTTTTGGGCTTCATGCTCACACCACGAGGGGTACACATGGACACACGCAAGGTGGATGCTATCCTTCAATGGCCATCACCAACATCCACAAAAGGAGTACAGAGTGTGCTCGGATTTGCCCATTTTTATCGTCATGCTGCACAAGGGACTGGCGTGGTGATGGACGTATGGTGGGCCTGTGGATCATAGGCTTATGCTCAGTTTCCGCTTGAATGGAGTGGTGTTTGTGCTCTTGTTACTTTTCACAGTCCTGCACTGGTGGTGCCTCGAAATAGCGCTACTATGAAGATTGCGTTGCAGTAAGAAATGACACAGCAAGAGGAGGAACGAAAAACAATAAGAAGGAAGAAGCGGGCAAACAATTATTTTTCTGAGAAAAGCACCAAAATCTTGCCCGCTATCCGTGATGAATTCATGCTGTTCTCGACGGCTGCAATGTTTTTCCCTCACTACTGTTCCCAGGAATCCAGGCCGCCACCAATGCAAAGTGGCTGCAGCTCACTAGATATGAGCTGTTACAGTTGGTAAATTCAACAGCAAAAGGTTTGAATGAAATTAAGGAAGAAATGAGGGCGCTATGCTTGGTGGTCCTCCAGCACAGGTATGTGCGGGACCTCCTAAAGGCTATCGAGGGAGGGACGGGCGCAACTGTTGCACAATGAACCTGATGGAAAGGCTTCAAATGGAACATTGAAAGCATCCATAACATAGATACGGACGCTCAAGGAAAAAAAATGACCAGTGAAGTTAATGGAGTGCAATCAAGTAGCTGGTTGGACAGCATTTTCGCATGGGTGCCCACCTATCTTTCCGTACTGTTTCAAGGGACTGTCCCCACATTGGTGCTCATTCTTGTCACCTTCTGCATCATTAAGAACATGTTTAGATTATATACTAACAAAAAAAAGGGCAGTTGATTTTACTCTTAAGTGTTGATAAAAAGACTACCGAAAAGAAGGGTGGTAATAAACTAATTGGGGAAAACGGAGTAGGGGGTCCTGATAGCTGGCTCTTTAAACACCCAGCAGATTTAGAAACTATCAACAATTTGGGATTTCATCCCTAAAAGATAGAACAGGGTGTATATGGGTGGGGGAAACGCTGGATGGTTGGGAGGAAATTGGGGGAGACTTGACAAGATTGGAAAAAATGTGGATTTACAAAGATAAAGTAGCAGAAAGGGAATGGAAGGCACAAAAAGTGTTTGTTATTGATAGATCAATAAAAGGGGTGAATAATGTAATAAAAATGTGAGTTCTGTGTGGTGAAAAGGTCTGCACTTATCAATTGCGAGAGTAGCACTGCAAAAGGGGAGGGGCTCCTTTTAATTGTTATACAGGTCAAGCGCAAAATAAAAGTAACTCATATATTCAAGAAATGCAGGGGCAAGGTAAGTATAACCAAACTTAGGGGTAAGGCTGAAATGCGGTAAGTAGGCCTTGCAGCATGGTTTTGCATAAAATGTGTGTTGGCTTTTTATTAGTCTACAAGGGAGCCGTAGTGGCTGGTAACACTTTGCAGGTCCCACAATCCCAGGCTGGTATGGTAAGAAGCAAACAATAGTTATTCTTTGAAGGTCACAGATTAGAACCCATGGGACAGACAAGGAGGGCATAACCATTTTATAATTCAAAATGATTCGCAAAACACAAATTTTGTATGGAGTCAAGATAACCACCGGCGGTTTCAAATTGCCCCTTAATACGTTTTGCCTGGGAGAAGGTCGAAGAGTTCTTAATATGAAACATTTGTATAGCAGTATGTTCGTGGCTCAAGGCACTGACAGTGTCATGGTAGAGAGCGTTTCCCAAGAGAACTTAGATGAGATGGCTAGGACAGATGAATAAAGTTCTGCTGGTCAGCTCAAATTTTTCAATGAATTGTCATTATAAAGTGGGAAGTGGGTGTTGGATTGTGGACCCAATTACAGAACATAATGTATGTTTTTCTATAAAGGTATACTGTGCGAGAACCAATCAGCTTGGGGTGGGGAGATTTTTTCATGTTGCCAATGTACTAATGTTAATTAGCTTTAGTATTATAAATGTTTTAGATTTAGGGGCGTTTCTTTGACAGTGCCTTTCCGCACAGTTCTGTTCCATGTCTGTTTGAATATAGCTGTCCAAGCTGCATCAGGGCCCCGAATAAACCTGCTTTACTTCCTACCTACGTGCACTCCTTTTTTTACTACTTTTGTAATTTTTATTTATGAGTCCCGAGGTGCCCCCCGACACAATAACAGTGTCCTTTTATCTAAAAAGTTAGACACTTCTGTACGTAGGAGGATCACTGGTTGACCTTTTACTACTGCATCAGCTATAGATTTGCAAGACTCTTTTGTAAATGCAGACATTGAGGAGGTAATAGCCTCATCAACTACTTGGGTTACTGCATGGGATACAGAGTTATTAATAAAGACGGAAACATTGTAGCACCATGAATCCTCTTTCTCAGATTCCATGGTAGTGACTGTATGATCCTGATCAACATTTTTTGTGACCTTTCTTGTTTCACTCCCTGATTCTCCTATATATCTCCATTGCCCCTTGCTTTGCTAGGAAATCGATTTAAGATAACACCAATTTTGTCCCAAATGCAAGGTCTTTTTCTCTAAGGATTTGCATGACAGCATGTCATGCATGTTGCCTCTGTACAGAGGTTTGAGCCTCAATTCTCTACTGCTATCTACTCAGGCTCCCTATCTATCTATCTATCTATCTATCTAACAGTTTATGTATTACTGTGCACAGGAGCCACATTTCAACTACAGTGCATTTTGAGTTATGCGCAAGAAGCTGCTATACCTCAAGTGGATATAGCCAGAATATGCATGGTGAATGATGGACCCGAGGTGTAGTGTAGGCTGTGGTATGCCCACACGCTGATCCATCTTCTCAGAGTTACAGGGGTTGCTTTGCTACATTGACAAACAAGTCCAAAAGTTACAGAGGTTTTCCTTGCTTCGGTGAGCTTTCTGTTCCCCTTAATATAAAGAAGTGTGTGCATACCGCCAGATCTATGCGCTATACCCAAAATTATTATTGAGCTTCCTTTTAGTACATGATTAGTTTTCAAATCTATCAGTAACACAATTTGTGATGTACTTAATCCATCAATGTATTCTTTCCAAATGTACTCCTCATTGAACAGCCAACACGTCTTTCGACTAACATCTTTCTCAAGGCTAAGGCTTCTCATATGATGAAACGAGTTCTTGAGGGATAACAATTCTCCTGAATATTTATCTAGCTGCTGGTCAGTTGCCCCAAAAAATATTTGAATCTGGACCTCAGAATATATCTGGCACTATTGCCATGAGGGTGTCCTGTTCGGAGTTGCCCACGACGTCCGCATGCTTTCGCGTAGAGCTGGCGGTATGCACACACTCTAGTCATTCTATGGTTTTGGGGTTACTACAGACCACTAACCATGCAGCTGCCCCCTGCACCTTGAAACCAACGTGCCAGCGAAAGTGGGCACTATACAAACCTGCTTTCACAAACATACACTTATATAAAGAAGAACCACCCAAATGGCATCCAGGGAAAAAAATCCTCATTAGCAGCACATTTGGATTTACCACCATGGAGGTATCTCTACATTAAAGTGTCCAATCATACGTGCAGACATTATTGTCACTAAAAACATGGTTTTAGTGGAGAGAAATTTTGAGTCCACTATGTCTAGGGGCTCAAAAGGAGTGCACAGAAGAGTCTGTAACCAGAGCCGGCCTTAGGGCAGGGCGGGCCGGGTGGCCGGCCGGGGTGCCCTGACATTAGACCCCTGCCACGCCAGCTCAGGGGAGTCTTTCAAGGTCTCCCCCGAGCAGGTGTGGCGGGGGAAGGCGAGGCAAGCACCCTATTGAAATTAAAAGCGCTCTGCTCTCAGGGGCAGAACGCATCTAATAACAGTAGGGCACCTGCCGTGCCTATTGAAAAATGTGGCAGTCCCCCAAACCCCTGCCCCATGACTAGGGGTGGGATAAGGGTGCGTGTGGGGGAGCAGAGGGGCACTGCAGCTTCTAAGGACGACCCTGCCTGTAACCCAAATGATAGATCACATGGAAGAATTTGGGAGGGTGCGTTGAGGTAAAGATTTTCAGTATTTTATTTATAGTTTATTTATACAGTGCTTATATACAGGTGAAATGCTTCAAGGCGGGAAGGGAACAAGGGAATACAGTAATCATTCTTAGGCCTTGAAGATTCCGAATGATCTAGACAGTAAACAGTAAACTAGAATACTATGCCTGACGACATTTCTCCTAGTGTAAGTGAATGAAGTGTTACAGTTGCGACCAGTTCGGGAGGGGGAAGACGAGAAACGGTGGGGGGGACAGGACAAACAATGGTCCTAGTACATTTAGGTAATGCATACATACATATGGAGGTGCAGGGATGGGAGAGAGGGGGAACAAAACAAAGCCGTTCCAGCAGGGTCCTAGGTTAAGTGCAGAGAGTTTGCCTCGGTTATGTAGCATAAGCTGAAAGTGCAGTAATGCTGAACAAAGTGCAGCGGCCCGAAGGCAAGTGCAAAAAACTGGCAGAGGAGCCTGGGAACTGTTAGGCTCTGGGGGTGAACCAGGCAACCAGTCAGCAAAATCTGAACAGAGTTAGGGGGGAGAAGGAGGGTGGAGAGAAAGGAAAGGAGGTTAGCAAGGGAGAGGGGGAGAGAAGGAGGAAGAGAAAAGGGAGGTCTTGAGGAGTTCCCAGAACTTAAGGTGTTCCGTATGAAGACGGAGAGAGGCAGGGAGGCTGTTCCAAAGGGAGGCACCAGCAGACGATAAACATCTACCCCCAAATCTCTGTTTGTGAAAGCGGCTAACCCGCAGAGAGTTGGAGAAGGATGAGCTGAGGACTCTAGAGGGAGAGTATTTAACAAGAAAGTGTTGCACATAGTGCGGGCCCCCGCCCCAGAAAGCCTTGTGGGTTATGCAGAGGATCTTGAACGGATGTATACGTTTTGGCCGTGGCACAATTGTTTGTAGCGGAATTGACCGTGGTCAATTCGGCTGTGAAGCCAATTTTGCTGCGGCCAAAACCACCCTTATTTTAAAAAACCACCCCCACTCATCCCGCCACCCACCCCCTACTTACCTCTTCACCATCCGGGCATGTTGTGACCCTGCAGCATTGGATCCGTCCCTCCCACGTGGGTAGGATCTGATGCTGCAGGGTCCACTTTTCTTTTTTCTTTTATTTATTTTTTATTTATTTTTTTGTCCCCCGCCTCCAGACCTCCAGAAGCGGAGGACACCCCCACTATCCCCAAAGGCAATCAGTGCCAAACATGGGGAGCAGGGGACAACCCCGCAACCCGTGCTCCCCATGTTTGGTAGTGATTACCCAAATTGGTTGTTTCCAAATGACCAAATGGTACTGGCCGAATTTGGCCAGTTGTACCATTCAGTCAATTTGAAACAACCAATTTGGGTAATACCTCTTGAACTTGATCCTTGCGGCCACGGGGAGCCAGTGGAGGGATTGCAGTGCCGGAAAGATGCAGTCCCAGGGCTTGAGGCCAAGGATAAGTCTTGCAGTTCTGTTCTGGATGAGTTGTAGTGGACAGAGAGTAGAAGGAGGAAGATTGAGAAAGAGGCTGTTGCAATAGTCCAGCCTAGAGAGAACCAAAGCTCTCGAGGTGATGAGCCACTGAGGTAAAGTGAGGAAAGGTAGTATACCTCTGAGGAGGTGCAGTTGGTAGTTGGACTTTTTGGGGATGTGTGAGATGTGAGAAGAGGAGAGAGTGGAGTCGAAGATGACCCCAAGACTTTTTGCCTCATTGGTAGGCAAGGGCGCAGGGCCAAGGGAGGCAGGCTAGTGAGAAAGTGGGAGCAGGGGTCCCAATTAGTACGATCTTTCTTTTACTGGCGATCAGGCAGAGATCATTAGCAGCACATTAAGCCTGAATTGCGGATAGACAATCCGGGACAGCGAGGAGGAGGAGGAGGCCGAGGGTAGCCTGAAAGAGAGCTGCGTGTCATCCGCATAACACTGAAAGTTAGAGGTAAAGGTAGAGATCCTGTAGGCAAAGGGGGCCATGTAGATGTTGAAGAACCAGGGGGAAAGGTTAAATCCCTGGGGCACACCACAAGTAGAGAGAGTGGTAGAGGAGAGAAAGGGCCTGAGTTCCACCTGGGAGGGGTGGTCAGAGAGAAAGGAGGCGAGCCACGCCAGGGCCTGATCTGTGATGCGCAGGGTATCACGGATTCGGTGATCAGGATGTTGTGGTTTACTCTATCAAAAGCGGAAAATAAAGATTGAGAGGAATGAGGACAGAGGGAGAATTAGTGTCAATATTTGAGAGCAGGTCTTCACGGGTATTCAGAAGAGCAGTTTCTGTGCCTCGGGATGCTCTAAAGCCAGGCTGATGTTCATAGAGACACCAACAGATTAAGTATGGAGGGTAGGTTGAGTGATAGCCAGCTTCTCCAGGGGTTTTCCCAGGAAAGGGGTGATGGAGATCGGGCAATAGTTTGCCGGAATGGATGGGTCGCCGGAGGGTTTTTTAGAGCAGAGGGTGCCCAGGATAGTGCTTGAGAGGAGAGGGGAAAACTCCAGTGGCAAAAGAGAGGTTGCAGAGGTTGGCCAAGGCTGGAACGAGAGTGTCAATATTGTCCATGATGGTTTTGGGGGGGCAGGGTCCACCTGTTTGCAAGAGTCTTTCATAGACCAGACTTGTCTAGCGCCCTCATCAGGTGTGACAGTAGAGAGGGAGGAGAGAAGAGGGGAGGAGTGGTGGCCACCGAGGGGGGCCCAAGAGATGTTGGTATAGGGGGGAGCAGATGAGAGGACAGGATATCCTGTGTTTTGGTGGTGTAATGTACAGCCAGGGGCGAGCAAAGTGCCTGGGTTGGTGTAGTAGAGGATGTGGCTGCGGTAGGGTTGGCAGGTTCCTTGCAGAAAAATGTGGCTGTGTTGTTAGATGCTGAAGAGATGCAGGTTTGAATGTAGACTTTTCTTGGAGCGGATGCAGAATCCATATTGCCTATGAAGAAGGTGACAGGCCAGTTTGTCAGAGGGTGCACCGAAAGATCCCCATTGTTACCACATCACTTACCTGGGGTAGGGGGCGCTCCTCTTCACTTACCTGGGGTAGGAGACGCACCTATGGGTCCCGGCGTGCCCCATCCTGGCGCTGCTATCCCCGATACCGGCTGGGGGGACCGCGGTCTTCTGCGGCACTCGGCACTTCTGGGTTTCCCGTGTCTCGGGATTCGCGCATGCGTGGAAGGCCACGTTTTGTCCTTCGCGCATGCGCGGTCCACGAGACGCTTGGGAAGCCACAAGCTTGCTTCCCAAGCCTCGTTCTGGGCACGGTAGCACCCGGGGACAGCACAGCTTGCGTTCCAAGCTTCCCGGGTGCTGCCGGCCCTATTTAAGGGACGGAGTCTTGAGACTCACTGCGTCTCAACGCGGTTTGTTCTCGGATCGCGTTCTTCGCTCCAGCAGCTTCCGCTGCCATCCGTCTTCCTTGTTGGTTTCCTGTTCCCTCCAGTTTTTCCCTTCAGTTCCCTTGGGGGTTGGGTCTTCTCTTCCCTCTCAGCCATGCTTCTGTTCCAGCCTTTTGCCTGCTGCAGCCTTCCTGAAGCCTAGCCTCTCTCAGCTGTGGACTTTTATCCTCTGACCAGCCTAATTTCCTGCTGCCATCTTCCTTAAGCCCTGCAGCCTCTGCTTTGGACTTTCTACTCAGCTCTACCATTGGCTCACAGCCATTTCTTGGAACCTTGCTAACCTCAATTGTGGACATTTGCCTTTAATCATCAGCCTACTTACGGAGTCATCTCAGAAGTAATTTATCAGCAAGTTGCTGAAGGGTGCATCAGCGTACAGTCTGCAAGCTCCGACTCCCCTGACAGTGCTTGCACTGTCCCGGCGCCACGAGAATTCAGGGAGGTGCACACTTGTGGCGTTGGGAGCTGGTCCACCCCTAGCCCTGTTGATACCAGGGAGAGGGCTGCACCGGTTTCTCGCGCTACACCTTCTGCAGCCATCAGTCAGACAGCCTGGCGACCTCACCACGATCAACTACCAGAGGTTCAGGTACTCAGCGCCCAAGAGACGCTTTCCTTAACAGATTGAGACACCTACCTTCCGACTCAGAGATGGATGAGGCTCAAGAACTTCGGGAGGAAATGCGAGTTCTTCGGGCCGAAATGACAGCACTCCGTCAAGAGAACATTGGTCTAAGACAGATGGTGTCACAAGCCTCTGGGGCATCACCTCAGGGTGAAGGAGCTATGTCTCAGACCGCGCCCATCAAGTTTGACGGTGATTCAAGACGTGTGGCAGAGTTTTGCAACCACTGCAAGATACATTTCCTCTTTAGAGCCTCCTATTTCAATTCTGACAAGGCCAAGATAGGATATATTCTGGGAAATTTGACTGGGAATGCCCTGGCGTGGGCCGCCCCATTGGTGTCCGCCAATAGCCCCATACTCAATGACTTCGCAGCTTTTGAAAAGGCATTTTTGGAGGTTTTCCAATCACCAAATCTGGCCTCCACAGCCCAGAACCAATTGATGGATCTGAAACAAGGATCTATGGATATAATAGCCTACATTGGCCGTTTTCGTCAATTGGCAACCGACTCCCAGTGGCCTGAGATAACCCAAAAAACGTTGTTTCGAAGAGGATTGAGAGAGGAGTATAAGGACGAATTACTGCATATTCCGGAGCCTGACACCCTTCAGCAACTTGTTGAACAGGGTTTGCGCATAGACCATAGGTTGGCAGAACGGAGGGGTGAGAGACGACGAGCAGAGCAGATGTTCACAAGACCACCCAACGCTCAGGCCGGAAATTCCGGGTCTTCGGACCCCGCTCCAGAACCCATGCAGTTGGGAGCCGTTAGGGGTCCGCTCTCCGAAGCAGAACGAAAATGCAGAAGAAGTTTAAGACTTTGTTTATACTGTGGGGCTGCCGGGCATTTCTTGGGTTCCTGTCCTCTACGCCCCCAAAGGAAGTCGGAAAACTAGAAGGCCTGTCGTCAGTAGGAAAGGCAACGACAGGTCCCGACTCGTACTTAGTCCTTTCCAATTCCTTGTTCCAGCCTATGCAACCGGCTGTTCTACTGGTTGTGAAGATCAAGCTATCATGGTTAGACAAAGAG
Source organism: Ambystoma mexicanum (assembly GCF_040938575.1). Lineage (NCBI taxonomy): Eukaryota > Metazoa > Chordata > Amphibia > Caudata > Ambystomatidae > Ambystoma > Ambystoma mexicanum. The sequence goes on along the minus strand of NC_090929.1, from coordinate 1,000,483,883 downwards.
GCAGAAGTTCTAGGCTTACTGGACTGTGGGGCCTCCGGAAATTACATAGACGAGACATTTGCAGCCTGTCAGGGCATACCTTTGTTCGCCCGGAGAAGTGTCCTGCCCGTCGAGGTGATCGATGGAACCCCTTTATCTTCAGGCCCAATTTGTCAACAAACCATGTGCCTACATATTCAGATTAAGGAACATGGGGAAAGAATCGCCCTGGATGTCATCAGATCACCCTCCTATCCTGTGGTTTTAGGATTGCCCTGGCTTCTTCACCATAATCCAACCATCGATTGGGGAGCTCGCACTTTGGATTTCTCCTCTGCTCATTGCCTCCAAAATTGTTGCTTGCCCGGCGTGTCTCAAAAGGATATCACTTCCATACCCCTCACGAGGGGTACTGGTCCTCCTGGGTTTTGTTCTCTGTCGCCTGTCCCTCTGGAATACGCCGAATTTCAAACCGTGTTTTCTGAGCCTGAAGACATACCACTGCCTCCTCACCGAATTTTTGACTGTTCCATAGAACTGGTACCTGGTTCTGTGATACCTCATGGGAAGGTATATGCCTTGTCCCTTACTGAGAAGATGGCCCTTCAAGAATACCTGTCGGATTGCATCAGGAAGGGATACATTGCTCCCTCAAAGTCACCAGCTGGTTTTCCGTTATTTTTTGTGAAGAAGAAGGAAGGAACTCTACGACCTTGTATCGACTATCGTCAATTAAACGATATCACACGAAAAGATAGATATCCATTGCCTTTAATTCGGAACATCATGGAATCCCTTCGAGCAGCCCAGGTCTTTACCAAGTTGGATCTGCGGGGCGCTTATCATTTAATTCGAATTAAAGAAGGAGATGAATGGAAGACGGCTTTTAAGACCCCTTTTGGGCATTACGAATACCGGGTCATGCCATTCGGGCTATGTAATGCCCCGGCTGTTTTTCAGCGTTTTATGGATAACATCTTTGGCGACTTAATCGGAATATCAGTTTGGGTGTACCTTGATGATATTCTCATTTTCTCAGCTTCCCTGAAACAACATGTGGAACATGTTCGGGAGGTGCTTCGACGGTTGTCCCAGAACCAACTGTACGCTAAGGCTGAGAAGTGTTCTTTTCATCAGAAAAGAATGGAGTTTCTGGGTTATGTGATCAGTGGCACAGGAATCTTCATGGATCCAGCCAAGGTACAAGCCATTCAGAACTGGACTCGACCTTCCGATCTGAAGTCCCTTCAACGATTCTTGGGATTTGCCAATTTTTATCGTCAATTTATACCCCACTTTTCACAACTCACAGTTCCCTTGACTCAATTAACCAGCAGTAAAGTGCCCTTTCTTTGGAATTCACAGGCTACCAAGGCTTTTGACACCTTGAAACAAGCCTTTAGTACTGCTCCCATTTTGCGTCATCCTAATGATGAGATGCCGTACATTGTGGAGGCTGACGCCTCTGATTTTGCTGTTGGTGCTGTTCTCCTGCAGAAGGAATCTGAAACTGATTTGGAACACCCTGTGGCATATTTCTCTCGCAAGCTCACTCCTGGTGAACGTAATTACGCAGTGATTGAAAAGGAATTGTTGGCCATAAAGGCTGCATTTGAAGAGGGGAGGCATCATCTCCTTGGGGGCCGGCATTCGGTGGAAGTACGTACTGATCACCGAAATCTACAGTACTTGAAGTCTCTTCAGTGCCGAACCTCTCGTCAAGCCCGATGGGCCTTCTTTTTCTCTCACTATGACTCTCATATTACGTACATCCCCAGTGCTCAGAACTTAAAGGCCGACGCCTTATCTCGGTCCTTGGATGTAGACGTGAGAAATCAGTACAGGGATGTGCCACTAATAACCCCAAGGCATTTTCTGTTCACACTTTCACCTCATCTTCAGAAGATTCTACAAGACACAAGTTCTGATCCAGCTCGGAAGGGCCTCCTGAGACATTCGCAGGTTACTGAAAATAATGGGCTGCTTTTCTTTCGGAACAGGCTATATATCCCCACAACCTCTCTTCGAACTCTTGTGCTTCATGGGTTTCACGACTCCCGAGTGGGTGGCCATCGTGGAGTAAGAGCCACTCGGGAATTGATATCCAGACAGTTCTGGTGGCCTGGCTGGGCCGAAGATGTTGACCGTTATGTTAAGAGCTGTCCTGTGTGTGCTCAGGTGAAGACTCCTAGGATGAGACCCCTGGGATTGCTTCATACCACTGAGATACCTCCTTACCCAGGGCACACCATTGCGGTTGATTTCATCGTTGAACTCCCTCCATCAGAAGGACATACCTGTATTATGGTCGTTGTGGACTGTTTTTCTAAGGTGGCCCATTTTGTTCCATTTTTTAGGATTCCCACTGCTTCGCAGATGGCTTTGGCATTTCTTCAGGAGGTATACAGGTTACACGGATTACCGGAAAAGATCATATCCGACCGAGGATCTCAGTTTTTGTCATCTTTCTGGCGTGAATTGTGTAGCCATCTCGGCATTCATCGCGCACTCAGTTCTGGTTATCATCCTCACACTAACGGCCAGACAGAAAGGACTAACCAGACTCTGGAACAGTACCTTCGCTGTTTTGCCAATGCCACTCAATCTAACTGGAAGTCACATCTGGTTTTTGCTGAAGTCTCCTATAACAACACGGTTCATTCTGCTACTGGCCTGAGTCCGTTCTTCTGTTTGTCTGGTCTGCATCCTAGACTGGTGCCCTTTTGTCCCGTACTACCGAGTGCAGTTCCCTCTGCTGATCAGCTCATCACTTCCATCCAGGATCAACACTCCTTGGCACACAGTACCTTAGCGGAGGCACAGGCAAGGATGAAGCAACAGGCTGATAAGGGGAGCCCTTTCCAGGTGGGGGATTTGGTTTGGTTGTCCTCCAAGAATCTTCCAGTATGTAATTTACCCACCAAATTGGCTCCCCGCTATTTTTGCCCATTCAGGATTACTAGGCGCTTGTCAGCTGTAGCGTTTCGTTTGCAGTTGCCTCAGGCATGGCGGGTGCATCCTGTTTTCCATGTTTCCCTGTTGAAGCCATATGTGGTTGACACTTTTGGCCGGTCTTCCCCTTGTCCCGCATCTGTTGTTGTCCGGGGGCCCCCAGAATTTGAAGTGCAGGAGATTTGCGATTCACGCATAAGGCGAGGGGTTCTCCAGTACTTGGTGGACTGGAAAGGCTACCCCGCCTGTGATGGCACTTGGGAACCACGTAGTTATGTGCATGCTCCCCGCCTGGTTCGTGAATTCTTTCACCGCTTTCCTTGGAAACCTGGGGCACCTGGCCTTTCTGGGAGGGGGCAAAGTGTTACCACATCACTTACCTGGGGTACGGGGTGCTCCTCTTCACTTAGCTGGGGTAGGGGGCGCACCTATGGGTCCCGGCGCGCCCCATCCTGGCGCTGCTATCCCCGATACCGACTGGGGGGACCGCGGTCTTCTGCGGCACTCGGCACTTCCGGGTTTCCCGTGTCTCGGGATTTGCACATGCGCGGAAGGCCGCCTTTTGTCCTTCGCACATGCGCGGTCCACGAGACGCTTGGGAAGCCACAAGCTTGCTTCCCAAGCCTCGTTCTGGGCACGGTAGCACCCAGGGACAGCACGGCCTGCGTTCCAAGCCTCCCGGGTGCTGCCGGCCCTATTTAAGGGACGGAGTCTTGAGACTCAACGCAGTTTGTTCTCGGATCGCGTTCTTCGCTCCTGCAGCTTCCGCTGCCATCCATCTTCCTTGTTGGTTTCCTGTTCCCTCCAGTTTTTCCCTTCAATTCCCTTCGGGGTTGGGTCTTCTCTTCCCTTGGTACTCCCTTAGGCTGCCTTTGGTCCTCTCCTTCCCACTCCTTCCCTCTCAGCCATGCTTCTGTTCCAGCCTTTTGCCTGCTGCAGCCTTCCTGAAGCCTAGCCTCTCTCAGCTGTGGACTTTTATCCTCTGACCAGCCTAATTGCCTCCTGCCATCTTCCTTAAGCCTTGAAGCCTCTGCTTTGGACTTTCTACTCAGCTCTACCATTGCCTCACAGCCATTTCTTGGAACCTTGCTAACCTCAATTGTGGACATTTGCCTTTAATCATCAGCCTACTTACGGAGTCATCTCAGAAGTAATTTATCAGCGTACAGTCTGCAAGCTCCGCCCTCCCTGACAGTGCTTGCACTGTCCCGGCGCCACGAGAATTCAGGGAGGTGCACACTTGTGGCGTTGGGAGCTGGTCCACCCCTAGCCCTGTTGATACCAGGGAGAGGGCTGCACCGGTTTCTCGTGCTACACCTTCTGCAGCCATCAGTCAGACAGCCTGGCGACCTCACCATGATCAACTACCGGAAGTTCAGGTACTCAGCGCCCAAGAGACGCTTTCCTTAACACCCATTTACGTTCCGCTGCTCTGTACTTGTGTTTAAGGGTAGCCAGATCGGAGTGGTACAAAGAGTTGCACTTTTTGGTAGGCTTCAGTCGGACCCTCATGACAGGGGGAAGAATGTCAAGAGTATTGGAAATGGAACATTGAAAGTTGGAGAGGGTTGAAACAGGGTGGGAGTCAGCCGCAGGAGTAGAAGGAGGAGAGTATGTGGATCAAAGGCAGACACTGACACTCTTTTCAAGGGTCGGATGTCCCTGAAGGCAGGAGGTGGTGTAGGGTATGCAGTCGCCAAAGGAGAAGAGGGCTTCAAGTGAGAAGAGAGAAGAGAATGATCAGTCCATGAGAGTGAAGTAGTGAGAGGAAGAGAGAGTGGGATGTCTGTGGTGATGAGAGCATCCAAGGTGTCGCCAGCGGTGTGTGTTGGACCAGAGGGTAGAATGGAAAGAGAAAGGGAGTCACATAGGTTTCTGAAAGGTCCTGAAGAGTGATTAGAGTCAAGATCGATGTTAAGATCTCCCAGCAGGAGGAGTTGGGATGAGGAGGATAGGTGAGAAGAGGCAAGGTCAGCCCATTCTGGGTCGGAAGAGGGTGGACTGGCTTTGGGGCCGATAGAAGGTGGCCAGAGTAAGAGAGGCAACATGTGAGAGAAATAGCCTGCAGACTAGGCATTCAAAGGAGGAGGAGTAGACCTGAGTGGGAATAGTGGAAACAGGGATCCACTCAGGAAAGATCAAAGCTACTCCACCTCCTGGCCTGTTGGGCCTGGGTGCAGAGAGGATCTTGTAGCCTTCAGGGAGGAGTGTGTCAAAACTTGTGAGAGAGCTGTCCTTAAATCATGTCTCAGTAAGAGCAAGGTTATATTACAAGGATACCTGTAATACCACAGGTCCTCCAGGTAAGTTTGTTTGTTTGTTTGTTTATTTTATTTCTATAGCGCTCCGGACCCAGGAGTATAGGGGCGCTTAGTACAAGGTTGCAAGGTACAGAACAAGGTAATAAACAGTGATGCTAGAACAATTTAAAATAGCAGTTATATACAGGCAGTGGGGGTGATAGCACCCAATATTGACATAGGTGAGGCATGGACATATAGTGCAGTATATAGCTAGGTCTGGCTTCAAAGTTGACTATTTGTCAGAAGCCACCCAATGACGTTTCCTGAATGAATGAAAGGATTTGGATGATTTGATGCTCAGAGGCAGGGTGTTCCAGAGTTGGGGGGCGAGGACAGTAAAGCTCGAACCTCTGGCTCTTTTGGAATTAAATCTGGGTACTGTTAGGCATAAGGTGTTGGAGATCTCGTGGTTCTAACGGAGGGTTTCATAGTGAGTTTGTTAGTCAGGTATGGGGGTGCTAAATTGTTGAGAGCTTTGTACGTCAGGCAGAGTGTTTTTAGGTCGATTTTATGTTGGATGGTGAGTCATCTGCATTTGGTTCTGGTGGCCGAGATGTGCTCACGTCTGGGGATATTTAGCGCTGCCCGTAGCGCATTATTTTGAAGGACTTGGAGCTTATTGATTATCGCTTGGTTGGCCCCTAAGTAGGGACTATTGCAATAATCTAGTTTGGATTGTATAAGGGCTCTGGCTAGTATGAGGCAACTGTTAGGGGAGAGAAATGGTCGACAGGCTCTAATAAGTTTTCCGGTATATGCAGTGGCATACGCGGTTGCGTTAATTTGTTTAGTGAAGTTAACATTGGCATCAAGATAGAAGCTGAGAGTTTTCACATTTTTAGCGACCGGGATGGTGTTGCCATCGATTATGATGTTAGAGTAATTTAGACTTAGTTTTTGTAGACTGTTTGGTGAACCAACAATAAGCAGTTCGGTCTTCTCGTCATTGAGGCAGAGGCCATGTGTGGCCATCCATGCCTGAATGACGGAGGAGATTTCATTGATCCTGGCTTCATCAATAACGTAATTGCCCGAGATAGTGAGGAGTATCTGGGTGTCGTCCGCATAGTTTGTATAGGTGACACCCAGATGGTCCAGTTTATCAAAGAGGGGCTTTGTAAAGATATTGTAAAGGGTGGGTGAAACACATGAACCTTGTGGGACCCCACAGGAAATAGGGATAGGGTCTGCTGCTGCCTCCAGAGAGAAGACCCTCCTGGTTCTGTTGGCTAGGAAGGACTGTATCCACGTGACAGCAGAGGGGGAAAAGTGGGCGGCAGAGGAGAGGTGGTTACAGAGTATTTTATGGTCCACCAAGTCGAAGGCAGCTGAGAGATCTAAAAGGAGTAGGATGGCGGCCTTGCCCTTATCTTTAATTTCGTCAATCTGACTTTTGAGGTCAACAAGGGCAGTTTCTGTTCCATGCTGAGGCCGGAAGCCAGACTGACGTAATCCAAGTAATTGGTTAGACTCTAGGTAATGCTGGATTTGCAGGTAAGCAACTCTATCAAGAATTTTTAGCAGGAAGGGAACAGTAGTGATGGGCCTGTAATTTGTGGGGATGGAGGGGTCCAGATTCAGTTTTTTTAGTAGCAGGAGGACCCATGATTGTAAGTCATAAGATCATAAGTGATGCAGTAATATACTAAATGGACCTTGGTAGATGAGGTTGGAAAGATATTATTGGTAACAACTACATAAATATTCCAAAATCAAATTTATTAGGAAAGATATTTTTTACATTTTTCAACACTGCTTGTAGAGCACATAAATCCATATACACTAGACATCGTCAGATTCATTCCACCATGCATACACAATCTCACTCAAACACATCCAATGATATGTTTAAACAAAAAAATGGGTATTCAAGGCTCTTCATAAAACACACGTTAGTGTATCATTTCATTACACCCATATCAACTGCCACTATGTATTTCAGCTCAAAGCACCTCGGCTTATTAACACAATCTACATATGTGTTGGTCGTAACAGGGGGGCTTTTCAAAACTAGCCTTATATTTCTCAACCTTCTTCAGGATATGGGTAGTGCTTCAATATTGCCTAACCCAGATAATACCATCAAGTGGAAGATGTCTTCCGTAAAAAATCTAAAAACAAACAAACAGTACATAACATATTACTATCCAACCTCTTAACTTTTTAGACACAGATCAATTGTGTGTATAAGTATTTGTTTATTATACTACTTAACACTCACCTCCAAGTACACTTTATGGCAGTAGCGTCAACTGTGGAACTAATCCTCAATGCTCCAAAGGTATGAATTCAGAGAAGCCTGAAAACGAGCGGGGACACAAGCACTAAGTGAGCAGGGAACTCTCTCTCTATGGGTCACATTTTTGGCTCTAGGAAACGAGGTATGATGGATTCACTCTACTCCCTCAACTTATTTTTTACTAGAGCAGAGTCAATTTCTCACATTCTTTTAATCGGTTGGCATCGCAAGTCACCATTCGGCCAGTTTTGCACACGTACATCACACGCTGATCATCTTGTTCCAATTGCCTGTAAGGAAACATATGATGGGCACAATTTTACAAGCCCTGAGGACACGTAGGTCAAGGCATTTTCAAAATCAAATTATCGAGTCACTTGACAAGTTTCATGTCGGGGAGTAAGAAGTAAAAAAACTCACCAAAATGGTGGTCTAAATCCCGATTTCTGCTGTGTCCAACTCTCTTACTGGCGCAACAATCGCCTGCTGCAGAACATTATTTTCAGTTTTCTTGAATCCCGGGTTTTCAGCTCTGATGGAGTGAAAGACCGAGTTAGCAACTATGCAATGGTGTGTCACCACATTCATCTCATTACATTGATGCCATACAACGTGCATAATTAGCCTGGAGTGGGGCGTTCCATATATGTGCTATTCCTTGATTCCATTAATGTATACGCATAGTCGCGAGCACGTGCTTATCTATTGCTTCATACCCGTTAGCTCTCATATTGCCGGATACTAGCAAAACATGAGCGCTCATCATCGGGTTTTACTAAACCCGTTTGACATTAGGGTTTACCTCGGGTTCTACTCCCTGTGCCCACTCGCCTCACCCCGTGTTCCGGGGCCACGAGTTACGCTCTCCGTTAAATAAGGTGCTGTGTGAGGTATGGCTTACCCTAGAGTGGCTCGTTACATGTCGGGCATCCCTGAAGCAATGCCACGGACTTGGAGAGCACCGACAGGCACTCGATTATGTTATCTCGAACAGAGATCATCTCCAAATGAACACAATTCACTGGCAAATCCGGTTGCATTATTGCAGGACTCACCTGCAAGTTGTCTTGTAATCCAACTGGCGTCCCGGCTCTGAAAGTCAAGTCGGGCGGTTCGCACAGTGCCCAAGTAAAAAATGGGCCTGGGGAAACGTTGCTGCTATTAGTAACAGTAGAAAGAGGACTGGGTTTCTACCGTGAGAGCACCAAATCGATATGTAAATACATTATTTTCTTACATGCTTTAATCCTCAACGGGATGCAAGGTGCAGACATCCAAGTTGGGAGGAACAAGGAATGCCCCCAAATTTCGAGCACACCTACTAGGTGGTCGTTCATTCAAACAGGGCGTGTCTGGAATCCGTCTAATCCAAAATCGCATATTGTTGTCCCTCTATCCAATGAGCAGTTAGTGGCTCAACTAACTCACAAGGAAGCACATTCTCTGCTCCAATATATTTCGAGGTACATTGCTTGTCTACTGGATGCCTAATCTGCAGTATAGTCATGTCGTGGGGTATATGGATTCAGAGTACTTATCGTGTCTGACCGTATCAAGGAAATATATCCACCTCTGTTCCACTCTCTGCAACATGATAGATACATCCCCTCCACGTGTTGGTGCTCTTATGGTCTGAAATATGAACCATCTAACATCCCGATCAGTATGACCAGTTCTGCTAAAATGTTCGACCAAGGATTTGTCTTGTACTTTATTTTTTATGCAGGATTGATGTTCTGAAATCCTTTGTCGAAGCTGTCCTGTATTCTTTCCCACATATAGCATATTACATGGGCAAGAAATAATATAAATGGCATTTTTTGTTAAACAACTAGTATGCCCCTTCATTTGCCATTTAATGTTCCCATATTCAAAAGAGCGTCTTGTCTCTGTAAAAGGGCAAGCAGCACAATTACTGCATTTGTAATGTCCAATGATGGGGGTAACCCCCACTGATTCCTCACAGTTTGGTTGATGTCAGTGTCAGTATATGTCTGGACCAATTTCTGCCTTTGGTATTACGTTTAAAGACAAACATAGTCTTTTTCGCCAGACTTCCTGCTTGTCTCACCAAATGCCCGTTTTTATTAATACTTTTCTTAAGTGCATTGCTGAGCGGTGAGTATGTGGAGACACAGATCAACCGGCCATTGGTAGGTTTAACTTTTAGGGTCAGGAAAATCTCTCGATTTGTGTTTGGTGCCCTTTTAATTCTCTCTGACTAGCTTCTTGGGGTATCCCCTATCTGTCAATCTTCCCTTCAATATTGTTGATTGATCCTTGAACTCATTCTAATTGATTTGGACCCAACTACATGGAAGTTTCATGTTACGGTATCTGAAGGGAGGAATAATACCTAAAGGCCTCCAGGTGAGGAACATTCCCAGATTATTTATTGCTAATCCTAGATTCCAGAAGAACTTTAGTGGGGTAAGAAACAAATGCTCCAGGCACTGGATTATTTTAATAATAGAGACTGCCGAAGAGGAAGCCAAGGCACAAAGTCAGGAAATGGAGCGATTAGAGAAGGAATTCTCTGAGAATAAATCCATACGAGAAGCTAAAAAGCAATTAGAAAAACTTGAGGAGGAGTTAAATAAATTCAAACAGTTGAACCTCGATCACAAAATCAATACATTCAAAAAAGATCTTAATAACTATAAGGAAGAGAATACCTATCCTTACTGTTCCTACAGAGAAACAACAAGCGGACAATACAACCGAAGACCCAATAGGTACGTTACCTTTTCCAATACATCGGGGTCCTCCAGTGATTCTGATCAATCAAGTGGTGGTCGACCAGGACCCAGCTCTTGGACCACAAGAGAACAACAACCCCAACAGCAAGGTTTTTTCAAAGGGGGGTGGCCAAAGGGGACTTCCGAGACAGAGGCAACAACAATTCAGACAAGGCATGCGCACCCGCCAATGGTACCAAAACCAGTAGTTATGGACAAAATACCCATTTTTAATCTGTCTTCATCCATTATGACAACTGCTGAATTAGATCTACTTTTTTTTAAATTATTTATTGTGCAATAGCCAAAATTTGACTTTAAACACATACCAAGTAATACAAAACAGAATGATAAAATTGAATCAGTTAAAACAATTACAGCAAAAACATTTTCCCTTATTCAAATAAGGTTAAGACATAACCATTAAAAAAAGAAAAGGGAAGAAAATAAGAAGAGAGAGAAAGGGGATTGTTGCCGCAGAAGGACCCTAAAAAGAAAAGGCACACCAATCAAAGATAAAAACAAGAAAGCCTACGGAAATCACAGCAAAAACCTATAAAAAAATAACAGAAATCAAATTAAACATAAACCATACCAGGGATCTGAAAGTTTCCCTCTCTCCCCTATCGATCTCCATCACTGATCAATCTGAGTTCCCTTAAGGTTCTAATGACATCTAGCGAGATACCAGGCTCATAACCTGCTGATAGTCTCCCCCAGAATTCATCAGTGTTCAACCAGGATTCATGATAAACAAAACAGCCAAATCTTCTAACCCTCAGGCTCCAAGTACCCGGGCATTTAGTAAATGTTTGGTCGTCTGGACCTCATTACCATCACACTTATCACAGGTCGGTACGGTATTGCCCTCCCCATCTCCGGTTGCCAGTATCTCCCGGGTGGGAAGCAGATTTAATCAAAATCTCAAGAAAGATGTTCTTAAGGAGTGATCCGGTGACTTTGATAGATTGGCAGGCACTACAGACAGACACTTATCAATCGATGTTAATGAGGCAGATCTCTTTGCCTTCCTCATACTGCCCATAGTGTCTATCCAATCAAACTGCTTCATCTTATCCTTCAATCTTACTGGATTCTGATTCTGCAGGAGAAGGTCAACATCACACTCGGATCTGGCAGGGAATTATGAAAATGTTTGCTTACATTTAAGTAAGAACCCATTTTTGCCAAGAAGCATCTCATGTGCAACTACCTGAAAGAGCAAATTCCTAGGTGGAATAGTACTAATCTATAAAGTGTCATCCACTTCCATTGCAACCATGATCTAAGCGATGACAGGCCTAGCTCATATCGTAGGGCGGTTATTGGGACACAATCTGGTAGACCTAGGGTTTGTTTCCGCAACTTGGCTTCAATTCTGTCCCACTCAATATCCATGGCTAAAGAATTATAGTCCAAGCCAAACAGAACTATCAGGACTACCTTGCCAATGTAGAATCTAACAAGTGGAAATATGGAGAATTTACAAAATTGGGATTTGATTTTCTTCATTTGAGCTGCCAACTTTACCAATTTTCGGTCAATTGATTGCAACAAACTACCTTTCGTTGGGAAAGAACCGAGTGTTGCACCCAGATAAGTCAGTTCCGAGACAATCTCTACTGGCAGCTGGTCCAGATTCCAGGCATAGTTCTTAACTGCCTTTCTAGGATGTTTGAATATTAATATCTTGACTTCGTCAGATTAATAGTTAGATTATTCTTGCAAGCATAATTTTCCAAGGCACACAGAAGACGTGGCAGCCCTACTTGAGAATAATATAGGACTACAACGTCATCTGCGCAAGCCAACCAGTTGATTTTTATTCTTCCCAATAAGGGTGAGATTAAACCTATTTCCTCCAACCATCCAGCTAGGTCCGCCATAAAGAAAATGAACAGGAAGGGAGCTAGTAAACAACCCTGACGGACTCCTCTTTCTATCCTGATCGCGTTTGACACGAGGCCTTATCTACTAAGCCTCACTTGCATCAAGTTGTTATGATGTAATTCTCTCAGGATAGATAATAAACTGGGGGAAATCCCCCATGCATCTAACTTTTTCCTATCAATTGTGTCGAAGGCCTGGGAAAGATCTATCCATCCCACAAAGAGGGGGAACCCCCCCCCTTGAAACGCGGGCGAGCCCAAGCAACTCAATACTAGCCCATTAAGAGATGTCGATAGACCCTTCCTAAAGTCCGATTGGTGCCTAGGGATGATACCTTTAACTTTTGCCCAGGCTTCTAATTCCTCTAAGACGAGACCAGTAAAGATTTTGCTGTCTGCATCCAAGAGGGAAATCGGACGATAATTTGCTGCCAAAAGTCTATCCCCCTTTTTGTAAATCGGTATTACTATGGAGTTTTTCTATGGAGTTTTTCCATGAATCTGGGACACTCTTTGAAGTAATTATGTTGTCAAAAAACAAACAAACAAACAAACAAATATTTTTTTCAAAACCCTAGCCCACAAAAGTGGGTTAATTTCGAAGATAGAATTACTTAGACCATTTGGTCCCGCCTCTCTTGAGGTTGAGGATTTCCTTATCAGTTGTTCAAGATCACTAGCGGTAAAATCAAGGGACCACTTGATCACAGTATTTGTCTCCCCATCTGTTGAGTTCGGCGAATCATAGACCCTGGCAAAATGCTCACTCCAGGCCTGTTCTTGAATAACAGAATCATGTTTCTGGTCCTGGGATAGTTCCTTCATCCCGACCATTGCCCAGAAATTTCTCGAGTTTCTAGACAGTAGCGCAGAGAGCATTCTCTCACTGTCTTGTTGAAGCATAAGGTGCCTATGAGCTCTTAGCCAGTTCCTGTAGTTATTATTAAGGAGTCTAATACCTTCCTTATATAATCCCACAACTGGACAGGATCTCTTTAGCTTCGCTGTTTGCAATCCGAGTTCTTTTTTTTTTTCACTATTATTTCAACATTGAAAGTATGTTTATGAATCTAATGCTGTTTCTGGGGATTGGATTCAGAGGTGGCCACATTGGAAAGAAACAGAGAGAAACCACCAGGGTTACAAGATTTTGTTAGTTGTTGGTCAGAGAGTTGGGAGACCTGTTCCCTCAATTCATAGTTTAGGATTTTTCCCCCCTTCTCGAATCTCCTTATGGCATTACATGCGCCATTAGTTGACAGCTCCTGACCATAAATCACCGCCCCTGTATCCCCCTCATAACCCAGAGTTGCCTTTAGCATTACATGGTCATCAGTATTTCCCTCCCCCAAACAGAGATCAGTGCAACTATCAAAAATAGATCTTGAGACAAAGAGATAGTCGATCGTAGAGAAAGCGTTGCCTCTACGCCAGGACGGAGCATTAGGGATGTCCCCCTTAATATTGCCATTAAACATTTTGAGACCCCACTCACGCATAAACTCCACCCATATTTTTCCATTACTAGTTTTGTGTCGGGTCTTGCCCGAGATTACATCCACTATGGAGATACATTGTGAGTTTAGGTTACCAGCAATAATCAAATCATCAGCCGGAAACTGCAAAGAACATTCTACCAGAGCATCTGAGAGGTTGTGCAGGAAATCAAATGAAGTAACATTAGGATTACTATACAGGTTTACAATAATCCAACTCTTACCCACATTGACTCCTCTTTTCGTCACTCTCACCAATAAGATGCCTTGTCTTACATTTGATAGTATTTTAGAAGACATAAAGAGCTCATTGCTATAGGCCACGAGGAGATCCCCCATAGGTCTACCCCCTTCTGATCCCAAGGCCAACTGCTGAAAAATAGCAAAACCCTCTATTCCCACCCCACATGTCAACCAAGTCTCTTGAAATAATATCAGATCCATTGTATTAAAGATTTGTGATTTCCTTGGTTCTTGGGAGAAGGAGGTATAACCTCTAGTGTTCCATGATAGTACCTTTATCTGCTTCTTCACTAGAGCTTCTGCTGGGAGATGCCCATTCTGAGGAATACCTGTGAGATTATCTCAGGAACCATTTCCCATATATTCACTGGGTTTACAAGGTTGCCTTCTTTACTATTGGGTCTTACTGATTTATCCAGCCTCTCTAAATAGTCTGGGTGAGCAGTCGCTGGTACAGGGCATACCATGGAAATCCTCAGACCTCTTTTGTCCCACGCCGTTGCCTCCCCCAAAATTAAGTCCATACCCAGTCTTGATTTCAGGGTTACTTCGGCAATGCTTGTGTCAGACCCAAAAGGAATGCTCACTACCTCAATGTCGGCTGATGTAAAGTACTTTAAGGCAGGAATTGCCTTAATTTCACGTAGGATTGTAGACCGATTAAAGGGCATTTTATGATGCAATTAGATCTACTGGTTAAAGGTTTATCCTTTGTTCCTGTATCCAAAGCAGATGCATTCACATGTGAGATTGAACTTCATCGATTCTTTCGAAAGATTTGATTAAAACATTACTTCGAAATTTACTTACCAAGCCAGAATACTGGAAAAAATTGGGACCCACAATGAAGTGAAAAATATTACTGGCCTTAAAATGAATCACAACTTACTCCCCCACCACATGTCTGTCCACCTGAAATCTTGGCGTTTGAAAACATTGTTATAAGACAAACACAAGAAACTTAAAACAAAAAAAAAGGAATTATCATCCAGATAATTTGAAGAAAGAGGAGAGAGAGGGTTTGAAAAATCTATGTAAAAATCATTATATAACCATCAAGCCCGCCAACAAAGGTGGAGGTGTCGTCATAATGGATACCAATAAATATTATGAAGAATGTCTAAGACTCCTGGGAGATGACGGATCGTATAAGAAACTAGAGCAAGACCCAACAGATAGACTTCAAGAGGAAATCCCAAGTTTGATGAAACATGCAACTCATGAAGAATGGGTGAGTAAAGAGGAATGCGCCTTTCTATGTAAAAACCATCCTAAGAAAGGGGCATTCTATGTACTTCCAAAAGTGCATAAAAACACAAGAAATCCACCAGGGAGACCGATAGTATCGGCTATAGATTAATTGTTAGAACCTTTATACATCTACACCGAATTTTTCCTCAAACCCATTGTTCAACAAATGCCAGCTTATATTAAAGACACCACAGACATGATTAATATCATTAATGGTATCAAGATAAACAAAGACAACATCCTTTTTACAATGGATGTGGAATCATTGTACACGTCAATCCTCCAGATGCAATGCTTGGATGTATTGGGCACAGTCCTGGATAAACGCCCCATGCCTCAGTCACCACCAACAGGCTTTATTTTGGAATGCGTGCGTTTAGCGATGAGTGAAAACTTCCTCCTCTTTAAGAAACATCTCTACAAACAACTGGGAGGTGTGAGTATGGGTGCAACATTTGCAGCTGATGTGGCCAGTTTGTATAAGTTTGTATAAGGCTAACTTCGATAATCTATACATTTTGGGGCCAGAAAACAGGTTGAAACAACAGGACTTTGGAGACAACTTGGTTGTGCGGAAACGCTTTATAGATGATGTGTTTCTAATCTGGAGAGGGTCGAGCATCTCCCGCCTTGATTTCTTTAAATGGATTAACACATGCGATCCCCACATTAGATTCACAATTGAAAGGGACCTGACACAAGTTAGCTTCCTGGATCTATTGATCCGGAAGAACGAAACAATGCTGGAAACGACACTCTACAGAAAATAGACAGATAAAAAATCTGTCCTCCACTATTCAAGCTTCCATGCAGATGGGATTAGACTGAATTCACCCTACGGGCAACTTTTCTGAATTCTAAGAAATTGCACCAATAAGAATGAGCTCAAGGATCACTCAACAATATTGAAGGGAAGATTGACCGAAAGGGGATACCCCAAGAAGCTAGTCAGAGAGAATTATAAAAGGGCACTGAACACACATCCAGAGATTTGCCTGACCCCAAAAGGTAAACCTACCAATGACCGGTTGATCTGTGTCTCTACATACTCACCGATCAGCAATGCACTTAAGAAAAGTAATAATAAAAACTGACAGTTGGTGAGACAAGCAGGAAGTCTGGCGAAAAAGCCTTTAAACTTAATACCAAAAGACAGAAATTGGTCCACACATATACTGACACTGACGTAAACCAAACTGTGAGGGATCAGTGGGGGTTAACACCCATCATTGGACATTACAAATGCGGTAATTGTGCTGCTTGCCCTTTAACAAAGACAAGGCGCTCTTTTGAATATGGCAACGTTAAATGGCAAATGAAGGGGCATACTAATTGTTTAACAAAAAATGCCAGTTATATTATTTCTTGCCCATGTAATATGCTATATGAGGGAAATACTACAAGACAGGTTTGTCAAAGGATTTCAGAACATCAATCCTGCATAAGAAATAAAGTACAAGACCAACCCGTGGTCGAACATTTTACCAGAGCTGGTCATACTGATCGGGATGTTAGATGGTTCATACTTCAGACCATAAGAGCACCAAGACGGGGAGGGGATGTATCTACCATTTTGCACAGAGTGGAACAGAGGTGGATATACTCCCTTGATACGGTCAGACGCGGCCTCAACATATCAGTTGAGTGGAACAAATTGGTTGTGGAATCATTAGTACTCCGAATCCATATGCCCCACCACATGACTATACTGCAGATTAGGGATCCAGTAGACAAGCAATGTACCTCAAAATATATTGAAGGCAGAGAATGTGGTTCCTTGTGAGTTAGTGGAGCCACTAACTGCTCATTGGATAGAGGGACAACAATATGCGATTTTGGATTAGACTGATTCAAGAAACTCCCCCTTTTAATGAACGACCACCTAGCAGGTGTGCACCAAATTTGGGGACTTTCCTTGTTCCTCCCAACTGGGATGTCCGCACCTTGCATCCCGTTGAGGATTAAGTATGTAAAAAAATAATTTATTTACATCTCGATTTGGTGCTCTTACGGTAGAAACCCAGTCCTCTTTCTACTTTTACTAATGGCAGCAACGATTCCCCATGCCCATTTTTGGCTTGGGTGCTGTGCGAACCGCCCACCTTGACTTTTGGAGCTGGGACGCCAGTTGGAGTACAGGGCAACTTGCAGGTGAGTCCCGCAATAATGCGTCCCAAATTGCTAGTGCATTGTGTTCATTTGGAGATGATCTCTGTTTGAGATCAAATAATATTATTATTTATTATTATTAATCGAGTGCCTGTCGGAGCTCGCCGCGTCCGTGGCATTGCTTCATGGATGCCCGGCATGTAACGAGCCACTGTAGGGTAAGCCATACCTCATGCAGCTCCTTATTTAACAGAGAGCATGACCTGCAGCTCCGGACCACGTGGCGAGGTGAGTGGGCATAGGGAGGAGAACCTGAGGGAAACCCTAATGTCAAACGGGTTTAGTAAAACCTGATGATGATCGCTCATGTTTTGCTAGTATCCGGCAATATGAGAGCTAACGGGTATGAAGGAATAGATAAGCAAGTGCTTGTGACTATGCGTATACATTCATGGAATCAAGGAATAGCACATATATGTAACGCCCCACTGAAGGCTAATTATGCACCTTGGATGGCATCTATGTAATGAGATGAATGTGGTGACACACCATTGCATAGTTGCTAACTCGGTCATTCACTCCATCAGAGCTGAAAACGCGGGATTCAAGAAAACTGAAAATAATGTTCTGCAGCAGGCGATTGTTGCACCAGTAAGAGAGTTGGACATACAAAAATGGTTTTAGACCACCATTTTTGTGAGTTTTGTACTTCCTACTCCCCGACATGAAGCTTGTCAAGTGACACAATAATTTGATTGTGAAAATGCCTTCACCTACGTGTCCTCAGGGCTTTTAAAATTGTGCCCATCATGTTTCCTTATAGGCAATTGGAACAAGATGATCAGCGTGTGATGTACATGTGCAAAACTGGCCGAATGATGACTTGCGATGCCAACCGACTAAAAGAATGTGAGAAATGGACTCTGCTCTAGTAAAAAGTAAGTGGAGGGAGAAGAGTGAATCCATCATACCTCGTTTCCTAGAGCCAAAAATGTGACCCATAGAGAGAGAGTTCCCTGTTTACTTAGTGCTTGTGTCCCCTCTCGTTTTCAGGTTTCTCTGAATTCATTCCTTTGGAGCATTGAGGATTAGTTCCACAGTTGACACTACCGCCATGAAGTTTACTTGGAGGTGTGTTAACTAGTATAATAAACAAAGACTTATACACACAATTGATCTGTGTCTAAAAAATTAAGAGGCTGGATAGTAATATGTTATGTACTGTTTGTTTTTAGATTTTGGTGTTATCTGGGTTAGGCAATATTGAAGATCTACCCATATCCTGAAGAAGGTCGAGAAATATAAGGCTAACTTTGAAAAGCTCCCTCCTATGTAGATTGTGTTAATAAGCCAAAGTGCTGTTGAACTGAAATACATACTGGCAGTTGATTTGGTGTAATGAAATGATACAGAAGGGTCTTGAATACCCGTTTTTTTGTTTAAAATTATCATTGGATGTGCATGAGTGAGATTGTGTATGCATGGTGGAATGAATCTGACGATGTCTAGTGTATATGGATTTATGTGCTCTATGAGCAAACAGTGTTGAAAAATTGAAGAAAAAAATGTTCCTAATAAATTTGATTTTGGAATATTTCTGTAGTTGTTACTAATAATATCTTTCCAACTTCACCTACCCAGTAAGAGCAAGAACATCAAGGTCAAGGAGTTCCAGGAGGTGGCAGATGTCAGAGGGGTGCTTGACAGCAGACCGAGATTTTAGTGTGGTCACATGGAGCAGGTTACCACTTTTGAAGGACATATGCAGGGGGTGCAGGGGACAGAGGTCCCCTCGCAAGTGGCAAGAGTGCCTGAGAGAATGAGGTAGGAAGTGGCCAGGGAGCTCCAGAAGCAGTGGTAGCTTCCACCATGCTGCCAGGGCAGCATGGTGGAAGAGGCTGACGAGGTTGTCCGTGTAGTGTGAGTAGGCAAGGGAGCAACTCCCCCCTTGAAAGCAACAAGGGGGGAGTTGTGAGTGAGGTGGTGAGGTTGGTAGGAGACAAGGTAGCCAGGGTGGGCATAGTTGGCAAGGGAGCCTGGGTGGGTGTAGAGACAGGTGGCAAGGGAGCCCGCAAAGAGGAAAGAGGAAAGTTGATAAGGCGAGGAAGGAGCCTATCCAAAAGTAAGAGGTTGGGTTGAGGCCCTTGTACTAGGATGGGGCCGTTTCGATAGACTTTTATGATGGTGCTGGAGGTGAAAGAGGAGGCAAGAACGGCCTCCCAGCGGGTGCCACCACTTATGTGTGAGGAGTAGTAAGGAGAGAGCATAGGGGCCATATGGAGCGTCCATAGGTGGGGGGAAGGAATGACAAAGCGGATGCTAGTGAGAGTCTCTCTGCCGTAAGCACTGATGTTGGTGTCAGCCATAGGAAGGCCTGGGTTGGAGGTCAGTGTGTCCTTCTTGAGTTTCTTCCTGCCAGACTTAGTGAAAGGTGAAGGATAGGAGATGGAGAAGCATTTAGAGAAGATGGAGGAGATAGAAAGTGCCATAGTGAGGGTCACAGAGTGTAGTACACTTAACCAGGTAGAGCAGTTGCAGTACGTGGGAGGAGATAGGCAAGGAGGGAGCAAGCACACAGGGAGAAACAGACAGGATAGGAAAGAAACAATGGAAAATGAAGAGGGTGCAGGAACGTATAACAGACCAGAACAGGGGTATGAGGGGGGAACCAGTCAGCACATTCCCATGAAAGCAGGATGTGCACGCCCTAAAACGATTTTAGAACAGCAAGGTCAATGCAGGATGTGAGCACAGCTAAAATCTATTTTAGAGGCAACAAAATCAATGCAGGATGAGAACACAGCTAAATTCAATTTTAGAGCAACAGCAAAATCAATGCAGAATGAGAACACAGCTAAATTCGATTTTAGATGCAATAAAATCAATGCAGCATGTGACCACAGCTAAATTCGATTTTAGAGCAACAGCAAGGTCAATGCAGGATGAGAACACAGCTAAATTAGTTTTTTGGCGAACGGGTATAGTAGCACAATAGTACACGTTACACAGGCGTGTAGTCAGTGGAAGTGAGAAGGGAAGGAAGGACGAAAAGGTGTTATGGCGTGGAGCTTTGAGGAAAAGGGTGCCTTCTGAGATAGATTAGAGGGTTAGTCACGAGTGGCACAGGCACAGAGTTCGGAGGATGCTTCAGGCAGTATAGCAACAGCCCACACTAATGTGATAGCCGAGGGACAGGGGGGTCCCCAAGACCCTGGGCAGCCTGGATGCGGTAACCAACCTCTTGATGCATAACAATGGTTTGGTGAGGAGTAATTGGGAGAACAATTCTTAACAGAATTACTCCCACCCCCTGCACCTATGAACGCCCCAATGGCTGTGAATGTAAGTGTGTGCACTCTAGGAGCAAATGGGCAGTTTGTTGTACTCAGAGCAACATGATATAGAACTGGGGTACGGCACAGGTGTATATTTAGAGACGCGGCAGGAATTTATTCGAGCATTTGTAGCATGAAAGGAGGGCAGTGGGGGAGAATATATTATTGAGACAGGCCTCATGTTTTCTTTAGGTGCTATATCAGCCTGCAAATGTGTTGTACAGTGGCAAGGCTGGCATATATTGTTAAACCAGTGTCCTTACTTTCTTTGGGCACAGCCAGCATCAAAGTGGGATAGACCCCATGATCTGGTTTGGGCAGAACCCTTCCTGAAAGCACTGCAACGATGGCATATATTTGTGAGATAGGCCGTAACCCTTTTCTTTAGGGGCAGCCCTACTTCATCTATTTTTACTGAACTTTGTACTGCAAAACCTATTATTTGAAAAAAAAATCTAAGGCGAAGAACCACCCAAAACCCTTCTGGAGTAGTTTAGGTTCACTCCCTGGTGCCAATTCAGGGAAAACTTTTACACCCCCTCACTTTACAAATTCACCAGATAGCACTTTTCTAGACTGTAGTGGTAATGTCAGAGTGGGGCATAGAAGCCAAGAAGATCACTGGTTACGCCCTTCTTTGAGCACACATGGAGAGAACCCAGTTCCCATATTTTGCCCTCCACTTCTACCACGCTGGATTCTCCCATGGTTAATGGCATGGCAGGTTATGCTATGTAACGTTGTTGACGGTAGCTTCCTCTTGCGCAATAAAACCTATGCACGTGTCTCTACCACTGCTGCTTTAATTGCGAAATATAAATTCATCCCAATGACGTTTAAATGAGAAAAAAAAATGTGCTCTGTGAAAAATATTATTGTGTTAGGAACCTTGGCAACGTGAAACAGGTGCCATTGTATTTCCTGGACTCCGGCCGCTGTCATTGGGTGCAGAGCCATCCTCGCCCCCCTGTAACATTGAGCAAGATACGCCGGCACCTTCTGTAGCCAGGCAGCAGCTGGTGCAGAATGGAGGCGTTGCCAAGCTCCGCCCGCCCCTCCTCGAGCATCCCTGAAACCAGGGAGGGAGCCTGCAGCACCGGATCCCCTGCCGCAGATGAAGCATGCCCTAAAAACAGCGATGAGGCTCCTTCTGTAACCACAGGTAATCCCTGCGGAATTATTTCCAGCTCCTTTGAGAAACTGCCGTCAGCCTATTTCTAGCGGGTTACCTGACTGCGCGTGTGATATCTGCTGCGCTGACATACTTCATGTACAAGGGGCGGGGGGAGAGCCTTTTGTTCATAATGCGCGTTAGGTTAATAGGCGCCACATAGCCGCGTGTTCGCTACCGCTTAATGTCCCGAGCTCCTGTTAACGCGAGCACTCTTAGTTTTGAAGTGTTCCCCTCTATGTGTTCGAAACATGCCGTGCAAGAATGCGTATTTTCTAATACGAACAGTAAAATGGACAGTTATTTCACTCATACACCTGAACCTGCGTCGTCTCCTGGCTCTCTTCAATCGCACAGCTGTGGTTAATGATAAACTCAAGAGTCCTCTCGGAGGCGGTTGCTGCGCAAGCTCCCGAGTTGAGAAGGTGGATGGATGACAAGGCAGGACGCTCCTCGCGCTGACAGGACATGCGTAGCTCGTGGCGCAGGATTCCTGCCCCTCTCCGGCTGAGATTTGCTGCCATGAACTGTAAGTCAAGTGCAGCGCTCAACCCTCGAGCCGTCAACCGTCTTCATATTTTAGGTTCCCAGCCGTACGAATCTCCGCTGGAAGTCTAATGGAAGGCGTGGTTATTGTGAAACCTTTCTTTGGCCAGCACGCAGTTTTGTTTTTTAAGAAACGCTGCATCGGATTTCATTCTCCCGCGCCTAGAAGTAATTTCCTTCATAGTTGGCGCGTTACAAGAATAAAGCACACATCTAATGCCTTTATTCTGTTACTAGCATGATGGATTAATTGATCCGTCGGATTGCCTGCAGAGTCTCACTACAACGTAAAATGCAGACGAGCCCACCTCATTAGAGACTCGCTTGGCAGTTGTGCCTCAGCTGTTTTATCCACCCCCGCCCCCATTCCCTTACCAGGAAGTCACATCAAGCCAGAAGTGTGCGTGTACTACTACAAACCAACAGGAGCTGTCCCAGCTGACCTGTCCTGCGCTAATTTACTATTGTTCTTGTTAAATCAAATATGTGGGGACATTTTGGATGTTCACTCTATTTCAACGTGCGTACTACTATAATATTTTACGAAATGGGTTCACTACACACATATTGTATTTGCGTCTTTGTCGTTGCTTAGACTTATTACAGAAACTTTGCATCGCTGCAAGTAAATTGTACACTGTATCACTAGGACAAAGATTGCCCCAGTGCAAATCCCTATTTAATGCATTTTTACTCCATGGTAATATTCGCCCTAGTGCTAATAGCGTGCCCTATTAGCACTAGGCCAAACCTTACACTAGTGCCAAAATATATGGAAATAATACACAGGATGCAATTATTCTGCAATTGGGCGCCCTCAAACATTTTTTGCAAGTGTGCAAATGCTTTGTGTGTTTAATTTCATTTGCACTAATGCAATTGCGCACGTGGATTTATGTTAGTGCAGCACCGTGCCACCGCGCGTTTTTGCAATAGGACAACAACTTTTTATAGTCTTTTAGAGGCACTGCACGGGTTAGCAGTACATGTTTGCTTGTAATGGTAAGGGGATGCTTGTGGTCTCAAGCATAAGGGATGTGACCTAGCAGTTCAGTCTGGACCCCCCACTCCCTTTAGGGTGGGGCCAAGCCTGATTTGCGTATGGTCTTTCTCCTTCTGTAATGGCTTGGTAGTCTGAAATGGTCTGGAGGGTTGCCAGAGCTGTGCCAGTGGTTATGATTGATTAAAAACTTTACAGCCTGCACCTTTTTGGTTTTGCTATGGTCAGGGGACTGATAAATCATTGCACTGCTTGTGATATGGGGTTTAGTTCCAGTAGTTCATGAACTTGGGGTCTTTGGGGGGGGGGGGGGTGTGTGGGTGTGTGGGTGGGTGGGTGGGTGTGTGGGTGTGGGGGGGGCGCGGCGCACATTGCGATTTTGCAATTCCCAGGAAACGGGGAATACCTTTTCCTCTAACTTTTGACCTTGTCCATTAAAGTTTGCCAAATTTGTTGAAAAGAAAACCTGGCCCTCCGTACACACACGCCAAGCATGAGGAAGTGTGATTAATGTTTTCATGTTGAAAAACATTTTTTGTGTTTTATTTATGTTTGCATTGGATTTTTCATGGACCTACAAAACGCTTTTCGAGGATATGATGGTGAAACTGGCTCATTTTTGATTTTCAAGATTTTTGGCATTCAGCTTGGATTTATGTATCAACATTTGAAAATTACAGGGGCAACTTAAGATAACGGTTTCAAAAAATGTAGCTATATTTCAGACGTGTGTAGTAGAGTTGAATGAACACAAACCGATGCAAATATACAGACGTACTACCACAAAACTAATCACTTCGGCTATGCAGAGGCATACAAATAATGTATGTGCAAAACACACGCATTTGTGACTACTGCACCTTCCATACTCGCCTTTGCTAGCTTTTTCTGCACTAACTTTGCTTCTGCCCACTGCGCTTGCTCTTCCTTTAACCTTTCTTTTTCATGCTTTTGCTTGCAACAATTTACTATATGCGCTTGTATCTTGTCCCATCCTTTTAGCTTCAATGCCCACTATTTTATCTAGCTTTGCTTGTGCCTCTGTTGGCAGCCCTCTTTGTTGTAGCACATGATAAAATATTGGTATGGTTCTGTCCTATGCTTTGCCTGTTTCCTCTCTCCTCATTTCCGTCAACAAATGAATGTATAGCACTGGGTCTTCATCAGCACGCATTGTGCATGCCATGATTGATCTTATGTTGCGTTTGTCTGGGTATGTTCTTCTCAGAGCATCCCATACATAGGCTCGCCAATTGTTAAATGGAGCCCCATCATGTGCATCATCCTCTAACCGAACTCCTGGGTACCCTGCTTGTTCCCAAATGGTGTTTGTCTGTTCCCCTAATATATTGGCGAGTAAGCTCTTTGTGTCTCCCACTGCTAATGTGATTCCTGCTGTCTGCTTTTCAAGTGCATATATCTACTTACCAGCTCTTGCTGTAAGAGGGCGAAGTGTCTATCAATTTATTTGTGTCTATATTATCCCTATCCCCTTCTGTATTAATCGAAAAGCGTGTCCTCTTTTTCCCTCTGTTAACACCTTTGCCCTTTTCTTCTCTCTTGCCAATGCTATTTATAAGGGGCGTGGTCTAAACCTTTCACCCATGTAATTCTTTCCCTCAGTTTCCCAGTCTTACTCATCTTCGGCCTGATTTTCTGTTTCTTCTGTTGCTTCTGACTCCTAGTCAAAGTTTTGCTTATTCTGTCCCCTACGCTGCTTGCTGTTTCTGTCTGCATGTCTTGTGTTTCTATTTTCACATCCTTGATTACTGCTCTATTCATTTTCAACAATACTTCCACTGCTGGCCATGTATCAACATTTATCATGGGGCATGGTCCGTCTCGTTCCCATCTCTTCATTACCCTTTGAAGCTCTTCCTCTGTTTTCTGAATAGCTGCTTCTAAATCCATGTGTGCTTTGTTTTCTAGTTTGTATTACTCAAGGTTGCGCCCAATGACGCTGTCTATTCTACGTTCCAATTGTGCTTTGTTTTCTAGTTTGTATAACTCAAGGTTGCGCCCAATTGCTGTCTATTCTACGTTCCAATTGTGGCCGGTTATATCGGCTGTGCAGGCACTAAAGCCTGTGCCGAATCAGTGCTTTCTCGAAGGAGTGTGGGACTGACCACTGCATAGGTGTCAAAGCCTATAGCGTGCTTGTGCTGTCTGTGTACTGGTGGGGCAGAGGCTACAACAGGTGTTT
Source organism: Ambystoma mexicanum (assembly GCF_040938575.1). Lineage (NCBI taxonomy): Eukaryota > Metazoa > Chordata > Amphibia > Caudata > Ambystomatidae > Ambystoma > Ambystoma mexicanum. The sequence continues at coordinate 1,000,458,429 of NC_090929.1, read as the reverse complement.
TCCCTTCTTCTCTACCCCCTCCATCTGACTCACCGTCTACCTTTTCTGTACAGCTTCCAGAGCTCTAATATGCCCTGCCTCCTTTTCAGCTTTCTACCTTTGTAAGTTGATAGCAGATACGTGTATATATGTTTGAAACTCCCCTTATTGTGTGTGCCTTCTGCTGGCCACATCTAAATAGTGTATATCTGAATGCACGGAAGTGAATAGCCCTATTACTTATGCATATCTATAATGCAAGCTATTGGTCACGTTATGAGGTTATAGTGGACACTAAACTAGGATGCAGGGTAGGGGCAGTGTTTAACAGGGGAGGCAGGGGGGATTTGATGGGGCTGGGGTCATGGGAGAGCCATTTGTGATGTCATCCTTGATGTCCTGGGGGTTATTAATAGCAGTGCATGGTGGTGGCGCAAGTTATGGTTGCATAGCTTACCTTCACGGGCTATCACTAATAACTTGGAAATATTCCCACTGCCAAAGCCACTCCAACAGCTTAATTTGTATGAGCGCATTGTAATCCAAACAGTGCACCCATTTCAAGCGTTAATACGCCTTCAACCGAAAACAGCCAAGTTGCCTCCTTCTGAATTACTGAAAGGCATTTGTGGCAAAGTAGTTTATTTGCCATTAGATCTTAAAGAAAATGTAGACACTCTGGGAGTGCAACATGTCAGGAATAAGGGCTGGCACCAAATGGGAGTTTTAAGGTTTGCATATTGAGGCCAGGGAGTGCTGGGAGCACCTGGAACTACATTACCCAGCATCCTCAGTGCGCCTGGCAGTTCTGCACGCGTTGCCAGCTGCCTTTAATTTGGAACAGCTTATTAGCAGGCAACGGCGTGCGGCAGGTGTGGCTTATTTTGATTGCAGGGAGCGGTTGGCGTCGGCGGACAGGGAAGACTGGAGGTGTTCATGGCTTGTGATTACTGATCTTATCAAGGACCTTGCCGCACAGAGAGTCAGGATGTCAGCAGACTGACTTACGGTGCTACGTTCTTCGTCTGGGGAAGTCCCGAGGGGCTCCCAGACCTCAGATAAGTACTGGGGACAGACTAGTGAATCTATATGTATTACGAGGCTGCCGGGTTGATTAATGCAGTGTTTTCTATGTCTGGGAAGTCCAGAGGGGCTCCCAGACTGCAAATAAGTACTGGGGAAACGCTTATGAATTTATGAATAATGCATTGTGTTACATGCCAAATAAGTCAGTAACGCTTCCCCACATCAAACATTAAAAGCAGAGGAATGCCGTCCAGGCGGGGAGTAGCCTCTCACCATGTTCATTATTCTACTACTGTCTCTGGGCAGGAAACTACGTGCTCTTAGTGCTGCAAACTAGGGCAGGCACTATTTATGTTTTGTGTGTTGCTTCTGCCTGCCCAAAGGGCCATGAGTAATTGTTTATCATGTTGGGAAGATCGCCATTTGTTTGTTTGCATTTTGTTGCTTGCTACATGTTTTCTTTATATGTCATCATGATTTAGCGCACGTATTAAGGTGTGCATCTCAGGTGTGGGGCAGAGAATCTGAGGATATGGTGTATTGATGAATCTTATGTGCATGTGTTGTCTTTCAGTGTACCCTTACCCAAAAAGGGAAATCTTGTTGTGTTATATGTCTAGAGATGTTAGGGTTTTCCCTGTGCTTCCCCTTCCCCATCCAACGTAGGAGTTCCTTATCCTCTTCCCGGTGTTCCTAACTTCCCCACCCTATCCACAACCTCTTCCTAACCCCTTTTCCCGCCCCCCCCCCATTGGCTGCCACGTGGCGACTTATCTATATCAGGTGCCTGTGCCAACCACGGTGGGAGGGTTGAATTCATTCGGCTTCCGTGGTTCGGGGGAGAGTGTCAATCTCTCTCTTCCCCCTCCATTAAGTTGTGGTGCGATACAACGGCCAATAGATCAATCTTTGATTATCCTAGTGAACGTTATACCTACAAAAGACAACAAAAATTAGCAGCAACTAGTAGACTTAAACAAAGTTAGAGAAGCCCCACAATATCTTAAAGCGAACAATGAATAATACAGGAATAAACATTGAAGAAAACCTGAGAGAAACCACCAAAATAATTCAGGAATCATGAACTGGCCAATTGAAACCTCTAGATCCTACTTCAGCCTCCAATATTTTAGACCAGTATACAATTCACCCACTGCACTCCAAAGACACCATAGAAGATGCACTAGAAACATATCGAATGCGGTAATCCAAAGAATCTCCAATCAGCCTATGGTAAAATAAAATGTAGAAGCACAAGCCTTTCCTCTTACTCTTTCATCCTGGAAAAGGTGGAAGGTATGATAAAAGATGCACAGAAATAACAGCATCAGAATACCTCTCTTTACAAATGTATTCTGAAGTCCCCAGATTCGGACATAACGTTGAATACATATTCCACCTCCTCTTTGAGTGAGCTAGCAACTCTGTTACAGAGTTGCACACACATTGAAAACGGGTTCACATTTGTTAAACATGTCTTCTATGCAGCTACTTCAAAAGGTGCAAGAGAAAGATTGTGTTACAGTCAAGCATTACAAATCTCTTGGCAAACATGCGTGGTAAGAAAAAATACTGGTTTCTAATGGTACGCAGATGTATGATGTATGCTACGCAAATGTGGCCCACCCACATGGTTTTTCACTTTAAGTTGTGCAGAGTATGCATGGGAAGACTTTCAAGATTTCCTAAGCATAGCAAACAAAACCAAAGCAGGGATAGATATAAAAACACCAAGAGAACTCTGCTCTCTTGACCCTGTAAATGTAGCAAGTTACTTCCATCAACACTTTATTGCCATACTGCACTTCTTCATCTGTAATAAAACAATTCCTCCCCTCGGAGGATTGCAATACTTCTTTTGGAGAAAAGAATATTAATTCAGAGGAACACCACACATCCACATGCTTTCGTGGATTAAAGAAGCTCCTAAATTTGGTCACGACAGTGATGCCACTGTTTTGCAGTTCATTCACAAATATGTCACTTGCAAAATCCCTTCAGAAACCTCACTTAGTGACCTACATGCACACATTTTGTGGTTCCAAAGACACAAGTGTGGCTTGTCAGCGCAAATACAAACACAAAGGCAAATACTACACCAAATGCTGCTTTGGTTTCCCTAGACCAGTTTCAGCAAAAGGACAAGTAAACCGCTTCCTGTCTTCTGTTACAGTGTGAAGGGCAAATCGCCTAAGAACACATACTGCATAAAAAGAACCGAAGCATCAAAGTACATCAATGATTACAAGGCAATCATTGCCCTCCTGTGGAATGCAAACATAGATGTGCATTACATTGCAGACGATTCCACTGCAGTTGCACAATATGTCACAGCCTACTTAACCAAAGCTGAGAAAACAGAGCTAAAAGACCTCTGGGATGACATATCCTCTGACAAAACACTGTCTCAAAAATGATATATAGAGAATGTGGTTGCTATGAAGCCACAGACCGTTTAACCAGCACAGTCTTTTGTTGGAAATCTGAAAATATAGTCTGGCTAAGCCTTGGTCCTGCTGCATCCGTTCTCAAATCGTACCAAAGACATAGAAACAATAGCCAAAAACAATCCCAACAGCCAGGACATTTTGAAAAACAATTTATTGGACACATACTACCCAAACAGGAGTCCTGCTTTGGAAACCATGTGTCTATACCACATAGCCCAAAACTTCTCATACCAAAATATAATATATATATATATATATATATATATTTTTTTTTTTATTTTACTTGTTACAATTTACAAACAAATTTTACAAGAAAAGAGAATATAGTACAGTTCTCAGCTCCAATTGTCCCATCACTTTATTTATCGAATATCAGTAGTTTCAAGTAGTCCATAGACGGATCTTTTTCAGGTCACATCCCCCGAATGATTCCACCTTGTGTTTTTAGAGTTTTAAATTCATGAAGAACTGGGAAACCGCTATTACGTAACTGATGTTGTCTCCCTCGATTAAGCGGGTCCACCAGTCCTCCTCGTTGCACGTTCTTGACTCCTTGAATAAATGGCCCAAGTGTGCCATTCTCAGCCTTGTTAAAGCGCCACACACTAAGAGTAAGTGCCGCAGTGTTTCTAGTTGCATCTTGCTTTTACAGAATCGGCAACTATTGTCAGATGTTAATTTCCTGATCGCTTTCATCTCGTTTGTTGGCAAGAAGTTCATTTGCACACGTAGAGTTTTACTTGGAAATTTTTTAAAGTAGTTAGGTAGGTCGTTTAAGCCTCTCGTTATTGGTGGCAAGTGGCTTATCAGTTTACTTCTTTGGTCCAAGGATGTTGTCTGTATCCAGTCTTCCTGCAGTTTTCGTTTTACTTTATTCGGATTCAAGATAAGTTCTTCCTCAGAGCTGTTTATTTCCACCAGTTTTTTTTCGTGTTCTTTCGTCCAACACATCAGAATTTTGCTTTTCTGTGCTTCAATTTCCGTCTGAATAATAGACATTACATTCGGGCAGGTGCTAGTCAGTGACTTCCTGTATAGCATTAACGAGTTTCTAGCAACCATCGATTCCAATGATTGCAGACAAAGTTCCTGGCGTATGGTATTTGCCGGTGTGGATTGCGGTAGGTTCAAAGTATGTTTCCATAACAAACCTTCTAGTCGTTTCCAAAAGTCTGAGGGTATCACCAGTAGTGCGTCTGCACCGTAGATCAAGGACGGGACCACCTTCCCTTTGTAAAATTGAATAAGTGGAATTGCTGTAAATCGGCCTCAATTATTTTTGCTTGACATGCCAATTTGTTTGCCTTCTCTAATAGGTGCAGTTGCATAGGGTGCTCTTGTTTGTTATTGCTGAGGATTACCCCCAGATATTTGAATTGCACCACTTGTTCTATTTTCTCACCTTCCAGTGTCCAGCTAAAGTTCTCTGTGCGGGTAGTTTGTTTCTCCATGATCATAACTTTGGTTTTGGCCCTGTTGATCTCCAAGTTGTTCTTATATATATATATATATAGTGCCAAAGCGTTTAGTTGGCGCTGGAGACCAATGAGAGTATAGTCCATTAAAATAAGGTCATCCGCGTAGAGTAATCTTGGGATCTTGACCTTCCCTACTGTAGGTGGAAAGGACCGTATCCCCTGGCCGCTTTCTTCAATATCCCAGAGATAGGAGTTGAACAATGTTGGTGCAAGAGGACATCCTTGCTTTACTCCTCCCGCCGTGGGAATTAACTCAGTTAACATCCCTCCTTGGTTTAAAAGCACTCTAATAGAGGTGTTCTGGTGTAATGCTCTAATGGGCCCCAAGATGTTTCCGGACAGTTTCTCGCTATTAGTTTTCCCCAAAGTATTTCACGTTTGACCTGGTCAAAAGCCTGGACCAGGTCAATAAAAGCAAGGTAGATCTTTTGGTCTCCTTCTTGTATCTTGCTTTTTAGGGTGGTTAGTAGGAGAATGTTTGGTGCCGTTCCCCCATCTTTCACGAACCCTGATTGTAGGGGGTCCTCGTGTCCTGATTCCCTAGACCATTTTTGAAAGTTTTCTAACAGTGAGCCGAACACCTTCCCAACAACGTCTAACAATGCGATCGGTCGGTAGTTCTTAGGTTGGTCTCTCGGCCCCGACTTATAAATTGGGACAATTGTTGCTGTAGTCCATGACACGGGTATCGATCTTGTTTCGTTGCATTTTTTAAGTACCTCATATATAAAGTTTGACCATTCTACAGCATGTTCCTTCAGGTCTGCGTTAGTAATACCGTCGGGCCCAGGGGCTCTTGAGTTGTTCAGTCGGACAAGTTTTCTTCTTATGTCCTCCCGATCCCATACATTTTCCCAAGTTGAATTTGGCAGTTCTTGGTTATAACACAAGAATCCATGTTCTTTGTTGGGAAGATCGACATAGCCCTCTTTCCGGAATACCTTTGTGAAGTGGGTTGACCATGCTTCTTCTCCCACGTAATTATTTATCAGATCTTTTTGTGAGTCTGACGTATTCCTGATTAGGGTCCAGAAATCTCTAGTTGTCCTACTGTATATTGTCTTCAGCATACCTGCTGCATCGGCTTGGTTCATGCTTTCTCTGTGTTGTCTTAGCCAGTTTTTATAGGTCCTTGTTGCTATTTTAATTGCAGTAACTAATTCAGCAATAGGTGATTTCTTAACTTGTTGCTTTAGTTTCCTCATTTTTTTTCCTTTCTTCCACAATTCTTTTCGAGTTGGGTTTTGGGCAGATCGCGTTAAGGTCTCCACATAAAATGACAAATATCGGTGTCCATTCAAGATGTATTCTTTCCAGAATGTTGTCTGCCATTTCCAGGTAGTCCTCATTTTTAATCACTGCGGGATTCCAATATGTGTTCAACACAATTATTACTTCGTCCTTTGCAGTGTTTTTACTGTTTACTGACAGTTGATTCGACCAGTTCAAAAGAGACCCCTGGAAATGGCTGTTTGAGATCACCGATTCGACGTAATGTAGTCCCGATCCAGATCTAATGGCGGTCAGCAGGCCTGAAGAGGGGCGTCCTTTATTTGAACGATCCGCGGGGGCTAGATAGGTTTCATAACCCTCCAAAAATGGCTTCTTAGTTAGCCACGTCTCCTGCAGGCAGATGACGTCAAACTCTCCCAAGTTGACGTCACTCTCTGTCAGGAGGTGGCTAAATCCCAGAGTATTCCAACATGCCATGACAACGTTATCCTCTTCCAAAGGCCTCACAACATCGGTCCCGGGTCCTGCCTTGATATCCTTCCGTGTCTTGCATGGCTACCTTCTTTTTCCTGATGCTTTAGCGGCAGTCGTCTTAAGATTCAGATCTTCTCCGTCTCCAGGGTTAGTACTTGCTGCTGGTTCGTCGTTGACCATTTCACTAACTTCTTGAACAAATGTGATTTTTTTATCTTCCGTAGGGGACCTTTTGGGTATCTTATCGTTGTTCACAGCATCATGTTCAGTGCTTACGTCTTCGTTCACGTTGTTTGACTTTACTCTTTGATCATCTCTATCTAGGATGCTTGTCTGCTTCTCTATCTTTGTTCCTTCCTTTCTCTGTGTCCGCTCTTTGGTTGAACCAAAAGTAGTCTCATCCTGATTGTTAAATGAATCCTTTTGACTTAATCTCTGATTTGCGTTTTGTGACCGTTGTAGTTTCGCACCAGTTATTCGACAGTCCGATAAGTCATAGCCCAACATTTGAAAGCTTTCTTGTTCTAAAGTCAGCATTTGTCTGATTACCGGGGAGGGAATATGTAAATAAACACAATCTCTTTTACCCGTGGTACTGAACTCCACGATCTTAATGTCATCAGTGTTGATCTGCCTTAATTTTGGAATGCAGTTCAATAGGGCCATGATGTTTTTCCAATTCAGGATCAAATTATCTCTGTACTCCCCTACCCGTTCCAGTTTTAAAGTTCTTTCGCTGCCTAGCTTTTTGCTGTACGGAGTGTGGGTGTCTTGTTCTTTGACTCGAGCTTGTTTTCTATCAGCCTTTGTATTGCGCTCCTTAATTTGATCCAATATGAATCTGCTCTTTTCCTCTTTGTTGTTGTCGGTTGCAGGTCGGGAGTTTGTTTCCCCCTTGATGTGTGGGGCTATAGACTTTGGGTTTATTGCTACGGCTGTCCTAGTGCTCCTTTTGTGGTCTTTCTCTGAGTTCGCCGATTCCAGAGGATGTCGATTCGAAAGTTGTTTTCCGCCGTATGCCTTAGCTACTTTTTCCCATCTTTCTGCCAGAGTAAGGAAAGGGCTCGAGTATTGGCATCTTCATTTGCTTCAATTCCGCAGTCCTTTCCCGGAGCACTCATTTTTTGTGCCTCTGATAGGGATTCTAGTTCCGAGTATACCGACAAATCCAGTAAATCGATACTTTCTGCAGACTCATCTATGATCTGGTAGTTCTTGGCTGGTTTGTCGGCCAAGCTCGTTTTTTCTGTATTCGATGGTTCCGTATCCTGGAATACCACTGCTCTGTTTTTTGGTTCTTTGTTTTCCCAGACTTTTGTATTCTGGTTTTCTCTTTGATCCTTTCCTGCTACTACCTTAGAGGGTTGGAGGTCCTCAGTTGTTGCATTTTCCCCTCTCTTATTCGGTGATCTTTTTCCCTTTGCAAAGAGCGGGTATAGTTTCGTGGTCTTCCCTCGATTGTCGAGTTCTTTTTTTATCCCTGGGTCCGGGATTATTTGATCTCTGAGATTTACTTTGTGGCTCTGTTTCGGTTCCTCCACAATCTCATCTATAGTGAATGAGTCATTTTCTGCAAACGTAGTTACACAGCCATTTGATGGTTGCTTCTTGGATATAGGCGGGGCGGCGAGCCTCTGATCTTTGCGTATTTTTGTTTACTGTGCTTTTGCCAAGCTTTCCTTAACTTCCTCTAAGGGTTTTGATTTGACTACTTCGTTCTGTTGTTCCCTCAGTAGCTGCACGTCTTCTATCACAATTGTATCTGAGGCTACTTTTGTAGGTGTCTTCATTTGTCCAGCCAGCGTGACTTTCCCTGATATCGTCTCATTCTCCACTACCACGGCTAGATTGTCCGGGTTTCCTGTAGCATCACCCTGTGGTTTATTAGATGGCATAGTTCTCCCATTTCTCATTTCTAATGCTGTGATATACCCTTCAATAAATGTCATTTTTGTATAGAGCATTGCCACCAAAGTTGTCTGGTCCTTTAATGCCTCATGGATGGATTCGTACAATTTGCAGTATGGTGTCAAAGCAATAGTTATCGGCGACATTACTGTCAAGATATCAACTTGTTTTGTGGAGGTTTCTTTCTCATTGTTCGAGTCCATGGTTGAAGATCCCCATTTTCCTCGATGGGGATTGTAGATGGATATTGTGCAAGGTGTTCGACCCCTGTTCTGTGTTCTTTGTGTGTTTCTCAGCATCACTGATCACGTCCCGTGGGACTCCGGATGGTTCCTTCCTTCGGTCCACGCCTGTCCTTGGCGTTTCCTTCGAGCTGGGCCTCGAGTTTGTTTCTCTTAAAGGGAAATCTTTATCAGATATCATTGTATGGAATGCTTCTTGTCTAGGGGTTGATTCAAAACTCTTGCCTATGTTTGCCTTAATAGTTTTACTCAGGGCCAGAACACGTCCGTTTGTCGTGTGATTTTTGCTCGTCCCCGGACTGTCAGTCCGGGACTTCGTTGAATCCTCCTGTGATTCCTTAGTTATTGACCATTTAGATTGTTGGTTCCCTTCCAGTTGTAATTCGGGGTCTTTGAAATACAGAATTCCTTTTTTTAGGAGTGGACCGGAAAGGTACGTTTTAATTCCTGGCCAAACACACTCCCCCCTAAGTGGGGTTTCATTTGTAGACATGCTGGTCCCATCTAGTAAGTCCGCGTCAGACACTTCCTCCAGCATCGTTTGATCCTTCCTTTGCGTGTTTTGGAAAAATCTTGCTGTTGAATTTGAGGCTGCAGTCTTTGCTCTCCCACTCAGGGTGGTTTTGCGGGTTACTCTCCTATTGCTTAGCTTAGAGGATTCGTAAAGGGACGTTTTGTGCGTCAATTTAGCTGTTCTTTTTATGCTGTCTTTTCTGGCAGAATTTTCCCTAATGTGTTTTCCTTTAGGGTTTAAAGTCATTGGTTTATCCTCTGATAGGGGAGAGTTGTTGCTTTGTTCTGCTTCTTCGATTTCATCTTTATTGCAATCTCCTAATCCATCTTCTTTGTCTGTTTGTTCCCTTTCCATCAGTGAACTTTAGTACTTGAATGACCCCTGGCAATATTAGATTTTCTTTTCTGGGTTCTTCACTTGGGCTAGTTAGGTCTGGTCCTGTCGTTTGATGATGAATCTGGATAATAACATTTGACACGTTATTCGGGTTCACTTTAACTGCGCCGACGCTTGCAACTCTCTTAGGTGTTGCCGTGCCTGGGGTCTGTGCCGCCCCCTTCACGGGCTGGTCCGGCGAGGGCGTCTCTTGGGCCATGCCCCCCCGACTCCCGGTGACGACGGACCCTGGAGTTCCGCCCCTCCCGCCTTGTTGAGCAGCTCTGAATCGCCCACTGTTTGGTCCGGGCTCCTCTCTCCCTCCATACCCCCTCCCGTCGAAAACCGCAGCTCCGGCAGCAGCTCCCGCAGAGAGGGCGAAGACGGCCGCTCGTCCACACCGGGGAGCACCAGAGGTCTTCCTCCCGCTCCAGCAGGGAGCACGCTGACCCCCCCCGACTCCCACACCCCCCGCCCCCTCTCCAGACCCACCACCAGGTAGGGAGAACTCCAGGGTTGGGAGGGAGGGTTGAGGTGGTGTTTGGGGGTGTTTGAGGTGGTGTTTATGTTTTTGCCAACAAGGAAGAAGGGGGGGCAAGGGGGGAGGAAGAGACTAGCTCATGAGCGTTGTCCACGTTCTCCTTTTCCTCCTCGTTTTCGATCGTGGAGTTTATAAATGTTTTAATTATTTCGGATGTTTCATCCACGAGTGGTGGGGAAGCACAAGGGGCTGTGTTGTGGAGCGTTGATTTTTGGAAAAAGAAAGATGTTCTGTTGCGTACCTGACTCCACCTGTATGTTTGTAGGTGACGGTGAGACCAGTCGTCGTTGGCGCAGTCTGGGTAACTGCTTCAGCTGGCTTCTCTTGTCCAAACCAAAGTCCTCACGACCAGATCGTTTGCTCCGCGTGCTTCGTCCTGTGTCCTCCATATTTGGATGCAAGCAGACGGGCAGGCCACCCCTGTGCAGCCCCGGACTGCACCAGACTGCTTCCACCTCAGCTTCCAACTCTGCGTCTGCTCCGCGGTGTGTGGTGGTTTTTCAAGGGTGGGCTCCTCCTCCAATAGCAATGGACAACAGACTGCTCAGCACAGGGGGGACTGCACCAGACTGCTTCCACCTCAGCTTCCAACTCCGCGTCTGCTCTGCAGTGTGTGGTGGTTTTTCAAGGGTGGGCTCCTCCTCCAATAGCAATGGACAACAGACTGCTCAGCACAGGGGGGACTGCACCAGACTGCTTCCACCTCAGCAACCAAAATATTAAACCAGATGAGAAAAAAAGTAAATACATAGTCAAAAAAATAAAATTGTGAGGGCAGCCTGGTTAAACTTGACAAACGCAGCCTGATTAATCATATGAAGCTATCATTAAAAACTCCTCCACATAGAGAACTTTACTACATGTCCCTACTGCAACTTTTTAAACTATGGAGAAGATGTATTGGACACCCATTTCTCCTACGAAGATGCTTTCATTGCAAGTGAAAGCAGTATAACATATATAAACTTTAAACAGTACAAAAACATCTTTCACAATTAACGCCAACAAGAAGAAAAACTTCAAGCACAACTAAATGTAGACACTCCTGAGAGAAGCCAACCATCGCTTACAGGAAGCCAAGAACCACTTGGAGAGCCACTCACAGAAAATGAGGCAGAATTAACCATGACTGAAGTAGAAAATGCCATGTGTCAGGATGAGCAATCTGAAGAAAACCTTGCTCTACGGAAATCGCAATTGAATAATGAGAAGCGTAGCATTTTCCTAGAAGTAACTAAAGACATTGAACATGGTGTGCAACACAAAACTAAAACTCGTACCTGTCAAAACTATAAACCTGTACTCCTGTATGTAAGTGGTCAAGCTGGTTCAGGCAAAATATTCCTAATAAAAAGCATCAGCAAGTTCCTCCTACAATTGACAAACTGCCCCCACAGGTTTAGCTGCTTACAACATAAGTGGTGTTACTTTACACAGATTGCTACTCCTTCCAGTAAAACACCAAAACAAATTAGACTACTGCAAGCTTTCAGCAGAAGGTGCTATGGAGCTATGTATAGTTTTGAAACAAATGGAAATGCTCCTAATGGATGAGGTGAGCATGGTTTCCAACCTAATGTTGGCTTTGATTCACCTCAGATTGCAAGAGGTCCTTCAAACGGACTACAAAGAACTCTTTGGAGGAAACATTGTTTTCGGAGATCTTCTTCACTTAACACCAGTGAAAGGTGAACTTATTTTTAAATTCTTAGGACACAAACTGTATCATAACACACTTGGCAGCATAGGAAATGTAAATCTCTGGCAACATTTCCAGTACCGAGAGAACTAACTGAAAATACGCGTAAGTCTGCAGACCTCACCTATGCCAACATTTTGAAAAGCATTCGGATTGGTGTGCTTTCTAAGGAAGGACAGTCTATCTTAAATAGTAGACGCATCCATCAGCTATACAAGCATAACACATCTGCTGCTGATGTCATGGAACAATTGGCATACAAAAAGGTAAAATGTATGGCCTTAATGCCAACCCTAGCAAGCTGTGCACAATTCAATGAAACAATGTTGAAAAAAGAAATGCAATCAATAGTGCAAATGTACTCCACAGACAAACTGGACGTGCACAGTATGAGAGTACCTATATGTCAACAAGCAACAGCACAACTAAATAGCTTAGAAAACTCGATCTCCAACACAGCTGGTTTGGAGAAAATGTGAACATTGTGTTTGAACTGTAGAGTAAAGCTAAAGCGTAACCTTGACGTGGAGCAATATTTAGTTATTCGAGCACTTGGTACAGTTGTTGGCTTTCACACATACCAACGTGACAACAGCATTCAGTTTGTCAACATCCACTTTCACCAAAGTTAAAAGGATAGGACGCTCAACAACCCAGTTCCTTCTTTTCAAAGACATGTATGTACACAGAAAAGTTTTCCCCCCTCTCTAGCTTATGCAGTCACTATTCATAAATCTAGATCAAGCATTGATTGACATTGGCAGCACAGTCTTTAAAGAAGCAAAACACAGGGGGTTATGTGAGTCCCTCTACCGGCATGAACACGGCAGAGAGACTCTGAGACCCCCCTTTGTTTTGCATATTACGTAACTTTGGGTTTCACCCTAAGCTACCAGGGAAATCCAGACGTGGACCCCTTGCTCACTGTTCATAGAGTGGCACAGCTCCACCTCGCTAGTGAGGCCCGACTCGGCTGAAACACGTGTCTGGGGTTGCTGTTGGTACTCTTGTTCAGAGAAGAATTGCCTAGCATTTCGGTGCTGGACTGCCCTTGGGCAGGACAAGACTGATATGCAGGGATATTTCTCCTCTGTGAAAGGGACAGTGAGCTAAAGACTTGGTTGAGACTCTCATAGGGGCTATCCACCCAAGAACTGGTCAATGTGCTGTGTTCGTGCTGGTAGAGAGACTACCAGACCCCCCTTTGTTTTGCAGTCTTTAAAGAAGGCATGAGTTACGTAGCACTGTCACACCTACGTACACTTGAAGGACTATTTCTAGTCAATTTTGATCCAAGCAAAGTCGAGGCTGACATTCCTGGCATTGTAGAGTACAACAGACTATGCACACTCTACACACCCATTCTCAAAATTTACCCTGTTCCTCAAAAAGGCCAACTTTGTAAAAGAAAACCAGTGCAAACACAACTAATGCATGATCTCCCAAATGTACCACCAAAGAAATTTAAAACCGCTGGTACTCCATCAATTACCATAACCGCAGAAGGATGTACTGAAAAGGCAAATGCATACCCAACTGCACAAACAAAGAGAAGTACCTCTTCAAAAAAGCATGTGGACTTCTATCAAATGACTCCGACACAGAACGGTCTGGTCTATTCAAATTTTCCGACACAACTGGTGTAAATTGCTATGCAAATGTAGCAATTGGTGTTATATTCCAATTGTTGGAAACATTTACTTAAAAGGCCCAGACCAGTTGTATTTGCAAATGCTTCTCCTTCATAGAAATACAACAAACAATCCTGGCAACACTTAGTGTCTCAGGAATAAGGCAGAAATTGGACTACTGTGCGGGAATGGTGAGATTCACTATAAACACACAAGAAGATCCACAAGAATTTCTAATGTACTTACTGCAAGTACTGGAAAGCAAAAACATACTCTGAAGCAGAGATTACCAGCAAATCTTGCAAATGCCTACTTAATATTCTTGAAACCAAAATGTACTCCCTGATCTACAAAAGTAGCATAGCCTACTGCCCAATACCCACCAACAGATATGTAATTGCAAACGAAAAATAACTTTCTGCCCTGTGAAACTGGAACAACTTTTTTCCCCCAATGATTATAGTCCCAGAAAAAACAACTGTGGAAAGAACACACCAACGTTGTTTCCCACATAGTACTTAAAAAGAAAAGTACTGTGTATGGGGGTCTACAAACTGTCCCCAATGACCTGTGAAATTACCAACTGTTAAAATAAGGCAACAGCTATCTAACAATGCTCATACCAGTGCAATAAATACGCGACTGCATGTAACTACACCCATAATACTGCAAAGGTACTTCACAATAGCGAAAAATGGAAATCTGCCAACAAGAATGAATGTGCTTGAAGACATACCCTGCAAAACTGAGAAACCGTAAACAGTTAGAATATACCAACTGGTATCTTACTGCACCCGCAGTACTACAATATTACTTCCAAAGGGAAAACTACCAAAATCAACCTTCAGCAATCACACTTCTATAAACATACCCTCAACAACTTTCAAACTACCAACACTTAGAATTTACCAACCGGTATCGAACTGCCCCCAAAATCCTGCAATATTAGTTTGTAATACTCTAGTACTTGAAAACACCTACAGCAATCAAACGCGTAAACAGATACTACTAAAAAGAGGAAACAGATAAACCGTTAGAATACACCAACTGGTATCTAACTGCAACCATAGTACCACCACTTTCAAAAGGAACATCATACACCATTTCAATTCCACCTACTGCAACAGTGTGTATAACAGCAAGACCACATAGATATGCACCATAAACATTCCTATACGTACTGCACACGCCAATGAAACAGAGTGTGCCACATAACAACAAAGGAATGGAGAAGTTTTTTTTTTTTTTTTTTAATACTGCATGGATTTTATTTCTCACAGACCCAATGATTATGGAAACAAACACAGGAACTGAGCACATTGCACAGTACACTTGTTTAAAGCATAGGGCTTGTAAAGTACTAATTATGAGGGTTCACAAAGTACATACATTTCTGAAATGGGATGCAATAAGACATTATGAAGTACCTACCCTAACATGTTATGTGATTCTTTTATCACCGACAATGAAACAACGATTTCTCCTTCATTTCCACAGTCCACAATATGCAAATCTGCAATTGACACTTCAACAGTATTCTACACTGAGTTTAAAATAAGGTTTACAGTGCCTCAACAATACATACAGTGAGTATACGATTATTGGTGTCATGCTTCTTTGTAATCAAAAAATTGCATTTCTATACACATTTGTGCAATCCATTTGCCAGTGTCACATTCAAGAGTGCATGGCTGTATTATGCTGCAGTGGCCATGCACCCAAGAGTCTAGGGCCTGGCCACAACCACTGCAGCATAATACGGCCATGCACCCAAAAACCTGACCACAACCCACACTCGTACGGCAGCCACCTGGGGCCCTATCCACTTCACTTCAAATACTATTACAGTACTGCACAGACTCTCATGCACCCAAGAATCTCAGGGCACTCCAATAAGCCACCTGCCACACACCCTATCTACTTCTCTAAACATACTATTACACTACTTGAAGCCAGTTACCAGACGTTTGAGTGCCCAAGACTCTAGTAGCTGACCACAATTAACACAGCATAATACAGCCAAGAATCTACCCAGTGGCCACAACCCTCAGGACCGTCCACCACTACAACCATTGGGCAGATTTGGGTGCATGGCCTCTGGCAACAAACACCACAGCATAATACTGCCTATACAAACATCCTCATATCATCTACATTTCGGGGGACACTGCGGACAGAACAGTCTTCCACCTAAATGAATACATCATATCAGCCATCTATCACTCCCCTCCTCCTTTCCAGCCCCTCTTCCCAACACCAGATGCCCCAAAACATTGTTTTCCAGCCCAGTTGCTGCTGCGCTATCCACGAATACAACATGGCGGACAGCACATCACGCTTCCCTCCAGCCAATCAGAAAGTGCGTTGATTGTCCGTAGACATGACACAGTCCTCTGAACCAATCAGAGTCCTGTCCCCGGAGTGAACCCGGAAATGGGTCTGCAGAGCGGAACAGGATATAAACATTTTTTTTGATGCTTACATTTTGGCTGTTTTTTAAAAAAAAAAAAGACGACTGGACGGATTGTCACCAAATTTACACACAGCACGCTTTCGGGACCAAGCCACCACTCCTGCCACAAATTTGGTGAAAATACGTCCAGCGGTTTGAGCTGTAGGCATGAGCAATGTTTGTTTTCCATTCACTATGGAAAAAAAAATTATTGGGGCTCCCCCTATAACTTTGCCCCCCCCTTTAAAGAAACCTCACCAAAAAAATTCAGAACGGGCCATATGCTTTTTTTTTTCTTTTCAAAGTTTGGTGAGGATTCGTCCAGGGGGAGCGAAGTTATAAGCCGCCCAATAAAGTGCTCTTCCTATGGGTTTAGCAACCTCACCATAACTACATGCTACCGCAGGCCGTATAATATATTTGCATTAGCTACCTTTTTATCTTGCTTACTTGTGTGTGCATGTCTGGTTGAGCCTAATGGGAGTGCCGGGAGAGCTCGGGGAGTGCCGGTAAGTCACACATGCTATCTGTGCCCCTGGCCTTCAGTGTGGTTTCAGACTAGTGCTTTATGGGTTTTCTTAGTTTATATTTTCTCTCGTGTTTGGGATGTTGGACGTTCAGCCCAACATTATGAACTGCATGGCCCTTAGCCATTCCACTGTTTAGTTAATATTGTAGGCAGTCTTTCACACTTCCCAGGATCGTGGGTTTAATGTGTTGGAAAACTGAGACAATAGATGGACTGGGAAACTTGGAAGATCCCCACATACCTCCCTCTGGGCCTTCATAACAAGAGTGGATGACGATCCCCACCCACCCCCGTCCACTATCCCATCACCTAACCTCAAACGTGTAACTTTGTCACAAGATACAGGCAAAGTGTTTGTCCAAGGTATGAGATCCAAACTCCTCAGCCAAGGAAGTCTTTAGACTAAAATATTTTTTCTTGAAAATATGCTGACCGTTTTCTGGATTAAGTTACACAGCGTTTATTAATTTGGCTGGTCAACTCTTTTTAAATCAATTATTTTATCATGTGTTACTCAAAACATACATTAGTACATAGACATACATAAATGTTACCATACATGGAAAACTTTTCAGATGTGTATACAGGATACAAATTAATGTGCAGTGCCGTCATTTTGCATGTAGAACGGCACATGCGCTCCAGTGTCACAGATGTAGGTAGCATTGTAACGGAGACATTGAATTACAAACAAAAATGGATGGATGAAATACTGCAACTTTTTTCTAGACTCTGGTTTCTACAAGAGGTATGCTTAATAAATCCTCTCTTGGCCTCTTAGCGGTCAGATGCCAGACAGGAAGGTGACCTGACCTTAGGTCTACGTCAGGGAATGAGTCGGTGGATTTTTTATTTTTTATTTTTTTTATTGTTTTAGCTGAAACAAGTCAACTTTACAATTTTTGTTAATTCTTATTACATAAGTACAAAATACATTAAAAAAATACATACTTCTACAATGATTTAAATCAATCAAATGAGTTAAAATAAGTTAGACAATCGGATTAAAACAAGACAATCAAATTAATTAATTAATAAAACAAAACAAGAAAGGCAACCAAAACAATCAAAAATTTGATCAAATCATCCTATATGATCAAAGGCATATTTGTAATTGAAATTCAATTTCGCAATTTCAGTTCTCCATTTGTCTTTTCAGCTCTGGGATACTTCTCAAGAATCGAATAGTTCCAATTCTTAAGGATACAGAAAGACCTGACATGATCATGAGCCAGAGGGTCTCTTTAGAGACATCATGGTGTTCTTTAAGTGGAGATTTTAGATGTAATAATCTTTTATCACATGTCGCATTGCATTCAGTCAGTATATGTTTTAAGGTTTCAACTTCAGTGTCACTTTTACATAACCAACAGAATTTTTGGTTTGGTAAAGCGATTTTGCGTTTTACTTGTACCTCTTGGGTTGGCCAAAGATTTAATCTTATTCTTAAGAAGTCAGATCTGTGTTGCATTGATGGTGACTTGATCATATAGGATTCAGCAAGACTATATTTTTTATGTAAAAAGACGTTTCCGTCAAAATCTTTGTATTTAAAACAAGTAAGTCTGTTCCTTGACCCTTCCCATTGGAACAGTTTAGTTTTTACACGTATTGGATTTTGTAAAAGCAATTTGATTGCGGCATCAGCATAGGAGAGTGCGTTAATGGCCTCTTGACGCCATTTTTCTGGGAAAATATCTTTAGATTTTAAAAGATAACGGGCTAGAATTAGCATATTTGAGTTATGTTCTAAAATGCATTTACGGAACAAGGATAGTATTTGCCATAAATAACAGCTGTACAATGATGTCAACCCTAATTCGTTGCGAATAAGTGCAATTGGTGTACATCTAGGTAAACATAAAATACGTTTCCAAAATTCTGCTACAAATTGTTCCCAGACTGATTCTGATATGATAGGTAGAGTCTCAGCACCATATAGAAGAATCGGGTGACTTTTTGTTTATAATATATCAGGACTGGTGTCACTGAAAATGTCCCAAATTTCGCTTGGATTATAATGGATTGTGAAATCATTGTATTTAACTTAGTCGTCCACCTGGACAACTAAGGACCGACTCCAGCATCTGAGATGGCTATACCTAGATAGATATATTCGCAGACCTTCTCAAGATTTGTTCCTTGTAGGGACCATATATAGTTTTTACATTTAGAGTTCTTAAGTAGGTTAGTCGACATTACTTTAGTTTTTTCAAGATTAATTGTTAACACATTTTTGTCGACATATATGGACAAGGCATCAAGAAGTCTTTGTAGTCCCAATGGAGTTTTAGATATTAGAATCAGGTCGTCTGCATAAAGCAGAGCTGGAATCTTTCGCGATTCAATTTTGGGTGCGTCTGATTCAATCTCAATGAAAACCTTACAGATGTCTGCTATGAAGAAGCTAAAAAGTGCAGCAGCTAAAATACAGCACTGGTGCAAACCCCTGTAGGTGTTTATTGATCTCGACAAAAGCCCTTCTAGATTCAGTCTCACTGTGATGTTTGTTCTGTTATGAAGGGCATAGATAAGAGCAATAATATAAGTAGGACAATTTGTTTCTGTCCGTTTTTTAAAGAGGAGCTTTCTAGATACTGAGTCAAAAGCGGCTCTTAAATCAACAAACACCATATAGAGTGGTTGTTTCTTTTCTGAATGGTGGTTTATAAGGGCCGTCAAGGTTGTTAAATTAATTGAAGTTCCCAAACCCGGAACAAACCCTGTTTGGAATGGGTCTCTCAGTGAGCTGGAATTTAGCCAATCGTTAAAGTCCCTCAAAACAAATCGAGTAAACAGTTTCCCGGGAACGTCCAAAAAAGCGATCGGGCTATAGTTTGTTGGTTTAGATCGATCGCCCTTTTTGAAAATAGGAATGATTACCAATTGGAGCCAAGATGGAGGAATAGTATCAGACAAAAGAACCTGGGAGAAGACATTACACAGAATCCTAGACCATAGCAAGGGATGTTGTTTAAGAGTATAGTTACTAAGACCATCTGGTCCAGGAGCCCGAGAATTACTTGATCGATTTATGAAGTATAGAATATCCTCTTCCAGGATCTGCATCTGATTCGTATTTGGGCTTAGTTTTTGAATATCATACTCTTCTAGAGAAGTATTCGCATACAGGGTTGTAAAGTGCGTCACCCAGTCAGCTTCGAGGACTCCATTTACCTGCATTGGATATTGTGTAATTTTGTTTGAAGCATTCAGAAGATTCCAAATTTGGGATGAATTTTTGGAATTGATGGTGGCTAACATGGTTTCACCATTTTGTTGATATAGCCAAGATTTATGGCTTCGGGTCCAATTTCTATATTTATTTTTTAAAGCTCTTAAAACTTCATATCTTTGAGAAGCAGGGAGTTGTAAAGCAGTTCTTTTTTCTTGGCGAAATTGCGTCTTGCGTTGTATCATATTGTCATAAGAATATTGTAAGATTTTTTTTGTCATGGGTAATCAAGCTAGTTTGCGATTTATAGTGATGTAATGTTGAAATATACGATTTTTCTTCCCAATTTGCAGCTGTTTTAATTTTCTCAATCTTCATGTAAATTTTCCAACATTTCCTCATTCCAGCGGAATCTAATTCTGCTGTTATTTACCGAGTTGAGGGTCATAACGTATGGTATCTAAGGTACTAGAAATACCATTGAGTTGACAGCATGCAGTGAGTATTTCATGGTCACTATGTGTAGAGTGGATCACTTCGAAGTTAGAAACTAGATTATATGTGGCACTATCAACATAGATGTAGTTAATGATCAATGAATTTGAACCTCGTTGCCAAGTATAATGAGCTGGAATGTCTTTCTTCATGGAACCATTTAACATTAAAAAGTTACGGTTTTTCATTATCTCTTCCCATTTACTACAAGATTGATTTTCTTTAGATACAGATGCCGACATACAATGAAGATTCAAATCACCGGCAATAATAATGTTCGTTATTTCAACAGACAGGTGTATGATGTTCAGCAATTTTTCTAATTCTGTAAAAAAAAACTTATCAGCTAGACCAATAGGGTTTCGATAGATATTCAGTAGAGCAATGATGTTATCTTGTATGGTTATTCTGACCAACTGTAAATAGGGATTCGGTTGGACCCAGGTGAAGATTCTAAAACCTGATTCGAGTTTGAAAGCAACCAGTAGCCCTGAAGTGGGTCTTCCCTTCAGCCCCTTGGTCGCTGGAGAAAGTATAATTTCATATCCATTCCAAACCGGGGCAGACATGAACCATGTTTCCCGAAGGGCAATTACATTAAATGGTAGGAGATGAGAACTATCCTCCAGCAAATGTAAGTGCCCACAGGTATTCCAACTTGCAATTGTAAGAATCGTATTATTTTTTGTTGGATTTAGTTATAGAGGGTGATCATGGATATTTGAGCGTGGGTTATTTATTCGTGTATCTCCTTGGGAATGTTTATCATGCGCATTATAAAGCTTTAGTTCTCGGGTCGGGACAAATGGAATGTTTTGGGTATTCTGAGGTTTTTCCATGGTCTTAAGAGTAGGATCAATTGCTAAAATAAATCCACACGCAAACAGGTCCATACGAGCTTGCCAGAGAACATTGCGTACCACATTTGAGCTCAGCCACAGTCTCACTATAGTTAGAGTTACATCACTTATAAATTCAACTTGTACTAAATCCTTTGAAGTGATGTCACTCAAAGCAGGGATATCTTCAAAAATGGCCAATACACTAGCTCGACATAAATCATATGCGCCAAATGGAGCATCTCGGCATTTCAGTATAAACCGATGGTTGTCACTTTGGTCGAGTGTGTGTCTTGACAATTTGTTGGTTACAATTGGGGTATTTGAATAAAGTGTCTTCTTACATTCTGAGGTATAATGTGAAGGAGGGTTATTTTGGTATTCTCTTGGGTGTGGGGTCATCAGGTCATTATTAGGTTTGAGGGTATTTATTAACAAACCTTTATTTTGAAAATATTCGTCCATTGCTTGATGGACTTCTAACCTAAAAGTAGAGTGTGGGTTTTCTCTCTCTTTGTTTGGTCTCTTCTAGCACGTCTAAATGACGAACCAAGTTAGTCAAGGGAGGATTAAGATTGGTGAAAAGGCAAGATTGGCAAAACTCGTCTACTTTTTTAGAGTCTTCCCTCATTTCTAGTATATTTACGTTTGGAGGAACAACCGATTTGGGAGTTAATACAGGTTCTAAACAAGCAAACGTAACTTTGGATTCTTGAAATTGTTTATATTCCTTAAGCGTTCTGCAAATTTCTGCTTGAATGTCTTTCAGGATTTCGTTTGAAAAAAGGGATTTGTTTGTATATTGTTGAGATTCGTTCATAATTCTCGGGTGTAGTAATTTGTCATTTTTGATGGGACCGATGGATTTGCTTGCTACCTCAGGAGTTTGTACCAAGACATCTTCACATTCAACTAGGCAAGGCATGATGTTATCTACAGCAGAGCAATGGTTTACAGTGCCATCAGCTACTAAAGCTGGTTCTTTGTTGTCTCGATTGTTTTTCATAATCAAGGTTTGCGAGGTACTCGGAGACGTGATTATTGCTACGAGATCATTTAGAGGGGCATAATTTTTGTTAAGGACAAGAGATTCTTTTTTGTTTAGTGATTTATATTTGTTTTGTCAAGATTTCCTTACCGTGGTTTTTGAACTTTTAACCGAAGTCAGCCGTTGAACAAATTGTTTGACATTGGTAGAACCAAGAGGGTGCAGATTTTTTTGGTTTTTCGTTTTTTTCAAAGAATTTTCAACGATAGAAATTTGCTCTAAATCTTTGCCAATTTTTTTTATAGAGGGGTCAAACAAGTTGTAAACAACGCCTGTCTTCACAGCCGGTGGCATCGTTGGGAGTAAAGTAGTAGATGCAGAGTTTTTTTTTTGTTGTAAGGTCTTCCATATTTCCACAGGCCATATGACCTATGATTTTATCAACAGTTGGGAGTGGACAAACCTATGGTGTTGGGTTACATTCCAATGTTTTAAGGGTAAGATTCACACTTTTAGTTATCGGTTTTTCATACTTTCCATTAGTTTGCAACTTGCGACACAACTTTTCAACAATATCTCCTTCTTTTTTAGCTTTAGATGTTTTGTCCCACTCGTTCATCCATTTAACAATCTTTTCAATTTTTTTGATCGTTGTGTGATCTTGGTTTCTAAGGACTCAAATAGCTTCATCAGTGACATTATAGTAGTACTCATAGCGGTAAGAGTTATTTCTAATAACAGATTTTGTTTCTCCGGTAAATCAATCTGCTTTATGGGTGAGTGAGTATTAAGACTACTAATTTGTTTCTTTCTCGGAGTTGGCTGAACAAAAGAAATTGGGCTGCTAGGCAAGGAGTCATTTGAGTGATTAAATAAGCTTGGGGACTGGTATAGGCTTATTTCATCAGCATGAGTTGGGGATGAAGTCAACATTGGTAACTTAGTTTTGTTACATGGAGGCAACTTGTTAGATCGACTATTGTTCATACAAACACTTTCTATTGAAATGCCATCCTCGACAACAGAATCGTCTTTCTTTGTAAGGCATGTAATGTTCAAGGTCGTAGAAAAGTTTTTTTCAACCTTGTGTGATTTGACTTGTGAAGTTAAGTCAATAATAATAGTCAACATTTTCATTCGAAATAGCAGCCATAATTTGAGTATCAGAAATCGTTATCCCAAATATTTGTGCTAAGGGCACTTCTGCAATACTGTTTTTCGCCGTTATTTCAGGTATAAAAGTATTACCAACAGGGATGATATTCATGATTGTAGCAGGCGTAGGTACAGTTATAGCAGAGCTGTCTTCTGAGGTAACATTAGTAGCAATACATGGGAAATAAAACTCACGAATGTCTGTTGTAGGAGTTCTATTTTCCGCGGATTTTAGAGGCTGGCCACAAATTTTCCTTTTAATTGCAATGTTCGGTGACTGTCTCGTGGGAGATGCTTTCAGTTGAAGTGAGGTAAATGAAGTCATGAGGTTCAAAGGCATTCCAGATTTCAAAGTGAAAATCGGATCTTTGCGTAACATTTGGTCAGATAGAAGGAAGGCACAATATATTAGCAAAAAAGGAAGAAAAAAGTGGAATAGGACACCAATATGTATGTCCAGAAGTCGCGTTTCGCGCCAGGCTGCACAGCTGAACAGCTTAACAGCGACTTAGGAAGCGACTTGTTAGAAGCGTGCGCGCAGAAGCGCGCGGCCGTCGCTTTTTATGGGGCTTCTGGGTAATTAAGGCGGGAAGCACCACGTATGGAGGCAAAGGAGTCCTTTCAGCAGCAGCAATCCGGTAGAAATCCAGCAGTGTAGCCACAGCGTAACAGCAACTTAGGAAGCGACTTGTTAGAAGCGCGCGGCCATAGCTTTTTATGGGGCTTCTGGGTAATTAGGGCTGAAGCACCACGTATGGAGGCAAAGGAGTCCTTTCAGCAGCAGCAATCCGGTAGAAATCCAGCAGCATAGTCACAGCGTAACAGCGATTTAGGAAGCGACTTGTTAGAAGTCGTTGGATATTGTAAGTACTGCTGAACACCTAAAAGTGTTGCGTCCAGTGACGTTTCAGCTTTGGATGGTACTGCCTTCTTCTGGGCCATAGATAACGTCTCCCTACAGGAGGAACATACAAATACATAAAATTAGTGGAAAACAGATCTTTGCTATGCGAGGAGCAACTATGAGGAGAATCTAAAATATTTAAAAACATTGATCGAGCTAATGATTCTCATTGGGGCATGAACAGTGCTCTACTGACCTTGTCTGAGTTTCTCTCCATGTCACCTGTTTCACTCCATGTCACCCAAGGGTGTGTGCCACCGTCGGTTCAAGGTGCCATTTTCATGAGTCCATGTGTGCATCTTGGAGGGGTAACTTGCCAGTGGTCCAGGTATGTGACCCTACTCAGTCTAGGGAGCAGGTAGTGTCTTGTGCAGTGGAAAAAGCATGTGGCGGCTAGTTGGCATAATCTAGCACACTGGTAGAGTGGCAAGACGGAAGGGCATTTACCTTGCTTTTCTCTGTAAAAGCCGATGAGGTCTGGTTGTCCAGTCCAGGGGCTCAGGATTCATCCGCTGGCGCGGAGGCTGGAGGTGTACTGCAATGGTAGGAGCACAGTGTTGGACTTAGAAGACTAGAGCAGATAAATGCATGATGTAAGAGCCTAGCCGATGCAGATGTGAGCGAAGACCATCATACTGTAAAAGGGTGGGTGGGGGGGATGAGGGGAGGCACTGCAAGTGCATGTGTAGCCCACCCCTCCTTGCTGGTAAGGACTCTTACCTTGGTGTGGTTGTGTCACAAGGAACGAGCAGCGTTCGTCCATGTAGTTTGAAACTGGAGCGGCTGGCGGGTTGCCACGTTGGCAAAAGAAGCTGTGCCGCTTGTATCTGCGCAATTGCGTGAAGTTAGTGCTAATGGCTGCCAGGCACAGTGCATGCGTGCTGGCTGTTGTGTACGGTTGCTCTGACAACCTTGCCGAGTGCAAGTCTAATAGATCCTGGGAGTATGTACTGTTCCCTAGAGTTAAGTAGTTGTAGAGGGACTTGAAGCGCAAGCAGGCTTAAAGGGCAGTGTGTTTTTGTGTTTGTTTACAGAGGTCCACTGCCGCCGGAGAGCGGAGTTGGTAGCTGGAGTCCACGCATGCGCGATTGTGTTGTGGGCCGGTTGTCATGGCGACCAGGTGGCATCTAGTACGGATAATGCAGAGGCGGTGTGGCAACCGGTCCTGGGGAGCCCGGGAGCCTTGTAAGGAGGTAATACATGGCTCATACATACAGGCTGTTGGTTAGGAATAATTGTCTACAGGGCCATCGTGAGGCTGGAGTTTTAGGGGCTGCACTGGGGGGGATGAAACGGCGAATGTGACTCAAATTAACTGTCACCGTGTGTGCTGCTGCAGTTGGTTGTTGGTGCCTCTATTGGAAGAAATAAATCTACGCTTCCAGCAGCAGTCTGGTGGTGTTGTATGCTTGTTCAATACAGTGTCCCCCTGGGGGGGTTGTATGTATGGAGACTGCACAGGGCAAGAGCAAGCAGGCAGTCTGTGAATGTAAAACAGGTTATCAGTCACCACGCATACTGCTATGGTTAGTAGTTGGTGTTTCTGTAGTACTTGCAGAAAAGTACTTCCACCGTGGTGCGGTGGGCCCATGGTGGCAGGGTCATTCAGAGGAACAGACCTGTGGGTATTACTTCATTCAGGCCCTTGGTGGTGGATTTGAGCCTGAATATCCACCAAGCTTCTTTGTGGTTCTGGGCGTTTAAAGTGTTGGCGGTATTAATTACTCTATCGACCACCCACCATGTCATATCATTAGGACTGTGTTGGTGCTCCATGTAGTGGGAGACTAGAGGAGTGGTGTGTGTTCTGCAACGAATGCGGGATCTATGTTCACTGATTCTTTTGTTGATTTGTCTCTGGGTTTTCCCTTCATAGCGTAACCCAAAAGGGCATTCTATCACATAAGTCACATTAGTTGTTGAGTTCCCACTCTTTGTCTCCCACCCTGAATTATTTCATTTTCTTTGTCAGCTTACACACAGTACATGTACCGCACGGGTGGTGTCCTCTGATTTCTCGCATATGCCATAGTTCTGTTCTCATCGTCGTCTTGCTTAGTCTGGCATGGGTTAAAACTTCCTTCAAGTTTTGAGAATGTTTCAAAGCTATTCTCGGCAGGGGTTATTCTGGGAGGCTATCAGCGGCCAGAACATTTTGATTAACCCTTTCAGTGTTGTGGTATTCAGTCCAAGTGTAGTCGCACATGTGATGGTGCTGTCTTGTGTCTCAGGCACTTTTGGTGGGAGTAAGGATTCTCTCGGTGTATATAGAGCTCTCTTCCTTGTGCTCTTGAAGTTTTCTGGGGTACCCTCTGGCTTGTAGTCTAGTTTGTAGGTCTGCTGTATGCTGCTTATATTGTTCGGTGTCTGTGCAGTTTCTTCGTACCCTCAAGAATTGCCCATAGGGCAGATTGTCCCTTAAATCTTTGGGGTGATTGCTCCTGTAGTGGAGAAGGGTGTTCCGGTCGGTATCTTTTTTGAAGAGTGCAGGTCAGTTTGTCATTTTTTGGCGGATAGATAAGTCGAGGAAGCTAATGTCCGAATTGCTCTTGTTAATAGTGAATTTGATTTTTTTGTGTCTGTGAATTGACCCAATTGAAGAAGTCTTCCAGAGAGTCATTGTCCCCTTTCCAAATAAAGATGTAATCGATGTAGAGATGCCACTGTGTGATCGGTCTGCAAATGGGTTGGTGTTGCTCAGGACATAAGTGTGTTCATGTTCCGCCATGTAAATAATGGCCATACTTGGGGAAAATGCAGCCCCCATGGCAGTCCCACAGGTTTGTTAGAAAATGAAATCATCAAACATAAAAAAAGTTTTGAGTCCGAGCTAGTTCTAGCAGTTCCACAATAAAGTTGGTGTGTATCTGGGTCATGTGGTGCGTCAAATGGTGCTGTATGCATTCTACTGCTGCGTCTTGGGGTATGCTTGTATAGAGACTTTTGATATCCATGGTTACTAGAATTTCCTCATCTTTCATGAAAGGTGTATTTTCATTAAACCGGAATCGTGGTCATGGTGTCCCGTAGATATGATGTTGTGCGTTTGCTAAGTAGTTTTAGGAAAAGATCCACAAATTTGCACAGTGGTTCAAAATTGACCCACAGCCTGAAATTATAGGTCTCCCGGGTGGGTTGATTGTGTCTTTGTGAATCTTCGGGAGGGCGTAAAAGGCTGGGGTTCTGCCCTCTGAGGTATTAAGGAATGTTTCTTCTTTTTCTGAGATCCAATTGTGTTCGAGCACGACTGGTTAATTTGCTGGATTTTTGTAATCTCCAGTGTTAGGTCTTTCTTGAGTTTTTTTTATAGTTGGTCTCCTCGTTGAGGAGGTTCATTACCATCTCTTTGTACTGATTGACATTCTGGATCACAATTCTGGATCACAATTCCACTGCCTTTAGCTGCTGTTTTGATTAGCCGAGAACAAGCAGCTAGTAGTTTCTTCAAGGCACTCCGTTCTTCTGTTGTCAGGTTAGGTCAGAGATTTTGGGGGTCCTCCTAGTTTCTTCATCTCTTGTTTAATACATTTTTCAAATGTGATGATCGAGTGGGTGGGAGGAGTAATTCATTCTCCCTAGGGTAGAAGTTGTATTCCCTCGCAGGCCTGAGTCTGCCTCTGGTTCAACATAGTTGCTCTCTTTGAAATAGGATTTGAGGCAGATGGTCCTGAAGAAATTTGATAGTTCTTGGTTGGGTTTGTCGGGACAAAGGAGAGTCCTTTTGACAATACAGATGTTTCTTCCTTTGTGAGATTTAGGCTTGAAAGATTAAAGATCGGGATCTCTGTCTGGTTTACCATCTCCATTGATTGTGGCGTCTCCTGCAAGGCCGTCTCCACATAGCGTAGTGGTAGGTTTGCATGGGCTCTAATTGGGAGGGGGCCCCAGTAACCTCTTCTGGTGCACCCTCTCCGGGAACAAAAAAAAAAAGTAACCAGTGGCGGTGGTGGGTATTGTCCCTGGTATTGATGTCTATCGAAGTTATTGAATTGGTCTCCGGAGGATGAGTCCGAGCTGGAAGTGTCTGAGGAGGACACCCATTTCCTCCTAGTCCTGGTGGCACCTGAATTGTTTTCTTCTCTTTCCTTATCTTTGTTATCCTTGAACTCTGATGCTAAATACAGGTAAACATTTTCTAGCTTGAAACATTTTGTCTTTTGCAAGCTTTTTGTGCTTCTTCTCGAGGGTAGATGAAATAATTCGATTGAGGGCTACATTCATTTCTTTCAATTTGTCAATTTCTCAAGGCTGGTGTTACTAAGGAATTTGGCATCCTCGGATGCAAGTTGTTCTTTAATTTTGATATGTATCCGCTGGGCGGTGGTGATGGTTAAGACCATCAATTCACTGCTGCATTTTGTTGCTATTTGGCTGAACCCTAACATGTATTCTTTGTCCTCAAGAAAGAGGGCTGGTTCATTGCGCACAGTTAGCCCCAGTGGTAACAGGTTAGCTTTCAAGTATTCCCTCAGGAAATTACTGTGTACCTCAGGCCTAAAACATTTCTTCTTTAGTTTCAGCAGGTCATCTTCAGAGGCTGTGGATGCTATGTGTTGTTGTGCACCAACCATATTGAAAAGAGTGGGCCCTTAGATGATATCATTAATTTGCTCCTCCTTGAAAATACTTTATTTTTTTCTTTTTTTTTCAACACTTTACAACTCAACCAGAGCTCATTTTATTTATAGATCATCATGAGTACCTAAAATGACTGGTTCTTAGAAGCTCTTTAACCCTAAACCCAATGCTATTCCATCCTGCACTGATGCATAGATCAAACTAACGTGACTAGTATTGTTTGTTCTAACCTAAATGCTTAACTAAATTTACTGAACACCAAGTGGAAAATGTTAATACTTCTTTATTTCTGCCACAAGTAAAATCACTACTGTCCTAACACTTATGAATGAGCTTTGCTGAAGCTACTCCCTGAACATTTCCCAATTGTCTTATTTGTGTTCCGTGTACTTCTCTCTTCTCCCTACTGCCTTGTGTTTACATGGCCCTGGGGCCATTCCTAAAGAGACTAGGACACAATGGCACAGAGGGAAACCTAATGGGCTCTAGACCTGCTTGGGAGCCACATAATGCGTGTCTCCACCCCTACACACTAATTACTCTGAGTGCATTGGAGACACTGGCCGACTGAGGTCGTGCCTACCTTTAGTACTTGCACACACCTGCCTACAGGGACCAGAAACTCTGTGGATGAGCGACGCACAAGTTGCAAGGAGGTTCAAACTTTCACAAAGGTAGGTGAACCTGGGATCTCCACATCACTCTAGGGTTGCCACTATCTTAGACTGGGTCTGGGCCTTGTATACTAGTTAAGGAAACTAAAAAGAACAAGCTACTAAAATGCTCCCTTGACTCTTCATTACATACACCCAGACAAAACATACATGGACACTAGGATACTAATGTATGGACCACTCTCAAATGGAGACACAAACACATATGCACAAAACTTAAAATACATCAATGTGAAGTGACTCATTATGCATATTCAGACACACACACACTCTCTCACACGTTTAAATGAACACACTAGTCACGTCAAATTAATATTTTATTTGAATTAAAAATACTTAAACTCCACCATCCAATGTTCTTTTTAAATCACTGATATCCATAGTCCATTAAGCGCACGGCATCACTTCGAAAAGGTATTGCCATTATTGAGACAAATGTTAAAATATTGAGTTACAGACATTATAAAGGCACACCAATGCTTTATTTATATTGCTACGTGCATGGCCAAAGGGACTATTAACAGACTGTGACTCTCACTGGGTTGATTCAAGCAAATTGTTTATTAGATACTGGAAATCCAGTAAAGCCTCGGGCCTATCGGGGAATAATCTCAAGTCCATAGATCTACTTCCGCTCAGTTACTATGCCACAGTGGTGCTTAGAGTTGTCCTACCCCCCCTTCGGGCTAGGTGAAAGTCCGTGTTGGTTGAGTATTTTCAAAAGTCTCTTGGTGCATGTTTGTTGAGGGGAGGTGCCAAATATCCCTTTTCATACTTTATCTTTGAGCTAGAAGTCTGGTGTAGGGTGCAGCAACTACCCAATTCCAGATTGGGACCCTATAGATTGAAGTCCTGTTTGGTCGATGGGGCTCGGCTTGCTGTGCAGCTTCTTGTCGATGGTTTTTGAGAAGGGCCACAAGGCTAATCGAGCGACAGACTGTGGCTGGGGCAGGTGGACCTAGGTCTGAGCTCTTGACTAACCTAGTATTTCGATCAGTCTTTTCTCCTTGGTGCCGGGCCATGCTCTTGTACCTCGACAAGAAAGGACATCCACACTTGCACAATCAATGAAATGCCACCAACACTTCCATTCCCTTCCTTGTATTGCCTTTCTGCCTTCTGTCTGTGGAAGGGTTGAAAGGTACCATTTGATTCATGCAACCCGTCAGGTTCCCCTGAGGATCCATGTCTCTGCCTCCTCTCCCCAATCTTTACAAATCTCTTGGTGAAATTGCCAGATGTCATGACCATATTCCTATCCCTACTCAATGACTCCATCAGCACTGGAAGAGTTCTAGCTCAATTGAAACCTGCGTACATAGGCCCTCTGCAGCCCAGGCTGACTCATATATGACCCTGCCAGCTGTCGCCCTAGAGCAAATACTCCTTTCACTTGGAAACGTCTGAAAAAATTCATATATGGTTGACTTCATGATTTAATTGAAACGGACCATCTCCTGAATGATGCACAACACGGTTTTAGACCTTCTAGGAGTATGGAACTGGCTCTGTGCTCCACATGGGGTATGCTTTTAAAACCATGCAAATTAAAACTCGAGAGTGTGCTCATCCTGCTAGACCTCTCAGCGGCTTTTGGCGCTATCAGTTAGGAGGTCCTCCTAAAAAGCATGGAAGATATTGGTATTAAAGAAACAGCTTTACAGTTCATTACCTTCTTCCACTCTGGTTTACAGAAACCACTATCTTGAGCCCTTGCAATTTCTGTCCTTGCCTACTTATCCACACTCACCTCTACATTTTAACATATTCATCGCACCCTTATTCGATGTCATCAATAGACCTGTTATCGCCTGCTACAACTACATGGATGACACACAAATAATCTACACATTTGTGATCACTTATAGCCAATAGCTCCAGACATTAAAACTACTTTGCACAGGGGGCTGCATGGATGACTTCAAAAAGGCCAATACTCATCCCTAGCAAACAGAACTGATGCTCTGCCATCCTACAGATTCTAACTCGACCACAAGCCCTTATCCTGACGAGATGGGCCCTTTCCCGATCCTGTTGACTACAGTAAGCAATCTTGGAACCACAATGGACAACACCCTCACTCTTGATCTGCAGATGAGTGCCCTCGCCAATGCTGTATCTCCCAGGTGCACATGCTACGCCACATCTTGCCTTACTTAACATTCACCCACAGGGCCATTGCCGTAATGTATCTAATCGAATCCAAACTAGACTATGCCAACAGCCTGCATCTTGTACTCACCGATTGGTCTAATGAGGAAACTGCAAAGAGTTCAAAATGCAGCGGCAAGTCTAATTCTTAGAATGAAACCATTTGAACATGTGATGTCAGCATTACGTATTCTCCACTAGCTACTCGCCAAAAAATAATTAATTACAAAACATTGTACATCAACCATTGAGGAGGTCCTTCATTCTTCAGAAGTACATTTCAGCACTACCAGAACATTTAACTCCAGCAATGGTGTGCTAGTGCTAATCCCCAACTTCAACAATAAATGGCAAGAAGGATCCTTTTTTCAGTTCTGCCCACAAATCTGTGGAACACCTTACCCCAAAGTCTCCAAACTCTCCACCTAGAAGTGAAACACTGGCTTTCATGAAACTGCTAAAGACTTGGCTTTTTGACCAACCGCTCTAAAAGAAATGAAATATAATAGCAACTGACTAAGACTGTACGGCAGAAACGTGTACTACTTTAAGACAAGAGATTGTGAGAAGAAACTCTTCTCACTACCATCAGTGGGAATCCAATTTGATGAATGCATAGTCTGTTGTGTGCCACTGGTCTGCACCTGAATCTCAGTAAAATCTACAACCAAGAGCTCGGAAGCAATAATTCAACTCCCCTCATCCCTCCATCTCTTCTCATACCCCAAAATAACTCCTCACTACTAACATCTTGCATCCTTACTCACTCCTACAGACGACCAACCAGGTCTAGGTCACTTAACAAACTCAGATGCTAGCCATGTTCTATAAAGAACAATTCCATATGTTTTTGCACTTCAAATTCCGAAAGCCTTCTGTGGGGATGCGCAGGGGGTGATGGGCGCACCTGGGATTGGGGGCACCAAGAGCCGAGGCAGTGGACCGGCCGCTCCTCTCGCGGCGGTCGCCTGCGCCGGCAGCGAAGAAGCCCGAGCCGATGCTCAGAGACGCGGCGTGTCACCACTGCACTTACCTTCCGGAGGGCGGGCCGTTGCTCGAGGCGCGTCGCTGCCGCACTCGCCCGTTGGAGGTCCCAGACCCAGGGACGGGAGGGGAGCAAAGACCCTCCATGACAAGGAGGGGGGCGACCAGCCCTTCAGCGTGCCGCGGATCGCTGCTGGAAGACGCCTGGAGCCGGGGCCCACCCATACCCAACGCGACCACGTTTTTGGTCACGTGATCGCCTCAGCAGCTCCCCGCGGATTGGATGGGATCATGCAGGCACGGCAGACTTTATGGGAGGCGGGTCAACACGGCAACAGCCAATAGGATGTTGGCTGGTCAGGGCTGATGGCGATTTTTTGGGGGCTTGATTCTAAGATAGTCCATAAAAGCCCGCCAGAAGAAACTGACGAGGTTCTCTCATTTTGCAGGGAAGGGAAGAAGAGGAGGAACGAAGACCAGAGTGGTGGGCCTATCCAGACACCACGATCTAGAGTAATCTTGAGGACTGCCTCACCGTATTCTGAAGGGATCAAACACTGGTGAAGTGAACCAGAGGACATTATATTTTGTTTTATTAAGGACCCTTTATCCAGGGGAATGAATATAATTTTCAGCACCTGCCGGTCTCCTGAAGGTCATTTTTCCACACTGGCGACGAAGGTGGTATCGACAACGATATGGAGGCACTGATCAAGACCCTATCGGAGGGGCAGCAGCAACTGCAACAATTGGTACAACTGCAAACCCAACAAGCGGCCGCGGATAGGCAAGCTTTTCAGCAAGCCATCCAGTTACAGGGCTCCCTACAAACCACAGCCCAGGACAAACAACACGAGACCATCACCCGCCTCACGGATGTGGTGGCCAATGCCAGAAACCAACCACTGGTGCCATCTGCTCTGCTCCAGAAATACAAGGAGGGGGAAGACCCTGCCTTCTTTTTCACCAGTTTCGAAAGGATCGCCAGGAATGCCCAATGGCCTCCCGACCGTTGGGGACAGTACGTCGCCCCCCTACTTTCTGGGGTGATGCAGGGTGCCTACCAGGCGGTGAACCCCAATGGCAGTACACCTTATGGGGAAATTAAGGCCGCGGTCCTGGATCTTCTAGGCTTGGATGAAGAAGCCTACCGGATACAGCTGAGAGAGACCAGACTCAAGGTGGGGGAAAGCCCGCGCCAGTTATTACCGATAAAGGACTTGGTCGAGAAATGGCTACTTCCTCCGACCCCAGCTAAACAACCCATTCTTGACAAAATAATTCTGGGGCAGTTCATCGAAGCCCTACCAGGACAGATGCAGAGGTGGGTCAGGCAGCACCACCGACCCACCTTGACTGAGGCGGTGGATATTGCCTCGGCATACCAGAAGGCGGGTCAACAGAGTGACCGCCCGGATAGCGATCCCGATGTCCGAGCCCCTTGCGTTTAGGGGCGGCAGAACCCTGACCACGAGATGGAGACACACTGACGACATCCCCAGAAGGCCTGAAGACAAGAAACAGGAGTCGAGGAAAAACATCCATTGGCAGCGCCAGGTTACAAGCAACCACAATGCTACGAGTGTAACGAATGGGGGCATATTGCCAGGTTTTGCCCCAGAAGGAGAACAGCCGAACCGATGGACATCGGATACCTGAATCCTGGATCGGAGGAGAGCATCCCGGGACCCTACGTGGTGGACATTAGGGTGGATGGCAGACCATTGCGCGCTCTACTCGACAGTGGCAGCCGACAGACCGCCATTGCACCAACCGTGAGTAGCACACCTTACTTGTCTAACATAACAGTGCCTATTAGGTGTATTCAGGGGGATGTAAAGTGTTACCCAATGATGAATGTGGTGGTAGAACTAAACAACACAATCACTCCCTTGAGGGCTGCCGTCCTGCCATGTCTACCTGCCCCGGTGGTGATAGGAACTGACGTACCCGGGTTTGAACAGGCCTTGAAGGCTCTGGGGGATAGGAAGGACCCTCCGCCCGAGCCCAATACCCCAGGGACGGAATCTGCTTTCCGGGGCCCCTTGCAGGGACGGAAAAGGCGAACCCGGATGGAATGGTGTCAGGCTAGCTACATGACCAGGACCCATCAACTGGAGTTTGGAGGAGAATGAAGACACCATTAGGGGGGAAACCCCTAACCGACCCGACTCTACGGGTGGCACGAGAAAGGGCAACGCAAGAAGGGGAACCAGATCTAGCCAGAGGACCAGGGTTCCTACTACGCCGGGGTCTGCTGTATCGCAGATATAAGGGTGAAGACGGGGTCGCCAAGGAGCAGTTGGTGCTGCCGCAAAAACATCGTGCCATAGTGGTACAACTGGCTCCCAACCATCCTTGCGGCGGGCATATGGCTTCCCTCAAGACCCAGCAAAACCTATTGAAACGGTTCTACTGGCCGGGCATTTACGGGGAAGTGGCCCGATTTCTGTAAAACCTGCCCTACATGTCAGTGTCCTACCAGCGAAGGCGCCGCTGCAGAAAATGCCTCTCATAGCGGTTCCTTTCCAGAGGATCGGCATAGATATCGTCGGTCCTTTGGAACCCGCTAGCAGGGGGTACAAATATCTGTTAGTGATCGTCGACTACGCCACCCGATACCCGGAAGCATTTTTGTTAAAAGGGACATCGGCAAGGGTGCTGTGCGTCCAACTTATCCCGTTTTTTGCTCGGGTGGGGCTGCCTTCGGAAGTAATCACGGACCAAGGCACAAATTTCATGTCTGTCCTCTTAAGACAGTTATGCGAACGACTCCATATCAAACAACCAAGGACCTTGGTATACCATCCCCAGACAGATGGGCTGGTCGAACGGTATAACCAGACCATCAAGAAAATGCTGAGGAGAGTGACGGGACCAGACGCCAAGAATTGGGATCGGGTGTTGCCTCTAGTATTGATGGTGTTCAGGGACACACCCCAATCGTCCACTGGTTTCTCCCCCTTCGAACTTCTATTCGGAAGGCAACCCAGGACAATACTGGATCTGGTGAAGGAGGAATGGGAAGCCAGCGAGGAGATGTCACTCACTGAATACACAGAGGAGCTAAAAACCCATCTGACGGCTCTACGCGCCTTGGCCGAAGCCAACCTCGACCAGGCTCAATCGTCCCAAGAAAAGAACTACAATAAGGGAAGCCGGATGAGGACTTTCAAACCCGGGGACAGAGTACTGGTACTCTTGCCTACCTCTGCCCACAAATTATTGGCCAGATGGCAAGGTCCATACGAGATCACCGACATACTCAGCCCAGTCACATATCAGGTGCATCAACCCGATAGGACCACCACCGACGAGGTATACCATATCAACTTGTTGAAGGAGTGGAACGAACCAAGTATGAGTGCGTTCGCAGAACCCGAGGAACCAGGTTCAGAGGAAACCGTGAACACCGTTCCTGATGCCCTCGGAGCCATCAATTGGGGCGACTTCGTCTCTCCGGACATGAAATCGGATGTTATGGACAAGTTATCTCCCTACGCCGATGCCTTTTCTACGCTGCCCGGTCGCACCAGTATGTTAGAACACGGGATCAACACAGAGCCCGGACGGACTATAAGGCTTAGGCCCTATCGGATCCCCGAAGCCAGACGACGGATCATCACTGCCGAAGTAGACGAAATGCTGTGGATGGACATCATAGAGCCATCCAACAGCGTATGGTCATCCCCCATAGTGCTGGTTCCCAAGCCGGACGGATCCACACGCTTCTGTATGGATTACAGACAACTCCACTCTATTTCTCAGTACGAAGCGTATCCGATGCCGCGCATGGACGAGCTCTTGGAAGGCCTCGGAGCGGCCCTCTTTCTAAGCACTTTAGATCTAACCAAGGGATATTGGCAGATTCCCTTGCGCTCCCAGGACAAGGAGAAGACTGCCTTTTCCACGCTGAAGGGGCTGTATCATTACAAGGTCCTACCCTTTGGACTACACGGCACCCCCGCCACGTTCCAAAGGCTAATGGATATCGTCCTATATCCACACGATGGATATGCAGCCGCTTATTTGGACGACATTGTGGTTTACAGCGAATCCTGGGAAGCATATCTGAGTCATCTGGAAGCGGTAGTGACCGATCTGCACAAGGCGGGTTTACATATAAACCCCCAAAAAAGCACAATCAGAACTTGCGAAACCAAGTATCTGGGACATATAATAGGTGGGGGTGTCCTGAAACCCCAACTATCCAAGACTCAGGCGATACTTGACATTCCGACTCCCACCAATAGGAAGCAGATCCAGGCTTTCTTGGGGCTCGTTGGGTATTACAGAAGGTTCATACCTGACTTTTCTTCTGTGGCCGCCCCCTTGACCGATGCTTTGAGGCTCAAGGGTGCTCCAAACCTGACCAACAACAAGGACGCCTTGGCCGCCATTGAACACCTGAAACTTAGGATTTCTTCAAACCCTGTTCTTTGTTGCCCAGACTTCCAACAACACTTCTATCTGCAGACAGACGCCTCAAACCAGGGTTTGGGGGCTGTGCTCTCGCAGGACCAGGGGGGTGATCTGCGTCCTGTATGCTTCATCACCCGGAAACTGCTGCCACATGAGGCTGCATATTCCACCATAGAGAAGGAATGTCTGGTGATCAAGTGGGCCGTCGACTCCCTCAGATACTACCTGTTGGGTCGCCGGTTCACCTTGTACACAGACCATGCTCCCTTGCAATGGCTTGCGCGGCATAAGGACACTAATCAGAGAGTGCTCCGCTGGTTTCTGTCTCTCCAACCTTTTGACTTCCTCACGCTTCACAAACCGGCCCGGTTCCAGATGGTGGCTGATTACCTGTCTAGGTGCGCTTCCCGGCCCGATCGGCCTGGGACTGGGGTGGGTATGTGTGGGGATGCGCAGGGGGTGATGGGCGCACCTGGGATTGGGGGCACCAAAGCCGAGGCAGCGGACCGGCCGCTCCTCTCGCGGCGGTCGCCTGCACCGGTAGCAAAGAAGCCCGAGCCGATGCTCAGAGACGCGCCGTGTGACCGCTGCACTTACCTGCCGGAGGGCGGGCCGTTGCTCGGGGACTCGGTGCGTCGCTGCAGCACTCGCCCCTTGGAGGTCCCAGACCCAGGGACAGGAGGGGAGCGAAGACCCTCCATGACAAGGAGGGGTGGCGACCAGCCCTTCAGCGTGCCGCGGATCGCGGCTGGAAGACGCCCGGAGCCAGGGCCCACCCATACCCAACGCGACCACGTTTTTGGTCACGTGATCGCCTCAGCAGCTCCCCGCGGATTGGATGGGATCATGCAGGCATGCCAGCCTTTATGAGAGTCGGGTCAACACGGCAGCAGCCAATAGGATGTTGGCTGGTCAGGGCTGATGGCGATTGGTGGGGGCTTGATTCTAAGATAGTCCATAAAAGCCCGCCAGAAGAAACTGACGAGGTTCTCTCATTTAGCAGGGAAGGGAAGAAGAGGAGGAACGAAGACCAGAGTGGTGGGCCTATCCAGACACCACGATCTAGAGTAATCTTGAGGACTGCCTCACTGTATTCTGAAGGGTTCAAACACTGGTGAAGTGAACCAGAGGACATTATATTTTGTTTTATTAAGGACCCTTTATCCAGTGGAATAAATATAATTTTCAGCACCTGCCTGTCTCCTGAAGGTCATTTTTCCACACCTTCCCATAAGGCTAACCTGCAACATCCGTACCAACCACAAACAACATAGAGATGTTCATATCGTCACACAGGTGATGGGTATTTCAAGCCTGGATCCATCAGCAACACAGGGTTCTGCATCTGCCTTCCCACTATCCGAATAAAACATCCTGTCCATCTTTCTTAGAGTCCTGTGCATCGAGGCCAACATTATTGGCAGAAGTGTGCTACATAAAACCACTTTACATCTTCCCTCCTCCCATCGTTGTCTCATCCCCTTCAGATCAGGGATTTACACTAGGGCCCACACAGATCCTGTTGTAGGGGGTCTCACTACCTGATTGCTAGGCTACCTCAGGAGTAAATAAGGCAGTCTTCTTTTTCTCTTAGTCTCAACGATGCACCCATTTGTCCACCTTCCTCCACTATGTTCTTCCAGAAATGCTCCACGAATTCCCACAAACTTCAATGCTTCACTCTTCTCCTATGACTATCTCCCACATCCACCTCCAGCAATATCCCAGCTTCCTCATTCTCCAAGAATGTTTCAACTTCCTCCTATTGATTTTCATACCACCACCAATACTCTATGTTCCTCTATGATGTTTCTACCACCTCCAAGTTTCTTCCCCTCTTATAGCTCCACTCCATCTTCACCACACTATGATTGCCCATCCTCATTCTAACCAGTTTACTACTCCTTGTTCCTTTGGTTGCCAGCTCTCTCCAAACGCCTTCCTTCTCCTCTTCCAATGACCCGAACTTTCTGTTGAGGGTCTTGTTCTTTTAAAGCAGCTTGACCCCTCCACTCAGCCAGCTCCCATTTCATTGGGCTATCTTGCTGACGAAAAGCAAGGGCTTCTTCGTGATTCATGGATTTGTCTTCCTGTGAGGCTGGCCTGTAGAGACTGAGGCTACAAGAGAGGGGTTGTCCATCTTTAATTTACTTTTGTCAGTTGGGCTGGCTTTGATTGCGGTATGTCACCTGTCTTGTGTTCATTCTCGGTACATCAGTCAATTTATCAACGGATAAAGATATGTACTTGCAAGCCTTCAAAATTGCTTACATCAACCCACTAGTAAAGAAAAACACAGCATACCCCACTCTGAGCTTACTCCATCTGCAGCACACACAACACAGCAGAAATCCTTGAGGTCATCTACCAACAACTCCTGGACCATGTGGACACCAAGATCATGTATGAATCACAAGCCAGATTGTGACCAATGAGAGGGAACATAATCCACACTCATCCATATGGGGGACACTTTAAAAACAAAAAAACAAAAGAAAATGGTGATACAAGCCCTCAAAAGGCACCGATTCTTCTCAGCATCTTGGGTAGCCTTTGCAACAATTAGCCAGTAACTGGCATGAGATCAGAGACAACCGCACTATGCTTTGAGTGTCTTGGACAGGACAAAAACAACCTACCGATCTCCTTTTTAAGTTCCCTCGTCTGCAAACCACAACTTTATTTGTGGAGTAGCTCAAAGATTCAGCCTATCATCACTATTTTGCAATCCATGCATGACCCCTGCCCTCTTTCCCTTCTCAACTTCACCGGTCTGTCCTTTTCAAAGTTTACTGAGTTGGAGATTTCTGACGCAATTTGCCATCTTACATCAGCGGCCCCAGCTGATTCGGTGCCGTTGGTAGTGCTGAAGGAGATTTTCCTGGATCTACTTAGTGAGATCATGGCAACCATAAATGTTTTCTCTCAGTCGGGCCTTATTCCTCAGGAATTGAAGATAGCGACAGTTATAACTCTTCTTAAAAAAATAAATAAAAATAAACTTCCCTTGATCCAGCACTCCCCTCTAATTTCCGTCCTATTTCACTTCTGCCAGTCTTTGACGTTTTTGGTGTCCCTGATTTCCCCGTTGTTATCTTTGTTTTGAAGTAATTCGACATTTTGGACCCCTCTCAATCGTGCTTTAGGCCAAGTCGAGGTACAGAAAGTGTTCTGGTGTCAGTGCAGGATTATATGATTAGGATGGTTGATGCAGGGGGGTGAGGGGCGAGTGCCCTACTTTTACCTGATCTGTCAGCGGCATTTGACACTGTGGACCACCTTACCCTGCTGGCTCGTCTCGCTCAGGTCGGCATCCCTGGTCAAGCATTGGTCTGGTTTACTTCTTTTTTGGCAGACAGATCCCAAAGGCTTTCACTTCTTTCTTTTCTTTCATGTCTCTGTTCCCTTGGGTGTGGGGTTCCTTAAGGCTGAGTCTTGTCTCCTATCCTCTTTAACATCTACATCTGGCCTTTGGTGTGTATTATCTGCTCCTTTGGTATCATGTGCTACTCTTATATCGATTACGAGATCCTGATCCGGTTAGATCTTGATCAGGATGAGATGTCATCGTGCTTGCACCGGTGTCTGTCTGCTGTGGGAGATTGGATGAACCACAATTGGCTGAAGTTAAATGGAGACAAGGCAGAGGTACTGGTTGTGGGTTCTCCACCTGATCCTGCTCTCTGGTTGTCATCTTTTTGGCCATCTTCTTTGGACCTGCTACCTGTGCCAGCCATTATGGTTAAGAATCTGGGAGTGGTCATTTCCACTAGCCTTACGATGGATACACAGGTGTTGGCTGTTTGTAAAGACGGTCACTACCATCTTAAAATACTGCGGAAGGAACTCCCTTTTCTACCTTTGAAACTCAGGCCCCCGGTGGTTGCAGCTTTGGTCGTGAGCCGGCTGGATTATTGTAATTCATTATATTTGGCCCAGCCTAAGGGCCTTATCCAGCAGCTCCAACGCCTTCAGAATCTGGCTGCACGCAGGGCGACTGGATCCCCCTATGGGGCACATATCTCCCCTGTTCTATGTTCCCTCCACTAGTTACCTGTGGCCCAATGTATTAAATTCAAGGCACTCTGCCTGGTCCATCGTGCTTTGCATGATGGAGCAGAATATCTGCGAGCTAAGTTCATCTGCTACTGCCCTAATTGAGAGTTGCGATCTGCTTCTGCCGGTCTGCTCTGTGTGCCGTCTTTTTGCCGCGCTCACATTGGAGGCCAGGCTTTTTCTGTGTCCGCAGCACAGTTGTGGAACGCCTTGCCATTCTTGCTAAAATGTCTGCCTAGTCATTTGGCGTTCAGAAGATCTCTGAAGACCTATTTGTTTTATATGGGGCTTGTCAGTTCTCTCTCTCCCTCTCAGCGCCATAATACCCTTGGGTGACCGCGCACTTTATAAATTGCCTTTAACATAACATAACCGATGATGCCCATATCATCTCCTAACTTACCCAAATCAACTGGACCTTGGCATTTGTCTATCCAAATAAAACAAATCTACTGAAACATCAACTCAGATAAAATGGACTTCACGATGTGAAGTGCTGAAACCCATAATAACGCAAACATTCCTTAGGCAGAAGGAATGGTCGGTAACCTTCCCTCAGCCAGCTGCAAAGGTCAAACGCGTTTGACCACTTATGATTGGCTCCATCATCCTTAAACCCCAAGTTAAATCCATGGCGGGACGATTCTTCTTTCAACTTTGAACCATCCTACCATCCATGCGATATCCAACATTCCCAAATAGAACCACGCTTGTCATCACCTGTGCACTCTCCAGAGTGGATTATGCTGAGAGCCTCTGCCTATGCCTTCGAGAATATTTGTTATGAATCCAAAACAGAGTCACTAGGACTGGAAAGATAGGAAAACATCACGACAGCTCTCCAGACAATCAACTGACTCCCGGTCAAATGTTGAATCTAATCAAAACCCCATATCATCCACACGGTCTTCCGCATAAGAAAGAAAACGGAACTACATATATAGCATACTGCTTTGTCCCAGCAAAGCAGCCTTCGTAACGGTCACAAGCTTCAACCAGAATAGTCAAGTGGGTTGAGGGGGGGGGGTCATTCTTAGTACCCAACTTTTGAGACACACTGGCACTGCCTGAACTTCAGAAAATATATAAAAACCTGCCTGTTCTCGAGACAGGGGGAACAGGTACATTAGAATGCACACACGTCCTCCTGGAACTGGAACAACTCGGCTTGGACAACAAACTAGCCATGTATGACTCTGGACTCAAGGATCAACTGGCACACAAATATTGCAAACAAGAATGCACTCAAGATTGGACTTCCAAATGAGTCTTTCCTACCTATCCTCCTTACCGATGTGGGACAGCAACACAGCCTCAACCAAAGACTAGACCTGCACTATAAGGTCTGTATCACAAATACCACGCAACCCGTTCAGTCTATGCACATGCACCACATCATATACAGGAATTGAATCTATCCCTTCGAGCACAACATAACTCTTGCACACCCAGTATACATACTGGGCCTGATTCATGGACCTGTTTTATAATGGCGCAATCTGATAGGAAAACTTTACATGAGTCAGGCCCACTGGTTCAGTTCAACATTTCAACCTTATGGACAGCATTCCTAAAGACTTCCCTCAAACCTTTACCACCCAATAATCGCAAGGAACAGCAAGAACCATACCATGCTGATCAGTGGCAACAAGGCAGAGGCGCCCTCTTTTTTCTTTCTCACTGGCACATTGAAAACCGGCCATGTCACACTACTTGAGGCTCCCTAATTACCTCTGATAAGCCTAACTAACCTACTTGCATTTAAATCTTTTCGCCATTACACTACATCCACAAAACATCACGTACACTTCAGCCTTATACCTAATATCGCACCGCCACATTAACCACTGCTGAGCCATTGAGCGCTCTCTATATGGTGCAAAAAACATCAGACCCATCACATTCCATTCACTCCTCCTCTCTGATCAGTGGCTCTTCGGTCCTCCACCACTGGCTGCTACTCTGTCTGGGGTTCTCCCCTCGTGACCTACAACACACAAGTGTTACTGAGACAAACCACTAATACTCAAATGGATACACAGAACTCTAGTTCTTCTAGCCTGAATCTATGAACACCCCTGATTTCGCATTTGTCCCACCCCTTACCACCACTAAGTTTCCCCTCCCCTTATTCCAGAACATTGCAGCAAGGGGCTGCCAAAATAGCAGAAGTACCCTATATAAGATTGGTATTGGTAATTTTATAAAGCGCTTATACACAACGAGTGCTTCAAAGCACTCCAAGACGGGAGCGGAACATGGGATACAATCATTGAGGCATTGGAGATTCCGAATTATATACAGTAATAATAGCATACTAGGCCTGACAACATTTCTGCTCATTCAATTGCGGTAACATATAGTGGGGAAGCAGGGTGTGGGGGTGAGGAGAGGGGAGGCACATAATAACCTCTGACGGTCAGGCAAGTGTGTAACGAGCAGTGGAGCTAGGAGGGAAGGGGAGAGAGGTAAAGTGCTGCCGACGAGAAGTGTGAGGGAAGGGGGGAAAAGGACAAGTGCGCCTAGTCCGGGAGGGCGGGGATAAGTGCAGAGGGTACTCTCATTGGGAAGTGCATAGCGTAGTAGGAAGTGCTGGGGGGCCCGGAGGCAAGTGCAGGGACTGGTGTGGGTGCCTTGGACCTCTTGCGTTACATTGCATGTCTGCACATTGGACAAAAAACATATGTTGTACTTGTGCTTACTGAAGTGGCACTGGATCAAAATAAATATAACTCTGCTTAAAGCAGAGCGTGTTGTATACAATTTAAGAGATGCATATTGGCCAGCAAACGGGCTAAAAAATGCTTTTCTTTTAAGATACATCAAGATGGCTGATGGCTCCAACCCAAAGATTTTTCTAGAAACCGGTGTGCCTAAGATCAGCGTGCCTACAAGGTTAAGTTGGCATACACACATCCCATTCCTCTTAACATAGCATGTTGAATGATTCCAAGATGAACCTTTTCAGAATTCCATTTCATTATTTACATGACCCAACTTTCACACCACATCAACCCCCAAACCAATAGCTATGTTGGCTACCACATATATGCTGACAACACCAATATACACATCGACCGGGACAAGGAATCTCTGCCTTGTTAACAAACAGCAATGTATTGTAATTAGTCTAGCATAAGATGTGTACATGCTGGTTCTGCTTCGGTGACCATGAAGCTGACATTCTGCTCATGGCCGCAGTGAACCACTTGCCACATCACTGAGCCAGACTCTGAGTCCACCCCACTGCCAGTCCAGAAAGTGCATAATTTGGATGTGGTATTTGACCGTGATCTTTCTTTTACAACCCAAGTGAAGCTGTTCCTAGCAAGGGTTTTACTATCTCCTCA
Source organism: Ambystoma mexicanum (assembly GCF_040938575.1). NCBI lineage: Eukaryota > Metazoa > Chordata > Amphibia > Caudata > Ambystomatidae > Ambystoma > Ambystoma mexicanum. The sequence continues at coordinate 1,000,414,127 of NC_090929.1, read as the reverse complement.
AAGAGACCGGTCGTTTAATTTGCACTTGCACACAGTAGTAATATTCCAGCAGTAATCTCAACATTATTTTGTCTCCAGCCCAAGACATCCGAGCCGTATCATTCCTCCATTGAAACTCCCACCTACCACGCCTCTGATCAGGGGAAATGTATTCCAAGATCGTATGCCTGCTCTATAATGAAAGTCACTACAATCAAGAACATCTACCAACTCGGACTGCCTTTGCGTCGTCAAGCGTGGATGTCTAGTGTGAAACTTAAGCTAAATACTATGAAACTGAATTAATCCTTGACAGCACTTTTGTCCCTATAATCCTAAACTCCACCCTGTGCCCACTACAGAGTATCTTTCAGCTAACTGCGTGTCGAGCCTGTACCATCTTTAAGACATGCTGCATCACCTATAAGACTACAATAAACTAGCACACCTCGTTTTTCAAAGAAACAAGCTGGGGGTAGATCTCTATCTTCGGCTGGGGCCTCCCGCTGGAACAGCCTCCCTGCCACTCTAAAACTTGAGAAGAACCATCTCCGGTTCCGCAAGCACCTCAAGACCTTCCTCTTTGCTTCTGCCTTCTCTCCCCCTCTCGCGTGCTTTGAAAATTGCGTACCACAGTGTAGGTAATAATGATAATTAGTAACACATATCACCAAGTACTCTGAAACGGTATCTCCAAGCACAATATAAAACACCAGAATATTAATAGTATTATTGTTAAGGATGGTCTTCAGATTTTTCTTTTTGGGTGAAGATTTGGTTGTGGAGTTTGCTGATGCTGTGGTTTATTGTGCTGCACTGACCATCCAACAGCAACTGCAATTATTCTGTGAATAAGTGCAACCCCTCCATTCATTTATGAAGCAATTTGTGCGTAAACACGCTAAAAAGCATCCTTTCCAAAAGAATAGCCCTACTCAAAGGGCATATGTTATAGACAAATTGCAGTCGATATGTTTAAACTTCATTTATTATTCAAAATTCATTATAAAACATCCATTTTATAGAAAGACCACATATAACACAATAAAAGCGCACCTCGAAGCACCTGCAAGCACTGTTTACTGTGCAGACCGACTGGACGAACGTCCTCGTATGCTGCTGCTAGCAAGGCCGCAAGCAAGAGGACGTCTTTGAAGGCAACACCGTTGTTGCCTGGAGGTGAATGCACGCTGAATTGGCGCTTATGTTGATATTTCTGATACCACTGAACTTGTTGGACTCACGCCTATTGTTACTTATGGACTCTTTAGTCTGTCTATGATGCCAAATAATCTTACTTCTACTTTAATCTCTTTTTGATTCTTAGTGAGCGTCACCGACTCCGCCCCCAGGTTGTCCCGACCTTTCTACATCTACCCACAGTGCAGCACACCTGCGCGCGCACCTCGAAGCACCTGCAAGCACGGTTTACTGTTCGCTGTTCACAGTGAGCAGTGCACGGTGCTTGCTGCTGACCAATTATTTTGCTCGGCTTCTGGTTTCACTGAGCGAAACCCCTCCTCAGATTACCCGTAATGAAACAAGCTGCAGTGTTGGGGGTTTGCTCGGTAAGGGTGATTTTTGATATAGTGTGCTCTCTGATATTATTGTAGATTTCTTGTTTTTCTTTTTTTCTTGGCTAACCATATATTAACGGGTTCACTGCTAGTTCATTCTGTATAGCTTGTTAGACTTGTTCTGATATTATTTTTTTACACCAAGATGAAAGGCAAGAAAGTGAAATCTGGTGACATGATGAAAGATGCCCGTGCTGACTTTTTTACGGCAGTTTCGACGCGCAGGGCAAGCCTAGCGCGTGCAGCTGCACTCCCTCTCCCGCCCCCATGTATGGTGGAGGAGGAGTTGCTATTATGTGCGCAAGCGTGCTCAAACCAGCTAAAGTTAAATGACGAGCCTGAAAATAACTATTTGCAACCCAACGAAAGTTCGCAATCTTTTTTTGCAGAAGATCTGATAATTCATCCACAAAAAGATATCTTGAAATCTCTTTGGAATGAAATATCAGTGACCCATGTGGAATCGGACCTGGCCTATCAGTCTTTTGACGACACTCCCACTGTCTTTAAAACGGCCAATACAGACACTTTTCAACCGGAAAGCAATCCTAACTTTAGGGATGAAGTGACTGATGATACTCCGAGCGGGATTGCGATTGATAAATCAAACAATACTGATTTATGTACATTGATGGGAATCTTTAACAGACTGGTTCTGAGTGAACTAAGAAGGCATACTGAGCTGTTGACCCAAATAAATGCGTCTGTTCTTCACGTCCCTCTGCAACTTAATGATATATTTTGTCACAATTCTATTAAGCCTTCAACTGTAATGAACAATGAAGGCATTGATAAGAGTGGTATAGAGGTCTCTGATTTAAGTGTTGCTGCGGATGTGGTAAAGATCTATGCTCCAGAGACAATTACAATAGAAGACTCAGAGCAATGTGGATGCACCTAAACCTAAACTTGATGGGATAGATACCTCGGGTAGCTCAAAGGGAAACCAACCCCTTACTCCTTCTGTAGGTTCATTGCCTAACGCAAATATATCCAAGAAAGAGAAGAAAAGACAAGCACAATTAAAAAATCAAAACCAAAAGAAAAATTTGTGCAAAACGTCACGGAAATATCTAAGAGATGTAACCTTTAAAAATATGATTGACGAAGATCGACATGGATTGGGTGGCAACAATGAGACAAGCAAAGAGAAGGTACCCTGCAGAGCACATTAAGCTGTAGGACCGAATGATGTTATGGAATCAGCTAAATCTGCTTTGCAGGATGGGTATACTGAAGCCGAAAACTCGATTGCTGACACCATGAAAAAGAAAATGGAGATCATTGATATTGCCTCGCAGCTATCTTCCTTAAAATCGGGCTTGGTTGACATTTTTGAGATCTTTAAAGCAAATGCTGCAGGAAAAACTGCTGAAACTGTATCTAAAGAAACAAGGGATGCTGTGTTATGTAATAACTCTAATTCGAAAAACAACATGGTGAAACCACCAACTAACCTTGTCCACACTTTAAAAACAAAAGCATTTCAGTTAACCCCCAATATTCCCGGGGGTGACATTTTGCAATCTGCCTGGAATGGTAACAATGAAATATCCAACTCTAATCATTTGATACCTGAGCCATGTAGCAATGTACCTTCAGTTCCACCCGATGAAAGTAGGTCTGAGGCTGACCCTGCTAAAAGCCAGATTCACGACTTGACGGCTATAGTTGAACATGGTAATGATACTTTATTGCATAAAGAACAACCTGGCAAGCATGGGAGTATTATGGTTGTAGATGGTGATTGCTCTGTTAAACAAGACGAAATTGCAAATATTGTGAGAAAAATATTGCATGGCCAATTTAATAATGGGGAAAACCATAGTTATGAACAAGAACCCCCTCACGAGGGGGTAAGGCAAACTCAAAAGGCGTACGAAAATGCTGAAGTGGTGGATGAAAGGCAAGATTTAAAGAAACCAGCATTGGGCGATTTACCCAGTTTGATAATGATCACATTATTTACTGAAGGCAAACGGATTTCGCTGAATCGCCCTTACATCATTTCATTATTCGCCACGATTCCCGCACTGGCATTGATTTCATCACCCGATATTGTTCTTGTAGACTTCTTTCACAAACAAAGGTTGGATTATGTGCGTTTAGTAATTCCCTCACCGCTTGTTAGAAACTTACTGTTCAAGGAAGCTGAGAACTTGCAGTGCAAAGTATTTGACATTTACCCATATACATATATTGACCCAAAACAGGACAGGAATGGTGTAACAACGAAACAAGGAGCTACCAGTACTCATGATCCCACTAAAGGTAAATCTGAATAATACGGAAGGTTTTGTCACTGAAAAACAGGAGTGGAGAGGACTGACACTTGCTCTTAGGGAGGCTATTTCGTCGCTCCATGCTCTAGCCAAACCTCTTTAGCACTACTGGTAAAACCTCTTTAGCACTACTGGTAAAACGCGTCTTTTGCATGTTGGAATTCTAGAGGTCATGTGCATTTGTTATGTAATACTGCTGTTACAGATACCTTGTTATCTTTTGACTTGATTTTCTTGCAAAAAACGTGGGCTACAACTAATCTAATTTGGGAAGGCCATGATATTCGGCAACTACCTGCCACCAAAGGACCCAAAGGAAGGCCGATTTCTACTAATTGCATGTAAACATTAGTTGGTGGCAGATAACACTGATGTATGGTGGTCAACCCTGAAATTCTTTTTGGGAGCGACATGTATTTTGAAACTTGGATGCAACTTCATTGATATATGTATTATCAGTGTATATTGGAATCCTTTGAAACATAATGAAATGCAGCCGATTAAAGAACTAGCTGAAGTAACTGCAAAAATTGATGCATGGCCTGCTATGAAGGTCAACGGGTTGGTTGTGATAGCTGGTGATTTAAACGCAGATTGTGATATAGATAGTACGGAAATAGACGCCCTAATGTGTGGTATAAATTTGGGTGGTAAGTTACCTAGAGCTCCGAATGGTAATGCTAAGTTAAGAGGAGCGATTTGGCTAAACTTCCTTGAAGTTATGGGGCTAGTGAAAATACCTAATTCTGCTCATACATGGAATGCCAGAGGTTGCAGCTCAATCCTTGACTATATCTTTGTCACTAATGGTTTGGATAAATACGTATCCAACCTTTTGGTGTAGAAAATGTCAACCAGCGATCACAACCTCCTGTCGATTTTCATAACACATACTGATGAAACGGAACATAATGTAACCTACAATCCAGGCCCGATTACGAACATGACTGGCACCCGTATACGTTGGTCTTACTCCAATACAAAAAGATTTACATCAGTCTTACTAAAAAACTATATGAACATGACGCATGAGGAAAGCTCATATAATCTATTATCGACCTCCTTTACGAATTACATTAATGAAATTTCCATTACTACATGTCATGATAAGAAAGCTACGAAACAAACCCAAAATCATGTACATGCTTTCGATATTGACACTCTAAATCGAAAAAAACAGTTAAGACGAGATATCCGCCGTGCCTTGAATGAAACATGTAGTGGACCAGAAAGGGATAAGAAGCTAAGAGGTATTAAACAATGATATAAGAATTGGCAAATTTCTCACAGTGTGGCCAAGGACCAACTAGATGGTGAAAAGATTCTCGCTGTGATTAAAGGTAAAGATATATCCAACTTTTGGCTGATGATTAATGGGATTCAGCTTACACAAAAAGAGATATTGCTTACCCTGCTCAGTGAAAGAACTTGGAAAGATCATTTTCTTAAAATGTATGGTGATGATGGTGATAACGCTATGTTACCGGTTGCGAAAAACTCCAGATGGATTCTGGATATTTCTCCTACTAATATTAGTAGAATTATTGCTAAATCCAAAAAGTCAGCGGCACCAGGACCCAATAATCTATCTAACCAAATTCTAAAAACTGATGCGCAGTTATGGGGAAACATCTTGCATGTATTGTTTAATGATATCCTCACAACCAAGCTTATCCCGCACTCATGGAGACTGGCCATTGTGATCCCAATTTATAAACATGGTCCTAGAACCTTGCCCGAATGTTATAGGCCAATTGCGATCTCAGATCCTGGATATAAGATTTTTACCTCCTATTATACTTTAAGAACTTGAATATTGGCTTACCAGCAATGATATATTAGATGCTAAACAGATAGGCTTTAAAAAAAAGATAGGAACAGATTGTGGCGGACTTATCTTGAAAAGCCTGCAATCCAAAACCCTAAAAAAGCCAGACTATGTTATCTTCGTAGCTTCGATGGATCTCTCTAAAGCTTTTGACCTTGTTGATAGACATACTTTATGGTCGATCTTGAGAGACCTATTGATTCCTAAACCCCTACTGGAAATGTTCATCGACCTATACTCTGGCACAAAGATCAAGGTCAGACTCAACTCACTCGGGCGGCTCTTCAGAAATATCAATCTCTAATGGCCTAAGACAAGGTTGTAAGCTAGCTGCCACTCTATTTAATTTATACGTTTCTAAAGCTGCTGCTGCAATCAAGGGCAAAGGTTTGGTATCGCCTAAACTGGGAGAAACCGCGATAGAATGGGTAGCATATGCAGATGATTTCTTACTGTTAGATTGCACAAAAATTGGTTTGCAGAGATTGATAAATGCATTTGCTGTTTTTACTGCTGGTTTACACTTGAAAATTAATGCTTCCAAAACGATAATTATAAGAATGGGAAACCCAAAGAAAAATCAATCCTCACTAACTTGGTTCTGTGAAGGTAAACATTTAAAAAGTCAGGTTGCATTGAAATATTTAGGATACCACTTTACAGCTAATGGTGCTATTACAATGATCAAAAGGCAGTTAGAAGTGAAAGCTGAGATGATACGGAGACAGATGTCGAAAATTGATGCTAAGTCGGTAGATTTACAGCTACTCCGTTGAAACGTTTTTATACTATTTCCGGTATTCCAAAACTCACATATGGTTTAGAATTTTATGAGCTTGAGAGCACGGATTTTATGAAAAAACTTGAACGCGATATGTGGAAAGGTGTTTTGTTTTTTATTCCTAGTGTATTCCAATTCAAGCAATTAGATATGAATTTGGCCTTCAGTCCTTAGAATCAATTATTCTATGGAGAAAGATGCTGCTGTGGAGGAAATGTTTGACAAATAATGCCACATCACTTTATACGATTGCAGCGAAAGACCAATCAAACGTCTTTTGCTTGAAATTGAAAATAGTTATTGAAGACACCTTGATGAAGGCAGGTGTTACAATTAGGAATCCCCTGAAAGTAAAGAATATACTCCAATGTAATGATTGGCAACTGACTCTTGATTCGATCCAACAATCCAAAATGGTGAATCAGATACATTTGTGTTGGAAATTTTACCCTGTTCTTGAAACTTACCTGGAAAAATATCCTTCACGGAATTTTAGAAACACATTCATGAGGTTCTGTTTCGATACTTTGAAAACAAACTATATCTTGAAAAGATGGAAGCTCCTGAATGATGAATGGGGTTGGTGCAGACATTGTAAGAAAGCAGGCATTGAAGAAACTGTTACATTTACTATTGTTATGTCCAGCACTACTAAAACAACGTATTCTGTACTTTGAACAATTTGTAGTACACTTGCACTCTGTTGACACCAAATTCTTATGGTATCAGATTAGGCATAATAGCTCCACTGTTTTAAAACTTAAATGGCATTTCTGAAGAACCGCTGTGACCTATCTTAAATGATCTGTATGAATCTTCTGACCAACAAGATGTATTGTATTGTTTTGCACCCTTCCACATAAACTGTGAATTTTAACTATGTTTTTAATATGTCTGAAAGAATGAATTGTCATTGAAATGAATTATCCTAATCTTCCTATCTTCTAATGTATTGTCCTGTTCTGTTTTATATAAATTGTCATTTTAATGTTGTATTTAATACATTTGAATGAATTCTTATCGAATTTAATTGTCTTAAATGTTGTAGCGTTTTCTGATGAATTATTTTTGTAAAGGTTTAAACAAACCATAAATAAATAATAACAATAACACAATGACATTTCATATAATAAAAACCAATTTTAAAGATACACATATCACATCTAGAAAAACACATATCATCTCAAAACCAGTGATCACATTTCACCCCTCCTTACTCACACTCACTTTCATCCACATTCATACCATCCACCATTTGTACTGTGCAAAAAAGCGCAATTCTAATCACTCTGTTCTAGAAGTAGAACATCCATCTATTAGGGCTTGAATGTTGTATGATTATAAAAGCCTATTTAACACTAAATCTTTCTTTTCACAGAGTTAAACAAGACAAATGTTCAAACAAGCTTACTCATGAACATATACCAAATGCCTATATATTTTGCGGGAACTCGGAGAGGCCCAACTTGACAGAGTGGGCTCTATGGTGTTGTCTACTCGAGTTTCGGCCACCACAATAGACCTAAAATATTTCTATCTGATGCACCTCATCAGGACATATACATTGTTAGATACCCAAAACCAGTTCGTATTAGCGTAGTTCAGCTCAATATGTAATGCGTGTCATCTAGGTGTTCAAAATATAACTTCTTTCCATTCTCAAACAGAATTTCCTGCTTCTGTAGGTCAACTGTGTTTCTGTGGGGGCCTCTTGAGCCAGAGAAGGATAGGCGGAGAGAGAGCAGAAAGGAAAAGAAGTACAAAACAATAATTTTAATAAAATTCGCTCTCAACCGTGTTGCTAAAGTTTTTTAACATCTTGGCATAACTACTTGTATATTGTCTGAAAGGATCATACCGCAATTTGTCTAAAACCATGCTGCTCCCTTGTTATGGGCATGGCTGGATCTGGATAATGATATCCTAATTTGAGCAAGGGGAACTCAATTTTCTCCTTACATTCCTGGAAAGGTGATGTCGCTGACATACATGCTGAACCCCACCCCCACCACCCTGCAGTGGGCAATGCACATAAAAATGAGGAGCACAAAGTCTCCCAAGATCATCTGTAACCTCCCTCCTGTTTCAACTCCCACACTTCAAAGAGAGAAATCAATGTGTGATCTAAGTGCCACGACTTACCCAAGAGAGGGGAATGGCTGGGGGGAACCTGAGCACACCGAGGTCCAAGGCGTTCTCAATCGGATGTGCTTCATGTGATGGATCTGTGCTGGCTGTAAACTGCTTGCCGGGCTTTCCCTCCTAGATAGAAAGTTTCTGTCTGTTGATGTAAAAAAGCAGACGCCGTATTACATTCCATCTCTGTGTGTCCCTCGCATTACTGTTGCCCTGTAGTGTTTTCCACAGTCTATATTGGCAATAATATCTCCCTCTGGGGACCCCTGTCCCAATCAGCACTAGCTAATTATGATGATCGTCATTGCTTACCTTATGGTTGTAGCCTATTTCTTTAAAGTTGGTGCCACCCTGCCACAATTGTTGATTCCGCGCGATTGCTCACTCCACAAGGTATTTGTGCTGTTCGCTGTGTTTCTCCACACGAATCTCGCCTGTGCATTTATGGGTCCTTATTGCGTATGTCCAAAGATTTACTGCGAATGGAACCAGAAGGAAAGAGGAAGAGAGAGAGAGCGGGAAATAAAAGAGAGGGGGGCTGGGGGAGGAGGGAGAGAAAGAGGATAGGAGAAGAAAGGGGCAGAGAGATTAGTGATGAGTGGGTGAGAGGAACTTATCCCCATCCCACTTCCCATGCTGGCGTGTGAAGCCGATCACGGCCACTGTTCCCCGCTGGCCACCGAGCACACCACGGAGGGGCACCTCCCAGGGGAGCAGCAAACAGATTGCTGCCCCCCGGGGAAAAACACCTATCCGGTCTGCGGTCACCGCACACAGTAGGGGGCAGTGTCCTGCATAGCCCCCCCACCAAAGCACTTCTGAGGTTCCGAGTTATCTACTTGTCTGGGCAGCTGTTGGCCCAGACATCGCCTCTCGGTCCGAGTATCAAGTACTACTGCTTGTGTCTTACCTCTTAGTCCTGATCCAGGGGGCTCCCATGCCGTGAGTGCAACTGTCTCACTCAGAATCGGGTGATCTCCGTTCATGAAACTCGACGTGAACTGCGCTGTTTTGATTGTGTTCCAAGTTGGACACGCCTCACTACGTAGGCTGCGTCTCTGATTGTAGGGGCGGGCTCGCAGTACTACATCCGGGTGCGTTCCTGTATTGCGAGTTCCCGTCCACGGCGTTCAGCTTAATTTAAAGGGCCAGTTTTTATTTTTATACATGGAAAACCACCTCAGCTGCCTGCTGGCTTTCAAAGTGGATCTGGGGGGGAATGCACACATGGTTCTCCTACCAAGAGTTCCCCAAGTTCTCCACAAAGGTGAGCCGGGAGAAATATGGCAAATTTTGTTTGATTAAATGCCCTGTATGGGTGCCAGATTTGCACATGACCAAAACAATTATAATTGTAGATGTTGAGAAACAACATTAGACACGGGAAGAGATCTGTTGGCATCATACAGGCTTGTTTGTCCAGCCACCAGGTATGGTGGAACCTGTCACGTCTACTCGAAATGACAGGTATCACACAGTGGCTACATTGGAAATGCCAGTTCCGCTCTAATGCCCATATTGAGGTTGGCATGTTGTTCTCTGGCCACGGCTCACCCAATATAGGGGAGCTGTGTATGGAGAGTTATGTGGCACAATTGCAAGTATCCCTCTTATTGCATTAAAAGTGCCCACTGTATCTCTTCATTAAGACCCGTTTCATGAGTGTTGAGTCGATGAATCCATTTCTGCTCCAACTTAGTTAGCCTATGTAGCATGGAATATTGGCTATTATCTGGGGACAATTGATCCATTATTGTCCATTGTATATCCTCTTCTGTGTGGTTTTCTGCTATGTAATGTTGTACCAGCGGTCCATTCCTACATTTCGTCCGGATGCGTGGCCTGTGTTCACTGATCCGAATGGATATCTTCCTTGTTGTCATCCGTACATATAGTAGGTTGGAAAGGCTCCATATCCTGACATTGCTAGATGCACAGTTTGTAAATTGCTGGAGTTGCCAGTTAAATGTTCCATGTTTAAATTTTGTAGTTTTTGTGGTCAGATGGCATACACTACATTTCCCACATGGGTGGTGACCCAGAAAGCGTTCTTTGCTGTTACTCCAAGCGGCTCTTAAGCTGTTCTGTGCAAAGTTGGTCCCAATGGTTTGCAGCCTGGAGTGGACCAAGTGGTCTGAGATTTTCTGACCGTTTTAAGGCAAACAAAGGTAGTCCACTTGTGCAGCCTTTACTAGTAACAAGGTTCCAATGTTTTTTAATGAGTTTTTTGACCTGTGTTGTTTGTGGTGAAAAAGTAGTTACACACACCAAGTGATCGGTGTCCATCTTCTTCTCCCTTGGACTCAAAAGATGTTCCCTCTGTGTCCACCGGGCCCGTTTGGCTGAACTCTTGATGAGTTTACATGGGTATCCCCTCTCTAACAGTCTGGAACCCAACAGGTCGGCCTGAAGTTTGTAGACCCCCAGGTTCGTACAATTCCGTCGTAACCTGAGAAATTGGCCATAAGGTAAATTGTCCTTTGGGAGTGTGGGTGTTGACTAGAGTACTTAAGCAGACTGATTGGTTTCTTTTCTATATAGGGATGTATATGCAGCCTTGCTTTTGAGCAATGATTAAATCCAAGAATGGTAACTGCCCTGGATCCCAGTGTCCTGTGAAGGTCAAATTTGGTTTCCGCTCGTTTAGCCAGGAGATAAAAGCCTTCAATTGTTCTTCCATCCCAGTCCAGATGAAGAATATATCATCGATATATTGTTTCCAATGGGAAACGTACTCCCCAAATGGACTGTTGTTGTACACACTGGTTTTCAAATAATGCCATATATATGTTGGCCAAGCTCGGGGCAAACGCTGCCCCCATTGCGGTACCGTGTTTCTGCATATAGATGTCATCTAGAAACTGGAAAAAATTGTTGCATAACGCAATTTCCAAAAGGTTTAGTACAAAATGAGTCGGTATCCCATGGGGTCGCAACCGTCCATTCAACCTCTCTTCAATACTTGCTAATGCCTCATCCTGGGGGATGTTAGTATAGAGGGCGGTGATGTCCAGGGTTACCAACAACATTTGACTCCCTCCTACATTGAGTCCTTCATAATGGTTGATGGTGGACATTGTGTCTTTCAAAAAAGATGGACAGTCCTCCGCCAAAGCATGGATCGCTTTTTCAATGTATTTCTCTGCTGGTTCTAGCACAGACCGACACAGTGAGATGATCGGTCTCCCGGGCAGGTTGACACTGTATTTATGCACTTTTGACAGTGCGTACATAGTTGGTATCCGGCATTCTCTAGGTGTTAAAAAGCATGCCTCTTCGGATGTAAGGAAACCGTCCTCTATTCCTTGGGTGCAAAGTTCTTGTAGCATACCCATGAGTCTATCAGTGGGGTCCACACATATTTTCTGGTAGTGATTAGTATTGTTGATCAATGCAAAAACCATCCTCTCATAGCCTTGTCTGTCCATCACAACTATTCCTCCCCCTTTGTCGGCAGATTTTATCACTATGTTCTTATTCCCTGCCAGAGATTTTAAAGCCTGTTTTTCCTCTATTGACAGGTTCTGTTTGTATTGTGAACTGCTGGATTGGTGCATGATTGCTGGAAGGGCCTTCAATACCATGCTTTCAAAGGAGACCATTTCTGCCGGTATTTCGTTGGTAGTAGGAGTGAAAGACGACTTTGGTCTAAAACCTGTCAAAGATTCATCAGGTCTCTCTGATTTTTCCATGAAAAATGCTTTCAATCTAATGGTCCTGAAGAACCTCCTAAATTCAATTTCCAAATTATTGCTGGTGTTATCGGCTGATGTTACAAAACTAAGCCCTTTCTTCAGAACACCCTCTTCCATGGCGGTGGGCGGTGTGTGGATAGGTTAAATGCTGATGTTATTTTGGACCTTACCGGGGATATCCCTGTTGTCTCGTGTTGAATATCTGCTGTTGTCCCAATGGTGGACCGCTGCCTCTGGGTGGGCGTCTGCCTCTTGGGCCGCCCCGGCCTAAAAAATTCTGGCCTCTATTGTTATTTTGTCCACGTCCAGGGTTGCTGGGATCACTCCCAGATGAGCGTGTATCAGAAAAACTCAGCCACCGTTTACTGTTATTCGATCTACTTTGAAACCTATCATTCCAATTGGGAGCTTTATAATCTTTTGCTAGATAGGGATATACCTTTTCGTTGGAAAAAGCTGCAATATCTATTTTTAGTTTATTAGATTTTTTCAATAACTTGAACTTCTTGAATTCGTCCCACTCTAAATTAATGTCATGCAATTGATTTTTGGCTTCCGCCAATGTGCCACTCGCCAAGAAGGTTTCTTCTTGTGCCTCAAGTTCCTGTTTTTGCTTAGCTGCCAATCGTTCAGATGTATTCATTGTTAACAGCATCAGATCTCGACTACATTTAGTCGAGATCTGTCTGAAGCGGATCTTATACTCTTTGTCCTCCAAAATAAACGCTGGAAGGACATGTATCTGTAAGCCCAAAGGAATGGTGCTGGCCTTCAAATACTCTTTGAGTAGATGCCCATGAAGTTCGGTGCGAAAGCCCTTTTTCTTTGCTCTCAATAAGGCCTATGGTGTGACCAAGTAATCTGCATAGTCTGCTTGTGGTACATCATCAAAAATAGTGGCGCCACTGGTGGCCTCTTGGATCTGTGCCTCTGTATACCTCAAGGTGTATCCCTTTCAGCCATTGTTTGAGTGGACCCAACCAGAGAAGGAGAAACCGAGAAGGGGGAGGGGGGAGAAGAAAGGAAGGGATGGGAGAGATTGTGTGCATTGCCCCGCTGGTGTGAGGGAGTGTCGCACACTAAGTCACCTTATTTTATTATTTACATACCCCGAAGGGGGTGTTATTCAATTATACGGACCACAGCAGCCAAGGGCTGTACTAGGTAAAATCTAACCCACAAACAAAAAGTGGTCAAGCCTCAAATTAATTTTACAAGGACTTCGGAGGGTCTCAGGCTATCAAGACCATACAAAAACTGCAATTATTCTGTGAATAAGTGCAACCCCTCCATTCATTTATAAAGCAATTTATGCGTAAAAACGCTAACAAGCATCCTTTCCAAAAGAATAGCCCTACTCAAAGAGCACTGACCATCCAAGACTGTTTTTTTAGAGTCAGTTAGGGAGGTGTGATATGATACGACGAGGCATTCGAAAGAGGAGTAGGCCTACATATGAATGACCGAGGCAGGGATCCACTCAGGGAAGATCATGGCTACACCCCCTCCAGAACGGTTGAATCTGGGCGCAGAGAGGATCCTGTAGCCATCAGGGAGGAGAGTATCAAACCTCGTGACAGAGCTGGCTGTATACCATGCCTCGGTGAGACCAAGGACATTGAGGTCAAGTTCTTCCAGGAGACGGCAGATGTCAGAGGAGTGTTTGACAGCAGACCGAGAGTTGAGATTGGCAATATGGAGAAGGTTGCCGTCCTTGACAGACTTCCGGGGAGGGGTACAAATCAGAGGTACGCCCTCCAGAGGAGTGGAAGAAGCCCGAGGGTGGGCAGAAGAGGATGGAGGAAAGGGCATGGTAGCCAAGGAGGAGAGAGTAGGAGGAGGCAAGGAAGCTGTGGGGCGAAGAGAGGGGACAGCAGGAGAGGCAAGGAAATTGATGAGGCACGTGAAGCGTCTATCAAAGAGAAGGTTGGCACGAGGGCCTTGGACCAAGACGGTAAACATTAATGATGACTTTAGAGGAATGGAAGGAGGCCAGGAGGGCCTGCCACCGGGTGCCACCATTAATGGGAGAAGAGAAAGGAAAAAGCAGAGACCATATGAAGAGTCCATAGGTCTGGCGAGGGAACGACAAAAAGCATGTCGTTGAGGGTTTGCCTGGAGGAGGCACTGGTATAGCAATAGGGAGGCCTCGGTTGGAGACCAGGATGTCCTTTTCAAACTTCTTCCTACCAGATTTAGTGAGGAGAGCAGGATAGTCAATGGAGAAGCAGTTAGAAAAGATACAGAGAGCACCATAGAGTAGGTAGGGAGAGGAGAGAAGGGGGAGGGGGACGGGGAGAAACACTAGGGAAGGACACAGGGAGGGGCGCAAGCAGGCGAGACAATGGGTGACAATTGGAGAAGATGACAGGAGCTCAGATAATGGCAGAAATGTTTGCTAGATGATTGCTTTGCTAAGAAGGCAAAACCACAGGACAGCACTACTTTTGCAATCCAGTTTTAAATACCAGAGGAAAACGCACTGAAGTCTGAGAGTCCTGTAAAGTGGGAAAAGGGCCTAGGTTTCACAATGTAATTTTAAACACCGGAGAAATCCAAGAGAAACGCACATAAGTCTGTGAAGCTGCAGTGTATGCAAGAGAAACGTGCATAAGTCTGTGAAGCTGCTATGTGGCTGGGTTTACAGGATAGAGTGTAGGCTCTATGCCTGACCCGGGCCACTCTTACCTTACTTAGTCGCTGCTGGTTGCATGTAATAATTAAGGTATATGTGTGGGTACTCCCTAATTTGTTGTTAATGGGTGGACAAGTGTAGGAAGGGAGAGTCTACAAGAAAAAAGATATGACATACTGACTACCCCTCTCTAGAAGTCCTGTGGGGACACAGGTTTAGGTACAGAGAGACTGCTTACTTATTGTACAGACTGAACACCTTGTGGGAAAGAATTATTTCAACTAAATACAGTGTAGCAACATCATAAATCTCTAATGTTAATTCATAAAAACATCTTAAAATACATTATTGACTTCTACTTAAACCAATCATACCATTCATTCCACTCATACTTTTTGCAAAAAACGGGGTTCTACAATTTGAATATTGTTCTAGCATATTCATTAGTCTCTACAACCGTATTCCTCAAAATGACTGTTTAAAGGTGATGGCTAAATATCTGGACAAACGCACCACGACACTTAACCCAGTTCCAACTGCATTCATCTTGGAATGTATTAAGTTAGCATTAACAGAAAACTTCCTCCTGTACAATGACCACTTCTACAACCAGCTACAAGGGACTAGTATGGGAGCGACATTCGCCCACGATCTTGCAAACCTATATATGGATGACCTTGAGCAACAATTCATTTTCAATTTGACTAATCCTTTCTCCAGTTCCATTAAAATCTGGCTATGATATATCGACGATATCTGTTTGATCTGGAGTGGCACATATGACCAACTTTCCCTGTTTCACAAGCGGTTAAATCTTCAGAACCCCCATATTCAATTTATAATACATACAGACTTGAATAAGATACCTTTCCTAGACATAGAGATACAAAAACAGCTAGCGGTAATATAGAAACTGTGTTATTTAGAAAACCTCTGGATAAAAACACTCTCCTTAACTACCACAGTTTTCACCCACTAAGTCTCAAAGAAGGCCTACCATATGGCCAATTTCTGCAAATTCGCAGAAATTTCACACAATTTCACACAAGTGGAAATGTATAAACAACATGGAAAGAACCTCATAACCAGACTCAAAGATCGAGGATACCCTAAAACCACTGTACACAGGGCGTATAAAAGAGCACTACATACGAATAGAGCCACCAGTTTAGAACCGGTTCACCGGCACAATGAAGAGAAAATAACGTGTGTGAGCACGTACAGCCCGATTATTAACAATCTGAGAAAAATCATTCGCAAACATTGGAACATGATTCAAACAGAGGATTTCAATCCTTCAGTTCCTTGTGTTGCATTTAAAAAGCAATGAAACATTAAAGATACCTTAGTACATACCCCAACATCAGGACAATGAGAACACCACAAACATCGCTATGGGGTTTACCCCCCGTAGAAGGTCACCACCGCTTTGGAAAATGTTCAGTCTGCGCACAAACTGCCACGATGAAGACCATCACCCTTTGCAGTACGGTAGTCCAACTGAAAGACTTCACAAATTGCCTAACCCAATGGGTTGTGTACGCCATTAAATGCCCTTGCGACTTGGTATACATTGGAAAAACTAAAAGGCAAATACGCCAAAGAGCTTGTGAGAACAAGTCCTGCATACGTAATAAAGTTGAGAACAAACCGCTAGTGGCTCATTTCACCATGAAACACAAATGCACCAATTTGCTATGGTGCGTCATTCAGGTCATAAAACCTTCCCCTAGAAGGGGGAACAGCGATCTGATTCTAACTAGAAGTGAGCAGAAATGGATTTATAATCTTAATACAGTAAAAAACGGATTAAATATTGCCGTGGAGTGCATTCCTTTGAGGGTATAAATGGAATGGGCATACAATTTGTGTTTGCTATTGCCCACCCTTTTACCAGGTAACCTACCCGACCTGGTCTATACTTTCAGCCATAGAAGCTTTTCCACCATCATTTTTAATCCATCCAATGGTGTTGTGTCACTACAAAGTAAAAAGGTTATTTTACTGTTAGTCCCCCTTATATTTACAGGTGGGTGCCTTTTCTGTGTGCTTCACCTCTACACATATACTTCGTGAACAGGCTTAAAGCATGCCCTTTTTCATTGTCACATCCATTATGGACAGGATCACGAACAATAATGTATGTATTCGGCTTAAATATGTGCTTATGAATATCTTTAGCCAGTCACGCAATTGGAAATATATTGCACGATCATCTGTTTGCAATATCCTTAAACAAGCATACGACTAGCTACGCACGTACTGCATCGCGCTCTCAAACGTCGCATACACTATCACGTGATCTTTCACATTGGTTTACCTGTAATCAGGTGACTTTTAAAAGGGCTAGTGCGCCAGTAAAAATCATGTCGAGTGCATGGAAGAAACCGCGTCGGGTTGCCATATGCAGCGAGCGCGTCCAAAACGAGTGAAGTTTCAGTAATAGGTAAGCACTCATGTGCACGTGTAATTGTAAGCGGATGCTTTGAATCGTTCTTGCTACACGTATGCTAGAATCCGTGCCGCAACTTAAACTAGAACAAGTAATATTGTACACACGAAGCTGACTGCCATTCTAAAACGAGACGAAAAGCAGACGGCTTAGTTTGATATTCAACTCGTATATAACAGTTTTCCAAATATGTCCGGCCATTTTATCAGTTAGAACTGAAATATCACAGGGCAAATCTATGCTAGGCCATTTGTATTCATTCCGTGGAATCACAACATACTATGATTGAGATCAGCTAGATGTAATAAGGCAGTACGATTTACATTTTAGAAAAATAGACGGGGAATGCTATAAAAATGTATCTAAATGCCCCAGCTAACAGGATTTGTCCTGTCATTTATCAACCGGCAGCATTACAGCCACCAGTAGTGGATCGAGCCTCAAATCAAGGAAGCTGTCCACAATTCTCCGTCACTAAATTAAGAGCGGTTTTGAAGATACAACTACACAGAGGTGCCCTTCGTAAGTTCCACAGTCATTAGGAACCTTCTTTCTACAAAAGTAAAAAACAAGCAATTGCTTAGGTCCTTATCTTTTTGTGTTCCCTTTAATGTAGGGTCCCGGACACTGGATAAACTACATACCCAGCAGTCCCAGCTCAGTGGTCCCAATTAGATGGTGCGGATCACAGATGGGTGCAGTGCACTTGTCTAGAATAAAATAAACTAGCTATCACCTTTAAACAATTAAACTGGGAAAATCTGTTCACATTGTAATATATGTATAATTTATGTTTTAGATCTGGCACTTTATGTGAATGGGGAACGAAATTAACCTTCTAAGAAAAAATGAATGTCCTGAAGATGGCCCAACATTTGTCTCATTGACCACCGGAGACAACGGTGGTACTCCATCAAGGGCTGAAATATATCTCGACTTAAAAGGGAAACTAAATGTCTTTTCCTATGCCATGCATATTGAAAATAATTAATATGCTAGAAGAATATTCACATTGTAGAACCCCGTTTTTGCAAAAAGTATGACTGGAATGAATGGTATGATTGGTTTAAGTAGAAGTCAATAATGTATTTTAAGATGTTTTTATGAATTAACATTAAAGAGATTTATCATTTTGCTACACTGTATTTAGTTGAAATAATTCTTTCCCACAAGGTGTTCAGTCTGTACAATAAGTAAGCAGTCTCTGTGTACCTAAACCTGTGTCCCCACAGGACTTCTAGAGAGGGGTAGTCAGTCTGTCATATATATTTTTTCTTGTAATAATTAAGGTACACAACCTATAAAGTGGACCGGGGTCACGCCACACACCAGGCTTGTGACATGCCTCCATTTCAGAAAGGTGCGGAAATAGCATCTTTTCAAAGAGCGTTGCACGTGCTTCTGAAAAGTTGTCCCCTGTGCCCCCACATCCACCTGGCCAGAAAAGAGGACACTGCACATCCTACTTTATGTACAAGATCTGAGCTCGGTCTCCACTGCCCATACACACAATCCTGAATAGTTCTTACCCTACCACTGTGTTCAGTACTGCATTGCTCCCCAGCTAAATTAACACCATATTGGCAGCAATGTAGAAGTGCGAACATGACTTAGACGCTAGTGAAGAATTTAATAGCTGTTGGTAGGAAACTGAAGACTGCTAGCCGGGTGTTCAAATTCAGAGTCCTTCAGGGCTGGTTACTTCTGTTCTGGCTTCTATCTTATCCCCCAAAGGCACTGTGGCAGATAGGGCAGGTTTTTTGGGGGACAATGTCGAACCCAGTGTTTTGAATGATCCAAAGGCAATTGTACGGTTATTTGCACAACCCCAAGATAAAGGAAGGTTTCCATATCCCTACTAAGGTTGTATATCTTTAACCAATGTTTGGGGATGTACATAGACGTGGGTGTGTTCTGAGGGCTGCCCACCCCTGACAGGTTGGATGGAAAACAATCCCGATTTGTAGGAAAAAATACATACTGTTTTGACCCATTTATTTAAATGGACAGCTGAGCGTCACTTCGCTCTTCAGAGAACTATTCTTTGCGAAATTCAGTTCACAGCAAGCCTTTTCGTAGAGCCGAATTTGGAAAAGTCCGACTACTGGAGTACACAAAATATGAATAAAGGCACGTTTTCCCCACATGAAAATTTTTGTTATTTTTATTTCAGAAGAAAGAACTTCAATAACGTATTTCAATCAGCACATTAAAGCTGATCGGATGCTAAATTCGCCACCGGATGTTCCAATAGAATAAAATGTGGTGTCGGTGCATTTTAAAATCACTTGCTGGTCATAGTCGTGTGCCTCTGGGAATGTGTGTTTTCATTCTAACAAAGCACAGCTTAATTTCTGCAAACTAAAGCTAATAAATGACCTACATAATTGCACAGTAGAGGGACACCACTACCGTGCCACGTAATAAGCGCATAGGTGGTGTTGGGGGGGACGTTCAATAGGACATAAAAAGCATCAGCAGGCTTCTAATCCCACGAAAGAGCCGCCTTTCCATGCTCGCATTATGCATAATGAACAGGTAAAAATAAAGTACTTTGTTTTGGTAGTTTGCGTGTTTGGCATTACCCACGTGAGCACTTCGTGTATTTATTCTTTAGACTACAGCATCTTGGGGATTGGATATAAACTCGCTTTTTACTTTAGAGCAGTTAATTGTTCAGATCAAAAGAGGGCTTGGGGTCGACTGAGGGAGACTGCTTAAAGGATTCACAGGGACGCTTTCCTTCTAGCTCCTAGGCCAAAGCTGTTTCAGTCACAACAGGCGTAAAGTACACATAAAAGGAAGCCGTTGCTAGTCCGGGTAGGGTGGCCTGTGCTTGCTAGCTTGTGTGACCTTGAGCAGATTATGCACTGGGCTGCAGGGACAATCCTTACCTGAAGCGACAGATTCATACACCATTCCTGGTAAAGGGCATTGGGAGTTGTAGGTTAGAATGTGGGTCTACAAGCTAGGCCTGTAGTTGCAGTGTAGCTCAGGGTTATTTATCAAGAGTGAAACCACCTACAGTGCATTCTCTCTCTCTCTCTCTCTCTCTCTCTCTCTCTCTCTCTCTCTCTCTCTCACACACACACACACTTCAATTTCCGATTAGACCCCCCCACACACACACACTCTTCAATTTCCGATTAGACCCCCCCCCACACACACACACACACACACACACACACACACACACACTTCAATTTCCGATTAGACCAAACTCCTACACAAACATACCCCAACAAATATCCAAAACGCCTGGTTGTTTAGTGTGAGCGCATACATTCTCCAAGAGCCCAAGCTGCCAAGATTGCAACAGAAGAACAAGAAACGCTCAGATACGTCATTGTGTGATTAGTGCACAGGTATCATTAACCACGGCATAGACTAATATTGATTGTTAACAGAAGCCCTGTAGACGGCTGTGTGCGCTGCTGGCAGTGTGTGTGATAGATTTCCTATTCCTGTTTTATCTAATGACGTTTACTGGTTTGTACTTTAAGTACCCTAGTATTTAAAAGCTTTTCTGTCTTCATGCCAATAGTTTGCAATGGCTAATGATCGACTTAGCCAAGAATCATCCCGGTGAAGGCACGTGCCATGTTGAAATGGGTGCCAGCCAAATCCATGGTGTCTCTGCAGCACCAGAACTTGTAAGTTGCAGCACGTATTTGGGCGAGAGGGCTGCCGCAGCAGCTAATTCTGCCAGCTTCACATCTTCAACCAAGTGATGTCTCATTGAAAATGCAACGAGGCTACAGAAATCCAGACGGAATCCTTGTGTGTTCCCAGAAGACTTTAGATACAGAGTAATGCATTATTTTCAGCTGAGTTGTCTGCACAGTAAAAGCATTTCTGTGCAGATTCATGGAGACCCCAGGGACAGACATGGATTTTTTTTTTTTATTCCCTCATGCATGTGTTATTTCTATGCTCACAATGAAATGGCTAACAGTGCTTGCTTTGGGGGGTGACTAGCCTGCTCATAGACTCAAACACGGGACAACGAGTGCTTAAAGGTATCTGTCACACTCTGGGTGAATGAGTGGTAATTGATGCGCGCATAGGAAAAAGTAGATTAAATACATTTGCTGGATTTCTATTGCTCGTGCAGTACACAGAACTGTGTCTTCTTGATGTGGGAAGAAAGTGTGTCCACAGAGGGGGCTGGCACTTGGGAAAATGACCTTTTTTCTCAGTTTCTCAGGTTCCATAAGTGTTCTGGTATGCTAAATGTCATGGCTGTCGCCTATCTAGGGGGTCATCGATTTGTTGTGGAGTATTTGTGTTTTTGCGTCGCCCCATAAACCGGGAATTGTATCAAATAAGCTTACAATGCACACATTTGCAGGCTGTCTTGACATTTTATGTTACTGGTATTTATTTATACCACGCTCCGCTGCGATTTTTATTATCTGTAGATGCCTTTGTGCAACTGAAAGAAAGGGGGCAGGGTTAGGTTAGTGGGGGAGAGGGGAGAGGAATAGGGTAAGATAACCGTTCTGTTACGTTGATGCATTCAGACTATTACTATGATGTAAGCAGATAGGATGTTACCTGGGCTCTGCTTGCAGTTCAGTTCCTCTGTGTTGTGTCATGAGCATAGGGGCATTTGTGTCCAGATGGGAGCCGTGTGTGACCCCGGTGCTAGAATGCATTAGCTGGGCATTGCTTGTAAATTGGTTGTGGAGGTGTAGTAACCCGATGTGTATCTGTTGTGAGTGTTAATTGCCATGCGTCAATGTCTGAGTTGGTGGTCGTGTTGTTTGTTGGAACATAGAATTTCACCATCTTTGTGCTGAGAGCAGTCTGAGACGTCAATTGGCAGGTTAGTTTGGAGTGCAAACAATCTTGAAGCTACATAAAGCAGGTCCTAACATGGCATATCAACACATGACAATGGACTAAAGGCCTAACAAATCATTAGAAGCCCAAGCATTGAATGGCAAAGGGTCCAACAACACAAGCTTGTCGAGCATGGAGGTCAACATCTGTACACCTACATCAGCCTACGTGCCAGCCAGGAATGCCATCTTAGTTTGGCCATGTTTCATCTCTACTGGCACCTGCATGGTGGTGTGAATCCTTTGGATGGCCCTAACAGTGTTATTTCCCTTTAGGAATCCCAACACAAATGGTTGGTCTCCAATCTCTGCTAAAGGTGTAGAAAAATGATTTGGTTGCCACTGGGAGTTGTGATCAGATGAGTCAGCTGCCTATCTTGAGTTTACATCAGGAAGGAACTCTTTCCTGATTTTAACAACCTCATCCAGCTACCTCCCCCAGCTGTCTGATCTATCAATCCAAACAACCTCCTTTCTTAACTCAATATTCCGCAAATGTCTACTTTTATTAACAATAGTTCTCTTCCCCCACTATATCAATCCCTTTACCATCCGTTTCCCTCTTCTAAGACTGCCCTCCTCTCTGTGAGTCTATTCTCTCTGCTCGTTATACAAACCAACCTTCCCTTCTTGACCTGTCAGCATCCTTTGACACTGTCGGCCGCTCTCTTCTCAAACATGCTCTCTTGTCTTGGTTTAGGTGCTCTCTACAGAACTGTTGTTGTCCCTACCACTTAAACCGCACCTACTCTTGTTTCTTGGCCTGGCCAAACTCCCCAGTATTTCCTCTTCAATATGCAGGGTTTTGTTTTGGTTCCTCCTTCTTTTCTTTCTTTGCACAATTTCTCTTGCCCCAATCATATCGTCTGTTGGCCGTTCATCACTTCTATGCAGATGATTCATGGGTTTTCCTTTTTTTTTCTTCTTTCTCGCCATCTATCCATGCTGCTCTCACTTCCTGTCTTCTAGCCAATCAGTCTTGGCTCTCATGTTCTCTCATCTTTTCTAGTCTTCTTCTTGGTCTTCCTGCTACCAATCTGGTTCTTCTCAGTTCTATTTACAATGCTTTCATATGTCTTTGTTTCTCCCTATCTCCTCGGGACTCTGTTTCTCCGGCCTAAGCTTCAGTTCACTGGCTCCCCTTTGAATTACGCCTGCTTTTTATCTTCCGCGGACTTGTGTTTGTCACTTTATGGTCTAGTTCCCTGTGCCTCACCTCACTGATCTTTCTATTTCCCACCCTGTTTCCTCAGCTCTGTCTCTCTTCTATCCGTTCCTCGCGTCATCTCCCCCCCACTTCCCTGCATGCCCACTCTTGCTTTCGCTCCTTATTTCTCTCTCACGCCAATGCACTGGAATGCACTTTCTCTTTGCTCCCTGTCCTCCTTTTCCCAGTACCTCTGTCGTCTTAAATACCACCTACTGTCTTGATTTGTACCGCTGTTTTGCTTTTATTAAGCGTTTTGACATGTAGCGCTCTTTAAATACTGTACAATGTAGATACGGACATCCTATGTGTTCTCCAGCTTTACCCTCCCCTCTTCAATACCATTTCACCATTTTGTCTGTACATGTTCTGACTTGGTGGGACACTAAGGCCCTTCGTAGCCCCTCATGGCCTCTCAACATTGTCCTCGCCTGCTATAGTTAAGCAGCATTTGGGCTGTCCATGAAACCAGCCCTGGAGGTGCTAGGTAAGACTCGTTTGGACTGTCCTGAATAAGAGCACCTGGTTTGGTGCTAGTTAAAAGCATTTGGAAAGTGTCTGGTGCCAGCCCTGGTGGTGCTAGGTTAACGCCACTGACGATCCCAGATACCAGCCATTCTGGCAGTGCTAGTAAAAAGCATTGTTCCGTTTTTCAAATTTAGATTTTCTTATGTCTGCGTCTTTAAAAGTGAATTGATCTTTATTTTTTCAATGAGACATTCAGTAGCCATATTTAATATGCGAGACGGTCTTCCCTGCATGGGTTTGCCTGCCGTCTGTCGTACAGTCATTAAATAGGGTATTTGCAGCCGCATTGAAAAAGCAAGGTCAATTCACTTTTAAAAGACCTCCGCATAAGAAAAGCTAAATTGTAAACGTCACTGGGAGCAAATATTAAGGAAATGCAAGTCTGATCTTTAACTATATTAAATGTCAGCAGGCTCATATTTCTGCTGTATATTGTTTATATGAAGCCTTTAAAAGTCCCTTGAGGAGGAAACGCATTTCAGCATTCTTGATGTTTAAAAATCTAGCCACATTTGCTGAAACGTGGCTTTTTTTTAATGTACAAAAAATGTCATATAAAATCCACCCACAGTTGCAGAATTGCGATGCCAGCCAGCTTGCAATAGCGGAGCAGGATTCATCTCTGGATGTATTAGCATATAGGATGTGTCATGCGTAATGACATTTAAAACACTTGTGGATTCTTTCTTAACCTTTCTGAATAAACATTCACTATGAATAATTTTAAAATCTCACTGCGTAATGGCGTCTTGTACTTAAATGAGCTGAAAAATCCTTCCCAACACGAATTGATAGCAATGATGCGACCAATTGATCAAGTGCTGAAGATATCATTAAGGATCTAGGGCAATTCAAGATTTTCCCCTTAATCAGGTGAGCATGTGGACCAAGTCACCCAAAATAATGCGCAATTCATGAATTCCATGGTGTAACTGAGGAGATCTGGGTTTAAAATTCTTGCCACTGCCTCACTGGGCATTTTTCTTTAGCATTCGACCTGTGCCTGAAGGCAGTAGGTAAACCTCATTTGGACTGTTCCGTATAACCACCCTTGTGGTGCTAGGTACACAGCATTCAGACTGTGCCAGGTGGCAGACGTGGGGATGCCAGGTAACATCACTCAGCTGCCCATAATAACCAGGAAACTAGGAAAATAGCAATGGTCTGGCCAAGATATCAGCCTTGGAAATGTCAGAAAAACCGCATCCGGACTGTGCCAAATACAAGCATCAGAGGCGAAGCCAGAACAATGGCTTTCACACTGTCACACTGTCACAGATACCAGCCTTTGGGGTCTATGTAAAGGACTGTCCCAGAAGCCAGCACTGGAGGTGGTGCTAAGCAAATGACATTCTGAGGGTTCCGGGCACCTTTCCCGATGATGTTACCAGCCGAGTGGTCGCATCCTGCCGGACTACTACAACCCCGGTCAGCCCTCATAAGCATAGCCATATCTGATAAATAAAATACTTTATTTCGGTGTGATACCATAAAAGCAAACCAACAGTAAAAAATAGCATTCATAAAATCCCCTTTGCATATACAACAATTAAATAAATCCCCGCCGGAGGCGGAAGCCGGCCCCCACACCTAAGGCCCCTAAACCAAAGGCTAGATCTTGTCTGTGCCACCGGGACCCCGGCCTACGTCTTGCTGCACCGATAACCTTTACCGGAACTGCATACCAAGTATCCCTTCTCGCAACCTTGTATGCTTATTGCTACTCTGCTTCACCGCCCAGATAATCAGCTTCACTGCAGTAAGATAAAGCCATCACCCTCTTACCTGTACGCTCAATATCAGTGCACTGTGCACGTACCAATATCACTTGTCAACTTTGACCTTTCACCAGCACGCCCGCCAGAAACTACCATCAATCCAACACCAGAGACTTTGCATTACTCTACCTACCATTTTTGCTTTAGCATAATAATGATTTACCTATAAAACCGCCCTGCCGCTTGACTCTGTTTATATCTGCTCGATCCTTGCTACATCGCATGAACTTTCCCTATTGTCTTCTCCGCCTCTGTGTTCACAAGCACATAGCCAGAAACTACCTCACCTGACGTGGCCTTATTAATGTTAGTACATGGGCTCTCGTAAAGTAGCACGGCGTAGACCGCTGCCTGTTTGTATATGACATCAGCATTCATTCGCATCGTGTTCAATTTGTCCACGACACCTTTTCCCTGCATAGTATACGCCTTGGTACGATGTATGTCCCCGAGCTAACTTGCTGCTAGCAACCTCGCCGATCTGTACTGCGTTACTGCCACTCTGCACTGCTAATGTCTTTCTAATTGGTGCTAGCACCAACCGGACTCTAACAAATACAATCAATGTGCACTATGTTGCCTTATCTTCATTGCCTTGTAGACACCATTAATGGCCATAATATGTGTAGGTAAACTGTTCACTGTTGATTACTTTTGCTCTATACTTTACTATACTGTTGCTTTACCCACTATACTTCATAGACGGCGTTAATGTGTGTAGGTAACTGCTGAATACTGCATCTTGCCTAACTCTGTGCCAATATTGAATGTTGCATCTCATGTTGTCCCAATTGCATCTTGCCCAACTCTATGCCAAATATTGTATGTTGCATCTCGCCTCATCTTGCGCCATCTTGCCGTAGTACCTAGGTCCTTACCTCAACCTCCTAGGGAGTAAACCATGCTCATGCTCCACCTTACTATTGCTTGCCTTCTTATTGTGTTGAGCTCACTAGCCCAATCCACTATGACCACTAGTGTTACCAGCTACCACCCCTAGCTTCCCTCTAACCACAAGAGCGCCACGCTCAGTATCGAGAAGTATCTCCTAGCTATGCCTACGAGACAACCTGTTTCAGATTGTATACCACCTACCCCTTTCCTGCCCTAGTGTCTTCCAGCAGCCTTTAAATCCTCACCTAACATATTAAAGTGCCCAAACAATCCATACCTCAACACACCAGACCTATGGATTAAACAATTTACTAAAAGACCTACACCAAACCAACCATGTTCATTTATAAAAAGAAATGAAAGGCTAGGCACCAGACTTGCGCTTGCACCTAAATGTAAATCCTCTATGACCACGCTAAACCCTCCCTCTAGAACTAAGAATACTCCTTATAACTCCACAACCTTAATCAAGGGCGCACTGATCAATGCCAGATCCCTACCAGCACATGCCCTCCATATTGCTGATCCTATAACATCCCTTGACCTTGACTTCCTTGCAGTCACTGAGACGTGGATTCTTGCAGCAGCAGGACCCTCTCTCTCACTTGCCATCCCTGACAAGTACTCCAACATCAGACTTGACAGAGATTCTAATCGAGACAAAGGTGGGGACATCGCCTTCATCTCACAAACTGCGTTGGGCCCGAGTCCCATATCCAACTAGTCTCACATCAGCTGAACTACTGTCCATCAAGTTACCCATCTCTGCCTCCCGAACTATTAATATCCACCTCGTGTACAGACCACCTGGGCCTGTATCCACCTTCGAAGAAGACATTACTCTTCTCCTCTCAAACAATACCAAGCCTGGCTCACAAATTATCTTACTCCGGGGACCTCAACCTTGGGTTCCAAGATCCTAAGGACACTAAGGCTTTAATACTCGCCAACTCCTCACAGAACTAGGCTTCATACACTGCATCTCAGAACCTACCCATAACAAAGCTAGGACCCTAGACTGGCTAGTCGACCTCAATTGCAATATTAATATCCTCGCTAATACACCTTGTGCTTGGACAGACCATCACTTGATATAATTCATAATAAAGGATGAATGTAATCGGAACAACTCCCACAACTGCGCCCCTCCAACTCAAACCAGGAACACTCGCAATATAACAGGGGACAAGTTGCTCCCACTATTACAACCGATCATCAATGCCACCAATTCTAATCATTCAGACCCTACGGTCCTAGTGGACTTGTTCAACTATACTGTATTTAATGCCATTAATACCATCGCCACCCCCCCTCAAACTGCGCAAAGCCAAACCCCTCACGTATCTGAACTCCTGGTTCACACCACACCTCAGATCACTGCGCAAATCCAAAAGAAATGCAGAAGCACTCTGGAAAAGCCATCCAACAGCCTCTAACAAAGACAACTTTCTAATAGCCTCCATGAATTGCAAAGAGGCAATCTTACAAACTAAAAAAGATACCTACAACACAATACCCGTATCATCCAAGCCAAATCAAACCCCAAATAACTCTTTAATGTACTTGGAGAGCTGGAATCTCCGGCACACTGCCAGTCACCTGTATCAAAGATACCACATGGTGCACCAACATTCAGGCAGCATTACTGAATAAAATAACAATGTTACAAAATAAAAATCAATCTAAAAAACTCATGATCCTGGATATTGATTCCAAACGCATGACGACCTCCACTCCCCCCTAGCCCCAAACACCCAGAAACTATCCAACTTCTATCCTCTCACTACCAAGGAGGTAGAGGACATAATACCCAAACTAAAACCCTCAAGATGCTAGGGGGACATTTGCCCTGCGCCTATAATTAAAGAGGCAGCCAAGGAACTGGCTCCCTTCATCGCCTCCTTAGTCAACACCTCATTCGAAAAAGGCAAAGTGCTTAACAAGCTTAAAAGGCAAAGTGCTTAACAATCTTAAAAGGCAAAGTGCTTAACAATCTTAAAGACACCTGGGTCATTCTGTTACTTAAGAAGCCGACCCTTGACCCTAATATCCCCACGAACTATGGACCCATCACTACGTTCCCATTTCTTATGAAAATTGATAGAGCAGCTTATCTGCAAATTCAAGAACATCTAGAAACAAACCACCTCCTTCGCCTTAGGCAATCAGGCTTTAGGCCAAGACACAGTGCCAAAATGGCCCTAATTGACCTAAAAACCCAAATTGAGGAGTTAAAAGACAAAGGCAAACTTGCCCTCCTCCTTCTACTAGCTCTGTCCGCTGCATTCGACTTAGTAGACCACAAAGTCCTCTGTACACACCTCACTTCAGCAGCACGCTTTTCTGATAGTCACTACCTGGATCTAGTCCTTCCTTGATAATAGATCAATGGGAGTTTTCTCACCATCTGCCTCTGCTGAACTTGCACCAGTTACTTGCGGTGTCTCCCACCTTATACAATGTATTTACAAAGCCTCTGTTCGATGATCTCGACTATCTGGGTGTCACACAAACAACGCAGACGATACCTGACAGACACCAAAGTACTTAATGACATTTATAGTATCATCCAGGCCTGGATGGCTAAACACAGACTCTATTTCAACGACGAGAAGATGGAGCTTCTCCTTTTGGGCTTCAAGTTTAAACTTAACAGACTAGACTCACAAGTTGACTCCTTTTAATATTGACGGTAACTCTATCAAAGTGTCTAAGGATGTGAAAACGCTTGGCATTTACATTGACTCATCGCTAAATCTATCAAGGCAGGTTAATGCATCAGCCTCCTCAACAGCATCGATCTGTAAGTTCATTACGGCTTGTAGACCGTTCCTTTCCACACCTAACTGTATCACCATAGCTAGAGCGCTAGTACTCTCCAAGCTAGACGACTGTAACGCACTCTACCTTGGAACCAGTCAACAGAACTTTAAAAAGATGCAACTTCTGCAAAATAATGCCATCAGGGCAGCTCTGAATAGTCCCAAATCACAACATATATCCGAGGTAAGACGTAACCTGAACTGGATATCGGTAAAGCAAAGGGATTGCCTTCAAAACCCTTTCACTTACCCACAAATGCCTTGCTAATCGGGCACCAAGATATCTGACTAAGAACTTCACATGCAACACCTCAGACCGCCTAACAAGATCGACGCAGGCACACTGCCTTAAAATCCCAAGCTTCAAACCACAAAAGGCAGGAGGTAGCAGCTTCAACGTCCTAGCAGCCAAATTATTTTTTTTTATTTTTATTTATTTTTTTTTTTTTTTTTAGTTTTATATGGTTTACAATAAAAAAAAAACCTTTAAAACAGATAGCAAAATACACTTTTTCCTACTTCTTTCACCAGATGTGTGTTGTTTAAACACTTTGTCGGTCGGCTCTTCCTACTGTCTAGATCAGTTCTTTTAGCCGGAATTTCAGCTCCTTTAACAATTGAACTAGACCAAACATGATTTTTCGGTCAGCACCCTCAAACATAACCCTCCACCAATCATCAGCTGTGTAGGTACTTCGTGCCTCAAAGAGTGGTCCGAATAGCTTTGTTCGCAAGGAGCGAAATTCAGGGCAAAGTAGCGTCAGATGTTTTAATGTCTCTGTTGAACATTTACAAAAGCGGCAGATTAAATCTCCCGGTTCCTTAGGTTGCCAAGTGCCTGTACGGTCTTTTGTCATAAACAGATTGAGCCGGAAGTGCAGATATAGTAGTCTTGAGTTCTGATCGGGAAATTGTACCAGATACGGTTGTAGTTTGTCTAGCTCTCTGGCTTCTGGTGGAACTTCTCTTAGAAGACGAGAGCTAGATCTGTCGATACAGGTTTGGTGCCAATCCGCATTCCATAATTTACGTTTGGCCTTCTCAGGATTTTCAAGTAGGGTAGTGATGGTGATGTCGTTTGCGTCCAGAATTTCAGTGCATTGCCGATTCCATTTAGCAAGCATTGTGTATTCGGGCTCTGAGTCTGGCTTGTATATTATTTTGAATTGAGGGGCTGCATTGGCGAGCTGTGACTTTCTGTATAGAGTTAAAGCATTCCAGCAAACTCTCGCTTGTATGGAGGTCAGTCCCAGTTCAAATCTTATGTTGCTAGTCGGACATCCTTTAGAGATATGTAACGCTCTAGTCCAAAAATTGTTTTCGAGTGTGTTCCATAACTCGTGTGAACAACCGAACATATTTTCAGCACCGTAGATCAGGGCCGGTATTGCTTTATTTCTGTAAAAGTTGATCACTGGTTTTATAGAGAATTTCCCGAATTTTTTGTTTATGATCGCTGCCTGACAAGCCAATTGTTGACATTTCCTTTTTGTGGCCTCAACCCAAGGGAACACATTTATGGAACACTATACCCCTACCTCAAAGATCTGAACATGCCTACCACCCATTCAGAAGGCAAGCCAAAACTTGGCTCCTTGCCCAAGAGCCCTAGATACCCCTTCGCTGCCCAATGTACGACTTGTAAGAAATATAATTTAAGTAATCTCAGTCTGCAAACCTTGTAAATTATATTTTAGACTAATGCACATTTTGTAAATTATTTCCTAGAAAAATGTACTTTTTGTAAATTGCTTAAATGTTATTCCTTTCATTGTACCGCCTGTAACCTTTCTATGTAAGAATTGCGCCCAGATGCCCATGGGCTTGAAGCGCCATACAAATAAACAAAATACAAATAGATATGAGTCAATTTAGCTTAACAATAATGATGAAAGTGGTTAAAATTATTTACGAAAAATCATTGATCAAGACATTTTCAGTTTGGTTTTTCTCCTTTCCCAGGCACAAACTTAATAGTTAGATACTGCAAACACCACGTCAGGGAGGAGAAAACTCCTATGCAGGGTCTCAGCACATCCAGCGTCCATACTCTGGTTCTTAAAACAAGATCTCAAATTGCCTGAGCAAATTCTGGAGTATCCTGGGCAGATAAACAGAAAATATTGAAGAGATTCTGTAGTGCCTTCACAAAAAGGACAGCAGACCTTTTCTGTTTTATATCAAAGGTTTGTGAGGAGCACAAGTGGGAGAATGTTAAATTGTAGTTTAATGAATAGGGAGCGCGCAAATGGAGATTTAATATCCATCAGATAACTCTCCTGTAGTTTTGTTAGCTAGTTAAGTCCATCCTGCTGATGGGGATAAACAATCGGTGTCCTTCTTTGTGCATTCCCATTCTCTAAAGGCATCTTTTATTATTCTGTTACTATTCCCCTGGATAAGCCTCTGGTCAGACCAAAGGTGCCCCAGATCAAAAACAGTGTAGACCTAATAAAGGCAGGACTTATAAGATTATTGGCACCTTTGCAGCTCATCGGGTCTGAGAGCTTCACAATAGCTCCCCAGCTCTTGGTTGATCCAGAGCTTATCCCAACATAGCAGTGGGTTTGCGGGTTATCAGTTCGCCACTACTGGTCAATCCTTGTTTAAGGTGCACATGTAAGTTTGGCATAATTTTGGGAAGCATGAGTGACTTTCTGTAGTTGTTATACTAGTTATTGTACTATGGCCCCACAGTTCTTCGCAGTAGACTGCTAACCCAACGGCCTGAGATCTACAGATTTCCAGGACGTGATTGACCACATTGTTAACAAACTTCTTGGTAAAGTTTAGGATTGCTGAACATCTGCGGGGCAAGTTTGCTTTCTCAATGTGTTTGCCCCATTTGCCGTTATTGGACAGTCTGAAGCCCAGATAATCAAATGACGCAACCTCGTCTACCACAAGGCCTCTAATTTGGATGGTTATACTGGTGTTTTTCTTCATCCTCTTTCCACAGTGTATGAATTTGTTTTTTGCTGGTTTTAACCAGTAAGCCCTTCTCGGCACAAAACTTAACTAGCTTGCCAACTAGTTTTGTGAGGCCACTTGGGGTTCGGGAGACATGAGCAGCATCATCAGCAAACATCAAGATGAGTTTTTTTTTTTCCCTTTCCCCCCTCCTACCATAGGTGAATCAGCAAAATCTATTGCTAAGTAGCTGACAATGTCATTGAAATAGACAGAGAAGACGGTGGGGGCCAGCACACAGCCCTGTCTCACCACTGTCTCTACCAAAAACTGCCTGGTACACTCCCCACTGCTCCCACATCTAACCGTGGCAGTATTTCTGGTATACACCAACAAGATGGCCCCAAGCAGGGAACTAGGGATGTTCTTATTTTGGAGTGACTTCCATGGCTCAGAATGGGGGTGTCGTTGAATGCTGTCTTAAAGTCTACAAAGAGTAGGTACAACATACCAGAGCCCAGGTCAACATACTTCTCTGTCACAGTGCAAAGTTTATAGGCCTGTTCCATTGTGGTGACTCTTCTCCTAAAGCCTGTTTGGAGGCTACTAATACAGTTGGAATCTTCCACCCATTGCTCTAATCTTTTAAGGACTAGTTTACCAAATATCTTCCCATCAAACAAGGGAATTGCGGCAATAATATAATGTGGGGGTCTATTACCTGCTAAAAAGGTTGCACACAAGCTTTAGGTAAGAGACCCTTTGCTCCAGTTGGTAGACCGACATCCACTGGAATGTTGCCCGGTCCAAGGGCCTTCCCCCTCGTGGGTGTTGTAGTCCAAAACATCTGGAAAGTCCCACATTGCAGAATCCTGTCTTGGATAAAAACACATTTGGAATGTCCCAGATACCAGCCCTTGTCGTAGTACTAAATAAACAGCACTCTACTGTACCCGATATTATCCCAGGTGTTGGGTTAAACGGTTGGAGTTTTTCTATGTCAAAATTCTCTCATCCACTTCTTCCAAACCTCTGTTTTCAGTGTGCACTTTTCATGCCACCTACTCTACCCCTTTTCACACATTTCCCTCCATTATTTAGCCCTCACTAAAATCTCCCATCCTTTTACAATGCACCTTCCCACGTCTGCCATGCCCTCTCAAGGCCATTCTGCCACGCCCTCTCAAGGCCAGTTGATCATGCTGCGGTGAACCTTCGTTTGATTGTGCAGTCAACTCCCTGCCATCACCCCAACACTGCCCCATCCTTCCCACATCATGTAGGGGAAACCCACACATCCTCCTCCTGTCTAACCCTGTCAACTCTAAGTCTCCCACTTCATGTGAGGGAGACCCCCACATTCCCTCTACTGTCCCTGGCATTCTCGTCCCTTCCCCAGTTTCTCTTGCAGGCAGCCTGCACCATCCCTCACTCTTTAGCTTCGTCTTACCCGGCTGCTCTCCTTACTCCTGGCACTGCCCCCGCATCATTATTCCACACAGCCTCCCCTTTTGCCACTTATCTGTTCTGCGGGGGACCTGACCCCCTCAATTTCATAAACACTAGCTGGCCTTCCAGCACCAAACCGTAGTCTGTCATTAGTGTTCATGCCAAGGAATACCACATGATGTTGTGCTTCTGGATAAAGATGGCCACTCCCGATTGGTCCCACTTCCAGTCTCATCCTCTGGCCTTTTCATGCAGATGAGAAGCTCGTTGTTATGTTTGGCTTCAGCTAGTGTGATAACATTGGCTTCAGTTCAACGGCCTTGCTCCAGTGCTCTCAGGCAGGCCAAATTTCATAGTCCGCGGTTAAGGCGCAATGTACAGTCCAGTTCATATACTAATAGCCAAGCATTGCCTGCTGCGAACAGAGGTAAAAGGGGGCCCTAACCAAAGTCTGCTTAAGGATAAAAGAAACATTATAAACAATAGGGTGATGAAATGTGATGTCATGATGGGGCGGAGGTATAGCTTTTTTGACCAGAAAAGGAAAGCCTGCATCCCCACCCCTCTTTCTGTGTTTCCCCCTGATCAGCATTTTATTAACTTGGTCTGGGATTTTCTTCCACACTTATGTGCTTCTAGTGCAACTATCACAGCAACCGTCTTGTTAGTGTACGACTTTCTTTTTCAATGTTTTACAAATTGTACGATTTTTAGTAACTGGCCATAAACCTTTGGCCTTTTGCTGTTCGCTAGACTTGCAATCTAAACACATATCGACTTTATTCAATGTCATTTCAAACTTTTATAAGCTGATGCAGTTCTCTTCGGAGGGCATGTGATTCTTCACACCTAAATGATGCACATGGAAGTAACTAGACGGGCAGTTCTGGAGGGCGCTCTGTTGACTACCTCTACGCCCTACTTACTACACCCATTTGCGGCAGCAGGCACTCATACCTGCCAGTAAGAAAATATTCCTTTTGTATAATGCGCTTCATGCTAGATTCCAGCCTCTAAGAATGGGACAGGGTTTCAAACTTATGCTTCTCAGCGTTGTCTTGTTCCCAAGAATAGTACATTGCACTTGAGCTATCACCAGCCCAAAAAGAACACTGTTCTACACACAATTGCAGTGCTACAGCGTTGTTCAGAGACTCCATCACTAATCGCACATATTATATAACGGTGACTACATAGTGGCTGTACGGAGAATGGCCTCAAATGCCTTCTTTTGCTTATTAAATGCTACGTCTAGCAGCTGTTAACTCTATTGCATGTCTATTTTCTTTACCTCTGGGATTAGACTCACTAGATTTTCAAACCACCTCTGCACTGGCTTCCCTTCAAAAACTTTGATGCGCCTTATGGGTATTCCCTACCACTGGTCAATATATTAAACTGTTAAGCTCCTGTCTGCAGAACAAAATGCATATCTGATGCAGGAACTGCGACCAATTGTAAACAATTACCTCATGAAATTAGAGTCTACCTGTCAAAGCTATCTCAGTTGCTTTCATTCCCAACAAATCTGGTTACTTACCATTAGTACATGACGCAGCAACAACAAAAAAACACCTCTGGTTGGCTGGATTCCGAGCCTTACCTGATAGTAATCCTGATCACGCAACAGCGTGCAGCTTGCTCCCATCTCCAACAGCATTTTCGTTCTGGAATGGCTGCAATGGAAAGGGAGAAAGGACTCCCCCTTTCCATGGTGGCCAATATAGTCCCTTCTCCCCTTCCATGGCAGCCATTTTCTTTGTTTACTATGGCTGCCACTGAAAGAGAAAAAGGACTACATTATCTGTCCGCGGCAGCCCTTTTTTAAAAACATTAGTACCCTGGTCTAACAGGCCGGGATAATAATGGCAATAATCCCCTTGACGGCAGACCATTACCTCCGTCTCCGGGCTTATTGCCACAATAACACCTGACCTTTTCTTAGCTTATAAAGACATTGTAGCTAGTGTGACTGAATGGGCCATCATTTCCAAGTTGATCCTATTCCTAACCATAAATCAGTAGTTATCCCAGAGGCAGTTGTTGACTACTTGGCCAAACAGCCCGGCGGTCACACTTTACACACTTCTCGGTGTGTAACGCAATCCCAGCTGCATCCAGCCAATGGGCCAGGCACAATTATGCTGGTGGGGAGTGCAGATGCCTTTCCCCGGCTACTTTGCTGTGAAGAAACACTTCCAACTTCCACAGGTCCATCTGCAGTACTACCAGAATCCCTTCAAGAGTCACATCTCTTCCTTAATTCCAGAATCATCAGCTGTTGCTTCACAGTTACAGTTTAGCGGATAGTCAAGAGTTCAGAATTCAGGTAATCTTGCAATCGTACAGGCAAAGCTACATTGCAGCATTCCTACAGAGGTAATCGCAACCACTCCATTTATCAGTTGCATTAGTGTTTCTCAAGTGAGCTTATTGACATTACAAATAATGTGCAGCTTGTGCAGTTTGCATAAAAGGCTTAGCCCAACAAATTGACTGGGGATGATTAACTGGTATTGCAGTTTGTTGATTTTATCTACAAAATGTCACAGAATACTCATTGCGGAGGGGGAACATTCTTGAAAGCATGTTTTTCCTTACACACTGCCTGGAAAATCTCCATCAGGCAGTCTTTGATGAAATCCCAGATCAGGTAAGGCTCCCTGTTCTGCCATCTCGACGCTGGTCGAACTGACATCGAGCCACGTTCAAAGCTGAGGGATCCTACTGGTGCTGCTTTTTAGCACTCCTCCAAACAAGTACCTGCATCTGGAGCACCCGACCTGCTTCGCTGAAAAAGCTTCAGTTTGAACAGTACAGAGCTACCGCATTTAAATCTGCTCAACTTCCGATTCGGCACACACAATTTAACATGCCCGAACTGAGCTTGAACTGCTGGCATGCTGCACTAAGCCGGGTGGAACGCTGTCGACCTGCCAAAATCCCAAAATAAGGTTGCTCAACTTGATTTGAGAGATGTAGAGGGATCTCTGGCTGGCGAGATTTGTGAGCATGTGGAGAGTCAGGGTGATTGAGCATGA
Source organism: Ambystoma mexicanum (assembly GCF_040938575.1). Classification (NCBI taxonomy): domain Eukaryota; kingdom Metazoa; phylum Chordata; class Amphibia; order Caudata; family Ambystomatidae; genus Ambystoma; species Ambystoma mexicanum. Next base: position 1,000,377,289 of record NC_090929.1, on the reverse strand, counting down.
GGTTGTTAGTGGGTTGTGTTCTATCTGGCGATGCTATGATTATTTTTACATTTTAGGGTCTTCCTTACTAGTCTTGTGTATAGAGAATTTGTTCTGGGAGTCTTCCTCATCTTTATTCTGGTTTTTGGTGGCCTTGTGAGAATACTGGTTGATGGGCTGCGCCTGTATGACATGATAGTCTGAAGTGTTTTGAGAAAATGTTATTTGAGTGTCTCTGCCTTGTTATGTTTCTTGTGTTCTCCCTGTGTGGAATTGCTTGTCGGACAGGTGCGGGGGTCATCTGCTAGTGATTCTAGATCGACTGCACCTGGATGGCATGCTAGCCTAAAGCAATTGGGTTGATGATCTAGCAATTGGCATTTTCAATAGGTTTGTTCCTCGTTGAGTGAAAGTTCCTTGTATTCATTGTGGTAGGTTTTTGTTTGTTGTGTGGGTGTCAGGCTGTCCGATGATGTGTTTGTGGTTGCACATAGTAATTTAGTTTGTCTCTTGCTTAGTGGTGGGTTGCCCTGTGCTAGATGTATTACAAATTCAGGTTTCTAGTAATTTTCTGAAAGCTAGGTGCTATTCCGTTGTCTGATTCTTTTACGGGGATGGGGTTGCACAATTCTGCATTTTCTCTTCTCATAGTGCTTGGTTAAGATTAGCATGTCGCTGCTAGATCTGCCAATCCTTCGTGGTTTGGTGATTTTTGGATTGAAGGTATTCCGCTTCACAAACATGTAGTGCTCTGTGATGCAGAGTGCTTTTAAATGAATCCTTTTCTTTGCTGGTAGCAAATGGGGGCTTCTCAGGACTGGAGTCATGTGTTCCCTTTCCGTTTAGTCTCAGCAGAAGTCCTGCTGGGGTGTTCTAGATTAAACATTACACTGGCTGTTGTATTGCATTTGTTACCCACCACTTAAAACCATAATTGATTGGTATTAGTAAGACCAGAGAAAGGCAAGCAAATGTGCCTCTTGTTTCCATCACCCTAAAGGGTGCAATGCCAGTCATAAACATCAGCACTTTGTTGATGAATCCCCACTAATTAACATCAATTTTCTACATATATAATCAAATTATGATTTACCGTAATACATTCTTACAGCGGGTGAATGCTGATGGCAGGGAGAGGTCATGCATTCTTTTCTATCAGCTCAGAGACTTCTGTCTACATTTGTTAAAGTTAAATTGTGCAGCTATGATCACGCAATTGCTAGATGATTTTTGGGCAACTTGTCTCAATTACGTTTATCAGTCTGCTGTAAGTGAATGTTTATTGGTCCATCTTTAAAGTAATATATAATTGAACCATCGCAGTTCAAACTCTGAATCATTATTGAGACTGAGACCCCAGTCATTTTAGCGCCAGAATGCTCATTCTTTCGAGACAAACATGGATAGTTTACTTGGCATTTTTTGAAAGAGGACACTTTTTCTGTGGTACCAAGGGTAGGTTGGCAACACTAACACAACCATTGGTTATGTGTATTTCTACCAAGGCTTTATCACTACGTAGCTGTACGGCTGTGGTAGCTGTAACACTACCGTGAACGTTTCGGTATCTAGCATAAACAGTTACAAGCTACTATATAGCCGTAAAGTGTTGCTTGCTACCTCAATTCTACACACAGCGCTGTGTATAATTTCTAACTGGCCAAGAGTCCATTTTGAATAGCTAGAAGCGAGTGCAAATTCTGAGCCCTGCCTGCATCACTATTTTAAAGAAACCCGGCCAGATCCAGATATGTATTGAATGACACAGCCTCACAATTGAGTTTACTCCTTCATTCAACAATCTCTTTTCAGAGAAAACACTATTGCTCTGTTCATATCTGAACTTGTAGCTTGGTCAGACTTCCAGGATATTACAATAGTGTTGATTGAAGATTATAAAAACAACTTGCTTAATTTTATCATTTTTGTTTTGGCGAATTTGGCACGAGAATGCACAAATGAGGCTAAGGTTCAATAAATGTTTAAAACCGCATGGATTGCTACAAACTGAAACTGACAGAGAACTACATGTCTCATGGAAACTCCTCTTTGCAGTGCTCCAACATACGATTTGCGAAGTGGAGCATTTAAAAATATATAGATTTCAAGGTCTGAGTAAAATGATTTCCCAATGGGGGAGGAGTTATTCAGACAAGTAAACTCTAAAGCAGAGATCTTCTTGTAACCCTTCTTTGCCCTTCGTAAGATGTATTTTTACCTTAAAGTTCCTGTTTAGATGTTATGAGTTCCTAGAATCAACCCTGGCGGGCATATTTTAGGAGGCCAACCCAGTTATGGTAAACAGAGACTCAGACTTTAGCCAAAACCCATCCAGGTAGCAGTGGAGAGACGTCAAGGCTTAGTCTCAGGAGACTGAGTGTGTTCGGGGGCCCCAAATGAGTCTGCACTGAATAACACATAGCTTAGTCAATTATAAAAATACATTTATTTAGGCAGTTATCGCGTTGGTTTTCCGACATTGACCAGAAGGTTCCCTTAACGTACATCAGTAAATGACAAACCAGGAGAAATGGGTAATGCAAAGGCCTCATTAATGAGGACACAGACAACAGATTCAAAGTTCAAACAAACAGGTTTTATTAACTTAAATGTCAGGATGGTTGAATGCCTAACTTGCCCTATGCGAAGGTCGGATTTCCCTGCAGAAATAAAACAAATGAAGTCTGAGTCAAAGAGTTCAACTTAAGAATCTGTCTGAGTCCAAAACCTGTGCTTGCCCTCACAACTAATTCTATACAGTGTGTAGGGATATCAGTAACCACAAGAAAATCTAAGCTGCTTCCAGCTCCCTTCCCCAAGTGTAAAGCAGTTACACAAAAAGTCTTAAAGTTGCCTTCTTTGGATTCAGGAAGATATAGTTTTGACCAAGACTTGGGGTCCCTCCCCCAAGTTCCAAGCCACAAAACAAAAGGGAACCTTGAGACGGTCTTCACTTCAGCAAATGTCTAAGATCTCATGGGTTCCCATCCCAAAGTGTAATTTGGTTAAACACAGTTCATAGGGAAAACTCCTTGCCCCGCTTTGACTTTCAAAGTTTTGTTGTTTACAATTTTCAAAGATTCCTTTTGGCAGCTTGTAGTTTTCATAAATGTTGAAAATAATCACTTTCTGTGGTTTAATAATGTTCCAATATAAATTCAACTTCAGGGTGTGTTGTTTTATTCTTCAGAGTTAGTTCTATTTGAAGCACAACATGTGGTAAATTGCTTGTTCATTAAAGTTAAATTCACTGTGGAACTCTGCATGTAATGGTTTGCTTAAATGGAGAGTCCCGCTCCTTCTCTGACTTCGAATGGTTATTGATTCTGGCATTCAAAATGGTTGATTTTCACTCATAACTTTGTTTTATATTGTCTATTGTTCAAGAAGAGTGTTGTTTTTACCACTTTAAATACTTCTGTAATTGTCTGATTTTTGTTCGTGCTGTGTTAAGTGTTTAGTTGGTTTTGCTTTAAGTGGATTACCCAAAGTAATCCTGCTGGTTCAGTGATTAAAGTTGAGAAAAAAACAACTTTTGAAAACCTGCTCGTGAGCCACATGACCACTCTGCTACAAAATCTCTCTTGACAATAAAGTTCATTCATTTGCACCAGAAACTCACTGGCCGCTCTGACATGTCTCGTTGCAGCCGGGAGCACACAGTGTCAGATTTTCAAGGCCCGCCCTCATTCTCCTGCCCCTCAGTCACTCCTCTGTGGGCCTCTCTACAAAGGGGAATGAGCAATGCTGACATGAGGGGGAAAGGGATAGCCTTTCCTCACGGCAGCCCTCTCTTCACTCCCGCTGCTCCATGGAGTCCCAACTCCTTGACTATGCTTCCATGCACGCTTTTCCTCCACGGTCCCCAGTGTCTCTGCATCTCCTTCCGGGAAGTTTCTCTGCTGCTTGCCTCAATCTCCTTGCTTTTCCTGTCTCCTCCTCATCCCCGTTTGATGTCTCTTTGAGCTCCTCTTACACACCTGCAGACCCTTGACAGGCTGCAGGTTTGAGAAGTCAATGAGCCCTGCCTGACCACAATTAATGACATGCCTGATGCTGACAGCTCATATACAGTCTTCTTCGTCGCAGTACTAGAGTGGTAAAAGAGCCTGTTATTCATTGCTCTTAGTTGCCTTTTCTTCGTCCCAGTACTGTCAAATGTCAATGATGACGAAATGAGGGGAATTGGCTTATAACAGATTATGAAAGTTGGAGAAAGGTTGGGTTGGCTGTCAATAGGAAAAGGGGTACAACATGACTCACCCAAGGGCACCCCACTCCTAGTTCCCAAGGTCCCTCAACCCAGGTGATCCTCCCTCGTTTCTCCATCCCCAGGGTCGGGGATCCAGTAGGGATGGCCTTTCCCTGGCCACGTGCATACAGGAGCCAACGGGTTCAGGAGTGAGCATAGCCCCAGGTTACTAACAGGAAGTGCTTGGAGGTAGGTAAAATGATGTGAACCAGTAACCGGTATTCCTTTAGTTAAGAAGTCCAGTCCTACGATGGATGGGGCCTAGTACCCAAAAGTCACAGGTTCCAATAGAAGGTTTCTCTCAGAAAGGTATTCTCCAAAGGTATGCAATGGGCTTGTGGTGATGATTCAAAACCGTCCCAAACTATTTCAAAGTTCAACAACGACTTGTCAGAAAACGTGTAAGCTCTCCTCTCCTCCAGGCCCAAGGCTAACACAGGGACGGAACACTTGACACAGGTTTGACTATCGGAGGTAAGTAAAAGGGAGACAAAGGGCTTTGCACCCTATGTTATCCTATGGCATACAGGGGTGAAATGCACAGGTATGCTTACCTACCCCATCTTACTCTGATTTTCCCATTGGTCACGATGGATCGTCTGGGGGACTTCCGTTCTTTTGTTCAGGTGACCGGTATCCAGGGTCTGCAGGTTGTAGTGCTCTTTCGGTCGGCTGCAATTGCAAGAGTTGATTAAGTAATGCATACTCTTGTGATGCAGACCTCTTTAGGACACTTCATGAGATGTTGGAAGGAGAGTTCAGCAACAATTTGACGGCAACAGGCATCTTTCCAGTCATGGTCAAAGAAGCAGCTCCATGACATGTTCCCCTGATGCTAGGAAGCTGAAAATTCGGGGGGCCGGGGTGGTGGCAACTTATGGCACAAGCTGGTAGTTCTACGTTGTTTGTTCATGCCAATTTTCTTGATTGTTTTTGTAACCCTTTTCCCTGCAACCCCCAACATAATTAAATACCTAAACCCATCCCCCATATGTAACTTTTCCGAGGAGATGTGTTACAAATTTGTGAACAAATCTGCCTCGAGCAAATGTGCCTCCAATGAAATGGGAATGAACGCAAGTTGGCGACAATCAAAGTTTCAGGCTTGAATACAGAATACTGACCATTCTCACGAGTTGGTCCACAAGGAATGCGGGTCAGTCCACCGGTGAGTCAAAGGGCCCTTCCGAAGGCCTGTGGGGCATGCAACCTTGAAGATGTTGAGGCTAGTTGGGCCTACTATTCCAAGGGATGAAGCACCAACAAGGGTATTCTGAGATCAGGCAGAGGAGTAGGGCTTCCAACGAGCCATCACAGGAGAGGATGCTGGTTCACTGCAGAAGGCATTCTCTGTGTCGTCAATGGGCTACTGTTAGAAGAATTCTTGGCTCCAACATAGATCTGAAGAATGGCTGCAGGTGTCCTCCTCTTATCCAAAACTGGAGCTGAAATCAAGTCCAAGCCCACCAATGTAAAGGATCTGCACCATTTAAATAGCCCATAGTTGTCCAATCGGTGACAACTTCTGATTTCACATTCACCCCAGCAGCAGACTGTCACCAGGGATATGGACTGGGACTAGACCATAGCCCTTGTGACAGTCTGCTGCTGGGGTGAATGTGAAATCAGAAGTTGTCTCTGATTGGACAACTGTGGGCTATTTAAATGGTGCAGATCCTTTACATTGGTGGGCTTGGACTTGATTTCAGCTCCAGTTGATGTTATGATTAAGTTGCACTCATAAAAACCTATGAAATTAAATGAAAAAACGTTGTTAAGGCACGTTATGGTTCCAAGTAAAACCGAAAAACCCCTGAAATTCGCCAGTTATGGTAAGCTAAGCAACCATAACTCGCGCCACCACCGTGCACTGCTAAGACTAACACCCAGGACATCAAAGATGACATCACATATGTCATTGATGACATCACTGATTAGTGTTTGGTGCCTCCTCCCTCATTTCCATCCCCGCCTTTCGCTCTAAGCTATCCTCCCCAAAAAAAAAAATAAATCCAAAAACAAAATAAATGTTCCTTTAGGAACCACCTTTCACAGTTAAATAATATTACAAAAAAAAACGTGTAGACTCCATCTACTTTATATTTCTCAGTAAAGTACATAGACTCAATAAGATTTTCCAACATTTCCATTTGCATTTTGTTACGCTAATGGGAATATTCTGGCGTTCATCCTCCGTTCCAAGGACTGGAACGGTGGATACCAGCCCAGCAGCGTAGGTTACCCGCCCAAACGAAGTGAGGGTGGATAACAAGGTCTCTGGACCATTATCCCCCCAATTCCAGCCCCTGAAATGGGGGATGAAGGACATTAGCAGCCTAGGTTCCCAAAGCGGGAACCCGGGGTACTAAAAAGAGGATTTTTCTTCCTACACCGGGACGCCTGTAGGAAGATTTTTCTTCCAACACAGGTTCGATCCCCAGGTCCGCGCTTAAAAAACCCTGGATATTAAGCATGTTATAATATTCCTGTATCAACGCCTCGATGCCCATGGGCTGTGCGAGTGCTTTAAAAATGCAAATAATTTTTTTTTTTAAATAAAGCAACTGTGCAATGATGATCTCTTCTCAAAGTAAAAAGTGTTCTTTGTGTCTTCAACCAACATAAAGCTTCTGAGTCTCTCTGCTCATAAAGCAATGCAAAATAAAGTTCCAAAATATAAGATTACAATGCTAGGGTGGTGCTCCTTTTCCCTATACTTCCTCTTATCTTATGCCTAATCCTTTAGGGTTTATGAGCCTCTTTTTCCCTTTGATAGAAATGTCACTGGTGTGAGACCGACATGATATCAAGAGAGACACAGACTCAGATACGTTAACAAAAACTTTATTTCAAAAAGTTCCTGGATTGGTGTAATGCCTAACTGGCCCTAACATTAAAGGGATGGTTCCCTTAACTGATGTTTCTGGAAGGCCGTTGAAGTCTAGAAGTCCAAAATAAAAATCTGTGTCTAAACCTGTGCTTGCCCTGACTCTTTTATAAAAATGTGTCCGCAAGTCTTTCAAAAGCAAAAAGTGGTGGTTCAACAAAAAGAGGAAACCAGGATTGGTTTCAGGTGGTCGTCTCACCAAATGTAGGTTGATCAGCTTCAAACGGATGAGTTCAATCAAAAGGGACTGTTCATAGGACCCTCTCCATAGTTCAAACAATGTCAATGTCTTTAATGCCTTGGAGTTCCCTTCCCCAAGCTTCAGTTCCTTGCTCCAGTTCCTTGAGTGACACAAATTAATCAAGATTCCACTCTCATAGACCCACTCCTCCCCCAGACTTCGGCCTCTTCCAAGATCAAACACAAATACACTTCTTGGGCCTCTCACAGTTCCCTTCCCCAAGCTCAGGCCCCCCAGAAATGGGAAAAAAACAGACAGCTGGGAGCCCAACGTGTTTATTCATCAAAACCCACTGAAATGCATGTCTGCATCCAACCTATCATGTTTTAAGATTACGCACCACTTGTATGCAAATTACCACCTTGTAAAATGGTAGGCTTTTGATAGGCCAAGTTTGTCAAAGGGCAAACATCCATTAATTGCCATAACTTATCACACATGCACAATAATTCCACATTTAGCATAACTGGCATCCACAGCTTTTCTCTGACGCACAAAATTAATATTCCCATTTTAGACTTGGCTGGACACAACTAGTGCTGGACGTCTGCCAAAGACATTCTTCATGAATCAATGTCTGCACCTTATCTATTTACTGAGGTTATGCCAAGTTGTCTGGTGCTCGACACCGTTAGAAAGTATATATCATCTTATTTTTTGGTGCCAAAGTAATACAACTGGGCTTTCAAATTAGTTTGTATGATGTACTTTGTACTCTTCTCCATAGGAACATATATACATATATCTAAGCTTCTATTAATTGCCTAACCTCATCTTATTTTGTCTGATTTCTTAGTCAATTCAATTTTTAACATAACCTCATTATATCTCTGCCAAAAACTGTCTCCAAGTGCATCGTTCCCTCTTGCTTATCTGAAAACTTTTGGCATGGTTTATAATTTTCCCTCTCCCCTTAGCCTGGCTTAGGACTGGAAACCATTTTACATTTGAGTCTTCATTTTAAAAGCATACATATTTATCTGACACTGTGATTTTCCTCTCATCAGGGAGCTATATTCTTCATTTATTTAAGCAGGTCTCATTTTGTAAACACATTATTCATAATATATCCTTGTGCGCTGATTGAGTGTATAATATTAAAGCACACTTCATTTCCTGTGCCACCCCAAAACAAGTGTGACTTTTTACTTTTTAATAAAGGCAATCTAATTTTGATTTCTACAATGATGGACAGGAGATTTAACTATTTGGCCTACGTATCGTTTTATCAATATTTCAGTTGAGGGGGGTGGAGATAACACCCATTATACAAAGTTCAAGCACTAACTCAGCTCTTAGGCCTCTCAGGGTTCCCTTCCCCAAGCTCAGGCCCCTCTTGAACAAAAAAGAAAATGAGTTCAGTTTATCAGGATGTACCTTCTTCTTTCAAAGGGTTAGCATCAGAGTCTTTCGAAAACACGAGGGTATTTGCTCCTCCTAAGCGCGACCACTCCAAGCTTTAACCCATCTTTTTTGTTAACTACTCTTAACTTTCTTCTTCAGGGGCTTTCAGCACCCCTTCTTGTTCCCCTCTGTTTTCTTGAACTTCTTTCATGTGCCCACTGGCACCTTTCGTTCCTTCTCCTTCACACTTGCATTTTCCTCTTCGTGCCCACTTGCACCTTTCTTTCTTCTCCATTACACTTGTACATTCTTTACCTTTCTGTGCCCACTGGCACCTCCCTTCTTGCTTTCCCATGCACCCTCACACTTTCTTTACCTTTTTGATGCCCACTGGCACCTTTTCCACTTTTCTGGGTCGCTTGCACCCTTCTCTCACAGTTCAGGTCGCTCGCACCCTCTTTACTGTAGTCCTTTGTCTTTGTGTCCCTTGTCTGCTCTGCTTTCCAACTTGCTCTTCCTTTCTCTCGACCTTGTCACTTTTCTTTCATTCTATTTCTTTACTAGTTTCCTTTTCTTTCCTCTTTTCTGCTCCGTGCAGCTTTTTTGACTTTCCTTTCGTTTGCTCCGCTTCAGTAAGTTGCATGCTCCCGAGTGTGTCTCTCTCCCTCTCTCTTTCCCCCTCCCCTTTTCCCCCTCCCCTTTTCTCTTTCCCCCTCCCCTTTTCTCTTTCCCCCTCTCCTTTTCTCTTTCCCCCTCCCCTTTTCTCTTTCCCCCTCCCCTTTTCTCTTTCCCCCTCCCCTTTTCTCTTTCCCCCTCCCCTTTTTTCTCTTTCCCCCTCCCCTTTTTTCTCTTTCCCCCTCCCCTTTTTTCTCTTTCCCCCTCCCCTTTTCGCTCTCTCGCTCTTTCCCCCTTCCCTTTTCTCTCGCTCTCTTCCCCCTCCCCTTTTCTCTCGATCTCTTGCTCTTCCCCCCCTTTCTCTCTCTCTCTCTCCTGTGCAGCTGCACGTTGACAAGCAGTCCCTCCTAGTTACGCAGGCCTAAGGTCAGGGTCTCACCACTTGCCCCTCACACTCCCATGGGGCTGGCACAGGTCCCAAGGGAAAAGCAAGGTTCCAACCACCAAAAGCAGCCTGCAAGATGCTTCACTCCAGCTCTCTGGAGACTCGGCTCCCGAGCCATGCTGCAGCCCCTCAAACACTGGGCCAGCGGCTCAGCATGCCGTTTTCCCCTGGCCCGTCGATCCTGCTGCTCTCTGCTCCTTGGCTTCTCTTGTCCAAACAATGTGCCCAGCTCGCTCATTCAGTGTGCAGAACCACACCTTTTTATCGTTGGAAAAGCAGTCGGAAGCAAATGATAATTAGTGAATGCCTGACTCTATCAATGGAACAAGTCAAGTTCTTTTTACAGCTGGTTGGCCTTATACTCCCCATGTTATTCCTGCAGGAAATCTTCCCTACTCCTGTTTGCCTCTTCCTCGTCCCAGTATTGGTTGGAAATGGGTAGTGGGAGTTGGAATGACTTTGGAAATGTCCCTTGAAAGCTGAGGCAAAAGGGTTTTGGGGTAGAATGTGATTGTAGTGGAGATTGCATCCCGCCACCCCTCCATGGAGTGATTTTGGTTCATAGGAGAATCTTGTCTGCAGAGTGATTATAGGGAAAGGAGTCTTGAGGAGGTTCATGACCAGGACAGATAGAGGATGAAGGATCTCAATACAGGAACTCTGCCCTTGTGTCACTTGGGTCTTATCCAGGCAACTGACTCCCCTCTTTCTCCCCTTTGGGTCAAAAGTAACAGGATAAGGAATCACAGGCCATGATCCTGAATAAAAGTTGTAGAAATCAACATTGCCCATGAAGGCGTCTTTCCCATTACGATACTGCGTCTCGCCTGCGGTATCCCCATTCAGACAACCCTGGGTACCTCGACCCAGGTGATCCTCCCTCGCTCATCCACCCCCAAGTTTGGGATCCAGCAGTGATGGCCCTCCCCTCGGCACCTGAATAGAGGACCTTTGAGGTTTAAATGGGAGAATAGCCCTAGGTTTCTCACACTGGGTAATTCTCAAGGTAATGCGTCATGTGTTTCTGCTTCTTTATCCTACCAACTTAGTACAGTTCACTATCAAGGCTCCCAATGCTAGGGTTATGTTCTTTTCCAGTAGTCTTCTTTTTATCTTATTTTTGTGCTTTTAGGGCTTCTGGTCCCCTTTTTCTCTGGTAGTTAAAATGTCATTGGAAAATTCACAAGGAGCTCTTTCTTGGCTGCAAAGTTCCTTGCTCCTACTAATTCGGCACGCTCCGCTACCAAGTGTAGGATTCCTTCGATCAGTTCAAGGGTTATTTACCGTCTTGTTTCCAACCTCTCATGTGGGTGCGAGTCCCAGACTTGCGATGTTCTACATGGCTTGGTTCACTCGCCTGCAAAGCCTGTGTTCTCTCCTAGACTGTCTTTTCTTTCACTCACAGGGTCGCTGACCCTCTTCACTTAACTCTGGTTTCTCATATTGGTGCAGGTCCCACACCTGCACTCCAGTGTAGTGTCTGCTTGGTTTACTTCCTTGCCAAGCAAACACCTCTTCCTTATTTACTTCTTTTATCCTCAGGGTCCCAGACCCTCTTAATTCTTGATCTCTTATTTGGGTGTGGTTCCCAGACTCACACTGTTGCATTGCATCCATTTGTATCATTTGCCTGCAAAGTATACAATTCTTCCTTCTTTACTTCAGGGTTCCAGACCCTCTCTTTCATCCAGTTCCCAGATCCTATTATTCTTGACTTTGTGTCCCAGACTCACACTATTGCGTTATATCCGCTTGGTTCACTCTCCTGCCAAGTATATAGCACTTCCTTGTTTGTTTCAGGGTCCCAGACCCTCTTTCAGGCATCTACGTTCACCCTGTTGCTTCCCTGGACCTCCAGCACCTCCTGCGCAACCCACGTACCCGTTTCCTTCCTTCTCGCTGCTATTGATGGTTCCCAGGCAGATGCGTCCCTTTCTGAGGCTCTGGTAGAGTTTGGGTCTTCAGTGACTCTGCTGTCTTCCGACGCTTCCTGGCTCTTCTCTCCCTCTCCCCGTCTCCCTTCTCCCCTCACCCCTCTGGGGTGCTTGGAGACAACCCGAATAGTCCTAGCCTTGTGGAGCACATTTCTCCAGCTATGGCTTTCCCTCTGACTCATGTCGGCTGTTCCCGTTCACAGCTCCTGTCTTTCCTCCTTAGAGGACTGTTCCCTCCCCTTATCCCCGTTGAGGTTCTTTCAAACTCGCGCATGGGATTGCTGTACTGCTGTGGGCCAATCACTTTCATTGAGAAGCTAGACCGCTCAATCTGCTTCTCTCGAGTGATCCTTGGACTCCTGTACATCTTCCTCTTCCGAGTTCCATTTTCTAACTATATACCAGTTTGTACGTTCTGGTCTTTCAGTCTTGTTATGTCTGTTGGGCTGACTGACTTGGCAACAAAGAACATTGGCCTTCTCTAGAGAGGGGAAAGGGGATTTAGGGTTGGAGAACGGATTAAGCATATTGCAGCAGGATCATACCGCATTCTGATGATCACCAGGGTTGTCCCCGGGGGACTATTGCACTGCCCTGGCCCCATGAGAAAGGCCTCCCCCTAGGGAAGAAGGGACAGCATCCTTGGATTTGTCACAGTAGTCCTATGCGGAAAATGTGAATTTTCAGGTTGTATACGAATTGATCGTTTTACAACTGCTCGAATGACAATTGATCTTTTCACAATTGTGAAGGTCAATTGTACCATATATGTGGGGGGGAACCCCCTACAAACCCCCCACACAACGCCAATCCCCCCAAAACCCATATATATATATATATATATATATATATATATATATATATATATATATATATATATATATTCGGTCAATTGTGACCCTTTAAATTCGGTCAATTGTTCATTCGAACAATTGTAAACGACCAATTTGGGTAATACCAATTTTCACATATAACAGAAGGAAAACATTGTAAAAATGTAACTGCTGCCACCAGCTTGTCTTTAGGCATATATAAAAGTAAACATAAATCCCAAATGTGTAGAGTTGGGGAGATACTTTTGTATCTCCATTGCAGCACCTTAAAGTGCAGTGCAATTCAATTTAAGAATTCAAAAGATAAACATTTCTTAGTACTGATGGTCTGAAGGACTGGTCAGCTTCCCCATAACGGGGAAGTGAAGCTGAATGCTTTACTTCCCTTCAAAAATCAGTTTAGGATCAAAAACAAAGCAAAAAGAATGAGGTTCCATTGAAAACTATGGAGGAAAAGTTGCAAAAAATAAAAATCTTTCGCAACATCAGATCAGGCAGTAATAATATTAGAGCGCCTTCCTGTGGTTACACTCTGAACGAAATTGATCTGTAGAGTTTTGTGAGCGGCAGCAAAGGAAGAATAGTATGTGTCCATTATTTCCTTTGTTGCTAGTATTTTTCAAGAGAAGTACCTATTTCTAGGGCGTGCAAGTGCCTAGTATGTAACTCATTATTAGGAATGCCTCTTCCCCATTTGGAATTAGTGTTCACTTCAATATACTGTGTCTAGCCCATATCCAGGCATGTTCTCTCACAAAGATATTGCTCCACGATGTTTCAACCCTGTTGATTAACAAGACATGAGAGCAGCAAGCCGGAACCTCTGTCCCATCCACCATATCATGTATAATAAATATGGTGTTCTCTCGTCCCATCCAACACGCCACACACTGGATTGCCTGCCACCTCATTTCAAAACTTAAGCAAATTCACAAAGGGATTAAAAACTCACCTGCTCAATGTATGGGGTTGACTCTCCTAGCTTCCTAGATGCTGGAAATGTACATTACATCTATCCTCCCCCCTACCCAGCCACCACTTCTCACTGGTCAGACGGCAAAGGCCAGCACCTCATTATTTGATGGCAAGTGTTGGATTTCAGGATAGCTCCTTGGGGAATTACCTTAATTATTTTTGTATTGTTTTTGCTTGCACTTTTTGTGGCAGGTTCTCATCGCCAGGCTGAAATTGTGGCCTCTAAAATGATAAACATTCCCAGGTACATTATTATGCAGAACTGGAGGGAATGGTACAATCGGGAAGGATGGAGAAGAGGGTGTGGGGGAAGTTCCTCCTTTGGCAAGTAAGTGAAGTTTAAGGCAAGCTTTGAAGAGATCCACAGTTGGGCTGGCTTTGATGGTGATGGGCAGTGGCTTCAAATGGAGTGGGGTGAGTATGGTGAAAGAGGTGAAGCAAGAGGGTGGCACAGTGAGGTTGAGTGAAGGAGGGAACAGATACAATCAGATAAATATTGAGGGGCAAGAACATTGATGGCTTTGTAGTAGGACAGAGAACTTTAAAATGGACTGGTTGTGTGTTGCGAGCCAACATGCATGTTTTTTGGTAGGTAAAAGTGGGGAAGGATCTGCGTACATTCTAGAATGTGGGTGGGAGTCAGAGGTTTGCGTGTTCCAGGACATTTTGAAGGACTGACCTTCCAAGTAGGAGGCACTCTAGGCAAGAGCAGATTTGAGAAACCCAGGATCCTGGAGAGTGGAGAGGAGAGAGGAATGGTTGATGGGGTCGAAAGTGGCTGAGAGGCCCAAAGGATGAGTATAGAAGAGAGTTGGGAGTGATGAGCATCAGAAACAAAGGTGGAATTGTGCATGAGTGCAGAATCAATGGAATGTTTACTGCAGAAGCCAGATTGAAGGGGAGCCACAAATCCATTATCCTCAAGGTACTTGGTGATCTTATTAAGGACTGCCCGCTCAAGTATTGGAAGGAGGGAAACCAGGCAATAGTTGGCAGGGACTTTTGGGTTAGCAGGAGCAGAGGGTTTATTCTACATGGGTAGAGCGTTTTACAGATTTGAAGGGGAGAGGGAGAAGCAAAGGGAGACAGATATGTGTTGGCACTGCAACAGATGGATGGTCATTTGATAAGTTGGGTGAAGAAGTTGAGAGCAGGTGTATAAAGCGAGGTGATGAGGGAGAGAAAGGATGGCAGTGCGGGTGTCCTAACGTTTAGCAGAAGGGTTCAGTGAGGGAAGAACTGGTAAGGCATGATGGCCCTCATTACAACCCTGGCGGAGATCGTGGTGCAAAATGCACCATGGAGCACGGCGGAAAGCTGCCGATACCGCCATGGGGGTTGGCGGATTTACCGCCCCATTCTGACCTTGGCGGGGCGGTAAATCCCCATTCCCCATTTTACCCTTCCCCATTCCCATTTTTGCCCCATAGGGTATAATGGGAGTGGGGAAGGCGTTAATTACGCCACCGTAAAATACGGTGGCGTAATTAACAACAAGGTCCCGTAGCGCCATGGATTTCTCCGCCCGGAAAAACCAGGCGGAAACCGCTCCATGGCGCTACGGGAACTCGTAGTAGGGCGGACGGGTCCGCCGCGAATACCGCTGGCATAAACCCACTCCGCCAGGGTCGTAATGAGGGCCGATGTGTCTATGTTACTGATGGAACATAAGTGGATAAGCGGTTTCTGACCAGTGCTTGGATTTGTGTTTCCAGAGAATCCATAGGTTTTGGAAATACTTTTTGGGATGAGGGCAGGGCTCTACCTTTTCGGCCAAGGGACAGTGGTGGGGTATAGGAACTTGGTTGGACAGATCAGTTTTTGGTCATCAGGAGTTGATCCAAATTAAGGTTTGAGCAATTTCTAGTTGTTGCTTTGTTGAGCCTGTGTAAAGTTTGTAGATAATATTAGTATCATCTGCACAGTTATAACCGGTAACTTACTTTGTGGATTATGTCAAAAGGTGGAGCCATGTAGAAGTTGAAGGGGAGAGGGACAGTATGGATTCCTATGGGATGCCACATGTGATGTTTCATGGAGTTGCTGTGAAAAGAAAAAACCTGGATTGTTTCTGTTCGGTTTTAGAGAGAAGTGAGGAAATCCACCTTCATGTTGTTTGCCCCCAGCACTAGCTGGTTGTGTCGGTTTAGAAGTGCATATAGGTGAACGCATTAGTAGAGTTGGTATTTGTGTTTTTCTTAGTATTGTCATAGCTTGCTGAAAGGTTGGGTTCTGTTCCTCTCACAAGCCTGATTCTAGCTGCGACAAATGTAGGATATTGTTGGATTGCATGTGAACAGGTCTCTGTTGGTCGATGCTAGTATACATATTTTTTTTTAAAGCACTTCACTGAGTAAGGGAATTCAGAGATGGTAAAATTGTTGGCAAGGTCAGAGGGGTTTGATGCAAGTTTTTTGAGCTCATGGGACAATCACTTATATAGTGGAGCGGTTGAGTAGTCTGAAAGAGGTGGACAAATTCAGTAAGGTTTTTGTTGGGGAAAATCTTCCTAGGTTTTCAAGTGAGGGTTTGTGAAGACCAACCTGTGCTACAACTCTCTCCATAACAGTAGCTGTGATGGAGCAGCCTGGCTTCTCCCGTAGGAGGGTAATGGGTCATAAAGTACAGCTTTTACAGTCACAATGGGACACACTTTATAAAGTTCAGAAACTTTTTTCCATAGCCTTTAATGGGATGAAGTCAGTAGGCAGTTTGCCAGATACAAGTAAAAGATACGCGCAAATTACCAGGGTGACCCACGGAAGAGGCATTCTTGAGCCATGATACTATGGCGAACCCCACTAGCGAAGATCCAGACCCAAGTTTGACAAACAAAGGCCTTTGAAGGGATGATTGGTAAGATGACTAAAAAAATGTGTGGGAAATTCAGTGTAAGTAGAGTTTAGTGGGGGGGAGACTCAGGTCATTGCCCCCATGGCATGCAAAATCCAAACCAGTGATGGCATAGAACTCTGAAGACCCCAAAACTTGGACCAGGCTCCTGGAAGAGGTTTGGGGAGCATAGATGTCAATTCTGACTGGGGATTTAGTTATGGTTGCAGTGCCAATTTCACTAGTGATCTCTACAAGCAGACCCCTTATAGATAGGTGAAGAAACCATTGTTTTTGTCGATAGAAGAACTTTACAAGATGTCCAATGAAAAACATGTTTGAGCAGCACCAAGGAAGCACAATGGTGACCGTTTAAAATGGGTCAGATGAAGTGCTGATAAAAACAAAGGACTGAATGGCTGGACATATGAAGCTATTGCATGAGGAAGCAAGCACTTGAAAACAGTAGGAACATTGCAGTTTGATGCCCAGCATACAGTAGCGGCTCCCACTTCCATCCCCAGTGAAGTATACTGTGCTAGGACTTTCTAGGTTAGCACACAGGGTGGCAGGGACATCCCCGCTGGATCAGAAAGAGCTAGCCCTACCATGCTTTGCTTGGACGCAAGAGAGGCACAACTTTGCATCAGGAGTCAGCAGCACAGCTTCAGCATATATATATATATATATATATATATATATATATATATATATATATATATATATATATATATATATATATATATATATATTATATAATTGCACCCCAACCCTCCAATTGCCATCTGTGTTTTCAATGTTTTGGTTGATAGCTAATCTAGGGTATCCAGCGAAAAAACACTTTCGCTGAGTTGTTGAATGAGGTGTCTGGAAGATCATTACTCATAAAACAGACTTTGAAAGATCTGGTCAGAGTTCATGTAAGAAGAATGGCTAAAATGGGAACTCCCGCTGTAAAAAAATAAATAAATAAATTTTAAAAAAAACAACTGATAGGTTGTAAAAAATGGGAACAAAAAACAACTCTGTAGCCGTTTTGCTCCATTTCAGGTAGCAATTGAATTCCAACACAGCAAAAAGTATACGCCATTGTGCGGTTAAAAATAAAGTACACAGCTGCCACAAGCCTATATCTCGGACACACATTGTGGGGAAAAAACTATCATAGGGACAAAATTGGGCACTTTCAAAGAGGCTACTGAGAGCAGAACATTAAAAGGCAGGTTCAGCTTTTTGAGGTACTTTGGAACAAGTGTTTCTGCCAACAAAAAGAAATAAGTAAAGACACCAAAGGTCAGGAAAGTGCCTATTAGACTAACAAAGTTAGCAAATGGAGGACCAAAAATGGATTTCTGAACCATTTTGTAGATGTATCCGCTAGTGACCCTTTTGTGTTTCTGGTTTGATTGGTGCAGAGACATACTGCCCAGTAAGTGGGTGAAATGCTTTTAATCTTTGTGGGCGTGCAATAGTCTGTGTGGAAATGGAAGAGTACTCCTGGTCCGATACGTCGTCTGCTTGTGGAGCAGGTAATGATGTATTTGTGGTATCTTGTTGGAAAAGTTGGATGAGGTGGCATCACAGATGTGTTGCAAAGATGTTGGTTTCTTTTTTCAAGCAGCTGGGTTCTTTATCTTGTTCATTGTGACCATTTCCTTTTGCAGATGTTGTGCTTGCTCAGTCCAGTTAGTGTAGTAGTGATGTTCAGGGTTTTGCTTTTGTAGATTCGTAATTACTGGTAATATGCAAGTTTGTCGATGCTGCAGTAGTTTTCTTTGTGGTTGTCCTTTGCTTCTGTTTTTAACTGTCAGATGGATAGATTCCCTTATTACAGTACTATACGGTAGTGTATTTCTTCTTTGTGTTGAAAGAAATCTGTTTGGGGTTGGATAGTCCAGGGTGTTTGTTATCCATTTATCAAGTTGTGGATTCCTTATTCCAGCTTTCTAGGATTAGTTGCGGGGGTGTTTCTTGAAATCGTTACTTTTAATATGTTTAGAAAGTGTGACAGCTGAAGTGACTATCTTAAATGGTTCCAATTATCAGGGTACAAACCTCACCGTGCAATTCAGCGCGATTTAAATGTCACAGTATATGAGGAAGTAATTGGGAGCAGGGTTAAGGAGATGTGATGGTCCAGTAAAGAGGTGGTAGGGAAATGTTTCGCTAGCAAGTTGCTCAAGTAGGGTTCAGCCCCAAATTAAAGGAAATGTTGCAGCCCTCCACTCTCCAAGGTCTCCAGGTCAGGTGTGCAGAAAGGAAGGATGCGGTCAGTTCTCTGACTGATCATGCCTGCTGAAGTCCATTAATCATGCTCTTGCATTGGGGTTTCTATGAATGCGTTGTCTTAGGCCAGGTCATAAAGGGGACCTTTGGGTATTAAGTGGGCCAAACCGAAATCAGATCTGCTCCAAATGAGAAAAAAAAACGGAGCACCCCTCCTCTCACCGTGTTCCATAGGCAAGGTGTGCTGCAGGTGTTCTGCTGCATTATAGTGCAGTATGCAGCTGAAATTGGCTGATCTTTCTCATGGCATAGTGAAGGCCATTCAAGGAATAGTAGAGGTGCCAATAAATGCTGACATGTACTCTCAATGTGCCACCATAGCTCAAAAGACGGATGCTTTAGTTTAGCATTGGTAGGCCACATGTGAGGTGAAGTACACTCTCTGCTGCCTGGTTTTGTGCTGTAGTTTCACATGGCAGGTAGAGCCTGTGCATGTTCCTTTAAGCCCCCCCCCCCGCCCCCACTTAGTGGTAGCAGTGGTGTAGCAGTTGTCTAGCCATAAAGATAGATTCTTAGGACGGGGGCAGAATGGAGATATGTAGTAACGCATAACTAATTTTAATAATGTGAAGTCCACGTGGAGAAGTTCAGAACATATATTTTCTTTGGTAAAAGCTGGGTACAATGTTTGTGCAGGTTACATGTGAGCAAATGTATTTTTAGAAATTTCCTAAGAGCATCTTCAAGTTGAGACCCTTTTGACCAGGGTTACTCACGACGACAGTGATCCAGTAGAACCTTTTTGCACCAATGTTGATAGTCTGTGCCAAACAGGCCCTGTGTGACCTGTATCTGCATAACCAGGAGTTAGTCTCTCTTGAGAATCAATGGGTAAGTCAGAATGGCTTCTGATTGATTGAGTGGCATATCGATGCTGCAGTCCCCTCCAATGATAAGTATAGTGCCTAGTGTTGAAGATGGGCTTGGTGAAAAAGATACGACCTTACTTCAGAAACACTTGGGTGCCTTTCTAAAGGCGGTCTTAAGTCTAGGTAACCGTGTGGGCGAGTATCTTTGGATGTTTAATCATTCCACTGTTGGTCAACGTTTTGGGTTCTCTCAAGGCTGAAGGTCAACAATGGCAGTTCCCAGTCTCCAGTAGTGTTGCAATGCTTCCAGTGGTAATGTAGAGGATGTTCAAACAAGTTTGGCTTCGCATTGGTGGAGCTGCTGTGCTAGAGGAGTGAACAACTGCTGCAGCTGGAGTACGGTGAAACTACATTGGTTTCTGACAGTACTTGTCTGTTATTGTGTGATGCAGACTACGTACAACAGAGGAATTCATATGGGAGTCTTGGCTCTTGATTTGTTGTTTCTGCATCTTTTAGGCCATTACCACACAGCTTGGGCTCGGAATGTTGCTAGTTCTGTGTCCCATACTTTCACTTCCTCTTGTATGGTCCATGCAGAGTCTTCCATTTAAGGCTTCCATGGTAGCCGGGGATTCTCAAACTGGCTGTGCTTACCAGGGAAGGAGAAGAGATGGCTGGTTCCCCAGTTCCCTCTGTGGAACTCTGGTGTACATACTCTATAATAGAAAAGTATGTTTTAAATTGATAAAATAAAGAATATTCAAAGACTATCAGTAGTCCTCTGGTAGGGCTTATCTGTATGCAATAAGCTGGCCCATCCAGGATACTGTGGATATTTCTTTGAAGAGCATCTGTATATCTATGTTCTACTCACTCACCCATAGGGCACAAGGCCTGACCTTAGCACCCAGTACATAGGGGTACAACAGGCTGTAGCTCACTATAATTCCAAGAGCATCAACCAACCATAGACTGCACACAGCCAGCTCTGTGTGAAGACTCTCGCATGGAAGAGCATGCCTTTGTCTTTTGGGCATCCTAATCCGAAAGGATTAGGGCCTCTAAGGGGAACTTTTGGGATGTGTTCCCCTGATGAAAATGTCTAACCAGTGATTATGTCGGTGAACCAGTCCGGAAAGGGAGAAAAACGCAGGACCTGCATCCCTGAGCAGCAGATTGAACCTTTCGCCCACAACCCAGCATTCCTTTCCTAGATAATTAACATGAGGCTAATCCCCATCAGGATGGCTCACAGGTCCTAATCAGTAACATTTCTTAGAAAATACTTCAGCAATGGCATGACTGTGTGCTTAATGGTGAACTCTAGTTCTAGCAGGTCAATAAATGAGGTGAACACTTTTGCATTCTATTCCTTACTAATATTCTGCCACTTTAGGAGCTTTTGATCTGTTTGGATCTTGAAGGTAGATCCTGTTAGGCATGGTCTAAAATGTCTTGTAGCCCAAATATTGGCATATGATAGAGTGGCCCACCTGCACCCTATGTCATTGCTCCAGATAAGATTTGCAAGAGGGAGAATTGTACTCCCTATTTTTTAAAGTTGGGAGTGAAATGACTTTTTTAGGGAGAAAAATGTAAGTCCATGTCTCAATGAGAGTATTTTATATACGTGTAAAAATGTTTTAACTGGAAAATGGAAATGTTTTTATAATCGTTATTTCTTTGTACCTAGTTATTCATGCACTTTAAACAATACAGGGTTACTTCTTCTGATGGGGAAGTAATAATAGTATTTCCTTCCTGTGGTAATAGTTGCACTACTGGCCCAAGCATATCCATGGAGCCGTGTGCATGAAAGCAGGGGCACAAGTCCCGGGAGGATAGCTCAGCGGCAACGTGCGGCTTTGGAAACAAGACGATTGAAGTGACACAGGTTCGATCCCCAGGTCCGCGCTTAGAAACCTCTGGGTGTTTAAGCGTGTTATAAATAACGCAACTAAGACAAAAAGAGAGACAATTACGCAATTAAAAAACAAACAATTCCTGTAACAGCTCCTCGATGCCCGTGGGCCGTTTGAGCGCTTTAAAAATGCTAAAAATAAATAAACAAGGTTCTATATGCCTGTTTCCTATTTTTTGTTGGGCGTGTTTTTACTCCCTATTTTTATTGTCTGGGAGTATGTGGCCACAATACCCCTCATCTGTAGGGCTGCCCTATCTTTGTGATGGCCGTTGTTGAATGCCAACGGGTGTTCAATGCCGTTTCATTCAATTTGTGATGGACACTCTCCAGTTTATAAGGTAATGATTGGCCAGTTTATGAAAGGTGGCATGTGCATTTGTCATGCCAAGGGTATTACCTTGAATTGGCATGCTATGTTGCTGGGATTTATAGTATGCACTATGTAAGCATGGTCTTCAGGTGGCCTGGTGGACCTGAAAGAGTGGGGGGTCGGGGGGGGGGGGGGGTTAGGTTTGTGAAGAGAGGAAAAATGGAAAAAAACGTTGCTGTTGTGTTGAAGCGTGCAGAGAGAAGGTTCCCTGAGATTCGTGTGTAGGTCTGAGCATAGAGCCATTAGTTTCCATATGAAAGCCTTGTGTTTCCATGGTAATGGCATGCACTTTTCAGGACTGTGATATACCAGTTGATGGTATAGTTTCAGTGTTGTGGTGTTTGATGTCTGGTGGGAGTGTTAATCATTTGTCATGTGCGAGTGGCTTAGTTGGTATTGGTCGAGTGTGTTTGTGCATGGAGGTGGACAATGTTTATGCAAGGAGGATAGTGGAGGGCCCGGTGAGCATCTAAGTTATTCCATCCTTTGTGCACATGGCGATGTTGCGGTAGGGATGCCCTTTCTTGCCAGGCACTTGTGACGAAGTATTGAGGCCCCCTGAAGTGGGCTGGTATTTTTGACAATAGATGGTACAGCGCCACTGGTTCTAGGGTAGATTAGGAGAACATGGGGACGTGTGGACAACACAGGGAATATGTAGCAGTGGCTCCCAACTAGACCGTGCAGGAGAATCCTGTTGAGGTCCCAAGGAACAACTCAGCATGCTAAGAGGACAAGGAGAATTATCTAGGCGAAAGCCATGTGAATTACAATGGCCGTGGGGAGCAGAAACTTAGTAGGATACTAATTGAGTAGCAAGTGGGTGAAGTCGTAGTGGGACAGAAGGAAGCAAAATTACAATGGGACACATGGGAGCAAGCAGCAATGGACAGAATCAGAGTGGGGCACCTGAGAGCAATGTAGTGAGATATAAAGTTGGAATGATGAGCTGGTTAGAAAGGGGCACAGACAATCAACCCTCATATAGGAAGGTAAAACATAGACATGCAAGAAATGAGGGTAGGGCTAGGTGTAACAAAACAGAAGTCGCAGCAACGCATGGAATCGACACAAAACAGCCTTTTTTCCGCCCCACACTCCTCCTACTGTTGTCTACAGACAGGTTCAATTTCTCTCCCCTGCCTGCTGTCACTTCCCTTTCCCTTTCCCTCCTCTCTTTTTCTCCTCTTATTTTTTTGAGTGTCTATTTTCTCTTCCTTTTTATTTTTGTTCTTTTTTTCTGTCTTTCTCTTAACCTCCTTCCCTTTCTCTCATGTAAATGTTTGCACTATGAATTGGGAGACAAGGAGGTGAGGGGGCACTCTGGAGGCTACTCATTACCATGAGCAAGTGCTAGGGTTATGTGAGACCTGAACATTTGGTTCAGAGAAAGGACTGCCTGAAGTATGAAAACCCAAAGCGTTCTCTTCATTATATTTGGTGTGCTGGTTGGTAGGCTAAGCGCCACCTGAAACCTCACTTAAACGTGCCAAGGCTCTGTGCTCAATAGGCCATAATGGGACTTCCCCATTGTTCATCAGGCGATTTAGGCCAGGGGCCAGAATCCTCAATTGTTTTTTTCTGAAGTCTACCTCTGTGTCTAAAAGACATCCACCCCCCCTCGCCTGCATCCTTCAAGTTTGAAAATATGTTCTCCTTTACTTTAATGAAAATTACAGTGAAAACAAGGCATTTTTGGCACAAAAATTCTTCCAACACATGTTAGCATTGATTTACAGAGCGGAGGGCCAGTGTCTTCACTGAGCATGATTTGGAAACGGGATAGTGGAGGAAGTGTTACATTTTAAGATGAAGGGGTGAGAGATGGGTGAAGTGGGGCAATCCACAACTGAGGTTCAACTAATTTACCCACCGGCATGTTGACTCATTTGACATGCATTCAAACTTTTGGCACCCAGCTAATCTGCCACATTCAACTTTCAATGACTACTTTCTAGGTTTTCTTTGCATGTGTGGATGCAAGTCTGCATCCAGACACAATTTACAAAAAAGGTCATATCTGGTTCTCCAAATGTATCTCTCAATCTCCAAGGCAGACAATAGCCGCGACCAGATCTGAAAGACCTTTCTTGTAGGAAGCAAGCTCTGGTGCTGGGTTTAGTTAGGGGGGTTCCTGGTAGAGACACCCCTGTGCGTGAGCAAGCTGTTCATCACTATAATTCTCAAGATGGTGTCCACACAGACACCTGTGCAATGAGTCAGAGGGGGAGCTGGGTCCTTTGGGGCACCCTATCCCTTAGAGGCTTATGGCTTCTCAGGGGCTTGTCCCTTGCCCCAATCTCTTCTGTGGTGTTGCTGTCCTTCTTGTGCCATGAATTTGGTAAAGGTTTTTTTTTGTTAAAGTACTCCTTTCCTTCCATCATCTTTAACTCTGTGTTCATACCCGAAGACTTTGTCGAATATCGCTTTACATTTTGCTTCAACCGTTCTGTAGAAAAAAGGGATTCTGAGCATCAAAGCTGCAGCGCATGGAACCCAAAAAAATTGTGTTTTGGCCACAACATATTCACGATTACAAAGTAATTTTGTCTGCCAAATTTTTGCAAAATTAATCTTTTATTACATGCCGGAGACCTGTCTCTGAGCGCTTGATCTTTATTCAAACCTGTGTTGCTCTGCGTTGTCTTGCTTCCAAGACAAGCACACTGCCCCTGAGCTATCCTCACGTCCCAGAGGCCACGTGTTGCTAATTTTGCTACTTGCTAATATTTCATGTGGGAAGCGGCCTCCCCCAATGCTACCAAAGAATCACGGTAACACCCCCCTCCCAAATCTCTGACAATGTAAATGAATTCCACTAGGGATAAGGGATCATACGTACAGAGAGTCTGTTCTAAAAACCCATCTCATTTAGTTTGCCAGGTGACTGATTTGTACCGAGCTCTGCCAGCAGACGTCTTTCGTCTGTGATCCCTTCAGATATGAGACCTGGGTAGACATCAAAGGGAAAGTATACGTGCGTGGTTATTTTTGCCACCTGGCTTCCAAGTCCTTTACTTCACAGTTTGATTCTCGCTGCAACACGTCTTAAGGTATTTGCTTCTGCAGATATTGGATATGGTATTAAGTAAGAAAGTGCTCCCAAGTTCTATTTTAGTACCAATTACAAAGCCTCCGCTGGGTGCTTCAAAGTGAAAGGATGTTCAAGGTGTCAAACTTAGCTTTTAGTTGTATGTCTGGAGAATGCCTGCTCGGGGGCTCTGCACGATTTGCAATGCCTTGCACAGCAGCCATTGCAGAACACAGGCTCATTTTCTATAAAAACGTAATTTTACCGTAGAGCGCCGTTTCGTTGACACTGTAGCGTAAGCTGCTCCCCGCTGCCAAATGTTCATTTGCACCCCAGAGTGCAAATGTAAATGGCAAAAGGCGGCGGTCAAGCGTGCCGGCCATACCCTTCACATTTGCACTCTGCAGTGCAAAGTGAGTATACGCTGCCTAGCATACTGGCATGCAGATAGCGTTTACTTTTGTTTGTGAGCGCCACTTGACATGCTCGCATGGTAAGCGGTGCTCGCAAATTGTTAGGGAGCGTTTCATTTCAACTGGGAACACTGCTTACCGTGCTTGCATGGTAAGCAGTGTTCCCAATTGAAATGACACCCTCTGGATTCCAATTCAATTGTGCACGTGTCCTGGCATGCGCAATAAACCTATAGAGCTTTCCCATATACCCCCTAGGTTGCACTCAGTAACTAGCCACTTTTAAAATTGATTGTGGCTCACAACACCTAATCCCAAACTCCTCTGCAAAGAAGACTGGTAGAAAGTATTGCTTCCCTCCCCAAAAGTGTCACACAATTATTCACATTTTACTTTTGATGATCAGACCAGACATTCCACCCCAATGCAGTCATATTGATATTTTATTTCTATCGCGGTCATACACAAGTGGTTCAGAGCGCAACAAGGCAAGGGAAGGGGAACACGGGAGAACAAAAACAGCGATCTTACTAGGCCCAGTGACATTGAGAATGCGCAAGTGCATGGGAGAGGGGAAGGGGAAAAGTGCATGGAAGGGGGGATAAGTGGAAAGTGCGAAGCAGAGGAGAAACAGATAAATAAATAATAAAGGCAACAAACAGTGGTAGTGCAGCCAGCTAGTGGCAAGTGCTGGGTTTAAGGCAGCAGACAGGGTAGGTCTGATAAGTGCAAGAAGAAAAAGGGGGGCTGTATGGGTACAGATACAGACCCCAGTGCAAGGGGTGGCCCGGAGGCAGTGCGGGAAGGTGGCAGGGTGAGCAGGTACCTGGGCCCGGAGAACAGAGGGTGGCCAGGTGCACGGTGCCAAGAGAACAGATCAGCAGGGGAGAGGGGAAGCGAAGATAGAAGAAAGGAGGAAGGTCTTGAGGTGCTTCCGGAACCGGAGATGTTTCTCCTCAAGTTTTAGAGTGGCAGGGAGGCTGTTCCAAAGGGAGGCCCCAGCCGAAGACAGAGATCTACCTTGAGCTTGTTTCTTCGAAAAACGATTGACCCTGAGGAAGTTGGAAGTAGAGGAGCGAAGAGCTCGAGAGGGGAGGTATTTGCGGAGAGATAGCTGAAGGTATTTTGGACCCAGGCCCCAGAAAGCCTTGTGGGCAATGCAGAGGGTTTTGAATGAATGTAATCGTTGCATCCACTGGGAGACAATGGAGAGTTTTCAGAGCTGGAAAGATAGGATCCCAGGGCTTGAGGCCAAGGACAAGTCTCCCAGTCCTGCTCTAGATTATTTGCAGAGGGCGGAGAGTAGAGGCAGGTACATTTAGAAAGAGGCTGTTACAATAGTCCAAGCTAGAGAGAACCAGAGCTTGAGATACCATGTGCTTCTGGGGGAAGGAGAGGAAAGGCAGAGTACCTCTCAGGAGGTGCAGTAGGAAATTTGACGTTTTAGAGACTTCAGAGATGTGGGCGGAGAAGGAAAGGTGGAGTCAAAGATGACATTGAGGTTCTTAGCCTCGCAGGTGGGGGTAGGAGGAGAGCCAAGGGAGGCCAGCCAGAGAGTGAGGGGAAGGATGGTGAAGGTGTGCCGATGAGGAGGATCTCCGTCTTGCTGGCATTCAGACAAAAACCATTGGCGGCACACCAATCTTGAATGGCAGTTAGGCATTCAGAGATGGGAGAGGAGGTGCAAGAGGGCAGCCTGAAAATTAGTTGAGTGTTGTCAGCGTAGCACTGGAAATTTGAGCAGAAAGTGGCAATGCAGTGGGATAGAGTTGCCAGGTATTGGTTGAAAAGCCAGGGTGATATGCCCCCACTACCACAGCAGCAAAGCTGCAATCCTCCCATTGGCACCCTAAGAAAAAGAATTTTTTCTTTTGTCCACTATGGTTAGTTGTCTAAACGGGGATTATAGGTTGTGCCTTTCAGCTACTCTGTCCAATTCCATCTTCTTACTATTACCCCTGAGTACTCTTCTCTCTCTTGCCATATGTTTCCCTCTTAATACTCTTCTGCATTGAACCCCACCCACCTCTTCTACTACCTGTCTTCCTTCTCTCTCCCTCTGTCTCTTGCACCTTCTAAGCCTTGCCTCCACCCTTGTTACTATTCTCTATTCCATTATACTGCTCCTTTCTCCACACCACTGCTACCTCTTCCACACTATTATGCCCTCTTCCACACCACTACTAGAACTCTACCCCACAATCTGCACAGACACCCTTCTTTCACTCTCTCATCCACTTCAGTCACTCCCTCTCCTAATACCACTTGCTACTTTTTCTCGCAAACTTGCAGAACGGTGCTACTTGCACTCACTAACCAATATCTCAGCTGTTCTAAACATCTCCACAATCCACTCCACTTCCTCCTTCCTGCTGGTCTCCTGTTCTGCCACCTGCTCCTGACCTCACCTAAACAACCCAAAACGTCCTGCTTCCTTGTGGTTCTTTTATCCCACTGCCCTGTCTCTGGCCGTGGCAAATCTGGCACAGTCTTCTGAGCGTTGGAGGAATGGGCATTGCAGAAAGCAGGTTAAGCCCTCCCCTTGACTGGTGTGCTGGCCCGAAATAATGGTGGCCCACGCTGCATAGTATCGAAGTTGGTTTTGGGCGACAGCGGCTTTTTCCCCTGAAGGCAAGTATAGTCCTTGTTTGTTGCGTTTAATGTTCCTGGTGGTCTAGGGTTGCTGCACTGGTCTTGCTGCCATGCATGTTGAGGCTAGCATGTGGTGTGCGCTATCGTTAGCAGACGCGCAGGAGTTATGGCTTCTCATTTGGTTGCTCCTTCTCTCCCAGCAGGGTTTTACACCCCTTGCATCAGAATCATAGTAGGCGGGCAGGAGTTCTGGCTTTTTTGTTTCCGCTGGCTCTTTCTCCCTGGGTTGTGCTTTGGTCTGGGTTACCGTGAAGTGCTGATGAGTAGTTGCATTGCGGGTTGTCTTATCCCATAACTGTGGCTTCTTTGGCATTTCTGAAAAAGCAAGAAAAACATGCTCAGCAATTTAGTTGAGAGGCATAATAATTAATAATTTAGCATTTATATAGCGCTACGAACCCTCAGGTATCTGAACACGGTGTGTGGTGCTCATTTATCAACCTCGGAAAGATGAAAGGCTGAGTTTGGCCCTGCCGGGATTCGAACCTGCATCGGCAGGCTCTGCACAGATGTGAAAGCGAGCGATCTGCCCGCTGTGCTATCAGACAGGCGGACCGGCTATACCCGGCTACACCCGGCATGGGGTGATGCAAATCGGTACTGCATGGGTATAGACTGGAACCTGGAGTGGGGACAAGAATTTGGGCCCTCTCAGCTGCCACTGTCCCCCTGTGGGGTAGGACTGCCTCTGGCCCTATTAGGCCTCCACCAGGTTGAGAGGGGCTCCAATACACTCTTTACAAGGTGAAGTTACTGACCTTGTAAAAATAGTATGCACTGGAGATATTAATCCAACCATTTGACAGTTATTGTCCCAATGTCTATCACGTAATGAAGGTCATCCAATATGTAGCATATTTTATAGTTTCATTGGCGGCAGATGCGTAGAAGAGAATGAACCCTACAGGCCCACTTCCGTCTCTCACAATTAGATTTTCTTGTAAAACTAGAAGTATTCACTATGTTCTCCCTATTTGTATAAGCCCCGATTTGCATCCCTGGAGAAAGCAATTATCCTTGATCTACACCAGAACTTCACAGATTACCACTCAAGTATTTTAGTTTCCCTAGGACGTTGGACAGTTACTGGTAAGGATTAAAGGGTCAGCGTTAGCATTTTTAGGATTGAAGTTCTAATTGTTTCCCTTGAAATGAGAGGCCTGGTGACCACGAGGAGTAGTTTAGAACTCGCTGTTGCGGACGTCATACAATTTTTATGATCTTGTTTGTTCTCCATGCCAGTCACCTAGGTTCTTAGATGTGGAGGGATCTAGAAGACCTCTGACTTGATTATGAATGGCTTCCAGGGAATTTGTGCATTGCTCCTAGTGCTGCAGGGGAATAGATGTGGTGGCAAAAGCTTTCCTGGAGATTTTCTGTGATCTGACATTGGTGTTGGTCTGGTGGCTATGACTTAGGCTTTGCTGCTAGCTTGTGTAGGAACACTGATAGGAACTCGTGTTGTGGGACGTAGCATAGGTGTAACATTATGTATCAATGCATGTCCAATTTTTTGCCCAGGTTTATGTGTTGGCTCTGATATGTTCTGTGCAAAACCCAAATTAGTGTTATTTGATAGGTCTTGTGCTGACTTGTTGGTTGCATTGACGAGCCACAGCTTGAAATCTACCGGACCAATTCATTTGTTAGTGACTAAGAGGGTATTTATCATTGGATTCAGACAGTTATCTGGGAAATTTGGAAAACCCCAGTACCTACAGACCTGTATCCAACCTGCCCTACCCTGTGAAAGTACTGGAGAACCATGCATACAAAGTTGTACTTGGCTTCATAGAAAGGAACGGAATGCTCAACCACTCGCAAGTCGGCTTTAAACCCATGAGAGGAACGGACTCGGTGTGCTTATCCATATGGGACGACTTAAAAATAAATGCAGACAACAGCACCCAATCTGCCCTCATACTACTGGACATATCAGCATGTGCAACACAATCAGTCACACAACACTAATCGAAAGATTGAAGGAATGTGGTGTAAAAGACTCCA
Organism: Ambystoma mexicanum; assembly: GCF_040938575.1. Lineage (NCBI taxonomy): Eukaryota > Metazoa > Chordata > Amphibia > Caudata > Ambystomatidae > Ambystoma > Ambystoma mexicanum. The sequence goes on along the minus strand of NC_090929.1, from coordinate 1,000,347,457 downwards.
CCTTAAAATGGCTAAAATCCTTCCTCACAAACGAAACTGAAAAGAACCCATCTACCACCTTTTTACTTCAAACACCAAGAACATCTCCTAGAGAGTGTCACAAGGCTCCAGTCTCTCCCCTTTAACATCTACATGTCCTCCTTGATGAAAATCATTCGAAAACCATGAACTGACGGTCTGCAACTACGCAGATGACACAACTTATCAAAATAGCTACAGCGCAGGATCCAAGCAACACCCTCAACAATTGCCTCACTGACCTTTACAGCTGGATGACAAAGAACAACCTCAAATAAAACCCGGCCAAAACAGAAATAATTATCTCACCTCCAGAGGCAATGAAACCGACACACAATTGGACTGGCCACCTGGCATGGTCACCCAACCGGAGACATCGAATGTAGTGAAAAACCTAGGAATACTCATGGACAATGGCCTCTCACTGGAACCACAAGTCAAGTTACAAAGACACTTTAACCTCCCGAGACTACTTGGAGAGATGCTCTCATACCTCTCCTTCCCACATACAACCCTCATAATCATCTACCTAGTACTATTAAGAATTGACTATGCAAACAGCCTCTACCTTGGAAACTAAACAAAAGAGGCCACATCACACCAGCTCTGAAAAGCCTACATTAGCTCCAAGTTAAATCTACTAAAACAAAAGCATTTCAAACAAAAGCATCTAATGCATTATTTTAGATGCTAAAGGGTTTAGTTTAATAAAAATTGTTTTTTAAGGTTAAAAAGGGGGGGTTGTGGGTGAAAAATGAAAATAAAATGCATTAGATGCTTTTTTTTAGATGGTATGGCATTAGATGCTTTGGCTGTCGATGGAATGACTATAAACCAAATAAATGCATTAAATTCAAAGCCCTCTGCATTGCCCACAAATCATTACACAAACAAGGAGCCAAATTCCTCCAGGCCTAGATCAGCATCGGCAACCAGGAAGAGACCTAAGATCGAGCAACAACCTCTAAATCGAAACAAAACAATACGAAAAAAGAAAATTTGTATGAACTGCATGCGCATGTCTAATTGCTAATTTATGGAACACCATACTGAAGGAAATTGGGACAACGGAAGACCACCTCACCTTCAGAAAATTACTGAAAACCTGGCTGTTCCACTCCCAATGACGAGCACAAAATGGACACTGCCATTGACCCCAATGGGGAGTCGAGGGTAAGCCGCTAGCTACTAATCCCTGCTTCCGATTCCTCTCCATCATACCATACACTTAACATGCATGTCCCATGGATCAGTCTCATTCCCACTGAAACACCACAACCCACGCATCCACCACAAAACTAACTTCTGCAAACGGAGACCCAATCACTGGATGCTGCCGATCCAGACACAATAGCCCAGTGCGCATAATCCAAATGCACCTAAAAACCGGACCCACCCTAGATGCCAGTTCCTTCTGGTTCTACAAGCACCAACAGGAAAGTAGAATCTCAATCCTACTCCCTTTTCCCTCACTAACTTACCCAACCCTAACTTACCAACCCACTCTCTTGTAGAAACACGTGAGCGCATGGAGATGGTGGTAACGGTGCATGGTATAAGGCAACATAACGTGACCTAAAATATCATTACCCTAGTCTGTACATGGTCCTGACTACTCAACACCTGTAGCAGTTCATACTACACTTTTGTCACTTCACAGTGGTGTAACTTGCATTGCTTCCTGAGTGAGTCTCATTTTTGCCACCTCACAAGTTCTGCTTTATAATGTCACTGATCGCAGCAGTGGCATGTCGTTTTTTTATCATACAGGTTGGGGGTAATTTATTCCTTCTAATAGCTGTATTATGTTAGGCTTTTATACTGCATCAGATCCCCACTGGAGTTGTTTCAGAGTAACTAGCAAGTCCGTTTAGTGGCGCACTGTGACCCTGCCCAGGGTAACGTGAGCGGTCAGCAATGACTATTAAAGGAAAGGGGGTTGGGAGAATGCTTTTCTAGCCCTGTTCTAAAGAGATATCTCCCTATCTAGAAAGCAATACCTCTGTGTCAGGATGTCAATGAATAATAAGTCATCCTTGTGTCCGAAACCTCCTAGTCTGGCCCTCGCACTAACAAATGAAACAAAAGGTGCAAAGAAAGGTCTTTGTCTTGATATTAGAAAAAAGTGTTCAAAAAGCAGAAGTATCAGAATAACTCCAAGGAAAAGATCCTTGGATCCAGAGGATGGATCCCTTCCCCTGGATTCTTTCAACAGGATAGTAAAACGTTTCTTTAACTTACAGAGCCTTCTCTGAAAACCACAAAGTTCTGTTTTAAGCAATAAAGTTCTGTAGAAGTCTTTCCGTAGATTTCTTGTAACCTTGTAGATTGAATGTATACTCTCCTGCCAGAAATCTGTATTCAATCTCAATTGCCTGGTGTACTTGCCTGCCAGGACATCTTTCATGGGTTTTCAGATTACCTGGCATACTACTCTGCCAGGAATCTTTCCTCAACATCAACTACCTGCTATACTCTCCTGCCTGGACTTACTTGATTCTCAGTTCTATGATTCTATCTGAATAACGTATATACCGTGAATACTTGGTATATCTATTTTTGTTAGCAATTGTTCAAACTGCTCCCCCACACTTGCATCTCATACATCTGTATTGAACTGGGGTTGGCTTTTACACTTTGTCTTTTCTGCATTCAAACATTCATATTGGGTATGAACTTTGCATCTCATCTTTGTGACATTCAAACAGCCTTTGGGCCTTTTCTATATCAGTAATCTTGGAATTCTCAAACAACTGGTCTTGCTGCGCTTGTCGGAATGCCCTGGGGCCCTCAGCTGCTTTGGGCAGACTCACTCGACTTTTCCAATGTTTCCGATCGTGATTGTTGCTCTGTGGCACTGCTTCTTCAGCCGCTTTACACTGTGGCAAGGGCAGACGCTCCTCCAGGGTCCTCAGTGGGTTTATGGTATCACACTGACTTCCCCTCTCATTCCAGACTGAAGAGTGTGGCCTCTGCAATTGGTCTGACCTCCAGGAGCACCTTTGCAGCTCACTGTGTCTCTGTGATCCTCTTGCTCACCTGTGTCTCCCTCTGTTTTGACGGCCTTCTCCATGCCAGCAAGCCTTCCTGTGTGCTTCTCGTTTGCAGGCTCCAGCTGGGTATGTAGCGTTCTCTCCTGCTTTGCCTCTGGCACTGCCTGCTACGTTGCATTCTACACTGCCACTTCTCACAGTGCAGTAACCCTTTTTAAATGTCCCGCACACTGTAAGTTTGGAGCAACAACTAGTCTGCATGTTGTAATTCGGGTTCCTGTCATTTTGCATACACTACTTCATTCTTCTCCTTCTCCTCCTCATCTCAGTACCTAAGTGATTATGGGAGTTGGAGTCCATAGTAATTATTGGACTTTTAACTTCTACATGGTGTTTCTCAGGGATTGTACATAATGGTATATTGGAAACAAAAGGTCTTGTACATGTTGTGGGGTAGATTTATCAGCCCATCAGAACTCCCCAACATCACCAAACTGCATTTTCAGCAGTTACCAGCAGAATGGCTGCGCTGGCACTGTTGAGCTCCATTTCCTTGCACCAAAACTGCATTTTGCAATCACCAAAATAATGGCTGCACTGTCTTTGCCAAGCACATATGGGGCAAAATGGAACATGGAACACACTGAGACTTGCTGCCAGTGCTTTCCTCATGTGCACCAAAGAAAAGAATTCAAAGGCAGCACTGCTATGCTGCCAGCTCAAAACTCCCCACTGAAAAAGAAAATAGTCTGCATTTAAAATGACTGCACACTGATGCCCTTTTCACCTTTTCAACATTACCCATTTTGGTTCCAGTAAGTCCTATTGATGTACACCCATATTCAGGGTATACACCAGCAAATGGGGGCATTCCTCACTGAATAGCATGTTGTGTCAGACAGAATCTGTGAAAGAGCAGAGAACTTCACTCCAAGCTGTATGGAAAATGCTTTACTTTTTGCAACAAAATAACCCAGACAAACCCTTCAGAAGAAGCCCTCTCTCGCTTTGCTCATGCCAGTTTCAATGGACCCTTGCCTTGGACAGATTCTGTGTATTAGAAATTGGCTAGGGCCATGGCAATGCTCAGAATACAGATGCAAGGAAAAATCGCATTTGGAAAGGGTCATCTAAGGAATATTAACCCACGTGTAAAATGGTGCTTTTGAGAAACAAGAAAATGACTTTTAAAAAGTGAAATGTTAAACTAAGGCCCTGTCCTTGCATAGAAATGTGATGGGGGCTGGCTTGAAACATATACATGATATTTCTTTCTAAAAGACTTGCTTTTTGGTTAATGGAAAGAAAAATAAATAAATACAATTACTGTGAAGCCAGCAGAATAGGCTTGACAGGCCCTGGCTTCAAAGGGCCCTGCATTTCCTGGGAACAGGATCACCTTCCCCCAAGTGGACCAGCCCCCTGGAAACTATGAATGGGCCAAGGGGAAGCATCCCGCACCCTCGACGGACAAAGTGGCACTGCTCCAGCCTGAAACAATGGACTGCCAGGACACACAGATGTGAATGCCTGGTGACGCCTCCCCTCTACTCAAGCTGAAGGGCTTCAAAGGGGAATCCATGACAACACTGGGCTAAACTGACCAGACCTTGACATTTGGCTGTGGCCTGGAAAGGAATGCCCATATTTGGAACACAAAGCCAGCCCAGTTGATTTCAGAGACTATGCAGCTTGTCATTTATTTCAGTAACCAAAAGACATATAATGTGAAATTATGACCATTTAAATGTCATGTTTGCGCCATTAAAATAAGATGTTGTAGGCTTTTATAGCATGTTGGAGACACAAACCCCAGGAAAATGTGAATTTTGGGGAAAACATACATGGTACAACTTTTATACGTATATAAAATTATAGTATTTTAGGTGAACTATTTTCCATGGAAATGGCAAAAGATTACCAGAATGACTAAACAGCATTGTAGCGTCTTGGGATTTGGATCAGCATGTGTCTTGTAAGATAGTCTGCCCGTTTTAAGTTTCCTGATGATGACATTTGTTAATATGAGTGTTTTGTTCCATAACTGAATTTGGCAAAAGTAACTTTGGTAGATCAAAGCACATGGGGGAAAAAACACCCACCATAAAACTGTCACCTCCTTCAGTCCAATCTGCTTCTACGGAGGAGGCGACAAACATAGGCTGACCTATCCAATGTTGAGGTGTGTCTAGCTTGAGTCAGCCCCACGTAAAATCCTGTGATATCCTGCTCCTTTATATAAAGGGGAGGCATGGGGAGCTCGGGACACTCTTCTGACTTTTCCAGCTCCTGCGCATCCACAGATCCAGACATTCCAGATTCACCCTGCAAGATTCCAGATTCCACTGCCAGGCCAGAGCGCAGCTGACCCCATCCAGGAAGAATCACTGATCTAGAAAAACCCTACTAAAATCCCAATAATTCAGGGAGAAAGGGGGAAAAGCTGTGGTACCCTTTTTGGGAGTATCCTGTGACCAGACTGGCTTTTTCCTCACTACCTGCTTGCCCAGCTGATCCACCTCGATGTCCAGTGACTAGACTAGGCCCAGCCATCCCCTTCTAGGAGACCCCGCCCCTGTGTGCAGTGACCAGACTTTACCTCGCCGTCCAGAAACCCGGTCTGCTATCTAAGCTACCCCATTCAAGTGCTTGCTGTGAGCATTTCCCTTCCCCAACAACCACAAACTGCATCCCTTGCTTTGTTACCTTGTATTAGGGTATCACTACATATTATCCCCACCAAAAATATCACTGTACATATGGTCGTCTGGAACGGCCATATGTGATCTATTTTTGTGGGGTTAATTTGTGGGGTTTTTGGGAGCAGAGGATGTGGAGGCGTCCCCCGCAGGTTCCATGCCTTAATATTGCCACAAAAATATGTCAATATTTTTGTATGGCGATATTGTTGTGGGGATATTAACACATGGAACATGTACTAGGTCCAATCCCATAGAGATACTATAACTGCCCTAGCAAAAATCCTTCAACTGTCAGAATCCTCTGTGTACCTTGTTTTTAGGAAAATCTGTAGTGCTCAAGTGTTGGCGCCATTCTTTCCAACTCATTTCAGTCCTTGTGTAAGTCCTTAGTACTATTTTGAATGAATGAATTCCTCCATAAAGAGGCACACAGCTTGAGGTGGTTGAAACTGCAGCTTAACCTTTTTACGGGTGGCGTTCCTCTTTTCTAGCCATTAAAATCTAGTCTCAGTAAAACTTGTCATATCCTTTCCAAACCGATTTTCCCTGTGCAACTGATTCATGTTTAAAAATTATTTTTCTTCCCCTTTAAGAATCTTACTGTCATCGCTTCAGAGTTACCAGTTCACTTTCATATTATACCTGTGATGTGCATTTGTCCCTTAGCATCAAAACCGCATCCGATTTCGTCTTTTCAAACTGTTTTGTAATTTTAAACACGTGAGAAAAAAAATTGCATTTTCTCCACGTGTGATTTTGCTGCACTCTGTTTTTCCTTCCAGAGTTGATTTTCTGAACTGTATGCCCATTTTTAGTACATTGATCACAGAGTGGGGGTCTTGGCATATCAACTTGTTTAGGTCCTGCGCATAGAGAAGTGTCGTCTGCCTGGTGAAGGAACGGAGAACACACCTTGCTCCGTTTTGTAAATTCAAAAGAAAAGGGGGGGTGAACCCCCTTCTTCACATTGTAGGCAGCACCATCAAGAAATAGTCAACACAGAGTAAAGTTCAAAGTGAGTTTATAATTGATGTGCCCTATAGTGAGACACGTGTTTCGGCAAAATCCTTGCCTTTTTCAATCAGGGCTAGCCAAGTTACGAACATATAGTAAAACAACAAGTGCAAGAAAAAATCAAAATTGAATTGATAAAGTTTAGACAGTTTTTAAACATATATGGTAAATGCAACATCACAGAGAGAAAGGAAGGGGATAAGGGAGGAGATTGTAGGGTAAAACAAAGAAAAGACAAAATCGGGAGAGAAAACAAAAACATGTCTTGTGAATATATTACAAAAAATGTTACAGTTGATGAATAGTTTAGACAGGATTATTTTGCATAATACTTGTAAAAAAGTGGTGAGTTGCTTACCTAATTAATGTATCACAGTCTGATGCTTTTAGAAAGGTTTCTGGTTGCCCTGTCAATGGGTTAAATCCTGCATGTAAGAGGCAGAAACTTTCAGCATTTTTGGTCCTATTAAGTATATTAGATCTAGAAGAAAACTCTACCAAAAGAGAGGAGCCCAGGGTTTCAATTTGATGATTCACTAAGTGTGGAGAGATTCTAAAGCATTGCATGTTTTGAAGAGCGAGATTAAATGAAATATATTTAAGGTAAGTTTCCTAACCGTGCAGTAGTACTGTAGACGTCTGCGATTAAAGTAATCCAAGTATAGCTAGAATTGAGTTTTCATAATCTGAGTTGGCTTTGGAGCATTCGGTGTAACGAGATATATATGGAAAACAGCATTTATAAATTTACGGCTCATAAAAGTACAATAGTCTGTGTCATTTAAATTCAGCATCCAAATACACGGATACAAATAGTAGTTCATCAAGACGATTAAGTGCGATATACGCCGCTTGTTACCTGACTGTCAACTCACTGTGATGTGCACAAGTGAGCCGCATTGGGTTTAGGGCTTACCTGGCAATAGTCTACTCGGGCTCCAAGCGTCGGCAACACTTGCCGAGAGGCCGCGCTTCAGTTTAGTGCTACGGTTACTGTTATGAAGGCATCGACAGGCACAGGTAAGTCTTCATATGCTATATTTATTAGGTTAAATAGGGAAAAGACCCCCAACAACAGCAGTGGCTGCTTACACTTACAAAGGCACTCTCAACTGACAAACCCAGAACGCTGACCGCAAAGTAAGCAAACACAGCTTCTGTGACCTCACTAGAACTGGAGGTGATAAACATTCCATGTCATTTAGCTTTACTATGCACAAAGAGGAAATGCCCTGAACAGCAACATCATAACACATCTCCCTTTTTTTCTAAAACTCCTTCACAAATCCTGCATTTCACACTCAACCTCTTTTCACAGTGGCGACCCTATTTTTGTTCCAAACTTGGCCACCAGCCACACGCACTGCACCCTTCAACACAGCAACAACCCTGACTGGGTCAGAATATAACTAGTCTCCCTTCTTTCTCACCACCCCTTTCTTAATCCTCACCCAGTCACCACACTCCACACGCAATTCCTTCCTTCCTCTCCTTCTGTTTTCACGCATGACCCATTCACTCTTCTTCTTTTTGAGGGATTTTCTCACCTCATCAATGACCACATCAGATTCTCTGCTTCTGCCTAACCATGGCGGACACGCCATGGAATAAGGTTTGCGACCTCTCATGAGTTCGAACGGGCACAAACCGGTGGTGGCATGAGGTGCCATGCGCAACGCCCACATCCTATTTTGAATAGTAGCTAACTTGTCAAATCCACACTCTTTCCCCATGCGAATGCGCTCCATTACGCATCTATTCAGTCTCTCAACTACTCCATTTGTTTCAGGATGATAAAGAGCTGCCCTCTTATGGCTCACACCACATTTTTCTAAATACTTGGGAAAACATCCCCCAGTAAATTGCGTGCCATTGTCCGTAAGAACACTCCCTGGGAGACCCTCACTCGCAAAAATCTCTTGTAATACTTTAATCATACTTTCTCCCGATATTTCTCTCACAATTCTAAAATCCGCCCACCTGGAAAATAGATCAACTACCACGACAACAAATCTTCCCCGACCATATCCCAAGTCGACAGGTCCCAGTATGTCCATGGCTACATCGCACCAAACACGGGAGGGCACACCCACATCAATTAACGGTTGTTTCTTGGCTTCTACTCCCTTCCCGCTCCTCATGCAAAATTGACACTCACCCAAACGGACCTCAACTTCCTTATCGAATCCCGGCCACCAGTAGTCTGTTCTCAGTACTCCTTTAGTCTTTGCAATACCAATATGTCCACTGTGCGCCAAATCAATGATTCTTCCTCGAATGCCCACTGGAGCTACTGCCCTCTCCCATCTGAACAATATCTCATCAGCCACCGACAGTTCATCTTTCACCTCCCAAAAAGGTTTTTCTTCCTCTAACAATGCCGATTTGTTCGGCCAAACAGTAGCGACAACATACGAAATCACCTTACTCAATACCTTATCCTTTCTTATCTCATCCAACCACTCTTGCTTGGATACAATGCCTTCTGAGCTTACAAACACCATCTCCATGTCATCCTCTTCAATCCTGTCCTGAGAGTGAACCCTTACCCTTGACAAACTGTCTGCTAAAATATTCTCTTTCCCGGGAATCACTTCAATCACAAATTTGTGGACTTGCATTCTGGTGACCCATCCAGCCACTCTGCGCGAAATCTTGTCCAAACCTTTCGACTCAAAAATGACTTTCAAAGGTTTGTGATCCGTCCGGATTACAAATTCCACGCCCCAAACAAAACTTTTAAATCTTTCTACCGCCCAATAACATGCGAGAGCTTCCTTCTCCAGAACTGAATAACGTACTTCGGCACCTTTCAAACCACGTGATGCATGTGCTATTATAACTTCTGATCCATCATCTTGTTTCTGCGCCAGAACAGCTCCCAGGCCGCCCTCACAAGCATCTACCGTAATGATAGTCAACTTTCTCGTATCGAAACATCCCAAAGGTTTTGCCATATCAATTTCCTCCTTGATTCTAGAGAACTCTACATCACATTCACGACTCCATATAAAGTCTGCACCTTTCCTTAATATTTTCCTCATCTCCAGAACTTTGGTTGCATAGTTCTCTACGAACTTTTGATAAAACTCTGTCATACCTAGAAATGAACGGAGTTCACTTTTGGTCGTAGGCTTCTCAATTTCCTTTATGGAGTTAATAATGCCTTCTTTGGGTTTTACCCCCTCAGATGACACTTCGTGACCTAAGTAATCCACCTTTGACACTGCAAATTTACACTTTTCCTCCCTTAAAGTAATGCCTCTCTCTTCAAAGATTTTTAACACAGCGTTTAAACTCCTGTCATGCTCACCCAACGTCTCACCAGATATTAACACATCGTCTTAGAAGCAAAACACACCCTTCACACATCCAAGTAACCGATCCATGATCTTTTGAAACACTGATGAGGCTGACGCCAAACCGAACGGCATTCTCCTGAATTGAAACACGCCTTCATGCCTTTGACTGAACTGACTAAATTGATAGTTTTTGCAGCAGTTCGCAAAATGGCCTTTCCTTTTGCACTTTGCACATGTCGCCTTACGACCTGGACACACGATAGATGAAGCAAAATGCGTGCTGCTCGCACATCGAAAACACAATCTGTCCTCTCTTCTTTCTGTTCTCTGCACTGGATCTTGGCTTCTCTTCTCTTCCCCGGTGACTCTATTCGACTGCTTGGATTTCCCCCTTCTTTTGCTCTTGCTATCTGCCACACTTAATACTTCATTCTTGACTTCCTTATGATCATTGGTTTCATTCTTCGATAACTTCGCAACACATGCCAATGAATGTTCCACGTGCTTTGCAAGATCCAATACTTCATCTAGGTTGGGGTCATCCCTCAGCCACAACTCCTCACGTATCTTATTGGACTTACAGTGAGTCATAAACTGGTCCCGGATATGTTCATCAAATGTACCCTGAAACTTGCAAGTTAATGCTAAATGACGCAGGGCTGTTACATATTCTTCAACCGATTCACCCTGAGCTTGCATCCGCATGCGGAAATTATACCGTTCCAATATTGTACTGGTCTTGGGGTTGAAATGCTTGTCCAGTTTCAACAGGGCCATATCAAATTCATTTGCGGCATCACCATCACTGCCAACTCCCGATGGCTGGGGAAGAGTCTCGTAAATTCTTTGCCCTTCATATCCTAAAAAATGTAACAGCAAAGCCAACTTCCTTTCACTAGAGTATGATGTCCCGCCAGCAGCCTTTATATAATGAGCAAATCCCTTGCGCCATTGAGCCCATGGAATTTTTGCAGCTCCTGGTACCGGCATAAATATTGGTGGACCAGCTATCCCTGGTAAACCCGCCATGCTTCTTGGACACTCAAAAAGCCGCTGCTCGCTTCCCTGCCTCATTGGGTTAACACAGCTTCCTTCCTTTTTTTTTTTGTGTGCGCTAGCTTGACCTTCTTAACTGATGTGCTATCTACAGTCCCCCTTCTGTGTGCTGTGTTCTCTGAGCGACTGCTGGTTGACACAGTATTTCCTGAAAGCTTTGACTGGCCCAAAGTGGAACAAATGGCACTATTTGTTTTAACTTGTCTCTACATCTTTTTACAGTGCCCCACGTACATTTAAGAATCCCTAGCTAAACTTTTAGAAATTCCTAAAGCTTTTCATCCAGCAGCTGCGTGGTACCCTTCCTCTTCCACAACTTCTGGTGCGCCTCTGCTTAGGGTTTTACGGCAGTCTATCTCCACCGTGCCTCTCTCCCATGCGAACTTCCTTATTATTCTTAGTGCGCCTCAATCATCAGCTGTGTGGTACTTCTCCTCGTCTGTGATTTCTGGTGCCCTTCCACTTAGGGTTTTACGGCCGCCCCTCTTCTCCGTGCTTCTCTTCTTCCCTGCAGGAGCTCTGCGTCCGCGTTCAAAGGAAGGAGATTCCTGTCACACCGTCATCGGCGCCGATGATGACACTTTTAACGCGATCATAACACGTCGGCTGGGCGCGATGACAGTTCTAGTTTGGGTAATGCCGCAACTTCGCCGAGCGTGAACGGCGGTACGCTGCGAACGTAGCAGCACGGATCGGGCCTGGTTGGGAGCGACTAGCGCGAGGCGGCACTAAACTTACTTAATAGCAGTCTGCTGGATCTGGGTGGCCACTCAACGCCGCGCGGTAGCGGAGCGGCCAACGCTGGATAAATCTTCCCTCGGGACCGCCGCTACTACGCTCTGGGGATAGCGGAGCGGCAGTCTTTCCTGGATCTTTGCTGGGGGTCTTCAGAAACATCCCATCCTCGTCGCCATTGTTATGAAGGCATCGACAGGCACAGGTAAGTCTTCATATGCTATATTTATTAGGTTAAATAGGGAAAAGACCCCCAACAACAGCAGTGGCTGCTTACACTTACAAAGGCACTCTCAACTGACAAACCCAGAACGCTGACAGCAAAGTAAGCAAACACAGCTTCTGTGACCTCACTAGAACTGGAGGTGATAAACATTCCATGTCATTTAGCTTTACTATGCACAAAGAGGAAATGCCCTGAACAGCAACATCATAAAAGTTACCTAGGTGATCGTAGTCCTTCTTCACTTGTCATGGTCGCCAGTGCCGGATGGGCGCCATGTTTTGGGCATTGAGATTGCATGTTAGTCATCTCTAAACAGATTTAAAACCTGTGCAATGTGGATTATCATCTAATTCCGTTCTATCGGAGCAAAATAAACATGGACACCAGATTAATGTGGTGTTTTGTGTTTGCTAATTTTAAATAATGTTAAGGAGATGAAACAATTAAGTACGGTATCACAAAAAGAGTCCCATGAGAAATAAAAATAAATATAAATAAAAATGGCTCGAATTTAGAGATTCGATTTATGATTTAGTCTCATAGTGTAATGCACGCTGATAGTGAAACCAGCAATTTCAATCGTTAAGTCATTTTTGTATCTAAATGGAAAATACTGACTGAAGTGGATCTGTGGGGGGAGGTTGGGGGTGTTAATGATGACCAACTGAAGTACTAGTCAATTAGTGGGTTGGAGAGTTTGAAAGAAGGTGTAGGTTGAGAGAATTCTCCTCATTATTAACATGCATCTATATTTATGTTACTGGTAGTGAGCTGAAGAAAGGACATTTGTTACATGATTGGTGAATTGGGTGGTTAGCACGTGCATGTGATTGATGTTCCATGACACAATTTAGCACATTGACTATATAGTCTGCTGAGTACATTAAATAGTATGTTGCATGAACTTTGACAGTTGGCAAAATTCAATTTACAAAAAGACCCCCATCTCATTGTCAAGAGTTCAGGCCCACCGTGGTGGATCTGAATTTGCAAATGGTTCGCGCTTCCTGTTGCCTTAGGCATAATTCTCTTTTTCCTCCACGTCTGCCAAGACATATTTTCCTTAGTCCAATACATTTGATGTCACCTTTGACTTCCATTTGGTGATATGTTTGCCAGTGGTAGTGTTGCATCTTGGCTGCCTACTGAGGCAAGGTATTCCCATATTCTAATCCTCAGTTCACGAATGGTGCTGCCAATGTAGATTTTCCGACATGTACAAATAATTGCATACACAACATATTTTGATTTACAGTTGATGTTGTCCTGAATATTTGCTGTTCCGTAAATATCCATACATTTGGTGGTAGTTTGTGTGCGAATTTGCACATTGTGCATGTCCCGCATTTTCTAAAGCCAACTGTTGTTTGTAGCCATGTATTGGTTTTAGGTTTGTCTTCCTCCGACAGCATAGAGGGACTTATGTTCATTTTCAGTGTCCAAGCTCTTCGATAGTTAATATTTGGGTGGTCATCAATGTATTTACCAATGTGTTCGTCCATTCGAGTCAGTCGATTCTCTAGTCATACTGTTAGCTTTCACCCGTGCAGCTTTTATATGTTTGGCTTCGTACCCTCTTTCTCTAAATCTTCAATATAGTAGTGAGCATTCTTGATCATACATGTCATTGTTGGTGCAGTTTCTCCGAGCTTGGAAGTATTCCCCTTTTGGGATGTTATGTTTGACTCGTCCAAAATGGCAACTGGTTGCAAACAGGGTCGAGTTGACTTCTGTGTGTTTGCGAAAAGTTCTTGTCAAGAGCTTATTATCTTCTACATAGATCGTTAGATCCATAAAATTAATATTCATTTTGCTGTTGGTGCCAGAGAATATAATACCCAAATTGTTATTGTTCGCTCTCTGCATGAATTGGTCTAGTTCTTCAAGTGGACCATTGCAAATTAGAAGTACATCGTCTATGTAGCGATTCCACATAACCACATTTTTGTCAAATGAAGTGTCAGTGTAGATATGTTTTCGTACATCCCCATAAAGACTACGCAACTGAGTCCTGAGAACACAATTGATGCTTTTTACAAAGCAGTTACTAAGGATCTAGACAACCAAAAGCAGACCAACAGAAAACAATTTAAAAACCAATTCAAATTCAGTCAACACAATTTGACACCTTTGAAACAATTGGCACTACAAAACTTAAAAAAGGATAAGCAAATGGTAATAAAGGAAGCCAACAAAGGGGGCAATGTTGTAATTATGAATCGATCGCTCAGACTATTTAGAAATGGCCAATAACCATCTCAGAACCACAGGATGCTATGAATCTCTACCCACTAATCCACGACAAGACATCCTAGTGGTAACAGAACAAATTCGCTCATGGCACAGAAAAGGCTTACTATCCAACGATGAGAGAGCATGGATGTGGATCAAACAACCAATCATCCCCGTAATTTATTTCTTGCCAAAAGTACACAAACCATGTGATCGCATACCGGAAGACAGACCAATTGTAAATGGTATCGGTTGGGTAACCTAAAAAATCTCTGAATATTTGGACTGCGCACTCAGACCTAAAGTACCTGAAGTAAAGGCATATTGTAAGGATTCAACCGATACCATCAATACATTAAATCAAATTACATGGCAATCAGATTACATCCTTGCAACATGGGATGTAAAGGCACTCTATACATCTATCAAACACGAGGCAGCAATTCAACCTTTTAAAATATACATTCAAGGAAGAATCCGCATCCTAGTACCACTATGTGGAAATGCTCAAGGAAATGTCGACACGTGGAGCCAGAGTAGACTATTGCCAGGTAAGCACATTTAAGTATTTAGCAATTCCGAGTGCTATTTTGCTCAATTTTCCTCCCATTCAGAGGGGGAAGGTCGGATTTGCTTTCTGTTTGTTGCCTAGTTTATCTAACTCCTTGCTACTCCTTTCTACCCACACAAAATTCGGTTCATAGGGGTTTGAGGGAGCGTTGCAGGGGTAAATGCTAACTGTGGTGCTATCAGAAAGCACCTCCCAAAATAATCTAGCATGTATTCACTTGTGCATTATATATCTGATGTTAAAAGGTCAAACTAAGTGTTTTCTTCATTTTACAGTGTAATTATCACCACACTTGTGATTGCTGCCCTATATTAAATTTGTGATTTTCATTGAAATTTAAAAATAAATATTGTATTATTACACACCAGCCTGGTTCATGGTCCATTGTGACCGGGGGTGTTTGTAAAGGTGGGTGTGAGACGGGTTTGATGCCTTCTCAAATTGAATTAAAAATAAATAAAATAAAAGTGTTTTGATTGTGCGCTGCATCCTGGCCCAATATCAAGAGTCCTGGTCTAGAGGGTACAGTGCCTTTTGAAATCCTTAAAGATGTCTTAACTCGGATTTTACATAAGGGTATACCTGAAACAAAGGGTGTCCTATGTGGGTGTTTGAGTCAAAGGTGGGGTTCTGACCAAAGAAGTTTTAAAGAAGAGGTCTATGGGGGGTGGGGGGGCATTAACTGACAACAGGCCATTAAGGTCTTTGGTATGGTATGGTCTTCTTCCTTAGAAAGGGGGGGGGGGGAAATACTGCATCTTCTCTAGCAAAGTCACCATATCTTCCTGGTACTTGTCTCCTCCCATGTGATCCTCCCTTATATAACCACCCCAAGGGTCAGGATCAGGTCACGGCTGCCTTCCCCTAGCCACTTGTGAGAAGGTTACCGCCGGGGAACCTGTGATGACTCCACTGGATTCGTCCCAGTATCCAGACGTCAGTCTGCGAGAGGAGAGCGAATGAGCAAGGAGAAGGTAAGAAGAAGGGAAATTGTGTAATAGATAATACAAACAAAGTGAAGGGGTGAGGCACCGGGTGGAAGAATTGTTGTGATAGTGTACATGGTCAGATTATCCCCTTTAATACTTGATCTCTTGCTCCCCCCTGTTGCTAGAGAGAACTGTGAGCTGGAATTGAGGGATCGCAACTCCACTATAAACTGAATGGGGATGTAAATTTCTTGTTACAGGTCCTGGCTGCAATGAGACGATTATGCATCAGCTTACATACAGTTATTACAGGCAGGCCTCCATATAATACTTGTAGAATAAGACACGCTAACTAAACAATATAAGGATACTATGATACCTGAGAGATCTGTACCATATAAAGCGGAAGGTCACAAGCTTAACTGTGACACTAAAACCCAAGGTGTCCTTTAATATCGACATAATGTGCTTCTTGGGATTGTTATTTTGTATGACGCCAAAATAAATGAAGTAACACAATGATTCATTTTTTTTGTGATAACCTAAAATGGAAAAGTAGTGGGAATTGATTTAATTGGAAAGGGTTAGATGAAGCATAATTTTACGTAGCTCACTTGTTCTGACCCCAGTGAGTTGCTTGGATGGGCCTTGGGGTGGGCCTGGGCCTAATAGTGCAGGATCAGCCTCAGAATGGGAATGAGCTTTGGGTTGGGTATTGGAGAGGGATGGGCCAAGAAGAGGCAATTGGCCTTGGTGCAGGGATGGGGCGTTGATGCATCAATGAGCTTCAGGGCAAATTGAACTTCAGGGCTGAGCCTCCATTGGGCAGTATGGTTTTCAATCGGGCACAAGCCTAGGGAAAGGGGCCAGAATGCTGCTTGAGTGAGGTGCAGGAACAATCCTAAGAAGAATGTTGGGTAAAATTAACTTTAGATGAGGGGAGCACTGAAACGATGTCTCTTATGGACAATGTCAGAGTTGGCAGATTAAAATATAATTCTTCCGTCGAAATATAATTCCTTTTCCTACTATGCTCCCATTAGTTCAGTTTTAAGTGTGGAAGAACTAGGAGATTGCTTGGCATTGTTTTAGAAAAATCAGTTTAAGTCAATGGGGCAAAAACAATATTGTTTCTCGTGCCAGGGGAGGCGGGTACGTGGGGCTATTACGATGCCCACCGATCGTCATGACGAATCGCCTCCTGTGGATGTTTTTGCTCTTGTGGAAGGTGTCGGTGCTCTGACGTTTTTCAAACGCTGACCCATTTAATTAAGTCTCGATTGCATGGCTGCAAATGTCAGGGTGACTTTGGCTTGGTTTCTGGTCCTCAAAGGTTTCTCTATCAGCGGGCTTCTCATCAGGTGCCAAAATACTTTTCCGCCTGTCACTTTTCCGCCGTAGTCTCCACAGTCCCCTTCCTCCGCTTCACTCACTCTTTCACCTAAATGCAGAGGCAAACCCGCCTACTTGCCCCCTTCCACACATCTCTTTCGCTGTCCATGTGGGCAGGGTGGGGCTACAACCCTCCTCTCCTCTGCTGGCCCCCTCATTGCTATCCCTCTATTTTTAATTTGCTTTTTAGATAGCATGGGGTGGACTGGGAACCACAAGAAGCCCTGAACATGATTTCAAAGTGGCCCCATTTACGCATCTTTCAGGAAGCCCAACCATTTTCCTATCAGAATATTTTGAAATTAAATGGGTTACCACACAGACTAGGCCAAGGGTGCAGAGGCCTACTGGAAACTCTCCAGAGTTCCCTATAGGCCAGTCCACCCCTGGATATAGTGCTTTTGACAACGCACTGTACAGCAAACATTTGTACATCTACAATTACTATCGTCCAAGCAAGCTCGTACTCCTTTGCCGACCTCGGAAGGATGAAAAAATGAGTTGGCCTGCCTGGCGTTGACCATGCAACCTTCAGATCACTCCCAGCTCAACCCACTCAGCTAGCTTACAGGCTCTACGTGGAGGGAACCCCCACAAACTCCCATCCCCGCCAGTCGTTGGTTTCTCCTTTCATGCCTTCAATGGCCCCACTGCTCTTCCTCTCACCTCTCTGAGGCAGCTACATAGCAGATTCTAAAGCGTCCATTCACGTCCCTTCCAACCCTCTGTATCCATGTGAAAATAGTACTACTGCCAGCTCTTTCATTAAAAGTTTCTATTTGGCAAATCATACGTAGAATGGGGCACTCCCGACTCCTCTCACTGAAGCAAACTCCTTGTTTAAGATTAATTGAAGACATGTCAGCGACTGTCCAGTTTCAGCTCCAATCTAATTCAAACCTTGGAGGTTAGTATGAGTTGAAATAACTGTAGCCTTGTTTTCAGAAGGTTCCATAGAATAAGAGTACTTATTGCATCATTGTTGATAAGATTTGTTTCTGTTTTAACTTAACTGCTTTTGGTTTGGTTTTGGTTCCATTTGATAATTGCTATTATTCTGAAAATACGTTTTTGTGCAGATCTGAATCAATGTCACTTGATTTCACCTAATAAAAGTCAATTTTAGCTATAAACGAGAAAATTCGGGCATTGGAAGGCATCGGTTGGAATGGTTCAAACTAAATGAAGCTATTATTAATGATTGGAATTGTGACTCTTTGAGTGTTTATAAGGTGTATTCTACCCTCTACCTGATGTGGTTCTAAGCTGATGAGAAGATTTGATTATTTCTTCGGATGTTCTGCTGCTGTTTGCTGAGGTATAGTGCTTTAAGAGGTAAATTCTTCAATAATAACCTGTTGTAATATAGCAATCACTACTGTAGTGATGATAGTTTCATAGCACTGTAAATTACAGATGTCAGTGTTAAGGGGATGGTGAGTAGACCCTGCCGCCCAGATTTAAATTTGTAACCTGGAACATGAATGAAGAACTCTTCCTCCAGCGCAAAACGCTGAACGATCTAGTCCATTTCATATCCATGTGGTTGCATGAAATACTTAGGTGAGCTATGATAGTATTCTGCTATCTATGATCGTAACAACAAATATGCCAAATACATAGTTCCCACTGGAACTCATGCCAGGACACTCAACCAACCTGACTGTGGAGACGCATTCATCCCTGTCCTTCACTGGCCCACCAACATTCTCACTACTGCTATTACCGTAAAGATGGGTGCTGGTGAAGGCTTCAAATACACACTGACCCTGCATCCTAGTGTTAATCTAACGCTAAATGTAATTTTGAATGTGTAAAACATTCTGGTGAAATCTAAAATATCAAGAATTTGAGCAAAGATGGAATCAGTAGACATTTTCCTTTGCTGCATGTTACACTAGATATCGTTTACCATTTTCCTGTGCCGATTAGCAGTGGAACTCTTTGCTAAAAATGCCACTC
Organism: Ambystoma mexicanum; assembly: GCF_040938575.1. Taxonomy (NCBI): domain Eukaryota; kingdom Metazoa; phylum Chordata; class Amphibia; order Caudata; family Ambystomatidae; genus Ambystoma; species Ambystoma mexicanum. Next base: position 1,000,328,325 of record NC_090929.1, on the reverse strand, counting down.
TGCAAATGTATAGACTTGTTTTTCAAATTTAAAATGTGTTTTCACTCGGGTTCCCAAAAAGGCATAATTTGTACATAACGTGTTCCATAATGTTAGAAGGTCGAAGAAGGAGGACTTTACAGGGTGGATGTAAGTAGCAAAATGAATAGCTGCATGAGAAGGAAAGTAGACAGGAGTTCTACCACGACACAATCGAAAGCAATGTAGAGAAGACTAAAGCATAGACATTCAGAGAGCAACTTGGGAACCGGGGTGTGGCCTGGGGTGTGGTTCAAGGTAATGGCAACACCAAAGTAGCTGCTGGCCATGCCCAGTGGGCACATTGGGTGGCTCAGGGGTGCAAATGAAAGTGTTGATAAGGCTCAAAGCAGGGAGGTGCATATTGTATATTGTTTAAAAAACCTTTCATTTTGTCTGCAACAACCTTTCAAAAGGTGTATAGAAAGTTGCAGTTTGCTTTGGCATATTAGCCATGAAACCGACGGTTTCCTTTTTTATTCAGCACCTTTTTACAAGATTTTCATCCATTTAATCAGTTCGAACCTTTTACATTGAAAGCAAACGACATTCCAAGCAAACGAAAACCATCTTAGCTCACTCTCTAGCTTTGCACTCCACATTGCCACCTGGCACACACGGGTGCCAGCCGATCGGCATCCTGCAACCCTGGGGCTGGAATCGCTGATATAAACCTGCGTTCCATGACAGCTGTTGGATGCTCCTCCACGTGCCATTATTTGTACTCCCCACCCACCCTCTGATCCCCTCGATCTAGTTTTCCGCTTACCTGCTGTTGCAGCCTGCCATCTCTTCAACGGCACCCCCCACTGCCGGCACTATGCTCCAGCAATGGAAAGCAAGAGAAGGTGCTCAATCCCAAGCACTTCTCTCTTTCCCATGGCAGCCATCTTTGAACAGCCTATTATTCTAATGGATGCCATACCACTCGTGCCTATTCATCAAATTGATCAAATGTTTTTTTACCCAAAAATCCTTTTAGCACCTGATGCACCCTATTGGGTGCTAATGGCATTAAGCCACACTTTTTGGGTTGGGCTTGTGCAGGAAAGGCCTTAAGCCCTCACCAAGGCCCTCGCTTCACTTGAGCCTACCTAGGGTTAGGCTAGCGGGCTGTTGCCACCTAAGCCTGCCCCGCAGGAGTGACTTAATGCAATTTTCATTATTTGTGCTTTTTTTGCTATAGTTCTTTTTCTTCCAGTTACTGAAAACTGATGTGGAATGATTAATTTGTGCTCTAGTTGAGGTTTATTCATACCAAATTCAGCCTACCCATGTTTCGCACCACCTTGTGCTTTCTCTGGGATATTGTGGGGCTTGTCCATTCATTTTACTTAAGGTTGGAGATGTCACTTGGGGTATTCCAGTATAGTGCTTGGTTCCAGAAGTTGATTTATTTTTATTCCAAATTTTAAATACTCAGATTCTTCAACTCTCTGTGGCCATGCTTTTTATTCTTTTTTTATTATATAGAAGTGCAGCCTGGACAGCGGGTGCCAGCACTTGTGTATACATTTTGAAGAGAAGAAAAACAGTATCTAGCATATTTTCTCGTTTGGGTTCATCACAAATTATGAGACGTGAGCACATGACCCTTTTAATAGCTGTTTTTGGCTCTTCAGCACCAATCTTGTGTCAAAATCATCTCCTCGCCAAGGACAGCACAACAGTGCACATCTACTCCCTTTTCCCTTATATTTTTGATTTCAGTTCTACAAGTTGGACCTGGTTGCACTCGTCAAACTCGGGGAGATTCATGTATGTCCCATGCTTAGCAAAGCAACTTCAGAAACCTGGTCCTGGATTCCGTGAAGAGCCATGAGAACAAGTTTCTACTGTTTCTTTCCAGGCGGTATACAATTATTACCAATGCGCATGATCAACAGAGATTTGTCTTCAACACTGAATGAATGTGGAGGCTAAAGGGTTTAATGTTTCACAGAAACTAACATTAAATAAGACGTTCTTCTGGTTTTGTAATGTCATTGTACTTTATCCCAACTTTAAAAAAAAGTCTATGAATGTATTTCACACTGTGAAGATTTTCTTAGTATTTCTGTGCTGTGTAAGTGAAAATTGAAGCTACGCATGGTTCCACAGTAACTGCGTAGGCTGAATTAGTGCGGCCCCTCTTTGGTGCACTGCAGGAACGTGGGAGGTTTGATGCACAGCAAAGTTTTCAATTTCAATGAGTGCTGCAGAGCCGAGTGAGTGAACTGACAATTACATTGTACAGGTTGAAATTACTCTTGAGAAAGGAACATGTCAAACCCTGTTACTCCTTTCAAAACTAAGATGTCAGTTTGCAGCACGCCTGATATTGATTACTCCATTATTACTGAGCTGCTGGCAAGTAAGGCAGGCTGAAATATATTTCCCCTCCATGGCTTTTTATAATCATGCACAGTTACACACTATAAGGCCAATGGCGGCTTCAGGCATTACGTTGCAGTTGGACATTGTGGTTCGGGTTGGAGGTAGTTTGGGTAGGTGGGTGTCTGTGTGGCAGGGTCAGATAGAGGTATAAGCTAGGTTTGGTCACCCAAAAGCCTCCGACACTTGTGCATGTGAATTTGTTGCTTTTTGTGATAAACTGAGCACTATCTAATTTGGGTTTTGGCCAAATTTGTCACAAATAGGGCATAGTAAAGCACGTTTGTTAGTAATATTGGCCAAAAGTACCAGCTACTCAGTGCATTAAATCATCAAACTGGCCCACTTTGAGCCAAAAAACGGGCCCCCGCCAGCATGTTGGGCCGACCCTTGGGCAGTGGCCTATTTCCCTATAGGGCAGCATGCTCTGTGATGCTTTTCTATGTACAGTAACTTCAAGGCAGTGCATCTCACCAGCCCAGTTGAGGCTTACCTCCAGGGGCCCTGCAGCACTCTCAGGGCTCAGGCTCCAGCACAACACAATGTGGGTGATGTCGACCACACACAACTCCTGCCATCTAGATTAGGGCCTGGAGGAGGCAGTCCAACCAACATACTCCTTTTTGGAAAATCCCTTTTTGGGTTCCACCCAGTAGAAAGCAAACCATAGCAATAATTACCTGTTCAGCACCATTGCCTGAACTGACCAAAATGCACTGGAATTACGTTGTGGCATTAAATGCTTGGCCAGAGTTCCGTTCCATTTCAAGAAGTCGCATTAAAAAGTCTTACCACCTAACTTTTCTTATGTGAAAAAGACTTGCCTAGCAAATAGGTGTGCACCACCAGAATAAATGCAGCAGAAGAAGCATGGATCTTTTCACATAAATATTCTCCAGTAGAACTTGTAGGAATCAAAATATCACATCTGTATGTGGCACTTTGACTGATTTCTCACACTTGTAAGCAATTTTATAGCTGGTCCTAACCAATTTAATGATCCTCAATGTATCCCCCTGGGAAGAATCAAGAGCGGAGTCGGCCTTGCCTGGTTTCAGACATGCAAAGTGCAGACTGGCCCCCGGTTTGAAACAAGTGCTTTAAATCCTGACCGATCTTCCAAGCAAAGCTGCACCTGTGCCCTGATTATATGACTCAGAGGTCCTCTGCTTGGGAACTAGCTGAACGTAAACTGATGTGAAAACGAATCCAGCAAGGGTTTGTGGTATGGTAGCTAAAAATAATTATTTGTGTGTGGCTGAAAAGTAAAGTGTCCAGTCACAGGGAAGCAGAGCCACGTTGCTCATGAGTCCATTTATTGGGGGTCAGCAACTTTTTATTTCCCCTCCCAGATTTTTCGGCCTTCTCCCATGAGACCTATCAACACAGTAAATGGTGAAAGAACAAGGTAGCTGTGGTCAAAACATCTGGATAGCCACAGGTTGCAGACACCCTGCATGGGTCAGGGAATCCTGCAAAAGTGCCCTGTGCAAAGCTAGACACATGGCTTGGTTGAATGGATTAATCATGTGCCCGAGCCAAGTATGCTGGGATGGAGTCCAACACATAAGTCGGAAGACTATTTGCTCTCTCCTGGCTCCTAGTAAATGGGAAGAGCTCACACCAGAGAGCCTGTTACTCAGTATGTAACCATGCAACCTCTGAAGTTGGTGAAGGAAGATGAAATATGCAGTTTCTTTTACTGAATGTCCAATAATGGAGCAGTTTCTTCCAGTATTTTGTTTTTGTCTTGAAAGAAACGAGCATTTAGCAATCGGGTGAAGAACCGAACTCATGACTTAGTTAACCACACAATCCATCCTGCTTTGAAAGGACACCCTCTTTATTCCTGCCAGATAAAATGTACCAGCACTGATACCCTTATTTTGATACATAATGTAGGTAAAGTAGAGGGAGGTTCTTTTTTATGCCAGAAGCTGTAGCCTCTTTTCAAACAGAAAGAAGCAGACAGCATTTGCAAGGAGTGAATTGAAAACCTGTTGAAGTTACACTGAGAATTCCTTTGGTCAATCACAGTTATGAGTTCACTCAAATCATAGAGCTAGTAGAAGTGAAAGAACCAGAGTGTTCCTCCATCAATGGCATAGCAAAAAGTTTATCAATCAACGTGAACTTTATTTCGGCAGTTTACCAAAAAAGAGAGAAAATGGATCATCAAATAAAATTGCAGCATTTAAAAAATACAGATGATAAATACCGCCAGGGATACATTTTAAAATTGCATTTGGCTGTATTGCTTAAAAAGATTACATTCCCATCCTTTTTTTGCAATGATAATTAGCCTTTTTTGTTTGTGATTTTCCAGCACCCCAACACAGTTGGAGATCAAATGGATTAAATGTCATTCCATTTAATAAAAAAAATAATTGAGGATTAAAACATGCAATGGTTAAGAGATTTTAAATAAGACCTTTTTTAAATTCCCCAAGTTTAAGATCGAATAACAAAACGTTACATTGCACAATTCATGTCCCTTATGGCAATTATGTTTTAATAGTCTATATCAAAACCTGATGCTGAAGAATGGTAATAAACGCAAATACATTACACGTTCAAACATCCAGATTTTTTTGTGTGCAAGGTTTATACAAAAAAAAACTTCACACAATTCAATTAACATTAGTTTGTTGTGTAACATCTTTTTGCCTCCACATTCATTCAATGTTGAAGACAAATCTCTGTTGATCATGCGCATTGGTAATAAATGTATACCGTCTGGAAAGAAACAGTTCTTATGACTCTTCACGGAATCCAGGATCGGGTTTCTTAAATTGCTTTGCTAAGCATGGGCCATGCATCAATCTCCCAAAGTTTGACGAGTGCAACCAGGTCCAACTTCTAGAACGGAATTCAAAAATATAAGGAAAAAGGGAGCAGATGTGTGCTGTTGTGCTATCCTTGGTACAGAGGTGATTTTGCCAGAAGATTGGTGCTGAAGAGCCAAAACCACTATCAAAAGGGTCATCTGCTCATGCCGCATAATTGGTGTTGAATCAAAACGAAAAAATATGGTAGATACATTTTGTTTCTCTCTTCAAAATGTATACACAAGTGCTGGGTGCCAGTGAGGATATGGCATACAATTAACATTACAATACATTCTGGTGGGTCAGAAGAAGGAGGCAGACAAAGAGGTGGCATTTCTACCTGTGATGTTATTCAAATAGTAAAAGGCCCATCTGTCCCTACCAGAAAGGGGTTTTCCCTACCTAATGGATATCTAACTTGGGTGCTAGTCATCAGTGAGGCAGTCCAAATTATAATAGTCCGTCTTCCATCCAAAAACGACCCTATTCTGACCCTACCACTAAGAGTTGTTTCAACCAACAAAACAAAAAGGGGTTCCAGGAAAATGTCTCCCTTCTCCCGGACAGGCCTTCTCAGCCGTTAATAGTCTTGAGAGAGTTCTTTGTGATGTAGTTAATCCATTCCTTTAATTCCTCAAAGGGACTCTTCCACCTTCTCTCAGGTATTCCCTGGCTTGAATTATTTACAGTTCCTCATTTCCCCATTTGAGGGTCTTGGGCTCTACTCCTCTGGGTTTCCTTTGCATCAATATCTCTCTTACTTGTACTTGGTACACAGTCTCTAATTCTACAGAGACCAGTGTCCCTGGTCTCTTACCTCTTGTACTTCCATTTATTGGAACCATCATGTAGGTTCTCGTGTTCCTCTTTACTTATGTTTTGGTCTTCCGAAACACTAAGACAAGAATGGTCCGTCTTTTGACTTTCTTCACTATCTTTACTGCTTTTGTAATCACTGGGATGAGTGTGAAGAGACCCTTTGTATTTGTTCTGCTCTTGCTGCTGTCTCAATTACTGAGACGAGTATGATTCTCTCGGTTTTCCGTATATTCATTGCAACTATTAGTTACTGGGACGAGTATGATGAATCGCTCAGTATTCATGAAACTCTGAAGTTTTTCACCTGCCCGTGGCCCATCCCAGGTCGCGCGCCATTCCCGTTACCTATAGCTAGTCTGGTTGACATAACCGGTTCTTCCTGTGGTGTCGGGATCACGCTCTGTCAATAAACACTTCCAGTGCCTTCTTTTCCTTCTATGCTTCACTCTCACTGGCTCCACTGAGTATTCTGCTGGATGGTCTCAATGTTGTCGGACCACATGGTACACCACCTCAAGGTCATGCCACCACCACAAGAGTCTGCTCCCTGCCGGATCCTACATCACTTTCCTTTTTGTTATCCACGTCCTTTTGACAGAGAACCTCCCGAAATGCCCTGGCTTCTCTCTCTCCCAGGTTCGAAGTTCCCGGCTTCACCTGCTTGGTGAACATGACTCTTTGCTTTTTATGCCTCTGAGCTGGGTCCTCCCCAGTGGGGGATCTTTGTCTTTCTCCTTTCCTGGAGTATTCGTTCTTGCTCCATAGTTCCCACTCTTCTCAGTGCTCTCCATTCGCAATGTATGTGTGATCAGCATTACGCCTCCTCTCTTCTCAGTGGATTTGTGTTGGGATGTAATATTGGAAACGGTATTGCAATAGGTCTGTTCAGGTTGTGTTTTCTGAGGCACTGATGATCTGAGGGGTTCATAGAAAAGTGGGACAGGGAGTTTCTTCACGGAACAGGAGTCCTTGTCCCCAAGAGGGGAGTCTCTCCCTGTGAGGTCCAGCTGACCGCCAACCCTAGGGGGAATGTTGTGTAGCGGGCTCACCTCCCTAGCTTCAAAAGGAAGGGCACCCTGTGGGGAAAAATGACCAGATCCAGTGGATCGTTGCATCAATTCTTCCGACATTCCTATAACATTCATTGAAAGTACTCTCTGAAAGAGAGGAGAAAACCCACAATTCATCATAATCCAAGACTATCAACTATATAAATAATAAAACATCTAGCTTTTAAAACTTTCAAAATGAAAAGTTTACATAATCTTAATAAAAGAATACTAAAATTGGGAAAATCAAATGGGTTTCCATGTCCACAAGGAATGCAGGCAGCAACTTAGTAGTGATCGCTACTAGTAGCTACCCGCAAATTAAGCCAATATTGTCCACTCTTTCCACACTTATTGCAAAAATATATGGAAGTGTATGCTACAACACTCACATTTATTAGCCCCATACAAATTAGTGACCAAATTCAGTTTGCAGGAATATAATCCCCCATGTGTGCTGCTATTTTTTGTTAAGATCTCCTATTGAGTTGCTGCACCTGAATCCACTCGACATTCCTGCAATGAATTCACAGCATGATCTATTCTATTAATGGTGCAGATATTGGTGTGCATTACAAAGACAATTTTGTATCCATTCTTTTGTTTCTTCAACAAATAGACAACACACACAAACATTTTGGGTAGAAAGAAAAAATAAGTTTCTAGAAGATAGGAAATGTTCATATTCATTTCTTCATATCGATGTACAAAATAGCTCATAAATCAATGATTCTGAAAGAGTGTCCATCTCATTTGAGTGGATTGTCAAGGTTCGTATAACGCTCATTATGTGTCCTTGATTGTAGGTAGGTCCTTAACCCATTGAAGACTGGGGTGGGTGATAATGCTTCTGTGTTTTGTGTGACAGTTAACAGTGGGAGGGATTATAATGTCCTCTGCCCAAATATTGACCTAATCCAACATGTAGTGGGTGATCCGACATCCGCCACTGCATCCATATTTATGGGTCAGCCTGTGAAGTACATGGGGGACGGGATGGTGCAGTACACAAAGAGAAAGTGTACCGTGCATCGGGAGGATAGCAAGAGCATTTGAGGTATTGATTCACACTCAGCAATGGTGTTAGTTTAACGTTTATGATACCACCTCGTTTAGCTCTTGTATTGATGGAAAACATTTCTTTATTAGGGTGGAATAGTTTCATTTAATAAGACTCCTCAGTGAACCACGATTCAGTTTAAAGCAATAGGTCATTGGTAGAGCTAGACTGGTATCTGAGCAGACGTGTCACCCATCATATAGCTGAGCCGGGTCCACTAAAAGGCCAAAAATATTCTTGGATTAAAAACTAGTTTATTTTGCACAAATGTTCTCTCCTGGGTCAAACTCAAAATAATAAGTCTCCTCAACAGCTCCAACATGTTGAGGGTCTCTAGCTAGTTTACAAGGGTCCAAGCTTCTTCCCTCGCTTATAGTTTCCAAGGTACTATCTCTAAGATGCTAGTGCCTGGTCTCTTGTTGATGGTGGGCACTGCCATGAGCCATGGATACTAATGGGAGCTTCTCCTTAACTGTAACACAGCAAAACTTGGGGTTTTCATACATGTGAAGAGAGCCTTATCACTTCCCTCCTTCGTGGACCGATTTCTTCCCTCTTCAAAACCTCTCTTTTCCACTGATGGTCCTACTCCTGCCCAGTTCCATGCCATGCACGTGTTCCTCCTTCCCACCATGGGTTTAACCATTTCAGATTGTGTTCAGGCCTAACCCCTTCCTTGGGCCATACTTGTCCTTACCCCCCATCCTGATCTTGCTAGGTGCCACATTGCTAGCCTCCTGCACCTACTCCTGTTTCCTTTCTCTAAGCTCCTTGTGATTGCCTAACACCACCTTTTCCTTAGGACTTCTGAACTCCTCCAGATGACTTCCACCTTCCTCTTGATGACTTCCGCTGAGCACTGCGACTTCCACCAACCTCCTCTAGAGGACTTCCACCTTCCTCTCTTGACTTCCGCTGAGCACTGCGACTTCCACCAACCTCCTCCAGATGACTTTCTTCTCCAATCTCCTCCTCCTCTTCCCCGTTCTCTCTCCTGACTACTTCCAGAGTCTCTGTCAAAAACTGCTAACTCACCCCAAACTCCTGTTAGTCTCCTTCTCTAAAACTCACACCACTGTGCTTTTACCATGCTCCTTAGACTTTGTGGGCCCATCTGTGTTTTAGTATTCGGGTTTTGGCGCCAAAGTTTGGAACCAGGGAATCGATCCTACTTGATTTTTGCATTTAGATTGTATTTTTACTTGTGTAGCCAATTCAATGAGGGCGTGTCTACTATTTTAGATTCACTGATCATGTCGGCCCTTGCATGTGCATCATCCTCTACTGACTGGAGCAGAGCAATGTCTTTAGTGGACTACCAGTGACTGTCTCAAGTGGTGCACCGTTATCAAACTAATTTGTGGGGAAGCAGAACCATGTATATTTCAATGCCTGTTTCGAGAGGTTGTAGACCTTACTAGTGTGAGGTCCAGGGTTGTTTTTCAGTACCCACAAAGTGCCAGTGGTCTCTTTATTAATCATAAGTGTCCCCAACCCAATGATGTGGTTTATGAGTGGGGGGGGGCAGGGAATCTTTCCCATAATGCCTTTTAGTGCAACGTTCACTGGCTCATGGAGGTTGTAGGTGTCCCCTGAGGACATGGAACGTTGTTGCACTCCCACTGGTTCTGCACAGGGCTCCATTGGCAGGGCCATGACCACATCAGTTGGACGACAGTCTGTGCCCTGGTACTGCTAATCAGGAGGTGAACTGATGTGGTGCCAAGGGGCACAAGACTAACCTCATTTGGCATCCAAGGTACCAAGATATCCAGCCCAGAGTGTACCCTGCAATCCAAGGCAAGCACAAGATGACTGATTCGCGCAGCATCTCCCAGCTTGGCTTTCAGGCTTATGGGCTGCTTCAGATTGTGTTGCATGTAATGGAGTAGACAAGAGGAGGAGGCTAAATCTGATGGGAGTAACTGCTGAAAACCGCATTTTTGGGTGAAATGTCTCCTGAAGCTGGGTGTCATCAACGGGTATTGATGGGCTATGCACTTGGGGTGATGTGCATGTAGGGTTCCTGAGTGTATACTGAGTGAGAGAAGGTTATTTATAAACTGTGATTTATTTACAAACTGAGCCAGAGAAATGGATTTACAATATGCAGACAGGTTCCAAACAAGACCACCTCGGATCATGCTAAGAGGCACAAAATACATGTCTGCAGACTCTCATGTTATTATCATTATTGTATTCATTGTCCATGGAGCATTTTACAAGCCCTAAGAGTAAACACACGGTGAGTGAAGCACATTTCAAGGAATCCATGCAAGGGAGAAGCGATCTAACCATGGACGACGGAGAAGGCTCGTAATTTGGCACCAATGGATCTACAAGTCCCCAGTTGAGGAAACTGGGGAGCAGAACACCCAGTCTCAGGTTAGGTAGAGAGTGGATGGTGTGTGGATCTGTGTGTTAAGCTCCAGCCTTGAAGGCAAATGTGAGAGGCTACATCTGGTCTGGGGGTGGACGGGGGTGTGGGGGTTGAACGGTGGTTGACCGAGAAGGCCTGTCTGCTGGTTCTTTCCTTCCAGCACCAGCAGAGTCTACACATGTTGCATCTTTTTCTGATTTATTGTGCAAGTGATGTTTGTGTGTGACATATATGTGCAGGTGATGTGTGGGTGTGTGCAATGCAGCCATGTGTTTTGCGCCACAGGGCTGCATCATGGAAGTTATGAATAGTTGCAATGCTAGCTTATAGTATTTGTGCGACATCATCCAATTTGCTATGTTGATCATTTTGGCTGCAGCTACATCAACATGATTTATAATGACAATACAAGCCTAGATTATGTTTGCAGCTTCGTAAGAGCTATTTACAGCCTCCATAATGTCAGATTTTGCCACAAAATCAAAGTGCTTTACACTTGGATGCTGGCATTTATTATGGGCTCCGCCTCCTGAGATGATTTACACTGGCAATGCTGGAATGGATCGTGGGTGCAACGGCATAAAAATTACTTGCAATGGCAACGCTTGCATATATTGTGAAGTCGGGCATCATAAAAATGTTGTCAAATGCTCCTGTGTACTGTTGGTGACAGGGCATCTACTAGATCATATCATGCAGCACAGACAAACAATTGTAAATTGCAGGACTTTTTAACCCATTTTTATAATGAAATATGCTGTAAAATTCTCAATTTGAACATATTATTTTAAAAATTGTGCGAAGGGATCTCTTGCTTGCTCACTTGTGCACATTTGTGGCAGATGTTAAAGTCCCAGCACTAAAGATATTTACTTAGTATATTCCGGTGTCTCCATGAGAGCCCCTCCCAACTCCACTAGCTACTGCCACATGCATAATAATGTTACTGACTGCACACATTAGCGGCTGGAACATTTGGGTGTCGGGGCCAGGAACCACCCCCCTTGTTTCTGTGTTGGGTGTAAGATGTTAGATTTGATTAAAATCCTTACATCTTTCAGTTAGTGCCCATCACGCTGCTGTGGCACCATGATAATCACTATTGGGCATGAGCGGTGGCCTAGGCCGACCTGAGAGTCTATGGTGCAGAATATTATTCTTTAAGGAGTTTGGGAGCATCCCAGTAGGGCTTGCTCATTTTTGGGGCCCTCATTTTGTGTTGAGCAACTGCTCCTGGTGTTATTGCCCTCCAGAGATGGTGTTTTTCAGCTAGGTATGATGGTGTCTTGTTCATTGGAGCTTTTATAAGTGATCCAGGCTGTCTTGAAGGTGATGCGAGATTGGAAGGGTAACCAGAGTAATTCATGAAGGGTGGGTTAGAGATGGTTGATTACCTTCTGTCCTGTGATGAGGCATGTTGGACAACTTTCAGGGGGGCTAGAGTTGTGGTTGGGACACCTATCAGGAGGTCATGCCACCATCCAGTTAGGAGAGCCGCAGGGCCTGTATGATGGATCTGAAGTTCGAGGCAGGGATGAAGGATTAGATTTGGCATTTGAGTGAGAGCTGATGCCATACTGTTTGTGTTTTTCTGGCAATGTGTGCTTTGAAGCAGAGGTCACAATCAATGTAGAAGCTGAGGCACATTGCGCTAGAGGCAGGTTGGTTTGAGAAGTCCCCAAGATCCATCAGTTTTGAACTTGATTCTTTTGTGATGCCTCCAAGGAGGATGCACTCTGTTTTGGTAGGGTTGAGTTTCAGGTAGGCACTTGACATCCCTGCTTGCAGAGGCAGTGTTTCTGTTGCTGGATGTCATTAAAGCAGTTGACCTTCTTGTGCCATCAGCATACTGGTGGGTTTTAATGTTGAATTTGGCAAAGAATGTCCCACCCGTGGCTCCAGTAGAGGTTCAAGATGACAACGGATCTTCTTGCAAATACCAGTTAAGCCTCCAGGCCTGGATTCCCTACCTAGAACTCAACAGAGGCTGGCTTCTCGATCCTCTACTTTCCCCTTGAGCAAATTCATCTGTGAGAAAATACTGCATGGGTTGGCATTAATTTGATTACCTGGTCAGGACCATTAACTTTCAATGTCCACTTTTCAGAATAATCGAAAGGCTGTATCCTCTTGTTTGACTCCTTTCTGGGAAGAGGCAATGGATAAAGTTAATTTATGTACTTTCTACATCAGTATGCTCTGTTTTAATGCTGCCCACCCCCCCTGCATCTCAATGTTTTGATATTTCTGGACAAAGAGATACAAGACACCTGGGTGAGTAGGACATGTAGCATAATCTCTGGGAATAGATTGATAGGTTTATGCTGCATGGAGTGCATGTTGGTAAATATAAACTGATCCTGGGTCTTTGGGGCGAGGGAACTTGCCGTGCCATTAGAACATTTTGGTAGAAGCCAGTGTGTTGGACAGCATTGGATGAGCCTTCAAATGACCAATTAATTTTAAGGGGCATTTTACCCGCGATGAAGACACAGCAGCACAAGGGAGCAGCAGCAGACTGATCAGGCAAGATGTGTTGGTGATCTTTCTAAGCCAATGCACAAAAATTGCACCAGCCACTGGCAAGTGATAATTGACTCTTGGCGAGTAAGAAGTGGCGCTCTGTCCATATGCATAGAATTGAGGTGGCAAGTAGCTTTTTATAGCTGGCGATGAGCACTCCTGCAGAAATCTATATTAGGAGTAGGTCAGCAACATCCTAATTGCTGACACCTATTCCAAGGGTTGGTCCATATTACTTGTCACAAAGATTTTTCACCCGAGGATTTGAACACAAGATTTGAGTGACGTGGAATAATGGCCAACACAATGGAAAAGAAAATAGCACCCTATAATAATTATCCAGAGAATCTGTGCAGGCAGAACATGCATTGAATCCAGCCTTAGAGGGCTTACTCGAGAACAGCAACGGTGTTTCATTGAGGTTAATGGGCATTTCCATAAGTTAACTGGAACTCTGCAAGTCGAGCAAACATCCTACAGGATGAGATTTAGCTGAAGCAAATTATTTAAGCACCAAGTTTAGCATATGACGAGGACATGTTGTACTATTGCAGCAGTCGCAGAAACTAAAAGGAAAGGGCAGTGTTGAATGCTGTTCATGTCTAGACCACAATATGCTTGATGACTAATACACTTCGACAGTGTGCACACACATTGTGTGCGTCTGGAAAATTTATTTTAAGATTCCATTTGCCATGTTCATACATAGAAAGGTCGAGGCGGTTTTAAATGGAGATCATGAAAGCTTTAATACTTGCAAAGACGGTCCAATTTAAGAGCGCCAGTACTAGGCGTTTCTTAGATTTTTGATGATGTTTTATGTGTAATGTGCCATTCGTCCAAAAGGACAACTTGCTGTACTAGAACAGATGGAGCAAGAAAAATACATCTCAGTGGGTAAGATGAACTGGCTAAACGAAACCCCTTTGCCAAAGCCAGTTGGGATAAAGCAACATAATGTGGACTCTTGATCAACAAGTTTCCATTACACGGTTGATGCTCAGTCTTTTTGATCGAGCCAGGAGTAGCATTCAGGGAGGCTAGCTAGGAGTCCCAAAGCTCCTCGTCTGTCTCCAAGGTAACCCTTCTTGATTCGTTTGAGGAAAGGTGTGTTGAGAAGAAATATGAAGAGAAAAGACATCTGATTGGCTTGAAGTAGCGTATGCCCAGACCACGAAAGCCCTATAGACCTACTTGCGCTCTGAGCTTGAAAGGACAGGGAATTAATTGGGGGAAGGAGTGGCATGATCCCTCAGAGAAAGTCCACTTGACACATTTTTTTAACATCTCTGCGCAATATTCAGACACCAAGATGTGCTACATAAATGGTCTGAAATGGAATGTCTGTCAAAGCTACATTTTAAAGTGTCCCTGTGAAAGATTAGGACCTTTTTTCTGAGCTTTTCCTTGAACCTTTGGAAGCAGATCTGTTGGTGTCGTCCACAGTAATAATTGGCGCCATATACACTACACACATTTAAGCCTATATTCTGGGTTGAGAGGGGGCAATGAATGATGCAGGAAAATACTTTTATAGCCTGTTATTTAAACGTATAATAATGTTAAGCCAATGAAGAATGTACATTCCCCAGAGGTCTTTACTAAATATGCATGAGAGTTCATGACAATCGCTGTTCCCTGGGCATCTTCTTTTTAGTATGTTGCGTTCGCAACCCTATTCTGTCCATTGTGCATCAATGCTAAAATCGCCACTCAAATATCTATTGTTTGAAGACTGATATGGCGTAGACTGATAGCTGATTTTGTGTTTTTGCCCTAAAGGACCATCAGATACAGTTACCATACCACCATGATGACTTCTACTGCAACAACCCCTCCGGCAGAAGCTATTTTTCCTACCTTGGCATCTCAGGAATTCTGGAGATCACAGGCTTGTTATTCTGCAACTCTCACTGGCCACATAAGCCATCGGGCCAACAACTTTAAAAGGCATCCAAAAAGAAGAAAACTCATCCGACCATCCCCTCCCCCACCACCCAACACCCCCTGTCCTATCGATCTAATAGATTTGGCAGAACTTCATCCACGGAGATCTTTTTTGGAACTGGTTTTCAATGGGTGTGTCCTGTTTGGGATTGAATTTAGCTACGCAATGGAGACCGCTTATGTCACCCCGGTATTGCTGCAGATGGGACTTCCTGACCAGCTGTATGGAATGGTGTGGTTCATCAGTCCAATTCTAGGTAATACGTATGTAATTCTGTATGCTGTCTTCAGTCAACCTAAGCCATCCAGCCATCCATCCATCCACCTACCCACCCGTCCATCTATCAACCCCTTCAAACTTCCTTCCATTAATTTGCCCCATACATCCACCCAACCCTATCCATCCAACCCCATCCGTCCGTCCATCCTTGTCCATCCATCAACCCCAACTATCCATCAGCCACCACCTATCCACCAAGTGCCAGCTATCCACTGAACCCCATGCATCCAACAGCCAAGCCTCTTCCATGTACCAATCCTCCAACCTTCCACCATGTTCAACAAATGCAGTAGTAAGCAAATACCGGCTAAGCACTACACACTGTGTAATTGGTTTCTGGTGATATCATTTGATATGTTTGCAGATGCTGTATTTTGTGCTGGTCTTCAGCTGTTGTATTGTTGGGACTTGGATGTTTTTGGCTCTATTGACTTTTGTTGAAAATCCTGATACAATATCTGCATTAAAAAAGGATGAATCTCTGCAAATGTGCTCTATGAACACCTGGCACTATATCTGAGCAGAAAGACTTGAGGTCTACAAACAATACAGAATTCAACACTGAATTCTTTTTTTCAAATTGGGCTGCATTATTTTATTTATCCTTTGCATTTGTTATTTTTATGTAGACTTCTATTCTGTCAGTGAAATGTTGCTTCACAATATAGTAAAAAAAAAAGTGTTGTGGGGGGGAGACAGTTTAAGGGTGGATAAAGGAAGGCTATCAAAGGAAACATATGGTTATATTGGTAAGTATTCTTTTTAGACTGTGTAGTGATCTCCCAGTGCAGAGGTTTGCCTCCAGATAGACTTATTGCACCCCCACCAAGGGTATTCAGGACAGAATCTGAGGTTGGGGGTAGGGGCAAAGTAGAATGACAAAGTGGGAGTATCCACAGGAAAACTGAACATGATTGATTGATGGGGCATAAGATAGGGTGGGAAATGGAAGAGTGCTTCTAAAAGTAGAGTCGCATAGACCCAAATCTGCTCACTCAAGCTCAGTGGGATGAGGAGGTGTACTCCAATACTATGGGGCACAACTCTATGCTAAGTGTTTTTTAAAAAAGAAAACATTCTCACAGGTCCATGTAACTGTAATCGGGCTGTCATACTGGAGCAGAGAATGACTCTTTTGTAACCAAGCAAACAGCAAAGCGCCAATCCATTTAAAAAAAATAAATAAATTTTGTCGACCTGCACAAACTGTAAAAAGATAAGGACCGACCCAACCAGTGAATTTTCAAATGGTGAAAAAAAACTCACAGCTCCTTGCGGTTCAGCTACATAAGCGCCCATCAAAACTTCTGGCTGAACAGATGCTCCAGATCATGGACTTCAGAGTCTGAATAATGGAATCCTCTATAGGTCTACAACATAAAACTCTAACTGAGTTAAGATTATTGCATTGAGAGCATGGAATCCCTACCATTTTTTAGCTATATAATCCTGCCTGAAACCAAACCATGGACTCTCCACTGGGTGTTAGCCATGGATTCTTTCTAAGTTCACGTACCTATATCAAGAACCTGTAATCCCTATTAAATCGGTGTCAGGTCCCAGATCTCACACAGAGCTAGCACGCACTCCTGCCCCCCCCCCCCCCCCAGGGGTATTTTGGCACCTATACTAGTAGTTACACAGGTTGGCTGCAATGCCCATGGGCAAAGAGGGTTATGGTTTGGGTAGGTATGGGGGTTTTAGGGTAACCGGGTAGAGGGTGAGGTTATGGATCGGTATGGGGGAGTTTAGGGAAAGTATGCTCCGTTGCTCTTGCTTTACACGTTGTGCTTCAATGCAGACATGAAATCATACATTTATCATACATTCATGCTCATGCACATGTCAGCATACCACTAGCTGTTGTCAACTGAAGTATACACTGATATGCTTTTGTTATCTACGCCTGACATACTAATATCCCAGTTGCCTCACAGGGTACCTTCTATCTGTAGCCACTAACATGCAGCTGCTAGGTATGCAGGTTGATGTGCTAATCAGCAGAACAGATATCACCAAAACACTGGCAATTGCTACGACATTAAAATGATTGCACTTCGCTTTGTTGCGCTCTCCTTGCCTCCTGCTCCGTTAGGCAGAAACTGCGTTGTCCCTGCAAACGGTTCTGCGAGCGTGAGCCGGAGTCTGAGTCTACAGAAAATATCACAATTAGGCACAGCAGGTTGTTCGTGTGCAATCGCAAATTGCGCTGTGGTTAAATCAGTGCTTAATTTGTGGGGATGGTTGCCGGTGATCAACACCGGCACTCTTTTTTTGGGCACCGGAACTCATGCTGGGCCAGCGCACATGCTATTGCTTTGTTTGTTCTTCCACTTCGATTTGCTTCGATTATAAATCATTGGGATTTGTCATTCTGATCTTGATCTCTCTCGTGCTTGCAGGTTGCAGGCCATGGCTGGCTGGGCCTGGGAGGGGCAGCAATAGCAATGAACAACAAACTGTTACAAACAACAGCCAATGAAAACTACCATTCTGTTGTTACTATGCAGTATTTGAAACATTCTATATAGTGTAACAGAATGTGCAGTTTTCATTGGCTGTTCTTCTGAGCCAGTGAAATTACACGGTGACGTGTTGTTGTTGCCACAGGAGGCAGTGCGGCGCCACCTTCATTTCACAAGTTGCTGTGAAGTTAAGGTGTCGAGGCGTGGCGTTGTCGGTCCTGACTTGTGAGAGAGAGCCTGCCCTGCGTGGTGTGGCCTAGTTGCTTCCTGGGGCCCCCTCTGCCTGCTTTTTCATTTGTGCGGGTGCCAATGTGCGCACCCGGCCCGCCCCACCCTGAGGCCCCGACAGGAGACCAAGTCCCAACCGGCAAAGCAGGTAAGTCACTTGTTGCGTGCGGTGCAGCCTGAGCCTGTCACAGTCAAGTGATCAGGCAAGGCCCAGGTCGGAGCCCGGGTGGCGGCACGGTCCCCTGGTGGTGTCCTGACTGCCCAAGAGTCAGGACCCCACCAGGGGCCCATCCGCGCCCAGGCTTCTGTCTGTGTGACCTGTGTGCATTGTGCTGCTGACTGCAGTCAGTGCCAGGCCCAGGCCAATTTCTGTAACATGGGGCTGCCAGCTGCTGCAGACTGAGTCGGATGACTCTGCCGCGGGCGACCGGGCCTGTGGATTGTGCCCAAAAGTACGTTTTAACTTTTTTCTTTGAAAACCTGGCCTTCCATGGGGCCTGGTGGCTGGGGGCCCCGCCCCACGGAAGGTAGGTTTTAAAAGAAATAACTTATTTTGAGTGGCGGCTGTGGCCCATCACTTCGAAAGTGATGGGCCCCAGTCGCCCAAATATACGTTTTTTCCTTTAAAATCTTACCTTCCGTGGGGCTGCCGCGCAGCTATTTTTGTCATCATCAGGCTCAGCATGGCCGTGGCGGTGGCGGCCCCACGGAAGCTAGCCTACGTGATTGAGGCAAGGCAGGGCAAGGCCCAGGACAGGGCGGGGCACGGTCGGCAGCGTGGTCCCACTAGTCTGTCACAAAAGGAAGGAAATGTCGTTTGCAACTTTGGCTACTTTTTCATTGGTGCCGAGCCCGACTCGAGACCATTGTATGCCCCAGTCCGACCCTGGATAGCATTCATCTAAGGGAAACATGAACTGTGAATTTTTGCCTGGGTGTTTCAGTTCTTCCTTTTAATGTTATCGGCCTCATTAGTTCACAAACGAGCTTCAACGAGGGGACCCGGTCCGGAACGGTGCAAGTATTGGGCCGAAACCGAACGGCTGCACTTCGCGAAAAAAGCCCATGCAAAGACGAACTTCTGAAATACCATTTCAGGCAAAGATACACACATGGAAACTAGATGGGGATAAACATGGTGCACGTGCCCACTAATCTGTCGTCATAAATAAAAGCACTAGTTGAGTATTCGTGTAGAATTCTCAACCGTCTTTTGCTGTAATTTTTTTTTTACATAATTCCAGCGCATGTTTTCTATCCTGATGTGTGGTTTATACACCAGATGTGGCCCCTTAACCTGGGTGCAATACGCTCCGAGCATGTGCTCCGAATGAGAGCACATGCAATCCTCAGATAGGAATCCTCAGATAGAGGTGGGTGTCTGTTACACCCCGCCGTTTAGTGAAGTATGTCAAGAACATGTCAGTGGGAAGGAGATATCCGAATATACATTCTCCTCTGGCTCGCTGGAAAGAGGCCCTAAAGTAGAAGTAGCACACGCCGTTGATTTCAAAACAATGTCTGGCAGAAATGACTTTTTCCAAGTTATACAACACCATGCTCATGTTTGAAGGAAGGGTGAAGGGAGATGCATTTATGAGATGTGATGACTGATAAGGGTTTGAGAGTAAATTGATTACACAAAACACCTGGATGAGGTGACTGAGGAACGGGCTGAGGGCAGGCAGGGTGCTCTTCCTGAGATAACTGATTAACAATACTTGGTGTACTTTAACAGACTGTCAGATGGGGCAGAAGGGGTAGAGACAAATATAGTGCAACAGTGACTGAAAAAGAATGTTTTTTTATTTATTTGCATTTTTAAAGCGCTCACACAGCCCAGGGGCATCGAGGTGCAGTTACAGGAGGAGCATGTCTTAGTTGCATATTTATAACGCGCTTAATAACCAGAGGTTTCTAAGCGAGGAGTCGGGGATCGAACCTGTGTTGCTTTGAGTCGTCTTGCTTCCTATCGAGCACATTGCTGCTGAGCTATCCTGAGTCCCGGGACAATGATTGCAACGCAGCTCCACTCAGAGCCATTTGGGAAACAGGGCGGTGGGAGGGGGTGGGCATTGGGGGGTCATTCTACAAAATTGCCAAATAAGATAGCATCCACAGGTTTGCAACAATTTTATCAAATGCGTTATCACTTAGAGGACAGCAGGTATGGTTCAGACGTCGAACAAGTGTGGTCTAGAACTTAGAAGTGTGTTCAAATGCACTCTTTTGCCTCTGGGTTTGCCAGAATGCTGGAACCAATACACCTACCATAACAAGTGTTTTCCAACTTTAAAGCATTATACTTTCTTAACCCATGTGTGCCCTTCCCCATCCATCCCACTACTAGCCTGTGCCAGCAGTTGCTGCAGCGCCAAACATGTGACATGGAGCATCAGCAGTGTGATGGGCTGGTGGTGGGCCAATCTAGGTAGGTCTAGCACTGAACTGGCTCAGCCTGCGCTGAGGGCGGTGCCGCGCCCGCACTGCGGGCAGCGCCGCACCCAGCATTATGGGGCCAATATTTTTGGGGCTCTGGCACTTATTGTTTTACAAATTAAGCACTGGGTTAAATGCAGCAAGAACCCGATGTACGGGTAATTCGAATTATTGGTTTTAGTACGGTCGCAGGTTTAACACCCAAGTTAGCATGATAGGCTTCCCCATGTGTTTCCAAAGTTAGTGCCCCATGCAGTTAGTAGGATTCCTATAGCGTGATAAGTGGCAGGGTCACGGTACTTGGCTTTTGTCTTGTGGGGCCCGAGAAGAGAATCCGGCTGGACGCTGACCCGCAGCAGGTTTTGCCTTGGTCTTGTCGGGAGCTGCTCTGGAATGCCTCAAGCATGAACAGCGAGTTCCTTGGTGACACGCTTGCTTCGTAGAGGCTCCTGGGGAATGTAGTTCTTCCCCCAAGCACCTGGCTTACACTTGTGTTGTGTGACTGTTACCTGTGCCTTAAGTTGCCTGTGGATGTTGGTTTTTGTTGTCTCCTGCTGCCTCCTGCCCAGCACTAGCAAAGCACCCCTACAAGTGGGGCAAATGTGGCACTTGCTGTGATTGACATTACTTTTTCTGGGCTTCCATGCGCAAACAGTCCCACTGCTTACACCCCTCATTCTGGCCCCACCACTGTTTATCTTGCCCCTTGTCTGGCCCCACGCCTCCTGACAGTCTGGTAATAGAATTCTCTAGGAGTCCAGAAAATGGAATCGACACTGAGTGAAGGTCATGCAATCCTCAGAGTGCAAACCATGGGATCCTTCATGAATCCAGATAATGAAATCCTCACCAAGTCCAGATCACCCTACGGAGAGCCAGGAATACCTTCTAAGTCTCGACCCTGGATTCCTCCTCAATGGCACAAGGCTGTCCAAGCCTTATGGAGTCCATGACATGGAAAAAGCACTTACCAAATGGTATGAAATTCTCACTTGAGTCCAGACAATGTTATTCTCACTGAGTTCAGATCATGAAAGGCTCACTGGGTTTAGATGGTGCATGCACTGGAATCCTCACTAAGCCCGGGCTCAGAACTCCTTACTGAGTAAATACTATGGAATCCTCACTAACTGCAGACCACATAATCCTGTGTGATTCTAGATAATGGAATCCTTACTGAGTAAGTACCATACTATCCCCACATAATACACTACATTGAATCCTGAATGAGTTCAGGCTACTGAATGTTCACAGAATCTTGACCATGTAATCCTCTGAGTCAAGGCACTGAATACCTCGGAGCCCAGATCCACACTGGGTTGCTAACTAAAGGGTACATGCTTCTCATTCAAAGTCAACTAACATGAAGCTAGAATTTGTGGATGAGGAAATAAAATGGGTAGGCATTCATAAAACACTAAAATAATTACTGATTTTCGATCACTTATTCTTTAGTGCAAGCTGTGATGTTGCCTCGACAACCTTCCTAGCGGCAGTCTCTGCCCACATCAGCT
The DNA here is from genome assembly GCF_040938575.1 of Ambystoma mexicanum. Lineage (NCBI taxonomy): Eukaryota > Metazoa > Chordata > Amphibia > Caudata > Ambystomatidae > Ambystoma > Ambystoma mexicanum. Next base: position 1,000,306,402 of record NC_090929.1, on the reverse strand, counting down.
ATACCTGCATCCACAAGTAAATACAGTGCAGGCAAAATCAATTCTTGAAGGTCAAACAGCAGTTAAATAATTGATCTACATGCTAGTCACTTGAATCATAACCATTCAAGAGGATCTAATCAGTACTGAAAATACAATCTCTTGTTCCAGGTTTTATGCTGCAGCCTTTGTTGGGAGCCTGGAGTGACAGATGCAGTTCAAGATTCGGCAGGCGAAGGCCATTTATCCTTGTGCTGGCAATAGGTTTGTACAAAAGGCCATGATACATTCTGTAAGATGGACAAAGAGTTCACACTGCACGTGAGATGACTGATGCATATTATACATTAAAAGTTGTTTCCCAAAATGCTAGCATGCCACTACATCATTATTAATGGTGCCCCTTCGTTTGCATTATGGGGAGGTATCTTTTAACATAAAGTAGCTATGAAGTATTTTTGTAATGGGCATATCTAAAACCAAGTTCTGGTTCTGGTATAGTTCAGCCTCATTTAGTCTCATTAATATTGTGGTTTCATTGCCAAGCATCCCACCACTGTTTCTCCATCAATGCTCTCTGGTATTTGCTTCATCCCTTTTTCTGCATGTTCGATACCCTCAGTTGCTGACATGGCAAGTCCAATAACCAAAGTCTTGGCTCTGATGGGGAACTACAGGAAAAGGCGTGTTTCCCTTTGCCTTATGGCCATAAGGCGCCTTCCCTCACATCATTATACCACTTCTCAACCTTCCCAAACATGGTTTGACACATTGATATGCTTCTGTATGATATAGTTCCTTTATATTTTTGCAGCAACACTAGAGGGCTACAAAATCTGAATGTGGACATCACATTTTCAGACTTATTTCCCAACCTAGCTACACATAGCCACTCCCAAATTGTGTTCATGGTATGTATGTTATGTTAAAGCATATTTATGCCACGCACTATCGCCACCGGATTGGTCCCTTGGTGCTCTGGCAGATCTGAAAAGCAAGAGGGTGAGGTGTGGGGTAGGGGGGTGTAAGTTAATAGGCATGTGAGGGGGGAAACGCAAGAGAGCTGTGATGGGCTGTTGGCAGCTTCAGTTCGGTTTACACCGTTCGCTGAGCGTAGGTGTGAATTTTCAGTCGGTAGTTGTCATGCTGTTGTGCAAGGCTATGTGTGGTTTGTTTTGTTGCGGTGAAGTGTGTGCGGTTTGTTTTGCTGTGGATGTATAGTTATTGTTAGTTTAGAGTTTGAGAGGTGTAAGCAGAGGGATGAGTTTTTTTTTAGTGGGGTTGGTTAGTGGTGATATTGTCGTACCCCCCTCAGTTTTGGCCACCTGAGGGGTCTCACTCCTATTTTCTATGCAGAGTTGTGGGTTGTTAACAGGGCTGTTTAGTGTTGATACCTCCTCCCCTCCTCCCAGGTTTCAGTCTAATGGATGTCTACACCACTTTGTCCCCTAGCACATCCTGGTGTGCAGCCACCATCGCCTCCCTGGGCCCCTTGAGGGTGGCGGGGGGACCTCTTCCCTGTGCCCTTTTGCTCCTGGACCCCATGGTTTATCTGTTCGGTCACCACTCTTTCCCCTTTAATTGTAATGCCATCTGTCTGTGGTTTAACTGGTTGGTCCTATCTCTCTCCTTTGTTTCTTTAGGGCACTCTATGGGAACCGGTGTGCCTCGGTTTTCCTCCCATTTGATTGTCTCTACTTTCCTGCACTTCATTGTGGTCTAGCCTAGTCCCCCGTCTTGCCGTGTGTGTTCATTCCATGGGGTTTGGGTGTTGCTCATTTGTTTTCGTCCAGTTGGGAGTTGAAGAGCCAGGTTTTTAGGAGATTCAGAATTTTAGATAGTCCTTCATGGTTGGTATTTCTCTCGGAAGCGAGTTCAAAAATTTAGCGGGTAGGCAAGAGAATGCTGATCCACTGAGTTTTTTCCTCTTGTATGGTTTAGGTTCCAGGCAGATGTCGTCGCTGGACCTGAGTGTTCTGGTCGGCTGGTAAATGGCGATTTTCTTTTGAATTAATTCTGCTCTTTGGCCGTGGGTATCTGTGTGTTATCCACATTATTTTGAATGTAATTCGTTTTTTGACTTGCAATCAATGTAGCATGTTTAGCGCTGGAGTGATGCGGTCCCTTCGTTAGGGTTTGAGGAGAAGTCTAGCCGCTACGTTCTGTATATGTTGCAGTTTCTACAGTAGATGATCCGCATTCCGAGGTATAGGCTGTTTGATGGCCAGTGTTGTGTGTGAAGGAGAATAATGGTAAAATCTTTTTGATGGTGTGCAGGTGTAAGAAGTATTTCTTGATTATCGGTGTTTACTTGTGGTTCTAGGGTTAGCTTGTTGTCCATTAGGATTCCAAGGTTTTTGACAATTTTGGATGGTGTGGGTGCTGTTCCTAGTTCTGTGGGACATGGGATGTATTGATTGCTGGATATAATCATGATTTTCCTCTTGCGCAGGATGACCTTGAGGCTGTTCGTGTTCATCCTTTGGTAGAGTTCTTTGAGACAGTCCATTAGCGTTGTGGTCTCCTCTTGTACATCTTTGATTTTGTAGATGATTTGGCTGTCATTTGTGTAGTTGTAGTAGGAAAAGCCATGTCTTTTGTTGAGGTTGATAAGTGGAGTCCTATAGATGCTAAATAGGTGTGGGGATAGGGAGGATGCTTGTGGTACTCAACGGGTGGTGTCCCACAGTGCAGATTTTAATGGTTTTAGCCACACTGTTTCTGTCCTTTCAGATAGGAAAGATTTAATCCAGAGCAGCCATGTGTCGATGATCCCTATTTCTTCCCGTCTCTTGATAATGATGTTGTGGCTGACTGTGTCGAATGCTGCAGAGAGGTTGAGTAGTATCTATGCCGATTTTGTGTGGAGTCTATTTGGGATGACCTTAAAACCAACGCAGAGCCTTTCCTGTCCCTTTCATGGGTCTAAAGCTGACTTGTGCCTGGTATAGTTTGTGGTTTTCTATGGGTTCAAGTGTTTGTTCGTAGACCTAGGTATCTAGTAGTTTTGCCAGATAGGGAATGTTTGATATCGGTCTGTAGTTGGAGGTCTTCCACATCCCCTGTTGTATCCTTGAGGAGTGGTTTGATGTATGCAGATTTGATAGCCTGTGGTGCTCTCCCCGTGGAGAGTGATTGGTTGAAGAGGTTTCTGTGACCTTCCAATGTCTAAGGATTGATTTATAGATATCAGGTGGGCAGGGGGTCAGTTGGGAAGTCTGCTTTGATTCACCACCTTGAGGAATTTCTCTCCTGATATTTGGGTGAACCTTTGCAGCCTGTTCTGTGGTTCCAGGGTAGGTAGGGCATGGTTTACGGTCTGGTTGATTGGTCTGCTTTGTATGATCCGATGTATGTCAGTGAGTTCATTTTTAAAGTGGTCTGCAAGATCATCAGATAGTTTTGTGAGGGTACTGGTGTGTTAATGCATTCAGGTGGATTTCTCATCTCATTCCAGACCCACTCTTTCTGGGTGGTGGTGGCTTTTGTGATTCGGTTGTCATAGTTTGCCTGGTTGTAGTAAGACGGTAACATCTAGATTTGGTATACCTGGCAAGTGGGACACTTGGCAAGTGGGATAAAAGTTTTGACTGAGGGCATAAAAGCAGGAGTGGCAACACCCGGATTTGGGATACCTGGCAAGTGGAGGGGGGGGGAGGAGCCTAGACTGCAGGCACAACAGCAAAAGCAGCAATACCCAGATTTGGGGTACCTGGCAAGTCGATACAGCTGGCGAATGGGAGAAAAGTCTATACTGAGAACACAACAGGAAATGGTAACACCTAGATTTGGGATACCTGGTGAGTGGGAGAAAAGCCCAGCTATGGCTAACACAATTGACCTAATTGCCAGATAGGACTACCATGCAACTGTGGGCTACATGCAGCAGACTACAAGCTTTTAGATGATAAGAGTGGTGGGATAGTTTAATGGGGACCAGTAATGGCTGTTCCCCCTCCCCAGATCTTGCTTACCTTATCCGTCACTGCTGGTTGATGGCTGCGCTGCAGGCTCCACTGGCGAACACCATCTGGAGCTGCTTCTGCAGGAACTTCCCTTTGCCTCTAGGCCCTTAGCCGACGGGACTGCACGGGCAGCAGGCTGCCCAAGTGCAATGTTTTATATGGGGCCAATCAGGGGTGGGGGGGTGTATTGGGAGGCGGGAGCAGGGCCGGGAAACCTGGAACAGGCTGGGGAAGCCCGCTAGATCGCTCAGAGTGTGGGGAACAGCTATTCATGGAGCAAAAATGCAGACTTGGACAATTCAAATCCAGGAGCCAAAAGAGACCAAGGATGACGGCCTCACCTCAAGCCTAGGACCCTCAACTCAACTGTTATACACCCCAGATCAGATAGTTTTTAGCTGAAATCATGGATCTTATATTTTTGGGCCTTTTCTTAACCTGTATTAATTTACCCTCTGTCTGCTTACATGATGTACTATCAGCCCTTCCTTCTCTACCTACAGCTTACTCTTAACCCTGTCTCCCTCGGGCCCACAGATATCTAGACCTCTTCTGCCTAGGGCTCTGATGCTTACTGGATCTAGTTCAGACTATATGAAACAATAACCATAATTACGTTCTTAAAACGGGTTCAGAGCTTTCTACTCAACTACATCCGCCAGACCAAATGAAACTCATGTGAGATCAATTTAGCGCCAGTACCAGATGTCAGTTGAATAGTTTGAGTGCTCGGCTCAGATCAATGGGGCCATACCGCACTTCCCGAATTCAAATCCAGGTAAGGCTGACTCCACTTTGCATCTTTTCAAGGTCAATAATTGGAGTGCCATTAAATGGGTTAGTAATGACACTTATTAATACAGCACTTAGAAGTTCACGTTTTAGTGTGTCAAAAATATAAACTTCCCCACATTCACAAAAAATAACTTTCCATGAAGCAAGTTGCTCTTTTGAAAAGAACATAAAAGGCAAACGTTTGAACTCTGACTGATTACTAGGGGTTCAAGTGGGCTGGAGCTAGCCACGTCAGCTACGGCAGTCTCCGAAAAATGCCCTTGAGCTGGTCCTCTTGAACTGATTCCCCCAATCTGATTTCCTCGCTCAGTAAATCAACATGACAAGCGCAATACTTCTTATAGACAGCAGATGTCTCTATTAGCCATGTTTAGATGCACATCCTCAGTAATAGATATTTGGAAATACATTATTTTTTAACATTGAGAGAAATGGAAAATATAGAGAATGCATATTTTGATTTTTGCAGCATATTCTACTTGAGTCTTGCAATTAAAATGAGTTAGTAAAGAGTAATATGGAAGAATCACGTGTTTCCATCAAAAGGACAGGTGGGAATTGGAATGTGCATTGAATTATTTTGATTTTAACAGTATATTTGAATATCTTCATTCTAGTCGATTTTTTTGACTGTGTATTAATTATATTTAAAACACTGTTGCCACCTTTCATTCCAGATACAAAAACTCGACCTTCTATGTTGGGCTACTAAATACGCGGGCACCATGTCTTTTAAAGTTTCCTTCTCTATATGGGATTTTGAGGCCACACCAAAATTCTCTTAAGCCCTGCCCACAAATGGTACGTGTGGGCCCCCACTCAATTTCATATTCCCTTATCAGCACTGCTGATTAGAAAAGAAAAGCAATTGTGCCCAACATCCAAACCTGTTGTATTTTGGTTCAGGCATTGTGTATGTGTTCCTTTCTCACTTTCAATGCCATTTTGTGTGTGCTTGCTGAACACGATGGTGGCCATCTTTGCAAACTTTCCGCCATCTAATACAATCCTGAACTGGTGAACTCTCAGCTTGCACAGTTGAGCTTCGTCGGGTACTAGACAGCCACAATTACTTTACACAGAGACTGGTAACAATTCAGTGAATTAACATAAGCCAGGGATCTACAAACGTTGGCTTGCCTGTTATTTTGCACCGCACTTTTCATCAGCCTTAGCTAACAATGTCAATGGTGAGGGATCATGGGTGGTGTATTCACCTTGAAAGGTTGAGGTTGCAGATCGCTGACGTAAGCTATGCTTTTCCCCACCAATATTGACATCCAAATATATCACAGAGTATTCAGATGGAGAAAAGAATCGGAGTGCCTAAACACAGGGCAACCATGTCCAAGCTTCACACCCATTCTGCGCAAACCCGGCCCTCTTTTCACCCATGACATTTTTTTGAAATTTGGACAGGGTTGCCTAGGTTCAGGGATTTCATTGATGTGATTTCACATGCATGAAGGTGCATCATATATGGCAACAAGATTAAGATACTGAGGAATTGTGTGTAACCGTAGCCTGCCCTTGTTAGTTTGAACTTGCTCTAGGTGAAGGCTTGGGCCCCACCTTTCAGTAAGAAGGATAGACTTGATCTTGTTTCTTGGTTTATTACTAAGCTTAGCTCCTGAGAACTAACGAACTGTATCGAGAACAAACGATTGAGACGTTTGGCAAACAACCACAATTTGACAACAAATTATTGAGACTTTTCTCTAGCAAAAACAATGTTTCAACAGTAACCACACTCTTTAAATCTGCAAGAGCGCATACCTTCAGTTTTCAATTTATCAGGGATCCGAATTCCTAGTAACAATACAATTTCAAATGTCTGCGGCTAAAGTCAGCGAAATTGCAGATTTTTCTGCAGAAAACAGATTTTCAGAATTCCCTCTAGATTTTAGAAATCACTTGCAGATTCTTTTTCTGCCCATGGAATTTCCCATTGCTGTCTCTACCTGTAGGGAATGGGAGGGCCGACAAAATCTCAAAAGTGAAAACTACTTGAACTAGGAAGGTGGGACAACAGTGGGAGCCATAAACCAAGGCTACTAACACATCAGGGACTCTTGACTTAATTTTAAAGAATGTTGAAAATAAATGGCGAGTACAGTTGGATGTTGATTGCTTGATTTTTAGCATTACATTGGGGGATGATAATGTTCATTTGTATCACTCTCCGCACAGATTATACATTTTTATTTCCCTCCATAGAAATGTATCCACAGACTTGGAATGCCTCTAAGGCTTTTGTTACACGACTTCCCCTCTTTATTTCCAGAGACAACCCCATTTTTACAAGTAAATCTCGATAGTAAATAACTCCAATTAATCACATTTTTGAGAACTTGGTCTAAGAGTCTGTAGAAGAGACCATGGTAGAATCCATTGCAAAGTAACTGCAGTTTAAGCATAATGCAACACAAAGCTTTATTAAATTCATAAAAGCAGAATATATAAAACATGTTCACAATAAAAATTATTATATCAAAGCCCCAACTAATATCCAAAAGACAAAAAAAATAAACACACAGGCTATAGATAACTGTGTAAATGAACTAGGAGAGAAGACGCTCCACACTAAAATAACTGTAGCACTCCACAGTCCCTCAATAAACATGCAATTTTACATTTGGCTAACACTTGACAAATGTATGTCTTGTCCTCAAAGGCACTAGATAATGTTTACGGCCACAAGTTCAATTCTGGGCATATACCTACAACGGGGCCTCTTGGACATATTTTCCGCCAGCCTTTCCAAACAGTGTCTTCAACCATCTAACTCTCAGAACATGCACAAACAAATACAAAATGCCCCCCCCCCCCATCTCTAGGATCAAACAGCAACATGACCCTCTAAATATGACTATTTCCCAGCCAGTGCCTGGAGAGTGAGGGGGACCAATTTAAATTTCGTGAATATAGCTTTACTCTCAGAGCAGTTCATAAGGTCCAGATGGTGTTCAAAGGACTGGGAGGTCTTGATATCAAACTAGGCTGGAACCTTGTGTAAAGGCACACAATCTCTAGAACCTCACTTGCACATATTCTCAATAAGGACGAAGAGTAACAAGGATACCATTATGTTAGAGAGTCAATGACCTGTTGCCGGTTTTGTGTGGTGCATAGAAGTCAATGAAGTGATCTGAATGCATATCCTCTCTCCCTTAGGAGCCTTACTTGGCCTATCACTCTTGCTCAATGGCAGGGACATTGGACTTTCTATAGCTGACACTGTAAGCAACCATAAGTGGGGGATTATCCTCACAATCTGCGGGGTCGTCCTGATGGATTTCAGTGCAGATTCGGCTGATAACCCCAGTCATGCCTACATGATGGACGTGTGCAGCCCAGCGGATCAAGATCGGGGTCTCAATATCCATGCCCTGCTTGCAGGTAAACCCTTTTCCCTCTATTGCTATAACCCAGTTTTGTCCTAGAAGATATGAAATGGAATAACTAGACACCTTTTCTTGCATCTGCCTGAATGTCTATTTGAAGTCAACTCAGTAGGAAGCTTACAAAATGTCAATTCCTGTTTTTAGATGGTGTTTAATGCTGAGGCTTTGCCATTTCCTAGCACAGCCAATTGAAACTGGTGAAGGGCACTTGCTGAGGAATCTGTTACGCAGGATCACAGTAATTGTTAAATTGCGTAGGCCAGGATTAGAGCTCGGGGAAACTGGGTCCACTGCTGGAAGTCTTGGCACTCGCCCAACAATGAACACCAAACACCAACTGGTCTCCAGGCTTCCACCTCTGAGGGCATGCTTTTACTTCCTCTTTGTGGAGCTTGCAGCTGGTTCGTCGTGAGGTTGCATCCATTCCCCGAAAGGATGGCTACAGCAACTACTTAAACGTTTTCAGTTACATGTTTGGTATGACATGTTGCTATGATCATACTTTAGGTGTAATATACCATGTTTCATATTATGCTACTTCTGAATGTGTGGTGTTTGCACTAGCAAAAACCTTGCTGCCAGCTGTATTGATTGTAGAGAGCTCGATCTACCACTTTCTGTATATACTATTTTTCCTTCGGGTTGACCCCCTTCCTGTGGTTCATGACCATGTAGTCATGTGCATACATAAGTGAACAACAGTTCAATATTCTGTGCAGCCCAAATAAAACCATTCAGCCCATTATGCGAAGGGTTTGATGATTCATGTACTTGAACACAATTGCCCACCTCCTTCACTTGATGCTTCCACATATTGGTGTTCCCCCAAAGCGAAAATGGACTGCAGTGTAGCACAGTGTGACAACTAAAGTGCCTGCCTGCACTCTGTTTGACATCTAAATGGAAGTGTCAGCTATTGTTAAAATATAATTGTTTTAGGTGATCTTCTTTTAAAATGGTATAACACATGAAAAAGACGTGGTTGAAAATGGCAGCTGGATATGTTTCCCTTAACACTCGGAGCCAAGTTTCTGCACATAGTGAAAATCAACATGTTTAATGGTAGCTGTAGGTATTTGGTGCATCTATGTCCCACGTCTGATGTGGTAGCAATCTCAAAGGGAACAAGGAAGTTCTCATCACTAGATAGAGGCCTCTACTATGACAAAAAGGACGAAAGATATGGTAAGTACCAACATGCTCGCGGGTGCCTCAGCCACTACGCTTTACTCAATAATGGAAGTGTGAAGGCATTTGGAGAGGATACAGTGACAGTTGGGTTGTGACGGTACAATTGCCCTCAGGTAAGGAACCTAGAGAGGAGGAGTTTGGACACTATGGTCATTCATTGCGAGTATTGAGGGAACTGTAGCAAATGGTCATTGCACTGAAATGGTTTAGTTGTTTTGATACTTGATGGGTGTTTTGGGAGAATTTGGGGAGGTGAGTGCGAAGTTGGGGTGTTCAGGGCAAGGGTGATGGGAGGAATGACTAGGTTTGTATTACAAAACTGTGTCAATGTTCAGTGCAATGGGGAGGGGTTGTGTTAGGAACATATCCTATGGTGGTGAGAACAATGTGGTCACACACATGGAATGGGGCTGTATACGGTGAAATAGTGACATGGAACGTTCAGTGACTGAACAGAAATGGGAAGAGAATGAAAGTAGGGAAATTCCTGAGAAGAAATGGAACGCAAGTTACATTACTACAGGAAACGCCTCTCCTGAGGTCAGACCAGGATGACGCGCTACATAAATGCGGGGGCGGGGGGTGGTATTCGGCTCCACTTATTCCACCTACGTGAGAGAGGTCCTGATATGGATAGAGAAGGGTGCACCGATACATATAGGTGATTTGGAGGGACGGACCCCAATATTAATAGGTAAGCTGGAAGGAATGAGTTTATGCATTGTCAATTCCTATACACCTAACGTGGTGGACCATAAGGAATACTTTCAATCAGTGATGAAATTGGCGGGTGGGTTATAGGTGCGACATATTTATTTGGGGGTAGATTTTAGTTGCCTTTAAGACATGGGGCATGACAGATCGATAAAGGGTGGCCCAGTCAAACGGCCATCATCTGTATCTTTGAATAATGGGTATCAGGTAATATTTCCCCATATATATAGTCGCCGTAAATATCGCCGGGAAAAGGTTGCGGCGATATTATATGGGTGACCATATATATGGGGACAGGGGAAAAAAATAAAAAAAATTGAAATAAAAAAAAAAGAAAATTAAAAATTTGGGGGTTGCGGGCGTGTCCCCCACATGTTCCATGCAATAATGTCGCCACAAAAAACGGCCATTTTTCGGCGATATTTTTGCATGGCGAGATTTTTGTGGCGACATTATTACATGGAACCGAATAATGTGGTTTCTGACGTAATTTGTTTAAACTCTTGGGGGAGGGGTGGAAGCATTGAGACAAAGATGGGTACTCCTTTTATTCCCATACTCCTGGTTCCCTTTCGGAGCATTTTCATTGGTTCTCTGATACAGAATACCTGGGGATGATTCTTTTGGATCATGCTGCACTGGTTACTATGTTTAAGTGGGCAAAAGGGAGGCTGGCAATACCACTTTGGAAATTGAGCCTGGGGGCATTGGAGCATTCAGTATTTAGGAAAATAGTAAAGAATAAGACATCTCTCTTATCTGACAAAAATGAGGAATTTGTAAAGGATGTGACATGCCTTTTAAGGTAAGTATATGAGAGAGATTTGCATATCAAAGTCTGTGAGAGAAGCACTGAATAGCTCTCTAAGTCAAGGTAAGCAGACTGTTAAACAACTGGAAGTTGCGGTTAGCAAGGGTGGTCTCCGGTGGGAGAGGATCTCACCTGCGCATAACACACCATGAGTTGCAGAAGGCATTATTTAAGTTTGAATACAGTCGGTATTTGATTTGTGTCCATGGTGAGGGGGACAAGGCTGGTCGGCTGTTGGCATGGTTGATCTGAGAGGAGCTGCAAGATCAATGATAATGCAGATCTATTACCAGGCTGGTTCCTTACCTTAACTAAATCTTGACATGAGATTAATGGAGTATTGCAAGAAGTGTGTAAGCTATACCGGTGAGGATACTTCTTCCGATAGGGAGGCCTCATAGCTGTTGGTGCTGTTACTAAGGTTATCTTGTGACCTCCGGGAAGAGATGGATGCACCCATGGAGGAGAGTGGGATACTGTGACATTCGGTTTATGCGAAGAAATAGGTCCACTGGGAGTGATGGGTTCAGAACTGAATTTTATCTGACATATGTGGATATCCTGGTTCCTAAATTAAAGGAGGTATACGATTGTGCTTACAGCAAGGAAGTACTCTGGGAATCAATGAGTGAAGCGATTATTACTGTTCTGTTTTAATTGCAGAAAGATCCAAGATGATGTGACTCATATCGTCCCACATCATTGATTAGTACCCGGCGAGAGTCCAGCCGAATGAAACCCGCATTCTGATTGGCTCTCGCCTGGTCCTTACCCGGCCCAGAATCCTTCGATTCCCGGCCGGGATTCCAGCCGCCTTGTCCTCGGTGGGGGGCGTGGCAGCCCCTCAGCCAATGAGGAGGCTGAGGAGGCTGGAAGTGGGGCCATCCCCGCTCCGAGCCTCCCCACGGCTGAGAGGCTGCCTTCGCCACCCACCTGGGACACGGGTAAGGCTTTTTTATTCCCTTCCCTTTCCAGGTATGTTTTTATTTTTTTAATTTTTAATGTTTTTATTTTTTTTATTTTTTTCGTCCCCCCTCCCTCCCGACCCCACTTACCTTCTTTTTGATCCTTTTTCGTGAGCGGATGCGCTGGGAGCACTTGTGTTCCCAGCACGTCTGCTCCCGATGGCCGCCATGGAAAGGGAAAACAGACACTGTTTTCCCTTTCTTGGTGGCCATTTTCTTGGTCGTTTCTTTTTTTTTTCTGTCCCGAAATGCTTTTAGTGCCCCGTCACGCAGATTTTGCGGGCCGATGTACTAATAGCAATATGACCCTCGCAGCGGGGGCATTACCGACTCAGGTAATGCCCCGGGGCTTTCTTTAAAGCCCTCGCGAAGGGCCCCGGGCATTACCTGAGTCGATAATGCCCCCGCCACTCGGGTCATATTGCTTAATTAATGTGGATGTGAATATCCTAGGAAAGAACATAGCTGTGAGACTGTCAAAGGCGTTACTGGGATTGGTGCACCCAGACTAATGTGGATTTGTAGGGGAAGGAACACCTCCATTAATTTAAGGAGGTTTCATTACATAATGGATCAAGTAAGGTTATCGGGGGAGGAATTGGTAAGTGTCATTGGATGCAGTCAAGGAATTTGATTCTCTAGAATGGACTTGGCTCTTTAAAGTGTTGGAGAGGTTTGGTCTGGGACCAGGCATGTTAAAGTGGATCCGACTGTTGTGGGAGTCCTATGGCTACAGTTGAAACCGGGAACTAGGTATCCTCCAAATGGACCTTGGAGAGAGAACCCAAACAGGGCTGTCCAGTATCCCCGATATGGTTTGCAATGGCACTGAAAACCTTTGCAGGATACTTCAGGTATTATATATCTGAGCTGGGAATATGCGTGCAGGAGCGTATTCATAGTATATACCCTTGTACACAGAGGATCTCTTGTTCTATTTGTATAATCCATTGCATTGTATCCCGATAATTATTGAAATATTGGAGAACTTTAGGAAATTATCTGGATTTCTAGTTAATGTGGAAAAGCTATATTTTCCCTCTTGCCAATCTGAGGGTTAGAAATGGACACACATTCCCTTATTGGGTTATACAATGGGAGCATGACTCCTTTAAGTATCTGGGTATTCAGGTATTTCATGAAGTGGAGGAAACATTTGTTTACAATACAGTGAAATAACTCCTGCAGAGTCATCACCGAGCCTAGGATAACCTCCCATGTGGCCAGGAGAAGGCAGCCGCTACCTGATACTAACCCTGGGGGTGGTAACATGAGGGGGGAGGAGATGGCTGTCAAGGGGAAGCGGCGACTCCCTCGGAAGCAACGCTGTATTCATCTTCTTGTGAGGATGAAAGTCCCATAATTACCAAATATCTAATGGCATGCTATCATTGCATAAGTCCCTCACAAGTCATCTAAACAGAATAAGGTTTGTACCTTGGGAGTTGTTCAGGAATTAAACATGACATCCTCAAATTGTCAGGATTATGTATTAGGTAGAGGTCCAAACCCCAATATTAAATCGCATACCTTTTTCATAACATCCTCCAACTCCGACAACTCTCAGTTCACAAAGCAGTCAAAACTAACTTAATGTCAAAGGACCAAAACCACTATGGACTTCAGGATCTATAAAGCCTGTGGTACTGAGGTGAGGAAGAGGCACTCTTGAGTCAGTAAGAGATGCTATTAAACAGAATGTGCAGTCTAGTTGTAGAGCAAGGCACCTGAGCGGGACATTTAAACTGAAGAATTACCTACTGCTGGAGAGACATGGAAGGAGTAGTAGAGGCAGAAGCAGTCCGAAAGTTCTGGGATTGCCATAAAAGCCAAAGGAAGAGTGCCAGCTGAAGCCGATGCGAGAAGAGCAGGCGTGCGATTTTGCACACAGCAGGAAGTGGAGTTGTGGACGGCAACGAGATGAGAAGCCCAGTCATAGGGGAGACATGCTCCCAACCTGACCTGTGGTGCTTCGTTGTGCTGGAAGACGGAGAGGCCCAGCACAGCTGGCAGATGTCAAGAGAAGAGCCGTGCACACTGCTGAATTTACACAGGTGCTGGCAACAGAGGGAGCAGAACACAGAAGGTCTGCCGCAGCAGCAGAAAGTGAAGTGGAGATGCCAAAGGAGACCGGTGAGATGCCTGAAGTTAAAGGTGACCCTGGGGTGCTCCACGCAGGACCAATAATTTGGAATACCAAACAAATAGAGGGGACAAGTGGGCAATTCCCCTTTTATGCTAAATCAACTTGGGGACCCCTGTAACCTGCACTGCCAACAGCCAAGAGGTTGTCCAGAAGCATTGCAAGGGCGGAATTCTTCTTTTATGGGGTACTAACTTGGGGAAGCCTTTAACACATATTGCCAAGAGTCAAGATACTTTGAAAAAGGTAGCCATTGTTCAGCCCTCCTCACATTGGATATTGGTGTGGAGAATCCTGGAACACATATTGCCACTAAACCCAATTGTAGTTATAGGAGTTTTGTTCAGGCAAGTAAACCAGGAAAAGGATCAATATTAGTTGGTCCTGGCAGGCGAGTATACCAGGACAGAAGACGTTTTGAAGAAGCGTGGTTGTTGCAAAAAGGTGTGGGGGAAAGAGCTGGTACCTCTATTATCCCTTTGACAAACTGCTGCATCAACAAAGATGGTTGCTGTGCTATCCTGGCAAAAGTATTCCACTGGAAGAATACGTGTGAAATGCTAGAAATTGCTTTACATCCTGAGGAAAACAATTGCCTTGCTTTATGAACTTGTGGTTTGTTAGAGACATTTGCCTTACCAAGAAGGATATTGTTGAAGAAAACAATTGCTTTGATTTTTGAACATGTGTTTGTGAAAGAGACATTTACTTTACCAAGTGAAAGCACGCAGTGGAGAGCAAAGGCATTTTGCGTTGAACTGAACAGAGCGTTGTTGAACCAGAACTTTTCCAAGGGTGTATTCCTGAATTAATCCAGGGCAAGGGAGCCCAGCCCAGGTCACGAGGAGTACTTTATAAAATGGTAAATTAGTACACTGTTTTGTTGAACTGAAGGCAGCCAAATATTCCTTGTATATCTTTGCTGTATGTATTCGTGTGAGGGTCAGACTTTTTGGGCACTGCCATTTTTCTTCAGTTTTAGTTTGCTAGGTAGGGACTTCCTTGTTAGGATAGGGAAAGATAGGTGTTTATCTCATTTAATAAATAGCAAAATAGCAAACATTGAGAAAACTATACCTTTGTGTCCGTCTCGCATTTCTGACCTCTCGCAACCGGTAGAGCATTGACAGGCATTGGGGACGCTATAGACTTCTGGAAGACATTGCCATTGTTGTTAATGTGTAGAGTACCATTATGCAAAATGGTGATTCCCCCCAGAATACTTATTTTCATCAATCATCAATATACCCTCTATGCTAAAAACTACTTTTCTTTAAGATGTTGGACAGTAAGATTGTGGAATTACTCTGGGAAGCGCGCAGACGGAGGGTGTTATTGAAGCTGCGGATGTCATATCATGAGGGTGGGCTGGTTGTCCCAGATTTCAACTCTATTTGCTTTGTGCTGCCCGACCACAATTTTAAGCCCAATGGGGATGACTTGTCTGAAGGGCACATACAAAGGTTGATAAGGACTGTATCAAGACATAGGCAAGGCATAGATTTGCTTTGGGATCCGATGGGAAAAACATGGGACACATGTATAACTAATATACTACTACAACGTGGAAAAGATTACTAGCAGAATTCCAGCTAAAGAGTGTGTATAGTCCTGACTTACCTCCTGGGTTTTGCGAGTTAAGGGGTGCAAAACAATGGGGGATTTCATTGTGGATGGCAGACTACTTACTTTCCAGCAATGGGTGGGTTTATATGGAATACCAAAATGGTATTTCTTGGCATAACCCAGGGTGTTGAGGAGAGTGCCTAAACTCTGGGAAGACATCCTGGAGGAACTTGACTACTCCAATGTTACAGACCATGCTATCATTGAGTGAAGTGAAAGGGGCAATTTCCCAGATATTTAGGACGTTGAGGGAGGGGAGACATTCATTGATCCTGGTGGTCGCGGACCAATCGCAAAAAGATATGGGCTTCACGATATCGGGCCGGGAATGGCTTAAGATACGGGAACAAGTGAAAAAGGTGTCTCGGAATGCTAGATTTAAATTTACTCAATTTCATTTTCTACAAGGGTGTATGACGCCAGGAAAACTTCATGCTCTGGATCCAAATTGTTGTCCAAGATGTCGACTGTTCCTGCTATCGTCCCTTTGTTGTCCAAGATGTGGACATGACTCTCTAGGGTTTTGGCACATGGTGTGAGACCGTCCAGTAATCACGAAACATTGGGATGAAGTGATGGGTAGAATAAACACTTTACTGCATGAACAAACGCCACCTGTCTGCCTATGGAGATTGGTACCTGGGAGTAAGTAGGATGCAAATCAGAAGAGGATAGTACCATTTGTGCTCATATTTGCCAAAAGGCAGATCACAATATCATGGAAATTTTCTATGGGTTCAAATATACAATAATGGATCTTCAACTGTGCGGTTTAGCCAAAACACACATTTTACACAGGAACAGAGACCTGGAAGCAGAAGAGGGAATTGAGCTTCATTTGGGTGCAATGCTGAATTAAATCACTTCCTAGCCTGACATGAGACCACCATGAGGGAAACGGGCAATCCTTAGGAAGAAGGAATTGGGGGAGTGTCGGGTATGGCGGGAAAGGGCGAAAGATTGTAATGTGTCATCAATAATAGGTACTGTGGATTATTTCGGTATGGGTTCTAACATCTGAGATGATGCAGGCAGGAAAAGAGGCCAATATTTCGGGGATATAACCGTGAGAGTAATTTTTCAAGGATGTAATGCTGATGTGATAATACCCGAATGAACATGCTGGTACTAGGACTTTCTTGCTTACTACACAAATGTTGTCATAGTATGAGGTGTTAGGGGTCAGAAATGAGAGACAGACACATGGTTCTCAACCTTTGCCATGTTTATTAAAACAAAAATGGTGGGGATAAATACCCACCTTTCCCTATCCTAATGAGATTGTCCCTACCTAAAAAACTCAAGCTTACGCTAATTGACCGCTGTTTCTAAATGGTATCTGACCCTCACACTAACATATACAAAACTGTGCAAGGTGAATGGCTTTAGTTCCAACCCAGTAAAAGAAAGAGTATGACAGTTCAAATAGGTCATTCCAGTAAAGCAATCCTTGGGTTCAGGCGTTCTCTCTTACCCTGAACCAATTCAGGAAGCCTATTGGGAATATGGTATTCCCACAATGTTCTCTTCAAATGAAAAGTGTATCTTTTGATTTTAGCAAAGCAAAAATGTCTCACCCATAGAATACAGTTGTCAAACTAGCCAAACACTTGTCTTTCCACAGAACACTGAATCTGAGGAGGGTAAAACCAAATGTCTCTTTCATAGAACACTTTTTTCAGATTGATAAGGTTTCCCTCTTACACAACTGTTCATCTCCTGGTATACTCTCCTGCCAGGAATTCTCTTGAAATAATCCTTCAATATCCTGGTGCACACGACCTGCCAGGAATATCTTTTTCTTGCATCACACCGACCTGGTGGTGTACTCTCCTCCCAGTTGTCTTCTTCTAAAAAGTCTCACTGCCTGATACTTTTATCAGGTTGTCCTCCTTTAGATATTATGCAAACATATTTTTGCAGTAACACAACTTGTTGACTCCAGTGATTACTTCTACCAATTTCCCCCATGCAGACCTTTCATATGAGGGTTTGTTCAAGCTCCATTTGTTAACTTTTCTTCAAATTTATCTTGGCTCTTGACAATGCCGGCTCCAGATCTCCCCCAACTGACATCTCATGTCAGGAGAGCTGCCAAGCTTTTGCCTCATCTATCTCTCAATGTCTCTTGACTTATAGCAATGCTGGTGCCAGATTTCCTCCAACTGACATCTCATGTGAGTAGAATTGTGCCATATTTGCCTTTTTATCTTACTTCGATACGATGAGCATTCAAAAGTATTCTTTAAACACGTTTTCACTATTTTGCACGTCCCGGGGCCCCTTCCACTCTCAGGCTGACTCACCGGTATAACATGCTTTGGCTGCAAGCGTCTTCCGCAGGGCTGGTTACCCTGCTGGAGCAGAGGTTTGTTTGCTTCCTGCGTCTGCGTTCTCTTTCTTTGCCACAGGAGCTGCGCAACCTTGCAGGGTCTCCTCGCTCCTGACACCCCCACCCCACCTGCGCTTCAGTCCCCTCCTCGAATGCACAAGTCTCTTTTCTCTGGTCTGAAATACTGCCATCCCACTGCAGGCAGACGTTCTCTGCTTTTCCTGCTGCTGCTCTCTTCTGAACTGCCTCTGCTGCCGGTCTCGTTTCCTGCTCTGCACACTTTTTCCTTGACTCTTCCTCGAACCTCCAGCTGCAGAAAACCTTTGGGTTTAAATGTCCTGCACAGCTGATTAGGTTTCAAACAACTAGACTGCACCTCATTCTTAAGATCACATTTCCTCCCCATTGACTGCTTGGTCATCTTCTTTCTCTCGGTGCTCCAGCTATTATGGGACTTGGAGTTCATCTACATTTTAGACTTCTCAAGGCGCGATTGTTTTAAACAATTGTTGGAACAGAGTTTGTAAAAATCAGGAGAGATTACATGAACAAATGTGGAGTGATGTGGTGCTCAAGAGTCCTAGCCAAATCAAAATCTCTATAATCGAGGGATGTTGAATGTAAATCCTGCATACCTGAGGGGTAAAGTTTATTCCACTGGGGGAGGGAGGGTTCATACACACTGGTTTGGGTTTTATATTCGAAAAATGACAACATGCCTTCAGGTATTTAGGGACCATGGGTAACTCCTCTTCATATAGAGAGGAAAACCGCGTCCCTCCTACAGAGTTCATCACATCTCCCAAACAGCCATCTCCTCCCATATGATCCTCCCTCATAATACCACCCCCAGGGTCATAATCGGGTAGTGGCTGCCTTCCCCTGTCCACATGGGAGGTGGTTTTAGGCTTGGGTCAGTAATGGCTCTGCAGGATTCTTCACAGAGGACTCTAATCACAATTGTAACAAAATTAAAATGTTTGTATCCAGCAAGTTACATGAATGCTCTGTCCTGGCGAGACACTGCCACTCAGTCTAAAAGGAAGTTGAAGTGACATTTGACACTACTGCTTACCTATCAGAAGAAATTCAAACCCATTGCCTGTTCTATGTGAGCAGGTGCTGGAGTCAGTAAGACCAAGCAGTAGTCTTATTCTGGATGGGGGCAATGAACTCCTCGAAGGCCTTCCGTCATCCTGCGTTCTGCCCCTGAGAAGTGTACTACGCATGGCCGCAGGCCACATCAAGAGTCTAAGTAGAAACGACCGCATCACCACAGCTCTCCATCGACCTTCAGTGGCTCCCACTACACGCACAAATCACCTTCAAGTCTTGCTGCATCAGCTATAAGGCAGTCTCCCTCAAGTCACCCAGCTAACTCATGGAGAAACTCTGCATCTCTGGCGGACAGTGCACCACCATAAGCCAGGACATGTTTAGACTTGAAATCTGCTGCTGCAAAAAGCAAAGGACCCAAGACTGCAGAACCTCCTCCCCGTCGGCATCAGACTTGCCCCAGTGATTCTACAATTCAGATAAGAACTAAAAACCCCACCTCTTAAAGGAGTCTCTCCCACTCAACACCTAGGCCACTAGGCCATCACGTCCCCCCTCTTTCCGCCACCTGGTAAAGCTAACCTCCTCTTTCCCCCTCTGTATCCTACCCACCACTGTACATCTGTTCTTGCCATCGGGGAAAAAAACGCTCCGTTATGCGTCTGTAATGTTGTACCCCTCTATAAAGCGCTCCATTAAGTATCTGTATTGGTGTATATCTCTGTAAAGCATTCTGTACCATCTTGAAGCTAGGTCTGCACTCAATAAATACCATAATAATAAAAGAACACTGATATTATATCGACTGCACACTTCATCCCCTCTTGCCACTGCTCCTCCAGGACTCTTCCCTCAGCCCATTCCTACAATGACTGTTCCCATTTCTACAAATGCACCCCAGGTGTAATTTATATATATATATATATATATATATATATATATATATATATATATATATATATATATATATATATATATATATATATAATCACACAAAAAGAGCAAACCGTGACAAAAATGACACGGCTAGCCTGCACTCCGAGTCGTGAAAAATGTCAAGGGGTCCCAACAACCAAAGAATCTGGTTCTGTTCCTCAACCTCTGATACCTCTGATACAAACTTATGTACCCAATCAGAAGTACCTCAGATGACGCAAGCTGCTTGTTGAGCTCAAAAATTGCTGTGTAGTGTCAGCAATCCATCTTTCAGCCACCGGCCAGAGGATGGGGGTCGGTCTGATCTGGACAATTTTAGATGATGCTGCTTCTGAGGGGTGCATCTTTGCTCAGGACAGGTGATCCCTACTACTGAGTCCCATGCAGGCCTTCTAGCAGCAGACCCACCACAAGAAAGTGAAAATGAATGAAACCCGGCAGCCACATTGTGTATTCAAATTGATTTATGAGGCTTATTTGATACATTTCTATCAAAAGACCAAAGTCTGCAAAATAGTGTTTATTCATGTACAAGAACAACTAAGTGAAATGCTAAAACCTGGTGGGCCTTTCAAGAAAAAGAAACTCGTACCCTGGTGAGCAAACGGATTGGCTAAGAGTATGTGAATGGGCCCAGGGACGAGAGAATTGAGAGCCAGAAAACAGAGAAATGTCTGTCAGAGATGGACTTTGCAGTGTAAACATCCACCGTGATTTTGCCACCAACCCACAAGCGTCGCAGCTATGCTGGATCTGGGAATTAGCTGATGCAGAGGTAGACATGCTGAGGAGACAGTGCATCTGGCAGCCTAATTCCCCAGGAAAGAGGATAGCTAGAGAATGTTGCAATTTCAGTGGAGCTAGACCACCACAAGTCAGGGAGAGCAGATCCAAGCAGACTGTTGCTGCCAGTGGCACTTGCTGTTCAGGAATTGGAAGAAATACATCCAGAGACATAAAACAGGTAATTGGGGAAAATCCATCCAGAGATGTGAAACGGGTCCACTGTAGCAAATGTGGTTCTATGGATTTTCTCGGATGGAGAAACTGATGACTCTAGAAAGGGTGGGTTTATGCAGGGACTGAGAATCGGCCATCTGCAGAAAGACTGGGAATAGGCACTCTTTCCACAGACTGAACTTTACTGATAGGAATGAGGAGGGTCTGGGGGTTCGTGAGGGGAAATGGACACATGCAGAAACTGTTTTTTGGTGATTAAACCTACAAGATAACTTGGAGAGTTAAACGTTCACCTCAGACATTTCTATTTAGCCTAGAGGAAACATGTTTGAAGCCTGACCAAGGCCAACTGTGCCTTTTTCCAGTCTGAGATATATACATTGAGTAGCATTACAGGCAGATGGAAACTGGCAAGAAGCACTACATACAGCATTTTTTTGATCTAATGGCAGAGAGCCTGTCAAATAGTATACACCTCTGAAATTAGAACAAAGATATAAAGCCTCCCATCTCTCAGGCTCGATGGTCCAGATTACTGTCATAGGGATACAAAGGCTCCCTCTGCAAGAGTAAATGGGCTGAAGTGGTTAGCTCTTGGGAATGGAAACTTTCGCTTGCAGCGCAGGATGAGCTCAGTGCATCAGAGCAGGTATACAAAGCGGTTCACCTCAGATGGTGGATGGGTTCAATAAGACTAGGAAGGACCAAAGCATTTAACAAGGAAACAGAAATTCCGATCTCCGATACTTCATGGAGTCAGAGCTATTTCCAGGATCATGGTCATAAGGAAATTAGCACAGGGATTCAGATCCATATCAAGGCCATCCTTAAATAAAACTTGACGCTTTTGTGGAATCGGGAGGGGATGGCTAGCTCAACACCCTACCATTTGAATGTCTCAAGGCAGGGAGTAATCACTTTTGGTCTTGCATTGAGGTCTTGCATTGAATTAATCTGATCATCCATTGCTTAGTCTTTCTAAAGGTGTGAAATCCCTGAGGGAGTTTAGATGCCAAGCCAATGCGGTACCTGGCCTATAACTGCAACACTCCTCTAGAGTTGAGGGTTTCTGTATTCATGCCTATTCAGTCCTTGTCCTCTCTCTGAAGAGATCTCCCCCAAAGGTTAGGTACACACTCAATTTCCCCATATACCCTCTATCAATCCAAGCCTCATCAGTGGGAGACCTCGCAGCACCCCTTCACCATTTGGCATTCACCCTGATCTGCTCTGTCCCTCATGACCCCTCCTCCATGATCCAGCAGCATTGCTCTCCATGCACATCCCAGTCCAATCTAGCCGAGTGTCTATGGTCTAATATCTGTTGCACTTTATTATCCTAACAGTCTAGCTTCATGAGCTCAGCTCTCACTGGGGCTGAGGGCAGTTTCAGCCATGGGGTTAGGAGACCCTGGAAGAAACGCATGTGAAGTGAAAACAAAGAAAATCATATTGCAGAGAAGAACGTTGTCTCATAGGAAGCCCCAAGCATTAGTGTTTGCGTATTTCATTTCCCAGAACACTTACCGACTGGGAGGGGCCAGACATGTAGGGTTCCTGAGTTTGGAATGCGTTTCTGTCAACTCGATGTTGAGTTGATGTTGACTGGGCAGAAGTGGCGGATGGCTCTGCTTTCTTCTGCCTCAATCTAGTGCCTAAAGCTGCTTCTCCATCGCTGGCTAAGTGGCCTGGCACTGTGGTGGTTGGCACACTTGGTGCATGGGCAGTGCTCAATTTGTGCCAGTGTTTGCTGGGGCTGAACACTGGCAATCTTTTTTTGGCACAGGCACTTCTGAAGATCAGAAGCTGAGCGTCCGCAGCAGCAATGCAGAGGCCATGTGTGTGGCATGTGCCTGTTAGCATTTTCATGATTTTTTCAGATCATGTCATCATTGTGATGTGGCAGGCTGGGCCTGTAGTTTGCTCGTCGCCTCTGCTGCTCCCTCTACACCCTCCCTCCTCCCCCCGAACCAGGAGAATCATCGAAGCGTTCAGTGCACAGTCCGCACTCGAGTGCTGAGGCGGCAATGACACGCTCAGAGCACATGGGTCGGCATAAACCTTGCCATTCGGCAGGTGCCGATGCATTCTGCAAATCCACAATGTGAAGTGGCAGTGGCACTGTCGCAATGACATTGCTTTTAGTTCATAGTGCGTGTTTCATTGGTAGCTATTTCCCGCTGATGCCTAGTCGCCAGAAAGTGGTAAGGTCAGGTGACCATGTTGGGTCCAAGTATGCCTTGCCCAGGCCAGCAACAGGCTGGTCTGTTAAGTTATTGTTCCGCCTGTTGCCTAAGGCAAAGCTGGTGTGCCGCCGTTAGCAAACATGCTCCAAGTGGTTGCACCAGCTTATTTGCAGCATGAGCGCTGTGACTCTCACCCGGCTGCCACTCCAGACTGACCTGGTTACCGAGACCGACGTGCATTTATAGTTCTTGGTGAACTTGTGACACATGCGTGCCAGCCAGGCAGGGCCCAGGCCAAGACTCGGCGAGTCTTGGACACACCCAGTCTGGTGCGCATGGGCAGGCAGGCCGAGTCAGAAGAGGCAGCATAAAGCAAGTCTGTTTTTCAGTCCATCCTGCGTCCTTTGTGTGGAGTTGAGAGACAGGCATGGTATCAAGAGACGACAGAGACAAGAGAAACCTAGTTTGAAAACCTTTATTCTCAATGGTCAGGATTGTACAACACCTAACTTGCCCTAACTTTAAGATGGGAATGTTCCGTAAAGGAAAGCAAACTAGGGAAGTCTGTCAGTCCAAAACAAATATGGTCTGTGTCAAAACCTATGCTTGCCCTCACTTCTATAAGAAAACAGGGTGTATGGAATTTGGTCAAATCAATAGTGTTCAAAGTAAAATTAATGTGACAATGAAGCTCTTCCGTAGTCCCCTTCCCCCATTCTTGACAGTCAGGTGATGGTCAAAGTAAATTTAGCATGACAATGGAGCTCCTCTGCAGCTCCCTTCCCTGACTTCAAGGCACTCGGGTTTAGAAAGCTCCACAGGTTCTCGGGAATTACTTGGCAACTAAGATTGTCCCGACAAAGTACCTTTTTCTTGTCAGGATGTACCTTTGCAACTGGTCTCTCAGGTTTCCCTCGCTCCGAGCCAGACCCTCTTAATTGTTCTCCAACTCACAAATGCTCAACTTGTTCAATGTTGCCTCCTGGTACCAAAGTTTCATTGAAAAAAGTACTACTAGAAAAATGTTACTCTTCCCTTGGTTCCTGTTCTTTTGGATTGTAGCTTCTGTACTTCATGCAGCTCTCTTTCACAGTTAAGGCTCCCCTGGTCGTGGCACTGTTGTCCGACCGCATGGTCCACCCACTACAGTGCGTGCAACCAGGTGCCTTCCTTTGTTTGAGCTCTCCTGTTCTCCTCACGGGGTCTGTGTGGCCCTCCTGGATCAACCTCCTGTCTGGGCCCCCCCCCAATGCTTCTCAATGCTCCTGCCCCTCGGACACTCCTGGGTCTCTGACTCGGCCCAGGGGAACAAGCACTTGGCATTCACATAAAAATGGGGATTTAGCATGTCTCCCGGCTCCCTTTTCCAGACCCTTCCTCACAATTGGAAGGGCATGCTTCTGTCCACGCTGTTATAGGGCGCTCCCTCATGTAAGCCCTCAGCATCTCTGCATCCTGGATTTCCCCATCTGGTCCTGGGCAGCCACGTCTCCACAGCTCTCCTCCCAACTCGTTCTGACCACTGAGTGTTTGGGTGCTTTTTATACTGTCCTGAATACCTGACCGACTGCAGGTGTGCATGGTTAATGTCAATTGCCTGACCTTGCCGGGCCTCGTTAGTGAGACATAGAAAATTAACAGGTTCATGTGCCTTGATCTGCACCTTCTTTTTCTCAGTACTATGATGGTGTTTCTCATGGGAAGTCTGTACTCCTCTTCTTCGTCATAGTACTTGGGGAAATGAAGATGGTGTGCCTTATAACAGGAAGGTGGTTCTAGTTCTTTAACTCTGGTATCAATAAAGGAGGTTAACCGGGAAGAGCCTCACAGTAGTTATACGATTAAAGGGACAGGAGGTTAAGTCCGTGTTGTAGGTAGGGAAAGGGGGTTCTTGCCTGGGGTTTTATATTCCCTTACTTTCCCCAGAGTGTGAGGGTTTGATGGAAGGTCTTGGGGTAGGGCAGGACATGTCTGCCAATATTCTATGACAGTAGAGGGGAGGTAGGATAGATCGGGATTAGGAAGGGGGGGTACCATGTCTTACCCTCAGGTATCCCACTTAGGTTCTTCAAGGACCCTCCATCCCAGTAGCACCCCTTTTCAGACTCACCCTGTGGTCAGAATATAGCACTCTTTATTACCTGAGGGATGCCTTAAGCGGGTTAAATGTGAGAACGCCCTCAGATTTCTGAGTGGAGAGAGAGGAGTCGGGAGCCAAGTCCAGCATTGACTCGAGAGACAGTCAAGTCACCGAGTCAGTCACTCAGGTCACCGCAGAGCTGTCTTGCACTGTGCTTATTCACACAGCAGCACTGCTGCAACACCTTCTGCTGCCTGAGCCTGACCTCTGCTGCACTGCACACCTTATCCTTCACTCAGGCAAGTAGTCGCTAAAACAAGTAAATTGTGTCCACTGTCTGCTCTGCTCCCCAGTCACCACTGCTTCTGTATAATGTATTTGTCACACTCAGAATTGAATTACAATGGGGAATCCTTAATGGAGTAGGTAGCCTGATGGCCCATTTCTATTACCCCTTGGTTGGCCTTAGTGAACCTGTGTACAGGTATGCAGGTGCATGTCTGTACGTGCCAGCCAGGCAGTGCCCAGGCGCACACTCAGTGAATCTTAGACACAACCTGGCTGGTGCGCACAGGCAGGCAGGACTTGAGTCCCCAGAGGTGCAACGAGCAAGGCTATTTTTCAGTCCTCAGTTTGAGACGGAGTCGGAAGTCCAGTCCAGCATCGCAACCCGAGGGGCAGTCAGTGAGTCAGTCTCTCGGCTGCTCACACAAGAGGTGTCCAGTCCTGTGTTTATTCACACAGCATTGCGTCAGCCTTATTTGTGCTGCATACCTCATTCTTCATTCGGGCAAGTCGGTAAAACACGGAAATTGTGTCCACTCCCCAGTCCCCACTGTTACTGTATTAATTTGTCAAACTCACAATTGAATTACAATGGGGAATGCCTAATCTAGTTGGTAGCCGTGTCCACTTTTATTGCCTCACTGTTCAATGATCATTCTGTGATGATGGCTCCCTGTCCCGCCCCATTGCCTTCTGTCCTTGACCATCTCCTCTGTTGGCTGCACTGATCAGCCAGGACGTCTGTATGTCGAGGGAGGAGAGCAGCAGAGACGGGAGCAGAGAGGGTTTGTGAGATCATGCGATCATGCACTGTCTGTGTACCAGAGTACAAACAGGCTGAGGAGCCCTTTTGAAATGGACAGTCTCTATTAATCACAACATTAATGCTTAGTCGGAGACAAAATGCTGTTTAGAAAAAGAGCAACAGGGGGTTGCTGCTGTTTCAACCTAATACCAATCATTGTTTATTTAACAAATACATAAGGCCAGAAATGACCCCTAATAATGAATGTATGCACATAAGTAGAGCAAGACTTGCAGTAGCGTCCCCGGCTGCTGTGTGACACTTTTAACTCAGTGAGTCTTGGAGCCCTGGGTGGTTAATTTGGTGAGGGAGCCTGGAGCAGGGATTGGAGATGGTGGGACACGGAGATGGAGCGAATAGTAGAGCTGTGAGAGCTGAGATGAACAAGAGATGAGGCAGAGAAATGGGGGAGCAAGAGAGTTGGGGGGGGGGGGTAGCGAGAGGGATGGAGTGAGAAGATCGGGAAGGAGCAAGTGATGGGGCAGATGGAGAGATGGGAGGGAGAAATGCATAGGCACAGACAAGGTAGGGCCTGAATGGGCAAAGCCCACCCACAATCTATAAATGCACACCCAGCAGCACTGTTTGGGCATTTACAGATGTTAAAGAATGGGCTGAGTCAACTGTAAGCTCATACGGTGCCATTCTAGACGGGCAACAAAAATCCTTACAAGAGGAGATTTTCTGAACATGCGCTAACAAAGGCACACATCACAGCGTTATATTGCAGCAGACAAAAAAGATACATTGCTGAAGGTAACTTCTAGAGCCCAAGCAATGGAAATCTTCCGGACATCTTATAAAGAAGCAATCCTATGGTTTGAATCTGAGCTAGACTGCCATCAATTGAATGGGCTAGAAATGGGAAGCATTTTACACTGCAATATGTCTTGCTCAAATATACAGCAACACATTTAATCAATAATTAAATGAAATATGTTTGCCAAAATAGTTGCCTTTTTCTGGATGAGGCAACGCCCTTAAATTTAAACAAGTGCTTTAATTGCATACCTAAGTACTTCGGTGCAGGATATGGAGTCCCCAGCTAATATTTCTGTTGACCTTATTGAGCTCAGTGATGTGTCTGCTGGAGTTATAGTAAACAGTTTACTCTCTGTGCTCCAATAAGACCCAATTAACATGATCATTTATACTTTGCACTATCACCACCGGAGTCTGGCGAATCTGAAAAGTAAGAGTGTGGGAGGGGGAGAGGGGTGGGGGTTGGAGGGCTTAGTAGGGTATAGCTGGAAAAGGTAGAGTGAAAGTTGTGATGTTGGGTTACAGTTTCAGTTTGGTATGCACCGTTCGCTGAGCTTGGGTGCGATTTACGACTCAGTAGATTCCCATGTGCTATTGTGCAGTGCTATGTGTGGTTTGTTTGTTGTTGTAATGTGGTGAAGTGCATGCAGACTGCTGTGCAGAGAGGTGATTGTGTTTGTTTTGCGTTTGAGAATTGTATGCAGAACTTGAGGTTTTAGGGTTGGGTTAGGACTTTCTCACCAAATATCTGCTGTCAGTCGCTTGTGATGGAGCATCTTTGGCTGCAATAGCGGTGTTGTGAAAAGGTTACAAGAAATAATTTCTCCCAATATTGTAGCCTGGAACTGCTCAGCACACTGCTTAGAACTTGCAGTCAATGATATGAAAGATATTGGAAATACTACTCATTTCAAAGCATTGTTTGACAAACTTTATTATCTTTTTAGCACATCTGTAAAAAATAGTTTGCATCTAAAAGAATGCAGAGATGCTCTTGGCATTCAGCGTTGTAAAATAGGTGAAGTGTTAGATACTTGCTGGTTTTCCTCAAGTTACATAACAGTAGAGGCTGTTTTGAATGCTTATCCTGCTCTTTACAAACACTTTACCTTGGTAGCTAGTGATGCTCTCATGATGGTACAACACAACACAACACAACATGTACACTGGACTATGTAGGCGCCTATCGTCTGTGCAGTTTGTTGCTAATGTTGGCATTATGTTTGATGCACTTCAAGCGTTATCAGAATTGTCTCTAGACTTAAAAAAAGCGTGATTTCACAATCATTGATACACATTGTGCTGTTTGCCGACAAATATCAATGTTTGAAGCAATGGTAGAAAAGGAAGGAAAACATTCTTCCCATTGCGAGAAAGCCATAGAAGAAAATAAGTTCTAAGGAGAGAACCTGCGTGAAGGAAGGTCGTGCGACAAAATAATTGAACATGGCCAGTTTTTTCGCAGTCTTGCAGAAAATATATGTAATCATTTGTCTACAAAAGTTTCTGCTGCTGCTGACAACAAAGTTGGGTATGAGAAACTAATAAGCAAAGTAAATGTTTTTATACTGGCCAGAGAGTTACCACCGATGTATGGAGAAAGTGAGCTAGAGTCTGTGTGAAAGATTTGATATTGGTGATACTCGTCAAACCATTAGCGCTTACTGGGAGCATAGGGAGACGGGTGGTAAAGAAGTTGATGGATGCTACAAGGTGCTTTTGACAGCTGTGAACACTATTGCTGTCTCCACTGCTGAGTGTGAACAAGGGTTTTCACAAATTAATCTTGTCTGCACAGCAACAAGAGCATCCCTGCATTCTGACACCTTTTCGTCCTCACTGGGCCACCTTTAAAGACGTTCAACCCCATCCCCTATATCCCGTAATGGGTTGCAAAAGGAAGAAGAGCTGCTGATGACCCTAGAAATAAGGAAAGAAAAGAGGAGTTTACAGCCAGGTCAAGTTTAGACACCTTATGGGATTTTATGAGTGAATACAGAAAACTATGCAAACACTATTGCACTTATTTAATATATTATTTGTACTTTATTTATTAACTGCTATTTGTTTGTTTTGTTTATTCATATATTGCACTTTATTATGGCAGCTTATTTATTTTATTTTTTATTGAAAATTGTTTTAGTTGGCATTTCGACTTTTTCAATAGAACATTAGAGTATAATGCAAAAACTGAATGATAAACAAATTACAAAGCAAAGTTAAAAATCCTGGGATGAGATTTTTACAGCTCATTTCATTAGAACGACACTAGAATAGTCTGGCAGCTAAAATCTTAGAACCACTAAATGAAATTGCTTGAGAACAAGAAATATACAGCATGCAAGGTCTGATTGGCAGAACATACATGGCTTTCTTTAGAGCAGATTGTATTTGGGCATGTAGCCAGTTTCACTAGATCAACCATAATAGTCTGGCAACTAAAATCTTAAAACCATCAAATGTAGCAGGTTTGGAATAAAACCTTTCAACCAATTACTTTGGATCAACAATAAATGGCCTAATAACTAAAATCTTAAAACCATCAATAAAACCGCTTGGGAACCGGGAAAGTGTAACAAGTGAGGTCAAATTAGCAGAGCATACATAGCTTTCATTGAAACAGACTATTTGAACATACACGGATGATTAATCAGGACGAGTTAGTTCGGAGGAGTTGAATAAGGTAAGGGTGAAACATACTGCGAAATGCACAATGGTAGCGTTTATGGTGTGACATGTTGCATAAGAGAAGTGTTTAGCTCTATTTTCATTACAATCACATAGGATAGTCCAGAGGCTAAAATCTTGTGACTATTAAGACAAAGCTTTTAGTTCCACTTTATTGCACAGATATGGGATGTTGCTTGAGAGAGCCGCATAGGACCAGTTTCACCAAAACACAGTAAAATAATCTAGAAGCTGAAAACCTTAAAACCATCCAGAGTAGCAACATTTCAATACCAAGTGAGAGTTGCATGCAGAGTATAATCTGGTGTTCATGAGTCTGTTTCTTTGATGCAATGTGCTCAGTCTGTATGAATCCCTTCGAGATTGTTCAATGAAGTGAGATTCAGAGATGTTAAGAATTGCTCAATATTCAGTGTGATTTTGGTTGTGTTAAACACTGCAGCCTAAACTTGTTCTTTTGTAAGTAGCGATATGTGCTTTAGGTGTTTATGGAAAAATCAGTTTCTCGGGTCTGCAATAGTGGTGCATTCAGTTACTAAATGTTGAGTGGTCTCTGGAAATGCTTTTATTTTACAAAACCTGCATACTATGTCTGGATGGCCTGGTTTGCTATGATGCGCTGTTTTAACTTTGGTGGGCCAGAGATTAAAGCGAAAACAAAGAATTGTGTCAGCGTAGATCCGTTCTGGGAATTTAGCGAGATACTGAGGTAATTCATTCATACATTTTATTACAAATGCCCCTGCTTTGAATGCTGCATTGGAATTTCATTTTTCCCAGGTGGATCACCAGTCCCATAACCAGAATTTGATTTTCTCCTTTTCGGGATTATTTATTACTAATTCTAGTGAAATATCAGCATTTTGTAATGAGGCTAGGCTGGAGTTCTTCCATTATTCAAGAGGGCCAAAGAGTCGGGATTCTAGCAGGGATTTGAGTACCGGAAAAAGATTGGGTGAGGCGGATTATGAGCAAAGGCATTTTGTATAGGTCTCCAGCATTAGCCAAGTTACAGTCGCGGAAAGGGAGAGGAGTCCTAGCTGAAATCCAATGATGGAAATTGGGGTATTTAATGGAAGAGGGAGAATAGTTTTCCAGTAGACGCCTTCCAGTGTATCCCACCTAGGAGAATGGTGCGAAGCTTTTGTCTGGCTTCCATAAGTAATTATGGGGACTGCTTTGTGCTTATAGAAAGTTATCGCCGGAGAGATTGAGAATGTTCCATGCTTTCGCTGTATCACCTTCCCTTGTGTTGCTGGAAGTCGCATTCTACTGCAGAGTTCAGCTTTGTAGGGCTGATCAGTGAGATGGGAGTTGATGTTCACTCCAAGATATTTATATTAGAAAGTTTACGAGACTGACATTTTTGAGAGTAGCCAATTAAATGTATATCCTGATTTGGATAAACGGTGATGTAAAATGAGTATGTTGGACTTAGCAGTGTTAATAACGAGGTTGTTTGCTTCAGTGTAGAAACTTAGGGCTGTTAGAACACCCATCGGGCTGCAAAGAAAACTATCTAGAATCACTAGATCATCCGCATAAAAAAGATAAGGTATTGACCCTTCTCTCAGAGGGAACGATCGGACAGAATAAAAAATTACGTGCATGTCATTAATAAAAAAGTTTAATAGAATTGATGCACGAGGACATCCTTTTTTTAGACCAATGTTTGTTCGTATGGAACTGGATAATGATCCACTAGTCGTTACTTTCACCTTGATAGAGGTGTTGGAATAAAATTGATGGATTAGATGAATAATGTGTAGGAAGGGCATTGAAAAAAGAAGACTGAAAATGAGGTACAAAAATTGGATAAGCAACCATAAAGCAATAATGGAAAAACAAGACACGGAAAGAATGATGGAGACCTTAAGGAATAAAAATACCAGAAACTTTTGGTCCATCATTGAGAGTGAAACAACACAATGTGCTATCCAAAATAATATGGTAACTGAGGTACAATGGGTTGAACATTACACAAGCCTCTTTAAAAAAAACAAGGAACAAGTGATGACCCAACCTTTCCCTATTTGAAAAATTGGAGCATCGAGATCTTGAAAGAAGATCTCGAAATGAACATCAAGCGAATCCGCGCATCACGGGCCCCTGGCCCGGATGGTTTAACTGACCAAATGTGAAAGGATCATCCAAAGGAATGGGCTGAGTTCTGCAAAATTGTCTTCAGAATAATAATATAAGAAAAACAAATACTGTCAACCTGGAGAACTGCAATAATCATGCCTATCTTCAAAAAAGGGCAGAGATCTGAACCCGATAACTATAGGTCCATAGCACTGCTGGATGTGGTGGGAAAGATTTTTGCAACCCAAATCCTTCAACAACTGACCGCATGGATATAAAAAAAATCCTCCTTTGATTCCCGTCAGACGGGTTTCGTAAGGGGAGTGGGCTGTGTGCTGAACCTGGTCCTATTGAACTTGATGAAGATGGAAGCAATAAGGAAAGGGACATTAGTCTAGCATTCGTCGATCTAGCGCGTGCTTTTGTCGGCGTGGATCGAGAACGACCATGGGCCAAGATGAGGGATGTGAACTGTCCTCTAAGCCTAACTATGGCTATTAGGAAATTGCACATGAACACGCACATTCAAATCCGCTTAGATAAAACTGGCATACTCTCATGCCCGATTAAAACATCCCGAGGCATAAAACAAGGGTGCCCGTTGTGCTCCACGCTCTTTAACATGTTTATATCAGATGTAGGAAGTGCACTAGAGGAAGTGGTATCTTTCCCCCAAAAAATTTACGGAAACCAAGTTAATTGGCTGATATATGCCGACGGCATCATCCTTTTGGACCGGACACGATAGCTCTTCAGCGAAAATTGATAGCTCTAAAAACATACATTGATAAAATGGCCTGCAGATAAATATGGAAAACGGAGGTCCAACGTATAAGGGATCTAAAAGGATCTGAGGGAAAGAAAAGAAAACATTTCCAGTGGTAGCTTGGAAGTGAAACACTCAATACTGTAACGCAGTATACAAGGTACACTCATAAATTCCAACATTACGGATGAGCCAATGACAGTGAAGGTCAAAATCAAATATAAAGCATTGGCCGGGCAGGGAGCTGTATTACATAAAAAGTTTGGGAAATTCTCAATAAAACCACTAGTGAATTTCTACTGTGCAAAGGTGATCCTGGCCTTGATTCACAGGGTGGAAGCTATGCTGGGGTGTTCATATTTGTTATGACCACAATGCGAAAACATGTTTTGGAAGCAAATACTCCAGCTCCCTCCAAGTACTCAGACAGCATGCATCCGGTATGAAATAGGGCTGACGTCAATCAACGCTCGAGTTATCTGGAATACCTTAACATTGTACAGAAAGGTAATTGGAGCTGACAACTTGAAGCAGTTTGAACTTTTAAATAGACCAACAACATGTAATCCAGAAGGTATACTTGAAAAATGGATCCATAATTGTGAAGCGACCCTTGTACAACTCTCAACTGATAGAAACATGTTGATAACAAATCCAGAGAATGTGAAGAAAAAACTTTGGGAGCTTGACTGGATTAAAACCTGTGAGCAAAGAACCCAACACTTATGTATGAAGACATATGCAGCAGAGAATAAAGCATGGAACAAGCTTCCAAGGTAACTGAGAATATTTCCCCGCAAAGCCAAAAGACATTTTTTCCAAAATTTAAGTTGAATTTGTTCTTAACGAAAGAAGTACTGAACATGAGGAAAAAGAAAGGAGATCCAGAAGACATAATTTGTCGATTCTGCAAAAAGGATGAGGAGACGCTAAAACATTTGGTGATCTCATGCCCGAAATTAAGACATTTAAGAACAAATTGTTTGGGAAAAGAGATGGAAGTCTATTCAACAATGAGTGGTGATGATTGCTGGAAGAAAATGATAGAAGGAGATGAACAGAAGATGATTTTCTCACTGACATTCTTCCTAGAGAAAATAAATATGCTACTGGATAAATAAATCTGGAAAATCCAGGTGAAATGCATGGAGACCCCAAAAGAACACACACTAAATAAACAGAAGCCTTGCCCTGTCACTGGACTGTGTCAAGTAGAGCATGAGACAGCCAGAAAACAAGAAATAGCTAATTGTTAAATGAAACGGACACTATCAGAGCGAAGATTGGAAAGGTTATAGCAACAAGTGGAAATCGATAACTCTTCTTTGGTCATTTAATTTTTTTTTCCTTTTCATTTAGCTCAACTGTGGATAGTTGAATTGTGCTTATTCTTTGACCACAGATACGAATTTGTTTTTTTTCTTTTACCTTTCGAATCTGTCTCGTCTTTTTTTTATTTTTTAAAAGTGTGTAATAAAGTGAATTTTAATAAAAATAAATAAAAAAAAAGTAAAGGGCAATTTGTATTAAAAAGTTTGGTCCAAATAATTTCACGAGGCACCGAGTCAAAAGCCTGCTTAAAATCTATTAAAGCTATAAAAACAGGTTGCTTAGTTAAAAAGGCTTGTTTCTTAATCGCCGATAACATTACATTTAGGGCAGTGCCAATTTCTGAAATCCCGATTGGTGTATGTCAAGTCGATTACTCTCCGATAGCCATTTTAAAAAGTCTCGTAATATTAGTCTTACTAGGATCTTGCCTGGGGCGTCAAGAAGCGCGATGGGCCTATAATTGTTTGGTTCGTTCCTGCTTCCTTTCTTGAATATCGGAATGATTATGGCTTCTTGTCAAGAGAGTGGTATAACACCGGTGAGAATGACTTTTTTTAAATATTAGTTCAAGAGCAACTGCCCTAGCTTCGGGATGTGCTTTCAGAATTGCATTGGTTAAGTTGTCTGGCCCCTAGGGCTCTAGACATACTTAACTTTTTATTATCATTAGAATATCTAGTGTGTCAAATTAAAAATTTGTGAGGTCTGGGATAGAAGGAAAAAGCAGGCATGATGATGCGCTGGGTTTGTTGAGCAGATTGTGAAAATGCTTGCCCCACTTAAATTCACTTATTGTGTTTAGTTCCAGAGTTTTATGGGCGTTTAGGGGTGGATTGTTAATTAAACACAAAATCTCTCCTGCAGATTTTGTCATTAGAGCATTCAGCATTTTCTCAGCATTAGCTTGTGTTTGTATAGCTAGAATTTGCTTAATTTTGTTCTTATATCTAGTCTTCAGTGTAGTCCTCTCAGTAGAGCGGGTTATAGGAGATGGAGCACGCATTAACTCTCATAGTTCTCTTTTGAGATCTTGAATGGGTGAGCTGAAATTATGCTTATCTTTAAATTTCGGACGAGAACTGAGTTGAGTCGATTGAGTAATAATTTGTATATAATCAGTATAAAACGTTTTAGCAGTTTCCTCATTTATGGTAGCTATTAGCTGCTGGTTCCAGCGCAAGCGATTTCTACCGTTATTGAGTTCAAGTGGTAAACGATAGTATTGAGCATTTTGCAACTCGTGGGGAATCCAGCGAGTTTCAAGAATGTTGTGATCGCTAGCAGTGGCTGCCAAGATTCTAAAAGAGGCTATGTTTTTGTTTGCATTAGCCGAAACAAAGCTGTAGTCCAATACCGAGGAACTCAATCCCCTTGACCACGTGTGGGCAGGTGGGCAATCTTCGGAAGTCGAGCCATTTAGCATGACCGTGTCTAATTTTCATGAGTGTGGTCCACTTAGCTGCTCAAAACTTGTATTGGTTCTGGCTTGAGGGGAGACATTTCATATGAAAATCGCCTGCAATGATAGTGGTCTGAACAGACGAGTCTAGCAGTGTGATCTAGGATTGCTTCTATTTTATCAATGAACTGGGGTTTCTTTAGGAGATAACGGATTCCAGTAGACACTGAATACTACTGTGGTGGGATAGAAGGGGTACTGCCGATTTGTAGTTTATAGTTTGACTGCTTGGATCCCTGGATCAGGTAAAAGCCAAGGTTCAAGATGTAGTTTCGAGTCAGTTCTGACTGCTATTAAGACCTGAGGCAGGGCGGCCTCTAGCTGCTTTTGTCACTGATATCGCAGCAATTTGATGGTCAGTCCAAATTGGTGCCGTCGTCAGCCATGTTTCTTGGAATAAGGTTAAATCAAATGAGTTTAATGGTTGAGACATCTTCGATAATAAATGCGAAAAGCCTCTCGTATTCCAGCTTGCCATTGAACGGGCATTAGTCGAGCACGAGGAATTGTGCTAATGTGAGGCCACATTATAGGCACTGGCTCTCGCTTTGCTAACCCATGACTATTTGGACATAAGTTGTGTTGGTTGCAGTGGTAGCTGAGGGACTGATTGTATTCTTTTCTGCAGTTGCAGCAGGGTCCTTGTAATGGAATTGGTGGAGGTTGGACGCCAGGGTCTAAAGGCCATTGAGGTTGGGTTTGAAGCTGAGCATGTTAAAGTAACAGTGGAGGCTTTTGAGCTTCTAAGCGGAGTCCCTTTAGGTGTAGTGCGTTCCTTTCATGCCAGACTATATTTTTGACAGTTTTTGAGAGGATGATGGCTTCTACGGTGTCTTGGTTGGCTGGAATAGGGTACTTTACGGACTCAATATCATCCAATCTTATGTGTTGTGAAACTGGAATATAATTAAATACTGTTAAAAGCATTGATCTGTTAATGTTGGGGTCTGAGTATAGTCTATCAAGCATTGTGATTGTTATTGGCTCAGTGTCTAATTGCACAATCTCTGTAGACTTCGTTTCCCGTGGGTTTTTGGTTTGCACCAAGGGAGGTACTTGGTTGTTGGCTCAAGAAAGGTTGGGGTCGGAGAGACTCGTGAATGCACAGAGCAGCAAGAGGGATGGCCTGTTCTTTGTGCAGCGTTGAGAGATTCAGAGACTCGTCACGTATCTGGGCTAGAGTCTTGAATGATGAAAAATCAATGTTCCAATTGACACAAAAGGTCTGTTTGGTTTTGTCAGACATCTGATGAGGGTTATGAAGGGTATGAGGGACAATTTCTGCTATCGGGATTGAGTTGTTTGAATACAAAGACATGTTCATGAGTTCTTTATTTGTGTTACAGGGTTCTGCAACTTTGTCATTAGGAGAATCATTCACAGATAGAACATTGGCAGTAAAAAGCTCATTGTCTGTCTTACCTTGTGGCGATGCCAAATTCGACTCAGGAGGGAGAGCTGATGTTGAAGACTCAGCCACACCATTAATATTTGGTCATTATGTTCTGTCTCGCAATCATCCAGAGAGGGCACAGGTGAAGTGGGTATGGCAATTTTTGCAATAAAAGCTTTTGTTTTGGGTTTGCTGTTGATGGGATCAATGCAGATTATAGAGGTGCGTTTTCTGTTCCTCCTTTCTTTTTCTCCTTTGACCTTGGGCACCACGACAGAAGACATCATATAGCAGGTTTATAATAGAAGAGACTTCTAGCATATCCCCTGGACTGGGATTGTTATCAAAAGATTCAGGTGACTGTTGGCCACAGGAATTTGCTAGGACGATAGATTCAGGAGCGGATGCCGCAGCATTGGTAGAGCTCTCAGTCCCGATTGCTGGCATAGTCACTAGGGACTGCCTGAGTGGAGCTGGATCCGATGTATTGAGTTTTTTGTTATTAAGGACAGAAGACATCAAGGCAGGCAAGTTCCATATTAACCAATCTAATTTGTTGGTTAGCGCGTGTAATGAGGAGGGAGCCCGAAGGGGTGGCTTTTTGATGCAACAGCTCAAACTGCTTTGTTAGGGTAAATATGCTGGCATTGACCGCTGTAAGGGTCGAGTCAAGAGCATAGGTAGAGGTGGATGGAAAGCCAAAAGAGGGTCGAGGAGTGGGTTTGGAGAAGGAGGCAACCATGGAAGATTCAGATGAGGTAATATTGTGGTTTGGACAATCGTTGGAGTATAAGGGCGGAGAGTTGTAAAGTCTTGATGATGCAACAGGAGGAATGCTATACTGATTAGGGCCAAATTCAGTTTGTTTGGAAAATAAATCTGGAGTGGGTCTGAGTATGTGGGAGTGCAGATGAGAGAGCGCGTGACATAGGTTTCAGGGCAGATGGTTGCATGTGTACTCAGTTTGGAACCGTGTGTTATCAATTTGGGAGTAGAGTAAAGGGATAACTAAGGAATCAATTGTGTGGATGGTGACCGGGATGTGTGCTTCTGATGGAGCTTCTGCCATGTAGCCCACGGCATGGAACGAATCGGGAGCATCACCAGGCATTAAAGGAGAGGCACATGTTTGCATTGTCGTGTCAGACAGTAATGGAATAGCGTCACTGTCGGCACGTGAGTGTGCAATCGCATCAAATGATACCGGGGGCTGGTCTTTGCTCACCTGCGTGGAGGCATTCGTGCGGAATGGCCCGGGGAATTCCTCATCAGGCATGAGGAAGTTTCTAATGTCTGCCTTGGTTTTAGGGAGCCATGGCAGCGCTGGAGCGTGTACAAGAGAGTGCGGAACACAGATTTTTGCAGAGGCAGGAGGGGGTTGAAGAGGCATGCCTGAAGTCAATCGATGTGATGACATGGTGATTCCGCAGCAACGTGGAGTGAGATCAGCATGTCAAAGAATACGGGAAGAGTGGAACTAGGGCAAGAAATGTAGGGAAAGAGTGGGTTAAAAGATGAATAGATGGGGCTCGTAAATCAAGAAGAGTGGCACTGCACTGCGTTGGCGCAGCGGTCAGCAGTCGGTATTCTGTGGTACACTTGGCATGTGCGCGCGCGCTGGTGCGTGTGATGGCTGCTTTTGTAGTAGCCACATGATTAGGGGCGTGGCTATAATAAAAAGAGAAAGAATGGAGTGTGTTAGCGTATTATTCGAACAGCAAAAAGTCCATAATAGTAGCTTCAAGTCCACAAGTGTAGTCAATATATTCCCAAAGTGAGGTGGATATACGTATTATGAAAAATCCAGGGATCATTCCGTAGCACGGCAGCAGGCAGTCCCCTGTAGCAGTACAGCAGTCAGTACTCTGTGGTACTCTTGGCTGGCAGCTTATTTTAGCCATGGTGTCCCCAAACAGCTGTTGGCAAAGTTGTGATAGAATCTGTAACTGGAGTTATGGCATTTTGTGAAATGTTATAAAAATATTTTATATTGTGTCGGATTTGTTATTACTGCTACTGATATTGTTTTGATCAAGCAAACCTGTTTGAAATTATTTTCCAAGTTTACCTCAAAACAAAAAACTTCCTCACACAAGAGACTCCAGCTCCACCAAGAACCATTTTCAAGCCCTGGCACTTAACTTCTTTACAAACTAGGCACTGTGCATGGGCAAGCAACTCGTACATGCATGCCAGCAGAAAGTGCTGCATGAGCCAGCCCAGCTCCAACATTTGTATACATTTTACCTTGGCCAGGCAGGTGCCAGGGCAGGTCCATGTACAAAAGGCTTTATGTAGTGTGCACTGCAGCAATTGAGGCCCAATAAACCAAACAGTAATTTTAAGCCAAATATAGGCTGCAGCATGATAAAATGACGATTTTGACAATCTCATGACATTGTTCTCGCCAGATCAGCAGAGCACTCCAATTAAGATTAAAGTCTGTTTGTCAGTGGCATAACACAACATGATGTGAGCCCCATGTGAGTCCTACTGAGGTCCCCAAGAAGGATGGGCTGTGCTACAGACACCCTGGCCGGCCTGGGCCATCACACAAGCCCAATGCACATGATGATCCTGCTGCCGCAGGGCGTGCGATGCGCTGCACTAGGTGGAAAATGGAAGTACGTTTTTTATCAAACCTTACATCTTTCACCTAGCTTAGAAAGAAGGGACCAGAGCCTGGCCCCTAGCCCCCAAGTATACCAGTCGCCAATGTGCGTGGCTGCTAACATTGTTAGACATATGCTAGTTGCAGAGAAAGCTTTTGGTGGTGAGGAGGTGTGCGACTCTTGAGAGGGCACTGCCCTTTAAACGATTCAAGGTCAATGGCAGTTGGTTTTTTCCCAGAGGTCAATTAACATCTTCTGTGACGTAGCACGAGTGTCTGAGCATAGCGAGGTAGCCCTAAGTGATGTAGGAAGGATCAGACGTTCTCCTCCTGGCATTTTTAAAAAATAGTGTTTTGAAATGTGCATTTTGCATGGCTATTTTCTTTACAACATTTGGCCTCATTGCAAGTATGGCGGTCTGGAAATAAGGGTGCCGGTAGCACCGTACCAGTACCCTTTCGGGACCGCCATACTATGAGAATGCCGTTAGGGGCCACGGAACCCCCGGCAGGCTTGACCTGCCGGTTTCTCGGCACCCCTAACGGCATGTCTCTCACTGAAGCACCGGCACCGTTGGCAACGGTGCCGGTGCTTCAATGACCCCATTTCCATGGAGTCCTATTGGACTCCATGGAAATGGGGTGTAACCATTGCCACCACCACTTATGATATTCCGGTAGCACCGGGATATCAGGCGGTGTTAAGGGTGTTACAG
This sequence comes from Ambystoma mexicanum, assembly GCF_040938575.1. Taxonomy (NCBI): domain Eukaryota; kingdom Metazoa; phylum Chordata; class Amphibia; order Caudata; family Ambystomatidae; genus Ambystoma; species Ambystoma mexicanum. The sequence continues at coordinate 1,000,266,357 of NC_090929.1, read as the reverse complement.
GGTTTCCGGTAACCTGCTGCCTACCGGCGAGTTTAACCGGCTGCCCTGTAATGAGCCATTGTGTATTGACAGCCATCCTATTTAAACTTGGTTCTCTTCGGGAACAAAGGAAAAAATCCAGTAGATGGCGGTGGGCTGTAAAAAGGGTGTGTGGCCTATAGAGTGGTGGGCGTTGCCTCGAAGTGGGATGAGACCACATATTCCAATCAATAAATCCTGACCTTGCAAACCTGTATTTTTAGATCACTGAGCATGGTCTAAGGTGGTCTTCTGTGCAGCTGGTTTGCATTTTCTAAATGAATCACTCTGGCTCAGTTTGTAGTTATTTCTTCCTTTTGAATAAAACCCTTTCTCAATCAGAATATAAAGAATTCAATCAAGCTCATTTTGTTAAGTAGTAGGTGACTGCCGAGGTTTTGTACTTAGGTGCTCAAAGACTGAGTACAAAAGGAATTAGTAAGTACAGGCGAAATTCTCTTTTACCCTTTCATTTTGTCAAAAAATGCCTACAAACTTTGCTTTGCAGATGTCATTTACAACCGATTTTTTTGTGGAAGCCGCCTGCTTTTAGCAGGTGCTAAATGCAGGCAGATTCCATTGGAGTCCTTTAATTGAATGCCTGCATGAAAATCTCGTACAAACGTAAAACCAGAGTAGGAAAAAGGCGCAGGAATCGCATTTCCCATCCTGTCTCCCACTCCTACTTTGTAGCTTTTAAAATGAGAAGTACATCACCCTCATTCTGTTAATAAATCACCTTTGAGGGGGTAAGGTAGCACCTTGCTCCTTTGCATAAAATCAGAGGATTTGAGGAACATACGAATGACCACAGATTTTTAATTTTGACTAATGTCTGTGCTAGTGAATCTTTTCTCAGCACGTAATTTACAGTGGACTTGGTTCTAATTTCATTTGTCACAACATTTATTCTAACCGTAAAATGTCTGCAAACCATTATTTATTTAGCATTTCTAATTACTTTGCTCGAATTGCGCTTATCTAGATATATTGCCAGTAATATGCTCATTAACATAGTTCACCATTTGATCATTCCTGATAAGCCAACATTTCTAATACACAAAGGTGTTAATCCAGTTTGGTCAAATTGCTGTTTAATAATGTCTTAATGGTCAGGTTTGATTGAAACAAAGCACTGTTCATTCAAATTTGGCGACATGTGTTTCGACCTTTTGGTCCTTTTCAAGGCATTTACATTTAAATGAACTAGTTATGTCAAATCAATCATGTTGCAAAATAAATGTGTTACAATATGACCAGTCATGGTGTCGAAGAGAAAATGATAACCAAAAGAAGGAAGAGGAAAAAAATAAATATTATATGGCATGTCAGTATTGAGAGCATACATTTTGATAACTATATTTACCTTTCATATGTTACCTCCGATTTACAAAGCTCAAATGATATCATTATCTAATGAATTCTTTAAGCCAGTACTCCATTATTATATGATAATCACCTTAAGTGATAGAGTTGCTGACCTTCACCCGTGCCTGAATTAGTGTATGAATTACACTATAGTAATACTGTTTTGTTGAATTGCGGGTGAGCTCCCATCACAACATGCATCCCTTTGCACATTAAATAAATAGTGCGGCTCGATCATTGTGGTTTCACCGTTTGGTCTCTCTCGTAGTAGTTTGACTGCTGCTTGTCAAAACCAATAAGTATATTGTTGCATGTTTGGCAAGTCTAAAAACCACTTCTTGTAGTGTGGTATAATTAGATAGTACAGCTAAGTGTACTTACCTTGCAGTTTGTAAGGACAGATTACTCCTTGATTGCACTAGTCGATATTCTCAGTTATTTTCTCACAAATTGTTTGATAATTATCAGCTTCTAGATACGTGTAAACATAATGTAGTGCCCAGTTCAGATCAATGCAAAATTCCAACTGTGTTATACAGTCCCTTTAGAATTGTCATTACGTGTACCTGTGTCATTTGGTATTCTCCCTGTGGTGTATTAAGTCGTTCAGGTGTATTTGTGGTTTTCCAAATCCTTGCGGTCACCAACTTGGAACTTCATTGAAATGTTTCAATACATTACAGTGTGCGACCGTGTATGCGTCGGTCTGTTTTCACTTTCTAGCATGTTATCGTTTTAACTCCTCAACACAAAACCTCAAAAGATTATGTAAATTCTACCAACATATTAAGATATGTGCTCTTCACCCGTGAAATTACAATAATTAAATTGCAATTGATATCAACACAAAGTATGCGGCCCAAAATTGAGTTTTTTCTCACTTGCTATCATGTTTGGGCATATTTTATAAAGCAATATCTCAGATTAGGTGAAGATAATTCTGACAATGTGCAGTAATTACTCTTGACCGAAATAAATTTGGTTGGTCTAAAATAATAAATCACAATAATATTTTATAGTGCAGGCACGATAAGATCTGTTTCCTCTGTCTGAATGCTAGAGTCAAAGCAATCATGCATATTTTTGATTTTTACCCTGCTGGGTTACCAATTCATGAAATGGTCTACTGCAATGTTCAGTCTAAAGATGTCATTTGGACAAATTGGTAAGGTTTTATTTTCAACCACGAATGGTTGTTTGTTTGATTTAAATCATAGATGCTTGCCGCAATCTGTTTCAAATGTTTTCGATAGCTAGCTTATCTAGATAAGCACTCTTGCTTATCTCAATTGATCTGCTTCTAGACCAATTCGTTCCATATGTGAGTTGGAATTAGCTAGAGTAAACGGCTTGTTGGATTCTAAAATATTCTTTTGAAATCAGTAAATGACTGGGTGAAGGTGAGTCATTTTATCACAATCGAGGAATGCAATACGAAATATATGTAATTATACATTATTGCGGAACATTTGTTCTTACCGAATTAGCACTGAACTCTTGCAAGTAGTAGCATACGCTATCATATCCGATAACAATATAGACATACGGTTCCATGTAACATACCATGCTGCTGTTAGGCAACTAAATACTAGGTTCTATTGACTCATAATTACATTATATTCACAATGTATTGGGTCTAACGTACCACATGGTTCATTTTTGCTCATTTTAAACTGTTTCCAATAGTAGCTCCAGTTATTCTTACAGGAAACATTCATTTAATTCTCCTGGTTCGATCAAGTAGCATATTCATTTTGATTCCACCTGTCTCAACATGCGTGTTCTATGTCCCCCACAAATGCCCATTTCTACTTTACGTAGTCCTATGAAGTGTATATCATCATTATTATCCAGTTGGTGATGTTGCTACCAGTGGACTGCCATGGGTAATCTGATATCTTGTGAGTTCAGCCTGGAGATGTGTTCTCTAATACGCGTACGTAATTCCCTAATGGTACTGTAAACATATTGTGGAAATCAGGACAGTAGGCGAAGTGGAGTTTTTGTAGACCTTTATTACACCGTGTCTTAACCAAGGTAGTTGAACTCCAGGGTTGACCCCACAGTTACTTCACTGTGAGTAAAAGGCACCAGGAGTTCCTCTTCTTTTTGAGTGTCTCCTACTCTCACGGACCCGGATAGGCCCACCAGTTGCTCTCACTCTCCTCTCCTTCTCCCTGCAAAAAGCAACAAAAACGCCATTAGGCCAGTCCCTTTTATACCTGGGGTTTGGAGGGAAAAAGGACCAATCGGGGACAACTTCCCTTCCCCCCTGTCTGATTGGTGGGGACCCTAGGCACCCACCCTCTATGAATAGTGCTGCCTCCTCCCCCCCTCCTCCTTTATACTAGCTGCCTGGTTCTAGCTTCCCCTCCCTGCTGTTAGCCACACCCCCTCCATTGGCCCCGCCCCCCCAACAATGTGTCTCCCTCGAGACATGTCTGCCGGAGGCCCGTCCTGCTTGAGGCCCCAAGCCACCGTTCTGGGTCTGCCCCACATGAGGTAAGGAGGGGGTTCTGGTGGGGTGCCCCTGATGGGTCCTTGCCCAGCTGTCTGGCGCACCTCCGATGCCGAGCGGTCGGCACGAGTCGGGCTCTCCAGTTCCCGAGCCTCGCCGCCGCTCGCCGCCGGAGGCCGCCAAGGTATGCTGCGCTCGCGGGTCTCCCAGCCGCAGCGCCAGTGAACCCGGTCCTCGTGGCCACACGCGGCGCTGCGGCTGCGAGCACCCGCGGCGCCGCGGACGCAACGCCAGCACCGTCGCGGGACGCCGACAAGGCTCCCCCTTTAACAGGGATGCCTTCCCGGCGCCCGCGTTCGGCGCCGCACACGCCCGCGGCACAGCGGGCTCCTTTGGCCGTGCGTCCCGTTTTCCCCCGTCATCCGCCTTCACATCCTCACAAACCCCCACTACAGATCCAGGCCGGTCGGGCCGGATCGAACTCCTGGACAAGTAATCCGCCACCAGCTGAAAGCTGGCGGGTCTATGCAAGGTAATGAAGTCGAAGGGTTGGAGGGACAGGAACCACCGTAGAACACGTTGGTTGGAGTCCTTATGTCTCGCCAACCACTGCAGGGGTGCATGGTCGGTATACAAAGTAAATTTCCTCCCCAGTAGGTAGTATCGCAATGAATCCACCGCCCATTTAATGGCGAGACACTCCTTTTCTATAGTGGAATATGCCAACTCATGCGGAAGGAGCTTCCGACTGACAAAACAGATTGGTCGCAGGAACCCATCCACCTCCTGTGTCAGGACCGCCCCCAATCCCATGCCAGAGGAATCCGTCTGCAGAAAAAAATGCTTCCGGAAGTCTGGGCATACCAACACAGGGTGGGATGATATACTGTGCTTCAGCCCCTCAACGGCCTATATGGCGGCGTGATTGGTTGACAGGTCTGGGGAACCCCCGATTTTCAACGCCTCGGTCAGCGGCGCAGCCAGGGAAGAAAAACCGGGAATAAAGCGCCTATAGTACCCTATAAACCCCAAGAAGGCCCTAATTTGTTTTCTGTTAGTTGGTACTGGGATCCCCTGAATAGCCTCGATTTTGGACACCTGTGGCCGAATCACGCCGCCACCGACTATATGTCAGAGGTACTTGGTTTCCTGGGACCCTAGTACCGATTTCACTGGGTTGATGTGGAGTCCGGCCTGGGTCAGGGTGCCGACCACCTTGCGTAGATGGGTTAGATGGTCATTCCATGATGCGCTGTATATCACGATGTCGTCCAGGTAGGCTGCAGCGTATTGGTCGTGGGGCTGTAGGAGGACGTCCATCAGCCTCTGAAAGGTGGCTGGAGCCCCATGCAACCCAAATGGTAGCACTTTATATTGAAAGAGCCCCTGGGGTGTAGAAAATGCGTTTTTTTCTTTGTCAGATTCCCGTAGTGGTATCTGCCAGTATCCCTTGGTGAGGTCCAAGGTACTGAAATAACGGGCAGCACCCAGTCTTTCCAGCAGTTCATCCATCCTGGCCATGGGATAGGCTTCGTATTGGGATATCAGGTTGAGTTGCCTAAAGTCCATACAAAATCGTACAGCCCCGTCTGGCTTGGGTACGAGCACGATTGGAGAACACCACGCACTGGTTGAGGGTTCAATGATATCCAACCTGATCATTTCTTCGATCTCTTTCTTAATGATCAACCTTCGGGCCTCTGGGATCCTGTAGGGTCTTAGCCGGACTATCTGTCCGGTTAGGGTTTCGATACAATGCTCCATTAGGTCGGTCCTTCCAGGTAATTGGGAGAAGGTGTTGCGGTGTGGTTTGAGCGTCTCCAGGATCTCATTCTTCATGTGTTCAGTGAGTGTTTCACCCCACTGCACCGCATCCAATTGGCCGGTCGCTTGTAACGACCCCGTATCCTTGGTGGCCAGAATATCAACCGGGGCAGGCTCGGCCCATTTCTTTAGTAGGTTTATATGGTAAACCTTATATGATGGACTTCGGTCAGGTTGGTGTATCCGGTAATTTACTGGTCCTACCACGTCCTTCACCACATAAGGGCCTCTCCACCGAGCCAACATTTTGTTCGTACTTGTGGGTAGTAACACCAGTACCTTATCCCCTGGTTCTAGCTTTCTTAGGCGACAGCCCTTGTTGTATGTTTTCTCCTGTCGGTCTTGGGCTATGTTTAGATGGGTTTCCGCTAGTCCCCTTAAAGTAGACAGATGGTTCTTAAGGTCCTCAGCGTACTCGGTGAGGGATGTTTCCTTAATATTTTCCCAATCCTCCTTAACCAGGTCTAGAATCGTTCTGGGCTGTCTTCCAAACAGTAGCTCGAATGGGGAGAATCCTGTCGAGGACTGGGGGGTGTCCCTTAATACCATAAGGATCAGGGGTATGACTCTATCCCAGTCCTTCCCCTCTGGGCCTGTTACCCTCTTCATCATTTTCTTTATTGTTTGGTTGTACCTTTCCACCAACCCATCCGTTTGGGGGTGGTAGACTGAGGTACGTAGACGTTTGATCTGTAGTCTTTCACAGACTTGTCGCATGACAGCTGACATGAAGTTGGTACCCTGATCGGTGAGGATTTCGGTGGGTAGGCCTACCCGTGCGAAGTAGGGGATGAGCTGGTCACATATTTGGTTAGCCGACGTCCCCTTTAGGGGGAAGGCCTCGGGGTACCGGGTGGCATAGTCCACCACGACCAGCAGGTATCGATATCCACGACTGACTGGCTCGAGCGGGCCTACCAGATCTATACCTATCCTTTGAAAGGGTATGGTGATCAAGGGCATTCGCTGTAGAGGCGCTTTGGCTGGCTTTTCCCCACTTGTCAACTGGCAGACTTTACATTCCTTACAGAATTTCGCCACCTCCCCATAGACCCCCGGCCAATAGAAGCGTTTTAGAATGTTTTGCTGTGTCTTTAGGGAGGCCATGTGACCGCCACAAGGGTGATTGTGTGCCAACTGGAGGACAATGCCCCTGTGTGTTTTGGGTAGGAGTAGTTGTTCCCTCCGTGCACCTCCCTCTTCTTGGTAAACCCGATAGAGTAGGCCCTGTCTAGATATAAAACCGGCTCCCTTGGCCAGGTCTGGGTCCCCATTCGTGATGGCTCTTTCGCGGGCCAATGTTAAGGTAGGGTCCGTCAGGGTTTCTCCCCGGATGGAATCCTCATGGTCCTCCGGGTTCCAGGCTATCCGTTGGGTGGCATACATGGATGCGCACTGAGCAAGGCGAGCTTCTCTTCTTTTCCTAGTGGGTCTCTCTCGTCCCTGGGTGTTCGGGGGGATGGGCTCCCTGGCAAAGGGTGCTTCTTCCCACCATCCCTGGTCTAGGGCTTTGATAGTCTGGTGGAAGTGGGGTAGGTCGGTCCCAATCACCACTGGGGCGGGTAAGGAGGGGAGGACGGCAGCTCTCATCTCTGCAATGTTAGGGCCCACCTCTACTGTTATGGATTTCATGGGGTAGGTCCTTACATCCCCATGTATACACCGGATCGGGATACTAACATTGGCGAGGTAAGGAGAATCACTTACGGTTGGTAGTACCACCGTCTGTCGACTTCCACTGTCGAGTAGGGCCCTGGCTTGGTTCCCGTCTACCCGGACGTCCATCTCGTAGAGACCTTGGCATCTTGGTCCTTGCTCGGTCCTCATGAATCCGATCTCCATCGGCTCGGTGCCTCTCTTCCGGGGACAAAACCGGGCGATATGGCCCCACTCGCCACAGTCATAACATTGCGGTTGTCGGTATCTCGTGGAAAACTGGGAGGATCGCGGGTCGGGACCGCTCCTCTTCTCCTCGGATCCAGACGGGCGTCCTTCCGTTGCTCTCCACTTGGGAAACCCTCCTCGCAGGCTCTTGGTTGGGAGGGGTTCCAATGGTGGCATTGGATTGCGAATGGGAGACCCGACTCTGAAGGGTTTACCAGTTCCCCCTGCCTTTTGGTAGGCCGACGCGATGTTCACCGCCTCAGATAAGGTGGGTCTGTGATGTTGTCGGACCCATCTTTGCATCGGAGGGGTTAGGGCCTCAATGAACTGCTCGAGGATGACTTTATCTAAGACATCTTGGAGGCCCGTTCCCGGTACTTGTAACCATTTCTCGGTGAGGTCCTTAACTCGGTAGAAGAGTTGTCGGGGGTTCTCCCCCGGTTTGAGTTTAGTGTCGCGCAGCCTCATTCTGTAGGCCTCTTCGTCAAGTCCCAACCGGTCCAGTACTGCCTTTTTGATTTCAGCGTAAGACGTAGTTCCGTTTGGGTTAACGGCCTGGTAGGCACCTTGCATGATGCCAGACAAAAGGGGAGCAACATACTGGCCCCAGCGGTCCACCGGCCACTGAGCATTTCGGGCGATTCTCTCAAATGTGGTGAAAAAGAAAGCCGGGTCTTCACCTTCCTTGAATTTTTGCAACACTGTGGAAGGGACCATGGGCTGGTTTCGCGTGTCGGTAACAGCATCCGTCAGGTGTTTTATCGTCTCTTGGTGTTGGTCTTGAGAAGTGGACTGCAGGGTTCCTTGCAATTGTATGGCCTGTTGAAAGGCTTGGCGATCAGCGGCCGCCTGCTGGGCCTGAAGTTGGAAGAGCTGTTGTAACTGTTGTTGCCCTTCTGACAGTGTCTGTATTATTTTCTCCATCGCGTTCTCCTAATCCTGCCGACTACGCCACTTGTGGAAATCAGGACAGTAGGCGAAGTGGAGTTTTTGTAGACCTTTATTACACCGTGTCTTAACCAAGGTAGTTGAACTCCAGGGTTGACCCCACAGTTACTTCACTGTGAGTAAAAGGCACCAGGAGTTCCTCTTCTTTTTGAGTGTCTCCTACTCTCACGGACCCGGATAGGCCCACCAGTTGCTCTCACTCTCCTCTCCTTCTCCCTGCAAAAAGCAACAAAAACGCCATTAGGCCAGTCCCTTTTATACCTGGGGTTTGGAGGGAAAAAGGACCAATCGGGGACACCTTCCCTTCCCCCCTGTCTGATTGGTGGGGACCCTAGGCACCCACCCTCTATGAATAGTGCTGCCTCCTCCCCCCCCCCTCCTCCTTTATACTGGCTGCCTAGTTCTAGCTTCCCCTCCCTGCTGTTAGCCACACCCCCTCCATTGGCCCCGCCCCCCCAACAATGTGTCTCCCTCGAGACATGTCTCCCGGAGGCCCGTCCTGCTTGAGGCCCCAAGCCACCGTTCTGGGTCTGCCCCACATGAGGTAAGGAGGGGGTTCTGGTGGGGTGCCCCTGATGGATCCTTGCCCAGCTGTCTGGCGCACCTCCGACGCCGAGCGGTCGGCACGAGTCGGGCTCTCCAGTTCCCGAGCCTTGCCGCCGGAGGCCGCCAAGGTATGCTGCGCTCGCGGGTCTCCCAGCCGCAGCGCCAGTGAACCCGGTCCTCGTGGCCACACGCGGCGCTGCGGCTGCGAGCACCCGCGGCGCCGCGGCCGCAACGCCGGCACCGTCGCGGGACGCCGACAAGGTTCCCCCTTTAACAGGGATGCCTTCCCGGCGCCCGCGTTCGGCGCCGCACACGCCCGCGGCACAGCGGGCTCCTTTGGCCGTGCGTCCCGTTTTCCCCCGTCATCCGCCTTCACATCCTCACACATATATACGGTTAAAAATGCAAATGATGTCATATACCACGAATTTTGATCTGCAATTGATTAAATCCCTTATTTGGATTGCCTTGTCATCACTGAGTTCATATTTAGTGTCAGGGTGTGCATATTTTCACATACCGCAGTTTCCACATCTATAAAATCCTTCAATCCATGGTTTCATCCTGATGGCTGAGCAGTAATCTGTTTAGGAAATGAGGGGCTAACTTTTGTTCTAATCGTGGGTGCCCTTGTGTATGTAAAACTGGGACTGTCACCTAAGTATTTAATCAAGTCCTCATCTATTCTATGTGCCAATGTTTGTTAACTATACAATATAGATGATTAGTGTCATCAGAATATTGGGTGTATAGACTTACATCCCACTTGATATCCATTTTGCCAGGTTTTTTTGGATTTTGTATGTCACTCCGTGTCACCTTTTTAATTCTGTTATATGCCTGTGATATACATTCATCATTGTATCCCCTTTCTTGAAACCTTTTGGTCACAATCAAGTTCAAATTCGATGTCATTGCTACAGTTTATGCGCACGCGATGTAATTCACCCATAGGTATATTATGTATGGTCAATTTTCTTATGGCAACTTGAGGCATATTGAGTGGAGTTCACCTCTGTTGATTTTCTATATGTTCTGCCAGCAATTCCCTTGTCCTTAATATATAGATGTAGGTCAAGGAACTCGATATGATCTGGTTGACTTTGTCCCATGAATTCTAACCTGAAATTGTTGACATTCAAATAATCTATAAAACATGTGAAGCAGTCAGTAGTGCCTTCCAAATCACTAAGGTGTCATCAATGAACTGTTTCCAGATTACAATGTTCTGTGCATAATCCTGATTTGATAGTACATGCGTTTCTTCCAATTGACCCATGGAGAGGTTGCGAGGTATGGGGCATAGTTTGCCCCCATTGCTACCCCCTTTGTAAGTAGAATTTTTGCTCAAATAGAAAATATGTATTATTCAATGTGAACTTGAGAAATTCTTTTATCATTTTAACATGTTTTCTATTTGGGGCAGTCAAATTAGCATATTTAAAGTCCATTGCCTTTATGGCTAGTGTATGGTCTATAGAAGTATATAATGCTTTGACATCAAGTGTTGCGAGAACGTAGTCTGTTTGCCAAATGATTGCTGATGCTATTTGTAAGTGTTGAATCTCTTATATGAGAAGTTAATAACACAACTTGTTTTTTAATCAGGGTGTCGATGTAAGTGGGTAACCCTTCTGTAGTCCATCCTATTCCACTACCTATTGGTCTAACTTGTGGTAGGCTCTCATATCTTTTATGTGTCTTTGGAAGAAAGTATATAGTTGGCACTGTGGGCTCAGTAATGCACAAAAATGATCTTTCATCCTCTGTCAATAGGCCAGCATTATGCCATTTATTGATTAGAGTTATCATCACAGTCACCACTCTTTTGGTTGGATTTGATGGGACTTTTTTGTAACAATTTGGGGTGGCGAGATGTGCGTTTGCCATCTCTATAATCTGTTCTGTTAAGAATGACTATGGCTCCTCCCTTGACTGCCTCTTTAATCAGAAGGTTCTCTAGTTGTGACAGATTCTTTAAAGCTATATGTTAATCATAATCTAGATTACATTTTCTGTGGCCAAATTTAGTTTGTACTCTGTCCATGTAATGGTGAATATCACCTATGAACGCTTTGTTAAAAGTCTCTATTATACTATCTGTGTCGCTTTGGGGAGTGAATTTAGATTTGCATTTCAACTCTTCCATTGACAAGGTATTTTCCCAAATATTAATATCTTCACAGAGTTGATCCTGAGTCTTCCCACTTTTTTTATTTATTTTATTTTTTATTACTTGTGTATAGCCACTCTTGGCTTTTACAAGGTCTGTTAAATGAGTTCCGGCCGTGTGGGCCTTCGTTCATCTTGATCAGTTAGTCATGTTTTCAATTTTCATCAATGCAAAATTTAAAAATAATGAATGCAACAATATAAGAGACAATGGGGAGTGAGAAGACAATCCTACTATGCCTTGAGTGTTCAGAATGTGCAAGTGCAGGGGGGAGAAGGGTATGGGATAGGTGCTGTGGTGCTCATGGAGAGCAGTAGGTGGAGTGCTATGAAAAAGCTAAGTGCAACCTCCAGTGGTGGAGGGTAAGCCGAGGCAAGTGCATGCATAAAGGCCTTGAACCCCAAACAAGCTACTGTGCAATTAGCAGGGGGTGGGGAGGAGGAGGGAAGTAAGAGGTAAAGAGAAGGCATAAGCATATACACAAATATAGACAGCCTTTCGTTTTGGGTGTGAGGTTTGAGCTGTCCTGCTTCACAGCAGAGGACTCTGAATGCATTCCTTTCACACCTTGTAAATGGATCGCCGGACAGCGATTGGGAGGGAGAAGGGTGGAGTGGAATATGTGGGGGTGACCAAAGGTCATATTCCACATTTTGAGAGGATCAATACACCCTTAACTTCCCCCTGATGGTTCCGTCCCTGGAAAATCCATTCATTGTTTAAACTAAGTAGTACCACCAGTATTTGAACCTGTCATTGTATCAGCATGGGCAAAGTGGCAGCAAGGCAGCATGTTGGTCTCAACTAAAAACCTGAACAAATATGAAAATAAGGGGGAGCCACCAGAGGGTGATGAGATGAGGTGAAGTGTCTCAATCGATCTCCTCACCTGGGTGTTGAATTTTGGGCCCCCCCAGCCCTGTGGATGCCGAGCCCTGACCCCCCCTGGAGCTGTATGGAGCTGTAGAGCGTCGGCGGAGCGCAATCCTGGGGCTCCAAGACATCCGGCAACCGGAGTTGACCGACATCCGTGAGTGAGGCGGACAGAGCGTGGTGTGCGTCCCCGCAGGAGGAACCGGGAGAAGCCCTGCTGATTGGCGGTAGGGAAGGGGCAGCGGCCTACTGTTCAGCCATACTGACCACATTTCGGCGCGTCTGTGGGCAGAGTCTTCGCCCTCGCCTTTCCGAGATAAGCAACACGAGCAGCGTATCTGAGGCTCAGGTACGAGGAACCGTGGACTGGAGAGTGGCGTGCCATTGGAGTGCTCTTGGCATCCCGCAGCGGGAGCTCCAGCGAACGGAGGCCAATCGTAAAGTAGCCGGTGGGGGAGAAGCGGCGGCCAAAGGATCGGCCCTGCAGCTTGAGCTGCGGGCATTTTGCAGCGGCGCTCCCCGTTCTGGAGTGGGGAGCCTTACGGCCTGGCAACAGCACTGTGTCTACACCCGGGCGCTGTTGGAGTACGGGGACGGTGGACTCGACGGCGTACTGGGTTCTTCGCTTTCCCGGTGCTCTAGGGGACTGGCCGCTGACGGGAAGTTCTTGTGCTGTGGACGGATTTTTCGGCGGTCCCTGGTAGCCGCGCACCCCTGTGGGGGATAGTTGTGCAGGTGAGGGGGTGGGGGCCCACTCAGTTGGTGGGTGTGGTGTGGGTGGGCATCTGCACCCCCCCCTCGCTCAGACGGTGACAGACCCTGACCTTGCTTGGGAGTGCACTCCCTTTCATTGCTGGTGAGGCGGATGACCCGTGCCCCCTGTGGGCTTTCGTCTGCTTCTCTCCCCACACGCCCAGCAGGCTCTTTTCCATTGGCCCTATACTCTCCCATGGGGGGTTTTGTGCCCTTCTCTGTGAAGTCTCTATACCAGTTTGTCGGTCTCCCCCTCTTGAGACTTATTTGGACTCTAGCGCTTCTCTTGAGCAATGCCCCAGGCTTGATTATTGAAGAAGGTGTCTGGCAGTTTGAGCACTCCCTTGTGCAAGGAAAAGGGGTGGGGGATGCACTCTATATCAGTGCTGTCTTTGAGGCTCCGGAGCTGCAGATGTTAGAAGAGAGGCGTGTGTGTCACTCCGGGGCCCGATAAATTGGTTCGGGGAGTTGGACATTGTTGCTATCCCTTGCCCCTTCCTGAGTCTTCCGACCCTGCGTTCTGGGGGAGTGCCTGACACGCGTTGGGTGGCTTGGGTGCAGACCTTGCAGAGATTTCGGCGTTCTCCAGAGCGTTCTGAGGAAGGATTCACCATGCAGGATACAAACCAACTTGAGGTAACAGAAACTCAGTTGATGAGTCGCAGCATGGCAGCCCTGCTGGAGGAGATTCGAGGTTTTAGGGCGGACATAGGCAGGAGGCTAGACTCCCTCGACAAGAAGGTGGATGCCGTGGAGGACCGAGTTCAGGCTCTGGAGGCCAACCAATCCTTGGCTGACCTCTTCGAGACGCAGTTCGATATGAGGTTGGCAGAGCTGGAGATGAGAGAGGAGAAACTCAAACTCAAGTTGGACGATTTGGAGAATAGAGAGAGGCGCTCCAACTTGAGATTCCTTGATATTCCGGAGCAAGACTGGGAGACGCAGGCGGACATTGTGAGAAAGGTTAAGGCAATCATAAGTTCTCTATTTGATGGTGGAAATACCAGTGTCCCCACCATTGACAGGGCCCATAAAGCGGGAGGTTGTGCAGGCAGACCTCGCTCTGTCCTTGTGAAGTTTCACTATTATGTGGAGAAAACTAAGATCCTGGAGCTGGCTCGTGAGAAAGGTCCTATTGATTGGAGTGGTGCTCAAATATCCATCTACCAAGACCTTTCGGCGCTTATTCTGGCGCGCTGGAGACTTTGCGGTCCGCTGATGAAATGGTTGCAGGCCAAGGGAGTGCGGTACAGATGGGGTCACCCGTTCTCGCTCTCCTTCGAGTTGGATGGGTGTAAGTACTCTCTCACTACGGAGGCTGATATTCAGAGGGTGATGAACGAGCTCCTTGGGGACCCTTCCTCGAGGCAGGTTGAGGGGGGGGGTGAAAGGGCAGAAAATAAAGGCCCAAAAGGCCCCCCAGAGTTTGTGGGTCGCAGACGTGTCCGTGGACACAGGAAGTATAGGAAGATGTCCCCGCTCTCTCCAGGGCAGTCTACGACCTAAATGGAAAGCATGTCTCTGTTTGATTTTTGTTTGTCAATTGTGCCTAAGGGCCATGGGAATAAGTGGTCGGCAGTTGGGCCAGCGTGGAACGCACAATTTTGTTTTTGCAGTTGGGGGGGGGGGGGGGCTCAGATTATTGTGTTGCTTAGAAGTGATTTCGCCCAGGTGGAGGTGATCCTTGGTGGCCTGGGGCCTCAGCGGTTTGATATTGCAGTCCTTTCAGGCGCTCATGGTTTGGGAGGGTGGGGGGACTTGGTTTTGTTGGGGTGGGGGAGGAGTTGGGATGGGAGGGTTGGGTTGGAGTTGGGAGGGGGGGTAAGGGGGGTTCGGAGCTACCCGGATTGTTGGGTTCAACTTGCTTTTTCTCAATCTTTCTTATGTATACCACAGACTTGGGACAGGACCTGTATGTAGGCCTCCGGCCAGAGGCGAATGAGTCACCCGGCTGTCTTAATGAATGAGTTCGTTTATCCTCTGTCGGTGGGGTCCCTAAATGGGCAAGGCCTGAACTCTCCGACAAAGAGGTCTCTGGTGCTTAGAGAGTTTCTCATGCTAAAACTTCATTTTCTCTTTGTGCAGGAGTCCCACTGGATTAAGGGGAGGGAGCCCTCCTTCAGATCCAGGGCTATTCAGCACATATTTCGGTCATCATATGTGGCAAAGAGGCGGGGGATTGTGCTCATGGTCTCTCCAGATGCACATTTGTCTCTTAGGGCTCATAGAGCAGATCCGGAGGGGCGTTATGTCATGGTTAAGGGGGAGGTGAAGGGTCGGTTGTTCACTTTGGTGGGAGTGTATGCCCCAAACGAAGATCAAGATGTGTTTTGGCAGGGAATGGGAGGGAAAATCAGGGATTTTGCAGAGGGAGCGATAATAGTTGGAGATTTTAATATGGTTTTGAGCCCAGACAGAGATAGGAAATCTCCTAAACCGTGCCCTGACCTTAGATCCCAAATGAAAATGGCGGATTGCTTCCAGAGAGTTAATGAGGAATTGGGCCTTGTTGATACTCACCCCAACAATGGCGATCGGGATCCTCTCTACACTTATTTTTCCTCAGTACATCAGTCTTTTTCCGGGATCGATGATGTGCTGGTTGACACCTCGATCCATGAATACATTTCTGGTTTTGGTGTAGAGTCCATCCCATGGTCTGACCTCGATCTGGTCCGTGTTAACCTGGGGATTCCCCCGGTGGCCCAGAGCAAATCACGGTGAATATGTAATGACTCCCTCCTAATGGATAGGGAACTACGGCAGTCTCTTCTGGATTCTATTACTGAATTTTTTTGCTTAAACGACAATGGGGAGGTGGAGGTTAGAGGGGTGTGTGATGCATTCAAAGCCACGATCAGGGGTGTTCTAATGGAAATCGGAGCTCGGAAGAAGGAGGACAGGGCTAGGGAAGAGTGAAAATTGAGGGAGCAGATTTTAGCGGTCCAACCGGGGGGTAAATTGAGATTGCAGATGGATCCAGGCAAGCGCGAAGAACTCCCAACAGCTTAGAGCGAAACTGTCCGCCCTCCTTGTTGGTCAGACGGAGAAGAAACTTGCGTTCCGGAAACAGCGTTATATGGAGAAAGGGGAGAAGGCGGACAAGATTCTGGCTTGGAAGCTAAGGGAACTTCGCAATAGTAGGCGAGTTAATTCTATTGTTGGCTGGGGGGGAAGCTGCTTGGGGATGATCAAATTGCGGAACAGTTTAAGCTGTAGTACGAAAAACTTTATGCTACTGAGTACGCGGGGATGGTTCCGATGTGGATCGGTTTTTTGAGTCCCTTCCTATCCCCTGTCTAGCGCAGGAGAGTTTGGCTTCCTTGGAGCTTCTCATTTCTCCCCAGGAGGTTATTGATGCTATTGAGTCTTTGGTACTGCTACGGGGGATGACGGATTCACTGTCCACTTTTTTAAGAAACGTTTTGCTCCACTTTGGCCCCGTTCTTAGCTAGGGTGTATAACTCTCTGCCTTGGATACGGGCTGTCTTCCCCCTTCCATGATGTCGGCTCTCATTGTGGTCATTCTGAAGGAAGGAAAGGACCCTTCGTTATGTCAGTCCTATAGGCCCATCTCATTGTTAAATGTTGATGTGAAAATATTGGCCAGACTCCT
Source organism: Ambystoma mexicanum (assembly GCF_040938575.1). Classification (NCBI taxonomy): domain Eukaryota; kingdom Metazoa; phylum Chordata; class Amphibia; order Caudata; family Ambystomatidae; genus Ambystoma; species Ambystoma mexicanum. Next base: position 1,000,249,896 of record NC_090929.1, on the reverse strand, counting down.
GGCAACCAGGTTGTCTAGATTCATCCCCTCTTTGGTTCACGGAGACCAGGTGGGCTTTGTCCCCAGACGTCAGGTGTCTGACAATATTAGAAAAACGGTGGACCTGATGTATGAGGTGTCCAAGCGGGAGTCTGAGGCTTACCTCCTCTCGCTGGACTCTGAAAAAGCCTTTGACTGTGTAGAGTGGTCATATATGGGAAAGGTGCTCCGTAAGATGGGTATTGGTGATAACTTTTGTGGATGGATTTCGGCCTTATATAATGCCTCCTCCGCACGGATGAACGCGTCGGGGTGCCCCCTCTCTCCCCTCTTGTATGCTCTGGCTATGGCGCCCTTTGCGATCGCGGTCAGACATGATGAGGCGATTTCTGGGGTACGGTGTGGGGACTTTGAATTTAAATTGTCTCTCTTTGCAGATGACATCCTAATGTATCTGTCTGGGATTAATGACTCCCTCGGTTATTAGAGTTGATTCGTGGATTTGGAACGTTCTCTGGGCTCAAAATCAACGTTTCCAAATCCTGCATTATGCCCATGGGTAAGTTGGACAAGGATGTCGAGGGTAGGACGGAGGTGTTCGGGATGCGAATAGAGTGTCAGTACTAGGTACCTAGGCACCAATATTCCCAGGGATCTGAGCAAGATTTTTTAGTTGAATTTTCCTCCCCTGTTGGCCAAGATTGCTGCTGATCTGAATAGGTGGTCTCCCCTCACGCTGTCTTGGTTTGGGTGCATGGTTTCTGTGAAGATGAATGTGCTCCCCAGACTTCTTTCTCTTCTCTTCTCTGTATCATTCCAGACTTTATTTGCGTCTCTTCGAATCCGTCGTCTTTGCTTTGTTTGGGGTGGTAGGAGGGCTAGAATAAAGTATGACGCCTTGTACCTCCCAAAGGCGTTCGGAGGATTTGGTCTGCCGGACTTCAAGCAGTACTACAAGGCGGCTCAGTTGCGGGTAATGCTAGAGCATATGCGAGATGACCTCAGGACGTACTGGACGTACGTTGAAGATGTGCAGGTTCACCCTCATAAGGTTAGGGATTTGCTCTGAACCCCTCCTCGCTCTTTACCTATAGCTGCTAGGTCCCACCCAGTCCTATCGGTGCTTTGGCTGGTGTGGAGACCAAACAGGGGCAATAAGTTGCTGTCATCGTGGCCCTCCCCCCTGTCTTCCTTGTGGGGGTCCTCCGCTTGATTTGGGGACCAGAGGTTTTCGGGGGACGCAGTCATGGTCGGATCAGGGACTTGAGAGAGCCGCGCAATTGCTTATCAAGGGAGGCTTTATAGACTTTGCCCGACTATCGGAAGTGTTTCCGGATAGGCCTCTCTCTATCTTTGATTATTTGCGGATTAAGGGTATTTTAACTCAAACGAACTGGGTGGCTTCCCTCTCCCGGCCCTTGACCTCCTTTGAAAAAATCTTTGTGGAAGCCAAGTCTAGGAAGGGGTCTCTCTCTAAAATCTAGAACGTGCTAATTACGGCTGATTTGGAGGGTAGGCAGACATTCAGGGGTGCATGGGAGGAGAGACTGGGCACAACCCTTGATGACTGTGCTTGGGACTCTATCTTTAGGTCGGTTTTTGGGGGAAAGCTCTACACTGCAGCCATGGAGCACAACTTTAAGATTCTCAATTTTTGGCACCGGCAGCCCGATTCCTTGTCCAAAATGTTTCCCGGTGTATCTCCTAGGTGTCCTAGGGCTTGTGCTGGTAGAGGGACCTGGTTCCACATGTGGTGGGAGTGTCCGGTTCTACAGGTCTACTGGACAGAGTTGCTAAATTGGATCAAAGACATCCTAGGATCCTATGGAGATTCTTTTGGGTACCCCTAGGCCTGAGTGCGAGGAGTCGCCTTTTTCCAAGGTGGTGGATGCGATGTTGAGGGCTGGGAGAATGGCTCTGGCCCAGAAGTGGAAAAGCTTGCAGGCCCCAACGAAATCGGAGTGGTTTAATAAACCTTTGGCAATCATTACGTATGAGAAACTCGCAGCCATTGTCAATGATAACATGTCCTCTTTTTTAAAGGATTGGACTATTGTGCTTTTGAGTGCAGACTGTGAGGCCTTGAGGCTCTAGGATTTGGGGCCCTGTGTGGAGCTCGATGATGGGAGGGTGAAGTGGGACTCGGTCTTCAAATGGAATGTGACACCTGATGTTTTGTGTCTATATGGGACCGTGCCGATAGGGATATGTTGCTAAACCGCCTTAATTGGTTCTGGGTCTTTGTCCCAGCCCTGGTGTACTTATTGCTTCTGTTCTGTTGAACCCTGTGGAGCTCAATGTTCGGGGGAAGGGGGGAGGGGGCGGTGTGTTGGGAGGGATGGGGGGAAGAGGGGAGGGGTATTATATGTTGTCTAGGTTGAGATCCTTTATTGATTGAGTGTTGTTTTTGATGTTGCCTAAATTTAATAAATACAAAGTGGAAAGAAAAAAAAAACGATGAAAATAATATTCTTTTCTCTTAATCCATTTTAGATGTTGCCAAAAGGAACTTTAGCCTCATGTAGCGCATGTTGCACTGTTTACTGCCCTGGGTATTTTTGCTGCCACATTTCCTTACCAGGGAGACGGGGACAGAATTATCCTTCATAATTCTTACATTCTTGAGGACCTCCTCCCATTAAATTAGTGGATCGAAAGAGAGAGCTCATTGTAGTGACGTAAGAGCACTGTCACTGCATGCTCGACGTGGATCACAGGTGGACAGAAAGCGTAGAGGAGCAAGAAGGAAGGAGCTCCGAACTGGGCTCCCGAAGAAAACATGCATGTCTGCGCATTGATGGATATTAATATATTTGTGACCAAATAAAATGTTACAAATACAGTAGAGTGATTTGTGATGCACCAGACTCCACAATGGTGACGAGGAGTAGGATCTGAAAAAGGAAAGAACACAGAAACCAGAAGATAAGTAATCCCATTAGCCAATGAAGAAAACATACAAACTTTATTGCAGGGAAAGAAAGAAAGAAAGAGAGCACGGAAGAGAGAAAATGCCACAAGTGGCAGTTCAACCAGTCTTTCTACACAACCCAGGTAGTCATGTAATACCTTGGCAACGATGGCTACAGAATTTTAATGTGTATATGGAAGCTATATTAACAAATGCACTAGAAATAGAAGGTCAGCGCATACTTTAAACGCTCCCAGTAGTAAAAGAAAAGGATGGATCTAGGATACAGATCAAAAACAAGGGGGTGGGGCCACCGTGTAATGGCAATTGCACCTCTTATTCGAAACAGATTCCAACTCAAGATTTGAGCGTGTTATTTAGGCATCACTGAATAAAAAATGACACATGCACAACTATTATGTTATTGGACCAATTATTTATGCATTCTTAAATTAAAGCACGTTGCATTAAATCCAAAGATCGAACAAAGGCAATCACTTTTCAATATAAGTAGAGCAGTAATCTTTCTTAATAATCAGAAACGTTTCTTTCAACTGTCGCTTTTGTGCTTACAATACACCATATCGACAAAGCAATCAATTATTTTTTGTTTGCACAATGGTTTCTCTCTTTCACCACGCTGTTGACAAAAGAATAAGGATTTGTCTTTGCATGCAGAAATTTCACATGTACACCAACACATGTTTCAACACTCGGGTGCCTGTGAATGTTATACAATATAATCAATCTATATTACAATTTCCGCCAATCGTAGTACACAAACGGTAGTAAAATATTCATAGCTAGTCATCGAGCACTCGCGCGTCTTCATCAGGGTGGTGTGCGTACTTAGCTTGATGGATAACAATTCAATGAATTGATTCTGTGCGGCCCTCGTCATGGAGATGTGCATCATTTTATTTTCTTTTTTTTCTTTTTTTCTTTTTTTAGAACAAAATCTGTAGACCCAATGTAGAAAGTGTGGCTTTAAAAATGGTTGTGTGGGCAGAAAGCCTGGTTTCACATTTAGCTATTTAGTCGTGGAATAGCTTTGGGTTCTCAATGAGAATTGTCTATCCAGCTACTGGTTCAGAAAATAGTTTTGGGGGTCAAATGATTCATGTGCAGGCTATCATCCCTCTGGAATTCACTCCCACCTCACCTGCAAACAGAAATCAACTTCCCAAGTGTTTGTAAAGCCCTTCAGATTCACCTCTTCTGTGCTGCTTGCAATCCGGTTAATGAATCTCCCAACCCCTCATTTAATTTGCTCTCTCATGATCCAACTGAGCAGATGTTCTAGTCCAGTAGTCCATTAACTGCTTTTCACAGCATGATTTGGACTTTTTGGGGGGTAGCGAGTCTTCTACAACTGCATTATCGCTAACCTACAAAAGGGATGCATCCAAGGAACCCACTTCTGAACCCAAGTGTGCTTATCCATCATTATTCTTCCAGAAAGAGGTAAAAGAAATCTGACCCATCCAAACTATAATCCAATATGAGGAATTCTGCAGGGCACCCTCCTTGTTTTCCCCTCCCTTTAGTGCTCTGGTGCAGCGAAACGCAGCATGTAGCACTTCTAAAAATATAACCAAGTAAAATGCATGATGTATTGCAGTGTCCTTCCTCCTGAACAAAACAATCAACATGTTAATGAAAACATGTTGAACTGAAAGCAGGAGGATGGTAATTACTTTGGATGATGCACATTGTATTCCAGAAGTGACCGTTTGTGATGTTTTGGGGGAAGGGGGTGATGCCATATTGTAGGTTGGTGAGCAGGTGAAGTGTATCTTGGTCACGTGACCTAAGCCCCACCCACCTGTTAATCACTTCTAATCTTTTAGCGCTTTGTTGGTTTGCAATCCGTTTTCTCTACTTAAGCAGCCCTCCAGCTTCTTTTGCCTTGCAGCTGGTGCGCAGAGGCAAGTGGGTCTGGGTCATGAGACCTCAGCCCTGCTCACCTGCTTAGCCCTGTCCCTGCCTTTCCTTTCTTAACTCTTCAGTCAAGGGCGTCCAAAGCAAAGGGCAGATGAAGAAAAGGGCAATTCCTCCATCAAATCAGACATAAACGGACCTTGAGCATATGTGAGTGGATAGATCTTTTGTGATGTAGGAAAAAGCAGTACTGTGGCCAGGGTAAAAAAGTATTGCCCTGTTGAATGATTAAATATTTAAATCCGTTAATTAGAGTGCTAAATGTCGCCTTTAAAAAAACGGATTCACAAATGTGAGTAAGTGTACAGGACATCAAATTGAACACACAAAGTGGCATGTGCTAACTCAAAAATTCAAACATACATTATACAGTTCTAATATCTTTTCATTCAATACAGCATTGAATAACAGCATCACAAAGACCAGACTAAAACACATAGATTAACGAAACAAACGGTTGTACTCCGTTGTTAAGTGTTCTATACAACCCTAAACTAATAATGTCACAATTCAACACAATACATATAACACTTCTAAAACCCCAACATGTTTCTTTCCTCAAACGTATGTAATTCATTTGTGGGAAATTCGTCAGGGGAAGACATAGGTCTTTTTAACTGATGGCTGGCTTCATTCGTGGGGCTACCTATAAAATTTGCGTGGCGATTCTCAGCTAAATACACCTTAATCTCTGCCAATTCCAAAAAGCACCTCAATGATGGTGCCCAGCGTTGCTCCCTCAGGCTATAATCAAAATCATTCTCATAAGCCAGAAAGAGTTAATTCTTCAAAAAGTCTTCTAGGATATTTCAAGGATCCCGCATCTCTCGGTATTGGAAAGTGGGTAACCGATTCAAGTTCCCGGAGTCCAGCACCCAATCATCCACCACTAAACGAAAACTGTTGCTTGCCAATGTCTGCTCAGCAATCAACCATGAGGTGGGACCAAGCCTGATTTGCATATGGTCTTTTCCCTTTTGTAATGCCTTGGCAGGCTGAACAAAAATGGTCTGGAGTGTTGCCCAAAAGCAGTGACCGTGGTTATGATTGATTCAAAACCTTCCAGCCAAAAACCTTTTGGTTTTGCTAAAGTCACCCTGAGTGGAACAGGTATGCCCAGATTGGGTCCCAGACCTGCTGGGCCTAGACACCCAAGCTACTCCTCACTGACGACGACCATTAAGGCCGAAACATGCCTGGGGATAGTTGTGGTCTCGTGCAGAAGAGATGTGACCTTTTGGGGTGGGATCAAACTAGATTTGCTTATGGTCTTTCCCCTTCTGTAATGGCTTGGCAGCTGAGAAATATGGTCTGGAGTGTTGCCCTAGAGCAGTGCCAGTGGTCCTGATTGATTCAAAACCTTCCAGCCATCACCTTTTGGTTTTGCAGCAATCAACCATGCAGCAGACATTGCGGACCTAATCACCACACAGACTTGGACACCCTCTTTATTTCTGAGACCTGAAAGACATCCACCTCTACCCACATCCTAGATGTCCTCGTCCCCAATGGCTGCAGAATTCTACAACAATGTCCAAACAAGATCTCCAAGGCATTATGGCTCAACTAGACATCGCCGCCATTGGCTCTTTTTCAAAAACCTTTCCTGCCACTTCCTGCTCTCCCCAACGGACACAGTCACTTTTCATCTCATCTACAGACCACCCAAGGCTGACACCATCTTCATTGAAGATTTCACAGACTTAGTGACTACAAGTTCTCTCACGCATGCCTACATAATCTTCCTTTGCAACTTCAACATCAGTGCAGCAATCAAGTCAATGAATGACGATTTCCACTGCCTACTCAACACTCTGAATCTCACACCGCATACGAACAACCCAACTCTGAGGAAAAGTAATATCCTCTACCTCATCGTCGCCACCCTGCCCACCCTGAATCGCAGCTCCCCAATCCTGCTTGACTGGTCAAACCATCTGTCAATCCCCTTTTAAAAATGTGTCACACCACACCAGTCAAGCAATCCCATTGAAAACCCAGCAAACGCGCTTCATATCATTCAAGAACATCCAAGTGGAGGCTCTTTCAGAGGAAGACCCACCAAACTCCACCTCGCTTGGCTGATCTACCCCTGACGAACCAGGACTGTGACTTGCTTCTTCAAAAACTCACCACCCTCACAACCAACATCAATGCCATGCACCAGTGAAAACTCACCCTCGAGCCTAAACCTTCCACACACTTAAGAACTCAACTTTAACAAATGAACCGTCGTAAAACAAGAAAAGACTTGGCGAAAGTCCTGCAGAACATTCAACCTTGCCCTGCTCAAGGAACTCTTTGCTTCACGCAGACAACTAATAACCACTGCCAAGGCCAACTCCTCCAAAACACTATAGCCAATGCCAACAATGAAAGCAGAGTGCTCTTCAAAGCCATCAACCACTGCATCAACCCCCTGCCCAGCCCACCCTTTCTGCACTACATCAAACAATCCACCGCCAGCAACTTTTATTTTTATCAACACGATTTTATCAACAAGATAAGCATGATCTGCCAACACATAGATGCCAACGCCACAACTGATAGCACATTACATATTCCATCTCGCAAAGCAACTATCTAGACAACCTTCAAGACACTCGGTATGGAAGACTCACTGCCACCATAGCGCCCCTCAATGCTACATCATATATACGAATCACATCCCCCATTCCCTTCCTCCCTAATCAAGACCCTTCAGACTGAAGCACTCCTGCCTTACCCGACAGTCATTAACCACTCACTATTTGAAGGCACCTTCCCCTCAACCTTCAAGACCAGACAAATCCTCCTGCATCTCAAGAAACCAACAATGGACCCTGATTACCTCGGCAACTACCACCTCATCACCCATCCTCCCTTTCTAGCTAAGATTCTCGGCAGAGCAGTAGCCAAACAAATCCTCTAATGCATCAATGCCAATCACCTCCTTCAGTCCTACCAATCTGGATTCAGACCCATATGCAACACAGAAACAGCTGCATTGGCAATGTGCTTAAAATCCTTGATTTTGGTCATCCTTACCTCATGGTTCTCCTTGACCTCTTAGCAGCATTCGACATAGTAGAACACCAGACACTCACTAAAAACCTACATCGTTGCATGGGGATCAGTGAGATGGTCCTCTGCAGGTTCAAATCATACCTTGCTAATTGCCACCAGTTTGGACAAATGGATTCCTCCAGACCACCAAATCTACCCATAACCTGTTGCACTCTGCAAGGATCCATCCTCTCCCACTTGGTCTTCAATCTTTACATGGAACTGCTGGGAACCCTTGTTGCTCGACATAACATCCACCAATATGCAGATGACCTGCATCTCTATCTCAAGATATTCTCCATCAAACACATCCACAGTCTGAAGAACTGCCTCACATTGATCCACTTGTGGATGTCTAATGCTTAACGGAAGCTCAACCCCTTCAAGACTAAATTCCTATTTCTGATGAACACTGAACAACCGTACAACCAGGACAAGCTCTATGCTATGAACCTTAAGGGGTTCACTCCCCAGCTGGCCAGTTGCTCCAAGGCCCTTGGGTTCGGCATTTGCTGACACCTCTCCTTCAAACAGCACATACCAAGAAAGACACAAATGGCTTGGTATCCACTTTCTCTCCTGCTGAAAATCATGCGTTTACCCCAGAAAACAACTTCAGATCTGCTGCCCAAGCCTTGGTCTTCTTCGAACTGGATGGTGGCAACACCGTTTTGGATAGTCTTCCAACGACTACCCTGGCACCTGTAAAATGTCATGCATGCTGCAGCACATCTCCTCAAATGACTCCACAAATTCTGCCACATCACCTCAACCCTCATCGAACTTTACTGGTTTCTGATACAAGCACCAATCATCTTCCAAATCTTGCTACATCCTCTACAACGCTGTCACCCTGAAGTGCCCATGCTACCTCACTGAGAAATACACCATCTCGGAGGCCTAAGATCCTCCAGAAGTAAGGCCATGTTCAGACTTGAACTCTGCCGGTGCAGGAAGTGAGGAACCAGAAGACAGGTCTTCTGTGTATGCCTCGATACTCTGGAATCGCCACCTCCCCATCAACATCAGACTCTCCCCCTCGCTTCTACAGCTCAGGAAGGATTTGTTACGCTCACCTGGTCCCTGCATAGGCGTTGGGGCACGGTTGCAGCCCTCCCTGGTGTTCTCCCCCTTCTGCTTTCGTCCCCTGCGGATCCGCTATGGGTGGCAACAATTGGTGGCACTGCTCCTGCGTGGATATGGGAAAACGTGAATGCGCTGGTAGATGACTGTGATATCTCCCAACCCCTTCGACCCAAGGTGCGATTTCTGTGGGCACGTACCGACCCATAAGGCTCACCTGATTAACGTGAATGATGAGCTCTCTGTCCTGCTACTTCTGGCAGGGGCGCTTGTAGTTGGAATCTAGTTCCTTCACTGATTCCTGAATACTAGTCCAGTCCGGCCGCAACTAAGTTCCTCTTTCTGCTTTCTCTCAATGTCTTTTCCCCTCTTTCTGCTTTCTTTCAATGTCTTTGTCTTTTTCCTCTCAATGGCTTGATGTTGTTGCTCTCAATGTGGTTGTTTTGCACTGAATAACGTTTGTCTCTGTTTCTCCCAAATAGGTGGAAATGCGGCCTAACAACGGCTGTGGAGGCGCGGAACGCGGCTGAGCGGAAGATGGATGCAACCACAATGTTCAGCAGCAGGTGAGAAATGGCTTTATGGAAGGCGCGAGATTTTAATGACAGCGAGCCCTTAATGTAATATAAGTGTCTAACCTTGTCTTTTGCCTTTTCTTTGCAGGTGCTGAGAGTTCGGAAGGAATGCATCGTGTCGCGGTGCCTGGATGATGCTGTCTGCGTTGCGAGATGTTTGCAGGTGAGCCGCGGTGCCAGGAGGAAGATGTCTGCGCTCCGAGATGTTTGCAGGTGAGCCGTGGTCCCCGGAGGAAGTTTTCAGGTAAGAGCAGGATTCTCCAGTGACCAGCACGGATGCAGATGACAGGATAACCCCAGGTAAGATGAATCCCAGGCGACGGTGAGCGCTACGCTGCACGGAGGTGCAGAATAACGCGAAGCGTGTTCCTTGGGGTTGGGCTGGCTTTTATAGCTGAGCTCTTAAGGCCACGCCCCCTTAGCAAAGTTCTGCATGCCACACCCTGCCACTCCTAGAAGTTAGAAGATGCACGTACAGATGTAGATGAAGATGGGGACCACACCCAGACTAGTTACCCAAATGAGAGTTCTTGAGAGTATTCTTGCTCATAATAAAAGAGTTCCTGTTAATTCTAAGCACTTCTGCCCGTAATGGAAATGTCCTGTTTAAATCCTTCCATGAGCCTGGCGCCAGAGGCGCCAGGACTGTGTCCAACCAGGCCCCCTATGTATAAATGTCCCAAAGGGACATTCGTGACCCATGATGCCCCCTGCTCCCTCTACTTGATGGTACCATTCTTGTGATCCTGGGCAAGTGGCTATGACAGGAGTTCAAGACCCTGCTTCAATGAATGGCTCCTCCCTAACACCTAGGTTCACACACCCTCCACTCCTCGCCCTATCTGAGACTAGGTGATCTGCTCCCCACTGGTTCCTCCCTTGATTGCTTGTAAATGCCTTGCTGCCTGCTCCCTTGTTTCTCTGCTTCCCTCACCATGTTCTTCCCCCTATGATTGTGAACTGCCCCGTTGCTTCACAGATCTAAGTGTGCTCTCAACGAATAACCTAATAATTTAAAAATGTATAATCGCACAATTCAGGATGAATACAGCCTTTGGACACCAGGACCCAGTTTGCCTGCCAACTCCATTACTGTTCTTATTGGCAATTCTTGTAACGTTTCTAAAGGAGTATTTTCTACAATAATTAAACCAGGGGTAATTTTTCCTTTAAAACCCACCATCCTTGGTGCATAGGTATTCAGTCAGAAGGCTTCACGCAGAGACCTAGTTTTCCAGTTTCATCTGTTCAGCACTCTACCCCCTACCTCTGAGGGATATTTTAAAGATGGGGACCTATGCATTGGTTTTCCAAGTCCCAATGCCTTCTCATCAGGTGGTTTAACCATCTGATGAAGAAATCAATGGGACTTCAAAAGCTAATGCATTCTACCATCTCTACATAATATTTTCATTTGGTTCAATATAAGGTATCAAAAGTATTTTGTCTGATTTGAAAACTGGACTAACCAAGGCATCAGACCTTTCTTTGCACAATGAACCGGTTAAAGGTCACGTGCCCGGAGTGTCACTACCTTACCTTTGAACAGGCATAGACTGGCTAATATATGATGTATGTAAAACAAACATTTACGTTAGAATTTCATAATGCCCTCACCATGCTTTTTCTTCTGAGTTTGTGGATGTTGCATCCCTGTTTTATTGCATATTGATTTGTTAAGCACACTCCCTTCTGTTCATTTTAATGTCTTGTTTTTTTTCTCTCTTCCCCTTGTATATGGATAGTCTCTTAAAAGATTGTTTTGACAATTGCCTTGCCACCCTGAAATTGTATGGTTTGTTCTCTGTTTGGGACAAATGTAGCTCTTTGAAACAAACCCAACGATCGAACACGATATTCACTTATGCTTTGTAACTACTCTTCCTGTGTGTGATCTTGAGTCATATTTTGATCCCTGTTCCCCTTCATCCCAGTAAACCTCTTTTAGATATAAATAAAATGTTCACTGTCTGAGTACACTTGCTCTGGTAATCTTAACATGCACAAAGTTTGCATGGTGCTAGGCCATTTTAAGAATGTTAATACAGTCATGGAGGCCAGGTACACAAATGTATTGTTTGGGCCATGCAGTGTCATAAACGCTCCAAAATGGTAGGGTAGTAGAAGTAAGGTCATGCGCTTGGAATGGATGTCATGGGGTCTTTAGCCAAATTACATCCCATGACCTTTCAAACTCCAATCACATCATAATGAAGTGGTAGCCGTGAACTAATTAAACTACAATAACTTGATGAGTCCACCAGTTTGTTGCCCGTAGAGCAGAAGTCCGACTCCCAGGATCCCTCTCTTGACTATGCTGGTTAGGGCTAATGGGGGTCCAAAGCATCTGGAGAGCCAGGAATTGCAGAATTGAGCCATAGTGGATGGCAGGGAAAATCTGAGGTGCAAGCCAAGCCACTTTCTATGTGATGTGACACTTGGAGGTGGTGCAAGGAGGATACTCCAAACCTCATATAGCCCTTCCTTGGTGAATTCACAGATACCAATAGTGCCTAGAATGGGGTTGGTTAGGGGGGTATGTTCTTCATGATGGGAGAGAATTGGGCTGTTCACATAGTCTAAGAGTTTGGTAGAAGCTTCTCAGCGAGAATAAACCTAAACCAACCCGACCAAGTGTTTTTACATATATTCTTTTTTTATTATTTATTTATTTTATTAAAATGTTATGGTTTACTTTCAAACCTCTCATCTTATTGTATTCTCATCTGTTTATTAGTTAGATAAAATATGAAATCGGGGCTCTGGTATTGTCTTTCTTTGTGGTTATTCCCCCTTGCTTCCGTTTTTATTTCTTTATCCTGTTTGTCTGTTGTTCATTATGTTATTCCAGAATGATGATAGTGCAAAAACCATTTTTTTTCCATTTCCTGCAATCATTGTCGCCCAGCGGTCTTCTGGTGATAATATTGTTTGACTTTTCATGAACCATCTGCTGGAGAGAAGCCTTTTTTCATTTAGAGCCGGGCATATCATAATTATGTGATGCAGGCTCTCGATCGTTGCTCTGCCCTTGCAAAATCTACAATGTTTTTGTTTTCTGGGATTTGTTTCCTAGCAGCCATTATTTCTCGTGTCGGTAGGATGTTTAGCCGTAGACTCATGAACGTGTCTCTTATTTTAGAAGAGGGGAACATTTCCAAATATGATGATAGCTGGTTAATTGATCTAGCATCGAGTAGACAAGGTATGTCATGTCGGTATTTAGCTTTTGTTTGAATTGTATTTAACCAGACGTTCCCTTTGACTTTTATCTTTGCTTTTTGGGGTCTTTCTATCAGCATTTCCTGGGAGATGTCTTGTTCTTCTCTTTTAGCTTCAATCAATCTTTTCCAGATTTCTAGAGCTTCTTCTGTGTTGTGATTTTTTTTGGTTCTAAGTATTTCGAGTGGTGAGGCATAAGTTTTGCTCATGACTTTCCTGTATGGTCGAATTGTTTCCACAGTACAATAGATTCTAGTGATTGTAGGGCAAGTTCTGCTCGGATACGAGGTGCAGGAAGTGACATAGGTAGATTTAACACTTTTTTCCAGAATCTTACCTCCAGTTGCTCCCAAATGGATTTGTCGATGTTTATCATAGTCTCCACTCCATATGTTAATGCAGCCGTTACTTTCTGCTTGTAAAATGTTATAACTGGAGCCAGGGAGAATTTTCCGTATTTTCGATGTATTGTTTTGGCTTGTCGTGCTAGGGATAGGGCTTTGTCTTTGAAGTGTTGTGCCCATTCTTCCTCTGCTGGAGATTGAGATATTCATACTCCCAGGTATTGTTCTTTACTTGGTCCATTTTTTCCTTTCCTATATGGAAGGAAATCGACTGTCAATTTTTTCTGTTTTGTTTGTTTAGTTGCATGATTTTGGTTTTCTGTGTGTTTATTTCCAGTTGATTGGTTATCATGTATTCTTCTAGTTTTTGTAGCGCAATCTGCAATACTCTAGGTGTTTTTGCCAGCATCACTATATTGTCTGCATACAAGATGCAAGGTATTGCTGTGTTTATTTTCGGCGGATTCATTTGTGGCATGTATATGTTCGCTTCGTGGTCTGCCATATATAGGTGGAAAAGGGTGGCTGCAAGGGGCCATCCTTGTTTCAGCCCGTTCCATCTCCTAATTTGTACCGTGAGTGTGCCATCTTTTGATAGTCTGATTCTTATACTGGTGTTTTCGTACAAGAGTGTGATGGTTTCAATGATGATGGTCGGGCACATCTATGCAGTTCGCTTCTCCCATAGAGAGTCTCTGCTCATAGAGTCGAAGGCCAATCTTAGGTCTACGAATGCAGCATAAGTCTGTGTTTTTGTTCTTATGGCTTTGTGTTTCAGCACATTTAATAAGAGCAGATTGACGTTGGTCCTATCGTTTTCACAAACCCTGTTTGTCTGGTTACATATTTCTTTTCTTTTGTTGCCCATCTGTCCAGTTTCCCTAGTAGGAGTTTCACAAATATCTTCCCCAAAGGGTCGAGTAATGCTAGTGGTCGGTAATTTCGGGGTTCTTTTGTGGAATCGTGCTTGAATATAGGTATTATTGTGGCTTGCCTCCATGTGTTTGGGATTGATTTTGTGCTTTGGATCATCTTGAATATGCTCTCACATATTGATCCCCAGGCCTCCGGGTTTAGTTTGATTATCATATTTGAAAGGCCATCCGGGCCTGGTGCTCTGGAGATATTTAGGGATCGTATTGCTTTTTGTATGTCTTCAAGATCCCATTGCCATGTTATATTTTTCGCTACCTGAGTTTTTTTCTTTTGGAGACTTGTTGTTTCCATATATCTCTGTGAAATATGCTGTCCAGCTTGCCTCTGGTACATCGCTGGTCATTGTGTTTTGGAGTTGCGTTTGGCCGTGCAATAGTGCCCATAGTTGTCTTGTATTTCTGTTCTTTAGGGTTTGCAGCATTTTCTCTGCATCTTCTTGCATTATTACAGATCCGTTATTCTTTATCCAGTTTTTGTATTGCTGTTTCGCCGATTTGATTTGCTTGAATTTCTCGTCTAGGTTTTGTTTTGCTATCAATTTTATCTTTAGTCTCAGTTCTCTTTTTTTCGTTATTATTTTCTGGTTGTAGGCATGAAAGTGCTTTTTTGTAGCTTGTGCTTGGTTTGTTCTGTACTGGCATTTGAAGGGTCGAAGTAACCATTCATAGTACATCTTTCTACTGTCCTCTAATGTTGAGTTTTTCATTCTGTTTGGCAGTTTTTCTATCATTTTTTGTCCAATTCTTAATCTGTTTCTACCGTTGTTTATCTCCATTTCTTTTAGCTCCTTTTTTTCATTAGCTTATTTCACGGTATTCCATGATCTCTTCATTAAGAAATGGTTGCTGTTTTCTGTTTTGATGTTTTGAGCTTAGCAGAGTTCGTCATATATACCTTTGGTCATATAGATTGTGGCAGTTGTTTCCTCTTGCCCAGGTTTCCATCATTCTTCCAGTTTGTAACGACTGCCGATACAATTCAGAAGCACTTTGCAGGCAACAATGGAAAAGTCCTACCTTGTCTTCGGTATCTCCGAAGGAGTGAAAGTTTACCAGAGACCTCTTCCCGAACCTTCCAACACAGGTGCCAGAAAGGGGTTCTCCGGGAAACCCTCTTAGAGGGACAAAAACCCGGTTGTGGATGTTGTCCTATAGGTGGTTCGCGTAGATCCCTCACGAATGGAGTAGGAAGTTTAACCGGATGGAGTCGCGATGAATTGGCTTGGGTGAGACTCTTCTGTGGGAATAGAATAGGTAGAATTAACTATCTGTAGCACCCTTCGTCTTATGGTTACCCAAGGTTGAATGAGTGAGATGTACCTGTGGGAGAATCCCAAGGAGTGTTATGGAGAGTCTCTGTTGGCTGGTGATGTGGTCCGATCTGATATAGGTTAAAGAAAAAACAGAAGGGAAGTGTTTGTATAAGGATTTGTGAGAAGAGGAGTGAAGGGGGGCAAAGCCTGAATGTTTAGATCCCTACCTGTTGGATAGGCAAGGATGCAGAGATCACGTGTTGAGTCTTGGGAGTTCGAGGGTAGTGTCGAGGCAAGATCGACCAAAGGGTAATAAGACTGCTGAGAATTTCGTCCGTAAAACTGAGATGGGTGGAGCTGCTGGGTCGGACTGAATAGGGGTAAATGGAGGAAAGTCCTGCAGGAAATGTAAGCAGAGTAAAGTAAAGAAAGAAAGGCTTCCCTAAATCTAACTCAATGAGAGGCGCGTATCGCAGTTTCTGGAACTCACAGAGCGGAGCTGTGATGAATCGTAGCAACGCATAGTACTCCTGGCAACTCTTGTTCATATCGTACTTCCGGAGTGGAAGGAGGAGTCTCGCTCTCATCCTTCTCATGAACCACTAGACCGCTCTCTGAGCTTGAGGCTCCCTGTTGGTGGTAACCGCCAACGATGCCAGAGAGTGGGATGCCGAAATCTGGGTGTAACACAGTTGTTATGTCAAGGCTGTCCGACCTTCTCATATTCCTGCATGTTAGTTCTTTTGTCCAGGTTTTGGCGCGGGGCGCAAGATGACGTTCGTCTAATTCTTTACCTTTTTTGTCGAATATGTGGATGTTTAAGTCACCACATATTATGAATTCAATCGCATTGTATTTTTCTTTGGGGTTGTCTATTGCGGAGAATACCATGTCTGTGAATTTCTCTTCCGTTATGCTTACTGGGTTCTAGTATAGGTTTGTTACGCCCCATGTTTGGTCCGTTCTGTTCTTTGTTTCTCTGGTTTTTCTGTTTTGAATTTGATTGTTATTTGTATCCATGGGTTTAGATTTTCAAATTCGATCATGTCGATCTTTCGCCCGTTTTTGATCGTTAGGAGGCCAGATGAGGGACGGCCCTTTTTCTTATGGATTGCTGTGTTCATTATTACTATGTAGCCATCGCATATAGGCTGCTCTATTATCCAAGACTCCTGTATACAGATTATATCGGCTGATAGGAGTATCGGATTTATTGTGTTGAATAAATGGCTCTGACCTCGGGTGTTCCATGAGCATAGCGTGGTTTTAGTTGTGTTCTCTTTGTTTAGTTGTTATCTTCTTCGGTTGTTTTTCTTCACTCTCCGAAGTTGTCGTCCTGTTGTCTCCATATTCCGTAGTTTTTGTATAGCTCATGCCGGTTTTGGAAGTCTTTCTCTCTGTTTCTGAGGTGATTTTTCTTTATATTCAGTTTGTCGTTCGTTTGTGTTTTGCTGATTTCTATCGCAACCTTTGTTGTTTTGTTCTTTCATTGTTTGTTCTTTTCCTGTTCCTCGGTTCCGATTCAGGGAATCACCAGCGTCTTTTTGTTTCAGGGGGAGTGTGGTCCGAATACCGCTCTTCTTTTTTCATGGTTCCTCATAAGGTTTTCAATTTCTGTTATATCCAGCGACAGCTTTGGGGTTTGTCTGTTCGTTCTTTCTTGTCGTGAGTTGTTGCGAGTGTCTACGACTTTGGTACAGAGCTTGCCATTTCTTTTGGGCTTTTGACGCCTTTTCTTGTTGGGTTAAACCCTCTCACTTTTTCTTCACTGTCTTCTCGTGGCGCAGCTGGTATTTGTTCATTTTCTCTCTCATTTCTTTCTTCATCGTTCCTCGTGGTCTCACTTTCATCTTGGGCAGTCTTCATTTTAATTTCGTGTCCACCCTCATTGTTGGGTTTAAGTCTCCAGTGGTTATCTTATCTTATCTTCTCTTCTCTTCTTTGTTTCTGAGTCAAGTTTTTTCTTGTTTCGGAGTGCTCTGTGGTTTCCGGTCTATTTCTGTGGATGTGTGAGCCTGAGTTGTTGATTGACTTCCTTCATTTTCTTTTCTTTTGTCTATGTATCCGGGGATGCTTGTATCTGTTATTTTTCTTTCTTTTCCTTTTTCTATTGTAGTGGAGTTGTCTTTAGTGGTGTGCTCGCTAGCGACTTCATTTGTATTTTTCACGTGTGGTTTTTTTGGCTGCAGTTTGTGTCTCTGGGGTCTCCATTGTCTTTTTTTCGGAGCCTCATATGCGGCGGAGTAAGCTCTGTGTTTTTGTCTCGCTTTGCTGTGCATGTCATTGACTTTTTCTTTCCGGGGTCTTGAGTGTCTTAATGTTTGGTTTGGGGATTTGTTCGCCTCACTTTTTACGAGGTCTTGTCTGGTCAGTGAAGTCGGTATAAGTACCCCTGCTCACGATTCGGCTAGGCTCTGCCTTTGTTTGTTACGGCCTCGCAATGCGACCAGCGTTCCTCTTTCTACCGTTCCACAGGTTCTTTGGAGGGGTTTGTCCGCACTGCCCGAGTGCTCTTGACTATTGAGTACCCTGGGACAGGTGCGTATATTTCCTTCTTTTATCGGGGTGGCATATGTTGTGTTTTGATTACTGGGTGCTCGGTGGTCCTTTTTTGGATCTTTGTATCGTCAGGTTTCGGCCTTGGTGTCTTTCTCCAATGTACACCACACCGTGCGTTGGTTGATCAGGTGGATCAAAGGCTAGTAGCCCACAGTCTCCACCTTTGTTATTCAATTATCCATGCAAGGATCTCTTTTCTTGGATAGTTTCTCGTCTCGAGTCGGTGGAATTCAGTGTTTGCAGCGCAAAGTTGTCCAATCAGTGTGTTAGAGCACAGCCTTTGTTTTGTTTTTGAGCAAGTCGCAGGTGGATCAAAGGCAGGTCGCCCACAATCTCCACTTGCATTCTATTAAGTCGATCTCTTATGTTTTGGTGGAGGTATTTCACTCCAAATACTGCTTGGAAGATCCGCTAGAAAGTCTTGTTATCAGTGATGTGTGTTTTTAAAATACTGTTTCTCTTACCTCTCATGAGAGAGCTCCTTTTGTCTCACAGCGCTATGCCTTTGTTTTCGCTATCGTAGTTTGTGATTTAAATGATTTCAGTGGGATTTAAGCGCCAGCCGGCGCAAGAGGTTAGCATATATCGAGCGGACAGCACATCAGCAAACAACGAAACAGTCTCTGCAAATCACTCGCGTCCTTGACTAGCGCGGGCTTAACGCTGCAAAGACGCCTGTAATGTTCTTTTAGCTTCCTCTTCCTGGGTGGGCGGAGCCAATAGACTCCAGTCCCTTAAGGCTGCAGTGTTTACTTACCTCGAGCAAAAAGCTGCTCACTCAGTACAGTTCACACGGAGTCCTCACCGGTGTTCAGGCGTTCAGATACAATGCAGGTAGGAAACGGGGATAAAACCCACCACGGGCAGAGCCACAGCGAAACAGTCTTTGCAAATCACTCGCGCCCTTGCCTAGCGCACAAGTCATTTTGCACTTTCCTAGAGCCATGGCTGTGTGTCCATGCACACAGAGAGAGAGCGTGCAGAATCGGGGCAAACGGAGTGCGCAAGCTCCGGAATGGATCCTGGTCAGGAGTCGAACAGAAATCTTACAGGAGTCACTGAATTCATATGCAGCGAACGCTAATGCTCTGCTGGTGTCAGAGAGAAGAGACACTTACAGGGACACAGAGGAGCTGGTGATTTGGGTCCACAGGCCACCACGTTCACACCATCTGATTCCAACATGGCAGGCAGAGTATTTGTAGCTTCGGGTCATGGTGACTAAGCCCGAGTTGTTCCTCATTTAGAGGAAATGCACAACACCTACAAGTGATCAGTAACACCCACCATAAACATGGGGAGGATGTGGAACCACTGAACAACAGCCATTCACTATACCTGAAGTTAATGGGGAAACTATACTGAGAATTAGAGCCCTCATAGGTCAAACTATTTTAAGCAGCTGCATAAAGTGAGGCAGTAATCTCCTGAACTGATCGGTCATATGACTGCATTCTTGAGAGTGAGTGAGGCCATATGGAGGAGTCCTAGCTGAGAGAATCAGGAGGGCAGAACCTGTGTTGACAAAGCCAAAAAGGCCAAGTTATGACAGTAAGGCACACAGGAAGATAATCCGTGTTGGCCAAGCCAAGTGGGGTCACTGAGAATAGGGAGTGAGAGGGGCAGTTGGCTAAGTCAGGGGTGTCAAAAAAGCCAGTCTGAGATGACAGGTTAGTTGGAGAGGCCTTCTGGTCTGGGCCCAGAGACTGATAGCGGATTATATCCTGAGATGAATGAAGGACAGAGTAAAGCTAGCTGGAAGCTAAAGTCTAGACCTTGGTGAGAGTTGCAAGGCCATCAGTCCAAATAAAGAAGACTTGCTAAGTTTAAGACACTGAGGAGTCTCAGGTCCACCATGCCAAATAAAGAAGTCTTGATAATGTTTGACAACCTAGAGGGGGGGGGGAGTAAATCCTACCGATAAGTACTAGTACGAGAGTGCCTACCAACCTTATCCAAGAAAAAACAGAGGGCCAAAGGGATCCCACATTAGGAGTGCTCAGGTATCCGTTGTAAGGCCGTCACCTCCTCCTTCCATCCAGGACCAAGACCTTACCAAGGGTCAAATACAAAACAAGACAAGACGACGACCACAACCATAAGAAAGGCCTCATCCACTATGAGGGCAACCTCATTGTGAAAGAAGTGTGCAGGTTCACCCTAAAAATTCAGATCGTGAGAGTGACTTGTAACCTGGGCAGACCTCTGTGGAGTTCTTGTTAGAAATTCGAACAAGGATTTGACTTTGGACTCATATTTCATTAACTAGATTCTTTCACTGTTTTGCCTCGAGTTATCTTTTGAATTGAATGCCCATCCTGTAGACTAATCCTGAAACCAAATCTCATTACATACAGAGTAAAGTTATTGAAACATGACCTGTGTGTGAATGTCCTGTGGCCAATATCCTGGACAGTTAATAAAACAAATATATCATAGTATTGCACATAAAAAAGTGGCACAATACCTTCTACAATGTTGCCAGAAGGGAGTGGCCTCCTTATTTAACATATTTTTCAATTCAGGTTTTCCCCTCAGATATGTGCAACAGTATTTATCGTACCATGCAAGGCGATAATGTTAACATAGCTCAGTGAGTTGATGGACTGCTGTGGAGATGTACGCGATCGCTAGCTCACAGGTTCGAATCTTGAAAGAGCCGACATCGCGTTTGATCCTTCAGAAGCCAATAAAACAATTGCCATTACATCAAGTCATAATAAAACCTATTAATGACATACAGAGACAGAAATGACTTTGATTGAAATTATTCATAATGATTACACATTCTGCCACTTTACACCTGCAAAGCCTTTCCACCCACAAACTACCACCTACTAGATTCAATTCCTGATACTTATTGGAAAACACAGATAGGCAGATTCCAGTACACTGGGTGATATATTATTGCCCAGGGCTTACTTTAGCCAGAAACGTTTGGCCGTGATCCGTTTTCTCAACTGGCACTCTGGGATAATGGTATCTTTCATTAGTTAGCTGCACAATTGTAGTCTCGATGCAAAGCTACTTTTCAATAACTTTAGAGTAAAAAAATTCTGAAGGCTAATAAAACTAATAATGTGAGACTAATGCCACAATTATCATGTAACATGACTCCTTTTATTTATTTTTATTGTTATAGCCGAAATAAATCAACTTGACAACATATAAAACATCAAACATTTTCCAACATTAAAACACAAAGTAAAAAAAACATTAAAACAAATCTCAAAAGAGTCTCACAAATCACAGAAAATCTCAGAAGTCTCAAAAGAGACGAATACGACATTAGGTTGTACATCTGTAAGTACATATGTACAGGACATAGGATACACAATCTTTACTGCCAGGTTTAAAGTCCAACACCTACAGCTCCCGTGTTTTCTTGCAGTTTAAGTTCATGCAGTAATGCTATGGTACAAATTCTCACTTTAGCAGAATAGCCACAGTAAATCATGTGCCACAAAGTGGTCAAAGTTTTGACTTCGTATAAGTCAACAATTGATTTGAAGTGATGCTGACGCTTCATTAAGAGTGCTTTGCACTCAGTCATCAGGTGCTGTAGATCTTCTCTTTTGGAGTTCTCTTGACAGAAGCGACAAAAGTTCATGGTTTCATTAATTACCTTTCTGCGCTTTAGGATTCCTCTAGTCGGCCATAGGTTTAATCTTAGACGTAATAAGTCTTGTCTGAGCCAAAGACGGCGATTGGACTAGATATGCTTCTGGTGTGCTATGTTTTTTATACCGATAAGCATCTGGATCACAGACACAGTATTTTGAACAAATCTCACAATTGGTAGCCCAGTCCATTGTATATAGTCTGGTCTTAGCTTGGATGGGATTTTGGAGAAGAGTGGCAAGAGATACATCTATGTCAGCCATGGTCTGAATCACATGGGATCTCCATTTGCCTATAAACAAATCAGATGATGTAAACGCATACTCAGCTAAGACTCCCAGTATCGAGCTAGTCTCAATGGCCATGATGCGCTTTCTAAACAATGCAATCACGTGCCAGGTGTATCTACCAAACAAGTAGATAAGACCCAATTCATATCGTATTAGGGGGAGCGGTGTACAATTTGGTAGGTTTAAAACTCCTCACCAATACTTCCCCTCAGGAGGGACCAGAACTCCTTGGACAAGATGGGTCTTGTTTCAGCGGCGTATAACAGAATGGGCGTAGCTTTCTGTTGATAATAGGTCAGTGCTGTCAGTGCTGTCAGGGCTGAAAAATTGCCATATTTTCTTTGAATGATGTTGGTTTGGTACTTGGCTGTGTTGACCTTATCAACAATAAGCTGTCTGTAGATTTCAGCTGCCCCTTGGCTAGTTATGTGTACACCCAGGTAGGTATAGAGACAAACCACTTGCAGGCTTTGCTCTTTAAGGGTCCACATTTTGCTCTTTGATGCACACTTGTTGGACACATTAAATTTCATAATCTTAGATTTTTCAAGATTAATTAAATGATTATTTTGAGTGTATTCAGCAAGTGCATCCAGTGCATTTCGGGGTCCACTTGGTGTTTTAGATATTATGACCAAGTCATCCACATACATTAAAAATGGGATTTGCTTTTGGGCCAATTTCGGTAGATCAGTGAGAATATTTAGAAAAGCCTTAGATATATCGGAAATGAAAAAGTTGAAAATAGCGGATGCAAGAGTGCAGCCCTGTCGTACTCCACGTTGGACATTGATTGGTGTCGACAGTTTTCCGTCAGAGGACAGTCTCACCTGCATTGTGTTATGATGCAGGTCTTGAATAAGAGAGATTAGATGGTGAGGGCACCTTCGTTGTTTTAGTTTGTATATAAGCAGTTCTCTGGGAATTGAGTCAAAGCCGCTTTTAAATCTGTAAAGCCATATACAACCCTTTTGATTTTATGGCTGTGAATAATAGATGACAATGTGAACAGATGGACACAGGTGCCCATTCCTGCGACGAAGCCCGTTTGAAAGAGATCTCTAATACCTTCTGCACAGGTCCAGCTGTTAAAGTCTCTTAATATAAATTTGGCAAACAGCTTGCCCGGTGCATCCAAAAGGGAGATGGGCCTGTAGGTAGCCAGCGATCGATCTCCGTTTTTAAAAATCGGCACAATTATGGCAAACAACCAAGAGGAGGGGATCTTAGTCACGGACAAAATCTTGTTGAAGATTTTCTCAAGAATGTTTGCCCATAGTTCATCATTTTGTTTGAAAACAAAATTACTTAGCCCATCCGGGACGGGGGCACAAGAGTTATTTAGTTTTTTAATCTCTATGAGAATGTCCCCCTCATCAATAATAAGACCATCCTAGCTGGAAATCTCAATAGGAGCATAGATTTCCCACCCTGCTGGCCTTTAGTACAAAGCAGAGAAGTGCGCTATCCAATCTAACTCACTCACACCATTAATCTGCACTGCTTTTTGGGTTTGATTATTCGCTGCATTTAGCATTGCCCAAGTTTGAGCAGAGTTTTTGCATAGAACGCTTCTCAACATATTTTCACCATTGGTTTGTAACAACTGTATTTGATGACTGCGCATCCAATTGCGATACTGACAGTGCAAAGCGCGGGCCATATCTGTTTGCTCTCACAGTTAGAGGAGGCTACGAGCCTTTTGTTTTTATGTAAGAGCGCTTTCTTGGCTTGGACCACAGTGTCAAACTTGTACCGCAGATGAAATTGTACTTGTGAGCGAGAGATTACCTTCTTGCGAAAGCAGTGTAGGTAGGGGGTATAGTCCATGTTAGGCGCTATTGTAGTATAATTGCAATTGTCCAACTGATTATGAAGAGCCAACAGAGATCGAGGATTCCAGCTTAATCGTGACCTTGCATTGTTGACGATCATCTTCTGGGCGAAATTGGGTTTATCATTGGAAGAGGAGCCAGAGTTAACCGACCACGTAAGTATTAACATTTTGTGGTCGCTAAAAACTTCGGTTTGATATTAAAACTCGTAGCCTCCTCAAACGTGTGTGTGTGTGTCAACAAATGCGTAGTCAAGAATCGATGTACACCCTCCTCTCTGCCATGTAGTTTGAGGATTTATATCTCCAGGTAGTGCACCATTGAACATATGTAGACCTCTATTCTTTACCATCAAAAGCCATCTCAGGCAGTCCAAATTAAATTTTGGATTATTTTCTGGGAGTATTTGCAAGTTTGTCACCCATGACAATGATATTAGTAATGTCAGGGGATTCTGTGATTTCATTTAATAGAGATTCCAGGTCGCAAAAGAAATCTTCGTCTGATATTCCCAATGGATTACGATAGATGTTCAAAATTGCCACTATTCCTCCCGGAAGGGTAAGCTTGGGGAGAAGTAGGAAGGGATTGTGATCAGCCCACCAGTCAAGTCGCCACTCTGTGATTTTTAATTGCAACTAGCAAACCAGATGATGGCCGTCCCTGGGACGAAGTTTTTGCCGGATGAAACATGATTGAGTGATCATCCCAAACAGGTTTTTCCTTGAGCCAAGTCTCTTGTAAAAGGATTATATCCTAATTGGATAGGACGGCCGCACTTTCACCAAAAAGATGTGAATTCCTGCATGTATTACAACGAATTGTTAGAATTTCATGCTTACTTGGTGCGATTCTTGGTTATGATGGCCAATTCGAATTGGATTTATCGGAGAGAAAGTGGTGAGGTGACTTTTTGTTATTAAGATGGTTCACTCTGTAGATGTTGTTCTGAGTTGTAGCTCTCTGAACACTTGTGTGATGGCTTGGAAAGATTAGGTTGCCCTCCGAGTCCAACATGAACGGGTCAATTGCCAGGACAAACCCCAGGGCAAAGAGCTCCATCCTTGCCTGCCACAGGGCATTTCTTATGTAATGGGATTGCAACCAAATTCTTGCAATCGAGGTGTCATTATTCTGAAGAAAATCGACTTGATCGATGTCCATCGATGATGTTCCTTTCAGTGTACTAATCCCATCAAAGATGGCTAAAATGCTCATTCTATTCATAGTGTAGGCAGTGAAAGGTGCAGGGCGGCACTTGAGGATTAGACGATAGAAATTGGCAAGTTTTTTATTGACCGTGTTGATTCTGACCTGTTTTGTGCTCATTCTAGGAGTATGAGGGCCTGTAGTGGAGCTCAAATTTTGGGAAACGGAGTTGGGTCTGAGGGTCAGTTTGGACGGTTGTTTTTTTCCAGTAAAAGGCCCGAAGTTACAGGATTCAACTGTGGTTGATTATGGTTAAAGTAGTTTTGAACCGCTTTGGCAATTTGATTTTCAATCTGCTGGCCCGCATGGGAGTGGCTGTCATGAGGTGCAGACTTTTGGGCCTATTCGAAATACATGGGAACAGGGCATTGGGGGGGGGGGGGGATTGAAACTTAGATGCTCTCCCTTCTGCTTGCTATGGGCAAGTCCACCTTTGTGGCAGACAAGTTAGCCACAGGTCTGTGTATTTCTCTTGCCACCTGGTCATGACACTGCATACATTGGAATTAGAGTGTCAACTTCTTGATTGTAGTGTACCGCAGAGGAGTGAGTCGCCTCATTTGCGATGGATGGAATAGCTTGTGCGCCCAAAGAGTCGACATTTGTTATTGATAAGCTTTTAACAAGTGGATGGGGCAACTGAGTTGCCACGGGTGCAGTGGTAGTTAACATACCCGATGATTCCCCATTTGCTATCGCAGTGGTTTTGACCAATGAGCAGGAATCCTGACTTATCACAGGTATTAAGGATTGTTTGGTTTTTGTGTTTGAGTATGTGCGTTGGAAATCAATGTATTTCTGAATGGAACATTCACTTTGCTGTTGAATGTCTGTCAACACAAAGCTATTTCTACCTTGACTGGGAGACAAAGGCACAGATTTTTGGTGTTATTTAAGGGGCCGCCAAATTGAGGCACTAAAGCACCTACTTCCACTACCTTCGCCACTTCATCTGTGCCAACCGATGCAGCAATCTGAGTCTCAACAGGGCTTATTTTTAGAATAACTGGAGGCTCAACAATATTGACTTTTGTGGGAACCAGAGTGTCGATAGGGATGGATTTCACATCAGAAATGGACATAATTATTTCATCCAATGGTTGATAATCTTCAATTGTAACGGCTGCCAGATCAGTCTGAGCTTTATTTGTCGTTGGTGAGAGTACTTGATGGCTAGCGTTTGTTTTTGGTACCAGCCTAGTATTACCTTCCGGTATTAGTCGTTTCAAAAGTTGTTTAAGATTGGATCTGGTGCAAAAAAAGGGGGCATAGATTGATTCTTCGTTTTCTTTGTTATGTCTAAGTTTCCACTCCTGCATGGTATCTTTTTGTTGTTATCAAGAGGCCCACCTGTGTCAGCCTGTAACTTCTGGCTTTGTTGAGTCTTGAGGTTCATGGCAAGTGGTGGCACTATTTGGGGATCGCATCGAATTGGAGGTTGAGTTACAAGGTTAATAATTGAGTTATTTGGATTCACATTCATAGTGTCGTCAATCACATCCTTGTTGTTATTACTACTGACGCCCCTATATTTGTCACACTCCCCAGATTTGTCCATCTCATTTCCAAATGCAACTTCGATAGACATTTGTGCAAGATCTCTATACACTTTGACATGTTCCCTATTGCATGGCAATAGTGTATTTTTGGTTAAATGATTCATATCTCGTTTCAAATTGTCATTCATCCAGCTTACAATTAAGTCAATCTGTTTTGCTTGCGCTGATATTTTATAATCTAAGGTTTCAAACCGTTTCACCAAGGTGTTGATTGTCATATTAAGAGCCTGAATGGTTATTTCATTTGTATTGGAAGATAGAGGCCTTGAGGACAATCGACTCGGGGTGGTTGGGTAACATGGGCCCTTGGTGTTTGATCGGCCATACGAGATGGCGCTATTGGTAAATGGTCCGTTTGAATAGAGTTGTCAAATAAGCTTGGAGATTGGTATAAGCTGTTATTGCGAGTACTTATAGAGGAAGAAGAAGCGATTATTGAGATATCACCAACACTGCAATGATCTAGACAAATAGCAGGAGTAACAACGAGTGTCTTAGGCGAAGCAATGGATCCACAAATGGGCACCAGCACATCAGCACAGCCACCACGATTCGGTGCTAAATTGTCAACAGAAAAGCTGTTGGTGGATGCCTCATTGCTAACTCGCGGTTCCTCCGACGACACCACTTCTGGGTGACTTTGTTTTGGTAATCCTGGTATTGCTTCTACTTCTAGCAAGTGTGTGTCTGTAATTGAAGTGCTATTGGACACTATTGCAGAAGCACTTTCAATTGGTGGTGTATGCAACACAGCAACACCTTTTAGGTCAAAAGAACTCGCACTCATTGGTTTACAAAAGTCTCGTATGTCGCCAACACACTTTTTTTCTCCACCATCTTCCGTTTCGAGGCACTCATCGCTGGGCGACGTAGTCGGGTAGACTTTATTGTAAGAGACATGCTAGATGTTTTTACAGTGGGAGGCATATTGGTTTTAAGTGTATAAGTCTTAAACACCATTTATTGTTCCAAAAATCTCTTAAGGCAGCGAGCAGTAGGATAAGTGTAACCCAACAGGCAGGTTTATAGAAGTTGATCAGCAGGTAGAGATGCACTCGACTGCTCAAAGGGTATTCCCCCCTCCCACAGGCACAGTCAAGTGGAACTCAATGTGATCAAGTAGAGGTTCGCCAAATCTTATCCCACCGGTGCATCGTTTTCAAATTACTATGGCACGAGGGTTCGCTCGACTGCTCAAAGGGTCTAGCCCCGCAGTCGCAGACAAGCAGTTTAAGTATGCAGGAGTTGAACAGTGTATCCCCCACGTGCGTAGTCGTTTGGTTTGTTAGGGTATGCAGGTGCGCTCGACTGCTCAAAGTCATGCCTCACAGTCAGTCGAGCAATACACAAAGTGATTAGTTTACAGTTAGATTAATATTTCTCCACCGTCACTGTACTGGTCTTGGTAAAGTGGCAAACAGTCAACAGTGCTAGTGTCTCATCGCATATAAGATGAGAAACTCTGTAGGCAAATGGCGCTCACCTTTTGTTTGTTGCCGGATTCAGGAGAAATAAGTTCAACCTCCTCTCTCCCCTCAGCCCGAAGCACCGGACACCAGACTCACTGCTTCACACACCGTGCCGCGCTACGGTGTTGTGAATATGTGCTGCTTCCTGTTCCAGGTTACCTCCCAGTTGGTAAACATAAAAAGAGGACTTCAGCTGGAAAAACGCTCGCTTGGATAAAGCACTTGTAGGCAAGCAAAACAATACTGCAGCAGAGTGTCAGGTAGGAGCCTTCATAAAACCAGACACACTGCTTCACACACCGCGCTGTGCGCCAGTGTTGTGAGTATGTGCTGCTTCGTGTTCCAGGTTTCCTCCCAGTTGGTAAACTGAAAAAGAGGACTTCAGGACTTCAGCTGGAAAAACGCTCGCTTGGATTAAGCACTTGTAGACGAGCAAAACAATACTGCAGCAGAGTGTCAGGTAGGAGCCTTCCAACAATAACACCAGACACACTGCTTCACACACTGCGCTGTAGGCGCCGATCTCAGAAACAGAGCTCCTCTGTTGTGTGATTTTAGATTTGAAATGTTCAAGCTCTTTTTCGGGCTCAAGCAATTTTTGCTCTTATTGAATTTTCAAGTTTAACTCAGGTCTACGGGTAGCGAGCAGATTTTTATGGTGAAATGGACTGGTAGGCCAGGATTATTGGAGTATGCTTACTTTACTTGGGACATACTTAAACATCTGCAGAGCGTGCAGTACGTTTGAACAGGGCTTAATCAGTGATTCTACAACATGCCTGATCCCTCCATCTAGCCCTAGAATTGCAGCAAACACTGGTTTGCATTCTGAGATGTGCTGTTTTGCTTTTTCACATACGTGTGGGCCTACAAATCAAAGTGCTTTCAGCAACATGGCAAACATTGTCTACTCGTTTTTCTACTATGTACTTTGCACGCACAGTGGCACAGCGAGGTGCAAGCTCTTCTACCACAGGGCTCCTGTCCGCTCCCAATATGCCCCCCTTGCCATGGTACCTAGTGACCTGTTTTTGACCGGTGCCCCATGAAGAGCCCTTCATTCCCGCTGACACCAAAACCTGCCTCTTTCACTTATGTAGATGGTAATTTGTATATTCCCTCACACCATGTCATGAATGAGTGCTTCATCCTGCCTTACTACTTACTTATTTATTTACCTGGACTTTAATTGTGCAGAATTAGAAGTACCAGCGTGCAAAGGTAAACATTAACATCTGAACTGGATGGACAGCTCGCACCAAACATAGGCCAAAGTGAGTTTTCAAAATAATTGCAGATCATGGTACAGAGCACAATTACAGTATACGCAGATGTTTGCTATACCAAAAAATCAAATAATGCCCTGTTTCAGGTGTGAGTTGTACATCCTAGACTGTTTGTTTCTCTGCATTCTGGTACTTTTAGTTTTTCTTTTTCATTGCCATCACTGAGTCCTGGCTCCATGCCACCTCAGGCCGGGCATTGTCTATAGCCATTCCTCCAGGCTTCACTATCCGAAGAGCGGATAGACAGGACACCCGAAGATGTGTCGTTGCACTGATTTTTAAAGACACCCTCAAAATCAGACAGTGCCCATCCAAAATGAATGGAAACTGTGACCTGCTCTCCCTCAGACCTACCACCTGCATACTAATCCATCTAAAATATAGGCTGGCTGCCCCCCCAGGTACATTCGAGGATGACCACCTACACCTCCTCAACACCAACCTGAAACCGACCTCCAAAGTCATCCTACTAGGAGACTTCAACTTAGGCCTTAACAACCCTACAGACGGTAACGCCTCCGCACTAGCAAATACACTGAGTGGCCTAGGCTTTGCTCACTGAGTAAACACCCTACCCATGCAAGGGCTGCATCCTTGACTGGCTTGCGTACCACAACTGCAAGGTCCTCATCAATGCTATCTCCCCATGCCATGGTCCGACCACTTTATCGTGACCTTCACGATTCATTCTACAACCCAAAGACAACCCACCTGCCAGCCCCCCTGTGCCACCCACTTCAGCCTGAAGCGCCTGTAAAATCATTTAAGACAGCATCACTCGATTGCTCTCTGACCTCAAACTGGTCCACTTCAACCACATGGCTAATAACCCAGTAGCGCACATCTACCTAGAGACACTGGCAACAGTGGTGGACACGGTCTCCCCCGTAGCACCCCATTAAGCCAAAACCCTCTCCCACGCCAACTCCTGGTTCACCAACGACCTCACTGATTTGAGAACTAAAAAACACCAGGCAGGTGCCACCTGGAAGACATCGCAATCGGATGCCACAGGACACTATTCAAATCCTCTGCCCGGGCTTACAAACTAGCCATCACTCAGGCCAAAGCATCCTCCTACAAATACAGGATTGCTGCGGCCAAGTCTAACACCAAGGAACTCTTCAGTATCCTTGGGTAATTGCAAACCCCGGCCATGCCACCACTTGGCATCACCAAAGATGCAACCTGGTGTGCAAGCATCCAAAAAGCCCTGCTTGAGAAAGTAGCTACCCTTCAAGATAAAATCGCCTCCAAGCAGGCCTCTATTAAAACCCCTTCTCCCACCCCACCTATCCCAGCTCCCCACTATCGAGGTGTCTTTCACTTCCAACAGGTTGCGGAAGCTGAAGTCGCAACCATTCTCAAATGTCTAAAGCCCTCCATATGCAAATGCAACCCCTGCCCTGCCCCTATCATCAAAGATTGTGTGGAAGCCCTCATTCCATTTTCACCAGCTTCTTCAAGGCCTCCTTCTCCACCTCCACGGTCCCCACTTCCCTGAAGGAAGCCTGGATTCCTCCCACTCCTTAGAACAAACAAACACTGATGCCCAGCAACTACCGACCGATCAGAACAGTGCAGTTTCTGCCCAAACTCCTAGACCGGGCCACCTTACATACAAATCTAGCACTACCTGGAAATGAATCAAATCTTAGGTCTACGCCAGTCAGGCTTTAGACCAGGCCATGGAACATAATTATCCCTGTTGGACCTGAAAAGCCAACTTGATGCCTTCAGAGATTGGCAAGCCTGCCCTCCTCCTATTCTGTCCGCAGCATTCGATATGGTGGACCACAAAATTCTATGCCGCCACGTAACCTCTGCCGCCAACTTTTCGCCTGCAGGCGTGTCTTGTGTAGCCTCCTTCCTGGAAGGAAGATCCATAAGAGTATTTTCTGAAACAGCATCCCCCATCCCTGCCCCATCACTTGTGGAGTGCCCCAGGGTTCATGTGTATCCCCCACCCTGTACAACCTATTCAGTAAGCCCCTTTTCGATCTGATGGACGCCCTCAGCATCACCTACACAAACTATGCCGATGATATGCAAATCCTGATACCCCTCACAGGCAACTACACGGAAGACTCCCACGCACAAAGTACCATCTACCTGTCCATTCAAGCATGTATGGCAGTGAACGGCCTCTGTATAAATGATGAAAAGACACAGATCCTGGTGCTTGGGCCACCATCGGTCACCAAAAACCTCTGCCCCAATATGCCAACTTCCTCATAGATGGGCTGCGCATACCTGTGCCCACCTCGGTGAAGACCCAGGGCATATACCTTGGCTCTTCACTCTCTTTAATATGCCAGGTCAACGCCATTGCCACCTCAGCCGCCTACACGACTAAGTTAATCAATTCAGCTAGACCGCTCTTAGCTCCTAACAGCTTCCTCACTATTGCTAGAGCCATCATTGGAGCCAGGCTAGACTATTGCAACGCCCTCTTCACCGGCACCTCGGCTCACAACTTCCACGGGCTCCAAGTGATCCAGAACAATGTGATTTGTGTGGCTCTCAACATGCCTCAAAAGAAGAACATATTTGAGGCACGTAGAAACACCCAATGGCTGCCCATAGAGGAAAAGGTTGTCTTTAATACACTCCATCACTCAGATGCCATTCCAATTCTGCCCCTCCCTACCTATCGCAGTGCTTCGTGAGGACCCAATCCTCCAGACCTGTGAGAAGGCCTTTCAACCACAGACTTTTCCTTCCCGTATCCAGGCGAGCAAAAGGTGGAGGTGCCAGCTTCCCCTCTGTGGCTGTGCAACAATGGAACTCACTCCCTCCGCACCTAATAATGGAACAATCGCTTTGGGTCTTCAGAAAGGCACTGAAAACCTGTTCATCCAGCACCCCTGCTCTTGTTCCCTTGTACTGTCTCCATTTGTGCCTTTCCATAAGCTAAATGTACGTGGTTGTAACAGCGCCTCAATGCCTCAGGGTTATTGTAATGGTTTATTTGTAAAGCGCTTATACACAAGTGAAGTGCTTCAAGGCCGGGAAGGGAACAAGATAATACAGTCATCGTTCTTAGGCCTTGAAGTTTCCGAATGATCTGACAGAAAACTAGCATACTAGGCCAGAGCCATTTCTACTAGTGCAAGTGCAAGACAGGAGGGAATGAGAATGACTTGGCAGATAGTGCAAATGCATGCCAAAGAGTGGGGTGAGAAAAAGGGTGGGGGGGGCATACAGAACAATAAATTAATATGCTGGGA
This sequence comes from Ambystoma mexicanum, assembly GCF_040938575.1. Taxonomy (NCBI): domain Eukaryota; kingdom Metazoa; phylum Chordata; class Amphibia; order Caudata; family Ambystomatidae; genus Ambystoma; species Ambystoma mexicanum. Next base: position 1,000,217,550 of record NC_090929.1, on the reverse strand, counting down.
CTGTCGACAGTCCAGATTGGTTGGTGGTTGGTCATCACTAATACGCCTATGCACTAGTGTTTCGGGTGCAACCCAGCTAGGGAGGGAGACAGAGGGAGGACAGGACAAACAATCTTGCTAAGCCTAGTACATTCACATTCAGGGTCGTGCAAGTGCTCAAACGGGAAGTGCGAGGGAGGGGCACATGTGCGCCCAGTCCATCAGGGGCGAGGGTTAAGTGCAAAGATGTTGCCGCTCTCTTGGAACGTATTCCGAGTGGTGAAGTGTCAAGCAGAGTGCAGAGGCCCGGAGGCCAGTGCAGGACTGGCAGAGGAGCCTGGGACCTGTGAGGTTCTGGAGGTGAACCAGGTGACCAGTCAGCGAAACTGAGCAAGTTGGGGAGGAGAGAGGAGGAAGGAAGCAGGAGAGAAGAGAAATGAGGTTAGCAAGGGAGAGGGAGCAAGAGGGAGGAGAAAGGTCTTGAGGAGTTTCCAGAACTTAAGGAGGCACGGCTCAAAACAGAGTGGCAGGAAGGCTGTTCCAGAGGGAAGCACCTGCGGAGGATAAGGATCTACCCCCAAGTAATCCCGCACAAATCACATTGTTCTGATCTTATGTGTGCTTAATGATGCAATTAACAGAATGTAAGTAAATGGTACATTACTAGATGTGCTATTGGTACTGGCATGGGGCATTTTGAGATGTCTGTATAATCTGCTGTGTGTTTTATTAACAAGGAAATGCACCTGCATTTATCCACATCTTACTGTTCTGCATGGAGTGAACAAAATGGATGGCCTAGCAAAAAAAGCTATTTGTTTTGCTTGTCAAACCGCTTTGTAATTCTTTTAAAATATTTAGTTTTAGTTACCATATTAACCAATCAACTGCTGTGAGCTATGGTGGGGTTTTCCCCTTCGATATGCACATGGCCCATCCCAGTATTGTTAATGAGCATTAGCCCTTTTTTCAACATGAAGGGTAACGGATATAATTTGACCACACAAACTATGTCCCTTTTTAATTGCTGCTGCCTGACCACCAGTTCACAAAAGGCCTGCAAATCACAGCATGGTATAAAACAAAGACAAAATGAACTGTAAATGAGCAGAGCAAAAAGCTTTGAATCCTAGTCATGATGGGTTGGGACCAGCACTTCTTCAGACCCGGAACACTTTTCCAAAATGCAGGGTAAATGATCGCCTTGAAGTTGTGCCCTGGCCCAGCCACTCAAGTCGCACCATGGTCGTTATTGGTGGGCCTTGGTACTCATGAGCCCGTATGAACTGGCACCTAAGAGTACAATGGAGGATCCAGAGTGGTGCACAACCCTGGACTTTGACGCATCACATTTTTCAGGTTTTCAGGATAACCACTGAATAAGTACATTATTTTAATATGTATATGATTTTACATTTGGATCAGTTGGATGCAAATGTCTCACAATAATATTAATGTTGGGTAGTCTGGAAACCTTTGCAGCCTTTGAGGACCGGAGTTAAGCTAGTTCAGAAAAAGCATAAGCTGTAGTGAAAAGATCCCTGGTCCCACTACAGCCTTTGAGTCGACCAACAGCCTCTGCCTCAGTGGAGAAAAGACAGAGATTCTCATAGTAGGGTCCCCAGACCGACTAAGTAAACTACACCCACAATACTCAGCCATAGACATTGACTGCACACCAATCAATATCTCCAAACAAGTAAAATGTTAGGGGTCTATTTAGACTCTAGCCTTACTATGTGCAAACGCTTAAGTGCACTCTCCTCATCCGCAGCATACACAGCCAAGCTCATAGCCAGAAGCAGACCGTTCCTCACACCTCAAAATTGCATTACTCTTGCAGAGCCCTCATTCTGGCAAAAATCGACTACTGCAATATACTTCGACTAGGGACCAAAAAAAACTTGAAATAAATGCAACAAATTCAGAACAAAGCCCTCCGAGCAGCAATAGGCTTAAAAAAAGAGACCATATTACTCATCATCGGAGAGAAGCCCACTGGCTACCCATACAAGCCAGTATCCTACACAAATGTGTAGCAGGCACAGCACCAAGCTACCTGAACCAATGCCTAACCCATAAAACCTCATCGAGAACACTCAGATCGAACACAGACACACTCCTATGCATCCCACGCTTCAAAAATGTAAGAACGGGTAATATTAGCTTCCCAGTAGCAGCCCCCAGAATCCGGAATTCACTCCCATCCTCCATTACCAACGAGCCATCCTTCCCCAAATTCAAGAAAAACCTCAAAACCTGGCTATTCAATAAATTCTAACAAGCCCCAGAACCGCCAGCACAACTACTAACCCTTGAAAGTAAATACCAAATGTAAGATGTACCTTTCTGTGAAGCCCTGTGGTGGCAATGTAACTCCATGCAAATGTGTTTTTGTGTGTAATTCGCTTACAGTAATACTGTTGTATGCTCACAAATATTCCAACATGTAACAACTAAGCACTAGGTAGTCTTGTAACCTATGCTGTGATACCCGAGGGTTTGGGCGTATAACTAAATGCAATAAATAAAAATAAATAAATAACTACAGCATCTGTGTCTCAGTTGTTTGATTGCATATCATTAGTTTTTCAATATGTGGACCAAAGATACTTATTGTTGCGCAAAACAGAGGGGGGGTATGGGAAACTCTCTACCAGCACGAACACAGCCCATTGACTTGTTCTTGGGTGGATGGCCCCTGGGAGAGTCTCAACCAAGTCTTTAGCTCACTGTTCTTTTCACAGAGAAGAAATATCCCCACATATCAGTCTTTGTCCTGCCCAGGGGCAGTCCAGCACCAAAATGCTAGGCAATTCTCCTCTGAACAAGAGTACCACAGAAACCCCATACACGTGTTTCAGCCTAGTTGGGCATCATCAGTGAGGTGAAGCTGTGTTTCTCTAAGAGCAGTGAGCACTTATTGTTGGCCTCCCCCACCACCCGGCTAAAAACGCTCCACACTGACTACTCATCCTTTAACATTGACGGTACACCCATCCCTGTACTCAAACAGGTCAAAACACTGTGGGTGTATTTAGACTCCAACTTTACCATGACCAAACATATCTGTGCCCTTTCATCCTCCACGGCCTACACAGCCAAATTCATCATTCTCAGCTGCCAATTTCTTACCCCACAAAACTGCCTTGCCCTAGCTCGAGCCCTCATACTATCGAAACTGGACTACTGCAATATACCTCTACTTGGAACTACAAGCACCAAACTGGCCAAATTGCAACTGCTACAAAACAAAGCCCTGCGGGCAGCCTTTGGATTAAAAAGAAGTGATCCTATCTTGCATATTAGTAAGGAAGCACACTAGTTACCCATCCAAGCCAGAATCCTATTTAAATCTTAGTGTCACTCCCAAATGTATCACCAAGGATACCCTGCATACCTTACAACGGCGTCACCCAAAGAATTCCAACTAGATCCCTCAGATCGGGCTCTACCACACACCTATTTGTCCCAAGGTTCAGGAGCCCTAGGGCAGGGGGTACCAGCTTCCCAGTAGCTGCTCCCAAGATCTGGAGCTCCCTTCCTACTCGCATGAGAAATGAGCACTCCCATCAGCGCTTCAAGGGTCTTATCAAAACTTGGCTCTTCAATAAGTTCTAACTAGCCATGTCTTCACTAGGCCACCTTGAGCCCTTACGATCAATGTTGCCTGGAATTGCTGTGCCCTTTGTAATTATACTGATCTATGATGCCTGTACTGTTTCTAACCTTGCTACTAATCCTGCCATATTGTAACTTCCTCTGTAACCAGACAAGCTTGTCTATGTAACTAACGCTGTGATACCGCCGGGTTTGGGCGTGTAACCAATGCTAGAAATAAATCTAATTTCTCTTCGAAAGTGAAAATATGTTTGTTTATAGACCTTACCCATCTTTCTATTACCATTGAACTTATGAGGGTGTTTCACCTTTTAACATTGAATTTGCAGGTCTTGGTGGTGGCTTTGGTTATATCGTCGGAGGAATAAACTGGGATGGCACCAGTTTCGGAAGGGCAGTTGGGGGGCAGCTGCGAGTCATCTATGTCTTCACCGCCATCACTTTGATCATAACCACTGCCCTGACTCTGTGCAGCATTCCAGAAAGAACCCGGCATTTCCCCAACAGCAAGAAAAAGGTGATGAAGAGCCCCAGCCTTACTCTGCCTCCCTCCCCACCTGTCTTTTTTGAGGACACAGAGAATCAGAACCTTGATGCGCACAATTCGAGTCGATTATATGCAAGCTTTACAAGTCCAATTTCTCCACTCAGTCCATTGACACCAAAATATGGCAGCTTGATTAGCAGGGACAACTCTTTAACTGGAATTAATGAGTTTGCATCCTCGTTTGGTACCTCAAACATTGACAATGTCCTCATAGACTGTTACACAGGGAGACAAGCAGTCTCGGGGAGCCTCCCCAGGCTGCCTGAAAGTTTGTATTGTCATGAAAATGGAGCTCTAACGGCTGGGGAGCATTCTGCAATCCTGGGATCTGAAAGAGATGGTTTACGGCCAGGATCTCTAGATGCTTCAAAGCAAAGATCATCAGGGATCCTAAAAAGACCACAGACGCTGGCAATTCCGGATGTGGTGTCAGCAAACTGCCCAGAGAGTAGCAGGAGGCGAAATGTGACTTTCAGCAAAGAGGTAAGCAAAACTTTAAAACTTTAAAAAACAATTCAGTAGCTTTCAGTGTTGTATTCATTGCACAAGAAGGTGATCGCTTCAAAAAGAAACTGTAGATAAGGACAAAAAGAGTGGCACAGGGTGCTTTGCTAACGGTCAATGTTCTATTTGCACAGTAATAATATAGTTTGTGGAGAGTGAAGATTGTAGTAAGAACATGGACTGGGGACAGCACTGAATGACAAATTATGTAGTGTATATACAGATAATTATATGATAATGCACAGTTTGATGGTTGAATAAACCGCATGTTCAACGGGAGAGGTGATCAAGGTGGAGGGGTGATGTGCTGAGTTGGGGAGAGGCCCCTTTCTGGGAGAGGAGCTGTAATGTAAGAGAAGATTAGAAAGCAGGGATAGTAGTGATATGTTTTAGATGAGCCATCCGTTAGGGAGTTCCAGTGGGGAGAAAAAGAACATGCGTTAGCACGTGGGGCTGAGGAGGGAATTCGGGAAGCCCAGAGGTTGAGTAGACCGCAAGAGTATGAGGCTGGGAGTAACAGGTGTCAGAGCTGATGCTTTCTGGAGCTTTGGAATGGGCTACACGTCTTATAAAGTACAAAGTGAAGGAGTTTAAAGAGGAGGTGTGAATAATTTACAAAACGAGGTTTAGTCTGTGGATTCAGCTCTTTCAGTTTTAGCTTTAATACTTCTTAGCTGCGTTCTTTGCATCATTCACAGTGCAGGTTTTAATCATTAGTAATTAGCTAAACAAGTGCTAGACTTCAGCAGAATGCCTCTTATGTGACTTGTGATGGTGAACTATAGGTTTTTATGGAGAAGAGTGCCATACCAATAAAAAATGAGAACTCTCATACCAATATACTGACTTGGCTTATTAAAAAAGAACATGTTTCCTTTGTACATTACCCCAACATGGTGGCTTTCCAATGGCAAATAAGTCGCAATATTTTCCCAGTGAGTGTCCACATTACTAAGTTCTTTTAATTGATCCCTGATGCATAATGTGGCCAAAAATGAGAAAACTCAACCTGCTCATGTGGCTTCTGTTTTATGAATACATACAAGGGTGGAAGAGGTATCATGTTAAATCATTGCAAGGCACCAGCACGGCAGTTGAAAATCACATTTTTGGTGTGGAAATCTGTTATGCATAGAGGTAAAATCAATGTGTCCTGATACAGTACAGAATGCAAGTTACTCCAAAACTTGGTCGTAACTTAAACCTGAAAACTATATTCCCAAAGAAATAGTGTTAAGTTCTGCCATCAGGAAATCTGTGTAAATTGCACCTGATTCACAAACACCGACCCAAACATGTCCCATTTATACCCAAAATTGGTGGTCTGATGTGGAGAAAATTGCGCCACAAAGTCTTATATAAGTCAGAAAGGATACAAAATACAAACTTCTAAAAAAATAAAATAAAAAATAAAATAAAAAAAAGCTTTTCTCTTTATTCCAAAATATTTGTTCACACCATATTTAACCAATAAGCCTCGAGCTGGGTGGGCATTACTGCTTCAGGTAATGCCCAGGGGCCCATAGTTACCATAATGTAGGTTCCAGGGCATTACCTGAAGTGATAATGCTCCCAAACCCCCAACAAGGGGCTTATTGCTATTAGTACCCCGGCACGTTGTACCAGGATACTAATAGTTTGTACGTTTTGGTTTTGCAAGTTTAAAAAACAAAAAGTTGCCCGCCAAGAATTGGGGCGAAGGAACTATATGTAGTCCCTTCTCGCTTTGCATGGTAGCCTTGCTGATGTCGGAACTGCGCCAGAAACACTACTGTTCCCTGCGCAACCAATCGACATGGACCCAGAAAGTAAGTGGGAAGCAGGAGGGGTGTGCCTTGTTGTGTGGAAAAGGGATGTGGGGTGTGGGACATGGGGTACAGGGAAGCACACTTACCTGCAGTACCCAGTAAGGGAAGATAGCAGCTGTAGGTGCCTTTCCCCGGCTTACTACGTGTGACAGAAAAAATAAAATAGCAGACAAAACCCCTTGTCGGGGAAAGAGGCACTGGGACCCGGCTGCAAGAGTTCAAAGGATGGTTTATTTCTCCAGCTAGGAAATAACCCAAAAACTCTCCCATCACATTACATCATACATGTATTTATATTAGTTAAAGTAACTCTAACAAAACATGCTAAATGGACCCGATTGGCCAGACGGTGTGGTGCTGTAGGTGTGGGTAGCATCTCTTCCTCCTGGTTGGCTGAGTAGCTGACGAGATGACGGACGTCAAACTTCTTGTGCTCCACGCAGGTCAGGGTCCGGTCACTGTGGTCACTACCTAAGCTAATATGTTACACACTAAATAACAAATTATTTGAAACATTTTATGCTACTTGTCACATTTCTATATAAGTCACACACATGATTATTGTCAGTACAATTGGGTCATTTGTGGCTTTAATTGAAGGCCTTGACCTTTATTATGCATGTAAAAGAATCAGGCTATGTTTCGCATCTCTTCTAGGTTTCAAACTCATTAGTACAAGTAAAAACATATATATTAGTAAAAAATGCTTAAGGTTAGTAGTGGGTGTGTTGGGTGGGTTTTGCAGCACAGGCGAGGGTCTAGCACTTGAAAGAAATACCTTACAGGGTGTGCAGGGTCAGGATGGCAATAAATAGTTCTAATGAGGGTGGGTGGCTAACACGTTTATGAGGACGAATCGAGCAGAAAGTGCTTAGCTCATCCTGGTTCACATGCCGGTTCTCAGACGAACAGTGATCTCAGAGGAAGAAAACTGTAGCATATTGATTGTTGCAACTTTCTCCAGCTTCAGCGTGAGAATGGAAGCGCAGAGCTTTCCTTCGCAGGGGGAGTGCAAGGGTGAGGTCCAGCCAGCTGCCTGCGCGCCTTGTGTGTGTGTCTCTGTCCTTGGCTGCTGCGGTGGAAGGGGAGCTGAGCATTGCTGTACTATCGCAGTGAGGCTTGTTTACCCAAGATGGAGTCGAAAGGGGGCACAAAAGATGGATGCCCCGTGTCCTGCTCAGTAGTCCCATCTATGCAGCAGTCAACCGTGGTTAACTTTACATAAGGGCAAGGTTAATCCCACTACCGGAGGCACGTGGTCCAAGCCCTGTACTGAGGAGCGTACGACACGAGGGGGCCTAAGGACCCCTCGCTCCCATACACAGCCTCTCGCTCTGAGGAGGCTTTGAGGGTAAAGCACCCACTCCTAGCCTCCTCAGTGGGTGGGAGGCCGCCGTCCACCCCAGACAGGGTAGTAATGTTTTTTACTCCATACCTCCAAAACATTTTCATACACTGACACCTCACGTGCAATATTTAATGTGGAATATTCAACTATAACCGAAGTGTGTTTCACAAAGTTGCTAAAATACCGTTTGACGATTTGTGAATACACATAAAGTTGCACTTTTCTTGGGTGTTTACATTTTCCCCATTCAGATATAACTTGGATAAACCCACAATTTCCCAACTTCCTACTAAAAACACACACTTTTGTAGAAAATAAAAAATACTTTTCAGTTCCTGTTCAGTTCTTTTGTGAATTCAAAGTAATTTACTCATGATTGTTGTTTCTATTCCCAGGAGTAAGAAAACATTACGACTATATATGGGCCCCATACTATTCAACCAAATAAGAGGTTTTCTGAAAAATGTTTTGGACTTCACCTCTTTCCCTTCATTAACTAATGTTTAAGAATATTGTGATGCTATTACCCACATTTTCATCATTAAGTTGATGAATGGTTTAATTTGTGGTCCTCATACACATCGTATCCCATAGGGATAGGTGTATGAGCTGACGAGGCTTTTATACATTCCATAATGATGAAAGCCACAACGTGGGCCTTTTCTGTGGGCAACTACCTTCTTGCCTGTGGCAAGGCACAAGTGCCGCAAGGAATAGTCTGTCCATTTCCATTAGCCTCCGGCATTGGCCAACTATGCAGGTAGTTATTATAATTGACACCCACTATTTGACATAAACCTAGCGCAGATGCTAAAGCAGTGAACAGGGATAGGGCAAGAAGCAATATTCAGACTGTAAGCCCAGAGTCTGCAGGCCATTATTGCATAAGGTAATGCTGTGGGGGCCCATAGTTACAGGCCCGAGCATAGCGAAGGCCTTAAGGAAGGCCCCGGGGGCATTACCTTATACTGTAATTACCTGCAGGTGAGGGACTTATTGCCATTAGTACCCTGGCATGTTAGACCAGGGTACTAATGGGTTGTTTTTTGCCCGCGAGATGCGCTGCGTTTTGCCGCTGGAAAAAAGGGCTACCGCGATCAGGAAAACGTAGTCCGTTTTCTTTCCTTGGCGGCCATAGTAAACAAAGAAAATGGCTGCCATGAAAGCGGAGAAGGGACTACACATAGTCCCTCCTCCCTTTCCATGGTGGCCTAATCGGAAAAACGAAGATGCGGCGCAACGTGACTGGGCTTACCATAAGGTAAGGAGGCACAGAAAAGCACCAATCGGTGCTTGGATTACAATGAAAGTGCGATTCGGTTTTTGGAAGAGCATGCCAGAGAGATGATTGAATGCGAACAGATGAAGGACTATCTGAAAGACTTTGTGAAGGGCATGGCTGCCATATTGGGTGGTTAATCGCATGATTTACCTGATGTAAAAGTAAGAACATAAACGTGACTTTGATTCATAAAACAAACATGTGACATAGCAGGTTGGCGGTAGTCGGAGAGGAAATGTTGCAGACAATGCAGGGCAGCTTTTCCAGAAAATGCGAAGTGGCCATTGACTGCAGAAAGATTGTGCCATATACGCAAACAGGAGTGGAAGAGACTGGTATATGTGTTGATTCAATTAGTGGTTGGAGAACACAGATTTCCATCATTGACTGCATCCCGTGTTCTTTTGTACCCGATTGGATATCCATCCAATTCAGGGCCCTAATTTTCCACGAGAGATGTGATGAATCCCATTAAAAACAGATGTTCGCTATCTGAAAGGAGCTTATGACCATAGATCACAAGCCACTGCTTACCCTGACAATCTGCAAAGATTTCGTAATAGTGCTTGTTGGTATGGGCCACAAAGGGAGGCTATGCTAAATATACACAGGCACTCAAAAGGTAGTGGTCATACTGGCCCTGCCTTTGAACCAGCACATGCCTTTTATTTTACATTCAATGTTGCTGCATGTAACATCACGTGATGGCCGGACGTTGCAAAATATCTCCTCCACCATAAACAAAATACATACGTTTTCTTAATTTTACAACTGACCGAGTACACACAACTCCCCCCTTTTTGGTCCTTACTGATGACATACCCAAACTATTACTATGTGTCCATTGCATAGTCACTCATTCTTGCGGGCAACCCTCTAGTATCTCTCCTGGGGTACCTGTCTTTCCAGAGATGGCCATCCAGTTGCTTGCAGGTGAAAACATTGGGGTCAGCTCTGGTTCACCAACATCCCTCTCCTCACCCTTCAGAAATGTGTCTGCATGTATCAGCCAACAACCCCCCCCCCACACACCCTCCAATCTTCTTCCCTGCTGGGTGAGGGTTTGAATGATCCGAGAGCTAAAAACTGATTGAATTGACCAATTGAGTGCACCTCTTCCCCTTGACGACTGGCTGTGATCATAGGCTCTTTTCGACTTGTCATCGTCCATGATGCCACTTCCTGAGGTAGATCGATTGAGCTTATGGCTGGGTTTCCTGTTCCGTCAGAGCGCTTCATCTCCTACTTGTATCTGGGAGAGCATCAATCTTCTTGATCACTCCTTGTCATTAATTCTCTGCCTATTGCATACGAGTGGTCTATCAATCTCTAGCATATTCCTCAACATATGCTCTGGCATCCATGATTTAACTTTTCTCTCTAGTAGCGCTTCAGCCAGAGGCACACCCTTAGCCGTATGTGATGGTTATCTGGTAGGCCATTAGGAATGTGGTCAGTGCAGTGGCCATGGGTGTTCCGTTTTCAAATATCAATTCTGAATGCTTCATTCAGTGTTTGCATGAATCCCTCCACATCCCAATAAGCCGGCGCTAGCACAGGGTGATGCGTCTGTGCTGAACATTGTGGAATGCCATGTTTTACTTGAACCCTGCACTCTGAAAGGGAGATCCATTGTGTGTATGCACTGATTGCAGTAGACCACGCACCACAAATGTCTACGATGACTGGTAGCACCGTCTCTGCATTCATGGATGACGCAAACTGTACAACTGGATATCTAGAGAACTCCTCCATCGCTTCTAGGAAATGTCTGCTTTGCTGTATTGGTCCAAAGTCCATACGTGCTGCCTGTCATGGTGTAGACGCCCTCATTTTTGTTGCTGGTGGGGTGGTCTAGCATGACATCCACCTTATTTTGCAATAAACGGAGCTTGGTTTTTGGTGCCCGTTGGTGTCCTGTTTGGGCTATACTGATGACCCACTGGGCCATTGGGGTAATGACAATTCTTGTACCCTGGTGCAGAATTCCTTCTGCACCGACCAACCGCTCTGAACGAACCCTCCACCGGCCGATCATGAACACTTGCGTCTCCTGTAGTGACTGACTTCCGCGAACAGCGTTTTCCACTGAGCACCTCTGAGCTGGTCAATAACCATTTTCATGCCCTGGTGTTAGGCTCTGGCTTCAACTATGTCTCAGAGCGATATGGATTTTGGTGCAGCCAATCTGGTTACCATGTACACCAGCTCTTCAGCTTCCACCTCCACTTCTGTAGGTTCAGGCACTGGCAAAGCCAAATGATGCGACAAGTAATCCACCAGATTGTTTGCCCCTGCCTCAACCAGAGTGATTCTGGCATCTTGCAGCTGTAACATCCCTCTCTCCAGCCGCAGAGACGGGCATAGTGCAGAGACTTGTAAAATCCGTAACAGAGGTTTGTGATCTATAACCACCGTCATCAGCCAGCCAAACACATAAAGGTAGAAATGATGGCATCCCGACAGTACAGCCAGAGGCTCCTGTTCTATTTGCGAGCTCTCCAGTCGGCGCCACTGAATTTTGTTGAATCTGGGGGGGCCGAGGGGGGTGCTGTAATACTGCGGTTGTGCTGTATCTAAATGCAATTTACTTCTGCAATTGTTTTTTAATCTTGGTGCATTTTAACACAGCAATTGATTTGAATGTTGGTGCATTTTAATACTGCACTTGTTTTGAATCTAGGGTAATTTTAAACACTGCAGTTGTGTTGAATCTAGGTGTGCTGCATACCGCAATTGTTTTAAGTTTGTGCATTTATTACTGTGATCATGCCTAGCCACAGCTCCAAGGCCAGAGGTGCTCTTTGGCACACAAGAAACCTTCCCTCGCCTGCTGTGTGCCCCGCCCTTCCTCCCTTCTGCCCCAGCCTTCCTTTCAAGCCCCCTCCTCACTAGCCCCCCTACTTCCCCACCACCCCTCTCCTCTCCAGCACCCCCATTTCACTCCCCACCACCTCCATTCCCCCCTTCCCATCTCTTAGCACAGTAGCCCCACCTACTCCCACACATACACCTCAGGCACCATCACACCGCTCAAGACTCAGAAGCAGCTCTCACCACAATCTCTCATCCATTCATTCATCCATCCCCTATTCTCCCTCTTAGAACCCTTGCCACTCGGATCTCCTATACCCACACAACTTCCTCCCTATTCCTAACCTTATCCATCCACTCTCCTCCTCCCATCCAACTCTCCAAGATCTGCCCCCTGCCCCCACTCTGAACTCCTAGGACCCCTCACCATCTCATGCACTCTACCCCACCCAGTACACCCCAAGCATCTACCCCCCACCACCCCAGAAACACTCTTCCCATCCTTGATTCCCCCCCTCCACTTCCCCTGTGCACCTCCCGTCCAATTGTCCTCAGCCTTGAACCCCCCCTAGAGGTCCATCTCCCCTGCATGCTCTCCACCTACACCGTCACCCAGCCCTTTCCCCTCGCACTGCTGCTGCCCCACCCCCTCTCATGCATTCTTATCAATGCCAGATCTTTAGCCAAAAACAAACACATTACATTCGATCTCTTCAGGAAACCCAGACGTCCTCTTCATTACTTAAACTTGGTTCTCTGACAACTTCCTTTCCACCGCACACGAGGCCTTCCCACCTGTCTACTCCTTGATAGTAGACGATAGATCCAGCAGAGCAGGGGGATATCCATTCCCCACAAAATACATCTCAGTCCTAAACACAGAATCAACCCCGCAAGGCTGACTGCAGATTCTGCTAGTTAAATACCAACTTTCCCCCACCATGGCCCACAGCTACCTACATCTTTATAGACTCCCCACCCCCCCCCGGCTATAATAGTAACTTTGCAGACTACCTTAGTGACTCACTAGCGGCCATCCTGATCTCACCCCTTTGCTTACCCTGCTAGGGGACCTCAGCATCTGGTATGACACCCCTCAAACCTCACACCCCGGTCGCTTATTGACAACTTGGAAGCCTACAACATGATTGAACTTGTATCAGGTCCCACCTACATAGCAGGGTACACCCATGACACTGTATTCCTCCAAAACAAACTCTCTTGCTACCAACCCAACATAATCCTCCGGTCTGGCTATGCACACATCCTGGTGGTTACCCCATTCAATTTCACCAGACTAGGAGGATCATCTTTCTCTGTTCAAGCACCCACAATCTGGAACTCCCTGCCTTTCAACCTCCACCTTCAAGAGGAACACCTCGCCTTCAGGAAGGCCCTAATATCTTGGCTCCCCCCACGACTGACTTTCCCCACCCGTTCTTTCCCTGAAATGAGTCTCGTGACTAAAGAACTCTCACTTGATGGATCAACCAGGTCTCTCCCGCCAGGCCGACCAGCAGGGGGGATAGGGAAGTCCATCAGGGGCAACCCCCATCCACAGCTCGTCCCTTCTCCTGTGGGAGACCCCATCCAAGCATCGAAACCAGTCGACAGCAACGGCCAGGCAAGACACAATGACCTAACTCTCATTGTCACTGTTGGCAAGTGGCATGGAAACCGTTAAGGTCTATACACTGCGCACTTTAAAGATGGGTGATTGCCACAGTGCTACCACTGTAGCGACACTATATAATTGCAGAATGCAGCCAGGCATGAACCTAGGTGGACGAAGAATACATACATTGCTTCTAGGTACCTGTGCAAAGTAGCCATCACTTTTTCCCAGAGCTTTGTGGATTGCAGGAATACAGCCAGTGTATTGATTCTAGACACCTATGCAAGGTAGCCATCACTTAATTCCAGATCCTTCCAGGTGAACTCAGAATGTAGCCATTGAATTAGCTGAATTCAGAATAAACCTTCATGGAATCTAAGCTAACTGTACAATCTAGCACGGATACTGAACATCGGCGAAATGAAGAATGTTAGCTTAGCTTGCAATCTTGAAGAATGTGGAATATAGCCAGACATTGAATCAAGAAGAATGCTGATGGTAACCTCGACACTGATCCTAGGAGCATGTAGAGTTTAGCCATCCTACTAATTCTGGGTCACTGCTTAGAACGTAGACCATGCATTTACTCTCTTACTCTCCATGCATAGGGAAACTAGACAAGGGCACGGCCGCAGAATTGCACACATCTGCCATCATACATCACTCGAAGACACTACGCACAGCACCTCTGCCATAAGAATGCAGCGATCGTTCATGAAAATAATTCGATACATAAATGCACACAACTCCTATCCTGTTCTTGCCTACCCCCTCTAGACCGCTTCCCACCCATCCACATGCCAGCTCGACATGGGTGACTAAGCAGGGACTTCGCCAGCCCCCATATCACCCCTCCTATATTAAACAATGGCCGATATGCAAACGCGCATATTAGCACCTCCTCAAATTTCTTCCCATACCTCGACTTGGGCTTTCAACCTACGGCGTGTTGTGACTATATTAATGGTGAAAGGTGCTATACAAATGACGCACTACTACTACCATCCACTTGTGCTGGCACCGCCCGAAGCATGACCATACTGGCATCCATTCGAAATTTGAATTGCCGGACAGGGTTGAAGAATGCCATTGTGGCATCCTGCACCAGAGATTCTTTGGCACCTTCAAAGGCTTTGTGCATTACCAATTTTCACTCCCATTTCGTGTCTTTGTGGATGAGATTATGCAGCGGTTTTGTGAGGGTAGCTAAATTGGGGATGTACCTGAAAATTGATCCTTCAAAGAAAACTTTGAACTTCAGCCAGGGATGTGGGAGGCGCAAATGTTTTGATGGATCTCACTTTCTGTGGGTCCTCCAAACAAAGAACAGTACCTTTCTCTGAAGAAATTGCATTTCTTCCCATGAAGAGTGAGATCTTTTGGCACATTTGAAAACAGCATTTAGCCTCTATAAATGTTCTTTCTCAGTTTTTTAATATATCGGCACACCACTCACATTGCTGACCCCTTCCAGCCCCGCTAGCACACCCCTCAATGGTTACATGTGATTTTACCGATAGACATTACAGAGTGGTATTGAAATAATACTGAAAAAAACCTAATTTTTTAAAAAATAAAATGTAATTTGGGGGGTCCCCACTCAAGCCCCCTGTTTCTTTTAACCTTACAACGCCAACCTAGCCCATTTTAACCCCTTTAAATAACTACATAAAGGGTAGTGGGGTAATGTTTTTGGTTTTTTCGGTATTATGATCCACTCAAAAATACACAAGCGACAAAAACGTCATTATGGGACGCAGGTCTTGGTTTAGGGGTATCTTATGGTAGCCTGATCGCAACGACGGTGGCAAAGATCTTAGCCTCCAAGAGATCAGTCAGGATGTCATCCAGCATCGGGGTAGGATGGAGTTCCCTTCGATTCACTCGATTGGGGATCTGCACGACCACGCATGTGCGTATATACCCCCCCCCAGTTGTTTCGTCTTTGTGGCGATTACTATAGGGGACACCCATGGTGTCGGGCCCTCCACCTTTCAATGATGTCTGCCTTTTCTTGTCCAGCAAGCTCTTCTTCCAGGAAAAGGGATGTGGCAATGTCTCAATGCCACCGGCTGTATCGTGTGATCGAAGTGTAACCAAACTTCCTGCCCCTGCAGACCTCCTACTCCTTGAAAAAGGTAGTGAAATTCAGACCTTAAACTCTCAATGTCTTTTTCAAAGACATTGAAAGAAAGTGTACCAACGAGGCGTATTGCAGCTAAGCAATGTATCCTTTGCCTCCGAGGTGATGTAAAGCGTGGAGATGCGGTTGTGCACAACGTGTGTACAGAAGGCTCCTTGCAGTGGTAGTGGATGTTTTCCACCATGTGTGAATATCTATCTTGGGTTTTGTCAATCTAGGCAGAGACTTTAGTCTATGGAACTGCACCAATGGCATTGCATTAATGGATGCATGCCCTGGTGTCTTAATACCAGAAAGCTGGTTGATGGTATCGTCACCGCACAGCGCAGGTGGCATCTCTTTAATACTAACCCTGTGTTACAGCTGAGATGAAAAACACAACGGCCATAGCAAACGTACCCTTCTATCTTCCTCTGCCTCTGGAGTTTCTTGAGACACCACTGCTACATTGGCTGAGCGAGCCCTTTGCTTCGGCTGGTAATTTCTGAAACGGCTGAGGAGGCCACATCGCCTGCACATACTATAGCTTCCGTATAGCACCCTTCCCAGCTATACTATTCTTAGCATAGGAAGTCCAAGCTCTTTGTATTTGTTTTCTTAATTGTGAGGAAAAACGTTTCTGAATTATCTGACCACTTGGTTCCCCCCTCTTCTTCAGTGAATGCACAAGTAGACGCTACGGGGCTGATTCACAGACGTGTTTCATAATGGCACAAACCCATTGGAAAACGCTCTGTGAATCAGGCCCTGAATGTCTCAATCTTTTGTGGAAGGTATTTAATGACTGTTGGATTTTTCTGCACCTGTCGTATCTTAAACCATTCATAATCTGTTTACCATAGGGGTGAAGTAATTTGTTAAAGCATCACCTGTGTCTGCAAAGGAGCCATTTCCTCGTGGGAAGAGTCTTAAAAAGTGTGTGGACTTCCCTGACAACGTAGAAGAGTAACATGGATCTTATCGTAGCATCATCCGTCATCCTCACAGTGGCGAAAATGTGCAACCTCTCACACCATAGAACCCACTGAGGGCCTAGCGATACTGGGGACCGAAACACCTCGAATTCTGACACTGGGCTACTGTGAAATGGTTGGAATGCCAGTCCCTGTCCTTGCAGATCTCCGGTTTCTCTTTGGAGTGTTGCCCTCTCATGTTGCCAGGGATTGGTGGAAGAGGATACCACATTCTCGTTTTCGCCGGCACTACCCTCAATCCTCCTGGGCAGTGACATCATCCCCTAGCGTTTTCGACATGTCGTATTAGCACCTGGCCCAGGCAGAGCCAGGAGTGGTCGGGGAGCCAGAAGGTGCCGTGGAAATCATTATTGGTAACCAATAGCCCTGGCAATGATGTTGAAAGAGGCCCTATTGTACACATGTTCAGCATGACCAACCCTTTTCCTGTGAGAAAATGTGGAAAGGCCAAAAAGGAGTTCTGGGGTGCAGAGGCCTACCAGGAAATCTCCAGAGTTCCCTATAGGCCAGTTCACCCCTGGGCAGAGCCTCTGACACATGGCTAAGCACTAACTTCAACTTCCAAAGTAAGACTAGCAACTGATTAGATGTGTAGTGATAACAGCTGTTACTGTTGCGGTTAACCACTTTCCACTCAATATGTCCTTCCCCCAAAAGGATCTTTGTGTGCAGTGTCCAATGGCTGCTTGGGGATAACCTAGAGCATCTCGGAGCGCTCTGTAGATACCGGCTCCTAGCCCGACACAGTGCATAGGATCTTCAGCGGGGCCGTCCGGGTATACAACACAGCAGTTTGCCAGGGATGGAAGTGCTGCTGTAGCACCAACTCCTCGCCAATTGTTGGTGTGGTTCTGCATGTGAAGGTTAAGTAACCCTGGCCCTGCCTTTGAGCCAGCACAGCCTACATCCAGTGTTGGGTCCACCGCATCTTTCATCATGTGATAAATGGACATTACAACAGTGTGTTGCGTTTTTGCAATTTGAGCAATCCAAAACATTTCTTTTAAAGACCGTCTTGAAAAGGTGGAGGACCGACCTGATGTCACGGTATTGTGATAGTCTGGTTGATGGTATATAGTAATGGACAGGGGAGCCGACTCATGAATTTCGCGGGGGGTGCCAAATATAGGAAGTGACATCACCAGCAGTTATGACCGCATTTGCACATAGTCGCCAACTTGGTGCAACAGGGGAGAGGGGGTGAAAACATTAGCTAGCATGTACTGCATATACTAAAGTCAAGTAAGAAGGTTTAAGCCTTCCAGTTGCATTCCAGTAAGCCATCACTGCCCCTACTCCACCCCTCTATGATCATCCAGGTTGTAGTAGCCCTCAAAAGGCAGAGCAATACAACTAGGATGGGAGAACGAGATGTTTGCTAAACAGATGGTACAGCTGCAAGGTGGAGTACCACCACCAACACCAAAAAAGTTCCCAATTCAAGGGAAAACAAGTAAAGAAGTTTCAACATCCCTTGACAGGCAGCTCTGGCATTGCCAGTTGGGGTACACTGCATGTAAGTGTAATGCTTTTGGGACTCCAAAAATTAGCCGATTTCATGGTTTTCCTCTCCATGGTTTTTGATACGACCAACCATGCCATCCTGTTTAGACTATGAAGTTGTGATATGCTCTCCCACCTCGACTTCGAGAGCTGTCTGACCACCTCTGTTTTCTTAAGGCCTTAAAGACATTCCTTAATGTTTAAATCTCTCAGTAAGGGGATTTTCTGCAGTCCTGCTCCTCAGCGCCCAGATGTCTTCGAGCCTTAGATTCAGGCTTTATAAAGCAAAATACAATACAATATCATCTCAAAGCTCTCTAATGAAATTAGATAAGGATATTGGTCCCAGAGGAAAATAAGCAAGAAGGCTAAACGGATCAATGCACCACCCACAGATAGTTGTGTGCATAAAGGTTTTTCTATATGAAGGAGTGGACCTGAAAACAAATGTATATTTACCATCTGCATTTTTGCATATGGTAAGAAAATGGCTTTCCCTCACCCGGATGAAAATATTGTATTAATAAACCCGGGGAAAGAACTTCAAGTTGCAAATTACTAGCTAGGCATAAAAATCCTCTCGCCACACACATAGCCAACCCCCATTTCTTACTCAGCACTAGCAAATTACCATTCGATAATAGCTAGTGGGAAGTGCCAATTTTGAGGCCCAAATAAACTCATAGTTAAAGGGTGCTTCTTGGTTGATCTAATGTTTATACAGTGCTCGGATACGTCAAAGAGGTCACCTAGCACTGTCCATTACAGTCACGCCGACGGAGAATTAAAACACTGTACCCTACTCTAAAAGGACTACTTCTAAGGGCAGTGTGGGCACCTGTAGACTCTCGTAAAGCTATTAAGAGGATTGTTCAATCAGGAAACACCCATTTCTTAAGTGTCTCCAAAAAACTGGTATGGCATGCACTGAAGTCCCCTGTCGGGACCCTGGTGCATGTGTGAGTGTACCTCAAGGGGTTGGGACCCACCACCCACTTCATGATGGAGGTCCTGAGCAGTGTAGGGAGGGTCCCCTCCGCTACACAAGGAGTGGGCAGCATGGGACGGCTTCATAGTATCATAGAGTGATGATATTGGTAGCTGGTCTATCAGTGAGATGTGATGGATTATAATAGAAATGCTTGCAATATTAGAGTACCTGAGCATTTCGTAACACAGGCAATGATGGAACTCTGCTACTCGGTCATAATTTGGAGACAGCTGGCAAATAGAGCAAGTATCAGAGGGCCTAGCAAATGCCTCTCCAGTGCCTACACGAAAGAAAAAAACTGTTGGCTTTGTCGAGGTTTGCTTTCTCCTGCAGTCAACCCACATATGCTTGCTTCTTATGCATTAACCAAGCTATAATTGCACTATATATATATTTCAGGATCATAAGTGTATAAATCGGACATCATATTCTGTTATTTACTATGCCCACACGTGCAACCCAATACTCCCTTCCTTTTGCACTCCCACATTCCCCTCGTTTGAATCATAAGATTTTAACATTTGTCCTCATTTTGTCATCACATGTGCCCTCATTAGCTCTTTTACATCCTAAAATGAAACTCTGTTCACCAAAATGTATGCATGCTATCTTATGAGGCAGTGCAAATGTTTGCTTTTAACAGGAATTCAGTGCAGGTAGCAGAAGAAAGGACATACCAATTGAAGGCACACTTGGTTAAGACATTTTATTTCACCAGTCTTTTTAGAAATTGAGGAACAGATGCAAAGCAAGAGCCTCTTGCTTTGCATCTGTGCCTCCATTTCTAAAAATCGTTTTAGGTTGGGTGTACCTCTAAATAAGTGCACCCCCTCTGGGGTGCACAGATTTAGAGGTATACCCAACCCAAACGGATGGAGGCACAGATGCAATGCAATAGGGGTGCAGAGATGTACAAATGCATCTTGCTTTGCATCTGTGTCTCCATTTCTAAAAATCGGTTTGGGTTGAGTGTACCTATACATCTGTGCACCAGGGGTGCACGGAAGTAGAAGTACCCAACCCAAAACGATTTTTAGAAATTGAGGGACAGATGCAAACAAGAGCCGCTTGCTTTGCGTCTGTCACTAAATTTCTAAAATCGTTTTTTACCCAGGCCAGAGAGAGACACATTATGAATGGAACAAAGGGCCATCCATACTGCGTCTCTTCTCTACGGCCTAGTGGGTGTGGGGGGTGCTCAGCCCCGACTTCATTCTGCCGACGGGTACCCAGGCCCCGGAGCACCCGCGTACTCGGCACCCCTGGTAATGGATGCAGGGCCGGTGTTAGGGCAGGGCCGCCCGGATGACTGCTTGAGGCCCAATTACCCCCCCCCCCGCCTCCCTCCCCCGCCATCTCAGGGAAGTCTTTCAAGGTCTATTGAAAATAAATATGCCCTGCTCTCGGGAGTGGAGCACATTTACTAACAATAAGGCGCTGCAAAGCCGATCACAAATTGTGCCACTCCCAGCAAAGCAAAGGATGCCAACTCGGCACCCCTGGTAATGGATGCAGGGCCGGTCTTAGGGCAGGGCCGCCCGGATGACTGCTTGAGGCCCAATTACCCCCCCTCCCTCCCCATCTCAGGGGAGTCTTTCAAAGTCTATTGAAAATAAATATGCCCTGCTCTCGGGAGTGGAGCACATTTACTAACAATAAGGCGCTGCAAAGCCTATCACAAATTGTGCCACTCCCAATGACCAGTGGCGCGGAGGGGGGGCGCTACATTTTTGCTTTGCTGTCCAGGTGCTGCGGCCTCTAAGGCCGTCCCTGATTGGATGAATGGCCTTAGATGTTCGTTTTACATGTTAAGGATTTTTGCTCTTTTATTGCTTCTGTTGATAGGAGAAGAAGGGACGAAAGAGTGACTAATGCTTGTGGCTTAAGTGTGCTCAGTATTCTCTCTCCATTCTTTTGCACCCTGTTGCCCACAAAGAGCTTTGAGCCCAGTTATTTTGAAAAGGCTACTCTCGATAATAATTTAGGTTGGTAAAACAACCTGAAAAATTAGTGCTATTACACCATAGTTGTAAATTGAGGTACTTTTATGTTGCCCTGAATTTCGAAGGTGCTTGCAAGAAGAATTTTTTTTCCCTGTAAGTGAAGAAGATTCACCGCTGCATCCCATGGGCTTTCGTGTGATAATGGTGTACTCTGTAGTATCGGGATGCTTTGGTCATAGATACGCACATACGAATGCTGCTGTTCTTCCTCTGCAAGCGAGTTCTCAAGTCCAAGTGTGGAAGGGGCATCGGCAGGTATTGTGTGAATTCTGTAGACATACATGCAATGCACATAATACTTCTTGGAGAATACTGGCATTCTGTGTGTACAGAAAGGCTGTTAAAAGGCTCTCTTGTGGATTTTTCCACAAGAGAGCCTTTTAACAGCAGCATGAACCACTGCTCCAACAAAAAGCAAAGGATGCCAATTTTCGAAACTGATGCACAAGACAGAAATGCTTCAAAAAAGCCACAATGCCTTGCTTTTTAGCCATCGAGTGCTGCTTTACACAGTGGCCTGTCCAGACTTTTTTTGACTGGAGTGGCTCAAGTGGGGCACTGGCTTCTGCAGGAGTGGCATGAAGTACAAACGCACACAAATAATGACCATAGTTTATGATAATGGGGTGGCACCTGGGGTGGCCAATCATATTCCAGGAGTAGCATGTGCCACCACAGGCCACTCCCTGGACATGCCTATGGTTATAGAAATGCTTTTGTATTTAAACAAAAAAAAAAGAAATTCAGTATAATTGGTGCACAACTTTTGCTCAAAATTTTGAAATTGATGTCCACTGCTACTCACTGATTGCCTAGGGCATGATGATTTGATTCTAGCA
Source organism: Ambystoma mexicanum (assembly GCF_040938575.1). Lineage (NCBI taxonomy): Eukaryota > Metazoa > Chordata > Amphibia > Caudata > Ambystomatidae > Ambystoma > Ambystoma mexicanum. The sequence goes on along the minus strand of NC_090929.1, from coordinate 1,000,195,579 downwards.
TCCATAAGACCAGCGAAAGCCGTCCCCTGCAAGATCAGTCTTATGCGTCTTATGCCCCCCATTTCCGTTCATATTGGAGGGTCTACCTCCCCTCTACAACCCACTCCCACAGTATGGTTGAGTCAGACCACTCTTCAAGACCCCAACACTTACCTTAACTGATACGCCTGTCTTAATGCCTCCATTCACACTACAGGGAATTTCCAATGTTTTTAAAGGCAGGGGTGTAACAGGAGTTCTTTCCACCTACCGTTTGCTCATTGTATTAAAAAATAATTTGGTTTCACGCCAGCATGAGATTTTCATGCTGCCGTGAAACCAATGATTCCCTATAGAAAATGTACAACCTCAGATTTGCTAAACAAGCTTGCTGTGGAATACCCTAGATGTGTCCTAGATTTACAGTGAACTCATTTCTGATGTAAACCTACCTGTAACTAATTTTGTCTTTTTTTAGAGTAAAGATGACAGTTTTGGCAATGTTGAGTCAAAGGTTATTTTAGTTTAAGTACATATGAGTGGCACATAACTGGTGTTGCAGTCCAATCGCTGTTGTGTGCAACAGTACAAAGTCCTCAGTAAAGGCTAGGAATCCAAAGTGTTTGTCAATTTTTTGGGGGGGAAGCGTATCGTTTCCCAAGCGCCTCTACTAAATCGCTGGTATAGAAATTAAACAAGCAGGGAGCCAACACACATCCCTGCCCGAGCACTGTTTTGGTTAGACTTACCTCCATATCCAATGCATTCTCGTGCCACTATGCAAGGATGCGCTTTCACTCACCCTTAGCGATTTCATAATAAAGCCATGAAGGGTTAGCCCTACCTTTTTCCTAAAACCTGCCTGCTAAATAAGAGACTCGACCCAAACTCCTCACCCAGTTTTCCAAATATTGAAAAACTGGGGCAGCCATGATCTTAGTTATTGAGTCAAATAACACTATTGGTGTGTAGTTCGACTGAGATTCTTAAATAGGAACAATTATGTCATCCTTTGACCTAGTCAATGTGTAATTGGCACACTTTAGTTTGTCTATTTATGTTTCAGCCCTTGATCCTGACTTGGTCAACGGACGACGTAATTGTTTCAATTTACAAGAAAAAGGGAATCTCAGTCTAACTACACACCAAGTGTTTTTTGGCTCAATAAGTAAGATCTTGGCTGCCATAGTCAAACTTCCTACTGCACCTCCTCAGAGGTATTCTGCCTTTCCTCTTCTTACCCCAGGTCACTGTCTCTCGAGCCCTGGTTCTCTCTAGGTTGGATTATTGCAACAGCCTCTTTCTAAATCCACCTGTTTCTACTCTCTGCCCATTGCAACTTATCCAGAACAAGACTGCACGACTTGTCCTTGGCCTCAAGCCCTGGGATCATATCTCTCCAGCCCTGAAATATCTCCACTGGCTCCCAGTGATTGCAAGAATTAAATTCAAGACCCTTTGCATTGTCCACAAGGCTTTCTGGGGCCTGGGTCCAAAATACCTTCAGCAGACTCTCCGTAAATACCTTCCCTCCCGACCTCTTCGCTCCTCCACCTCTAACTCCCTGAGGGTCAGTCGTTTTTCAGAGAAACAAGCTGGGGGTAGATCTCTCTCTTCGGCTGGAGCCTACCTCTGGCACAGCTTCCTAACCACTCTGAAACTTGAGGAGAACATCTTCGGTTCCGGAAGCACCTAAAGACCTTCCTGTTTGCTTCTGCCTTCGCTCCTCCTCTCCCCTGCTGATCTATTCTGTCTCTGCATCGTGCACATGTTTACCCTCTGACCTTCGGGCCCAGGTACCTGCTCACCCTGCAACCCACCCGCACTGCGTCCTGACAATCCCTTGCACTGGGGTCTGTATCCGTAGCCCTACAGTTCCCCTGCCCTCCCTTTTCTGCACTTATCAGACACACCCTGCCTGTTGCCTTACACCTAGCACTTGCCACTTGCTGGCTGCACTACCACTGTTTTTTGTTTTTTCATATTTATTTTTATTCCTTTGCCCAGTACTTTCCCTCTCCCATGCACTTGCGCGTTCTCGATGTCACTTGGCCTAGTAAGATCGTTGTTTTGTTCTCCCTTGTTCCCCTCCCTTGCCTCGTCGTGCTCTGAAACACTTGTGTACGAACGCGATACAAATAAAATATCAATATCAACCATGAAGAATAATGATGAGGGACGTTACCGCTTTTCCCACATCCACCTCATAGTCCTTATGGTTGAAGTAGGACTAGGTAAAGGAAGTGTAGTATTTAAAGTAATTGAGATTACTCGTAAATAATCTGGGAATCGTCCCTGCGTCCTCTTCCTTGCCCTGGTCCTCCTTCAACCATTAGGACTGAGACGAGGGGAAGAGTAGGACATGAGGTTATGAAGATTACCAGTAAGTAATCTGGGTTTTTTTGTGCCACTTTGTTCAGTTTGGTTGCTTACTGTACACTTGTTTCCATATGGCACTCTGTTTTTGCCTCGTTTGCAAGTCACCCATTGCCATTTCTCGGAAGCCAGCTTCAGTCAGATCTCCGAAGCAAGTCAAAGCGACCTTCTGCACAGAACACGTCTGCAGATTTCTCGCACAGAATACGTCTGCAGATTTCTCGCTGCAGTCAGCGTTTCACAATGTAATGCAAACCTTTGGGGGCTGTTTCTGGCCTGAAAAGAACAAGACTGTTGGAACTCTTAGCACTTGGGTTTTTTAGCGCTATCATGTCCTTTACATGTGCTATTCACACAGTTTTGGGAAAAAGATTTATTTCGAAGAACGCTAATGTATGCTAGTGTTGTTCGTGTCGAAATGCAATGCCTTTGGGGAAGCTTAGTTCCTTGCATGATACAACGGTAAACACGAGAGGAAGCAGCTACCCCATTCAGTTATTTTAACAAATTAATTGTTTTAATCAACCTGCTGCTTTAAGCTTGGTTTAAAGTGTTACTGTGTTAAAGTACAATGAGTGTCTTTTTGTTTCCAATTCTGCAATTATGAAGAGCAGCTCCAATGTTTCAGAGTTGACATGGAACCATTCAGTCATGATCCTGAGCGAGCTTCTGAATAATGTTGACAAAATTAGACACTGCACTCCATCCAAATTCCCAGGCCAGTCACCTTCTGTGCATTATAACAAGCAACTGTCAGAGGCAGCGTGACCAACAGAACACTCTGAGCCAATTTTCATTTTCCAATCGTCTTTACAATAAACTAATGAATTTGGGTTGATTTCATCAATGGGAGCAAAACAAAACAAATCCAACTTCCTTTTAGGGCTGGTCTTCAGTCCCTCCCTAAAGCTGCACCCTCCTGAATGTGGGCAAAGATTTTAGGGTTTTAAGTTGTCCTCGCTTCTTTCTCAGTTGGGATGTCTTGTCAGGAGGTCAATCGTCTGTTTCTTGCTCCAGTGTCTAGATACCTTTTGGAAACGCCACCACTGGGCCTTGCAATGTCAGGAGGTGGCCACTCGCCTGACTCTTATGATCTTGCACACAGTACAGTTGGGCCATGGGGGTGGGGAGCCTTCTCGGGCGGTCTCATACTTTCTTGGCTTTGTCTCCACTAGTTCAGGAGTAATGTAAGTGATCTTGTATAGCGGCCGTCTGGCACTATTGGTTGCTTCGCTGCACTTGGCTCTGTAATAAAAATGGGGATAGGGTTAATTAGTGGGGTGGGACAGTGGGGAAAGGCAGATGCTAAACCTGTGGTGTGGATGGGTCCAAGTCGGAAGTACCAGTTCCTGAGTGCCAATCCTCTGTCTATGGGTTTGGCAGCGATATTTGTGATAGCCCCTGATGTGGGGGGAGTGTGCGACAGGACTAAACAGGAGAGCTTAGTCTAGGCTCGCTTAGTGGTGTTGTTGTGCTCCTGGCTAGGTATGTGGTGGTGTCTGTGAGCTGTTTGTGCGTTTAGTTGAAGGTGGTAGGTGATCTAGGGAAGACAGTCGGGGGAGTAGGCCTTACCAGGCAAAAAAACCTGCACCACTGGTCTCTTGCATACAGGTCCCATTTCCCTAGCTGAGTCTCCTCAGAAACCCTGCTCCGGGCCAACCCTTTCTTCTCTTTTTTTCTCCTCTGGTTTGGATGTCTCCTTCCATCATCTGTCTGACTGGCTCTCCTCCTTTCCTCCTCAGCATTCCTCTAAGCCTCAGTCTGACTTTTTTCAGGCCCTTCCTGAAAACTCCACTTCCTCTGTCCTCTTCTTCTCATCTCCTTACTATTATTCTTCACCTGTTGTTCCCAAATTGCTTCTTTCTCCCCTCCCTATTATTCTCAACACATTCTTTCCACATTGTTTCCCCTCTGATGATCCATCCTCTCTTCTCAGAGACTGAGGCCACTTTGTGGAATCTCTAGCTGCGGTGCCCAGGTAGTGAGTATCTCTGAGTTTCTCCGTTACAGGTTGCGCTTCATGAGCGGCCACTCAGAAATCCTACAGTCCCCTTTGTCCAAAAGCAAGCTTATACCGCCTGTCCTATATTCCTGTCCTGGGCCTGCGGGAGTGGCCCCACAAGGAGATAAACACCTAGGCATGCGAGTTTCTGCAAAAATATTTATTTCTCTCTGCTTTAAACTCATTCCTTACTTATTTTTGTATCTGCCTGATACTTGTTGCTGGCTAACCTTTGGGGTATTTATCTTTGTCAGAAATATCTAAACCACTTTATCCATTCTAACAGGGCTTTCTTGTAGAAGCATACGGGTCATTGTCCAGATTGACACTGGAGTTAGTGTGTCTACCAGGGAACTGATGCATATCAGGCTAGGGGTGGACCGGATAGCCTGGGGGAATCCACTTTTTACTTCCTTATGGGCCCACTTCATGGGGTGGGTGGTAGACCATACTCACATTTGGCAACCTAAGATATTGTACTTTGTCACAAAACATATTTTGCCTAAGGTGCTATGTCAGTTGTAAGGAAGGCATGGTATCAAACGGTGAAGACGGAAACAAGTTATCACAGTTGAAGGGTGTTTATTGAACTTTCAATTGGGTTGGTAAAATGCCTATCTAACCCTAAATCTAAAGATGGGAGCAAGCGTCAACCACCAAATAATAACGCAGTCCTAGTGGAGTCTTGTCAAAATAAAAGGGCTTATACTAATAAATCTATTGCCAATCCTTACTTCTAAATACAAATGGTGTAGGAAAAAATGTTATGCAAAAGAAAGGTGTTCAAGAAATGATATGTCAGGATAGTTAGAGTTGGCTTCCCTTCCCCACATTTTCAGCACAGGACAAGGGGGCACACTTGAGCTTCGCACAGACTCTGGCTTTTCTAGCACGAGGATGCAGTTCGAACACAAATAGCAGGGCCTTCTACGCCAAAGTCTCTTTACTATAAACAATCTCTCCTGACAAAACAAACTAGTATTTAAGTTCCTTTCTGCCTCTGGATTTTCACATTCATCACATTTCCTATGCCCTTTAGCGTTACTGTTAACCACACGTTCCACTGTGTCGGGCTCAAAACCACTTTAACAAAATGTTCACAATTAGGTCTCCCTCGTTAAGGCTCGGACCATGTAATCCCACTTTCCAAACATTCCTCTTAGTATAAAAAATCGAAGACTTTTGACTGTGTGCAGGATTTTGCTTGACCCGTTGCAAGACCACTTCGATTTACTTTAATTCACAATTTCCTCTTTAAACTTTTGTTTCTCTTCCTTCTTGGGTGGTGGCTACCTCATGATTGAGCACACTAATGGTGCCGGACCACTCTGTTAAAGGTCAAACATCCATCTGTAGTTTAACTTCACTCGTGTCTTTCATCACACGTGTTTAACAATGCTCGTTCCTGCGCTCATTATACAATGTTGCCGCTTGCAACCTTGCCTTCAACACAGACCAATCTTGCGTTGGTCTCCCCAACTCACCGACTGTGTTGATCTCTCTGGCGCTTCTTTGATTTTGGAGCCAAGGACGGTACCATGGCAGCTTCTGCTTCTCCCCGACTTGATTAGTTACGCGGGAGGGCACCTGGTATCTCCAACACACAATGCAGGATACTTCAGTCTGATTTCCTCTGCTTACGCTTTCTAATCTGAAGGTTTCTTGAGAGTAATTTTTTTTGCCGCAAAGGTCAAGGGTATTTCCCTCCTTGCAAACCCTTCTTGGTTTGCCATTTTAATTCCCTTGATCAGCTGCCGTCTCGAAACTGCTGTTCCTTTATGTGCTTTGCCTCGCTCAGAGTATGCTCTCGTGCTCTGCCTTTTATCTGTGTAGGGAGTGATTGCCTGACTTTGCCTGACCATTGTAGTGGGGTATGTCGGGTACACTGCTCGGGTGTGAGTCTGTTTTCTCCCAGAGCGGGCTGTCCGTGTGAAAGTGTTTGTGTAGGGAAAGGGGCGGGGTAAATTTCCTACGTATCCTGGCTGGTATGATGGTGTAAATGTGTTACAGGGAGGGGGGGATACTGCATCTCGACATCAAGTGTCTCACACCCACTTCCTGAAGACCCCTCACCCAGGTGATCCTCCTGCACTGGTCCACCCCCAGGAACTGGATCCAAAAGTGATGGTCGTGTCCTGGCCAAATGGATGACAGATCCCCAGAGACTAGTGGGTGAGACACCTTCTGGTTTCTCGCACAATGCTCTTATGGTCTCACAGGTTAGACTGGTCTCTCGACCATAAAATGGCTGTGTTTCAGATCTGAGGGCCCAGTACTTCGGTGGTCACACGACCTATTATGCATTTAGACCTTGTCTGGCATCAGTGTGGTGAAGCTGGAGTCATAACACTACAAGCAACAGAACTACGCTTAGATAAGAAAAATATATTTTTGGGAGTTTTGTAATGTTCTGTTGCATTGCGGCCACTTCGCATCACTATACCTGTGTTGTGTAGCGAGTAAAGATATGGCCAGGCAGATGAAGTGGATTAAATTAATTTGTGGCCTGTCAGTCAGTAGTCAGTTTGTTTTGATGCGAGATGTACAGTATGTATGGCAGATCGCTGAGGCCTCCCTGAAGGAGGATGGTCAGGGCGTTGGCTCAGTGGTTGCAGTAAGCTTTATTGAGAAGGTCCTATGTCCGCGCTCTTGTTAAGGTTTCACAGGTTAGGCTGGTCTCTCTGCTGCAAAATGGCAGTTTCAGATTTGTGCGCACAGCACTTTTATGGTCCTTCACCACTACCTCTGTCTTTCTTGCTTTGTGATGCTACTGTGGACAATAGTCTCTTCTAATTTTTTTTTATTTCTTTTTTTAGGGGGGCCTGTTACATAATGGACAGCCACCCTCTTGAGGGTTTTTGATCCTGATCCTTCAAAATGGTAGTCTGTTCTGAGACCACAAAAGTAGTAGCCTGATCTTTAGTCTGTGTAGTGTTCTAAAGAACACAGTATTGCTGGTCATACTGGGGTAGCTATGCCCTTCTCTAGCTGTGCTATTTTGAGTTGTTATGTAATTGGGAGATTCGATTTTTGATGGCAGGTTTAGGGTAAGCTAATTGCCAGAATTGATGTATGTTCCTAGGTCTGGCCTTGCTATTTTGGCCTTTTATTTAATTCAGGATATTTTGTGAATTTCTAGGTACATTTGTGTGGGATTCTGCAGAAGAAAAGGAAAGCAGGGTATACTGATAGACAGAAGCCCAAGCAAAAGTATCATGAGGCAGCGTTAGACATGACTTACCTTCTGCATAACTGAAACACGAGGATACACTTGCAGGAACTCCCCCGACCAACTGAGGAAAGGGAATTCACGGATACAGCACTGACCTTTCACCCCTTAAAATGCATTTTGAAGGCACATAAAGTTGTATATCGTTGCACGAGTGCCAATTTAGGAGTGACTACAGTTACTGAAGATGCACTTAAAGACTGAAACATTTGGCCCTATCTGGCAGTATCTGCTGGGCCTACTTGGCAGTGCTTGCTGGGCCTCTACGCCATAACATGCGTTTTAGTATTTGTATTTATTAAACAATAAATGTCATTTACAAAAGCCGGTGAATGTCTGAAATGAGTAAACTCGTAGCTGTAGGGATAGTACAAAGAGATACAGACCAGGAGCAGAGCCTAGGGACATACGTCCAATAAACAGTATGAGCCTAGTGCCATTTATGTGTGATCAAAACACATAAGTAAGGTGAGTTCTGGGAGTTTGTCTACCGGCCTATATCCCAGGTTTGAGTCTCATCCAGATTCTTTAGCTGACCATCCCTTTCACAGAAGAGAAATGTCCACAACATATCAGTCTTTGTCCTGCCCAAGGCCACTCCAGCACTGAAATACTGAGCAACTAGGCTGAAACGCATGTCTGGGGTTGCTGTTGGTACTCTTGTTCAGAAGAGAATTGCCTGGCATTTCTAAACCGTGCAAAAATAGAGCTGCTGATTTTCAGGTCAACACAGCTGAGGGCTAAACTAGAGCCCAAATTCTCGAGTTTTATTATCAAGACCAGTTGTATTGAAGTGCTAGATAGAGTTAAAACTCTTGGTGTCCTCTTTGAGTCATCCCGTGGTGCTGACTCACAGGTCGATCACACAATAAAAAGTCATAGTATAATTTTTGAGTACTGAAGTTAATCAAACCTTATGCATCTGCAAAGAATTGCAAAACCTTGGTGAAGGAACAATCCTGCCCACACTGGATAACTGTAATGTGCTCCTGAGCAGTGTGAGCAGTGTACCCGACATGTCCCACTTCAGATGTTGCAGAACAATGAAGTTCGTATTATCAAGAATGTACCTAGAAGAGAGCACATGTCCGCTTTTAGGAAAGAGCTTCACTGGCTGCTGTGGCATCCAGAATCCGTTTTAAGATGATCTCTTACCCATAAATGCCTCTATGGGTTGGCCCCTTCTTACCTCAGAGATTCTCACAGGCATCTATTTTCTGGAACAATCTGCTGGCTGATTTGCATAAAGAATGCAATTCCTTTACATTTCGTAAACGGCTAAATACCACCTTGTTTGATTAAGTGGCCTTTCGATCCCTTGTCTTATTGTGATATGTCCTTGATGTTAATGTGCATCCTGATGCCTGCAGGCTTTAGCGCGTAATAAATAAATCATGTTAAAAACCATCTAGGTAAAGGTGGACATTCGTACAGGACCGGCCACCTACGGAAATGCATACTGATGAGATTGGGATATTCTTAGGGCAAGACTAAAGAGCCATTGTGTTTATTTTTATTTTTTACTAAAAGGTAACATTGGACCCCTATTTTGAAATGATTGAGTTGTCAAATGTGGGGTTCTGCTGTCTCTTCTGTCTGCCAATTTCTACGAATGATAGATGGCAGATGCTGGTTACCTCTTCTCTAAAAAGGGGAGAAGGTGACCTGGACATGAATGAAAATAGACCTTAACCTCTAAAGTGGGCAGGTTCATTTTCATTTATTTGAAACCCCTTCTTGCTTGTTTAAGGCTTGGATTTCGTGCAAGCCTAATTTTTTCACATTATTCATTGTGTCCAGTCAAATTTATAAGGCCATATGTCACAAACACAGTTCAAAACTAGTTCATCCATGACTAGCACTTTAGCCAGTGCCCCAACAGTGCTGGGCCTTCCTGCACTTCTGAAATGTATTGGTGTGGGAATGTACGATGGTCTCAAATGGATTTGCCCCAGAGAGCATGCATAGGTCTGAGTCGGGGTTTGGAGCTTGTGTGGGATGATCCTGCACGTTCAATTTCTTTCTGCCCTCTGTCTCTTGCACACTGCCTACTCCCTAATCCTCTGGCAGGCTGGCAGAGAAAGTGGAACATTAAGGGAGGAACCATATAATCCACTCCCACCAGGGTGAGTATGAATCCATAATACAGTCTTGGAGTGTAGTCTCATTTTCTTTCTCTCCTGGGTTTCGGTGGTGTGCTAGAAATGTTCTACTCAGAGAAGGAAAACCCTCACTTGTAGACTCATCAAGTCTAATCACATCTTGGATGCTTGCTCTTAGTAGGTTCTGGGTTGGTCTCACTGTCGATCTTTTTTTTGTTAGGGTATATTCTACATAATTTTCTCTGCCATCATGAAGCTCCTCGTGTTTCATTTTTCTTTATCTATTGTGCTTGTTTACCCACCTAGGTGAGAGGGATGTATTTGCGGATCTCTTGTGCAATATGGAAAACTGGGAGACTCCTGTAATGCTGTTGGGATGACCTGGCATTCTGCAATGGAAATCCATTCCTCCTGCAACATCTGCTTGTAGGCGTTTGGCCCTTTTTACTTGCTTGTTGCCTTGTGGGTGGTACAAGGTTTATCAATGGTATTCTGTGTTGGAGGTTTGTAGATATTCCTTTAGCTGTCATTGTGAACTGTACACCGGTGCCTATAACTATCTATGTAGGGTTTCCCTCCCTCCTGAAGACTTAATTTAAAAAGGCAGTGGTTGCTTTTGTAGTGATGTCCTCTAAGTATCTGATTTCAATTTATTTAGATGTATAATGTATTAGGAAAATGGCACACCTTTCGCCAGGCATCATATATTTCATGGGACTATTAAAATCAAAGCCTGCTTTGCACCATGTCTTGTGGCCCCACTCCATAGAAAGCAAGGGTGTTGCATTGATCTTGAACTGCTTTCTCTACAATTTTTGCAACTTTTCATATGGCTGCCAGAGCCTGTGCCTAGCCACCACTACCGCTCTCTTATTCATTGGTTGGTCAGCATGATGCCAGTGTAGACTTTGTGCCCTAGGTTAATGAGCCACAGCCTCAAGTCTGCTGTATGAATGAACAGAGGATACCACGGGGCAAAGCTCTGGTCTTGGAAGCAACACCACGCAGAACAACAGGTTCAAATCCCGGATCTGTGCTTAGAAACCAAACTCAGGTGTGGTATTGGGCGCATTATAAAAAACGAATAAAATAAAATAAAAATGTTGCATTCTTCAGGATGTGTGGTTCCTGCAAGTGGATCACTGCAGACACCTTTGGGTAACATTGTAGATCAAGAGCTAGGTTGTTTCTTCTGGCTCTCAGTTTAAATTGTAGATATCCACTCTGCTTAGTGTTTTGTCTCTTAGGACTTTCTCTTGCCACTCTTTTTGCGCAATTGTTCTTCCTCAGTTCTCATCTCAGTCAGTGAACTGATGATGCACTTGTCTGCGCTGGTGTTAATTGGTAGGAGAGATGAGCATTCCGCTTGCTGCTTCAGCCTCCCTGGAATGTTTGCTAGAGTAACTGTACTCTTGCAACTTCAGCGCCAATCTTGCCCTGTGATTTATGTGCATGATGATATTACTTCTGCCGTGCAAAAAAGGAGGAGTAGTGGCTAAAGCACCTGCTCAGCCTTCATGCTTCTACAAAACAAGAGTGATCCCAATCATAAAGGTAAAACAGGCACAGTTAAGAGATATACCTTCTTTGCCTTTTGTGATAAAGAGGGCTGGGGGAAGGCAATACTCTCGGAGTGTTCATGTGATTCAGTAGCAACCCACACAGCAAAGTATAACAGTACAAAATAAAGGGAATGTCCAATCAAAGTTCTATAAAAAAAAAAAATCCAAAACATATATCCTGCAGCAGTAGCTTGTCCAAAGATCCAACCAGGGAAAGCCAACAGCGAACGACTGCACTGCAACAGTTTGCTTTTTTTTCAAATTTTAATTCAATAAATTTTACAATAAAAAACGGCTTCCCAGTAGCAGGGAGGCTAGCTAACGCTTTTCGCCACACACCTGTGGCTTGTTCACAGTACCTCCGCCCTGTTCTGGGAGTTCTTTTAACCCATGACACATTAATGAACACAGAAAAAGTGACTTACACAGATGCTAGTATTTACATTCCGCCATCTTAGAAAATGCAAAGTGCAAAATATTTCATACTCCTCTCCGATAATATTCATATGGACCTCTATTACAATTTGCAAGAGAATCTCTAACTGATATGCAATAGACGTTAGATTACCATTTCATCAAAGAGATATTTTTTGATTATTTAAAATTGCCGTCCGGCCAACATGGATAATTCAAGCACATTTACTATATATATATATATATAATATATTTTAATTAAACACACCTTCTGCAATAACTAAATAGAAAGACAGTACACCAAACCCACTCCCGTGGAAAGAACAGAGAATATGCAAAATAAAAAGATGCAGCGGGGAGGGAAAATAACCACAATTAGTTCAAAAATGAGATTTTCAGGTGTAAAAGGGCATTGATTAAAGGTCACCAAACCAGTCTCTAAGGCCCAGAGATGGATCAAGGGGGCCGCTATCAGTCAAAAATAACTTTTTAGCTGTTTTTGGTGGTTCAACAGCGTCAAACAAGGCTCTTCGGAACTGTTTGTGCGATTCCGAATCTTATTTGAATGCAGCAGTCACGTGGTCCGAGAAGGGGAGCATGTGTCTAGCTGGGGACGATTTGAAGTTCATTGCGGTTTGAAGAAGAGCGGCTCGGAAGGGACATCATAGTCTATTTGACAGTCGGTTTGATGGCGAAGATACTGGTGACTGGGCATGTAGTTTGAGTCGGGCGGTCCTGTGCAGTATTCGAAGATCGCGATTTTGGTGAGGGTACGGGTTCTGGTAGACTGTCGATGAAGATCGGTGCTGGTGGTTAGAAAATCAGGTGGTGGGTGCAACGATAAGCTTCAAGTTTGAGCCCAAGCAACTATGTGCACAGCTGCCGCTGTGAGACAGTGAAATGATATGGGTGCAGTGCAGCGGCTCTAAGATTTGTGAGTCCAAAGACAGCTCCTGGGGGTCCTGTTAGTTCAACTGAGTCGAACAGGCTCAGATTACAGCTTGCTGTGGTGTCAGTGGTGAAGGACAGGTATCCTGACTGTCTTGATGCTAGGATTGCTGAGAGACCCAATACATGGAATTGGGGATACAATAGTCCTTGTTCTCGGGCCCCCAACACAGGGAAGCTGGCCCACACCTGCAGGGGTCCTTTAACACAGTGAGGTCCTGGGTACCAGCCTGAGTGACAAATAAGCAGGTCTCCCCCAATGTTCCGTGGGAATGGTGAGGGAGCAGAGCTTACCTCTGCCTTGGACAGGTCAGTCTTAACCTCCAGAGGACGACTTTGGAAAGTCAACTCTCCCAACAGTGGTCAATTATAGGCAAATGCCCACAGGTGATTGTACAAAAGCAATCCTTATTTATAGGGTGCAATTCCTGTCCTAGACACCTGGTTTTTGCCTTCTGACATACTCAAAGTGCTTTGTGTTAAAGGAAGTGGAGGGGACAGGAAGGAAGAGAGATATAGAGGGAAAAGAGATGGTGGGATCTTCCTCCAACTATGCTGAGCTTCCTCTGTCTAAACCAGCTCTGCTCTATTCCCTTGTCAGTAGCATCAGAGGCCCTTTGGTATGCAGTACCCTGGTGTAAAGCTAGTTTTTCTGGAATAGGTGTGCCCTTTAATCCATGTTTCCCAAGATGGCTCCTGCTGGGAGGCTGTCCTGCTGGAGAGGTACTACCAGACCTTGAAAAAGGAGAGGCCCAGCAAGGTGCCTAATACACAAGTAATGGGACGAGGAAGAGTAGGGCAAAGAGTAATCTAGAGCACCAGTAAGTAATCCAGGCATTGAACACAATAACACACACATTCATCATACTCACACAACACACATTTAAACAAAATAAATGTTCTGAATTTTTGAATACGTTGGTCCAAGTAAAGGGTCATCCAGCTCCCTGCAGCAGGGAAATGTGTTCCTGTCATGCATAGAGGAGCTGGATGCAGCCATGTCATGGTGTGGGGGGAGCCCTTTGACTTCAAAAATAAATAGTTTATTTTTGAAGTCAATCTGACTTCATACAGACATTATTTCCGTTACAGGACAAAACTGTAGGAGTGACTTCAAAAAGAAACTATTTATATTTTATGTCTGAGGGTACTCCCCCCTACCTTCCACCCCTTCCCCTGGACATCTGGCAGTGATGGCCCCCCACACCACGGGGGCTGCAGGGCCCTGCTACACCACTGTCCACCCTAGGAATTGGTCTGATATGCGCACCTTCCCTGTAGTTGTCCTGTCTTTGAACTGGAAAGTGGCCCATGTAGTCTTACTTTGCTTCCTCCGTATATACTGGGTTTGAAGTACGTCTTTGTGAGCGGTTTCTTGTTTTTTCCAACTCCTTCCTGTCTGTGGCTTCCGATATTTCTGTGAGATCGAAATCCAATCAAGCTATCGTTTTCATTTGAATTCATTTCCATTCAACCTGTGAACGTGTGCAGTTTGTTTTCCCGCCTTTTAGGCTTGGTACTCTTCTTGGCAGATTTGGCACTCATTTGTCGGCACATACTCCCTACTGCTGTCTTCTTCCAGCATCTTGACAGTGACAATCGTTTACACTCTTTCAAAGTGACCTAGCTTTTGGCAGTTCATGGATGTCTTCCACTTGGTTGTGCAGTCTCCAGTAACTGCGAAACATTGAAGCTCCCACAGCAGTAGCTCCCTTTTTGTGTACCCCCTTCCCTTGGGTTATCCTAGCATTTACACATGTTTAATCTCGCAAGATTTTCTTCTTACAATATGTATTCAGTGGTTCCATCTCCGATGGCCCCTTGTGTTTCTTTCTTTTGTTCATGATCACTTTTTCCACGCTCTATCATGGGGTTCTTGGCATGCAGAATTCCTTCGTGTCTTGCTGCTGTAGCATCCTACTAGGATTAGGTCTTGCAGCATCATGTCTCTAGTGATTCCAAATGGGCAGGGGTTAGTCACTGCCCTGAGGTGCGAAATGTAGTCACCAGTGCTCTGGCATGTGTTTTACCTTTGCTTGTAAAATCTGTCTGTGCCTGCCTGAGTGTATTACCCTTCTGTCAATGTTGACATTGTGGTTAGTCTGGTTAGTCTTTTCAAGGCTTTGTCTTACTTTTCATTTGCTATGTTGTCGTCTAACGTATCTTCAAGTGAAGACCTGAACATCATCTGACCCTCAATACGCAGCATGTTGTCAAGATTGCAGCTTGCATCCTTTGGCCTTTATCATGCAGCCACCAGCGCCTTTAAGTACAGCTAGCTGTTTACTGCTGCCCTGGTATTGTTAGCGTACCTGGTGTTGGCAGAAATGCAGATGGAGCGGTTTCTAACTTTGCCATGCCCGTTGGCGTAAGGTGGCTGCATGTGCTGGTAATCTACTGTGCGTGCATGCTTCACTTCGACAGGATGTGTCGGCTGCTGGAACCCATCATCTCATCACTGTTGTAGGAAGGTACTATGGTCTCTACAATACAATGATAGCACCCCACGTTTCTGTGCCATGCTTCTTTATTTAATGGAATTTCTCTAGCAAGGGTGCAGGGCTCTAATGGGTGAGAGATGGGAAGCTCGTGTGGAGAGCTCCTGTTCATTCACTGTCTTGCAGCTCTCTCTCCCTAACTCCCTGCTGCAGCCTGCTCCTCGTGCGAGCAGGACATTGCACGGGGTGGGGAGAGCAGGGGTAAAAAGGAGAAGCCTCATAAGCTTTGTAGGAAGCCTAGTCCCAGAACTGGGCCGTTTCATGTGAAACGATCAACCTGATGCTAAACAAGCACTTTGAATCCCATCTTGAGAAAAGTTGAGTCCGTTCTCTTCAATTCCGGACTCTGTCAATATGGACTAAAGAAGGTTGGGGTGGGTTTCAGTCCAGTTGGCACTCATGACTGCATTTCACAGAGGGTGCCCTATAAATCCACTATAAAATAAAAATAAATCCAAATCCCTCCTATTTCACCTAAAGCACCCCTAAAGCAACACACTCGGTTCCACCTCTGATGGCCCCTCTCAGTTTGAATTGGGTCAAGGTCTGTGATGTGGTGTCTGGGTGGCTATAAATAACAAATAGCATAACAACTCATCAATATCACAGTAACACTTTTGCTTTGGGTAGGAAACATTTGCTGACATATGGTTGTTAGGAAAGATTTTATATGTTACCTAGTGATATGCTTGTGTGATAACTGTCATTATTGGTTTGGTTATTCGTGTTGTTGTATTGGGCCTAAAATAAATGTACATGTACTTTTGATCTACACCTGCATAAGAGTATTATGTGGTGTCTTTACTGTATGTGCTCATTGCGGGCTTCTGATCACTCTCATCCCTCCTGAGACTTAGTCTTGACCACCTAACAAGCTACTCTGATTGATCTGGCATTGTCCAGAAGGTTCCCCGTTTCACTGAACGTGGGTGGCCTCCTAGACTTTGTCCACCAGGCCAGAGTTTATAAATCCACTCTAACAATGGTACCTTTCAAAACTGCTCATTTCTATTCAAACAAATGTTATGGTGTTAGCCGCAGTCTAAGGAACACATAGGCACAAGGCGTTAGCCTTAAATCTCATGTTGCAGGCTGTAAAAAATAATGGCAGCCGTAGGATAGTGATGGGCGCATAGAGTGTGATCTTCAGCCCGTGGAGATGCCCTGGTCTTAGACTAGAAGTTGGAGAAATCCAACAGGGGAGTCTTGGAGCTGTTGTGGATGGAAGGGCCACGGATGGGTCCGTCCCAGAGGGTGAGTGTCTCGGGAAGAGACAACAAATGTGTCCTTAATGTTTCATAACGTGGTTCTAGATGTACATATGTACAATTGTGCATGAAACCAAGGAGCTACATGTGCAAAGATCATGTAAAAGAAGACTGGAGTTGCACAGACCTTCTAATGTTGTGTATGTTTACACCCATGAAAAAGCCTTCTGTTTATGTTTATGTTTTAATGGATTGAAAACCAGTGGCCATTTTTACAGAAATAGTTCCAGAAGAAAGAACAGCATACAGAGGTCCTTACAGTGTGACTAGTATGAGCTACGACTAGCCATGCCCTTGAAAACATGACTGAGGAAATGTATGGTTGAACCAAAATGGAAATGTGTGTTTTCTTAAATATGAGCTAATTCTTCTTCTACAAGCACTGCTCCCAATGTTTTTTTAAAAAGTTTTTTTAATGAAATATTTACACAGCAACATTCCTGCTAATAAAATGATTTAGGCATGAAATAGAATGCTTAACGCATAAATAAAAAGGGCTGACTTCATAGGTGCCACTTTTAAGTCGTATTGCTTTGGCAACAGACCATTGGCCGACCTGCGAGTCTGGAAATCAGGAAATATATCAACAGATGAACTCCTCTAAAAGGCAGCAGGGAGATCGCTCAATCAATCATGTCCAGTGTCTCACATTAACTGTACTCTTGCTGCCTTTCATAGACACTGACTGTCCTGTCAGTAAATCCTCTGGAGGCCAGGCCGCCTCTGCCATAGGCATGCTCGCTTCACTGAACCAGCTCACAATGCTTAGCCAGAACGGGGTCCGCAGTGTTGAATGACTTAACCTTGCATGGTTTCATTCCTAGGCGTTTACGTACTGTATGCTGACACGGCGTTCTTATGGTGCAGGTGGCTAACATTTTGCTGAATGGTGTAAAGTATGAGAGTGAACTGAATGGATCCAGTGACCTGGCTGGGCAACCACTCTCCATGAAGCGCCTGTGCTCCACCATCTGCCACATGCCAAAGCCTCTACGTAACCTCTGCATCAATCACTTCCTAGGTAAACCTTCTCTTAATTCTATTTGTCTTGTAAAATAAAGTAACAATTTTGGCGGATTTACGCAGCAATACTGTTTTTTTTTTTTTGTTTTTTAATAAAAAAAAGTTTTTCTTTATTTAATCTGATTTAGAGAATATATACATTGCCCTTTGTAATAAGGTATATTTTCAGATGAGCTTCAACATCATTATTAAATGTATTGCGAGCATAATTTTGTTTTGGAAGCTGCTGTGGCCTTCTTGATATACTGGGAATCATGTGTAATGAGAAGTAACATAACATAAATGCGTAAAAGTCACGTGTAAAACCTATACGCACACATTTGAGTTACACCTCATTTTCAGGCATGTGTATGCAGCATAGAGGGCACGGTTCTTAATTTATGATTACACCTCTCCTTTTCTCTCCACCATTCAAATGCGACAGCATTTAAGTCGGCATAACATTTTCATGCTGGCTTAAAAACTGTGGATTTCTATGGAATCCGCCTGCTTTTTAGATCAACAAAAAGGAGGCAGGCTCTATGGTAATCAATTGTAAACTCTGCCTGGTGTGCATATATGGCAGGAGGCGCTTACTCAATTTGTACTGTAAATTTTGCCTCCATGTATGCCTCCCTTTTGAATTCCGAAATACGCGTTGCACAAAGGGGGCGTGTCTGCACAGGTAAAAGGTCACCTCAACGTAATTGATGGGGTTTTAAAAAATGAGCCCCACTGTGTTTTTAGGGGACTTGGATTCCCCAAAAAAAAGTAGCATGAGCTTTCCTTTCTTATACATATGAGATAAAGACCTGTTTGTGTACATTGATCTCATGGATCCTCGAGGTGTGAGGAACCTGAGGGAGTCCTCACTTCATTGTACCCCTGGATCATCCTCCCCAGGTGGCCAGGGAAAGGCCATCACTTTTGTATCCCGACCCTGGGGGTGGATATGCTAGGGAAGATCACCTGGGTGGAGGGAACTTGGGGAGAGGACGTCCTTAGGTGAGACATGGTATCCCCCACTCCCTTTCGAAACTGAACCTTCCATCCCTCAAGCCTTTGTAGCCTGTCCGCCCTTTCCTTCCCTCCGAAATGTCCCCCAAAGTTATTGCTTTGACACTGAGACAAGGAAGAGGCCAAATCTGAGGACACATACTCATTTAGGTGAGAAACCCATATTCACCTTATGTTGTTAATAGACACACATCAGTTAAGTACCAAGACGATTATGAGGCAGCTCAGAGTAATGAACACTTCCTTTTCCAACCTTCCCAAACATCACTTTGTTACTGAGAAGAAAAAGAGGGCTATGGAAGTACACTGTTGGAATAGCCAGGCATGTCCAGCTAATAGGTTTCCTCAAGGTCAGGCGATTATGCTAAATGACCCACACTTGTGAGCCTTTGGCAATCCCACTAGCTATAAGAAGCCTGGCTGCACAGTAAAAAGAGGAAGATCGAAAGGAACCCACAGACGGGTTGCCGATACGAGCGGGAGAGAAGCTGGCTGGAGAGCGAAATGCGCAGGAGGCGAAAATAGTGTTTGGGCAGGAGAGGGGAACGCCATGGCAGAGGCTTGCCACGAGAGGGTCTGGAAGGCCTGCAAACCCTCCTGATTGGGTGCACGCAGCAGGAGCTGTGGGCGCCGGGACACTCCACCGGCCGCAGAATGCCAAGAGACTGAGCAGTGCTCTCTCCGGTCTCCGCAGAAGAACAACAGAGACACGAGAAGCCAGACAGCAGTGCGAGGAGCAGGCAAGAAGCAAAAGGAGCCGACGTACGGAGGTACGGAGCCGGTGAGTGATACAAGGGAAACGCTCATACCGAGGCACTCTGGAAGCTTAACATACGCACTCATAGTTACCGAATGAATGGGAAATTGTGTCATAAGCACTTTTGGGATGCAGAAACAAGTGCTTTTGGAGATGCAAACAAAGTGATAAGCAATTTTGAATGCTGCATAAAGCAAAAGCCAGATATTCTGAATATCGAATGAATCGAGATACACTGTAAAGCAATTGTGAATGCCGAATAAAGCAAAAAAAAGGTTGCGAGTATTTGAGTGGAATCGAAGCAAGGTGGTGCAAGTGAGGGATACAATGGAATGAATTATTGGAATCCGAAGTGTTGGCAAAGCCAAGGAAAACCCAATAAGGATATGAAAAGAGAAACCAAGTGTTGAGCACAGTTTAAAATAGTTCCAGAATTGCAGGTTAAGGGAAAACCTGTATTGGCAAGAGCCAGAAGAATACACAAGGTGTAACAAAGTGCATGGTGGCAAACCAAGCCACAGCAAAGTGTTGGAAGAGTACATTGATGAAAGGAACAAGTTTAATTGTTCAAGGAGAGCAATGGACAATATTTAATGGAAAACAGATAAGAAGGGTTATCGGTTGCGTGACCTGTAATGGGTGGACCGGGTGGTCTGTCAACTACATCTAGACCGAGGGCCCTTTGTGAAGAAAGCCAATGAAAGTATTCCTACAGAAGCGTGTGTTGTGCAACGGCTGACTATATGAATATGAAGTCAAGAAATAGACTTGTTTTGTGAACCAGTGAAGAGTACTGGTGAAAAGAGAGTTGGGAGGTGTACAAGGAACTGTGTTGTTTTGCAAAGAACTCTTGTGGAAGGGAACCCCAGTCTTTTGTGAACTGTTTTGAACTTGGGGCAGGGGGAGCTCATCTCAAGCGTAGAGCCGGAAGGGCCTCTACATTTTCTTTTGAACCTTTGAACACTAGTCATTTGGAAGCTGACATCCCTACACATTGTATACAGTTAGTTGTGAGTGCAAGTGTTTTGGACACAGTTACTTGATTTGGACATCTTGACACAGACTATCCTTTGTTTTCTTTAGGTAGGGAAATTCCACCTTAGCATAGGGCAAGTTAGGCCTTACTCCATCCTGACTTATATGAACCTTTTTGGGTATACATTTTTATCTGTCTGTGTCTTGCTTCATGTTGCCTTCACATAGGACAAACCAATGAACATGAAAATAACTCCCTTATTGAGATCCATGTCTGCACATTCATCTCATCAATATTCATTGCGAAAATCCAGAATTCCCAAATGGTTCCAGCCCTTGAGGACCATGAGCGAGTGCCTGTAGCCAGATTTGCATATATTACGGAGGGTAATGTTTGTTTGACAATTTGATCTGAAACACCTTATGAACAGTAGAAGTATTAACAGTACAATGTACAGAATGTTTTTACACATACAACTGATGATTGTTGATATACAGTGTTCTGTAGTGGTCCTTAGTCTTTTTTTTCTAGTATGTATTATTTTGCAATCATTAAACATCAATTCAGTAGTTCAACATCTACTGTGACAATACCAGACATTCCTTTTACTTTTCGATCTTCTAGCATAATTTAAATTAAAGTTCTAGAGGATCTTTATCTGCTGTACATTTTCCAATCAGGCACATGGTCTCCGATTGATTATTAATGGTGACACAACTGTAAGACATGCAGTAATGTTGATACTTTAATAATTGATATAACTGTGACTATGATAATACACAACTGTTTTCCTAAAGTAAAGTTGCTTCCTTAAGTTACTATTTCATTAACCAATAAAACTATTATATTTTAGATCTATTTATCATTTCTGGTCCAAAGGTGTATGGTTGCCTTCGGAAGGTATTATTTAAATTATTCTCATGCAAGGTTATTTGATGGGTTCTTCACAATCCCATATTTGTTGGTGCTATAATTAAAATACACTTGCAGGTAAGGAATGCGTTACTTACCTGTAACTCATGCTCTGCATCATTGGTATCTTTCCTAGATTCACATGCTGTTTGAATAGATTACACGGCAGTATATACTTGCACAACTATGCATACAATGCCAAATCTGATGGAGGAAAGAAAGGCTCATCTTCAGTATAAATCTCATCTCTGGAGAACATTTTTCGAATGCCAGCTTGTCCAACTCTGGGCTCCTCCGTTGAGTCCCTGTCAACACAGTAAACCTAATGAAGGTGTGAAAAGTCCTCCATGTTGCTGCCCTACAGATGTCGATGAGAAGAACACCAGAGAGAAATGCAGAAGTAGACGAGACAGCCCTTGTGGAATGTGCCTTGGGCCGACTGGGAAGCGGCTTTTTGGCCAGTTGATGACAATGGAAATGCAAGCTTGGATTTCCTAGGGTACTAGCTCTATTAAGGCAAGAGCTCCAGACAATTAAAACACTCCTATAGGGAGAAAGGCTTGGCGCACCGCTTTGCAAGGAAAACATTTATTTTGTATACAAAAAGGAAAAAGTATCAGAAGGTCCCAAAGCACCAAACTGACACAGAGCTCTGTTAGTTCAAGCAAATGCATCGGTTTTAAAGAAAGAAAATCACTCTTGAAGTATACAGGGTTATCCCACCACCCTCCTTGGCTACCACCTATATACATACCAGTCCCCTACAGTCCTTTGAATGATTGTCCACATCCTAATCTACCCCTACCCTGTAACACATGGTGCCCGGCCATGTCCCCTGGGTTTCAAGCTGCTGGATTGGTGAGTTTACCTGGAATGGTACCCCAGCCCCCATCAGCTGAGTCACATGGTGTGCACCTGGTTATTCACATGAGCTCAGTGGACAACTCTGAGGTCAAATTGGCCCTTTGAAATAACAATATGCTCGTCTTGATACCAGACACGTAGGCGCCCCAACAATGCTTCCCCAGCACTGGACCAGATTGTTATCACCTCTTGCTCTTCTTATCACAAATCATGGGATGTTCTGCTTCTCTCCTCCTCTCCCCCCCCCCAACTCCCTTATCAGTCACCCACCCGCGGTACACCTCCCTGCTTCCTGGAGGACTGCATTAATGAGCCAATTTCTTATGAAATGATGTACTCTATTCCCCAGCCACCTGATAGTTCAAATACAACCGCCATTTCTTGGGAGGGAGCTAGAGTCCTAAATTGAACCCTGCGTGTTGGCAGCTCGAGACCTCTAACCTGGCTCCCAGCCCTACCCTTGCTCTGCCTTCACATTCCATTCATGTTACACAGGCCTACAACTATATACAGTTAAACCATTATCTATTCAGCATGAATGCCGCTATTCTCAGCTTCACTACTGAATTTGAACTCTTCTTTATGCCACGCTGCTGCACTTCCAATCAGGGAACTGAACAAGGATCTGGGTGGACTCAGGCTACCTGTCCCTCTTAACACTAGCAGGTGTATTACACAACACATTCAACAGATTTGAAAGAAAATTAATCTGCGTTTTCATTTAGTAGATCACCACTGTTTTATAATACAAAAGTGTACTTTATTTTCCAAAAAGAAGAACTTTTCTTAAAACACCCTTGATGAGGGTTATTCACATGCTTTGTATATCTTGCCAAGCTAAACTTAGCAAGATATCTAGGTGATATCCGAGCGTAGCCAATGTTCTAAAGTTAGCTGAATATCAGAGTGCAGCCAATTAACTAAAATAAATTACTTTTGGAGTGTAACCAATGGCCATTGTGTAGTGTCTAGGTTAATATCAGGGCGTAGGTCATGTATGCCTAACTTCAGCCGCATCCACAAAACCAACTAACCAGCCAAGACACACGGATAAGTATCACACTCCATGCTTATGGAAGATAGCCAAAGGCATGTCACCCACCTGCACGCATCTGCCATCAGATGCTACTCTAAGGCACATTGCACAACACCCCTGCCATAAGAATGCAGCTATCCCCCACGACAGAAATTTGGTCTAGATGCACACATAACGGGTTTCTTGCTCTCGCATACTGTCCTGAATGCCTCTGAGCACCCATCCATAGGCCAGCTCGACATGGCTAGTTAGCTGGGACTGGCCACCTTCCATGTCTTCGTAATGGCAAACACGCATTCTAAATAGCACCTCTGACGAATTTCCCATACCTGGCCTTCGGTCCTGCGAGGGCATTCAACCCACAGCGCGTTGAGACCATACCAATGGTGAAAGGCACTATACAAATGACAATTACAATACAACACAAAACAGTAATTGTGACTATTGGAAAAGCGTATATAAAGATCAGCATAATCCTACTCATCCCAGTGAGAGAGAGACTAAACCAAATATTGTGAATCGGGTGCATCCTAATCGTCCCAGTGACAGAAAGAATGAGCATTATTGTTGGACCGAGCATCCTCATCCCAGTGAAGTGGTGGACAGTATAAATCATTATATGGGCCCTCCAACTTGTCCCAGTGATACGAGAAAGAACAGAGAGTGAAGCTCATCATGGGACTCTTCCTACTTGTCCCAGTGATATGGGGAAGAGCAGAATGAGTGAGACTTATTACGGGACTTATCCTACTCGTCCCAGTAATGCGAGAGAGAACCAAGCGTGAGAATCATTACGAAACTCATCTTCTCCATCTCAGTAATACACAAAGAGGTCAAGAGAATGGGAATAACTATTGGGTCTACTATACTTGTCCTAAAGAGGAATTCCATAAACCAGAAAAGGAGACTCCTAATATTGGATATCTTACTCTTGAGGAGCTAAAGAGCCATAGGAATACAGGGAACAGGAACAATGTAAAGAGATATTCTATTTCCCCAAACATATCAGAGAAAAAGACACTTGAAAAAAGTATAAGAGAAATTGAAAGGCCATGAATGCCGAGTAGGAGAAGTTTACAAAGTCCAGAGAAATCAGAACCAAAGAATTGGAAAAGTCCACTGAAGGAACTGAACAAGCTAATGCAAGAGATAGCCAAAACTATACTAAGGCTGGGGAAGCCCATTGAGGAAAAGGGAGTTCTTCTCCTGGGCTTTAGTTGTTTTGACTTATTGGTGGTGTCAGTGCAGCTTACTTTTGAGAGGGCAGACTGTTTGCTTTGGAATTCACAACAGACGACGAACACCCTAGTTAGTTTTGTTAGGCAGGGAAATACACAGATCAGGGATAGTAAGGCATTTTCACTTATTATTTTAATAAAACATCTGCAAGAATGCCACAAACTGGTCTGTCTCCTTCTTCTGACCTACCATATTATGCATGCTTGCATATGTGTATGTTTGCATGTGTGACTGTGTGCACAAGTTTGAATTAGCACGTGTGTGCGCTTGTATGTTTTTGTGTATAACTGAGTAGACACATGCATGTGAACAATTTTGTGAATGAACTTGGCTGTGTAAGTGGGGCACGCCAGCATCATATAAGTGACATAAAGTGGCAATGCTGGCAAATATTGTGAGCAAGGCAGCATGAAAGAGATTTAGAGTGGAAATGTGGGGACATCAGCTTGATGCACAGCTGCAATTCCTGCAAAACATTTTCTGTGGATTTTCATGAGTGATGTACTGTGGCAATGTTCGCACATAGTGTGCACACAGTATCATGAAAGTGATTTAAACTGGCAATGCTGTTCTATATTGTGAGCACAACATCCAAACGATTTACAGTATGAATGCTAGCATTTATTGCAGATGCAATGGTAGAGGTACCTAGCCCCCGTTATCAGCCAATGCCCAGTGCCAGGCAGGTTACCTTCCTCACACTTCTCAATATAGGTTCTAGCAGTATGTGCCTCTCTTCCATGAATATGCCACTCTTAGAGCCTGCCTTCATACAACTAAAATCCTTGACTATTCTTTCCTTTCACTATGTGTACCATTCTCTTAACAAGAATACTATGGTGGCCAATACGAATTTCCTAATAGCCACTGCCATTTACCAGCATATACCAATAAAGATTCCTTAGCGTGAGCTACACATTCCTGCACTGACATTGCAGTATGAGCATTGGTAGCAGTCTACTCCACATTGCAGCTCTGTAAGTGTCTGACTTTTGATACCCTTGACATTGCCCAGTAGAACTAACAATATTGATATAGTAGTTATATTATGTTCTAATCAACCATCCCCTGCTATTCGCCCTGGAGTATCCAAAAGTACGGTCTCACCCCCCCCCCTGGCTTAATTTAATTAACCTGCAAGGGAATACTTATAGCAAACAAATCTAACCAAATGAACACCTGGGAAGCCTTGAAAACTACAGAACACTTGAGCCTGCTTCTTCGTTTTCAGTTTTATTTCTTTTTTCAGAATTTGAGCAGGGGTAAGCAGGCGGGCCTAAGGGAAGCCATATAGGCCTCCGATGAGAAGGGAGAGGAATGTTCAGATGAAGTGACGAAGGGTGTGTATCTCACAATACCAACTAATACAGCGTTTGGGTTCTGTGTCCTAGTCCACAGTCTATTCCTACAACCATATGTTCTGTGATGATTTACAGGATCTCGTCACATCTCCCAGAGGGGAGACCTTCTCTGTGAGGCTAGGGAGGTGAGCCCGCTACACAACATTCCATCTAGTGGTGGCGGTCAGTGGGTCCTCAAAAGGGCGAGACTCCGCTTTTGGGGACAAGGATTCCCATTCCGTGATGGAACTCCCTGCCCCACTTTCCTATGAACCCCTCAGACCATCAATGCCTCTGAAGACGCAACCTGAGCAGACCACTGTGCGTTATTGTGAGCGCACTTCCAATATTGGAACCCAACACACATCCACTGAGAAGAGTAGATAAGTTATGCGGGTCACTCCTCTATGGCAAATAAAACATTCTGGGACGAGTGGGAACTATGGAGTAAGAAAGAATACTCGAGAGAAGGACAACAATCCTCTGCTGTGGGAGGACCCAGCTAAAATGCATACAAAAATAAAGATGGACTTACATTACACCATGGAGACCGAAGCAGAAAAGGAAGATGCTGAAAGCGTTCCTCGAGACAGCCTGATCCCGACCCCCACAGGAAGAACCAGTGACACGAACCCGACAAACTAGAAGTAACGGGAATGGCGGGAGACCCAGGATCATTGTCTCATTGGTTAGGAAGACCAAGCCAATAGCAAAGAGGAACAGAAGAACCTACATGGGGGTTCCCAAAAATGGAAGTACCTACAAGATGACAAAGTGGTAAAAGAAACCGGGGACACTGGTCTCTGGGGAGTGAGAGACTGTGAAACAAGTGCAAGAAAAAGATATTGATGTAAAGGAAATCCCGAGGAATAAAAGTCCAGAGCCTTGAGTAGGGAAACCAGGAACTATAAATAAGGATATCTGATAGAAGGTGGGAGTGTCCCCTTGAGGAATTGATTAATTAAGTTACAAGGAACTATCTCAAGATAATCTAACGCTGAGAAGGTACCTCTTCCCATCCCCTCAGTAGTGGTACTTGTTGGGTGGGTGAGGAGACTAGTGACGGGCAGACATTGAAGCGTCTTTTCCACTCCTTAGCTCCCAGTATCCTATCATCTACCGTGTGCTGGTCCTGAACAGCTTTCTGCTCCAGAGAAACACTCCAGGAATGTCAGTCTATCTAGGAAAGCAAATCTTACTTTATTTGGCATATCCTCTTTCCTAGTAGGCAGAATCGCGGTGACCTTTTACCCCAAACAATGGCACCCACCATCTCACCTAAATTCTCCAACTACTTTAAATGCAAGTGAAATTTCTGTATGTATTGCTACCATAGATTTTTTAAGAATTGTTTTAACAGTAATGTATGGTATTTTATAATAATGTTGTATATGGTTTTGTTTTATTATTGTATTAAACTGTGACACAATAAATAAAATAAAATTTTAAATTAGATACCTCACCCTCCTCAAATCCCCATTAATGAAAGG
Source organism: Ambystoma mexicanum (assembly GCF_040938575.1). NCBI lineage: Eukaryota > Metazoa > Chordata > Amphibia > Caudata > Ambystomatidae > Ambystoma > Ambystoma mexicanum. The sequence continues at coordinate 1,000,168,568 of NC_090929.1, read as the reverse complement.
TATAGGTGTCAAAAATCAAGTATAAATGCAACTGTCATACTTTTCTTCATAAATGATGCCAATACATGGAGCGCAATCCTAAACTCACTTTGCTAACCATTCCAGATAAACAATACGAGGAGAAAGGATGGTGGCCAAGGGTGTAGCTACAAATATACCTAGGTTAAGCTGAATGTTAAACTGAACAATTGAGAAGCAAGCTAATGCAAAAAGATGTTAAATGTTTCAACAAGACTTTTCCAGCGCTCCAGGTTTTTGTACTAAGCTTACCCCCAATCCAAATGCAGAGACCATTTCGGCAAGTTGGACAAAACCATCCATATTCAATCCCCTCCCTCCCCCAAGAAACCCAATCTAGTTCTACACCTTCATAACCCAGTCTTGCTATGATGTGACCGGGCCATAGATCTATCCCTGCCAGTTGGGCATAGGGACACATTTGACCCTGCGGTGGGGAGTCCTAACAGGTTTTATACCAGAGCCAGCCCTAGACCAGATGTGGGGTGTGGTAGTTGGGAGGGTCCCTGTCCCTTCCACGGGTGTCTGTTTGCTTTACAGAAGTACCACTATTTATCACCCCAGGCCTGCATAGTTCCCTAATGGCCCGTGTCTTACCCTTTGTCTTGTAGGATTTCCAATAACAGCAGCAGTAATGGGACATTCAGCGAGCGATCTAAGAGAGATCAGACAAAGCGAGCATGAGGCAGAGCGAACCACACAGCATCCAGGATAACGCAAGCCGCTATGCAATTTTCCTCCGCTGGAAGATCTGAGCACTGCAAATGAATCAGCCCGTGCTTAGACAAGTGAGCCGCAATAGAGCAATCCCAGTGCGAATCAGGGTGTGGACATTGACTGTTACGTACCACCATTGCAGGAGACAACTGGTCCTGCATATGAAAAAGAGTTTGGGATTAGGAACCCTTTTGAATATTTTCATGATTGTCACACCTCACCTGGGGAAAGGTCTAACCTCGATTGGCCCAGGGAGATGGCCAATGGAGCGGAAAGAGGGTGGATAAAAGGGGCAAATAAAAGAGGAAGGTGTGGGTTGGTCTGATGAGGTTAAGGGAGGAGCAGGAGTACTAAGTGGCCAGGCAGATGAAGGACAGAAAAGGTGACAGAGTGAAAGAAAGGGTGACGGAGTGAAAGGAGGGTGACTGAGGGGAGACAGTGTGTGTGGAGAAGTAGTGTGTAGAAGGGAATAACAGTTTGTGTGGAGAGGGGAGTAGTAGTAGCAGTGTGGAGAAGGGGAGTCGTAGCATGATGGAGAAGGGGAGTAGTAGTAGCATGGAGGGGGAGTAGCAGTAGCATGGAGAGGTGTAGTAGCGTGGAGAAGGCAGTGGTAGTACTAGTAGAGGTAGTGTGGAGGAGAAGGAGAGTAACGGGGAGTATTTTTGGGGATGGAAGTAGATAAAGAGAGGAACAGATGAGGAATTGTCAGGGAGAGATGGTGCGTGGATTCGGAGGGAGGAAAGTAGGACGATGTAAGGCAGAGTGACCGACAGCTAGACATAGTGAGAGGAATAGTCAGGCATGTAAGGCTAAGACTAAGTGAGGCCTGAGTGTCTGAGAAGCACATAACGCTGACCTATTTAAACTTGGGGACCTTAGAGCAGGGACCACCTAGATTGTTCCTTGAGGGAGTGTTTGGCTGATGAGGTATTTTACCCTTTAGGCCATCACACTTAGCTAGACATTTTGTTTATAGTAGGGTTTACTGATCTCTAGTGACCATCCAAAGGGGTTGAAGGATGCATGGGTTAGGGAGGAACTGCTAGAGATGTATGGCCATTAGAGAACCCCTTGACTACAAAAATATTTCTTTTTAAACTTGATACGGTCATTGAGATTTGGTGTATTCTTGAGGCCATCTGAGACAATGGGCCTCAAAGGTCAACCTCAGTCCTCTGTCAATTATCCTCTTGCAAAGATCTAAAAACACATGTCAGTGCCTTCATCTTTTATACAGTACCAGAAACCAAATTACTTCACCCTGACCCTTCCAGCCCCCAATACCAAACCACACCTGGCCATCGGAAATGTAACCCCATCGGTTTGTGCTCATCCACAGAGCTGAGAATCGTTGCATCCTGCCATAAAATGCAGAACAAATCCAGACTGTACTAAAACTAACAGGGTACAAATTAAACCTCAAAATTGGAGCCATCAATGCCAGATTGGACAATAAAAAGGCTTAATCACTTTATGGGAACCCACAAAGCAAACACTAATATTATGGTAGTGCTTTCTTGAAGCCCCAAATAAAAAGAGAACTATTCCAAATATTGCAAGACATCTCACCAGATTAAGTCTAACATAGTGCCCTAAGCTGACTAATGAAATACCATCATTTCAGGTGAAAATAAAATCCATTCAGTTCACTTTACGATTACATCTTCCTCCCACGCTCCCACGCTCACACAAAGTAACAATCTGGCCACCCCAAATCAAGTTCCAAACTATCACAGAAGTAGAAATCGCTAATCTGATGCTGAACATGAAAGCCCCAGCAACTCTATGCCCTCCATGTGCAAACTTTTTCATTAAAAATCAGATTCTTGCATAAGCTCCCATCATTAATAAGTTGTGTAACACCTTCTTTCTAAGAGGAATTGTCTCTGACCCCTAAAGCAGGCAGGTGTAGACTGACCAATGGAGCAACAGGGCAATGAAGGGCTGGATGATTTAGCTAGTGTGGGCCACTTCTGAGTACAATGTGTGCCAATGCACTGTGCTACTGGTGCATTAAGCAATGTCATTGACCCTATGTGATTCAAAATGTACTCCACTACATATTTTACCAAAATTATGCTGTCGGATACTACTGATATATATACACTTTTTGTCAAAAGGTACCAAAAAGCAATTTAGCATAGTGGCCCACTGTTATTTATTGGTGCACATACCTATTTGTTTTGGTACCAGTCTGATGTTGGAAGCAGGTGCTAATCAAACCAATTTTGAAGAAACCAAATGCAGATTCTTGTGTTTTTGGTAACTTCAGGCCCATCTCCAGCTCACCTTTGCTTGCCAAGATACTTGAAAACCGGTCTTCAAAACAATTATATATTCATTGAGAAACAAATAACCTCTTAAATGGCTAGATAGTCGGGTTCCTGTTCAGAATGCAGAAGGGAGATAGCGCTACTCGGAATCCCTGTTGTCACCTTAATAAGAATAAAGAAACCCTACTAATCCTACTGGACCTTACTTATGGCACAATGACCCATAGCATTCGATCCACAGACCAAACCACCTAATGTGGCTGGAAGACAGAGCATGCAGATGGATCAAACCCTTCATTCATAGATTCAAGCCAAACTGTGACATTTACTATCTCTCTTAAATGGGGTCACATGCACATGCCCTTGGGGAGTCATCTTAATTAGCCTGGCTTACTAAAGTCTATAAACGCCCCATGGCATCCATCCTGAAAAAGCTTACCAACTCATTCCAGCTTAGTGGTGACAACAGCCAAACATTCTTTAAAGTTAGTAATGGCCAAACTATTCTGAGCAGATCACCAATTGCTTGACTGCAGGTAAAGGCTGGATGAAAACCAATTACTGCTGCTTCAACACAATTAAAATAGAAATAATCAACATAGTCTCTGTGTACCCATCACAATTACATTCCCAGTAGCCGTCCTCCCGATGTGTGCCCCCCCCCCCCACCCCATCAAAAGATATGAACCAAAGCAGAGCTCAAACGCATGGGTATTGTCCACTAAACCAATCACTACACTTGTAAGGAGTGCCCACTTTAGACTACATCTACTAGAAAGAATCATCCCTCTTTTTGGTCTGCAACACAAGGTAGTATTGATTAAAGTTCTGGTGCTAGGCAAGCTAGACTGTTGCAGTGTTGTGTTACTGGAGCTTCTGAATAAACTACATCAGGCAACTACAATTGAACAAGCAGTTAGAATCATCTTTGGTTTAAATAGTCAAGAGGACATCTCCCCATCCCTGAAATGACCTTGTTGACTGATCAAAAGTAAAATCCATCTCAAGGTAATGTGCAATATTAAGAAATGTTTCTGCAAAGTGGGTCCTGAGCACCTCACTAACTCCTTACCTACTATCACTTGGAAGACAACCTAGCTAATCTACATTACTTAGACCGAACGGTGAAGAACTTGTTCTTCATCCAAAGTCCTCATTTACAGAACAATTTAACAATGGAATCCAAACTAAAATGACATCTGTTGTGAGTTAGTGGCACTCTCCATCCTTATCGGGGAGTCCAAGCCACGGGTGGCTTGGGTAATCCGGCCACCAACCAATGTGACCCCTGCTGCCCCCCTAGAGGGTGGATGGAGCAGGGTTCCCTGGGCTCAACATCCCCTAATAGATGCAGTACAGCCCTGACCACAAGAAGAGATCAGTATCCAGAATCAAAGGAGATGTGCCAGCATCGCTGTTGCACAAACACCAAGGACCATGGAACAGGACATCAAAACTCAAACTCTTCTGGGGAAAGGTGTCCATAGGTTTCTCCGAACAACTCAAAATCACTTGTTTGCTTGGCTCACACACAAGCAAACTCTTCTGGAATACGGTGGATGGCAGCAGGCAGTCATGAAATGCTGTGAGCAAACGCAGCGTAGATCCCAAGATAACTCAGAGGACCAAAAACTCATTGAAAGCCTCAACAACCTTTCCAACCAGCAAGGGAGCATTGACATGTGAGGACTCTCCTTCCATGAGTAACCAATGGGGGAGGGACAATAATGAATCAAACCAGATAGGTGAATGCTTATTACCTAAGGCACAATCATAACAGGGGACCAGACTTGGCCATTCAAAAGTAAACTTGCAAAACAAACCGCAGCCACATGGGTATAGAAAAGGTTGGTGGCATTTGTTGCCTTGGACCCAGAGGAGGTAGATGTATCTACTACTGCTGTCTGCCTGGAAGAGAGAATGCAGACTGACCTGAGACCTTGGAGAATTATAGACCCAAAAGAAGTTGGAAGTCCTTTTATTGTACCTCCTAGAACGGGGAAGATTCCACCTGGAAGAAAGTGGACATTCTGCTAGAGCTGGCTAAGCAGGGAATTTGGCATCTAAGGGCTGGGTAAGAAAAGTCTCAGGAGAGGTGCCTTGTGGAAACCGAGTCCAGAGCAAGAGGACTAAAGAAAAGTTAAAACCTGGTGAAAATGTTGACAGGAGAAACCTGAGAATTGGTTAATGTGATACCTGGTGAAAAGGGCACCAAGAGAATCCTGTGAGTTGGTGAGAAAAGAAATCTGGTGGAAGGAAAACGGGTGTATCCCGACAATTGGTGAGACTGCAAACCTGGTGAAATGGGCACCATGACAATCCTGAAAGGTGATGAAAATAAAAACCTTGTGGCAAGGATGCCAGTGAACGTTTGCAAGTGGAGAAAGAGACGCCTGGTGAGAATGCTACGAGGAACCTGGGAAGAAGCCTGTCGATCAAGAAAGCATATGATACTTGCTTGGGAGGCTGAGGCCATTTATTGCTGTGGATGGTTTTCCTAGATCGGGGCTGGATATTTTAGTGGTAGGCCTTTTCTTTTTTTGGACCAAGGAACTTGGGGCATTTCCATTTGGAAACATCATGTTCAGCCACATGACTGAAGGACTTATAAGAATAGGTTTGAAACCTTTTAGTTGTCCACCATTCTTGGACTTTGTTTTCATTATAGTGATGTCCCTGAATGGACCAGGACTGCTTAAGATTAGGCTTTTGGATACCTTGATTTTGGGATTAACTTCGAGGTAGCGGGGAACGCCTCAAACCCCTTATTTATTTAGCGATTTCCTCTAAACCATATAAGCATTTTCCAACCGCATCCCAATGAAAAAAAGGCTTTGTTATACATTATTACAGCTGCCTCGTTTGTATTCCTGCTCGGCATCCACACGCATCAGAGATTCAAGAAAGTACTCCGTAAGAATCCCTTCAGATAATCCACCACAATATATGAACTGTGAAAGATGCTGTTACTGCTAACACTCCCACCATTGTTATGCCCATACATTTCTGAGTTCTGTCTATAGCTTGTTAAGCAGCCTTCATTCTTGTGAATGGACAATTAGTACCTGTTGTCCTTTGTTCCGCCACCACCCCTTTTTTTGTCCTTCCTTGGTGCCTTGAAGCAACATGTGTTGCATATGGTGCATATATAAATTAAAATATTTATAAATAAGATGTATTAAATAAAAAAGTAAGTGGAGATCAAAGGATGCTTACACACAAACGAAGGGAGGATAAGAAATGGCTGACTCTAGAATGATTTTGAAATAGAAAGAGAATATCGGTGTCTTGGAGGGGATAAGATGCAAATAATGGTCTCTAATCTAGAACTCATACTAGTTAAACAGGCTGATAGACTAGAATTCATTGTGTGTGAAAATAACAATCCATTAAATACGCCGAACACCAGTTTAATGAAGAACCAGAAATGCCAAGTAGAAAATAATTTATGGTAGAAGTGTAGGGTGATCTACAATATCAATAGCAGGCAATAGATCCAGTAGGACCAAAATGAAGACCCACTTTTGATGACGTAAATAATGGTAGTTAGATTGAATCACTGATATTAACTTATGAAAATTAAGAACAGCATACACCTGTCAAAGGACAATTCCTTATCACAATGTTCTAACATAGGGCAGGAGTGAGGCGGGCCTAACAGCTGATGGTAAAGATGAATTGAAGAATGAAAGGTTACAAATAACTGCATTATTGAACATTGTAGATAAATGTCATAAGAAAAGAAAAACTACAATTGATAAATAAAGTGCATAAAGATATGGGGGAACATGCTTTCAGGTGTGGCTGAGAAATAAACTGGGCAAAAACTAAATCAATCCTAGAAGAGGAACAAAAAAGAGATTGATGTGAATTGTTAGGCTATAACAGGGCTCAAAAAGCCGGCTTGCAAATCGATATCAAATTAAATGACAAATTATTGGGGATACATTTAATTTTGGAGTTAACTAGATTGCCACGTTTTTAGCAGACCGAATAGATAAAAAAGGATCCAGAAGGAGAAGAGGCCAATAGTTATTTCATAGAGGAAAACATGTGACTGATAAGACAATTGAGAAGAAATGAGAGTAAAAGTAGTGTTGCAGGGCCCTTTTAGGAGCGGATCAGTATGAAGAGTGAAAAATAATGTGCACTTCTTAGAGGTTTTATGTTTATGCCAATGATGATCTGCTTTAGAGTGTTGGATGATTTGAGTGATAAGATTGGGCGAAAGTCATAGTTGACAGGCATTCTGATTTTGGATTTAACTGAACAGTGGGATAACAATTTTCCAGTGAACCATCAGTAGTTGATTAAAATAACTCCACAAGATGTCAAGAGTCAGAGGAGAAAATTAAGAATAAGGTTCTTAATATGAATGTCTAGAATTTGCTAGAGTAGCAGAATAAGCTTGATGCAGATCACACCATGCATATGCCAGATTGTCAATCAAAATTTAGGACAAGGAAAGAAAACCTGATACTTTGCTGAAAAGTGATCGTATAGTGGGGTTACATAATGTTTGCAAATTAGCCAATATTGGTATGTTTGTTGGGCTAAACAAAAGTCTAGGCTGGGAGGATAGTAAAAGTGAGGGTAACAGGAAAGAGGACTTCATGCTGTTAGAAATTGATATCAAAGTCACAAGCGGAAAAAATGGCTTGGGAAGGAATAAATAAAATAACATGATGTGGTAATAAAAAGCAAGGACCATAGTAGAATATGTATTAGAGAATAAAATGGAATTCAAAGGAAAACACAGAGTGTGATATTAGATGAACTAAGACTTCATTGATGTTGAATAAGGATATTCACCACACCCCACTGCCTTGAGGTTGCAGAGTGTCAACAAGGTACAGTTAGATGATGTTGAAGCTGCACTAATTGAAGTGACGGGAGGAGTAATTCAGGTGTCAGGAATAAAAAGAAACCTAGGCTGAATAGACAAAATTAGATCAGAGGCAAGGGAATTTACTGAGCACAGACCTGGAATTCACAGGCGTTCTTCTAAAATGTTTTGGGTTGCAAGGCATTTAGGATAACTGATTATCTGCAGCAAAACTAACAAATTCGGTTTTTGCTTGTGATTTGAAATGCAGGTGAGAATCTGCATAACTGAAATGCAAACGAAGAGCTCAAGGTTAATAGGTGTCGCTCGGGACTCATGACTAACCATTGAAATCCTCTGTATGTGCCCCAATGCAATTAAAATAGTGTTATTGTTAATCAGTATATTAACACATGCTATAAACATGACTGCCTCGTTTAGAATGGCAGTGCCAACACGTTATATGCAATGTCAGCCCAAGACTTATTCCTGGAATTAGTGGAGACGGATCTGTTCAAGTACAAATTATTACAGTTATGATTGTGGTAACAAGATGGACTTCCTTTTGGTTTTTTTCTCGTTCACACTCCTGTCAGACTTGCAGCCCTGTAAGAATAATTGTAGAGGCAGGGGCGATGAGGGAAGTATATGGGCAGCCAAGGTTTGCAAGTCAGTCATCTGAAATGGTAAAACTGTTATGCACTGAATTATATTTGCAATTGCACAAGGTTTGCAACATTGAAACAGGGTAGTGGGGGGGGTGGACAAGTTGACTGAGTTCTCAAACCTAATCTAGAGGTCAGAAGGTTGGGCAGACCTGGGATGATTAACAAAGATGATGCATCGCCGAGATGAACAAGTGGACCTATGTGGGTGGGTGGAGGACAGGACACAGTGGAGATGACAAAAGAACCCTATATATCATGGTCGTGCTGACATATAGGATTGGCAAGTCTCATAATGTCCAGAGCAGTAATAGGCTATTGTAGGTGCTTGTAAAGAAGTGTTTTTTTTCCTTTTATTTAACATTGAAAAGGTAATATACACATTTTTATGGGAATTTAATGATTTTGTAAATAGGAATCTAAATGTATGGGATTAGGCAATGAAGAGATAAAGGCACAGAATCATTGCATGTTTTTGCTACATGTCACCTACGTGACTCTTCTTTAACATTCTATCCAGATCCTTCAATAACCTGTTCCTGAAAGATGGATATTTTCCACAGCTTGGTGGGAAGAAAATCCTGATTTTTTTTTTAAAAGACACAGACTAACATTATGCAATTTCTCTTTTATGTCCGCTGAGAGCAGCAAGAACATGCACTTCAAGACTTTGACTTGTTAAACACTCCATTTGTCAGCAAACTCCTATGTCTTAGAACCTTCTGCCTTCTTACCCTGTTTGCGAACGTCTGCCATCCCTCCTTTTCATCGTGCGCAGTCTTGGTCTTCCTCATTCTGTCTGTCCCATTGATATAGCCTTCGTTGCTGCATTGACAAATATCGGTTTTCTCTTGCAGGGACACAACTAAGAATCACCATAATGGGTGGAGCTATCCTGGATCGGCTATGTTTAGCCTCAGCAACATTTTGAGCACTTCTAGATGGGATAATTGTTGGTCTCTACCTCTTGACAAACGTATGCATATCTACCCAACACGTTAAACTATGCAATTTAAGTCAAACCATGGAGCCTATCTTTATGCACGTTAAAACTCCTACATTCACATTTCCTACCACATTTTCAATTGGCTTAATGTAGACCTTATAAAATCAGACTCCCTTGACCAATATGCAGATCTCAGAATTACCTCTAACCACCATACTAAAACATAAATATTTAAATCTATAGTACCCTCTGAGTGTGCACTGTATGCCAGTGACCCGCAGGGTTTCCCGGTATCTGCAGAAATGATTGAATACAAAAGTACCTAAGAAAAATGACCCAATTTTCTGACAAAGAAGCAGACATCCTTCAGTTGGAAGTATCTGCTGTTCATCTCCAATGGCCTTGTATCTGACACAATCCTGAAAAAATACGGGAGACCATTTTCTGAGTAAAGTGCTTCACCCCTTAGACCTCATTACCTCATTGACAGTCTTTTAGTCCATACACTCCTCTTCATTCTACACACCAGGGTAAGTTGCACACCTGCCTGACCTCGATATCTGGCTGAGATCATTAATTTGGTATCCATTGGTAATAACGAATACAAAACAGAGAATTATGTTTTAACTAAAACAATTACAAAGAAAAAAACAGATTTTTTTGTTTTAGTTTTACATATGGGTGGTGGGGGTAAGGGGTTAAAATGGGTGGGGAGGAGTCAAATGCCTAGGCAAACGGTGTGCTTGGAGGGTCCTCCGGCCTCCCCAAATAGAAATTCGTTTTTTTCGTTATAAAAGTTTTGTTAAGCATTCTCTGAAAATGTTTTTGAAATCACATAAAACCCAGTAATTTGAGGGCGTTGATAGTCCAATACAGCCAACCCTACTTAAACAATACAGCCACATAGTTTATCACGTCAACTACATGAAACTGATATGAGATACAAACTCCACTCAGCAAACCAAGAACACCACCTTTTCCATGCTCCCAAATAACCTCTTATTGTCCATAGTGCACAGACTGCTGAAATGAGCTGCATAGCCTCTGATGAAAGTCCCCTGTAATCCTATACATCAAGTCCAGTTGACCTTCCACAACCAGATAGTTGGCCTACCAGCAACTCTGGAAATCTCGGACACAGGCATGCACTCTGACATTTCCACCCTCCTCTCGAACTACACCTGTGACCCCTAAGTTCCTTGTTGTACCCTTTTCATTCCTCAACTATCATTGCAAATGCATGAGGCCATAAAGGCCCCCATCCTCCCTTTGCCTGATGAAACTCATCTGACGCCCCTCCCTTCTGGGTCTGGCCTCCAACTGTAATGAAGATTTAATGAAGATTTAATTGTGCATTTGGCTGGCTTGCAAAGAAGTCCATGTCAGACAGCCCCCACTGTGCCTTGAAAGATTCCGGTCCAAAACTTAGCCTAAGCAAAATAAGAGTTGTCAAAAATACCTGCATGATGTAACTAGCTAACCCTTTTGCACAAACCGAACATGTTTGATTTTATATAGCAATAGACAAAGGGCCCGTAGGCATAATGCACTTGACAAAATGGACAACAAAGATCAAACAACTATAGATAGACCAGTGCCTGAATCGGATGTTCAGAAGATAGGAGAATCGGTAGAACAGAGCTGTTTTCAATCCACGTTTAAAACCAGAAAAGGATTGGCATGCCCTTAAGTCTGGCTGCAAGGTTTTCCAGCTCCTTGGCGGAGCATAAGGGAAAGACCCCTGGGCAACTAGCGTTAACCTAGCCCTCAGCACTTGCAAAATACATGGATTGTTTGATCTGAGCACCCTCCGGGCTGGAAGCCAGGGTAGTCTACTCCACGGGTAGCTGTTACTTTAGCCATATAGGCACTTGTGCGTGATAAAGAGGCCAAAAGGAAATTCTACTATCCCTAGGCAACCAATGCAGGGCCCTCCTGCTGCCAACAGATGATCACTTCTGCACAGGACCTAAACGACACACACTGCATTGTTTTGAACAATTTGCAAATGGGTGATTTCACCCATGCCCATGCTCTGCAGAAGGCTGGAACAATAATCGGATCTGGCCCCAATAATGGCACGTGCAATGGTGGCACAATTATTAGTGTTGAGAAAAGGTCTTAGTTGCACAAGTAGTTTAAGCTAGTACAAGGTAACAGAGACCCGACTATTCATCCGTGCTTTCATGTTTAGTTCTTGGTCTAAGTTTATGCTCAAGGTCTTAACCTTTGGAAGTGTGCAATGACACATCCTGCAATCCAAAATAGCTAAAACTCAGGACTCCGCTTGAGTAATTGGGCCACTGTGTCAATTAGAGCTAATCCGTTGTCCACCATCCAGGTATGTATGAGACTGTAGATGGAATTGATAGTAATGGTGTCTTTGCTGTAGTCAACCACTAGGTGAATAAGACACTGTGGGACTCATTACAAGTTTGGCGGTAGCCTTGCCGGTAAAACCAGCAGGCTGCCGCCAAACTTGCGGATTCTTCCGGCGCCAACAAATGGGCAATTACCGGGTCATTACAGCCCTGCCGAACCTGGTAATTGCCCTTTTGCGGCCGCCAGAATTGAATGCTCCCCATTCCCATTAAGGCCCCATAGGGCTCAATGGGAATGGGGAGGTCGGATGCCTTGCTCGCGGGTGCAAGTACGCCTGCCAGGTCTGACCTGGCGGGCGGAAAGGCACCCGCGAGCAGAACTCATAGTTTGCTGGTCTGGTAACAGTACCGGCAATCTTACCGGTACCATTGTTACCCCGCAAACTTGTAATGAGACCCAGTGTGTCATCAGCATAATTAGCATAAATCACACCTTGAGCATCCAACAGTTCGAAAAGAGGCATTGTAAAGACTTTAAAAAGCAGTGGTGGTACACGAGCCCTGTGGGACTCCACGTAGCCACAAATTCATCCGCCATTGCAGACCCTTACAGTCCGACAGGAAAGATTTAATACAACTGGATGCTGCTGGAGAAAAGGAGAGAGTGTAACCACCTAGAAATTAACATTGGATGGTCCACCAAGTCAGAGGCAGTGGACCTATAGAGCATAAGAAGTGCTGTGCCACCTTTCTCAAGAATATCCCAGATGTTAGCTTTGAGATCCAATAATGCGGACTCAGTGCTAGGAATGTCAACAGACATTCCTGTATCTGTGTGTAGGCTAGCCAAGCCAAGATTTTTAAAAGAAACTGTATGTTGGTGATACGGCGATAGTTTATGGATGCACAAAGGTCAAGGGAGATTTATTTTAGCAGAGGAGGGATCCATTCCTGCTTGATGGAGGGTGATGCTAGATTTTCCTGAAAGGATGCATTCACAAATTTGGTAATTAAGGGTAACAACGGAGTTGCACATGGCTTAACCATGGAGCAGTACAGATATCCCCCTTAGAATTTGTGGGTTTTAGTTGTAATATCTGATACTTCAGTCTCTGTAACTACCCTGATCTCAAACATAGGGGTAGTGTTGTACGATGTAGAGGTTAACACTATGGGCCTCATTCCAAGTTGGGCGGTCCAGTAAATAAAATGCTGGTATCCGTGTATACCGCCACTTTACAGGACCGCCCGACTATGGGTTTGCCGATGGGGTACCTGGGTTACCTCCAGCTAGATGCTGGAGGGAAGCCAGGCCTTACTAGCCAAAAAAGCCCTCCCTACCGCCACCGGCAATGATGGAAAATCCCCTCATAGTCCTATGGGACTCCCTGAATGTGGATTGACACCGTACCGCCGGCACTCGTAATCCGGCGGTAATGCTGCCGGACCGAGTGCCAGTAAAGGTAAGTACTGAATGCCGGTATCCTGGTTATGTTTGGTCACAATGTCCTCCTCGATTTTCCTGATCTTACTCATCATGGGATTTTGTATAGAAAAATGCCAGTCTTTATCTTTATTGATCACCGGAGCTACTGGGCAAGGGTCTTCCAACACTTTGAGGATTTTAAAAAGTTCTCTGGAATCGGAACCTGCACTATTGATTCTTTGATCATACGAGCATTTTATTTTCTGAAACGATGGCGAATTTAGGAAGCTTCACTGGAGTGGAGCATTTAACCTTGTCATCATTGGACTCAGTCATTCTCTACTGCTAGAATGTCTTTTTGGCAGTTTTAGGTTTCTGGATGTCTAAGGAGTACCAGACTTTAGTGTTGAGCTTTTTCACTTACCAGGTCTTTTCAGGGGCCAAACAGTTAACCGCATTGATCATCCTGTTTTGATAGGCATCAGCTGGGTCACTGGCAGTGAAGTGATTGGCCAAATCACCCAAAGTATCCAAGATATAGGGTGCCATGGATGTAGCTGATAGTTTGTGCAGACTTATACATTTAGCCATACATTTGTTCACTATAGACTTAGTATAATGTGAAAAGTGAAGAACGCTGAACTGAATTAAGTTATGGTCCAACAGCATTGTCGATGTATAAAACAGGAGATTAACCCCTTCAGCAATCAACCCTAAGGATGTGGCCCAAACATAACTGTTCCTGGCATTTGACTTTTTTCCTATCATTTAAACATTTCTGACCTTATTACTAAGACCGGAGTTGCGCTTTTTCTTTTAACAAATGTAATGGAACATTGTTGTTTTTTTTGTGATAAAGACCAAACTAGAAGCATTGAAACACAGGTGTTAAGCAGAACACAGTATTTCACAGTGTGTGTATTAAATTGGTTATCTGTGCTGCTTTTCACCCCCAGTTTAGATTGCACCCATACAATCCCACACTGAAAGCATCTGATGAAAGAACAGACACAGAAACAAAGAGATGGTCCATAAAAGTTTGCAACACCGCAGGTACATTCGATAACCCAAAAGGCATCACGCGGTACTCTAAATGGCCATGGGGTATCCTAAAAACTGTTTTCCATTCATCACTCTGTCATATCCTAAGAAGGTGATAGGAACCTCTTAGGTTCAACTTGGTGAACACAGATGCTCCTTGGACTGCAGGGAGTATTACCTATTCTAGGGGTAAGGGCTATTTGCCTTTCATTGTCCCTTTTATTAAGACCACTGTAATCCAAACACAGGTGCACCTTCAAGGTATCTTTTTTGGGAACAAACAATAATAAAGCGCATCATGATTTGGACTCTAATCAACCATTTCATAGATTCTTATCAAAATAGGTGCGTAATAAGGCTTTTTGGTTCTCTGATAAGGTGTACATCCATCTGAATGGAATCATGATGGTGCATTCGTCAGGACAGTGAGGTGGTAGTCTCCAGCTGCCATCATTTTAAAAAATATCAAGGTATTCATGATATTTGATAGGAACATTATTCACTGATTGCACTTGAGTTGAAGTCAAGATATAGTGTTGGCCACACCTTTCTGATCCCAAGAACAGGGATTCAGCTGTCAAATTCATGTATGGGTTATGGTACATAAGCCCCAAGATCACGCGGTAATGCACAGCTATAATCGGGTCAAATACTAGTGTTTCCTGATGAGCAGCTACAATCATCACCAAAGGTTCGGTATAATGTGTGACTGAACCAGAAAGCAAGGGACAACCATCACAGTAGTCCACAGATTCCGAGATCTAAGAGTCAGACGATGTTGACACACTCAGTCTTCCAGCTTTCGGTACCTAGATGATTGGTTATTTCCACTAGACTAACTTTGAGATTGTTACCAAATTAATCGGATATGGGACCGGTGATGGTTACGAGTTCCTCTGGTCCCTCTAGGATGAGTGTTGTCATTTCCCAAACTCCTGGGTGGGGCAATAGGACAACTACACATCAAATGCTGAATGCTCCCTGGAACCACAATACATGCAAAGACCTTCTTGTCTTCAGCATTGGTGTTCACAATCTGTCAATGGTCCCTTGGCTACTACGATTTGCATGGTCTCCAGCATCCCTACTTCTGAAGTGCCTTCTTTTCTATTGCTATCACAAACCCATCGAAATCGTTCAAAACAGGACTGTTAGAATTCACATATGGTGTAGCCCAGGACAGAGCACTTGTAGTCATGTTGGTAATTAAATAGCCAATCTTGCTACTGCTATTTGGAAAGCCTACCGGTCTAAAGGTGTACTGGATTTTGCAGGCATCCAGGAATTGCTGCAAACCTTGTAGATGAATGTTGAATGCTCCAATACCAAACAGAGGGGGGAGTAGGTTCATGATGTGTCTGTAGCCGTTGCACAACCATCTGTTGTAAGGTGGCTTTCGCCATCTTGAGGGCTTAACCCTCACTAGTGAAACCGTGAACTGCAGTGACCAAATCCTGGGATTGATCCATAGCTGACTGAGTACGTTGGCTTCTCAATCGATCAGCGACAGGCCTTACTTTTTCTGGACACTGACGACTGGAGTGCCTGAGGTAAGGCCTGTCCCTCATGAAACCACTCTGAATGGAGTGAAGGTGGTACACTCAAGGAAGAGTGACCTCACGGAAGGAAAACCCAGAAGGAAACCCCCACAATGGAGGAAAACCTCCACAACAGGAGAAAGCTCTGAAGACTGCAGTGTTCCATCAAGGCACGATGATAAGGAGCCAGGAGCACCAAGGTATCCGTGAAGGCGTAAGGGGGGGTGGAGGCAGGATGATGGCAACAGCCCACAAACAGGAATAGCAGGGGAACTAGAGAAGGGCCAGTAAGGAGGAGGAGACCAAGAAGGCAGAGGGAAGAAGATGTAAAAAGGATAGACTAATCACAGGAACCGGGAGTAACAACGTGTGCTCGGAAGGCAGTGTGAGATGCGAGGCTATGAGACCAACTGCTTTGCTTCAACATGACGTGCACGTGAACGGATGCCATCTTGGAATGGGCCACCAGAGGCTGTAACAGTGATGCGTCGGGTCGCGGGTGCCATCTTGGTATGGGCTGCCAGAAGCTCCAATGTTGATACAGTTGCCATCCGCAGCGCAGTGCAGAGGCGTAAAACACATTTTCAGATCTGAACCTAAACAACTGAGATCATCAGAGCTTGCGTTACATCAAGAATCTTGCTACCTCACCGCCATCTTCACACATTTGGAGCTATATTACTACATACCCCTCTACCTTGGCATCATACCATCAGCATAAATAGTTCAAGAGGGCATAAGGAAAGTCATTTGAAATATCGACAACTGTTTCAATTACAGTGAAGACAGTTTATTGTTGGGGAGCACTCAAGAACATCATGGCTGCACTCTAGGAGAGCATACGTGGGGCCCTACAACAAGCGGGCCTGATTGTCAACATCGACAAATATGAATTCAATAAGAAGTTGAAATTGTTTGGGCATACATTTTCCAACAAAGGGCTGCATCCTGAATCTGCAAAGTGGAATTAACTGCTGGCAATCCTGCACCTTCTGGGGTGTGTGATGTATCATCATTTCTAGGTATGGTCAGCAATTGTTCCAGTTACCTGAAGGACTTCACCACCATCAGCATATCCCTGAGGGAATTTCAAAAAAAGGCATATCCTTGACTAGGTCAAATGCACAAGAGTATGCTTTTCAACTGATGGAGACATTGCGACAACGGAGCATATTGCATACTTCAAACAATCTTTGTGAACTGAAATTTTGGTGGATGCCAACCCATTTGGTCTGGGGACCATTCTGACTCAACAGACCCCACAGCGGGAATCCGCTAGAAAGATCAACTCCTATGATGGCAGAAATCGGAGTATAACTTGATAATCCTATACAAACCTTCAAAAAAATGCAACCCCGCTGACTTCATCTTGCACCTCTTTGGGTCCAAACCACTTAAACTTGGGCTCCAAGTAGGACCAATCACCTTGGCACAAATTGCAGGGAGAAAATAAAGGCGGTATTGACGCAGAGGAAATGCAAGCCTTAAATATGGAGGATTATCAGAATCTGCCAATGGCATTCTTTGTAGACACTGCATTTTCACCCCCAAATGTCTTAGCAAATCGTGGAGACACCACACTAAGCACGTTGAAAAATAGTAGCAACAAAATGAAGTAGCAACAAAATGACACACTGGTTCTCCGTGCTCGATGCCATCATTGCAAAAGCAGTCCTGAAGGCTCAAAGGCACTAAAAATGTCAGCAAGACGTGGCAGCAGATTTCTTTGGACAGCTAAAGGACAATAAGTATCTCCTGGGCATCCTGGATGAATATAGAAAGTGAGTTTGGGATTGGGGTATCTGCGATCTACCTCTTCAATTAAGGAAAGCAATTAATTGGCAATATGCTCAGTCCAAAAAATGGTTTTAGATGGTTTCTTTCCAAGAGAAATTAATTGTTTTTTTGTCAAACAACGTGGTGGTCAGCCGACACGTGTTTCGACCTTGGTCGTCTTCAAGACCTTTTGTTCATATTGTAGTGAGTAGTTAACCTTATATAGTTCTTAAACAATGTAATGCATTTTGTGTATCTCAGTAAGAGCGTACGTTCTGTATTGACTATTTTCAAATGTTCAATACAAGCATTAGCTCAATGGCTTTATCGTGGCAAATGCGCGTTGGCTGTGCATTAGTTGGCGCATGTCTGTCTCTATAAATAAGATGTTATCATCCGATTTCCACATTAGGTGCAAAGGTCCATGATCAGTGTCAGCGTATGGAATGAAGCTCCAAATACCTGGATGAATATTCTAGATTTCTGATCATGAAAACTATACCATACACATCCACTGGCAACATCACCGTACGAGACAGTGTTTTTTCAGAATGGGGAAGCCCTGGTGTGCTTCAGTCAACTCTGACTTCTCCAATTTATTTAAACATACGGGTATCGATCATCAAAAAATCACGCCCATCTGGCCACTATCCAATTGAATCGTAGATAGTTTCTTAGGAATACTCACAGTTGCCCAGCACACCAAAGCAAGCAATAGGTAATAGGAAAGAGGAAATGAAATTATGCAGATCGCCAGAGAAATACCAAGGCATCTAATATTACAGAAGACAGTGAAGTTATTGGGCGGAAACACTGCTGCAGAAAATCAGACCAAATATTTGAGGACACACCTCTGATGATAAAATCTGCAAAAGAGTCAATGAGCACAATAGCGATGGTAGGAAAGGTGATCACCAGAAACAATTCAGGAAATGGCACAGTTTGAACAAGTTGGAAGAAAACAGCTTCAGGAAATATGCCACAGGCCATCTTGTGGTGGTTGCACAACTAGAAAATCAGGGAAAGTGCTGGGAAATAGTGTTCTAAGTAGTCTGCTGCTGGCATGGGAAACACTTCAAGAACATGGACTTATTGAAGAAGTAGAAGTTAGCAAGGTTTTTTTGTACTATTTTTCCTTCCTCCTCTGACTCCGTTATCTTTTGCGAACCCGGGAAGGTGTAGGATCCTCAATGACAACCCGTTTTTCCAGATTAACACCATTTACAGGGATAGCTCGTCCTCTCGTGAGAAGAGACGGGCATGGGGCTGAAGGGAGGTGGCGGGTTGTACCTTCAGAAGTAGCAACAGAGTCACATTCAGCCTATCTCTGTGATATATTTGCACACAAAATACTCTTGGATGACAAATTACTGTAAAGGAATTAAGTGTTCACGCTCTTAACATGCATGCACATGCCAGGACCCTCTGCTCCACAACACCAGAAAAGACCATGCTGAAACTAAAAACGTTTCCACTGGTTTTCATGTTAGCTCTTCCCATTTGCAGCCATTTCTGTTTTATATTTCTAGCAGCATGCTAGCAGTAGCTCCTATCTAGCACATTGCAAAATGTTATAGTATTTATTGTGCATGCGCCTAGCTTCGAGAAGCAACGGGAGCGCTTTACAGAGAAATACATTACAGATGCACAACAGTGCTTTTCAGAGGGAACAGAACAGATACACAGCGGGGGTCAGGATATAGAGGGGCATATAGGAGGGATGCAGCCTTACAGGGTGGCGGGCAGGAGAAGGGTGTACGGGGTCTAGCGAGTTGGGTGGCGCAGTGACAACGTGATGGCCTAGGCGTTGAGGAGGAGAGACTCCTTGAAGAGGTGGGTCTTGAGTTCTTTTCTGAATTGTATCCGCTTGGGGGTGAGTCTGATGCTGACTGGAGGAGGTTCCGTAGTCTTGGGGCATAGGCAGAGAAGGCTTATTTTCTCATACTTTCCTTTTTGCAGCAGTGGATTTCAAGTCTGGACGTGTCCTGGCTTTTAGTTGTGCTCTGTCTGCCGGAGATGCTGAGTTCTCCACAAGGTAGCTGCGTGACTTGAGGGTTACTGCCTTATAGATGATGCAGCAAGACTTGAAGATGATTTGTGCGTGCAGTGGGAGCCAGTGATGAGGGTTCATGGTTGATAGCCAGGTCTATATGCCTGGCTGTTTGGTGGTGTTGGTGAGGATTACGCATTTGGTCTTGAAGGGGTTAAGCTTAAAATATGCATTGGACATCCAAGACTGGATCAGCGAGAGGAAGGTTTTGAGCCTGTGGATGTCCTTGATGGATTTCATCTTGAGTAATAGCTGTGTGTCGTCGGCATATTGGTGGATGGTGTGTGTGTGTGTGTGTGTGTGTGTGTGTGTGGTTAGGATGGGTCCCAGCAGCTCTGTATATAGATTGAAGATCACTGGTGAGAGGATGGAACCCTGCTGGACTCTACAGGTGATGGGTAGCATTGGCGATCTACACGAGTCCATCTGAACAAACTGCTGGTGGTTGGTGAGTTAGGACTTAAACCAGTTTAGGACAATGACGCTGATCCCCATTTAACATTGTAGGGTGGCTGTGAGAGCTTGGTGGTCTGTTTTAAAAGCAGCTGAGGTCGAGTAGAACCAGGAGGCATGGGTGGCCATCTTCAAGGATGTTGAGGATGTCGTCGACCACATGTATGGTTGCCGTCTCCATGCTTCATCTGGGTCTAAATCAGGATTGGTTGGATTGGAGGTGATTGTTGGTGTCGCTTTGACAATGATCTTACCTAGGAAGGGAAGATGGGTGATGGAGCGATAATTACCCAGGTTGTTGGGATCCATTGTAGGGTTTCTTTAGTAGAGGGAGGCTTTGTTCTGTCTTTAGGGTTGACGGGAAGGTGCCTTGAGTTAGGGAGCTGATGATCTCCAGGTAGGAAAGGAGAGGTTCTGCAGGGAGGGTCTTGAGGATGAAGGCTGGGAGGATGTGGTCTGTATACGATGTGACTGAGGGTGGCCAAGCTTTTTTAAAATGGGTGGGAGGGGCTTAGGTCACGTGACCTAGATCCACTTGCTCACTGACTGCAAAGGAAAAGAGGCTGGAGGGCTGTTAAAGTACAAAAAAAGGGCAGCTAAACAGGAAGACACCAACAGTTTAGCAGTGATTGACAGGTGGGTGCGGCTCGGGCCACATGACCTAGATCCACTTGCACCTACTCAGAAAACGTTCTATGCAGGAGTCCTGGTTCACAAAGTTTTGACCATGAGCAAATCAGGAGATGCCTGTGGGCAACTCAGATTCACACCTACTTTATACCTGATTCGCAAAGCCTAAAACTGAAGACAATCTTGAGATGCCTGTGTAATCCTCACGTCATTTTACAGGCTCAGACTGCTGTTTACCTAGTAGCTAGCCAGTAGATGGAAACGGGCTGCCTCAGATCTAGGATGTTAAGCTTTCATAGCAGTATTTCCGGGTGTGATGCTGGTTGTTGGTTGGGTAGCTCTGTACTGTGGCAACAGGTGCCTGGAAGTAGCTGGCAGCATGGTCTGTCCCCATGGAACCTGGCAGGGAGGAACTATATCCCATTGACTGCATGATTGACAGTTGACTTCAATGTCGGAGTAATCCGGTCAGGGATGCAGGGGCTGGCTGTCTTAGAGGAGTGTGAGAGGAAGTGGATGGCAATACACTGTTGACGTGACTAGTGCTGTGAACAGAGTCAAGCCCTGGAGGGGCGCGGGGGAGGGAAGTGGCAGGGTATGCGGGGGGGGGCGCTAGTCCATGTGCTTAGGCATGGGTGAGTCACCCAGAAAATGATGGCTCCATGACAGGCTGACAAGCAGAGAACTATAGTAGTTGTGGGGAAATGAAGTGAGGGGTGGCAGTCACTAGGGGAATTACAGCGCCTCTCAAAGTAAAGTGCAAGAGCCTCTATGGTGAGTTGGGGGTGGTGATTTGTGGCAGCGTGTCACTTACATATTGTAGGCATGTCCTCGTTTGCCCCAGTGCAAATCTTTATGAATCTATCCCATGCCTTTGGTGCATGTGGCATAGCTTTGAGTTGACTGGGCATAACAAAATGCAGTGCACAAAATGCAAGATGTGAAAGCAACGCCTATTATGCCTGTTCTTCGCGCAGTTTCTTTCAGGACCCTCTTTCCCGCCTAAATGTGCTTCCTTGTGTCCAATCACAGTTTGACTGATGTACCAGAGCACCTGCGTACTCGGCGCTCTCGTCAGAAGTGCCCCTTGTCCAGGTCATGCCGGCATTACACTAACCGGGACTTTGAATAAAGAAAGGAGGGCCAAGAGGAATGCATTGGCAGTGCACTGCGTTTGCATTAAGAAGTGAGCTGGCCATGGCCTCCCTCTCCACCGCTCGCCTTGTTTTTCTGTAATCGGAGTGCCCTACGCACTTTGGGGGTGCAAAATTACACCATTTGACCTCATACTTGCTAGTGTCGAAACCAAATTCCTTGCTCAAGCGCACGTTTTACCGATTAGCTATCGCTCTCAGGGAATACCAGCTTTGTGGTAAACGGGATTCCCGCCTGGGCAGTACCACCATCCCCTATCTCCATCACCTGCGATGGTACATTGAGGCAGGTCCTTTGCATCAGTGTTAAAATGGTAGTCGACTAAAGTAAATGCGCAAATTCACGTTAGATACGTTTGCGCGTTAAGCCCGCAGAGCGCTTAAGAGAGTTTATACACATTTTTTTGCAATTCATGTTACCTTCTTTATAAGTTACACATGTGTTTGAATGTATCCCCTAGTAACAGTCAGAGATTGTTCAGCTTTTCGTTTTTGAGTTCATTGTTGCAGACGTCAAGTCTGCCAAATTCCTCCCTCATGTATGAGGGAACTACGTTTGGTGGCAATTAAGAGAAACAGGCTTCGCAGCACGCTCACAGAGCCGATACGGCCTGCTTCACAAATTGTTCAACTGTCTCTGCAAAAGAACATGGAAGAACAAGTCCTAGTTGTCCAACACGCTTCGTTAACTAGCTATTTTTTTTCGGTGTAGCAGCACCAAAAAGAGCGAACCAGGCATACAAATACCACTTCTCTTGCACAATTTAGTAATAATACTTAGACCATCATTGTTTACCTTGTAAAATAATGACATCACCTCTGATGGGCAACCATCGTGGGCAAACATTTAGCACTAACAAAAAGGCGGAACTAATTATCAAATACTAGGACGTGCAAATCATCATATCCTCTGCACGCCAGCATGACAACTCAACTAATGTCACGTTTGATCAGAGCAGAGGCCGCGTGATTATCTGCACCTACCAATACGTGGACTCTGTGGGACGGCGCAGCTTCGGGACTTGGCATTGTAATTCATGTATAGAAGCCCCTAGGTTAAGAGGCCAAAGGGTGGCTCATGCCATCAGTGTCCTAATACATTTGCAGTTTAGCCGTCTGAGCGCAAGAATTTCAGTTATTCCCTAAAGAAATTAGGACGTGTACACTCGTCCCAAAGAGAATGAAAAGGGTACACACGTTTTTATGAATGAGTTATGCTTGTTGGCTAATTTTGACTTTTAGATCTTCCAGCTGGCTACTATATCTTTCCACATCTGTCTGTTAATCACAGTGGCAGCACAGCATCATGGCCATGGAGTCTTGGCCAGATGTTCTCAGAGGTTGTGTACAGAGTGAAAGTGTAATAAACAGATGTTCCTGTAAAAAGGGCAAGCCACTAATGAATCTCGTGTTGGGAAAATACCGAGTCAACTAGTTTGCAGTCCTGCTTTTATTTATTTTATTTTTTTTTAATAACAATGAACCATGCTTCCTCATCCGAGGATTCGCAATAAGTGGAAACCTCAATTTGCAGCTTTCAGCCACTCAACTGGCCCAGGAATCCTGAAGGCAGGATCATAGGACAGTAGTGGCTGACCACCTGGAACCAGCTACTGCCAGCAGCCAATGAACGTGCTTGATGGGATGTAGTCCATAATTTGGCGACCTAAATTACATAGTAACCATGTTACTACACTGCCATCTAGCACTGCCACAAGCCACAATGCATTGGCGCCAATGAGAGCATCTGGTTATCGCCACCCCCAGCATAACTAAAATCATTCTGTTTCCCAGCGTACCCCCACATCATCGCCCACACAACTCTGGAGTACATCTGCCAACTCTTAAAGATTCCACTCACTCATTTTCTGATTCCCTCCATCTGAGCAGCATAAAATATCTGATTTCAAGCTCCCGCCCTGAGCCATGTCTAGGTGCACTCTTCCTGCAGCAGTAGGCTGCTGTCTGCAGAGCATAGCCCGCAGTGAAATAAGGAACTATCCAGATGTGCTTTTTGTAAGCACTATATTCACATCTGGTTTGATGTGTGTTGCATATACATCAACTCCTCACTTGTGTCCTTCTCTCCGTTTTATGCTATTCTGGTCAACGTAGTCATCTCATATGTGGCCCTTTGGCTGAGTGGCTTATAAACATTGCAAGACCTGAAGAATGGGGAATCCTGAAAATACAAATCACAACCATTTTTTACTTATGCAAACGTGCAGATGACGGGTATATTTTGCAAAGTGTGTTGTTGAATTTGTAATTGGTAGTAATGTCAGTTACCTAGAGAACGTGTTGTTAATGCCTCTGAACATGTTTCCCTCCACAGGGTGGCTGTCCTTTGAGGGGATGTTGCTGTTCTACACTGATTTCATGGGAGAAGTTGTGTTTGAAGGCAATCCTAAAGCCCCCCACAATTCAGAAGAATACCAAAAATACAACGCCGGGGTGACAATGGGCTGCTGGGGAATGTGCATCTATGCCTTCAGCGCAGCCTTCTACTCAGGTACCATTGCTCATGAGGCGAGAAAAGCACTGGAGGTTTGAATTTTTCGTATTTCATGTCAAGAATGCCAGGTTTGTCTTTTAGGGGTGGATGTGGTGTAGCTCCGGACAATGCCATATGTTTGAGCACTCCTGAAACACATTTTACAAATAAGCCTTCAAGAAACTTTTTGGGAAAACATTTAGGGCCTTTTTTTGCGTTGCGCAGATTTGTTTGGTGATATTTCATAAAATCCACCCACTTCAGAATTGGCCACTGGCGGAAGTGGTATTTCTGGAATACCTCTGTGTTCCAGAAATACCACCTCCACCAGTGGTATTTTTTAACACCTTGCTCTACCCATTCCTACTTTCAATGTGAAAGTGGAAACGGATCATGTGGTGAAATGGTTCATGCCACTGTTGTACATTTTCTTTTTCAAAGCATAAAAGCGTCATTTTTGAGATGGTGCATCAGAGATGCCCATCTCCATCTCCTTACCGTTTACTGCATTGAAGGAAAGCCCTCTCTACAGTTAAAAAAACAAAAATGTTGTGTCTAATTTGGAACTTTTACCGCCACCTATGAGGCACAGGTAACAAACAATAGGCGGATTTTCAATTGAAAGTCCCCCACGGAATTCACTGGCAATATTTGTACGAACCCTAAACCTGGCATATGGTGAAACTGGCAGTATTTCCTAAATACCGCCAGATGTACCACTACCTCGGAACTCACAATGACCCGCTTACGTTTTCTTTCTTTTTTGAGTGATAAAAAGAACATAATGCAGCTCTACTTCTTGGTGACTTTTGGCACTACCTGCACATATGTGGAAACAGGAAATGGGCCATTGGTTTAACCATTCCCTCAGTTCTTCAGCCTGACTTTGACCTTGCCACTTGCCAAACCATTCTCAATGCAAAGTTCTGATATTCTAGATCTCCCTTGGATATATACCTGATATGAACCCTGGCTCCACCTGTTCATATAGGGTGAAACAACTCCTTCCATATGTTTGTAGATATACTACCCCTATGGGTTCATTTAATCACACAACAGCCACCACTTCTAACACTAAATGAACAAACTTAAAACCAAACCACGTTATGCATTTAAAAAAAATCAATTGAAGTCTTTTTTACAGTCCTTGTTTGCTCAAGACTGGTCACATTTTCTATCCACATCCTTATTGGCTTTACTGTTCACCATAGTTGACTATCTATACCCTTTCTAAAAAAGTAAGCCGGGCTGGTCTAGCTATTAAGAGACCTTCATAAGTTTTCATTAGTAATCTTTATATCACATGCAAATCTCTAGTTGAGACTACAGTCAATAGGGAGCACCATTAGGAAGTTGTGGCGTGCCAGAAGAAGGGGTTATACACTTTAAGGGCATTTTTGTGATTTTTTTTTAAATGAAATTTTATATAGGAAGCCTAGCTTTCTCTCTTGCTAAAGGGTTCCAAAAAATAAAAAGGTCTTCAGTATAAACTGTACCTAGCCCTACCACTAAGATAAACAGCTTGGACTCATCCAAGCAAAGATCCTTATTCTCTTGTTGGTGATTTCTTCAATAGTTTCTGGATGAAATGTCTGTTTCAACAGTTTCCTCTTTTTAAAATCTTATTCAATAAAGCCTGGATATCTGCTCCATGAGCTTTTTAAATTCTTGGACAACACTCCTGGGTTGTGTACATTAAGGATATGTTGTGGCCAATGAGTCTGTACATACTTTTGTTCACTCTTCTCTTGTTTTATAGTCTCTAAATTCACCCTTCATTAGATTACATGGTACTTAATCCCTGTGTTTAACGTCCCTCTTCTCTGATCTTTAGTGCTTTTCTATTCTCATATTCTTGGTACTAAGATAACAAATTTCTCAAGAGACGGTTTTGGGTTGTGTTTTCTCCAGTCTTCCTCTCTTGGCTTATGAGACTGTGTCCCTTCCTCCAAGGGTATTTGTCTCCAGTCTCTATTACCCTTTTGGTTTTATTTGGTATTCACTGTATAAGCTCTCCACATTGCCAGTTAAACAACTTTAGTCCTTGTCTCTTCTTTGGGACTAGGACGAGTTATACTCTTCATGCATGTTATTCCCCTCACAAGGTTGCCGGTTCTTGACTAGACAAATTTTGCATTAGTAATTCTATAACTGTGTTCCTCTTGACTCATCTTTATGGCTGGGATGAGTTGTACTCCTCATGTGTTCCTTCCCGGCTCCCTCTTGCTTTTCCCGTATTCCCTGGTACCTTCATGGGAGTATAGGAACCTTGCAGGGCTCAGCACTCGCGCTGGTATTCTTCGTGGTACTCAGTTTCCTTCTGCTCAGCGTTCGTCTGCGTCCCGATCTCTGCTTCCCCTCAGCCTTCTTCAGATGTGGACAACCGGGATCTCTGCTTGCTCCCACTAGTGATGGTCTCTGTGTAGTTGTGTGGTTGCTTTGACCACCACGATTCACTTGTCATGACACTACCAAGTCCTGGACACCCCTTCTCTCTCTCGGACAGTGGTTCCCCCAGTGCCTTGCTAGGTGGTCTCCTGGCATCTCGCTTTGGTGATCCTCGAGTATTCGAAAGTCACGGGCTCTGGAGCTAGTCTGGACTCCGGCCGTCTGGTTGGGATCCCATCAGGGGGCTTTCCCTGCATCCAATAAGCTCCCTCTTCCTCGTCACAGTTAAGCGCAAGGCTTTTAAAGGGGCATCTTCTTTTACGTTCTCTGATGGTTTTGCTTCAGCATTGCCTACAGCCACATATAAGGATGTTGCATTTCTCTTCCCAATAGGCAGTCCCATATATGCTGATTGTGTGGCTGATCCAGGGGGTTCCTCACAGGAACGGAAGTCCTTGTCCCCTAGGTGGGAGTCACTCCCAGTGAGGTCCCACTTGCCCAGACCCCTAGGCAGGGTTTTGCAGAGTAGGCTCACCTCCCTTGCCTCAATGGGGGGTGGCTCCCCCTTTGGGAGAAGGGACAAATACCGTTGATTAGTCACATACCCTTCCCATTGCAATGGTGGCTTCCCCATCTCCGTTGAGAGGGAACCGGAAAGTCCACATTTCACTTTTACTTCCTTTTCTGTGTTTCACCATGAAACAAAAGGGTTGTAAATCCATGAACCATCTCATTACTCTGGGATTTGTATCTTTTCTAAAGGCTCATCCAGGTCAATAGTGAGGGTTGGAACTAACTTCACTTTTCTTCCTGTTACATAATACCTCAGATGTAATATGGCCCACTTGATGGCTAATGCTTCAAGCTCTGTTTCTGGCTAGTGCACAACACTGGATGTTCACTCCCGTCGTATTCCTAAGAGAGGACTGCACCCAAGCCAACTTTAGAAGTATCAGTCTGTAGAAGAAACTCCTTATTAAAATCTAGCATTTTCAGAACGTGTTACTGACAAAATATAGCTTTCTGGCCGTCGAAGCTGGCTTGGTCCGTCTTATCCCAGGTTAGCTCCTGGGGGTGTGAGTTTAGCTTGTCGGTGAGATCAGCCTCCAAGGTGGAGTAGTTTGAGATAAATCTGCGGTAATATCCGGTTAGTCCGAGGAAGGCTCTAACATCGTGTTTCGTCTTGGGTGTTGGTGTCTGTTGTACTGCCTTAACTTTCTCTGCCTGAGGTTGGATTAGGCCATTTACCATCAAATATCCCAGATATTGTACAGCCAACTGGGTGGGTTGGCACTTTCGGGGATTTGCTCTTAAGCCTGCTTTTCTCAGAGCATGTGTGATCCAATACAGATTTACATGCGCTGGCCAGCTGTCACTATAGATGACTGTCGTCGAGATATGCTCCAAGGAAGCACTGTAAGGTTTTAATATTCTGTCCATTAGCCTTTGAAAGGTTGCAGGACCTCCATGGAGTCCAGTGAGTAAGACTTTAAATTGAAACGAGCCTTGAGCTGTTGAGAAGGCAGACTTTTCTCGATCCAATGGATTTAATGAAACCTGCCAATACCCTTTTGGTCAAATCCAGGGTAGAAATGTACTTTGCTGTACCTAGTTTTTCTATTAGGTCATCAATCATTGGAATTGGGTAATTATCAAAGACAGGAAATTGAATTTAGTTTCCTCAAATCTATAAAGAAACGCAAGGATTGATCATGTTTGGCAACTAAAACAATAGGGGAGGACCTGGGACTCTCATAGGGCTTGATATTGGCCTTGATCATCTTCTCCATCCCCTGTTCAATTAAATGTTGTCTTGCTTCTGGGATTCTATAGGGTTTAAGGTTGATAGTTTTCCCTGACGGTGTTCGGAAGTAATGAAAGAAATTTGTGACTGTACCTGGTTGTTTCGAAAAAAGTTCAGGGAACTGGAAGAGTAGGTCACAAAGGTCTTTTTGTTGTGAGGGTGGTAATATTGGGGAAATTAATTGGTGTTCCCATTCTGACTCGCATCAGGAGAGTGGCCATGGTGACTGTAGTGGACTCGCTACAGTCTATCCTCCACTATTTAAGAAGGTTCACATGATAGACTTGTATAAGGAAGGCATGGTATCAAACACTGAAGACAGACACACATGGTCACAGTTCAAGGGTGTTTAATTGAACTTCCATTGGGTTTGAAAAATGCCTCTCTATTCCTTAATCTAAAGATGGAAGCAAGCTACGACCATCAAATAATGCAGCCCTAGTAGAGTCTGGTCAAAATAAAAGGCCTATACTAACAAACCTTACTTCTAAATACAAATGGTGCGGGAAACAATGTTATACAAAAAAGTGTTCAAGAAATGATATGTCAGGATAGCTGAGCCGTTCGCTTTCCTTCCCACGTTTTCAGCAGGGGACAAGGTGCCACGCTCGAGCTTAGCACATACTCTGGATTTTCTAGCACGAGGATGCAGTTCAAAATCTTAGTATCAGGACCTTCTATGCCAAAGTCTTTTTGCCATTCAAAGTCTTATTTCAGAGGGCCTGATGCAACAAACATTCAAAGTTCCTTTCTCCTCAGTATTCTCGTATGCACAAATTCTCTGGTGATTTACTGTTCACCCCGGGTCCCCCTCCACTGGGCCAGACCCACTTTTACACAAAACCTTCAACTGGTCTCCCTCTGCCGGGCTCAGACAAAATGTATCTCCTTTTCCAAACTTTCTTTACTATATCAAAATCAAATACTTTCGACTGTGCGCAGGATTTTGCTTGACCCGTCGCAGGACCACTTCGATTCCAAATTCTTTGTTCTCTTCTTAATATAACCCTTTAACTTTCACTTCTGCCACTTCTCAGCTGGATACCTTACAGAGACCTTCGATTGAGCACCCACAATGTGCCGTACCACTCTGTCAAAGGTATCGTATTTCGCTTTTAAAGTTAAAAAATTCATCAGTAGTTCAACTTTACTTGCGTCTTTTATCACACACGCTTTAACAATGTTCATTCCGGCGCCCGCCGTACAATGTTGTTGCTTGCAACCTTGGTTTCAACACAGACCGGTCTTGTATCGATCCCTCCAACTCACCGGCTGTGTTGATTTCACTGATGCTGCTTTGTTCTTTGAGCCTAGGACGGTACTACATCAGCTGCTGCTTCTACCCACCTTGTTTAGTGATGTGGGAGGGCCCTGGGTATCTCTGACACACAATACAGGATTCTTCAGCATGTTTTCCTGGTTTTACACGCTCTAATCTCGAGGGCTCTTGAAAGTAACAGTTTCTTGTCGGAAAGGTCAAGGAAATTTCCCACCTTGCGATCTCCCTCCTGTTTTGCCACCGTTCTTCTCTCGTTCAGCTGCTGTCTCGAAGCTGCTGTTTCCTCGTGTGCTTTGTCTCGCTCAGCGTGTGCTTTCATGCTCCGCCTTTTATCTGTGTGGGGAAACTTAATGAAGTCAGGTGTGAGTGATTGGCGGTAATTGCATGACCTCGCCTGACCATTGTATTGGGGTATGTCAGGTATACTGCTCGGGTGTTAGTATGTTTTCTCCCAGAGCAGGCGCTCTGTTAGTGTTCATGTTGGAAAGGAGAGATGGGGGGGGGGGGGTGAGAGGGGAGAGCTCCTACGTATACATGGGGTGAAGGTGTTACAAGGGGTAAAGGTGTTACAAGGAAGGGGATACCACGTCTCGCCATCCGGCGTCCCACTACCACTCCCCGAAGACCACTCACCCAGATGATCTCCCGCACTGATCCACCCCCAGGAACTGGATCCAAAAGCGATGGCCGTGTCCTGGCCACCTGGATGACAGATCCCCGGGGACCAGTGGGTGAGACACCTTCTGGTTTCTCACACTTGTTTCTTTTAATGTCTGTCTGGCTGGGATATTAGGTAATCCAAGGGACCTTTTTTCCAGAACTTCATAGGGTCCATACCACTTCGAAGCCATCTTATTTTCAGAGGTTGGTAGAACTAAGAATAGCTGCCTGACCAAAAATTATCTGGTCACAGCATGTTTTTTTTTTTTTTTTTTTTTAATTTTGTATTTAGTTTTATACAAAACTTTTTAACATTAACTTTTCCAGTTTCATCATATTTCCGAAAATATCACAAGATAAGATAGAAGGACAACACCGAGATACAACAGAAAATAGTGCTTCAATCCACGACCATTTTTCTATTCTTTGAGCCAGATAGATCAGAGTTCATCTTGAAACATATATAGTCAACATAGAAACGTCCATTCGTCTAATTACTGGTAGTTCATCGGGAACCAACTCAACCATCCCTTATTAGTAATCTGTCTAGGTAGTTCACAGTGGCACATATCAGCATAATATTATGACAGCTAAGAGTGAAAGCCACCAGTCATCCATAATGTCATTAAAAGGGGCACATTTCCCCAAAGCGACAGTTCGTTCAGATTTTAGGGCTAAACATTCGACCACTAGATGTTTTGAAGTTTCCACGTAATTTCCACAGTATCGACATAAGTTGTTGGTTGTATCGTTGTCTTGTTTTTGCCAAAGCGTCTCTTTGGCCGCCGACAAGTTCAGCCGTAAGCGCAGAAACTGGTCGCGATGATGTCTCAAAGGACACTGTCACAAATATCTTGGAACTTGGTTTACTGGATGAACATATCTGTGGTTAGTGTGATGACTGACTTTAATTTTGAGCGACCATCTAGTGTTGTACTTCAGTCACTCTGGCTCACTTTTATTTTTTACTGCACAAGGACTTGCTTGCAGGAATTCGACAGAGGCACTTATATGGGTCAATTTTTTAATATTTTTGTCACCCAGTCTTTTAGCAGCCCATTATACAGTATATTCGGGGTTTCCTCAAAGATTATGTATGGGGCAGCTTGATCTGGGTCTGACATCTTCCGAAATAGGGAAAAAGATTTCCATAATACCGAGGCACTAAGTGAGTCTAGCCCCAGCTCGTTTCTCACTGCTAATATAGACACATTTGACGGGAGACGCTACACCTTCCTCCAGAAATTTCCTTCTAGCTGGTTCCATATCTTGCAGTCGATGTTTAGACCTGCTTCACTGCCGAAAGTGACAGTTGGAACCACCTTCTGGCGACCGAATTGGATCACTGGCAACAGTATAAATTTGCCGTATTCACGGTGTAATTTGGCACCTTTGTAGGGCCAAAGTATTGATTTTTACTTTCAGGTCGTTGATCCAGTCCCATTCTCTTATTGATGTGTTAAATAGTATCCCCAAATATCGAATAGTTTCAGTTTTTTGAACAGGCTTTATATCTATAAACCATTTAAAGTTCTTCCCTCCTTTCCCTTGTTTAGTCTCAAAGCCAACTACTCTTGATTTCTCCAAGCATGTTTATAATAAATAGTCTTCTGCTGTTCTTGGGCCTGTCCTAGATGTTGTTTCACAATTTCTCTCACCACTGCCATGTGGGTTTTCAATTTTTGGGCGGTTTGGGAATTCAGCAAGATGGCTTCCTCTCTCTCATATCCCAGGTCTGTTTGAGAATGTCATGGACATCCTGACGTTCTCTTCCATATAGTAACTTGAAAGGGAAATATACCAAGGAGGCCCGAGGGGTCTTCTAGACTGCAAATAAAGCCAATGGTATCAGAATTCCCCAGTTTTTCCCATCACATTCTGCCAACTTCTGTAAGATTCTTTTAACGTCTGATTGAATCTTTGTACCAAACCATCTGTCTGGATATGGTAGACTGGCGTTAGAAGAGTTTTGATGTGAAGTAACTCCTGTACTTCTTGAGTTAGGTGGGACATAAAGGTAGTACCTTCATCAGTAAGGATCTACTTTGGGAATCCTACACTAGCCAAAAAGGTTAACAGATTTTTCAATATCTGTTGGCAAGTGTTATTGCAGACTATCCACTATCACTAAAATAAATTGGATTCCCAGCTTAGATGTTTCAAACGGTCCGACGACGTCCATTGCTATTCTAGAGAAAGGGAGCTCGATAATTGGTAAGTGCTGTAAGGTGGATCTGGGAACAGGAGTTGTTGCTGTCTTCTGACAAATGTCACTGGTCAGTGCATAGTTTTTAACATCGGCAAAAACTATGGGCCAGTAGAGTCTGGGTATTACCTGACTGAGTTTTACCCACTCCCTGGTGAACTGATGTTAAATGGGAATGATCCTGCTCCCATACAATTCTACGATGGCTTTGGGGAACCACCAACTGTGCTCAGGGTAAGCTCTCTTGTTTGTAAAATCACCCCAACATAACAATCCCTTCTTCATAAAGGGTGGGGTGCTTGGTTGTACAGGTATCCTCTGGAATCACCCTGCCAAAGGCCAGATCATGTAAGGGTATCTCCTCCTATGCCCGATCTTGGCAAACATGTACCCTGGCTGTATTGGCTTCTCCAAAACCCCTTGAACCCTTCTCCATTAACGCTTCTACTTCTTGGGTAACGGGGACCAAGTTATTTCTTTTTTCAAGGATCCCTTAGGCTATTTTCTCCCTGCCCTTTAATGTATAGGGGTTAGTCTCATGATCGTGGACTAGTATTTTAGTATATTAGTGGTTTTTAATGAAATTATATAGATAAGGCCTAACTTTCCCCATCACTGAAGTGTTTACCCTACCTAGTGGTAATAGTAGTAGTCATTTATAAAGCACCTTTTTCCATTGTTATGGTCTCCACACGAATGTGGTGGGAATGCCCTCAAGGTCTGAAGTACAGGTATGTGAAAGGCTTCTTGGCCAAGATTAGGAATTAAATTGGCTGGCTAGGCTCCAGTAAGCAACCTAAAAGGTCTGGCATGTGGGCGAGTGGGTGCTGAGGGGGGTGGTCACGAGTGTGTGCAAGTGCAAGAGACTTGTGTCCAGCTTGACCGAATTATGTCCTAGCTCGTAGCTGCATTCTAATATGTGAATGGATAGCCATGCATGTGGCAGATGTCCACCTAAGTGGTGTATTTATACGTACCTAGAGCTCAGATGGAGCTTTATCTCTGCCCCTGTGTCATTGGGTCATCTGTGGGGAAAGATCAGCTACCCTTGTAGACTCTTCTAGGCACTATGGACCGGCTACCCTCAAGTCTACTAAGCGCAATCGACTGGCTGTCCTAGTACATCTTCTAGGCATGACGGGCAGGCTGCCATAGGAACTAGGATAATAGGATTCACTAAATGCAATAGACAGATTACTTTTATAGTGTTACGAAGCATTTTCCTACCCCCAAAATACAGCTGGGGTCACACATGTTATACCCCCAACAATCCATCTAAGTTAAATACCTTCCTACCCCAGAATACAGCTAGGGTTGCACATTTCATACCTCCACCAATCCAGCTAAGTGCAATATATTTCATACCCCCTCACTACACCTAGGGTCACTGTTGGGGAACATTTCTCTAAAGGCAACTCTCCCGCCATATTTGTGGACCCCTCCCAAATGTTTTACTTTTGTAACAGTATCCTGACCTGACTTTTGCCAGTGGAGCACCTCTCTCAGCTGCGCTCCTTTGGGCTTTTGCTCATTGTAATGGGGAAACTGACACGTCCTTCAGGCTATCAGTACTGAGAAGCTTTATTTCTCTTAGTCTTACGACTTTGTTGCTACTTATGGTAATGTTTTACCATTGCACAAAGTACCTTACTGTACCGCTCAATAGGGTTATTGTGTTTTCTGGCCCTAGTCATACCGTAAGGCTGTTTTGGTTACTGAACAGTGTGCCTAGCAACAGACTGGTGGCAGCAGTAGCTTTGTCTTGTATATACAACTTTTTTACTGAGCGATACTGCGCTTACCGCATTTGGCTGATGACTGTGGCTAGTGTCCATCCTGGCTGTTCCACGAGGTCTTTAGTTTGTTCTTTTGGCCATGGTGTTCTTGAAGCTTCCCCCTGGTCTCTGTGACCCAGGAATTCCTTATTTGGGCATGCAGTTTCCTGCAAAAGCAGCTTCTTTCGTGGGCTCCTGCAGGCCATGTGTGTGGGTACCCAGAAAGTGGGTTGGGACTGTCTGGTCCCAATCCACACTACTGGTGCCAGGATGGCTGGTGTGCACAAGGGCATGAGAGCCTCAGTGGTCCATTATTGGACCACTGCTGGTGTCCATGAGTGGGGCAGATCTTCTCATTCGCCGGCCGGGTGCAAGCACTCGCCGGACTAGTGGTTATGAGGAGGGGTCCTGAATGCAGACCCTCAGATCAGTAACGGGTCAAAATTGACCTGTAGATGGAGCAGAGTATCCAGAATAGCAGAGCAGATCCAACGTGCAGAAGAAGGTTGGCATCCTGAGCCCACTGTTATCCCAGTATAGCCCTGCTTTGCACTTGATCTCAGAAGACCTGTGAAGGTGCTTCAAACCTTTGGCATGGTGGGACCACCCACTCACAATGCCTCCTGGTTGCCCTGCAAAAGAGCTTTTTCAGAAGTGTTTCTTGGCCATCCAGTGGGCTGTCCAGCTCAAACCTTGGCACCCATTCAGGAGCATCACTGCATCACGTTTTGCCTATAACTTTTGGGGAATCCTAACATGTGCAGCAAAGCACATTTTCACTGACTTACATCATCCCAGATGCTTTGGGCCACGAGAGAGAAGGTTGCATCAGATTGCGAAAGTTGGGTGCCCCTGCGTCACTGAATGCAGTTTTCCTGCGTTCCTTCTTGTGCCCTAAGACCAGCTTCATCAGTTTTACCTTTATTCTTCAACTGAATTGAGAAATACAGCTCCTGTTGCAAACTGACCCACATCTGCACCCGCAGCGCCTGTGCACTTCGAAGCCAAAGCGAGGGTGAACATTGAACCTCTGATGATCCCTTCTAGACCTGACAAGTTTGGACCAAAACCGAGTTAAGGGCATTGAGTACTGAAACCACTTATCGGAAGAGGCGTAGCCAGGATTCCCTAACAAGTGGGGCCTGAAGCTAATGTACTTGGCCCCACTGAAGTGACATTAACATCTGTAAATGCCCACACAGAGCTGCAGCGTGGGCCTTTACAGATTTTGCTTGGGCCTTGCCCGCTCGGGCACTACGCTGTCTACACCTCTGCTTACCGGTGCACTCTGGTTCATCCATAGCATTTTACGAACAGAGGATTCCTTGTGGTCCTCTTTTTGGCTTGCGTAGCCTCTGCTTCATAAAGTCCTGAGAAAGTTGGGAATAGCTTTGTTCATCAAAGCAGATCCTCCCCTGACTCTTGGAACCAGTTTTCTCCCTTCAGAATCCCGTCCCTAACTTTGCCAGCTCCTTAGAAAGGTACTTTGTGACTTTTACGCACGACTGAGCATTTTTACGTGCACATCGAAAATTGAGCACAAGGCTCCACTTACCATAGGGGTGGGACTTCTAAAGTTAGGGTTTTCCATATCTGAAGTTTGTCTATGCTGTAAAGATTGTCTGCCTTTTTCCTTTGCAGGTATTGGTGGAGTTTCTAACTTTATCACATTGATTCCAGTGACTGCCTATATTTTACATAGTGTGTGCATGTGTGGTATTTTGCTATTCATTATTCACTTGTGTTTATTCTTGGGCCTAATAAATTGGACATTTTCGTATACTTCTGTGTAATGGTAATTCTCTGTGTTTCGCTGTGTGCTCACCAGACCTCTGATCACCCTCACTCCTCCTGAGAATTAGCCTTGACTCCAATCTACCATGAATTTGGTCTGGTTATCTTCCCAGAAGTGTCCCATGTTTCACTAACAAGGGTGGCTTCCTAAACATCTGTCTATCAGGCCAGAATTTAGAAATCCATTTCATACCCCAACAATCTATCAAAGTACAATACATTGCCTGCCCCCAAAATACAGCTAAGTGCAACACACAGATACCCAATAAGTCCAACTCGGGGGTGAAGCAGGTAATTTACACAGTGTTTTAGTATGATGATGATGGTAATGTGCTCAATTAAAACTCTTCCTCTTCAACAAGTGCTGTGCTCATCACTGTACCACCTTAACTTAGTTGTAGCTGTAGGGTGCTTTGTCGGTTGTCATCCATGTGTGAAGAGGGGCCCCCAGGGAGGGAGCTATCCAAAAGGGAGTTGCCCTTTGCCACTCACCCTCAGCTGGCTGCCCGGGCATGATTGCCCAGGGCAGATACACGAAACGGTTACAGGTCATCTTGAAAGTCCGGGATCAGGTAATGAAGGTTGTCTTGAGACTTAGAAAAGAGTGTGAGCTTGGCTTGTAAAGTAGATAGGTAGGCTGGTCTATCTTCAATAAGCCCCTAGGTGAATGGCATGTCAGGGAGGGTGCTAAGGTGACCAGGAATGAGTGTGCCGTGGCATGAGGTTCTTTGATACATCTGTGGGCATATCGGTAGTTTATAGACTGTAGATAGCTGTTGTGTATTGCGTATTCAAAGGGTTCTGAGTGCCTCTAGGCAGGACCACTACAATAACAGCCGATGTCTGCCTAGGAGGGCTTTGTGTTCCTAATCTGCACTTGTCCGAGTGCAAGGGTGGGCCACTGCAAAGACAGCTGGCTCCGCCTGGGGGTGTCTGATCAAGTGCCTGGTAGATTAGGAACTGGGTTGAAGGCTGGAGGGGATGGCGGAAATGTTCTCTGTGACAGTTTCGAAGTCAAGAAAATACTCAGGTTTTTTTTTTTTCTCTGAAGGAGGTGTAGTCATCAATGTGGTGGTTGTGAAGAGGAAGTGCGTTCCAAATAGAGGGTGCTTTTATAAAGTAAGTCAATCCTCCGATTCTGGTGGAATTGGCAGGGGGAATTATGACAGAGTGCTGAGCTGGATTGGAGGTTTCCAGTGAGTTGCTAGTGGGTGATCTTTTCTTGGAGGAACTCTGGTCCAGTGTTATGGAGAGCTTGTGGGTGATGCAAATGGCTTTAAGGGGCACACGACGGCTGATAGGAACCCAGTCTAGTGCTCTAAGGGCGGGGAGATGTGTTCGCTGGGTGAGAGGGCCAGGAGGAGTCTGGCTGTGGAATTTTGGATTTGCAGAGTTTCCTTAGCTGATATACTGGTGCGCCCAGGTAGAGGGAGTTGGCATAGTCTAGGCGGGAGTTAATGATGGCAAGAATGGCAGAAACTCTATGTTGGTAGGAGATATAGGGAAATATTAATCTTGGGATGCATAAGTGAAAGTGCCAGGTTCTGGACAAGAGTTGATGTAATGGGCTGGACTTTAGTGTGCATCCAAGATTGTTTTACTGATGTGGAAGCTGCAAGTGCGGTTCCGAGGGAGTGTGGCCAGGGTATCAGTTGGGGAATGAGTGGTTTTGCCGCATATTAGAATTTCCGTTTTGCCGGGTTTGATGAGAAGGTGTTGGGCCATCCAGTAGGTCAAAATCAGAATGGCTTGAAGAGAGATCGGGTCAGGTGGAGGCTGGTATATTGGGGATTTGGAGGATGATCTGTGTATCAACTGCATAGTTATAGCAGGTAAGGATGTGAGAGCAGATGAGTGCCAGCTGAGGGCTATGGTAGAGTTTGAAAGGAGCGGTACAAGGAGGCTCCCGGTGGGACCCCTTTCGGAACAGAGAAGAGGGGCTAAGGAAAAAGGTGGAAAGAGCATGAAAGGAAGGAATGAAGAGATAAATTTTAGGGTGGAGTCTCTGATGCCTACAGTGAAGAGTTTGAGTATTGAGTGGTCAACTGTGTCAAAAGCAGTGGATAGATCAAGGAGGGTGAGAGTGCCGCATCCTTCGAATCAGCTGACCTTTTGAGATCGATAGAAACGAGAGAATTCATTTCCTGGAAGGGGTCTGAACCCAGATTGTTCTGGGTCGCGGAGCCTGTTGGCTTCTGCAAAGAGGCTGAGTTGCTTGTAGGCAGTGCAGTCTAGGAGTTTGGCAATGAAGCAGGTGTTAGAGATAGGGCAGTAGTTTGAGGGAGAGAAGGGGTTGAGCGAGGGTTTTTTGAGATGGGGTTTGCCATATGAGGGTTTGAAGGCCTCAGGGAAGATACCAGATGATAGAGAACTGTTGATGATGGACTGTCCAACAGCGCCTGCACACGTAGAAAGTATTTCTTTGAGTAGAGAGGTGTAAGGGGATAGTGGGAGGGTCTGAAAGTGTTTGGGAGAGGATGGTTAGTTCGAACAAGAACTGAAGTGTGAGGCGTGGAACTGATGTTTTTGAGAGGTAGAGTGCCACCGTGCGGTCCTATTTCTGGAAGTGTGAGGGACATAGCAGTGGGGTTGGAGGTGTTGGATGGTATGGTGTGAGGAGTGGGAAAAGGAGAAGGGTGGGCATGGTAGGTAAATGAGAGGGGGTGTGGGTGAATGAGAGGTGGGAGGAAGGAGTTTGAGAGAGGGGGAGACAGGTGATCAGGAGTGTTGGCTAGCTTTTTGGAGTGCCAGCACTCTGCTGTGATCTGGGATGAGTGTGGCATGGAGATAAGGGTGTACTTTGCAATGAATAACACAATGGTTATCTCTGAGGCGTGCACAAGCTGTTTCCTACCGACTGGCTGTTTTAGGGAATGCAAAGAGCGAAGCACAGCACAGTGGCTAACCTGGAGTGCAGTGAAGAGCAATGTACAACCCTATCCCTAGTTTAGGGCACAGCGAGGAGCAAAGATCAGTACAATGACTAACTCAGAGCTTCGCAAGTTGCAAAATATAACGATGCCTATTTTATAAATGCAACAAGGAGCACATTTCAACACAATGGCTAACTCTAGGTGCAGAAAAGTGTAGAATGTGTATAAAAACAATGTCTATATTGGAACCCATCAAGGAGCAAAATTAAATACAATGGCTCTCTAGGCACAGCAAGGTGCAAAGTCCAACACACTGGCTAACTCTAGGTGCAACAAGGTGCAAAGGTTAACCCAATGGGTTTCCTTACGAACCTGGCGAGATACCACCAGACGGAATTACTGTTACGGGCACTTAGTCTGGCAGAGTAACTGGCAGATTCCAAGTGCCGGCAAGGGTGGTTAATCCCCATTCCATGGAGTCCCATAGGATTCCATCTGGGGATTGCCAGTATTACCGGTGTAGTTTGCCGGTGCAGAAACGTGCCATTATACAGAAATATGGCATGTCATTGCTGCACTGGCAAACACGTAATGAGACCCAATGACTAACTCTAGGCGCAGAAAGTGCAACACATTGTCTATTTTAGAAACACAATGAGGAACACACTTCAACACAATGGCTCCAAGTCTAGGCGCAGCAAGGTGCAAAGTTCAACACTATGGCTAACTGAGTGTGGCCGGAGCGGTGACCTACCCCTAATCCAGCCTTAGTAGGTATAGATGTTATGGGGTTTTACTGGAGTACAGTAATGGGGGTACTCCCCACCTAGGCCACCTTGCCTGTCTATTGCTGTAGGATGTCTCACTGGGCAAACAGGGAGTAGAGCTGCCCTGTGGGGGAGCTGCCCTTTGCCTTGGCCCTTAGCCAGGTGCCCAGGCAAGGCTGTCCTGGGGAGCCTGCCGAGTATATTCGTTACGGTCATGTGGGAGGTTGGAACGGCCAATCACAACCCAGGACGGCAGGAACAATAATCCAAACCAGTGCAGGAAACAATCAGTCCACTGCAGGCTTCCTTGGTCAAATGGGGGTGCTTAAAGAACTATGCAGGGCCAGAAAAGGTCAAGGACACCTACCCTAGATGGGGATGAGGCTCAAATGGCTGGTGATGGAGGTCCTTTGGAGATTCAGTGGTTATAGTGGCCTCTGTGTCAACTTGATGAATCTGAACTCATGCCAGTCAAGGGGGACAGGGAAGCTGTATGGAACAATTGCCCTCGAACGATAGCCAGGGGTTCCATAAAATACTTGGGGGTCTGAATAGGTGTGGGTGAATCTACTTTCCTTCGACACAATCTGGAACTGGTGAGTGGGAGATTGCATGACGATGTCAGACATTGGGCTGCTCTCCCAATGTCGCTGTTGGGAAGGGCCAATCTCTTCAAAATGCTGCCATTGCCTCCGCTCCTATATATATATATATATATATATATATTTATATATATATATATATATAACATCTATACCTACTAAGGCTGGATTAGGGGTAGGTCACCGCTCCGGCCACACTCAGTTAGCCATAGTGTTGAACTTTGCACCTTGCTGCGCCTAGACTTGGAGCCATTGCGTTGAAGTGTGTATATATGTATGTATATATATATATATATATATATGTATATATATATATATTCTCCAGAACACTCTATTGAGAATTTCCCAAAAGGTGTTTTTGGACATAGAAGGTATACAAAAAGAGCTCATATGGGGCAAGACCACTCAAAGAATAACGCTCAGCACATTCACCAGGTTGGTTTGGGAAGGAGGATTGGGACATCCCAATATCCAACAATGCTTCTGGCCTCCCATCTAGTAGTGGATGACTGGATATTTAGCGATTAGGGGCTGGCGCATCAGACTAAAACTAGAACGAGAAAGCATGGGTGTTCATCCCCCATTACAGGTGTTGTACGACCAACCACACAAACTCGCACAACCAGGATAGCGTACACTGGCGGTGCGGGGGGAAGCACTTAGGGCAATGGGCTTGCAGGTGGGGCAACAGTGACATTGGAAGCACGATATTGGGGAAACTCTGACTTACTAAAAGTCTATAAGATGGGGCTCCAGACTAGTTGGTCTGCCAGAGGGATCAGGGAGCTTCAGCATGTTCTACTTCAGGGCCAGCTGTCCCCTTTCCAACACTTAATGCAGGCTTATGGCCCAACACACAGGGATCGATATATACACATATGATTAAAGCACACCATAGCTCAAGGAAACAGAGGTAATTGGAACCTCCATGCATGCTCACCGATAGAAGCTAACCTCCTAGAAGGAGAAATTACAGGGAATGCAATTACTACGCTCTATCAGGTAATTTCTAACTACCAAAAAGAACTAAGGGTAGTCGTCAGGAAGTCCTAAAATCAAATGTTCTCGGTCCAAACCTAACTCTACCTAACCCTACCACGAAGATGAACAACTTGGACTCATCCAAGAGAAGATCCTTATTCTCTTGGGTTGGTGATTTCTTCAATAGTCTTTGGACGAAACATCTGTTTCACCAGTTTCCTCTTTTTATAATCTTCAATAAAGCCTGGATATCTGCTCCATGAGCTCTTGTACTTCTTGAACAACACTCCTAGGTTGTGTGCCTTCTTTAAGGATATGTTGTGGCCAATTAGTCTTTCCATACTTTTGCACACTCTTGTCTCTCGTTTTATTGTCTCTAAATTCACCTTTGATTAGATTATGGGGGGCTCAATCCCTTTGTATAATGTCTCACTCCCTCTTAGTGCTTTCTCTTCTGTTCTCATACTCTCTTGCTACTATTATACCATATTTCTTAAGACACGGCTTTGGTAGTGTTTTCTCCATTTTTCCTCTCAATTTATGAGACCATATCCCTGTTTGTCTCCAGCCTCTCTCCATTACCCTTTTAGGTTTTAGTATTTGCTCTATGAGCTCTGCACATTGTCAGTTAAACAACTTCAGTGATTCTGTCTCTTCTTTGGGATTAGGTCAAGTTATACTCTTCATGCACATCATTCCCTCACAGAGTTGCTGGCTATTGACTCTAGACACCTTTCGCATAGGTAATTCAACAATTGTGCTCCTCTTGACTTGTCTTTATGACTGGGACGAGTTGTACTCTTAACGTGCTCCTTCCCCGGCTGCCTCCCGCTTTTCCTGTGCTCCCCAGTACCTTCAGTTGAGTGTGGGAAACTGGCGGGCCTCGGCACTCGCTCAGGTATTCTTCTCGGTACTTGGCTTTCTTATGTTCAGCTTTCATCGGTGTACCGATCTCTGCTTCGCATCAGGTTGCTGCCTTCTGCGGATGCAAACGACAGGGAGCTACGCTCGCTCTCAGCAGTGATGGTCTCAGCATAGTTGTGCGTGCGCTTTGCGCACCACGATTCGCTCATGGTAATGCCAACACCAGGTCCTGGACACCTCTTCTCTCTCGGGCAGTGATTTCCCCGCGCCTCGCTTTGTCGATACTCGCCTGTTCAAAAGTAATGGGCGATCACGTCGGGGGGCTTCCCCTGCGTCCAATACTCTGCCTCTTCCTCTACTCATCGTATTTAAGTGCAAGACTCTTAAATGGACATTTTCTTTCATGGTCTCTGATTGTTTTGCTTCAGTATTGCGTATAGCCACATGTTTCATTCTTCTTCCAGTAGGCAGCCCCAGGAACGGGAGACCTTATCCACTAAGAGGAGTCACTCCCAGTGAGGTCCACTTGCCCAGACCCCTAGCGAAGGTCTTGAGGAGCAGGATCACTTCCATGGCCTTAAAGGGGTTGCCCCCCCCTCTTGGGCAGAAGTGACAAATACCACTGATTCATCAGAGTGGACATGAGTGCAAGAGGGGAAATCTGGAGGCTGTGAAAAATGAGTTGGGTGGAAGTCGGAGTACAGTGAGCTACAGTCAAGTAGGAACATCTGGAGGCAGAGCTCTATAGTCAAGGGGGGCATTTGAGGATAGTTCACCTCAGTCTAGTAGACCTCTGAGGGCTGCTGACTGGTGGCAAGAGTGAACTATGGGGTTAGTGAGCTAATCCAGGTTAAACTGAGTGCTGTGTACTAGAGTCAAGGGGGACATCTGATGATGGTGAACTAGAGCCAAGAAGGAACATCTGTCAACAATGCATTAGTCTTTGAGGGAAAAATTAGGTCAGTGGACTAAAGCAAAGAGGGCTGGTGCTAAACTGAGGAGTGTTGGATGGGTGGTTTTAGTCAAGTTTAACAAATGGAATTGTTCTGGGCTACCCTCCAAACCCTCCTTTGTTCAGCCTGTCATGCCATTACTGAAGGGAAAAGACCAAAAAACAAATCGGCCTTGCTCTCACCTAAAAAAAAAAAGCAGTTTGGACCCAACTGCTAGGTCACATACCTTCTTCACAAGACCCCCAGTATCCTCACACATGTTGTAGCCTCACTCGGTGTCCTGAGTGATATGTTTCTAAGCACAGCAAACTTGGACCCACATATGTGTACTTATTGACAAAAGAAAATCTACAGAAGACATTCAACAATCAACCTCAATATGATCAAATCTGGTCTATGAATGTTCCTTTACCTTCGCAATACCTCTTCTCTTCCATGACAATTCATTTATCTCTTCTACTACCATGAGAATCAGATCCACAAGATGGAAAAAGAATGACTAAACACCAAATGGAGTTGGAAAAGTCAGAAGTATAAACCGTACTCGACCGCACAATAGTCAATGTACTAAAGTGTTTTCCTCTCCCCACCCTTTCCCCCCTCACTAGCCTTCCTGTACATATTCTTAGGTTTTTACATGATGTGAATTGTTCACAGAATCCACCTTTATTTTTTAGTAATGTTCATACATGTACATTTTCTATGCCAAGACCAGGTGAGTCGAAAACCAAGAACAAGTTTTGGAACCTTCATTTTCTGTTGAATTAATCTTGACTCCATCGTCAGATCTTTTTTGGGCCTATATATAATATCTTGGACCATTTTCCAAGTTCATTACATTTGATTCATACATTTAGTTTCCTCGGGTTATAGTTGAGAATGTTTTCTAAAGGGTTTGAAATAGCCTTTTGCAAGTATAATTCCAGAGGTCGCTACACGGAAACTGGGATTTTTGAACTTGGAATCTGAAGGATTCAAACCATTTTCATTCATTAGTTCAAGTCTAGTTGTCTGGTTGTCCCTCTCCAATTCTTTAACCCATAATTATAAGTTGGTTTTTCTGACCTGAGTTTATATTGTTCAATTTATAGAGGAGCTTGGTAAAATATTGATCTTTATCCGATTGATTTTGGTCCATAGGCCAAGGTGAATAGCCTTTTCTTCACTGAGGCGTTAATATGAAGGTTCACGAATGGTGCTTGTCAGTAGTGAGTGGGGCTGTGGAAAGGTTTTTCTTTGACGTTTTAGCAAGTCTTCACCCTACTTGAAAGAAGTTTCCTTTGTACAGACCAGGCATTAAGGGCATAACTTTCCCAGTTCACTTTGTATCCACTTAGCCACCCATTGTTCCTACCTTCTACCATTAGGTTTCCTGTATATTTCTCTGGGTTTGTGGCAATCACCATCAGGGCACTGGTGTATAGCATGGTTTTGTAAACATGTCCGTATATTTTCAATCACAGGTACTCTTCATTTGCATTTAGCACCATGGGCCTCATTACAAGTTTGGTGGTCCAGAAATAAGGGTGCCGGTAGCAACGTACCTGCACCCTTTCGGGACCGCCAAACTAAGAGTTTGACGGTAGGGGCACAGAACTCCCAGTAGGCCTGTCCTGCCGGGAATTCAGGCCCCTACCAGCAGTGTTTTCACAGAAG
Organism: Ambystoma mexicanum; assembly: GCF_040938575.1. NCBI lineage: Eukaryota > Metazoa > Chordata > Amphibia > Caudata > Ambystomatidae > Ambystoma > Ambystoma mexicanum. Next base: position 1,000,123,639 of record NC_090929.1, on the reverse strand, counting down.
CACTGGCACTGTTGGCAATGATGCTGGTGCTTCAGTGACCTCCATTCACGTGGCGGCCTCGCGGAAATGTGGATTTACTGTTTTCGCCACCTGCCATAATATCCTGGTGGCACTGGGAAGTCAGGCGGTGGAAACTGTGTTACGGGGTTGCTAGAAACCCACTGTCTACTGGCAGGTTTTCCCAGCAACCCTGTAATGAGATAGCATGTCGGAAAGAGAGTTCATCTAATCAAGTATTTACTTACTGCAGACTTTTGATAGAATGCGCATCTTCCATTTCAATATTTTGGTCCAAACCCGATTCTTTTCAGCATGTTGATTTGTGTTATCAAATTCTTTCTGCACATTGAAGCTTAGTAAACCGTTTCCCTTTTTTGAAAAATACATTCATTTCATCTTGTCATTGTCTGGTCCGACTTATCTGCATCTTCCTTTTGCAAATCCGACTGGCTCATTACGTGTCAATTTTGCTCCTATGGGTGAAAGTCACATGGATAAATGTTTTTAATAATTTTTTGGGCAATGTCCATTGCCACGTAGGGTGGTGGTCTAAGCCCTGTTGTGCATGCTTCCCAGATATTGCAATCAGCATTAGGTTTGATATTTTGAATTCTTCTTTAAAGTTATTTTTAAACTCTTGCTATTTGCTTTTTTAATGGATTAGTGAGAGGATGTGACCAACAGTCCATTTGTTTTTGTTTCTCTCCATAGACCAGGGTTTCTCACTAGGCTCTTCTTAACCTACGTGTCAGTAGCTTGACACATTTGTCTCCTTGGTCGTAGTACTTCTGATGCACACAAAACAGGGTACATTCAGCTGCACATTTGTAGTGTGTTATCTCATACGTTACAGATTGCAGCTGCTGTTTTATGTTACGTTTTTTGCAATTTCCTACAAAGCCCTTTTGAAAGTTATTTATCCTCTCTCATTCGGGGACTGTTTCCCTTTTGGTTAAATGAAAATGCAATGTATCTTTCAGTAATGTAAGTATTTAAACATTGTATAAGGGTGTAGAAGTAAGGCTCTGACACAAAGGTGACATAGCTTTGGTTATAAACTTTTATTAACCAGTAAAAGGGTTGGAAAAATTGACTCTCTGTCCCCAAACTAAGAGGAGTTTCCCTGCCTCAAAGAAATCTATGGAAAACATCAGGATGTCAAACAAATTGTAAGTCACTGTCCTGTCCAAAAGCCCTGCTTCTGACCCTAACACCAATAACAATCTAATGTGCAAAGACGATCTTTCCAGAACTTAAAGTGATAATGACAGTTCTTGACAAGTGAAAGTTCCCAGTGTCTCGAGTGGTCAAAAATAATAAGATATGTTGCTTTTCCACAATGTATAATTACATTGCTCAGGGTGTAGGTGCCTTTCCCCTGGATTCCTTCTGGTTCTACTTTAGGAGTTTGTATACTCCTTATGTGATTTCCTGTATCATCTTGGGTCCCAGACCCCATACCTTCTCAAATTAACTTTACTGTGTTCTTAGATTTTGATATGGGTGAGAGTCCCAGCCTCGCAATGCTGTATTATATCAGCTTGGTGTTCTCTCCTGCCGAGCGTATATTTTCTTCGGATCTTTTGCTTTTGGGGTACCAGACCCTCGTAGTCTCTGGTTCTCGTGTGTGGGTCACAGACTCGCAATGCGTGGTTGCAATAGCTTGGTTTACTATCCTGCCAAGCATATACCTTTTTTATGGTCTGTCTGCTTCTCTCAGGGTCCCAGACACTCTGAGTCTTTGGATCTCATATGGGTGCAGGACCCAGACAGGCAATAATGTTTCTTGCCTGCTTGGTTTACTCTCCAGCCAAGTATACAAGTGTTTCTTCCTTTCTCTCACGTTCCTGGGGTCCCAGAGCCTCTTATCTTGTTCTCTGCAGTTCCTCCCCGATTCCTCCCAGACCTCTTGCACCTCCTGGTCTGCCCGCTTACCTGTTTGTGTGGTCTGTGTCTTCCGAGCACTGATGCTTCTCTGTGGGGCTCCGGCAGTGTTTGGGTCGTGTCAGTGGCATCTGTGCAGGTCAATTCTTCTTCAGGCTGGAACCTCCGTCGCCAGCCGCATTCGGGTTCACCTTCTCATCAGCGGATAGTCCGCCAGTTGCTGCTCCCTTCTCGAGCTGCGCTCTTGCTTTCTGCCGTTTTTACAGACTTCAGGATGCCCGGAGGGTTGTTCAGGCAGCGAACAAAGTAGCTGCTTCTCCCTGGACTACCTTTGTTTTCCTGTTTGCCTCCGTGCATGGCATCTCCTGCTGCGGTCCCCTGTTCGCATGGTCGGTGGCTCTCAGGTTTCCTCATTGGAGGATGGTGCTTTCCATGGTGGCTTCCCTCTGTTATTTTGTATTTCCTTTGACCAATCAAATGCCGTAAAGACTAGACCGTTCACTCTGGTTGTCTGGAGTCTTCATATTCATGATCATCTTCCTTTTCACAGTACTTGTAATGGAGCAACATGGAAAGCAATTTGTATTTTCAGGGCTCCTAGTCCGGTTGAACATAGTAGGTTGATTAACCTTGTAACAGATATTGGTACTGGTTGGAAAGACGGAAGGAGAATTTGGCTTGGGGAAAGAGGGAGGGTCTAACAAAGCAGAGGTATACCGCGTTCTCAGGGAATGGTCACCTCTAATCCTATAAGGGGCTTCCTCTTCCATGTGTTTCTCGCCCGGTGCACCACCCCGAGAGAGACATTTGTACTCTGGATGCACTGCCCTTGCCCCCATAGGAATTGTCTCTCCCTAGGAGAGAAGGGACGACATCCACAGATTATTCACAGTAGCCACACAGCTTCAACTTGTTTCCTAATAGAGCTGTTAAACCAATTACTTGTCTTTCAGTAAAGACTCCTTGATTCTCCATTATAGTGTTTTATCATTAAATTTGTCCAAGCACAAAATTAAATTCATCAATCGGGGATCTGGAAGGGTTTCTTCCATATTTCAATGGTCATAATGTTATGTTTCAACTCTTAGTTTATCAAAAAGAATTGCATTCTTGGGTAACTGCTATGAAACATTGAGTTGAATGTGTAATTGTGAGTAGTTGGGTGACACAAACTCTAGATGACGGTTGGATGTAAATTTAGCAGCATGGGGCAGAGCCAATGTATCTTTTGTGTCCTGTGACACTGTCCCGTGCCTCACCACAGATGTGTGTTGAAAGGTAAACAAGTGAGCCAGGTGCCACAATCCCTGCATGTGGTGTGGTGAGGGACCCCTGTCCACCCACCAACCATCTGGGTGAGGACACAGTGGCTCATCACATTTACTACACCAAGATAGCTGTCCCTTCAAGACATTATTTCCAAAGCAATATTGCTAGTGTCAGCTCTGTGGGCCCTGTAATTCAAGCCCCATTGTCAAGAAATGGTATGCATACTATACTGGAGAGTTGTAGTTCACATATAGTGGCAGGGCCCTTTACTAGCACTAAGGTACAGAGATTGCTTAGCAGGGAATCCACTGCCAGAGTTGCACTGACATCCTGTCAGCACTGTGTACTCTTTGCTATTTCTCAAGACTTGGGAGAAATCAAAATGTCGGACTGGCCGTTTGAAGCCCCGGTCCCGAGGATGCAGAAACCGACGTTCCTTGAGTTGGAACACTAGCAACTAAATGTATATTTGAAATCAACCAAATATGCACTGGTAAAGTAAATTACCCACATGGGCATACCCTCACAGAGAACCCAGTCCAGCGCCAATGTATATAGGAATATATCAACAGCAGCCACAAAATAGCAGAGGTGTGCAAGTCTTGAGAAGGAGCGAGTTAGGCAACAGTTGCAGAAAGGCGAGGCTGGTGGAGCAAATATGTTTAGAGGTGGAGGGGCTAAAGGAGCAAGTGGAAGAAGTAAGACATAAGAAGGAGTGGGGGTAAAGGAACAGTTGAGGGGGAAGGAATACAGTGGCAGACATAGGGAGTAAGACAAAAGGAGGAAGAGGTGGTGAGTGAAGATGTAGAGAGAAGGAGGTGCTATTGCGAGAAGTAGTGAGTAAAACTTGAGGTAGTGGAGAAAGCAGGAGGAGAGGAGCAGCAGGAGAAGGTGACAAAGGATGCCAAACAGAAGGGGGCAGGAGGTTGGAGGAAGAACAGTGAGGGTCATGCACACCAAGTCTACCAGGTTTGTGAGAGTGGTGAAGCGAGATACAAGCTCATGGTGAGGTGTCAAGGAGGTGTTTGAGCAGCCAGAAGGTAGCAACATCCCTGAACGAAAGTTAGAGGAGTTTTCACTAGTCATGAGATTCCATTCAGGTGGCCAGAGGGTGACCAAGGGAGGCAGACTATCCAGCAGCGTAGGGCTCTTGATGAGAGAATGTTGCAAGTGCCTAGGCCTGAGGCTCTACCACCTGCAACTCGGCTTCCCTCTGGGCATAGACCACATAATAAAACATGTTCAGCCATCATGGTCTTCAGTGACTCCCATTGAAGTTAAAGCAGTGAGTATCCTAGAACCTGAGGGAAGGCGATCACTGGGGTTAAAGGTAGAAAGGACACTGGGAAGATCCCCTACAAAGAACATGTCCATTATCCAGCACCTTATTTAAGTTGTGTTTAAATATGCCCTTTCATAAAATGTGTTTGAAAGAAATGTCTGGTGCATTAATTCAGTTTAAAAATCTGGATTTTTATTAGAGTAACGCAAAGAAACACAATGTCTCCTTGAAGCACAGGATGGGCACATACCGTAGGGTCTGTTGGCGATATTGAAAGGTGAACTCTCAAAAACCACACAAAGAAGAACAGGGGAGCTCAAGTACTTGAAGATACTTGGCCTAAACAAGAGATGTCTGAACATAGATGTGGGATTACTGGCCAATAAAGGCCAACTTGGAGCCCAGGACTAGTAAGGCAATTACATCAACAATGCCAGAAGACAACCTCGCAGCACTACCTCTCACCAACAGCTGTTGGACACCACTGTTCAGAACCCCTAATGAATGAGTGCAAAGGTCATGGACCACAGAAATCTCGGGCATTAGGCGTGTACAGTTGGCATCCATCATTGAGCATGACACATACTGAGATAACAGCAGACATTGCAGCGTTTGAAAAAACATTAAACATATTTAGGATTTGCATAATGTTTTTGTCTGCCACGTAGCCATTATAATGCTTGAGAACATACCAAAGCAATATTGGTCATCGCAACATGTAGACCTTGAGAATTCTTTTAGTTTAGTCACTTTGTATACCAGACAGTAAACGTAAGGACTACTGTTGGTATTGAAATCACTTCACAGTCCTGACACTGCAAAGAGGTTGCAAAACACATCTTTAGACTCTGTGTGAGCCAACTGCAAAACACACCCTGCTTTTGTCATCATTTGTGTGGTTTTGTATTTTATTTTCAATAGGTTTCAAAAAGAACATGAATAATGTTTCAAACTTACTGGGACCCACTGTAGGACTGCTTGTAGCTTATCTCAAAATGTAACATTCTACAATTGTGTGCATATTATGTGCTTTCTTAAAATGTATTCCTCAGCACTGCTAGAAATGTGATTTTCTTTTTTCCACTGAATACTGGTATATATTTTCCTGACCGTTGGATTTATGGTTCTTGAGGTAAGGTGGCCACTCCAGGTCTGCATTCCATGCCATGCCTACTGACCCTTCCCACTAATAAATTATACACAGAAAATTCTCATTTTTTTTCTCTTTGAGAACAAACTTCCCAGTGTGTGTTTCTTTGCTACTCGTTTCACTCTGCACCATATGACAAAGTCTATAGGACTTATAAAGCTAATGTGCTACATGTTATTTTCAGTTAGTCCAAAAAAGGTAACAAAACTTTTTCGTGTGAGGAGATTCATTATATTAAAAGTCTTGGTGCAGCCCCTCTTTCGTGTCACAGCTTTGGATTATCCCTCTGTGCTTCATGTCTGCCCCCTGTCCCAAGCAAATCATATCTATCCATCAACAAGTGAGATGCAAAGTCCCCTCCCAGTATTATATATCTACAGTTGTATTGTGTGACTTTCCCTGCAATTTCACACGCCTTTGCTTCAAGGGCCACAAGGTATGGTCCTCTATTTCATCACTGACATAATGGAAAAGGGCTACCTATCCATTCATCCGCCCATCATTGTCCTCAGCCTCAGAAACAAAGAGCATATTCTACACTGTGTATCACCATTACCACTCTCTAATTAGGTTTGTTGGGAAACATGATTTTTTTGTGCTTTCTGTTTCTATCTGATCTTATAATATAGTCCTTCCTGTATGTTTTGCAGCCATATTGGAGAAACTCGAAGAACACCTCAGCGTTCGGACGCTGTATTTCATAGCGTACCTGTCATTTGGCCTTGGGACTGGTCTGGCGACACTTTCCCGGAACATCTATGTCATCTTATCGCTATGTGTCCCGTATGGTATTCTGTTTTCAACACTCTGCACCCTGCCTTATTCACTGCTCTGTGATTACTACCAGAGCAAAAAGGTAAGACTCATCAGAAAGTATGTTCATTCTTGAGGACATATGAGAATACATCTATATAGCAGAATGTTTCATCCCAGGGTGCATAGGGATCTGGAGGTTTGCCAGGGTTGTAGACCCAAGTGCCAATTAATTAATGATTATGGAACATGTATAGTGATGTTCTTCAGGATGAACCATCTAAAAGTTCTTATTTCTAATGAGTGGCCAAAGCTAAGGAATCTTAAAGGAGGGAACTGTACTGATGACACTGATTGTATTGAGATTAAACACACAAAATGAGCCATCACAGAAAACCTTAGAAATTGCTTGCCAGATATTATGACTTGATCTCAATGTTTTCCTGCTGAAATAAGCAATTTTTACCAATTTTTGCAACTTTTCCATGAGGCGCCATGGTGTATTTTTGTTGTGGTGTTTCAATTATCCCTGTGCATGTGAAACACTTAGTTTATCGTGGTACCAAGGTTAAGCATGGCACATTTAGACCTGTTCTGTCCCTCGTAGTTATTTGGCCAGGATAAGTTGATGCAACAAAACAAAGGTTAAAAGAGAGAAATCTTTATAGGGGAATTTAAAAGGCTTAACATGTATTTTTGTAATCCATGGCCTTATATTGATTTTAGTTGTTTTTTTTTAGAAAAACTGCCATTAGAAACCTTGGACTTTTGACCGTTTTTTTTAAAACTCTTTCCATTTAGTGTGTTTGCAGGGATTGGTAGATCGTCTCTAGTCCCCTGTCTCCAGTCTTGACAACACTACTATGAGTACAATCTTAGGTTTTACTGTGCCACCGTTCTAGATGGCTACACACAATGTTGATTGGCTGTAGCTTGCTTTTACATATAGAAGATGAATAGTATGGTATGGCATTTGTAACGCGCCTATACACAAGTGTTTCAAGGTGCGACGAGGCAAGGGAGGGGGAACAGAGGAAAGAATGACAACAATCTTAATAGGCCAGGTGACATTGAGATCGCAAAAGTGCAGGGGAAGGGGAAAAGTGCGTGGTGTAAGGGGGAGGGGGCAGTGCAGTACATGGGATTGACAGTACAAAAAGAAAAATAGAATAAATAAAAGCAATAAGTAAAAGTGCAGCCAGCTGGTGGCAAGTACAAGGGGATACAGAACACAGTCCCCAAGTGCTGGGATTGCCAGGAGGGCAGTGCAGGGGTGCAACTGGCGGGGGAGGGGACCTGGTCCCAAGATCAGAGGGTGGCCAGGTGACCAGTTCAGTTTCAGCCAGGAGGTCAGCAGGGGAGAGGAGGAGAGAAAGCAGAAGCAAAGAGGAAAGTTCTGAGGTGTTTCCAGAACCGGAGATGGTTCTCCTCAAGTTTCAGGGAGGCTGTTGCAGAGGAAGGCCCCAGCCAAAGAAAGAGATCTACCACCAACTCGTTGCTTGGAGAAGTGACTGAACCCAAGGGAGTTGGAGGTGGATGAGCGAAGAGCTCGAGAAGGATGATCTTTAGGAAGAGAGAGTTGACTCTATTGAGGCCCCAGAAGGCCTTGTGGACAATGCAGAGGGTTTTGAACTTAATCCTCGCAGCCACTAGGAGCCAGTGCAGAGATTTCAGTCCTGGAGAAATACGATCCCTGGGCTTCAGGCCAAGGACAAGTCTCGCAGTCCTGTTCTGGATGAGTTGCAGAGGGCGGAGAGTAGAAGCAGGCAGATTTAGAAAGAGGCTGTTGCAGTAGTCCAGCCTAGAGAGAACCAGAGCTCTGGAGACCGTGAGCTTCTGGGGGAAGAAGAGGAAAGGAAGAATACCTTTTGAGGAGGTGCAGCTGGTAATGTGACTTCTTAGAGACGTCGGAGATGTGAGGAGAGAAGGAAAGTGTGAAGTCAAAGATGACCCTCCGGTTTTTAGCCCCGCAGGTGGGAGCAGGAAGAGGGCCAAAAGAGGCCGGCCAGAGAGTGACAGGAAAGGAGGGAGCAGGTGTGCCGATGAGAAGAATCTTAACTGGCGTTAAGGCAGAGATCAATGGCGGCACACCACTCCTGGATAGCAGACAGACAGTCAGAGATAAGAGAAGGAGAAGAAGTGGCAGAAGGGAGGCTGAAAATGAGTTGTCATTAGCATAGCACTGAAAGGTAGGGCAGGGAGCGGCAATGCGGTGGGCAAGAAGTGCCAGGTATTGGCTGAACAGCCAGGGAGCGAGGTTAGACGCCTGGGGAACACCACAGGTAGAGATAGAGGAGAGGAAGGACCCAAGTTGGACCTGGGAGGGTCGATCGGAGAGGAAAGAGATCAGCCACGCCAGGGCCTGATCGGTGATACCCAGGTTATAACGGAGACGGTTGAGCAGGATAGCATGGTGAACTGTGTCAAAGGCAAAAGAGAGATCAAGTAAGATGAAGACACGGGGGTGTTGGAATCAAGGTTGGAGAGCAGGTCTTCACAGATGTTCAGGAGAGCAGTTTCCGTGCTCTGGCAGCTCTGAGCCAGAGTGATGGTCATGGAGACAACCATTAGATTTCAGTGTGAAGATTAAGCTGGCAGATGGCCAGCTTTAACAGGAGTTTGCCCAGTAAAGGAGTGATGGAGATTGGGCGATAGTTAGCCAGGCAGGATGTGTTGGCAGAGAGTTTCTTGAGAAGAGGAGTGCATCAGGGGGGGACTGCAGACCCCAGTGGCAAAGGAGTGGTTGCAGAAGTCAGCCAGAGCAGGGGCCAAGGTGTCACTATGGTCCTTGATGGTTTTAGAGGAACAGGGGTGAACCTGTTTTGACGAGACTTTCATAGATTGGACTTGTCTAGAAACCTTGTCTGGGGAGAACAGGGGAAAGGCAGAGAAGGAGGTAGCTGCAATTGTAATGCCCCAGGCTGCGCGTAGCTTCTGTGCATGCGGCACGTTCTTTAAACTGTCCAAATGACTGTGCCAAGCGTTTCGCCAGTGCGCATCTCATGCAGGAAGGGACTGGCCTCAAACGAGTAATGCGCGCTGCACTTGGCTTTCCCCGGTGCAGGGCAATGCCCCCTGCACATATTCCCCTGCGTTGCTTTCCCCTTTCTGAGCCAGCGCTACTTATCTTGGAGAAGCGAGGGGACGGAATGGAGATCTGTTGTGTCATAGCCCCTCACGATGATTCCCCATGCCCGGAGCTGCTTCGGATGTGACTGCTCGGGTTGAGTTTCTGAGCACAAGCCCCATGCTTTGCTCTTAGCACATGCGTGCGAGCATGCCACTCCCAACGTGGCTTTTCTGAATGTAGTTCCCCGCCTCAGGGCTGCTTAGTCTGAGAAGCCTTTTTCCTGCAATGAGTGCAAAGAAGCCTTTTGTAGGTTTGGAGTCTTTTCCTGTCTTTGTTTTGTGCTTTTCTTTTGTCTAGGACCTTTCCAGTCTGCTCCTTCACTCAAACCATACTGTGAACCCTGACAGTGGCCAAAAAGGGTTCCATTGGATTTGATATCTGTAGTAGTAAGGATGAAATAGTTCTTCCAGGAAAAAGGATATTGATACCTACTGACCCGACATTAATTCCACCCCATAATACGTATGTTAGACTAGCCACCCAGACTAGAGCTGGCCTGTCGATTTGGGATTAATGTATTGGCCGGGTTACTAGACCCAAATTTCAGAGGCGAGGTTAAAGTATTACTACAAAATCATGGGAAGCAACCCTTCTATGTTTACCAGGGCCATAAGGTAATACTTACCAGAATAGCAGAGAAAGAAGACACTGAAAGGGGGATACAGAATTCTGGGGAAGAGAAGGAAGTTATCAATGACTTCCACTCCTCAGAGTCAGAAGGAGAAGGTCATGGAGAATCAAATGCTCCTCCAAGATTTGCCATAGCCTAGAGAAAAGATCCCTTTCGAAAAATGTCACTAGTGGTTTCAGAAAAGCAAGGATATGAAAGAAGGGATCCTTTTTTCCATTTGAAAGAAGGACATCTTTATAGAGGGCGGACCGCCCCAGAAGGCCAAACAAAGTTACAATTGGTGATTTCGGAAAGCCTAAAAAAGATGGTCCTCTAAAAAGTTCAGTCTCACATGACAAAAGATCATTCAGACCGTGGGAAACTTATAAATATTATTTAAGGGAGAGGTTTTTCTGATTTGGTATGGAGGCCGATATTAAACATCTGATGCAAACCTGTATGGCTTGTCAGAAATTTAATACACCTGTCTTGCAAGTATGTTCTCCTAAGAAAGAGAGGGATACTACAAGTCAAAACTCTTCCTGTGGCTCAATTTCACAAAGCCTAAAGATTGAAGAAAATAATAACCTTCCCAACCAGAGGGACAATTGGGTAGGGGTAACCTTTCGGGCTTTGCACATACAGGCCATAATTCCCATCAGAAAATCTGTAGAAGGAAATGATTACCATCTTTGTTTGTCCTTATGACTGTCGAATACCAATCTCTTTGGGCCTACAACTTTATTTTTCTCCATTTATATATTACCATCAAAAAGAAAAGGATTAAAAATACAGCCTATACTCTGTGTCCTTTTGAATTTTTCTGATGGCCCCATTGAGATCACAAGCGGTCAACCAATAGGAATTCTGAGGTTTTGAAATTTTATGTGAACCTTTCTCTTCTTCAGAATCAAAAGAAAGTGATCAGAAAACTAACTCAGTAAAGGAAATAAATAAAGATCTAGGCCTTAACCCTTCTGAAACAGACTCACAATATTCTGGTGATTGAACTATACTATCGATTTCAGCCAGTGCCTTAGTAGGTGTGGGGGTATCAAACGTCAAAGAAGAGGAAGAAACAATAGCTTTGACAAATCATTTTGAGGGAAACCCAGAATTGTCTAGTTGTTCAACATGAAAGGTAATGTCTTCCTCAACAAAATTATTGGGGAAATCCAGAATGGCATAGTTGTTCAACATGAAAGGTAATGTCTTCCTCAAAATAATTATTGGGGGAAACTCAGAATGTTCTAGTTGTTAACAAGAATGGTAATGTCTTCCTCAATAAAATTATTGGAAGTCCATCTTCCCCAGATAACCCACAATATAAAAAACACATATAAAATTCCTATTATCTTTGAGGGAAAAACTATTTGGGCAGAATTTGACACTGAAAGTAAAGAATGTGCCATAAGAAAAGAGTTACTTCCGCATGGGTGACGGGGAGAGAGACAAGGAAAAGTAACTTGTGTACATGGCCATTCTCAGAGAAACCCATTGACCCAAATCCCTAATTCTATTCTGGGAAGGAAAATATATTTTTGACTGTACCCGTAATTTCCAATTTATCAACTCAGTTAATCTTGGGGATAGTTATCCCTCATTTTGATCAATGGGTTTCACGAATAGCCCAAACAAATTCTAAAAATCTAAATGAGTCCCATGTCCCCTTGGAGATAAAGTCTCCCGAATTGAAACAAAAAGTGGGTCAGGAGGACAAGATTACTTCATTGGAAACAGAATCGATAATAACATTAAAAGAGTATAACCTTAAAAGAATGCAAGATTTCTTTGACTGTCAAACTGGTGACTCCACAATAGAACCTCGAGAGGAAAGAAAGCAAGATAAAATAAGTTTCCCCTCACGGTTTCCTTGTGAAACGCCTTGGTCCAACCTGCATTGGGGAAGTGTATGTAAGAAACCTGGTGGTGTTATCCCTCCTATTCCTCGTGGATCCTCTGCGCAGGTTACCTGGAAAAGGTCATCACTCTTGGATACCGATCCAGGGGGTGGACAAGCGAGGGAGGATCACTTGGGTGGAGGGGCCTTGGGGATTGGGGAAAGAGTATCAGATGGCAAGACATGGTATCCCCCTTTCCTAATATAGAATTACCCCCCTTCCCTCAGCCTTCATGGGCTATGTTCACTCATGCCCTATGTCTCCTTATAAATGGAAGTACTGAGAAGAGGAAGAGGCAACTAGGAACAGTGTATACTTCCTATGACCAACACCACTCTAGTACTGAGACAAAGAAGAGAGGTGTAAGTATAGGCAGTACTGAAGGTCAGGCATGTCACATTAATTGGGCTCATTATACCCAGGCAATTCCAGTTAACACACACCTGAGAACCGTTAATAGGGCTCAGGTGTATAAAGGAAGGGAAGGCAGCTATTTGAGAGAAGAGGGAGGAGAAAGAGAACTGCTGAGTTGCCGCGTGACCAGACAGCTGGCCAGACTGCCCATGATTCCGGAAGACCTGCAGGGCCCAATAAGGATGGGTTGCATGGAGTGTGCAGGACTGGGAGCCTTCAGAAGCAAAGGTGGGCAGGCGGAGCTGTCAAAAAACTAACCCGCTGCAGAAAGAAGCGGGAAGCTGAACGAACGCGGTCCGCGTTCATTGTGAAGAATCAAGAAGCCAGCGTATGCGAGGACGTGTCCAGCGAGAAAGTAGAATCAGTGCAGTCAGCTGCCCAACTACTGAAGCGGTGAGTGGGTACAGATGGGACCGCCACATGGGAGAAATGAAGAGCTGGTGAGTGTCAGAAGACACAGAAGACCGTAGCGCTCACGTGGGAATGGAGGCAAGTAAAAGACCGTAAGCAGAAGTGGGTGCCTATGCTATTGAATGCCGAACTAAATGAAAATGGCTTTTTGAATCATATTGAATACCAAACTAAATGTGAACTCCTATTTGATTAAGAATAAATGATATTAAGTATCAAACGAACACTTGAAGTTAAATTGACAAATGGTGAATGTCAAATTGTTTATCACCAAGTGAACAAATACTTAAGTATTCGAATTACAACATGTGGCAAATTGAACAAAAAGTATATGAATTACAAATGTGAGGAAGATTCATGATCTTATGGCAAAGTAAAGACTTGTGCAGAAAATGGTTGCATTCGCCAAAAGGTAAAGACCAGTAGGGAAAAAAAACGAAACCCAAGGCAGAAGAGCCTATGAGGGGTGTAAGGAAGGCATGGTTATCAGAAGTACGACAGACACAAGGAGTACAATCAAAGGGTGTTTATTGAACAGTATATGGGTGAGAAAAACGCCTAATCTAAAGCAAAATCTAAGATAAGAGCAAGCTACGACCCGACCATCAAAGTAAAGAAAACTATTTCCTAGTGGTGTCGTGTCAAAACGAAATGGCCTATACTAATAAACCTATTGCCAAATCCTTACTCTATATAACAAAAGGGTGTGGGACAATGCTATGTAAAACAAGAGTGCAGTGCAAACTGAAATGTCCAAAAGGGTTTCGGTGGTTCAGGACTAGTGCACTCCCGTCACCACGTTGGATCACGGAATAAGGCTAAACAGTGGCATGACTGTGAGCACCCCTTTAGTTAATTAGGTATCAGAAAGCAGTTTCTTCAGAAAAGACAGGATCCCTCGAATCAATGTATTTTGCTTGGCATCACAAGACGTTTCCCAAGCTATCACCATGCAGGATTCCCCTCTTCCCTTGCTTTCTCACGATATCCCTTTGTTGGGTTCACCTTCGTCTTTACACCACAGTTCAGTCACTTTATCAAAATGCGGGATTCACTTGGCATCCCTTCGTCTGGTTCACTGTAGCCTTCAAATCACAGTTCAGTTAACTTAACCAGTTCTACTAGCTTATAACACTCACAAGCTCTTAATGTCTTTTTAAACAAATATGTGGTTCACTTTCATTGATTCCCCCTCCTCCAGGCTCAGACCTTCCTCTGTAGGCAGTTCTGGCTTCCCTCGATCAGGCGTGAACCTTCAAACCACTCGCATTACACATGTTACTTTGCAATCTTTGCACGCTTTCACTTCAAAGTACTTGCCAGTTCAATACAGAGAATTCTGATAGGCGATTGTGTCTCGCCAGGTCGCTCTGTTATATTGTAGCAAGTACGTTTACTTTCAATAATCAGGCTTCTCTTTCTCATGGCTGCCGTCCTATGCGCAACCCACAATACTGGATACAGTTCAAAGGTTTATACCGGCCTCCTATCCCGAGGCCTTCTGGTATCTGCAGTTCTTAGTTTGCATCACAGGGCTAATAATTCCTTGGGTTAGCTTTATACTTTGTTTCACATTTTGTCGAAGACTTTCAACTGTACAAGGGGGGCGGGGCGTGTACCCGGACTTTACCCTCATATGATCACTTTGACTATTTGCCTCTTCTCTCGGTTACACTCTGAAGTGCTTCAGATTTCTTTTGCGGCTTATCTCACACGCACAATCTCAGCATTCTTCATCCTTGCTACAATGTGCTTTCGCTCGTGGTTTCTTAACAACCCAAAGGGCAATTCAAACGTTATCATTTATCAACACAAGTCTCCCATTTCACTCACCGCCAGCGGCTGGTAAAGTTTATCTAGACCTTGTGTCTAGTCAAGGCTTTTGGCCCAGCACGGCTCGCCTCCTTTCAAATCCTCACACCGCACATGAAGGAGGTAGCGCTGTGACCACCTGCAGTAGCAAGGAGTTGCTCCTTTGGGATTCTGCAGAAACCTTCGTCCCCGGGGCTAGTAGGACCACAGCCTTGCATTAGCCTCCAGGTCCTGTCTGTTCTGCTTCCATGGTTGAGTCGCCTTTCCGAGATTTCCTGCTGCGGTTGCCCTTCACGCCTTGCACTATGGGTGCTCTCATGCTCTGCCTTTTATCCCAGTGGGGAAAGGTAACAGTATTCTAGTGTGAGTCGTCAGGATAAAGTGCCTAACTCTGCCTGACCCCGATACTGGAACATGTCAACCAGGCTGGCTATGTGTGAGTCTGTCTTCCCTTGCAGGGTTTGTTCCGTGTAGCACAGTGTGTGGAGGAAAGGGGGGTGGGGGCGGGGGGGGCAAAGGGGAGGGGTAAAGTTCGGAGATAGAAAATGGAATGAGGGTGTTCTGCAGGAAAATGGGAACAGAGATACTGCGTCTTCCCCTTGGGCATCCTCTTTCTACTCCCCAAGGATCCCCTACTCAGATCCTCCCGCACTTGTCCACCCCCAGGGTCTGGATCCAAAGGAGATGGCTATGCCCTGGCCACCGGAGCCAAGGTTCCAAGGGAAGAAAATGTGAAGATGTCCTCCGGTTTCTCACTGGGGCTAAACAAATCAAAGGAGAGATCTATGGTTGCGCGACCTGTAATGGGTGGACTGTGCGGTCTGATAACTGCGCCTAGACCATGGGAACCCTAAATGATGATCAACAAAGAACATTGTAAATAAGCCACTGAAAACTGTGAACTACTTGATAAGGCAACCCAGAAGGCATATCAAGTGAACCTGTGGTTTTCCTACTTTGAACATTGAACAAATGACTTTAGAATAAGTACCACATTGGAATCTCGGGGAAGGGAACCCTAAGAGTCAAAAGAACTGAAAAATGTTATCATGGGGGGAAGGGAAACATCAAGATCTTCCTTGTGTAGACTGTATTATATTGAACTTGGGGAAAAGCAGCTGAGACTTTACTTTTGAACACTATTTCCGTTAAGAAGAATCCCACACTTTGTTTATTTCTAGATGTGAGGGCAAGCATAGGTTTTTGACAGAGACCGAACTTTGGTTTGGATTTAGAAATGAAATGAAATTATATTTTATTTATATTGTGCTCGTACTCAAGTGTTTCAGTGCACGACCAGGCAAAAGGGGAGGGGAACAAGGGAGAACAAAAAAGAAAAATAGCAATCTTACTAGGCCCTGTGACATTTAAGAAAGCTCAAGTGCATGGAAAAGGGAAAATGGGGGTGGGGGGGAGTAAATGGTAGGGGGGGTTGCAAAGTGCAGAGCGGAGGAGAGAAACACAATAAATATTAAATAAAACAAATACATGAATAAGGGTGATAATCCATGGTAGTGCAGCCAGCAAGTGGCAGGTGAAAGTTAGTCAGATAGGGTATATCTGATAAGTGCATAAGAAAGGTGGGAGGGGAACTGTATGGTTACAGATACAGAACACCTAGTGCCTGGAGGCAGTGCAGGAGGGTGGCATGGTGAGCAGGTACCTGGGCCCGAATGGCAGAGGGTGGCCAGGTGCACAATGCCAAGGAAACAAGCAGATCAACAGGGGACAAAGGGGCCAAAGGCTGAGGCAAAGAGGAAGGTCTTAAGTTGCTTCTGTAACCAGAGATGGTTTTCCTCCAGTTTCAAGGTGGCTGGGAGGCTGTTCCAAGGGAGGCACCAGCCGAAGACGGAGATCTGCCCCCAGCTGGTTTCTTTGCAAAACTACTGACCCTGTGGGAGTTGGAAGTAGAGGAGTGAAGGGCTCGAGAGGGGAGGTATTTACGGAGGGATAGTTGAAGGTAGTTTGGACCCAGGCTTATAGACACAGACTTAACCTAGTTTTCTATAGGCAGGAGAAATCCCTTAGTTATTGGAAAAGTAAGGCCTTATACCATCCTGAAATTTTAATAAAGCTATTTGAAACTTGAAATCTGTTGTATGTTTCATCTCTTGATACCATGCCTGTCTCACACAGAATATAGAGAATCCGTGGGGACAGGGGCGGTCAAGCCCAGATCACGACAGTATCTCCATAGTGGTCTGATGACCCCCAGACGTGTCTCACTAAAGCCTTTCAAGAACAATTCCAATTAATGTGAACAGACCTCAACACACCTTTGGTAGAAATAAGATAGATCGGCCAGCTGGGGGAAAGGACGGACCTCCTCGAAAGGGGCCTCTAGGAGATGGACACAGACACAACAGCGCACAGTGAGACCATAGAGTGACTCAACTTGGCTACGCAAAACCTCGAGTTGCAGATGGAAGACATGGAGAATATATTGCGGAGGATCAACATAAGAATCAAAAATGTGCCAGAGACAGTCCCAGACAAAGACTTAAAGGTGTAGCGGTCCGAAGGGTTTTTGCAGACCTTCTGGGAGACACAAGCCCGGAGGAGATCGAGCTAGACTGGATCCATAGAACTGGTAGAATGGCAAGGTGCTCCAACGGCAGGCTGAGGGACGTCTTAGCGGCTTTCTCACTCTAAATGCAGAAAGTAGTCGTCCTGCGAGCCGCTACGGCAAAGGAACCAGTGTTATACTAAGGAACCCCGATTTCCCTATTCCAGGACCTGGCCAGCAGCACTCTGCTCAAGAGGAGGCAGATGGGCCCGGTGGTAAGGGAGCTGGCCTGCAGAGAAATCTACTACAAGTAGATCTTCCCCTTTTGGACTGGTTTTTGAATGTGAGGGGTTCCAAAAGTGCATCACATCTCCCCAGGAGTGAGCCAACCTCTGGCAACTGGGCCTAAGCCAGGGCCTCCAGGAAGATCGCCTTCTTCACCCGGAGAACCGCACAAGCCCTTGGCCCTGGGAATGGGCGACAGCAGGAGAATGGCACAGACGATGGGCCACCTTGCGGGTGTCTGCAATCAAGAACTGGGGGAGCAGAGGGTGGAAAACAAGATGATGGATAACAGCAAGGGAAGAGGAGCTTGCACGTTGAACTGCTTTAAAGTGGTGGTCTGCTATGAAAGTAGGAAATTGGGCTGTAGGAGGCACGGGAGGACGTGCCATCTTGTTTTTCGTTCTGGTGGGTGCGACTGGAGGGGAGGAACGAGGCAGTGAGGGGGAGGGCATTGGGGGAGGAATGGACGGGGGTCATCCCAGAGTTGAGGGTGGGATGGACAAGGGGGAGGGGAAGGCAAGCTGAAGGGGGGGTCGCACCGGAGGGTGGGGACAGGAGACCAGGTGGGTCGGGAAGGGTCCAAATGCATGGCAGGAGGAAGGGGTCAAACTTAGAGTTTTAAACTGGGAGGATGGAAGAGGACAGGGTGGCAGAGCAACAGTGAGGAAGCGAAGGAGAGGCACTTTAGGGAGAGATATGAAGCGGGCGCACCAGGATGATAATCATTCAAACGGTCGACATAAGTAAGAAGGCTTAAGACCCCTCTCAAGAGGAAAATATTGTAGCATTTCACTATTGGTTCCAGCCCAGATGTCCTTGCGATCCAGGAGACCCACCTCTTGAGGAAAGAAGGGCTTTTCTCTAATCTATTATGCCTCTAGTCCGACTAAGAAATGTAGGGTGGCATTGGCTATTCAGGATGTGATGGACCTTAGGATGAAGGGCTTCAAGGTGGACAGAGGAGGCAGATTTGTAATTGTAGTGGGTAATACGTGGGAGTCATGTGCACTCTAGCCTCCACCTACACACCTAACTTGTGCAGGAGGCTTTTCTGAGGGATCTTTTGAACACCCTCAAGGGTTCACGAAAGGCCAGATGATTCTGATGGGCGATTTTAATCGGGCTTGGTCCCGAGAATTGGACAGAGTTCAGGGGGAGCTCATCTGGGGCGTTGTGGCCTCTCCTTCACTAGGAGATAGGTTTGAAGCACTGGGACTACGTGACGTCTGTAAGGGGGTATTCAAGGGGACAGGAAAGGCTACACATTATTTTCCAACGTGCACAGATCACAATCTTGCATTTATTGTGTGGATGTTGGCCCCCCTGCTGGGAGCAGTCTTGGACATTGAGGTGGGCCCTCTCGGAGTAGCCGACCATGCTGTGGTCACGATGTAGCTGCATCTGCCTGGACGCAAACCAGGGATGTGGGGTTGGAAGGTACCGGGTAAGCTAATGCGAGACCCAATCATAAGGTGGGAGCTGAGGACAAGATCGGGGACTTCTTTATGTAAACAAAGCCTCCAACACACGGGAGAGTATCTGAGAGGGATAGGCAAATGAGACTACTCGAGACCCAGCTGGAGGCCGAAGAGAACAGGAAACGAGGGATGAAAGCACCCTCAAGGAGGTCAGTGAGGGAATAATGGCAGGCAGTGGGCCAGTTTAATTTGCTAAGATCAAAGAGGGCGAAGAAGTCACTATTGTTTGTCCGCACGCGTTATTACGCAAAGGCCAATAAGGCAGAGACAGTCCTTGCGTGGCTACTGAGGGGAGCAGCTGGTAGCAATTCCATCACTACTATAACAGGCGACTAGGTACTCTGTCACTCCCTCACAGAGGAAATTCAGTAATGGTTCGCCCACTACTACATGGATCTTTACTTGTCCCAAAGCCTGTGGAGTCAGTTGCAGGCGGACCTCATGGATAGGGTTGAACTGACCTCATTGGGAGCCGATGTCGGGAAGACACTAGGGCAGGAGATCACAACGGAGGAGACTCGGAGAGTCATAGCGGCCCTTCTCCCCTATAAAGCACCTGGAGCGGACGGCTTTACGGCAAATTACTTTAAGACATTCGCGTGAGTCTTGGTCCCGAACTTAACCAACTTATTCAATCACTATTGGGATCCGGCAGAATCTCGACATCCATGCAGGAGGCAAAAATCGCCCTCATTCCTAAGCCCAATAAGAATCACACTAGGTCAGAGGTCTTCAAACTGTGGGGCGCGCACCCCCAGGGGGGCACAGCCGTCTCCCAGGGGGGGCACCAGAGCCCAGCATGAAATGTGTGTAAACAAAAAAAACATATATATATATATATATATATATATATATATATATATAATTATTATTTTTTTTTTTTAGATTGGAGGAAATGGGAGGGTGCAGCTCACATGGACCATAAAACGGTCTTAGGCACCAATGAAAACATGGCCAGCAGTTGCAAATGGATATTCAGTCCTTTAGTCACAGACTGTTTGAATAGTACCCAAGGGGTTGTTTTTTATTCAAATGTAAACAAATTGAGATATTTAAAGAATATTTATTCAGCAACAATGGTCAAAACTACTAGCTGCATAGTGAAGCAACTCCTCAAACTGGCCCACATTGGCCAAAAAAGTGGCCCATTTTGATTGGCCTACACTAGCATTTAGCATTTTTGGTACAGTCATCGAACTATTGCCCTATAGGCCAGTCCAAGCCTGCCGACTCATCCATAAAGGGTGAGGAGGTGTCCACCCACTGGCCACCTCACCCATTATGGAGGAGCCGAGGAGCCAGCGCAGTGAAACACTGAGCACTCCCTCAGCTTCTTCATCCAGCTGAGGGAGTGCTCCTGGGCCGGCTGAACTGTCAAAGGGAAACACTGTTTGCCTTTGACAGTTCATTTCCCCAGCCGCACATGACCACTGAGCCATGCAACGTTGGGGTTTTTTTGCTTTGCCAGCCTTGCATAGCTCTTTGGAAATGCTGGCTGGGGCACTGCATGTATGTATGTGCGAGGGGGTGCTCCTGTGCCTCCTCGCACATACGGGCAGAGCAACCTGGAGTGGGGCATTTTAGCAACCATGCGCAGGCCCCTGCAGAAGGTAAGTTTATGGCGATTTATTTTTTATTTAAATGTGTATGTGTGTGTTTGTTATGGGACTGTGGTGGGAGCAGGAAGGGCGGCAGCACTGGGAAAGTGGTGAGAGTGGGGCGGGGGAGAGCTCAGGGTCTGTACTGGGAGTAGGGTGCAGTGACGGCACGCAAAAGTTCATAGCGATTTCTACATACTGTCCATCCGGCACTTTTAGGGGGGCCCGGCCTGTCCAAACTTGGCTCAGGGGGGGCCCGAGCCAAAAAAGTTTGAAGACCACTGCACTAGGTGTACGTCATACAGGCCAATAGCGTGAAAAAACTTAGATGTTAAAATATACACCAAAATCCTGGCTAATAGGCTAAAGGGATTCTTTCCAGACCTGATCCACCCGGATCAGTCCGGGTTTGTACACAGGCAGCAGACCTTTAATAACATCAGACGAATAGCAGACCTGGTAGGGAAGGCCCAGAAGAGCTCCACTCCTGCGGTGGTCCTATCCCTCGACACCGAGAAGGCTTTCACCCGAGTGGAGTGGTCTGTTTTGTTTAAAGTGATGGAAAATATGGGGCTAGGAGGGGATTTCTTACAATTGGTTAATGCCAAATACATTTCACCTGTGGTGCGCCTCCTTGTTAATGGGTCCCTGTCCCACAGCATTCAGATGTTCTTGCGATCCAGGGACCCAGCAGGGGTGCTCCCTTTCTTCCCTGCTGTAAACAATTTACTTGGAGCCACTGTTGCAGTCCATGTGGGAGTCCAGCGAGGTGCACGGAATACCTTTTTGGCGGTACCCAGCATAAAATAGCTGCCTTTGCAGACTACATACTCCTTTCACTCTCGAAGCCAGGTGAGTCGTTGAGGCATGTAGAGGGATTCTATCAGATTTAGAGGAGGTCTAAGGCCTTAATATTAACATAACTAAATTGGAATTACTAAACCTTATGGTGAAAGGAAGGGAGTTGGTGAAACTGATGGCTTCCTCGCCCTTCGTATGGAGTTCTGGGGAGGATCAAGTATTTAGGTATCTGAATAACCCCACTACTCACCGGCTGGTATGCAGCTAATTACCCAACCATGCTATCATTTATTAAAGTGGATCTTCAAAAGTGGAATTTCATGGGTGGGCAGAATGGCAGTGGTGAAGGTGGTGACGCTTCTTCAGCTGCTTTACCTCTTTCAGGCTCTCCTGTTGACGGTCCCAAATAGCTTCTTTGGAGATCTGGGGGAAAGAACAGGCAATTTTATGTGGGAAGGTAAGAGCCCAAGGATTAACCATCATCTACTGACGTCCCCAAGGAGGGAAGGGAGGAAATACACTTTCAAATTTCCAATTGTATTATGATGCATCCCAATTGCGGATCATACGAGAATGTTTTTTGGGACACAAGGGGAAACAGTGGGTGGCAATAGACCGGCGGTGGTGAGGCACGATCTGAGGAAGGTACCAGCGTATGCCAAGGCACATGTACTTGAGTGTTATTACGAGACTAGTGGCAGATACGTGGGACAAATTTGCTGGGAAATACAGAATCGCAACCTTCCCATCCCCATTCACCCCTATTTTTAATAACCCACATTTTTCACCAGGAACAGAACCGGGTTGTTTACTCAATGGCAAGGAGGAGGATGCTACGGACAGGACTCAACCATTGGACTCTTTACTGAATGAAGTTATGTTTTGGGGTGGGTGAAACCCAGAGGTCAAGGCAGCGGCTACCCGGCAGCTTACCCCTTTCGAATAGGTTCTCTATGCATGATGGGTCGAAAGGTCTTATATCGAGCCTCCATAAAATCCTAGATGAGGCCATATCCCGGGCAACATGGCCCTATATGGAATGGTGGGAAAAGTCGATCGGAGGGAAATGAGCAGGGACGACTGGAAGAGACTTTGGAGGTTGATACCAGAGGTGGCTTAGGCATCCCTGCTAAAGGTATGTTAGTATAAACTGTTATTTATGTAGCACTATATGCTGGCTTGTCACAGTTGTGCTGGAGAGGCTGTGGGGAGGTATGCACCTGGTCCCACAATTGGTGGAGGTGCCCCAAAATCATACCATTCTGGAGGGAGGTGCAGGAGTTACAGATTCAGGCCTTTGGGGAAGAGGCAAGGGTACCTCTGGAGGAGGTGCTACTGTGGTTGGACAAATGGCCAAGCATGTTTGAATTGAGAGGGCGAAAGAAGGTTCAAACAATGCTCACATTCGCAGCAATGTTGCTCATAGGACAGCGATGGAAGGGAGCGACTATTCCCACACTCCATGATTGGCTTTGCAAGGTCTGGGTCTTTGTGGCGCTGGAATGGGCAACATATGCAATGAACAATAACTTACCTCGCTTTGCTAGAGACCGAAGGGAGGTTTTGTCCTTCCTAAAGGAAGACTACAGAGCCCAATGGTGCCTCCAGCGCTTGAAACTGTTGCATTTATAGTAGCGTTACAAGATCACGGCTTTTACCTGATAGACTCTTACATTTGCCCCGATGTCTGGGGGCAGGGAGGGAGTAGGGTGGAGAGGGCGGTTGGGAGGGGAGGGGGATGGGAACAGGAGGAGGAGGGTGAATATGGAGTTGTGTTTACAGTACCCGTTTCTTATTTGTTGAAAACTAATCAAAAAGAATTAAAAAAAGATAATTGAGCAAAGATCCCTCATTGAGTATTAATTCTGCATTGAAAAAGCTATACCTGGATTGCAAACGTGCTATTGCAGAGGCTAAGCACTAAAGGCATGAAACTCTCGCATCCCTCTGTATCTATTGAATGGTGTCTTCTCTTGCAGTTGACTTCTACCAAATAATAAATATCAAGAGCATTCTTGTCACTAAACAAGCAAAACCTGGGTCAACACCGAATTTCACCTCCATGCAGGGGGAAATGAAAAGTAATGCTTGTCCGGAATGTCATTTTTTAACATTCACCATAGAACAGGTAACCACTGTAATAATATCACTGAATCGGACCTCATGCTCTGGAGACACCTGCCCTTCAACTGTAATCAAGCAATGTGCCTCAAGTGGCGCTCCTATTATCACAAACTTCATGAATAGGTAATTCTCCAAAGGTTATAGTCCAGCAGCCCTCTAAAGAACTTGGATCACCCTTCTCCTCAAAATAACATTGTTAGACCCTTACGGCACCAGTAACTGCCATCCTATTTCAGATAGCCTATTCCTGCTGAAAATGGTACAATATTGCAACCAAACAAGATGTAGATCAAACCCAACCAACAAGCTGGTTTTCGACCTGGAGGGGAGCATTGCAACTCCGATGATGGATGTTACAGATCAACTTCTGAATATTATGTACCAAGCTTCAACAGCATTACTCTTGCAATTGGATTTGTCAGCTGCATTTCATCCCGGACCATTCTTCTACCAGACGGAAAAATGTAGCAAGATCGTCCGAAATGGCTTCCTTTTTGAAAGAACGCATTGACGAAGTTCAAATCAATGTATTTGAACCAGAAGAACAGAGTATTAACTGTGGTGTGCCACAGCGGGCAAGTTTGTCACCATTGTTGTTCAATACCACTACATGATTGACTAATTGCTCAAAACATCTGCTTTCAGAATTATGAGGATGATACACATCTGATCTTTCAGCTGAATAAAGACCGCCTCCAACTAAATCGGGAGCATAGAGAATGTATTTTCTAAAACATTGGACGGATGCAAACTGGCTCAGTCTTGAAGCCCAATAAACAGAATGTTTGATTACATCGTTATGCCCTGCGTTGCAGAACATTCTAAATGAAATTTGTATAGATCAAGTTAATCTTAAAATACAATCCTCACTAAAGAACATGGAGGTCTATTTCGATAATCGCCTGTCCATAAGTCAATCTGTCTACAATAATTAGTTCATTTAACTTCCATTTGATGATTCTCAAACAAATTAGACCATTAATTTCAGAGCATTGTGCAGCAGACATAGCTCGAGCAATCACTAGCTCAAGGATTGATTATGGAAATGCCTTATTATTAGGAGCACTTAAGTATACGTTAAATGTTTAAAGCCCTCCAAAAGACCGGTCCAAAATATCTGAAATGGAAATGTAAGTTTACCTGCCTCCCCATGCTCTTAGATGGGCTCAGTCATTATCCTTGATAAATACAAGTATCAAACAATCTAGAGCTATTTGACGCTCTTTTCAGATACAGGCTAGTAACCTCTGGAATGTTCTCCCATTGTCACGACCCGTGACCCAGAACCCACTGGCATGGTCAGGACTCGGGGTTCATTTGGGGCCCCAAGGGCCTTGCATTATCATCATAGACTCTCCTGGAGTCAGTCCTGGCACCTTTGGCGCCAGGCTCATGTTCAGATTGGGACTTTACCTTGAAGGGACTACTTTTCCTGTGAAGGCCTGCAGCCAACATGGAGGCACCCATACAGTCTAGTTCCTAGGAACCAGACTGTGCGGTGCAGTGTTTTAGGGTGTGGTAGCTTGGACTACTTTACCTCGACTACTTTACAGAGGGCTATATAAACCGCACCCAAGCTACAGAACATGCTTCGCGTTATTCTGCAGCCAGCAGCGTGACGCTCATAGTGTTCAGAGACCAGCACCCGGCGATCCTTGAATAGCGGACCTGCAGAGGAGACAAAAGAACATCATTAGCAGTCTCTGCTTACCTGCAGCTTTCCATCTGTCGATTCCTGCTGCTCGCGGTCTTCCATCCAGTTGGCAGCATCATCAGGACACCACGCTCGCACCGGAACGAAGCACCTGGAGAGAGAAAGAAAGAAGGACAACTTTAAACAGGTTACTCACGGCATTCACGGCAGTAATCACAAAATCCTCACCTGGCTCGGCATTTCTTCGCTGGGTCCGCTCCGGAAATCTTCACCCGCCCAGAAAGACCATCGCAACCTGAAAAGGAATAATGAATACAGCTTAGCAAGAAAAGACATTACCGTGCCGCACCTCGCACTTAACCTACCATCCATCATACACTCCTGTATCCATCATCCTGGCAGGAGCCTGATCCAACTAGCGCACCCATCGAATCTCCGTGCACCTAAAGGGAAAACAAACCAGAAACGACATTATTAGCAAGAAGGGAAAGCAAGGACATTTAAAGACTGCTATAACCAGACTTACCTCCTTAAAGACACTTGAATGGGTTAGCACCAGTGAAGTTAACTCGGTCGCTTCAACCCGCAGAAGACTACGCGCCCCTGCACAGAAGGCAAGACGGAGAGCACACCAGACATCATAACGAGGTGAGGAGTGGGCCATCAGGTCGAGTCCAGGGGGCTGGTGGGAGGAAACGAAGTCTGTTCCTAAGTCCAGTCCGCCTGTGTTTTCAGGCCCGACCTCCACTGAAGGCATTGTCCAGAATTGGGAATGTCCAGGGTGAATCCGGAAACCAGGGCATAAGGGCGTCCCTGTGCATATCAGGTGAGCATAACACCCATATTATCTGCAAACCATCAAAGTTCAAAATTCCAAAGTTTACATGAAAACTCGAACCCTATCTCTTTACACTTTACAAGAGTTGAACTGTATTCTGAGTATTCGCGCATGGATGACTTTCTGGCTTGAAGTGCTTTATAAGAACACAGATAGATAGATAGATAGATAGATAGATAGATAGATAGATAGATAGATAGATAGATAGATGCAGAAGGAGGTCTTAGGTTGGAGACAAAGGAGGGTGTACAAGGAGGGTGACAGAGCTACAGAGCATAACACCAGCATTGGCCAAGCCATGACAGCCAAGGGCCGGAAGGGCTGCTGATAGACAGTGAAAAGTAGTGGCATATAAGCTAAGGTATGACGAAGGTTCAATGATTCAAGTAGTGGAAAGCCTTGTTCACCTCGCCCCAAAGGCTTGGAGGGCCAGAATCCTAAACATCTGAAGAGAAGCAAAGAGAGGAAAAGAGGCATATACAGAGAAGGGTTATCCTAGAAGCCACAATGTCTATTTCGATGAGACTGGGAAGCCCTCCAAGGCAATTGAATAAGCGCTGGTTGTGGAGAGTCAGAGACAGGGAAGGAAAGTTGATAGGCTTACTGCAAGGCATAATCAAAAGACTCATGGGATGGGCAAGCCCAGCGAGGGGCATAAGAAACTTTTCTCATGATACTGTACCAGAGTGTCTCCCTAGGAAACCCAAGCCAGGAGGACTTGTTGAGAGATTTGTACAAGAGAGTCCCCCTGAGGTACCTGAGCCAGGAGGGCTCATTGAGAGACTTGGCAGCAGAGGCACTGTGAGGGTGTAGAAGGAGGAGACTGATGAGGAGGGCTCCTCTTGTGGGATGCAAACCTTAGAGAAACTTACCCCCCCCCCTACTTCTGAGGGGCTTTCCCTGCTTCAATTTAGGACAACTAAGTGAAGTTCGTATTTCCTTCACCAGTACTAATCCATTCTCCTGGTTTCTTGCTTCTGTCTTATTTATTTATTTATTTATTTATTTATTTATTTATACATTTGTATAGCGCACCAAACCCTGGGGCATCTGGGCCCTTAGCTTAAGAATATGGTTGCAAGTTAATTTGCTGTGGTAATAGGCTACAGTCGTACCAGTGCGCTTATCCTTGAGATAGGTTACATACAGGTCATGAGGTGGATACATACAGTTGCATTACTTGCATGTAGTGTGCCCTGGTTGGAAAGGTAACCGAATTGAGCAAGGGCAGGTTGGTGGTGCTTTGGCCGTCTTGGGTGAAGAGCCAGGTTTTAAGACCTTTGCGGAATGACCAGAACGGCATGTCGGCTCTGAGCGCTAGAGGCATGTAAATCCACTGTTTGGCTGCGATCACTGGATGCTGCAGCCTCCTGCTTTTTGCCGTTTGAATCTGAGGAGATGTGAGTAGGCTGATTGGGTAGGTCTGTTGGTCTGTGCTTTGGAGATTTGGTTGGCGAGGTAGTCTGGGGCACTGCTGGACAAGCATTTGAGCGTTAGTGAGAGGACTTTGAATTTAATGCGATCACGTACTTGTAACCAGTCGAGGTTGCGCCTAGCTGAGGTGATGTGATCCTTTTTGGGGATGTTGAGAGTGGGTCTGATTGCTTTATTTTGAGTTATTTCCAACATCCTGATGTTTCGCGTGTTTGAGTCTGCAAAGAGTGTATTGCAGTAGTCAATTCTCATTAAAATGAGTGCTCTGGCTAGTGTAATGCAGTTGTCTGTCAATAGAAAGGGTCTGCAATCAACTTGGCAGTGTAGGCTGCTGATGAAGCAATGGCATTGACTTGTCTCATCAGGGTTAATGATGAGTCTAAAACTCCTACTGCTTTTTACCTCCTTGGCCACTGTGATGTTACCATCGATATTGAATGATTTGTAGAATTGGGTAATGAGTTTAGTCTAGGGGGTTGCTGATGATCAGTTCGGTTTTTTCATCGTTTAGACAAAGCTCATTTTGTGCAATCCACGCTTGGATCATGAGGTAGATGTTGTTCAGGAGTTTGGTGTCAGTGTCAGTTTCCTGAGATGGGTAAAAGTATTTGGGTATCGTCCGCATAGTTGGTATATGTGACGCCCAGTTTGTCGAGGATGTCAAAAAGAGGCTTGGTGAACACATTGTAAAGAGTGGGAGAGACACAGGAACCTTGTGGTACTCTGCATGTAATTGGGACCGGTCGAGCTGCTGCAGTGGGTTATTTCTTATAGTAGAAGTAACTCCTTCAATGTTCCATCACAAAGTACCAGGGAATGACTCCCTTCTCCTGGTCCTTCTATAAGTGTCCTCCACAGTGGTGTTTAAGCACTCTTGCAGAAAGCTTGAATTAATCTCTTTATCTCCTTCCAGGAAGTAGAAAATCTCATAGCCTTATTTGGCTTCCATTTACAACTCTGATGAGGGAGATGGATCCTGCTCCACTCTACTTGAGCAGCAGTACCACTGCAATGTGGGAGATGACTTGCGACAGTCTGCTTGCTCAGTGGTATTGGGTTGACCACTGCAACGAGGGAGAGCACTCCTGATGCACCCTGCTTGAGCTGTGGCATTTGGCTGACCACTGCGACGAGGAAAATGATTCCAGATGCACTCTACTTGGGCAGTGGCGTTTGGCTGACCACTGCAACGAGGGATAGAACTCTTGATGCACTGTAGCTCAATGGTATGATTCGGGTGGCATACATACCAACATTCTGGAGCACTTGGTAGGGAGATTTTGCACACCAGAAAGCGGGAGAAGGGAATTTGCCCAAAGGATTGCATTGGGGATTTAATAATTTTAGGCAGGAGTAAGTAAAAAATAGGATGTTTTTTAATCGGAAAATAGGGAGTCTCCCGCATAAATCAGGAGTGATGGCATGTATGGGGTTGTTACCACTGTGATGAGGAAGGTAACTCCTGATGCACTCTAGCTTCTTGGTTTGGCTTTCCAGACCCCTCCCAGTCTAACTGCCATTCCCGTTACTTTGTTCTCTGTTGGGACATGGCTCCAGTTCTTCCCGGGGTCACAGGTTTCATTCCTCTGCGATTTCCAACACCTGTGTGGCTCGGCAGCAGACTCCAGCTGGTGGTCTCAGCACTGTTTGCAGACCTCGCGGTCCACCTTTCTGCTATTGCACCACCCCCTAGGTTGCTTCTTCCTCTGGCGAGTCGGCTCCTAGCTGGCTCTTGGGATGTTGTAGCAGTGTCATGTGCTTTGCAGCCTCTGGCTTGAGGTACAGTTTCTCCGCGTCTCTGGTGCTTCCCGGTTTAAATCTCCCAGGCAGGACTTGCATGCTGCTGGCTTCTGCAATGAGAGCTCTCTAGTCAGTTCTTGCTTTCTTCTTTATATTGTTCACTCCGCCCTCGCGTAACATCAACACCATAGTGGAAAGTCTCTTTGGCACTCTTCATGCCTCCAATGAGCCACTTCGTTGCAGTACTTGGCTGGTTTTGCATAAGTTCTCATATTCTTCTTCACCCCATAATGTTCTACATTTGGCACAGTCATGGCTTTGCAATAACACATGGTTCCACTATCAATGTTGGGAGAAAAGGGTGACCGTGAGGGTAGGGGTTCTGTAAGAGGGCTGTAGGGAGGCTTTTCCCCATGTGGACATTCTTATCCCCAGGAGGGTCCCTCCCTATGAGGTCCTCCTGCATATTACCACCCCTAGGGGGACTATTGGGTAGTGGCCTCAACTCCCTAGCCTCGTAGGAAAGCGCTCTTCTCTGGGGAGAAACGACAAGACCTGGTGAATTGCCCCAGCACCCAGAGGAATCCAAACCCTGAAGAGTCGCCAAGACCTCTGGGCCTGTGTGATGGTTTCCATTGATCTGAACTTCACGTCCTTCTCATGGCTGACTGAGGGATATAAAAACGAACGGCTGCAGCCTTAAAATCCAGCAGGGACAGACTGGGAAGAAATCCGCTGTAATCTCGATGACCAGGAAATCAAAACAGCGAGCCAGTGTTCAATAGCAACCTTAGAAACGGTCCTGGATACTGGGGGCTCGATAACTGTGAGTGAGGATGTGTGAAATCTCCTCAGGGCAGACAGCCGAAACTGCATTTTGTTGTAGACCAGGGAATTTGGACTCTGGTCCCACGTTTTACTATAGGTTAGGAAGTGTTCAAGTTATCCTGACCTGGCTTTGATCTCCTCCTCAGAGGTAGATCTTTTTGTTTTTTTTAGACTTCCTTCAATACCAACCCAAGTTTTTTTGCATGAATAATACTTTTACTTTTAACCTACAGAGTCCAAAATCATCATCCCATGGGCGTTGACCATGCCCTCTGACTTTTCAGGCAAATGCTTATATCTAAATACCCTTAGGAAAATATTTCTGTACTAGTATACCCAAAACATTTAGCTGCTTTTTGGGTTTTTCACAAATTGATTTAGGCTGGCCAAAATAACTGGTGCGTAAACTTGTGAAACTGCAGTTTGCAGCTCCTCGCCGACAGGCACCATAAAGTGGAAAGCAGAACGGTTTCTCTGATCTTTTCACTGTTTGTCGGTTAGAAAACTGGTCGACTATTAAACTTCTGCATTATCTATTGGGCCTCTGTGGTACATGTACAAAAACACATTACTCTAGAATTGTTAGCCTTAATTTAGTTATACACAGGAGGTGTTTGGGATAAGCACCTACAGTAGTCGGGGGTTTACCTAAAACATAACTGGGACCATCTCTTTGCTTTGGCCTGACTCAACCGTGTCAAGGCTCTTCCTTCTGTGTGGATACTGCCGCCACCACCCCTATAGGGGAGATCTAGCATCCAACCACTTCTGGCCTCCACTTAGTATCGGGGACATAGCAGTGAGATGCTTCCATGCCACCAGTCCATTTCACAGGGAAATAGCATACAGATACTGTTTGGAGAATAGTGCTTACTAAACAATTTCCAGATCTGGTGTTATAGTGCCCCATTTCACTATGCGGGTTAGGGTGTATGTCTCACTCGGTAGGGGATCTCTCCCACCGCTCGCCCTCCCTCTCCTTTAGAATATATTGCCCTTCCCACTACTCTTTCTGTTAAGGAATATGGTGCCCTTCTCACCCTTACGGGATATTATGCATGTCTTGCAAGTAAGGAATATGGTCCCTTCACACAGGTAGACAGTTGAAATTGATTCACCGGGTCCAATGGACCAACTCCTAAGTCATTTGTTGAGCTTCAGCCACAGCTGAGAGGGCAACCTTTCCAAGTGACTCAAGGTCTCCAGCATGGGATTCTTAGCACCTCCTATAGGGTGGCTGACCTGCTGCAGATCCTTCTGCTGCCTCTGTTCCATTTGCTCTCCTTCCTGCTTCGTCTGCCGCTTCTCTTCTATGGCAGTCTTTTATAGGTCGTGCCTTCTCTTCCTTGTTTTCATGCATCTGATAGGTGATCATTTGCACATCTTTGTGGTGAACCTATAGAATGTGTGCTTTAATGAACTAATTTGCCGCTCCTGTTGTAGGTCTGCATCTTTGTGAAGTGATAGAAGACCTGGTGGCCATCTTTACTCCAGGTGGAAGTACCGCCTTTTCTTTGAGTCAACATTGGACCTCAGTGGCATCTGCCTCTCCTCATCGTTGTCAGTTCACTGTCACTGTAGTCAAGAAATAGTCTTGAAAAGGGAGGGAGCTATCTACAGCTCCCACCCTGTATTGCCTCCAGGTACTTTGTATCTTTGGCTAGACTGCTTCATTAGGCTAACCTTACTAGGCTGCAGAGACCCTTCTGGTTCTTAGGACCAAGGTAGAGAACGGACACTGTCATGCCTCTCCGGGTTTAGGACCATAATTCCTTCCATTGAAGATGGGTCGTTTTGTTTGATGCCCTTGCTCCTCCTTAAACACATAATTTTCAATGAAGCACTATTTGGAGTTTTGGCTCGGGCAGTTAATCTCTGGAACGATCCCTTACCTAATCTGCATGTGGAACCTGATCTGCTATGTTTCAATAGAGTGTGAAGACTTCTCTGTTTCCACTGTAACTTATGTGATGAAGTCCCCTGCTTAGTTCTTGAGGCTGCCAGTGGGTGACGCAGAGGGCCGGGTGCAATCCTGAGCCTGTGGATGTTGTGCCCAGGGTGTCATTTGAGGAAGAGGCTCTAGTCGCCTTCCCTTGACAACTGTCATAGGGCCGGGAACAATCACACAGACCAACTGCAGAACTTCCTGCATAGTGATGACCCTTCATCACACCTCAGGCGTCAGCACAGGAACGTCTGTGTACCCTTGACCCACTTCAGACCCATAAGTGTCCAGTTCAGAGCAGCCACAATAAGCATGACCCTTGTAGGTGCCTTTCCCCGTCTTACTACGTGTGAGAGAAAAATAAAATAGCAGACAAAAACCCCTTGTCGGGGAAAGAGGCACTGAGACCCGGCTGCAAGAGTTCAAAGGATGGTTTATTTATCCAGCTAGGAAATAACCCAAAAAAACTCTCCCTCCTTTACATCAGTGCCAACATTTATATTAGTTAAACTAACTCTAACAAAAAATACTAAATGGACCCGATTGGCCAGACGGTGTGGTGCTGTAGGTGTGGATAGCATCTCTTCCTCCTGGTTGGCTGAGTAGCTGATGGACGTCAAACATCTTGTGCTCCATGCAGGTCAGGGTCCGGTCACTGTGGTCACTACCTAAGCTAATATGTTACATACTAAATAACAAATTATTTAAAACATTTTATGCTACTTGTCACATTTCTACATAAGTTACACACAATAATTATTGTCAGTACAATTGGGTCATTCGTGGCTTTAATTGAAGGCCTTGACCTCCATTGTGCATATAAAAGAATCAGGCTATGTTTCGCATCTCTTCTAGGTTTCAAACTCATTAGTACAAGTAAAAACATATATAGTAGTAAAAAATGCTTAAGGTTAGTAGTGGGTGTGTTGGGTGGGTTTCCCAGCACAGGCGAGGGTCTGGCACTTGAAAGAAATACCTTACAGGGGGTGCAGGATCTGGATGGCAATAAATTGTTCTAATGGGGGTGGGTGGCTTGCACGTTTGAGGACGAATCGAGCAGAAAATGCTTAGCTCATCCTGGTTCACATGCCGGTTCTCAGACGAACCGTGATCTCAGAGGAAGAAAACTGTAGCATATTGATTGTTGCAACTTTCTCCAGCTTCAGCGTGAGAATGGAAGCGCAGAGTTTTCCTTTGCAGGGGGAGTGCAAGGGTGGGGGCCAGCCAGCTGCCTGTGCGTCTTGTGTGTGTGTGTGTGTCTCTGTCCTTGGCTGCTGCAGTGGAAAGGGGAGCTGAGCATTGCTGTACTATCGCAGTGAGGCCTGTTTACCCAAGATGGAGTCGAAAGGGGGCACAAAAGATGGATGCCCCGTGTCTTGCTCAGTAGTCCCATCTATGTAGCAGTCAACCATGGTTAACTTTACATAAGGGCAAGGGGCAATCCCACTACCGGAGGCACGTGGTCCAAGCCTTGTACTGCGGAGCGTACAATGCGAGGGGGCCTGAGGACCCCTCGCTCCCATACATTCCCCCCTTTCGTTACATCTAAAGTAACAAACTACTGTATCTCGTTCTTTCCGTTCTCCCTTCGGTAGCGCTCAGCTTCAGCCACAGCCTCATCCCAAGCAGGTGTACCCTTTATTGGCATCCATGCTTTACCCACACTTCTTAAGCTGTTACCTCTACTTGCGTATTCTTCTGGGGTGACCATTAAGTATATCCCACCATCCCCATCTAAATCTATCCATACCTCGTTATACCACAGCAAGTGTTTTGGTTCTCTAATGGTAGTGTAATGTAGATTATCGACCACCTCCCCATACTGTCTATAGATGGCAGTCATCCTATATTAAGGTGTGGGGTATTCTCCGGTTTGTACTTGGGCATCTATCATGGTAGCCACCATTGTCTGTCGGCCCACTGTTACCATCATCATTGCTGAATTAGGCATATTATTTTCACAACATCTTAGTCCCAGTTGGCACACACAGAATATTAGGAGAAGAAAGACTATGATGGGAATGAGTATCTTTGCTGCGATGTTCACCCATGATGGTATCCAGCTGAACAGATCGTCGAACCACGTGTTGTTGTCTACTCCACCTTCTGCTCTCATTCTTTCTCCTAAATTATGCACTGCTGTTATCACATGTGACAGTGTCCCGTTATCAGCATCGGAAGTTGGTACGAACGTGCAACACGCCCCCCCAATTATTTTGCAAACACCACCGTCCATCGCTGTGATAAGATCTAAGACATATCTGTTTTGCATCGTCATCAGGCGCAGTGCACGGAGCTCTATTTTTATGATGTTGAATCCTTCTTCAGTGTCGTTGGCCAGCTGGATGAGCTCCCAGCGTGTTATCTGCAGCCATTTCGCGTTTGCCCTTGCTTGAACGCCTGGTGCTAGGAACGATGCAAAGAATGTTTCTGCAGATGAGAAAAGCTTATACTGTTGTGGGATTTCAGCAAGAAGTTCTGATGATTTGGACAAAATATAATTGGATCTTTTGCTGCGTGACAACTTGGTTTTCAAAGTTTCTTCTGACAATAGTTCGTATGCTGGGGTCTCTGTGATTGTCTCATCGGGCGCTGTCGATGGTTCAGCCGATTGCCCTGCTGCTGATGTGTCAGTCGATTGGCCTGCTGTCGATGTGTCAGCCGAAGGCCTTGCTGTAAACTGGACGTGGCTCTCTGGTATCACCATTAGTGCTGAGTGAAACGTGGCTAGGGCACAGGTGCCCCTCCAGGATTCTGGGAGATGCAGGTAAGCTTGTTTGCCACAGATCCAGTATATGTCCATTAATGCAGCAGTGCCTTTTTTCATGACTGGCATTATTAGTCTTATTGCACTGCCGCACGGTTCCCATGTTCACCTTCCCTTCTCCATGGAAGCAAAGTTCTTGCTGTATTTCCTTTTGCATCTTTATGGGTCTCTCGAGGGGTGTGACCCATGTCAGCTTGGTGATATGCTGTGTCCAGATGGGGATGCACGTTTCTTTTGCCCATTCGTATGTTTCATCTGGCAGCCCTCGAAGCCCCTCAGCTTTGCATTCAATCGTTTCATCATGCCACTTGTCATCTGCATATCTTGTGCCTTTTATAACGAAAAATGGCTCCTGGAGGCAGATTACTCCTTGTCGTCTGCTGGTGCAAGTTTGTTCGTTTTCCAATTTTTCCATAGTGACTGTGTGTGCTTGAAATGTCTTTTTTATTCTACACAGCATCAGATGAATCAAACATTGGGCCTCAGACAAGGGTACTTCCTGTGGGATTAACATTTTTGGGGTTCCAGTTACGTGAGGAATAAGTGAGCACACATAACCACTTTAATTACTTGCTTGCTTTGCTGCAGCGCTCATGTCTGAATACCATTTGTTTGATTGGTCAGGTTGTCGGGGACCTCTATTTCATCTAACCCCAGGTTATGATAAATATCGTATCTGTTTTTTCCCACCCCCCTTTTTCTCCTCCTTCTGTTTTTTAATTGGGTACCAACTCATGGATATTGCAGCGGGAATATTCTAGACCATGCTTCATCTATATTGTTCATGGTGACGTGTGTATTCAGTAGTGGTTTCTGGTGCAGCGTGTGTACGCATGCTTGTATTTCTGGAAGTAGTTAACCAATAGTAATCCTCATTTACATTCCATCCAAGCTCTATTTCCTTGGCTCTAGTTTTATTCAACAATGGAATAGCAGTTTTGTTTACCTGCATTTGTTCAAGGGGCAAAGTTATATTTTTATCATTCAATTCAATGTTATAAGTGTCCTTCAAAATAGCCATTGCTTCAGTCCATATTAGTTTAGACCCTGGTTTTGTCATATCAGTTCCGCTCCCCCCTTTGTTCATTTCATTTGCCACATATAAAACAACATTATACCAAATAAGATAAAACATCATTATTGCAAATAGTATGGCAGCATATTTTATAACACATTCCAAATTATTTAATCTACTGGCCCTAGTGGCATCCCTATTTCTGTCTAACATTTCAGCTTGCTCAGCCATTTCGTCGCATTGGCTCATGTTGAACCTATGTGGGCGAGACAAATTCGTTAAGTCATATGAAAGAAAAATAATTGCAATTATTCATTCTTTTTCATTTCTTCACTCAGTTAGGCATTTAACAATTCCTTTTAATTTCATCATGGAATAAATGAGGAAAAAATAGAAAAAACAACACGATTTATATGAAAAGAAAAAGAAAGAGAGAGAGAGACAAAATATGTAAAACCTTTGCTTTTCCCCTATACTTTCCCTGTCTAAATTGCAATTGTCATGTCAACCTGTGCCAGTGATGGCATCCACACAGTCAGTTTCATTTTGGGGAGGTGTAACACTGTGTGCCCTTCTTACGTCTGAGAGGTGCACCCAGAACTTTAACCCTGTAACTTTAACTGCAGTTGGGGTGCTGTACACCACTGTGTATGGACCATGAAATCTTGGTGAATTCCGCCTTCTTACAAAATTTCTAACAAGAATTTGCTCCCCTGGCATAAAGGCCCCTCCGGGCTGTCTGTTGTCGGCATGGAGGTGTCTGTTGCTACATCTTCAGTAAATGGTGAAACAATTTGTTTTGCTATGCTGCGTACTGCGCGTGTTAGCTGTGTTAGGTATTCCTTAAACTCTTCTCCCAGCACTGTGGCAGCCCTGTGCACATCAGACGCCCTCTTAACAGGGGAGAGCGGTGTGTGCATTCTCCTTCCCGTCACGATTTCTTGCGGGCTTAAATGATGATCCTTGCATGGTTGGTTTCTGAGTTGGAACAGTGCTAGGGGCAGACAATATACCCAATTATTTTTCAACGTGCTGCATAATTTCGATAAATTGCTTTTGAGCAGCCCGTTTAACCTCTCCACAACTCCATTGGCCATTGGATGATAAATCGAACATAGTTTGTGTTTCACCCCCAGAAGGGAGGTTACTTCTTTGAAGAGGTCATTCACAAAGTGCGTGCCGTTGTCTGAACGGATCACTTCACAGATTCCCCACCGTGAGAATACTTCTCGCACAAGGAACTTGGCAGCACATTTTGCATCAGGATGGGGACAGGGGCCCGCTTCCACCCACCGTGAAAAAGGGCATACCACCACAATCAAGTATCTTGCTCCGTTACATCTTTCTCCCATATCGGCATGATCGATATGTAGTTCTCTAAATGGACCTGTAGGGCGTGGCAAAGTGCCACGCAGAGTTCGCAGTGTCATTCCTGAATTGTAAGTTTGGCATGTAGTACATTCAATCACAAATTTAGTCAAGTATTCGTGTAGATTAGGAACAAACCAATCCTCATGAATATCTGAGGCAATGTGTTTTGCAACATGAGCTGGAAAATGCAGTAGTTGGAATGCTACTTCTAATAATTCTACGGGCATCACTACTCTGCCTGTCGTTTCCTGTCTCCAAATGAGATCTGTGGCTGATTGCTTACACCCTTGTTTGCCCCACAACTCCTGCTCTTCCGGTGGGGCCCTACTCTGGAGTTCTATCAATTGTGATATGGGCGTGTTATTGTATGCACCTGCTGGTTGTTCTGCTGTGGTTGTTTTTACAATGTACTCTGATGTTGGTGTCTTATTGAAGTACGAGGCTTCTTTCGCTGCTGCGTCGGCCGCCGCGTTCCCCAATGAGACGGCGTCTGTGTTATGGGTATGGGCTTGGCACTTAACCACCGCTACTACCGATGGTTCTGCTAAAGCTTCTATTAGTTCATTTAGCAATGTGGCATGTTGTACAGGGGACCCGTCTGCTCTTCTGAACCCTCTCCTTCGCCAACGTGATAGCCCTGCGTGAACTGTGGTGGTGACATAAGCTGAATCTGAATATATGGTCATGGCACAATCTTTGGCTGTGTGTAACGCGCTGATTAGCGCAGTCAGTTCGGCTGCTTGTGCAGAGTAGTGTGAGGGGAGGCGTTTTTGAACAATCACTTCATATGTGTCTTCTTCCATGCGCACTACCGCCATCCCCACATGTTTCTCTCCTGTCTCTGAGTTTATGGATGCTGACCCATCTATGAAATACATTTCTCCTTCTGTAAGGGCGTTTTTGCTTGCTTTGGGAATGTCATCGCCCTCTCCCTCAAATGTGCTACAATCGTGTTCCTGTAAATCCTCAGTTGTGCATGGCTCTGTAATGAAGATAGCTGGGTTCACTGTCTTGCATCTGACCACATGTACATTTGGACTTGATATTATTTCATAAGCAGAGGCTCTCTGTGTTGTGAGGGTAGATTTTGATCTAAGATAGCAAATAACGAGTGTTCCGCATATAGCGTCACTGAACATCCCATTACGATCGTAGCACTTTTCTCAATGGCGAAGGCCGCTGCAGCGAGGGCCTGTTCGCAAGCGAAATGTCCCTGCATTACTGGGTCTAATATTCCACTGTAGTACGCTAATGGTTTGTGGCCTAGCGGTGTCTTTTGGGTCAATACTGCTGTCATTAATGTTCCATTGCTGTGTGAAAACAGGAAAAATTCCCTTTCATAATCTGGATTTGCAAGGACTGGGGCGTCTGAAATAAGGTCTTTTAATCGAGAGAATTGAGCAATTGTCTCCTGTGTCCATTCTATTGGGGCTCTGTTCTTTTGTGCTTCTTCTAGTGCTTGTAGCATTGGCCGTGTGTATGCTGCGTAATCGAGGATCGACGCTTGGAAATAGTTACATATGCCAAGAAATTTCTGCATGTCCTTCACTGTTTTTGGTATGATAATGTGTCGAATGGCTGCTGCTCTGTCTGGTAGTATTCTTTTTCCATCTTTAGATATTTGCTGGCCAAGATACACAATGTCAGCAAGGCAGTATTGTAACTTTCCTTTGTCCACCTTGTATCCCGTGGCAGCCAATACGTTAAGCAGTGTTATCGAGTCTTCTCCACACTCCTTCTGTTTTGCTGCAGCCGAGTAAATCGTCTACGTACTGTATAATGGTGCTCCCTACATCTATGTTGCCAATGTCTTCTCGTAGTACTCTGTTAAAAATGCTTGGGCTCTCGCAATACCCCTGTGGGAGTCTGCAATGTTCATATCTGCTGTTTCCTAATGTAAAAGCTGTAAGGTACTGCGACTCTGGTGCGAGTGGCACAGAGAAAAAGGCATTTCAAATCAATGACAGTGAAGCAAGTTGCCTCTTTTGGTATACTGCACAATATTGATGACGGGTTAGGCACTAAAGGGAACTCTTTTTGGATGACGTCATTGGGTGGGCGGAGGTCCTGGACCATTCTCCACGCCCCTCCTTTTGCTTTCTTAATCGGAAAAATCGCTGTGTTGCATGGGGAAGTTGATGGCACTAAGATACCTTGGCTTAGGAGTGCATTCACTGTTTCTCTAATACCTTCCTCTGCTTCTTTGGATATTGGGTATTGTTTCACTCTGGGTGGGAGGGCACCTGGTTTCAGTTAATTGATTGGCGCGTCTTCGTAATACAATAAGGGTGCACGCACTGTTCCCCCCCCCCACTGTTACATCAAGATCTTCTGTATAAGGAACTTTTAAAATGGCCCCAGAGAACCCCTGCGTCTCCAAATTTCTTCCTGAGAGCTGAAACTGCCCTTCTGTGAGGCATGATTTTTCTGCTCCAGAGTCTACCATAAAGATAAACTGCTTGTTTCCTATCTCTGCCGCCACTAGTGGTTCCTCATTTGCACTTTGTGTGGTGGATAGGACTGGACAAGCAAGTGCTCCCTGTGGGCTGTCCTAGTCTTGGTATCTTTGCTGACCTGGCATTGAAAAAACGTTGTCACCCACGACCGTTACGCCGCGGAATGGTGCAGGGGCACCGTTTGCGGCCGCTGCAAAAGGGTTATTGTTTATGTTCCCTACTGGGTTTTGTCTCGCCATGGGCTGTAGTGCGTTTTGCTGTTGTGGCTGCTGCTGCTGTTGCTGCTGTTGTGGGGCTGGCTGTCTCTGTTGCATTTGGGGGTCATAGCAGTATTGATCCTGTTGTCCCCCCTCCCCATTGGAGCTCCACAAGGGCTACCTGGGTGTGGGCAGCCCCACCCCTGTTCATGGTTCATGGGCTGTTGTTGCTGTTGAAAATACCCTGATGGTCGCATTCTACAATCTCATGAATAATGGCCCCATCTTCCACAATTCCAACATGACCCCTGTTGTCCTCCCCTTGGTCCTTGCCCACCATACCCTCTGTTTCCCATTCCTCCTTATCCTGCCCTTTGCCCGCAGTACCCACCTCTTCCTTGGGCCGGCCTGTTCTGCCACTGCGATCCTTGGCATGGCTGTTCCTCTCCGTTCCACTGTCCCTGATCTTCTCCAGCCCACTGTGCTGCTATCCCAACGGGCCTTCCTCCCGCGTTTTCCTCTCCTTAGTTTCCTCTGACTGCTGTTGTACTGGCAGTAATGGCGGCGACCTTCACTAATTTCGTCTGTACTAATTTTGCTTCGTCAGCTAGCCTCTTTTGCGTGACCTCCTTTTCCTTTTCTTTGATCCTCCTCCAGTGGTGTACAATTATGCTCTGAATTTCAGGCCACCCTTTGGCTTCGATCCCAGCTATTTTGTCCGAGGGCTTCTGCACCTCTTTCGGCAACCCCTTTTTAATGATAATATAGAATAAAGCTGTTTGATTCCATGCCGTACCAGTTCCGCTTCTCCATAAATCTTGCACTCGCAAAATTAATTGCGCAGGATCCTCGCTCTCTTCCATCGTACACTGCATCTCTGCATGTAAATCTGGAACGTCTGGAAATGCACACCGCAATGCATCCCACACTTGTGCTCGAACGTTGTTAAATGGTGATCCATCGTGTCGGTCACAGCTTATCGTTACTCCCGGGAACCCTGCCCTTTCCCAGATTGTGTCTGCTTGGTCCCCGATTACTGAAACTAATAGACTTTTTACATCACCTATAGCTAACGGCACACCTGCCGTGTTTTTCTCAAATATATGTATCCACTTACCTGCCCCTCCCGTCAGCGGGGGGAGGAGTTTTAACAAGTTGGTTTTGTCCATTTGGGCCCACAGAATGTAGTTTGGCCTACCTGCTCCTTTATGTATCAGTGGCATTTGTAGTTTTTGTTTCTTTCCCGTTCTGCTTGTCTTCCCTTTTTTCGTTTTACTTACCAATATGTTTCCTATCCTCCCTGTTCGTTGTCTTAATCTACCTTGCCATAATGGTGGCGATAGTGTGTCTGGGTAACGGCGGTTTGGCAGTGGGGAACCCTCTGCGTCAGCTGCCTCTTCGTATTCAACTAAATCGTCCCATATTTCTTCTATTTCTGACTCAAGCTCGTTATTATCCTCCCAGTTTTACTTGGGTTCACTTCCTTGTCTTTCACCTTGGTCTCCACTTTGACTCTCTGGTGTATCTGGGCGTATAATTCTTACTGGCTTGTTATTCAATTGGAACAGGAACTGTCCTGACTGCCACTCTTGTTCTTGCCTCTGCTGCGATGACGTCCCTTGCGATACTATAGACTGCCCTGATACCGAGGCTGCTGGGGTTGCATTGCTTGCTGCCCCTTTCGGGGTGTGAGATCTGCCAGTGACAGCAGGGGTACCTCCCCTCCCCCTGGCAGCATTTGCCCTTTGTCACATAAAGCTCTTAACCGTGTTATTTCCATTTGTGCGTGTGCTAGCTGACGGTTCAAATCACCTGTTAAACGTGCTATGTCCACAGGAGGCGCACTCGTGGGGCCATACAAGCCTCCTTTGTCATATGGTGGAGGTTTGGGGGCTGTTGCCCCGCTCTGGGCAGTGGCGGTGGGTGGTATATACAGGGGTTCACTAAACCCTACCGCTGGCCTAGTCATTAAGGGATAGA
Source organism: Ambystoma mexicanum (assembly GCF_040938575.1). Taxonomy (NCBI): domain Eukaryota; kingdom Metazoa; phylum Chordata; class Amphibia; order Caudata; family Ambystomatidae; genus Ambystoma; species Ambystoma mexicanum. The sequence continues at coordinate 1,000,082,006 of NC_090929.1, read as the reverse complement.
TTTTTGTTACTTCGTTTTCGGTTGTAGTTGTTGAGCATTCCCCTTTTGGTGTCCCGTCTACTTCTTCAGGGTTTTTCTGCTTTTCTGTCATTGTACCTTTGTAGGTCTTTGGGGTCTTTGCAACCGGGACTCCACGTGTTCAGTCAGGTACTCCGAGGGTCGCCGCTCACGGCCGGACCTCGCTCAGGTCCGTCCCCCAACCAAGCCGTGGCCTGCCTTGGCAAGCAGCTTTTTTTGATCGGGTATCCATCAACCGGGAACCCTTGACCCTTTCTTCTTGGTGTGCACAGTCTGGTCAACCCCGGAGGCAATGGTTCTGCTGGGGGGCGCCCTGAATCTCGCTGCCGGGCGGCGCAGGCCTCAAGGCACCTCTCTAAATCACGTCGCGGGGGTCACCAAAAATGTAGGTGCCTTTCCCCGTCTTACTACGTGTGAGAGAAAAAATAAAATAGCAGACAAAAACCCCTTGTCGGGGAAAGAGGCACTGAGACCCGGCTGCAAGAGTTCAAAGGATGGTTTAGTTCTCCAGCTAGGAAATAACCCAAAAAAACTCTCCCTCCTTTACATCAGTGCCAACATTTATATTAGTTAAAGTAACTCTAACAAAAAATACTAAATGGACCCGATTGGCCAGACGGTGTGGTGCTGTAGGTGTGGGTAGCAGCACAGGTGAGGGTCTGGCACTTGAAAGAAATACCTTAAAGGGGGTGCAGGGTCAGGATGGCAATAAATTGTTCTAATGGGGGTGGGTGGCTTGCACGTTTATGAGGACGAATCGAGCAGAAAGTGCTTAGCTCATCCTGGTTCACATGCCGGTTCTCAGACGAACAGTGATCTCGGAGGAAGAAAGCTGTAGCATATTGATAGTTGCAACTTTCTCCAGCTTCAGCGTGAGAATGGAAGCGCAGAGCTTGCCTTTGCAGGAGGAGTGCAAGGGTGGGGGCCAGCCAGCTGTCTGCGCGCCTTATGTGTGTGTCTCTGTCCTTGGCTGCTGCGGTGGAAAGGGGAGCTGAGCATTGCTGTACTATCGCAGTGAGGCCTGTTTACCCAAGATGGAGTCGAAAGGGGGCACAAAAGATGGATGCCCCGTGTCTTGCTCAGTAGTCCCATCTATGTAGCAGTCAACCGTGGTTACCTTTATTACATAAGGGCAAGGGGCAATCCCACTACCGGAGGCACGTGGTCCAAGCCTTGTACTGAGGAGCGTACGATGCGAGGGGGCCTGAGGACCCCTCACTCCCATACACCCTCCCCAACTGAGGACGCTTAAGGTCATCTAGGCAGATTTAAAATCCTAGCAAGGAAAACAAAAGCTTGCCTTCAAGCAAAATCTATTTGTGTGTGTTATAGACTGTTATAATGTACCTGAAAATTGGGAAATAATTTCTCAGCCCCAGGGAAACGTTTGTGAACTCTGGAGCCCTGCACCCGATAGTGTTGCAAGTCTACGGTTTCACAGCCACAGATTTAAACGTGTTTGAATCAAAAGTAACAACCCTAGAGAGTGCAGTGCAATTTAAGATGTTAGGCAGGCCAGATTCATTCTTTGTTTGTCCCATGAGTAGCAGCCAAGGTGCTCAATGGAGAATGGTCAGATAGCATCATGGAGATTGTGATGAGTGGGTGTAAGGAAGGCACTGGAAAATATTAGCAGTTTAAAGTACATAGTTAGAAAAGGAAGGTGCAAAAGGAAACCTCTGGCAGGTGCTAGAAGTGAGAGGAGCAAAGCGCATGTGACTTGACTTAGCATTGAGGTGGGGGGGAATGACAGAAGTAGAGAGGTGACGTAGGGCGAACGCAGGATGCCACACCGGAGAAATGCTAGGGTCCTCTCAACCTTACCAGGAGGGAGCCAACCCAGATTCCATTTGATCAGAACCTCTACCTCCAAATCCTAGAGGAATCTCAGAAATGGCTGAAGTCAAACTTAATAAGGCAGACCCACCACCCGGCGACAAACCAGAGGAGGAATTACCTGCAAGAAATGGGGCTCAGGAAGCCCTTAAATCCGCAACAGAGGAAAGGTTAAGGAAGCCCTCAAGCCTGAGACTAAGTACTGAGGAGAAGGGTGTGGGAAACTGTGAACCCTGTGAAAGAGCCTTGTAAAGAACAGGGAACCATGGTTCAGTAACCCACAAAATCCATACTGCAAGTACTGGCATGGTACTGTAACTGCTGATCTAAATAATTAATCTTAAGAGTGTTTAAGTGCAAACCAAAGCCTGCCACTCAACTTGATCATTCTACCCATTCTGGTATGTTCATAAATTATAAACCCAGACTTGTTCCCTTTGTAATAGTTTAATATCAAGTGAGCTTTCCATAATGTCTCTTAACATTTTCAAGAACAATCCATTTTAATTCATCAGGCACATGTTTCACCTGCAGAAAATGTCCTTTGAAGGCACTAGAACAGTCGCTGTCCTGAGTTTGGATCCATGTTCAGTAATACTTTAAATGTTCCTGGCTTGTGTTTTAACCCTATAAACTTGATTGCCAGGGCATGTATTGCATAGATTGCATGTCTGCTCTTGCATTTCGCATGTGTTTGTAATATCCCCTTTTTGGTTCATAACGGCACTCGAGTACGAGCGTGAGGAGGTCCACGATCGACCACATCACACTGGCGACGAGGAAGTTCCCGCTGTGCCCGAAATCGTCGGTCCCCTTCTCGTGGTACGTCCCCTGTCACCACTGGGAGCCCGGACCTCGATCGCACGTGGGCCCATATCGGTGGGTGGAGCGTGAAGGCTCTCCAATCTCCAGCGCGAGTGTTTCTCGCGGGTGGAGCAGCTGTCAGCTCCCCGCGCAAACACCTTTCCGGGCGGTGGAGGACAAATCCTCCCGCCGACGGCAACGCCTGCGGAGGCCCGGCCCAGCACACGAAGAAATCGGCGGGTGGAGCAGAGTCTCCCCGCGCGGGTGGAGCAGTTGCCAGCTCCCCACGGATACATCACCGGGCGGTGGAGGAGTGGCCTCCCGCCAACGGCAACGCGCACGAGCGGTGGAGGCGAAAACCTCCCGCTCCAACAGGCCAACACAAAGGGGTAAGAGCGAGCCCTCTCCCCTCCGGCACAAATTGAATCACACCACGCACCTGTCGACATCAGCAGCTAAGGCCCCATCTGCAGCACCCCCTGGTGGCAACAAAGTGCCACCGCGCTAGGAATAGAAATCACAGCGCCCCCTGCTGGCAACAAGGTGCCACCGCGCCAAGACTTTCTACTAAGACTCTGAACTACAGCGCCCCCCCAGCTGCAGAGTGACAACCACACCCGGCTCAGCCAAATAACCACAGAAACATTTTCATGAGTAATTCAGAGGAAGACTCACTAACCATCCCAGTAACACCAAGCAGCACAGGCCATAAGAAAATGACAGACAGCCTCCTAACACAGCTACCAGCAAATTTCGACATCACTGACTCTGGCACCCTTGGATCAAGGTGGAAGAGGTGGCTGAGGGACTTTGAGGTATGCCTGAAAGCGGCAGGCGCACTAGAAGATGACCAAAAACTCAATCTTCTAAATCATGCTGTAGGACCAAATGTCCGAGACATTCTCGACGAAATTCCCGAGGACAGCATAGACACGTATGTCAAGCTAAAAACAACGCTCACGGAATATTTCACACCTCACACCAATGTGGACTATGAGCGGCACATTTTCCATACCACCAAACAACAAAAAGGTGAAACCATAGACGCATTCGTCATGAGACTACGAGCAAAAATGAAACACTGTGATTTCAATAATTACTCAAATGAGGAGGCCCTCAGGTCACAGATCATAGTGGGATGTGAAAGTGCCAACTTCCGCAGACGACTCCTGCAACAACCGCGCAGCCTTGACGAAATCCTTCGACTGGCTCGCTCGGATGCGGCCCTGGCCGCACAAGTGGAAGGTTTGGACGACATAAAGATTACACATGGAAAACGCGAATGCCTCAACAAACTGGAAGGGACGGCAAGAAACAGTGATCCGTTCTGCTACCGGTGCGGACACGAATATCCCCACGAAGGAATATGCCCTGCAATAGGACAAAACTGCTCCGCGTGCGGTGGTGAAGACCACTACAAAGCCGTATGTCTGATCTTCCGCAGCAAGATGAGAGGAGCTGGAAGGAGCCACAAGCTCATGCCAGAACCAGAACAAAATCAAACACCCTACCGCAACCATCGAGGGTCACACCAGAACCATGAACAAGGGCGCCACAAACATCACGACGACCAGACGGAAAGAAGGCATGATAAGAGAGAATGGAGGGAGAACAGGACACCACTTCCCAGGTCAAGGAGAAGACCACGAAGATACGTACAGTGCCTCATCGAACAATCACAGTCTGACAGCGCGTCCAGTGCTTCGTCGGATGAGAAAACATCTAAATCGGAAAGACACCCGGAAGCACCAAGAAGGAAAGGATACCTATATGCTCTAGGAAACAGCACAGCAAAAGAGCATAGCCCAATCCTCAGAATACAAGTGAATCAAACGGCAGCAGAATTTCTAATTGACACGGGAGCAACCGTAAACGTGATCAGTGAGAAAGTCTACGAGAGCATACCTAATGACCCCCGCCTGCAACCAGCTCGAACACTCATCTTTCCTTATGGATCAAAGACCCCGCTCGCATGTAAAGGTTTCTTCATGGCCTCGTGCCGATACAAAGAACATGAAAAGAAGATACCCATGCACGTCCTCGAGGCAGCGACTGAGAGCGGATGCATACTGAGTTATCAGGCAGCAATAGAAATGGGACTAATACACATACTGTACCGTCTTATGGTACGCAAATACCTAGACCCCACAGCAAGCATAGAACAGGTGTTCCCATCACTATTCAAAGGCCTCGGGAAGCTGAAGGACAGGCAAATAGAACTCCACATTGACCCCAAGGTCCCACCCATAGCCCAACACTATCGAGGAATACCCATAAACATTCAAAAACAAGTGGAAAAGGAACTAACAAAATTACTGGATGCAGACATCATTGAGCCGGCAGAAGGACCCACACCATGGGTCTCCCCAATTGTACCCGTACCCAAAAAGGACTCTCAAGACATTCGAATATGTGTGGACATGAGAAGGCCAAATGAGGCCATTCTAAGGGAACGCCATCAAGCCCCTAGGATAACAGATATGGTACATCTGCTAAACGGGGCAACTGTGTTCTCTAAACTGGACCTTAACAAAGGGTACCATCAGCTGGAACTCTGCAAAAGCTCTCGATATATAACAACTTTCGCCACCCACCTAGGACTCTTCCGCTACAAGCGGCTAAGTTTCGGTGTGTCGTCCGCTGCTGAAATCTTTCAGGCAGAAATTCACAATATCATCAAACATGTACCCAACTGCCTGAACTACAGCGACGACATCCTGGTGTTCGGTCAAACTCAATAGCAACACGATGACACACTAATGAGTGTGTGCATGGCCCTGGAAGAGGCACGACTCACACTAAACAAAGACAAATGTGAATTTCGCAAGAAAACGCTCCGTTTCTTTGGTCACATATTCTCTGAAAAAGGAATGACACCCGACCCGGAAAAAGTGAGCGCACTCCGAGAAGCCCCGCCACCCGCCACCACATCAGACCTCAGGTCTTTTTTGGGCCTTGCGAGCTACTGCACCAGATATATACGAGATTTCGCATCCATCAGTGAACCCCTCCGAGCACTCACCAAACTCAACACAGAGTTCACATGGTCCCCACAGTGCCAAGAAGCATTCCAAGCGATTAAAGATCGCATATCCGACGCCCAGAATATGGCGTACTTCGACCCCAAAAGAACGACAGAACTCATTGTCGACGCCAGTCCCGTAGGCCTAGGCGCCATCCTGACACAACTCGATGACAGAGAAGAAAACAAGAAACATATCATATCCTATGCCAGTCGAAGCCTTTCCAAGACCGAGCAAGCCTACTCCCAGGCGGAGAAAGAAGGTCTGGCCGTAGTGTGGGCCTGTGAACATTTCCATTTGTTCCTATACGGAAAACCTTTCGTAGTTGTAACGGACCACCAAGCCCTCATCTTCATTTATGGCAACCCTCAAGCAAAAATGCCACCACGCATAGCTCGATGGGCCCTCCGGCTACAGGACTATCAATTCTCCATCACTCATAGACCCGGAAAAGAACAGAACCCTGCCGACTTCCTCTCGAGACACCCGAAGGACGCGTGTGGACCAGAACCATCCATAGCTGACCAGTACATAAAATGTCATTCACAGCAACACACCGCAAGGACTGGACATGGATCACATCATTAGTGAATCAAACACTGATCAAGGGATACAAACCATCCTCCGATGCCTAGAGACAGGGCGATGGAAGCATGCCAAACAAATTCGAGAAAACATGAACGAAGATGTCAAGCGGGATCTCACCTGCTTCCTAGCTGTGAAAGAAGAACTGGCAAAATCAGACGAAGGGATGCTGCTAAAAGGAACAAAGCTAGTGATACCGCGCAGTCTGCGCCAGAAGGTACTCGACCTTGCCCATGAAGGACACCGAGGATTTGTGTCCACCAAAAGGATGCTGAGGCAGAAAATATGGTTCCCACAGCTAGATACCGCAGTAGAAGAACTGCTACAAGACTGCCCCACCTGTGCACTCGTGAAGCCACACACCTCCCCAGAACCTCTAAACATGACCGCACTACCTGAAGGGGCATGGGAAGAGATAGCCATTGATCACTTTGGGCCCATGGAAGGAGGAGAATACATTCTGGTGGCAGTAGATGAGTATTCAAGATACCCCGATCTACAGATAATCCCATCAACATCTGCACACCACACCATACCAGTCCTAGATCGGATGTTCGCAAGGTAGTTAAATCTGACAATGGACCTCCATTCACAGGACAGGACTTCCAAAGATTTGCCGAATACATGGGCTTCAGACACAGAAAAGTGACACCTCTATGGCCACAAGCCAATGGGACCGTCGAGCGGTTCATGAGCAACATCAAACGCACCACACAAATTGCTCGCATCACGGGAGAACCTGTCGAGAAACTGTTATACCAACTCATGCGAGACTACAGAAATACGCCACACAGCACCACGGGGAAAACACCTTCAGAAGTGATGTTCGGGCGAACAATAAGAACAAGAATACCACATGTGGCCATTGAGGAAGACCACTATGCAAGGGACGCAGAAATGAGGGTGAAGGATGCACGCATGAAGGAAACCATGAAAAGGGCCGCGGATACAAAACGGCAAGCCAAGACAAATGATTTGGCGCCAGGAGACATGGTGATAGTCCGCCAGCCCCAGCCTCGGAAAAACATAGCCCCATTCAGCGAGGAGCCTCTCCTCATCATCCGCAAGAAAGGATCACTCATCACCGCGGAAGGAGACCGCAGGACCATAACAAGGAACTCATCCCACTTCAGAAGGGTGTCGAGAGCCCCAGCCTTAGGTGACACAAACCTGAGTGATGAGCTCACTCCATGGGATGCTCCATATGAAGGAGACAGAGAAGACTCCGAAGGAGAAGTGAATCCTGAGACATGGACAGATCTTTCGACAAGAATAGAAGGTCGACCAACAAGGACGAGGAAAAAGCCCCACCGCCTCATTGAGGAAATGAACTAAGTTGGACTTAAGGTTTAGTAACGGGGGGATGTGATGTCCTCACTTCCTTATCCATGGACGACAGTCCTCTGTTTGTTTGATCTGCGGGCTGCGACCCGCGTATGTTGAGGGGCGGGGTTACCGCCCAGGGGTTAGTCTGATGCAGGGTCTTTAGGAATAAAGACGTGTTGCACCCCAGCTCCTTGTGCCGACTCTCCTTTCTGGCGTACATGAGTGAGAGAACTGCACTCGAGTACGAGCGTGAGGAGGTCCACGATCGACCACATCACAGTAGTCTTCACTGTAAACTTAAATCCTGCCTATTTTCAACAGAACTTATGTCCCACCACTGTAAGAAGATTCCAGATTTTCTCTACTGGTTGAACAGCCCTAACTAACAATTTCTTAAGACTGCGTCCGTTTGTATAACAAAACAGTTGATTAAGGTCTCCAGTTTGCAAAATGTGCCAGTTTTTCACAATCATTTTCTGTATATTCTGACCATACGTACAGAAAGTCGCCACACACACAGTTGTTTTACTAGACCGAGATTTTAAACGGATTCTAATAGTGGTGTGCAGTCTGTATCATGCTCTTTTGCCTGCTCTCCAGATTAGTGTATTTGGATATCCTCTGTGACGAGGTCAGTTCCCCTACCTTGTCAGGATGGGATGTGAACCTCTTTTAGTCTGAGGTGGAAAGCCTACCAAGGATGAATCTTGGGCTATTCCTATATCAGAGTGGGGGCGGGGGGATGGGGTGGCAGTTCCAATTCTTGTCTCCTCCCCATGTACCAGTCTGTTAATGGGCAGTATCAAGTTTTATCACCCTATGCCACAAAATGCTGGCAGAGTTCTCTCTTCGAGTTTCAGAAACACAACAAATCAGGAAGGTGAACTCCTAAGAGGCATTTAATCAGCAGCGCCCCACACAGTGACTCCAGGGCAACCTACTCTAGAAAGAACTCGAGTTGTCAGGCAGGGCCAGGCAGTTAATAGTGAACATTCACACCTGACTCCACTTGACTGTTTTTTTCACTATAAAAGTTGTAGTTTTACACCAATGGATGAGCGAGCTGGAGAAGCACTTTCCACCAGAGGAGCTGCGAAGCTGGGAGATGCAGGAAGCATGGGTGGACTGGCCTATGGGGAACTCTGGCGATTTCCCGGTAGGCCTCTGCACCCTGGGCCTCTCTTATGTGGTGTTTCCATATTTTCTCATAGGAAAAGTGTTGTTCTTGTTGAAAAAGTGTAATATGGGGCTACTTTAAAAATGATTTCCAGGGTCTATTTTGTTTTCCCAGTCCACCTCTAGCAGGAAGGAGGATCCGCAGGAGAACAGTGTGCTGTAATGCTGGACCGGTGTGTGAGGAGGGCTGCAGCGTGGCTGGGGAGCTGTGTCTCCTGAGAGCCACAGCGAGGCAGCTGGGTCCTTGTGCAATTGATTGTTCCCTTGGCCCGTGTGACAGGCCCAACGGAGTATGAGGGCAGGTGGTGAGACCCTGACCTCGACCCAAAGCATCCTGGAGAGTCTCTTAGCCATCGCTACGCTGCCCGATGAGTTTCCCATTGCAGAGAAACTTGTGAGCGAGCGTGTGGCTGGAGCAGGAAAGGGAGCAAATTACAAGTCGGCATGAAGCAGAAAGTAGTTAAAAGCAAATGAAAGAAAGTAACTGAAGGGAAACGGTGCATGCGAGTGGCGCAGAAATAAGAGGCCCGAAAGTAAATGGATTTGAAAGAAAGGACAAGCACCCCGAATATAAAGTTAAAGCGGTTAGAAGCAAAGTTTGAGGAAAGTGCGAGGGCGCACAAGAAAGGGCAAGCAGCCCGAAAGGAAAGTAAGGAAAGGTGCGAGTGAGCACAGAGAAGGAAAGTGACCGTTTAAACGTAAAAGGACGTATGGCAAAGGAAAAGAAGTGCAAGCATGCACAGCCAAAGGCAGAAGTGAGTGAAACAGAAGGGTTAAAGAAGTGCAATAAAGCAGGAAAGTGCAAGCGGCACAGAAGACGGACATAGTGGGAAAGGAAATTCCAAAAAGATATTACCCTTGGGCTATACTCATGCGCCCAATAGTCTGATGCCTGGTGGCAGAAATATAAGGATCACACGCAGTATATATTTGCTTTACACAATATTGGTTTTTGAAGAAATGTAATGCCCTTTTCAGTGATGACACGTGTTTCGACGTACAAAAGTCTTTTTCAAATCAGGGCTTTAGTTAAACAAACATACATGAAAATAAAACGTGATCGATGGTAATTATCGCGATCATCGTCGCATTATTTTGTGAGTCACAAGATATGGAAAATCAGATGCACATTATTTTTGTAAGACATAAAAATTATAGGTAGGTATTAGTTCATCCAAGAATAATAAGAAATAATAAGAAAAATAAGAAAAAATGACATGGCCATGTTCAAGGAGAAGGAAAAGGGTAGGAGGTTTGTGGGAGGTGAAACAAGAGGAAAAAGAAAGAAATAAGAAATATCATTGGTAAGTATAGTATGGAACTTTGAATAACCGCATTATCATTTTCATGCTTTTATCCAATGTATGTTCTTACCCAATGGTTATTGTTGCATATATATCCTTCTCAGTCTCTTCATGCAGTCATGGGATAATCCCTGTCCTATGAAGAAACCCACATACTTTGAGTTCTTTTGTATCATGCTGTACCAATAACATCAACATCAGTTAAGTGTTGTTATGAAATGTGTATGCAATATTACTGGATTTGATTATATTTGCATGGTCCTTCCTTAACATAGTCCAGACTGATTCCATTTTCTTCTTATTTGAAATCTTGTTCTACTCGTAATAATGGTCTACGTTGTACGCTTGATCCCCAAAAAAAGAAAAAAATATATAATAATAACAATATTGTGGTGGTTTAATCTACGCACAGACTTGTTGTGCGCCAGTTACTCCTTGAGTTTTCAGTGCATTATAAATGCTAAACAGTCAAATTAAGGAAAGTTGTGCCTCTACGTTTGACCTCGCACTGGCAATTTGTGCTCTTTCAATAAATGTGTGTTCCTATAACCTGTGAGTCTTTGGTCAGGTAATGGTAAGTGCCTGCACAAAGTCTCCTTTTTTGCTGTGGACTCGCAGTCGCCATGAGGCTAGGCTGCGTTGCGCATGTTGGCTTTGAAAACATTCTAATTGATCATTCTAGTATCTCTCTGTATCTCGCTTTGCTACGGCAGAGAACACGAGGGTCCACATGCTTCTAGTCCCTATTCCAACGTTAGGCAGGGTGGTCTTACTATGAGACTCACCTCAGTGTAACTCGCGTAGTTCCTTTCCGTCCTCGTGTAAGTGTGTCCACCCGAATCCAGTCTATTGTATACTTGTGTTGCTAAGTAACGGTAGTCCTACTACTGTTTCACCTCTGGCCGCCATATTTTGGGCTAACCCATTCCTATTCCAATGGAAAATACGTATTCTATATTACGTTAGGTATTTAGGTGAGTTAACTATCTATCCTATTCCACAAGACCAAACTTAAACCAACGTGAGTAAATTCACCAGAGTCCATTGTACTCAGCCTTTCCTAAGGTGTCGGGATCACTGATGACTCCTTGCAGTGCATGTGCAAAATGACCCATAAAACCTGGTGCCTATGCACAGCCATCTTAGACATTCACTTCAATTTACTGCAATGAAAACATGCGTTTTCACAGACTCAGCAAGCAAACATGTATTTCGAAGAGATTGTGTCCTCCGACGTATTCCTTATCTTTGATAATGCGTTTCCAGCTTGCTGGCCTCGGAAATGTTTTCTGTAGGGGGCGCTGCGCGTCGACGTCCGCCGAGTCGATGTCGCTCGACGGCCACCGTATCGGCGCCGACGTCATCATGCCCATAAATAGCCACGCGCTGCGTCGTTGCTCAGTTCCATTTTTCCGCGCTTCGTGGGGCCTCGGAACGTCGTTGCTCAGTTCGTCAGGATAACTACTATATCTACTCGAAATATACCTACTCGTTCTCGATGGCTTCTTCATCGAAACCGACGACGCCGCGATCCGGCTTCAAGAAATGTCGAGACTGCGGTAAAAGATGTCGATAACGGATCCACACAGGATCTGCTTGTGGTGCTTGGGATCCGAGCACCATTGTTCGGAGTGTGAGGACTGCATGTCCATGACGGCGAAAGCCTTGAAGGAGCGCAAGGGGAAGCTCAAGAGAGGTAAGTCAGTCAAAACCTCCTCAAAGGTTTCTTCGGCTGAGTCGAGGCATTCGTCTCCTCGCCGTCGAAAACATTCCCATTCTAGATCTCGAAGTAGCTCCCACCATTCGTCGAGATCAAGACACTCAAAAAAGAGACGTCGAAGATCCCCTTCCTCGTCGTCCTCTGTGTCCCCAGAAAGGGTCTCCTGTCCTACAAAACACAGCTCTCAAGCTGAGTCGGAGGAATTCAGAAAGAAAATGTTAAGCGTCTTCGAGAACGCGGCCTCGACCCCCTCGAAGACAGCTGAGGGTGATACCCCGGGTGAAAAACCCAAAAAATCAAAACGCTGCGAGTCGTAGCACCCGGCTAAACATTCCACCCGAGAGCGCCACGAGCCATCGGGTAAGAAGGCACCATCTTCGAAGCCGTCGTCGAAGATTCCTTCGACGCACGGATCGGCGCCATGGACGCAGTTGTCGAAGGGTTCCTCGACGCATCGGTCGATCAACTCGACGCCGATGAAAGAGAAGACCAAGGCCACTCCACAGCCAACGGTGATTCCAAGGGACTCCGGCACGACGCCGAGACCGTCGTCGATGTCCTCGAGTAGGATCCCGATCCTCTCGAGTTCTTCGAGACCCCTTCCAGTTTTTTCGACGCCGTTCTCGGCGCCTTCGAAGCCTGTCACATCGGCGTCGACGGCATCAACGTTTTCTCGCCCAATAATGACGAGTTTGCCTCCTTCTGCCTTAGAGATGGGTTTTACACCATTTCAGAGGTCAGAGTACCCTGGACTATCTTCAATTTATGGAGAGGGGGAAGATTCTGTCCAGGAAACATTTGGGTTACAGAGGACCACACTGCCTATTTCAGAGGATTTCACCTCTGAGGAAAGAAGGCTGAAGGACCTACAAGAGTCACTACATGAGGCAAGTGGGCTGGACACTTCCCCAGAAGTGGAATTTGTTAAACCAGACCCAGGGGAACATGCCGAAACACCCTATAGAACCCTTATGGCAAGAATTATTGAATTTATGGGTTGGTCTGCGCCTTCACCTGTTTTGCAACAGGATGACCTAACAGACATATTAGACAAAGGTCCACAGGAGGACCCTGTGGTCCCCTTCCATGCAGCCTTACAAAGGAAAATTACATCTAATTGAGAAACTCCTGAAGTTATCCCTGCGGTCAATTGAAGATTGTCAGCCAAGTATAGGGTAGCGGCTGCTGACCCTGAATACTTATCAAAACACCCGACTCCAGAGAGCCTGGTGGTTCAAGCGGCAACTTCACCTAGCAGTAGGACCGCTTACCCTACTGTCCCACAGGATAGAGATGACAAGAGGTACGATTCTATGGCAAAGAAAGTCTTCTCTGCTTGTAGTATGGCGTTGAAGTCCATCAACGCCACATGTACGCTCGCCAGGTTCAGTCACACACTATGGGAGTGTGCTTCATCAGCGGCTGACTCATACCCGAAGGAGAGGAAAAGGAAGCCTTCCTTAACATTATTAAAGATGGCAAAGATGCCATGTGCGAATCACTTCAAACTGGCATCAATTCCGCTGACAGTATCAGCATGGCCATGGCGGCAAGTACAACAATCCGCAGGCATGCGTGGTTGCGAAAGTCTGCCTTTGCTCCAGATGTACAGGCCAGACTTTTGAATATGCCCTTTGAAGGCTCTTCACTATTCGGGAAAAAGGCTGATGACAGTCTGGAAAAGTTGCAGACTTCTAAAACAGCAGCAAAATCTTTAGGAGCTGCTATCCGCCAAACTCCTTTTCGCCCCTCAGGAACCAATGGGAGAGGAAAGTCCTTTCGCTATTATTCCGCATTCGGGAATGGCAGAGGACAGCCGGCTCAAAGAGGCCAAAGGAGATCCACCCGAGGTGGACGGGTCAAAAGTACTAAGGCCGCAGCAGGTGCCTCTTTACCCTCAGCATCTGCATCAGCCACCCCCAAACCACTCTGAGGCCTTTCCACACAATACACCTGTAGGGGGCAGGTTAACTCACCATCTGACGGAATGGCAGGCTATAACGTCAGATGCGTGGGCATTGGAGACAGTTGCCCAGGGTTACTGCCTACCCTTTCTACACATTCCTCAGAGTAATCCACCAGGGAACAGCTCTCTAAAAGTTCCAGATCCGCTCCTCTTGCAGGAAATTATAGACCTACTAGAGAAAGGTGCCATAGAACCGGTACCTGTAGCGGACAGGAACAAGGGCTGGTACTCCCCTTTCTCATACCAAAGAAGGACAGAGGACTGAGACCCATCCTGGCCTTACGAGAATTGAACAAGTTCCTCAGGAAGGACAAGTTCAAGATGGTAACTCTCTCTCAGATCCTTCAGGCGCTCCAGCTCCAGGACTGGCTGGTATCTCTGGACCTTCAGGATGCTTATTTCCATGTGCCAATCCATCTCAAACACAGGAAATACCGGAGGTTCGTAATTGGCGACTCTCATTATCAATTTCGAGTTCTGCCATTTGGGCTGACCTCCGCCCGAGGGTCTTCACCAAGCTGATGTCGGTAGTGGCGGCGAGTCTAAGCGGGGAAGGGATCCACGTCTACCCCTACCTGGACGATTGGCTGATCAGGGCTGTATCTTCGAAACAGGCCCAGGCCCAGCTAGATTATGTCTGCCACTTCCTTCACAAACTGGGCTTCTCCCTCAATTTAAAGAAGTCACAGATGATACCATCACAGAGACTCCAGTTCTTTGGAGCGGTCCTGGACACTTCCCTGGGAAAAGCCTAGCCAACAGAGGTGAGGGCTCAAGATATTCTACAGATGGTCACCAAGTTTCAAAATGCCCAACGTCTCCCAGCCTTCGACTTTTTGAGGTTGCTAGGCCTCATGGCATCCTGCATCTTCCTTGTGCCAGAGGCTCGCCTGAGAATGAGATCTCTTCAGTGGGCACTAAAAAGTCAGTGGTCGCAATTCTCAGGGAGAATGACAGATCTCCTCCGGATTCCGGACAAGGTAGCCCACGACCTTCAATGGTGGGCCTATCCAGAGAACATCTTGAAAGGAGAACTGTTTTGGCAACCATGGCCGGAGATAACAGTAGTCACAGATGCCTCACTCACGGGGTGGGGAGCCCATGCCAACGATTTGACCATCAGCGGTCGTTGGTCTCCATCGAAGTCCAGACTACACATCAACCTATTGGAGCTGAGAGCGATCAGACTAGCGCTGAAAGCTTTCCTTCCATCAGTACAGGGGAGAAATGTCCTGATAATGACGGACAACACGGTGGCCATGCACTACCTCAACAAAAGAGGAGGCGTAGGATCACTGCCACTGTGCAGAGAGGCGATGCAGCTCTGGTTTTGGGCAATCCAAGAAGGAATCTCTCTATCGGCAGTCCACCTAGCCGGAGAGAAGAAGTTGACAGCGGATGCTCTGAGCAGGCAGAGCAGTCTCCCACGAGTGGGAGCTAGCTCAGGAAGTCCTTCAAGAGATCTTCACCCTTTGGGGAACCCCTTAGGTGGATCTGTTCGCCACAAGCACCAACAGGAAGTGTTATCTGTTCTGTTCAAGGGAATTTCCCCCGAGAGGAGCTGTAGGAGACGCGTTCGTAGTGGACTGGGAGTTTCCACTCCTTTATGCGTTCCCACCGGTCCCTGTTATTCCTCAAATGATCAGGAGGTTGAGAAGATTCCGGAAAACCATGATCCTAATTGCCCCGGATTGGGCCAGGAGAACGTGGTAGCCGGACCTTCTAGATATGTCCATCTGTCCTCCAATCCGTCTTCCACTCAAAGAGAATCTTCTCTCGCAGAAGGGAGGTCAGGTTCTCCATCCAGACACCAGAACCCTCAACCTTCACGCTTGGCTTCTGAAAGGGTGAGGTACAAGGATTGGGATCTCCCTGATGACATCATGGAGGTGTTGCTTTCGGCTAGAAGGCCAGCAACAAAGTCTTTATACCGCTGCCGTTGGAACAAATTTTGCAGCTGGTGTAGGGAAGAGAATATCGACGCTTTTTCATGTGGTACACCAACGGTGTTATCGTTTCTACTCTACTTGGCAAACTCAGGCCTTCAAGTTGGCACTGTAAAAGGCTATCTCGCAGCGCTTTCTATCTTCAAGCGCACTGGTGAGGAACCATTGTATTTCAAACTTCCTCTAGTGGTACAATTTCTCAAGGGATTAACTAATGTTCATCCTCCAAAACCATTCCAGGTTCCCTTATGGGACTTAAATTTAGTCTTAAACTTCCTAATGGGCACTCCATTCGAACCACTTCACTCTTGTGCGTTGAGATTTCTCACGCTTAAAACTGTCCTATTGGTAGCACTAACATCCGTTAGGAGGGTGAGCGAGCTACAAGCTCTCTCCTGTAAACCCCCACATACAATCTTCCACAAGGACAAAGTTGTCCTACAGGTGAAGCCTAATTTCCTCCCAAAGGTGGTTTCTGAATTTCATATTACTCAGAAAATTACCTTACCTTCGTTCTACCCTCCTCCCCATCCGGGGAAAGAGGAGGAAAGGCTACATAGGCTGGACCCAAGGCAAGCTCTCAGCTTTTACATCAGCAGAATGGCTAGGATCAGGCAAGCAGACCAGCTGTTTGTAGGATACCCAGGTCACAAGTTGGGACTACCCATAACAAAACAAACCATCTCCAGGTGGATTATTTTGGCCATTCTGGAATGTTACAAACTGGCAGGGAAAGAGCCACCCCAAAATCTCAGGGCTCATTCAACCAGGGGTATTGCAGCCTCTTCAGCTCTCCAAAGAGGGGTACCGGTCCGAGACATATGTGCGGCTGCCACATGGTCGTCCGCACATACATTCACAAAATTTTACAATCTGGATTCCTCCACTACTCAAGAGACCAGATCTGGCAAGGCGTATTACATTCGGTCCATCCCTAAAGGGATACATAACATTCTCACTCCCACCTCCAATTACATGCCACTGCTATGGGAGTCTATGAAAGATAAGGAATACGTCGGAGGACACACTCCCTTCGAAGAACAAGTTACTTCTTACCTTGTAATGTTCTTTCGACGGGATGTTCCTCTGACGTATTCCTTACCGCCCCTCCCATCCATACCCGCAGTGATACTTCCCTTGTCGTTGCAGCTTACGCTCCTTCAAGGTCAATAACCAATTCAGGCATGACTTTTCTTATGCTACAAAACGGAACTGAGCAACGGACGCAGCGCGTGGCTATTTAGGGGCATGATGACGTCGGTGCCGATACGGTGGCCGTCGAGGGACATCGACTCGGCGGACGTCGACGCGCAGCGCCCTCTACAGAAAAAAATTCCGAGGCCAGCAAGCTGGAAACGCATTATCAAAGATAAGGAATACGTCGGAGGAACATCCCGTCGAAAGAACGTTACAAGGTAAGAAGTAACTGCTGCAAAGACAAGGTCACCTATTTATGTCAGATGACCAAGACGGGGAGAATAGTTGTTTTATTGTCCACCGAAGGACAAGCTAGAAAGGGAGTCGGAGCGCTCTGCTGGTGCAGTGATGAGGGGTAATGGGAACGAAAGCAAGGAGAGAAGCTGTTTTTTTCCGCTTCTAGTTGAAATATTCCACTCTTTTTTTCGCCTCATGCTTATTGTCTGCTCTTCGGCCGAAGGCAGCATGGTAGCCCATGAGGGGCGGGATCGAAAGTAGTCCCATAAAGAGAAGAGGATTTCCTCTGGGGAAACCAGTTAGAATTTGGACCCCGGGTTATGCAGTCGCGCTGAGAGGGAAGACGCTCCGCTCCAGACCCCTTTAGGCTGATCAATCTCTTTGCCTACCTGCTGTGGGACTAAGCAGTGTCGTAGTGGCCGAGATGAAAGTGTCTTCTGCAATATTCCTAACAGTGTTGAGTTTTTTCTTTGTCTATGTATAACCGACTGTGTTTATATTTTCTTTCTGAATGTTTTGAGTGAATAAAGGGCCTACAATGCGCCAGTTATACTATAACTAATAACCTTTGCCTATCTGAGTCCAAGAACTGATTTTGCAAGGGTACAGAGAGCGGAAGTATAAGGTCTCTCCAAGTGGCCTAGACCAAGCAAAACAATTTGCGCTATGAGCAGGGTCTTTGTGCTGACATTTATGCCAAAGCTCTCTGGCAATATTATATGAGATATTGGACTCAGAGAGGAAAATATTTGGGAAGGGAGTAGTTTGTGGTGAGGTATTAACCAAAAGGGAAGTGTAATATCCATTTGGTAACATGAGTTCCCCATTTGGAAAAAAGGAAGGTCCTCAGGCAGAGGCTGTCCTGAGGTGACTATTCGGGGTGGACGAAGAGTCTGTATGACAGTCGCACAAACTTGGGCATGTGCTGCGGGTTTGACCAAGGAATGGGACACCAGTATAGGAGAGGCGAGTCCGGCTGAAGTAGTGGGTTGTCTGCAACAGGTGCTAGTGGAAAAGGGAAAGGAGTGTTCAGCTCTTGGTAGAAGGGGTTGGATTTTGTTAGATGCCCACCGCAAAATACATCAGCAGAATGTGGAATTACAGGCAACTGTCCTGAAATTGGAAAAAGAGCTGGCAGCTGAAGAAACAACTTGCGTTGATGCAGCAGTTCCACATGAAATTGTATCACGATAAAGAAGATAAATATTAGGTGGTAGTTGAGCGAGCTGCTGTGAGAGTGGCTCGTTATAAATACAAAAAGAGTTGAGGAAGAGTGAATTCTCATAATGTATTTGATAGTACTAGTACAGAGAGTGGTTGGCTCTGCTTGAGGATTATTCACAGCAAGACATTGGGGAAATAGTTGACCGATTAAAGCAGACGGTTGGAGAACTTTTGCTGATCTGGATGGTCAGGTTACTTGATGGAGGGGTGGCGGGTCTTCATGTAGATGCGACGGACTCTGCTCGATTTTTACCTTTGATGCAGGAAGTTCAGATACAGGAGATTCTACGTCTGGGCCCTCTGCGAGAAGCCGATGGGGAAGAGTCTCAAATGTCCTTGCTGCAATCAGCAGCCCAAGCATCTAATCGTAAGTATCCTATGCCTCAGACTGGCCGACCGAGGATAAAAAAAATGGTACACGCTGAAAGAGGCTATTCAAAGAGTGAGGGAACATGCCATGAAAAAGGCAATCCATTTAGATGATCTCGAACATATGGGGGTAGTAGCGTTATCTGTTTCGGCCAGAAACACTATTATTCGAACCACCACTCCCCTGGCATATAAAAATCTCATAATGACTCTATTGATGGGTATGACTGGTGTAGTATTGGATGAGGTGGTGGATACCATCAGACAATTGGTGGATTTAGGAGAATGAGTAAAGACAGGAAAGACCCTGAGATCGAGGGAGGGAGGGGCAAAGTGAAAGACGCACTCCTTGGAAGAGGTTTGACAGCCGTGATTCGCGCATATCCAGAAAGGATATATTTCTAGCGTTACTGAAAGATGGGGTTCCGCGAGGGGATATTGATGGGATCGAAACACGGGCAATGTATAGATTGTATATAAAAAGCGGGGTTTGAATGAGAAGGAGTGTTATTAACAGGTGAAACACCAAGAAATACATAAAACGGAGAGGGAGGAGGATCCTTTGCATCACCTCCTGAGAAGGGAGATGGTGTGTCATCAGGTGTCCACGCAATCTCACCCGACATATGCTGATTTGAGGAAAATGGTGAGTGCAATGGTATAAATGGAATTCAAAAACATGCACTCAAAATATGAATAGGATGACGGTCAAACTCTGGTAACAAATGCCCAAATTAAGATAGACTACCTCATGTAAAAGTAAAATTATTTTGGCAATCAGGAAACGTACAGGAGGTCAACCCTTTAATTGATACCGGGGCAAAGGCCTCATTAATACATGGAAATCCTTCGAGGTTTAAGGGGCGACGTTTCACGAGCAAAGAGACCCCTGCCATTCAAACAAACATAGATATGAAAATTGGAAGTCTAAAAAAGGACACTTATCCGGTACTGGTTGTCCCAATTCCCGAATACATTATTGGATTTGCCATTTCAGTTTGGGGTCAGTGCATTCAGTTGTACCCCCGTAGTGATGGGACAATTAAAGATGCCCCCGGTGCAGATTCCGATCGCCACTAAGAGTGTCCATGAAGCAATATTGGATTCCCGGTGGACAGGAGATTTCAGAAACCATTAAAGGGTATGTGGAAGCCAGTGTGTTGGGTCCTGTGACCACGGCTTGGAGCAATCCTATCTGGCCTATTAAAAAAAACAAAACAGACGGAAGCTACCGGATGACTGTTGATTATTGCAAGTTGAATAAACCTACTCCCCCGTTAATACCGGCAGTCCCTAGTGTTGTGATTTTAATTTAAAATGTACAGAAGTTTGAGGCAACATGATACGCGGTGTTGGACTTGGCTAATGCCTTCTTCACCATTCCGATTGCTGAGGAATGTCGGGAGCAGTTTGCATTCTCCTGGAGTAGGAGACAGTATACGTTCAAAGGTTTTTCAAAGGTTTACCAATGGGTTATATTCATAGTCCAACAATCTGTCACCAGCTGGTGGCAGAACATTTAGAC
Organism: Ambystoma mexicanum; assembly: GCF_040938575.1. NCBI lineage: Eukaryota > Metazoa > Chordata > Amphibia > Caudata > Ambystomatidae > Ambystoma > Ambystoma mexicanum. Next base: position 1,000,061,750 of record NC_090929.1, on the reverse strand, counting down.
AAAATCCTGTGCAAGCCGGATGTGCAGATCGTACACTACATTGACGATATACTAATCCAAGGGAAAGATGAGCATAGCGTGTGAGTGCACCTGGATCTTATTATGAACGGTTTGAGGAAGGAAGGATGGGAAATAAATGAGACTAAAACACAAGGTCCGGCGGAGACGACGATTTTTCTGGGAATTCAGTGGCACAATGGACATTGCAAAATGGGGCCCAACGCCAAGCAAAAGATCCTTGAGTTTTTGACTCAGAGGACTAAAAAACAAGCTTAGCAGTTTATTGGGCTGTTTGGATTCTGGAGACAACACATACCACATGTGGGACAGATTCTGGCGCCTGTTTACAAAGTAACAGGCAAGAAATAAAATTTTGAATCGGGTGAGGAACAAGATAAAGCGTTCCAATTAGCCAAATACACCATTCAGAAAGTACTTGATTTATGGCCATTGAGGGAAGGAGAGGTGACACTAAATGTATCCGTCCAAGATGCATATGCCAACTGGAGTTTGTGGCAAAAACAGGACAGGAAACAGTGCCTTTCGGGTTTTGGAGTTGCAAGTTACCTGAAGCTGGTGACAGATATACGCCATTTGAAAAGCAACTGTTGGCTTGTTATTGGGCACTTGTGGATACCGAACAAATGACGGTAGGTCATGATGTATTGATCCGACCGGAAATACCTATCATGCAACAAATCGAATTGGGCACGCACAAGAGGCGAGTATCATCAAATGGAAATGGTACATTCAAGATTGTGCCAAGACAGGAAAGGGTGGAGTAGCCAAACTGCACGAACAAGTGGCAGGGGTTCCATTAGCAGATTTTGAACCCGACGATGGGAGATTGGTGGTGAATGTCCAGTTAAATGGGGAATCCTATATGGAGAGCTGTCGAGTGAGCAAGTTGAACATGCCTGGTTTACTGATGGGTCAGCCAAATATTTGGGAGTGGAACGACATTGGAAGGCTGTAGTCTATAATCCTAAATTGAAAAAGGTGTTAACCACCTTTTGGAAAAGGGAAGAGTAGCACATTTGTGGAATTATATGCAGTGTATCAGGCTTTGAAACAAGAGACACCTCTGAGTTCTCACATTTATATGGACTCCTGGTCCGTTGTGAATGGGTTGGCGATGTGGTTGCCTAAATGGCAGAAAAATGGATGGAAGATTCATGCTAAAGAAGTATGGGGAAAGGAATTATGGCAAGACATTGCTGAGATGCTAACGCATACTACAGTAACTGTGTATCACATAGACTCACATTGTGCAACGGATTCATTAGAATGGTGGTTCAATTCTGTTACAGATGAACATGCAATAATTTCAATCATGGATCAGAAGAGTGGACATCTCGGGATAAAGCTACTATCAGGTGGGCATAAGATATGGCAATTAGCATCCTGTTAGAGATTGTGAAAACAATAATTCTAGAGTGTTGCATGTGTCAACATCAACATCAGAAGCAAAGATCTATTCCACATATAGTTCATGGCACATTGAAGTGAGGCAAATTGCCGGGACAGATTTGGCATATCGATTAAATCGGTCCCATGCCTATTAGCAGGGGTTGTCAATATGCATGCACCATTGTAGACACATATTCTAGTTACTTGATGGTGTTACCATGTACAAGAGCCATACAATTGGACACAATTAAATTGTTATATCAAGTGGTGGTGTACTATGGTGTTCCTTTGCAAATACAGAGCGACAATGGGTCCCTCTTTAAGGGAAAGTTGATTTTAGACTATTGTCAAGAAAAAGGAATTGAATGGATCTTTCATGTCCCTTATCACCCTGAGGCTTCAGGGCTAATTAAGAGAATTAATTAATGGATTGTTGAAGGCACAGTTGTGCAAGAAGGAAGAGGGTACTTTGAAAGGGTGGCGAGAACGTATATCAGAGGCTGTTCAGATACTAAATAACCATCCCATTGTGAAGAATGAGACTCCATTAATGCGCATGTTAATGCCAGCCTACAATTCAGAACCCATAGAGCTGTGGAAACCCTGTTGGGAATCCAGACGTGACCCCTTGCTCACTATTCTTAGAGAGGCACAGCTCCACCCTACTGATGAGGTCCAAGCAGACCGAAATACGTGTCTGGGGTTGCTGTTGTTACTCTTGTTCAGAGGAGAATTGCTTGGTATTCCGGTGCTGTACTGCCCTAGGGCAGGACAAAGACTGATATGTTTTAGATATTTCTCCTCTATAAAAGATAGTGAGCTAGAGACTCTGGGTAAGGCTCTCATAACCGGGACTAATGTCCGGCAGAGGGACTCACAGGACCCCACTTGTTTTTAGCATTATTGCACACAATATTGCCCCTGCCGCGGTCTGTTATCAAATGACGTGTGATCCTAACTTTGTTGGCAAGTGCCAATAACTGAACTTGGACCACAGTGAGAAGAGAACGGATTATGAGCGGCGCTTATGCGCTCGACTGGCTTCTGTTTGCATTGATGTTTCCAATAATATGTGGTGTAACTTTACGTTTCTGACAGTCAGCCACCTGAGCCATGTGAAACTTCCTGTGGGTTGGTTATTTTCCTGTGGGAACCATACTTTTTTTTTTTTTAACATTTTATTAATTTTAACCAAACAATACAAACCAAACGGGCAGTGCATATATTAACAGTTCCATTGTACATTGTTTACTTCTAGCCACTGCTTCCCGTATCCCACCCCCCATTTCGAGACTATGACTTTACACATTCCGTTTCTGCGTCCTGTGGTAGGGTCTCTTCTTCCATGGTTTCAGCTGGGTCTCGTATTGACCCAAACAGCTCTGCTATCAATGATTTCCAGGCCATCAGGGACTCGGTCTCCTCCTCCCCCCCAGCATTGCTCGTTTCTTGCCATACCATGGATTCTGCCTCCGCCCATTTCTGCAAATCTTTCGACCACACCTCCACCCTCGGTCTATGGCATGTCTTCCACCCCATAGCGATTCTCCTCTTTGCAAGCACATATGCCAGATCTCTGTTTACCCACATGCTTGAGCTTCTGTGGTCTTGGGAACCCCCCCAACAAACAGGCCCATAAACAGGCCCACACTGTGTCCACTACAATCTTGACCCCCTTCTCTGCCCCTTCTCTGCCAGTTTCCACGTCGCTCCAAAAGCGTTCAATGACCGGGCATGACCAGAACATATGCACCATGCCCGCGTTCTCCTCATCACACTTGGGGCATGCTTGCTGTCCTGCATTCTCAAACCTTGATATCCTCTGGGGTGTCATATATGCCCTGTGCGTAATATACAGCTGTATCTGTTTCAATCCCGCATTTCTAGATACCTTGTTATGATACCCCTGAGTCCGTTCCCACATCCCATCCTCCATCGGGGCTCCTACTTCCGTTTCCCAATCTAGTCTCAACTTTGTGACCTCCTTCCCCACTTTGGACATCAACATCTCATATATTCTAGGTATCTCATGTCCCCCTTCCGCTATGTCAAATAGCATATCTATGGTGGCATCTGGTTCTTCCGCCAGCACTGTTTTGGGCCATATTCTCTTAACTCTCTGCACCATTCTGTGATATGTAATATACTGTCCCGCGTGCAACCCAGTTTCATCCCACAGCCCCTCAAAGGTAATAATGGAACCCTCCCGCCAAATATCACCCATTGTTGCTTGCCCAACCGGTTCCCAGTGGTTTCTGATTATCATTCTTAGCTGTTAATCTGCCCCTGTCAATGCAACCAGTGGTACCTGCGGAGATCATGGAGACGGGTTCTCCATCATCTGGCATGCCCTACGCCACATCTTGCACCCCAGTAACATCATTTTAGGGCGCCCTTTCATTTCTGCCTTGGGTACCCACATCATCTCTTTCAAATAAAAAGGTGCACAATCTTGTCCAAACAGCCTGGATTCAGAGGTCTCTTCATCAGAGAGCCATTTGGCCACATACTGCAGTTGGCTAGCTTCACAGTAAACCTCATAGTTGGGCAATGTTATCCCTCCTTTTTCATAGAAGTTCTGTAGCTTCCATAGCGCCACTCTGTTCCGCGTGCCATGCCACAAGAAATCCCTGCACATACTATTCAGTTTGTTGAAGAACTTCTTGGGTATCAGGTATGGTATATTCCCAAAGTAGTGCAGGAGCCTAGGCAAGACCACCATCTTGAGCATTGCTCCACGCCCCATCATTGCCAAGGGCAACCTCACCCAAAATCGCATGCAATTTTCAATTTTTTTATTGGCCTCCTCCGTGTTGCACCTATGCTCTTCTTCCACTGTGTGGTATATGTCTATCCCTAAGTACTGAAATGTACTGACCGCACATGGTACCTGCAATACGGGTAACTGCTCCAATGGGATCTCTTTGTACCCACCTAGTGGGAACATGCTAGACTTCTGGGGGTTCACCGCTATACCAGACAACCCCGCATATCTCTCCATTACTTCTAGAATATATTGGAGATTTTCTTCCGGGTGCCGCAAGTACAGCAGCATATCATCTGCGTATAGAGAGATCAGATGTCGTTCTCCTTTCGCCTCAATGCCTATAGTATCATATTGTTGTCTCAGATATATTGCTAGGGGTTCCAGGGTCAGTATGTAGAGCATTGGAGACCACGGACATCCCTGTCTGGTGCCCCTGCGAAGCTGCCACCTTTCCGATATTACTGATCATGTCTTGACCCTGGCCAGCAGTTCGCTATACAGTATTTTCGCCCACCGTACATATCCAGGCCCCAACCCATAACACTCCAGGGCCGCCATCAGCCATGGCCACTTAACCGAATCAACGGCCTTTACTGCGCCCAAGGACACAATTGCCATTTCTCCTGCGTTTTCGCTACCACTCTCAATAATTTGTTAGTCGTCTATGATTATTAGAGATGTTCCTATTTGGGACATAACCCGTCTGATCAGGGTGTATTAGTCTACCAATAACCCTCTTCAATATATTTGCCAAGACAGCCGTCAATATCTTGCTGTCTTGATTCAGCATCGACAAAGGACGATAGGAGCTGCAGCTGTGCCCAGGCTTATTAGGTTTGGGAAGTAGTATTATAATCGCTTCTCTCAGTGGCTCTGGCAAACTTCCCATCTCAAACGCTTCATTTAACATTTCTAACAGTGGTGGGGGAACCTCTTCCATTTATACTGTATAAAATTCACTTGGGAGTCCATCCGCCCTGGGGTCTTGCTAGTAGGCAACTGTCTCACCACCTCCCCCAGTTCTTCTAGCGTAATTGGTGCATCTAGCTCCTCTTTCTCCTCCGCACTTCTCTTTGGCAATCCTATATCCTCCAATGTTTCTATTATCGTAGCGTGACTGCTCTTACCATCGTCTCCATATAATAACTTATAATAGTCTGCAAACTCTTGGTTAACACCCTCTTGGGTGTCCGCTACACTGTCTTCCCTCATTATGGTCCTGATCGTGACTCTTGGGGTCTCGCTCTTATATAGCCACGACAAGAGTCTTCCTGGTTTATCCCCACCCGCATGCTGTCTCTACATATTTTTTATAATTGAGGTTACACAATCTATCCCAGTACTCCGCGCATTTTTGCTGTAGCATGAGTATCAGTTCTAATTTCTCCTTAGTGTCATCTTCTCCCCTTAATGCCTCTTCCAGTTTCTCCTCCGTCTCTCGTAGATCAGCTAGAATCCCACCTTGTAGACCTTTAGATTTTGCTATGGCTACCCCTCTCATCACAAGTTTAAAAGCCTCCCACAGTGTTCCTGCCGAGTCCACACTACCAGTATTCGTCTCAAAATAGTTTACAATCTCATCCCTCATGTCCTCCCTAAAAAAGGAGTATCTCAGTGCTTCTGCTCGTAGGCGCCATGTCGGAATCCTTGCTCTCGGGGGGCAGTATTGCCATCCGACCATCAGGGGCGAGTGGTCCAAAAGAACCCTCACTTTATATTCTATTTGTGTGATCTCTGTTATCACTTCGGGTGTAGTAAAGACATAATCCAACCTCGTGTGTAACAGCTGTGGGGCAGAATAATGCGAATATTGCCTCGCCTGGGGGTGTCTCATTCTCCATGCATCTTCTAGACCAAAGTCACTCAGCAATGTCTGCAGCGCTTTAGCAGCAGGGGCGGGTCTGTCCATCTTCCCATCTGATCTATCCACCCTTGGGTTAAGTACGCAGTTAAAGTCCCCTCCCCAAATGACCGTGCTCCCCACACACGTGCTCAAATTAGTACACAGTGTTCTGATGTACGCCGCTGTGTTCTGGTTCGGGGCGTACGTATTTACTATGCTTATCTCCCTATTTTCCACCAGTCCCCTCAATATAACCATCCTCCCATCTGTCTCAGCCACCTCTTGCAACCGTTGAAATGGGACATGTGGCGCCACCCAAATGAGCACTCCCCTGGCATAAGCAGAATATGATGAGCCCACCATCACCCCCTTCCATTTCCCAGCAATCATATCCATTTTCTCCCGTGTCAAGTGAGTCTCTTGTAGCAGTGCAATGTCTATTTTTTCCCTACGCAGGTACAACATGACCTTATTTCTCTTTAGATAACTATTTAGCCCCCTTACATTCCATGTAACTATTTTAAGGTCCCCCATGGCTTATTGGAGTTCCATTCCACCTCCCACAGGTGCAGTCTAAATCTAATTTCCATTCCTTTCTGTATAGGCTTGTTCCCCGGTTTAAACTCCCCTTAACCAAAAACACACCAAACTCCCCATCACCCCCCTGAACTGTTGCCCAGCTCCATCCCTGGATCTCGGGCACCCCCGCATCTAGCTCTTTCTGGCAATCGCCTGTACTCGAAGCTCTGCAGGGTGAGGTCGCCCTATTGGCTAACCTACTGCTACTACTACTACTATTGCTCGGGGGTTTGGGTGCTTTCGTCCTGCCCCTCCTGTATGCTTCAGTTCAACCGCACATTGCTACTCAATTTACGTATGTATACGAACTGTTATATTCCAGTCCCTTAAGTTCAACATAGTCAAAGGTATCACAGCCAAATAACAACTTTACTCGGTCGCACCCCTTTATCTTTAATCTCTATCATAGTCACTGCTGGGGTACCCGCTCTGCGTCATATCAATATACATGCAATATCCCGATCACTTATCGTGTTCTTCTTGAGCCTGCTCCGAATCTCATTCCGGGCAACCCTGAAGGTCCAGCCATGTCGCTGCTTCTTCCGGAGTGTCAAAGTACATCCTGCTTTTGTGCAGCACTTTCAGTTCCGCGTGGTATAGAAGCATGTATTTGATTCCGGCCATGCATAACCTCCTTTTGATTGCCACATAGATATACCGTTGCCTCTGGACCAACATCGTATAATCAGGATACGCTGTGATGCTGCTTGAAGCCCTTTCAATCGTTCCCCCTTAACGAAAGTACTCCAAAATCTTCTTGCGATCTTTATAGTTCAGTATCTTTGTGATTATCGCCCAGGGAGGGGCACCAGGCTTCGGCTTCCTCATAAGGGCTCTGTGTGCCTGCTCCACTGCAAATCCTTGCAAGAGTTTTTCGGCCCCTATTCCTTGTAAGATTAGGTTCTCAACGTAGTCTGTAGGGTCCTGGCCTTCCTCCCCCTCCAGCAGGCCGACCACACGGATATTGTTCCTCCTTGATCCACCTTCCGCTTCCTCCGCACGATTCTCCAGGTTAGCTACCTGTTGCTTCAGTACGTGAACCTCCTTTGCATTGTTGGTGCTTGTGTCCGTGTTGGTTTTCACCGCACTCTCCAGGCTGCTCGTTCTCTCTGCCAACGTCCTAACATCTTGTTGCAGCAGGGTGACTTCTATGCCTACTGCGTCTATTTTAGCCTCCAGGGAAGTGCGCAAGTCTGACATTGTTGTCCCCCATGATTCTCTCAGCTCCGTAATGGCCGCTAATATCTGGTGATTTTCAGTCGCTACTGTGCTCTCCACCGGTGCTGTTGCGCTTTTGGGAGCTGTGGTCGTAGGAGATTGCTGCGTTTTGGCGAATGCTTCCATTGTGGATTGTTTGTTCTTGCTTACAGCCCCTCTCCCTGCCATCTTGCGGTCTCAGTTATGTGTCTGAGGTTGCTTGGTCTCTGGTGTATGAATCCTGCTCCTCTGTTTTGATGCGGCACCAGTATATCGCACCAAGTCTGGTGCAATTATCCTAGAGGAGCCCCTGTATGGGCTTGTGTTTGTTGGGCTATTTCACCGAGTGGGTTGTGTCCTCCCACGTTTCAAATTGTTTTGCTGCGTCTTGGAGACTACTCTTTTCCTTTATCGTGATCACCCAGATTTTGGGCTCTTTGCACTCTTCCCACCACTGCCTGTATCCGCAAAATTCACTCTTATATCATCATCAGCTTGGATCCACCCTGTATGCCGTGCCTTTCTATGGTGGCATCCACTTTCTGGCTCTTCCACTCCTCGGGGTCGTCTGCTTGTCCTCAGCCCCACAGAGTGCCCACAGCTCTCAATGTTATACTCCTGTTTGTCTTTAGGAGCACAGGATCCCCTCCATCAGTGCCAGCCCAGTGGTCTGTTATTGTGTTCTCCTGTAGCTGTTGCCACAGGATGTCCGTTTCACCAGTCATCAGCTGCTGATGTTATTAAGGAGCAGCCACCTTTTGCACCAGCTGCCCCTTCTGCTGAAATCCTATTAATCTGGCCTCCAGCTCGACTCTCACACACATCCGTCCTCTGCGCGGCCGTCCCGAACTCCTTGATCCTAGTACAGGCATCCGCTACTAATGTTGCCACACGTTCCTGCGGCGCACCCGCTGCCTCCGCTACAATGCGTCCTGCTGTTCTGGTCCGCGGCACCTGTTCTCCGCACGGGGAAGCGTCCGGGTAGCTCCTCCTAATAGTCTTTGTCCCGCGGCACTCGCCCGCACCAGCTTCGTGCAGCCCGCTCCCTCCGATGGAACGTTCGGGGAGCCCCACCAATGGCTACAGTATCTCTTCGATCCTCCGCTTGCAGGCTCGCCGCACCCTGCTGCTTAACGCGAGCTGATACTGTATTAAATATGTGCTCCGCTGGGTGCCCCGTCTGGAGCCAGCTCTTCGCTCGCTCCTCACAGCTCAGCTCTGTGATTTCGGTGGTCGCGGTCTCGATGCCTTTGTTGTCCGCCATTTTGTGGAAATGGATGACCACCAAGTCACGCGCATAAGTCTATATCTTCGGCATGCTTACACCGATAGGCTTGTAGTTTGTTGATGTCGTGGGGCACACATTCCGATGCCTTTGCTAATGTTTCCAGGAATTTTTAAATCAATTTAAGCGCGTTATCACGGATCTCCGTCGGATCAACAGGAGCTGCTGCAGCGGAGCACGTCCTACTTCATGGCTAGTTAGCCATGCCCCTCGGGAACCATACTTATTCATATATTCCTGCTAATATATCAGGTGGTCTTGCACTTTAACACGCCTTGGCTTGATGGTATTCCCTCCACGCCCTGCTATTGGGCGGTCTACGCGATCCACCCGCTATACTGCCCAATCCCTGCATTGTAATTCCGGTGTTCATTTGCTGTCTGAAACTGAAGTGTTAGCATTAGCTATTTCCTTAGTGGGGATTTTGGGACTAGCCGCTGGAGGGATATAAAACTGATTGTTAGCTTGCTTGGTAGTTAAGAGGCTTAATGAGACTTTGCAGGCTTTGACTGAACTATTGTTAGATGATAAAACATTTAGTAAGGCTATATTGCAAAATAGAGCAGCTATTGATTATCTATTTTTGAAGCATAATTTGGGATGTAACGCTGTGGAGGGGGGGGGATGTGTTGCTTTTACTTAGATTGTTCCTGTTCCATTGAAGACCATATAAAGGACCTGAGGGAGCGCAGATGGGGAGCAGGTGCAAGTGGATCTAGGTCACATGGCCTAAGCCCCGCGCACCTGGTGCCTTCCTGCCTGCCGCTCTTTTTCACCACTTAGCAAGCCCTGCCCACCTGGTGCCTTCCTTCAACATCACCTTCTTGTGGCCAATGCTGGATTTGACTTTTATGGACTTCATTCATTCACGGTGCGTCACTCTTTCTCAACTCTCATGCTGGATTTCCTTTGCATCTTGTACTCATGGTGGCCCTGAATCATGTTGTTCCCACCTTCATCTTGTATCCTGGCTTGCAACATTATGTGTTACTACTGACTTCTGCAATTGTATTCGCTCTCCACTCTTGCTTCTCCACTCTTTTTGACTGCTTACTCTTTTCTCTCCTCCTTTCCCTTCTCCCTTTTCCTCTTTCCTCCCCTTACTTTCTTCTATGCACTTACTCTATCAGAAATGTCCCTGGACCTAATATTATAGCAACCTCGTCAGTTTCCTCCACCCTCCCATTACTGATTTTTTTTTCCTCCCCACCCCCCCTCCAGCACTATCTGAAATGTCATCAGGCCTAGTATGATAGTCGCTCGTTTTGTTCCTTCCCTCCCTTTCTGCACCCCTATCCCTCACCTTTTTGTTTTTCTCCGGCTCTACCAGAAATGTCGTCAGGCCTAGTACGGTAGTCGTCTGTTTCCATTTACTTCCCACTCTCCCCCTCCCTTCCTTATCTATGTCTTAGCTCTTGCACTATCTGAAATGTTGTCAGGCCGAGTATGGTAGTTAATTTCACATCCTTACTGTTCATGGCCTGTAAGAATGTGGTTGTATTTTCCCTTGTTCCCTCCCTTGCCTTGAAGCGCTTTGAAACACATTGTGTATAGGCGCTATATAAATAAACGATAATATATCATATATCTATTTGCCTGAGTGACACAGGATAAGAACGGGGACTGGTGGGGTCAAATGTCTTCCTGGATTCCCGAAGTGTTGCGTTCGGTTTGGGTTTTTGGCATTTTTGCTGTTTTGGTTTGTAGCTATTGCATTTCTTGTATTCTGAATTTGTGGTGTTGGTTTCATAGGTTCTGGGAACCTCCTTCTCGCCCATTGGGTTATGGTAGTTGAATCTCCAAGGGGTGGAGTGTAATGCGTATTATAATAATAAGCCATAAAACATGGCGCCTAAGCGCGGGCATCTTGGACATTCACTTCCATTTACCGCAATGAAAACCTACGTTTTCACGGGCTCAGCAAGCAAACCTGTATTTCTGCTGCGAAGACAAGATCACATATTTATCAGATGACCAAGCGGGGAGAATAGTTGTGGTATTATCCGCCGAAAGACAAGCCAGAAAGGGAGTCGGAGCGCTCTGCAGGTGCAGTGATAAGGGTTAATAAGAATGAAAGCCAGGAAAGAAGCTGGGTTTTTTCCGCTTCGAGCTGGAATGTTCCACTCTTTTGTTCACCTCATGCTTATTGTCTGCTCTTCGGCCAAGGGCAGCATGGTCACCCATGAGGGGCGGGGATCAAAATTAGCCCCATAAAGAGAGGTTTTCCACTGGGGAAAGCAGGTAGAATTTGGACCCCGGGTGATGCAGTCTCACTGAGAGGGAGGGCGCTCCGCTCCAGACCCCGTTCAGATGGTCAATCTCTTTGCCTACCTGCTGTGGGACTAGGCAGTGTTGTAGTGGCCGAGGTGAAGGTGTCTTCTGCAACATTCTTAACGGTGATGAGTTTTTTCTTTGTCTTTGTATAGCCAATTATGTGTTTATATTTTCTTTCTGTATGTTATGAGTGAACAAAGGGCCTATAATGTGCCATTTATACTATAACTATAACCAAAGCTTCATGTGTAATTCTTTGCCTATCCGAGTCCAATAACTGATTTTGCAAGGTTCCGGAGAGCGTGAGTTTGAGGTCTCCAAGTGGCCTAGACAAAGCAAAACACTCATGTGCGCACTCTCAACAAGAGGGGGGTTACCAGGTTGCCCAATTTATTGGTCAACCAACCTAGAGTAACTTTTAACCCTTCCCTCCCGGCCCAAATTCAAAATGATGCGTTCAAAATTCCTGGCAGCCATGCCTTAGGACAGTTTCCCAACGATCCCCCTCTGCCCCTCTTCAATTTTGGTTCTGATCCTTCAGCCCTTGTTAGGTTGTACGATAGTATTAAAGATATGGTACAATTTTTAATTCTTCAACTATCATTGATTACGAACAAGCTAAGAAACTATTTCTGCACCATCCACAAGAGACGTGATCCAGGCACAGACACAAATTAATTCAACCTTGCGACGCTTGTTCTCAGTAGGGCCTCTGAAAACTTGCTGAATTATTTACGAACTGCCAAATCCACCTGCAGATCTGCAAGATAGATTGTTTCCCCTGTACTTTTTCACTCTCCAAATGCAATACCTCTGGATTTAGAGGTAATTATGTCTGTCGACGAGGTCCCAATAAAAGAATGAACGATTCCTTTTTTTTTTTTTGCCCTAAGAGCCTACCGAAGTATAATCTTAACAAGAAATGGTCATCCAGGAAGTTTTAGAGCTTTCCCATCAGTCGAATCAAAACATAAAGGACTTGGGGAGTCAAATTGGAAATGGACAAAGCAAGACGCCCTTTATTACTGGTTTGCAAACCACATAAGCAAACAGCACCCTACTAGCCTGCCACCCAAATCTAACCCAACCCACCTCCAATTCGCCTTCGGCTTATATCTCCCTATGGTCGGTCACCTCACAAAACACATCACATCCGTTTGACCTCTCCCACCCCCAAAACGTAACAATGACCCTTGTTCACTCCTGTAGTCCATCTTCCATTTCCATCCAGTCTCCCATCGTCACGTGATCCTCTTCTTCCAGGTGAGTCGCTCCAGTTTGACGATATCCAGCATTCACCTCCTCGGGTGAGGGGTGTGGGACCACTGTCCACTGACGCATTCAGGCCAAACATATGGTCCCATTGTTTAAAATTGTCTGGGCCGGCATAATCCAAGATGGAGGCACAAATGGCCTTCACCCAGTGCTGCGATTTTTGAAAGTGGTGCATCAGCAATCCTACAGCGCATGTCTGTCTTAAGGAGCCCTCTGGGCAAACATTGCCTAAAGGCAATACGTTATTTCCCTATCCAACGTCTGCTAGGATTTCAAGAAAAATAATAAACACTTGGGCATTATATGTAAACAAATAACACTTCAGGTATTGAAATATATCCCCAGACTCCTCCCATATCATCACATGCCTTTATCGCGTCACCACACCATGAATCCTGTTCCCCTCCCCTGGGGATCATCAGCTTTCACGTTACCAACATAGAATCAGGTTGTTAATTTAAACCTACAATTTGAAATGTCAAAAAAGAATGAAGACTTATTTCCATCGTATCCAATTACTATTGAATCCATGTGCCAAAATCAATTAACTACAAAAAAAGAATATGGGGAGCAACAAATAAAAACCAAGAAGTTACTTTTACCTGATAGTTAGAGGGCGACAACAGTCTATTGCCGTAGAAGACGAGAGACTGGATCCAGATTTGATTCCCCAGGCAACACCTGCCATTTGTTCTAATGTAGAAGATTCTGTCTGTGTCCAACTCAAGAGAAATCTCTTGTCACCAACCTGGGGAAATGCTCAACCGGGGAGCCATAATAATTTCCCTGTCCATAGCTCAAACTAAAGAGGATAACATCGGCTGACCGAATCACATAACACAAATTAACGACCCAATCCATCTCAGTCGTTCAAGACTCCTTCATATATTTTTCGTGATTTTTGCCCTTTGTCTCTTTCATTCTGCTGACATTGACTGGGTAGAAATGACACAGGTGGGAGCTGACAGACGTGTGGCCCATTTCTATTGTGGATTGTGAAAAAAACAAAAGAGGGCTTCCATTAGTCACCTTAAGTCGCTTCATGGACTCAGTTCACAGGCTTTTACTTTGGGGGGTGGGGGGGGGGGGTAAATTGCCAGGCCTACTAACATTTTGTTAAAAGGTTGAAGGCTGAGCTGAATGCAGCAGTCAGTCAAAAAATTCTCTGTTGTCTAAAGGGCCCTAATACATCCAAATTCTGGGAACATACGAATTACCAAATATTAATCAAGGGGGACACATTAATGTAATAGAATGGTATGGGCGTCCCATTATAAATAATTCTATGCCTATGCCAAAATTGGTGACCAGACAGTCTAGACTGTCCCTCAACTGATTTTAACCATACCGAATATTTGAGGTGATCCTAAAAATGAAGCCCTCTAAAGCTGCAGGTCCAAATCTTCTGGCCCCTATTACAATAAAACAAGATCCCGAGCTCTGATCTTTATATTCTGTCCAAAAAACCAGGAGTTTCATCCCTCTTGGTATCTTGCTTATATTATTCTGTTATTTAAGAGGGGGGGTAGGGAGGATCTAGCCAACTATCACCCAATTATGATCTTGGACGCATCTAGTAAGATCTTTGCGACCCTGTTCCTAAAGGAGCTGGACCACAATGTTGCCAACTTAAATCTTCTTGGAAAACATCAAGTAGGTTTCCGGAAAAGAATAGGCACCTCCCTAAATGGGATCCTTCTGGCACATGTACATGCCTCAACTAAGAGGCTGTTCACCAAATCCATCTATATAGCCAGCATAGCTATGTTGTGTGCTTTTGACCAATTTGTTCGGGAATGACTTTGGGCCAAGCTAAAACATTGGGCAATATCTGAAGACCTATTGAACTTTATAGTTCTCCTACAAGAAAAAAGAACAAATAAGAATACGGCTGAGCACTGAAGGCTTACATTCACAAGTTATTGACGGCTTTATTAGTCTGACAGCGTTGCATCCTCACCGTTATACAACTTGTATATAGCCGATATTAATAGTTTATGGCATACAATTTACCATATTCCGGTAAAAATTGGCTCCATGACTTTACATTGGCTTGCCTTCACTGGTGACTTACTTGTCTTTAATTCCACACCTATTGGCCTACAAAGAAAACGGACAGTATTTTTTTCATACGCAATTGAAAATAATCTTTTAGTCAATGAAAGTAGGTCTAAGGTTATAATCTTCTCCAATGATGGATCTACCAAAACTATCGCCCCGAGAGTCGGTGACTTTAAGTTGGCAAGAGTTGCCTCCCCCAAATATTCAAAGTTTATTATATCTAAAAAATTCCTCATTCAGGGTGATTAAGGAGCGCTTGACAACGAGGATATTGCCCTTGTCTGAACAGCCAGAGATGATGTTCCAACCTACTGCAAATTTTCTATTTTACCTGCGCTTAAGTTTTATAAAACAAAAATAGCCCCTGTGTTAATTTATGGTCTAGATGTTGTTCTTGCTGATTTGGGTATATTCCAAACACCGTTAAGGTATTATGTGGAAACCAAATTCTTGGTCTGGTTCTTTCTATGAGTAATGGCATAAGGAGACATATATATAGATAGATCAATGTGGAAACAAGTGAGGGTAGAAATACAGGAAACATTAAACATATCAAAGATCAGTTGACAGTTTCTCATCCGATTCTTTCAGGTGATGAGAGGTATTAACGTCATAGTTATGTCCTGGGGCAGCGATAGTGCTGTTCAACGGGCTGTAATAGTACAGATTGTATGCGTTTCACAATGTTAATTCCCACTTCCCCCAGATTTTGTCTGCTTTGCCCGGGCAACCTCTTGCTTGGTAAACACGACCTTCCATTAGGATAATTGCGTCTATGTCCGATATCCATTTATCATAATGTGGAGTGATTTCTGAGCCCCATAGCTGCGCTATGTTTCTTTTGGCTATTCCTGTGGACGGTGAAAGTAACAGCTTTTCAAAGCGCGATAGGTCCTGTTCTGCATCAATACCCAGGAGAAGGAGTTTGGGGTCAGTTGGGATTGGGCGGCCTAAGACTCTGGAGAGTCTGTCGCAACATCTTCGCCAGAAGTGTTGTACTCGTGTGCATTGCCATAGGATGTGATAGAATGTCCCCTCTTCTTGCTTGCAAGGTGTAAGCATTTTGGGTCAGATGTTTTGCCCCATTTGTAACGTGCCACTCGGAGGTAGTATATTCTGTGGGGTATTTTCAGCTGAATGAGTCTGATTCTCACCGGGATTGCTGTATACCTGGGATAAATCAGGGTCTCAATCCAGTCTTCGGGTAGAATCTGGCCCACGTCCCCTTCCCATTTCAATTTCAGGCTCGACAGTTCTTTTGTGGCAAATGAGGAGATAGCGTTATACATGGTGGATGTGATCTTGCCTTTCACACTGTCAATAACTATATTTCTTTCTATGGGTGTGCACTCTGGCATTTCCAGCAGGATGGCTCTCTGTTCCGTTGGTGCATGATGTAGTTGATTATAGTGGAAAACTTCAGTGGCAGGAAGACTGTATGTAGACGAGATCTCAGCAAATGGGGTTATTTGGTTATTTGCATATATTTGCTTGATGGTATGAATACCAGCTGCTGCCCAAGTTGACCATTTAGGGAGATTCCCGAGACCTTCAAGATGGGCGTTATTCCAGATAGGCTGGACTGGGCTGAATGTGTTTTCCCAACCTATGTGCTTATGAGCATCACTCCATATTTGGGCTGTATGTGTTGTGATCGTGCCCCCGGGATGGCGGTTCACACTGTGGTATAGACTTTCAATCGGGGTCATATCAAGTCGGGCAGCAATTTCAGCCTGTATGTGGGGGAGTTTCGGGTTCCCATGCAGAATGTCATTTATTGTCGCCATTTGGGTCGCCCAGTAGTAGACCTGAATGTTCGGGAGCCCCATTCCCCCCGCCCCCAGACTGAGTATTGGAGGGTTTTAAGCGCTATCCTTGGATGTTTCCCTCCCCATAGGAGCTTACGTGTAGTTCTAACTATTATGCGGAACGCTGCCGAGGGAATACTGAGAGGGGCGTTCTGAAGGATGTAGAGGAATCGGGGCAGGGTCAGCATCTTGAAGAGTGCTGCTTTGCCTAACAGTGTTAGCGGTAGAGATGCCCAGTGAACTACGTCTTGCGTGTATCTTTTGATCAGTGGATGTAGGTTTTGGATTACATAGTTGTCTAGTTTAT
This sequence comes from Ambystoma mexicanum, assembly GCF_040938575.1. Lineage (NCBI taxonomy): Eukaryota > Metazoa > Chordata > Amphibia > Caudata > Ambystomatidae > Ambystoma > Ambystoma mexicanum. Next base: position 1,000,044,944 of record NC_090929.1, on the reverse strand, counting down.
TCTCTATTAGGATGCCAAGGTATCGAAATTGTGTGGATTCTATACGATATGGGGAGCCGAGTGGCGGAATGCAGTCTACCCCTTTCACCGGAAAGAGCACTGATTTCAACCAGTTCCCTCTTAGTCCGCTAAAGACTCCATAGTCTATCAGTATTTGAGTTACTACAGGGCAGGAGACCGCCGGATCTCCCAGGTTACACCAGGTCGTCATCGGCATACAAGGATACTCTGTCCTCCCATTCTGAGTTCCACGGGTAACCGCTCCACGTGGTTGAGCCCCGCAGGATGACTGCTAGCGGTTCTAATATTAATGCAAATAGCATAGCCGAAAGTGGGCAGCCTTGCCTGGTACCCTTTCCCAGGACAACCATTCACCCTTACCTCTGCCAGTGGGCTGTTATAGAGGAGTTGGACCCATTTTATAAAGGAATCACCAAATTGCATCTTGCTCATGATTGCCCATAGAGCCTCCCAGTAAACTGGATCAAAGGCCTTCTCAAAATCTATGGCCAGTAACGCTAACAATTGTTGTAATACAGGTGCGCACTCTAGTGCCAGATGGAGCCTGCGAATATTCATTCTCGTTGACCTTTGGGGCATGAAGCCGCATTGGTCCGGGTGGATCAGTGTTGTAATGACCGCTTGGAGTCTATTAGCTAGTATTTTAGCAAGAATGTTGGCTTCGCTATTGATTAGGGATATGAGCCTATATGAGCAGCACTCATCAGGGGGCTTGCCTTCTTTGGGGATCACTATTATGGTGGCCTTACAGAGGTCTGGTGGGAGCCTACCCTTTGTTAGGGAGTGTTCGAACATGTTGAGAAGCTGGGTGGATATGTCCAGGTGATTCAGCTTTTTCCAGATGTCGATTGGGACCCCGTTGGGTCCTGGAGTCTTGCCTGTTTGAAGTTGGGAGATGGCCGCTGATATTTCATCCACTGTTATTTTGCCATCTAGCATAGTGACCTGTTCCGTGGTGAGTGTTGGGAGGTCAGTGCTGTCGAGCATGGCGCAGGCTGGTGTGGCGGTTGGGGCCTTGTAGAGATTTTCTTAGAAGTCTGCAAATCGTTCTGCAATCTCCGCATTAGTAGAGACTAATTCTGCGTTTGCTGTCTTAATGCACTTCACCTTCCGTTGCCCCTCTTCTCGTCTCTCCAGCCATGCAAGCATTTCCCAGCTTTTTCTCCCGTTTCATAAAGGCGTGCCTTCATGGCGTGATGTGCTTTTCTGGCACAGTCCAGCGATAGGTTGTGGAGTTTCTTATGCGCTAGCGTTAGGGCTCGGTTCGTCTCGGGGGTATCATTGGCAATGTGCTCTGCTTCCTTGCTCACAACTTCTTTTTCGGCTGTTTTGATCAGTTCACAATGTGCTTTTTTCTTTGCTGACGTCCACAAGATGATTTCGCCTCTCAGGACTGATTGTAGGCCTCCCACAGTATGTTGGGGTCATCGACCGAGTCTGAATTTAGCTCAAAGTAGTTGGAGGTGGCTGCTTCCATCTTCTCCTGTAGCTCTGGGAACCCCAGGTAATAGGAGTTCAGTCTCCATGTAGGTGGGGGACACGGCCTCTCTGTTTCCAATTCAAGTATTAGTGGGGAGTGATCTGAGATACCCCGTGGGAGGAAGGATGCGCTGCATATTTTGTGCACATTCTGGTTTGGCAGAAAGAAATAGTCTAATCTGGACATAGAGGCGTGCAAACCAGAGTGGAAGGAATATTCTCGCACGTCTTTGTGTAAGTCTCGCCATGCATCTCGTAGCCCCAGTGCTGACGCAAAGGCTGCCAATTTGGTGGTGGCAGCAGGATTCCTGGCTCTCAAGTGTGAGCAGTCTGAGACATTGTCCATGACTTCGTTGAAGTCCCCTCCCATCACCCATGTGCCTGCGGCGTTTGCTGCCAGGATCGGGGTGATGTCTGCTAAGAGAGCACTGAGTAGGGATGGGGGGGGGGGAGTATATTGCCATGATCACCAGGGTTTGATTGTCTACATAGCGGCCACCTTTGTCTTGTGTGATGTGCGTGATCTCTATAGGAAGCCTTTTATGAATCGGTATCAGCACTCCTCTCGCACCCATGGAGAAACCCGCGTGTACTGCTGTGCGGTAATTGGACCTTTGGAAGAACTTGTATGAGTTTCCCTCCAGATGGGTCTCGGTCAGGAGAGCCATGTCTGGGGAATGTCGGTTTAAGTGTTGTAGCACCAGCCTTCTTTTGATACTGGATCCTAGACCATTGACATTCCACGTCATGAGCGTTAGGCGCCTAGTGGTTGGAGCCGCCTCATGTGCCATCGGGTGTGTAGAGTATAGACTCACGGGTGTGTTTCCCAGGATTTGTTTACAGCGGGATGACAGCATAGGCCATGTTAATTGTGCTCTTAATACCATTGTATGCTAAACATTGTAAACAAACGTCTCCAACTCCCACCTCCCTACACTCCATCCCCAACTGAAGCATCTGTCGACCCAACATAAACTTGTGAACAGTTGAACTTTACAGCACCGCTGGAGATTGTCTTGGTCCGGGGGGCGGGTGTTTGGTTGGCCACCGGCCTAGATGTGCTCTGTGGTTAGTCTGCTATAGGGAGCGAGAGCTCTGTTGCATTTCACTTCCTGGTGGCTCTAGCATTTTGCTCAAAGCTGGTCTTAATTTATACATCTCCCTGCTGTGGGTTTTCTAGTTGTGGTTGCTGCAGCGGTTCCTGTTCTGGCGGCCGCTCTGGGCGTAGACTGTTGCGTTCCCTTCTTTTCCCCTCCGCGCTCCAATCACCCTCTATGTGTCTCATAGCCCAACTCCACGCTTCCTTAGGGTCACTAAAGTGCACAGTTGTGCCTTTGTGAAATATCTTGAGTTGGGCGGGGAAGATTAGCCCATATTTGACTCCCATTGTTTGCAAACGTTTCTTGAGCGGGTCAAATGACTGGTGTGCTTTCTGTACCTCCCTGGTAAAGTCAGGGAAGAAGGCTATCCTTGATCCGTTGAATGTGACTGCCCCTTTCGATCTCACCAATTGAAGTACAGTGTCTCTGTCCCTGTAGTTCAGGAATCTGGCGATGACTGTACACGGTGGAGCTCCTGGTGTGACCTTGCCGGTTGGAATACGGTGGGCCCGCTCAATAGAGAAGAACCTGGAGAAGGACTCCACGTCATAGGTGTTCGCCAGCCATTCTTCGAGAAACAGTTCCATGCATTCCCCTTCTGCTTTTTCAGGAAGGCCGATTATGCGGATATTGTTACGTCTGGATCTGCCTTCGCTGTCATCTGCTCTTGCTTCCAAGATTTTAATGCGTGCTAGCATGCTCAACACTTGCTGATTTACTCCTCGTAAGCCATCTTTGGTTTCCGAGATCCGTGTCTCCGCTTCTCCCGTGCGGGAGGTCAGTTTTTGTAGGTCGTGACGTAATAGGGACTCGTCCGCGCCAATACTGTCCATCTTTTTCTCCATTGAGGTCCTGGAGCTGGCAATGGTGCTCATTATGTCTCTGAGGGAGAGATTTTCTTCCGTACGGTCTAGTTCAGCCGATGGCAGCCGCTCTGGTGAGCGAGACACCAGTGTAGATGCATATTGTTCAATTCTACTTTGTGTAGATGTTTTCCTGGGCTTATCTTTCCCCATTTTGCTAATGAGGGTTGGTGGCGCTGGAAGCTGGTGTCCAACCCCGAAGGGGAGAGTGCTGGCAGATAGGATGAGTCGCTGTTGCTGGGATACTGGTGATGGTTTCAGTGGCGCTTGGCGTGGTGTGAGCGGTAGTCTCTTATACCTATGCCAGTTTTGTGTGCACCGTTCCCTTAATGTCCCATAACCAGACGGCCAACGGCCGTGATGCTCGAGTAGTGGTCCGGCACAGGTGGGCAGTAGTGTGTGTTATGGTTTTTGGCAGTCGCCGTATGTTGTGCACGGTTCCCTCCCGTGCCGCCGGATCCAATCAACTCGTGGAGACAGGGTTTAGCGGGGTTTAGCGGGGAGGACCCAGCCGGATTGCCTCTATCACACGTTATGCTCTACTGGGTGCTTCTCCCCGAGGGAGAGGACAGTTTCTGATGTTGCAATGTGGGTTTACTGTGGGCTGTATCCGTTAATCTGGAGTAATTGTTTGCAATAGCGAGTGCTGCCTTTCTGCGCGGCTTACGTGTCTGGTAGCGGCATTGTAATGTGGCCTTTTGGGTTACCCCCTGGTGATGCCGGTGGGCTGCTTGCCTTTGGTGTTGAGGCACTGTAATTTGGGCACTTGGATGTGAAGCTGTATTCTTCCCCAGTCAAGGGGCGAGCCTCGGTGAAAACCCGGGCTCTTAGCTGAAGATCTATAAACTGTAGGGGAGGGGGTGGCAGGCGGCATCTCGCTCTCCTAGCGCCAGCTCTTCTTATCCAACCACCTCCCACTCTTTACCGTCATGTTTCATGCCCTGGAGCAGGGTCGCTGGAGCTGTAGTTCCCAGTGAGGGGGATTCAGTGCAGGCGTTCTACGCAATGCGGAGCGCCCGCTGTCCCGCTGTAGATCTTCCTCATTGGGTGGCCCCCAGTATGCACCACTGCAGAAGCCGCCAAGGCTCTCTTTCCCCCTCTCGCTTGCGAAGGGATATGTTCAGCGGGAGAGGCACGCTCCGTCTGAGCCCCAATACAACTTCTCGGGCCTCCGTGCTCTGAGTCCTCACCAGGCTTGCATACTCAGTTTCTCCCTGAAGGCGGGAACGCTCTCTCAGCGCTGGTCAGCAGGGCCGGCACACCCGGCGGGGGAGCAGGCAGAGCTCGCCCTCGGTTGCCGCGCAGCTCCTCCGCAAAGATCAGTTCATTGGGTGTGAAGCCGCCGCCTCACATTGACCCGCAGCCGCTGCGTTTGGTGTTTGGAACCACTTCTGGGACTCGCTCCCTTCTGCCGCGCTTTCTGACTATCATACACACACGGTGGCCATCTTAGCAGCGGCGTTCATTTTTGGTTCTGTGCCTTTCACTCGCCTGGCACTCCGATTCTCGCTCCGATTTTGCACCGTTTCCAAGCGATTCAGTGCAGCACGGGAGCAGTAAAACTCAGGTCCTCATCGTTTGGCTGCTGGCCACGCCCCCCCATCAACAAACTTTTTTTAAACTGTACAAGAGATTGGTGCCGAGCAGTGGAAAAATGTAGTTCTTGCTCCCTATATTCTGAATACTGTAAATTCATAAAGAACAGACTTATCAAAGTATATATATCGTTCCTTATAACAAAATAAAGTTATGTTAAATTAGATTCAAATTAAATTAGCACTGACCCTTGAGTGCCTCGGGTCTTGCTTTGATCTTAATAGAGATGAAAGAATATGTAGGCTATGTGGTGTGGAAAAGGGGATATGAGTCGTTAAAACATCGAATAATGTACTGCCCCCACTCAAGCCTACTGAGGCAAATAATTTTCGATAGATTTGTACTATCATCTTTTATTCATGCAGGAGAGGGCTTGTGGGCTAGGTTGATGCAGGGAGAGACTTTATCTCCAATAGTAGTTTTTGAGTTTTGACTTTGGGCAATGAATTAATTGCTACGGGTAAAATGTAATGATTGTGTTTTGTTATGTATTTGTCAAATTTCTTTTTTCTACACCTACCTATTGCTGGAAATGTATATCATGCTTTTTGTGAAAAGGTTTTATTTGGAAAGCATTTAGAGATTTTTTTATTGACCAACCATCGGTCTCGGTGCCATTTTTAATATTTTATTTAAAGCTGTCAATGTTACAATGTGCGTTCTTTCGGTCTTTGAGAGGCTGAAATTGTAACCATTTTTTAAAAGGGTGAATCTGGTCTCCGGCTAACTATAGACCCATTTCTTTGATCGATACATTGGCAAAAACATGGCAATATAAATTACATTTCTGATGCAGAGGTAGGTTTTACAAGGTGTTGGACAGTATAACAGGTATTTCATCTATTTAATTTTAATGTGTACAAATATTTAAAAAGGGGACTTTTAAATTTGTTTTTATTGATTGATAAACCACCATTGATGTTAGGGGATGTGCTTTTGGACTCAAAGACCCCAATTGTTGATGCTGTCAAATTAACCTGCAGGTGTAATTCGACTGTGGTATGATGGCAAGAGGGCAGAATTTCTGATTCCTTTGATATTGATGCTGGTGTTCACCAGAGCTGTGTGTTGGCCCCTTTGCTTGCTTTTATTTATATAAATAAACCTGACCCTTCAAATACTTTATGCACAAGTAGATGCTCCTAACCTTAATGGAAACTAAGCAGGAAACTTGTTGTTTGTGGATGTCGCTATTGTTCCTGAAATGAAATGAAATGAGATATAAAAAAGCAACTCGACATGGTGACAAACTTTTGTGTAAAAAGGAAGCCAACGCAACATTTTTCCAAAACCGTGCCCATGGCCTGCCATCAAACAAAGCATTTGAAAAGCAACTTTACCTTTAGGAACACACCTGTCCAGCAAGTTGTCCAATTGAACTACTTGTGTGGCAGGGGGTCCTGTTATGTAGCTCTGGCTCATAGTCCCACAGATCAATAAAAATATACTTTCTCTAAAGCGCTGTTTGGGTGTCATTCTTTTCTTGAATAAATGCTTGGGTCAAGGGTCACCTGTACTGGCCCCTGATGCATATAAGGCAAAGACTCATTCTGGTGCATTGTATGGGGTGAAATGTGGGGCTACTACCCCCCTAACAAACTCAACAGTGGTGGAAAATACTTTCTTGAATAAACTTTTCAGACCTCCGCCGCACGAGTTCCCCAACAATCTTTCCCTCTTGAAACAGACCTTAAGGCTTTGACCATTTAAGGCCTCATTGAAACACATTTTGTTTTGGCTAAGGCTACATAAATACAAGGATTTAAGATCTTATAGGGATTTAGTTTGGGATGTAATTATAACAGATGCGAGTATTTAACGTTATATCTCACTGCCCCCCATTAAAGGCAGCCTGGACCAGCTTGGATTTCCGGAGTTGTCCAGTGAGGTAGCCGGAGTGCACTTGCAATAAAAGAGGCTTGTAAGGCCTGGTGCCTCAGAGCTTTTATCACCAACTTTTTCCATGGAACCAGATCAGGTTTTTTGGTAATCGAATTTACAAGGAATCGTCGCTTTCAAAACTTTATTCTTATACTTTACTTAATTATATTCAGCAGCCTAAGTGTGCCCTCCTTATGTTTTGCTTGAATATTTTACCCTGGCATCTTTCACATGTCCTTGGACCACTGGAGGCCAGGTGAATTGCCCATGCTGAATCGGTGACTAATTTCTTATTTTTCAGTCCATTGTATACCTCTATAAGAAGAAAAGGTTTACTAAGGTCAGTTATTCTAGACCAAGACTATTTAGTGACGCATTAGCTGGTTGGAGGTTACTGTTGTGTCAACCATTTATAAATGCTGTCTCAACATACTTGTTCTAGGTGTGGTGTAAGCTGAGAAGGGTTTTGATCACACTTGACTAGACAGATTGCAGAATTGCTAATTTGCACACATCACTTTCTTCACTGTTGCTTGGCTGTTTTTTATGTCCTGAATTGACAACAGTAGTTTTATATTTCTTAAGTATGCCTTTTTGGCAAATAGTGTTAATACAACCAGGTTTTCAATCCTGTCACACCACGCAAATGGCTCTCACGAGTGTGTCCAACTTCATTGCCTCTGCTAAGCACTGAAACCTATCCTCTATCCTTATTCTCTTTGACCTGTCTGCTGCCTTTGACACCGTCAATCACTAATACTTTATTCTTGGAATTCATGATCAAGCTCTTGCCTGGATTGAATCCTACCTTGCACCTTGCCAATTCTGTCTCCTGGAGCAACAGCACCTCTTAACTCACTCCTCTAACTGTTGGTGTTCCACAAGACTCTGGGCCTCATTACGAGTCCGGCGGTGGCCGTGCCGGAAAAACCGGCAGGCTGCCGCCGGACTCGTAGTGAATGACCTCCTCCGTGATTGCCGGAATCACTAGGGCATTACAACCCTGGTGACCCGGTAATTCCGGAGGCGAAATTCTGTTAATCCCCATTCCCATGGAGTCCGATAGGGACAATGGAAACACTGGTTCCATCTATGACGGAGCCAGTGTTTCCGTCTGCAGGCGGCTGGCGGGAGTGACACCACCCGCCTGCAGAACTTGTAATCTGCCGGTCCGGAAACAACGGTGGCAACAGGTTTGTAATGAGGCCCTCTGTCTTGGGTCTGCTCCACTTTACACTCTACACTTCTGCTCTTGGGAGCCTAATCTCCTACTTTGGGTTCTCGTACCAACTCTTCGTGGAGGACACCCACATTTTCTTCCCTTTTCCTGAACTCTCTTCTGATCTCTCTATCAATAAGTCCAACTGTCTCTCTGCCATTATATATTGGATGGCTTTGCACTCTCTGATGTTAAACTCTACCATAACAGAGGTACTCTTCTTCCCTGCCAAAAGCTCTTTCTCATCTCTTCCTCTACCTATGCATTTCCCACCTGATACTCTTCCCCCCCACCCCACCCCCCTTCTCTTCTTCAGCTAGTAAACTTGGTGTCATCTATGACCCTGCTCACACCATCACTGCTTTCACCTGAAAACCTGGAACAGTAGCTCACCTCAACCTCCTCCATCCTCTCAAAACCGCCAAGCATATCTTAAGCACTCTTGTCTTCTCTAAACTGAACTACTGTGCCAGTATCCTCTTTGGTCTCCCCAACTATGCTTTCTGTCCTCTCGACAAGATCATTAACTTTGCTACCAGGACTCTATTTGAATTCCCTCACTTCACACCTACTTCCTCGTACCGTCACCTGGCTGGATGGCTGGTGATGCAAAACAGGGCCAGATTTAAATGTCTTCTCCTGGTTCAAAAAATCTATCAACAGTAAGGCAGCACTGTATCTATCCGCCTCTATCCAACTCTATAAGCCTTCTTGGAATCTCTGCTCTGCCTCTTCGTCTGGCTTTGTGGCTTCTTGCCCTCCCTGTGCTTCTTCTCGCTTCCGCTCTTTCTCTTTTCTTGCTCCACTTGCATGGAATTCTCTTCCCGTGAACATCCAAGAAACAGTCCACACAGATTTGTTCAAAACCAAACTAAAAGCCTACCTCCTCGTGTGGAGAATCCTGCGGATCCCCCACTAAAACCCTACCTAAAACCTCCTCCCAGGTGGCTAGGAGAGGGCAGATGCTTTCTGATCCCAATCCAGGGGATGGTGTACTGCAGGAGGATCACCTGGGTGAAGACAAGGCCCTGGATAATGGGAAGACTTGGCAGGATAAGATACAGTATTTCTCCTTGAAGAGAGATCCTCTTAACTCTTGGTTAAAGGAGGAATTGATGAATTGTCATTTTGAAATATCTCGACGACCTACTAAGGATGCCAGGGTAAACTCCAAGGTTGTAATTCAACAAGCTATTGTGTCCAAAGCGCAGGTCTTTTGTACGCCTGCAATCGCTTGTCCTTCCCAATGCCTAGAGTATGCCAAAAGAAATTATGGAAATGTGGCTTTTCCAGTTCCTTCTGTCTCTAAAAAGGTTAGACCCTGCAATCTTTCCTCTAACAAACTCATGGAAAATAAAATCCTTATTAAAAATAATGACGTAGTAAGAAAAACGAATTTCCCTAAAGAACTGCATGTCCCAGAATCCCTTAGGGACTGGCAGGCCAGCCTAACAGCTTTTGGTAAGGTCAGGCAATTAACTCTAACAGCCTGCAGCTGAATCCAATTGCCTCCTCGCAGAGGCATTCAAGGCTGCAGCCGGAAGGGGCAGTAGAAAGAAGCTGCAGTTGTAGCAGAAGAAGCAGAGCTCGAGGCTGACAGTTCACTAGGAAGTGTGACCACAGAATAGATGCCAGAGCAAGAGAAGAGCAGATTCCACCTGCAGGCTCGGAGTTGGTCCTGTGCTAACAAACCCTGTTTGGCTGTGGCAGTATTGGAAGAGACTGGGAGAAACTAGTAGTTTTTTCAGGTGCACCTAATTGCTGTGAATGCAGAGCTGGAGTTGTGCATCCACCCGAGGCCTGTGTGCAGAAGCAAGGGGAGGGAAGCTGGAGAAATGAAGACATCCCATTGTTTAGGCTGGATCCAAGACACCCATCCTGCAGAGGGGTGTGGGTTCCAAGAGTGCCTGTAGCAGTAGTAGCAGAAAAAAGAAAGTCAGTGGAAGCAGCCCACAACTGCTGTGACTTTGGAGCCGGTGAATGAGGCTTCAAACTCCAAAGCACACAAAACTCTGTGCTGCAGTTACTGGTAACTGTAGCCAGCTGAATTGATGAAGTAAATTAGCACAAAGGGAATTGTATCACGTGCTTGTTCACACACGTTAAAGTGTTCGGGTAGAAAGAAAACCTTAAACTGTTATCGGAGTGGTAGCGTGTCTCCTTTAAAGAGGGAGAACGTTGCCAGTAGCATTTAAAGAAGTAGAAGCAGATTTTCCCCAAGTGTCACAAGACTGTTCAACATCAAAGAGCAGTTGTGTGTATGAAACTGTTTCCCGATTCACGTTAAAGCAGAACACTGCATGAACAAAAGGGAACACAAGTCTTTAAATGGAAGTTTAACATCAAAGAGAGATTGCGTGTGCCTACATACGTTTCTAAAGTGAAACTTAACTCTTGTAACATACAGAACCATGATAAAGTAGTTGTAGAAGTTGCTGAAGACACAAAAAGAACATGTATTGCCCAAGCCAGTAGGCAGATCCCTTCTAAGGTGACACCAGCCCAATGAAGACCTGAACACTGATGCTTTGAAGTGGTTGAAGCGGTTATAAACCCACAATCCTCTGATACAAGGGTGACAAGGTTATCCAAGGCTAGAAGAGTGGCAGTACCGCTTTGGGGTAACTACTGGAAGTCAGAAGGTGTGCATAAAGTTGGGGAGGGGAGGTGCGTGCTTGTTGAAAAAAACTAACCAATCTGTGAAGCTGAGGCTGCTGAATCTGAGAGAGAAGCAGTCTAGAAGCCAAGACATATTGTTGTGGTAGCTGCAAGACAGACAGAAGAGGCAACGAGGCTGCCCTTTCTCGTGATACAGGAAAGAAGAGTGCCTTGCCTACCTGAAGAGGTCAAAGAGTCGGGTCTAAGTTACCTATATATTTTTCAAAATATCACGTTTGCAGCAGAAGCAGTAGAACTGTGGTTGTCTAGAACCTTGTCAGAACAGTTCTATTTGAATGTAGTTGAAGTAGTAGTAGACTGTGAGTAAAAGGAGCCTGATTTCACAGTATCATTGGCAGAAGGGAGTTGCTAAGGAGAAAGCAACACCCTAAAAAGAAGCATCTACAAGTTATATTAAAGGTGCTGCAGTGGATAAGAGAAGAAATACTGTTAAAGCAGAAGTGGTACTTTTGTTTTGAACTTTATCGATTACATCCTGGAATGAGGTTATCCAGGATTACCATTGGTGCTGTTTTCTTTGTGGATCTTGAGAAGGTAACCTTTCCACAAACAAAGAAGGAACTGTAAGCAGTGGATTTTTGTTTGATTTGAACTTTTGTTTCTTTGGAACATTTCAAGAACCGATTTAAGATTTTATTTTTCCTTGGAAGAAATTGACTTTGGACATTCCTAGGGAACAAGGTCTACCCAGGACAAGTAGAGGTCATCCACGACGCTGGTTATTTGGTAATCTTTCATTTATGTTGTCTATGCTTTGTTTTGATTGTTTTGTTATTTAGTGTGAGGGCCAGTTTTGTGTATGCTAGGAGATTTTCTCTTAGATCCTAGACAAGGTAGAAAATCCCCTGGTAGAGTAGGATTAGTTTGGTTTTCTTTGCAATTTTTATTTATAATAAAATGTCAAATACTGAGAACTACAAGCAGTTGCCCGCCTTGCATTACTGACCCCTCACACTAGCCTCTGAGTTACCCTCTTAATGTATCTCTCATCTGCCTGCTAGCTAACCATGTTCCCTCTCCTCTAACCTGCCCCTGTCTCTCCCCTCCTATGCCTCTATTCTAGCACTTGACCCATCATGGGCACATCCCAAGCACAACTGCCCGTACCGCCTACCTGCACTTAAAAATGTCCATTGTTGGTTGTCCTTAATCTATGCATGTCCACTTATGTATTGTCACTGGTGACTGTTCTATTTACTCCCATCCACAACCTGATCAGAATATCCCTCAAACTCGTCCCATTGTAAGAAGCTCACTGCTTCCTATCAAATGTGATTTCTTATCTATTGTTCGATCTTTTGTGATCAAACGAGCATTGTTCCTCGTGTGTGTGTGTGCTATTTGCGGATATAGCCGAGGCTACAGAAAGCTTTGTGTTGCAAACTCGGTACCTGAACCCCCTCCAACTCCCATATTTCACTCGGTGCTTTCTAGCCACCTCCCCTCCACCTCTAACCTGATGGCATTTGTATGTTTTTTTACCTGCAAATAGCTTTTTACTGCGTTTCATTTTCCCATAACCTCAGCTATAGACGCAAATATCTTTCGCATCTAGAGAAAAAAAGAGGGTGGTCGTTTCATTTCTGAAAACCATGACCCTGCAATGCACCAGGGAGATATAACTATCTTTTTTGGGGAAGGGGCACCCCGTTCTCTGTCAAATTTTAAAATAACTATGGCACGGAATAACCCCAAACCATGCATCGATCCCGAGTCAACGCTTCGTGCCCAAGTTGTTTCGGACCTGGTCCAAATCCGTCCAGCGGTTTAGGCTGTGCGCTTTGTCAAAAATAATAATATTGTGGTTTTGTGATTGTACTTGTATTATCAACCACAATTTGAGTTTTATTTTACATATTTGTATGCTTTTTTTGGGTCTTGTCCCCAAAATAGATATTTTGACATATACCAAGGAGCAGCAGAGTCCAGAGAATAAGACTAGAAAGGGCCAAAAACAGGCACAATACAAGGTTGCATGGACATAGAATAGCATAGGAGAGAAATCACTTCTAGAGTAAATAAGGCTGATTATCAACTCGGATGACCTGCACTGTGGGGGATAATGTCCCACCAGCACGGGGGCCTTTAGCAAGGGCATTGTGCACTACCTTAATCCCTTGCCATGCCATGCGCACCTGCACGATTTAATGTGTAAAACACTGATGCTAATGCCAGTTAAAGGTACTTTTCATGCTCATGCTTTTTCTGTTTTAAGCCAACTGCAACAGAGACAGAAAAGGCACCTGTGGGGCTTGATTGCACTGTGTGCTCTGCCACCTCCGGTGCAAATAAATGATGTGGAAAGCCTGTTCTATGACACAGGCTGGAAGGTAGGACCACTCTGGAGATTCTGGTTCATCAGTTTGCTTTTTTCAGATGGTAACAATCAGGCGTGTAGTGGAGACTACGTCTTCCTCAATGGTCTGACAAAAGCCTGCGCATGATAGATGGGTCTTTTCCCCTGCCTCGGTGAGCCCGCTTGGGCATGACTAGAGACTGAATAGAAGGGGAAGAAATGTTTAAATGTTTACTTTTCAGAGTCTCACATTCCACAATGGTAGTCAAGCTCCAATATGATAGAATAAAAATTAGATTTGAGTGTTACTTGTGAAAATTAAAAATGTGGCTAGTCTGATTAGAGTCTTGAAGTCATGTAACTAAATGTTATTATTCTACTTTAAATGGATTTGATATTATTCAGTGTTTTCTCTCCTTGGCCTAATTTTGTTGTTTCATTAGTTTGCAGGGTCTGCTTTGGACGGTACCAAGCGTGGCATGGGTGTTGACATCTCTCTGTTAAGCTGCCAGTACTTTCTCGCTCAAATTATTGTATCGGTAGTAATGGGACCGTTGACCTCTATGGTGGGGAGTGCCACTGGGGTGATGTATTTTGCCAGCTTTGTGTCCTTCATTGGCTGTTTCTACTCCTCCCTTTTTGTCATTTATGAAATCCCTCCTGGTGAAGATTTAGAAGACGAACAGCAACCCCTCCTCGTGAACACATGAACCTTTGGAAAGCTTTACTTCGATCATCACCTTTACCACTTGGATATTTCCACACAATAGTAGGCTGAATGCGTCCGCCAGGAAGAGATTGAACGATATGCTGCTCACCTTGAGCATAAAGCCATCTGAGGGATGTATTTCAGTCCAATTATCCTCAAAAACTGTGAATTGTTGACGGATGGGAGCAGATTAAAAAAATATTTGTAAATCAAAATCGACTAATCAGTTTTTGTACAACTTTTTACAAATCAATTTCAATGTTCAGTGTCATAGGAAAAATATTCCCCAAAATCATGTACATTCCACATCCCTCACCTTGAACAACCCGTTTTCAAGGGATTCCATGCCAGAATCGTGCTACAAACATGAGCATTGAGTGTGCAAATTTCCATCTAGGAACATTCACTTTTTCATCATCCATGAATCCAGATGAGTATGTGATCGTCCTCATTCTCAACGGTAATGTCACCGTAAGTCTTACAGCACCAGTTACTTATGCAATGCTTCAACTATATTCTGTATATTTCATGCATTTAACACTTGAATCGTCACTGCTAATTTTATTGCACTTCATCTCTGTACTCAATGTAGAGAAGCTTATGATGGCATGACAACGTTTGCATTTTATCCCATACAATTGAAAACGCTTTTTGACCTACATGATGGTAGCTCCCTATACCTGGGAGTGAGTTGCAGCTTACCTGAACTACTTCTTGGCATGCCCCATGGCAGAGAGGAGCACCTTTCTCCTTTCACTGACACTCATCAGCAACACAGGACCGGTAGATAGCCCTGGTCACCCCCCCATTACTGATCCTGCGGGTGACATCCCTGAAATGGGTGTGAGCCGCACCTTACCTGATACCACTCCTGATGCCTCCTCATTAAAAAGGGACTGGTATGATCCTCCTACAGAGCCATCACTGGGATCTCTACTGGGCCCCTACCATCCCATCACTAAGAGAGCCTAATTCCTCACACCAGTGGGGCAGCTCATCAAAGAGAGGACTGCACCTCTTGGAATTCTTGCTGCCTCCCATGGAGGATGAAGAACCACTCCTCTTGACCTGCTCTTACAGCCTTAGACCATAACTTACATAAACGTGCTTGCATCTCTGTCCTTTTGGCCAAACTAGGGCCTGTGAAACGGGATAGCTGTTGTCAGTCATAGGGGCATAACTCCATAAGAAAGGAGAATCCACACTGCAGTAGAGTCATGGAAGAAGGTGAAATGTAGCGCAGGAACAGAGTCTTCTTTTATTAGCAGGAAAAGAAGCATCAACACCACCAGTAGGAGCAGTAGGGAAACACATTTTTATGGCTGCAACCTGTTTAGTGATATCTGGAGGAGGATAAGCGAGTGCACTTGTAACTGGGGGGCTCTGGCACACTACACTTTATAATGTTTGAAAGATGCCATGTATAGCAGGGTTCTTCTCTTGCTGCTAGTCAGTGAGAGGGAAGAAAAGACAACTTGACCCTTGGGGATCTAAGGAATTAGTCACTGAAAAGAGAAAAGCAATAATCCTGAAGACAGAACTAATGCATGTGTACAGAAGAACTGTTGTCAGTGCATTGGAGGAGAAAGACGAATTGTATGGAAAGGTGTGAGCCAGAAAAAAACAAACCTATTCTCTAGTCCATCTTGTTTGCTTCCCTTCTAACAGCCCCTCCTTACGATTTGCCTTATTTGTTCTATAAAAAAAAGTAACAAAAGGTTTTATTACATGTCAGTGGTAAATCAATGTGAACCACAAAAGGGCTAATGAAAGTCAGGCACAGAGAGTTAGGGCAAAATGAAGCTAATAAAAGTGAAATGTGCACTTTAAAAAAGGGGCAATCCCAGTATACAAAAACCTTTACCTGGACTAAAACGAGGCCCATAATAATTAGTAGTAGAGACCCCAGAACTAATGATTGAAAAGGAAAAACAGCTGTTAGTGCGATGCCTGTACTTCCACTCGTTGCTTCCCTGCTTCACCAATTCTTTGAACACATGTTGTGGGCAGGCAAAAACTGAAACCACTCTTTACAAAAGATGCTGTGGCTTAAAAAATGTAAAATGTGGTTCCAGACAGTCTCCCTACGCTGTACCACTCATGTAACCTTCGTACCACTGGTTTCTACACCTTACGGGGTGCAACAATTCTGTATTCCTTATTTATCTTTACTCTTATCCTGGTCTTCCTCCTTCAGTACTGTGTGCTGTGGGTTGCCTTAAGAACTCCCCAATAGAATTACAAAAGTAATCCAAAAAGGAGTATACACTGGGCAAGAACTCATGCAATTTATTCAGGGCGCCAGGCACAGCTGGGAAAGCAAAATTCACACACAACGGAGGACAGAACTGCCTGAAAAGTGCTGTAAATGAAACACCCCTAAATCAAAAGCTTTTATAACCATCTAAACTAATTAACATCAAAATATAGTGACACATTTGATCCATCCTTTGAACGAAGATCATTGGAGCAAACCCGTCATTCCCCTATATCAGGACATAACATTAGTCTGCAATGATTGGGTCCTGAAAATCTTATCACACCACCCTTGACCACCGCCGTGACCTCACAGTTCAACCCACAATCCCACATAATGAAGCCAAGTTATTGAAACATTTGGGATGACCAGTGGATCTTTATTCATCTGCCGCCGATCATCCCCATCCCATGATAACACTACCTATCATGACACAGACAGAGCCTTGAACTAAAGACAAGTTACTGTTTTAATGTTGCATTTTAAGAACACTTTGAACTGCTTCCCAGGCTGGGTTGTGCTAAGCAGCAATTTGAAACCGCCATGGGACACTCCGAAACCAGTTTCATAACTAATATACGGAATTATTAAATGATGTTATGTTTGCTGCCTTTCCCCTGCACCCATGAGCTCGGCTCCGTGACCTCAAAGGTATCATAAATTGTTCATTCATTCCCTCTTGTATGATCCTGGAAACGTGTACTTTTGCAATGTGCTTTCAGCCCCTGTAGCTGCTAAGCAAATTAAAACCTGTGAGTTCATTTCAGCTAAAGCGGCATGCTTTGAGGACTGTTGACAGCATCTCTATTTAATGTTAAACCCGGCATACTTACCTGGAACCTATCTTTATCGTTTATATGCCATCTACTTTCAAATTCAATTATTTACGGCATTCTCAAGTTTGACACCAAAAATTATTGAAGTCAGCGAGTCCCCCTCCCCTTTTAGTGTGCTATTCCCGCAACTGCAGAGTTTGCATTTCCACCACATTATTCCCCCTTTTATGGATGTATCAATAAGTGTTTCCTTTCCCACTCCCTCTTCTGCTACTCTGTTTATTGATCCATATCTTTTTTAATCTAGTCATATCTCCCACAACTTCCTGCCAACTCTCCAATGAGTCTCCGATCCATATACACCCCTGCCCATCCTTAAGACATGGGATCCAATATTCCTCAGTTTTCTAAATCCCCAGGCTCTGTTGTAACCTAACCATCAATATCATCAACTGTATTTTGCTCAATCAGTTCGTTAGTACCCTTCTCTTTTTTTATTCACCCCATCAACATTCAGGGGCAGCATAAACCTTCCTCTCCGTTTATTAGCATAGAGTCTCCAAATATTTTTGCCAATGCAGAAGGTGAAGAGCATGAAGACCAATGTGGGGACAATCACTTTGAACACTCCCGAGAGCCAAGTAGGTACCGAGGCAAAAAGGGTGTCCAGCCAAGTGTTTGCACTCCATTTGCTTAATTTGACATCTTCTCATGGAGTGTCTGTATTTCATTAATAGCTGCTTACAAAGTTCCATTTGGTGCATCGCTATCGGGCACTATTGTGCAGCAACTGCTGCCAATCTTAACACACACCTCCTTCCATGGCAGTAAGAGTCCAAAACATAGCGATGTTGAAGTGCCAGCAGACGCAGTGCCCTTAATTCTTCCTTTACTGCATTCAGGCTTTTTGCTATTGAGTTTGCCAATCATAGTAACTCATATTGCGTTAACTGCAACCATTTTGCATTGGCTGCAGCCTGCACTCCCAGTAGCAATAAGGAAACAAAAGAAAGTGGTTGCTTTTGAAAATAGCTGATAATCAGCTGCAATCGCTGCCAGGCTTTCTGCACTCTCTTCCAACCAATAATTGTTACGTTTCCTCCTGCTATGCACCCTTCACATTGCTTGTTCATTATAATGCTGTAACACTTTTTCCTTCAGTTCAATTGATTATTTTCTCAACAAAAGCCCCATATTGTTGTTGGTGCCTCAGGGCACCACCAGGGCTGGGCTGTGCAGTGTGACAAGCGCACAAAGACCGCCCCCAATCAGGAGCGAGCTGGGTGTAGGCCTTTGCTCCGAAGGCCCACCAGATGTCTATGATCACCGCTGTTGCCTGTGCCAGTGCCACACTCATCACCTTCGCACAGCCATTGTTAGTGCCCATATAAAGGGACCCACTGGACCCGAAACACAAAGGGAACTGTGTAAAGCTCTTTTATGCAAACTGGTTGATGAGTTTCACTTAGCCAAGTCAATGCATGTACATATTTTCCCCAAACTGACTTGCAGCTGTCATTCACCTTAGAAACAGCATTTTCTTTGAACCCCACCAAACCTTCAGCACAACATTGCATTAATCTTCCCTCCCATTGTCCATTAAACCGCATTGCTCCCTCCATTCTCATTAATGGTCTTCTGTGACACCAGGTAAAGCTATGTCTTTTATCTACTCACTGCAGTCATGTTTGTTGATTTGTTCCCCCCTTTAGAGCCTTTTGTTATATATTCTATTATCCTCTTTTTAGTTTCTCGTTTTTGGGCCATGCACACAATTTTCAGCGTAAACCTCCTCTTTCATCCACCCATTGAACTAAAACACTTGTTCCCTGGAAAAGACCCCTGCTTTTACAGAGGGATAGGTGCATTAGACATCCTGCCTCCTCGTACGAGACTGCCTGAGGTAGGAAAAGCTTTGGTGCTCCCATTACATTTGGGATTAGTGAGCAAAGGTAACATGTGCCATTTGCTCTTTATCTTTCCAACTGCAAAATTTCATCATACCAGACAATCCCCGATGTCTGATCCTGCCCTTTTTCAGTGTCGTGATGGAACTCCTCTTCACTTAAAACATTTCTTTTGTTTCTTTCCACATTGGTTGTTAAAGGTATATGTCCCTTTTCTTTAAACAAACAACATAACTATATCTGTCGTATACCAATGCATATTAATATAATTACACTACATGAAATGTAAATTCTTTGTCGCCTATTTATAAAAACATTGTCCTGAAAAGCACATTTTCCTTCTTCTCTTAGTGGCCTTCTATAAAGTCTTATTACTGAAAAAAAAGTTAATGAAAGCTGATGTATACTCCCCATCATGTTGCGCTCTGCCCCTCTTCTCCAGGGGAGCTAGTGCTCTTGTCCCTGCGTATGTTGCTGATGTGTGCCCATTCTCTGCAACCCTCTGTTTTCACTGCCGTTGTTGTTCAGTAGATCATGGTGTGGTACAGTAAAGCGTTCCTCTTTCGGAGATGGTTTCTGATGAGAACTTTGTCACTAGGATATAGAAGTGCTGCTTGTGGAAAGTCCCTATTAGTTCATCAACCTGCTCAGTTAGTTTCCTTCTGTTGCTCCGTTGGGATATATATTTAAGGGTCATTGTAAGTTCAGTGAGGTACATATGGAACTCTTCCCCCAAGATGTTAGCATCAGAAATTTTATGTGCCGGAGATATAGGTGCATGCATTTTCCGACCAGTAACAATTTCATGTGGAGTGAGATGATGATCTCCTCCAGGCGAATTGTGCAAAGCAAATGGAGCAAAAGCCATGCAGTACAACCAAGACTTGCCAACCGTAGAAGTTAGCTTAGCTAGGCGTTTATTTAGTAAGTCATTAATTCTCTCTGCCACGCCGTTGGCCTGCGGGTGGTAAATGGTATAGTTTGTGCCGAATTCCTAAAAGGTCAGTGATTTCCCCAATCAAATCATTTGAAAAATACAGTCCATTGTCAGAGCGAATTTCATCTGGGATCCCCCACCTTGGAAATGTAGCCACTGAGCGGGCATCATTATGGGCATAGGGGCCAGCCTCAAGCCAACATAAAAACAGACCCACCACAGCAAGCATATACCTATAAGAGGTACATCAGTCTTGCATATTGACTTAGTCGATGTGCAAGTGCCGGAAAAGCCCCTCCGGATGCAGTAAACTTCCTTGCACCACTTTTAAGTGTACACACTGGAGAACATTTGGCATGTCATACAGTTATTTACAAATTCTGCCACGTATTCAGACAAGTTTGGCACAAACCAATCTTCACTTATTCCTGTTGCCACATGCTCCCTTGATGTCTGGACAGGGTAGTGAAGTTGTTCCAGAGTCCTGTTCAACAACAGTTTTGGCATTACCACCTTGCTGGTGCGGTCTTGCCTGCAAATCAGGTCTGTTGGGGACAGAGAGCACCCCCTTTCGAGGGGATTGGGTCCTCCGACGTATTCCATATCCGACATGTAATCACCACAGCTGTGCTGCTTCGGAAACTTTTTTCGGCGTCTGCGTCCTGCATCGATGATGCACGACGCCCGTAGCCTCAGTTCTGTTTTTTCTGCAAACGCGTTGCTTTGTGAATCTCGGTTACGCCTCGACTCTTTGGAGTTCTTTTCTTCTCGGTTCTTCGAACCAGTTCGTTTTTGTGAGTAAATCCTTCGTAAGAAGATGTCTTCTACTTCGTCTTCGACCCCGCGTCCGGGCTTCAAGAACTGCGGGGAGTGTGGGTCCAAGATGTCGGTGATGGACTCGCACAATGCCTGCCTCTAGTGCCTTGGGGAGGCCCACGACACGGATGACTATCGACTGCCAGTCACTCACGTCCAAAGCCTTACGGGAACGTAAGAAGAAGTTGTCGGTAGGTCGGGTGTCCAAGCCCCAGAAGTCGAAGTCTGCGGGGCTTTCGACAGATGATTCAAGAGGTGACTCTCCGCGTCATCGTCGGAAGTCTCGTGGGTCTCCTTCTAGGAGTCGGTCTCCCCACTCCTCGGCCTCTTCGAGGCATTCTCGGAAGCGCCGACAGCGGTCATCTTCCAGGTCCTCTTCTCAGGACTCTGCCCGGCATGTCGCTTACCCCACCAGCCGTGCGACGCCAGAGGAATGGGCTTCCTTCGGGAAGAAAATGCTGCGATTCTCAAGTCGCAGGGTACTAAGCCGTCTGCGCCCCCGAGTGGGGTCGGCCGTGAGAGGTCGAGAGACACCTCTCGCAAGATTGGTCGGCACGAGTCACGGGAGAGGTCCCGTTCGGACAAGGGGACTCGTTCTCGACATACCCGTTCCAGGTCCCGGTTCTAGGTCCCGGTTCTCGACGCGTTCCAGACCGTGTGCACCTGTGATGTCTTCGAGGAAGACATCGACGCCTGAGGCGTTGAGGGCGTCGACAGGCTTTCTCGAGGCTCTGGCTCCGAGGATGTCGTCGAAGCCGTCGACGCTCAGTTCGTCGAAGGACACGCTCGGAGCTCCGGCTTCGAGGACTGTGTCGACGCCGTCGATGCTGGCGGCGCTGCATCTGACGTCGACGCCGATTTTCTCCTCGACGCCGATCCTCTCGGCACCGATTCACTCGACGCCTTTCGAGGCCGGGGTGTCGGAGGTACCCTGTGGCACGGGGGAACCCCCTAGGAAGGCTCTGGTTAAGAGCAAGCACTCTTGGGTGCCTTCTTTTCACCTCCTGGAATATATTTCAGAGGTGGATGAGGATTCTGATGGCCTGGTTCCTGGTCAAGTTCCAGATGAGATGGTCTCGGGCCATAGCCGATTTGAGGCAGTCACTGCATGATGCCAGTGGACTGGACACCTCTCCGGAGGTAGAGTTTTGTAGGCCTGAGCCTGGCTCCCATGCCGATTCCTCGTACCGGCACCTTATGGCTAGGGTTTCCGAGTACTTGGGATGGTCTGCTCCCCCAGGGGAGTTTGTGCAGGATGATCTCACGGACATCCTTGATGTTGGTCCCCCAACTGACCCGGTACTGCCGTTTCATATGGCTCTACAGAGAAGGGTGGCAGCGGCTTGGACTGCTCCGGAGAGTCTCCCGGCGGTGGGCAGGTCCTTATCGCGAAAATACCGTCCAGCCAGTAGCGACCCCTGCTACTTGACCAGGCACCCCACTCCGGAGAGTTTGGTGGTGCAGGCGGCCACGGCCCTGGTAATGCAGGCGTCGTACCCTACCATCCCTCCGGAGAGGGAGGACAAACGTTTTCATGGCTGGGCGAAGAAAGTGATTTCTTTGGGTGGTATGGCGCTTCAGGCGGCCAACTCCATATTTGCCTTGTCTCGTTTCACACACACTCTGTGGAACTGTGTTGCGTTAGCGGCTGAACATATTCCCGAAGGGGACGAACGGGATGGTTTCCTTGCTATGGTCCAGGATGGTAAGGATGCCATGTGTGAGTCCGTTCAGTCGGGTTTGGACATGGCTGAATGCATCAGCAGGTCCATGGCGGTGAGCACCGTGATACGCAGGTTTGCGTGGTTGCGGAAGTCGGGGTTTGCTCCTGATGTGCAGTCCCGGCTCCTCAACATGCCCTTTGACGGTGAACACCTTTTTGACAGCAAGGCTCACGAGAGCCTTGAGAGGTTGCAGACCTCCAAAGCTGCAGCAAAGGCATTGGGCGCTGCAGTTCGCCAACCTCCGCCTTTTCGTCCTAGGGGACAGCAATGGAGGGTTGGTTCCTTTCGCTATTACTCGTCCTTCAGTAAAGCGAGAGGAGCTAGCAGTCAAAGAGGCCAACGCAGGGGTACCAGAGGTGGACGACAGGGTACCCGTGGTGCCAAGGCCGCTCGGGCAGTTGCCTCTTTGCCCTCAGGTAACGGCGCAGCCGCTACCACTCAGTCATGAGGCCATGTCCCATGGTTCGCCAGTTGGGGGAAGGCTGGCGCAGCATCTTGTAGAGTGGCGTGCCATTACTTCAGATGTGTGGGTTCTGGAGATCATAACCCACAGTTACTGTCTTCCCTTTCGGCAGAGGCCTCACGACAATCCACCGGGGAACCTCTCTTTGAAGAGTCCGGATCCGCTCCTTGCGCAGGAAATTCAAGCCCTGCTGGAGAAAGGCGCCATAGAACTGGTGCCTGTAGCGGAGAGGAACAAGGGATGGTATTCCCCTTATTTTTTGATTTTGAAGAAAGACTGGGGATTGAGACCCATCATGGACTTGCGCGGTTTGAACAAACTCCTCAGGAAGGACAAGTTCAAGATGGTTACTCTCTCTCAAGTCCTCCAGGCCCTTCAGCTTCAGGACTGGTTGGTGTCTCTCGACCTCAAGGATGCTTACTTCCATGTGCCGATCCATCCCAAGCACAAGAAGTACCTGAGGTTCGCGGTTGGCGACTCGCACTTTCAGTTTCGGGTCCTGCCGTTCGGATTGACCTCCGCCCCA
The DNA here is from genome assembly GCF_040938575.1 of Ambystoma mexicanum. Lineage (NCBI taxonomy): Eukaryota > Metazoa > Chordata > Amphibia > Caudata > Ambystomatidae > Ambystoma > Ambystoma mexicanum. The sequence continues at coordinate 1,000,021,695 of NC_090929.1, read as the reverse complement.
ATGGTTTTCACCAAGCTCATGGTGGTGGTGGCAGCGCATCTCAGGAAAGGGGGGATTCACGTCTACCCCTACCTGGACGATTGGTTGATCAGGGAGAGCTCTACCGAGCAAGTCCTGGATCATCTGTCGGTCACCTGCCACTCCCTTCACAGGCTGGGCTTCTCCCTCAATTTAAAGAAGTCCCATTTGACGCCAACACAGCGGCTCCAGTACATTGGAGCAGTGCTCGACACTTCCCTGGGGCAGTGTTTTCCTCCCCAGGTGAGGGCTCTTCACATTCAGCAGATGGTGCACAAGTTTCAGCATGCCCAGACGCTCCCAGCGTTCGAGTTCTTGAGGTTGCTCGGCCTCATGGCATCCTGCATTCTTCTGGTGCCAGAGGCTCGCCTGCGGATGAGATCTTTGCAGTGGGCACTCAAGATGCAATGGTCGCAGTCCTCCGGCAGGATGTCGGACCCGGTTCAGGTGCCGCCCTCGGTCACCCGGGACCTTCTGTGGTGGGCCGTCGAAGGCAACTTGATGAAGGGGGCTCCGTTTTGGCTTCCCTGGCCGGACGATCATGACGGATGCATCCCTCACGGGATGGGGAGCTCATGCCAACGAGCTGACAGTCAGCGGTCGTTGGTCTCCGTCGGAGTCCAGACTCCATATCAATCTGTTGGAGCTGAGGGCCGTCAGGCTAGCCCTGAAGGCTTTTCTGCCGACTTTGCGAGGAAAGAATGTCCTGATCCTGACGGACAACACAGTGGCCATGCACTACCTCAACAAAAAGGGGGGGCAGGGTCGGTCACTCCCTCTGTGCAGGGAGGCGATGCAGCTCGAGTTCTGGGCCATACAGCAGGAGGTTTCGATCTCAGCAGTTCATCTGGCCGGAGACAAAAACGTGACGGCGGATGCTCTGAGCAGGCAGAGCACGATATCTCACGAGTGGGAGTTGGCTCAGGAGGTTCTCCTGGAGATCTTCGCCCTTTGGGGGACCCCTCAAGTGGATCTCTTCGCCTCCAGTGTCAACCGGAAGTGCGAGAGGTTCCGCTTGCGGGAATTTCCTCCAAAAGGAGCCTTAGGAGACGCGTTCGTGGTGGAGTGGTTATTCCCGCTGCTGTACGCGTTTGCTCCAGTCCCCTTCATCCCGCAAGTGCTGCGGAGGTTACGGAAGTTCGGTTCCCGGATGATCCTCATTGCTCCGGCGTGGGCTCGGAGGACGTGGTACCCGGACATTCTCGACTTGTCCATCTGTCCTCCACGTCGTCTTCCCTACCGAGACGATCTGCTCTCACGGGAGGGGTGTCAGGTTCTCCATCCAGAGGTCAGATCCCTCAACCTTCACACTTGGCTTCTGAAAGGTTGAGGTATAAGGATTGGGACCTCCCAGAAGACGTGATGGAGGTGTTGCTCTCGGCCCGACGGCCATCAACAAAGTCTCTGTACCGTGGCCTTGGCGTAAGTTCTGCGACTGGTGCAGAGTTCAGAATGTGGATCCTTTTGCATGTGACATCCCCATGGTTCTTTCCTTTTTACTTTCTTTGGCCCACAGGGGCATGCAAGTGGGTACCATTAAAGGTTACCTGGCGGCGCTGTCCATCTTTAAGCGCTCGTCTGAAGAGTGTTCCTACTTTAAAATCCCTTTAATTTCACAGTTTCTGAAAGGGCTCACTAATGTGTTCCCTCCGTCACCTTTCCTGGTGCCCGGTTGGGATTTAAACCTTGTTCTCAGGTTTCTAACGGGTGCTCCCTTTGAGCCTTTGCACTATATGGAATACGTCGGAGGATCCAATCCCCTCGAAGAACAAGTTACTTTCTTACCTGGTAATGTTCTTTCGATGGGATGGGATGGTCCGACGACGTATTCCATATCGCTCCCTCCCTACCTTCCCCGCTGCAGAATTTCTTTTGCGATTGCAGCTTACGTTCCGCAAGGCTTTGTGTCTGACTGGCAGTAGACTAATGTCACACTTTCTGGGGGAAAAAACTACAACTGAGGCTACGGGCGTTGTGCGTCCTGCTTATCACATCGGATGACGTCAGATGTCGGAGGAGGTCCTCGACGACGGCGCATCGACGTCATCGACGCAGGACGCAGAAAAAGGTTTCCGAAGCAGCACAGCTGTGGTGATTACCTGTCATAGATATGGAATACGTCGTCGGACCATCCCATCGAAAGAACATTACCAGGTAAGAAAGTAACTTGTTCATCTGTACCATTGGTGTTGCGTTAAAGCCCTCAGGCAATACAGTTCGTTCTTTGGTTGCTTTCATCAATGCTATTAGTGACACTTTTTCCTTCTCGTCAGGCAACAGCACATGTGATCCCTCTGAAATATATGCTGCTCTGTCTGCTCTTTCGTTACCCTGTGGTATAAAATCTTGCCCTCCATTGTGGGCTTTGCACTTTATTATTGCCAATTCTACTGGGAATGGTAGCATTTCCAATAATGTACTTAATAGTGCTGCATGCTGCACTGGTGTGCCACCGCTTCTTTTGAACCCTCTCCCATCTTGCCAATCCTGAGTATACTGTAGATGTTACATACGCAGAACCCGAAAAATATTTTTACTGCGTGTCCTTCTGACATGTTTAGTGCCTCAATTAATGCCACTAACTCTGCTGCTTGCACAGAGTAATGTGCTGGCAGTTGCGTTTGTGAAAAAACATCACTCTCCTTCCTCATTATTCAATGTTTGTGCCTTACTACTGCTGAACCAGTATGGCCGAGCCCTGAATTTGGATGAATACTTGATGAACCATCAATGAAACTCGCGTCCCCCTCCTTTAATCACTTCGTCTTTTACCAGGGGGTTCCCTTCATTTCTATCCATGCATGCCACACAGTCTTGTGTGTACTCTCCTTCCTCTATTGGTTCTGCAATGAATTCTGCTGGGTTCACTGTCCTGCATCTGACAATTTTTATTGTAGGATTTGCCAATATGATTTCATACCCTGATGCTCTCTGAACGTCAAAGTTGCTTTGGACCTTTGTAGTGTTGCAAACAATGCATGTTCCACGTACAAAACTATTGGACATACCATTATTATTGTTGATGCTTCTTCAATTGCGAAAACAGCAGCAGCAGCAAGTTTCTGCTCGCAAGAAAAGTGTCCTTGCATCACTGCGTCCAATGTCCCACTGTAGTATGCCAGTGGCTTGTGTCCCTTCTTTTGTGTCAGTACGGCAGTCATTACTTCGCCGTCTGAGTGAGAGAACAAATTAAACTTCTCTTTGTAATTGGGTGTCGCTATCACTGGTGCATGTGCCAGCTCATTCTTGAGTTCAGCAACACTCTCGCTCATCTCTGCTGTTCATTTCATCTTACTTTTGTTTTTCTGAGCTTCCTTAAGTGCTTGAAATAGTGGTCTGGTGTATGTATAATCAAAAACCAATGCTCTGCAATAATTGCATAAGCCCAAAAACTGTTGCATTTCCTTCACTGTCTTTGGTTGGGGTGTTTTATGTATTGCTTCAACCCGCTGTGGTGTTATGTTTCTCCCATCTGCTGATACAATCTGCCCCAAGTAAACCACTTCTGTTTGACAATACTGCAATTTTTCTTTGTCTACTTTGTACCCCTTGTCAGCTAGCAGCATTAGTAATGTCACTCATTTCGATTACTCTGTTGAATGTGCTGGGTCCCTCGCAGTACCTTTGAGGCATTCTTGTGTGTTCAAATCTGGTCTCGCGATACGTAAACACAGTAAAATACCTTGAATCTGGATGCAGGGCAATGGAGAAGAAAGCAGTCTTCAAATCCACTACTGTCAAGTAGTGTGCCTCTGCTGGGATGCTGCAAAACATTGTCGCTGGATTTGAAACCAATGGAAATTCTGCTTCGATCACATGGTTAAGAGGACTGAGATCCTGTATGAGACGCCAGGCCCCTCTCTTTAATTTTTTAATTGGCTATATGGCCGTGTTTCATAGCAATGTGGATTCTTGTATGATACCTTGCTGCCACAGGGCATGTAGTGTCTCATATATGCCCTCGTCTTCTTATCTTGAGAGGGGGGGGGTATTGCTTCACTTGTGGCAGTAGTGCTCCCTCTTTTATTTTGATGTATACTGCTCCCGCCCCTTTCAGTATTCCCACATCGTGTGATCCTGTAGTCCATAATTTCTTTGGGATTTTCTCCAAACCTTCCTGTGTGTACTTTCTCTCTTTTTTCACCAATTGTGTAATCTGTGGTGGTATTCTTTCTTTTATCTGAAATGGACATGGTATGTGTAATTCGAAAACCACCTCTCCCTCCTCCTCATCTTTTGTAGCAAACAACTCTTTGTAACTCCTGTCAGTGTTAGCGTGTGATCTAGGCACAATCGCCACTCCATGTTATCGTCATCTGTAGCAACCAATATAATCATGTCTTTTTCTCACTAATACTTCTTCCAGGTATGGCAGTGTGTGTGTCTGGTGCGAGGGTCGAGGGGCATCATGGTCTGAATATAAATTCATTTGACAATCGAAAGACTTTTCCCTGAATTCCTGGGACCCATCCTAGCAGTACCTGGACCCTGTACAAAGATATCTGTGTGCATGGGTATCCCTCTCAATGTGCTATGTGCATAGTATGCATGTATCCGTACTGCCACTCTAGTTGGGTGCATTCCAGGAGTGCTACACACCATCCCTTTGTCTGAAAATGGAATTGTGGTGTTTAATTTGCTTAACCAGTCTCGTCCCAAGATGTTAATGTGTGTGTTTTGAATATAATAGTGGTGCTACAATGTGCTGTTTTCCTATTGTCAATGGTAGATCTTTTGTTAGAGGAACTTATTGAATAATCCCGAAAAGCCTTGCGTGTCAAATATTTTGTTGGATAATGGGAATCCCCCTTCCTTTATACAGGCTGTAGTTGCTCCAGTATCTATTAGAAAGGAAACGTCTCGCCATCCCGTTTGAAATGCTACCTTGGGCTCCTCTACCAGGTCTTCAGTTACTGCTAGGACAGGTTTTGGGAAAGATTTCATTTATGTGCATTTTTCCCTCCATTTATGGACCCTGCAAACTTTTTGTTTCTGTTTGGCTTTCCTATCCTGACTTTTTCCAGTAGAGCCCAGCCTTCAACTGAACTCCTCTGGGCTTTTGCTCCATTTCTAATTGGGAAACTGACACGTCCTTCAGACTGTCAGTACTGGGAAACTGTTTTCCTTAGTCTTTGACTATGTTGCCATTTCTTGGTAACTTTTTTAACAGTGCACAATGTACCTTCCAGTACCGTGCACTGGGGTCCTTTTTTGTTATATGGCCCTAGACACCCTCAAAGGATTTTTGGGTGATTGCACAAGTGTGCCTGGGATGAACTGGTGGCAGCAGTTACTTCTCATGTTTTACTTCTTTTTTACTGAATTAAACCGAGTTTACCATGTTTGGCTCAAAGACTGTGGCCAGGTCCGAAAATGGCCAAGCCACTAAGTCTTTTGTTCTGTCCCATGGCCATTTTGTCCCTTGCCTTCACCCAGGTTGAGAAACCCAGGTTGTCCTTATTTGGGCATGCAGCCTCCTGCGAAAACAGATCTCTTCTGAGTGCTTCTGCCTGTCACGTGTGTGCGCGCCCAGGAAGTGGGTTGGGACTGTCTGGTCCCAATCCACACTACTGGTGCCAGGATGTCTGGAGTGCCTGAATGACTGAGGCCACCGTGGGCTGGGATTGGTCCACGTCTGGGATCCTGCAGGAGAGCAGATCTTCTATTGGAAGTCCTCGATTTTGGCGCAAAGCTAATCTTGGATAAGAGAAGGGGCTCTGCATCCATTCCAGGTCAATCACCTGAGTTCTCACCAAACTACAGAAGGCGCCAAGTCTCCTGCACAAAGAAACAGACTTTTGAAATGGCTGAAGACGCTTTGGAAGGTTTTGGCACCCTTCGCCCTCTGCTGTCCCATCGGATACCTGCTTTCTTCATCGAACCTGAAGGCCTGACAAGGGGCTTTGCCCCTTTGGAGTAGTGGGAACAACTACTCTCGGGGCTCTGTGCTTACCCACCGAATGAGCCCCTTCAGAAGTGCTCCTGGGCCATCCTGTTAACTGTCCAGCTCTACCTCAGGGTATCCAGCATAACCACTGCCATCTCGAGTGCGAACCAAAGATTTGGGACATCACTTGCTAATGGCCCGTGCATTCTCCCGCCATATATTGCAGGCCTAGCTTTGCTCAGTCCCGAATTAGGAGAGTGCGTAACGTTGCCCGCACCTGTGATTCCCGCGTCACTACTGGTTAGTGACGGTCGCTGTAGACCCCTTGCTGTTTGGCTCACCTGTGCCTTGAAGCTCGCTGCACCAGAATTTTCTTCATACCTCCTTCGGAAGCTGAGAAATGTCAACTGTCCCATCACAGACTATCGTTCTCCCCCGGAGCCGCCGAGAGCGGCAGATCCGCGAAACTGCAGGACTCGAACCTACAAAAGACCTTGACTAAACTGGCAAAGTTTGGTCTGGACTGTGCCGAGGGTCGGTGAGTACTTGCATCCCTTACCGGGGGCCCCCTGGCACAGCCATACATTTTTACGCACAAGTATCCCTTCGAAGGTATTCGAACTTGGCTGGGTTAGCCTGCGCTCCCTAGCTATTCTTGCCTTTTGAATACTGCTTTGCCGCCAAGGGCAGGGCCTACTCAAATAGTGGGAACCAGTTCTTCATTGCCTCAAGCCTCTTCCTGACTTGCTACAGCCCTTTCAAGAAGACCAGCTTTTTGTTTCATCTGTGCGATCCTGCATCTTTACGCACAACTGTTCTGTTGAGCACAAGGCTCCACTCTTCTTGGGGTTGAACTCAAAACATAGGGAGCAAACTCTGAAGAATTGCCCACTGCCATCTGTGTGTTAACGTAACCCTCTCTTTACAGGTTGTGGTTATATTTTATCCGTGTATTTCAGTAGGAAATGTAATGTCTATATATTGTATAGTTTAAGGATTTGTGTGATAACTGTTTTCACATTGCTAAAGTTACTTGTGTCTATTCGATCTGGCCGACAATAAATGTATAGATATTTTCCATAAACACTTGTCTAAGAGTAATTTGTGGTCCGTTGCTGTGTGTGCTCATTGTGGGCCTACGATCACTCACACCCCTCCTGAGACTTAGTCTTGACCACCTGCCAAGCTACCTAGATTGGTCTGGCTTGTCCAGAAGGTTCCCCTGTTTCACTAAACCGAGGGTGGCCTCCTAAACTTCTGCCCACCAGGTCAAAGTTTAGAAGACCATTTTAACAGGACGCACTCATACTTTCCGTGGGCACTCCTATTGAGAAAATGTGTTTGAAGTCTGGAAAGGATTTCCACCCACCACTGCGAACCTGGTGTACTGGGGCACCTCATTATGTCCCAACATTTTAAATGCCCTGTCCATCTCCGCTCCATATGGCGACGATTGCAACCGAAACTCTGTGATTGATGCAGGCTGGTAATCAACAGATCCTTCTCAGCAGGTGAGGTCCCATTGGTATAAGAAATCAGTATCCCAGCGCCATTTTAATCACTTACCTGAATGTGCTGATGGGTCGCATAGTGGGTTTACCTGCCCTACAATCCCTCACCATTGCCTGCTCTGCACGCCTCTTACATCTACGTGTTCCTTCATTTTCCCCTTTACTTCATTCAGCCCTTTACCGCCAAGCCGCCATTTTCGATCTTCTTCACCCTAATCTTTCTTCATCTTTCAGCAATGCGGTCCCCGTTTTCCTTTTCTCCGGGATCCGGCCAGTTTTCGCTTCCTGATGTCAGTTTGTTAAACCTAATTAAATTCAACAGTATTCATGTTACACAGCTTTCCCCTGTAACATTTGTTACCTCACACCCTTCCAACATGACCACCAAAGACTACCTGTGCTTCAAACATAGTTAACAGTCTAGTCTTCTCACTCCAAGGCCATGTTACTGTGGCAGTAGGCATCCTTTCTCGCTTTATTTAGACGGAACCTGCCCTCTTCTCCATCTCTAATAGTATCCCAGGGTTCTAATGGTAATAACCCACCTACTGGGGGGTGGGGGGTATTACCACGTCAGGTAGTGCCCTGGGGACAATTTAAACTATGTAACTAGTGCCCCATGGCATGAACTGATGCGGTAACGCTGCCCCAGTTCGGGTTTATTTCTTTTTTTTTTTTTTTTACTTTTATTGATTGTGGTACACGTCGCCTCATCAACACAACATTCCATACATTTCAGTAACTTAGATGTCGAGTACAGGAACACAGTAAGACATATAATATTTGCAAAGCAGGCTCATTTCAAGGCCCTGTCGGGCTACTACTGGCCGATCCCAACTCACAAAAATACACTCTGAACGGAGCCCAAATGTCTTTAGGTTTACTTGTCCTCGGGAGTGATATCACATATTGTTCCTCGCACTCATTGACGTACGCCAGTTATTTAAGAAAGTGATTTATGCGTGGCGTGTTTGCCCTCTTCCAATTCTGTAATATACATTTTTTGGCCACTACGCACGCAACGTTAAATACTCTTCTAGTGACTTCCAACATCTTCCCAATGTCTCCGAATAGGTATTTTTGGGGTGTTGGGTCTGTTGGGACTTGTGTAATTTCTACTAAAATGTTCGCCATTTCTCCCCAGAATCTATATATAAGTGGGCAGCTCCAGTACATATGAAATGAGTCGACATGTTCGCTCCCACATTTCTGGCAGCTGTCAGGGCCATTCCGTGTAAATTTAGCAATTTTCTCGGGTGTGTAGTGCAACTTATTTAATACCTTAAATTGGATCAGGCGGAGGCCTGCATTGATGGATGCCCTCTTGATTAGTTCACAGTATCTTTCCCATGCCTTATCCGATATGGTAGTTCCCAGGTCAGCTTCCCAGGAGGCTTTAATCTTATTTACTGTCGGCATGTTTGTCTGTACAACTGCGTAGAGCCCCGAGACACTGACTCCCCCCTGGGTGGACAAGGCCACGAGGCATGGGTGTGGAGGGGGTTCGTCTGGGAATAGTGGCCATCTAGCCTTTAAGGCCATTCGCATCCTGTGATATTGTAGTATTTTCAATTGATCCCTCCCCATCCCAACCTTGAATTCTTCCAGTGTTATGAATTTACCATTTGGGAAGATGTCTTTAATTTTGAATTCTCCCTCTGGATCCCATGTTTTCTGAACATCAGGGTCATAAGATGGTGCGATGCCGGGGAAGTTCCAGAAGTGGGCTTCCGAGTAATAAGGAGTTTCCATTTGGAGCCTACGATAGATCTTAGACCATGCATGTACTGTTGTGCTGACTGGGTCGAATGGGCAGTCATCTTTATGCTTAACTTTAAAGATGATGGATCGTAAGTCGGCCGGATGTGCTGCGTGTCTCTCTATGCAGATGTGAGGTGAGGTGTACAGATCATCATACCAGTATCTGGCAAACTGGGCCTGCGCTACCAGGTAATATAATTCAAAGTCTGGGGCTGCTATGCCCCCTTTGTTATATGGCCCCACCATTTTTTTCCCACTTCATTCTGGCCGCCCCCCTCCCCCCCACCACACAAACTCTACAACCATGGATCGGAGGGCTGCGAAAAACTGTCCACCAGGCCATATCGGGATGTTAGTAAAAATGTATATTAGCTTTGGTAGGATTACCATTTTTAGTATGGCCACTCGACCAATAAGTGAAATGGGAAGTTTTGCCCAAAGGCGGAGTTTCGTGGAGATAGTACTCAATAGGTGTTCATGATTGTCTGTGTATAGGGAGGTATTATCCCCCAACACGATAATTTCCAGGTATCTTATTTTAGTGGAGGACCATTGCAGTCCCTGTCTCGTGCCCCTGCGCATCCCAAACCAGTCAGACAATGTATGGTTAGTTAACACTCTAGCCCCGGGGTCAGAGTACAGTAGCTTGACGCATTTCAGAAAGTACGGGCCAACTCCGAATTTCTCACGCATTGTAAATAGGTACGTCCATGACACTGAATCAAATGCTTTTTCAGCGTCGAGGGATACAGCTACCGCCTGGGCTTCAGGTTTTATCTGGGCCATGATTCCAAACATTCCCCAGAGGTTTAGTGCCGTTGAACTGGTGGGAATGAAGCCGCACTGATCTGGGTGTACTAATGTGGGCATATGTGGTAGGAGTCTCGTGGCCAGGATTTTAGCCAAGATTTTGGCATCACAATTTATTAGGAATAGGGGTCAGTAGGAGGACATCTCATTGGGTGGTCGCCTAGGTTTCAAAAGCACTGTTATTATAGCCTCTCTCATGGATGTTGGGGGGGTTCCTGATTCTATAGCTTCCTCCCACACCGACAGTAGCACCGGGGCCAGTTCCTCATTTATTTCCTTGTACAACTCTACTCCCAATCCGTCTGAGCCCGGTGCTTTTCCGTTGGCCAATGACTTGATTGCTTCTGTGATCTCATCAGTTGTTAGGGGTTGGTCGAGCGCAAGTTTATATTCTATGGGTAGTGTCGGGAGAGTGATATGATCGAGGTGTTTTCTTACATCACTTGCTGATTTCAAATCATGATTAGAGTAAAAACGGGTGAACTTTCTATTTATCCCCTCTTTACTAGTGGTTAATGTGCCGTCCCCTGCTAATATGCTGGAGATCTGTGTATGCTGTCTCTCGGTCTTTAACAGGTTAGCTAAGGTACGACCTGCTCTATTCCCTTCACCATACCTGCGTGCTTTGAGCAGAGTTGACATATATAGTAGTTCCCTAGTTGCTAGTTTATTAAATTCCAGTAGACTGTTGTTAATGTCTAAGAGGGTTTTGTCTTCATGTGTAACTGTGTACCGCGCTTCTAGGTCTCCCAAGCGTTTCTCTACCTCTGCTAGTTCTACCCTGACTGACTTCAACATACCTGCAGATTTAGAGATTAGTATCCCTCTCACCCATACCTTAAAGGTTTCCCAAAGGGTTGCGTTCCTATCAACTGATCCCCTATTGGTATCAAGGAAATGTTCCACCTCTATATGCAGTGCGTCAGCTACCGCTGGGTCCTTAAGAATGTCTGGTGGCATCCTCCATCTCCTAGTCGGGGGTTTTACATTTTCTAGTTTCATTTCCACTATGATGGGGGAGTGGTCTGACAGGGTGCGGGGAAGTATCTCACAGTTATTGATCTGGTGCATGAGGGATGCGGATACCAGCCAATAATCTATTCTAGACTCAGTGTCGTGCACCGAGGAGTAAAACGAGTATTGTCTCTTACGTGGATGTAGCAATCTCCAGGTAGCAACCATTGTCAATTGTAATAGGATTTGTTGTAACATTGCTGCTGCCTTGGAGGGATTTCGGTGTTTGGTGGTGGAGCGGTCTAGCGTGATGTCCAGGATGGTGTTAAAGTCCCCTCCCCACAATATCTGTTCACTCCCCGTGTAGCCTATTTCATGTACCACATCTATGTAAAAATCAGGGTCATCCAAATTCGGACCATAGGTATTTACTAACACCATCTCCCTCCCCGCAACGCTGCCCCATACGATGACATAGCAACCCTGAGAATCTATTTTGCTTTCACCAAATCGAAAGCCTATGGAGGGGTGAATTAGAGTAAGAACACCTCTTGCCTGTGTGGAGTATTCAGTGTAATATCTATGTTGCCCCCAGTTCTTCAGGAATTCTGTGTTTACCGTCCGGAGTATGTGAGTTTCTTGCAGCATGATCACCTGAGGGTGGTGCCTAGTGACATAGGCTCCCACCTTGCTCGATTTAGTTTGGTTGTTCAATCCCCGAACATTCCATGTAAGAAGTTTTAGCTTCGGCCCTGAGTCATCGCTTTAGTGTGTGCCATGACTGTGTGTCTTCACTGTGTTCCTCATCATATCATTTCTTGGCAGCATGTCATAAACAGCGGCGCAACCACAAATTTTAACTTGTAGGACCCCTCCAACTGGGTCCCAGAACCTCATCCCCCCAACCCGATTCCCATACAGCTCAACGTATCGGAGCCTCATATGGCAATTTGACCCCCAACCCGCATCATCTCCCCCAACATGACGATGCTGCCCGATAACTCTCGAAACCTTCCCCTTGGGCATTCCCCAAAACTGATGGAGCTTTCCAAAGGGTAGCCTGCTGCGGCCATCCGGCTTAGCCCGTCAGGGGCCCTCGGCTCGAAACTACAATAAACCTGTGTCCAGGCCGTTCTTTGCAAGTATTCCTTTCTTCCTGTGACGGGGAGTAGATGGGTTTTTTTTTTTTTATTACTTGTTGTTTTTCGATATCAAAATCTTTACAACAACGGTTTAAAATCTTATTCTATCATATAAAAATCAAGTTCAAACATAACAAGCAAAAAATAAAAAAAATAAAAATATAATGCAAGATACAAGGCAATAAAGGTAGCAGCATACTAAGAACTTGAATCCACTAAAAAAATATAATGCAAAATACAAGACAATATAAATAGCAGCATACTAAGAACTTGATAAGAATAAGTTCGATTTAGCCATTAGAACATATAGGTGAAATATATCGGATCAGCCCTGAGCCTTCCAGAGTGATATTACTATTAGCAATTTGTATCAGCAATTTGATATCAAAACTTAGATCTTCATTCATACGTAACTTTGATATTTGCCAGCTTCTGCTCTATCACAGACAAAAAAAAATATAAATCGACAATCAATGGCTGCCTATACCCCCACATACATTGTAACCACAGTAGTTCAGATTTATGATTTGATGATGTATCCACATAATTACCTAAGTATCTTCGGCGCTCCTTTGCGAAATATGAGCAATAAATCACAAGATGCTTCAAAGTTTCAATCGATTGAGCCTTACAAAATCTACAAGGATCTACATGTGATGATTCAATATTCCGCCAGCATTTTGTTCGTTCTTTTGTTAGGAACAGATTAAATCTGAAACGCATGTATGTTGTTCGTATCTTATGGCATGGAGCCTGCCTGATATAAGGGATTAACGGTTTCTGCTTATGGCGAAAGTTCGCATATTCCTTGTATGCTGGATAATTGCCGATTTTATCGCTATCCTTGCCCAATCATGCTGAAATAGTTTACTCTTCACAATTTGGGGCCGTTTAATTAGATCTTCTGTGTCCATTGCTAACGCTATCAGATTTTCTTGACAGTATTGACCAGCAGCATAAACAGATTTCGGCATGCCATGCTTGAGCATTTTTCCTAAATCTTCATATAAAGAGTTCGACACAGGGTCCAACATTTTAGCATAGCTATCAAGTTTTCGCCATAAATACCTATATGCAAGAGACTTAAGTCCAAGTTCATGGATAATTATTACATTTGGAAGAGATGAGGGTAAATGCAAAACTTCTTTCCAAATTTTACCTTGGATTTTATTCAGGATATTCCCAATTTCTAATGAGCATAGGTCTAAGCCATAGATGATTATTGCTTCAACTTTAAGTGTATAGAACTCAATCAATGGAAGTAGGGAAAATTGACAGATCTTTAAGTATATTCATTTCATCTGTGCGATTAATGGGGCTGTTTTAACGACAATTTCGACCTGCCATTTAGCAATTGAATCTGAGTTATTTAAGTTGTAACCTAAATATATCATACCCAAAGCACGGGGTATGAGCAACCCTTTAATGCTCCATTTATACCTAATGATCTTTCTCTTGTTTGTAAAGATCAAAATATTAGATTTCTTTGAATTTAAGCTCAAATTATAGGTATCACAGAATTTGACTAGAGATTCCAGTTTATTTTGGAGACCAAAAGGGGTTAAGTCGAACAAAATCAGATCATCCACAAAAGCCATCCATTCAAGACGTAAATCGTCCAGTTTAACCGCAAATGAATTACAAGTGGCCCATATATTATCAATCTCTGTAAGATATAAGTTAAAGAGCGTGGCAGCAAGGTTACATCCTTGTTTCACTCCTATGTGTGTGGCAATCGGAGGAGTCAATAGGCCGGTATTGTCGATCTTTATCCTATAGGAGGTGTTAGTATATAAGAGTGCTATCATGGCTATAAGTTCAGATGGTATATGTAACTCTCCCATTTTTTGCCACAGTATTTCTCTTATTACCGAGTCAAACGCCCCAGATATATCCAGCAGAGCCATATAAATCGGGCCTTGGTTTTTCTGCCTAGAGAGCTTCAGTAAATGCGTCATCATGGTGGCATTGAGGTGAGTGCCCATTCCCTTCCGGAAACCTGTTTGGTATCGAGACAGGATCTTATGTTTTTCAATGAATGCATTTAAATCCTTCAGAATTAAGGCAGCAAAGATCTTCGCTGTGACATCTATGAGTGCTATCGGCCTAAAATTGTTGGGATCATTCAACACTCCTTTTTTATGTAAGGGTATCACAATTGCCGATAGCCATGATTCTGGTACAGTTTTAGTTCGGAATACCCATTCCAATCGCCTTAATATAATTTCTGACCAAAGCCTCGGGTCATCTTTTATAACACAGGGAGGGATCCCATCCGGACCAGCAGCTTTGGAAGATTTCAGCTTCCCTATTACCTGTTCGATCTCACCTATGCTCCAGGGGCAGAGGCAGGGGAGATCTATCATGAAGTCTGGACATTGAATTTTGCTAAATTTTAGGGGCATGGCATATTTCTTCCGATATATTTCAATCCAGACCTCTCCACTCACCGCTGAACATAACGACGAGGTACCCTTCAACAATGGATCTTTTAGTGCCCTCCATACTTCCCTTGAATTTTTTTTAATCAAATCTTGGATCATTTTCTGATTTGATTTAATATATTTATTAAACTTAAGTTGTTTAAGATCGTTTTTATAACTGATCAAGATTGACTTTTTTTCATTAGCATAGGACTTTATAGATTTATAGTTTTCAGATAATTTACGTACGTCAAAGTTTTTCTGTTTTTTCCTTGCTGCAATTGCAACATTGTAAGCACTCGCAGAGTTTATATGTTTTTCGCTTTTTCTTTGGGCTGCTAATGATTCCATGTGACTGTGTATCATGAGTTCGTTCTTCTTTTCGCATAAGTTCAATTCTTTTTTGGACATCGTTTGAGTATTTGTTTTAACTATGTCCCTATTTACCAAATAGTTTAAGTGCCTATATAATCCTGGGTTCCATCTAATAGAGATGGCTTTGCGATCTAATTCCAATAATGACAATGCAGGTACAGAATTGTAAACAGGGAGGTTACAATCCAGCCTACACTGCAAAATGCAGTGATCGCTTAGGTGGGTAGGTATGATATTACACATTGATGGTGCGTTTGCTAAGGCCCCTGAGATTACAATATAATCAATAAGCGAAGTCTTTGTGCCACGGGCCCAAGTATATAATGGCTCTTGATCCATAAATGGCATAACTTGCATATCCCATAGTTCGAAATAAGTTGTCCACAATTGTCCCCTTTCATATGATATCGCATATTGATTAATTGTGCTCTCAGTGGACACACTCGTTACACAAAGGTTAGAATTAAAATCACCACCTATAATGATTTGCATATTAGTAGTGACTGCGACAGAATCAGACAACACCTGATTCAACTTTTCGATTATGTTATCAACAGACATTAAAGTAGGATTCCAGTACAGTGCAATCAGAAGAATATCTGAAAATGTTTGCGTACTTGATGACAACTTAATAGCTAGAATGTCTGTGGATGTAAAAACTTGACAAGTTGCAACGCAATATGCGTGTTTTATGAATATCGCAAGGCCGCCAGATGGACGTCCAAATTGGCCTCTCACAGCATGTGAGCTATACGCCATATAGCCTTCTAAATAGATATCATGTAGAGCCATAGCTTCTTGGACTATTATTATCGCGGGTTTGCTTCGGTCAGTCTGCTGCGTCTCGCCTCTCCTCTCCCAGCTGTGGTCTAGCGTTTTGATCAATTACCCGGTCTCTGGGAGGCAGCAGGAGAGAGGCTTCCACATATGCCATGGCTTCAACGGGGTTTTCAAAAAAGTGGGCTCTACCACCATGTTGGATTCTCATCTTTGCGGGGAAGATGAGGCCATATGGTACGTTGCGCTTTCACAGTTGTTTTTTCACCAATTCGTAGGATCATTGCTGTGCCTGTATGCCAGCAGAGAAATCTGGGCATGTGTGAATTCGGTTGTGCTCAAAATGTAAAGTGCCTTTCTCTCTGGACAGTCTGAGTATAGCATCCCTGTCCCTGTAGTTCAAGAGACATGCTATTATGGTGCGAGGTGGGGCACCTGGCTTCGGCGGAGGAGCCAGTGTGCGGTGGGCCCCATGAGAAACTGCTCCGAAAAAGATTCTGCTCCCAGGATATCTTTCAAAAGGTTTTCCACTTGCTGCTCCATGTCGCCCTTGCCAACAGTTTCTGCCACTCCAACAATCCGGATGTTATTCCTGCGAGATCTCAATTCTAAATCTTCGTTCTTACTTTGGGTTTTTCGTAGTTCTGTTTGGAGTTGGGCTATGTCGCAATCATGTTGTGAAATTGTCTTCGTTCGTGCTTATTCTACTCTCCGCTTCCGTGATACGTGTGCTCTCCTTCCCCACTCGAGCTTTCAGGGATCCAATCGTTGCCACTATGTCATCCAGTTTAATATTGACTGCCATGAATCCGTTCTGGACTAGAGTTGCTAGGTGCTCCAAGGGATCTTCTTCCTGTCTGTCGGGTGCCTGTTGCACCCCATCGGCCGCTCTGTGTGGTTGGGAGCTGACGAAGGAGTCCATTGGGCCGGTCTTTTTCCCTCCTGTGCCCTTCTTCTCGGTGCGGCCCATGTGTTTTGGTGTATGGCCTGAGAATGGACTGTTTTCCCATGTATTAAAGCCGACCGTGTAATTGTTCAGTGGGAAGAGAGGAAAGAATGGAAGCACTTTCTCTTTTTCACCCTCTATCCGCACAGGGTGTTTTCACACTTGTTTTGTTCCTTCTATGGAGACGAAATCTTTTTCCAGGTGGATCCCAAAAGTCTGATCCGAAGGTTTGTCTTAATGTGATTCTCAGCGGGGCGCCCCTCCAGAGCAAACGGAGTTTAGCCCGGTGGGGGCTGCCCAGCCCTGCCCCCTGTATTTCAGGATGTCCTTGGGGCACCAGCAGCCACACCACACCAGGGTTTTATTATTACCCAATAGATGTTTTCCACCTTATGTTGGGGGTGGGGAGCAGCCCCCTGCGCCTCCACAGCATTGCCAGCACTGGCCCACGGCGTCCACTCAGGGGCACTCCCACTGATCCCCATCACGGTCCATGTGTTATGCACCCAGGGCCTTATATTTATCCAGTCGTTGTTTCCGAAGTGTCAGCACTGGCTTATGGCATGCATTAGGGAGCTTTCCCCATGGGCCCCACCACGTTGGTTTTAGTTTCGGCCCTAGTGTTTATCGTTGTGGGTTGGGGGGGTTCCTTCCCAACCTTGCCCCACTTACTTGGTGTGAGGGACGGGAGTTTGCCCCCCCCGCGTGTCTCCACTCCGCTCCAGTGTGTCTCCGGCAGTGTGCCTTCGTGCGGGGAAGCAGAGGCCAGTCTCCCAGTGGCGGCCGCAGCGTCACTCGTCGCACTCCAGCGAGAGCAACACGCAGCTCCTTTGGCGGCGCCGCCGGCTTCCCGCTTCTCTCCTCTTCTGTCCACTCAGCTTCGGTCGCCACGCTGTCCTCCGGCGGCAGCACAACTCGCCAGACTGGGGGCGACTGCACTTTGTTTTTCTTCCAGGGCCCTGCGGTATGGCAGTCACCGCGACGCCCCTCCCCCAATGCTGCCTGTTCTCTCCCACCGCACCTCTGGCACAGAGTGACTGTCTTGCGGAGCTGCTGGGCGGCCACGCCAACTCCTCTCGGCCACCAAAGCGCTTCAGACAGGGTATCGCAGCAATCTCTTCACGTATGTGCGCCGTTCTTTCAGGGTCTGTCTAGGAGGCCCTTCGACACAGGAATCTTCCTTCTTTTAGCGTCTGGAACGACATTGGAAGGATTTATTTAAAGAAGGATATTTTTTTGAGCCAGAGCTCGCCTTTCAGGCAGCCATATTCGATGCGCGCAACAGCGCCTCCCCTCCCCCCAGCTCGGGTTTATTTCTTAACTATTATTTGATGTCTACTCTTGGAGAACCCAGATTTGAGTGTTGTGAACTATCATTGTATATTCAAGTTGCCTTTCCTGGGAATGTTATTGAGAAAGTATTCTAAAGCCAACTTGAAAGCGCTCTTGGCAGTCTTGGTTTATTCAAAGTAATGGGTTGCATCGGAGATCATTTGCAGCACCTCATGTGACCTTGAGCCCTCATGTGTGGCCTGTGGGCCACTTCTGGGATCACCTGAGATTTAGTGCTTTCACCACTTTTGTTAGGTATATTCTGTAGTTCACTGGGTCTATTCGTTAGGCTGCTGTGTGATATTTGGATGTTTAGACAGAATTTGGAAATCACTACTTTCTTAATTTCCATTGCCTCTTGGTACTGCAGGGAAGGAAATTGCTTGGAGCTAGTTAGCCCGTATTTCTAGCCTAGGAGAGCCAGGTTAGCTTGTCACCAACAGTTAAGAGGAGTTACTCTTCAGACTTAACTTGTGCCGTACAACTGTGCCTACGTGCCAAAGGAGCAGACAAAGCATAATGTGTCAAACATAAAAGATCTTATGTGGAGGTTAGATTTGCAACAGGCTAGGAACCAGCTCCTGGTTCCCCAAAAGTCACTTTTTCCTACTGGCTGGTGCCTTATACCCAAGAGCTCGTGTTGGAGCCTGCGTATAATCTTGGTTGAACCCTTAGAACTGGCTTAATGGGTAAGATGTTCAACATGTATCCTCGGTGGTGTTCCCAAGGAGCTATTGGGGGGAGGTGGGTTTCAGCAGTGGTGTCACTTACCCAAGATCGTTGAGTGGGTGCAGAGCATTGCCTGCTAGCTCCACATAGTTAGGCTTCCACGAACCCTGGGTGTCCATATTATTGTGGGATCGTTTAAGATGCATGCACCCGCCTCTGGGGTGAATAAGACTCATAGAATACTATTTAGATATTTCGCCCCAACGTGAAGAGAATTGGGGAGAGTTGCTTCGATGCGGATGGGGGATGGGAAACCAGAAAGAACTTTAGGAGCCCGTTGAGGATGGGTATGGGAAGCTCTGGAGAAATTCGCTGGCCAGCTAGTGTGTGGTTTGCCAGAAGTACACATACATATTTGGTTTGTTTACATATTGTGTTATGATTCAGGCATTCTGCTTTTAGACCTCGCATTCACTCCACACATCTGTGTGTTGTTAGTTTGAAACAGTTATTCATACCATTTACAACTAATACAGAGACATTAATAACCGGTTTGTTTTCAAGTTTCAGTTTTACACTTTGTTTTGCCTGTGACTTTGGAAATATGTTAATGCGAAACATGTCCAGTTAAGGTTGCACCGAGTTTTGTGCCTTCAGGAGTAGAGCAAAGAATGCAAGCATAAGCTATGAGCAAGGTTGTGGCTGGGTGAATACCGATGCCTCCGCTTGAGCATGCCACAATGAATCAGTCATTGCATAGCTGCTTTCCCTTGCCATAAATGGGGCTCTGGGGAATGCACCCCTCATTTACCCAGGACTGGCCCTTTGACCTTTTGATTTGTCTGCATGTGACGCTTATTGCCAACTTGTAGCTGTGTCAATCATGCAGAACTGCTCCACTGCCCCTGATGTTTTCCTGTCACTCGCATGCCCCCCTGAATTGCACCCTCTCCTGATTTGCCCTATGTCTCTGTCCTTCCCCATAGAAATGTCCCATGGCACAATCCACTGCCCCTTTATTTGCCCCATTGTAATTCTCATTGCTCTCAGAACCTCCCCATTGCCACCAAATGTGCCCCATGGCACTGCCATTATCCAGCGTTGCCCCATGTCACCCTCGCCACCTCCAATCTGGACCAGTGTTGATTGTTCCAGTTCAGTTGTGTTACGTTATTCGCATTGCCACCATAAATTCTCCTTTACACCATGATTTCCACGTCTCCTTATTGCTCCCAGTTTTGCTTCACACCCCTCTCATTGCCCCAGAATGACCCACTGCAACTTGAAGTTTCTTATTGCAACCCCCGCCCCGCCCTTCCCCCCCGGGTTTGGCCTCGGCTCCTGAAAGGCCCCAATTCAAGTCTGGCACCCTTTCCCAATCCCCCAAATGCATGCTGACGGACAGACAGTAGTACCTTTCTCAGCAGCAGCCCAGACCTTCTGCTTTTCCAGCAGGTTCTGGCTCTCTGCTCCTCTGGCCCACAGAAAGACTTAGCTGGCAGAGGGGTATTATTCAACTCCCGGAGGTCTGCCTCGGCTGTGATCCATGCAAGGCCTTTGGGGAATGGAATCTGGGGGTCCATCCCTAACGTGTAAGCACCCCCAAAAACGCCTATGGCCCGTGCTCAGAAGTGCCACTCTCTGCTTGCAGGGACAGAGGTCCTACTGGCTCCAATATGTGACTGGGCAAGCACTACACCCCACCCCACATTGGCACCTATGGGCATGCGCTGTGACTGCCGACCCACAACGCTGCTGTCCTGCAGAGTGCTTCACTTGGCCAGCCTGAAAGCTGACCAATTCATCAGGTTTTAGTCTGGCTCTGCCAAACTCATTCTGCTTTTATTTATTTTATTTATTTATTTATTTAGTATTCATTTAAAGGTGCCAGCCTCGATATGCAGAATGCTTTGTGTCTCACCAAGAGCCATGGGCGGTGCATTAAAGCCACATAAGAGTAGGGGCTTAGGTAGAAACTCGGAGCAAAACGTTCTAGGGAAAATGCAAAGGAGCAGGGCAATAAGTAGAGGTTATGTACAAGCGCCGGGGGCCCAGAGGAGTGGAGAAAGTGCAGTAGTGCTTACAAAAGACGTGTTTGAATCAGGGGAGCTGTGGATCATGGTACTGGACCATTTGCCATCAGCCATACACGCTGCAGCCCACGCCAAGCTGACCCTCCTTTTAGGCATCCAGCCCCGTCTGAAAAGGTGCATTTTTTTGTTTGTTTGTTGGTCGACATTTCCGGTGGTTGGCTTCAGGCTTTAAATTAAGTATCCCAAATGGTTGTGCCACCTGAACTGATTGAGAATGCAGAGCAAGGTGAAGGGGGTAGGCCATAGCTTCTTGGCTGTGCTATATCTTATCTACCAGGGCAGGGAAGTCTTTTTCCAGTGACTGCCTTACGAATAATACGCATAACCTTGAAATCCATCCTTCCCCTTGGTGGGATGGGGGGGGGGGCGGCGAGGGGGGAGTGCGGAGCAGAGCTTTTCATGCAGGCAGGAAAGATGTGCTTGCAGGGTTTTTAACCCATGATGGGCCGTGCTCTCTTGCTCTGAATGAGTTGGTAGGAAAACGCAATTACGGACTGTTGCAATAGGCCATATACTACCAGAGCTCTGGCGACTTCCACCTTATGCAGCACAGTGAGATAAGTCGGGATGTGTTTGAGAATGTGGAGGTGATAGGTACAACATTGTGATAACTTCCTGAGTTGCCTGTTGAAGTAGATATCATGATCCAAGCAGTAACACGGTCTCCAGTGAAAACGTAGTTTTATAAAATGCGCAGGAAAAAAAAGATTGATTTAGAAAGACCACTCTGTGACCTCAGAGCGGTCTTTCTAAATCGAACTGCCATGCACCTGCCGCACACGATTATATGTGTGTGTGGGAGTAAGTGTGTGTTGGTCTGGGAAGAGGGTGGTGGGTGAGGAAATATGGAGTTCACAGGATGTACAGGACAACCAGTGGGGGGGCGGGGGGTGTAGCGAGTATGTGATATTTCTGCGTTTTAAAGGCCACACAAAAATGGACACCTATCTATTTTTGTGTTCGGCCTTTAAAATGCAGAAATATCAGAAACACAGGTTCTTGCCTTTGGTCATGCATGGTGGTGGGTGTCCTGTGGTTGTAGGCCAGATACATTGGAGGATGGTGGAGCTATTAAGCCCCAACGGAAATGACGTCAGTTTTTACGGTGTTCTTGCAGAGGGGATCATCCACTCCTGGAAAGGCTCTAGATTTTCGGTGAGGTTAGTCATTTTGTGTATTGTCGGCAATGCATACATCTGGAGTAATGGGGAATGGATTGCAGGATCCCTGCTGAGGGTTTCCCGTTAATATTGAAAAACCATGGCTGAGTCTTGAAGACGCCTTGAAAGATACCATATCTGAAATACCAGTACTGATGGTAGCACAACTGTTCTGAAGTATGTGCGTGCTCAATATCGGGGATGTGGCTTTGATGCCAAATTATGACTGGAGTCTCTGCAAATATTTGGAAGTGGACACGGTCAAATGCTTCGGGTTCACCAAATAGAAACTGAACTAATGGAACTTTTTCATCCATAGTGGACAAAAATACCTCTTTCATATACAACAGCAAGCCCAGGATGTCTGTTTGCATACATCATCGCAATGTACAACCAAGTAACTCGCAATTGTATACCTATGAAATTCTCATGTAACCATATTCTTAAGTCAAGCACCCAGATGCCTGAGGGCTAGGCACGCTACGCAAATGTAATAAATAAATAAATATGGAGCAGAGTGGTTTCTGTGGGCTGGGCAGAAACCAAGTGGCTTTCATGTAAAAGGTTGATAGATTCTGTGTATTTCAAAAGTTGCTGTGCTGCTCTATATACTCCAGAGGTTTACCAGTGAATATGATATTGGTGATAGGGTGAAAGTTTTCAGGCACATTCAGGTTAGTCGAAGGTTGTTTTAGCAGTGAGGTGTGGAGGTCTTTGAGGGATGTTGTAATTTTCCTGTGAGCCAAGGAGCTGTTGACCAGCACGGCGAGAGCGAGTCCCTGCAAGGAGAGGTTTTCTTAGATTGTAGTAACTAGGCGCGGGTGGATGTGTTCTGAAGTAAGCATTGCCTCGATGTCTTCTGAGAAGATCGGTCTCAAAGGGCTCAAAGCGCAAGTGCAGAATGTTAGTGCCCATCTGTTGGTTGGATCAGGAATGGGGCGCAATGAGATTGGCGATGCCTTCTATTTTATAGTGAAAGAAAGGGGCTAGTTCGTTGGCGAGGTTCCGGGTGGTGGGGGTGGTAGGACAGCAGTTTGTATGAGATTGAAGGTCTTTGGCAATCTTGAATGTCTCAAAAGATTTGTTGCTGGCACGTACTTAGACGGTTTTGCAGAAAGGCTTTTTTTCTTTATGGTGATGGCTTAGTGGTATCCTCGGTGGTGTCAGGCAAGCCATTTTTTCTTGATTGCTTTCATTTTCGGTCATTTAATTGTAAGTTTCCTGGTTGCCTTTTGAGGAGGCCAAGCTAACCATTAAACCAGCTGTTAGATTTAATAGGGGATTTAAGAGGTTTTAGGATGGTCGGAAACAAGTTGCCAGGCGCTGTGATCATGTTATTGTCTACGTTTTTTAGAATATCGCTTGGAAGCAATATTGGTGAAAAACAAAGAAGTGGGACTCTTTGAAGGTAGAGGGCATGACCCATTTAATCAGCCAAACATGGATGGAGGTTCTACTGTGTGTGGGACAAAGACAAGCGTTCCCCCTATGGAAGTGATCTGAGCAAGAAGGAGGGGTAACATGCCCTGCATAGAGGGGGTGGAGGGGAAGCATTGAGAGAGTGCACACCCATGTGGGGACCTGGGATCAATATGAGAGAGATTAATGGTGTGTTTGTATGCCAGGAAGGATGCAGTGGTGTTTGAAGAGTAGTTGAGCCAGATGTTCAGATCTCCCATAGTAAGAATCTCATCAGTGATGAACTGAATGCAGGTAACAATCTCTGATCACTCTTTCAAGAAGGCAGTGACATTGCTGGGCAGTCAATAGATCACTGCCATCAACATGCAGTGTTTGGGTTCAAAGGACATTTACAAAGCTAACTTTCAATGATGCAGTAGAGTTCCTGGAGTCCTCTGCAATTCGGAGGTCTGTGAGATAAATGTGGGCCATGCCACCCCCTGAGCATAGTGCTCTCTTCTGAATGATAATTTTGAAGCTATTAGTGAGAACAATGTCCATTAAGGCACTTTGATTGGGAGAGAGACTGGTTTCCGTGAAGGCAAACATCTCCATACTAAGATCATAAAGTAGATTATGAATATTAGAGGCATGCTCGGTTGCAAGTTTGGTGTTTAGCTTCTCTGTGTTGGGGGTCTTTTGGGGTTTCTTGATTTTCATTGGTAACAGATGTATCACAGGAGAGGGGAGTTAGTGTTGGGGGTAGAGGAAAGGGCAAGCCATTGATGATCATTTGAGGCTCAAGGAACATGTGGTTGGCACCCTACTGGTGGGGGCCCACATGAGAGGCCACGTGTGCCGAGGTAGCCATGCTGGCAGTAGGAGAATAAACATACATCTCCAGGTCAGGGGGTATTCTGCAGTTATCACTTCATTTGTTGGCATTATTAGCAGTGGGCAGGTGGCGGAACAACCAGTTAGCAATCAAATGTGAGAAGGTGCTTGTGACTCCCCTGAACCATGCGGGTACAGTTAGTGTAGAAATAAAACACCAATTGACCCGGTGTATGTGGTATGCCATACTCATCTGAGTCCTCTATCCATAGTGGTAGTAAGGGGGATGAACAGTCTAGAAGCGTATGTCCTGTCGCCCTACGTAGAAGGCAAACGGTTATCCTTCATGGCCCCAAACTGGTGGTGGGTGGCCGTCCCACTGCCCATTATGAAGCGGCCATGACTGGTGGTGATTGTGTCCGTCTGGGGGTTTGGGCACACTAGTGGTGCCCACCAAGTCATACATGTGCATCAGTAAGTGAATTGGTTTTGTTTCCATGTATGTAGAATATAGTGGAGCCTGCAGATGGATTCTATCCACTTCCCCCGTTGCTGACTCTGAATAGTTGATGCAACAAAGGGGAATGTTGGCGATCGGCCACACCCAGAGCTGCGTTGGAAGCTGCAAGAAAAGATGCAGCCATGCTCCCAGGTTTGTTGATGTAGAACATGCTTCTGTTATCTGTAAAGATCTGACCCACAAAACCTTTTTCATTCCTGAGATGATCATGTAAGACGTCTTGGCCTCATTATAACCGGGTTTTGTATTTAAAGGTGATTGCTGTTGGCTTGGTAATCATTCTTTGGTGAGCTGGTGGTAAAGGACATCTGAGGAACCCGACTGTGCAATATGTAGCATCGAAGGTGACAATTTTCCTGAGTCAAACAGAACAGCGGAGATGGTGCTGAATGCGGATCTTCAGACTACTGTAATCTGATGCTAGATTGCACTGATGGAAGTATCTGGGTGATTGGTCTTCCATTCACAGTCTGGCTCTGGGATGTACATGCACAGGGCGCACGCCGAGAAATGGGCAACATTCTCATTTAATGCACACCTCTCGTTAAGAAAGGGAAAGCCCTGCTCCCCGGGGTGTCCAGTATAGCCCCAATGCATAGTAGCCATTTTTAAAGTATTACATTGAATTTGAAAATAGCTTAATATTCTGAGGGACTTCCTATCAGCCAGTGTTCCAGTCATGGGTAAAGGTCAATCCCCTGAAGTGGTCAAAGTTGTTCTATGATGAGGCATTTTCAAGAGCCCTTTGGGGAAGGATTTGAGGTAGAAAAGTGGAAGCCGCAATGGTCATGTTTCCCTTGCATAGTAAACCTATAGAATTTCTGGTGATCTTGTTGGTGAGAATATGGAAGTGTGCATGATGAATCCTATGTGAAAATGCTGCCAGGAATCGAGTTAATGTCACTTTGTGGAAAAGCACCAAGATGAACAATTGGCTGTGGGTGCGGAGATCTAGAATGGGTCTGCACATTCTTGACCTTTATGCTACCATGACCCCTATATTGTGAAAAAACTGTCTTTTCTGGTCTTCTGGATTCTGTCCTATGGCACCTTGGAGAAGGGGTTCCTGCACTTCTTAGGTATATGTGGGCTCAGTTTTTGGAATCGAGAAAGTGAGGCAGGGACAGCCGATGGCAAGGTGAGGGTATAAGGCATTTTTATTAATGTTCTAAGAGCTAAATGCTAAGAAAGGATCTGAGGAGATAACATTGCATTCAGGGACTCAATCGGAGAGTTTGGAGAGTTGGACTATGGCAAGAAAGACATACCTTTGGGATGAAATATGCACTTCTAAGATAAAGGTGACTATTTGAATTTTTTTTTATTATTGTTAATCCTTGAAAGCATGAGCTGATGGATAGCCGAAAGCTCACGGCGTTGAACAAATAATGGCAGGCAGAGTTTGTATTGTTACTTCACAGTTGTGCATTGTTGATTGGCCTAATCAATAGGGCTTTGGTAATTTGCAGTGGCTATGTTGTAATAAAGTTAATTCCTCTTTTTTCTATAACTAGTCCAAACATCCTTCAATATGGAGTCCTGAACATCCCAACAGATTTTCTTATAATCTTATCAGTTCCAAATAGTGTATACCCATAGTGCCTTCAAAGTCCATCTCATCAATCACCTCAGATATTTTAGACAAGAATTGGACAAACCAACAGTGTAGCAGTTCTTTAGGCAGACAGGTTTCGTACATTCGTATACTTTTATCATTACATATTTAATATACTACAAATGTGTACACATAATTGTAATAACATTTTAATGTTACAACTAGTCTTTACCTTTTGCTTTACAAAAAAAACAAAAATGGCCTAACATTTACATAAAAATCTCCTACCAAAGGCAAAACTATTGGCGTTACTATTGATTGCTAATATTTACAGGTTAATAAATGTGCAACTAAATGTTTGACGCCATTTTAATCCAGTTTTACAATCACACAAAATCCAAATGTTGATACTTTGCAATTGAATTTATGCTGAGATGGTACAATGCATTAACTTTCTAGACTTCATCAGACGGTAGTCACAGGGTGAGATGAGAAATAAAAAGCGCCTGTGGGACGTTTCTTTCACAGATGGCAAAATAAAGCGCATCATCACATTTAACTCCATTGGATTTATGAAGAGTATGCATGGAATACAGCTCTTGGACGGTCGCCTTATGTTCAGACCTATACATCTTAGAACAGTAAAGACACTTCATGGGCCTCATTTAAAAAACGTCAAATGTCTAGCAGTTTTTAGAATAAAATTTTTGAAAGCGCACTTGCATCATACTTTTGCACATATTGGTTTTACAATCTGCTCTCCCCAAAACTGTGATCCATATATCAAAGAGGACAGACTCTTAAAACCCAATGTGTGGGAGGGGGGCTTCACCACCAATCAACTATCGGTTCTAAATCTCCCAGGGCACAAATTACCCAAGCTGAACATTCTATACTCTGCAAGGAACTGGCCTTCTGCCCCACCCAGACAAAATTAACACTGTGGTAACATGTAATACTAAATAAGATTTTTACCTCTCCAAGAATATTTCTACAGGCTGAACAATGGGGCTGCCCAGATTATTATGGCACAATAAAAGCTCGAACTGGAAACCTCCGTATCACTGCAACCTTAGACTTGAAACCTACGTGAACAGTCTCTCAAAATGTGCAAGATCTCATAACCTCAACATATACCTAAACAGAACCTTACCTTCCAAGAGAGAAGAGCAATCTGAACACTCTAAATGAGCAAATGCATTTTAATTTAATTTTAATTAAACCAGCTGATGGCACGGTGGAAAGTGGTGACCCAAACAGATTACATACATCAGAAAAGCCTACTCCCAGGACAATATATGGTTCCACAGATCCACAAACTTGAAATCCAGGGTGGCCGTTCTTCTCTGTTTCTGGTATGCAGTGGCGGGGTAGATGTGTTTGCTGGTTACCTTGTGCCAGCTCTGACGTTTGTGGAAACCTGGTTCACAAGCTGAGGGAGCATTCACTTTTGTGTGAGATTAGCTTCAAAAAGACTAGTTAAATTAATCTGCAGATGAGTCTGTTAGGTGTAAAGGAGGTTCTGAGGAGCTACAGAAGCAGCTTTTGCTACGAGGATGATTCCTATCTAACAGTCTTTAGTGTCTGTAATCAATAGGATAGTGTATATTTCAGTGGGAGCATCCACTAGCACAGAAAGTGGTTATTAGGAACATTCTAGAAGAAACCACAGTGACAGCATGCTCCAATTGTCTCTGGCAGGAGCAGTCACTATTGTTGGTGACTGAGTCTGAAATAATGTGAGAACCCAGAAGGTGTCTCACCCGCTTGTCCTCGGGGGGGGGGGGGTCTCTCTCAGGTGGCCAGGGCACCGCCATCTCCTTTGGATCCAGACACTGGGGGTGGACCAGTGTGGGAGGATCACCTGAGTGAAGGGCTTGTGGGAGTGGGACACCTGATGGCGAGATGTGGGATCCCCCTCCCTGTAACACCTTTACCCCATCCTACCTGGTAGGATATTTGGGAACTTTACCCCCGCCCCCTTTCCCTTCATGAACACTTTCACACGGACAGCCCACTCCGGGAGAAAACAGACTCCCACCCGAGCATTGTACCAGACATGTCCCAATACTATGGTCAGGCAAGGTCAGGCTATTACTGGTAACCACTCACACCTGAGTTCCATTAAGCTTCCCCACACAGATAAAAGGCGGAGCACGAGAGCACACTTGGAGCGAGGCAAAGCACGTGAAGGAAGAGCATTTTCCAGATGGCAGCTGAATGAAGGGAAAAAGACAGAAAACCAAGAAGGGTGCACAAGGAGGGAGATGCCCTTGACCTTTCCGGCGAGAAACCGTTACTTTCCAGAATCCTTCAGATCAAAAAGTGTAAGGCCTGGAAACCAGACTGCACAATCCTGCATTGTGTGTCGGAGATACCCGCAGCCCTCCTGCATGGCTGACCGAGTCGGCGAGGAGCAACAGCCACTGTCGTGCCGTGCTTGGCTCCAGGATCAAAGCCGCGCCAGAGAGATCAACTCAGCCAGTGAGTTGGAGAGACCAATGCAAAACCAGTCTGTGTTGAAGTCAAGGTTGCAAGCCGCAACATTGTATAAAGAGCACAAGAATGAAGATTAGTAACACGTGTGATGAAAGATGCGAGGAAAGCTTCATTGCTGATGGATGTTTGAACTTTAACAGAGAAAGATGCAATACCAGTGACAGTGGTACGGCACTGTGAGTGTACTCAATCAAAGGTCTCTGTGAGGTATCCAGCCAAGAAGTGGCAGAAGCAAAAGTAAAATATGAGAATGAGAAATGAAGCGAATCGAAGTGGTCCTGCGATTGTGTTATGGCTTTTGCTTAAACCATCTAAAGTCTTTGACTTTTGATACAAAGAGGAAAGCTTAAAAAGTGAGATCACATGGTCCGTGCCCGAACGATGGAGACCAATTGTGAACATTGTGCTTAGGGGGTACGAGCCCGAATGAGGGAGATCTGTGGTCTGAGTCTGATGGAGGGAGACCAATTGTGATCATTGTGTTAAATGAGGTCCATGCCCGAAGGAGGGAGGCTCATGGTGAACAGTGGACCCGAGAACTTGTGAATGTGAAAATCTTGATAAGAAAGGAACTTTGGTGCTCATTTGTTATGTCAGCCCCTCTGGAATAAGAGACTTTTATTGGGGAAGAGACTTTGGTGCAGAAAGTCCTGATACCCATGCTTTGAACTATATACTCGTGGCAGAGAAGCCAGTGTGTGTGCAAAGCTCAAGTGTGCCGCCTCGTCCTGTGCTGAAAACGTAGGGAAGGTAAGCCAACTGCTCAAAAATCCTGACATCATTTCTTGAACACTTTTCTTTTTGCATACAATGTTGTCCCACACCATTTGTGTTTAGAAGTAAGGATTGGCAATAGGCCCTTTTATTTTGACAGTGACTCCACTAGGACTGTGTTATTATTTGATAGTCGTAGCTTGCTCCCATCCTTAGATTTAGGGTTAGATAGACGTTAAACCAACTCACTGAAGTTCAATAAACACCCTTGAACTGTGATCACTTGTCGGTTTTCACTGTTTCATGCCATGTCTTCCTTACAATAACAAACACTCTTAAATGTAGAACTGGGCATATTGAACTTCTATGGTGGCAATCCTTCTTACAATTTGTGGCATTCATACTAGTTCTTTGAATTAATGAATGCAATCTATTTTATAGTGCACAATGTGGATTGAACTGCACACTTCAGACACTGTCTGCATCTATTTTGGCTTTCTTTAAACCTGAACTCTTTGTGAGATTACAAATGCATGGTGTTTGATACATTTACAAGTTTCCATTATGCAGAAATGGTGGTGATCAGTGTACAGTAATACTGAAAAAAATCTTTGGTTTAGGAAAAATGGCTAAAATTCAAGATGTTGGCTCCCTTGTGGTGGTTTAAGGGACTACTTTCCCAATTTTGCACCATATTGGCAAGCAGCAGTAGAAAACAAGTCTGGACTAGAAGAGCTGCACCCACAACAACTTCGCAATTGATGACGTCAGCTGTTCATTGTGTGCACCCCTTGCAGATCCTGAAACAGCTAATGGGCTGCAACAGAGACCTGACAGTTCTAGCAGTATTCAAAAAGCCAGCCACACTCAAAAGCCTCAGTTCCGGTCCCACCCAGTTCACCCGTTCATGGGGAGTTATTTTTTAGCTATAAAATGTAATCTTGCAGTGACGATTTTGGAGAACCAAGCTTGAGATGGTTGCATTTGGAGTTGCTCTTTTGTTTACTTCTTGGTCTGCTGCATTTTCACATTTGCTGTTCCACAGAGTCAGTACTGTCAAGTGCCTCTGGAAGTGGTTAAATGGATTTTCTGCAATGACAACATATTTTGTGATCAATGAGTTTGCATTGTGATATAGTTCACCTGGCAATATCTTGTTGAGTTTCACTACTCTTTACTTCCTATTTCTCCAGCTGCTCGCAATCTTGGTTTTTATCTTGACACTGATCTAGCTTTTTCTCATCGCATCTCTACTATGTCTCCCTCTTGTTATCATCTCTACAATATTCGTAAAGCTTGCACCCTGTGATTATGTTTAATGCCACTAAAGTTTTTCATTTATTTTTGTATCTGGTAATATCCCCACCAATAATATCGCCATATATATGGTTGTCTGGCACGTCCATTGGTGATATTATTAGTGTGGGTAATTGGGAGTCGGGGCTGCAGGGGTGTCTCCCGCTCCCTTAAAAATAATAGGGAGGTTGCAGGGGTGTCCCCGTAGATTTAATGGGTTAATATTGCCGCAAAAATATGGCGCCATTCTTGCATGGCAATATTTTTGCAGGGATATTAACACATGGAACCCTTATTTTTTCACGTTTCTTTTATTGCCTGTCTTTCTTTTTGGTCTTCCTTCCTCTTGGCTTGCTCTTCTTTAAGGTCTGTTTTTAATGCCACTATTTGTCCTTTATATTTACTTTGTCTTCGAAATTCTATCCCTTCGGCTACCATTTCACCCTTGTCTCAAATTATAGATATTGTCTCCAGGTGTGCGTACAGTGTTGGAGTTCCAGATGCCTTCAGATGAGTCTTCTCAATGTGGCTTCTGTAGTTTTGTGACAGTCACAGGCTTTGGGCCCAAGTAGCATCCAAGGGGCCATGCTGGCTTGAAGTGGAACCTTTGGGGGGAAATGCCATGTTGGGACCAGAAGAAGGTCTCAGTGCCTTTGTGAGTGTTTATCAGCTAGCACTCGGAGGAGGACTGAGTTGGGGTCAACACAGAAGCACTGTGGCCATGGGAGTGGGAGGAGATGAAGATCTGGCTTGGCCACTGTGTCCAGTGGTGACTTCCTCTGGGGGCTTCTGCTGATGCAGAGAGAATTACCCGCCCAGTGGGCCCGAGGAGCTCAGATGACCAAGGAGGGAGCCAGCGTAGAGAAGACCTGCTAGTGTAGGAAAATCTGTATCAACAGCTGCAGGGTGTTCTGAGGAAACCAGGTGATCTTCAGCATAGGACCTTTTGCCTTTCAAATGACATCCTCCATAGTTTAAGTCTCAGCTGGTGGAGTCGTGCTGGAAAAAGGGAGAATGGAGACCTGTAGATGAAGAGACTTGAGAAGATGGACATATCGCAGCAAGGATCCGACAGTCAAGAAGAGGTGGTAAAGTGGATAAGAGGGTGGAAGAGGAAGCAAAGAGATGGAATCCAAAGTAGAGTCCAAAACAGGAAGATGGAAAGCACTGGAGGCGGAAGGCGGCAACAGCCAGCAACGCAGATGACTAAAAGCGCAAAAGAAGAATCCCTTATAAAGGAGATCCAGTGTCAATAGAGACTGAAAGAGGTAAGAATGGAACAGGAATGGATGAGAAAGTATAAGGATGAATCTGGACAATGGGAAAAAAAGGGCATGGGCAAGAGAGATGGGAGAAAGTAAGCCGGCTGAAGTGTTGGAATGAAAAAGAAGAGGAGGAGGAATTAAACGGGTGCAGAGAGGAGAAGCCTCGACATAAGGAGGTGGAATAGAAGAAAGCAGAGGAGGAGAGGTAAAAGGGAAAAGAAAAGACAGAGCGTTGCAGTTTGTCAAGGAGGGTAAGCATGGGGTGTTAAATGGGAAAGGGGAGAATGAAGAAAGGAGGGGAAAAGTGTGGGTAAGCAACACAGAGCTGAGATAGGCGAAGAGAAGAGAGAAAACCAGTGGTAGAGCATCTGGGAGGCAGAGACTAGGAAAGTAAGAGAAAAAAGAGAAAAAAGGAGGTGGAATGGAGAGGAGGCCTACATTACTAAAGATGAATGAGGGACATCTCAAAGAAGCAGGAGAAAAAGTGGAGTCCCGCAAAGCCGGAAGAAATAAAGGGAACATGTGAAGATTAGAAGAATTTGGGGAGAAATGGAAACCAGAAGATAGATACGAGGCTCTGTGGAGAAGGCTGGGGGTGGAAAAGGAAGCTACAAAGGGGGAGGGTGTGGGGTTCCTGGCAGCAGAACAAAAGGAAAGTGAGCAAGTTGTCTGACCTAGGGGGAAAGGGAAAAGACTGGATGCAGAACATAGAGAGAAAAGGTAGAAGCCCTCATGAAAAAACAAAGAAAGAGAAACTGACCAAGTGAAAGCATGTTTGTTGCTACAAACCTTTATTCTTAAAAATAAATGCAATTCTATATATCCCTAAAGCTAGAGGTGGTTTACCTACCTCAACAAAACAAAAACTCTGGTCTGTCAGGAAGTCTGTGATGTCCAAAACAAAGGTACTGTCCGAGTCAAAACGCTGACTCTATTCTTGTCGCATAAACACAAATCAGTAAGCTAACGGAAGAGTTCTTCTATTCTAGCCCAGGAGAATGAATCCCTGTTCCTGGGTAAAAGTCTCTCACTGTTCGTGTTTCCCAAACTTCCACAAGTATCACTGCACTGGGGGCCGTGGCTATCCGCCATGCAGTGAGGTTGCCTTCCCGATCAGCTCGAGCAAGATCCTAACTACATACTTTTAAAACGTCCTGTTTTCCTGCCACATTGCAAGAACGAGACATCCGAAGCGGCAGAGACCTTATCGGGGCACACACTGAGGCGTGATCCTGAAGGGCGAAGGAGAACAGAGCCGCAAGGAAGCAGACGGCAAAAACCATCATGGCAACCGTGGAACCTCTGTGAGCAGTACGCAACAGGAGAGGATGAGGCCAAGGCCTAACGAGAGTGGGGAGCAGCGCCTATTACCCTGCACCGGCACATAGCTGGAGGATCCTGTTGTGCATGCCCTGAGCTGGGGGGCTGGAGAGCGGGAGTCGCACAGCCCTCCATGAGAGCAGGACCGCTTGCCGCGACTGCAGTGTGGAGGAAGCCTGTGCAATAGTCAGCGGACCACTGAAATGTGCCCCCCCCCCACTGAGACCGGAGGGGGTTGCCGGCAGACACCCGTGGCTGGACTCTGGGAGCTGCCCAGACGTAGAGTGAGGGCCTGCAGGGTGGCCCCCTGATCCTAAAATAGGAGGGAAGCAGACCCCGAAAGACACACAGCGCCAGTGTCCCGCAGGACCCTGGAGGGGCCTGCATCATTTCTGGCTGGCACATGGCAAATGAAGGGAGGAGGCTGATTAGATCCTCAAGGCAAAATGCGCAGGTGAGGAGCTGGGCAGTGGGGCAATTACACTGCTGGAGAGAGGCCTGCCTGGAGGTCAGAAAGAGATCCTGAGAGCACTGGCACGCACTTGGGGGCGGCTGCTTGATTACCTGCTGGGCAGCAAACACTGAAAGAGCCACCTGGGCCGCCTTGGCTGAGGCGAAATGCTAATCGACCAAGAAGGCAGAGATAGAGAGCGAAGGCCAGAGAAAGCTCCACGTTGCAAGCCGGAAATGAAGGCTGCATGTGCTACCTTGAAAGGGCCTGGGAAGACGCTCTGTCACACACAGAGGACACCCACACAATCTGGGAGTACCCTATTCAACACCAGAGACTGGGAACAGACCGCACTGACCAGCAGTGATAACAACGCTGACCATGCGCAAACACAAGCTCCGGATGCCTGACAAGGGCCGCAAAGGTAAGGCAAGGCAAACAGTGATGTAAGCTTACGTGAGCAAGGGAGGAGATGACACAAGACAGCCTGAAAATCCAGAGGTCAGGGCCACGACATCGCAGGTGATGCAGCTAAGAAGAGTGCCCCAACTTGGCAGCAATAGCAGCATTACAGATGGTACTGGAGCACAAAATGAATGCGGTCATGGTGGACGTTGGCCTATTGCGCCAAGATGTGCACGCCCTGGTGGATCGCCTGGGCACAACGGAAATAAGAGTGCAGGACAATACTACCAGCATCACTGCCACCAAAACTCAAGTAGCTGATGTGCTCGCACCAGTGAAAATCCTGGAACACTGAATGGAAGAGGCAGAGGGAAGGTCACAAAGGAACAACGTCGGGAAACTCGGTCTCCCTGAAGGGGAGGAGGGCAGGGACCCCACATCTTATTGTCATAATTCCTGCCCCCAGCCCCCCGGCATATCAGGCTGGAGCCAGGTCATGGCCACCTAGTCGGACCCTAAGGGCCTCTCCATCTCCCCAGACACCTACTTGAACTCAGACCTGGTGCCTTTGGCACCAAGCTCACACACAGTCCTGAGATCCACTTAGTATTGGACTTGCAATGTATTATGGGGCAATGGATGCCCCCATGTAATTCACTTCCTTGAACTGGATGAGCGGTCTAGTCCTTCGTTGTGGCTCAGCCCAGGGATACCTGGGATACCTATAGACTATTTAAACCACACCCAGCCTGAGAAACATGCTTTGCGTTTCTCTGCACCTGCAGCGTGACACTCACCATACTCGGATCTCCTGGAGAGGCCCACTTCTTTCTTCACCGCCAGCGCACCTGCAAGAATAAGAACTTTGTTGCCAATACTCACCTCGAAGAGCATCCAACTTCTGTCCAGCTCTTCCCAGTCTTGCGGATTCCTACGGCAGAGTCATCTCCATCTCGGCACGCCGCGCCCTACCAAAAGGGAGAAGAATAGAAGAAAAGACGTTAGTAAGCATTCTGCAATACTTAGGTCTCTTGAATTTGCAAATGGAGTTTAATCCTTACCTGAACTCCCGTCGATCAGACAACTTCTGCTCCGGAGCATCCCGCTGATCTGAAAAAGGGGAAAAGACGCATCAGGTTAGTGCAAAACATTTAAGAGGCGCCGCACATCGTGCTTTCTCACCGCAGCTCATCTCCTCAGCTCGCTTCCATGCTGGGTTACTGCGGCACCTAAAAGGACACAGAAAAGATGAACATTGGTTAGTGCTAAGGAAGCCAATAAGCATCACGCTCCGCATTCCTACTTACTTCAGCAGCGCATCACCATCCTCAAGACCTTCATCACCTAAGGAAAGAAAGACTCAGTATTAAAGGGACTAGAGCCATCAGAACTTTTGTAAGACTCATTCCAATTACCGGTCAGGCTGAAGCCGCAGCAAGCCCCGTCCGCCGGGCCCGTGCCAGTGAAGCTACTAGGCATCCTCCAGCCCGCATCACCCAACGCACTCCTGCATCGAAGGCAGGACGGAGAGCGCACCACATCAAAAAACAAGGTGAGGAGAGGTCCGGGGGAAGGTTGGGACCCAGGGAAGAAAAGGGGGGCCAGACAAGCAAGATCAATAGGGAATTGACCTCTGATAATACTGTGTTTCAGGCCCAGTGCTTGGTTGAGCAAGTCCAGGGAAGGGTTCGAAGTGGTCGGAAGTCTGGACCGGCTGAGTGGCGTCCCCGTGGATATCAGGTGAGCGTTACACCTATGTAGAGAACATGCTCCTGCAGGAGGTTGGACCAGGCCCCCTCACACAAGGGTTCACTGTTGGAAGAGCACACCGGTCACTAGCAAAGAGACCCCCGCCGGGCGCACCCCTGAGACCAATAATAGCGAGGATCATGAACTACAAAGACCGGGGAAGGATCCTCACCTTCTCTAGAGAGGGGGGCCCCCCCATCACCAGAGGATCCTCGAAATTGGCTATCTATTCAGATTATACTGCATTGGTCCAACGGTGCGGGGCAATGTTTGGCCCGACCAAGGAACGTCTACACCGAGCAAACATGCGATACATGTTAATCTACCCAGCCAAACTGAAAGTACTGCACATTGGAAGGTCACTCTTTATTTGATAGTACTGGGGAAGCACAATCTTGGATGAACATGCAGGGAATACTGCAGCTCCCGGCCAACGAGCGCACTGACCCATAGTAAGATAACATGGGGATAACCATTGACTGGCCTCTGAAGGCTCCCCTCCCCGCGTGGTAGGATCGAGGAGGACGTGGGATACTGGAAACGAAATGCGGGAGCAAGGAAAACTAGGGCACAGGGTCAACCAAGGTGCCCGAGAGACAGCTGTTGGCAAGGGTTGCCACTTGCCCCAGATACGATTTAGAATGCTGTGTTTAAGGCATTGTGCTGCTGCACGTTACCTGAGAGAGTGGAGGTGGGTGCGGAAGAAGCAGCTGGGCTCGAGTGGGCAAATCACTGCTGGGCTATTGTTTTAAGTTACTGTTGGGGTGTTGCGGTAATGTACCGAAGGAAAGGCAGGCTAGGACTGGCGCCTAGAGTCACAGGATGTTTATTGAGAACATGCACGAACTTCGGAGGTTGGGTGTTGGTAAACGCAGCGGGCAGGGCGTGAGGGTTATGTTAGGTTCTGTGACAGGTTGCACTATGGTGATCACGGATGGGGAAGCCAATACGCAGTTGTGGGCAAAATTAGGGGGCAAACGGGAAGAATCAAGAGACATGATTAGTGCCATAACAGACGAGAGTGGTGCCATAGTCAGGACACAGTGCGAGAGCAATGAGGTGTTTGGGAGATTTTATAATTCCCTATACTCTGTGGATACGACCGAACAGGGCCGAAGTGTGGTTGAGGCAACTGCATTTGCCAGAATTAACATCGGAGCAAGCAGATGACCTTGGTGCCCGATGATGGTAGAAGAAATCTGGGAAGTAATTTGGGGCACTCCCGATGGCTAAGACCCCGTGAACCAAGAAAAAGTGTCTAAACTTAGACACTCCCGTCCCCTGCACACTTTTCAAAATGAAATAAATCGGTCAATATTTTCATAGAAGTTCCACATTTATGTACATGAATATCATAGTAGAACGTAAATAACTGTAAACATTTGCTTTGTTCAAACGACAGATATTAGGCTTTCAAATAGCCAACATAGAGAACAACAAGAAACAAAAGGGGAAATATTCTTTTGCAGTTGAAATGCAACTTCAAGCTCAACGCGTTTCGGGGAAACCCCCTTCTTCAGGAGCAAAAATCTGCAAATACATATACACACAAAGTTATGTATTGCCACATAGTTAAATGAATATTTTAGGATGCTTAAATAAATCATGCATAAATTACTCTCTACAAGTTAAACACAGACAAGGATCCAATAATATTATATAATATATCATCATGGCTGCCATATCACAGCTAAACAACTGGTGTGACTCCAAAAAATAAATCTCAAAGTGAAAATCAAAAAGGAGGATAAAGTGCCCTCATATGTCCCTTGTAATTGTGTTGTTGCCCATATGATGTATAGAATATTCAATTCACATCTGTGCAAAATGTGCACAGAAAACAGGATCCATACGGAATTTCCAGGGATCATCAGCCGATGGGACAGGTCAGGATGAACACTCTACACTGCCAAATAAAACAAAACTGTTCAAAAAATGAAAGCATCTACGCTAATTCAAACTAAAAAGAAAACTCAATCTTCAATACCAACCTAATTACCTAAAGTGCAACAAAAAATTCAGGTCAACCTATAATGAAAATCGCCAACCCAAAAGTAAAACCAAAAAACGAATAAAACATGTGTTACCACCTCCACTCCCTAAACATACAGAGAAATCACCAAACTTCGTGAAAAGTGCCTTATATAACTCCTCATGACTAATTAGCCACTTGTGCATTAAACATTTACCTTCAACACTTTACTGTCAACCTTTCCCAAAGAACCAACTTTAAATCTACATAAAACGTAGAGATCCACTTTGTGAATGAGGAAACCTGCCTCTGGTACACTCGTGCTGAAAAACTGTTAAAACAAAACAGGCACGCGACCGCATATATAAATATACTTTTACCAAAATACTGACAAAACAGTCCAAACAAACTTGCCTCGTTATGCACACTGCGCTCTAAAACTATTACTTACATTGAAGAAATAGTCCTCCAAATATACGGAACGACTCCTCTCCCATCTAACCACACGGTCTTTCACTCGCAAGTGCAGTAAATCCTCCTATTTGCACCATTTCCAGGAGTATGTGGTCATGTGATCTTATCACGTGATGCCAGATTTATAATCGGTAGCAAATCCAAAATAATGTAAATAAACACAAAATTCCATCCGCCCTGAAAAATAGCCTTGTATAATAATCAGGATTCCTACACAAAGCATAAAAATATAGATCTTCTCGAGTATAACTGTGTTCACGTGTCATATGCCCAAACCATTCTAGCACGCCCATATGTCCTGGTACATATAAAACAATAATGACTAGTGCATAAAGCGCATAAATGTTGATACTCGACCCAAAGTTGAAGAAAGAATAATTAAGTAAATAACGCCCAAACGAAAAAAATAGAATAAAACAGACCCGAACTCCACCAATTCAAAAAATCACCGTTACTGACCATGTTTCCAAATTAAAATCAATTATCTCCTAAATTAATTATCTATACACCTCCATTTAACTCTATACAAAAACTAATCAGCCAAAACTTATAAAGATAGAAAAAAACAAATAAATCCACATTAACTAAAGGAAGTAGACATAGAAAAAAGACTAAAATACAAACTTAAAAATAATTACAAAATAATTCAGACATCACAATCAAAACCACTTGGAATCCAAATCAACAAAGGTACAAACCCACAAAATCAAATAAAATGCACGTTAACCAAAATAAAGTGACACGTTCCGAACACCCTGAAGAACCTTCATACACAGTTAGATACCATAGCTAGCACATATTAATCAGATTTCCTTACCAAAATAGCCAAGTGCACTGCATAATCAAAAATTAAAATTAAAAAGTGGAAAAGATTGGAGTCCCCCAGTATGAAGAACCGGAAAATAGCAGACCACAGCTTTGGACCTAAACTACCCCCATACACACCAATTCTCAGAAAAACACAACTGCAACCATATTTATTAGCCTAAATAAAACAGTTCAAAGAAAATTCTTCATTAAGACCCCTTTGAGATATTGTGTCCAAGAGGTCAATCCAAAACATCTCTCTCTGTGCCAATGTTCTCATAAAGTCTCCCCCTCTTGAGGGCTTCTTCCAAAACATTAAATCTCAATTGTGCAATAGTATGCCTGGCCACGTTGAAATGTCTGGCCACTGAAGATTTTTTCATTCTTGCAAGAAATGTGATTTATGCTCTGTCCACCTTTCACGGGCCGATCTGGATGTCTGTTCAATATACATTACGCCACACGGGCACTTAATACTGTAAATTACCCCTATAGAACTACATGTAGCAAAATCTTTGAGCTTAATTATTTTGCCCGTATGTGGGTGTAGAATGTATTCTCTTTTCACCACATTGTTGCAATGACTACTCGTCAAACAGGGAAATGTGCCCTTTTCTTTGGTAGCAAATGTCAACTGGGTCTCCTTAGGTCCCCTTTCCGCTTTCACAACTCTCTCTAATATTCTTGCCTCTTCTATGCACCATCATTGGTGGACTTGGAAACAATTCCAATAATAATGGATCATGATGGAGAATAGACCAAAGTTTTTGTAAAATTCTTTTAACATGAAAGCTTTGTCTAGAGAATTTAGAGATATGCAAAATTGCGGCTGGCTCCTTCTTGGACTTTGGGGTGAGCAATTGTTCCCTTGTAATTGGACGCGCCCTATTCTGTGCTTCATCCAAAAGATGTCCAGGATACCCTCTTGCTGAAAACTTATGGGACAATGTTTCACATTCACTTTTGAACTCATCAGCATCAGTAATAATTCTTTTGAGACGCAAAATCTGACTATATGGTAGACTAGCCACCATTGGTTTCGGATGGAAACTCGAATATTGTAATAAGTTATTGACATCCGTCGGTTTGTGAAAGAGTGATGTTTTGATCTGATTGTTGACCATTTCCAACTGAACATCCAAAAAGTGTAATTTAGGGTCACCAATTTCCAAAGTAAATTTAATACGTGAATGAACATTGTTTAAATAACAAAAAAACTCTTCAAGTTCATTTTTGGAGCCACACCACACACCGAAGATGTCATCGATGTACCTTTTCCAAACAATGATCTTACTGGGCCATTCAACTTTATTCAAAACAAACTGTTTTTCAAACCAGTACATATAGATGTTAGCATATGCTGGGGCCATTGCCGACCCCAGGGATGTTCTGGACACTTGTGCAAAGTAAGCATCTTGATACCTGAAATAACTGTTGTGTGAAATGATTGTAATAAATTCCACCACCAACTGTGAATCACATTCAACATTCAGAGATTGAAGTAGTAGCCACTCTACCGCCTCAATTCCCTCCTGATGTGGGATCGAGGTGTATAAGCTGCACACGTCCATTGAGAACAAAATACACTCTGAAGATAAAGAGCTGATCTCATTGACATTCAAAAGGAAATCTGTAGTATCTCTCAAATAAGTCGGTATTAATTGGACCAAGGGTTGTAGAATCCTATCTACAAATTTGGACAAGGGGTCTAGGATACTGTCCGTACCAGCAACGATAGGCCTTAATGGAGGATGAAATGCATCGTTATGTATCATTGGAAGTCCATATAGGACTGGAATAATTGGGTATTTTTTAAGAAAAGACCTTGTTTTAATAGAAATCCAGTCATTGTCAAAGGCTTTGTTCACACAGTCTTCAATTACCACTCTAATTTGTATGGTTGTATCTCGGTCCAACCGCAAATAGGTAGTGTTATCATTGAGCATATCCTTATATTGGGTATGGTAGAAACTAGAGTCCATAACTACTACTGCCCCACCCTTATCTGCTGGTTTGATTGTTAAATCCAGATCTTTTGACAAGTATTCTATATCTTTAAACTGTGAGTCCTTAAGATTAACCAGAACTTTTGCATCAAACTTAATCTTCTTCAAGTCTCTTTCCACTTTAAATTTGAACATATTAATCACAGGATTTTCAATTGGTGGATCAAACAAACTTTTGGGTTTCATTTCAAATTTGTCCTCTGTATCAACTGCTACGTCTAAAGTTTGTGTAGCAAAAAACAATTTAAGTTTAATTTTTCGTAGCAACAGATGTAGATTAATTTTCTCTTCAAATAAAGTAGAGTTACTCGTTGGAACAAATGAAAGTCCCTTATTAAGAATATCCAGCTGGTTATCAGTCAAGATTTTACTAGAAATATTAACTACGATTGATTTGCTTACTTGTTTTTCTTTTTGGATCTTGTTCCCATGTCGGGTCTTTTTTCTAAAAAAAGGCACCCCCGGTGTTGATCATGAAGCTATAGGTACACTTGATGATGTTTCCCCTGTATGTCTACTCGCAGTTGGTGTGCCTGTTGGTAAATTTTTACCTGGTATAGGGTCACCAATGCTTCCCTCACTAGTATTATCTGAACCTGATGAAGAAGGTCGAGGGTTGGGAAATCTATTCCTATTTCTTTGTCCGTAAAATTCCTGCCAAGAGTACACAATATCGTTGTGGTAATCAAATGTATCCCTCCTAAAATTACGCAATTTGCATTGTTCAATATCTTGTTTGTATGCAGCAAGCTTTGAGTTAATGTCCTCCAAGATACACTTTAGGTCATGTTCAGTTTTCAATTTAGATAATTGAATAGTCAAATCGGAGATTTCTTTCTCAATGGTGCCTAGAGCTTTAGCAAGTTCCTGTATGGTTAAAAGTATAAGGTCCAGTGAACACTTATTCAATATATGATCCCACTTAATAATGAACTCCTTATTCTCCTTACATAAGGTTGGCCGGAGATAAACTCTCAGACCCCTTGGTATTCGCTGAGATTCATAGTACTCGACAAGGGTCAAGGCATACAATTTTTGTGAAATCTCTTGTCTGATAATACATTCAAGCTTAGAGAGAAGGCGATCAGGATTTTCCTGTGTGTCTGTAAGTTTCTCAGTTTGGCCAATTAAAGCTAACATCTGTTTAGCTTCTTCACTTGTGAATGCCAAGGTAGTGGCATGTTTGTGATCTCATTAATTTTAGAGAAGGACATATTATTAAGTATTGGTGCTACCTATGATTAGTGTCACACAGAAGGGGCAACTACATAAGCACAGAAAATAGTATCAATCGGAGCACACCTATTTCACTAACAGTAAATGTAAGAATTTAGTAAAAACTTTCAATAGTTATGGGTGCTGGGGAGGAATACAGACCCTGACACTGGAGCCTGTGACCAGATGGACTCCCAGGGGAGTTTAAAAAGGCATACATTGAAACACTGGTCCCTAGATTGCTGGAAGTCTACACAGAAGCATATGACCCGGGGGTGCTGCCCAACAGCTTGAAATAATCAATTATAGTAGCAATTCTGAAACCAAGAAAATCCCTGCTGAACCCTGGAT
This sequence comes from Ambystoma mexicanum, assembly GCF_040938575.1. Classification (NCBI taxonomy): domain Eukaryota; kingdom Metazoa; phylum Chordata; class Amphibia; order Caudata; family Ambystomatidae; genus Ambystoma; species Ambystoma mexicanum. The sequence goes on along the minus strand of NC_090929.1, from coordinate 999,979,003 downwards.
CATATAGGCCGCTGTGAATGTTGAATCAGAATTGCAAGATCCTATTGGCGGTACTGGCGCACAGGCTCATGAAAGTGATAGGGGGTCTGATCCATGTTGATCTGGGAATGTCCCTGGGCGCAACACCTTGTGGAACCTGTGGAGATTGTGCCATGTAATAGACGGCACAAACCAAAGGGAGGAAGACTGTGCAATAACCTCGCTGGACGCATTGAAGGCTTCTGACTCTGTTAGTTGGGACTGGCTACTGGCAACCCTAGAACACTTTGGGGTTGGAAGTAAAAATGATCTACTCGTCACCCATGACGACAGTGAGAACTGACAGGTCTCGGAAAGCTGGATGTTCACAAGGGTAGTAAGCAAGGCTGCCCACTGTTGCTGTTCATTCTGGTGCTGGAGCCATTGACCGTGTTTCTCAGGGAAGAGTATAGAGAAGCTGGGATAGTGATAGATGGGGCAGTACATCTGATCTCTCTGTATGAAGACGACATGGTATAATATATACGCAGACCAGAAAATAACCTGCCGCACCTGCTAGACATTTTCGACCAATTTGCTATGCTCTCGAGGATCAAGATACATTGTAGAAAGTCATGCCGGTTCCCACTGGCAAGACTCGGAGGTCTTCGTAAAACACAGTTACCGCACCTATGCCTACAATGGCCGATTGACACCTTTCGTCATCTGGGCATCAATGTGTTTCATAGCCCAGAGGACACGCACACAAACAATACAATGAGGGCTTTGGAAGGGGTAAGAAACTCTGAGGTTCCTTGGGGATGACAGGCAGGACCGGACTACTTAAAATGGTGGTACTCCCCTGTCCCTCATATCACTTCACCAATTTTCCTTACAGTATACCCAAAGCTTTCTTTCAACGGGTGGACACGATAATCGTAACATTCCTGTGGAAGGGTGGGGGAGAACAGGATAGCCCTGGGCACCCTGCAGAGGGACTACAAGGGGGATGGGATAAGAGTGCCCCACTTCGAGGCCTACTACCTGGCAGGACAACTGCAATTCGTGGTGACTTGGTTGGGAGATGATGCCTCACAGGACACCGCGTTGCTGCAACCAATGCTGAAGCCAAATTTTCAGAAAGAAATCCTATGGGTAGAGGACACACATTTAACCAGACCCTCCGGGCTCCTGAATCTGTGTAGGGAGATATGGCACAGGGCATGGAAACTCCTGGGAGTACTGGACCCCTGCTCTGTGCATGTCCACCTGATAGGAGTAATAGGAGAACAATAAAACATGGTAGGACAGTTTAGGAGACAGTGGGAAAGTAAAGCAACGCCACAGTAGGTGACAATGCGAGATGACAGAATTATTGATTTCCACACCCTGGTCAGCAAACACGGCATTCACAAAGGCCAGTTTCTACTGTACTTGGGAATGGTCCAAAGGATCAAAGGAAATGGGAAAGTGCCCAGGCAAAGATCATCATAAATGAAATACTAGACACTATGTATGATGTATCGGAAGGAGGGCACATGGTCTTCAGACTGTATGACTTGTTCCTGGAAAGCTTTGGTGCAACAGGGCTGAAAGTGCGGGGAAAATGGGAAGTAGACACAGGGAGGGTGGGTGTTCTCAGACACAGAATGGGAAAGGGTACTTGCATACACCAAACAAGACTCAAGGAACGCGAGATTTAAAATCACTCAACTGTGTATGTAACACACCGGGTGTACATGACACCAAGAGGTTATCATACATAATGCGAAACTGAGGTCAAGTCTGCCCGAGATGCACAGAAGAAGGTGCAGACATGATGCAGATGTTCTGGACGTGCCCGTACATACCGAAATTCTGGGGGGGAAGTGATGGAAAGGGTAGAGATATGGGGAATCCAAATGCATTTATGCCCCCCCCCCCCGAATACTGCTTTTCGGGGTTGTTTCCAAGAGGCTGGAGCCAAAATGCGCACATTGCCATAATGAAAGATTTTATCTGCATACTCGCAAATTGCAGGATTGCAATGGCCTGGAAAAGGGCAGAGGGCCTGAGACTTAAGGCCTGCTGGGCAGACCTGAAAAGATGGTCACTGGCGGAAACCGTGGTATGGCACAGAGTGCTTAAGAGAAGAATGCATGAGAAGAAATCTGGTGGTGGAGGCTTGGAATGCATTGATACAGAGCATGTTTGCCCCTTGCATAGTGAGAATGAACACAGCAAAATAGGGAGTATTCAATGGGGCAGAACCCTTGGGAACTGAACAAAGAGCACATGACTGCATATGCTAGAACTGCATAGTTATTGGGGGGCAGCTGAACTGGAAGGGAGGAGGGAACCAAGGCCATGAAGAACTACAATGCTCAGATGAGCTTGAACCTCAAATAAGCCAACATACCTACAATGGCCAAATTGTCTTTGTCTGTTTGTTGTTGGTTAATACAAAAATAAATGAAAAAGAAAAGTATTGCTGCACTAGAATGGCTCCCTTCTCCTAGTTCATAACCAGCTTGTAGCAGGATTTTCTTTGCTTGAACACTGTCCTTCAACTTGCCCCCACTGGGACAGGGAAGAGGCTCCCCAAGTCCTTCTTGACTCTTCAATACCACAGTCTTATGCAACTGACCAGGGAGTTACCTCACAAGGATCTACTTCTCTCTTGGTTTCACCTCCTGAAGTTGTTCTGGCCCCCTCCAAGACTTACTACCGTTCCTGTTAGTTACCCTCTTTCAGGGAACTCTTTTCCGGTTTTGCCAGGGGTCATAAGTTAATTCTTTCTCTCTTCTTCTGCTCTTCTTTGGCCCGCTTGACTTCACCGCCCGTTATTGCTGGTCACCTGGGCACAAGTTTCGGACCAAATGGTCCACCCGTTACAGGTCACGCAACCACCACAGTTCCACATTCTTCCCATGCAATTGTTTAAGTGGCTCCGCAGTAGGCTAGTGTTTGCAATATTGGTGTAGTTCTTGGACTGCACTGTCCACCAACCACAAGTCACGCCACTGCCACACTGACTCTCAGCTTCAAGGTTGTTTACGCCCAGCCGATGGACAAGATGCTTTCCTGGTGTCCCTCTGTTTGCTCTCATTACTCTGCACTACTGCTTTGACAAAGCCTTTGAATGCCCTGTTTCCAGCATGTTGACTTTTTGGCAGCCTCCTAGCTCGCCAACACATCCTTCCGGATGTTGCTCCCCTTGTCCCTCTTTACTGTTTAGCTTAAGTAGCTGGGACTGCCCAAGCGTAACATCAGTATGATTGACAACAGCTGGTCAAACGCTCTTCTCGCTTGACGGTAGCGTTTTTGGCTTCTTCATCATCACAGTACCGATCATAGTGAGACTGTGTGCCACATTACAATAACACATCAATCTCAGACTTTACCGTAGGTAAGGAAGGTTTGGGTATTGTTTCTACTCTGTGGGGTTGGGAAATAACAGGGACATGTCCCAGATGTACATACTTGCGCCCAATAGGGAAGCCCCTCCCCAAGAGATCCTCCTGCATGGTTCCACCCCTAAGGGACTATGAGTTGGCAACCTCACCTCCCTAGCCTCATGGAAAGGGGCTCCCCTTTTGGGAGAAGTGGTATCATCTGGAGGATCATCACAGGACATAGAAGCCAGAATCCCAAGAAAGCGAGCAGAGAGAAAAGGCAAAGGTCAGGGCCCAAGTGAAAACAAGGAGAGCAAGGACTGCCAAGGTTGATGGAAAAGGCTGAGAAAGACAAGCAGGCTGGTGCTCAGCCCAAAGAAAAGTAGACTGAAAGAAAGGAGGCGGCTCTACTCATGGCAGAAGACAACTGGGGAAGAGACAGCGGACCCCTTAACAAAGGGAGAGGATGAATCGGGAGAAATGACCTGGATAATAACCCAGGGAGATAACTAATCGGGAGGAGTGGCCTGAACACTAACTCAAGAACAAGACAAACCAGAAAAGTGACAAGGCACTTACCCTGAAGAGACTGTTTCAAAGTGTGGGGAACATTGCAAAACCCTAAGGAAACGTACACACATCCTGACAAACAAATACCTCTGTCTCCACCAAAACCCACTGAGGTTCTGTAGTCAAATCAAAGAGATGCCACTCGAAAACAGTTAATCGTTATATCTTGCAACATTTGCAACAGTTCCGAATATGCACCAGAGACCCATTCTTGAATCCTTTTCTAAGGAAACCAACTCCACATTTGGATTTGGAAAATTGTACCTTGTTTCGTTCTTTTTCATCTGCACGTTTCCCCTTTCTATATCTTCTTCTCTATACCGTTCCGGCCATGATATGCGTGTGGTGCTCGCAGAATTAAATAAAGAAATGCATTCCTCTTTGTTGAGAGAGAATGTGGGTGCTCCTTGGTTTTTCTTGTGAACTGAGTAGTGGGGTGGGATACCTTTTTGTCAATGTTTAATTTGACAGGTGGCACGCTCCTTTCCATGCCCCCTGAACCTCGATAAATTTGATTGACCCACAATAATTTTTATATAAATGTGATTGACCTCCAAAATTTGATATGAATTTGATAAGAGCCCCAAAATGGGCTATACATAGATATTTTGAACCCCTATACATTTAATGCCCCGCAAAATTTGAATTTAACCACATTTGTAATGTACATTTTATTATAAATTTGATATAAATTGGATAAGACCACCGTTGTAGTGTATAAATAGATGATGTAATAAACACCTATACATTTGATTTGCACTGACATTTTAACACTAGCTATACATTTAAGATTGCTTTATCAATCCATAACATCCAACTTTTATAGGCAATACGTCTTGTATATGCCTACACATAGGCCCAGACTTGGGTTTGTCAATGCATGTTATTTAATAATTTGCATGGCCAATTTAAAATTGACTATACATTTGAGTTTGCTTTATTAACCGGTAACAATGCTTGTTCTTTAATGTTTAGCACTAACATTTTAGCATTGGCTAGTCATTTGAGCTCACTTGAAGCAACCTGCACCAATAAACATTATAAGCAAAGTGCCTTGCACATGCCTACACAAAAGCCCAAACTGTTGGCTTTGGCAATGCTTGTTCTTTAGGGAATACACTGTCATCTTAACACTGAGAACTTGAACTAGGTTTACAACGAGGTCACTCCACACACAGCTTTGAATTACACTCTTTGCATTTAGACCTCTTGGGATTAGGTAAGAAATTGTGAATTATCAATCGTGTTTGCTAAATGGTTTCTGCACACAGTTGGGTCCTAGCCATGCATTGTACAGTCCGTCATTTAAGAACAAGTGTTCCTGCTTTATTTATTTCTGTGTACGGGTTTACAGGCATGTCAAAACAGAGGTGCATTCCCTTGAAAAACATGTACAGATTTTGCAATATTTGTTCTGCAAGGCCAAGCTTTTAAATTATTTGAATTTCAGAAGTGCATGCAGCGTGCTTTTATCCCTTTTTAAATGTAATGTGCGAAAGAGATTAAATGCTTGCATTTTATATGGTGCTGCGCACCGCAGAGGAAGGCTGTTATTATGCAAATAGCCACATTTTAATTATATTATTTTACAACTTGTGGCAGAGAAAAGCATAATTGAAAGACGGGGGCACAAGGTTGGACTGGATTTTGACATCGTTGTGCTTGTTAACTTGAGATATCACTGCAGGGATATTGGCGATGTCAGCTCTGCAATTTTTACTGACAGCTGTATAAAGTCCACGATGCTGCCCCTCCATACCTTGTACAGAGGATTGTCAAACACACTGCCACAAGACCTCTCAGGGAAGGCTACTCTAACCTCATCCTTGTGCCTAAAACCAAAAAGGCCCGTGCAGGGGGATCCAGCTTCCCCACGATAGCCGCTACACAATGGAATGCCCTTCCACCTAACCTACATATTATTCAATTCCACATAGCCTTCCGCAAAGCACTCAAAACACAACTCTTCAACTAACTATTCAGCTGCTTCCAAGGTGCTGCATAATCTGACTAGTAATGTAAATTCCTTCTGTGTTGAGTAATGTATGAGTACTGTAACTATAACCAAGAGACCTCGCGGTCACATGTAACCTTGCCTACTGAAATTGCTTTAAAAACTCTTGTAACAAGCGCCACGATGCCTCTGGGCTGTTAGTGCGCTATACAAATGTAAATAAATAAATGTATGAAACTTAGAGATAGGAGCTGATCTATCTTTAGCTTCATGGTGTCATTCCCCGTTATTTCTGGGGTCCTTCACATAACACAATGACTCATGGTATTAGGAAGGAAACGAAGAAGCCAGATGTTATTATATCAGGTGCTTTAAAATCAACGGATGGCAAGGCCTGCCACGTGCTGTGTCAGCAAGAAGCACCAGCTTTGCAGACTCCACAGCAGGATGTGTTGGCTAGGATTATAGGATTGTGTGAAGCACCATTTTACCATTTTAAAAACATCTGTCATGTTTTGGTGTGTGGGTGTGCTGACAGGAAACGGGAGGTTTGCACATCCCCAGACTAGACATCTGAGCCGCATATATAAGATTTTGGGGGGTGGGGGGGTCTAGCTGGGGGTTTAAAACGGGGCTTCTGTCCGACTGCAGAATGCTTGGGAATTGGCACCTGGAGCAGGAGGTGGTATTTTTCTGAAGCACAATGTCTGGACTGGGCTGGCACTGCACACTGCTGGAGCCCCGTGCCATGTGCTTAACTACGGCTGATTGAAGACAGCTGTAAAACTTTGTTGTGGTGCTCTGGAGCTAATTGGATGTGCAGAAGATCAACACTTGGTCACTGTGCTATAGGGGTCATTCCTGCTGTGCACTTGGGAATTGAAGCATCTGGAGGCCTTTGCTGTTGTAACAGGAATACTGGATTGTTGGCAGGCAGTCTTTAAACCTTTTGCTTGTGAAAATTAAGGTAAGTGAATATTTAATTCACATTAAGCATGTGTTGGGGCTTGCATTTTTAAAATGTAAGATTTCAGTGGTTTCTGTTCAGGACCTGCTATTATTAAAGATAAGAAGCTTTGGGTTACAACATGTGATCTTTGTGTGCTGGAGGATGGCTTGGCGACTTTTTTAACGTGGTGTATGCGAAGTGTGTAATTGTGTTTAAATTGATGCTAATGGTCACTGTTTTAAAAAGCCTGCATGGCATTTCTGTAGCCAGCCAAACGGCCCAATGGTCGCGAGTTATTTTACAGGCCTATGTTTTAACACCATGTTTAAATGCACCCCGTGCCGCTGTGAAGTGCCATGCATGAGCCAGCTTTTAACTGTTAAATTTGGGACTTGTTTAAATGTAAAAGCTTCCAAGGCGCATACAAATGTTTTAAATGAGTGTTCACTAATCAGGCATTCAAAGATTGACTGTGCACTTACAAGGGTTACATGGGTTGAGCAGTGTAATTTACATGTGAAAATCTTAAGCTGTGCAGTAGTTGAAAAGGCATTGTTTGAGCGCTCAAGTGATTTCTGGTAGGAGTGGTTTAAGCTTTCTCTAGCTAATAAAACTGTGTTTTAATGCCAAGTTTAAAATGTGAATCTAGTGGGTTGTTTAAGTTTTTAGTAGCTTATAGATAAGATAGATAAAATACTTTATTTCAGTTCTCACCATTTGCAAACAGAATAAAATACAATTCAAAATGCTTTATTAATAGTCATGTTAAAATATACAGTGCAGCTATTGGGGGCGAGACTTGATAAAAGGAAGATAAATATGAACTTAAAATGTTCTTGCCAAGCACTTGGAAGAGGCGATAATATACTTGGCTTAGTGCCGCCTGTAGCCTTTTCAGTAGTATGCAGGGCTAATTAATGAAACTATGTGTTTTAATGTTATCTGTTTGTTTGATACAAATAGCTGTTGTATTGACCCCTATAAATTGAATGTAACACCCAAAGCAAAGATAAACTAATGCATGGCGGGGTAAGTAGATGCAGATTATTTAGTTTATATTTGATATAAAAGTGGTGTTTTGAAGAGCTAGACATTTTTGGGGCTTTGTAGCCACTGCAGTGCGTATATTGCGCACTATATTATTATTGGAATGGACTGTGATAAAGACACAAGCAAATGTCAGAGGTTAATGTTAAAGGATAATATTTCAGTGTAATATTGGGGCTTTTATTCTGAATCCATATTCTTTTCGTATGTATTTAGAACCACAATGCATTCTAATCGTGGAAATACGCCCGCCCTCATCGATTCTCGGATCCAAGCGGTAGGAATATGGAAATGTGTTCATCCATGAAAGTAAGGAGTGTGACAATGGAAGGGAATGTGTTTTGTGCTTCACCAAGGCCCAAATGTTGTGGGAGCCCAGCAAGGCCCAAGGGTTATGGGCGGGGCAAAAAGACGCATCCAATTGGGGGGTCCAACAATGGTGCCAAATGGGTTTTGTGAGGCTGCAGAGGTAAATGGATGGGGTACCCCAACGTAGTCACAGAATGGGTTTGTTGCTTCATCAATGGGTCTCGGAACAGGACCCCAACTATCAACAAACAGGCTAATGTTTCAGCAGTGAGGCTTGACACTTGCCACAGCGGGAATGCCTCAGCAAGAGGGCGGGGTGTCTGGACCCTGCAGCTATCCATAAGCCCTAGGAAGGGGGGGGGGGGTGATGAACTCCACTACTTCGCCATTGCAAGGTGTGATGCATCTACTGCCTTGCATCTACCAAGGTGACTGGTTGACCGGCTCCAGCCGTGGAATGCTACAGGGTGCAGCCTAGTTTCAGAATGAGGGCATGGAGATCTGGGCCCTCAGCCAGCGCTCCAGGATGTTACGGTGGAGAGTACAGTGCCTTTAAATATGCAATCTTGTTTTACAGGGGCGGGAATGGGCCCGCTTGTATTTCCTGCGCCGTCATGCACATCTTCGGCTGGTCTGGGGTTGAACGCCACTTCAAACGTGTTCAACAGCCTCCGGCCAGACGGACGCTGAAGCGTGAGCTGTGGTGTTGTGATATAAATACTGTGTCTTCCAAAACACAAAGTCTCTGCATGATGTTGTTGAGAGACAGCACAGGTCTAGAGAAATATGGCTGAGTCTAAAAAAGAATACAAATGGACCAATAGGTGGGACATGGGCTGTTGCATCTATGATTCATGCCGATGTATCTGAGCCTCGGGGTGGCATCAACAGAGAATTGTCTTCAACAGGGGGGGGGTGGCTCAGCTCAAGGGGTTATTAGTGATGGTGAGGATGTTAGAATGCAGTCTACAGTAGTAACTACAGGGCAGGTTGTAGCAGGTGTTCCTTCTGAAGAAAATAATGTGGTTAACTGTGAAGCTGAAAATATCATAGATGGTACTGTTAATGTTCCACTGCCCCCTATCAACAACTCGCATGTACATGTTGAGTCTACCTGCTTCACCTCAGTATGAGGGCATTAGCGTGGGGGAGCAGTATGTGGGGGCATATAATAGACCTGGCAATTAGATTGACACACTGAATAAACTAGATGCAGTGCTGGGTGATAAACAGATTGCTCGGTTACAATCCATAGTTAATACATCCACTCAGGAGCTTTCAGACATGGTACATACTAGCAGCGATACAGCCCTTGAGGCATTTCTTGACCCATGTGTAAAAGAGCGATAATGCTGACAATGTGGTAAGTGAAGGGGATGGTATTCCGGTCTTTGGGCCTCATTACGAGTGTGCCGGTCCGGTAACAATGGTGCTGGTAAGCGTACCGGTACCGTTGTTACTGGACCAGCACACTCTGAGTTCTCTGGGCAGCTGTCGTCCCACCCTCCAGGTCTGAACGGCAGCCGCTCGCAGACTTTCACAGAGGCACAGTTACTTACAGTGCCGGTGCCTCTGTGTTCCCCATTCCCATTGAGTCATATGGGACTCAAATGTGAATGGGGACGACCATTTTTCCAGCGCCTGACTTCCCAGACCGGCGGGGTTAGAATTTCGTACCAGACTCGTCCTTCCCGCCAGACTCGTAATGAGGACCTATGTGTTGGATACCCGGCAGCCGGCTGCTGTTTATGCTGAAAGTGGTGGGGTCCTTAATATTAACACTGTGAATAACCCAGACATATGCAGCGATCATACTGCTGACCCTCAGAAGGGGGGCATTAATGATGTCCGGGAGGATAGGTATTATAATAGAAAGGTGGGCGTGACCTTGAAACTGGTATTATTATAGACGACACTAAGGGTACATGCAGGTATACATCAGTTACTAGAACCAAACCCCCATCCCCAAACTTCAACAAAAAAGACCCCAGTAGAGTGGGCAAGAGCAGCAATAAAGAGGTGAGTATATTTAAAACAATGTTATAGAAAAAAGTTAGCCCTGGTAAAGTTTAAAGCCTTACTGCAAGAACAAAACTGGAGATTAAGGGTACTTTTAAACATGTGGAGGGAGTGGTTTCCACACTAATAAAACAACTCACTGATGATACTACAGGCTTAGCGGCAGGGTCTTCTGAGGTGTCCATGGGGGTGCAACCCGATACTGTTATAGACACTGCCCCAAATGTGGAAGATAATATACTAGCCCACCAGCGACCCTATCAGGGGCCTAGTGGGGCATTCACGAGGGTGCCGCCCGACTGTGATACAGTGCCCCAAATGTGAACGATAATACACTAGTCCCCGAGAGCCCCTGTAAGTTTGAAAATCACAACACTGCTTCTATCCCACAGGCATCCATTGAAAATCATGATATAGCAATAGCTGGTCCTAGTACAGCCAATCCCCAGTCAATACCCTCCCCGGCAATTTTGCATTTGATGGATATAACCGGGGACGGTAAAGGCTTAACACGAGCGACTAGGGAAGCCCCGAAAACCAAATGCCTTAGTAAAAAGCAGATACATCTTTTAAACAATCAACAAACCACTAAAGCACAATCTCGTTTAACCAGCGTTCTTCTGTAACATGAGTGACCCCCTGGGTAAAAATAAAAACACGGGCGCTTCGACATGCATGGCACCTGTCGAGAGCGGGGACGGGTATCTGCTTCTGTGAGTCCCTAAAGAGACAGAGCAAAACTTAAAATGGTACAGATCTAGAGCCCAGAGACAACGGTTATTTAAAATCTTTACATGTAATTAGTTAATACTTTATTTGGCATAAAACAATAAAGTACAGAAAAGAAAAAGAAAAACAATAATACAAGAATAAAATACAGATATAAGAGGGCAATTGTCCTCTATACTATTATTACATAAAGAATCTTCATAAAAGACATATCCACAATGATCAATTCATATAATAAAACAGGATTATAATGGGAGAGAACTCACAGCCCCTATACCAGAAGGAGTAATATCCATGTAATTAGCTGTGCAAACTGGCACCAACAATTGTAGCGTCATAACCCATGGGCCCTATCAGTCTTATCCTACGAAGCCACTCTTGGAAATATATTGGGCAACACGGGAGACAAGGTCCAGATGCTCAGTCCCTCTACAATAGGTCAGAGCATCTAAAGTATGACATACACCAGCACCTCTAAGAGGGACTCTTAAATAGCATATTGTCAGTGCTCTATACTCATCGCAGATGAACAGTCAACAGACTACAGTCTCCTCTCACAATTGACACATAGGACAAATCCCCAAGCCCTTGCTTCCTTAATCATTGGTAAAAGACCCAGCCTAAGTGTGCCCATCCTGAAGCCCATGAACAGGCTTCTAGCATATGGGAGGAATAAGGGGGAGGACATTGAGCTTCCCTAGGCTAGACTCATTCATATTCGTTAGACGATTTCACATGTCTTGCCCAAGGTAAACTTTTACCCCATCCAGAATCAGAACATGGATCAGTAAATTACTGTATTTGACAAGACCCTCCGTGCTCCACAGAAAACCCCAATAGACAACAGGAAGGGTTGAGGGTAGCTCCCCGATTGGTCTGACATCAGTCTCAAGATGCACACTGCATTAGGAGAGCTCTTGGGGAAGGAGGTTTTCCAAAAACGTATTTTCACCCTCGTAAGGATCTGCGCAATGTCAGAACCCCCCACAGGTCTGCACCAAATAGTGTGGTAGGGATTGCTTGCTTTTTATAAAGCTCAATAGCAGGAGATGCTTCACCCATCGAGTGATCAGCCTCACCCCAGGATGCTATCAACTCCTGAATCATATAGACCGCAGATATTCCACTAGACCCACTTGGTCTGCTATAGACATTGAATAGAAGATCATGATCACCCTCCGGTGTGTAGGCTACCAGATGTTGTAGATCTACTGAGTGTTAGGCAGACCACAATGTTCTATTTCAGAGCAATATCTAACCATATAAGTAAACCTCCACATCGTCTCCCCTTGGGGCCCTTCCTAGCAGGGATTTGAAACATTTGAAAACCCTGTAAATCTGCCAACTCGATGGACCAGGTTTCCTGGAAAAACAGCACTTGAAAACGGTTTATGGAATTTGCATTGAATTTTTTTACATCTAATGACATTTCCATCGAATTTTTGACATCGAAAAAATATGCATTGAATGCATTTTATTTTATTTTTTTGGGGGGACCCCCGTTTCTAACCCTTTAAAACCCGCCACAATAAAAAGTAACCCTGTACCCCCAAATAACATGCATTCGATGCATATTTTTTCGATGCAAATCCCTTGATGGAAATCCCTCGATGGAAATGCATTTGATGTAATGGTATTAGATGCAAAGTCCAGATACCCTTGAAAACCCCTCACAAAATCGTTCCATCTCGGGTCATCCAGATGTTTTGCTAGCCCTGCAATATTCCAAGAAATCAATTTACAGGGTTTACCCATATCAACGTTTTTAGTTCCCTGGCGTAGCCAATCGACACCCTCTAGCCTTTTTTCTCCAGTTAGGTCTACCATGCGGGCCATGCATGGGTGCAAAGATGAGATCACAACTGGGGATCCTAACCTCCTTAGTTCCAGTCCCTGTTCAGTGATTCCCTTAGATCTTTCTTGTATAGGACCATAAGCTCTGAGAGTAATTATGGATCTTGCTGGGGCAGAGTCCGGAAGTCGATTGCCAAAAGCCCATCCACCAAATCTCTTGACTGTAAGATCAGAATACAGTAATACGGATGGTTTATCATCCTCGCATGTGAGCATTTAACAATGTCATCCCGAACAATAGAAACACACCCCTTGACCGATCTGAACCAGTGGGTGAACTTTTTGTTAGCGATTCCTGATCTTCGAAGGCCCCTATGGCTAATCTAAGGATGTTGAACATGGTCACACACAGGGCTCCATTTATTCTGGGGCTAACCTTTGGGACATTCGGTTTATCACCATTGTAAGTCGACTGCCCACTCCTGAAACTCTGGGGGAGTGAGGGCTCTGAGCCTTAAGCTGACCAATTGTGTCCATAATAAGTCCCATTCCAGGAGGTAGATGCTGTACAATATCTCCCAGGTTATTGGTGACCTTACCCCTTGGACCCAACAATGAACAATAACTGTAGGGATCTAACTGCCTAACCTAATTCTTTTCCCCAAGGTTCCCCTGGGGCCTACTCTTCGCAGGCACACTCCCCTCTCCCTTCCCCATGGCAGGCTTTCCCTGTTGCCTTGGTGGTGTTAGAGACTGGGGGAACAATTTGTCTGTGCTGGTCAACACTGGCCACCAATGTTACAAGCTTTTCTTTTAGCTTTTTAACTTCACTCGTCAGTTCTTGAAGAATGTCACTAAGCTCAAACATTTTTAGGGCTTTAATGTTGGTTAATAGCTCATGTAGAATCATTACAACCTGACTGGAAGAAGTGCTTGGATTAGCCTCTAAGTCATCCATGCCCTTATCAAGCACACACCATGCTCTACCATTAGCATCTCTACATTCAGGTTTGTTCCTGTAGTGATCATCTTTACACATCTGCTTCTTTTTTTGATCTGACCCCCTTTTTTACACTTAGACATTCTACTAACCATCAATGGGATATCACATAGGGGGCTAAACCCGTTGGATAGGTAGATGGAAGGGTCCACTAAAACCACCCCCTCTTCTTGAATCTCGACCACACCCACCTCCACGGTACTCAGATTATCTTGTGCCGTGACCATGGAATGCAAAAGGTCCCCTGTGGAGCATGTAGTTCCACTGTATAAGGTACAGTATTATGAGCTCTGCCGGCCTATTGATAGGGAGGAGATAATGTTTCCCTCCCTCTTGCCCCAGCCTCTTTTCCACCCCATATGCCTGGAGATGATCCTTCAGTGGCTTGCAAATATGGTGCACACTGGAAATGGTAGGTTGGTGATTAGGCTTCTCAGAAAGGCGAGCTGGTTTAACAGAGCTCCTGCTGTCAGCACAGCAACCTGCGGTGACAAATACTGCTTGCCCCTTGCTGTTCAGGCTGGTTATATCCAGACATGATCGACCTAGCACCCTACAGTCCCCAGATGCTCTTGTGTATTTAGAGAGGGTGAGGGCTAATCAGTGGGCTTATAAAACATTTGCAACTGTGGAGCATTATGAGAAATTTAGATTTGTAAACTTGGACCAATTGCGCTTCTTTGGACACAGGCTAGCAATTATAACAAAAGCTGTGAAAACACTGGTCTGGTGTATATTGGAAACTGTCTGACCCAACGATTTCGTCCAGATACGTCTGATGGTTTAACCAGCCCCTTGTTTACACAGCAATCCACACAGGATGTTTTCTGCATTTTACACATTTTTGAGAATCTGTGGAGGCTCCTGCAGAGTAAGACCTAGATCATGTGTATTGCGCCACTAAGAATAATGGCGCTAGTTAGAAATAGCTCTGGTGGTGCTTATAAACATTGAAGCAAAGTTATTCAGAGCCATATTATAAATTCTAAAAGCAGATGGTTGTTAAAATTCTGATCATGGTCCCTTAACATAGGTTTAATCAAACCACGGAGCATAATGGACTGCTATATACATGCAAAAGCTTTGCAAGCCCGTGAAGAGCCGGGTATTCCAACAGATACAACTGTAGGGTTTGGACAGGTGGCTCTCTTGGACGAGTATTTCAATAGACCCATCAAAATACTGTACTTTAACTGCAGCATACAGAGGTATTTCCCACTAACAGATAAAACAGCAATGAACACTTTGTATCTTTTACACCACGATGACCATTTCTACTGTACAACCCATCTAAAAGATTTTCTGGGTGCTAAAAACCTCTGTAAGCATTGTCACCATATTTTCAACAACAAGGATAAACACAGCTGCCAGTATCACTGTCACTTGAGTTAAGAGAGGAGTGCCAAGCGCTCAAGGAAAAACCTTCAAAATGGCTGCAATGTCACACCTTTGCAAGGTCGTGGGCGTGTCTCGACACGCACATCCAGAAAGTGTCAGTGGGGGCCATTGTGTGCGAGCCACGTTTTGATTGCCCATGTATAGGACGTTTCTCCCAGAGAGGCACAAGTGTAACAGTATAATGTGTCAGGTGTACAAAGTGCCCGTTGTAAACACGGACGAACCTGTGTTATAGGTGAGGGGTCAGCAATGAAACGGACAGAAAGTTGCAGTTTTCTCAATGTTTGCCATATTTATTAAAAGTAAAGAGGGGTGAGATAAATACCTATCTGTCCCTATCCTAAGAAGAATGTTCCTGCCAAGCAAACTAACACTAAAGAAAGATGACCTTGTGTCCAAATGTATTTGACCCTTGCACTAATTCTACAATCAAATTGCATAGGTAAATGTATCTGTTTTCAGTTCAACAGTAATGTGAAAAGGTTCAAACTCATAATTCTCACAAAGCAATCCGTGTGACCAGGGTTTGATTCAATTCCCCTCTATCAATTCAGGAAGACTTTTGAACGAGTTCTGTTTCAACAAAATTCTGTTCAGTTCAATGAAAATGTCTTTTCCATCCAATAAGTCTTTCAAATTAGTAAAGTAAATGTCTCTTTTACAAAACACGTGTTCAAAATCAAAGTAACTGTTTCTTCCACAAAGTATTTTTCCCAAGATGTAGAGTGGTTATAAGAACATCACAATTAGTATTACTGTGTAATACTTTTGTCAGGACAGCACAGCAAATTTATTTTGTGATATAACAGTTTGTCAGGAGGATAAAGTTAATAGTTTCTGTTCACAACACTTTTTACCACAACCATGTTTCTTCAAAGCAAATATTTCTTTCCTGGTTCATGCACCTGCCAGGAATAATTTCTAATAGTGGCAATCCTTGTTCCAAGTTTCTCCACACCAATATCCCATGTGAGGAGGTTTGTACAATGTTTGTCTGGCTTTATAGTTTCTGTCCTGTTGGCAATGTGGGCTACAGGTTTCCCCAAACTGATATTTCAATGAAAGGAGAGTTGTGCCATTTTTTCCCTTCTTTTCTATTTGTTCAGTGTTCAAAACCGTCTTTTAATGAGAATTGTTCTGCTCGGTGCGCCCTGGTTATAGTATCAGTGAGAACAGGATACCTTTCCTGTGACCACCGTTGCCTGTACCGTCCTTCTCTGGAGCTCGACCGGCCCCGTCTTGTGTCTCCGTCCTCCAGCACACCTGAGTGACTCTCCTCAGGTTGGGTGCCCCTCTCCCATACAGCTGGGCTTCTTTCCCCAATGCTGTCTTTCCCAATTCTGCTTCCTTCTGTACGTTCTCTGCAAAACTGCATGACTTTTTTCTGGTGCTGGCTTCTGCTGGCAGTTTCGACTCTGCTTCAACTGCTTCTTGGCTTTCAGTGGCTCTTTCAACTTTATCAGTTTCTCTACTGACTGTTTCTGCCTCTTCTACTCCTTCTTTCACCTGGGGATGATTTCCACATTTAACTGTACTGCTTAGGTGATTTGAATTGAAACCACTAGCACCGTTGATATCATTAACTCTTTGTTCCTCTTACTTGTCCCTGTACCACAGGCATTATGGGTCTTGAAATCCATAATGGTTTAGGGTTTTCCATGGTTATTTAGTTTTGATTGAGCACAAACTGAAAGTTATCAGAGCTAACAGATGTTATTTGAATGGTAGGTACTTAGAGATTGGGGTTAGGATTTCTACCTAAGGCAGAATCAGGATAATTAGAAGGTGTTACATTTGATTAATGAATTCCAAAGGTATAAAACGTATTCTGTTTAGTTGTTTTTCATGGAAGGTTCTTTGGGTTTTCTTATGGGATGGACCTGTGCAATGACAGCATGCCATTAGGTATTTGGGATTGATAGGATCCTCATCCTCATAAAAAGAGGAAGATCGTATATCTCCTTAGTGAGTCACCACTTCACCCGGACAGCCATCCACCACCCTGTGATCTGTCCTCATAATGCCACCCCCAGGGTTAGGATCAGGTAGCTGCTGCCTTACTCTGGCCATATGGGAGGAGATTGTAGGCTGGTGATCAGTGATGACTCCGCAGGATTCCTCACATATGACAGCCGGTAGACCTCAAAATAAAAATGAAGATTATATCTTGTATGACATGGAGATCCACCAAAAAGGGAATAAAACCCACCAGCTGAACTATATCTATGTCTGCCATCTAACAGCCAACAGTTGTTGGCAGTTTGAGGGTGATTCGTGTGTGAGTGATTTTTGTCAGCACCTTTCTGACAAGTAAATTCATGGGCTAAACATTTTTAGCTCATAATAGGATGGCTACTTTATACTTGGACAACTGGTAAAAGAGTGAATTAAAGTGAAACTTATCACACAAGGTGCTAAGCTTATTGCTTTGTGTGTTGTAGCTTTACAAATACATTTTATTGACTCCTTGAACTTCCTACCCATACAACTCTGCATACTCCCAAAAGCTTTTAGTTTCCACAGATCAAATGGCATCTTTCTGCATATTTTCAACACTGCGGCTTACCAGAACTAGGTAGGTTAGATCCTGCCCCCAGATTAATACGGCTGCCAGTACATGATGCCTAGCAAAAAAGACCAGTTCATGACGTGGTATAAGGCAAATGAATGGGCCTACTGTCAAGAAGATGTCAACATTTTAAGATGAGCTTGGAATTTGTTCAGAGACGGATCATTGAAATTATCCACCAGGAAACACCTATAAAGGGTGTTTTACCCATTATACAACGATCCTTTTACAAAGTATCATGCTAGCTAGTTGTTGTATGCAGATCTACAGACAACTGTATCTAAAGCCTTAAATAATAGCACTGCTGCCCCAGGACTCATCCCACGGGCGGCAGAAACGTTATTCCACAACAGCTATTCAATGGCTCTTATACGTAGCAGAGACCGAGAACGTCACAATACAACATGCTCTAACAGGCAGCAGTGAGAAACGCTACAGTAAATACTAGTTGGATGGGTATGCTCTAGTTTGAGGTGTGCAAACAGTCTACAAATCCAACGGTTGTTTTTACCATGTATGTCCCAATTGTTAACCAGACAGTGATTTCAATACTTTAACAGATACTACTTATGAGCAGCTGTATAGGTGCACCCTGGTGAAACAGTTTCCTAGGAAGCCGGGGTGTTCGTGTTGTTAGTATCTGGCACACGAGAAGCGCAAGATGGTGCAAAACAATCCATAAGTAGGCCGTTTTCTTAAAGAGAAGAAACTGCCTGAGCCCATATACCGATGTGATGCGTTGTACAGGGGTCGTATGAATGCTTTGAAATTGCACCATTGCATCGGAGAGGGTGAGCAAATACACTATTTAGATTTTACCAGCCTGTACCGCTGTGTGAACAATGACAAACTGTATCTGGTAGGACTCCCTGAGATGATATGTGACAATTCTGGGGATATAGACCAGTATTAAGGCTTGGTGAGGTGCAAGGTCTACCCACACCGTGGTCTTTACTTACTTGTGCTGCCCTATAGGTGCAACAATGAGATAAAGGTTTTGCTTTTTTAGTTCATATGTGGAGACAAAACAGGCCGGGTACCGACACATGCGTGAAGAGCAAAGGCTGACAGGGACTTGGTTTATGATCGAATTAAAGGGCACTTTGAAACAGGGCTATTGACTGGGGTTCATACACGAGAAGTGGCTTTTAAAACAATCCTCCTTAGAGCTCTTCTGTGGCTATATTAAGATGTTCCTTCAACAAAAACAGGAGGCGTCACAGTTCCCAACAGGCTTTGTGGGCGAAACTGCTGAACAAGCCTACATAGATGATTATTATAAATATCAGGGCATACACTTGTGTATGGAACACAGAGGACAACCCCATTCAGCGGTTGTTGGAAAAAGTATGCCTTAGTTTGTTGTGGGAAAAGTTTGCTCAAAGAGTTCATTTGCCAAACACAGCTATCATCACAGACCCCGATGTGCTTCACGCTTATTGTTTATGCTGGTGACACGCACAGGAATATCAACAACTTCTAACAATACCGATATATTTATAGCCACACTTGAAACTGTACGTGATGGAATAATTGCAAGAGAAGGACCTGTATCATGACAATGATAGTGTTATCTTGGTTAGCACCCCAGGGGATGCCAACCCGCCCACCAGAGATTATCTAGGGGTCTTCAGAGCTAGACCCCGTCGAATACATTGTGGAGTTTGTATCCGCAGGCCTCAAAACATCCATCTACCTCATATCTCTATGGACCACCAGTATGAAAGTGAAAGACATAACGCTGAAGGTTAACAATGCAGCGGAGATATATTTTGACAGTTTGAAAGATCTTGTACAATCCTTTATACAGGGAGATGAGCGTAAAAACCTGAGGTCTACCACTGTTGCGCATCAGTGTATCGTGCATGATAAAAAACAGTAGGAGATTAGCATGAAGACTCTGTAGAAGACACTCAGAGTTGTGTTTGATAAAAGGGTGTTGGCAGCAGACAGCTTGACGCATCTCTACAATTTTTGATGTCATGGATACCAAGCTACATCAGTTTGCATGTGTGTTAACTGGCCCCTCCACCTGTGACAAGAGTTATTTTGACAGAAAACATTTAGAAAGTGCCCACACAGAGATGACACATGTTCCCACAAATATTGTGTGGCTGTACAGCTCCTGGCAGCCTCTTTATATAACTTGACAGCAAACGTTTAAACACCTTTGTTTTGTAGAAGGTATGTAAGGCAGTCTCAGCAATGATAGTTTACTACCACCGAGCATAGTGAATATGGTCATCATGGATGATTTGATGACTGAGGGTGACCCGAGTGCCAAACTCAAGAAAGCCTTTACTCAAGATTGTCATCACTCCAATGTAAGCATTTGCTGTATCGTGCAGAACTTGATCAACAAGGGTAAACGCAATAGGTCTTTGATGCTAAACACTAGTTATATAGTGTCATTTGAAACCCCCAGTGTTGAGCAACAAGCCGTGATAGCTCGCCATATATATCCGTCCAAAATGTGTTTCTTCATAGAGGCTTTTGAAGACGTGACCAGTAAGCCCAATGGATATCTGCTAGTTGATTTCAAAAACATCCACTCTAAAGGATTATAGATTGTGCACCAACATATTCCCACTGGGTCTAACCACTGTTTGCACCCCTAAAAGACAGCTAAAAACACCATTAACCACAATACCGCATCAGTAGCTGGTCGTACTTTCAACAAGTCAGCACGCATATGGAGAAACAGTACACTGATCCTAATGCTTTTATACTCCACTCCTCAAAAACGCAAGGCCATTCTAGCTATGGCCATCTGGTGGCTGCTATTTTCGGAGATTGCCCTAAACACTTTAAAGGGACATGTCCCCCTAACGCACCTCCAAGTAAATGTGTTGAAAATGAAAAAGGGTGTCATCAGGAAACTGGTCAATAAGCAGATATCGATATGGGCTAAAAGTAAAGTGGTCTCTCAGTCCCGTGGATTGATAGGGTCTCTCATAGGCATAGCTCTACCGCTAATCACCAGATTGCTTGAGGGTCAGTGATAGAGCATGCTCACAAGATGTATTTGGGGAACAAATGCCATTTGGCAAGTGTGGCATCCCCCACACTCCGGAGGATTGGGATATACAAAAAGTTGCCACCATGCAGCTCGACTCAGAAATGAAGGATGTTTTAGACAGGCTGGATCTACCGGCGCATGATAAAGCAGTTTTATACATGGATATTCTGTATAAAAACTTAAATCGCGCCAAGCACTGTGATGCAGAAAAGAAAAAGCTAACCTTTTACATGGCCCCACGATGAATCTAGCAGTGCGAAGGCTCCACCAGCAGTAGACCCGGTTCAAGGGGATGTGGTGAATACCATTAGCCAGTGCTGTAAACCGAATGCGAAACAACTGCTATATAAAATGGAACTTGAAAAGTATGTGGCAGTATTGGACCAATGGGGGGGAGTTTATCAACAGAGGTAGGGTTGTAAGGGACTTGCACCTCCATGATATAGTATGGGATATTACAAGTCGACAGCCCATTCCTTTGCAAAATGTCCCCAGCAGCTGGAATAATTTCATCCAAGTGTAGGCTGATTCAAATATCCCGACATCCGTTGTAGGTAATGTTACCCAACAATGCCTTCTGAAGTGGCTAAAAACTGGTGCCCCACTACCTGCAACAACACAGTCCTCTAAATACACCCAGAAGAAGACCCCAACCCCCGCTCCCAACCCCCCAGTCCTGAAGCTATTGTGGAATACGTGGGGGTTTGCAGGGTCTATACACAGTCCCTCACGCTACTACAATGACACTGCCACTTATACCGCTGAAACGTCTATGCCTCGCAGGAAACCTACACCTCCAAATTGGTTGTCCGATTAGTGCAAAGGATCCAATGTCAGTGTATATCTTTATTTGTGTATTGTAATGATTTTACAAGTATAACATTTGGTCCTCTATGTATGTGGTTTAACCTTTTTTCCTTTCTGTAGTAAATGTTTTTTTTAAATAAATATTTTTTCAATCAATAAGATGGTCTGGTTGTTCATTACGTTGTCATATTTTTGTATAATAAAAAACTACACTTGTTGATTTTAAGTTATTTTTTTCATAGATTTAACACTAGATAAAACACACACATTTGTATTTTTGACAAACATTGTGTAATGTCTTATTAACGAATCTCGTCACCATTTGATCATTTTGCTTGCGATTGTTTGTGTACCTTTCCAAAACAGCCGACTGCAATCTCCATTCCGACATTTCACTGATAAAGAATATATAATGTTGTCCGCAGATAATAGCTTTATTTTTTTTTTTTTTTTTTTTTTTTATTTGTGTCTGTTCATTTAGAACTTTACAAAAGACGAGAAGTTTTTCTAGCGCTGAGACGAAAAACAAAGACCCGTGGCTGCACAAGGATGGGACCGTCAGCCCTCAAATCTCTGCAGAGTGTGTTGCAGTATTTTGATTGATGCTAATAACCAGGAGATTCGATCCCCTCCTATCAGTCTGTTCCAGCAGGTGTCTTCATCCCACCCATATTCCTCTGAGCTAAAGTGCTTTATGTAGGCCGATCTCAGGACTAGAGTTGCTGGGCATGAGAGCAGTAGGTGCCTGATGGATTCTGTTTTGGTGTTACACAGACGACATATGTTGGAGTCCGACAGGCCTCGGATGTTTAGAATCTCATTTGTTTTCAGTAGGTTCAGCCTGATTCTCAGCATGTAGTTTCTTGCCCTCCTATTTGGAAATTTTTGGAGGTAATGCATCGGCTCATTTAGTTTAGAAAATGACGGGGGTAGATGGAGGAGAAGTTTGTTTTTGGTGGCTAGGTCTTGGGTCTGGATCCAGTCTAGTTCTTTCAGTTTCTTGTAAACTCTCAGCGGATTTGTGATGAGGTCAGCTTCCGAACACGTCACTGAATCTAGGAGGGACGTATTTTTGTCTTTCCATGTTTTTAGCATTTTGACTTTGCCACTTTGTAGTTCTTTATTCAACAGGCCGAAGATTTGGTCACTGTTGGCCATGATACATTTCCTGAATAGCCTGAGTGAGTTGAGGTTGACTGTTGCTGTGAGTGACAATAAACCTAGCTCCCGACGGATTGCAGCAATGGATGTGGAATTTGGTAGTCCCAAGACTGTTTTCCAGAACCTGCTCTCTAGTTTTTGCCAGGTTCTTTCTGGGATTGTTGGCATAGCCTCGGCTCCGTAGGTGATTGAAAGAACGACTTTTTTCTTGTAGAAGTCTATTGCCGGGATGCACGAAAATTTACCAAATTTTAAGTCAATCGCCTTGGTTTGGGAAGCTAGTTTCATTAGCTTTGTTTCCAGGGCGATTTGCATTGATGATTCGTTTTTTGAGGAGTCGATCTGGACGCCTAGATATTTGTAGTCAGAGACCCTCTCAATCTCTTTTCCCTCAAGGCGCCATTTAAATTTTTCGGAGGATTTGTTTTTCTTCTTTCCTCCTTCCAATATCATTATTTTTGTTTTTTCTTGGTTTATTTTTAAGTTGTTTTCAGCTGTGTAGCTCAAGAGGTTAGATAATTGTCTTTGGAGACCAATCTGGGTCTGATCCAGGAGAATTAGGTCGTCTGCATACAACAGGTGGCTTATTTTCGAAGATGCAAGAGCTGGTGGGAAGGTGTGTTCCAGATCTACTGATTCCCCATAATCGCCGATGTATGCGAGAAACAGTGCAGGAGCTAGCGGGCATCCCTGTTTTACCCCTCTCCCGATCTGAATTTCGTCGGATAGAGCTCCTCTTTGGGAGAGTCGAACCCTGAGGGAAGTGTCCGTGTGGAGAGCTTTGATTGGTTGTAATATTTCTTGTGGGCAACTCCAGCTCTCCAGTTTTTTCCATAGACGTTGTCTGTCTACAAGGTCAAAAGCCTGTGAGAGATCGATAAAGGCGATGAAGATTCGAGATTTTTTTTCCCAAGCTTTGCTTTTTAGAGTGCTGATCGCCATGATGTTCGCCGTCGTTCCCATGTTTTTCTTGAAGCCCGATTGGTATTTGTCGTTGCATGGTGCAGATTCAGCCCACGACTGAAATCGGTTCAGGAGTAAGCTTCCGAAGACTTTGCCTATGCAATCCAGCAGGGCAATTGGGCGATAATTTCGGGGCTCGGTGATGTCCCCATTTTTGTAAATGGGGACTATAATAGCTGTTGCCCAGGACGGCGGCAGGGATTTCTGCTCGGAGCATTTCTGAAAGATGGCGGCTAGCAGTGTTGCCCATTCCTGACGATTGTTTTTCAGGTCGATGTTTGAGATCCCGTCCGGGCCCGCTGCTCTGGAGGTCTTCAGTTTTTTAATGTGGTTGCAGATTTCTTGTCGGTCGTCCAGTTTGACCCAGGGTGACAACTGGCCTGTGGTGTCCCGGCACGTGGGATGTGCGGGGGCTTGGAAGACCGAAGAGAAGTGCGCGATCCATTTGTGCTCTGGTATGGCATTAATTGTGGAGTTGTTTATTGAAGGCGCCGTAGATTTCAGCAATGACCAGAATTCTTTAGCTTTGTTGCCATTGATGGCTTTTAGCATGATTTCGGCATCTTGTTGGTATAGTCGGTGACGGTGTTCTTTCACCCATGATTTGTAGGTTACGATTGCCGATTTTAATTTTTCTTTGTTTGACGGGTCGTTACCTAGCTGCCTTTTGAGTTTTCGGAGCTCCCTTCGTTTTGTCACCAGAGTGGAATCGTAGGCATGCTTTGTGCATGCAGCGCCTGGGGCTTTCTGTTTTTCGTTCATCCTATGTTTTAACAGCAGAGGTACATAGTCGAGATTCTTTACGCCCTTTGGTCTTTCTTCCCCGGTGTAGCTTGCCAACAGGGTTTTGACCGCTCGGGTTGTCAAGTTTAGGCGGTTTCCGCGGGCGTTTGATTCTACTTCCATGGAGTAGGGTTCAGGCGCTTTGTGATGGTTTGCCAGGGACATCGTCAGCTGGTTGTGATCGCTGGCTGTGGTCTGTCGGACTTCAAAGTTTTGTACTTTGCTCAGAAGTGTTCTGGATACGTAGATGTAGTCTATGGTCGCTTTTAGAGAGCCTTGTTCCCAGGTCGGTAGACGGTTTTCATATGGGAAGACGAAGTTCAGGTTTTCGAATTTTCTGGAGGACATCAGGGAGGACCATAGGTGACCTCTTTTCACTGCTGTTGTAATATGCGAGGATGCGTCCAGTGTTCGCACTTCCTTGGAGCATTTGGCGTTCAAGTCCCCACAAATGATGATTGAAGAGACCTGTCGTATAGCTTGGATTTCGTCGACCAGGTTTTCCATCATTAAAAGGTAGGCCTGGTGATTGATTGCCGCTGGGTTCCAGTAGGTGTTAATCACCACTATTTGTGATGGACTGGAGGAGGGATTTTCGGCCCATTCGAGGAGTACAGCTAGTATTGAGAGGTTTGCTTTGAGGGTAGACTTGAGGGTCAGCCCGATTCCCTGTCGGCAGGCCAAAAGAAGACCTGATGTTGGTCGACCTAGGGCTCCTCTGTTGGCTGGGGCCAAGATTATATCGTAACCATCCATGGCTGGCTTTTGTCTGAGCCAAGTCTCTTGGAGGCAAATAATGTCGAATGAGGCTAAGTTTGCGTCTCCCGTTGTGGTGAGATGTGTGTGTCCTCTCGTGTTCCATGAGCAGAGGTGTAGTGAAGAGATGAGGCGGTCGACATTCCGTTTTCCCATGAGTTCGGCAGGCCGACCTGCGAATTGCTATTTCGTCCCATGGGATAGTGCCTTCGGGAGCCAGGCCCACAGCCCCTGTAGTTTCGTGGCTGTTTTTAAGAGAGGAGAGGATCTATCTGTTTTGGCTCCGATGCTCA
Organism: Ambystoma mexicanum; assembly: GCF_040938575.1. Lineage (NCBI taxonomy): Eukaryota > Metazoa > Chordata > Amphibia > Caudata > Ambystomatidae > Ambystoma > Ambystoma mexicanum. The sequence continues at coordinate 999,953,551 of NC_090929.1, read as the reverse complement.
TCCTGTTTCTTTTCGCCATAGACTCAGTGTTAGTCAAATTGAGTCGGTCTACTTTTGGTTGTTGATGCTTCGGGAACGTCGCTTCTGTGAGCTTTTTCGGCTTGTCGCTCCTGAGGGTGGCATGTTTAATTTCTCGGTGGCTCTCGTGTGTCTTTGAGGATGCGCCTTCTACTGTTCGGGTGAGTTCTGGAAGTATTCGTGGCTCCGCTTTGTGCTCTTTCCCAGAGGTTTTGTCCTTTCGGCCCGTTTTGCTTTTTAGATTTGTTTTCTCCCCCCTTTGTGAATTCTGAGGGTCTCTTTGCACTATATAACCTAGCTCAGCCAGATCGTTTGTGGCATCCGCGATTTGCCTCTTTATGGACTTTGAGACTGGGAAGATATAGGCTTTCGCTCTTTCATTAGAGTGGTATGGGTCGATAATTTTTAGATCAGAGGACTTTATCTTCCGGAGAGTTGGAATCATACTGAATAGCGTGAGAATCCCTCTTCTATTCAGTATGATGTCGTCGTCGTTTTCCGCGTGTTGCTCGAGCTTGATCGGCCCTTCCCTCGCGGAATCGTGTCTTTTCCGATGTTGTTCAGTCCTTGAAATGAAGTGAGTTCGCAGGTGTTGCCCCCTTTTTTCGGTTTTTCTTGGCTCCAGGTATGTGTCTTCTTTGTACTTTTGCTGGGAGTCCTTGGTGCGTCGCGTTCGCTGGGGGCTGTGTTGGACGCTAGAAGCTGACTTTTTGCAAGTTTGCCCTTCGAGTACTGGTGGATAGGTGAATGACACTACTCTGGAGCTCATGGGGCTGCGAGTGGTAGCGGATTTCCGACAATGGAGGATTTTCCTACGTTCTTCCAAAGTGGTGAAGTTGTATGGTGAGTCCTCTTCTGACGATTCCTTTAGGTTTTCTTTTTTTGCATTTTGATCCACTTTAGGTGAAGGAGTCTGCGGGTTTAGTGGCTGAGTAGTTTTCTCGTTTTTGTCAGGTGGTGAATTTTCGGTGTCTTCAAGGTGTTGAGAGATATTCATCAGGACCTCGTCTACTAGGAAGTCCTCTGGTGTTCTAGGGGAAGCGTTTGATGTTTGTTGGTTTGCGGCCAGACTCCGAGCCAGAGGTCTTTCTTTCTCTTTCTTTTTTGTTGGCCGTGAACTTTGTAGCTTTGCTGAGTTTGGATGTTGACTTTCAGGTTTTCCCCCCGGGGGTTGTTTTTCTGATCTCTTGCTAGAAAACAAGGGAAACGAGGGTTCTATCGCCCTCACTGTATGCTTTGATGTAAGCGAAGCGTTGGCTATTTCATCTGTGATAATAATCACGTCTTGTGGGTCTGAAGTTGGTAAGCCAAGGTCCGATAGCTTGTTGGGGACTATGCTGGAGGATGAAATTGATTGTTGTATTGGGGAGCTTTGGCCTCCCTGTTTATTCCCTGCGAAGGATGAAGTGGAAAGGTTTGCCGACTCTTTTTGGCCTTTTTCCATGACCCGCTTTAGGGTTTTGAATTTGTCATCTAGGGCTGTGATGTATCCCTCCAGAAACGTTAGTTTCGTGAGCATTGTAGCTTGAATCGATGTGTTGTCTTTCAGGTTTTCGTTGATGCCTTCATATAGTTTGGTGAACGGGTTCATTGCAATGGTAACTGCTGACATTATTGAAAGGAGGTCTTTCTTGTGTTGCGTTGCCGGCTCCATTGGCGAACCCTGGGGTTGAAGGCGCTGTTTAGGAGCTGGCGAAAATGAGTTAGACTCGTTTAAAATCCGTCTAACTACAGGCGACGGAGGTAGATCCAGTGGGCCACCACTGAGTCGTCCTGGTAGATGTAATTTTGGTGGTGGGGCGACTGAAGCCTCGTCCTGCCGTATGCCGAACGGCCGTTCCTTATTTTGTCTGGGCACGTCTGCCTTATTTGAGGAAGATTCAGACTTATGATTGGTTTGCGGGGTGGTTGGTCTCTGTGTTTCAGTAGTTTGAACTTGAGTTGACTGTGGCCCTGTCTGCTCTGGAGGTTCAGAGGAAGTGTTTGGGTTCAGTAGGGTTGGTTGTAGGGAGTCTTTACTGCCTGATTGTGAGGTTTTGATGTTGACCATAGCCGAGTTTTTCCTGGGTGATGCTGTTTGCTTCGTGCCGACGAGTTTTTCTGTGGGTACGATAGCTTGATTGGATTCTACAATTTGTTTCGGCGTATTTTCCCTGTTTGATGTGATTTGGGACCCCGGTGCTCGAGATGGAGTTGGGTCGGTTTGCTTTACTGATTTTCCATGTGGGACCTGTTTCAGAGGCGAGGCAAATTGTATGTCGTTTGCCGAGATTTCATGTTGGACACATGGGTTTGACGGTGGGATTATTTTCCTCGCTTTATCTGGGGGTTGGCACGTTTTTATTGCCTCCAGTATTTCCTCATCGGTGAGGTCAGCTTGCCTGGAGTGAGGCTCTGGCGCGAAAGCATGGAAAAAATCGGTTACAAGGGTGGCGACCGATGTTTTTGTTGATTTCGAGCCCTTGGGTTTTTTTTTCGCTTGAACACTTTTTTGTTTTTTTGACATCTGTGGCCTGGTTGCGCTTTTTTGTGTTTTATTTGTAGATTTTGGAAGAGCTTTCTTCCAGTTGGGTCTTGAGGATTCTGCGTCAGGGGACTCCGCCTCTTTCCTGGTGCGTTTTTTTTTGTTATTCGACGCTGCCATAGACGATGGCAGTGTTGGCGTGGACTTTTCCAGGCCAAAGGCCTGGTCTTCGTTTCCTGTAGTCCCTGAAGCTCTGTGCTCGTCTGTTAAGTGACGAGGAGAAAGTGTTGTTGGCTTGCTGGAGTGCACTTGAGCTTCGGTTTGAAGTAGCGCGTTAGTATCTTGGTTTTCCTTAGACGGATCAGCGTTTCTTTCGAGGCCTTTATGCTCTACTGGAAGGTCTATTGGGCCATTTTGTGGCTGGCGAGTTGGCTGCGGGTCTTCCTCAGTGGGGGGTGTGGTCTTGGGGCCGTCAAGCCCTTCCCCTTGTTTACCGCGTCCTACCGGGGGATGAGCGATGGAACCTGGCTCCTCCCTCGGAAAGGCCCGCGGATGCGCAGCCTCTTTCTGGGCCATTTCCGGAAGGGTCGATGTCGAGGGAGCAGGGCTTCGTTCTCCCTCCAGGCTGACTTGCGGCGTCTGATCCGTGCTATCCGCTAGTGCGTGCCTCTCCCCCCGCTCACGGTCCTCGATCCTCCCTCCGGAGGCCATCGGGTCTCGGAGCTGTGGGGGTGGGGGCCGCAGGCGAAGGTGCGCTGGTCGGGTGCTGGTGGAGGCCATGGCCAGAGCAGGGAGTCGTTGGCGCGGGCGCCGAAGCGCCGGTGAGACGCCTTCAAAGACCGGACTCGATGGGTCCGGCGCTGGAGACACGGTCTCAGGTGTCTGCTGAAGTTGGTCCTCTGCTTCCTCTGGGTTTGCTTTTTGACATGTTATTACAGGTTTTGGTATGGTTGGTCCAGGTTTTTCAGGATGGTCCTGTTTCAGACGGGCATTTGCCGTTGTTGCTGTTAAAGTTTTTAAGTCTTTGTGACGTGGCCCCAGCGGGTGGTGAGGTTGTCCACTGCGATATTGGAGGCTTTTTTCAACGGCGGGGCGTGGACATGCGCTTCGGAGCTGGCGACCCTCCTGTGAATCTTGTGAATCCATGGGATCGCGGTCCGTGGCTGTGTCTATGTCAGTGGAGGTGAGGTCTGCTGATAGTGCAGCCATTTCTGTTGTTTCAGACGTACACAGACTGCCACAGACTGCAACTCTGCGGCCAACTCCGCGGCCGCTCCGCGGCTGGATGGGGGTTTTATGGTTCCTCCCACGTGCAAAGGTAGACACCGTAGAGAGACTCCTGTCTCTGACGAAAGGGATGGAGTGACTGCCACAGACTGCAACTCTGCGGCCAACTCCGCGGCCGCTCCGCGGCTGGATGGGGGTTTTATGGTTCCTCCCACGTGCAAAGGTAGACACCGTAGAGAGACTCCTGTCTCTGACGAAAGGGATGGAGTGACTGCCACAGACTGCAACTCTGCAGCCAACTCCGCGGCCGCTCCGCGGCTGGATGGGGGTTTTATGGTTCCTCCCACGTGCAAAGGTAGACACCGTAGAGAGACTCCTGTCTCTGACGAAAGGGATGGAGTGACTGCCACAGACTGCAACTCTGCAGCCAACTCCGCAGCTTTAAAGTCTTGGACCGGCACTGTAGTATAACATAAATATTTTGCAATGCTTTTTACATATTCCATTAAAACTCTGGCATATATGGGGTGTTGCGGGAAGTGGGTCAAACTGTCAAACACTGTTAGCCCCTCCAACCACAAAGCTATCCAGTGCGTACTGCCCCAGGCCTGCGAATCTGTGTTCACCACCAGGCTAACAGGGTGATTCCTGGGTAGTATCATGGGACATGTATTGCTGCCATATACACTGTGAACTGTTTTCCGAGTGTGTCTTTGGTTCTGCAGAAATCCTTTTAACCGTAAAGTAGCCATGAAATATCAGAGTATGTTTCTTTGAGTGTTGATCTCGAACACCATCAAACGCTCCACATTAGCAGCAAATGCATAGCTGTTAGGTTTCTTTCAAAGTTTATCTCGACGCATAGGTTCCCACTCCTCAAGAGGTTAAAATGACCCGCTGATGTGTTGTCTGGTCTTAGATCAAAGGCCAGTAGGGTTTCAGTTTTTCCTCTAATCTCCATGGTGCAAAGCTATCCCCCCATCCTTTGATACTTCACTATATCGCTGTACTTCACTATATCGCTGTAAAGCAGTAAGCTGTAAAAAAAACTGTTTATATCGGTGTGGGTATTGTCCTGCGGTTCTTAACATATAATGCGTTGCACAGTTCCCAGTATGTTACACATTCTCCCTGTTGTTGAAAACCTGACAGACTCGTCCCAGCCCTGCAGAAAAATGTTCTGCTAATACATGTCTAGGTATAACATTGTATCACTATACTCTGGTATTGCTGATATGGTTTTGTAGCTTCTGACTAGGCTGTGTATATCTGGGTAACACCCCTCATTGAACCACCCCGGTAACAGCCGCATAGGGTTTGTTAGGTAGTGGACAAGCCACAGTAAAGTTGGTTATTTTGTTCTCTGGTAATGTATCAGCTGAAGCGTTGCTGGGTAGCATAATGTAAAAAAGTGTAGACTCCAAACCATTCCCGCTATACACCTGTGTCCTCTAGGGAACCAGCATCCACCCAACTGTTGAATTTGTCAGGCCAGTTTAACCATCTGACTAGATATTGCTTCTTAGCTCCACAACCTTTACTCTTCATACATTTTTATATTGTATAGACTTGTTTTTCTTTACTGACTTTCTGGATCACCTACCTATGAAAAAACACCCTGAACACCCTCCCATTAGTAATCGATTAGTCTGTATATATAAAGACCATACTGGAGAGCCACTCCATCTATAATAAAGATCTTGTTGCTGTAGTTCTGCCCACACCCCTTTGTAAAGATGGCCTTGAGTTTCGAGATCAGCACATGATCCCGCTTTTTAAGGTGTGTTAGTGTCTCCTTTTTAAAAAGTCGTTTGCTCTACCATTTTTTCCAAACCTCCAAGGAATTGTGGGGTGCCACAGCTGCGGAGGTCGTTTTAATAGATCTATGATGTGTTTTGTTATACACATTTAGAAATGCAGGTACGCATCCACATATCTACAAGTGTTTTTAGCTGTGAAGAATCACCAGAGCCGTGTTTTAAAAGTGTGTATACCACGTTCTACAATGAAGGCTTTAACTTCGGAGTGTGTTATGAAGTGATGCACCCCGCGTTGTTTTAGAAGATGCTGTAGTGGATTATTTTAAAACTCCTTACTGCCATCTGTCTGTAGTTTAGCGGGTTCTTGTCCGCTGTTAAATATACATTTAAACGCCATTGCTACACTGTGCCCAGTCTTGTTTTTTAAAGCCTCAACATAGGCATATTTTGATAGGACATTGATGATGGCTAGAATATAGAAGAAGCCGTCGTCTCCTCTGAACTGGCTCAAATCCATAACATCTGCCTGCCAATGTTGATCGATGTCAGACACCACAGTCATTTGTCATTTAAAGTGTTTTCGGGCCGGCTTGTGTAGCGTGTAGGCCTCCTGCTCCGGAAGCCACATTTTAACAGCACCCTTTGACACATTCTCACCATCTGTTCTTAGTTTACGAAACAGGCTTTCAACCCCTCCATAACTACCAACACCGCCTTCATCGTAATATATTTTAGACAGCCTTACGCCGTACATGTACACCCCATAACCACTCAACATAAAGACACAACTAGGTTTTATGAACAACAGATTTGTATTTACATTTTATTCACATTAAATAGTTTGGGTTATCAGATGCTGTACGGTGATCAATCAGGCTACAAATTCTGCAGTATGCGCAATGACTTCATAAACACACTTCCTTGCACAATAGCGATACGGCTGACAGAAATTCATAAAGCTCCCCATCAAACAACCACTGTCCTTTAGCCTATCAGAAATGTTGCATATTGCACACCTCCAGCTTCAACAAAGGTCTCACAGGCGGTCTTAAAGCGTCGAACCCCCCATTGTGGTGCTTTTGCCAATAGTTGTCTATTAGCGGATGGTCGCTGTGGGAACACATGTTCGCAATACATAAAACATTGTTACATTCACCGTCTGTATACCTGTGGTGGTCTATCCAGATAACGCAACACCTTTGGAGACATTGTGCCTATATCCTCTTTGTAAATCCAAGAATAATTACTGTACACATGCAATGGCGGGTTTCACATTAAATTGATTGCTTTCCACCAAGTGTTCATTTTTTTCCCCTGCAAATAAGCATAAATACATGTCAATTATTTGTATCTACACCATGTATCCCCTCTGTATTACTTTGCTAGGGTCTGTAACCAGTATATCAGTATATTGCAGCCTCTCCCACTACCGAGTTTTGCATCACACTTATTCTGTGTTATGCTAGTTTGCATGTCTGAAGTAGCCCCTACATGAGGTGAGACTCTGCCAGCTTGTTTTATCTAACCTATTTTGTATGTTATGCTAGTTTACATGCCTGAAGTAGCCCCTGTACCAAGAGGGTGAGGCTTTGTCAGCTTGTGTAAACTCACTTATTTTGCCTGCTATGCTTGTTTTCACACCTGAAGTACCCACCCCCCCAGACCTTGAGGTGAGGCTTAACAAAGTGTGCTTGTACCACCTACCATTGCTGTAATCTTGTACTCTATGCACTTTATGTAACAAGCACCCTGATGCCTTAGGTTATGGTGTGCTGAAATAAATGCAAAAATAAATAAAATATCAATTTTCATAGGTCAGCTAACAGGGTACCATGCACGTTGCTCTGCCATACTATCATAGATATACTTTATCCCTTCACTTGCAAAATGTTTTTTCAATGATATTTCTAACACACATCGGACACCCCTGTCTAAACGTTTTATTTCAAGAGGGGTTTATCTGCCGATTGTATAGCCTGCAACATTTTAGACACACATCCTTCAGCCACTTTCCCAGCCCTTTGCCAGGTTAACGACAGTACTAGGTGCATCATTTCTGCAAGACGTTTAGTGCTCGACATGTCACATATTATACAAACTGAATAATCTGTATAAGATATTTCCAAACATGCATGAACATCCTGTTGGGGATCATCCGTTTTATGCACGGAGCACCATCTGTAAATGTGCTGTTTTCACCACTTTTTTTTATTTTCTATTTTATTTATCAGGTGTATAGTTCAGCAAACCGAACTTTTACCTGTATCTCAATTACATCGATTTAAAAAAGCAACAGCGTAGTAAATACATATTACAAAATTTCAAACAATTTCAGACAATTTGCTTAATATGAAAAATACAAATGAGTAATAAAAGCAAAAGGAATAGACTTTTAAAAAGAAGGGGCAAAAAAACATTAATCATAAACCTCTACAATGTCCTACAAATGTAAACAAGCTAAAAAACATACAACTGCTATTGTTAAGGGGGTATAAGAACCACTAATTAATATGGACCACCATTTGTATATTAATAGAATTCTGTGCTGTGCTATGAATTTGTCCAAATAAATAGCGCTCAATTAGGCAATATCCTCACATTCAGTTAGCAAATGACACGCAGTTTCTACTATTATTTTACAAAAGCGACATTTGTGGTCAGAAATGTGAGATTTTTCCCTCATTCCTATCACCTCCTTTGTTGGTAAAAGGTTGAACCGTAACCGCGAAAAACCCTATAATTCCCACTAGGAAGTTTCCCCGGATATTTGGGTAGGGTATTGCATGCTTCCATCGCCTTTATAAAATTAACAAAAACTTTATATTTTCTACAAGTTGTCTGGGTCCTCAACCAATCTGCTGGGCATAGAGGAAGAGGGAGAATCGACAAGATATGAAAAACTATTCCTTTCCACAACCACAAACCTCAGTAAGCGTAATATAGCCAAACAATGGGGCTCTAATGCCACCACGCACTTTGCAGAATGGGTCACAGATGTGGACAGGTGCATGCTAATCCGCCAGGGGATGTCCTAGGAAGGCAAATAAAATATGGCAGAAATGGGCTGACGTGCAATGACGAGACAACACCTTCTTCTAGAAGGCTCCCTCTAAAAATTGCCAGTCAATTTTAATTTCACAAAATGGAGCGTCCGACACATATGTCAAATTTGGGACCGCTTTCTGCTTGTAGAATAGTACTACTGGGCACAATGAAACATGACACAATTTGGTTTGAATAACTAAGCCCTGGGCAGCCTATACTTTGACTTTGTTACACCGTGACAGACCAAGGACTAAGACCAGAGCCGTTTACCTGACATTTCCCAAAACAAGGGTCAGGAAGAGTCAGGCAATTAACAATAACCATACACACCTGACGGCTCTTTACCTTCCCCAAAGGGATAAAAGGTGGAGCACAAGAGCACACTATGAGCAAGGCCGAACGCATGAGGAAAAAGCTATTCCTGAACAGCAGTTCAAGTGCAGGTGAAAGGCGGAAAGACCTGAAAGGATGAGGATGAGGGAATTGCATTTGCCCTTTTCAACTCAGACCCATGAAGCCTCCGAAAGGGAAATCGCAAGACCGGGAAGTACAGCTTGCGTGTGGAGCAACAAATGTCAATGGTGAATGGTGCATGGAGGCCTCCCGCCTTGATAGCAAAGGCGAGGAGGCATGCCGGTTACTGTGGTACAGTCCTTGACTTCAGAAGCAAGGCAAGCCAACAGGTTCAGCACAGCCGGTGAGTCGGTGAAAGCTGACAGCAAACCGAACTGTGTTGAGCCCAAGGTTGTAATCCACAACATTATATGAACACCAAGAACTTGGGTGTGTTTGAACTTTGGGAAAGCCTAGAGAAGGGCCAGCTGTAGAGTGGTCAGGCGCCGCAAGAGTGCTCATTCGAAGGACTCTCGCTGGCCCCTTTTGTTTTGTGTTGAAACTGCAGGTACCAGAAGGCCCTATGAAAGGGCGGTGTGAGGTCAGAGGGGTCCTACAAGGGTCATGTCAAATCCCTTGTACAATCGAAATTCTCCGACCCATTTCCAAGAGAAAGCTAGGAGAAGGGAAACCACACTTTCTGATGAGATGAAGCAATTCATGAACTGTGTTAAGGATGGTTAGGTGAACCAGGCAGAAGGATGCCAAGGGAAAAGCTAAGAGAAGTAAATCTTGCATCAAGACAGTATTTATATTCAGAGTGAAAGGCTGTAGTGATCATCACAGAGGGAGGCCCACATTGCAAGAAGGATCCGAGCCCGGGGGAGGGAGATCCTAGGGGAGAAGAGCAAATGCCCAATGTGCAAGATCACCTAAGGAGATTTTGTTTGTTTGTTTTGTTCAGGCAGGCCTTTGTAAAAAGGAGACTTGGCCCTGAAGGTCCTGGTATCGTTGAATGGAATTGTGAACCTCGTGCTGGAGAGGCTCAGGAGTGTGCTGTGCTCAGGAGTCCCGTCTTGTCCCGAGGTTAAAACGTGGGGAAGGGAGACTCCAGCCATACCATCCTGACTTATCATTTTGTGAACAATTCCTTCTTTTCTGGTGAAAATTATACAACACTCTTTTGTAATTTAGTAAGGATTGGCAATAGTTTTTTTTTTTAGTATAGGCCCTTTTTATTTGACAGGACGCCACCAGGAATGCCTTATTTAGTTGATGGTTGTAGCTTGGTCCCATCTTAGCTTTAGGTTTAGATTAGGTGCTTTTCTCACCCATTCATACAGATTATTAAACACCCTTGAACTGTGATCACTTGTGTATGTCTTTACTGTTGCAACCATGAGTTCCTTACAGCACCCAGTACTGAACACACGCACAGATGCAGTTGGTCACTTGTGGACATGGTTCAAGGAAACACACTTGTTTGGGCTCCGGGGCCTAACCCCCACCCCCTTTCCTTTGGAGAAACGCAATTGTAACAGTGCAATTATTTACTCCTCTTTTTCAACAATCCTTTTAGCCCAGGTCAGTGGAAAGTGGAAAAAGGCAGCTTTGAACATTTGCTGCAGCTGCTATCTCCCCAGACATAACGTCCATTGAGAAAATAACAGCGGGAATTTGTTCTCTATGGAAAACCGTTTCACACCAAGTTTGCAGCTTAGCAAACGCGATGTATTTGGAAAGATAAACCAAGGAGATTGAAAAACAAAACGTTCCTTCTTTAACTTTGTTTGTGCAGTGCACATGAGCTTAGTTACATTTCCTATACAACATGAAGGTAGAAAAGCATGTGGGTGTGGTGTAAGACTACTCGCAAGACCCGACAACACCGAGATCTCGCAATACTGTATGCGAGAAGCGCGGAAGGCTGCAGGAAGCGGCATCCGCATTCGGAGGGCTCGAGGGCCACGGTGCAGAAGCAGCAGCCGGCGCTGCTCCTGCACGTGGAGCCAGTGACTCACCTTAGCCCTAGACACTATAGGAAAGCCCAGAGACTGAGACATTACATTGCAGTAAAGCTAACTGTGTCCTGTGAACACCATTACTTATGCTGCCATTTGTTCTTACCAATAAAGCCAAGCTAACAACTCTACTGAAGGTCTGATCATTATACAACATAATTGGTGACGAGGAGCGACGGAAACCCTTTCGGCCCACCATGCAAGGTGTGATGACACCCCCGCCTTTCCTACAAACTACAGGTAGGCCCACAATTCCATGGCCTCAATGGCAACCTTTATTTACGACATAAGTGGATGCCCTGGGAGGTGCAGAATACATGGCATCCAGGCGCAGGGCAATGATTCTAAATTCATTAGGAGTAGACGGACAAAGAGTGTTTGCCAGTCTCACACCAGAAGCGGTGGCAGGGGAGAATGATGATGGGTACAAGGAAGATATGAGGAGGATTGTAAGATGGATCACCAGCAATGAAAACACTGCATTACATAGAATTATGTTCTATGGTCGCAAACCAGATGCTTCTGAACCAGTGGATGACTGTCACAAATCTACGGGAGTTGGCAGCCCTTTGCAACTTTGGGAATAATGCAGATAGCATGATTTGTGACATGTTGAGAGTGCACACAAATAGCAGGAAGGTGCAGGACACGTTCATCATGGAGAAAGAACTCGAGCTGGACAAAGCTGTTGAGATCGCAAGAGCTGTCGAAGAGACGGTGGGCAGAGGCAAAGAGTTTGCTGGTAGCTCGGTTACTGCAGAAGTCCAGGCCCTAACGTATAGAGGGAGGCAAGAAAAGCAACCAGCCGAACCCAGAGAAGGAAGGTGGGGGTGGAAGGAACTCCTCAAATGTCATAGATGAACCAGCACTTGGGCAAACAACAGAGAATATCCTGCCAGGGACAAAGAATGCTGTCTGCAAAAGGATTGGACACTTTGCAATCGCATGCAGGTGGCGGAACAAAAAAGCAAACACAGTAAAGGTGGAGGAAGGTGAGGAAGGAGACACATCGCCCCAAGAAGGAAGACCCACCGTCATAATGGTCAACAGCTTGAGGGCCAGGAGGGAAAAAACCCATTGCTTCATCAAAGTGGATGGGATGGAAACGAAAGTGATGGCCAACTCGGGCTCCGACTTAACAACACTGCCCATCCACACGTATAAAGAAATGGTGGGAAGCGATAAAGTAGAAGTACTCGGCACCAAACACAAACCGACAGTATTTGGAGGTGCCTCAGTAAGTTTGTTGTGATACATCAACGCCATCGTCGAGTTCAAAGGAAGAGGAGACCAGGACCATAGTGTATTTGGCCAGAAAAGGTCCTGTGGTCCTGGGTTGGGACAATCAAGCCAGACTAAAGATTAAGCTGGATCACAGCATGGAGGATCAGGTATTAGCAGTCAATGCAGGAGGAGTGCCAGTGTCGAAAAGAAGACTTCCCCATGCTGTTTTCCGAAGGGCCAGGAAGAATCAAGAAGTGCGTGCATAGGATAATGCTCAAAATTAATGCAGTCCCGGAAAAGCACAAAGTACGTCCCGTGCCAGCCATGGCTAGAAACATACTAAAGTCGAAACTGGAAAAAATCGTGAAAGAAGGCACCATCGAAAAGTGGAAGCATTGGAGTGGCTAAGTGTGGTGGTGCTAATAAAAAAACCGAACACAGAGGATTTGAGAGCCTACATTTAAAGGTCTTTACGGACAGCTATCCCCTCCCCAGTATGAATTGATTCATATCGAATCCTGTGTTTTAAATCCTTTGCCTGCGGGAACTGGTATAATAGCTCAAACCTGTCGCTCTGCTTGAATGCTGCCATTTTTCATGCATGTGTGTTTTTCACACTTGGGTGTTTTGAAGTACCTGTTGCCGGTATTGTATTGCTGTATCTTTCTCTCCCCCCAACTCTCCCACATGAAATCTTTATGCCTCTCTTCTCTGTTACCTTATATGCTAAAATTCGAGCCCTGCATGCTCTGGCTGCTTGCTCTGGTTCATTAAGCCTTTTTTACATCTGTAATTTAATTTCTGCACTGCCTGAAAATGAATCCGGCTGTGTTTTAAACCTGCAAATTGACTGTTTTCAACTGCACTTAGCGCTCTCCCAGTCTGAGTATTTGAAATTCTACTACCCTGTGCATACCTTGTTTAAAGCACCTCCTGCATCTATGACTGCTTGGCTGCTAGGCAGGCTGGTGAGTTTATTTGTGCACTGTGCAGCATCCTGTCTGTTTCCTCCCTGTCCCCACAACCCCCGCTACATGGCACTCTCTAGCTCCCTTATCTATTGTAACTGCTACTCTATCACCTATCCTATTCCTCTCATGAGGTTTGGAAGAAAAAAGCTTTAAAAATCCAGGCCTACCTATTGCTGACAGCTACATGCGTCAACTACACTTCCAGGCAGACAGTATCTTCATTCTTCATTCCCCTGCACGGAGCCTGATTTCTCTCTCATGTAGCCCTCATCTGCCTGCTTACACCCGCATGAAGAATGCCACCCTGGGGTAAGCCCAAGTATTTATTTTGCCTAAGGCGCACGGTGCGCTGAGCATTCTGCAATGTGCATCGCATTTCGTTCTATGTGCTGGCCGCTGCCGAGGATTACAACTACATCATTCCACGTGTGGTTGCAAAGCCATTCCTTGGCTTTTCTTTTCATTGTTTCATTTTCTTCACTGAAATGCCTTATCGTTTCGGCCCTTTGAAGATGGCTGCACTCCTTGCTATTATGTGATCTGCCTTGGCCATCCCGCACTCTCTCCTCCCATTGGCTGCATTTGGTCCTAAAGGCCAATCACTGCAGCTGGGAGGCGGGAGCCGGCCCAAACAACTAAGGCCCACGAGAAGTCCCTGATGCACTCTCCCGCTTCATTCTTCATTACCCTGCATGGAGCCTGTTTCCCTCTAGTGCAGCCCTCATCAGCCTGCTTTCACCCGCATGAAGAGCGCCGCACTGGGGTAAGGCCAAGTATTAAGTTTGCCTAATGCGCACGGCGCACTGAGCATTCAGCAATGTGCATCACATTTTGTTCTATGTGCTGGCAGTTGCCCACGGATTACAACTATATCATTCCACCTGTGGTTGCAAAGCCATTCTTTGGCTTTTCTTTTCACCGTTTCATTTTCTTTACTGAAATGCCTTATTGTGTCTGTCCTTTGAAGATGGTCGCACTTATGTGATCTGCCTTGGTCATCCTGTACTCCCTCCTCCCATTGCTGTCTTTGGTCCTAAAGGCCAATCACTGCAGCAGGGAGGCGGGAGCTGGCCCAAACAACTAAGGCCCACGACAAAGGCCCCTGTCTACTCCCTGGCTGCTCCAAGGTGAGATGCCCCCCCCCCCCAACAGTGTGCATGACCTCTGTATCTAACTGTCTCCCTGTTGTATGTCTGAATGTGCCTTTCACCAATCTGACCCACCACATCTTGATTTCGCAGCTGCCCTGCAACATGGGGTTAGGCTCCATGAATGTGCCCATTTGATTGTCTTTATTGCATCTCTGTGTTGCAGCCGCCCTGCAACATGGGGTTAGGCTCCATGATTGTGGGCATCTGATTGACTTCGTACCTGTGTCGCAGCTGCCCTGCAACATGGGATTAGGCTCCATGAATGTGCCCATCTGATTGACTTTACTGCATCTTGATGTTGCAGCCGCCCTGCAACATGGGGTTAGGCTCCATGAACATGCTCACTTTGAACTTCTCTTTTTTGCACTTTATCTTGTGATGTAATTACCTCTGTACGTCTCTCTATAGTGTAATCACTTCTTGCGCTTCCTTTCTGTAACCATAAGCACTGTAACCAATCTCTTAAGCATAAGTGCCCAGATACCTCCGGGTTTGGTGTGCTATATAAATAAATACATAAAAATAAATATTAATGATGGAGGCCAAGGTATTTTCTATCTGGATATGAGGGATACCTATCACCAGATACATTTGCATAAGGAATCTAAGCCCAAAACCGCATTCAGCACCCCGTTCGGCACCTATCAGTTCACCAAGATGCTGTTCGGCCTGTCATCAGCAGCCTCAGCCTTCCAACGGATGATGGATTTGTTGCTGCGGGACATGGGGAAATGTCTTGTATTTTCAAGACGATATATTAGTCTACGCTGAAGAGGAGCACACGCACGACAGAATACTAAGAGAAGTACTCAACAAGCTACAAGAAGCAGGGGTCTAGCTGAGGTATGACAAGAGTGTGCTGAGGGCAAAGGAAGTCAAATACAAGATATCCAGTCAGGGGATCAGTCCCAAGCAAAAACTGGTGCAGGCCATTGTAAAAGCCCCAGAACCCATCAACAAGGATGAGTTAAGATCTTTTTTGGGTCTTGCAGAAAATTACGCAAAGTGTATTCACAACTTCTCGGAGGTCACCGCACTGTTAAGAGATCTGCTCGAAAAAAGGAGCAGAGTTTATATGTTCCCAGACGCAGAAGAAAGCGGTGGAAGTCCTAAAGGAAAGGATTGTCAAAGCCCTGTACTTACAGCCTTTTAATCCTGAGTGGGACACAATCTTCACCACCAACACCAGTCCATACGGGGTGGGAGCCGTGCTGACTCAGAAGAGAGGAGATGCAGGACACGTAGTGGTGTTTGCATCCAAGGCATTATCCAAAGCCGAGAGAAATTACTTGACAGTGGAAAAGGAGGGGTTAGCTTGCGCTTTGGCGGTGGAGTACTTCAGAACCTACATCTGGGGCACAAAATTCAAGTTGGTCACAGTTCTTGTCTCAGGAGGATAGCTCAGGGGCAACGTGCTTGCCTTGGAAGCAAGACAAAACGGAGCAACACAGGTTCGATCCTTGGGTCCGCGCTTAGAAACCTCTGGGTATTAAGCGCATTATAAATAACCTATCATAGTATAAACCCTTGAGCCACATACTAAGCCCCGAAAGGACAAAAACGTTCATGCAGCAGCTGGCGTGCATTGCAGCAAAGCTCCAGGAGTACACATTTGACATAGCGCCCATAACAGGGTGGAAGAACGCCCAAGCCAACTGCCTGTCCAGGCTACCAGTAAACAGTGAGAAGGCAATCACGTTCTTAGAAGATGAATGTGTAGTAGCGTACATTCAGGATCTGAGAAGTGCTGAATTTCTGGAAATGAGCGAGGGCCATTGGAACGGGGAAGCCTGCAAATACTCCACCATAGTATGACTCCGGGAATGGGTCAGGAGAGGGTGGCCCAAGGAAAGAGCCACCCCAGAAGGCATAAGGCCTTATTGGAAAGTAACATAAGAAATATTTGAAGCAGAAGGACTGATCATCAAAGGCGATCAGGTGATTCCGCCAGTGGGCGTGAGGAAACTTGTCCTGTGTAGGGCCCACTGAGGACATTTAGGAAACACCATGACGTGACATGTGAGAGAGGCCTACTGGTGGCCAGCCATGGATCAAGATATCCGCATGATGATCGACAGATGTCAGGAGTGCTTGAACGGAGATAAGAGGTTAAAGACGAGACAGGCGCCACTCTTACCCATAGAAGTCCCGGAGTGGGTGTGGCAAAAGGTAGGACTAGACTTTATCGCCCCTCTGGAAGAGATGTCTTCCGAGCACTATTACGGAGTGGTCATGGTCAACTATCTGTCAGTGTGTGGAAGCCGAATTTGTACCAAATATAACCACGTCAACTGTCATAGAAGTACTGATGACCGTGTTCATGAGAGAGGGGCTACCTAAGGGCATCATCACCAACAACAGGGTCCAATTAGTCTCATGAGAAATGGAGACTTTCATGAAAAAGCACAACATACACCAAAGAAAAGCAGCGCTGTACCACCCCCAGGCCAATGGGTTGGTGGAAAGAGTGAATTGGTTCATCAAGGGAGCAATACAACTGGCCACGGCATCCGGAATGGTTCCCTTGAAAAGGGTCAAAGAAGCTATAGCAGCTCCCCACCTGACCCCCAACAGCGTCATCCAAGTGTCACCCTCCTGCATGCTGAGGGGAAGAGAGCGGCATCCATGTTGGTACCCCCATGATTGGCTAGCATGAGGGAAGACGAAGAAGGGAAAATGGAAGATGTGGTATGGAGGATAAAGAACAGCAAGGCCCAAATGAAGAAATGGTATGATCGGCAGAGAACAGCCCACAGTTGAGAAGTCAGAGAAGGGGACTGGATCAAAATTCGCCTACCACTTAAAGATCAAGTGACGGGATCCAAGGTCAGTCGGCCAATCGAGGTAGTACACAGAGGCACCAACCATGTCCGCACCCAAGATGGCCGCATGTGGAACATGGAACGTGTGGCATTGTTTGAGAGGCATCAGCCAACAGATAGAGCTCTACGAGTGTCAAGCAGTCGAGAGCACCAAGACCGGGCGGCAGGAGGGGAGCCAGAGCTGGAGGCACAGAGGGCATCCCATAGAGAGAGTGAAACCGAGAACGAGCTGACGGAGGTGACATACAAAGCAATCCACATGCCAGTCTGTGAGTGCGAGGAGGAGGACCGGCCAAGAAGAGAGCACAGAAGACCAGTAAAGTATGATGAATATATTATGAATTAAAACTTTTGTTTGTGTTATCAAAGGGTGGCATGTAGGACTACTCGTGAGACTTGGCGATGCTGAGATCTCACGAGACTGTATGCGAGAAGCATGGAAGGCTGCAGGAAGCGGCATTCGGAGGGCTCGAGAGCCACACAGCAGAAGCAGCTTTTGGTGCTGCTCTGCACGTGGGCCCAGAAACTCACCTTAGCCCTAGAGACTATAACAAAGCCCAGAGACTTGGACATTACATTGCAGTGAAGCTAACTGTGTCCTCTGAATACATTACTTATGCTGCCATTTGTTCTTACCAATAAAGCTAAGGTTACAACACTACTGAAGGTCTGATCATTATACAACATACTTGCCGACACGGAGCAACAGAAACCCTGCAACCCACCCTGCAAGGGGCAACCCCACCCCCGCCTTTCCTGCAAATTCCAGGAATGCCCACAATTCCATTTCCTCCATGGGAACCTTTTATTTACGACATATGTGGATGTGCTGGGAGATGTGGAATACACGCCTCTGAGGCGCAGGGCAATGCTTCTAAATGCATTAGGAGTAGGAGGACAGAGTGGTTGCCAGTCTCACACCAGAAGCGATGGCAGAGGAGAATGACGATGTGTACAATGAGGCCGTGAGGAGGATTGTAAGACTCTTCGCCAGCAAAGAAAACACAGGATTACATAGAATTAGGTTCTATGGTCACAAACGAGATGCTTCCGAACCTGTGGATGACGTCATGAAGCTACATGAGTTAGCAGCCCTTTGCAACTTTGGGAATAATGCAGAAAGCATGATTTGTGACATGGTGACGGTACACACAAATAGCAGGAAGGTGCAGGACAAGTTCAACATGGAGAAAGAACTCGAGCTGGACAAAGCCGTTGAGATCACAAGAGCCTTCAAAGCCACGGAGCAGAAGCAGCTCCCGGTGCTGCTCCTGCACTTGGAGCCAGAGACTTACCTTAGCCCTAGAGACAATAAGAAAGCCCGCAGACTTGGACATTACATTGCAGTAAAGCGAACTGTGTCCTGTGAACACCATCATTTATGCTGCCATTTGTTCTTACCAATAAAGTTAAGGTTACTGTTAGAAAATATTTCATTTATGTGAAATTTTCCCTCCATTTATGGACCCCCCTCAAACTTAGATAGGGAACAAACTCTGAAGGATTACCTAATGCCATTTGTTTGTTAACTTAACCCTCTCTTCACTGGTTGTGCTTATTTCATCCAACTGAAATTGCATTAGGAAATGTGTTGTGTATATACACTGTATAGATTAAGGATTTGAGTGATAACTGTTTTTTTCTCATTGCAAAAGTTACTTGTGCCTATTTGGTCCAGCCGACAATAAATGTATAGATATTTTTCAGGTCTATGTAATCACTGCGCCACCCGCAGCTGCGACGTCGAAACTGCTGATGGAAGTGTTGGCACGGCGCAGTGATCATATGGATCACTGTGCCCACTTCCCCCGGCCTGCATTACCCTCCCAACCCCCCACCCCACTTACCTTTAGGGCGGCACACTTCTGCATGTGCCGCTCGCACTCTGTGATCCCTGCAGTGTCAGCTCTTCCCACCAACATGGGTTGGAGCTGACGCCGCAGGGTGCTTTTTTTTTTTTTTTACGTGTCCCCTGCTTTCCAAAATGGTAAACGGGGGACACCCCTTCAACCTGCGACCCCCATTACTGTGCCCAGGAAGAGCGGGGGACACCCTCACAATCCCTGCTCTGCTTGGGTGCAGTAAATGTCACCCTCATTTTGTGCACCTCCAAAGTCGCAGTGACTGCGGGGGTGCACAAATGAGGGCGACATTGTTGTATATCATATTTTTCGTATACACTGGTCTAAGAGTAATTTGTGGTTCGTTGCTGTGTGCTCATTGTGGACTTCCGATCACTCACCCCTCCAGAGACTTAGTCTTTACCGCCTGCCAAGCTACCTAGATTGGTCTGGCTTGTCCAGAAGGTTCCTCTGTTTCACTAAACAGAATGTGACCTCCTAAACTTCTGTCCACCAGGTCAGAATTTAGAAATCCATCTCAACAGTTACAACTGTACTGAAGGTCTGATCATTCTACAACACGTGGCCTTGCAAGTATGTGGGCGTGGCCTTGCAAACATGTGGGCAGGGCATTCCGGTGACGTAGATCTCATGGTTATTCATTTAGAAATGTAGGCAGGTATGCCACTTACTTTCAACCAGCGAGCCATTTAACTGTTTCTCAGCCCCTCAAGCATTAGTAAAAGAGAACGTGCACATTAAAGGCATTCATACTTCAACTAATACATGAAAATTATGG
Source organism: Ambystoma mexicanum (assembly GCF_040938575.1). Classification (NCBI taxonomy): domain Eukaryota; kingdom Metazoa; phylum Chordata; class Amphibia; order Caudata; family Ambystomatidae; genus Ambystoma; species Ambystoma mexicanum. The sequence goes on along the minus strand of NC_090929.1, from coordinate 999,933,875 downwards.
CAAGAGAGAATTTAAATGTAGGGCTGCAGAATGTGCTCCAACCCCTGGCAGGCCACAGCAGGCTGCTTGCTGTGTCCAGATGTCCCTCATTAGTCAGTGTGCCGACAGTTTTTGTTTGATAATTTAGCTAGTTTCAAAAGTGGTCTTGCGAGTGTACATGCCCCTTCTGTAACAGGCTAACCAGGATTCCGCCCACGTGTGTAATTAAAAAAAAATACATGTTTAAACATGTGGGCATGGCAAGTAGGCAGAGTCTTCAGTGAGTGTGGGCATGGCGTCGGATGACTGCCATTCTCCGGGTTTTTACTGTTCAAATGTACGCATGTTAGCAATGGTGGGCAGATCTGATACCCTGTGGTTGCACATTCACCATGCAAATGACTCTCAGAGCCCTTCTCAAAAAAGTTGCCATCTATAGAAGTGACGTGTTCACCCAGGAGGGAGGAATACTCCAAGAAGAGTGGCTATATAAACTGAGCAGGGACGTATGCCCATTGGACGGACCAGTGGCGTAACACAAGCTCTGGGGGACCCCCTGCAAGCCATGCTGAGGGTGCCCCCCAACTCGGCAACAAATCACGAGTCGCGCCACACTCTGGGCCGCCATAGATTACCATGCTTGCGCAATATGCACAAACGTGTTGCTGAAGGAGTATGCCACACACTGCACTAGGAGTAAGATACCCCCACCCAAATAAGTTTGCTTCTCCCCACCACACGTGAAGCTAGCACAGATCCCAACATTTTAAAGTTAGCCCCCCTGAAATGTAGGTTTTGTTGCGCCCCTGAACACAAGCACACACACCATTCACCATATATACACACACGCACACCCAGCCATCCATATATTTAAGTGTGCACCCTTTCACCATACAGGCACACCCAGGCAGCCACCCGTACATTTAAGTGTGCAACCTTTCACCACACAGGCACACACCCCCAGGCACCTACCCATACATTTGTGTGCACCCTTTCACCATACACTCACACAGGCTGTCACCTATACATTTAAGTGTGCACCCTTTCACCATACCCTCACACAGACAGTCACCTAAACATTTACGTGTGGACACTTTCACCATACAGGCTCATCCAAGCAGCCACCCATACATTTCGGTGTGCATCCTTTCACCACACACGCACACATGCATACCCAGCCACCCATACATTTGTGTGCACTCTTTCACCATACACTCACACACGTCATGGGTTGAGAGGAGCCATAATACTTCAAAAATACATTGGGCCTCATTAGGACCCTGGCGGTGACGGTATGAATGGTGCCGGTAAGGCACCGGTACCGTTCATACCGTCCCGCCACATTACGAGTTCTGCTCGCGGGTTCCTGACAGCCTGCCAGGTCTTACCTGACAGGCTATGCGGCAGCCTCGATCATAACTTGTAATTACACCGGCACTGTTATCAACGGTGCCGGCGCAACCATGCTCCCTACCCCCATTCTGCCCTATTGAGAAGAATGGGGATCGAGAGCCCGGCAATACCGCCACCCGCGAATGGGCAATTACCGGCCCATTCATCTTGTAATGGGCCGGTTATTGCCCAATCGCGGGAGGCGGTGCCGGTATCGAATATGGCAGCACAGGCACGGCTACCGCCATGCTCGTAATGAGGCCCATTGTTTCTTTTTGAAGTCACTCTGACTTCATAAAGAAATTATTTCCGTTAAGGACTGAACCATAATGGAAATAATTTCTTTATGAAGGCAGAGTGACTTTAAAAATAAACTATTTATTTTTGAAGTCATCGGGCTTCCCCCACCCCATGACATGGAGGCCTCCAGCCTAGGGTCTTCATGTCATGGGGTGGGGGTAATAATAATAACAATAATAATTTGGCATTTATATAGCGCTACGAACCCTCAGGTATCTGAGCGCTGCTTATTATTACCCACGGTGTGTGGTGCACGTAGCCACCTGACTTTTTGTATTCACTCTGCCTTCATAAAGAAATGATTTCTGTTACAGAAAACATTTCTTTAGAAATGCAGTGAATTCAAAAAGAAAATGTAAAAATATATATATATATATATTTTTTTTTTTTTTTACTCCAAGTGGGGCCCCCTTCCAGAACATGTGGTCGCGGGCCCCCCCCCCCGCACCGCAGGGGGTGCGTGGGCCCCTGTTAAGCCAGTGGGACGGACATGTACTTCTGTGCCAAACTTATTTTTTCTGATCCTTCACAGCTGCTTTGTCAGCATGGAACTTTCAAACTAATGCCCACACTCGACTAAGATTGTCTTGAGTCACCCAGTTAGCCCTTCAATGGAATTGGTCCTTAGGTTGAAGGTTGAGAGTGGAGAAGGAACCCCCTTGGTTTCCAGAGCAGTTTTTTGGTCAACTAGTGTGCTTGAGCTCTATCCCCCCCCCCCACCCCCGCGTCTTTTTTCAGTTCAAATGTAGGCAGGTGTGCATGGTGGGCAGATCTGATACCCTGGGGTTTCACAGTCACTGCGCAAACGGCTCTGAGCCCTGTCTGTCTTCTTGCTGATGGATTTTATCCATCAGCAGCGAGGCAGCGATTTTTGGATACCGAGGCTTGAGCCTCATTACTCCATCTTCTCGAGTTGAGTATGGAGTTGTGGGTTAGGATTCTTCATGGTCTGTGTGGTCTTGTCACAGTAGGACTCGTTTTACAGGGTCTTCACCATGATGAGCCCTACTCAAAAAGTTGGCATCTATAGGAGCGACTTGCTCACGCAGGAAGGAGTAATACTCTGAGAAGAGTGGGTATATAAACTGTGCAGGGACATATTACCATTGGACGGACATGTATACCAAGTAGACACATCTGGTCTTCTGTTTTAATAATATGAATACATTGAATTGTTAATTAGGATTTGAATTTAGGAATGTTGTTTCTTTTGTGTTTTGTTTACAGCAAAATTATATTTTTTTTAACTGTTTTTAAGTGTGCAAAAGTTTGTTCTTGAATAAATATAAACTAAACGCATGAATAAAATTACCTCTTTCCAACTAATCCACAGCCCGCTCTACTCTTCATGCTCGGCTCTTGAATGTTACTTCCTTGCCTTTGCAACTACCTCTTGCCTTGTTACTTTTCCTCCCTCTCTGCTTTTCACCACCACCCCAAGCGCTTTGAGACAGCCTGATAGCAGTGTAATGCGCTTTACTAACAACTCAAGTAACATTCTTCAGACCCTGGAGTGTGCTAAATGAATAGTCCATGATATATTATTGATTTAACCTTAGGGGGTGGCTCCTCGTGTTCAGCCTTAAAGGAAACACGTTGCCTCATTTGAGATAGTAATGATATTATTTATTTTGATAAATAAAATCGAATGGGCGCTTTGCTTGTTGCAGGAGTTACAGCAAGGTCTTTTTTTGTGCCTTTTTTTCTGTCGTAGCCAATAACCCTCCCTAAAGCCCCGTTTCTCTTAATTGCCACAATTATCTCCTGCATTATCCCAGAGAAAGGACGGGCGACACTGGAAGCTTCTAGCCCAGTGGGCGCTTTTCTGATAACCTGCGTGAGCGGCCTTTCCGGAGCCGAGAACAAAGCTCTTCCCGAGGGCGGGGAAGGCGGGCTCGGGCTATGCATGTGCATCTCACGCCTCACTTTGGAACGCCCGGTTTCTGAATGACGCCCCACTGATATGCGCTTGCATCGCAGTGCTGCAAACAGGAGGGCGGGATTCTCTTTGTTTTGGGTGAAGAACACCTGCTAAGTGAAGAGAGGTCTTCCGTGTTGGGAGCGCCGCTGAGCCATATGCATGAGAATCGCTGTATTCAGGGCCTGCTTAACGGCCGCCGCGAAGGAACGCCCACGCACTGGCCGGAAGCCGGTATTTTAGTGGGTGCGTCAGCTGCCGGGAAATACAGCGATGAGGCCCCTGTTTTGGCAATAGAAGTGTTCGTTTGTTTGTTCGATGGCGTGCCATTGGATGGCAAAGCGCCTCGTGCCTTTTTTAAATAATGGATTAGTACGGAATGCAAATGTAGTATAGGCACACAGAGGTGTTTTACAAATTAAACATGTATTTAAAAGAATAATGTGACCGGCTTATCAGCCTTTGCTAAAAGCGAATGAAGGATTTGTTAACGTTATTTTTTCATTATTCATTGCACACAATCTTCATTTGTTTTGTATCACTAACATGCCTAACAATAAACAATGACACGTTGTCCTCTATTTTTGTTCGATTTTATTTGTTCATATATTTGGGATGGTTTTTGTCGAAGTGCTGCTTTCGTGTGTACACAGTGTGTCCTGTTGTGTCTGCAGGCCAGAATAATAAGCACGGCCAAAGCCAATTGGTAAACTGCCCTAATAAACGTAATTCCAAACTGTGGAATACTACCTAATCCCCCGCACTATTGTGAGTGGGGGTTTAGATTCTATTAAAGACAAGGAGGCGAGTATTATGCCAACAATCTTTACTACTGACATAAATAGCAGCAAGACATTTTTTTTTGTTCAACATTAACTTTTTCTTTAACAAAGAGAAAAAACACAAAGTTCATAAGAACACATTGGGAAGAACCCAGTCCAAGATGGGGCTAGCCCACAGTCCCACATCCAATCAGGATGAACCCACACCCATAAATGTCCTATCCTTTAACGGCAACTCCTCTTCTGAAGCTGCAATGACGCTTGAACAGCAAAACATAACACAACCAGGAACCAAAGAAACAATCCAGATAACATCCAGGCGTGGACTCCGAAGACCCTCTGCCGAAAAAAACTCCCAAGGTGATCAACCCGAAGCTGAAAAAGGAGACAGATGTTAAAAAAACTGGGTATATAATACTCGCCTCCTTGTCTTTAATAGAATCTAAACCCCCACTCACAATAGTGCAGGGTATTAGGTATTCTATGGCACAACAAGGAGGCTCATATGCAAGTTTAAAGCCCTTGCATCACATTGAAAACCACATGATCAATCCGTTCATGATAAAACGTCTTAAAAGTAGATTCCCTGGACCAGTCAGCTGCTTTGAGGATGTGCTCCAACTCTCCCCCAAGGAAAGCGGCTTTGGAGTCCATGGCGCCCCTAACTGAATGAGCTCCGAAAAGAGAGGTGTCAATACCAGACTCCTGCATTATTCATCTAACCCACCTAGCTAGGGTAGCTGAGGACACTGCCTTATAAGGCCTTCGATATGAAATAAGCAGCTGAGAGGTACCAGAGGGACGAAAATCCACAGTTCTATCTTCAAAACATTTCAAACAATGGACCACACATAATTTATTATTTTCAGGAAATGCTGGATAAGAAACAGAAGAAATCATACATTTTGTTCTCCTAGTAATAAAAAAGGTTACTCCCTGTGGCGAGAAGATCTTATTGTCCACATCCAGCACTCTAATATCAGATACTCTCTTAATAGAGACCAGGCACAAGAGCATTGTTTACTTTGAAAAAAGCTGTTGCAGGGATAAATCCTGATTATGAGGCCACGATACAAACAAGTTCAGAACCTTACTAACATCCCACAAAACTGAATACTTAGGTTTAGGGGGAACCTTAACCCTAATCGATTTAAGAGCCTTCCTGACCAGGAAATGTTTACCCACTGGTTCTCCCTTAACCAGAACATGGCCAGCCGATATCGCCGACCTAAACCCATTAATTGTCCGATAGGCTTTACCCTCCTTAAACAATTCCACCAGAAAGTTTACTATGTCTACTGGAGGAGCAAAAACGGGATTGAGGTGTTTAACCCCACACCAGCTAACCCAGCGGCCCCATGCTGATGAATATTCTGCTTTGGTGGAGGCTGCCCAGGAATCCCTGATGACCCCAATAGAGTCCCAGAGGTGCTGAAATCTTCCAAACCATAAGGGAAAGATGTCCCTGAAGGACCAGGCCGTGAGGGTGACCTGATGAGTCCGTCAGGATCTGGGGATGAGGCGGCAAGAGGCGAGGGAAGTCCACTGCCAGTTATAGGAGAGCGGGAAACCGAACCTGAGAAGGCCAGAACAGGGTCACTATTACCAGGGAAGCTTGCTGCCTGCGTATCTGCACCAGAGCCCTGGCTATCATGGTGAAAGGAGGGAAAGCATAAGGAAGCTGACCTGACCAATCTTGGAGAAACGCATCGGTGGCCAGAGCCCGAGGATCCGGTCTCCAACTGTAAAACTGGGGAAACTGACAATTGAGCCGAGAGGCAAAAAGGTCCATGTGAATGGGACTCCAAAGAGACTGAATCAATGCAAATACACTCCTGTCCAGCATCCAATCGCTGCTGTCCTGAAGGTAGCGTGAATTCCAATCCGCCACAGAATTGCTTATCCCCAGAAGGTACTCTGCCTGAAGCAGAATGTTTCTGTCTAGGCAATAATGCCAGAACTCCCTTGCCAGATCAGCTAGAGCCTTCGACCGGGTCCCCCCCAGATGGTTGATGCAATGAACTGCTGATACATTGTCCATCTGAAGAAGGACACAGCAATTTCCCTGATGCTTGAGCAGGCTCTTGACAGCAAAGGAACCCGCGAGTAATTCTAGGCAGTTTATATGAAGTAGACTCTCCTGTTCGGACCATTTCCCCCTGTGGAAATCTGACCTACTCTGGCCCCCCAACCGAATCTGCTGGCGTCTGACTCAAGAACCACATCCGGAGAAGGCCCAAAAATCGCTCCGCCATTCCAGGCATTCATATGTTTGAGCCACCAAATTAGTTCCAATCTGGCTTCCAGATCCAGTTTCACCTTCTGAGCATAAAACAGGCTCCTGCCATGTGTCTTCCTTTGGGATGTTGAAGCGCCCTGTAATGCAGGGGTGCAGGCAAAATAGCCTGAATAGATGCTGACAACATTCCTACTACTCTTGCTAACTGATGAAGGGAACTCTCTCCCAGCCTGAGGATGAGGTGAATTTCCTTTCGAATCCTCAACAGTCTGGAGTCTGGGAGAAGAAGGATGCACTTTTTGGAATCGATATCGAAGCCCAGAAATTGGATACATTGAGTAGGACAAAATATGGACTTTTTTGCATTTAGAACAAAACTTGATCCTGCAACAGGGAAATTGTCAGATCCAATTGGTCCTGTAGAACCCGGAGATCCTGAGCTAAGAGAAGAATATCGTCCAGATAAATTATGCTCCTGATCCCCTTCGACCTGAGGAAAGCCATCACTGGTTTCATTAGTTTGGTGAAACACCACGGGCTGAAGACAGGCCGAACGGGAGAGAGGCGAATTGCTAAAGGCAACCCCTCCAATGGAACTGAAGGAACTCCTGGTGAGGGGGAAACGCCGGGACTACCAGGTACACATCTTTGAGATCCAACTTGACCATCCAATCCCCGGGAAGCAGTGTATCCCTCAGAAGATGAATGCCCTCCATTTTGAAATGATGGTAAACCACAAAGGAGTTGAGAGCTCTGAGATTTATTACAGGGCGAAACCCCTCTTTGGGTTTTGGGACCAAAAAAATCGTACTGAGGAACTGGGAAGCTCTGAATGTGGCCGGGACAACCGCACCTTTAGGAAAATCAGATCTTGGATCTCCGCATCCACCAGCTTTTGCTTTTCCTGATTGAACACAAGAGGTGGAGCGGGAGGTAGCCGACAAGGAGGGGAGTAGAATTCTATCTGAAACCCCCAAACTGTCTGTAAGACCCAAGGATCTGCTGTGAGATTTTCCCAATGACGAAGAAATTGCATCAACCTGCCCCCCAAACCTCTGTGGGAAGAAACCCTTACGAGACGAGACAATACCTGGAACGGATCTCGCCCTACTGGAACCTCTGCCACTCCGACCTCTCCATTGATTTCCTCTCTGGGGATAGAAGGTCGTCTGCGCTCCTCTAGCAGAGGAGGAATGATGGGCCCCTCTAGAGGCGTATTGCTGAGGTCTGGCAGAACCCCTGAAGGAGGAACGGCCAGAGGAGCGGGCTCTTCCTCGTCCGGCCTTATCAAAAATTCAGGGTGAAAAAACCTTCCTAATATTCGTCTCGGCCTTATCTAAGGCCGTGAAAGTATGGACATAAGCTGAAAGGTTTTTTATGAATTTATCTCCAAAAAAGGTTCCCTTGAGGTTTGGGACCAGCCTCCCCTTCCGCCATATCCTGAAGTTTTGGATCAATGTGCCTTAATAGTGCCTTGCGCCTCTCCTTGGAAATACAGGAGTTAGCATTGCCGAGCAGGCAAATGGAGCGCTGCACCCAGCCTCTGAGCGCTTCCACATCAACTTGCGACTCATGCATAGCTGCTTCTTCTGCCAATTCGAAAAATTTGGGTCAAGGGCCCCAACATGTCCAAAAGTTTATCCTGACGGATCTGAAGAGCCCCATCCACACCCTTCTTAGGATCTTTACCCCTTTGGGACAGAAAGACTGATCAATGCTGGGGGTTAAAGCCACCTTATCCGGGATAATGGGACGAGGGCATTCTGAACGCAGCTTACTTCCCTCTTCATTAGGGAGAGGGCGCCTAACCCAATGGTGAAGAAAAGAGGATACTGCCTCTGACGGACGCCACTCCGCTAACCTTGGATGTTGGATGAGGGAAGGGTCAAAAAACGGCACCCCACTGTCATCCAACAATTGTACTCCAACAGACTGTGACATTTCCGGTGCGGCTACTTTTCTTTTTCTCCTCTTAGGAGGAGAATCCGATTCCTCCGAGGACTCAGGGGATGATAACGGGGTAGAAGTTACTCTAATAGGGGCTGCAGACTGGGCCACACCCTCACCCAACTTGCGTTTTAGGGTCCTAACTGGGGAACCCGGGGAAGAGGAACTTAAAACTGGGCTTATTTGCCCTGGCAAATGCTTAGTTTTTGAAGTGCACTTTCTGGGGGCTATTGAAGGTCCCTGAACAGGACCTGGATGAAAATCTGAAATTTTGTTAATTAGCCTGTCAAAGGCTGAAGCGAGGGTAGAGTTTAAATTCCCCAGAGCCAAATTCATGGAATCCCTTATTGCCCTTGAGACTGAAGGAGGAGGAACTACTGAAGCCTCCCCAAACCCCCTCATTACACCCTCATCGTTGGGCTTATCCGTTTTCTTTGAAGCCACCCTAACCTGGGTACTGGCATCCACATAGGGAACACCATCAGACCCCTTAGTAAGACTGCATTATGAATGAAAACAAAATAGATAAATGGAAAACACACTCTCACCCCTAAGTGCACTGTAGGGAAAAGGACCAAGCAGGCCTGACAAAACCTTTCCACCTAATTTATGTGGAACATTAAGATGTGTGTAAACACAGCTAAACAATCAACAGGTGCTGGTAAAACCTGTGTACAAACAGGCACAATTCAGAGGCAAAACACAACCCTCACAATTTCGGGTGTGCAACGTTTGAGGCAGAATCAACATAAATAACGCCGAGCAGGCGAACGTTGAAATCTTGAAACAGCCTCTCACATGAGGCGTGCCAGCGCCACCCTTCCAGAACGCTCAGAAGCGATCTGAGGGAAAGCGTGTGAAAAACAAATATACGCGCGCCGAGCAGGCGCCAACAATGTATAATTTTTGGGGAAAAGCGCGAGCAGTGCAACACGGCACAGCCCTCGCCGCGCAGGCACAGCTAGAAAACAATGCCATGAGAGGAGGGCGGGAGGCGGGCAAGTTGAAGAAAGGGGGCCGGCTCGAGGCGTGACTGAGGCAGAGAAGAACGCCTCACGCCGAGCGGCTCCACAGACAGAATAATGAACGTTCGAACAAGCGAACGCTAGAAGTTAAAGTATCTTAACACAAAGAAACAAGCAACAATGTAACACTAAACCCCCCCCTTCACAGTGAAGAAAGAACAAGTGTGTACAAAAGGACTTATCTTGTGCGTCAGCAGCAAAGAAAGAAGAGTTGCCGTTAGAGGATAGGACATTTATGAGTGTGGGTTCATCCTGATTGGATGTTGGACTGTGGGCTAGCCCCATCTTGGACTGGGTTCTTCCCAATGTGTTCTTATGAACTTTGTGTTTTTTCTCTTTGTTAATGAAAAAGTTAATGTTGAACAAAAATGTTTTCTTGCTACTATTTATGTCAGTAGTAAAGATTGTTGGCATAATATGAGCCTCCTTGTCGTGCCATAGAATCTGCCAACCTACATAAGAACTGAACCTACGTTCCAAATGTTCAAGAACAACGCCAAAGCCTGGCTGTTCACCCAGAAAGCATAAGGTTCCCCACGCTAGCCGGTCCCTACCTGTAATTTACCTTATCTGTGTACATATGCCACACTGTATTGCTCATAACCGGTTTTTTTTGTATTTGTGTACTACCTGTAAACCTGGCCTTTGTGTATACTTTGTTATAACCTGTTTTTAAGATTATGCGCCCGGTTGCCCATGGGCCTGGTGCGCTTTACAAATAAACTAAACATCAAACTTCCGTGACTAAACTCTTGTCAGCATTACAAGTGATAGCAGGGCCTGGTGCGCTTTACAAATAAACTAAACTAAACTTCAAACTTCCATGACTAAACACTTGTCAGCATTACAAGTGATAGCAGTCATGAAAATACCTAACTCAAAACATGCACACACTTCAAACAACAAAAGTGAGGCTAAATAAACGGTGCCCTGTCAAGTATGGACGCCTGGGACTCGTTGCATCAAAATTACAGCAGCGGCAAACACGTCCAACTAAGGTGCACAGAGATTGTACACATTTCAGCAAATCACAGTGCCAGAAATAAGCAGGAGGGGGCAGTAAAACTGCATTACTAAAGCTGATGTGTCCAGCCATACTCCTTTGCCACCTCACACAAAAAGATTTTGCTTCACTGTTAGTCAAAAAACATACTTTAGGAAACTGCTTGAATAAAAGGAAAAGCAACAGAAGTGGTGTTTTTTGTGTAGCACGTAACTGGTAAGGTAGAGGGCCCCACGTCCTTTCTATTGCACCAGTAGGGTCTCCTGGTGCTGAGGCATGTCAGGGTCAATATTACACATTGCGCTGGGTTTGCAGGCCTTTTCTGTGGTTGAAACTGATGCAGTGTTTTGAAAGGGAATTTGTGAAACCGAGAGCAAAAAACACAGTAAAAGATAGGTAACGAAAGGCAGCATACCCTGCAACTCACTTTCTTTTTCTGGGTGTTACCAGCACAGGCTCATGGCAGGCACCATACTCTTTCTGTGGATTTCAATGGGCTCCTCACACACCAAAACATCTCCATTCACGTGGTGTGGTGACTCAAAAGATTGGGAGTTATAAAAGCAGTGTGTGTTTGCGTAAGGTTGTGTGCATGTGGTCTCAACTTCTCTAGCTGAAATGAGTGGAAGTGCAGACACTTGTGTATGAGCGCGATAGAAAAAAAAATATCAATACAATGGCGAATCCCCCTCACTAACGTGAGAGGGGGTTTAGATTCTATTAAAGACAGGAGGAGAGTATTATGCATCACAATTACTAATCCCCCTCATCAGCCTGAGAAGGGGGTTTAGATTCTATTAAAGGCAAGGAGGCGAGTATTATGCATAACAATCTTTACTCTGAAACCACAGCAGCAAAGAAAAAACGTTACAAATGAAAAAGTTTGAAAAACAACTAAATAGAGTTCAATGTCACTGTAAGGGGAACTCCCCAATCCATCATGGAGGACAGGTCATGCCCTGTAGGAAACCAATGAGCATGGACCCTCCTCTATATAAGTCCCTTACTCCAATCCCAACTCCTCTTTCTGTAGCTGTCTTGAACCAGACGTCCACTGCACAGACCAGATGATAAATTATGAAGACAAAATCCAGCGAAGCTCCCAGATCACGCACTCTCCCCATCTTGTAACTGTGACCACCGTTCCTGAACAGAACATCTCAGCCCGAAGCTGTAAGAACAACAAACAAAGAAAGGTGAGTGAATGGGAAGAACAACAAATGTTCTCTCTTGAAACACCTGTGTATAGATGCGCTATACAGGTCATATCATATCAAGGGTGGGATAATAATCGCCTCCTTGTCTTTAATAGAATCTAAACCCCCTTATGACGCTAGTGAGGGGGATTAGTCATTCTATGGCAAGACAGGAGGCTCATATTATGCAAGTTTGAAGCCCTTGCATCATATTAATTACAACATAATCAATACAATAGTGACAATACCATAATAATAATAATAGGAGAAGTGTTTTAAATGTTTCTATTTCGACCAATAAACAGATTGCAAAAGTATTCCCCCAGGCAAAGCAGTCCCAATAACTGTCCTAAAGCATAGCAGTCTAAACTGCAAAGAACTAGGAAGATGTGCCAATTCCAGCGTTCCCCACTGGCCACCAAAACCAACTGGCTAAAAAGAGGGGGGGGGGGACACCAGTATTCCTATAGTAATAGGCAGGAGAAAACATAGGAAAACACATCTTCTTTGTCTTCAACATCAAACATTTAAAACACTTGGTCATACCAACTTATGGTACCTAGACAATAAACGAAAGAAGTTAAACACTTAGTTCTCCTGGAGATAAAAACAATGTTGCCCCCCCGCACCCTCCCTCCGAGGGGTGAAAGGATTGTTTGTTCCATTCCATGTTTTGATGAAAGGAATCATAATAGAAAACACATCACATCACTACCCTGGAGAAACAGAATTGGAACGGCAAACCTTTGGTAGAAGGCCCAAGCGGGAGTCAAAGGGACACCTTATTAACATGTTATAGGACCACCTAGCTTAGGTGGAGCTAAAAGCAAAAGACTTGAGGGCCTTGTGCACACAGAAGAGCGTACCCCAAGTCCTGTCCTTAATTACACCATTTTATACCAGTAAACCTTTCTAAACCCAGAAAAAGGTTACGTCTTCTGGAGGCAGAAGCGGGATGAAAGAGAGGGGCCACACCTGAAACCCATCAGGTAGGTGTTAAATAACATCCTTACTAAGAAAAGCCCAACCAGGGGACACTGATGACAGAGATATTCCCCAAATCCTTGAAAAACCCCAGGAAGAGCTAAATTCATCAAGCCGTAAAGACGGAGACCCTCAGACCACCTGAACCACTGAAAAAAGGGAACTCTGCTATCATGACCATAGGGAGATACTTGCATAAACCTGACCCTTAAGAGACAAATTTGGCAAAGAGGAACTTATCTACCTCCAATTGCTCCCATCATAGTGATACCTGAACTCCCTGCTAGAAGCGCTAGGTGCTTGGACCTATACTCTCCCCCATGGTTGATAAAACCCTTAGGGGAACATAAAGCAACCGAAGGAGGACCCACTAAACACCAAGTCTTGAGAAAGACTCTAGACTGCAAAGAAAACTGATCACTAAACAGTTAATATGAAGCTGCTTTACGGAGGAGGACTAACTTTGTTTTAGTAAATGTGAACTATCTAGACAACCCCACCACGGCGCTAGCACTTTATTGCAGAACAATCTCCAGAGGGAACCAAAAAAGGTCTACCTGCCATGCAGACGGCTTAGTGAACCCAGTCACTAACGAAGTGTCTCCTTGAGCAATCGTACTGACAGACACTTGCAGGGATGGCTAATGCTGAGTTGCTGAAACGCCCAGTGACAGAGAGGCCGTAATAAAATGAATGGAAAAGAACACCCCTCCCAGACCCCTCTATGCCACTGAGGGAGATTCTCCCTTCCTAAGGAGAAGATAAACTCCCTCAACTTACCTAAGGAAAACCCCCCAGAAGAGAGACCTTACCTCTCTTCAATATATACTTTTGCACATAAAACCAACCCCCATGGCTGTAAGAGAGGGCCCCATTAACTCCACAGGACACTGGAAAAACTGAGAGAACTTAGCCAGAAACAAAAACAAGCATCATCCGGACCTCTTAGGACCTGAGGTGAGTCTGCAGCAGCTCTGCTAAGTTAGTGAAATAACTAATACTAAGCTTTGCATACTCTTGTAACTGCTGCATTCTGTTACCCCCGGGTATGATGCGCATTATAAATAATAAAACGAACAAAACAGGAAACTGGTGAAGTGGAAAGGGAATAGACGGGAAGCAAATTGTCCAGCGCGAGCTCCACACTGGTCATGAACGAGAACTTCCGCTAAAGGTAAAATGGAAAAACCATCAGGAGATCCTCCCAGAGGTGTAACCTTAGTAGGCAATCCCCCCTAAATGGGCAGCGGGGGAGGGGTTGATGGGGAAGGGGTAGGGGCTTGGGATAATTATTGAGCTCAGTAATTGAAAACTGGGAAGGAATACTGGGACCACCGTCCCTTCCAAATTGAGGTCTGGACCTCCGCGTGCCTGAAAGGCTGACCAGCTTCTCCAGAGATCAGGGTAAAGGATCAAGGGGAAAACTGTCAAGGGAAAGAGAATGAAAATAAACAGCCATTTATAAACTGCAACAAGAAACACCTTCAGGGTAAAACTGTGCTTGTACTCCTTCGAGCAGAAGAGAATCTCTATACACCGCTAGACAAATTAGCGCGATAGGCAAAGTCTTGGGAGAAAAAAGGCTATAGGGGCGGCGCTATAACTTTATTATTATTAGGTCATCTTACCTCCGATATCAGCCAGTGTTTCCTAAACACTGCATCAAGGTGAGACCCTGGGTTGCTCCACGTTGTCTTGCTTACAAGACTAAACAGTTGCCTGAGCTGACCTTGTCCCTGCCAAAATTTTAATATTGGCTCATTTAATGACATATTGGGACAAATAGAAAGGGAAAACATGCCACCCTTTAAGGGCTGGAAACAGTGTTGCCGAGCAGGCAAACCCCATGCGCACATCATGCCCCACAGCCCGTGCACGTAATTAGGGAAATTAGTGGATATTTCTCTCTGCTGCTAGTCAAGAGAAAAACTCAATAGCCCAAAACAACACCCGGTACAATCCTTCTAGACTTTATCCATCCCTCCTTTGGGGGGGTCTTTCCCTTTTCTGGGCAAAGAAGGATACCATGCAATTATTATTGTGAAAGAAATGCCTAAGGAAAAAAGGACTGAGTTGTCCTGTACTTCCTAAACTATGGGCCAACATAATTTTACTAAAAGACTTAGGTTCGCACGTTAGTGATGGCTAGAGAGGAAGGTAGGCCCCCCTATAGGTCTGTTAAAGACCCTCCAAACACTCTTTTCTTTGAAGTACTAAATAAATAAATACACATAAAATAAATAAAAAATACCAAGTAATAACCCTAGAAAGTGACGTTACGTTCCAACAGGGGTCCGAACTCAGGCCCCTTATAAAAAGCTGATGCTTATTGAGCCATTCGCTACTGCCAATAGGAATGTTAATGTGCTTCATGCACAGCTTAAAATATTGTTTATCAAAAGAGTACACTGAGCAAGTGTACCTCAAACTGCTCACCCTAGCAGGGTGTGGCAACCAGCAGTATACGAGGGGCAACCTCATAGTAGAACACAGGCAAAGCCTGCAACGAGCAGGTTATGGCCCACCTACAGTGAAGGTAATCACCAACGCCATATGCAGCACTTAAACCAAGCTGCAGACTGGCAGTAAATTAGGTGCTGGTATTTTAATTTATTTCTTAGCGGTATTCAAACCCCGGTTCCTCTGTGTGGTCTTGCTTCAAGGACAGGCGCATTGCCAATAAGCCACTTACAAAATTCTTATTAAAATATGAAATTTTATTTTAAAACATGTATAAATAAATATGTACTGAACATGAGGTGAAACGAACCCAGGTCTTCCTGCCTGGTAACCATGATGCTCTATTATCCACCCTGTTTCTGTAGTGAAGCAGAAGGTTTGTTACATAAACTATTCACTTAAAAACAGGGCTTGTGCTCCATAAAGGGCAGGCAAGCCCACTACAGCACCTGGAACTCCCAGGCATTTTAAAATAAACAAACACATATGCTCATGCGCTCCTGAAGCTTCCTTCATACCTGCGCACATTGCACTGGAAACCAATTATTCAATTTTAAGCACATTTGCCCTTTATACAGGGTTAAAAGGTAACACTTCACAAGGCTTTGAAGAAAGAGGAAGGAGTACGGCACTGGCCATGAGGGAGTCTAGCAGCACACACAATTCTCGCAACAAGACTTTTAGACAAGATTTATGGAAGTGAGGCTTGAAGGGGTACTGATGGTCTTGTTAATTTTTTGTTTAAAATTAAACCAAACACAGAGGATCTTGTTGAACCATCACAGGGAAGGCAAGACATGCCAGGCGACCTATAAATCAAAGAGACGCCTGTACACGCTGGGTCTGAAGCAAAAGCTTCCATTAGACCAGCGCGCACGGGATTAAAGAAAACAAACAGTACATGCTCACCAGAAGCTCCATGCGAACAGCTGCTACCATAATGACACAAACACATTAATTAAAGCAACGGCCGCACGCGGGCTCCGAGGTACAGTGTCAAAGCAGAACACTTCCCTATACAATAAAGGAATCAATATATGTATTAACTTCACATCATTTACGGCCTTAATGTACTGATAAGGCCTAGCACTACTGACTAACATGCAAGACACAACGAAAGGAGTGACTTAGCTGTGGTGTCAGCAGCAAAGAAAGAGGAGTTGGGATTGGAGTAAGGGACTTATGTAGAGGAGGGTCCATGCTCATTGGTTTCCTGCAGGGCATGACCTGTTCTCCATGATGGATTGGGGAGTTCCCCTTACAGTGACATTGAACTCTAATTAGTTCTGTTTTTCAAACATTTTCATTTGTAAAATGTTTTCTTTGCTGCTGTGGTTTCAGAGTAAAGATTGTTATGCATAATATGAGCCTCCTGTCTTGCCATAGAATCTTTGCTTGTGAACCACAGCAGCAAAGAAAACACTTTTACAAACAAAAAAAAAGTTTAAATAACAGAACTAAATACAGTTCACAGTCAATGTAAGGGGAGCTCCCCAATCCAACACGGAGGACAGGTCATGCCCTGCAGATGACCAATGGGCAAGGACCCTCCTCTATATATGACCTTTACTTTAATCCCAATTCCTCTTTCTGCAGCTGTCTTGAACCAGACGTCCACTGCAAAGATCCAACTGCGAAGCGCAGAGAAAAAAGGATCCAGAGAAACTTGAAGGGATCTCAACCTCTCTGCAACCGGACACTACAACGAACTCTTCTGGATAGGACCTCTCACCCGACAGCTGAAATAATATGAAACAGAACAGGGTTGAATAAAAAACAGAAAAGAGGGTGGGTGGGTTGGATAATACTCACCTCCTGTCTTTAATAGAATCTAAACCCCCTCTCATGTTAACGTGGGGGATTAGCCATTCTATGGCATGACAGGAGGCTTCATATTATTATGCAAGTTTGAAGCCCTTGCATCACATTAAGCCCAACATGATCAATACACTTGTGATAAAAGAAAATGATTCCACTGAAGACATCCCTTGACCAGAACCTCCAGTTTATCGCAATTTTTCTATCCCCCAAAATGCAGCGAAAAACTGCAGTTTTTGCAAAAAAGCGAAAAAATTGCTGTTTTTGCAAAAACATCCACAAAAATGGCTGTTTTTGCACACAAAAAAAATACTCAAGGGGCCAGTTTCTCTTTTTTATTTTTGGACCCAAGAAATGAAATGCGCAAGCACATCTCATAACTTGAGCAAAAATAAAGAGCAGTCTGATCCACAAAGGACATCTGAATGGACGCTTATTATATGCGCCCATTCAGATGTCCTTTTTCCCCCCTTAGCGCAACTAAGGGGGCGTTTCTGCACATTTAAAAGCGCAGCCCAAATTGACAAGTAAAATGCGCTTTTAAATGTGCATAAATTGTAGGCCACCCTATGCGCCCACTTTAAAAACGTGCACGAGTGGTGCCACTGCTTTACAGGGTTTTTACTGACCCTACTGACTCATGCAATACTTTTTAAGTGTGACAGCTGCTGTCTCACTTCCATTTCTGTTCCCCAAATGGGATAGAAATGCGTTTTTTTTGGGTCGCATTTTACAGTGGCAGGACCCTTAAAGGGCAGTCACGGTGAAATGCACGGGGAGCCTGTAGGCCATTGTCAGGAGAGTGCTTCCAACACAAACGTATTCAAGGCGGCTGGCCAGCGCATCATTTTCCCAATAGCTCAGCCGCAGGCCACCTTTGAGATTAAGGTGGCCTGCTCATTTCCAAAAATGGGTTATCTAAAAACAGCACATCCTCTGCTCTATTTTTAGATGCCCCATTTTTTTAGGCCAAAATTTACAGTTTGTTTCAAAAATTTTAAAATGATCACAATATGTGAGAGAAAGGAGTGAGAGTGTGAGTGGTGTGGTGTGGTAGGCAAGACAGCAAAAGGAGATCAGAGGGCAAGCAGTGGGTCAGAGTGGGGGGCGGTGGGCAAGAGAGCAGAGCGGATGAAGTGGGGTGGTGGGACGATAATGAGAGAGACAGTGGATTTACAGAAAGTGCAAGGAACATGGGCTCAGGGGTAGTAGTGGGCCAAAAGCAGAGAGGGGTTGGCTGGAAAGGGCACTAAGCTGCAGATTAGGGGAAAGGATGAGGAAAGAGGGTGATAGAATGGGAGAAAGGATGAAAGATGCAGAAGTAGCATGCAAGAATGAAGGACTGTATCCTGCGGGAGGACTTGGGGAGTGTACAGTGTGAGTTGGGAGTATGGTTTGGAGTTTGGCAGGGACTAGAGAGCGCAAATTGTGACTTGGCAGTTTGACGGAGCATGTGAGTATGTGTATGACTGAGCGTGAGGTTCAAAAATACAAGCTGTGATGGGGAATTGGTGAGATGTGTGAGGTGTGTTGGGTGAGAGAGGTGTGTGGGATTGCGGAACATAGAAGGGGAACATTTTCAGCATTACAACTGATAATGAGAAATAACATTAATAATATTAAAAATGCATGCACATTAAACCAAAAAAGTAGCCAAAACAAACCCTGTTCTGCCAAGCCAGAGACATCTAGGACTCTTCCTATTTGATACAAAAGATACATATATTGACACCCTGGTTCTCTTATAGCCTTGCACACAGCCTCTTTCCGGCAATGCACCAATTTTGCACCCTCCAGTCAATAGAAATTGTGCTACAAAAATGCTGCCATAAATAAAGGTTTGTGCCACAAAATTTGCCATTTCATGCCTCAAAATCCTGGAGAGTCTGCTTGACCAATCAGCTGCTTTGATTATTTCTCCCCCCCACCCCCCAGGGGAACCTCCTAAACACTGTAGCACCTAACTGAGGAATCAAAGGAGTAATTAACTCCCTCTTCCCGCCTAACTTACTTAATCTATCTGGCCAAAGGGGGGCAAGGGACCCTGCAATAGGAATAGCAGCTGAGAGGTATTAGGAGGCTAACAGCCTCTGTATTCCAACTTAAACATTTTAAAACACTTAATAACTCATACATTAAAATGTTCTTGAAAAACCTGGATAATAGATGGCAGAAACCATATGCTTACCCCTTCTGGCAACAAAGAAAGTGCCCCCCCGCCCCCCGGGGAGAAAACATTAATCTGTCCATAGCTAATGCTCTGATACCATAAAAAAACATCTTAACAGGAAAGAAAAAACCCACATGGATAACTTGGAAAAAACAGTTATAACACTCAATCCTTCATTAGAAAGACAAAAAACACACTAAACCAAAACGATGTGAATGTCTCCTATAAGAAACAACACCTAGCTCAGGTGGAACCCCAATGCCAATGGACCTGAAAGTCCTGCGCACCAGGCACTGCCTATCTCTGTTTTCACACTTAATGACACCATGTCTCGTTGAGATAGTGGCAGTTAAATGCAATCATCGACATGTAATGTTACCCTTTCTAAACAGTTCCACCAGAAACTACCTATCTGTACTATAAGGGAGAAACGGAAGGGAATAAATTGAGACACACACCTACTAACCCAGCGGTTGCCAGCTGAAAGGAACCCTGACTCATTAAAGGCTGCTCCAAATTCCTTGATGACACAGATAGAGTCCTGCAAAAACCCTCGGAAGCCCCAGGAAGAGATGAAAAAATGTTCTAATGAATAAGAGAGAGGAAACCCTGAAGGAACTGTTCATAACAGAGAAAAGGTTGGGACAGATCTAGGCCACGGGTGGAGAGGGATGATACTATTAATATCCACCGTAAATTCCTGTAGGGCTGGTAACCACCCCCAAAAATGCTAACACTAACTTTGCTATCTGCTTGTGCAGCTGAACCCGAAACTCTTGTTATACTGGCAAAGGTGGAAAAAACACACCAAAAGGAACTGACCAATCCTGGAGGAAACAGTCTGAAGGCAGTGCACTGGGATCCACATACTAACTGTACAGACAGGGAACTTAGCATATAAGGCACAAGGGAAAAGAGACCACTAAATCGGAACTGAAAGGTACAAGATCTTGGCAAAGAGAGAGCCTTGTCTAACATTATGTTGCTCCTGCCTTGGAGATGACTGGCATTGATCCTAGAGCAAAGCTCTTGACTGCAAGAGAGTTCGTCAACAACTCCAGAAGGCTGACCTGCAGTTTCTTCACTAAAGCGGACCACCTCTGCCTTTGAAAACCTCCTATCCTAGCACCGTCAGCCCAAACTGCTGGTATCTGACCCCAGAAAGACATCCGGAGAGGAAACAGAAAAAGAGCCATGCCATTCCAGGCATTCATGAGTCTGAGCCACTGAAGGAGCTTCAGTGTGACCTTGGGGACAGAAACCTAACTTCCAGAAAGACAGATTCTCGCAAAGATGTTTGGAACAAAGACACTTATGGAACTGACCCTGTGCACATCCAGGCTAGCTAACTGATAACTTCCTTACTAAGGGGAAGTCTGTCATCCCAAAGGATAAAGATGTGGAGCTTTAATCTCTGGTATGTATAACAAAACACAACCCCATGACTGTAGAAGGGACACCGCTAACTGTTGCCAAAGAAAAATATTATCCCAAAACCCCTTGGAACTGAGGTGAGTTATCACCAGCTCCATTCACTTGGTAAAGCATCAGGGGGCTGATAGAAAAAAAACAAACTGAAAGGGAGGGACATTGTTAAGTGCGAGCCTATCAGTGGAACTTGAAGAGGAAGCTCCTGATGAGGAGTAACAAACAGGAACTACCCTCCACTCATCCTTGAGCTCTAACATGATCATGCAATCCGCCGGGAGAAGGGAGCCAATAAGTGTAAACAACCCTTTCATTTTGAAGATGCAACAAATAGATGTTAGAACTTGCAAGTTAATTATTGGGCAAAACCCTCTTCCTCCAGACCCCCATGTAGCATGAGCACAGTAATTACATTCCCAATTGAGAAACTGTGAGGGACACTAGTTCTACCGTCCCTTCAAAAAATGTGGTCACTGACCTCCACACTATCAAATTCTGCTTGCCTTACTGAACACAGGGGGAGGAGGCAAGGGAAAAACAGACAAAGAGAAGAAATACCCAAAATGAACCCTCTTTGACTAACTGCAACCCTGAAATCTGAGTGAACGCCCCCCCAAGAAAAACCTGGTCAGCACCTGAGGCAATACAGGAGATGTACTAGGTCTAGCAGGACCCTTGTCGACACAACCTCTCCAAAGGAGCCAAAAAATTGTGTTCAAACCCCTCGAGCAGAGGAGTATTTGTGTGCACCTCTTGATGCGCCTTGTTGAGGATGGGTAGAGCCCTGGGGGAAAAAAACAGCCAAAGGAGTGGGCTCTATTCCCCTGAAGGGCAAAGATGTTAATGAAAGCAACCTTGTCCAAAGACCAATAGGGATGAAGTCACATGGGAAAGGACTTACACCATTCTGTAGCAATGAAGGCGCTTAGTGATGCTGAGCAGGCAAACCGATCCTAAAGTCCAGCCCTGCAGGACTCGCACATCAAAAGTCAAAGGCAGTACCAAAGTCTGAGTGACCTGATCCAACACATTCTCCACGTTACTTTGACAACTCCTCAAGATCTTATCTACCCCATTTTTCGGGCCTGTCCCCTTTATTTGGGACCAAAAAGATACCATTAAGGGGTCAATTCCTGGAAGAGGTCACATTTATAAAGAAAAAATGTTAACCCCCTTTTTTGGGGAGGAAAATGTGAGATCTAAATTTATCTTGCTCCTTTCCGGAGGCAAACCCAGATCACTGGGTTATCAACAGAAGAAAAAACAGGACTGTGGAAACTATCAGATCCAAAAAGAGACGGGCCGGGGTGGGGGGAAAAGAGGAGGGGAAGGACTGAGTTGTCCTGTAACATGATTGGATATGCTAATGTACCTAAAGGAGCTTGATCTGGAAAACAGAAAAAAAAAACGAATTGCGAGTACTCTCTCACTTTTATTAGAAAGAAAAAATTCTACCATTTGCACTTAATATAACCACAAACCTAGCAAGTAAGTGTTAATGTTCCTCAAACACGTCTCGTATTCGCGCCTTAACAGAGGAAACATAGGAAAAAACATACTGCACAAGCACACATCCAAGCTGCTCACCCTAGCAGGGTGTGGCACTCAGCAGCACACAATGGGTAACCTTGCATTATATAATTCAGGCAAAGCCTGAAGCCGAGCAGGCCATGGTGTGCCTTAAAGCAAGGTGAATATCTCTGCCAATAATTTTCCAGAAAAAATGCCATAATTTTATAAATACCTTTTTATTATCTTTCTTAAAATGTGCTTAACACCCATACTATTTGGGTTTCTAAGCGCGGGTACAGTATTCGCACCCCTGTTGTCCTGTGTGGTTTTGCTTCCAAGACCGAACGTTGCCCTAAGAACCCCCCCCCACACCCCTGGTGTGCGAAACCTGAAGCAAAGCTTCTGAAAGGCTTGCACCTGGGGAAGGGGTGGGCGGTACACCTAAATCCTAAACATATCAATACATTAAAACAAATTAAATTAATACAAACTAAAATCCATTAAAATCTATATAAAAAATATGTAAATATGCCCCCCCCCACGCGCATCGGGCCTGGCGCAGGCTGATCGCCGTCGCCGTTACCAGCGCATGTAAAACATCAAAGGCCCACATGCGCCGGGCCTGAAGGCAAAGGCTTCCCCGCACGCATTGGTCATGGAGCGGACGGGCCCCTTTTAAACAACAACAGGCCCACACGCACCGAGTCTGAAGCAAAAGCATAAGACTGACACGCGCATGTTGCGCATGGAGTGGGCGGGCCGCCCGACTCCGCCACTCATCCAGCGCTGGAAAGCGCACGCCACCTCACACGCACCAGGCCCGAAGCACAAAAGGCTTCTGCCCAGCCTGCGTGCGTTAAGAACAGCAGAAAACAACTCTGTTGAAAGCGGAGCTGTTAAATAAAGGAAAACAAAAACTCCCACCATAAAGCGACGGTCGCACGCGACCATAACAACTTCTTTGAAACCAATGAAAGCAGTAAAACGTTACTACCAAAGAAAACATCCATATAATAATGTAAATAGAATATATAGAAAGTATTATGTCCACAACTTTAAGAAGTGACTTAGCTGTGGTGTCAGCAGCAAAGAAAGAGGAGTTGGGATTAAAGTAAAGGACATATATAAAGGAGGGTCCTTGCCCATTGGTCACCTGCAGGGCACGACCTGTCCTGCATGTTGGATTGGGGAGCTCCATTTACATTGAATGTGAACTGTATTTAGTTCTGTTATTGAAACTTTTTTGGGGTTTGTAAAAGTTTTTTCTTTTCTGCTGTGGTTCAGAAGTAAAGATTGTGATGCATAATATGAAGCCTCCTGTCATGCCATAGAATTAGCAGGCTAGGTTTGAGGCACTGATAACTTTAGAGTTGTATTCCAGCAGGCAGATCGAGATGCACTCAGTGGGGGTGTGATTGGTTGTGTGATGGGCTCTAGATGTGCTCAAGCAGTGGAATGTGGTTTGTAGCCTGGTTTGGTGATCAGTTGTCAGATCCTCTAGGAATGGAAACTAGGCTGCTTGATCCATGTTAGCTCAGGAGGACAACTGTAATTGGCTGGGGCAGTATGACCCGAAGTGACGGCATAGGCTATAGACAAGCAGTTTTTAGCTTAAAGCTAAACTGCTTTAATTTTACAGAGGAATCACAGCCTGATGGCAGGGAATATTCATGAGCATGCGAATCAATGTAAAACCCATGCTGGAGAAAAGGCGTTACAGTTAAGTTACTTGTTTCTTATATGATGTTGTAAATAGCATGTCTTAGCTAACAACAACCTTTTGCTATCTTTTTAAATTTCTTAACCCTTCTATAATGCTGTGACAGAACCTATATACACTTTACAGTTTGTGGAATGGCATTTTCAGCCAGTTGGCAGAAGTATGGCAATCTGTGACAAATCCTGTTTAAGGCACTGGATCTTACAGCAACTGAACGTGGACAGATTACAGTGTATCTGAGGCCTCGCCTGACTGCTGAGAAATCACACAGCAATGGAAACTCCCTTTTAGGAGATCAAAAGGAGCACCTTTAAAGCACAGAATGGAAATGGGGTTCACTGTAGACCCAAGTCGGTAACAGCACAAGATGAAAGGCAACCCCTTTTTGACTTGGACGCCTTTTAGTTAGTTAACTTTGGATCGTATTTTTAGTACAGTCCTGCATATAGGACCTGGTAGAAGACACTTCTAAAGAGTTTTTGGGAGAGAACAGTGGTTCCAATCACGAGGTTGGAAAAGAGCAGGTATATATAGTCACAGGGCCGTCCAGAGAGTTCTATAAATCAACAGCATATTCACCCCACGTTCACAGTCCTAAACACTGACACTAGATCATCAATTCTCTACTAAATCCAGAGGGTCGAGTCCTTAAAAAAAAAAAAAGTGGTGTGACTGATTTACATACATAATGGGGTGTGGAAGCACCAGAAATTAGCACATGGGCGTGAAACATGCATATTTCATTCAATTGGCTTTGCATAAGCATGGCACAGGAGAAATGGGCGTGTGCCCTTCATAAAATCAACATAGACAAAGAACTAAGCGAGGATATTTTCTTCTAAGAAAATGTTAAAAAGTGTACATTTTAAACCCGAAGAATCGATGCTGATTCTTCCCCTGGAGAGTGCAGTCCTGGATTGTGACACTTCACCTTTAGTTGCCCGACCTGGGAACCTGTCAACCGCGCTTGGAATCCCCAGTGTAGTAAACTCTTATAAAGATGACAGGAGGCTGTAGTGTAGCTTGATGTCCTTTATTAACTGGGCGACATCTGCTGCAAACATATGCACATAAACGTGCCAAAACAACCAGGCAACGTGCCTGTTAACAGCTGCAGGGCTGGGGGGCTGGGGTGCCTTGTGGTGCCGGCCCCAAGCCCAAATCTCGGAGGAGCCGTCAGGACGCGTCCTGATGCGTCCTCTGCCGCTCCCGTAATGCGCGCGGTGCGCGCGGGGGCGGTCTTGGTGCGGCCGCGAGATCTCGCGAGAGTGGGGCTCTCGCGATATCTCTACACACCTCCCCTGGGTAATGCAAAGGAAGTTCATTGCAAGACATAGTCTTTGTATCTCACCGGTCTTCTGTGCTCTCTACTGGGTCGGCCACCTTCTCCGGTGCGAACTTCCATCTGCTCCTGTTCTGGTTCAGACCTAGGTGTTTCCGGTTCCATCTCGGTTCCTTCCCTCTCTCTGTCGTCCCTCTCTGGCTCGCGTTCTTCCCTTCGCTCATAGTCTAATCCTCCTTCCGCATGTGATCTCTCCGGGGTCCTCGCTCTTTCTCGTCTCTTCTGATAAAGGGCTACTC
Organism: Ambystoma mexicanum; assembly: GCF_040938575.1. Taxonomy (NCBI): domain Eukaryota; kingdom Metazoa; phylum Chordata; class Amphibia; order Caudata; family Ambystomatidae; genus Ambystoma; species Ambystoma mexicanum. Next base: position 999,908,421 of record NC_090929.1, on the reverse strand, counting down.
TTTCCAGATTCCACGTGCGCCCATCTTCGGTGCGAACATGGTTGGTTCCCCTGTGACTCACTTTGATGGGTCTGCTGAACCGCGAGCCTGTGATTTGATCTTTTTTTTGGCAGTCTTATTTTGACCCAATCTCCCCTTCCCATGTCTGATGCTTGCTTGGTTCTTCTTCTTCGGTCACTCCATGTTTTCATGCGTGCCTTGCTGTTTTCAATTCTCCACACCACCTCTGACATGTCCACTGCTTCATCCTCTCTTACTTTGGACAGCCATGAGGGTATGAGCGTGGAGGCTGCACTCCTCCCTCTCAACATTCGAAACGGGGATATTTGCGTGATCCCGTTGGGAGTGAGCCTGTGGGCCGCTATGGCCTCCTTGGTTGTTTTCAGTGGGTCCATTCCAGAGGCTGTGGCTAGTTGGATGGCCCCTTTAATGAACCTGTTGGCCCTCTCTACGAGCCCATTGGCTTGGGGATGATACAAAGCCGCTTTCTTTTGGCCTATATGGTGCTTTCTCAGGAATTGTTCCATGTCCCGTGATATAAGTTGTACCCCATTGTCTGTCGCTACCTCCTTGGGGAGGCCTTCCCTTTGAAAAATTTCAGTGAGGACTTCGATTACTGTCGCGGTGGTGATGTTCGGGACGAACTCCGCCTCGACCCACTTGGATGGGTAATCTACCAGCACTATGCCGTACCGATGTTCTGGCGCCATCGCCTCCAGGGGTCCTATAAAGTCTATGCCCACTTTTGACCACACCGCTTCTGGTACTTCTGTGGGAATTAGGGGTGCCTGTCTGACTTTTAATCTTTTGTCGCTATTGAGGCACTCATGACACCGCTCTATCATGGTGCGAATCTCTTGGTCCACGGAAGGCCACCAGTAGGCCTCTCTGACTCTGCGACGGGTCATCGTGTTTCCCAGGTGACCCGCATGGGCTCTGCAGAGAATGGTTCTCCTCATGCCTACGGGTGGGATTATCTGGTCCGTTTTCATTATTATTCCGTCCATTTCAGATATCTCGTCGGCCACCTTCCAATAGGGTCTCGTGCCTTCTGGCATTGCTTTTTCATCGGGCCACCCTTCCTTGATCCAGTCTCAGATTTTTGCCATGGTCGGGTCTTTTCCGTCTTCTTCCAACCAGTGTTTTTCACTGAGTTCCAGGTAATCAGGTGCTTTTATATCAGTGATGGATGCCACGATGCACTCCCCTTGTAGAAACGTGGTGGCCTTGTCTTTGCCCTCTGGCAGTCTCGACATGCAGTCTGCCTGCGAGTTCTTCCATCCTGAGATGTGCTGCACTTCAAACGTGTACTCCTGCAGTTTTGCTGCAATGCGTGCCAATCTGGGTGTAGACACTTTTGTGCCTCCCGGGCTGAGCATGTGGATGAGGGGTTTATGGTCTGTCACCAATTTGAATTTCGTGCCCCACACATATGTTCTGAAATGTTCTACCGCCCATGCACATGCCAACATTTCCTTTTCTATGGTGGAGTAGTTCTGTTCCGCCGAGGACAAAGCCTTCGAGGCAAAGGCGACCACATGTTCCGTGTCTTCTTTCTTCTGCGTTAGAACGGCTCCTAGTCCATACGCACTGGCATCCGTGGTGATGACTGTCTCCCACTCTGGGTTAAATGGCTGTAAACACGGCGCTTCCATGATGTGCCGTTTTATACTTTCGACCGCCTTCTTTTGGGGTTCTTGCCACAAGAATTCCGAACCTTTTTTGAGGAGGTCACGGAGTGGTGCCGAGGTTTCTGAGAACTTGGGGATAAATTTGCCGTAATACTCCGCCAGTCAGACAAATGATCTTACTTCATCTTTGCTGGTGGGTTCCGGTGCTTTAATTATGGCATGCATCAAGTTTTGTTTGGGACTAATCCCTTTTTCTGAGATTTTGTACCCCAAGTACTCGACTTCTTTCGCTTTGAATACGCATTTTTCATGGCGTAGTCTCACACCTGCTTCTTGTAGCTTGGTCAGGACAGTCCTCAGTGTGGCATCGTGTGTCTGTTCATCCCCTGCATACACGAGGATGTCATCCTGAAAATAGGCAACATTTCTGACCTTCCGTAGCAGGACGTCCATCATGCGTTGGAAAGCTGATGCCGCTGACGATAAGCCGAATGGCATCTTGGTGAACTGATAGGTGCCAAACGGTGTGATGAATGCTGTGAGAGGTTTCGACTCTTCGTGCAATTGTATTTGGTGGTATGCGTTTCTCATATCCAATTTTGAGAATATTCTGGCTTCTTTCATCAACAGAATGAGTTCGTTTATGCTCGGTAGTGGGTAGTTGTCGCTGATGACTTCTAAGTTTAAACTGCGAAGGTCAATGCACACTCTCAGCTCTTGTGAGTTGGGCTTCTTTATGAGTACGATCGGGCTCAGCCATTCCGACGCTTCAATTTCTTCAATGACTCCCTCCACTCTCATTTTGTCCAATTGATTCCTGAGCGTGTCTCTTGCGGTTGCTGGTACTGGCCTCACTCGATGCTTGACTAGGACGGCACTCTTCTTGAGCATTATTTTATGGACAAAGCCCTTGATGTGTCCCGGCTCCTCCGAGAAAAGTTTTGGATAGTCACTCTTGTCAATGGGCCCGCTCCTCGCACCGACAGACAGTACCTGGTCTTCTGTGCTGGGGTCCAGTTTGATTTTCAGCTTGTCTTGGTCGTCCCATCCCAGCACTGCTGGGCCTTCATGACTGAAGTAGACTCTGGTGATGGTTTCTCTTCCCTTAAACTCCACTTTTCCATTGATATATCCCAGTAGTTCGACTGACGCCCTGCCGAAAACTGTGGGTTTGTGTCGTGTAGTGAGAACTTGGACCTTTTCTTTTCCCACCATTTCTTTGTAGGTTCGTAGGGGTATGATGGTGAGGTCCGACCCGGAGTCCGCCATGACTTTTGTTTCTAGGCCGTCGATTTTGATTATACAATGGGGCTTTTCTCTTTTCGCCCTTGTGCTGTTTACCATAATGACGGTGGGTCTCCCCTCCTCTTCTGAGGACGATTCTCTCTCGATGTTGCGTTCTGTGTTTACGCTGGTAACTTTCTTATTCCTCCATCGACACACAATCGAAAAATGGCCAATGCGTTTGCAGATGGAGCACTCTTTATCTCTGGCTGGGCACTCCCTGTCGAATGCCAGGTGTTTCGTGCTGGTGCACCTGTGGCATTTCAGGGGTTCTTTCTTGCCCCCTCTCCCCTCTCTCGGGTCTGGTGCCTGTCTTTCCTTTCTCGAGTGAAATGCAACCGCTTGAATTTCGGTGGAACTCTGAGCTCCTGTGAGTTCTCTTCGTCTTCCCGCTGTTTCTTTGACTGCTCTAGCAATTTCAATCGCTTTCTCTAGCTGTAACTCTTTCTCCACTATGAATTTGTCTTGAACTTTCCTGCTGTTTGTATGGACTACCAACATATCGCAGATGAGGATCTCAGCATTGTTGCCAAAACTGCATAGCGCCGTCAGTTCCCGCAGCTTGGTGACGTAATCGTCAACGGGTTCTGAGATTTCTTGTTTGCGGCTGTAAAAACGTATTCTGTGCAACACCGTGTTTTCTTTGCTGGCAAATCTCTTTACGATTCTCCTTACTGCCTCCTTAAAGACATCATCGTTGTCACCCGCCACCGGAATCGGGGTGAGACTCTCAAACACCCTCTGCCCTTCCACTCCCAGGGCGTTAAGTAACATAGCCCTGCGCCGTGCCGCTGAAAATCCTGCCCCTCCCAGTGCCTCCACATACGTCGTGAATAAGGGTTGCCATTGCGGCCACGGAATGGCAGGTCTACCTGGAGTTTGCAGGAAGGGTGGTGGTGGCGTCGCTCCTTGCAAGTTCTCACGTGGGTTGTAGTGGTGATCCTCGTCGCCAATTTATGTAGTAAACTCTTATAAAGATGACAGGAGGCTGTAGTGTAGCTTGATGTCCTTTATTAACTGGGCGACATCTGCTGCAAACATATGCACATAAACGTGCCAAAACAACCAGGCAACGTGCCTGTTAACAGCTGCAGGGCTGGGGGGCTGGGGTGCCTTGTGGTGCAGGCCCCAAGCCCAAATCTTGGAGGAGCCGTCAGGAGGCGTCCTGATGCGTCCTCTGCCGCTCCCGTAATGCGCGCGGCGCGCGCGGTCTTGGTGCGGCCGCGAGATCTCGCGAGAGTGGGGCTCTCGCAATATCTCTACACCCAGCTCGTAGTTAAAATGTGTCTTGCTACAACGCGGCCTCTAAAATACCCTGAGTGACTGCGTCTGCCCACTGGAAAAAGGGGGGAGGGGAAGACGCCGACCACCCACATGTACCCTCGACTTAAGCCCTGAAAAATCCAAGGGTTTTGGGGGATTCTTACTCTTGAGAGATGTCGGCTGCATAGCCTGATCAAGCAGCAGAACCCGCTTGCAGGCCCTTGCTTTACAGTGAGGGAACAGCTTTTTTTCAGCTTCCGGTGCTGCCTTCAAGCTGCCACCTGCTTCACTTATCTGTGCCTTGCCTCCTCTTCTGTGATTGCTAAATGTGCAAGGGGTACATATTTTCCCTATCAGCTTACATCCAAGACACAAGTCAATGTCAAGTTAGTGTGCAAGACCCCAGGAGTTTGCCGACTATTAATTGACCTGAAATTTGATAACGGGGAAAATAAACCTTCCTTGCTCAAAGTTATATTTTTTATGGCCAACTTTAACACCCCGTTCTTGCCATTGACTTAATTCCTGGGCCAGTCTAAGAACCTTTGAGTCATGTGTAATGACCCCTCTGAATATGAACTCAATACTTCGGATGGGGCATTTCATGTGATCAGGTGTTAGGATAGCATGAGCAATAAAGCTGGTCTCTTATATGAAAACAGTGCCTTCCATCTAAACCAATAGTTAGCCGAAGTACTGTTTGAAAAGAAGGAGCTTTACTTTTTTCATGTTTAAAACAGTACAGTGATGGTTCTCATCTGATGTTGTGGTAAGATGCATGTTTCATTGTGTGCAGGTTAGTGCCACATCGCCATCAGCTATGCACATCCATCTCCCCTTCCGCACCCAACAATCAACTCATCGATGGTAAACAGCCATCTTCGTCTTGATGCCAGACCCCATTATCCACTATGTGATGCAATGTGAGGTCAGAGGGAAGTAGAAGGAGAATACCCTTGTCCCGCCCACAGCAGAGGGATTGGCTGATAAGGAATCGCCACATTTGAGCAATCTATATTGACCCAGGGAAAGGTTAATTCCCAATGTGTGTGCTGGCGTCTGTTGGTCCTTTAAGAAATTACCACCAGTGTCTGCGTCCTAACCACAGCATAGCAAATTTCATTGAGCCTGCCCCGAATATGAAGCCAATTGCAGATTCTGCTGAAAGATCATTTTCTGCTGTCACAGGAAGCCTCAAAGTGGGAGCTGGGGAGCTATGGACCTCCTCTGCAGAGCCCAGACGCTGCATCATAACTCGCATGTGAGCTCAGACCACACCAGAGATAGTGGACCTGTCTTTTGAAGGCTCTGTCCACCACGGGAGAGAAAGACATGGAATACAATCCCCCACACTTGCAGGGAATTACCCTTTACACACAAGCCACTCCCAGAGAAGCCGTGATTGTAGTTCTCAGCTCCAAACCCTTGTGGGAGACTTGGCCTAAAGGGATTGGTTTAAAAAGGTATAAATGGGCAGATGCATGCGAAAGGTCATTGTGGGATGTTGGCGTAACGGAGTGGACAGAGCAGAAGGTGCTGGTGGAGTCTGAGGAATGGAGAGAGCAGAGGTTCAGGTGGAAGTGCAGAAGGATCTGAAGAAACATCAAGAAAGAGAGGTGCAGGTGCGTGGCCAACAGCGTGATGAGGCGGACGTAGGTCTTTGTCGCTCCCACGACTGCCGCAGTAATCCTGATAAAACCGCCTGTCGCCATCAACTGCAGGGTGTAAAAGTAACCCCTACACATAGCGGGCATCATTGTGCCCATCTGGACCGCGGGACGGAAGTAATCGGCCGCTGGGAACGGAGCAGTGCCGAGGCGAAATTGGGTGCGGGACCGACTGGCGTACTTCCAAAATGGCCGCCAAGGCGAAGCCGTCCCATGCTTGGCGCCTGCTGTGTGGAGCAGCGCCGTCTCGGCCTTCATTGAGCTCCCTCTGAGATCTGCACAGAGAAACGTTTCTTCTGCCCGAGGGCTGCTCCGGCTGGCCGATGGCCCGTGACCCTGGGCGGGGGAGTGAGCGGGAGGATTCGTGTGCCCTCCTATGGACCCGGAGCAGCTGTCGCCTGGCGAGCAGGGCCCCGACTGAAGCAGACCAGCGGAGGCTGAGGGTTGACACGCTCCGGCCCTGTGGAGCCGTGTGCTGGTCTCGCTCCACACAGGGGGGGCCGAGGCGCGGCTCCGCAGGTGAGTGCCCTTAACGGCCCATGTGCCCGAGTACCAGCAAGCCCCCCCAAGACACGAACTGCCTCAAGCGGGTGGCCTTACCACCTTATACACCGCCAGGTGGGGGCCCCCGAGGGGGGAAGTACTGGGGGCGGGCGACGAGCAGCGGAGCCCGGGCATAATACGGGCAGCTCCCAGGTCGTCCCCTTCGCCCTGTACCGACCCCGGCTTGGAGCGACACCCAGCGAAGGGGCCCTTCAAGGGACCAAAGTGCCATCACTGTGCAGAGGGATTCGGAGACCAGCAGTGCCTCGCACTATGCAAAACGATAGCGGAGACTCACCTAGGGGATCCTGCATGGGCCCACTCATGAGAGGGACACTAACCTGCTTTTTGTCCTGTGAACTGCCTTGCCCGGGACACCCTGCATGCCGTGCTTTGTGCCACTAACTACCGTCTACAGTAATAGTCCCCCTCCGAAGAGGGTGAGGGGGCTGCAACACCCTCACCACTGGCTTGACAACCGACGCCTTCCACGCCGGGACAACTGCGAACCCAGAAGGAACCCAAAGGAGGAGGTCAGCATAGCACACGGACTGCGGGGTGGTGAATCGCCATGTGGGCCCCGGAGGTGCCGAGGGGAGGATAGCAAGGAAAGTCCAGACCCCAGCAGGAACACAGCTTGTTGTGCACCACAAGGCACACATTCTAATGCTCCAGAACACCAATACGCCTCTACAGATCACCAAGGCCTGAACTGGCGGTAGTGTGCAACGCCACTTGTATAATCAACGAGCTTTGCCCCGATCATGCCACCCCTCTTCCTGATGTGGCACACGTATGCGCTGGAGCCATAAACATACGCGCTGGGCCGTGCAGCCAACCGCGATTCAGGCCAAGCAACGCCTGAGTGCCCAGAGACAGTGGGCACAATCCATGGACAGCGCACTGATCTTCTGAGACAACGTCTAGCGCCTCTAAGACCGAAGGAGGCAGGAAGCAGGCACGGCACTGCAGCTATAAAAGACAGTCTCACCGGTCTGCCACTACACGGCCGTGGTGGGATCGACCCAGCTAGCACCCACCGAGATCCCTGGCAGGAGCACAGCTATAAAATCACGACTGCCGGGTCAGGTGGCGACCATGGGAAAAGAAAAGACAAAGAAGCCCATTATGCAGAATAGGATTGAACAATACACTGTGCCCTCATCACAGCATGCTGATCTCCCACCGCAGCACTCTGAAGATACGGATGCCGTACACACGCTTTCCCTCAAAGACATCATGGCCGCCATTGCGGACTCCCGCTCATCTATGGAGCAGAAGATAGACCGAATAAGCCTAGATGTCTCCCTCCTCAGACATGACCTGCAGAAATTGTCCACGCGCACTGGGGAAGCAGAGCAACGCATTTCGACTACAGAAGACGGCCTACACAATGTGAAACAACAACTCCACGGAGTCTCGGCCACACTCAAGACTCTGGAGGCTGGGGTGGAGGAAGGTGAAGGAAGGTCCAGGCGGAACAACGTCCGCATACTAGGCATCCCCGAGAAAGATGAGGGGCCCTGCATGGAACTCTTTCTGGAACAACTACTAACAGACCTGTTTGACCTGCACTCCTTCTCAAAATTCATCTCTATTGAGAGGTCACATCGTATGCCCGCAGGTAGGCCACTGCCCGGCGCTCCTCCACGCACTGTGATAGCGAGGTTTTTAAACTACCGAGATCGGGATGCACTCTTACAACTTGCAAGGTCCAAGGGCACGGTTACCTTCAATGGGTCTAGAATGGCCTTTTTTCCCAACTACACGAAGGAGGTACAGAAGGCGAAGCAATCCTTTGGGAAACTTAAGAGGCAATTGCAGACATTGGGAGTCGAGTACGGCCTGCTCTTCCCTGCACAATTGAAAATTTACCATAAAGGCACAACGGTCCATTTTGATGATTCCGGTGAGGCGTGGCGCTGGGCGAAGCAGCACATTGAAGGGGATTGGTCCACACCCCGAGGCAATAGAAATAGAAATCCCAGACCACCACCGGACCAGCGCCGCAGGCCGGACCAACCACCGCTGGCGGACCCACCAGTGAACGGAGGGGACGAACTCCCGCCTTGACTTATGTCGAGGGCTCAACCTCCTGGCTGGCGTGCAACCACCTTATGGACATTACCACAGCTGGCCCTTTCGGGGCCACCAAAGGCGGCTCACATGCTTATAATGCAGTAAGCAGAGGATTGCCACACTCCCATTTGGGTTTTTAAGGGGGAGGAAATTACCCCCCCACCCCACCAACTTTTCTAGTTGAACTTTAACAGGGGCTGTTAAAGCTGACGCTCTACCTCTTTTGATTATCAGCAATGTTTGGGCGACAGGTACTTCAGGTTGGGGAGGAGTATAGGGTGGGCGAGGGAGGGGTTAATTGGGAAGAGTTTGTTGTTACCCCAGGATCAGCCTTCCCCGGTAATTATCAGGGGATGGTATGGTTCCTGGCCAGTTGGGACCGCATCACACACAGGCAGCGCTTCAACCATCAATCTTTGTCTACTTTGCACCATACTGCCATGCACCGGGGCTGCACCCCTGCGTGCTATCTGCCCGCCCCTCCGATAATCCTGTTAGATGCCACCTGATCAATCTCAATCGCCCACAACCATGCGCCCCAGATCCCTTAGGGTCCTCACCTGAAACGTGAACGGGATGGGCTCCACGAATAAAAGACGCCTGGTTAAGCAGCTACTCTCCAGACACTCCCACGACGTGGCCTTGCTAACTGAAACGCACCTTGCGGGGGCACACTGTACATTTTTTCTCCGAACCAACTATAGGACCGCTTTCCATGCGGGATACACCATGGGGTCCAGAGGCACCCGTATTCTTATACACAAAAGTGTCCCGTTTGCCCTATAAGTACTAGAACAGGACCCGCGGGGTCGCTACGTGATGGTGCTGGGGACACTCTGGGGGGGAAACATTTGGGTTAGTCTCGATTTACTCCCCACCTGGATTGGGGCAGGAACTTCTCGATGACCTAACCACCCTTATGGGCAAGCATCAACCGGATAAGTGGTTCCTGGGTGGCGATTTTAACGATGTCATGTGTAACACCTTAGACCACTCCCACCTTAGACAACGCAATCCGAACCTCCCCACGAAGCTGTCCAATTTTGTGTCTGCCCTGGGTCTCTGTGATGTATGGCGGGAACTGCACCTGGGAACCAGAGGTTACTCGTTCCACTCCGGGGCCCACGCCTCCCTCTCCAGGCTTGACTACCTATTCGTACCGCACACAGATCTTTTTAGAATACTCTCGGCGGACTTGCTCCCCCGGGGAATCTCGGACCCCTAACCTCTGCTGGTGGAGTCGTGACTACAGGGAATAAACCCCCCTAGAACGTGGCGGCTGAATACCTACTATCTTGACCTCCCGGAACTGGTTGACCGCCTTACGGAAGTCTCAACTGAGTATTTCGAGATTAATGACACTGGCGAAAATGACCCGATAGTGTTATGGGAGGCCTATAAGACCATGCTGCGGGGAGAAATAATCTCCTGGACGGCGAATAGGAGAAGGGAGAGGCTCCGGAAGATAGCTGAGGGAGAAGCGGAGGTAACCCACCAAGAGAATGAACATACCCTCAGCCCTACCCCACAGACCCACACGTCCCTTAAACGTGCCACTGAATACCTCCAAAATCTTAAGTTGGACAACGCCAAACCGGCCCACTGGGAATCCAGGGCTAGGATATATGAGCTGGGGGATAAGGCGGGGAAGATGCTGGCTTGGCTGGAGAACAGAGATGAGGGACAGCGCTGTGTTCAGGAGATCATCACCCCGCAGGGTGAGACTTGCCGGTCAGACGCTGAGATAGCGGAAGCTTTTGCCCAATTCTATGCCACACTATACCAGGCCCCAACTGTACCCGACCCTCCTAGACAACGTAGTAATCCCCACCCTGTCGGTTCAACAAAGGGAGATGCTGGACTCTGATCTTTCAGAGGCTGATATAGTAGAAGCCCTTGGACAACTGCAGCCGGGGAAAACCCCAGGCCCCAATGGGTTCCCGATTGAAACCTGGCAGAAACTAGGGGGTAATAACACAGCGCCTCCCCTGTATCAGAAGCTGTTGGCCGCCCGGGAAAGGGGCTCCCTCCCAGATGATCTGTGCAAGGCCACCATAGTGGTTATCCCCAAACCTGATAAACGCCAGGAGCAATGTGCCTCTTATAGGCCGATATCGCTAATTAACGGCGAAGCCAAGGTCCTGGCCAAACTCTTAGTTAACCGGCTCCAACCGGTAGCGAATACGCTGATACATCCGGACCAGTGAGGCTTTATGCCCCATAAATCGACCCGAATTAATTTGCACCGACTCCACCTGGCGCTAGAACGGGCCCCTATCCTCGGTACCCCGCTGGCCCTGTTAGCAATTGATTTTGAAAAGGCATTTGATTCAATCCGGTGGGACAGCCTATGGGAAATCATGATCCGTATGGGGTTTGGAGAGGGCTTTCTAGGTTGGGTAAAACTGCTATACACAAATATCCAGGCAGAAGTCAAAGTGAATGGGTGGACCTCCCGATCCTTCCCCTTAGGCAGAGGCACGTGACAGGGTTGCCCCCTTTCCCCCCTCCTCTTCGCCCTCGCGATTGAACCGCTGGCATTGTGGCTTTGCCAGAGCGGGGCATGGATGGGATTTAGATGGCCCGAGGGACACGAGGACCGCATTTCTCTCTATGCTGATGACCTCTTGCTATACCTGGCCGAACCGGTCTGGAGCTGCCCCATAGTAACCCAGAACCTTGTCACCTACGGGGAATTCAGCAGATTGAGAATTAACTGGAAGAAATCCGTACTCTTCCCGGTGAAAGGGGGGGAACAGGTCGACTTACCGAGATGTCCATACCGGTTTGAAAGGCAGGGCTTTAAGTACTTGGGGATCTGGATAACACCTGAACTAACCAAATATGCAATGCATAATCTCCAACCGATTATAGATAGGTTTGCTAGTGACGTCCACCACTGGAAACTTCTCCCTTTGACCCTCATGGGGCGTGCCACGCTTTTTAAAATGCTGTCACTTCCAAGATTCTTGTATGTCCTGCAGAACGCCCCGCTCATGATCCCCACCTCTGAATTCATTCACACTGAAACCCTCCTCAGGGAACTCATCTGGGGGGAGGCCAGTCACGCATGGCATTAAGCACTTTGCAGAGGTCGGTTTGGGAGGGTGGGATTGGTTTGCCCCGCCTCCAGACCTTCTACTGGGCCTCACAACTCGCGGTGGTCAATGATCTGCTTCACGGAGACCGGGCATTACCTCACACCAGGGCTGAAGTGGAACCCATGCAGGGCATAGACCCACTACAGGTACTATACCAGTCCCCATGGAAACCTCCCCCGCCCACAATCAAGGCCCACATCACTACCATCTGGAGACAGGCACACGTGTTCGTTGGGTGTGGAAATAAAATAACTGCAGCGCAGCCTTTATGGCAAAATAGCAACCTGAAGGAAATTGAGAAACTTGAACCATGGCCACGTTGGGTGAGAGCGGGAATTCTGAAGGTTGAAGATATCCTGAAAGATGGGAAAGTAACCTCATTTGAGGACATGAAGTGCAAATTCCAACTGCCCATAACTGAACGATACCATTTTATGCAGCTGACCCATGCCCTGCAAACCGATATACCTTCAGAAGATACGGTTCCTGACTACACACCGATAGAACGCAGTATGCTACCTGCGCATATCCCCAGTAAATGCACATCCACTCTTTATAACGCCATCACATCCTTTGCTACCCCCCACCCGAGTTATCGAGACTAAAGACCAAATGGGATAGAGGTGTGGGTGAGATCGACCCAGAGGACTGTTCCAAGTCTTAATGCACCCGCGGGAGGTGGCCATCTCCTCTAGGCTCAGACTGGTGCACCTGAAAATCCTGCATAGAGTATACTACCCTCGAACCGTTTTATATGGCTGGAAGAGGGCAACAAATCCGAACGGTCTCCGCTGTGGAGAAGAGGAAGGCACCTTCTATCATATCCTGTGGTCATGCCCCCGGACCTGCACCTACTGTAATGATTGTTGCACGGAACTGTCCAGGGCACTCACTTGTCCTATTGAACTGGACCCGAGAGTCCTAATTCTGGGCGTACCAGACATGTCCGATTCTAACAAATTGGAAAAACTGCTATTGAACACTGCGACAGCCCTGATGAAGCGCAACATCGCGCAAAAATGGGGAGTACCTGACCCCCCGATACTTGAACAATGGATACTCGATATGGACTCATGTGCCATGATGCAACACCGGGTCTATGGTGCACGAGGATGCCCGGCCAAAGCATCCAAAATATGGGGGAAATGGGAAGAGACTGGACCTTGACAACCAGGGACAGTGGCGATCACTGCATGAATCGATGGGGGAGGGACGGAGAGGGAGAGGGAGCGGGTCATAGTGGTTGGTGATACTAATAACACTATGCAGACTTGTGATTGAAGGAGCTGTCCTGGAGTGCTTGTATTTTTATTTTTTATTTTTATTTTTGTTGTTTTTCTGTTATCACCACCTTGTTTGGTGGTTGTCTTGTTTATGTCATAAAACACAATAAAAATGTTTTATTAAAAAAAAAGAAAGAGAGGTGCAGAAGGAGGATGAGGTGCTAGAAGATCTCAGGAGTACAGGAGGAGGTGAAGTGGCCCAAGGGAGTGGAAGGTGGTGAAGAAAGAGTTGGGAGAATCCGTAGGAAGGATGGAGGTGAACATCAAGCAGGAGGAGGAGAGTGGCAAAGCATTTGAAGGGGCAGAAAGTCACAGAAGATAGTGAGGAGTAGAGAAGGCAGAGAGACCAGGACTGGGTGAAGCAGGAGAGAGTATGAATGAGGGGTGAGTCAAGGAGAGCAGATATTGAGGCGGTATATCAAGAGAGAAGGGAGGAGGACACAATGCACCCAACACTTGTTCTGAAGGAGCGGGAGGAGCAACAAACAAGTGGTGGAGGGTCAAGGAGGTTAGCAGGCAGCCAGTGCAAGCGTCAGGTCCTCAGTCCTGAGTTAGGCTCCAAGGCAGGTGATTAAGCGAGTGAGACAGCATTAGGAGGCAGTGGGATCATGCCCCATGGACAGAGAAGAACGGGTGTTAGGTACCTGATGGAGATCATAATTAAACGTCCAGCAGGTCCCCAATGAATCTCTGTTCACCTCGCCTCTGAGAGATGCTTCAAGCCCCCCTTGAACCCAACAGAACGCAGAACTTCAATAAGGACTCCTACAGATCCTAAGAAGCCCAAATCTGTCCTGGCCTCAGCACAGCCCATGAGTAGTGGGGCACCAATGGACTGACCCTATGGGTTTAAAGACTGATAGTGAAGGGAAAGACCCTCGGCAAGACTTTTATGAGTAACCGTTTTACAGCATTCTTACTTGAGTTATTTACCTGTATAAAGAAGACCAGAATATAACCATTTGAACCACACCCAATAGTTGTGTCCTCTGCGAAGTCTACTTGGTTTAGTGAACATTCCTATGGAATCTGTTTTTGCACCTGCTAAAAGGTGGCAGATTCAAAAGGAATCTACGTAAATGCTTCCCATAATGTGGCATATGTGGCAGGAGGCATTGAGGTCTGCAAGAACTATAAGGGATACACATTTGGATAGAAACCAGAACAGGTGGATTTGCATGCATTATTTACACTTCATTCTTGTACGGAGGGGACTACATGCACAGTAGTGCACATGGATGTTATGTTACATATATTTATACAGCGCACATACGCCCAAGAGCATCTTGGCGCTAAGCAGTCGAGATGAGAAAGTGATTAAACAGAATAGAACCTAAAAAGGCAAGGTCTTCAGGTACCGGCAAGAGGCCAGATGATTGGTAGTACTTCGAAGAGCCCAGGGCAGCTGATTCCACGCCCTTGCGGCTACCACAGAAAAGGCATGGCCGTCAGGATGTGACCTTTGAACAAGAGGTACTGGTAACAAGAGGGCAGTCTGAGAACAGAGGGTACGAGAAGGAACATAATGGACACATTTTTCCTGAAGGTACTCCGCACCTAACTTGTAGAAGGCTCGGTGTACCAGGCACATTGATTTAAACAAAATCTGTTTGTCAATCGGAAGCCAGTGCAACAGTCTCAGAAGTGGTGACATATGTACTCCAGGAGGGGGGTGCAAAATTGCTCTGGCGCCACATTCTGAAGCAACTAGATGCGATTTATCAAATAGCGTGGTTGGCCATAGTACAGAGAATTTCAATAATTGGCTGTACTAAGAACAAGTGCAGCTACCACAGGGGCATGGAGATGACCGTGGATAAAAGGAAGAACATTCCTCAGGGTGCGCAACTTGAAATGGCCAGATTTGCACACTGCACCAACCTGCTCTGCCATAGAGAGCGAGGCTGAAAATCTCATCCCGAGATTTATCACCAAAGGTGATGGAAGAGGGAACGGGCCAAGAGAAACAGTCCACAACTCGGGAGTCCAAAAAGAGAGTGGACCAGTCGTGCCTACCACAAGAACCTCAGCCTTGCTGCCATTGAGTTTTAGCGAATTATTTGCCATCCAGGCACCAAGATCCATGCAATAACCGGGCACTCTGAAAAGGATTCCCTTTGTATTCTCAACAAAGACCTACACCAGAACCTTCTTCTGTATCACGTGGATGTCCTAAAGCCCTGCTTCCTCTGCAGATCTCTGTTCATCCACTAAACATACTTGTGTAATCCATCCATTTCACCAGAACGCTCTGGTAGGCAGATTCTTTTTAGATGGGGACCCAGGTTTTCTATTGTCCTCACAGAGAAATTAAGTCAAAAATCTCCCCTCTCCATTTCCTGAAGCACTTAAAATCCCATTTGTTCCAGCTCCTGTCCGCTGTCGAGTGAGTGAATGACCACAACCAAGTGACCGTGAAGTCCATGATCTAACCCGCTCATCTTCCGAACTCTCACCACCCCAATCTCAGCACATCCGCAGCTGCCCATCCAAACCCCTAGAAGCTCACCCCGAGCCCTACAGAATTTGCCAGCACTGAACTCATATCCTCAATACTGAGGACTCACCCATTATCTCCTGATTCCAACATTCACCAAATGGCATCCATTCACATCATCCTCTCCTCTAGCCCATCTGCTCTACTAAGCCCCTGCAATTCTGATGACGTACTCTCAGGCTCTCCACTTACTTGAGGACCCCCTCCTGTGCACCTGCAATCCAGCTTCTGACATCACACCTCGACCCAATCACAGCATGCAGCCTCCATTTGCCCAAAGCAACGTGAAGGCAGCACCTTCCTCCTCCATCCCAGATTTGCCTCCGACAGTAAGCCAGAACTAAGCTCTGGTTAGACTCCACGGCTCTCCCATTTGTACCTTTGCTTCCAGGACACTCACTAGCTGCTAAACCCAAATCCCTGAGCCTCTCACCCTCTTACTCATGACACTCATCATGCATGCCCCTAGATCCAAGCACATACATCCCATCGCCCATATCATCAGGACTCTCACCCACCTTATCCCCAGGTATCAGGAACCCCTTCCTCCTCAATGCCAGTACTTGGCACTTTACCATTCCCCAAACCAAGCATTCATCTGCTATCACCCAATTGCAACACTGAAACTCTGCAGCCAACACCTCAGCATTTATCGCCACCAATGCAACCAGCCTCTCCCGTTCCTGAAGCATGAAAACTGGCTAAACCTTGTTGTTCAGAGCACAAAGGTGACAAGACGGTCTTGACTCTTCCCTCTTTTAAATGACAGACAGCAAATTCAGTATTATGGCCCTGCCTAAACATAAACAACCCAGCATCAACCTGGTCACAAGCTTCCAAATTCACGTGTGTCTGTACACATAGATATATATTTTTGTGTGTCTGTGTGAGGGAGGCGGGGAATAATTGTGGTGAGTAGTGGGCAGAGGATTGGGTAAATGTGTGTGTATTTGCGTGTCTGTTTTGGAGATTGTAAGGAAGGTTTGGACAAGGAAGGGGGGTGACCGGGAAGGAAATGGGGATTTGGGTGCTCTAAAATATCCCACAAGAGCAGGGTGGTGGGGTAAGGGGATCTACTTATAAGGAGAGGAAACCCGGTATACTACTGGCTAAAAGAAGTTAGCAGTGTATACTCTGCCTATATCCGGGAGGATAATGATCAATAAGGAGACAAAGCTATAGTGCAGATGCTAGAGATACAGAACATAAGTACTCAAAGTAATTCGAATGGGGGACCAGTCAGGATTAAAAGGTGAATATCAAATTTTAATAATGAAACATAATGATTAAAACATATAATTAAATAAAGTGATCCACAGTACAATACTTAACATCCAATATATAAAACAACAACAAGGAATACGTAGCAAGCTTGAATAGCAAGTTAAAATGGTGTCACAGAAAAAACAAACACATAGGGTACTTGTAAAACAAATAGTATGGTACCCAATTCTGTTAGAATAAATGTGTCATAGATTTATATCTCTGTTTATAGTCCATAGAGTTGTCTCGACATGTTTCTGTTCATCAAGGCATTAGTATGAAACATTCATCAGGAGGTAGAATTTTAACAACGTAGCCTAGTTACAATTGGAGCAATAATAGCAACAATGAAAGTTTCATAGCATCTGTGAAATAAAAACACATAAAACAAAGGATCAGCTTCTGGATAGCTAAATGCTTTGAAGAGTTCTAATGCAAGAACAGGAGCACCATATGAAGGGGAATATTTACCTAAAATGGTGCTGGTGGGGGCTCTCTACTATAAATAGTAGGTTGTAGTAGATGACTATGTAGGTCCTATGGAAGATAGAAATATCAATTAAGCATCAAGGATTGCTTAAAAAGAAGCATAAATGTGCTCACAGCGTTAAAGCAGAATCAATAGACCAATCCGAAAACACTCGGCTAAGAGGTGCAGTGATAGAAAGGAGCCATTGGCAAAACTCACCATAAAATAGAGCCCGAAAATGGGAGTTCAGAGAAGAGAGAGCAGCGATGACCCATAACATGCATGTGCACCAATGTAAACAAGGAGGTTCGTATGGTCTTAATCAGAACCAGTTGAAAAGAAGCACCGTGTAGCGGTATAGTGGAAAGGATGTAGCCCTGGGGAGTGAAAAATGAAGAGAAGTGAAGACCGCAAAGGCCGGGGATGTGTAAGTGCCGGAGGCGAACCCTCAGTTCTCATCAAAATAGCGGTGAGAGTTGCCGTGGCAGCAAGGGACGGGGAGGATGAATACCTTGTAAATGTGACGGCGGAAGTACAGTCTACGGACGAGCCGCGAGTCGGGCTGGCTGAAGGAAAAGAATCCCTTCGTTCAACGCTGTAAAAAAGCAAATACATAAATAACAAGATCGGTCCCATCAGACGTATAATGCTACATTGTTCTGGACCAGCATGGCTTCTAAGGTTGGCAATCGGACGCGTGGCTTACCTAGTGAAGAAAGTACGCGGCAAAATGTGCCTGGTACCAGTCAGGACGGCTCTGTGGATCGACTGAAAGCGCGAGGTGGCCGAAAAGTAGAAAAAGTAGACGGTAGGACCAAATATTAAATAAAGGTCAGGAGTAAACTAACTTAGAAGAATAATTAGATAAGAGGAATAAATCCCCCAAAAAAATAAGGGGGGAAAGAAGGGAGGTCAGGAAAATGACAAAAATGGGGACAGAGGTCACCAAAATGAAATGTGCAGCAATTGGCTCAGGAAAGAAAAGTAATGGCCTTCGAAGAAGGAGCTAAATATTGTGCCATTCAATGGATTCATTAAGGCCAGTGACATCACTACGTAAGGTGTAGATCATTTTCTGTTCCATCTTCAACAGTTTCTTTTCACGTGCTACACAATTAGTTCCTTTAAGGGCTAGAAGTACAGTCCATGTAAAATCCTCATGCTTTTGCTTCTGAAGGTTGAAGTGTTTCACCAGAGGAGCATTTTCAGTTTTGTTCTTCAAGCAGCTTCGGTGTTCCATGATGCAGGTTTTTACTTTACGAATGGTCTTCCCCACATAGTGCAGTCCACATATACAGGTGATCAAATATACCACAAACTCAGTATTACAATTGGTAAGGTTCTTTTGGGTCCAGCGTTTTGAAAGGCCAATATCAACATCTTTAGTTTTGGAAGTTAATTTACATACACCACCTGAGCCACAGGGATAATGTCCGGTGGCCTCTGGAAGACCCCATAGAGTAGTCAATCTCGGGTCAGGTGTATTAAGACATTTCAGTTTACTGTTACTAACTCTATTGTCTATGGTGGTGCTTCTTTTATAGGCGAATATTGGCACCGGCATAGCTTGAGTAGCGGTTTAGAAAATTTTCCAATTTTTCTTGATGATATTGCTGATTTCAAAACTCTGGTCCGTAAAGGTGTTCACACAAACAATACGATCATCTAAGGGTTTTTTGGGTTTGGGTTCTAGTAGGGCTTCCCGATTATTGTTAAATGCCCTTTTAGGTGATTTTTTCACTATTTTTTTGGGGTAGCCTCTCTGTCTAAGTTTTTCACTGAGAGTGGTAGCTTCAGCTTCATATATTTCTTTGTCTGAGCTATTCCTCTTGAGGCGTAAGAATTGGCCAAAGGGAAGGTTATCTCGCAAATGTTTAATGTGGTGACTGGAATAATCCAATAAGGGGTTCTTATCAGTGGGCTTGTGGTAAGGTTTTATTTTAAGGCCCCCATTAAGGGGGGAAATGGTGAGATCCAGGAAGTTGGTGAATTCGTTGCTAGACGTCATCATAAATTGTAAATGAGGGTTCAGAGTGTTCAACCATATAAAGAAATTATTGGCCTTGTTCTGGGTACCCTTCCATAGTACCAGAATGTTGTCTATGTAGCGACTCTATTTAATGATGTTGTTACTAAATGGATTCAAGTTGTTGTAGATATGAGATTTTTCAAATGTGTCGACATAGAGGTTTGCTATACTAGGAGCCATGGTGGCCCCCATAGCCGTTCCTTCGATTTGTTGGTAGAAGTTACCATTGAACTCAAAGTAATTACGTTTCAGTGCTAGCTCTACACACCAAAGAATGAACGAGGTAGGGACAGGATCGTTGTCTTCGCATGCTAGAAGTATTTCTTCTATGGTGTCCAATGAAGCTTGTTGGGGTATGTTGGTATAGAGTGAGATAATATCTAGGCCCAGTAGCAGATTGGTCGAGGGATCAAAGTCAAGATTTTCATAACTGTTGATGACATCTCTGGAATCCTTCAGGTAAGATTGCATTTTTAGAACGTGAATTTTCAAATAGTGGTCAGCGAATGTAGAAAGAGGTTCTAGTACTGAGTTAATTCCTGCCACTATAGGACGCCCTGGTGGATTGATGAGGGTTTTATGCACTTTGGGTAAGGTGTAAAACGTCGGGATACTTGGTTTCTTGTTGTTGAGGAAGTCCGCTTTCTGTTTCGAGATCCATTCGCGATCTTTAGCCTTGGAAATTTTGTCAGAGATTAGTCGCTGAAGTTCAAGTGTAGGGTCCTGCGTAAGTAAGCGATAGTAGTGATTATTGCTTAATTGTCTCTCGCATTCTTTAATGTAGTCGTTGCGATTAAGAATCACGATCCCTCCACCTTTATCCGCCTTCTTGATGATGATCGAGGGATTCGTAGATAGAGAGTCGAGGGCTTTGTGTTCCTTGTTGGATAGGTTATGAAAAGGTCTTCGGTGATTGACTTCGAGAGCGGTAACTTCAGCAATGACTTTCTTTTCGAAAACTAGTGATTCCGGAGAGAAACTATGGGAGGGCGGGTAGAAAGTAGAAGGATTACGTAATCCCGTACAGTTGGTAGGTCCCTCTCCTGTGGTTTTAGTTTCCAGTGAAAAGAATTCTTTGAGATGGATTTTTCTCATCAGCTTTTTAAATTCTATTTGGAATTCAAAAGGATCATGTTCTTTGGTCATGACGTATCCCAGTCCTTTATTAAGGACCTGCTGTTCCGTTTCTGTTGGTGTATAGTTGGATAAATTGATCAGAAGCGATTCCCGCTTCGGGTTTGTTTCGATCCGTCGTCCCAGTTGTTTCTGTTCTGGGCCTGGTATAAAAAACGGCCCTGGTTGTTTCTCCTTCCTCCATTGCTTTGCCGTCTTGTGGATTGTCCTCTACCCCTTTTGTTAGTTGTCTTGTTCCCGGTGGATGTACCTTCTCCTGCATCATCTGGATTGCTGCTGTCATTACTAGTGCTGTATGAAGTATTGCGGAACCTGACTCGTCTGTTGTGTCTTGTAGGTCCATTAGTTTGGAGGGATTTATTAACATAGTCGTCCTTCACATAAGGGAAAGCTTTGTCGTGAGAAAAACGTGCGAGATCATTTTTCATACGTTAAATACGTTCATTAGTATTGGTTGTTTTGCATTCTTTCATTTCCTTTTCAATCTCTTCTAGTCTTTTTTTATAATTATCAAGTGGTAACAGTTTTTTTATATTTTCTTCAATTTTTAGTAATTCAATTTCAATTTTGGTGGATGTTTCTTTGGCTGTGTCTATAATCAGAATAAGCCAATCACGACCACAGCAGTTCGCTATGTAGCTCCATTGTACTTTAAATTTTTCATTATCAAGAAACAGTCTTGGTTCGTTAAGGACAGTAAGTCCTTGGGGTAGAGCTTTGTTCTTCAGATATTCGAGCATGATTGCCCCGTGAAGTTCAGTACGCGTGAGTCTTTTTCTAAGTTGTATAAGTTCATTCCATTCATCTTTGTCTTGCGTGATGTCAACCATATCATCATGGTTTAGGATTGAGATGGCTTTCATGAGGGCTGCTGCATAGTCATCGCTATAAGCTAGAGTTCTGTCTTCGGCCATGTTAAAAGGGTAGTCTAAAATTCTAGGGGTAAGGGGATCAACTTCCATAAGGGTTTGGGGGTAAAAAAAAAACAGATGTGTCATAGTTCCCCAATTAAAGGCCACCGAAAAGTGACTTTAAAAAAAGTATGTTTTGTGTTCGGCCATCAATATGCTGAAATATCACATAGAACCGACGCGGCCACATCCTGGATTGCATCCTTCCTCAAGAACAGAACATCACGGGTGACCGTGGGTACTTCTGTATCTAACCCTGACCCAGCTAACGTAGAGTTTGGGGTACCCCGGGGAGATTGCATATCTCCACTCCTTTTCAATTTTCTTAAACTACTCCATGATATCTTTTTAGATCTTAATGTAGAGTTTTAAAACTATGTGCATGACACGCGCAGAGTGTTCAGGTTAGAAGCTGACCCTCCGCTGAATCACAGCATGATTCAATATGTATATCAACACAATGAAGCCTGGATGTTCATAAATTGTCTGGGAATGAACAAAGAAAAGACAGATTTTGCTCAAATTACCCACCTCTTCCTAACCCAAAGTACAGGAACTTTACCCTGAGTTGACCTTAGTAGGACACACAATTAAACCTTCCCAGGCTGTTAAGAACCTTGGGTCTTTTTTGACTCGGCCCTCACAAGTAGCCCATACACTGCGACCTGCCGATGAATAGGATGCAATACGATGCGCAGGTCTTCCGTGGCACAATAATTTGTGGGCAAACATTAACTATATAACTACTATGAGTTACATGGCTCAGCACATTAACTGCTTTCCTCAAACATCTCTGTTCTGTCTGAAGCACATGGGGTTCAATCCCTGCAGGGTCAATTTAGCCTTTCATACTTCTAGGGTTAATATATTGAGTTCTGTTAAATTGGGAAAGAATAGGACTTCGTACTACAGTACTTCAAAGGAGGAGAAATAATATGGCATGGAGTGTTATATTAAATCCAGCGCTATAAAAAGGCCTGGACAGCATCCCTACAGTCTCCAAAAATTGCTCCCCAGGTATTCCTCTGTCCCCGCTAAGTGATTTCTCATGTGTGCCTGGCAGGAGACCCACCTGCTTGAGGATTCCGGGGACCAGCAATCCATTTACAAGCTGCAAAAGGAATGTATTTAGTGACAGGAAACGTCTTCCCTGCTCAAGCAGGACATCCCAAGCCCCATACCCTAGAACTAAAGTTGTCCATATGAGTATACATAGTTTAGTGTCTGCAGACATTTGACAGTTATGGTGAGTGCTGCAACAAATAACATGAGCCCCAAGCCCAATATGCACTACATGCTCAGACAGGTTTCACGTGTAAACATCTCTGCGCATTATAATGTTCAAGAAATGCTCGTTGAGTTCATACAAAACAGCCAGGAACCCACATTGGTGGTATTTGCCCCCCCCCCTTCCTCATAGGTGATTTATTTACAAAATGGGGGTGATTTACTCATTGATTTGAATTGATTTTATCTACTGAATGAGATAATTGTTTATTTATATGCAGTGATTTGTTTACAAACAGAGGCAGAGGGATGTAATTAGAATACGCAGACTGGCTGCAAAAAAAACTACCTGTAACCATGCTGAGTGAACCAAAACAGGGTCTAGTGATGTATTGCTTGGGGATTGTGGCGCTGCCCGATGACGGGCCTACGCGGCGGCGTGACGTTTCACGCCGCCGCGCTAAGTATAAATAAAGGGGGCGTTCCCGGCCGCAGCAGAGCGACCGGGAAGCCCGAACACGAAGGACTGGTGTCCATTGTTTCCTTCATGTGTCGGGGGCTTGCGGCATCGTGTGGGGGCTCCGACCCGCCCCCAACAGTGGCGACGAAGCGGTGAGGGAGACCCGGGCCCGGTGGTGAAATCTCTGGGAGATTAATTTTTCTAAACGAAACGGAACGAATTTTCGTTTCCTCTCATGCCGGGTCGCGGGACGCACACGCGGCCGGCGGGCATTTTGTTCAGAGGCTGTGAAACTTCACGAGGCTCCGGTTTGGAGCGTGGAGCTACGACAGGCCTAATTTTTGGACACATTAGTAGCAGGAGGCCTACCCTGCACGCCCATGCCTGATTTGTGAATTTTAACCTGTTTTTGGGTCTTTTACGTCGTGTGAAAGCCAGGAGAGGACTGATATGACAGGGCCAATCCCCTATCTTTGGCTCAATTTTTGGAACTTCTAAGTCCATTTGGAGAGCGGCAACGTGGATCCTCGGTGTTCTTTGCCCCCTTCATCATCAGAGTGCCGTGGGTTTTTCTTCTTTGTCCTCTTCATCATCAAGCCTGGCTGCTCTGGATAACTGTGTTTTTTGGACATCCACTGGTGCCTGATCCGGATTTCTCCCCGTGCTGGAACTGTTGTGTACCCGGGAAGGAGGGGTGAGTCGCACTGTGTCGGTGGGTGTCTGAGTTGCGGCCCTCAGGACAGTAGGTGGGGGTGCCTGTGCGCTCAAGCCCATGGGCGACTCTGAGGACTCGGACAGTGGTGGTGCAGCAGCGTCCCTCCCCCGCGATCGTGGCCAGGCAGCGGCTCAACAACAGGCCGCCCTACCTCCCGTGATCCAAGTCCTTGCAGGACCGCCACCTGGACAACCGGGTTTTCCCATTATGGCTCAAGCAAGAGCACCCGCGGCCCATGCCGCCTTGCAGCCGATTCTGGAATTCGATGCGTCAGGCCCACCCTCGAGCATGGGGCCCCGATGGAGAAGATGGGTGAGTCGCCTCGACATGTATTTCAGGGCTGCTCAGGTGACGGATGATGACAGCAGAATTGCCACCATGCTGTATTCGGCAGGGCCGACAGTCCAGGAGATATTTGAATCGCTTGCTCCTGTCAACAACTCTTATGATGTGGCCAAGGCGGCCCTCCTCGCACACTTCCTTCCCCTTGCAAACGTGGACTATGAGAGGTTCGTCATGCTCTCGGCAAAGCAGAAGGAGGAGGAGACGTTGGACACTTTTTTATGGTCGCTTACGCCGCCTCTCCCTCGGTTGTGCATGGGGGGATGCAGACGACATGATACGCACCATGCTAATCCAGGCATGCTCCTCCGGCAAGCTCAGGAGGCAAGTCCTGAGAGAGCCGGGCCTCACGCTGCCCCGTATTTTGGAGCTGGGCAGGTGCCACGAGGTAGCAGAGGCACGCGCCAACAAGATGGAAGCTGGGTCTCGGTCGGTGAGGTCGGAGGAGGTGTGTGTCGTATGGAGGGGTGGCCGAGGAGTGAGACGCCCGGGTGGAGGACCCCGAGACAGGGCTGGGAGAGCCGGGGAGTCGTGCCAGAAGTGTGGATACGACCTCCCTCATATGGCAGAATGCCCGGCGGCTGGAAAAACCTGTGGGAGGTGTGGACTGGCCGATCACTTCTCGAGAGTGTGTCGGGCAGCCATGCCGGTGATGGTGCCGAGAGATCAGGCACGGACATGGGCTCCGCGCCAGAGCCAACAGCCCAGTATTGCCCAGGTAGAACAAGGGGAAGTTGAGTCCCATCCGGAAGGAGCCGAGGAGGAAGACGAGGAAAATATCTTTTTCGTCTCAAGCGTGGGAGTACTTAAAGGAAGAAGCCGGAGACAGCCGAGATGTATGGTCGAAATCAATCACTCCCCAGTCCCAGTGCTCGTTGACACCGGCGCCTCTGTCAATGTGATGGCCAGAGGGCATTATGACTCCCTCAAACCCCTTCCGGGTCTGGTCGCACCCAAGGCCCGCATATTTGCGTTTGGGGGTCAGGAACCGCTACCGCCCGATGGTGCCTTCGGGGCAGACGTGGAACATGATGGCTCACAAATCAGGGCCCGATTTTATGTGACCCCGGTGAGCAACAATACCCTGCTCAGTTGCGCAGCTGCGGAGGCCTTGGGTATCGTCAGCTTTGCATACTCCGTCCACCTGGAGGACATTAATGATCTCCTCGACAAATATGCTGCACTCTTCAGTGAGATCGGAAAGATGATCGGGGAACCAGTTCGATTACACATCGATGAGTCAGTACAGCCCATCGCATTGAAACACCGACGAGTACCTTTTCATTTAAGGGAGCAGGTCGATAAGGAGCTGGACAATTTGGTGAGCTTGGACATCATCGAAAGGGTTGAGGGACCAACCCCCTGGGTGTCCCCGATCGTGGTGGCCAGAAAGCCCAAGCAACCCGACTCGGTACGCATTTGCGTGGACATGAGGCTCCCCAACAAAGCGATCAAAAGGGAACGCCATCTTACTCCAACGATCGATGATATCATTGCTGATGTTCAAGGGGCTCGAGTGTTCTCGAAGCTGGACCTCCGAGCCGGATATCACCAGGTCGTCCTTCATCCAGAGTCCCGGTACATAACAACGTTTACCACTCACCGGGGACTATATCGATACAAGCGGTTGAGTTTTGGAGTGTCGTCTGCCGCTGAAGTGTTCCAAAACATCATCAGGGGCGCCCTAGCAGATCTAGAGGGCGTCCTCAACATCAGCGATGATATTCTGGTGTTTGCCAAAACCGAAGTGGATCACATGAAGAGGCTCGAGGACACTCTGAAACGACTTCAATCGTTGGGCCTCACCCTGCACAGGGAGAAGTGTGAATTCATGCGCCCCTCTATTGAATTCTTTGGCTTCATATTCAAGGAGGGGGGGGTGTCGCCAGACCCGAAGAAGGTGCAGGACATCAAAGCGGCGAAGGCCCCCGAGTCTGTGACGGACGTGAGGAGCTTCCTGGGAATGGTAACGTATTGCGGGCGGTTCATCCCGAACTTAGCCTCAAGATCCGAACCACTCCGGGCGCTGACCAAGAAGGAGTCACCATGGCATTGGGGCCCTCTCGAGCAGGCCGCTTTTGAGGACATTAAGGGTGCCCTCACAACGGGAGATACCATGGCGTTTTTCGACCCCGCCTTGGAATCGGAGATTGTGGTGGATGCGAGTCCTTTTGGGCTGGGGGCAGTGGTGACTCAAGTGGACCGCAGCGGGACTATTCGACCTGTGGCATATGCAAGCAAAGCGCTCACCAAAACGGAACAGAGGTACTCCCAGATCGAGCGGGAGGCCCTGGCAGTGCTGTGGGGCTGCAAGCATTTCCGGCTCTATGTCTTGGGACGTCCAGTGACGGTGGTGACTGATCACAAACCGCTGCTTCCGATTCTAGTGGGCTCATCATCAAAGCCACCAGCTAGAATTGAGAGGTGGATGCTCGCCCTCCTCGAGTATTCAGTCACTCTGGTATATAGGCCGGGGGCCAACAATGCCGCGGACTACCTGTCTCGTCATCCGGGAGTAGGTGGGGGAGATGGACATGACACCTGCGGAGAAGAGGCGGACAGTTACGTACGAATGGTGGTGGAGGCGGCAACGCCAAATGCGATGTCCCTAGAGGAATTGGAGGCTGCTGCGGCTGAGGACGAGTGTTTTCGGATCTTGAAGGACACAATGCACAATGGGTCCTGGAAGTCCGTCCTCGGAGCCGTGTCCGGGCGCACCCAGGAAGCCAAAACAGCGCTGGAGCAGTTGTGGAAGGTGAAGGAGGAGCTGTCGTTCTCCGACTCGGGGCTGTTACTCCGGGGTGACCGGATTGTCATTCCACGGTCGAAGGTGAGCGACGTGATCAGCCTCGCCCATCATGGACATCAGGGCGCCGCTAAGACCAAGGCGCGGCTCCGCTCGAAAGTCTGGTTTCCGGAGTTGGAGAAAAGGGTGGACGACTTCGTGGCGGCCTGTGTATGGTGTCAGGCGGCCTCTCCGCTGCAACGAGAACCTGCAATTGAGGCAATGCCCCGTGGCACGAGGCCCTGGGAGATCGTCCACGCTGACTTTGGCTCAACATCAGTGGGCACTCACTTCCTGGTGATAGTAGATGAACACTCGAGATACCCAGAGGTTGAGTTCGTCGAGTCGGTGGCTTTTGAGCATGTGGTGGTGGCCATGGAGAAGATATTTGCGGCCCATGGTTTCCCCCACACTCTATGCTCTGATAACGGATCGCCCTTCCAAAGTGAGCGGTTCTCCGAGTTGATGGAGAGCTGCGGAATACAACACAGGAAGATCTCCCCCCTGTGGCCCCGTGCAAACGGGGACGCCGAGAGACTGATGAGGACCCTGAATAAAACGTTCCGAATTGCTCAGGGGCAGGGGCAATCCTTACAACGCGCCCTCTATCAGTTTCTGCGGGTGTACCGCACCACCCCACATGCCGCCACGGGAGTGGCACCCGCCGAGGCATTATTCAAGAGGTGCCCCAGGGGACTGCTGCCGGAAGTGGGGGAGAAAGAACCAGGGGTCATCGATAGTCCGCGGGTGGAGGCTGAAAGACGAGTCCGAACGGAACAGGAGAACCTGCGCAGGGGTCTCCGACCTCAAAGACTTGAACCGGGAGATGAGGTCCTGATCCGTAATCGACACCCTCACGGGAAGCTATCGCTCCCCTATGAACCGGAGCCTTTGGATGTAGTGGCAGTGAAAGGATCCATGGTGACGGCCTCGGATGGACGGTCGGCTGTCACCCGAAACGTGAGTTTCTTCAAGAAACTGGGTGATTCATGAACTGAGACCCCACCCGAACCTGATCCACCAGACATGCCTGCTGACGGAGGTCTCTGGGGCGGAGGACCCGAATCCTCAGTCCGGGGAGACGCAGCGGAAGGACATCACGTGCCGGAGGTAGGCCGGAGGTACCCCCAGAGGGCTGGGCGAGGGAAACCTGCCTACCTCAGCGAATATGTTGTGGGACAATTGATTAGTGAACTGGGGTGATAAGATCTGGGTGGATGACATTAAAGGGGTCTTTGTTTTGGGTGTGCAGTAGTGTTTATGGTAGATGTGTGGTTTTCCTGGTTAATAAAGTTACTGTTAATCTATGTTCGTGTTCCTCCCGGAAAAGGAGGAGTGTGGTGCTGCCCGATGACGGGCCTACGCGGCGGCGTGACGTTTCACGCCGCCGCGCTCAGTATAAAGAAAGGGGGCGTTCCCGGCCGCAGCAGAGCGACCGGGAAGCCCGAACACGAAGGACTGGTGTCCATTGTTTCCTTCATGTGTCAGGGGCTTGCGGCATCGCGTGGGGGCTCCGACCCGCCCCCAACAGGGAAGGCACCTCCCTCTAGGCTATGCCCAGAAAGCTTACGGTCACTCCCCCCTGTTAGATTCGTCACCCCCTTGCCACTTAAAACACGAATTAAAAGTGATATCATTTTCTGCATATTAAAAAAAGGGTCAGGCATTTTGTAGCACAGCTGATGGCGGTGCACTTTCTATGGCAGATGAACACATTGGCACTCACCTTTCCCAGAGTAATTCGTGAGCAGTGGTTTGTGAGT
The DNA here is from genome assembly GCF_040938575.1 of Ambystoma mexicanum. Lineage (NCBI taxonomy): Eukaryota > Metazoa > Chordata > Amphibia > Caudata > Ambystomatidae > Ambystoma > Ambystoma mexicanum. The sequence continues at coordinate 999,879,975 of NC_090929.1, read as the reverse complement.
GCAATAGCAGATGGATGGGCATTCGGTGGACCTTTGATGGACAAGCCCGCTGTGGCACAGACGAAGGGGCAGGAACGGTGCGGCAGAGTCATTGATAGACATATGTTTTATGGCACGGTCACCGGTGGGCAGACATTCTGTGATAAATAACATATGGAGATGTTTATATTTAGAAAAGAAACCCTTCAGTTATACTTTTACCAGCAGGTTGTGTCACGAGAGACTCCTTGAGCACACAAACTCCGTTGTGCATTGCAGTCGTTAGGCTTTCTGATTGCCATATTTCCTGGCACAATCCTTGTGATGCTCCTGTTGTTTTGGAACTAGTGCTCTGATAGGCCTTATGTATACTGAGCAGGACTTCTTTCCCAGGGTATGTAACAGTGGTTTCTCCATCAATGACATATGGCTGCTGTTTAGATCAATGGAAAGAGCTCCCCTCACACCTGCCTAGGATACCCAGTTGCTATCTTAACTAAATTGATTGGAAACATGTGATTTATAATGCACCATTGGCAGTATATCCAAAAATAAATTCTGACGGTAGGGATACATGGAAATAAGCACCCTCCTCCCCCCAACCAATGCACCATTTATCTTTGTATTACTGGGCCATGCGCTCCAGACCGTCCGGCTATGTGCCTGTGAGAGCACCTCACTAACCTTCTCAGCACCCCCAGCTCTCAACGTTTCTCTCACCCCCCCCCCCCCCCCCCCACATCCTCCCCAAATTGATGATCCCATGTAACTTTGTCACAGGCTGCAATACCAGTTGACCGATTCCACCTGGATTTTGCCGACAAAGCAAAATTTGCCCCAGTTTGCCAAATTGTGTTTATGGTGGAGTAAAAATCATGCGCCAGAGCAGAGGCCTGGGTTACCTTTGTACCCAGCCCTTTTAGTCGACTCCCCATTTATGTTCACTCATTTGTATGATCGAGAGGGGGCACAGAAGAGTATTACTGTTCCGACCATGCAAATCATCTCCGTCTTACAAATGTGCACGCATTTACGCTAGCTCGACATTTTCGTGATGATGTAAATGCTCTGGATTCCTATGGAGTCCTCTTTTTTTTACACCTGCAAACGGCAGGCACGTTCCATAGAAATCCATGCTCTGTGCCAAGCGTAAATGGCAGGCAGCATTTCCTCCATTTGCACGCGGTGAAGTGCAAAAGGAAGGTGCACAGGAGATTGCATCTGCTTTTTACACCTGTGTTTCTTACGGTGTAGTGCAAATTATGAAACTTGAACAGAGGAGATCTTTCTGCACCTTTGTGAAAACACACTAGGTCTGCTTTATGCAATATAGGTATTTGAATACAATGGCCTCAAGGGGTGCTACTGCACATGTACAGGGTGTCAGCATACCAGTGGTGGTTCTCCATGGCGTGGTTGATAAATTGCAATGATAAATTAAGGCTAAATATTGTAATGCCTCGATTTTTCCTGCTACTAGGAGGTTAAGAATACGCCTGGAACTGGGTTCACTGTGCAGCACTTTCTTGCACAAATTGCAATCACGCTAACTTTTTGCCGAGCATTACGCTTTCACTAAATATTGTTTAGGACCAGCATGTACACTTTACATTTAAAAAGTGGCAGTTTACAGAAAAACAATGTCCAATTTGTAACAACAAAACACGTTTGACGAAGCTTTCAAAAATAGATAATAATTGTAATGTATGATTATGTCAAACTTGCTATTTTTCGTGTTTATACTCCAAAGATTCAGCCTACCCGCAGTCACGAAAGTGGCAGATATAAATCGTAAAAATACTAATTAAGAGTTAAGACCAGAAAAGAAAAATCATCAAACGCAGTAACGTAATGAGATTAAAAATGTAATACACTGTGTGCAGTTGCCAAGATGAACCACAAGATGGCAGTACATTAAAACAGTTTGGCATTAGCAAGACTATAAACGTTAGCGACTGGTCTATTGTGAATAAAAAAAACATGCTAAGAAACGATGAGACCATTTACGACTGCTGAACTTTTAGAACAAACGTCGTGGGATTTTAACGTTGCAATGTGATGTTTGGCGCTTCGATTAAAAAGAAGAAATTATGACTAGGTAAACTATTGATTATCCGGATAAAAACAGCAAGCCTTGTCAAATGCAATCGTTTTTCAGTTTTTCATTTAGTAGGAATGCCCAGGAAAAGAAAGGCACAGGTAGGCCGGGTCCGTAAAAAGGAAGTCGCACCGGTGGGTAGGTAGGTATAAGCAGTGGCGCAGAGATGAAAGATATTGGAGTGTGGCCCGCGATGCTGCCTCCCGGCCCACAGGGCTCCTGTATAATCTCTTTCTGGAATGGACTCGAGTCGAGTCTGCCAGCCGCCAGGACAGGGCTTGACTGAACGGCTTTGAGGTCACGGGGCCCACCTCCAGTCCTATCTCGTGCATCCCTGGTTTCCTCATCACCACCAATGCCCTGGTAGACGGACCAGCCGTGGAGCCAGTGGGGATAACGAGCATCTATAAAGTTTTTTGGGCCGCCTATATGAAATATTTTAAATTACCTCGTTAGCATTCCTTAACAGGTCTGCCTAGCGAGGCTGCGAGTCTCTCCTTGCAGAATGTTTAAACTCATGGTGCGTTTTAGAAACAAAAAAAATCTGCCTAGGGGCTAGAACGACATCTGCTAAACATCAAAGGCAGCCGCAGTTACAACAAAGCGACTGACGTGCATCTTAAAATCCTGGTTATCAGTGGCGGGGGATGGGCAGAGGGGCTGGCCGCAACCCCCAGTCTCCTTCTGGTGCCCCATTATCCGCCCTCGCCCCTGCCAACCGCCCCCCTCACTCCACCCCCCCCCCCCCCCCCCCACCAAAAGCTACCACCGCCAGTGATGGTTATGGGTGACTTGGGTAGACTTAACATTAATGTTTCATGGTCACATTGGAAGAATAATTCCACTACATGTTTATAAAGGTGCGTAATGCCACAGTTTCGTCTCTGGGGTTGGACTGGGAAGCAAAAGTAGCCCTGGAAATGTCTTTCAAAGTGGCGCAACATTACAGCGTACACGCAAATGGAGCCAGCGAGCTAAGCCACTGTACGTAGGGTTTGAAGAGTTATCTACCCAATTTTGATAAATGGAAAGTAATTAAACATTTTAAAAAACGGAACAAAAATCATTTATGTTGTGTAACCAATAAGATACTGGAAGGTTTATCACCTGATTCGCTTCAAAGGGATGTGGGGGGTAAGGTGAGGTGGAATGAAGCAGTGGAATGACTGGGAGAGAGGTAAGGGAGGCAGAAAATCATCAGAATGCCCACACGGAAGAGGGCCATTGTGCAGAGGCACGCTGGGAAATCCCCAGAGTTCCCTGTAGGCCAGCCCACCACTGTTCATCTCTCTCCACATCACCATCGTCCATGTTAATTAGAAGCTGTTTTATTGGCTAAAGTGTACTTTAACCTTGGAAACGGGATGGTACTCGACACTGAGATCTAGACATAAGCTACATATTGTTGCATGAAAAAGTGTACATGAACCCGACTATATGATATGATTGGTTATTTATAACGCGTTCAATAGCCAGAGGATTCTAAGCGCAGACCCGGGGATCGAACCTGTGTTGCTCCGTGTCGTCTTGCTTCCAAGGCGAGCACGTTGCCCCTAAGCTATCCTGCCGAGAATCAAGGAGTCGATTGCAAAGCCTGTGAACATAATATGACAATGGCACTAGAAGGGCTGCCCTTTAAAGAGTGTTTATCTGCCGTAGTGCCATTTTACAAAGTGGGATAAGGGAAACAAGATAGCCACTAAAGACCAGTCAGCCTGATCTCTCTATTCTACGATATCCCTGGAGCGTAATGCCTGACAACTTAGTTACACTATTTTAATCAAGACGTTGAGTTAAGTCATGGGAGATGCGAAGGAAGGTGTCTCCTTTGGTTTCACTGAATACTTTGATACTGTTTAACAAAGAGAAGATTCAAACATGCTTTTCTACCATGAGGAGGGAGCAAAGTTGGCAAACTGAGCTAGGAGCTGGCTGAGGTCCATGCAGTGAAGAGTGGTGTAAAATCAAGTGTAACAAACTATACACGTGATGGGAGTAACAAGAGAAATAAACTATACACGTGATGGGAGTAACAAGAGAAATAAACTATACATGTGACAAGTGTAACAAGAAAAATAAACTATAAGAAATATACTATACAAGTGACAGGGTTAACAAGAGAAATTAACTATACACGTGACAAGGGAAACAAGAGAAATAAACTATACAAGTGACAGGGTTAACAGGAGAAATAAACTATACACAGACGAGAGTAACAAGAGAAATAAACTATACAAGTGACGGGGTAACAAGAGAAATAAACTCTACACGTGATGAGGGTAAAAAGAGAAATAAACTATAACAAGAGAAATAAACTATACAAGTGACGAGGGTAATGAGAAATAAACTATAACAAGAGAAATGAACTATACCAGTGGCGGAGCTAACGAGAAACAAACTATACACGTGACGGGGGTGACAAGAGAAATAAACTATACATGTGACGTGTAACAAGAGGAATAAACTATACATGTGATGAGGGTAACAAGAGAAATAAACTCTAACAAGAGAAATAAATTATACAAGTGACAGGGGTAATAAGAGAAATAAACTAGACACGGACAGAAGTGGAGCAAAGTGAAAGTGGTCCTTGGTGGTCACTCTATGTGTTTGGCAGTCTTTCTACCATAGCAAGCCAGGAGGCCGAGCTCTGGTATACGAACTTGCACAGTGCCTATAATTGCCTGGATCAGCATGGAGCGCGCACGGACGGAAGTGGTCCTTAGTGGTCCCTGGTGGGATAAGGTGGGTTGGTGCCCCCCTTGCCCTCGTGAAAGGAGTGACATCCTGGCCGTATCGAACCTCCCCTCTGGCTAATCATTGGATAAGAGCGGTAAGGAAATTTACCTTGAGATATTTTGTTTTTCTGCTGTATACGTGTGTGGTGGGCTCTGTGGGTGTTGCTATTGCGGTGAGCACAAACGTTTAACAACACACGCCCAGGGAGACCTTGGGTGTTTATACGAGACCCACGACGGTAGGAGTCCCTTATCGTGAAATAAACTCACGCATAGCTCCACCCAGTTGCCAAAATGAGGACTGGGTCACTGACAAAGACCCGCGCTCAAGTAAAGCGTGGGCTCGCTAAAGCAGTGATCGATGAAGTACTACCGTTACCAACATTAACGACATCAAGCGAGTGACCGAGTGATTTGTATGGGAGTGCCGTCCATATGGGAACAATCATATCCCCTGTCACTAATTTCTCCTCGACCCTGCGAGCAGCTCTAGTCTCTCCCTGCACTCCCCAGGTCTCGAGGAATTCGAGACCCGGCACCAGCGACATACTGCATTGTGCTCAGCAGAAGAGTACGCTGATCAACAACGAAGTCAACCATGAAAGGGAAGAGATGATTGTGTGTGAGAGCGAAAAAGAAGGTGAATGCGATGTGAACTGTGCGGAAATCGGCGAAGGTACTAATTTAAGTGACTTACAGAGACGCGAGTCAAGAGAGTCAGAAGCGCCTAGAGAATCCACCAGGCCGTCTGAAGTATTTGAAGGAGAAGCTGAAGTTCAGTACGGCTCTGGTGGTATAGCAAAATTTGCTGAGTTTACTTGCTCAGCAATGATACATCATACATTGACGCATGGAAGCCTTCCAGCTTCCTCAGTGCCTCCTAGTCTTACAAAAATGACAGGGATCCCAGAATCTCCCGACAACAATGCATTAGACCTGATGTTGGACCTTTGCAAAACTCATGCTCTCTCAGGAACTCAAACCAAGCAAACTGAGAAGCCATTGCAACGTTGGAACAAAGTGGCAGGTGTACAATTGGTGAACTTAACTAGTGAAGATAAGAACACTAATACTCCAACTAATGAGCAGAGCATGAGCAGCTGCCTAGAGGGTATCAAGCAACATACAGAGGCACGGGTGATCGAAAACCCTAATTTCAAAAATGCTTCCTCAACGGCAGAAACTTCACCTCACTCACGCAATCTTGAAAAGCTGCCACGACCTGGGTCCTCTTTAAAACTGCTGGCATGGTTAAAAGTTGCAGAGATGCATAAATCGACCTTAGAAAATCATAACGAACCTAATATAAGAAATGATGACCAGCCCCTAAAAGAGAGACCAGCGCACGATGACAATATGGACAGATTGTCGTCAGGAGTCCCGCTAAGAGCTAAGTCAATGAATGAGGAACTGGAAGATATCTGGGCCCATACAGAGGCTTGGAAAATGCGTATAGAGATGCAAAACCATACACAGCCCCCTCGTCGTAGAGACTCTCTAGGGATTTCTGACCAAGTACTAAAAGATCTTGCGAAGCTAAACGCCAAATTGATCCATCCAAAGAGAGCTCTGCCATCAAGCACCTGTGGAAGAACAGCACCATTCTAAGACTGGTCACAATATAAGGATAAGAATATCAGTGATATGCTGTCCCTGGAATCAAATACTCCATCCTTTGAGGCCGGAAATGATGAGATCTTGGCATCACAAAAGAGATCAAGATATGCAGAATGTCAGGGCTGGGGCAATTGACAGTGTTTTGGGGGTTCTGGGGGAGTTAAGAGGGCCCTGGGGAGTCCAACCACCTTGTCCAGGCGTGTTCTCCTTCCATTTGGCAGGACAAAGGCCCAAGGAAGGAGAACCGCCCAGAACTACATTGCCCAGCAGGCCGTGCGCTTCACGGGCCTGCTGGGAGGAAAAGGACCACACGCGCGCTACTGCGCATGCGCGAGCCACGCCCAGAAAGCACAGCTCGAAATCCTGACCATCGGCAAGAGAAGACGTGTGAACCTCGAGCTCCTGCAGGCACGCCTACGCATGGCACCGCCCGTCAGCTCAACCCCCGGCCCCGCGTACATGAAAAGCTAAGTACACGTCTTTTTCCTAGAACAGCTGATTTATCCCGTCGGAGGGAAACGCGCTACGCGCTGTGGAATTAATGTGTTGACATTTTCGGAAGCACGAAAAGACGAGTTAAACTATTTTGCATGCGAAGCATGAATACTAACCCAGAGTTGGCGGTGAAGCAACCGCACCTTTAACAATCTTTAACCCTTTAGGGAACGTTCCTTAGGAACGACAATTTCGCACGCACGTGCACTGACTTTGTTTTGCTATTTTCAGCTTGTTGTTTGATCGGATTGGTGAGACATATCACGCCCATCAACACGAAAAGGCCGAAGGACCTAGAACTCCCACAGAACACAGAGCTAAGTGTTTTAGCACCTCGTGTGCATGTTATTGTTTGCTACTCTTGTACAGGGTGAGGTGGGGAACTTGTAATCTGCATATTGGAGGGGAGTTACCACGATATGAACACCCTCTACCCATCCACTCAACGAACCCTAACCCTCTTTCCCCAGAGGGTTGCGGTGGCCTGCGGCTTCCATTTCCCAGGTGCCAAGACCCAATGGGGAGGGAGGAGTTTGTGCTGCCTCTGCGCCTGTCAAGAGGAGTGAGGATCTGACACAGAAAGTACAGAAAAAAGATGAGTGTGGATCAAATAAACGATTTAAAAGCAGAACTAAAATGAATACAAATGAAAGTATGTTGGATGATGATGATCCTACAGCTAAAAAAATACAAGAAGATACGGTTCGCCTCTCCTCATCAGAGTCAGATGATAGTGACAGCTCTCCTGAGAGAAGACATAGGATTGCACAGGGACCAAATGCCCGTCGGCGGACAGAATCAAGCTCCGCTCAAATTACATCAGCCTTTGTTGAGAATGTAATCGCAAAACTAAGTCCAATTCTGATGTCGGCCACTACTATAGCTGTTGCTCCACTTCTAAAGCTATACGAAAACCTAAATGAGAATGTTCGAGATCAAACAACGTTGGTTGCACTTCTTAACTCAAAAATTGTAAAACTAGAGGCTGATTTGATAGAAATGGCATCACAGATAGCTACGACCAGAAGAGGCAACGATATTTCGCTAACAACATTAAAGGAATCCTTAAGAAACAATTCGGAAGACAAGAGACTCCTCGCTGAAGTGGCGAAACAAGCACTCCTCTTGTTACAAAAAGAACGAGAACCCTCGAGGAATTCTGACCCAACAGTAGGACGTTCCAAAAACTGTGTATCCAAGGAAACTGTGACAAATCCGGTCACAATCGGTCAGTCCTATAGTCAAAATAACAACATTACACAGCTCAATGAAACGATAGAGCTACACAAGAAAGAGACACCTCAGAATTGTCGTTACGACAAAGAGCTGACAATCAGTATGGATGACAAAATCAGCTTGATAAAAGTGGTCGAAAAAATAGTGGTGCCTTCGATACATATCTCAAATGAGCTCTGTGCTCTGTCCCAGCCACTAGTAATTGAGGAGTCTACAGATGACCTGATGGTAATAGAAGATAAGATAACAAACCAACATATGACAAAAGAAGCGACTTCTGAACAAAAGATCAGTGGCACCCAGAATGGAGCTCAAGAGAACCAGCCAATACATCAAGTGCCGAAGAACAAAGACAGGGAGTGGTTTGACATGTTCGAAAAACCAAAAGGACATTTAGATCAACCAAAAGCAAATAAAGATCTCGCTTTAGAAACAAAACAAGTAAAATGTAAGAAAAAGTCCAAAAACCTACAGTTACAAAAGAACAAAAATTCCAGAAATACCGCAAATTATTTTAGAAACATCAAAGCTCTGAACATCACAGTAAATAATACGGAGCAAGAAAAAAAGAAAAATAACTAGAGTACAGCGGAGTCTGATGTAATGGCTCAAAATTAATCAACTGTAAACCAAAATAATGTGTCAAATGAGAACAGTGACCTAATAGTGGTAGAAGACGATCAAGCTGCCTCTGAGGAACTCCTAAATTTATCAACTTATAGCAATCCAAGGGACGACGAGGCAGATGCCGAGAATTATGGCGATGGAATGAGCCCATGCGACGCCAAATTGAGCCATCAGAAGCGCCCAGATGACCTGGAGTCACCGCAATGTCCCCCACAAAAGTGCGTCCTTGAAAAAGAAGAGACCAGATCTGAAAAAAGAGTTATCTCTTGGCCTATTTCATCACCAAAAGCGCAGTCCAAAAAGCTTGACAAAAACGTGACTGTGACAGAAACGCAAAGATTTTTAACCCTTGAAGAGAAACGGGTGAAAGTTGTACAACAAGCGGAACACAAGTTGAGTAACAGTAAAGGAATTCCTACAAGTGTAGATTTAAAAAGACTCACCCAAGAAGGAGTCCAAAATGCTCCAAATGACGCACAAAGTTGAAATGAGGCTAATTGTGCAAAGTTAAAAAGGTCAGATAACCAGGAATGTCAAACTCCTCCTTTAAACCTGAAAGCTCCAGCTGTATCTCAATTTTACAGAATCTTAGTTGAAAAAATTGAACACAAGGAAAAAGACACTCCACTTAACAGATACTCTATACTGCAGCTCTTCCAAACGATTCCGGCTTTGAAAATGCTTAAAAGCGCGCGGACCAATCGAGTAGAAATCATTGCCGATATGAATCAAAAGTTTGTGCTGTTGCACATCGAAGAAAAGAAAGACGTACAAACAATAATGATGTGTGAACATCAGTTGCTTGTGGCAGGGTTCCAAGTGTATGAGGTGGATAATGCCTTGACGAATAAGGAAAGTCCCACAAATAAAGAACAAAATTCTCCACTAAAAATGAAAAGTGCCTTCAAGCTAAACAGAGCCCCACCGAAGGAAATGAGCCGAGATACACAAGACAACATGAAAATCCCGATAGAAGAGACTGATTCCATCTCACTACTCTCAATGGAAGAAATAAAACAAAAAAAATCAAAATAACAGTAGAGAATGTCTCAACTAAGGGGAAAAGTGCAGACCCAACTGACGAAACCGGAAACACAAAAGAGGTGAGAAATGATTGGTCATGGATCGCAAAATCAACAAACGCGTCGAGTAAAAGTTAATGCCAAAAAACAAAAATCTAATATCGTGTTCGCCTCTTGGAACACGAGAGGTTACTCACATTTATTGAGGTCGATTCCAGAAGTCCTAGTGACAACGGACGTGATATGTTTACAAGAAACATGGTTGACCAAAACCCCATGCATCGAGGGCTTTGATGTTTCTGTTAATCCAGCAATACAAGGAAAAAAAGGACGTCTGATGTCTGGCCCAATGATTCTTGTGAAAAGAATTAAATCAGCTGAAATAATTTCACCGCATTTACAGATAGTCTGTCTTGAAAAAGTCGAAAAGTAATCTCTTCGTCGAGCACTCTTCACTTAGTGAACTTATACTGGAACACACCCATAGGACTTCATCAGAAATTTGTGGATGAAATACTTGAGACTATTGATAACGTTCGAATAACCAAGCAAAATGCCTGCATTATAATATGTGGAGACTTCAATATGAAGCTGATCGAAGTGGAACACTCAAGAATCCCAGTAAACCACAGTGAGAAGAGCAAATGTGATAGTTGGCTTGAAGAAATGGAACTAAGAAACCTTGTAATGCTGAACGGCACGATAAGGGGAGACATTCCACCGAATCCAACCTGGGGAAGGGGGTCTCAAAAGTCAATCTTAGACTACTTCTTTGTTTCTGAAAACATACTGCAGGAAATAAGATCTCTTAAAGTCTCAAAAACCAACCAAAGTGACCATAACGTACTGCTAATGGAATGGCACAAGCAACATCTAATTCAGCGCCAACAATGGATCCAACAAATAGCGGTGGAACCTGGTCATAATAGATTACGGCTGAGAAATGATGATATCTTGGCAATAACAGATACTTTACGATTGAACTACAACGACTTACAAAAAGATCCAATAGAATATCACCACTTGTTCGAAATTTACAAAACTAAAAAGAAGAACGCTCAAAATAAACCTAGTCAACATAAACATCAATATGATCCTGAGGTGGCCCAAAAAAAGAGAGAGCTACGAAAAACTTTAAGAGGTATCTGTACGTCGAAAGACCCTGGTGGCAAGATTTTGATAAAGAAAGCGAAGCATAGTTACAAAAATTGGCACAAAGCATGTAGTGCATTAATGGAACAAAGAGATGCAGAGATGATGTTGTCAGCGCTAAATCAGAAAAATTCAAGAGGTTTTTGGACAATAATTAACGAGTCTACACATCCTGAAAAAGCAGTCCTCATGAATATGGTCAGAGAAAGAGAGTGGGAACGCCACTTTACAGAGTTATTTAAAAAGGTGAAAAACACATGTTATGAGAGCCATCAACTAGGCCAGACATGGGACCTTAAGAGGACCAGATGGCCTCTCCAACGCCGATCTGAAGGACAACATAGAGGAGTGGACCGAATTTTGCGACATCCTCTTTCAACAAATAATTAAAGAAGGACGGATTCCATCAACTTGGAAATCAGGAATCATAGTTCCTATCTTTAAGAAGGGTATCTGCACGAATCCTGCAAACTATCGGCCAATAGCCCTACTCGATGGGTAGGGAAAATCTTCGCAAGCCTACTGTTATCTCAACTAACGACATGGATACAGAAATCAGAGGTCTACGATGAACGCCAATTTGGATTGGTAAAAGGAGTGGGTTGCACTGTTAATCTCCTTATTTTGAATCTACTAAAGGTGGAAGCAATAAGAACAGGCCAAAAAGTGTATCTAGCCTTCATAGACATGGCAAATGCATTTGACGTGGTAGACCGCAATTTGCTGTGTACGAAACTAAAAGAAAGAGGCTGTAATAGCAGTCTAATCGCAGCAATTAAAGAACTATATTCGGGAACCCACATCAAAGTTCGGCTGGACAACCTAGGAAATCTAACAAATGCGATTCCTACGGAAAGAGGAGTGAAGCAAGGTTGTCCACTTGGTGTTACACTGTTTAACTTTTATATATCAGAAGTTGGAGAAGCATTAAAAAGTGTGAAGTCATTTCCACCAAAGGTAAATGGCCAGCAACTCAATCATATTCTCTATGCTGATGATATGGTCATATTGGACCAGACACCTATAGGATTACAACTGAAAATAACAGCGTTAAAAACCTTCACAGATGAACTATGTCTTGAAATCAACGTAACAAAATCTGAAACCCTAGTTCTTGAAGACAAAAGAGGACGGAAATCCAACAAGTCTAAGTCTAGTTGGGAACTTGCGGCAAAGAAACTATTCAAGGTTCCTCATACAAGATATCTAGGAACGGTGATAAACTCCAGTATAAATGATCCCATGAAGAAGAAACTCATAAGCAACTGTAACCAATTAACATCACAGGGCATCATAATACATAAAAAATACGGAAAGTTTTCTTTTGTCCCCGTTAGAAAATTTTACCAAGGTAAAGTAATCCCAATACTAACTTATGGAGCCGAAAACATGTTTGGGTGTGACTTTAAGATCTGGTCAAGATGCGAAGGCTATTTTTGGAAGAAAGTCCTGCAGATACCACAAAGCACTCCAACTGCTTGTGTCCTTTATGAAACCGGGATCTCCACACTAAATGCCAGAATAACTTGGAATAGACTAGCTTTATTCCGAAAGACTAATGAAGATGCAGAGCTGGCGCCTTTCAATATACTAATTGACAAAAAACTAGCAGGAAAAACAGCTCTGGTGGAATGGAGACATCAAAGTAAGGTCATCCTAAATCAATTAAATACAGACGAACATACATTATGGAATAATCCAGATGCAGTCAAGAAGAAGTTGCTGGAGCTTGAGTGGATAGAAATTGGCGAGCGAAGATCTGCACATAAATCTATGAGAAACTCACCAACTGAAGCTAGAAGTGTTAGTACGCTTTCAAAATATCTGACCATAGCTCCATGCAAACGTCTACGAAAACTGTATCTAAAATTACGTCTTAACATATTTACAACTAAAGAAATCTTGAAAAATCGGAGGATGATCTCCCCAAGCAACACAATCTGCAGATTCTGTTCAAATGGAGACGAACATTTAAAACATCTAATCCTTTCCTATAGCAAACTGAGCGAACAACGAGAGAAATACTTAAGGAAGGAGATGGACAAATACTTGACCTACTGTGAAGAAGATTGGTGGTGCCAACTACACAACTGCGAGAGCAAATCCTTGATGCTAGCAATAACAACATTTTTAGATGAATTGCAATTGCTATTGATCAGTGTTTGAAATCTGATGGTCAGAATATAAATCCCAGAGATGATGGTCTCCATTTTCCACTTAGAGACTCTTTCTTTGTTTTCCTATTGTTTTTAAGAATATATGATAAATGTAATTTAGTGTAGGGTTTTTGTGAGAACGGTGTTAAGTTTGTATTTCAAAAGTTTGTATAAACTATGTGAAATAAAAAAATAAATAAAAAACTAGACACATTACGAAGGTAACGAGAAATAAACTATAACAAGAGAAATAAACTATACAAGTGACAGGGGTAACGTGAAATAAACTATAAACTTGACAAGTGTAACAAGAGAAATAAACTATACAAGTGACAGGGGTAACAAGAGAAATAAACTCTACACGTGACAAGTGTAACAAGAGAAATAAACTATACAACTGACGGGGTAACAAGAGAAACTATGCACGTGACGAGGGTAACGAGAAATAAACTATAACAAGAGAAATAAACTATACAAGTGACAGGGGTAACAAGAGAAATAAACTCTACACGTGGCAAGTGTAACAAGAGAAATAAACTATACAACTGACGGGGTAACAAGAGAAACTATACACGTGACGAGGGTAACGAGAAATAAACTATAACAAGAGAAATAAACTATACAAGTGACAGGGGTAACGAGAAATAAACTATAAACTTGACAAGTGCAACAAGAGAAATAAACTATACATGTGACAAGGGTAACAACAGAAATAAACTATAACAAAAGAAATACATTATACAAGTGACGGGGTAACAAGAGAAAAAACTATACAAGTGATATGGGTAACAAGAGAAATAAACTATACATGTGATGAGGGTAACAAGAAATTAGCTATACACGTGACGAGGGTAGCAAGAGAAAAACTATACACATGACGAGGGTAACACGATAAATAAAATATACACGTGACAAGGGTAACAAGAGAAATAAACTATACAAGTACAAGGGTAATAAAAGAAATAAGCTATAGACGTGATGGGGTAACAAGAGAAATAAACTATACACGTGACAAGGGTAACAAGAGAAATAAACTATACACATGTAATTGGTTATTTATAACGTGCTTAATATCCAGAGGTTTCTAAGCGCGGACCTGGGGATCGAACCTGTGTTGCTTCACGTCGTCTTGCTTCCAAGGTGAGCACGTAGCCCCTGAGCTATCCTCCCGAGACATGACGGGGCAACAAGGGAAATAAACTATACTCGTGACGAGGGTAACAAGAGAAATAAATTATACATGTGATGAGGGTAATAAGACAAATAAACTATACAAGTGACGGGGTAACAAGAGAAATAAACTAGGCATGTGACGAGGGTAACGAGAAATAAACTGTACATGTGACGAGGGTAACAAGAAAAACTATAACAAGAGAAATAAACTATGCAAGTGACGGGGTAACAAGAAAAATAACTCTATAAGTGATGAGGATAATGAGAAATAAACTATACACCCTACACACATGACTTGGGTAACAAGAGAAATAAACTATACCCGTGATGGGGTAACAAGAGAAATAAACTATACACGTGACAAGGGTAAGAAGAGAAATAAACTGCACTCATGATGAGGGTAACAAGAGAACTAAGCTATACATGTAATGGGGTAACGAGAAATAAACTATACACGTGATGGGAATAACAAGAGAAATAAACTATACATGTGACAGGGGTAACAAGAAATAAACTATACATGTGACAGGTAACAAGAGAAATAAACTATACATGTGATGAGGGTAACAAGAGAAATAAACTTTACATGTGACAAGGGTAACAAGTAGGATACACTATACAAATGATGTGTGTAACACAAGAAATAAACTATACACATGACAGGGGTAACAAGAGAAATGAACTATACACATGACAAGTGTAACAATAGAAACAAACTATGCACATCACTAGGGTAACGAGAAATATTCTATACACATCACAGTGGTAACAAGAGAAATAAACTATACACGTGATGAGGGTAATGAGAAATAAACTATAAACATGACAAGGGTAACGAGAAATAAACTATACATGTGACAAGGGTAACAAGTATGATACACTATACAAGCAATGGGGGTAACAGGAGAAATAAACTATAAACATGACAAGTGTAACACAGGAAATAAACTATACATGTGACTAGGGTAACACGAGACACATCACAGTGGTAACAAGACAAATAAACTATACATGTGACAAGGGTAACAAGAGAAATAAACTATACACGTGACTGGGTAACAAGAGAGATAAACTAATGACCAGGCCAGGGTAACAAGAAAAATAAACTATACACGTGACAGGCGTAACAAGTAGGGGTGTACCAAATAGTTAATTTACTATTCGGCCGAATACCGGAGCCGAATAGTTTTTTTTCTTTTTCGGCAAACATGTTCTAGGGCATAATAAACAGCATTTCAATGAATAAACCAAGGAGGCATTCTATTGCATGGCCACTCATATTTATTAATTGGACACATCTCTGTAAGCTTATGACAAAGAAAAAAATACAAAACAGTTCTGGGAAAAGCCCTCACTGCTAGTAAGAGTAACCTGTAAGGGGAAGGTTATATTTTAGGAAAACAAGACATTGGACATTTTCGGCTAAGAGGCTACTTCTGTGTTCAGAATAAATATCTCCAGCTGAACTGAACACTCTCTCACTGTCCACACTGGTAGGAGGAGGTGCCAAGTATACATGCACAACTTTTGCCAACCCTGAAAACCCACCACTCCAGCGGGTCTGCCATTTTAGGGCGCAACTGCTCTCTCAAAAAGACAGTGAGCTCAGTGTCCAGGGAACTTATTGACTGACTCACACCAGCCGTGGACTGCTGAACAACACTGTCCCAGAATGCCCATATGCCACATGGTGGAACACTCTTCTTGGGTGGTGACTCGTCCTCTTGCAGGTCAGGGTCTGCAGGTTGCCCCTCAGGAGGGGAGGTCTGCTCACAGAGGGCTAAGGCAGTAGAGTGCATTGAACATTTCACATTGTTGGCCACAACATCATTATTGAACATTTTTAATTTGAACCGCGGATGGATACCTGTCGCCACACAGTAGATAGTTATAACCTCAATGTCTTTGAATCTTGCCTCTATAGCCTTCAATAACTCTGCTTTCACTAGCTTCACACCAGTGTCCCTAACCTCACCAGAGCTCAGGTACGACCTTAAAGCTTTCACAGCAGGAACCACCAAGGAGATGCTTGATGCATGGGAGCAAATCTCCTTTGTGAGCGCTGCAAAGGATGTATGGTGGCACCCCAGAGGCCTCACCGTCGTTAAGGCAGGTGTGGACTAGGAATCAAAAGAGGCCCTGGAAATTATTTTCAAAGTGGTCCCATATTACACATTCTCAATTCTCAGTACCACACAAAAGAGGCCCAGGGTGCAGAGGCCTACCGGGAAATCTCCAGAGTTCACTATACGCAAGTCCACCCCTGCCTGAAGGGGCGGGTGGGGGCTCATGAAAATTCGGGGCTGCCAGGGTGGGTAAAGTACCCCGGCGGCCTTGTGAGTCTGTGGGCCGCTCCTGCACTGTGGAGCGGCTCCCATTGCATGGCAAACAATGTCGGGGCACCGGTGGCATGACCGACATTAATAGTATTGCGGTGAGGCCGCGGGGGTGCAGAGGCGGCCTCACCGTGCTGAAGGGGCAGGGGAGCCTCATGAAAATTCACTTACCTGTGGGTCGAGGGGTCTCTCTGGGTGCTGCTGGCATCTGCTGGTGCACTCCGTCTGTTGGCATAGGAAGCGAGGGAAGGGAAGAATTGTTCCCTTCCCTCACTTCCTATTTCAACGCGTTCTGAGGCTGTTTCCTCTGTGGTCAGGCTGCAGAAGCCAATAAGCAAACAGCTTATTTGGCTTCTGCAGCCTGAATACTGTAAAACTTTCTATGATTGGCAGTCATCTCCCAAACAGGGAGAAGGCAGCTAATCATAGAAAGTGGACTTCGGCTTCGAGTCACTACACAGAAACTTCTGCCGAAGCCGGATAGCTGTATTTCAGCCGAACTTTGGCAGAATAATGACTCGACCCCGAAGTTCAGTACACCCCTAGTAACAAGAGAAATAGGCTATACACGTGATGAGGGTAACAAGAGAAATAAACTATACACGTGACAGGGTAACAAGAGAAATAAACTATACACGTGATGAAGGTAACAAGAGAAATAAACTATACATGTGACGGGGGTAACAAGAGAAATAAACTATACAAGTGATGAGGGCAAAGAGAAATAAACTATATACGTGATGGGGTAAGAAGAGGAATAAACTATACAAGTGACGAGGGTAAAAAGAGAAATAAACTATAAAACTATACAAGTGACGAGGGTAACAAGAGAAATAAACTATAACAAGAGAAATTAACTATACAAGTGACGGGGCTAACAAGAAATAAACTATACACGTGATGGGGTAACAAGAGAAATAAACTATACATTTGACATGTGTAACACGAGAAATAAACTATACACGTGATGAGGGTAACAAGAGAAATAAACTATAACAAGAAAATAAATTATACAAGTGATGGGGGTAACAAGAGAACTAAACCATACACATGATGAGGGTAACCAGAGAAATAAACTATACACATGACAAGTGTAACAAGAGAAATAAACTATACACGTGATGAGGGTAACAAGAGAAATAAACTATACAAGTGACAGGGGTAACTAGAGAAATAAACTATAAATGTGATGAGGGTAACGAGAAATAAACTTTAACAAGAGAAATAAACTATACAAGTGACAGGGGTAACAAGAGAAATAAACTATAAATGTGATGAGGGTAACGAGAAATAAACTTTAACAAGAGAAATAAACTATACATATGACGAGGGTAACAAGAGAAATAAACTATAACAAGAGAAATACATTATACAAGTGACGGGGTTACAAGAGAAAAAACTATACAAGTGATGCGGGTAACAAGAGAAATAAACTATACATGTGATGAGGGTAACAAGAGAAAAACTATGCACATGATGAGGGTAACAAGATAAACAAAATATATACGTGACACGTGTAATGAGAAATAAACCATACATGTGACATGGGTAACAAGTAGGATACACTATACAAGTGACGTGGGCTGCAAGGCGGTCCTCCTTCTTATAGATTGGTATTACAATAGAGGATCTCCACGACTCTGGTATTCTACCTGAGTGTACTATATTATCAAAAAGGGACTTGAGGACCTTGGCCCAAAGTGTTGGATTAATTTTTAGAATGAAGTTACTTAAACCATTTGGACCAGCTGCCCTCGAGCCCGAAGATTTCTTTTTTCGATTCTCTATGTCTTCACAAGAGAAAACGAGGGACCAGGCACCCCCCACTGCTATTTTAGGAAGCATCAATTCAGATGGACAATAAACTTCTGAAAAGTGGGTGACCCATAACTGTTCCTGTAGGATAATTTCCTTGGTTGATGGGGATAGATTGTTGAGACCCTACTAAAACCCAGAAATTTCTAGAAAGCTATGCCCCCAGCATTCTTTCCCCATCTTGCTGCAATAATTGGTGCCTGTGAGAGCGTACCCAGTTTCTGTACTTATAATTGAGGGCTCTAAGTTGTATATCCAAGTCTTTCTCGTCAAATACCATCCTCTTTAGGCGTGCCCTCTCCAAATGTTTAAAGCTTTTTCTGTTCAAGAATTAGCACATCAAACGAATGTTTGTGAGCCTTACACTGTTTAGAGACTGAATGCACTTCAGGACTCAGATCCCAAAGAAAGGGGAGAAAAGTGGCAGACTGACAATGCATTGACAACTGATTACCTGAAAGCTGATTTGCTCATTCATTCAGATTCTTTGTAAGGGTTAGACCCCTCTATCAAACCTTCTGAGCTGGTTTCCAGCAGAATTAAGTGATAACTCTTCAGTGTAACAACACGTAGTATGAGCAAAATCCAAGACCAGAGAGACCACCAACATGTCATGATCATCCCTGTTCCCTTCAATCACCCTAAACTCAGTGCAGCTGTTCATGATAGTTCTGGAGACAAAAAAAAAATATCAATCATTGAAAAGGCCATACCTTTGTGCCAGGTTGGAGAGACCAAGAGGTCCCCTTCCACGTTACCATTCAGCATCACAAGATCCCAATCTCTCATAAAACCATACCAAAGAATCCCATTACTCGTAACAGGTTTAGTTTTCCTCGAAATCGGATCCGTAGAGCACACACACTGAGAGTTTATATCTCCAGCAATTATTAGTTCATCGCAGGGAAAAAGGGTAGAAACTTGACTAAGCAATCAGACAGATCTTGTAAATACTCCAACAAGGGGGTGGCCATGGGGTTCCAATACAAGTTAACCACCAACCAGTTCAAAACTCCCTTTCCCCCTTCATCTGAACTCTCACCATCAAAATACCTTGTTTGTTATCAGAAAGCAATCTCAAGGAGCTAAAGACATCATTCTTACAGGAAATCAGTAGCCCCCCCCCCACAGGTCTGCCTCCTCCCGAACCCTGCACCAACTGTTGATAGAAGGAAAACCCATCAATACCCAGATTAAAAGTCAACCAAGTTTCCTGGAAACAGATCAAGTCTGAGTTCAGACGGTGGACGTTTTTTCCAGGTTTTTTTAGAAGGAAAAATAGCCCTGAGTGTTCCAGGAAAGAAGCTTTATCTGTGAGCTAACTAAAGTCTCTGTTGAGGCAGGCCCATTTTCTGAAAGACTTGGGAAATTATCTCAGGGACCATTTCCCACATGTTGTTTGCTTGAGGGGCTCCAATGATCTTGTTATGCGAGCTAGAGCACGGTGGGGGCCTCGCAGTTAACCCTAACTGCTTATCTTTAGGCTGGGGACAAGACCTTGAGACCATTATACCTCTTTCAGCCCAAAGATTCTTAGCCCCCCAAATTGATTCTAGACCCATTCTTGACTTAAGGACCAGTTCAACCGTATCTGTATTGAAGGGGTGAGGAAAACTCACTCTATCGATATCAAATGAAGAAAAGTATTTTAATGATGGTATATGTTTCATTTCTACCAAAACGATACATGTGACAAGTGTAACAAGGGAAATAAACTATACATGTGAGAAGGGTAAGAAGAGAAATGAACTGCAGACATGACAAGGGTAACGAGATATAAACCATACATGTGACGTGGGTAACAAGTAGGATACACTATACAAGTGACGTGGGTAACACGAGAAATAAACTATACACGTGAGAAGGGTATGAAAAGAAATAAACTATACACGTGACGAGGGTAACAAGGGAAATAAACTGCACACATGATGAGGGTAACGAGAAGTAAACTATACATTTAACAGGGGAACAAGAGAAATAAACTATACACGTGATGGGAGTAAAAAGAGCAATAAACTATACACGTGACGGGGTAACAAGAGAAATGAACTATACATGTGACGAGGGTAACGAGAAATAAACTATAAACATGATGAGGATGACAAGAGAAATAAACTATACATGTGACAGGGGTAACAAGTAGGATACACTATAAAAGTGACGTGGGTAACACGAGAAATAAACTATACACGTGACAAGTGTAACAAGGGAAAAAAAATATACACATGTCTAGGGTAACAAGAGAAATAAACAATACACATCACAGTGGTAACAAGAGAAATAAACTATACACGTGACACGGGTAACAAGAGAAATAATCTATACGTGTGACACGGGTAACAAGAGAAATAAACTATAGACCTGACGAGGGTAACAAGAAAAATGAATTATGCATGTGACAGGGTAAAAAGAGAAAAAAACTATACAAGTGACGAGGGTAGCAAGAGAAATAAACAATACACATGACGGGGTAACAAGAAATAAACTATACATGTGACAGGGGTACCGAGAAATAAACTACACACATGATGAAGGTAACAAGAGAAATAAACTATAGACCTGACGAGGGTAACAAGAGAAATAAACTATACATGTGACAGGCATAACAAGACAAACAAACTAAACACGTGATGAGGGTAACAAGAGAAATAAACTAAACATGTGACAGGGTAACAAGAGAAATAAACTATACACGTGATGAGGGTAACACGAGAAACTATAAATGTAAAGGTGTAACAGGAGAAATAAACTTTATACATGATGGGAGAAACACGAGTAATAAACTATACACGTGACAGGGTAACAAGAGAACTAAACTAAAGAATTCATGAGGGTAGTGAGAAAGGGTAACAAGAGGGATAAACTATACACGTGACTGGGTAACAAGAGGGATAAACTATACACGTGACTGGGTAACACGAGAAATAAACTATAGACGTGACAAGGGTAACAAGAGAAATAAACTATACATGTGATGGTAACAAGAGAAATAAACTATACACATGACGGAGTAACAAGACAAGATAAATAAACTATACACGTGATGGGGTAACAAGAGAAATAAACTATACACGTGATGAAGGTAGCAAGAGAAATAAACTATACACGTGGCGAGGGTAACAAGAGAAAAACTATACACGTGATGGGGTAACAAGAGAAGCAAACTATACACGTGACAAGGGTAACACGAGAAATAAACTATACACGTGATAGGGTAACGAGAGATAAACTATACACGAGACTGGGTAACGAGAAATAAACTATAACAAGAGAAATAAACCTTAAAAATGAAGAGCATTTTGGTGCTGGACTGCCCACGTGGGTGGGAACAGACTGATATGCAAATACACATTTTCCTCTGTGAAGAGTACAGTGAGTTAAAAATAGACCATTTGAACCATGTTCCTTCTCGGTCGAGGAGATTACACACTTTTTGTAAATGATTAGGGTAACAGCTAGAATACACTATACAAGTGACAAATAGTTTTGTAAATAAAATTCTACAACTATCCTCATGATATCCGGCTGGATAGGTGGGCCAATGCAGGCTTTTCCAACCAGAAGCCTGGCTAAATATTCACTGCACAGTAGCGATAGTGAATGGCTCCCAGTGAGGAACACTTGTTTCAAAACAGTAAGAGACACCTTTTGGTTTTGTAGCAGTGGTGCCATGGCTCGTGTGAAGTATTCTTACTTTAGAGCAGTCGTATTCAAACTTTTTCATACCGAGCCCCGCTCCCCTTGTGTATAATTATTGTTGCTGCTCCCCCATTTAGGGGTTGGCCCCCTTAGGGGTCCCAAAGTATGTCTTCGGGGGAAGGGGCAGGGTTGTCTAATGCTTATATTTTCCATTAAAAGCAGTCACCTTAATCTGGGACGTCATTTAGTGGTCGCCAGACGTCGCAACTGCGACCTCTGTGGTCTCCCTTGCGACCTCTAAAAAAATGAGAACAGGAGTGCCACAAGTCTAACACTTTCATCACTGACCCTGAATAAGAAAGAATAGGAATGCCAAATAATGTGTCTTTCTGGAATTCTATACAATAATTGCTAGACTCATTAAAGGTTTATTTCAGGCACACTTCAGTGGGTGAGTCATCGAATTAGTCTGTTCTTAAACGCCTCAACTCAGCCTTTCATCCTTCTGCAGTCGATAAATGAGTACTAACACAGGTTGGGTGATAGTGGGTGTATATCTTTTTTATATAAAGCGCTTAAGCGTAAGTGCTATATAATAACACATCATTATCATTTGGTCGTGGACGTCTGCTTGCATTCACAGTAATTTGGTAATATGGGCCTATACACACTGATCCTAATGATACATATGGCGATCCATTCTTGTATGAAATGTACATCACATTATAGTGATTTTGTAAACATATTTTTCGTAGTGTACAATGCTATGTGATGCCACTTCCTGTTTTGTCAATGGGTGAAAGGTTGTGTTCCATCGCTTCCCGCGATATCACTTCAGGGTCGGGTCAAATGACATCACTTCCTGTGATGTCATCAGGGGATCATGGGTCATATGATGTCACTTCTGCTACCCCTAGCATTGTGGTGAAATGACGTCCCTGACCTTAATCCTTTTTTATATTAAAAACAGTCATCTTAATACCTTTTTAAAGGTTCTTGCCCCCCCTGCCGCTCCCGGACACCCTTCTGGCCTCCCTAGATGGTCCAGCCCCCCAGTTTGAAGACCAATGCTTTAGAGTCACAGTTTGAATTCCCTTGCAGGGGTGGTATCCTGTGTGAAACACATTCGGCCAAGCAGCAAATGTCAGATTTGAGGTTTTAAGTGGTCCAATGATAGCATGTCTGATTTATTGATTAATTGTTTAATTTACCCTTTCGACTCAAAGAGCCTTCTAAGACGGAAAACAAAATCAATAATATAATACAAAATAATGAACAAAAAATAAAATTTAGAGCACTATGCTCAGACAAGGCCTGCAATTACAGATGACCATTCCTAATAAAAACATGCAAGATTAACTGCATTTCAATGCAATAAACCAACATGTAACACAGATCCCCTAATTAAAATGAACTTGGTCCCCTCACATCCTTCTGTTGTCAACATGGTTGGTGCTACCCTGGGCAAAAGGTAATTTTGCTACCCCCATGCCCCCCACTACCAACACCATTAGTCTCGGCTATAGCATCCCCTCGCCCCAAATGTTTCTCCATCGCGTCACAAAGATGCCTTGCCCTCCACGCTCACAAGCTGCCATTTTCACACCATATTTTAGACCTTCTCATAAAATGGTAAAATGAGCTCACTCTGTTTTAGGCACGCAATATATAACACTCAAGTATTAAAAACAATGGGCCTCATTACACGATAGGCGGTAGGGGATTACCGGCACCAGTAAGGGCACCGGTGCCGGTAATCCCCTACCGCCCTACTACGAGGTCCCTCTGCGTGTCCCGTCCTTAACGTGTGGTCTGCCCAGCTGTTATGAACGGTTCCCGCTGAGGGACCTCAGAGCTAATAACGGTACCGCAAATTGCGGTACCGTTATTAGCTCCTTACCCCATTCCCATTGAGCCCTATGGGGGCTCAAATGGGAATGGGGAATGGTTCCCGGAATGGGGACTTACCGGTCCCTCAAAGGTCGGAATATACTGGTAAGTCCCTGTTCCGGGAACCCGGACTCTGACGGCGGTAGGGGCTAGCCATGGCGCTAAAAGCGCCATGGCTACAGCCTACCGTGTAATGAGGCCCAATGACTAGACCAGGCAGGATTAGAATAAAAAATACCAGGCAGGATTAGAAAAAATCCAGGAAATCAGGTACCAACGTTCCACACTCCCCCCCCCCTCATGTGGGCAGTGGCTCAGACAGGATGGGGCCTGAACAGGCAAGGCCCACCCAAAATCTCAAAATTCCCACTCAGAAGAGCTGTGTGGGTATTTACTTGTTTTAATGGTTTATGGTTTAGCATAAACCTTTACAGTCTTTAAAATGAACCTTTACAGTCTTTAAATGACAACAAAACAATACATGACAATCCAACAATAATAATAAGACAAATAATTTTGAAACCCGCTAATGAACAACAAATAGAACTTAATCCAGTCACATAGTTCATAGTTAATGTAAGTTAACAATCCCAAGCACACCTACATTTTTATAAAAAATCGACATGATTATACTACCAAAATTAAAACTCCCCAGCCCTACCAAACACAATGTATTATCCCCCACTGTAACTTAATGGCAATGTCAGACACAAACCCCAACATTCCATAGGTCCAACTTCTGCAAGAATGTAAAAACCGCAATAATCATAGCCACAGATTGACGCCCCAGAACCCACGACCACAGATTCCCTGAATCAACATATGCCGGGTTAGGAACAAACTTCCCAAAATGGAATATACGTAATGACATAAGAGCAAGCCAAAATAAAACCAAGTGCATCAAGTATTCAATCTCCTTTCGGTTATTGCAATATCTATACAAGGCTTGTTCGCTGGGCAACTTGCTTTTTATGCACACTATTTCTTTTTTTTTTTTTAAACTTCTTTTTATTATTCAGCGTGGCAGCAACGAACAAGCGAACAACATGAGGCGTTACAGCATGCATATCATAAAAAAAAAAAAAAAAATGAAAAAAACATTGTAGGTGCACAGAGGTTATTACATAGAACATCACAATCCGTGAGTACAATCATCGTATGGGTCGGGCAACAGAAGCCCGCAGCAGGGGGGAGGACCTAGGCTGGTGGGGGGGAAGAGGGCGGGGGGAGGCCCCCGGCGTCGCAGTCAGATCGGACATGTAAGAGCGAAACTTAAGCCATACATTTCTAGGTCTGGAGTGGGTAGGTTGTGTATGGGACCAGGCTTCCTCAGAGTCCGAGGTCCAAGTGACCGCCCTCAGCCATTGGGCGTGTGTGGGGGGTGAGGGGCGAAGCCAACAAAGC
Organism: Ambystoma mexicanum; assembly: GCF_040938575.1. Taxonomy (NCBI): domain Eukaryota; kingdom Metazoa; phylum Chordata; class Amphibia; order Caudata; family Ambystomatidae; genus Ambystoma; species Ambystoma mexicanum. The sequence goes on along the minus strand of NC_090929.1, from coordinate 999,854,598 downwards.
AGGATGGAGCGCACCGCAAGCAGGAGACAAAGGCCAGCTAGTTTTTTGGAGTCACGGGAGAGACCTGGGAGATCGTGAAAGAGACATACCATCGGAGAGGGAACAATGGGATGGTCGAGAACCGCAGACATTGTCGAGCAAACCGCCTCCCAGAACCGTGAGAGGCGAGGGCAGGACAGGATCATGTGAATGTAGTCAGCATCATCATGATGACATCTAGGGCAGCTGGAAGGGTGATCCCTGGACATGTGATGTAGTCTGATCGGGGTGTAGTGAAATCTATGTAGTATCTTGAATTGAATAAGTTTGAAGCGGGAGTTAAAGGATACTCGATGTGTGCGCTCGCATAAATGTGCCCAGCGTTCATCTGAAATTTCAACACCCAGGTCCGCCCCTCACAACCCCCTCAGTCTAGCGAAATCTGGGATAGATCTGGACTGTAACATCGTGTATAACCTAGAGATTTTACCCCTTGTGGGCCCGGGGGAGGTGAGCTCTTCAATAGCTGGGTCATCCGGGGGCAACGCAGGGAACATTTGGTAAGTGCGTTTGAGAGTCCGACGGAGGGATGCGTATTGAAGCCATGCACCCTGGTCGCTCCTCAGGGGCAGCGGGAGATCGGGCCATTCAACAAATATACCCTGGTCAAACACGTCACGCAGCAGCTCATAGCCTGCGTCCGCCCAGCGGCGCACCGTGCCCGGTGGGACCCGTGGGACCCCCGGGAGGAAGTTCCAGAGGGGGAGGTTGCCTTGAAAGGCGTGTGTAGTTTTAACTAGTTTCCACATCTTTGCCAAAGCAAGGGAAGTGCAAGCGACCGGGCTCTGTGAGTCCAATACCAAGGGGGCGGGGTATATTACCAAAGAGCGGATGTCCCGGTCACTGACCGCAAGCTTCTCAAGGCGAACATGCGGGGGAGGGTCAATTGTATTAAACCAGTGAGATGTGTATTGGATTTGGGATACTAGCCAGTACTTGAGAAAGTTAGGGGCACCGAAGCCCCCGTTAGAAATGGGAGTAGATAAGGTGTCGCTTTTAAGCCGGACCGCCCCCGAGTGCCAGAGAAAGGAATTCACGGTGCGGGTCAAGTCCCGGAAAAAGCCCTCCCCCGGCCACAAGGGTATGTTAGTGAACCTGTAAAGCAACTGGGGTAGCACCACCATCTTCAATAACCCTATTCTGCCTGCCAGGGAGATCGGGAGCCTGTCCCAGGACCGGGCCTTAGCCGTCAGGTGTGTGAGATACTTTTGATAGTTTTCCTGGAAGGTCAACGCCTGTCGGCGAGTCACCACTATGCCCAAGTAGGTGAATGTAGACTGAGCCCATGTGAAGTCCAAGGTGTCGGGAGGAGGGAGAGTGCCTTCTGTGAGTGGGAAGAGAGTGGATTTTGAACAATTCACTTTGAGACCAGAGATTCGACCGAACCGAATAATGTCCTCCAATATTGGGGGTAAGTTGATGGTGGGAGAGCGGACAAACAACAATGCATCATCCGCATATAGGGACACTATGTCCGCCTGGCCCGCAGTGCGGAGGCCCCTGTGGGCATGAAGCTGGCGGAGCATGTCGGCAAAGGGCTCTATTGCTATAGCGAAGATCAAGGGCGAGAAGGGGCACCCCTGCCTCGTCCCCCTGGCAATCTCAAATAGGGGGGAGCAGTAGTCGTCAGTGCGAACCCTGGCCACCGGGGAAGAGTAAAGCAATCTGACCCAGGAGAGGAAGGAGGGGCCAAACTTGCAGCTATCGAGAACCCGCCACAGGTACTTCCATGAGACCGAGTCAAACGCTTTTTGCATGTCGAGGGTGGCAGCTACTGCCTGAGTGTCAGGACTGATTCTGTTGATTATGTTAAATAGGCGCCTCAGGCTCAAGGAGGTGGAGCGCCCGGGGATGAAACCGCCTGATCAGGATGGATAATAGATGGCAGGAGGGGAGCCAACCGGAGCGCCAGGGCCTTGGCATATACCTTGACGTCGCAATTTATGAGTGAAAGCGGACGGTATGAGCCACATTGCAGGGGAGATTTGCCTGATTTAAGTAATACTGTGATTGTAGCCTCCCGGAGTGATGGGGGGAACACGCCGGACTCCACAGACTCCTCCCAGAGAGCTAGCAAGTGAGGAAGCAGCTTTGACTTAAACTGTTTGTAAAATTCGACCGGAATGCCGTCCGAACCGGGGGCACGCCCAGAGGATAAGGAGTCAATAGCGTCCGACAGCTCCTCCAATGTGAGGGGGGAGTCGAGGGAGGCCGCGGCTTCCGGGCACAGGGCTGAGAGAGGGAGGGCACCGAGAAAGGAGTCGATCTCCGCCACCGGCACCTCATCTGAGTTGGAATATAGAGTTTCGTAAAATGTGAAGAATTCCCTGTTGATGTCTTGCGAGGAGACAGCCATGGAGCCGTCAGGTCTCTTGAGCCCGATTATGTGTGGGGACCCCGTCTCATGACGGATCAGACGTGCTAAAAATCGACCAGGGCGCTCTCCCTCCCCATATCTCCTCGCCATACCAGGGCTATCCAAGAACCTTTGTTCGCGATCCGCGATGGATCGAAACGTGTCTAATTCCGACCCTATGTCAACCAGGTTGCTCGAGGTGGAGTGAAGTGAGCATGTTGCCTCCAGGGTAGATAGTCTAGATTCACTATCAGCGAGATCCCTCCGGATGGACTTCAGAACCCCATTCTCCTTGGACAGCGCAATCCCTCTGATATAAACCTTAAATGACTCCCATAGAGTGGCCTGGGTCGCTACCGAGCCCGTATTAGTCTCGAAGAACTCTTCAATCGACCGCTCGAGCTCGGAGCAGAACTCCGGGTCCAATAAGGACAGGGGCTTCAGCCTCCAGCTACGTGTCCGGCCAGGATCAGGACCCCAGCCAATTGTTACAGTGACTGGAGAATGGTCAGACAGGGTTCTGGGGAGGATCTGTAGTTGTATAACGCTCTTAACCAGTTCGTTGGAGATTACCCATCTGTCAATGCGAGAATAGGAGTCGTGGACCGAGGAGTAGAAAGAGAACACTCGGGAATCCGGGTAAAAGAATCTCCACGCGTCCACCATGGCGAGACGGGGCAAAGATGATAGTGCAGCATAGGCTGCCTTAGAGAGCAGACGGGGCCTGGATCCAGATCTGTCCAGGGCCATGTCGAAAATCGTGTTAAAGTCGCCTCCCCAAAGGATGGGAACCAGGGGGAAGCCTTCAAGAAGGAACGTGACATGTATATAGAAGTCCGGGTCATCTAGGTTAGGGCCGTAAATATTGATCAGGACCACCTCCCTGTGTTGAAGCGTAGCATGGAGCAGAACATATCTGCCTTGAGGGTCTATTTGTGAGGAAATAAGGGAAAACTTAAGACTTTTGTGGATAAGGGTCATGACCCCCCGGTTTTGGGTGGAGAAATCGGTGTAGTATCTATGGGGACCCCAGGTTTTGGCAAAACGCATACACTGTTCCGCACGGGCATGTGTCTCTTGCAGGAACAAAATCTTGGACCCATGACGCTCGGTCTGCAGCTGGAGCTGTCTCATTTTTTTGTAATTTCCCAACCCACGCACATTCCAGCTCGTGAAGGTCAGGTCACTCTTGGTCACAGATACAGTGGTAATCGAGAGAGAACGAATGTCAGTACCCAACGGGTCAATTTCAAAGTCCTGCAACACCAGGCCCTGAGCACCACCCCACGGTTCGCCTTCGCTGCCAACGCCAACTTTTTAACATCAAACACCCGAGCATGTCCCACCCCCACCCACATCCCCCCCCCCAAACAGAGGGATGACAATCCCAACCCTCCTCAACCAAAACCAAACCAGAGGCATCAACGCCTGGGGGCCTGAGGGCCGGACTAGCCGCCGTAGTCCGGGCTGCGGCAGATCTAATAAGATAAAGGGTGCCCACAGTGGACCTTAGCAAATAACTTGGACAGGGATCTGGCACGTGGTGATAAGGCACACATTTGTAAAAATGAACACAACAAGCAGATTCCGAGGTAAAGGATCAAGTAACCCCGATACGGGAAGGCGGCCTTGCACGGCCCCTCCACGTCGGGGCGAAAGGATAACTGCAAAAAACATAAGGAGAGGGGAGGGGTCAACCAGGGAAATGTTCGTCAATGAACCTGGAGGCCTCTTCCGGGATCGTGAAAAAAAACACCTGGTTGGCGTGTTCAATGCGGAGTTTGGCAGGGTAGAGCATGGCGTATTTGACTGAGTGGTCCCGCAACCTGCGCTTCACAGCCTGGAAAGTCTTGCGTTTGCGTTGGACAGCCATGGAGAAGTCCGGATAAAGATGAATCCTTGCACCATCCAGTAGTAGCTCCCCTTTGAGCCTAGCTGCCCTGAGGAGGGCATCCCGGTCACAGAAGTTCAGCACTCTAGCTATGATGGGCCGGGGTGGAGCCCCAGGTCTGGGTTTAGCCGTCAGGGCTCTGTGTGCCCGCTCAATAGCGAAGTGTGGGGAGAGCTTGGGAGAATCCAGGAGCGAGACCAATGTGCGCTCGACAAAGTCCTCCATCGGTTCGTGCACTTCGTTCTCGGGAACCCCGATAATGCGGAGGTTGTTGCGCCTCGATCGAGATTCCAGGTCCTCGTTCTTCTTCTCTACCTCCAGGACCCGTTTGGAGAGAGCGGTGACCTCGGAGCGCAGGGCTCCCAATGCATCCTCGGCGGAACCGACCCGTGTCTCGACTTCTGACACCCGACTGTCAGTCCGCTCGATGTGGGCCTTAATAGAAGATATAGTACCATTCATGTCATCCAGTTTTGAGTGGAGTGCGGTGAAGCCCTCGCGAATGAAGTCCATCATATTTTGGGATTCCGGTGCTGCATCGGGTGGAGGTGCCGCCGGGGTCTGCTCACTGGTCCCCCCTGACGATCTCGATGCAGCCTTAGCGAACATGTTGATGGAGCTCTGTTTCCTCACCCCACCCTTAGTCATACTGGCGATGCTGGAAGTCAGGTGGGAATAAGGGGGGGATCCAGGCCCTACACCTCCCAAGGCAGGGCGCGAAGTGTAGTGCGAACAGGGGGTGATGCAGGTGAAGCCTTGGCTGTGAGTCCGTGTAAATGCGAAGTTGTGGCCCCCAGCGTAGGCCACAGGGTCTCAGTTAGTCTAGAGAGGAGCGGGGAAAAACGTGGGGAGACCTCGGAGATGGCTGTTCCCAGGATTGGGGGCAATGGCGCCCAGCAAGCAGTGTGTGAACCTGGACCGAGACACAGGTGGATGAGAATGATGAATGATGGGGGAGCGCCTCCTGGCACAATGCCCACGTAGTAGACAGTGGTGGAAGGCAGGTCAGGCGGGCGGTGGACTGAAGATCCCGGGTGGTGTAGTGACGGCCAGATCACTGTGGCCCCCCCCCCCGAAAGCCACCATGGGAGGAGACACCCGCAGCCCGCAGTAGCCAGTGGAGCGGGGGGATGAGAGAGATTCCGGGGGCGACACCAGAGCAGATGCGGGCCGGGAGAGGTGTCAGGCCCGGGGCAGCACCAGCCGCCGATGGGCCCAGAGGCCGGGAGTGCCGGCGGACAGTCCCCAGCACCGTGTATAGAGGGGGGCTAGGCCACACCGCTGCCCAGGACAAGTCCGCGGGGGCCTCCCCAACCCACGTACCTGGTTGCCTCAGGGATCCGCTCCGCCGTGTGTGTCTCCCGCTGTCAGCAGGGGGGCGGGGGGGATGGCTCCGGCGAGGCCCAGCAGAGCGGGCGTCCTCACGAGTGCGCAGCCGGCCGTGACCACTCGAGCCCGCAGAGCGCGGGCAAAGGACGTGTCTCGGCCACCCCCAGCCTCGCCGCCAGCTAGGGGGGAGGCGGATCGTCACCCGGCACCCCGCACACGGCCCCAGGCGAGCCCCTCCGCTCCATTGGAGGACGAGTTCTTGCGCGGGAACGCTGCAGTCGGGTGGGGGGATGGTGCGGCGGCGACCAGGAATCCCGCTCCGGGGATCCGATTCCGGGCGAAATTCAGTCCGCAGGGTCCTCGGGGCGGCCGCCACAGAATCGCATGAGCCGCGATCGGCTCAACAGCGTTGAAAGGTGCCGCTTCAGGATTTCGAGATCTGCCGGCTCCGGAGCTCGATACTCAGGCAGCCATTTTGTTCGGCGCACAACAGCGCCCCCCCATTATTTCTTTTTTTTCATTATTTATCTATTATTATTTGTTATGTTATGTTATGTTATTTTGCATTTATATAGCGCCTTATATACCATTGGTATGGTTTGAAGGCGCTGGTAGGTTGAATGCCCTTGGGAACTGAAGTTCGGGTCAGTAGAGAGAGTCGAGAGAGTCTAAAGATGCGTGTGCGCACCAGGTATGTGTGCAGCTGGTGTGGAGTTTGTGTGGCAGCTGCTTCATAGCAGTAGATGTGGTGGTTGAGAGATCAGGAGTATGTGTTCGCTCTGGCAGGATTTGTCCATACTGAGTGTGGCTGCGGTAGGCCTGAGGAGAACCGCCTGGCTGGGGGTGTGTAACCAGCAGTGTTTACATAGAGTGATGGGGAGTGTGCGGGAGATGTTGATATGAGAACAGTTATACCAAATGGTGTCATAGTATCTCTGTGTTCTAGTTGAGTGGTGGTGTAAAGAAGAGAGTAAGCGTGGGGTGTGGTATGATAGGATATATGCTCTTTCAAATGTTCCCCGCATTCCAAGGTGCACCACGTACGTTACGCAAATCCATGCGATCAAGCTCGCTCCATGCACTTTTATTTGTTTCAGGCATTTGAGATCAGGCGTGCCGCTCTCCACACTCTTCCGCTCTCCACACTCTGCCGCTCTAGCTACTCATACATTCTAAACACTCATCCGCTCCACACGCTCATCTGGTCTATATATTCATTTGTTCTGTATAGTCATCAGTTCTACGCACGTTTATTGTCATTATCAATCATTATCTCTATTTCCGCAGTATAGATCTCCTTACATTCCCAATGAGTTATTCGTATTATCTACTTCACTGTTTTGTTCTACTTTACTCGTTTAGTTCTGTTCGTCTTTCTAGTTTACATTCGAGTTTATTAGCTTTCGATTTCTCGCATCCAGTAGTTTGTTGGGTAGGTGGCATTGTGATGCTGTTAGTTTTGAAACCGGTTGATTTTAGGGGAAGAGCCAGGTTTTCAGTAGTTTGCGGAAGGACGCTAGATCCTCAGTTAGGCGGATGTGGGGTGGGAGCGAGTTCCACAGGGTTGGGGCCAGCGCTGAGAGTGACGATCCGCCGAACCTGACTGAGTTTGTCTTAGGAATTACTAGGAGGCCGGCTGAGCTTGATTTTAGGGTGCGAGAGGGATGATAAGGTTTTAGTTTGTCTTGAAGATATTGAGGTCCAGTTTTATGCAGTGCTCGATGGGAGAGGCATAAGGTTTTGAAAGCCACCCTACGGGCTACAGGAAGCCAGTGTAGTGTCTTAAGGGCTGGGGAGACGTGGTCTCTTGGACCGAGCGCAAGTACCATTTTGGCCGCTGCGTTTTGTGCCCTTTGGAGTTTATTCAGTTGGTAGGCGTGGATTCCAAGGTATAGGGGGTTTGCGTAGTCTAGTCTTGATATAACGATTGATTGGACTGCGGAGAGTCTGTTGGGAAATGAGAGATATGGAAAGATGCGCCTAAGGGTTTTAAGGTGGTAGTGGCAGGACTTTGAGACATTGTTGACTTGGCGCGAGAGTGTTAGGTCAGAGTCAAGGGTGCATCCAAGATTTTTCACTGAGTTGGATGGGGTCGATGAGTTGCCCATGGTGGGTGGCCAGGGTAGTGAGTGCGGGAGAAGTTCGGAGTTGCCGCAAACCATGATTTCCGTTTTGGAGGCGTCCAGAGTTCTATGTCAAGGAGGCAGGATGTCAGGTCTGGTCGGGAATTGGGTTTCAAGTTCAGGAGTTTAAGAATAAGTTGAATGTCGTCGGCGTAGTTGTAACACAGGATGGTGTGTAAACGAATTATTGGTGGGAGGGTGATCAGGTAGAGATTGAACAGGAGGGCGGATAGGCATGCTCCTTGTGGGACTCCCGTGTCGACCGGTCGGGCTTGGGAAGTATAGGTGGAGAGTATTGTTATTTGGTTCCTATCTTTGAGGAATTAAGCTATCCATTTAAGGGCGGTTCCACGAATTCCTAGGGAGTGGAGGAGGTCTAGGAGGATTGAGTGATTGATTGTGTCAAAGGCGGCGGATAGGTCAAGAAGGATTAGTGCGGCGCATCCCGCGGAGTCTGCTGTCATCTTAAGGTCATCCCAGATTGAGGTTAGGGTGGTTTCAGTTCCGTGACGGGCTCTGAAACCTGATTGTGCGGGGTCTAGGAGGTTGTTGGTTTCGACAAAGGCATTTAGTTGGGAGTAGGCAGTTCGGTCAATGAGTTTGGCAAGGAACCTAGTGTTTGAGATGGGGCGGTAGCTTTTGGGCTCGAGAGGGTCAAGTGAAGGTTTTTTAATTAGAGGTTTGACATGAACCGTTTTGAATGCGTCGGGAAAGATACCGGCGGAATGGGAGGCATTTATGATGGATCTTGCGTGTTCTCCTGCGCAGGTTGAAGCGAAAATTTCTTTCAGGGTTGTGGCTGGGCAAGGGTCTAGCGAGAGCCAGATGGTTTGCGGGCAGATAGAAGTTTGAGAAATTGTTCTGGTGATATTGGACTAAAGGACTCAAACATTGGTTGCGCAGTGGTTGCAGCTGGTCGGCAGGTAGGAGTGGGGGGAGTATTGCCTGGTGGATGTAGGAGAGCTACTTTGGTGGCTAGAGTATTTGTTCTTTCGAGAGCTGTGGTGTAAAAGTGGAGGGAGAGCGAGTCGCATAGTGTTTGTGAGGGGGTTGGGACGGTCGTGGTGCAAGCGGGGTTGGTGAATTCAGAGATGATTTTGTGGAGTTCTTTGCTCAGATTTTTGCAGTTTAGCATTCGGGAGTTGTAGTGGGCTTTTTTTGCTTTTCGGATTTCGGCCTTGTACTGATAAAGGTGTCGGGCCAAGGTGGTTCTGCTCTCCTGGGTTTTGTCTTTCTGCCATTTGCGTTCTAGGTATTTATATAGTTGTTTAGTAGTCTTCAACTCGAGAGTGAACCATTTGGGGAAGAGGCCACGCCGCTTTGAGGGTTTGCAAGGGGGTGTGAGCCGCATCAGAGATGCGTTGAGCCATGAGTCAAAGGCGTCAGGGGTTAGTTGTTTACTGAGTTGGCAGGTTGGTGGTGGAGACTTGAGGAGCGCTTCGGCTATGTCAGGGACGATAATTCGTTTTTTCCAGCATTTACATAGATTCGGAGGTTCAGATTTAGGTACGGGAAGGGGGATGGTTGAGCAAATGGTGAAGGAGAGAATGAAGTGATCGGACCAGATGATAGGGGTGGGGAGGGGTTTAGATGGATCCGGGTGTTGGAGCTAAAGATGGCATCAAGAGTGTGTCCTTTATAGTGTGTTGGGCCGTTTATGTGGGGTTGTAGGTTAATGGCGTCTAAACCGTCAATCAGAGAGTGTGTCATAGGGTTGGTGGGGATGTCGAGCCATATGTTGAAGTCTCTGAGAAGGGTGAGGTTGGGATGGTTTAGTTGGAGGGTGGCAATAGAGTCGCAGAGGTTGTTTGCGAATTGTCTATCGTAGCCAGGGGGCCTGTAGATTATTAGGAAGCTGTGTGAGAACGAGGCGGAGATGGATAGTTTAACGAGGAGAGATTCGCAGGAAGGAATGGAAGGTTGGTTGTCGATGATTGAGGTGTGGAAGAGAGACTTGAAGAGGAATGCTACTCCCCCTCCTCTAGAGGGACGGTTCAGTGGGATGAGGGAGTAGTCTGGGGGGAAGGCTTCATTAGTGATTGGGGCGAAGTCTTCTGCACTTATCCTTATCAGATACACCCTATCTGACTAACTTAGCACTTTGCCACTTATCCTTATCAGATACACCCTATCTGACTAACTTAGCACTTTGCCACTTGCTGACTGCACTACCACGGTTTATCGCCTTTATTTATTTTACTTATTTATTCTGTTCCCTCGTCTGTTCCTTACTTTCCACTTCTTCCCCCTTCAATGCACTTTCCCATTTTTTCCCTTTCCCATGCACTTGCCTAGTAAGATTGTTGTTTTTTGTTTTCCCTGTTCCCCTCCCTGCCTGGTTGGTCGCGCTCTGAAACACTTGTGTATGAGCGCAATATAAATAAAATCTAACTATTGGCGCGTGAAATTCTTTTACCAGGTGCTGCTCATCCTTAATGCAAGATGGGGCACCAACCCACCACCCATTATGAACGAGCAAAGACAGCCAAGTGAAACCATTGCTTCATATGCTGCTGCAAGCAGCAGAGGCAGTACTCATGGACTGGCTTTAACTGTCGATGGTGCCTATTCAGCGAGTGTCTAGGGGCACACCCTTAAGATTATCCGAATGATATAAAACCTATGAAAAGTAGTGGGGTGTAGGGGCGATTAACCAACCTTGACGCTAGGTGGTGCATACAATGAATAACAGTGGTCCACACCCCCGTGGAACCCTCCCGTCCCCCGCACACCCCTGCCAGGCTGCAAAGACAACTAAACATCTGGTGAAGATACGCATGCTGACACAACAACCATCAGATACGAGACTGACAAAAAATGTAGGTTCTTTCTGGCAGCACAGCTCGGTGGAAGAATCACCACCTTTGGGGTGTCTCCTTAGCAGCATATACTGTCACCTACATTTAGCAACACAACAAAGAAACAATCCTCTAAAGAAGATTGGGAGAATGATGTACCACAAAGGCTGAATTCTTTTTAACAGCATACTGCTACTAAAATTTGCCAAAACTACCAATGACCCATCCGTTAAAGATTGGGTAAAATGTACATCTCTCTGAAAAGAATTAGACGATAAGGCTAAAAGATACAGGAGGCCAAGTGGAGGATTTCTTCATATTCTGCATTTCGATACTCGGGGCCGTCACCAGACAGGAAGAACCAAGCCCAAGTAATTTGGATATAAGAAAATTCGAAAAGAACCTGTACATGACAATATCATCCAGAGAAGAAAGGAATTGACAGCATACAAAATAGGAAGCTCCTGAAGAAGGGGATCATTCCACGAAACAAGCAGAGAAATTAACTGAAAGATTACCAATATCATGAACCCAACAATATGAAAAACTGCCTAGAACCAATTTATGAATAACCGGATTGGTAGTTGTGCAATAGACGCGAGATAAGCAGAATTGGACAAACTAGTAATTGATTTATATGTGTATGAATATAATCAATAACGGTTGGTTATTGTTGGTTTGTCATGTATTGTTGTAATTTAAAGACTGTAAAGGTTCATTTTAATGATTACAAAGGCGTATTTTAAACCATAAACCATTTTTTTTTAAAAGTTAATGCCCACTCAGCAGAGCTGTGTGGGTATTTACAAAGGTTAATGTCACTGTGGTGGGGCCAACTACATTAGCTTCTGTCCCCAATTGTTAGACAATCCTGGCAACGCCTCTGCATGCGGGCCCACGATAAACATACAACACCTGTGTGTGCCGGTTTACTGTGCCAATGTGGTTCAATTTAATGAAAAGATTGGTGTGTTTAAAAATGCTGGAAGGAGGTTTCTGCTTCCTTCCACCAATCCCGTGTTCTCTCTGCTTGCACCACCCAATTTTGATGTGGGTGTTGGCTTTGTTTTCATTATTTTTGCCTTGTGTCCATCTGCACTGAACCATGCGGCAAGTCAGTGAAAAGCAAAGAATGTTGGTGGTTGACGGTAGCTTCACTACTGCCAACACTAGCTCAAGGATGGTGGTATCCCCCCCCCCACAAACCAGACCCTCTTTCATAGCATGGAGATGGCAACAAAATACTTCATGCTCAGATATGCACTCTTGGCTTTACAGAGGGAATTCCTTTGGCATCTCGGATGCTGGGCAGGAGGATAGGATTAGGACTGCTCATCAGGCCTGGGCAGGTAGTATTCCACCCAAAGCACCATCTGGTGGTGTAAGTAAGTTCTTCCACCAGTCTGCCTACCGCCATCCTAGTGCCAGATGAGAAAATGGCGTGCTCGCCCTGTCTCCCAACCAGGCCGGCAGATGGTCCAATTCTAAGGGATCCATCCGCGGCTGATTTTGCCACAGCCGGAATGTTCGCATGAGAAGTTTGCACCTTTCTCGTGTGAACACACTTACATACTACAGGGGTTTCCCCTGCAACTCCCGCTCATGATACTATAAAGTATAGTGAGCGGGGTGTTGCGGGGACACCCCTGCAGCCCCGTTTTTTTCTTCTCCATTTTTTTTTTTTGCGGGTGTGCTGCGGGGGTGTCCTCCGCAACACCCCGCTCACTATGCCATACAGTATAGTGAGCGGGGTGTTGCGGGGGACACCCCCGCAGTCCTTTTTTTTTTTTTTACTTACCTGTAATGCTACCACCAAAGGTTCGAACTTTTGGTGTTCGAACCTTTGGTGGTAGCATTTTTCGGTCATTTTGTACGGTCTGAACTTTTTTTTTTTTCAGTCGATCGTACAAAACCGATGGTCCAGGGGATATGCGGCTAAACCTGTGCTTCCACTTGTTTTCCTAAATAAGGACATTAGTGAACTAGAAGTTTTAACCAACTTTACTGGCCCAATATTCTTTAAAATGTGCAATTTGTCACAAACCAGGCCCAAAAAGGCCCTCCCTAGTACTATTCGTGAAGGTAGCCCATGCCAAAGCTTCCTTAACAGGTACAGCACTAGCAGTAACAGCGCAAACTTTATTCGAACACAGAAAACTACTGCAACTGGAGCAGACGCTTATACTCAGTGGCGCTGCCAGACATTTTTCATAGGGGTGGCCTGGTGAGGTCACTGGGGTAGCACACCAAAACAAACACATGACCGAATTTTGGGCGGGAAGGGCACGGCGGTGGGGGGGCAGGTTATACTTCCCACAGGAAGCAGCAATTAAAGCTTGGCTCACTCCCTGAACAGGTTACTCATGGACAGCTACGTTCGAACCTCGAGCAGGTGGAGCATAGGTAGCAGCAGTGCCGTCCTATTTCACAGGTGCCCATAACAATTACAGCAGAGTCGGCAGTGTTGAAACGTTCCCAAGAGTACACGCTTGCCTCACAAATACAGCACACGCAGTTACTTCGGGGGCAGGATCCGCGCATGCTCCTGTCACAAATTCAACAGGTACAGTGTTCGCAGAGCCAGCACAAGCTTTGCTCAAGCCGGGGCAATACGGACAGGGCCAGTAAAGCTTCCCTCGCAATCCACCAGGTGCAGCATGGGAACAGCCAGTGGAAGAATTCCTCACAAACGCCTGCAGCAAGTGGCAGCGTCCTAACATTCAAGTGCACAACTAGCATGGGCGGGGCTAGTGCACGCTCCCTGCACAAACCGCGTACAGCAGGGTGAGAGCAAACGCCTCGCACAAACGGTTCAGCATTCACAAGTAGAAGTTCCCTCACAAAATGGACAGCATGGGCAGGGCCAATACAAGCTTCTCTCACAAGCAGGTATGTGTATAGAATGGGCCGGGCCAAAACATGTTTCAGTTGCAAGTGGGTAAAGGTAAATCATGGATAAGGCTAATATATTGTTCCCTAACAATTCAGTAGATGAACAGCACGGGTAGTGCCAAGTCAAACCTCCCTCACAAATGGGTACATGTGCAGCATGGGCAGTGCCAGTGCAAACGTTGCTCGGAAACAGACAGAGCATGCGCAGGGTCACTGAAAGCTTCCCCTCACATATAGGTACAGCATGGGCGGCCACTGCAAGCTTCTTTCCCAAACAGGTACACGAGTAAGGCAAGTGCAGGGTGCAGGGCCCCAGGGCCAGTGCACATTTCCCTTACAAGCATCATCGAGTAGAGCATTGCATTGAAAGAACTGTCTGCAGGGGCCTGTGGGTATTGCTGTCATATAGCACAAACAAGTGCAAGCTTCCCCCTCATAGAGGTGCAGCACGTGCATGGCTAGTGCACGCTTTTCCTACAGCCATAGGTGCACCATAGTCACATGGTCAGGTGATTGCATGGCAGTGCAAGCTTCCCTCACACACATGCCCATCACATCATGGGCAGTACCAATGTACATTTAATTTGGAAAGAACACTTGCAGCATGGGCGTTGGCTCCATGCAGCTAGCCAGGTCCTATGCAAACTGAGCTCTCTGGTTTCAAACGCCCCTCTTCTCCTATCGGCAACTCTGACCAGAAGCAGGCTGGGGATAGTGGCAGGTATATGCCTGCTTCCTCCACTCTGTCTTGACAGTATCTCACTTCCACTTTTTGTGTGGGAGTGAGAGGTGAGGAAAGTGGGCTTGTAAGTACAGCTGTTGGTAGCGACACACCCACTCACACTAGTTCATTTGGCGCGCAAACTACAGGCAAAACACTATCTGTGTCGCCTATATTCCTTGTCACCCCCAGTTGCCTATTAGTTGCTGCAGCTCTAATTTCAAGGGACACCAATTTGAAGGGTTAGGCCTTTAAATTCATCATCAAATTACGAGTACTGTGCGATCACCTCAGAAAACGTTCAATTCAATTACTTTGATGTCCCTTACTGTAAATGTAATATGACTTTAGCTGACCCACATACATGTATACTTTGACAGGTTGAGCACTATGCATTAACCCTCAACATGCACATATTGATAGCCAGCATGCTTGTCTTGGTTTTATAGCCAGCACTAGACCAACAACACAGTAAAGCCCTGACCACTGTGCTTCGGCATGGCTTGTAAAATTGCAAATCAACTAGGTAGTGTTTTTTCTTCCTAGGAGCAACTGGAAACCATGCAAATGGCAGTGTTGTGCAGTATAATGCCAAGAGCCATAACAACAACACTTTCAAGGAAATGCTAAATAATGCCTGCAGCTATGAATTCACAGTCATAAATTATAGCAACTTGCAAGTAGCGTGTACACAAAATAAAGTCTATTTATTTATGCAGTGGGTTTAAGGTGGCATGAATTAAATATGTCAGCTTGAGAACAAAAGCTTTTACAAATAAATCACAAGGCTACTGCTCCAGTGCAGCCATTACAGCATTGCATAAGAAGTCATATGAATCAGGCTGTTCAAGCGAAGGAAAATATCAAGCTATGGGAAATGTTTAAGAGAACATTTGCTGAAAACACTGCACACTTTATCATATTCTAAGATTGCATGGAAAAACCCATTTAGCACTTTACTGCTGAACTTCCATGAAACCCATACTCTCACTCATCTTCCTCCATCTACTACCCGTGATGTGTCTGCTTCGGCTGCGCCATGCTCTGCCTGCAGAGGTCCTAAAAGGAATCTACAATGACTCTGACCTGCCTGGGGTGAGCCACCTGGATCTGAGCATATTTTAAAAAAAAAGTGAAGAGAGGGTCCCTGGAATGGCCCTCGTGTCCCCTATGCACATGTCAGCCGGAAGGATGAGAAACAAGAGATGTCAGTCGCTGTTTGGCCAACCCCCAGGTGGACCGGTGCATTCCACGTATGTGAGCAGATATTCTCTGATGTCATTAGTGACAACACAAGATAGTAACATTAGTCACGAAGCAAACTCGCATCTATGCACGAAGTTACGCAGACACACATGTGCACACACGAAGGACATGCATGCACAGTTCTATAGATGGAGGACAGATACATATCCATGCCGTCATTCCTTTTCACTAGCCAAATGCAAGAAAAGCAAAGTTCATACACAGCAAGCTTGCAACTGCTTTATTGCAACTAACCATATGGAGCTACAGGGACGTGTAAGGAACCTGGAAAAGCCAAATACTACTAAACTCTAAGGAAAATAATACAATATATATAATGTAGGGAAATTATAGAATGTCTGTAGTGAATTCATACAAAGTCATAGGCCTCAGATTAAGGACAGATGAGATGCAGACTCTACAGCACGAAGCACAGGGCCGGTGTGCTCGCAGCCAAGTACAAGAGTGGGAGAAAAATTCCTGGCTCCCGGGGCAGGGAGCCACCTGCAAAATAACTGAATATAATCCTCACTAATTGCAGACCGAAAAGTTCAATTTTGTGGTCCTCACCCACGTGACTCAGTCAAGCCGAACAATGGCCATTTACCCGCGGTGGGAAGAGGAGCCGTTCACAGCGAAGACAGACAGGATTGTTACATGTGTTATCCAACAAACAGTGCAACCGGCAGGCACTCTCCCAGGCTAGATGGCTATACTAGTGGCAACAATGGGGACACATAGTCTTTCTCATTACCTTGAAAAAGTACACTGAGTGCTGTGAACAGGACAGGGTCTCGGGCCTGGGGAAACCCGCTCCAGCCAATCAGGGCTCACAAATTTTGGGGTGGTGTGTAATGGGGCAAGGGTCAACGGTAGTCTTGTAACCCTGCAATATATAGTAATAGTTTGTAATAGTAATGTAATGTAATAGTTTGTGGGGAAGTCTCAGACGAATCCACCTGACATGGAAGGACCAATTAGACAGTTCATATAGGGGATATACATAGGTGGTATTACACGAGCTGCCCAATAGAGCGGATCTTAGGTTTTGGGGAAGGGTTGGCGAATGTGACGTCATTACGGGATAAAAATTTGACACGGGCTCAGGAGCTGTGATTGCTGGAGATTTTGTGTTTCCTGTATGATCCCCGTCTGTTTGGAAAATAAAGACGGCTCTAATTTACCCCATGGCTGAGTCCACCGTCATTGCCAGGGTTGGGTTTGATGCGACTGGGGTACTCTGCTAAGCAGCGATGTGTGCTGCGAACCCCTGATCCTCTGAACTGCCTTACAAAAGACTTCTTCCTGCTAGATCTCTGTTTTTGCTTCTGAGCCACGCTATTTGCGTGCCCAAAAAGGCTAGTTCCTCCCAGGTAGTTCCTCTTTTACATGAGAGTACTATGGTTTGCAGGAGAGCATTAGGCAGCCACTTCAGCCCAGGTTCAGTTCATTTTCCTTTGTAATTCATGATAATGAAAGGCTAAATCGGCTTTTTGGTGCTGCCTGCTGGCCAGTGCCCTGAGCAGTTGCCAAGTTTTCCTAGTTTTCCTTCCTTCCACTGACCCAGCATGTTGTTTGCTACCAGCGGTGTTGCTAGTTCGGGACAAGATCTGGGGCTCTGCTAATTTCGGGGTTGTTGGGACTCAGGGTTTGCTAGACTTTTGGTTGTTGCGCCTGAGCTTCTATCCGGGGCTACAAGCCTCCCCAGCCCGAACAACCCCCGCCTCCAGTGACGCCTCAGTTTGCCTCATCCCTTCCCCCACCTCCTTAAGACCCTGAGAGAACTGATTATCTAATTTCCTCTTGGGGTTCGTCTTCTGTATTCGGGGGATTCTGTGACTTGACACCCACTCATTCCAGCGGCCTTGCATCAAGCACATCTCAGAAAAGGACACATTCTCGTATCTGGCACTTTTTGTTTCGGCTTTTCTTTTTTGCCTTTTTGCCACAGCTG
Organism: Ambystoma mexicanum; assembly: GCF_040938575.1. NCBI lineage: Eukaryota > Metazoa > Chordata > Amphibia > Caudata > Ambystomatidae > Ambystoma > Ambystoma mexicanum. The sequence goes on along the minus strand of NC_090929.1, from coordinate 999,837,250 downwards.
TGTTAAGGCAATTCAGCCCTGTAGAAACCTGTTTGGACATTACCCTCAGCCACCTCCATCTGGAATGAGTTTCCCGCATGTGAAAAAATAAGTCTGAAGGTAAAATGTAGGACCCGCTCAAGACCCATGTTCAAGGGGCCCACATTCACTCAGGGTTCAACCACGCTTACTCCTAGGTGCTACTGAAAGTTCCTGTTTAGATGTTGTCATTTTTAGAAGAATGGCCTTTTTCATGTAGGCTTTCATATCTTCCAAAGAGGCTCATGTTAATGGTCGCATCCACTGACTTTTTTAAAACATGTGAATCAATTTCCTCCATTTTACCTTTATTGCTTTTAATTATTATTTTTTGGCTGTTACTGAATAAAGCATCCTTATTTATAGATGCTTGGTGTCGACCATAGATTCTTCAGTCCTTTTACTGTATTGCTCATGAGTGATTGGTTATACTTTTGCACAAAGACTCAGACAAGTAAGGCCTCGCCTCTCACCATACCTATGACTGTCTAATCCCCTACCGCCCCTTTTGGGCCCATTTTGTATATGTGTACATTTGTACATTTGTATATATGTCTATCGACCTGCACTGCCTCTACTTGTAGTTTCTAATTTAATTTTAATATTATCCTGAATAACATGCCTGTACACAACTTACCCTGCTGTGTAACTGAGCTGTAATCAGTATGTGTTACAATGATGTGTAACCAAGCTGTAAGTATTCTTATGATGTGTAACCAAGCTGTAAGTATTCTTATGCTATGCGCCCTGATACGTAAGGGTCCGGAGAGCAATACAAGAAAATAAACAAACAAACAGCCTAGCAATATCTTTTGCGGGTTTGTGGCATCCTGTTATCCGATCTAGCTTGACCTCAGTGTAGTAGAAGACTCAGAGGAGGTTACTGAGACGAATGCTGAAAGAGCTCTTCAACAGTGTATGTTGTGTAGGTAAGTGTCCTTCACCTGTTCTCTACAAGTGATCCTGTGCACTGAGGCTCAGGAGTAGGAGTCAGTGCACATGGCTGATCACCTGGGAACAAATACTCAGTTGCTCTGGAAACTCGGAGATAAACTACTGTTCCCTAAACAAACATTGCACTGTGATGAACGAACTATAAACATGTATTCCAAGGTCAAAAGAGAAACACATCAAATAAAGGCCTGTGGTGGCAATAAATACGAGCACAGCATAAAAGACATTGCTCCAAATTGCTGGTTGGATTTGAACACTACTTGTCCATCTCAGTGTCTGTTGTTATGTCTCTCGGGATCAGCATAAGCTGAAGGTGTGTAGGGGCCCATTTCGCCATGATGGGTGGGTTCCCAAGGCGTAGAGCGAAAACAGTCTGAGGCAACCCCCTGGGATGCATACATTACAATGCCGACAAAGATAAGGTTAATAGTCACTGATTATCACGAGAGGCCAGGCCAGCAGGATATTAAACAAGTAATGCCCACTGAAGAGCTATAAACCCCTCTTTGTCAGAAAGTGGCTTATGTGGAGGAACCAGTGTTAGGCAATGAGGTGATAACCCTTCTGCTTATCCCGTGGGAAGAGACGGCCGGAAGGGCTCCAGGAAATGCAGCTTGTAATGTGAGTGCTGCAAAGCACACATTTTAAGCCCCAGAACGAAAATAGAGAACGGAATATGTTGCCGTGCCTCGAGGCCTCTTTCATTTGGAAAAGTTGAAAGGCCCTCAAGCCATCCCTGATCGGCACGCTGCCAGCATTGATAAATAAGCATTCTGGTTGTTAACTATGAGAAGTTACCACCACTTTGTAGCACAAGAAGCATTGTTTACTTTACTTGTCAATGTGTGCACCTGTTTGTATCGCCTCACGGTGGGCTCTGTCCCGCGTTTAACGCAAAGAATAATAGGACATTTAACTTTTACACCTTGTGGCATTTGTAAAACCTTTATGTACTTCTGCATTTGTTATTTTAGCTTGGCGCAGAGCAGTTGTACTGCTGCGTAAACCATATGTGACGCAGTGTTTTTTTATGTTTGGAAAATTGTTAGTGTACAGTGAGGGGAGTTTGAAAAGGATCATGGGAATGCTAGCTGGCGGTACGAGTGCCTTCTTATAGCTTTATCATTTGTTTTGTTTTAATGACAAGCCGTAGTTATTTTAGAATGTGATATTGTGTAAATTGAATTACTCGTTCTGTTATATCTTCATGTTGATTTGAAGCAGTTTATTCATATACACATCCGCAGATAGAGTAGGGGATTACTGGTGTCTTGCCGCATGTGAAGATTTGGTTCCTGGGGACAATTTGTCAGCCAGCGAGAAGAAGCCTACTAGCTTGTGGGAAGTTGTAACAGTATCACAAGATGTTAGGATAGTTCGTGGCTGCCATGTCATATCTTGTGTTTAGTTACAGTGACATTGCTACTTCTGGAGATGGACATTTTCACCCGAAATGCCTAGAGTGTAATTGTCATGATTACCAGTCCCATGTTAAAAGTTGAAATGCTTTACACTGAATATGCGAATTTCAATAGAGGGGAAAGGAGGAAATGAAATGGGAGGAAGCTTCAAATATGTGACCATATGAATGGGAACAGTGTAAGTGACATGTGGATGCACTAGGTGTTTGGGCTATGGTGAGTATATTGAAAGACATGTCTGTGTATTGTGAGTATAGTGAAAGGCATGAATGTCGCGGTCACCGCTCGGATAGACCGTGTCATTTAAAGTTCTAACGAATTAGGCTGCCATGGACAAAGTTACCCAACATATATGTGTTGCTTACATCTAAATGCTTTGGAGAAATGTGATGTAAAGGAGGAAGAGGATTTCAGGAATTACCCATGCTTTGTGATAAATATTTAGAATCACAGGGTATGCACCAACATAGTGGTCATGTGTGAATGGTAACGACAGTGACCATACCTTCTAGTTTGTGGGATTAGGGTAATCTGGCGTGATGGGTCTCTGAGCAGCTAACATGCTAAAATAAAGCAAATGGAAATCTACTGTAATATCAGACAAAGTGCACCAAATTCCAACCTTATCCACCCTGCACTTCATTAGGGAATATAACCTCTAAGTGTCTATTGCAACCTGACACCATATTAAGTGGGCCTATCCCTTGCTTGGAAGCATACATTGAAATAGAAAAAACAGATCCTAATCAAATGAATCTTCCTTTCCTCTATCAGGTGGCCAGCGTATTGCTAACCTCCTTTCCCTAAGCCATTGCCTAAAAGGTCCATGCAAGTGTTATGCAAACATAAGCAATGCTGCAGCTATGAAGTCTCCTGCTTCAGGCCTTGGTCACCACTCTAGGAGAGCAACTGTCCATTCTCTGGCCCCTATGCAGAGGCCGCCTGGCACCTTAAGCGCAGGCATTGGAGCCTTCCACAACTGCGTAAGTGTCTTCAAATGATGCCCAAAAGAGCAAGAGAGTGCACCTTCTTCCAGATACTTACTAGGCCCGAACCACTCCAAACAACCAGATTCTGTAGACAGGAAAGCTGGGAGGAATTCTGGGCATGGCTTTTGGTCTGTGGCTCCACTGGGAGCAAGGTGCTGGTGTAGATTGCCAGGAAATGTGGGATGCCCGTTGGGAACTTTATGGGAATGTTCATAGTGGTGTGGGAGTTTAATTTCCTCTTGACCTTAGGCTGGGCTCTTGTGGGATGTAATCTGCATAATCCTCCCTTGTCTGCCAAACTGGGCTGTGGTTACCTCGACCTGTTAATAGAGGGCAGCAGGGTGATCTTACACTCAGAAGGGTTATAAGAGTCTACTTTTGCAAGACTGCAATGGGCAATATTGCAGTTTTCCTGAACTGAGCTCCACTAACATGCATTATTACATTATTTGGGGGGCTATGCTTCACCTCCATGCTGCTTCACAGCTATTTTTGGCATTGCACAAAAATTTAACATTGCAAATATGACATAACAAAACATGACATAATATAACAGGACACATCCTAAAGTGCTTGTGCGAGTAAACTCGTGTTATGATCAAAACTTCAAAACATCGCTCTCCCCGCAGTTTGATTCATTGTGGCTAGATCAGACTTTCAAGTGTGATCTTGTTTTGATTTCCCCCAGATCTTCTAGGTATCTTTATGGTCAATCTAAGCCCACATGTCTTTAACTCCTTGTTTTAATTCTGACGCCCTCTTGCTGTGACTTGAAATAGGCTAATCCTTCGTCGTCAGTGGCCCGGTGGCCATGTTGTCTTGTCTCCCATCTCACCAACAAGAAACGAGGAAAGAGAGGCACCGTCCTTGTGAATAGATTGCCACCTCAGTGCGGGCAAACACATTTTAGTGATGATTTTCCTCTTCTGCCACCAATGCCCACCCATCCTCCAATGTTGGTGAGAATCGGGTTCTCAGAGGAAACAGATGAGCAGGAGTAAGTCATTTTCATGCAGGACTTCTCCCCGTCACATTGCTTAGACCCCAAGTCTCCATTTCCCAGAAGCCCCCTTTCCATAAAAAGAAAAAGAATGGCTGCCTTGGGTAGAGTTGGGTGTGACCAGGGCAGGTGTGATGAGCTTGTACTGGCACACTAAACAGATATTGTGTTCAAACAGAGAAAATTGCTAAAACAGGCCACATGGCTGAGCAAGGTAGCGGCTGCGGGGAGCGATTATATTGCACCTGTTTAATAGGTATTAGCATACTAGATCGCAGGCCAAATTGACCTTTTCTATTTGACTGCATTGTTTTAATCGTTTTTTGATTTGTGGGGTGGGGTAAGGGACGGTTAAGGCAGGGGTGTCTGGGGGCGTTGCGGGGGTCTCCCCCGCCCCTCCTGCAATTTCGAACAAAAAACAACCAAAACAAATCTGGTCAAATAGGAAAAGGTCAATCTTTTTTCAGTCAAACAGACCTGAACCGTTGTTAGGGAGAATTCTCTGTTTAGGCTGAATTTCCTAACCTAGTGAGTCCCCCAGCAGCTTTGCTGGATTTTGGGAGTTTTTTTTTTTCCATCCTGCCAAGAGTGAGACTCTTTTCCTCCCACTCTTGGACATGTATTTGTGTAATTCCTTTGAAATGTCAATGTGTTCGATGGGCTATGGTGTCTTTTACTCCATAGGGTCTCATATGTTTTTCTATGTGTGTTACACCGCACCCTACCTGCCGTAACACTGGGGCGTCCTAGCGGACCTCCACCATAGACTCCAAACCCGGGGACTGACTACTGTCTCCCCGGGCATGTAAAGTCACCATTGGCTTAACTAGACCTAAATTTACTAACAGGACTAGTACAAACCATCTTATTGTGGATGTACTAGTAGGGGTAATTTGATTACTCCTGGACCTGTTACTCGAGGGGGCACTGTCCCGTCCCCCCTCGTCGAGTTTTGGCTGGTGGCAGTGGAAACTACTTGTTATGTTCGACCCCGAACATAACCCTATGGGATTCGTCCCATTGTTGGAGATTTATACTTTTTCTCGTTAATCTCTAACGTACCACCGGTCTACTTATCCTAAATAAGTTTATCGGATGGTATTTTCTGCCAGAACTCGGTTTGTAAAATGGCGTCTGTGTTCGACTCTGTGACTCCTGAACCAAAGGTTGAGCCCTTTGTTCCACTTTTGGCAGGCCTCTGTACAGAGACCCTCCAAAGTGGTGCCATTCTGTCTGGGTTACCACAGGGGTGTGGGAGGGGGTTTAGGCACCCTGGACCGAGTTGCCTTGCCAACTCCGGTCGCACTCTGGAGTGATTGGCCCAAGTGGTGAGCATTCCCGCTCACCACTTAGCATGTGTTGATTGACAGCTAGGCTGAATGAATGGGGGTTTTCTGCATAAAAGCAGGGCTTTTGGGACTCGATCTTCAGAAGTCGCCACAGGACCTAAGAATCCGACGAGGGTAATGCTGAGCCGACCTGCAACGACAACACCTCCGGTGGAGCCCTGCTGAGCCGACTCACCACTTCCCGACGACAGAGGAGATCTCCCTGCCGGAGAGTCTCTTCCCCTGACTGGTGGGAACAACCAGTCCCCTTTGCTTTTTATTCGCCTCAGGACGCAGTGGTCGAATTGCCCGTGCAGAGTACCTCGGCAACTGGATAGCCACTACCCCTGTACCGCGACCAAAAGGTGGGGCCTTGTGACGGAGCACTTCGCGGCTGGTCTCTTCCCTGGTGGTGCACCGGACTTCACTTTTCTTCAACGACGAGAACCTCTCTACTCTTGGCAAAGACCCGACGTGCATCCACCACCAGGAACAACTGCCCCCGCCGGAGCTGCCCTCCACAACAAGGTACCGTGTCCGCCTGGCCTCCCTTTCGATCAGATTGAGTGAGGTGTCTTAATCCTCTCCTTTCCGTTGGGTCGCCTCCAAGCTTTTCTCATTTATTGTTCTGAACTGGTTCAATCTGCCGATAACAATTTGCTACAAAGACTTGAATGCATCTCCGCTAGAGACTTTTTGGGACATCGCGCCTTTCCTCTCTCCGAGTGGGCCTGGCCTCTGAACTTTATGCTCTATTGTGATTCTTGCCTTCTTGCCGTGCATTTTACCCGCGAAGTATTGAACTGCGTTGATTTCGTAACCTGCCTATCTTATTCTCTCCCGTCCTAATTAATATTCGAGTGTCATCTAGGTTGAGGTATACACCTCTGTCTGAAAATATGTGGTACCGGTAGAACCTAGAGTTGTCGAGATATTGCTAGGGGGATTGATCGTTTTCTTTTTCATAGAGTAATTGTGTTTGATGTGTTTGCCGTGATAGTGCCATAGTGTTTTTCATAAATGTTCTGTTATAAATAAATACCTTAATATCTTTACACTAAGCCTCGTTGCGTGTTTGCTTGTCTTGCTGTGAAGAATTGCCCTATTTTGTATACTCCACATACTGCTCAACTTTTCTTGAGAGAAGTCTGACTGCTCAGCCACAGCTACCAAGTGAATCTGTGTGGTGCAGACTGCTACCAAGTGGGTTCACCGCCAACGCCTGTAGTCCTAAATCTTTTGCAGTGGTCCAAGAGGGAACTGCACAGGTTTCCGCCTAACAACCGTTTAATATGGTAGAGAGTAGTAGATCATCAATAAATCTTGGGGTACCATTTGCCACAGTGAGCATTGAGGCTAAGCCAAAGCAGTGAGAGACCATCCACTGGTGATGGTGTTGCAGCACAAAAGTTAAAGGGGGGTCATGTCAAGCGGAACTCCACAACAAATTAAATAATATTCATCAGACTTCAAATGAACGGCTGTAGTAAGATTAAATCAGAGCAAAACTAAAGACACGTGTTAGATATAACAAATTTTATTAATATCAAATAGATAAAAACATATTAAATCTACAAATATAACCCATAATGCATATTGGGCTTTCATAATTGAGATAAAACACAAAATAAAGTGCTAGTGCATGTCTCATGTAGACCCGATGTCTGGTCAACAATAAATGGCGGAACTGAGGGCACAGAACTTCTACCAAGTGAAGGGGATCGTGTGGGGGAAGGCTGGCACTTGCAGTTCTACCAAACATAGAATTTTCACAAACACATATAAATGATACAATCTGTTGTTCATGATCTCAAATGTGAAACTGGACATCCTAATTCAGTGGGGTGCAATAAGTCAACTACACAATTCTAGGGACAACAGGCAGAAATACACCATGTGTCAACCTATTGGAACTTTTCATGAAATTAGTAGTTTCGACGGGATAATGCGTCTAACTGGAGACCAGCTGATGTACACCTTCTTCAGGACAAAGCTCTCCGATGTACTAAAAGGCCACAAGATAGATCTAAAGTGTGGCTGATTCCATGCGTTTCAGTTTATTTCTAAAACAAGCATCCCTAAAAAAAAGAAAATCACAATCAAAAATGGAGATTGTGGAACAAAAAAGAGAGGAGGAAAAACAAAAAAGAAAAACATGTTAAAATCACTCTGAAATGGTGTTGCAGCAGACACTTTGGGGGTAGATCAGAAATGCATCCCGGCTGCTGAGGGAAAGGAAACTGCAGGCTGCGGGTTCAAATTCACCGGATGAGAATGCGGAGAAGACACGGTGTGGAGCAGCAGGGAACCTCGGGATAATGTAGCAGGGAACCTCAGGAGAATGCACCGTGCTCCTAAGACCTTGGATCCCAGGAGCAGCGCTGCCGAAGGTGCTGAGACACGTGTGGCCCCATACTGAGCAGCAGCGGCATCTGGACCCATAGCCTGCAATCAGCTGCCGGACACATCTGCAGAAGAACCCTTACTGAACACATTGCTTGCAACAGCGTTACATTATTAAAATACTATATTGCAACAGACTATTGATGCATTGCAAAATAAGATGCGACATGCAGTAATGGCTCTGAAGCCAGATGTAGTCAAATAAACATTCTTTAATCCTGTTAACAGCGTCTGCTTGGAAATACAAGTGTCATTCATGCAGACACCCACCTAGGATGGATTCGCTCGTCCAACACCAGAGGAAGACCCACCTAAAGTTCCATCGATCCTACAGCAACTTTCTACTTGCATGCACACTTCGCAACAACCCCCTTAGCAGGGCTGCTTGATCTGCTTTCCCTAAAACTCCACAGATCGCCTGCCCTTGCATCGCTGCCTGCATGCATTGCACTTTGAGCCAAATATAATGACGCATGTCAGCACTTTTACTCCTCCCAGGGGTTAACTATACCTGCTGCAACACCCCTGAGCATAGCACCTGGCCCTCGCCCCCAGCACATGCAGCTCCAGGCAATTAGTCTGGTGGATCGCATTACACGGTGGTAAGCTTAAAAGAGTGTGTTTACAGTGTAAGTTCAAAGGTGCCTGGCGGGTTCATCCATAGCGTGGAGACAAAAGAGAAAAACAGCCCAGCGTTCAACCTTCTTTCCAGGTCCGGGGAGAGCCAATCGATCCGCCAAAGAAAGGTAGTGGTAGGTGAGATGACAGACAAGACAGCATGGCCTCTGGTCCACTGGCGACGAAGGATTCGCCTATTTCAAGTCTCAGCAAAAGGGCTTGAGGGGTCCGAATTAAAACAAGGAGTTAAAGACGTGTGTGCTTACCTTGAATATGAAGATACTTAGAAGAACTGGGGAAAATCAGAACGAGATCACACTTGAAAGGTCTGACCTGGCCACAGTGAATCAAACTGTGGCGAGAGCGATGGCAGAGGCGCAGGTGCTGAAAACCTGGCAAGGAAGAACCAGCCAGCTTGCTAAGAATGTCTTGAAGATCTACAAAATCTGCGCATTGGGCAGATGCTGAGAAACAATACTTCTGTAAGGGTTACATCGTGCCATGTGGTGATAACGAGCCTCGAGCTCCGCCGCTAGGCTGTATTCGGAGACAGTCCACTCTACCGAAAAACATTTCAAAGGTAATGGACCCACCTCTTCAAGGGTCTCTCCTCGTCAACACCCAGGCCGCCACACCGCCCCTCGCGCCACCTGACTCGCTAGATGCCGACCGCCCCTTTCCTCCCCGTCAACCGGTACAGCTGTACACCTCCTCTGTATCCTACCCCCCGCTCTATATCTGTTCTGTTGTTACCACTGAAAAGCGCTCCATTATGCATCTGTAATGTTGTACACCTCTTGTTGTAAAGCGCTATGTAATGTATCTGTATTGTTGTATACCTCTGTAAAGCGCTCCGTTGCTTCTCGAAGCTAGGTCCGCGCTCAATAAATACCACAATAATAATAATAATGGTTAAGCCGCAGCGTGTTTTCAACTGTATTGCTGCACATGGGCAGCCCCAGTTCAATTTGGCTGTAACATTGAACTTCTCTTCCTTCCCACTCTTCGTGGAAGGGTAAGGGCCCCAAGACAGTAGGGTACGAAGTCCTTTCATCGCGGGATGTTTTTTCACCGGGTTTTTTTACCGCACATTTTTTGCTGAAAAAAACTCATCAAAATTTTTGGGGGGGTTAGAAAAATATATAAATTGGGTGTGGGTGTTCGGGAATATATAAAAAAAATTAAAGTGGACGGGGGCGGTTTTGGGAAAGGACACCCCAAAAAATAAAGAATAAAAAAATTCTATGAGTTTTTTCGTAAACAAATCTGCAGTAATAAACCCCACCAAAAAACATCCTGCAATGAAATGACATGGAACCGAGAGTGGAGGTGACTTTTCTGTAGAGGAGGCAAATGTGTTTAGGGCCTCGAAATTCGACTTTAAATTTGTCTGAGGTGTTCTGGGAGAGTAATCAGTATTGTGGTTGCAATCTCACAGTATCCATTTTGGATCCGGAGGTCCACAACCTGCAGGAATAGCTTTCAGTTGCAGACAGAGCAATAGTGCAACAAGAGACCTTCTGGAGGTGGGAAGGTGCTGGGTTGGAAAAGCAAATCACTGCATCACATCAATGTCACACCAAGTCCTCATTCCAGCTTCGAATATCCAAGTTCTTCAGCAAGGAGCGATGGTGAAGTAATTTCCCTAAGTGTTAAGGGGATCTACTCCCCTAAGAAGTGAGCAATCCTTCTGTATTCTTGTTTTTCAGGAGGATGGTGAGATGGTGTTTCTGCAGTAAACCCATTTTATGTTCGTTATGTCACTCGCCAAAGTAAGCCCATCATTCTGGCAAGGGCTTTCTCTAGTGTCTCCAATGAATCAGTTGAAGACAAGTGCGGAAGAAACCCGATCAGGGGATGGTGCAGATCATAATATAAATATACATATCAACACCGACCAATCAGGCCTCTCTCATTATCTTCTCACCTAATATTTCAGAGTTTGCAAGTGCTAACATCTTAATGGTCAGTGACTTTAATCTGGCAACAAATAGGGAGTACTACTGCGCGGAGTAACAGCTCGTCAAAGATGCCCGCACTCAGGTGGGGACAGCTGGACTCCTAAAGGAATGTGTGCTTAGGGGGTTATAGATTACTCCTTTTATTATCATGTGCATTCGAGGTATTTACAAATTGATAACACCCTGGGTCACATCGCAAACAGATTAAAGATGGGGAATATGACTGCGCATGTGCGAGCCGCCGATGAGGAGCTAAACGCACCAGCTCCTGGCAGCCGCCAACATCCGGACAAAATCCTGCCCCTCCAGAGTTGGAGGCCCCAACCGAGGGCACCACTGAGCAGCGGGACCCCCCCCGAGGCTGGCCGCCGCAAATCCGCCAAAAATCAGAGCGGCCAGAGCACCAAACGAGCTGCGGGCTCCCTGCTAATCGAGAGCTGCCATTTGCAATCAGGCAGCCGCCGAATACACGCACCGTACCAGCCCTGCAGGCCCCCTGAAGGAGATCTGTGGCCACGCGCCTCCTGCGGGAGCCCCCCCCACAACACCCGGAACACACCGCAGGAGAGGCAGACCCGGCCCTGCCAAGACACGGAAGACCGCAGACACATGCGATGAGAGGCCTCCCTCTCCCCCTTTGCCCCCTGCAGGAGTGCCGGAGTGCCTGGGCGAGGAAGGCTCCATACCAAGAAGACCTCGCCACGACTGGTAGCGGCCAACGGATTGCCCCCTGAACACCAGACGCCTGCACAGCCGCCACCTGCCGGGGACCTGGATGCTCGGATCATGCACACTGCTCTGGAGGTGAGGGGCCCCTCCCCCTCTCTTCTGATCCCGCGCCACATGAACAGGCCAGAAGGTGCCTGCACTTATGAGGACTATGCTTGGTTCTTAGGATCTCCTCTGGCGACAGCTCCGGATCGGGAAGCAGAAGTGCAACAGCCGTGGGCTCCACTACCGAGGACACAAACAGATAGACCAACCTCGAGTGAGTAAAGAACCGCAGAGGCCGCCGTGTAGCAAACACTGAACACCTGGTTGGCGCTTGACATACCATCATTAGCCTGGGTAATCTGCTGCCCGACCTTCGGGGCCCGCCTCTGGGGTGGCTGTGCACAGCGGATTGTGGAGAGCCGCTGCGAGTGACCTGGGGAGCCACCTACGACACTGTGCAAAAAGGAGGAGACACTGCAGCCACAAGATGCCGAAATACCAACACACTGGGGTCTACGACACCTGTTTGAACTGAGGCAAGAGATAGCAGAGGTACGTGGAGATAACAATATAACTTAAACCAAGACCCGTGGTAAGCCACGGTGTGCAACCGCGCAGGCCCCACGCCACACCCTGAGACCCTCACACTTGGTGAAGGGGGGTTCTGTTGTCACCCCACCCCCCACTCCTGGACCAGAGAAGAGGAGGGGCAGACAGACCTGGTGTTATGGACACCGGGCCACAACAGAAGTAAGAACCCCACTCCCTCTAAGGCATACGAACTGGGGGAACCCACCATTCCACTGCCCCTCAACCCAGAACCTGGGACAGGGCAGAAAAGACAGCTCAATATCCTGCACAGATACCAGCAATAACCCCCAAAAGGGGACCTCCCCAGAGATCTTAACCACATTGGACTACCCAAAATAGCAGCGACCACACACGAGGGGAATGGGCCGCACAGACACCTACCCCCAGAGAGGCAATAACTCAAACAGCCCGCACAATCTGATCGGCGCTGGCCTACATCTGATACAAGTCCCTCAAGGCCCTAAATACAACCCCTGCATAAAAAAGGCCCACAAGTCGAAGAAACGGGGCACCCTCTCCCCCGATCCACACCCCAAAACATGGGCAAGGACAAGGCCAAGCAGCAAACCCTCCAAAGCAAAATGGACCTTTACACAGTGGGCGCTATGCAGGTGCGCCCCACCCAGGCCCCAGAGAGTGACGAAGCGATGACGGAAGACCCCACCATCTCACTGACTGATATTATGAAGGCCATCGGGGAGTCGAGATCATCGCTAGAGGGGAAGATAGGTGGCCTGTCAACAGAGCTCCCGTTCCTATGCCAAGACCTCCATAAAGTATCTGCGAGAGTGGGAGAAACGGAAGTGAGGATCTCCAACACAGAGGACACAGTGAAACAGATGGAAAAACACCTGGCCACCATTACCCAAAAAGTGTCCCAATTGGAAAATAGAGCCGAAGACAGCGAGGGACGGGCCAGACACAACAACATCCGGATCCTCGGGATCCCGGAAAAGGAGGAAGGACCCAGCGCTGAACTCTTCCTGGAAGACTGGCTGGCTGATGTGTTCGCCCCGAAGAAATTCTCCAAATTCTTCTCCATCGAACGTGCCCACAGAATCCCGTTGGGACGCCCAATACCGGGAGCACCGCCATGAGCAATCATCACAAAACTGATGAACTTTTGCGACAGAGACGCCATCCTCCAGATGGCCCATGCAACCGGACCAATAACCTACAATGGCCACCGAGTTGGCTTTTTCCCTGATTACACCAGGGAAGTGCAAAAGGCCAGACAGTCCTTCGACTCGGTCAAAAAAAAGCTACACTCACTGTCTATCAAACATGCACTCTTCCTTCCAGCACTCTTGAAGGTACACCATAATGGCATCACCTACCTCTTCTACTCACCAAAGGAAGCCTGGGATTGGCTGGAGACCCAAATCCAGAATGAACCAGGATGACAGCACTCCCCAGGGGGGACCCTGTCCCAATAAACCAGAGCCAATCACTCGCCAAGGCAACCCGACACGCCGGATCAAAACTCGCCAAGACCCCCACGGGAAGGCGAGAACGGTGCGGAGAAAGGGTGAAAGTGCACGGCAAAGATACGAACAGTGAAACACGGCCCACGACTCCGGAGGACAAGGACCCTGCATCTGCCCAGGAAAGATAGTAAGCCTTAGGAACAGACGAAGCGAGCGCTTCGTAACACCAACGATTCCCGAAGCAGCTTTTAAGTTATAGTTTAAGTTCAAAGTTCAATGTTTGGGCGACAGGTGCTTCCAGTTGGGGGGGGGAGCACAGGAAGGGGGGAGTTTTAGGGACATTGGCAACCGAAACTGCAGGACAAGATGGCAGGACATGCAGCCCCTCCGACACAGGAAACACAAACACTGGACCTGTTGGGTCCGAGGCACCCACAACTCCCGGTCTCCAGTTACACAACAACAGGGCAACCTCCAGACACCCCCCTGCAGGGGATACAATAGACTACTCCAAGCCTATGCCATGCACCCAAAGGTAAAGATAGACCCAATTATGGAAGGCAAAAAACAAAAACGGAGAAAACACAAAACTCGGACCAAGAAACTACCAAGACAAGAAATCCTATTAGAGGCCTCAAAGCGAGATCCACGCATCCCAGACAGGCACTGATAAACTGTCTCTATTAACCTGGAACATCAACAGTCTTGGCTCCTGTGTGAAGCGTCGGCTTGTGCTCCAATGCCTCAATCGATACTCACCAGATGTAGCCCTCCTCACGGAAACCCACTTGATTGGAACCGGCAATTGCTTCTTCAAGAGGTCCAATTACCCGCATACATACCAAGCGGGGTTCACGAAAGGTGTCAGGGGTGCGATGATACTCATCCACAAACGGGTGCCTCTGCAGGTCAAGAAGGTGCGGACCGACACCCGTGGCCAATTTGTACTGCTACTCGCCGACATCTGGGGAGAACGATGGGGCCTGATTGCAGTGTACGCCCGCCACACTCACGAAGGAACTCCTTGGCAAACTACAGAACATACTGTTAGAAGAAGAGGCGGACATGTGGGCCCTCAGGGGAGACTTCAACGAAGTAATGGAGGTTACTGCCAATAGATCTCACAGAAGAACCGGAACCCGAAACACCCCGACCGCCCTACACACGTTTGCCGAGACACTGGGAATGTCCGATACCTGGCGATCACTGCATGGCACTGAAGTCGGATTCTCGTTCTACTCCAGTGCACACAAAACATTCTCGAGAATTGACTATACCTTCATCCCCCGCAACATGCCCCACAGGCTCGTATCTGCTGAATTTCTTGCAAGGGGAATCTCGGACCACTCCCCACTCCTTATAACCATGAAGAATGCCTGCCACCGCCCAGACACCACCTGGCGCCTGAGCACTTACCACCTGAAGCTTCCCAAAATTGCTGAAGAACTAGACAAAAAGACCACAGAATACTTCGAAATAAATGAAGGCTCAGTAGAATACCCAATCTCAATATGAGAGGTGTATAAAACTGTCCTCCGCAGAGAAGCCATCTCTGCGGTGTCAGCCCACCGCAAACGACACACCCAAAAGATTGTGGGCGCAGAGAAACGAGTGTCTAAATGTGAGGAACAATTCCTCGCGCAAGGAACCCAAACCACAAAGGAAGCACTGATAACGGCCCAAGAAACCCTTAGCAACATAGCCCTGGATAACGCACAAACTGCTCACCGACTTGTACGAAGCCAAATCTACGAGAAAGGGGACAATGCAAATAAAACCCTAGCCTGGCTGGAAAGACGCAAACAAACAAAAGGACACGTGTGGACTATCCGATCGCCTGAAGGGGAACTACTAACTGCAGACTCCGACATTGCAGAAGCATTCGCCACCTTTTATGAAACACTCTATGCCCCACCCATAAGGGACCCTACACCCGCACCTTCTAAATTTCTTGACCAGGTCGAGATTCCGAGACTCTCTACACAACAAGCAGGCCTCCTAGATGCCGAAATCACCGAAAATGAAGTGCAAGAGGTGCTTGTGCAGCTTCAAACCGGAAAGACCCCAGGCCCCAACGGCTTCCCAACGGAGACCTGGAAATACCTTGGCACTGCGCTACCCAGACACATGCATCGGATGTTCCTTTGAAGTAAAGAGCAAGGCGCACATCCCCTAGACCTCAGAAGAGTGTGCATAATGGTCATACCTAAAGCCGGGAAGCCTCCAGAAGAATGTGCCTCCTACCGCCCCATCTCGCTGATCAATGCGGAAGCTAAAGTCCTCGCCAAGATGCTGGCAAATAGACTGTTCAAGGTAATCGAATCCCTTGTCCATCAAGACCAGTGCGGATTCATGCTCAACAATCCACCCGCATGAACCTACGTAGAGTCCAACTTGCCCTTGATAGGGCCCCGGAAATATCGTGCCCACTGGCCCTCCTGGCAGTCGATTTTGAAAAGGTATTTGACTCAGTTGGGTGGGAAGTCTTGTGGGACATCATGACCAGGATGAATTTTGGGCGAGACTTCATCTCCTGTGTTAGACTCCTATGTGCATCCCCAGAAGCAACCGTAAGGGTAAATGGCAAAACCTCTAGACTGTTTCCACTAGGCCGCGGGACCAGACAGGGCTGCCCCTTCTCGCCCCTCCTATTCTTGCTGGCCAATGAACCACTAGCAATTAAACTCCAATCGAACAAAAACTGGTCTGGATTCACCTGGCCAGGGGGAGGAGAAGATCGGCTCTCACTGTACGCAGTCGATCTCCTCATATACCTTAGCAACCCTCTCACCTCGTGCCCGACTGTGTCCCACACCTTCAAGGAATACCAAACATTTGCCGGCCTTAAAATGAGCGAGCAAAAAACCATCTACTTCCCGATCCAGGGTGGTGACACTGCAATCCCCGATACCTGCCCTTACCACGTCTGCATTCAAGAATTCACATATCTAGGCATACGTATCAGCCCGATCCTAGAGACATACCTCCAACTTAATCTGCAGCCTGTACTGGACAAATTCACCCAAGATGTCTCCCACTGGCTATCACTCCCCCTATCACTAATGGGCAGGGCAGCTTTGTTAAGATGATGACACTCCCCAGACTCGCATATGTTCTGCAAAACGCTCCACTCCCCATTCCCCGCGAAACCTTTGCACGCATAGACAGAAGCCTTCGCACATTGCTTTGGCGCAGGAAACAACCCAGAATCGCTCTTACTACCCTCCAACGCTCTGTATGGGAGGGAGGCATTGGAGTACCATGTATACGCACGTACTACCTAGCATCACAGATAGGGGTGGTAAATGAATGGTTGCATGCTGATGCCAGACTGCCACACATCCGCATTGAGATCGAAACTATGCACCCCGCATCACCCCTTCAAGTCCTATACGCCACCAGGAACCAAACCCCGAAAATATCAAGAATGTCACTTCATATCCGCCATACCTGGAGGGAAGCACATAAGCATATAGGCTGGGAAGCAAAACGAACACTAGCCCAACCCATATGGTATAATGCACACCTTCCAGAAATAAAGAGAATGGACTGTTTTGAAAACTGGGAGAAGTGAGGGATAACCACACTTGCACATGTGATCCAAGAGGGACACATACTAGACTTCGATACTCTCCACAACAAATTTGGTCTGACGCCAATGGACCGGTTCCGACAAGCACAGCTGGCTCACGCAATGCACACCCAATTCCCAGACATATCTAACATGCCCCCCTGTTCCCTCCTCGAGACCAACATTCTTCTGCAACGTATTCCATCCAAAGTCACCTTCACGCTTTACCAAGCCCTCAATTCATTCGGAACTAAAGAACTCACTAAGCTGAAAGAGAAATGGGAAAGGAATCTAGGCAACCTAGAACCAGAAGATTGGGTGGACGCACTGATTTTCCCTCGAGAGATAGGGATCGAAGCCAAACTTAGACTGATACAACTCAGAATACTCCACCGCTCCTACTACCCTCGCACAGCCCTCACCAGATGGGGAGGAACCGGAGATGTGACATGTCTCCGATGCAAACGGGAGACAGGTACTTTTTTCCACATGAGATGGGACTGTGAGGTGCTACAAACCTTCTGGGAGGAATGCATCAATATAGTATCCAATGTACTAGGAAAAACAATTCCGAAAGACCCCAAAATGATACTCTTGGGAATCTGGGGGGAGGTCGACCTCACCAAACACGAAAAGTCCTTTCTAGCGGTGGCACTAGGAGCAGGGAAACGGCTGACTGCTGCAACGTGGGGCTCGGCAGACTCTATATGCTTGGACCGTTGGATTAATGAACTAAGCAGGTGCGCATCTATGGAATACCGCATTTACAATGCGCGGGGCTGCCTCCGGAAATTTGAAAAGATATGGGGGAAATGGCTAGACGCATATTGAGAGATAAACCCCCCCTACCCTCCCTTCCCCACCCCACTCCATTGCCCCCCTTCTTTCCCCTCTCCTCATCCCTGGACATGTCATACTGCCAGAACGACCACCCATGTTCTGACTCGGAGGTATGCTTAAGACAATCCTAAGACTTTGTTTACCGTCATTGTCAACACTGCCATAATTTTCTTCCTGATGAATGCCTATGTTTACGTTGTTTTGTTGCTTAAACCCAAATAAACAGAGTTATTAAAAAACAAAAGATGGGGAATATGCTAATCATGCCCCTGGCTTCATCTGCGTAGCAATAACTCCTTGAGAGCGGAGTGTTGCAGAGTGTAGATGTTGTCTGTTCACCATCTAAGATACCCAGCACCCCCTGGCAGAGATGAAAAACGTGCCTGTCCCAAAACATTCTATCCTAAGAAGATTGTCTTGGTATGGGATGTGTTAATGGCAGTTACTAGGGTTCACGTGATTTCATCAACCCCTTGTAAGCTGTGAACATCGTAACTGTTTCTCCGGGCTATTAGGGTACTTGTCAGTAAACCAATGTGACGCCATGTTTGAGGAGGAAAAGGCATTGACACAGTTGGGGGGTCTGTCCCGGCTTGCCGTGCCGAACGCTGATCCTACTGGCAGCGGTGGAAGCTTCGCCCCGCTGTGTTCATTCCATTTTCCATAAGGATGTGGGAACTACCAAAATGGCCGCCGCTATCCCTGGGCGCCTTAGTCCTTTGTTTGTTTCGGCGATCCTGGAACGCCACAGTCCTGATAGCTTCCACTCAAGGGTTACCGGCATCTTCAAAGGCAGATCAGAGGCAAGTCTCCGTGCGTGTCAACGCTTCGGTTTTTCACCATAGATCAGCGCTATTGTTTAATTTTGCCTTTCCTGTCTGTTCGCCTGAAGTCCTCCTCTTCCTTGCTTCTTTGTGCTACCTCCTGTTCCTTGCTGATTCACGCTGCTCCTTTATTCCTTCTCCTTCCTGTCAGCTGGAATTCCTCCGTACCTACCTTCTTGTGTACTCCCCAATCTGGAGCTTCTCGTGTCAATTTACCGGATCTCCCTTCCCTCAGAAGACTGGCACAGATTCATCTGGGATAACTTCTGAGGTTTTTTCCCTGTCAGGGTTTTTTCCTCTTTTTGGGGGTTCGCTCCGGGTGTCACTCCTCCGTTGCATTCCGCCAGACGGCGTGGCATCCCGAGAGGACCGCCCCTTCCTGAAGGATTCCCAGCTACAGCACAAGCACAAACAAAGCTCTCCGGGGGAAGTCAGCTTCTCGAAAACAGGTGAGCTTGTGCCCTCTCAGGGTCTGACAATGAGCTAGATTAGCATGGTGAACAAAGGAACATGTTATGCACATGTACCTCTTGTGTAGGTGTGGTGTGGCTGAAACCAATAGACTACGCTGTGGTACATGGAAACATTCTTATTATTCACAGCCAGGGAGATAGGCTCCAAGCACAAGTCTAGTTTACTGTTAAAGGCCCAAAATAGTTAAACTGTTATGGAATGTGTTTGTACTATACGAATTGTTTTTCAGGGATGTGCTATGTTCAAATAATTAAACAGAAGAATCAGGATACAGCCATGCATGTAGCATGATCCTCACTTCAATGAAGTGCCACCATGTGTGGAGTGCTTTGAGTCACACAGCAGACCCCTGGGAAGCAGATTGTATCCCTTAGTTCCTTTTAGACTTACACCTGGGGGTTTGCAAGGTCGTACTTCTAAGGGAAAGCAATAAACATAAACGTACATCATCAGAATGTTCTGTATTTATGTATGCATGTAAGTAGTTTTATGGTGTAGAGTTGAGCATTCATTGGTGTTGTGGCTGCTCATTTGTGTACCAGGTGAAAGAATCAGAATACAGCCAACTATACTTTCTTTTTTCAGGATCGGATTGGATGAGTTGGACTTAAGTGGCTGCTGGGATCAGGAGGAGAACCAATGGAGGAAGACATAGAAGGACCATACAAAAAACAGCTGACACATGGGACGGCTGCCCGAGGCCTGTGAAGTCATGTCCAGAAACGTGCATCCCTTGACCAGCGCCATGAGGATCCTGGACAGAGAGAAGGGGAGCATGAGGGAAAGAGGAACATGGAAGTCCTCTGAGGGGCACCGAGGGGTTGCTGAGGGGTGTAGGGGGCCGATGGGGCACAGCTCTCATGCCTGTTGGTGATACCTGGACAAAAGGCACTCGACTGTGGTTTGTAGAAGGACATAAGTCAGCATGGTTGAGCGGAGGTGCAAGGAAGGAAGTTCCTGACTGGGCCTTCAGTGAGCACTATCCCGTGGTCAATGTATCAGTGTCCATGGTGTGGGGCCTCTACCGGAACAATTCTGTGGGGGGAACGCCTGGGGTAGTGTGTGATGTCACTGGTGCACCTAAAATAAAATGCTGCAGCATAGTCCGGGAGGACAGTTCTAGGCAGAGTGAGCGGGGACAAGCCAGCGCCAGTGGCGTAACACAAGCTCTGGGGGCCCCTCTGCAAGCCGTGCTGAGGGGGCCCCCCAACTCGGCAACAAATCACGAGTCGCGCCACACTCTGGGCCGCCCTAGATTACCACGCTTGCGCAGTACGCACAAACGTGTTGCTGAAGGGGTATGCCACACACTGCACTAGGAGAAAGATATAAATATGTGTTTTAATGCAATATACAGCACATTTTCTGAGAAAAATTGACTAAATATCCACAGTGTTTGCTATTGTTGTGTAGGGTAACAGCAATCCAAAACATGCAAGTCACCAACAGTGCACATGAACATTAATGCTTTGCTATTAAAAATGCCATGCCACAATAAAAACATGTCCAACTGGCTGCACAATGTAGACCAGTGTAGACACATAATAACATTACAGTAACATTTAGACATACCTAGACTGGTTGCACAAAAATGCCAGTCGAAGCAATAAGACTCATCAAGAACACCGCACACATTCAAGCCTGCGTCTCTACGGCCTCTAACAACACAGCCAAACGCTTTAAAATCTGCAAAGAACTGGCCAATCCTGTTGCAGTTTCTACCTCTCCTGTTCCCTCAACAGGCCCCTGTATGGCTTTGGCCTCTCGCTTATCCGCTAAAGCTCAGGACATCCTGTCCACTATCTCCTCTTCCTCTCCCTCTTCCTCTCTCGGCCCCCTTTGGCCATCTCTCCCTCTCCTCCTCCTTTCTCCTCTTTCTCTCTAACACCTGACAACGTTTCTACACAAGTCCCATCCATGGAAGTGTCGTCGAAACAGGTGCCCGCCTGCTCCTCCAGAACCATCAAGGACCACATTGACACGATCGCACTTGTCCGATTTCTGTAATCATTCTTTTGGCACTGGAACTTCTCCTCTCCCAAATTCTTGGAAAAGCTGGCCAACTGCCAGCTTACACTCCACACTGAATCTGTTGGTTGTCTCCATGACCATCAGTCTGGTTTAAGAGCTGCCAGAGGCACGGAAACTGCTCTCCTGCACACCTGTGAAGATCTGATCTCTAACCTTGATTCCAGCATTCCTTCTGTCCTCATCATCCTGGAACTTTCCTCTGCTTTCGACATGGTCAACCACCCCATCCTGATCAATTGACTCTGTGAGAACCTGGGCATCATGGATCAGGCCCTGGAGTGGCTGACCTCCTTCCTCTTGGACCGCCCCTCCCAGGTCCAACTTTGTCCCTTTCACTCCGCCACCTCTCTCTACATGTGGCGTTCTCCAGGGCTCTATCCGCTCACCCTGGTTTTTCAACCTCTACTTGGCCCCTTTGACCCACCTGATCTCTACCTTCTTCTCTAATTTACAGTGTTATGCGGATGACACTCGGCTTTCCTTCAGGCTCCCCTCAGCCTACTCTCCTCTCTTGCTCATTCCTGGTGTCATCTTCAACTCCACTCTCTCTTTCTCTCCTCACATCTCGGACGTCGCCAAGAAATCCCACTACCAGCTGCACCTCTTCAAAGGGACTCTTCCATTTCTCACTTTTCCCCCAGAAGCTCACTGTCTCCAGAGCTCTGGTTCTCTCTAGGCTGGACTACTGCAACAGCCACTTTCTCAATCTGCCTTCCTCTACTCTGCATCCTCTGCAACTAATCCAGAACAGGACTGCAAGACTTATCCTTGGCCTCAAGCCCAGGGACTGTATCTCTCCAGCCATGAAACTCTCCACTGGCTCTCGGTGGCTGCAAGGATCAAGTTCAAGACCCTTTTCATTGTACACAAGGCTTTCTGGGACTGGTATCTGCACTACATCCAACGCTATCTTCCAAAATACCTTCCTTCTCGAGCCCTAAGGGTTAGATACTTCTCCAGGCAGAGAGTGGGGGGTAGATCCTTCTCCCCTGCAGGCGCCTCCCTTTCCCCTTGCACTTCTCGTTCTCGATCTGAATGACTCAAGGCTTCGTAAGATCATTTGTCTTGTCCTCCCTCAGTTTTCCTTCTCTTGTCTTGCCGTGACTAAAAACACTTGTGTACAGGTGCGTTATATATGACTTATCATATCATAACATATCATTTTATCACAGATGCCCAGAACAATATAAAGTGCCAAATGCCAGTCTAGCCAGGTAATTACACTTAGCAGGACTGCTTTATCAGAAATGCCCAGTTAAAAAAAAGTCATACCAAACTGAGGAATGACTAGACTGGCTGCACCAAAATGCCTCTCTAGCCACGAATACCACATATCATGCCTGCTTAGGATGGACATGGACGACCATTATGATTTATTGCACAACCCTACACCCCCCCCCCACATCTCTTCTCCCTGCCATCCCCTACCCCAACCTCCAAAATC
The DNA here is from genome assembly GCF_040938575.1 of Ambystoma mexicanum. Lineage (NCBI taxonomy): Eukaryota > Metazoa > Chordata > Amphibia > Caudata > Ambystomatidae > Ambystoma > Ambystoma mexicanum. The sequence goes on along the minus strand of NC_090929.1, from coordinate 999,814,642 downwards.
GGCTCATTGGCCCAGAATTCCTCCACCTCCCTCTTCCTTGTTCCAGTGCTTACTTATGAGGCTCCTTGCCTGGAGGAAGAGTGGGACTAGGAGTAATGAAGATTACAGGTAGCCAAATCAGGCATTACCTTCACGTACCTCTACCTTATCCCAGTACTTGTGTGTGAGGCATAGTGCCTCATACACAAGTACTACCTCATATACAAGTACTGGGATGAGGAAGAATAGGGCTAGGTGTAAAGGAGATTACCAATAATTAATCAAGGCATTAAACACAAGTAGTGGTGGAACACCATTGAGCTGACTGGGCTTCAGCACTCCCCCCCGGGCCCCCCACTGAAATTGTGGGCTATGTTGACTTGACCTGGCTAACCTTCAAAGCAGTTGCCAGACAGAAAAGGACACAGATGTTAAACAGCACCTGGGTTTTGCCATTAACAAAGGCCCAGCCCAGAAATTACTAATGTACATCATTTCACTGTTAGTACCTGCATTCAAATGCCACATTTTTTAAGCAATTGAAATTGTGATGTGGGTTTAGTACTTGCATGCCAGGGGAGTGATTGGAAGGGTAGAGCGGAAACAGGAGACCAGTCATTCTCACAGCAGCCCATAAGTGGGTGCTTTCAGACCTATAGGAGAGAGTTAACTGCTTGTAACATTGAAGCTGCACTAGAATAGTCTCATTAAAATGTGTAAAGAAGTTAGATGCCCCCACACAAATAAGTTTGCTCCTCCCCACCACACGTGAAGTTAGCACCTCTCCCAACATTTGAAAAGTTAGCCCCCCTGAAATGTAGGTTTTGTTGCGCCCCTGAACACAAGCACACACACCATTAACCTTATATACACACACACACACACCCAGCCATCAATATGTTTAAGTGTGCACCCTTTCACCATACAGGCACACACAGGCAGCCACCCGTACATTTAAGTGTGCAACCTTTCACCACACAGGCACACACACCCAGGCACCTACCCATACATTTACATGTGCACCCTTTCACCATACAGGCACACCCAGGCAGCCGCCCACACATTTAAGTGTGCATCCTTCCACTGTACACGCACACCCAGCCACCCATACATTTGTGTGCACCCTTTCACCATACACTCACACAGGCTGTCAACTATACATTTAAATGTGGACATTTTCACCATACAGGCATACCTAGGCAGTCACCCACACATTTAAGTGTGCATTCTTTCACCGTACACGCACACCCAGCCACCCATACATTTGTGTGCACCCTTTCACCATACCCTCACACAGACAGTCACCTATACACTTAAGTGTTGACATTTTCACCATACAGACACACCCAGGCAGCCACCTATACATTTCAGTGTGCATCCTTTCACCATACACTCACACACGCACACGTCATGGGTTGAGGGGAGCCATAATACTTCAAAAATACATTGGGCCTCATTAGGACCCTGGCGGTGACGGTATGAACGGTGCCGGCAAGGCACTGGCACCGTTCATACCGTCCCGCCGCATTACGAGTTCTGCTCGCAGGTTCCTGACAGCTCGCCAGGTCTTACCTGGCGGGCTGTGTGGCATCCGCGAGCATAACTTGTAATTGCGCTGGCACCGTTATCAACGGTGCCGGCGCAACCATGCTCCCCATGCCCATTCTGCCCTATTGGGCAGAATGGGGATCGGGAGCCCGACAATACTGCCACCCGCAAATGGGCAATTACCGGCCCATTCATCTTGTAATGGGCCAGTTATTGCCCAATCACGGGAGGTGGTGCCGGCAGCGAGCATGGCAGTAGCCGTGCCTGCCATACAGGCACGGCTACCGCCATGCTCGTAATGAGGCCCATTGTTTCTTTTTGAAGTCACTCTTACTTCATAAAGAAAATATTTCCGTTAAGCACTGAACCATAACGGAAATAATTTCTTTATGAAGGCAGAGTGACTTCAAAAATAAACTATTTATTTTTGAAGTCATAGGGCTTCCCCCGCCCCATGACATGGAGGACTCCAGCCTAGGGTCTTCTTGTCATGGGGTGGGGGTAGCTACTGGACTTTTTGTATTCACTCTGCCTTCATAAAGAATTCATTTCTATAGAAATGCAGAGTGAATTCAAAAAGTAAATGTAAAAAAAAAAAGTTGTTTTTTTTTACTCCAAGTGGGGCCCCCTTCCAGAACATGTGGTCGCGGGGCCCCCCGCACCGCGGGGGGCGGGGGGGCTGTTACGCCAGTGTCCAGCTCCATCGTCAAAATGTGGTGGGCATTTATGATCTGATCTGAGCAGGCACAGTGCAGGGATATGATGTGATAGTTTATGTATATAGCGCCTATACACAATGAATTTCAAAGCGCGTCAAGGCAAGGGAGGGGGCAATGGAAAATACAATGACATTCTTACAGGCCATGAACAATAAGAATGTGAAATTAACTATCATACTCGGGCAGGTCACATTTCAGATAGTGCAAGAGCTAAGACACAGATAAGGAAGGGGGTGGGGGGATGGGAAGCAAATGGGAACAGACAAGTGACTACTGTACTAGGCCTAGACGACATTTCTGGTAGAGCCGGAGATTTCCAAGAGGTGAAGGAGAAGGGAGGAGAAGGAAGGAGAGGAACAAAGCAAGCGACTATGGTACTAGGCCTGACAACATCTCAGATAATGCTGGAGGGTTTGGGGTGGGGGCACAGAGAGGTACTGCACTCAACTAAAATATGACTGGAGCGACCAAGGTGGGAGACAAGGAGGAGCAGGAAGTCAACTGCCTTGTACGGGTCATGCCGTGCAGTGTGTACAGCTTGAGCTACTCTGCAGCAACCAAGTATTATGGGATGAAAGAGGGTGCACTGCTCACAGACACCTTCAAACATGTACATGGGTCAGCAGTCAGAGGAGGACATTTTATTGGGAGACACAGGAATAGTTTAACACAATTCATATGTAGTGGTGGTTATTTGCTGCTGTGTATTGCCTGAAGCACGTATGCATGTTGCATCCCATATGAATTGTACCAGAGGGTGCCAGAACTGGCCACCACCACTTCAGTCCTGTTCCCAGAGCTCTCCAAGTCCTCAGCAAGAGTTGTGGACTGGAGTGAAGGTGGTTACCATAGGCTAGGTGTATTGCTGAGCAGTGAATGGTGGAAATGACGTAGAGGGCGCAAATGTATAAATTGTCCCACGAGAAAGATGCTTTCTGACTGAGAATATGTCCGGCTTCGGGCTTCTTATACACTGGTGTCAATGCTCCCTTCAAGCTCTTTTTTTTAAAATCCCGGGTTGAGTGAAGCCGGTGAACTTTAGGGGTCTGCTCTGAGAGGTAGAACGTGTAGCTATAATGTGCCGTTATGAGCTCATATCTGCATTTGTGTTAGAAAGAGAAATACATAATCTCTCTTTGGGGCTAAACAAATATCTGGGTATGGTGTGTTCATTTTTGGTCGGGATTACTTGCTTGGTAGGCCCCAGGGTCTCCACAATAGCCCATCTCATATTATGCAGGTTGCACAATTTAGACGTTGCCATTTCAGCTGGTTGGATGAGGGGGGGTTATACATTGTTCCTCTCTCTGACGTGGTGCTTAGGGGCAGTCACAATGCCCGAGCAGAAAAACCTAGGCTGCAGGATCCCTCTTTGTTCACTGGCGAGTCTTCACTTACTCACGACCATGTGAGCTAATGATGGGCTCGGGGCCGGGTATTGCTTCTCCTGTCTCCTTTCCTTGTTTAATCTGCTCCGCAGGGTGTCGTAGGTTTCTAGGAGCCTATCCTTAATGCACATGAAGCGTGCCCAACAGTGCCACCTTGGTGCAGGCTTTGTCAGCGGTCCGCTAATGGGTTGCCCCTGCCCTGAGCATGCTCACATTACCGGCAAGATGCTGGCAATCCCTAGTAATATATGGGCAGCAGGCCCTGCGAGGTCCCTAGGTGGCAACTTGCCAAACGGTTTCGCTCTCTTTAGACACCTGAGGCAGTCACAGTGTGGTGGTATGGCCTTCTGCCAAGGTCATTCAATTGGAAGAGTATGGCAGACCACATGGTTGAGCACTTGCCTCTGGCTCTAGTTGCAGGAAGAGTTCCCCAGATAGTAGGAATGCTTTGGTTCATGGGAAGACCTCAAGAGACGGTTCCCCTTCAAATATTCACTGTTATCTTTCCCGTCAGGTGGACAGTAGAGTGAAAAACCAAAGGCGATGTTCAGGGTGTTTGGGGAAGGGAAAGATTAAGAAGCTTATTAGAGTAGAGGTTATATGGAGGCGAGTAGCTGAAGAGTGTGTCAACCAGGAAAGGGACCAGGCAGGGTGGTGGGCAAGCCCATGAATGGATTTGAAGACAAAGTGAAAGCATTTAAAAAGAAACTGTTTTCTCATATAGAGCCAAGAGGTACGGATGCTGGATTGGTAAACATTAGAGATCATATAGAATGTGTGTGGGGAAGATGAGTATTGTGTCAAATGAAGGAAGAATGAGAAGTAAAAGCCAAAGAAGAGTAGTCAAAGGGACTGAAAACCAGATTTAGTATGAGAATGTTGGTAGAATGGTAAACAAGGAGAGGGTGGATTTTCCTAATGTTTAAAGGTGTGAAGGCAGGCGCTCAGTTACCAGTCTTTAGCTTCTCCTCCTAACGCACGTTTTCATGACTTCATCAATCTTCAGGGAGGCTGAGTTTCTTTGTTTTTTCAGGCGGGTCTGCATTTCTGTTTCAGGTGTGACAAATTAATTAGCTCTGAGGATTCTGGTACTTGTATTTTTCTCACTTGATTTTGCTGGCAGGTGACTGGAAACAACTCCCTCCATAGCACAAATCTACCCCTTGATGGGGGGAGGGGGAAAGCCATGGTTGTGGCTCTCCAATGTAAGGTATGGTGGCCCTGCTGCTACTGCCTTGTGAGCCCGGGACTCCTGGAACAATGTTTAAAGGTGTGAAGGCAGGCGCTCAGTTACCAGTCTTTAGCTTCTCCTCCTAACGCACGTTTTCATGACTTCATCAATCTTCAGGGAGGCTGAGTTTCTTTGTTTTTTCAGGCGGGTCTGCATTTCTGTTTCAGGTGTGACAAATTAATTAGCTCTGAGGATTCTGGTACTTGTATTTTTCTCACTTGATTTTGCTGGCAGGTGACTGGAAACAACTCCCTCCATAGCACAAATCTACCCCTTGATGGGGGGAGGGGGAAAGCTATGGTTGTGGCTCTCCAATGTAAGGTATGGTGGCCCTGCTGCTACTGCCTTGTGAGCCCGGGACTCCTGGAACAATGTTTAAAGGTGTGAAGGCAGGCGCTCAGTTACCAGTCTTTAGCTTCTCCTCCTAACGCACGTTTTCATGACTTCATCAATCTTCAGGGAGGCTGAGTTTCTTTGTTTTTTCAGGCGGGTCTGCATTTCTGTTTCAGGTGTGACAAATTAATTAGCTCTGAGGATTCTGGTACTTGTATTTTTCTCACTTGATTTTGCTGGCAGGTGACTGGAAACAACTCCCTCCATAGCACAAATCTACCCCTTGATGGGGGGAGGGGGAAAGCCATGGTTGTGGCTCTCCAATGTAAGGTATGGTGGCCCTGCTGCTACTGCCTTGTGAGCCCGGGACTCCTGGAACAATGTTTAAAGGTGTGAAGGCAGGCGCTCAGTTACCAGTCTTTAGCTTCTCCTCCTAACGCACGTTTTCATGACTTCATCAATCTTCAGGGAGGCTGAGTTTCTTTGTTTTTTCAGGCGGGTCTGCATTTCTGTTTCAGGTGTGACAAATTAATTAGCTCTGAGGATTCTGGTACTTGTATTTTTCTCACTTGATTTTGCTGGCAGGTGACTGGAAACAACTCCCTCCATAGCACAAATCTACCCCTTGATGGGGGGAGGGGGAAAGCCATGGTTGTGGCTCTCCAATGTAAGGTATGGTGGCCCTGCTGCTACTGCCTTGTGAGCCCGGGACTCCTGGAACAATGTTTAAAGGTGTGAAGGCAGGCGCTCAGTTAGCAGTCTTTAGCTTCTCCTCCTAACGCACGTTTTCATGACTTCATCAATCTTCAGGGAGGCTGAGTTTCTTTGTTTTTTCAGGCGGGTCTGCATTTCTGTTTCAGGTGTGACAAATTAATTAGCTCTGAGGATTCTGGTACTTGTATTTTTCTCACTTGATTTTGCTGGCAGGTGACTGGAAACAACTCCCTCCATAGCACAAATCTACCCCTTGATGGGGGGAGGGGGAAAGCCATGGTTGTGGCTCTCCAATGTAAGGTATGGTGGCCCTGCTGCTACTGCCTTGTGAGCCCGGGACTCCTGGAACAATGTTTAAAGGTGTGAAGGCAGGCGCTCAGTTACCAGTCTTTAGCTTCTCCTCCTAACGCACGTTTTCATGACTTCATCAATCTTCAGGGAGGCTGAGTTTCTTTGTTTTTTCAGGCGGGTCTGCATTTCTGTTTCAGGTGTGACAAATTAATTAGCTCTGAGGATTCTGGTACTTGTATTTTTCTCACTTGATTTTGCTGGCAGGTGACTGGAAACAACTCCCTCCATAGCACAAATCTACCCCTTGATGGGGGGAGGGGGAAAGCCATGGTTGTGGCTCTCCAATGTAAGGTATGGTGGCCCTGCTGCTACTGCCTTGTGAGCCCGGGACTCCTGGAACAATGTTTAAAGGTGTGAAGGCAGGCGCTCAGTTACCAGTCTTTAGCTTCTCCTCCTAACGCACGTTTTCATGACTTCATCAATCTTCAGGGAGGCTGAGTTTCTTTGTTTTTTCAGGCGGGTCTGCATTTCTGTTTCAGGTGTGACAAATTAATTAGCTCTGAGGATTCTGGTACTTGTATTTTTCTCACTTGATTTTGCTGGCAGGTGACTGGAAACAACTCCCTCCATAGCACAAATCTACCCCTTGATGGGGGGAGGGGGAAAGCCATGGTTGTGGCTCTCCAATGTAAGGTATGGTGGCCCTGCTGCTACTGCCTTGTGAGCCCGGGACTCCTGGAACAATGTTTAAAGGTGTGAAGGCAGGCGCTCAGTTACCAGTCTTTAGCTTCTCCTCCTAACGCACGTTTTCATGACTTCATCAATCTTCAGGGAGGCTGAGTTTCTTTGTTTTTTCAGGCGGGTCTGCATTTCTGTTTCAGGTGTGACAAATTAATTAGCTCTGAGGATTCTGGTACTTGTATTTTTCTCACTTGATTTTGCTGGCAGGTGACTGGAAACAACTCCCTCCATAGCACAAATCTACCCCTTCAAATCAAAGTAACTCAGCCTCCCTGAAGATTGATGAAGTCATGAAAACGTGCGTTAGGAGGAGAAGCTAAAGACTGGTAACGGAGCGCCTGCCTTTACATCTTTAAACATTGTTACAGAAATCCCGGGAAAGGCAGTGCAGCAGGGCCATCATGCCTTACATTGGAGAGCCACAACCATGGCTTTCCCCCTCCCCCCATCAAGGGGAAGATTTGTGCTATGGAGGGAGTTGTTTCCAGTCACCCGCCAGCAAAATCAAATGCGAAAAAAACAAGTACCAGAATCCTCAGAGCTATTTAACTTGTCACACCTGAAACAGAAATGCAGACCTGCCTGAAAAATCAAAGTAACTCAGCCTCCCTGAAGATTGATGAAGTCATGAAAACGTGCGTTAGGAGGAGAAGCTAAAGACTGGTAACGGAGCGCCTGCCTTTACATCTTTAAACATTGTTACAGAAATCCCGGGAAAGGCAGTGCAGCAGGGCCATCATGCCTTACATTGGAGAGCCACAACCATGGCTTTCCCCCTCCCCCCATCAAGGGGAAGATTTGTGCTATGGAGGGAGTTGTTTCCAGTCACCCGCCAGCAAAATCAAATGCGAAAAAAACAAGTACCAGAATCCTCAGAGCTATTTAACTTGTCACACCTGAAACAGAAATGCAGACCTGCCTGAAAAATCAAAGTAACTCAGCCTCCCTGAAGATTGATGAAGTCATGAAAACGTGCGTTAGGAGGAGAAGCTAAAGACTGGTAACGGAGCGCCTGCCTTTACATCTTTAAACATTGTTACAGAAATCCCGGGAAAGGCAGTGCAGCAGGGCCATCATGCCTTACATTGGAGAGCCACAACCATGGCTTTCCCCCTCCCCCCATCAAGGGGAAGATTTGTGCTATGGAGGGAGTTGTTTCCAGTCACCCGCCAGCAAAATCAAATGCGAAAAATACAAGTACCAGAATCCTCAGAGCTATTTAACTTGTCACACCTGAAACAGAAATGCAGACCTGCCTGAAAAATCAAAGTAACTCAGCCTCCCTGAAGATTGATGAAGTCATGAAAACGTGCGTTAGGAGGAGAAGCTAAAGACTGGTAACGGAGCGCCTGCCTTTACATCTTTAAACATTGTTACAGAAATCCCGGGAAAGGCAGTGCAGCAGGGCCATCATGCCTTACATTGGAGAGCCACAACCATGGCTTTCCCCCTCCCCCCATCAAGGGGAAGATTTGTGCTATGGAGGGAGTTGTTTCCAGTCACCCGCCAGCAAAATCAAATGCGAAAAATACAAGTACCAGAATCCTCAGAGCTATTTAACTTGTCACACCTGAAACAGAAATGCAGACCTGCCTGAAAAATCAAAGTAACTCAGCCTCCCTGAAGATTGATGAAGTCATGAAAACGTGCGTTAGGAGGAGAAGCTAAAGACTGGTAACGGAGCGCCTGCCTTTACATCTTTAAACATTGTTACAGAAATCCCGGGAAAGGCAGTGCAGCAGGGCCATCATGCCTTACATTGGAGAGCCACAACCATGGCTTTCCCCCTCCCCCCATCAAGGGGAAGATTTGTGCTATGGAGGGAGTTGTTTCCAGTCACCCGCCAGCAAAATCAAATGCGAAAAATACAAGTACCAGAATCCTCAGAGCTATTTAACTTGTCACACCTGAAACAGAAATGCAGACCTGCCTGAAAAATCAAAGTAACTCAGCCTCCCTGAAGATTGATGAAGTCATGAAAACGTGCGTTAGGAGGAGAAGCTAAAGACTGGTAACGGAGCGCCTGCCTTTACATCTTTAAACATTGTTACAGAAATCCCGGGAAAGGCAGTGCAGCAGGGCCATCATGCCTTACATTGGAGAGCCACAACCATGGCTTTCCCCCTCCCCCCATCAAGGGGAAGATTTGTGCTATGGAGGGAGTTGTTTCCAGTCACCCGCCAGCAAAATCAAATGCGAAAAATACAAGTACCAGAATCCTCAGAGCTATTTAACTTGTCACACCTGAAACAGAAATGCAGACCTGCCTGAAAAATCAAAGTAACTCAGCCTCCCTGAAGATTGATGAAGTCATGAAAACGTGCGTTAGGAGGAGAAGCTAAAGACTGGTAACGGAGCGCCTGCCTTTACATCTTTAAACATTGTTACAGAAATCCCGGGAAAGGCAGTGCAGCAGGGCCATCATGCCTTACATTGGAGAGCCACAACCATGGCTTTCCCCCTCCCCCCATCAAGGGGAAGATTTGTGCTATGGAGGGAGTTGTTTCCAGTCACCCGCCAGCAAAATCAAATGCGAAAAATACAAGTACCAGAATCCTCAGAGCTATTTAACTTGTCACACCTGAAACAGAAATGCAGACCTGCCTGAAAAATCAAAGTAACTCAGCCTCCCTGAAGATTGATGAAGTCATGAAAACGTGCGTTAGGAGGAGAAGCTAAAGACTGGTAACGGAGCGCCTGCCTTTACATCTTTAAACATTGTTACAGAAATCCCGGGAAAGGCAGTGCAGCAGGGCCATCATGCCTTACATTGGAGAGCCACAACCATGGCTTTCCCCCTCCCCCCATCAAGGGGAAGATTTGTGCTATGGAGGGAGTTGTTTCCAGTCACCCGCCAGCAAAATCAAATGCGAAAAATACAAGTACCAGAATCCTCAGAGCTATTTAACTTGTCACACCTGAAACAGAAATGCAGACCTGCCTGAAAAATCAAAGTAACTCAGCCTCCCTGAAGATTGATGAAGTCATGAAAACGTGCGTTAGGAGGAGAAGCTAAAGACTGGTAACAGAGCGCCTGCCTTTACATCTTTAAACATTGTTACAGAAATCCCGGGAAAGGCAGTGCAGCAGGGCCATCATGCCTTACATTGGAGAGCCACAACCATGGCTTTCCCCCTCCCCCCATCAAGGGGAAGATTTGTGCTATGGAGGGAGTTGTTTCCAGTCACCCGCCAGCAAAATCAAATGCGAAAAATACAAGTACCAGAATCCTCAGAGCTATTTAACTTGTCACACCTGAAACAGAAATGCAGACCTGCCTGAAAAATCAAAGTAACTCAGCCTCCCTGAAGATTGATGAAGTCATGAAAACGTGCGTTAGGAGGAGAAGCTAAAGACTGGTAACGGAGCGCCTGCCTTTACATCTTTAAACATTGTTACAGAAATCCCGGGAAAGGCAGTGCAGCAGGGCCATCATGCCTTACATTGGAGAGCCACAACCATGGCTTTCCCCCTCCCCCCATCAAGGGGAAGATTTGTGCTATGGAGGGAGTTGTTTCCAGTCACCCGCCAGCAAAATCAAATGCGAAAAATACAAGTACCAGAATCCTCAGAGCTATTTAACTTGTCACACCTGAAACAGAAATGCAGACCTGCCTGAAAAATCAAAGTAACTCAGCCTCCCTGAAGATTGATGAAGTCATGAAAACGTGCGTTAGGAGGAGAAGCTAAAGACTGGTAACGGAGCGCCTGCCTTTACATCTTTAAACATTGTTACAGAAATCCCGGGAAAGGCAGTGCAGCAGGGCCATCATGCCTTACATTGGAGAGCCACAACCATGGCTTTCCCCCTCCCCCCATCAAGGGGAAGATTTGTGCTATGGAGGGAGTTGTTTCCAGTCACCCGCCAGCAAAATCAAATGCGAAAAACACAAGTACCAGAATCCTCAGAGCTATTTAACTTGTCACACCTGAAACAGAAATGCAGACCTGCCTGAAAAATCAAAGTAACTCAGCCTCCCTGAAGATTGATGAAGTCATGAAAACGTGCGTTAGGAGGAGAAGCTAAAGACTGGTAACGGAGCGCCTGCCTTTACATCTTTAAACATTGTTACAGAAATCCCGGGAAAGGCAGTGCAGCAGGGCCATCATGCCTTACATTGGAGAGCCACAACCATGGCTTTCCCCCTCCCCCCATCAAGGGGAAGATTTGTGCTATGGAGGGAGTTGTTTCCAGTCACCCGCCAGCAAAATCAAATGCGAAAAATACAAGTACCAGAATCCTCAGAGCTATTTAACTTGTCACACCTGAAACAGAAATGCAGACCTGCCTGAAAAATCAAAGTAACTCAGCCTCCCTGAAGATTGATGAAGTCATGAAAACGTGCGTTAGGAGGAGAAGCTAAAGACTGGTAACGGAGCGCCTGCCTTTACATCTTTAAACATTGTTACAGAAATCCCGGGAAAGGCAGTGCAGCAGGGCCATCATGCCTTACATTGGAGAGCCACAACCATGGCTTTCCCCCTCCCCCCATCAAGGGGAAGATTTGTGCTATGGAGGGAGTTGTTTCCAGTCACCCGCCAGCAAAATCAAATGCGAAAAATACAAGTACCAGAATCCTCAGAGCTATTTAACTTGTCACACCTGAAACAGAAATGCAGACCTGCCTGAAAAATCAAAGTAACTCAGCCTCCCTGAAGATTGATGAAGTCATGAAAACGTGCGTTAGGAGGAGAAGCTAAAGACTGGTAACGGAGCGCCTGCCTTTACATCTTTAAACATTGTTACAGAAATCCCGGGAAAGGCAGTGCAGCAGGGCCATCATGCCTTACATTGGAGAGCCACAACCATGGCTTTCCCCCTCCCCCCATCAAGGGGAAGATTTGTGCTATGGAGGGAGTTGTTTCCAGTCACCCGCCAGCAAAATCAAATGCGAAAAATACAAGTACCAGAATCCTCAGAGCTATTTAACTTGTCACACCTGAAACAGAAATGCAGACCTGCCTGAAAAATCAAAGTAACTCAGCCTCCCTGAAGATTGATGAAGTCATGAAAACGTGCGTTAGGAGGAGAAGCTAAAGACTGGTAACGGAGCGCCTGCCTTTACATCTTTAAACATGGATTTTCCTAATGTTAAGCTGGTTGATCTTGGCATCATTAATAAAATGGTGAGAAAATCCCAAGGTTGTGTGTCATAGGAAAGAGCAGTTCAGAAGAAAATAAGATAGGTGAGAGAAGGGAAGGGGGGTATTGGAGACTGGTGGCCAATGGTATTGGTCTACAAGGAATTAAGTATAAGACCTCGAAATCGAAATGCCTCCCAGTGGCAGACTCCTGATGGGCAATCCGAATCGTGTGCCGAGGAGGTTAAGAGTGATAGTAGGAAAGGGGAAGAAGATGTGAGTGTCGTCCACAAAGAGTTGCTAGGAGAATCCAAAGAGGAATATGACTTTTCAGAGGGAGAAGGGATAGAGGATGCAGAGTGAGAAGAAAAGGATGAAGTCTTGGGGTACACCTACAAGAAGGGAGGTTGGATCGCAGGAGGTTTCAAGAGATGAAGAAGGCATTAGTAAAAGATAGACGACAGCCTAGTCAAGAGATCTATCCTGGATTCCAAGGTGAGCAAGGATCTGAAGGAGTGGGGCATGGGTCAAGTCAAATGCAGCAAATAAGTCCAGGAGGATTATGATAAAGGGGAGTATATGATAGTGAGCAGAGGCCTGAAAATTGGAGACATGGCCGAGCGCTTTTTCAGTACAAAGAGTGATACGGATTCCAAACTGGAAAGTGTCCTGAAGGTCATTGGTGTCAAGGAAGGTGGTATCATATTAAATATGAGCCTTTCTAAGGTTTAACAATAATGAGGCAGCAGAGATACAATCTGATATTTAACAGGATTGTTGGGGACAGACCCGTCTTCTTGAGGCTCGCAGGACACCAGGTGCCCTGAAGTAGACAGGAAAGATTGCACCAAAGAAGGCATCAAATGTGAGTGAGTTAAATTAGAGAGCCACTTTCAAAGCCAAGGCAGAAGAGGATTGGCATTCACCATTTATTGTAGGAACTTGTTCAGAGAGGACTTCCAAGATCCAATCACAAACCACAAGCTGGAGAAGCCTCTCACTGTAAAAAAAAAGTTTTTGGGGAAGTAGGAACATTTGGTGCCACTATCATCCGCACATTGATAAGCTCAACATAGTAAGCATATAACTGCAATAGATTGGAGTCGGGAAGCACCTGAACCCACCCTAGCCATCAACCCCGAAAGGAGGGGAATCTGCCTCTGGAAGCTTGGAATACCAGTGGAGGAGGCACAAGGCAATCTGGTGGGTCCAAACACTCTGCTTACGGAAGTGTCTCTTGGGTACTACTGTATGCTAAGTGAAAGGTTGGTGGCTCCAGAATTTAAAGGGTGGCCACTAACATAGCAGGTGCCCCCGTAGGATAAAGGGAGGTGGGTAAGTGTCATGTGAATTGGAATCCACTGCTGCCAGTGGTAGAGGTGCACCGAAAAAAAGTAGTGGAACTGTGGTGTCAGCAGGGGAGAAGGTAGGTGGAAGAAAAGTGCAGACTTTTGATAAATGTTGCAGCCGGAGCATTCCAATAGCCTAAGTGACTAGTAAGTAAGGTTCCTATTACAACTTTGCACTCTTCGATCACGGCAAGAATAGCGAAGCGTTCTATGGAAGCAATGGGAATTGACCATTCTTAGTCTTGCTGTTCTTCCCCCCCCCAAACCAGCAAAATGCTGACCACATGGGACGGATGGGCTCACCTGATCTGTTAAATACAGATGCATGCCGGAATTGCCATTTCTAAACCACCGGTCCTGAAGAAGATGGCATAAAGCATATCCGCCATCGAAACTGGTAGACCAGATTGGTCATGAGAGGCTTCATGACCACCATGATATCCCAGATAATAAAGGGGGATACGACCAAAAAAGTCTAAGCTAACTCACATGTAGTGAGCCTTTTAGGTGTTCTGAATATATGGGACTTTTAAGGCAGCAACCAAGTATTGGTACAACCAATCTTGTTTGCTATATTTGACCCCTGTGGGTGAATAAATTAATCAAAAGTCCCAAGGTTGAAAACCTCCATCCAATTAGGTATCCAGACAGGATCTAATATCCAGTCCTGCCTGCAAAATAATTGAGGGGTTGTTCTCTGGTTTTTAAGTGTATGAGAGTTGATACATCTGATCCAATCAGTAGTGATGAGGGACAGCTTTTTCTCTGGCTATCCCTATTACATAGGCGGTGCACTATCTATAACCTAGGGCAAGGCACTCCTGTTAGGGTCAGGGTGTTCTACTAGGGATAGCTAGGACATTACTGTCCATCTGTTCTTTTGACGTATGCAAAAGTAAAGTCTAATCTAATTTGTTCTCCCAAGGAACCGTTTATATTGTGTTAAAAAGACTGTTACTTTAACGGTTAGGGAAGGTAACTAGTTCCATTTAAGGTAAAAACCTCACCCTGTTGTTGTATGATCAGGTGAACGGTAGGACAGTGCAGCACTCTTTTTGAAAGGATATGGTTTCCACAAGTTGTTAACAATCATCTATGTTTGGATTTTGCTGTGTGTAGGTTCTACTCTGGATCCAGTTTAAAAATCATGGTGCTGTTGTAACCATACAGTTGATAGAATGTTTTAGTTTGTATGTCAACAACCAATGCTCAAGTCTTTGAGTTGACATTAAAGAGTGAAGCGGAGGGGGTGGTTACTTAAAGGAACCTGCACGCAAGAGTAAATCTGTTCGATAGGCTGTTGAGCTGTTGCAAGTACAGCCAAGAAAGACTTTTGCCTTGGGTGCCCAGTAAATGCTACAGGTGGCGGAAGGAAATGGCATGGCCTTACATACATGGCCATACATCTAAGATTATTGGGTTTTGAAGAGGAGTTTTTGAGTCCCTTAAGGATTTCCTCACTTATGTGGTTGAGAATGGATTCACTGTCTCTCTGACTTCTGTGACATGATTAGTAATTATGGAGAAGTTGATTTTCCTTAAGTGTAGGTCTGGAGTTGTTTGTTAGCCAGTTTTTCCAGATTGTACTCAAGTATAAAATATAAGTGATTGGACTAGGTGTTGTGCATTAGGGTGCTTCACGAGTGGTGAGATAGATTCTGCTTTTAGGGATTTGGGGACCCAACCTGCCTGAAGGGGCAGGGGTGATTGTAAGTATAATGTCCATTAGAGTAACCTTGTTGCAGGTAGCAAAACTGGTAGATGACACTGCATTACGGGCATAGCTGGCAATCGATCTATGTCTGGCTGTGATATTGGTCTGAATTTTTTGAAAAGATGGTCTAGTTTGTCTACACTTTTTTGAGATGGTGACACATTGTGCAGTACTGTAATGAAGTTCTAGGTCATTATCACAAGAGATGAAAGGACCATTACAAGAATATAACATGAATGTGTCTGTTAAAATCCCTTAATGTCACCTTTTGAGTTCTGAAGAGGAGGCTCACTAATATTCTCCCACGAGAAAAGCCCCAGCATTGCTACAGAAGAGAACCTCTTGATTTGGGTTTAAATTGTCAGAAATTGTCTAGGGAGGGGTAGGGTTGATATATAAGCTATATGATATGATAAGATATTTATAACGTTGGTTGGCAGCTACTTCCCTATCTGAAGATGATTTCAAGTAGTGTGAAAAAATGCATACTAATGGGACAAATATAAATGCAAGCAAAGATTTATTTTTTAAACAGAAAAGGTTTCATTTAACTCCAGAGCTTGCAAGTAAGAGTATAATTATTTCGTTTAAAAACCACATCTATTTTCCTTCCGAATAGCAAGTACAAACATTTTCGTGTTAAACCCTCCCATATAGTTAGGTGTAACAACGTATGACTACAGCTAGGGTTCAACCCAACATTATTTACAACCAGACAAACATGTAAATAACCCTTGTGACTGTGAAAGTTCGGACTCCTCACCATGTGCACTCGAGGAGATTAAGGTCCTCACCACGGGGGAGTCAGTCCGGTGAAAATGCTGGAAGAAATGCTAGTACTACCGGCCCTGTAATTTTTACTGGACTGGCTCACTCCGAGTCTGCCGGTAGGGGCAGTGAACTACTGGCAGGCCTGATCTGCCAGGAGTTCAGGCCTCTACCGGCAGAGAAATTACTGAATCACTCACTGGCCCAGTTAACAATGGTGTCGGTCATTCAGTAGTTCCCACGGGAGCTTACTGCCGCTGCGGCACCTGTAATATCCCTGTAACACCGGGATAATGGGCCCCAGTAACGATAAGGCTAGTTTGCTGGTAACCCACTGGTAACACCGGCGTGTTACCGAACTTCAGCCATCATTATACCCATAGCGGTAACGGTAAATACAGGCGAAAATTGCAATGCTGCCAGTTTATACTGTTTACCAGACTATGCCCGTTCAGGTAGATACCCCACTGCAATAGTTTTTGGAGATACTATTTGTGCTAAAAATGCATAATTATGAGATTAAATATCCTTGTTTAGTCACTTTGATGTACTCATTTTAACAGACAGGAAAAAAACAAGTTTGATGATGGTTTCGCTGACAGCCAGCACAAATGCCTGCCATGAAAGAGGGTAAGGGTGGATCAGTGGGGCGAGGAAAGAATAGCGAGCACGGAAAATTGAATTTAAAGGGCGGGGAAGTAAAGCAGGACAGGAGCGGTGCAGTGGTGTTTAAAGATGAGGGTTGGAGCATGGTACACCCCCAGTTCGAAGAAGGACATCATCGAAACCAGACTTTGCTAATTTCCCTCAGAAATAACAAATCAATGGGCCTCATTACAACTTTGGCGCATTTTTTCCAGCACCCGCAAATGGGCAAGAACCGGGTCATGCCGAGCTCGGCAGACCCAGTAATTGCCCATTTGCGGGTGCCGGAATCAAGGGCCTCCCGATCCCCATTCTGCCCTTTAGGGCAGAATGGGGATGGGGAGGTCGGATGCACCGGCACATACAGAGTTGTGCCGGTGCATCCGACGTGCTCTGCTCGCGGGTGCTGTTACACCCACCAGGAAAAACCTGGCGGGTGAAACGGCATCCGCGAGCAGAGCTCGTAGTATGGCGGTCCGGGAACTACGGTACCGGCATGCTTACTGGTATCATAGTTCCCGGACCGCCATGCTTGTAATGAGGCCCAATGTTCTGACTTAATTATTTCCTGAAAAATCCACCAATGTTTACCTCCACCGAAAAGGTGGAGGTACACATTGGAAAAGGCAGCCAGCGTTTTCAAAGCGTCTTTTCACTCATATGCATGTCTGCCTATAATGTGGGGGTGACGACCCCTGGAGGGAGTGAGCAAGTGGGCTTCTCGTCCCCTCTGTAGAGTAATTCACAGGAGAACAAATACCGACCCTTCTGTGGATCTATATGTGATAGTATGAACCTCTACCACTCCCAACTCATTTGCATTCCATGAAAAGGGGTGGGAATTGATTTTTTTATGAACATGCAGATTATCTGAAAATCGGCACGAGCTACTTGGCAGTAGGGTAGTACAATTCTAATACTGCAAGGTACCAGGGATTTCAGCATGAGGTACCACTAATTACATCATACGGAAATCCCAGCCAGAAATCTGGCATTGCCATCAGGAGGGCTTTAATCTCCAGATCCGCCTTTGCAAAATGCAATCAAAACTCACAACAGTGTCAAGGAAAGCCTCACATCCTCTACTGGGTATCCAGGATTGTGCTCATTGTGAAACAACTGATCATCTGGTTTGGGTTCTTAATGTACATTTCTGTTCTGGCAATGAGATTCAGTAATGAGGCTTTTTGTTATACGTTTTATATAAATGTTAGGTTTTTGCACCATTTCTGTTTGTACATATACTTCAAAGTTTGTTTGCCGAGTAAATTGCATAATGACACTTTCAATGTTGCACTATCACTTTGTATGCGTGCGCATGGTTGATGAGTAGCTTGCCTTTCTTATTTGGATTTTTTTGCTTATCCCTTAATTCTAAACCTCGCGTGGCCACATTACTTTTCAGGAGAGGGCAGCATTCCTATCTTAGATGGTATAACCTGGCAAGAAACCGCACCAATTACTGTGCTTTGCATGTGGAAGTTAAGAGTGAATGCCCACTTGTCAGAAGGGGGTTGCACAATATGCGGCATTGTGTTTTGGGTGTGAGTCCTTGTCAGGTGATTCCTTGTGAAGCAAGTGAAGGCGAGAACTTGGTGAACTGAGCTTCAGCTGTTGGCACCGGTTTGTTATTGGTGCTCAAGAGGCGTTATGGTTGATCCAGAGCTTGTTCGGCCATGCATGACAGGCAGCACCAGGCTGGAACCAAAGCTGAACTCTCAAGGGAGTGGGACTCCATTATTTGCTTAAATGGTACAACTCTCAAGTTAAGAGCCGAAGAAACAGATTTGGTTGCTGTCTGATTAATCCACTTGAGGGATTTGGTTGGAGGCTACAAGAAACCTACACGTATGGAGATTTAGGTCTCTAAGGAAGCATTCTCAAAACTCAAATACCTTGAACTGGCGGGAAAAGGTCACGTGGAGCCTGACAAAATAGTTTTGTACAGATTTGAGCTCACAATACTTACATGAAGGGAACTAGAGAAAGTCGGGATATTCGAGTACTTTCTGACTTACTGTAGGTTTCACATCTTAGAAAGGCAGAGGCGTTGCTAAGGGGACTTGGGGGGATCAGGGGGGCTATAGCCCCCTGTATTTTGTTTGTAGCCCCAGATAGAAGTCCAGGGGCTACAACAAAAAGACTAACCCCGAGCAGAGATGGAAGTGTAATATCAATCATTAGTCCGCCTGTACCACTAGTTTGGTGCATTTAGCAGAGAGTACCTTTAGTTCAAAGGATCAAGAAAAGCGTTCCGAACGCTTTTCTTTTTCTGAGCCAAATATAGTAATCAGATCGTACTGGACATTCAAGCACTGCCAATTCCCACGTCAAGGCCAGGCAATGACACACACAGAGCCTCAGGGCAAACTGAGCAGCTGAATGACCTCGCAAACACATTTGCTTTGTCTACAGCAGAGCTTTTCATAAGCATGATGGCACATTTCCAAGTGAAAGACCTTGCAAATACCAGTTACCTTGCACATTTATGATAGTTAAAGTGAGCAACATAAAGCACCTTTTTAAAGATTTGTGTATACACATGCAAAAAAAACGAAGTTGCTGTATGTCACTAATCAAATGTTCTCAACATCATCAGAGCTTGGGGTTTGTAGCAAAGAATCTTAATATCTATCTGAGTTCACTATTATTTCTTTTGTTGCGTGTCCTAAATCACTTCAAGTACAGTGGAGTTAAATCTACTTTTCAGGTTTGCATTATCTTGCATTCTGGGACTTATAGTTTATCATTCAGGATATGAAAATTAAAGCCACAATCATATTCTTGTGGCTTAACATGTTGCTATAAAGATTTACATGTTGTCATGTGGCTTTACTATGCAATTTGTGTTTTTTATAGGCTCTAAAAGACAGTATTATTGTAGGCCTTGAAATCCAAAACTTAAATATTTGTACCAGATAAAGCTTGGAATGTATATGGTCAAATTTGCAGAGTGGGTTAAATTGCACTTTGTCAGAGTGTTTAGTTATTATTGCAAACTTAGTCACACTATTTGAAGAAGAAAAAAAACACACCCTTGCAAAGCCACAGGTTCAATGAGTAGGAAGAAATGAGTGTACATTTGTGTTTCTGTGTTAATGGAACCAAAGCTGTCACATAGAATTTCATTATTTGTGTACTGGACCTACCTCAGTCCAATAGTCTCAGCAGCCAATAGGTTCACTACACTAGAATATTTGGTACACTAATTGTGACAGAGGCAACATTAATCTTCTCCCCTGTTGCTGCCAGTCACAGAAGTTGATTGTGGCGTGCAGAGTGCTACCCACAGAAGAATGAGTGAAACTCTTTGCTATGTCCTGTTATGCTATTTTATTGCATATTTTATAGCACACCTGCTGTCATTTTCTCACTTTCTAGGAGCTCCAGGATCTGCAAGCAGTGGGATAGGAGACTGGTGCAGTAGCGGGGGACCAGGGCAAGATTGCTTGTTACAATGTTGATGTGTGCTGATTTAAAGATGCGGCTCTATGTGGTGTAACTTTTAGATATTTTGTGAGCTATCTGGAGGAGTAGTTAATGTGTACTACAGGTTGATAAGGTACTCGTTCATGTGATTGTCAGTGGGGCCATCAGAGTGGTGCTTGAGGCGTGTGGGAGTTATGTTGGTGTATATGTGGTGGATTACTTTGGTGCTCAGGGAAACTGAGTACATATATGCGCGTTCAGATTTTGTATGTGCCATTGTGTAACCTGTGTTTTCTCGGTGCACTGTTTGTGTGCCGCAATGTATTTTCATTTAGGGTGGGAGTTAGAAATGGCTACTGTAGAGATTTTGAAATGTCTATTGTTACCATATCTGAGTTGAAGGTGCTGGTATGGGTTTCTCAGAGTACTGTCTTTCTGTTTGGCTCATTTAGTGTTACTTACAAATTAAAGTATTAATTAAGAGAAAAGATACAGTAATTTAAAATTAACATTAAACTGTCCCTTGTCATAGATGGAGCAACATCCTGTATTATTTATGTAGGGAAATGGCATTTCTACCTTCTGACAATGTATGGAGCCCTCTGCAGATCACATTTTATTGCCAATCAACATATGTATAAACTGGTTTATAGTGAATATGTCAAATGCAAAAATGTCAAAAAAAATAAAGCAGAAATAAAATGGAATGTTTTTTTACATTTTTTTTTAAATGGGGGGGTTCCACCCCCAACCCCCCGTTTATTTTTACTAGCTAAACCAAAATAACATACAAATAAAAAAAAAACACATTCGAATTTTTTTTTGGCATTATTTTTTTCGACATTTTTGCATTCGACCATTTTTTTTCCACATTATAACTGGATACTGTATAAACTATATTTGTAATTGTGTGTTTAGTGTAGGTGATAATTCACAGATAGCACTAATAAGCATGTTCTAAAGAGTTGTATGTCAAATAGTATCTTGTTAAGTTTACATGCACAGTTTTATCAACGATTTGATACAAAGAAATAGCGCATGTCAAGGCTCTACTAAAAAAGACATCCCTTGACCCCCTTAACGCCAAGAATTACAGGCCGCTCTCCAACACCAGATTTCTCACGAAACTATTGACCGGACAGCATATTCCCAGCTCAACTCCTTTGTAGAATTCAATTGTCTCCTCGACCCCGCACTATCAAGCTTCAGACCAGGACATGGAACAGAAACCACTCTGATCTCGATCTGGGATAATCTCAAGGTCACTGCAGACTCTGAAGGCTGCGCAGCACTAATTCTTCTCGATCTCTCTGCAGCCTTTGACACGGTTAACCACTCAATCCGCCTTGACCACCTTCACTCCCTAGGAATCCGTGGCACTGCTCTCAAATGGATTGCCTCCTTTCTCAGCAACAGGAAACAAATAATTCTCCTCTCCCCTTTTGTCTCAACTGCTCGCTCGGTGAACACTGGAATACCCCCAAGGCATATGCCTATCTGCTCTCCTGTTCAACCTCTATATGACCACTCTACCAGGAATCATCCACACGCACTTCTCCTGTTACAACTACATTGACGATACCCAAATTATCTGGAGAATACCCAAGTCAAACACCAACCCCCATCCCAACCTTGAAGCTTGTCTCCGCGATATTGACCGATGGATGACAATAAACCACCTCCTTTTCAACCCTAATAAAACTGAAATCATGGTGTGCGGCAATACTGCCCTTCTGCCACATCTGCAAGCATGGCCCCGTCCCTCGGCCCACCCCCCCCCCCACCGATATAGTCAAAAACCTAGGCTGCACTATGGACTCAGGCCTAACCCTCTCTCGTCAGATCAATAACGTGTCAAAATGCTGTCACTACCACTTCAAACTTCTCAGGCTCATTTTTCCCTACCTCTCCTACCCGAACAGACTTGCCGCTGTCTATTGTGATGTCGAGACTGGACTATGCCAACTCCCTATACCTAGGAGCTCTAGCATACCAACTCAACAAACTCCAAAGAGCCCAAAACGCTGCTGCAAAACTGTTCCTTGCCCTGGGTCAAAGAGTCTACATCACACCAACTCTCCAAACCCTCCACTGGTTCCCAGTCAGACAAAGGGCCACCTTCAAGACCCTATGCATCACTCACCGAGCAGTGCACAAGACCGGCCCAATAAACCTACAAGAAAAGATAAAACGCTAACTCCCATCTCGCACCCTAAGATCAAGCACCGCCCGCCTTCTAGTGATTCCAACCTCTAACTCTGTCAGGATCAGAGGATCCGCCTTCTCAACCTTGACCCCAACTCTGTGGAACTTACTTCCCCCACACATTCGACACACCCAAGACTTTATGACCTTCTGCAAAGCTCTAAAAACGTGGCTGTGGCCGTAATTGCCGACCACAACCATCTGAGGGACTGGATGCTTGCAACCCGATGACAAATGCTCAATGAGATCCCGAGCAATGACACCACTGAATACTCTTATTAAGTCACTATCAAGCAAACACATGCTTAAAATCTGGAATTGCATAACTCCACCCAAACATTCTCCTCTCATACCACTATGCTAACTCTCTAGACCAACACCCAATTAGAATGGAGCTACACCCTTCAACCAATTTCTGCCTAGCTGCTCACATACGAACATTACCCCATGAACACCTCATCATTCTAACAAAACACAGCTACATGCCATGACAAACCAGCCTAGCTGCACACATAAGCGCCCGGCACAGGCCTAACGCAGCCAGAACCCGGTCTTGGTGTCCATCCTCCAGACTGCACACATTCAACTGATATCAATACCACCACACCTAAAAGCTAGGATGCAGCTACCATCAAGAAATTGCATCAGCTGCACACATAACTAGTGCACCCAAGCACCATAGGACACCTTTCTCTCTCAACATACCTGGACTACGGTCCCCGAGGGCGTTCGACCTACTAGCACTTTGAGGTCATACCAATGATATATAGAGTGCTATATAAATGCCAAATAACATAACATAACATTTCTACTAATGAATATATTGTTTTGATATTTCTGTCAGGGACAAGTATTGTGCCATTATAGTTTATTATTCCAGCCAATGTCCATTCTGGCCACAATGCAAAAAGCCATTGACCATTGCAAACCAAGGGCCAAGCCCTCCCCTGTCCCTTCCCCAAAACCCCCCATCTGCCCCACCATCCCACCCACTCCATTTTGAATGCAGAGTACCACTAGTTCCTTTTTTCCTCTTCCAACACTGTCCTAGGTCCCGAAATTCAGGGGCGCCAAGTACACAGGTGCTCTGGTGCCTGGGCACCCACCGGGAGAAACAATTCAGAGCTTAACCCCCTCCGGGCCAAACAGAAGATGCAGTATGAATGGCCCTTGGTTTGGGGATCCATACTGTCCCTCTCTCAGGCCCCAGAGTGTCACTTTGACAGCTGTTCCGCATTGGCCACCAGCAGGCGGCTACGAGTCACTGTCATGGCGGCCTGCTGATGTTGCCAAGGACCTGCCAAATTTGAAGACAATCCCTCCCCACCAGGCCTCCCATTGATGGTTAGGCCTAGAGGAGCAGGCCTAGGGACAGGCCACCAGAAACTGCTGCTGCTTGTCCTTGCAACCGGCCCTTTCACACTTTACTCCCCCAGCCCCATTGGAACATTGAAAGAATCATATTTGTTTTGTATTTTGTCTTTGAATTTAAATGTATTAACAACAAATGGAAATAACAAGGGGTGTCCTGGGAGACTCTCTGCCAGACATGAGTCGTGGTTTACAAGAGCCTTACCCAGAGTCTTGAGCTCACTATCTTTCACAGAGGGGAAATATCCTAAACATATCAGTCTTTGTCCTGCCCTGGGGCAGTCCAGCTCCGAAATGCTAGGTGGTTTCTCCTCTGAACAAGAGTACCAACAGCAACCCCAGACATGTGTTTCGGTCTGGTTGAACCTCATCAGCAGGGTGTAGCTGTGCCTCTCTAAGAATAGTGAGCAAGGGGTCCACGTCTGGATTCCCCTAGTAACTTAGGGTGAAACCCAAAGTTACTTGAAATATGCAAATAACAAGGGGGGGTCCTGGGAGACACTCTGCCAGACATGAGTCCTGGTGTCTTTGAATTTAAATTAACAACAAATGGCTAATCTATGTTGGAATTGGAAATTCGTCTTTTATTTTTACTACAATGTGTTCTGTCCATACTGCATTTCTACTAAATGCAAATCACATAGAAATGGAATAAATCCACACATTGTATTGTTTTATTAGCTATGTTGGAAATGGAAGTGCTTCTCATTTGTTAGTTATGTTATATTGGGTATTTGTATCCTGCCTGCTTGCCGCTGGCCGCAGCTTATTAATTGTTTAATATTCGGTAGCCCTTTAGATCACTAAGAAACATATATACTTATTCAGGTTATTTTGGAAAAACCCTGTTGAAATATCTGTGATTTTTGTCAGGGATTTTTCAAAAATGTTCTCGTGGGGTGGAGAACCCCCTCATCCCCATCCCTACCATCCCGTACCTCATTGTTCAAGTTCAGGCTTGCTCACTGCGCTCGCTACATTGTATAATTAAATTAATTATTTCCCACCACTTTTTAAGCCCACTAGCTACCCCCTGTCAGTTTGTCAGCCGAACAACCAGCATCAAGCGACTGCGTGGCTAATGTGGCAAACGAGTAGCTCTCCAACTGCTGCTTAAACACAAGTTCTTAATCCACAGCAAGTCTTTGGCTGCCCTCTCCAAAGGCTTTTCTTTGTCTTATATAACCTCAAAGTATTACCTAGCACTATTGATGAATATTAACACTTTGGAGTGGCAGTATAGCTGCATGTTAGCAGTACTCCAAATGAGTATGACCAGTATAGTATGGAATATATAACGATTGAAAGTGCAGAGTGTGCCATGCCTAAACTTTCCATGGAAGGAGTCTAGCCCTGGATATTTCACAAACCTAGCCATGCCCCTCCAGAAAGGGTAAACAGCATGACAAGGGTGTTTAAGAACAACTGCATGTTAGAGTGCACAGAGAGAGGTAGTACCAGTGACGGCTTCAGAAGTTTTCAAACATTACTGTTGATATGGGCCCCAAGCATTAGGGAGGGGCCCGGATGCAGCTGCCCCCTTATTGGTAGTCTTATGGCACAGCAATATCTTCTTTAACTCGCACAGCAACATCATTCAATGTTCGGTTTGCAGCACACACTTGACTGGCTGCATTTGCAGGCACCCTCAGACTGTCCCCTCGGTCTCGACCTCATTGCCTTTTTACTCCAGTTTCTTTAGACCCTTGCTGACAAAGAGCGATTAACAGCTTTGCAGTGGGCATTTACAGTTTCAGCACCTCGCTGGGTGCCTGTCCCATGAGATAATCTACTGCCATTAACTCCTCCCTGCATTCCTTTGTCTCTATTATAACTTAAGCATCCCACTGGTTCCTCAGACTGCTTTTCCCACGTGCAGTGAAGGGAGTCCCCAAAAATCATGTTGAAATGGGCCTCACAAGCTCTTGCACATCTTCAGCTGGCCCTGGGTAGAACCAGCAGAACAAGTGAGGATGTGTTACTATTGTTAGCGTTATTTGTGAACAGTCATCTGCTCTACGGTGTTCTGTCTAGCGTTGAAGAGCATAGTCATGTAAAGGTTGGTGGATCAGCCCAAAATGAGTCTACCAAGTGTTATGTGCCAGGATCATGGACAATGGTAACATTGGTGGCATGTCAGCAGTAAATGGCAACCCGCATCTGGGCGTATCTCTGTTTGCTGGGTACCCTACACACAGCCGTAGGTTTTGTGGTAACTAGACCTTGCAATGGCAGATTGGATTTGCTTTATCAATTTGCAAGTGGGTTTTCTATTCTAAGATGTCTGACACGCTTTATACCATTTACTTGATCGAATTGGGAGAGCTGGGAAGTTTCCCAAGTTGTCATGGTGCTTAGGTACTTCCTTTGTTTTTCAGTCAGTCCTTTAAAGAAATGGCAGCCAGGAAGTCACATCACAGCTCTTGCCCCGCCTTCTTGCAAGAACTTTACTAATTCAGTCCTGTTATGGTGGGCCAAAGAATTACTATGAACTAGAGGGTATTTCTGTTGGTGCTCTTTCCTCCAGTCAAGCGATCTTGCCCCTTGACTCCTTTGCTTGTTTATATATTTTATATCAGAGGTCACCCAGTCGCATTGAGGACGTATCACCTATTTCAATGTGCCAAGAAGAATCGAAACACTGGACGAAAGTGGTGCCTATGTTTAGTCCCACTCAATACGAGAGACCCAAGTATTTTAATAATTATATGCTGGAGGAAAGAAGAAATATAGGGGCCCTGGGAGAAACAAAGCCGGAGGCAAAGTCATGCATAATACGAGGCTGTGAGAGATGGGCACACAGAGCAGCATAACACAATACTTTTCACTCAGAAGGTAGCGAAGAACCCAATGAACAAATACCCCAGAAGCTGTTGGGGACAGAGTACATTAACTTAAAAAGAGCATAAACATGGCTGAAAGAGTGAAACAATAGTACTGAAAGCCGGAGATCATGCATGATGTATGTGGCAAAGCTAGACAGAAGTGAATAAGCAGGCTGGCTGGGCCTGGTGGTCTTCATACTGTCACCGTTTTCTTTTCCATATTCATTTTTATTGGCATTTTTAAATCCAACAAAAACTCCCCCTCACTTTCCCCCAACTCCCCCCTCCCTCTTCTCCCCAGGTCCTCTACAGTCCATACCCATTTTTTGTAAATCACACCAAACCTCCTTTTCCCATCTCCCTTCAGATTTGTCCATGGATGTGTCTCCCTGAATCCTGTATGGGATGTCCCTCAGACCAGGCCCAAGAGATGCATCCAACTTGGGTACCATGCCTTCCTTGCATCATTCATTAGAAATCGCAGAATTATGTCCCAGTCCATTAGGAATTTTTGATGCTCTCCCCCTGTCACCGTTTTTTATTGTATGCGTTTGAAAGACAGCAAGTTCCATTTTGGAATATTTGAGACAAAGAAGAAACATGATTTAAAAACTGAACAAGTCTCCATATCATCTGTGCTCCTAATAGAAGAGATAGTTGAGAATCACGGAATGTGCTGATTGGCAGTACAATCTGCACTGCAGCAGAGAACAGAAAAATACCTATGCAAAATTCCTGCATGAAACAAGAATGTTTTGGTCGCATTTTAAAGGACACATTAACACCCGTTTTACATCTTTCCAATTGCAGAATAGATACCATCCTCCATACCAAATAGACAGTAACGCCCCCACGTAAAAGCATAAGGAAAGTGCAAATGAAAGCCTCAGGTCTACGGTGGGACAGCTAGGTAACAGAGAAGGACTGTTTCTCAATGTGGGGGAATAAAAGAATGGCCATGACATTGTTGACCGGGTCCCAAGAAAGGTCAGTCAAATTCAGCGCGCAGTTACCTTTGGAGACTATTAAAAGGCAAAGAAAATTCCTAAACATCTCTGAATTATTTTAAAATCAACATTGCATAAGGAAAGGCAGAATTCTTAAAGATGATATATGATGTTAGAAATGTTTTTGTTTCAACTCATAGTATTACTACTGTTGTATTGTTTGAACCAAGTGAGGAACTCCGATAGGAAACAGAGATTAAGAGAAAATTGGCTAGCCAATATGAGGCAAAAAATAGGATTTGTTTATAATTGAATGGAAGTGCCTCACAACCACCAACAACATCATCATCATCATGCACCCCAACAGTGCATGTTTTAGAACAGATATCTACCAAGAGGGTTCTTTGTCGTTTTGCTGACAGGAATTCCCTCAAAGTAATTTATGTCAATGGAATTCCGCTGACAAAGCTCATTGATTTTTTTGGGGGCTTTCCCCCAATTCGACCTTTCCTGACAATAATCACCCATCCCCAAATCCCTACCCACCCCTTTCACACCACCCCCTATATATTCTGATGAATTTTCGGCAGAATTCTTTCTAAGTAAAATACTGTCGGCAAAAGTAGGCATATGTACCAAAGGATCCATTAGAAAAGAAAAAGGAAAACCTGTAGACAGAAGACAGAGTCAAGTCAATCAAGACAAGGGTTTGTAATCAATTTTACATCTAAATCTCTTTTCAAACAATTGTCTAATGCATTTATAAAGGGGTATCTTATTTTCCAAATCAACAAACTACATTCTTTGATTTACAAGTGGATTTTTTCTAACGAGTTCAGAGAGATTTATTTGAACTTTTTTTTCAGAAAGGAATGACTCAAGAATGGATACAATGGGGTCCATCTATTGAGGGGTATATGATGGAATTTAAATTAAAAAAGCACATGTATTGCCCAAATTTTAGTTCACTTCTTCAAAAGAGTGGTGTAACAGAGCACAAACAATTGCCTTTCTCTAAACAAACTACACATTTAATGTAAGATGTTATGGATTGACACTAGTAAAAAAAAAACAGATGATTACACTCGTACAGGAAAACCAGCCAATAAGGGTGTCTCAATAATATTTATGGGTACAGATTTATAAAGCCCAAATGTTAACATAATTACATGATGAAAATCAATATATTCATTTAGCTCAAGACCACACATTGAAATGCAAGAAATTAAGCAATATTGACAGACGCTCTATAACAATAATGGATTCACAAAACTAAGAGCATTTCCGTATAGGACAAGGCAATTATTTCAATATGTTATACCCTCTCAAATGTGCACAAAGATTTTAAAAAAAACATCCACCAATGAGTCTTACTGTAGCAGAGTTTGGCTCCGTTTTCCAACTATTAACAGAACATAGTCTGTGTTGCTTTTTACAGATAACTATGATACAATTACCAACATGCTTATAAGATACTGATAATATACGATCAAAACTACAATGAAATAAGACTTATGAGAACCGGGATAATGATATACTTACAGTAGATGTTAAATCTTTGCATACTAATATTCCACATGTGGAAGGATTGGAAGCTATGTAGAAAATAATACTGGATCATGTAGAGAAGATGTTTAAACAATGTGCATTTTATTAAATTGGAATATGACCTTGTTGAATAATTACTTCAAATTCAAGGACCTATTTTATTGACAAAAAATGGGGATTGCAATTGGGGTCCAATATTACCCCAGTCCATACAAATATCTATATGCATAGTTTTGAGAAGGATTACATTGTTTATGAGAATGATGGAAACCACAAATGCTGATTTGGTGGCATTACATTGATGATATCTCTGGCACATGGCAAGGGAGTAAAGATGTTTAAATGGAATGTGATTTCCAGTTCCATCAATTGCATCATACCATACAAATAATAGTGGATCATGCAGAGAAGATGTTTAAACAATGTGCATTTTATTAAATTGGAATATGACCTTGTTGAATAATTACTTCAAATTCAAGGACCTAGTTTATTGACAAACAATGGGAATTGCAATTGGGGCCCAATATTGCCCCAGTCCATACAAATATCTATATGCATAGTTTTGAGAAGGATTACATTGTTTATGAGAATGATTGAAACCACAAATTCTGATTTGGTAGCATTACATTGATGATATCTCTGGCACATGGCAAGGGAGTAAAGATGTTTAAATGGAATGTGATTTCCAGTTCCATCAATTGCATCGTACGATACAAATTACTCTGGAGGTAGGAGAAATGAGGTACATTTTCTGTATAGCAAAGAGGCTACAATACAAGGTAAGTGTGTAATTGATCTATACAGTAAACCACATTCTTGCTGCACACGTTTTCACCCACAAATCTCAATGAAATCATTATCATAGTCACAATACGTACACATTACAAAAAACACTCCTTGAAAGACATTTATGAAAAGGGGAGGGAAAGAATGACAAATTCCAAGAAAGTGGATACAAACAAGAAACACGAGTGACAGTAATAGAAAAGATCAATGTGACTTGAAGAGATGAACTGATGCAACTTATACCGTTGAAACAACAACAAACAAATCAAAATAATCACACTGCTTCCTATCTCTCAAATCAAGCGGCACAGATTATCAAGAGATATTGGAGAATTTTTAAGATGATACATTCATCAGTTCTTCATTTGAGGATTAGCCAGAAATAGTGTTTATATACTGAGACGAGAAACTGTGAAAATATTGTTAGAACATCAGAACAATACCAAATGTATTTCAACAGTGTTTTTGAAGACATCCAGGATAGGTACTTACGCTTGTTTGAATTGTATCAACAGTATAATTTCGGAATCTACAGTAAAACATCCCTCAACGGAGAACACATTAAATTAAGACAATTCACCACTTGTGATATAAGCTTGCTGGGTTACATAATTAAATGCCCATATGGGAAGGGCTATGTGGCCAAATAGCCAGAAGAGTTAAACAAATATGTCAAGATCACAAATCAAGTATAGGTACTGGCGGTATGAATTCAACATTGGCCAGATTTTAAAACAACACCACCAAACTACTCAAATCCTCGTCCATATTTTAGGAGTAAAACAGTGATTACCTTGAGGAAGCAACTATTAACAAAGCGACTACAGAGGGCAGCATATTCTATTTCTTGAATTGGAAGCAATGGCTTCGATAGAGCTTAATAATTGGACCCCAGCTTTTCTCATAAATGCCCCCATGTGTGGGATAATTTTGGCCTTTTAGACGTGCAACAACAGTTTCCTTGAAACTGTGTGTTAAAGGAATATTGGGTGACAGGAAACTGGGATTATCTTTCCATCCCCCTATGTAGTCTGATGCTTATCACAGGCGTGGGGCATGTGCCGATCCTTCAGATGGTGTCTCTTTTCCCCAGGGGGAAGACCCTCCTAATGAGGCTAGCGTGGGGCAGTCGCTATCCAAAAGTCCACCTAGCAGTGGTAAAATGCAGGAGGACTTCACAGGGAGGGTCTCTCCTCCTGGGGAGAGGGACGCAAGTTGGAGACAGGGCTCTTTTAATTCCCAACCCCATAAACTAGTGGCAACAGCTAGACCTCATTATTTGGGGTTACATCCGAAACGATGTGTTATTATTCAAACTTCAATGCTCTTAACACGACAAAGACAGAGATGAGAAATAACTTGAAAATTAAACAACAAAACAAGAAAGGCGCTCGTCCAGCTGAGGCTAATCGAACTGACGTTGAAGGATGGAGAACTTTCTGGAGAAACGGAGGCCGAGGTCACAGAGAGACTTGGAAGGCAAGTCCAAGTGTTCCACCAAAGTAAGAAACCCAGCATAGAGGGTGGGTGTAGGAGAATGCATGAGAACTTCTGAATAACGGGCCAGGCGAGGACAGTATGAGAAGTAGGAGCAGAAACTGAAGTTGGTGTTCCGCACGGAGGCAGAACGCCAAAAGTAATTGGAACAAAGCTTGGTGGCTGGCGGGCAAGTATGCAGCCGAGACCAAAACAGAACGGTGGTTAACCCAGGCCCAACAATCTTTAATCATCAGTGAGATGCCCGGAAAGCGCCTCGTCATTTGACTGGCAGTCGGCCTAACGAAGGAGGAGAGAGTGCATGGCAGTGGCGTGAGCTGCAGTGGGAGGACCGGGCAGTCCAAGAACTACCCCGAAATCGCTACCTCAGGCCTGCTACGAAGAAGTCTCAGCAAGCCGAGAGTGTATGCAAAATCTTGCCAGCTTTCAGATACATAGGAGAAAGACTGTCAAGTTGGTTACCAGTCCAGGTGAAACTGATATCGGCACTCGCGTCCCCGGCAGACCACAAACAGGTAACAGGAGTTGGTAAAGTCAAGGAGGGAACCAAATGGGATCTGAAAAAGAAGTCTTTGTTACATCAGGAAACAGACAAGATGAACAAACTGTAGATTAAACAAGAGAAACTTTCACCTTGGCAAGAGGGAAGTCATTCTAGCAGAAGTTCTTCTAAAAAACCTGACTCCCCAATACCGTATTCACAGGGTTATCTACTCAAAGAAGGAAAGAGCAGACAAAGTTCTGAAAGAGGCCGCTGATGAGAACAGTTTATGCTCTCCTTTCAGGGACAATATTAGGCACGTGCAACATCCTGAAACCTGCTGAAGCCAAGGTATGCTCTTGTTGCGCATGCCCTAATATTCTCTACACTGAGCCCAAAAGTTCAGACCAATCAAAGTATTTTGAGGTACAACTCTATACTGCTATTGGTCGACAACCAGCCCTGCCAAGAGTCATTGTTACTGGGTTGACAGTACCCGGGGCAACTAAAGAAGAATCATTGGGCCTCATTATAAGTTTGCCGGTCCGGAAACAAGGGTGCCGGTAAACTCACCGACACTGTTGTTTCTGGACCGGCAAACTACAAGTCTTCCTGCCAGGGCCGCTGTGTCCGACAGGTCTGACCCAGCAGTCACGGTAGGCAGACTTTTCATGGTGCCGGTGCTCCCATGTCCCCACTCCCATAGAGTCCAAGAGGACTCTATGGGAATGGGGATTTACAAATATAACGGCACCTGACTTCCCGGTCGCTGGACTCAGATAGAGCCGGTGGCACTGGGAGGTCAGGTGCAGGTAAATTATTCCGAGTCCGGCGGCAACCCGCAGGTAGCACCAGCAGGGTTACCGTCAGACTCAGAATGAGGCCCATTGTCTTTGTTATGGTTCCGCTGTATTTACCTGATATTTCATTATTTGGACTGAAAAGTAAAGAAAATAAGACTGTTCTGAACCACGTGTTGTTCAAATCCCTGGGCAGTTCCATAAGAGTGTGATAATGATAAATCAAAAGGAATGCAAGGACATCTTCCTTGTCCCAGTGGGGACCGCAACGTTAAATAAGAAAAGTAAACTATTTGCAACTTTGTCTAGCGAAATACCAGCCAGATTAAAGTCTACACCGAATGTTGGGTAACCAGCTAGGAGAAGGGGGTCATTCTCCTAGCCCCTTAGAAATCTTATAGAAATCTGTGTGCCAACACTTTGTATGAACTTTTATGAACTATCAGTTTGTCGAAAGACTTTGCATCCAGGGGAAGGGAGTCATTCTTCTGGAAGGGAATAAGCCTGTGTTCTTTTTGGACTGTGATTAATGTAGCAATAGTAGGGGCCCCGACCAGGACAGTGCCTTTTTGTTTCACTTCCCTGGCCTTACTGACACGTGCCTGAGTTTCTTAAGTGTAGGTAGGCAAAGCCTGTTAGAGTTAGGTTTAGATAGGGTATCTTTTTGTTGTAATAAAGGTTTATAGCAACCGCTAAGGCAGTCTCATCATTCCTTGTCGACACAGGCAACAGAGAGGTACATCAAGAAGCATGATCTAGAGTACTATGGCTAATGGATAATATAGCACCCTCTGGTTAAGTGTAATGTGGAATCATGTGCAACAATGCCTACAGGAACACATGTCATTAATGGTCAGTTTAAATACTGAAGGAGACCTAAATGTGGTCCTCGTTGCACCTTTGCCACTCTCATCTCAGCAGAAGAGAAACAAAAGGTGTACAACATCTCTGGGCTCCTCCCTGTCGCTGATGTATCACAGGTCCGTCGTCGATGTATCACAGGTGTGAGAAACGCTATTCACTCAGACAGCCTTTCAGACCCTATCCTGGTGATGTTGTTGAGGAGATAGACCTGCAATCGATGGAGCAAGTCAACTGACTGTAACCTTTAACAAAGCCGATGACATCACGATTGACACCATGACATAGATGCATTAGACATGTAGCATATAGGCATCCCTGAATGAAGTTACGCAGACACTTAGATTAATTGCTGATAGACACGAAGGACATGCTTATGACTCACATAGATAGAGGACAGACCCACTCTTGCTATGCAGAAACCACAATTTGCACAAGAATACATATGAACTGCTTGCTGATGATTAAACGCAGCTAACATGGGTGGCCATGTAAATCAAGATCGAACCCACAGCCACGTTGAAATCAATGGGAAGACATTGAAACGGATTGAAAGCACAGAGGGAGACGTAACATGCTGACCTTGCTGAGACGGACAGGCCACCCCCTCAGTGCAGCCACTTTGCACAGCCTTGCCAGGGACACTGAGAGATGGAAAGTCTAAAGTTAACAGAAGAGATAGGACACCTCTGTATGTAACAAGCTGAAAATCCTCATACATGCGTGCAGGAGAAATCACGTTTGCGATCCCTACACATGTGATCTGAACCTGGGAGACAGAGCCTATTTATTCGAGCCAGCCTAAGATAGCTGTTCCCATCCACCGTAAGGCAGGATGATACAAAAGTAATACCATGTTCAAAGCCTAATGTTCTGTCGCAATGCCTAGGGGATTGGAGATGGTAACTCGTTGAGGACATGCAACCCTTTCTGGGTCGTTCTGACCACCTTAAATAGTTGCACTTGGCCTGGTAACTTTCAAAAAGCTCCAAGGTTGAGAAGACCCTCATTGCCCAATCCCTATTCACGTTAAGCTCACACTTTGTTGCACAACGCGATCTCAGCATACTAATCTGAAATGTCTTAGTTGCAAAATGTAGGTGGTGGCCACAGGAGAAGCCACCAGATAAGTTTTATGCAATTGCTGCACTAAGCCCCTATACAATAGTTCCCCTTACCAACCAATCAGATCGAGGAGAGAGTTTTGGAGAATGCTGCATTGTTCATTTCTCAATCCCTGTTGTTGACTTTTGAATAAACACAGTAAACCTTTTGTTGCATGCCTGTACGCTACCGTTTTTTGGTCCAGGAGATTTCCTTGTGGCCCATTTCCTCTTGCGTGTAATCGGGGAGATTGATAATAATTCCCTTGCCTGATTCAGGTGGTTGCTAAGACTAAATCTACAGATTGGAGCAAGCTACGACCATCAAATAATAATAATGGAGTCCTAGTTGAGTCTTGTCAAAATAAAATGGCCTATACTAAAGAAAGACTATTGCCAATCCTTACTGCTAAATACAAATAGTGTGGGGGTAGTGTTCATGAAAAAGAAAGAAGTGTTCATAAAATGAAATGTCAGGATGTTTAGGCCGTTGGCCTCCCTTCCCCATGTTTTCAGCACGGTACAAGGTGGTTTACTCGAGCATAGTACACTCTGAGGCTTCTTCGACACGACGTCACCGTTCCATTACCAGCATCAGAGCCTTCTGTACCCAAGTCTCTTAAGTTATCAAAGTCTCTTGATTCAGAGGGCCTGATGTACCAAAACAAACAAAAAGTTCCTTTCCTCTTACATGTACCCAAGTTAGGTGACTCACTGTTCACCCTGGATCCCCCTCCGCCGGGATCAGATCGCCTTTTACACCACAATTGTTACTTCGGATCCCCCTCTTCCGGCCTCAGATCCCCTTCTCCAATGTTCAGAGAATATCCCTTCTCTGGTGACTCACGGGTCACCCCGGATCGCCCTCAGCCGGGCTCAGATGCTTCTTCTTACACAACCAGTCTCCCTCAGCCAGGCGCGGACTTATTGCAGTTTTTATTAGCTATTGAAGACTTTTGAATGTGCACAGGATTTAGCTTGACCCGTTGCTGGACAACTTCAATTTCACATTTCACAATTTACATTTGCCACCTCTCAGTTGGATACCTAACAGAGACTGTCGAATGAGCACCCACGTGATGCCGGACCACTCTGTATATGGTATCTATCTTGCCTTCAAAGGTTCAGTCACTCTTTGGATGTTCAATTATATTTGCATCACTCATCACATACGCTTCACACACAGTTCTCTTCAGATTGCTTCATACAAAGTTGCCGCTTGCAACCTTGGATCTAACACGACCGGTCTGCTATCAGTCTCCCCGACTCATCGGCTGTGATGACTTTACTGGCGCTGCTTTGTTGTAGGAGCCAAGGACAGTACCATGCTACAAATTGCTCCTCCCCGCCTTGGCTATCGATGCAGGAGAGCCGCGGGCACCTCTGACACACAATGCCCGTTCTTCAGCTTTAATTTCAGGTCGTATGTTTCTTATTCTGGAAGACTTGTGAAAGTAGCATTTTTTCGAAGAAATGGTTAAGGTCACTTCCCTCCTTGCAACCATCTCTGGTCGTGGCGTCTTTCTCCTCGTATTAAACTGCCATCTTGGAACTGCTGCTTCCTCGTGTGTTTTGTCTTGCTCAGCGTGTGCTTCCGTGTTCTGTCTTTTATCCCTATGGAGAAGAGAAATGGAGGTCAGGTGTGTGTTGTCAAGGTGTGGTCCCTGACTCTGCCTGATCTCATTAGCGGGACAGGCTTGCAGGAAAAAGCAAGAGGTATTTCTATTAACTTTGTCTCTGGGTTTTGTAGCTGGGTCGTGGAATGAATAGGGGGGATTGTGGGAACTGTAGTGTTTTATAAAAGCAGACTGGCAGTACAGAAAATATTAGTCAAAGGGACGGGGAAGAGAATGACTGGGATGATGGGTGTTATAGTATTCCAAAATAGGCAGAAAGGTAGTTGCATCATAGAGACAAGGGAAGGTATATAACGAAACAGAGGGGTTTCGTGTTTTTCTCCCTAGCCTTGATCGTCCTCCCTTCCTTCCAGTGGATCTTAATTTCAAAGGGGAAATGTTGTGTAGATTATTGTCAAGAGGTCTGGTAGCTACAGTTCTACAGTTCATAGATGGACATGGTTGGGATGAGGTTGAGGTAGAACAACAGCATCCGACAAAGGTTGAGGGGACATCGGGCAAGACATTAGAATAGAGGAGGGGGAACACCCTGTCTCACTTAATGGTGCTCTCCTCTGCTTTCCACTCAGCTTGGGAGAAAGGGGGAAAAGACCCTTGGGTTTTTCACAGCAGTGATCTGCTATTTCTAGTGCCCCTCACCTACCTCGTAGCCTTGTATAGTGTCCCCCAGGAAACAAGAAAAAGTAAAATCACCATGCTCCCATGGACACATCTCTTCCTGAAATGGGGTCCCACAATGCTGGAAGAAGAGGGATAACCTCTCGAAGAAAAAAAAACAAAGCTGAGCCGTCCTTAAAGAAGTCTTGATGAATGTGAGAGGTGACAAAAGAGGATTTAATGGGAATGTTTGAGAAGCAGGACACGTGAATCGTGATTTGTCACACAACACTGTATCTGCGGGAGAAAAGGAAAGGGCATACATTAACAAGTGAACCAAAGATGGATGACCCAGAAAACCCTTTGTTATGAAGCAAAGATGCCAATACCTTTGTGAAACAAGAAGTGCTGACTTAAAATCAAAAAGCAGGGCAGAGAATTGTAAATAATTAAGCTATACTGCAAAATAAACTGCAGAATAAAAATCAGGAATTACATCCTCCATGTCTAGGCAAGAGAGTTTATCCCCCCAGAGGATCATCGTGATAATTTACTAATTCGCAAAAGTGTCCCCATTATAAACTTTTCATCTTCTTGAGATAAATTACAAGTCTGGACCTCTATGAATTCGAAACCCACTGCTCACACCAAAGTAGGGACAAAGGATCCTTTTCTCAAAAGCAAAGACATTTTGTTCCAGCCAATGTTTTTAGGAAATGCCCTCATCAGCAAGCATGGTCTGGAGGGAAGATCCTTCAATTCCGATTGACCTTTTAATTGATGGCCTGTGCCTAATGAATCAGAACCTAGGCCTTTAAGACCACTGTAACAGGAAATACCAAAGATGTGCCTCGCCTCCGTAACGCGGCATGACATATACTTCTTCCTCTAGTGTGAAGGAGGAGATGACAAACCCAAGATGCTTGCAAACCAACTCTTCCTCTGGCCCTGCTTCTCTCCCTCAGTGCTGGGATGAATATACTGGTTAAGAGGCGGGTTCTTCTCGTCTTTGAGGTGTTAATAGTGAAACCATTTTCCAGGTCAAAAGATAGAAGATCCTCAAAGTAGAAAATTGGGTTTTAAGTCCAACGGGCATAACATAAATAAGGACAGCATTGTCGGCAAACAGAAGGGTAGGATACTTTTCACCTGCTATGGAGCGAGCATCAGAGGGAATTGATAGAAGGTGATTAATAACACCATTTTATTTTTAAACATCTTTTTATTAGTATGTCAACAATAAAGTACAGAACAGTTCAATACAGAAATGAATAGTAAACCAAATAATACAATTCAAAATAATTCAACTAAATTACATGTCAATAAACAAACATCACAATCAAGTAACCTCCCCAACATACTAAGAAACCTTCAATATTTACAGACAACAAAAGAGCAAAATACAATAGTCAATAAAAACATCCAATATAGGACACACACACAATCACCAACACCACACAAACAACACCAGACCAAACACCCCAAAAAGTATAACAGTGAAAGGAAGAGAAAAAAAAGAAAAAAAAAATATATATACATATATATATATATAATAAAAAAAAACAAAAAAAAATAATAATAAAACAAATATAATAATAACATTTTATAATTGATATATATTTCTACCCACTCTTCACATTTATCCACAGCCTATGTAGTCAATCATACAAGGCATTGAATGGTCCCCAAAATAGATCGTACACCTCTTCTTTGTCTTTTACTTTAAATGAGAGCTTTTCAAAATTTGATAAAGTGCGTAAATCAACCAACCAGTCTTCCACTGTTGGCTTCTTCCTATTTTTCCAAACCCGAAGGATCAGTCTCATGGCCATCAATAAAGCCTTATCTATCCAATTGCTATATTTCAAAGAACGTTTACACCTACCTCGATGTAGAAGTAAGATAATGTTCCCACCCGATCTCTGTAAAACTACATCCAAAATCAGATTAATCCTATCAATCACATCATTCCAAAAATATCGAACTCTTGAGCAACTCCAGAGACGGTGTAGAAGGGTACCAATTTCATTTCCACACCCCCAACATAAATTATCAGTTTGTAACCCCAGTTTATACATTTTAACTGGTGTCCAGTACACTCTACCTACTACTTTCTGTCTAATCAGACGCAAGTTCAAATCCGTACCCACAGTGGTACTCACCCCAAGTATATCCTTCCATTCCATATCTGTGAAATTCATATTTAGATCATCCGACCACACTGTTCTCAATTTATCCCATGCCACAATATGTTTGTTATCCAATTGCATAAAGTTCATGTATGTACGCACAGAATATTCTTGTCCAGTAAGCAATTGACACAATGCAGGTTTAGTGCCCAACGAATTACCAACCATGCTTTTCCTGAGATTAATGAGGGAGCTCAGTTCTAAATATTTTTGTCTTTCTTTTTGATGCAGCCCAAATTTCCTCAAATGTCAAAAGATGATCTCCATCCGATACATCACCCAGTGTCAGAACCCCCTTCCGAACCCAATTCTGCCAAATCAAACATCTATTGTTTAATTGCAATACCTCATTATGCCAGAGAGAAGCATCTTCACTAAAGCCATATGACTGACTATTCTCTCCAAACCATAACCGCATGGTCTGCCTGGTTGCCACTATAGACTTTGGGCCTCATTACACGGATGGAGGAGAACCATGGTGATATTAGCGCCATGGTTCATGCCGGTAAAATACCGGCACCGCCTTGGCGGAAAGGGGAATTACCGCCCAATTCCAAGGTTGGCGGGGCGGTAATTCCCCCTTCCACCATTGCCCTTCCCCATTCCCATTTTTTCCCCATAGGGCATAATGGGAATGGGGAAGGTGCTAATTACGGTACCGCAAATTGCGGTACCGTAATTAGCTCCCTGGGTCCCTTTGCAAAAAGCAGGCGTTAAATCCCCCAACCCGCAAAGGGACCTCGTAGTAAGGCGGTAAGGATTTACCGGTACCGGTATTTTACCTGTACCGGTAAATCCTTACCGCCATCCGTGTAATGAGGCCCTTTATCTTTAATCTACCGACTGACATATTACCCATGGTATAAAGGTTACTTAAACAATACGGATTGCAAAGCCCTTTCTCCATGCGCAGCCAAATAGCACCTATGAAATTGTCATTTGCATAATAATAAGTTCCCTTCTTGAGCAGGAACGCCTTACAGTACTTATATAAATCTGGATAACCAAAACCTCCTTCTTCCACACTCTGCATTAACATAAATCTTGGAATCCACAGTCTCTTACCCAGCCCCCACAGGAAACATAGAACATGTTTATCAATTTGCAAAATTTGCTTCTTGGAAATTAATAATGGAATCGACTGAATAATATATAATACTTTTGGTAACAAAATCATCTTTATCGCATTTATCTTTGCCCATAATGATAAATTAAGTCTTTCGCATTTTCTTATTGGATACACAATTTTATCCATGAGCTTATCAATATGATATTGCATAATTTTCTTCAAATCACCTATAATGTATATACCAAGATATTTAACACACTCAGGGGACCATTTGCATTTCCATACCTTCAGAATATCCCTACTACACTCTTTAGACAGTGGGAATATCTCAGTCTTGTCCCAGTTTATCTTATGACCAGATATCTCACCCACTTTCTCAAACATCCGTCTTAGAATCAAACCACATTGTTCTGGTTTAGATAGTATGACTAACATTTATAAAGATACAAAACAACTTTAGTGCGAGGACACAGTGTTGGCGAACACCCATTTCAAGGCTGAATGCATTTGTTGTCTTGTCATTTAGATTTACCTTAATACAGTTTACAGCAGTTGGAAAGTCGAGAGTGGACCATAGTCTGGCACGAGGGATCCGATCAAAGGTGGTCTGTAAGTCAGTGAACATGCTCTAAAGGTTAATATTTCTTAGAACCACATATTCCTGCCTACGGAGTTGCAGCCACAAACATTGATTGGTTGTACTTAGTTCAGCCTGGAACCCCGCCTGTAAATGATTCATTAGATGTTTTTCTTGGGTTATCACCTAGCCATTAGTACCCCAAGTGTGCCATTGTTACTGGAAACAAATATGCAGGGAAGAACTTTCTTGGTTAAATTTAGGCCACTAGAGTATTGGGCTAGAGTTTGGACCTCTACCAAGTTACGTAAGTATACAGAAGCCATTAAGGACCTACTCGTACAAAAAGGAGTTAGCTTGTTACCCTGGTGTATGTTCATCAAGGAATTTCTAAATAGAATTGGTTGCAGTGAGTATGGAGTAAGCCAGATAATATGAATGATTTAACTAAGTCTCCAGTAAAAAGAGAATTCAACGGTAAGGAGCAAGAACAAACCATGTTGAAATGTAGTGGCAATGAGAGATTAGCTAAATACTGGGAAAACAAACTTTCATTTGGCTTCAAGGGATATCGTGATTATTTAAAGCCCACATTTTTGGGAGCTGTGTTTTTTAAATTTAGAATTGGCACTCTACCCCTAGCAAGTCTATTAAACAGGTGGAACAATAGAAATTCGGATAATTGCTGCTACTCGAAGATCCAGGAGGAAAACATTGCTAATTTTATGTTAATATGCCCCCTTTTCCTGGACCTAAGAAACTGTTATTTGAGACCTTTGTTTGCAGTAAAAGACATTTGAGGGACCTCACAGGATCGTCTACTCTGTGGCAAAATATCTCCACAGAGCTTGGTTGAGGAGGCTAAACCTTAGCAAAACTTGAATTTGGCTTATCTATATCAATGTACGTTTTTAAAAAAAATGTTCCATGAATTTTCGCACTAATCTCCTGAAGACTGAATTGTATTTTATGTGTGTATAATATAATCATGTGTCCATTTTATGTATTGCAGACCGAATTACGTAATTTCGAAAAGGTCAAAAAACGGAAACTGATGCCCTGTGCCTAATGAATCAAAACCAAGGCCTTTAAGAGCCACCCAACAGGAAATAGCAAAGATGTGCTTCACTTGCGTAATGTGATGCATGCTTCTTCCTCTCATGTAAAGGATGAGATGACAAACCCGGAGATGCTGGCAAACCAACACTTCCTCTGGCCTTGCTTCTCTCCCTTAGTGCTGGGATATATAAACTGGCCAAGAGACAGAATGACAGTACTCTACCAGGAGAGACACCAAGAGAGTATGTTGTCATTTACTATGCTTTATTGGGGGATAATGCACAAGCAGGGTTCAACTCAAACGAAAATGGGATCTTCCCAAACAAAACAAAAGTCCAGAACTTTCTGAGTTAGATCAAGAACCTTTTCGCTCAAAGACCATCACCTTGTCCAATGTCTCTTCCAGATGGTGCAGATTCCCAGGCCTCTGTAGTAAATGTCTCAGTTCATACGGTTTACAAGGGGTTACCTGACCACTTCCTGACATTGTGGGTTTCTGGTTACCTGCATGTTTCTTCAGTGGCAATCTTGTTGAGGCTTTGAGGGTTTCCTACCCATCTCCCATTGGTTGTCAACTGACCAACTTTGTATATTGGGAGACAGGCATGTTATCAATAGAGACGACACAGACAACAGAACTCGGGTTTTAACAAGCTTTACTAAAATGTCAGTATGGTGTAAGGCCTAACTTGCCCTATAACTAATGTGTGGATTTCTATATCCTAAAGAATACTAAGGAAAGTCTGAGTCTGTAAGTCCAAAGCAAAGTCCTGTATGTGTCCCAAAACCTATGCTTGCCCTCACATCTATAAATAAACAAAGTGTGGGATTTTTCTTAGCTAAAATGGTGTTCAAAGTTAAAGCCTTTGCTGCTCTCAGCTGAAGTTCTTCTTGGGCCTTATACTTCAGGCTTAATATAGTTCCAATAGCTGTTAGTCTAACTAACGTTCTGCAAATCTTGAATTTCCCTTGCCCCCAAGTTCAATTTAGCACAGTACATAAAAAAAAGGGGTCTTGAGGTTTCCTTCCCCAAGACAGCGTTTCTCAGTTCTTTCAATTCTCAGGATTCCCTTCCCCAAGACTTCCCTGTAGTATTCAATTGACTTGCCACAAAGTTTCAGGCTTCTCACCATTTAGGCCCCCCTGGTTTTGGTGCAGTTGTTGGACCACACGATTCACCCATCACAGGGTACGCAACCATATGTTCCTCTCCTTTGGCCTTTGTTTTTACACATTTGTACATCAGTCATTTGCAAGTCTTCACATTGGTTTGTTAACCTCTTTGCTTTAGTTCTGTGTGAAATACTGCTTTCGCTCAGTGTGACACTCCTGGTCAGTTTAATTAACATTGTTCGTTCAGTGTTTAATATGCCAATATTTAATGTGCCTTGGTTTTTCTTCAAACAATACTTTCTCTCCTGTTCGGTATTTAATACTGCATATTTTCTTTCACACTCTGCTTCTCATTCAGTTCAGTGTTTAAATCAAATGTATAATTGCGTTTAAACAATATTGTTTGTTCAGTCCGGTATTCAAGATTAAGCAACTGTATTCAAGTAGTGCTTTTCATTCAGTTCGATATTCAAGATTGAGTAATTGCATTCAAACAATGTCTTTCGTTAAGTTCGATCTTTTCGTTCAGTTCGATATTCAAGATTAAGTCAATGTATTCAAGTAGTGCTTTTCATTCATTCGAGTTTTTGTGACCCACTACTTGCCTGCAGTTGCCTGGGAGCGCTCCGGTGCTTCTGATACCTCTGACCCTCACCGGCTCTTCCCATTACACCTCGGCAGTCCCTCTGGCTCCCTCTCACCTCCTGGCCAGCCCGGAAGGGGACTGCTTTCACTTCTCATCCTTGCCGGGTAATTCTCTGCACACGCTGGTGACTGAAGCGGCTGTGGTTTGCAGCCATTCTGCTTTCCTTTGTTTTGACAGCTCCTGCTGTCCTCTTTCATGGCAATAGGTTCCCGGTGCTGCACACACCATGAGACTTGCTCACTTCTGGTCTTGTGGGTCCTCTGGGATAGTGGCAAGTCTCCCAACCTCCGGATCACCTGCCAAGGTCGCTCTCTCTCCCTGCACCAAGTCTGCTCTTTCCTCCTGCACCCAGGTAGCTCTCTTCTCCTGCACACAGGCAGCTCCCTCCCCCTGCGCCACAGCAGCGCTCTCCCCCGGCAGCTCTCGGTCTCTGTACTTAATTGGGCTCCACCGTTTATACACCTGAGCCTTGTTAACAGTTATCAGGTGTATGTTGTCAATTGGTATTGCCTGACCATAATAAATCCAATTATTGAGACATGCCTGACCTTCAGTAGTGGATGGCTGCATACTTTTCTTCTCCCAGTACTATAGTGGTATTTAACATAGGAAGTGTGCATTACTCCTAGTCCACTCTTCTTCGTCTCAGTACTATAGTGGTGTTTCCCATAGGAAGTGTGTATTACTGCTAGTCCTCTTCGTCTTTGTCTCATTACGAAATAGGGGTGAATGGTGAGTTATGGGTTTGGATTGCATATAACCCATAAAGGCTGAGGAGGGGTCAGCTAGGTCAGTGTTATGAAAGGGGGATACCATGTCCCGTCCTCAAGTACTCTCTCGCCAGTCCCCAAGGACCCTCCACCCAGGTGATCCTGCCTCACCTGTCAACGACCAGGGTCGGTATCCAAAAGTGATGGCCCTTCATGACCACCTCAACAGAAGATCCCTGGGGAGAAGACGTGAGAATACCCTCAGGTTTCTCACAGTTAGAATCCATTCCACAGGTGAATCAGTTTGTCCAGGTGTCAGTGAGGGAGGCTGGGAGAGGTAGAGTGCAACGTTTTTAAATTTGCCCAGCCATATTGTCCCTCTACTGCTCCCCTTTTCACTTCTCAAGTAACCTCCCTGACCTGATCCTGTTCCTCCCTTTACCTGCTAGTCCTGCCTTGGAATGATGGGGAAAACTGTATTCTACCTTCCCTTGCCATGAATAATTGGTTCTCTCTTACTTCTCACTCCATCCCTCATTAATAATGTTCGTAGCTCTGTTACCTACTGGAG
This sequence comes from Ambystoma mexicanum, assembly GCF_040938575.1. NCBI lineage: Eukaryota > Metazoa > Chordata > Amphibia > Caudata > Ambystomatidae > Ambystoma > Ambystoma mexicanum. Next base: position 999,770,119 of record NC_090929.1, on the reverse strand, counting down.
TGTTCACATCTGTTCCACTCTGGCATCGCTGACCACTGCTGGCTCTAACCAACTGCCTTCTCCTGAGTGCAACATCCTCTGGGGTACCCCCATTCCTCTGCTGTTACACTTCAACCTCCTTCATACCATCTTCAGTAACACCATCTCATGCAGTTCTTTCCTCCATCTCCTCTCCATCATTCTGTCTCTCTGATGTCATCTCATCTGTATCAATTCTCGGCTCTAATATTATTACCACTGTAAAGATGCAAATCCAGCATCAGAAAGGGGATGCAAGTACAGACTATGGAAAATATTTTAGTAAGGCCTTAGGCCTTGGTAGTCATCCAGTGGTCACGTGGTTTGGTGACGCCACAGGGTAATTAGTGTCACGACCCACATCCAGAAACCCCTCTGGCAATTCCATGGGCCAGGAGGGGTCTTGGCTCAGGTCTCCAATAAACTTAGGCATCCATTGCCTAGGCCCTCTTGGGGCTGGTCCTGGCGCCTTTGGCGCCAGGCACATTCTTAATAAAGACGTGTTTAGGGAACTACTTTATTTCAAGTGCCAGCCAACATGGAGGCATCCACATAGCTTGGCTCCTAGGAACCAACCTATGCGGTAAAGTGTTTTGGGTGTGGTAGCCTAGGAACTACTTTACCTGGACTACTTTCTTGAAGCTATTTAAACCACACCCGACTTGGATAACACGCTTTGCGTTACTTTGCAATCCTGCAACGTAACGTTCACCGTGTTCAGCTGTACCCACGAACCTCGGAAGAACAGCATCTGTAAGGAGACAAAGGACATTGTTAGCAGCAGCAGCTTACCTGTAAGTTTCATTGTTAGCTGCCCAGAGCTCCTGCGAACAGCTTCCTAGGATCAGCGCATCACCCGGACCGACGGATCTGCAAAAAAGGAAGGAAAACAAGATATTAGAGACTCACAACATAACGAAAATGTGCCGAAAGGCTTACCTTGCAAGTCGCCCCTCAACCAGCATCGCCTTGGAATTCCACACTCCGGGTGAGCTCCGCGATCTATGGGAAAGAAAAGACAACAGGTTAGCAAAGGCAAGGCATCACAGCACTGCGCATAGCGCCTACTTACCGCATCATAGCGCTCTTTACACGCCATCATTTACCGGCAAGACCCAATTCAGCCAATCCATCACACTGGACTTCCGCACACCTAAGGAAGAGAAAGAGACATTTATTAAACCAAGAAAGGCATGCAAGAATAACAACAATATACAACAGCAATAAGACCTAGCTGAAAGACTCCAAACGGGCCGGCATCAGTGAAGTAACTAGATAACATTGCCCACAAAGGACAATGCGGCCCTGCCAAGAAGGCAGGACGGAGAGCATATCTGAATTAACAATAAGGTGAGGAGAGACCCAGAGGGGCTGCAGGCATACAGGGTGGTGGGGGGCTGATTACCCCAGTTGGCCAGTCTTGAACATAGCCCTCCTGCATTACAAGCAGAACTCCCCCGCTGGTCACACCTGGGAACCACAGAGAAGAATACCAGAGTCTCTACGGCTGGGTGGCGTCCCCGTGGATACCAGGTGAGCGTAACAGAACGCGAAGCCTGCCAAACCAATCCACCTGGGCCACATGGAGACATCAGAATTAGACCAATTGGCCCAATTGTTAGGAGAACTTTGTGCCGAGGTTCATTCTGCCCGACAAGAGACTAACGCTCTCCGGAGAGACTTATTAGTGACAAAAGAGCACACTGAAGAAATTAGCAGGCAATCACAGGCAGGACAGACGCCTCTACCTGGAAACAACCCAACAATGCAAAATCCTACCATGCCATCCAATACCTCCACTCCGGTACAAATCATGTTACCGGGAACAGTTCCTTTGGCACCACCGGAGAGGTTTGCAGGTGACCCACGGAAGTACGCAGCTTTCATGAATCAGTGTCGCCTTCACTTTCTTTGCAGGCCTGGAGCATTCCCAAATGACCAAGCTCGGGTAGCCTTTGTTATATCATACCTGAGTGATAGCGCAGCATATTGGTCGGTACCATTGGTGACCCATGATGATCCTTTATTACATGACTTTGGGGGGGTTTCAGAGGTAAATGGAAAAACATTTTGCTCGCCACACCCGAGAGCAAGCAGTGGACAATGGACTCCTTTCCCTCCGACAGGGGAATCTTGACTTGTTAACGTACATTGCTACTTTCAACAGATTGGTTGCTGAAGCTAGGTGGCCTGAAAACAAAAGAACCACTTTATTTCATCGGGGCTTACGAGGCAAATTAAAAGACGTTGTAGCCCAAGTAGTTGATCCTCCCAGAGACTGTTCTGAATTCATAGATTTTGTCGTACAACTAGACCACGGGTTGCAAGACCGAAAAGCAGACCATTCCAAAATGGACCCTCAGGCCGTGCATGTTCGACCTAGAGATAATGCAACTCGTGTGAAAGAAAATTCTGCGGAGCCCATGCAAATCGGAGGGGTACGACCTCCACTAACAAAACAAGAGCGAGATAAAAGGAGACAACAACAACTATGTCTGTTTTGCGGAAAACCAGGATATTTCCTGAAGGACTGCCCAGTAAAATCTCCAAGGAAGATCATCGGGACCACGGAAAAAGATGAATAGAAGGAAATAAATCAGAAAACTACCCAGCTCGGCAAACGTAGAGGTCAGTTTGTCGAGTGAGAGAAAAGAGCCACCAACCTCACACTTTGCAATACCAGTGATCTTAATTAACAACCAACGGTCGTCAAGATTGCATGCCGTTGAAGCATACATCGACAGCGAAGCAGTTGGGAATTATATAGATCAAGACCTGGCAGCAGAGATGGGGCTTCCCTTATGTTCCAAGCCAACTACGGGCAAGGTAACTACGGTGGATGGGACAGAAATCGCTTCCGGACCCGTAACCCAATGCACAGCCAAGATAACTTTGCTGTGCCAGGACGGACATCGGGAATTTATTTCGTTCGATCTCATCAAGGCACCTCAATTCCGGCTCATACTAGGGATGCCATGATTAGTTGCTCACAACCCTTTGATTGACTGGCGGGCACGGAAATTAACCTTCCCCAGCGCCTGCTCCCCAGCCTGTTATTATCAAGAACAGAAACCTGCTTTCAGTATCTCTACGACACCCGGAGCGACAGCATCAACCCTGGGAGTAACCAATACCTTGCCTGAGGAATACCATGATTTCCTAGATGTATTCCAGAAGGACCAAGCAAACACGCTGCCGCCGCACAGGCCCTATGACTGTCAGATTGACCTTGTTCCAGGTGCTCAAGTCCCTTGCCGTAGAATTTATGCTCTTACGGAATCTGAAAACCTTCATCTAAAGTCCTATTTAGACCAGTACCTTGCAAACGGATTCATCCGTCCATCAAAGTCCCCCGCAGCCAGTCCTTTGTTCTTCGTACCGAAAAAGAAGGGGACTTAAGAACCTGTATTGACTACCGCGCATTAAACCAGAGCACCGTGAAGAACCGTTACCCCTTGCCACTTATCCCTGAAATGCTGGACCAGGTCAAAGAGGCCCAGATTTACACCAAATTGGACCTTAGAGGAGCGTACCACCTGGTCCGGGTTAAAAGCGGAGACGAATGGAAAACTGCTTTCCGTACCAAATACAGTTTGTACGAATATCAAGTCATGTCCTTTGGGTTATGCAACGCTCCCGCAGCATTTCAATATTTCATGAATGACGTCTTGAGAGAGTTCATTGATATCTGTGTGTGTACATAGATGACATCCTAGTGTACTCAACCTCGAAACAGGATCATATCAAGCATGTTCGTTCAGTCCTCACCCAGCTCCGTGAACATCGTTTATATGCAAAGCTTGAAAAGTGTTTTTTTCACGTCACTGAAGTTGAGTTTCTGGGTTTTATCCTTACTCCAGGAGGCATCAGAATGGACGTGCATAAAGTAGATGCCTTTTTTTAAATGGCCATCACCAATATCGTTGAAAGGGGTACAAAGCATGTTGGGCTTTGCGAACTTCTATTGCCGGTTGATACCAGACTTCTCTCAGGTTGTACATCCGATCACTGTATTGCTACGAAAAAACAACAAAAAATGTGCCTGGACCAAAGAAGCAGAAAAAGCTTTTCAGGAACTTAAGAAAAGGTTCACCTTCGCGCCAATCCTGCGACATCCTCGCCCAGATCTCCCTTATATTGTGGAAACAGATGCTTCCAGTATAGCAATGGGAGCTGTCCTCTCACAGAGGGATCCAGAAACTGGCCAGCTACATCCAGTGGCCTTCTGGTCAAAAGAAGTCTCACCTCCGGAGATTAATTACGCCATCACGAACAAAGAGCTCTTGGCGATCAAATCCGCCTTTAAAGCCTGGCGGCACTACCTTCTGGGGGCCAGACACACCATTACAGTTATCACGGACCACCGAAACCTGCAATATCTTAAAACAGCTAAAGCTCTGTCTTCAAGCCAATTGCGGTGGGCCCTTTTCTTCGCCGAATATGATTATGTCATCACATTTCGACCAAGGGTCAAGAATGGAAAAGCTGATGCACTCTCTCGTACAGGCACTGATGACATAGTATATACGACCCAGACCCAGTCCCCATCATACCTGAAGACAAACTCTTGGGCCTCACTACGGCCTTAACCCAAGTAGAACTGAGAAACGAGATTCAACGGACCATGAATCCTGATGCTTTCCTTGCATGGCAAGCACAAGGGGAACAATATTCCATCAAAGATCACTTACCCTTTTTTAAGGATCGTCTCTACGTGCCCACCAAGGAGTCACAACAATAAATAATTTCAGGTTATCATGACTCTCTAATCAAAGGGCACCCTGGAATCACCAAGACTCTAGCCAAGGTAAAACAGAACTTCTGGTGGCCTGCCTGGCGTAAAGACTTCAACCAATATATTCAGTCCTGCGGAATCTGCGCACAAAATAAGTCACAAAACCAAAAGCCATCCAGTCTTCTGCAACCTTTAGACATTCCTCCCACTCCATGGCACACTCTTTCCCTCGACTTCATCACTGACCTACCTCCCAGTCAAGGGTTTAACACCATTCTTGTAGTCGTGGACTTATTCTCAAAGATGGCACACTTTATTCCGCTCAAAGGCCTCCCTGACGCATCCACTTTAGCCAAAGTATTCCTGGACGGTAACTACATGGCTTCCCATCAGTCCTGATCTCCGATCGGGGTAGCCAGTTCGTCTCCAACGTCTGGAGAAAGTGTTGTGCAATGGCGCAGATTGACGTCCGGCTATCTACTAGCCATCACCCCCCAAACGGACGGTCAGACCGAGAGAACCAATCAGACTCTCGAGCAGTATCTACGGTACATGTTGCACCATGAACAAAGAGACTGGAAAGACTTACTATGGATAGCCAAGTACGCATATAACAATTCCTTGCATTCCAGTACAGGACAAACACCCTTTTATACCCTTTATGGTAGACACCCACGTACCTCAGAACTAGATCTCCCAGCCGGTTTGGAAATGCCAGCAGTGAAAACTCTTCACACCAACATCACTCAGGCTTTCAAAAAGGCCAAAGAACATCTTGTTCTTGCCAAGGAAAGGCAAAAGCAATTTGCTGATCAACACCGGAAAAAGGCCCCTGACTATCAGGTAGGAGACAAGGTTTGGCTGGCCGCCAGATTCATACCCATCAAAGGAACCTGGACCTTTCAACCCGGGTACTTAGGGCCTTACACCATCAAGGCACTTATTAATCCAGCGGCTGTCAAACTAGATTTACCACCTAACCTACAAATCCACCCAGTATTTCATGTGTCCCTTTTAAAACCAATGCAGCCCGGTACACGGATTGGGACACAACCAAAGCCCATACTTATTGACGGAGAACCAGAATTCGAAGTCAGAGGCATCCTGGATTCCAAGTATCCTAAGGGCAAGCTACACTATCTAGTGGATTGGAAGGGATTTGGACCCCAAGATAGATCCTGGGAACCCTGTGAGAACATTCATGCACCACGGCTGATCAGAAAATATCATCGAAACTTTCCAACTAAACCTGGGCCGGACAGAAGGAACACCATCAGAGGGGCCTTGGGGGGAGTGCTGTCACGACCCACATCCAGAAACCCCACTGGCAAGTCCATGGGCCAGGTGGGGTCTTGGCTCGGGTCTCCAATAAATTTAGGCATCCATTGCCTAGGCCCTCTTGGGACCTGTAAGACATGTGTTTAGGGAACTACTTTATTTCAAGTGCCAGCCAACATGGAGGCATCCACATAGCTTGGCTCCTAGGAACCAAGCTATGTGGTAAAGTGTTTTGGGTGTGGTAGCCTAGGAACTACTTTACCTGGACTACTTTCTTGAAGCTATTTAAGCCACACCTGACTTGGATAACACGCTTCGCGTTACTTTGCAGACCTGCAACCTGACATTCACCGTGTTCAGCTGTACCCATGAACCTCGGAAGAACAGCATCTGTAAGGAGACAAAGGACATTGTTAGCAGCAGCAGCTTACCTGTAATTTTCATCGTTAGCTGCCCACAGCTCCTGCGAACAGCTTCCTATGATCAGCGCATCTCCCGGACCGACGGATCTGCAAAAAAGGAAGGAAAACAAGATATTAGAGACTCACAACATAACGAACTGTGCCGAAAGGCTTACCTTGCAAGTTGCCCCTCAACCAGCATCGCCTTGGAATTCCACACTCCGGGTGAGCTCCGCGATCTATGGGAAAGAAAAGACAACAGGTTAGCAAAGGCAGGCATCACAGCGCTGCGCATAGCGCCTACTTACCGCATCATAGCGCTCTTTACACGCCATCATTTACCGGCGAGACCCAATTCAGCCAATGCATCACACTGGACTTCCGCACACCTAAGGAAGAGAAAGAGACATTTATTAAACCAAGAAAGGCATGCAAGAATAACAACAATATACAACAACAATAAGACCTACCTGAAAGACTCCAAACGGGCCGGCATCAGTGAAGTAACTAGGTCGCATCGCCCACAAAGGACAACGTGCCCCTGCCAAGAAGGCAGGAAGGAGAGCACATCTGAATTAACAATAAGGTGAGGAGAGACCCAGAGGGGCTGCAGGCATATGGGGTGGTGGGGGGCTGATTACCCCAGTTGGCCAGTCTTGAACATAGCCCTCCTGCATTACAGGAAGAACTCCCCCGCTGGTCACACCTGGGAACTGCAGAGAAGAATACCAGAGTCCCTACGGCTGGGTGGCGTCCCCGTGGATACCAGGTGAGCGTAACATTAGAATATACATATAGTTGTGCCACACACAAGGGAGTTGTCAGGTTGGGTGCTGTGCAGAAGAACACATGTGCAGAGGCGTAGTGTTTAGAGGGAACTTGGGTTAGCACGCTAATATTGTTAGGTAAAAGGGCAGGTCAGTGGGGCTTGGTATTATTATGTAGGTTCAACTGTGAGTGATCTTCTCTCATTGTTTTATACTTATGTGGATCCAAGAGAGGGTGATCCTTGCAAGTCAGGTAAGGACGTGAGATTATTTCTGTTTGTTTGGAGATTTCCCTTCCCGTGCCATTGACCTTGGTTTTCTGACTGTGAGAGTGTCAAGTTAGCTCTTCACCTTCGGGGCCTGCGGCAATAGTGATGAAGCCAACTGGCTCCTTGATGGTTCCAAGGTAAGCAGCAGAGACATCTTCCTCAATCTCAGAACCTGGCTGATCATTTGCTCCAAACTTGCTTCAATCTGGGTTCCCAGTGTTCTCTGTATTTTTGAGGCCCCATCTGCCCTTAATCACTGGCAGTGTGGTTTATTCCAATAACCATGAGCCAACATATGGGGGCCTGGCCAGCATCCATGCGGTGAGGACGAGCCTACAACAAGCTCCCGCATGATCTGACATAAGATAAGCCATATATCCACCCAGACACTAAATTAGACAAGGAACAGGGTTCAGAACAACACCAGAGACACCACAGAAAGTTTTGGGGCTCAGAAGATCCAGAGCGAGGTGATAGAGCAGTATCCCGAACACCCAACATTGCGCCCGCAGCCTGAGGAATAAGAAGACAGAGACGCCGGAGGCTGTATCTGCGTAGCGGGCGACCCATATACGAGGGAGGCTGCCTATGCAAGGACGGAAAAAATATTAAGCAAGAAGGCATGAAGGGATGAAATCCGGGAAGAATGGAAGACCAGCAAGAAGCCCTGCATGTGGCGCACTCTGCGGCTTTACCAGTAACACGCACCTTCCAAGGAGAGAAGCAGAGGCGGCAGGAGCGGAAAAGAGGGCAGCGACTACCAGACTCCAGAGTCCCGGTGAGCAGAGAAGAAGCCAGTGACCGCCAGAGCCCCCTGGGGAGTGCCAAGCAAAAAGTGGGAGGACAAAGACCAGGACCGGACCCCTCCCAGTGGTGGCGCAGTAGCGAGAGAACACCTTGAAAACAGGTGAGGAGTAGTAGCGGTGGGAGCCCCCTGGGTGCAGGGAAAGCGGACATGCAGGGCACCAGGGCAAGATCATAAGAGGAAGGCAGTGGGGCACTGCACCACCTCCACCCACAACTTGATGTGCGGCCTCAACCCCGACCACAAAAAGGGGACAAATATAACAAAATAAATACAACAAGAAAGTAGCCCATAGACTGTGGTGGTTGGGGGAACCACCAGGGTGCAGGGAATCAGACACGGAGTGCACCAGGGCGAGAGCACAAGATGAAGGCATTGCGCCACTGCACCACCCACACCCACAACCTGCTGCACAGCCTTGACCCCAACCGCATATTAAAGGGGACAAATATTACAAGGCAGAAGCCCATAGACTGTGGATTGCGGCCCGCAGAGACTGATGCAGGGAACCAGGAGGCCTTGAGGCCAACCGCAAAAAAGGGACAGAATAGAACAAGAAAGAAGCCCATAGACTGTGGAAGCTGGTGGAAACCCCATTGGTGCAAGGGTAAGAGGACACAGAACACACCCGGGGGAGAACATAAGAAGCAGGCAGTGTGCCACTATACCACCCCACAACCACAACTTAATCTGTGGCCTGGACCCCAACCACATAATAAAGGGGACAAATATCACAAGAAGGGAGCCCATAGACTGGGTGTTGTGGCCCATGGAGGCAGATGCAGGGAACCGGGAGGCAGAGATAACACAAGCCCACCAACGCAGGCACAGAGGAAGATTGTGTCAGTGACCTGGCACAAGTGCGACACTGCAGACTAATTACCAAAGGGAAACAGAGGGTGCAGAGCGCTTGTGAATCAGGAGGGTCGAGAGATCACACAAACCACGAGGTATAGCTGAATGAGGATGAGTGGAACTCAACCAGAGCAATCACAGCAACCACAAAAGGTGCACCATGACAGCAGGGAGACCCTGCATGCACACAGTGTCCTGATGGCTGACAAAGGCAAGAAAGGAAAGGGCAAGCAAACTGTAATGGAGGCTTAGGCACAAAGGGGGAACGCAAATGTAGAACAACAGGGGGAACAACTAGAACCAACCGCAAATCAGCAAGTGACCACGCAATAAGAGGGTCCAATCCTAGCAGCTATAGCTGCGCTGAAGATCGCGCTACAGTACAAAATAGACTAAGTCATCGTCGATGTAGGCCTACTGCGACAGGACGTAAGAGCACTTGCAGACTGACTCGGCACTGCAGAATGGCATGTACAAGACAACACAACGGCTATTGCTGTCACCAGGACCCAAATGGACGAATGGAGAGAAAAGGTGAAAATCCTTGATACACTGAGCAGAAGATGCAGAGGGGAGAGCATGCAGGAATAACATAAGAATATTGGGATTCCCTGAAGGAGAAGAAGGAAGAGACCCCACAGAGTATGTAGAGAACATGCTGGTACAAGAAGTGGGCCCAGGCACGCTTTCCCAAGGATTTACAGTCGAGAGAGCACATAGGTCGCTTAGGAAAAGACCCTTGCTGGGTGCACCCCCCAAGACCGATAATTGCCAGAATATTAAATTACAAAGACAGAGAAAAAATCCTGGCCTTCTTCGGGAAAGGGGGAACCATTAGGAGAGGAGCCTCGAACCTAGCAATATATCCAGACTACACCATCCTGGTTCAGCAACAAAGGGCCCGGTTACATGTTAATATACCCGGCTAAACACAAAATATTACACCACGAGAGAACATACTTTTTCGATGACATGGAAGAAGCACAAGCTTGGATGGACACACAAGGAATACCACAGCTGCAATGTGCCATAGCAGACGAACTCTGAGCACAATTAGTTGCAGACCCCGAGAACTGCGATACAAAGAAGGGTGGAGCACATGAGAAGAAGAATCCAGGAACGGGAAAAAAGGTACAAGCAGCGACAACAGAAGTCGCAGAAGGCAACCCAGGAAGCGGCTCCAAACCCCAATTCACACTTTTAGACATCAGTTTTAAGACGTTGAGCTGCTGCACGCAGCCCGATGGAGGAGAGAGGGGAGCGAGAGAAGCAGCCAGGCCTAAGCGAGAACACTAGCGCTGGGTCACTGTTTGGTTTGAAATTGTTTTGGGAAGTTACTAGTGAAACAGGGAAAGGGGAGGAGCGTGGAGGAGGGGACACATGGGGGAGCGTATGAAGAGGGACTATTTGGTTATTGGACAAGTGGAACCATAAGCATGGGGAAAAAGAAGTAGAGTGCAGGGATGTGGAGAACAGGACCAAATGGGGCCACCAGGGGGAGACGACTAGAGTGGAGATAAGAACACTGTGATAATCAAAAGAGCATGCTATGGTGCAGATCAGATAGGAGTGTAAAGATCCATGTAATAATACCCAGCAGACCAACAGGGCATTGGAAGCCGAGGAGCCTGGACATAACCCATTATGCCAAAACATGGAGGGGTTAAAATAATTACTTGGAATGTGAGGGGCTTCAACAATTATATAAAGAGGCTTTGAATATGCACCTACTTATCCGCCAAAGGTATCCAAGTGGCAATGCTCCAAGAGACACACCTGATGGCAGAAAGGCAGACCACACTGGCTGAGAAATGGGGGGGTAAATTATATGGCTCACCCTTCTCTGCATATGCCTGAGGAGCCCTAGTGTGGATTGCGCCGATTGGTCCTTTCCAGGTGTTGGAGTTTAAGCAGGCCACTCAAAGGGTTATATTGAGAATCACTAAATAACATAATCAGGACGTGAATTATAAGAACGTGGAATGCTTGCTCAAGTCGGCATACAAAGGAGTCTACACAATTTTAAATTGGGAAGATGCCTTGGACTGAGAACCTGTGCAGTGCTTGACAAAAGAGCAAAATGCTGATTATGGATTATTAGACACAATAGTAATCATTTAAAAAGAAACATGAGTAGAAATAGAAGCCCTGTTATTATAATTCACTTCATGAAGTACAAGGATGGCAATAAATATTTGGGCCAAGCTACAGTGTGTGACAGAGCCACCTCCCCATCCCCATTGTAAAGAGAGGCACAATTTGGCCCAAAGGAGCACCGAGTTAAATAGATCCCCCTCCCTATCCCCTCCCCCTCCCCCTCCCTCTTCCTCTTCCTCCTCCTCTTCTTCCTCCTCCTCCTCTTCTTCCTCCTCCTCCTCTTCCTCCTCCTCCTCCTCCTCCTCCTCCTCCTCTTCCTCCTCTTCCCTCCTCCCTCCCTGACTGTCTATTCGTAATTCAGTCTTGGTGTGCTGCGGACGTTCTCTGACTTAAGGAAGAAAGAGATCATCCTCATTGGGACTCCTGCTCCCGCTTTCCCACTCTCACCAACCTCCCTTGGCCCTGTGCCCTCACCCACTAGTGAGGCTATAAATCTGGGGGTCATCTTCGACTCCACTCTCTCCTTCTCCTCTCACATCTCGGATATCTCTAAAAATAAAAGGCCCACTAGCAGCTGCACCTCCTCAAATGTATACTTCCTTTTCTCACTTTCCACCCAGAGGCTTTCCATCTCCAGAGTCCTGGTTCTCTCTAGAATTGACTACTGCAACAATCTCTTCCTCAAGCTGCCTACTTTTACCCTACAACCTCTACAACTCACCCAGAACAGAACCGCAAGACTTATCCCTGGCCTCAAGCCCAGGGACTACATCTCTCCGGCGCTGAAATCCCCCCACTGGCTCCCTGTGGCTGCAAGGATCAAGTTCAAGACCCTCTGCATAGTCCACAAGTCCTTCTGGGGCCGGGGCCTCCACTACCTACAACTCTCTCTCCCTAAATACTCTCCTTCTGGAGCCCTCCGCTCGTCCTCTTTCAACTCTATGCGGGTGAGCCGTTTCCCCAAACAGAGATTTGGGGGTAAATCTTTATCCTCAGCAGGTGCTTCACTCTGGAACAACCTCCCTGCCCCTCTCTGTCTTGAGCCTGATCTCCTTAATTTCCAGTAACACCTTAAGACCTTCCTCTTCTCTTCTTCTCTCCGTCTCCCTTACTAACCTCCTCTCCATTCCCTCCTCCTTCTCTTCCCTAACTCTGCTCTGTTTATGCTGATTGGTCGCCTGGCACACCTACAGAGCCTCACATGTCCCAGGCTCCCCCGCCAGTCTCTGCACTTAACCTCGGGCCTTTACCCTTCTGCTCACCACTACTGCACTTCTTGAATTCGCTCATTGAGAAAGGTAACTTCTCTGCACTTAAACCAGGGCACAGCTCAACTGTGTGCACTTGTTCCCCTCCCCCTCCCTTTCACTTTCTGTCTGTGCATTTACATTATGTAGAATGCACTAGGACTAGTTTGCCTGGCCTAGTACAGTTGTTGTTTCTGCTCCTCCTCCCCTCCCCTAACACCCCACTTTTTGTCATGCACTTGCACTATCTGAAACGTTGCTGGACCTAGCATGGTAGTCTATGGATTGTATGTCTTCTCCCTCTCCTCCCCGTCTTGCACTTCCCTAGTAATGATGCCATCAGAACTAGTATTCTAGTCATTTTTTGATAGATCATTTGGAAGCTTCAAGGCCTAAGAATGACTCTGTATTCCTCTGTTCCCTTCCCACCTTGAAGCACTTTGAAGCACTTGTGTATAAGCATTTTACAAATAAACAGTTACAATTACAATTCCTGGAGCTTAAAAAACAATGCAGGCTGAGACCCCAAACTGGGCCAGTAGTCGTGGCCCCCAACAAAGGGGGGATAGTGTCAAACAGGTGTCATAATAATAGTCTTCTGGTCACACTGTTGGTTATTGTGATGGTAGGTTAATAGAGGCCTGTAACTTAGACGTAGATGTATGATAGTATACATGAAGCTTCACAATGGCGTATATCTTCCCTCAGTATTATGCCTGGGTAGGTAGGTAGAATCTATACACAGCGCCAGAGAATGTGGGCCAGGATCACCGCTCCCTTGGAGGATATACACTGCACACGCGAGCCCAGGTCCCGTGGAGGATCTACAGCCTCAGCCCAGCAGCGCTACCCCAGCCACCTGTACAGCCGGGAGCCTGCCGGACAGGCCATGCACCTGCCCCAGGTTTCAGACGCTGATTCCGGCACAGAGGTGGTGTCTCGCAGAGAGGAGTGCAAGAAACCGCAAATGGAAGCGCTGCAGATCCAGTTCCCCATGGCGTCAACGGGGGTCAAGATAGTAGAGGTCAGGAGCGGCCATCGGTCGTCACAGGTTCCAGGACCAGGGAGCTGTAGAAGAGAGCAGCCATATCGAATTGTGTGCAGCAGCGCCCCCTGTCACTTATTCTTTTGCAGCAAAATGCACCCACCGGTTCCCCCTCCTAATACCACTACACCCTCCGCCATACATACCTCCCCCCTCAGTGCTTTAAGTGGGATTAGAAATCGAGGTGGGGGCTCCCGTTAGGGTGTGCGACCTAAGTACAGGTGTACTTAGGCCACGCCCCCTAGTGAGAGACAGCACCCCCCCTCAGGCGGGGGAGGATAAAAGAAGATGAGCTGGAGCAAACTGGAATTATTACCTTTGATGCGCCCAGCCCCTCCTTCTAAACAAAAGAAGGGGCTGTGCACACCAAAGCTTTGACACCAGTGTGCCCCAGCTCACACACAGCAGGCAGCCCTTGCATTCCAGAAGCCACGTGATATGATATGGCATTTATAACGCACCTGTACACAAGTGGTTCTAGGCAACGCTTTAACCACGGGCTCCTTAAATGAAAGGTCTGCAGGCTGCTGATGTCTCTGTACTCTGAAACAGGAGGACGGCTGGACTGCCCAGCTCTCCCTTTGTTTCCGAGTAAATAGTAATCACCTAGCATGAAGCAAAGGAGCTCATGCTGGGTGATGACTAGTTACTCGGAAACAAAACGAAAGCTGGGCAGTCCAGCCCTCCTCCTGTTTGAGTACATAGACGTAACATCAGGCAGCCTGCACTGCACGGTTATACCTGCTGCTTGCAGTTGTCAGTACTTCTTCAGATTAAAAAAAAGAAAAGGTGACACCTTTTTTTTTCCAATCCAAAGTGCTAATACCTACCAGCAGCTTGTGTAACCGTGCAGCCGCTACATAGGCTGCCTGAGGTTTCGGCATGCCTGGGTCTAGTCGGGGGTGGGCCCTGACAGGGCCCTGTTATATCTGGTCCCCCTGGGCCCACGCAGGCGCACACACAGACCCGAACACACAAGAACACTCGGGACGCGATGCTGCTTGCTCCGTGTCCCGGCGGGAACTGCCGCACGGGCGCACTTTATTAAACTACGCATGCGCGGGGCACAACGAGGCCCGCGCATGCGCAACAACCAAACGGGGACGTCACATCCCTTTTTAACTTTAATCAACATAAAGTAAACAGTTGGGCGCGCATCTACCTGCACACCGGGTGCACGGGCGGACATATGACCGCCCGGGAATCTCACCTTGCCTCGTTCAGCTCAGTCACGTGAGTCCAGGACATAGTCCTTGAGATGCCCGGGCAACCGCCGCTCACGGCGGATAGGGTACCTTGGCGAGGCGGGAGGCTGAGTAGAAACCTCATGTTCCGGTCTCGGTGGTTCCTTGCCCTGCACGCTCTCCTGAGCTCCTGGCGGACTGGCCTGCCCGCTCTCCGGATCTCCTGGCGGATCAGCCTGCCCTGCGCTTTCCTCGGAGGTCCCACTCTCAGCCGGTCTTTCAATGCGTTTGAAGAACGATCGGTTGCGCGTGACTGTTCCTCAGTCGCAGGCTGCCGTCACCATGGTGCCCTTAACATGCATTACCTTCCACGGGCGCGGCTCGAAGGGCAGGGACAACTTCCCCTCGGGGTGCCTGTTCCGGACCAACACTGTGTCACCCACTCGCACCTCCTTTTCTTGCAGACCCCTCCTTTCACTTTCTTTGTCATTGCGCCTGGCCCGTTCATCCCTGACACCCTCATCGTCTATCACTCCGGGCAGCCGGCCATCCTCCTCCGGTAGCATTCTTCTCGGGCATCGCCCAAATAGTGCTTCGGCTGGGGCCACTTTTGTGGATTGGTGTGGCGTCGTCCGGTATTCTCTCAGAAACTCCACGAGCTTCCTCTCCAGGTCTTCACCGCCGCAGGCGGAGATCCTCAGGACCTTGTTAAGAGTCTGCATCATTCTCTCCGCCTCTCCGTTGGCCCGCGGCCAGAGCGGGGACACCCTGCGATGCCGGATCCCCCGTTCACAGAGGTACGTTGCAAATTGGCTGCCGGTGAACGGTGGCCCATTGTCCGAGCACAGGAGGTCTGGGAATCCATGGGTGGCAAACATTTTGTCTAGTGCCTTCGTTGCGAACTCTGTCGCCGTCGACTGTACCACCTCCACCTCGGGGTACCTGGACCATTGGTCCACTGCCACCAGGAAGTACATTCCCCGACCAGTCGAGCCAAAGTCCACATGGACAGTTTCCCATGGTCTGCAACTACGCTCCATCGACCTTATCGGCGGAGCTCTGTCCCCCGGGGCCGCCGCTTGACATGCGATACACCTCCTCACGAAACTCTCCACTCGCCCCTCCAAGTCCGGGAACCATACTTTGTTTCTCAGCCGAGCCTTCATTTTGACAATCCCCTGATGGCCGATATGGGCAAGTTCGAGGATCCTTGACCGCAGTGCCCTTGGGATAACAATTTGCCGCCCTCGAAGTATGAGTCCATCGTCCGCGACTGAGAGTTCATCCTTCACCTTCCAGAGCGCTCGGAGGTCGCTCTGAGCCTCCGCTTGACGGCGGGAGTTGTCCTGCAGCACTTCACTCCACTCGCCGCTCCTCACGGCATTCTTGACTATGGTGAACACCTCATCCTTTGAGCATTCCGTTGCCATCTCCAGCCTCGATATTGCCATTGGAAGAGACCCTTCCACCACCTGACACAACAGCCGGTGGCACTCATTCGCCCCAATGTCGGTGACAGAGTTCTCCTTGTTGGGATGGCGTGACAGGTAGTCGGCCGGGTTGTTCGTGCCTGGTCGGTATACAAGTTTCACCCCGTACTCCATCAGGGCCAGCATCCACCTCTCGATCCTGGGGGGCGGCTTGGACGACCCCCCAGCCAGTATGGGCAGGAGCGGCTTGTGGTCCGTTACCACCACTACAGGTTTGCCCAGTATGTACAACCGGAAATGGCGACAGCCCCACAGGATGGCTAACGCTTCCCGTTCAATCTGAGAGTATCTCATCTCCGTGTCCGAAAAGGCCTTACTCGCATATGCGATGGGGCGCATGTCCCCACGCTCGTCAGGCTGCATCAGCACCGCTCCCACTCCTACCGGACTGGCGTCAACCACCACCTCTGACTCCACTTTGGGGTTGAAATAGGCCATGGTGTCTCCATCTGATAGGGCATTTTTCAGAGTCTGGAATGCCTCCTGCTCATTGGCTCCCCATTTCCACGCAGCGTCGTTCCTCGTTAGCACTCTGAGTGGTTCTGCCAGCGACGCTAACCCCTTGATGAAGCGCCCACAATAAGTTACCATCCCCAAGAAGCTCCTCACTTCCGTAGGTGACTGGGGGGGGCGGCTTCCTTAATGTCCTTCACTTTGGCGGGGTCTGGCGACACACCGGCTGCGTGGAATATGAACCCAAAGAAGCCAATGCGGTCCTTGAAGAACTCACATTTTTGTCGATGAAGGGTGAGCCCTAGGTTCTTCAACCTCAGGAGCGTGTCCTCCAACCTCTTCATGTGCTCCCGTTCAGAGTCCGCGAAGACTAAGATGTCGTCGCTCATGTTCAGCACCCCTTTAAGGCCAGCCAAAGCGCCTCTGATGGTGTTCTGGAAAACTTCGGCGGCCGATGAGATGCCGAAACTCAGTCGTTTGAATTGGAAGAGGCCGTCATGCGTCGTAAAAGTAGTTATGAACCTGGAGTCCGGGTGCAGTTCGAGCTGGTGGTAGCCCGCTCGTAGGTCCAACTTCGAGAATACTCTCGCCCCCTGAAGCTCTCCGATGATGTCATCCAGAGTGGGTGTAATGTGCCTTTCCCTCTTAATTGCAGCGTTTGGGAGGCGCATGTCTATGCAGATTCTCACTGCCCCAGGCTGCTTTGGCTTGGGGGCCACCACAATCGGGGACACCCAGGGCGTCGGCCCCTCCACTCTCTCAATAATGTCCATCTCTACCAGTGATCGAAGTTCCTCCTCCACCTTTTCCCGCAGGTGAAACGGGATCCTGCGATGCTTGAGGGCCGTCGGTCTGATGGACTCGTCGATATGCAGGCGCACTGGGGGCGCTTTAAGTTTCCCTATGCCTTCGAAGATGCCCGAGAACCTGTCCAGCAGTGTCTCAATGTCTATCTGGTATACACCATATGCAAAATGAACCAAGTTGAGGGCCTCCGTCGCCGCGCAGCTGAGGAGCGAGTGAGGGCTCACGTCAGTGACAAAGAATTTTGCCTTGATGCTGCTACCCCCTTTCGACACAGGTGACACGAACACACCCTTGAGTGGCAGTGGGGTGTCTCCTCCAAAAGTAAATATCTTCACCGTGGACTTGTCTAGTGTCGGCGGACCTGGAAGTTTCTGGTAGTCCTCTTCTGCCAGCACGCACACAGAAGCACCTGTATCTATGAGTATCTGGGTCGGCACCCCCAATATGTCCACCTCGCACCTGGGCTGCCTCCTCCTTTTGCTCTCCGAGGCAATGTTGGAGATGAAGAATACCTCTTCTTCGTCCTCTTCGTCTTCTTCCTCTTCCTCCGCGATCTGTAACTTCCGTATCTCCTGTTCGAGGGCAGCAATGCTGCGTTGCCTTCTGAATCCGCCACCTCTCGCTCCCGCGGGACCTCTCTGGGTGGGTACAGGGCCCGTGCGCGGCACATGCGAGCATAGTGTCCTAGACCATTGCACCGCCCGCACAACCTCGTCTTGGCGGGGCACTCCTCAACATGAGGCAAGTCATACCCGCAATCCGGACAAATCGACCCAGGCGTGGACGGGTACCTGTTCCCCGATGCCTTCGGGGCCCACTTTTCTTTCAGCTTAGTTCTCTTGGAAACGGCAAAGGCCTCCTCCCTTGCATTCGGCCTGACCGCTGCGTCCATACTCGCCCCTCTGGATTCCGCTAGCTCGTAAATCCTCCCACTGTCCAGTATCTGCTGCAGTGACCATCCTGGCTCCCTCAGCACTTGACGTCGCAATTTGCCCGAGCTGCAGCCTTGGAGTACCTGGTTTCTAATCATCAGCTCGTCGTTGTCCCAGCGACACGTGCTGGCAATCAATCGAAGTCTGGCACAGAATTGATCGAGAGATTCTTCCTCCCTTTGCTTCTCTCTGCAGAAAAGGAACCTTTCGTAGTCGACATTGGACTGTGGGATGAAATGGTTTTCCAGCGCGGTCTTGACCGTGTCATACGTGACCACCGGTATGGCAAGTGATTCATAGATGCGCATAACATCCAGGCCAGCTGAATATAGAAGGGTCGCCCTTTTTGCGTCGTCATTCGAAGTCCCCGTCGCTGTAAAGTACATTTCCAACTTCTTGACCCATAGGAGCCACCTGGGACCCAGCTTAGACGGGGGCCCTGACATGTCGAATTCCTGCATGGGCAGTAGCGATCCCCGTTGTGTCCTCACCACTCTTGTCGCCACTTCTGCTTCATCCTCGCTGCCTGATATCTTCACAGGTCGCACAGGCACCTCTCGGTGTGATAGAGGCCGCTAACCTGGCTGATGTGTTCTTCCGCGCACGTTCCGCTGTGTCCAATCAGCGGCTTCGTGCCTGGCTTTTTGTAATTATTATTTTATTTTTTTTGGATTGTCCCCAGATTGCTGGGGACAATCAAAAGTTCCAAAAATTTCCCTCGTGGCAGCGCACGAGCACCCTTTCAGGCCGCTACTGCCTCGAGGCGACAAACGTTCTCGCTCAGTCCGCGTCGTGCACTCTCTTGCCGACGACGTGTGTCCTACGCCCACGTCCGTAGGGCGAACGCTGTGGCAGCGATCCCGCCTCGTCGCCAGTTGTTATATCTGGGCCCACGCAGGCGCACACACAGACCCGAACACACAAGAACACTCGGGACGCGATGCTGCTTGCTCCGCGTCCCGGCGGGAACTGCCGCACGGGCGCACTTTATTAAATTACGCATGCGCGGGGCCACAACGAGGCCCGCGCATGCTCAACAACCAAACGGGGACGTCACAGGCCCCAGCTAAGGAGCCCTTTCTGGAGACTTCCGGGGCTCAGCCCCATCTAACCCTGGTGAATTTAAAGCCCTGACCACACTTACCGTATGCATTTTGCCGCAAAAAAAGCGCAAAGAAATCCAGAACAACGCATTCGACAAAAGTGTAGGTCGGAAAGAAGTGGGCTAGACGCCTTGATGGTGGTAGGTGTATGGAGCATATTGAGAGAAGAGGAAAAACAAGAAAGCCTGATCTGCCCAAGTACCTCCTCTTAACTTCAAACCATTCATTAACTCAAACAGGAAATCTCCTTTCCCATCTGTGCGAGTCCCCCAGAAGACAGCCGCACAAAGGATGAGTAGATCTAAGAGAGAGAGAGAGATCTGTTTCCCTGGGGAGGGCAGGAAGATAAATAGTCTACATCAGGTGTGGGGAAAGGGGAGGTGGGATACTAAATAGCAGGAAAGTGGAAGAAATATAACTACCTATTATTCATAAAACAAAGGGATGCATTAATACAATGAGGTGATAAGAAATTGGGAGCCAGGCCCAACACTGACAGGAAGAGTAGCCATGAATACAGAGAGGGGGAACAAGAGTTGGTTCACTGAGACAGGCAATTTCCGAACTGAGAGGAGAAATGTGTGTCCTGGGAAATAGAGTACAACTCTTCCACTTAAGAAAGAGGCGCACATTGGGAATCAAACAAAGGTCAGGAATTAAAAGGGCCTGATAAATAAGATTCCTGGGTCAAGGTAGAAAGGAAGCAAAGCAGACATTATTGTTTGACATGGAGTCCTCTAAGCAAGTAAATGCCATCCAGGGCCTTATCACTCCCTACCACAAAAATGCATGTTATTCTGGGAGTGACCACTGACATTTTGCATATGTGGCAAAACAATTGACATGCCTAATGTTTTGTGAGCTCCTCACCCGAACATGGCTAATTTTGAGACATTTAGAAGCAGGCAATGTTCCCACCTGGAAGCTGTACAAGGATGAGATTAAGAAAATAATTCTCATAAGGCACATTTAGATGCTTATCACAGCTGTGTCCCAGAGGAGAGACCTACAACCTTGAATCTTTGAAATGTTCACCATTCTAAGAATCAAAGATAGAGCACAGTGTGGGGAATTAAACACGGCTAATTCGTTTGGCTCTCAAAGTACATAATGAATAGCGGGCCAGAAATTTCAATAGAAGAGTTGCTTGGGTGGATAATTGCAAACAACAAAACTCATCAAAGCATTGCACACATTACAGAGCCTGGGAGAAGTGAGGACCTCGGCCTACAGTCAGGAAACCCCAAAATATTTTCTGAGGTTTTTAAAAGCCCAGAGGGAGGAAGAACTGCACCTAGTAATCCAAGAAATGAACCCCTTTAAAAGCACCTCCCATCCTAGACTTCATACAAATCCAGTTATTGGGGAAGCACGCCCTTTGCAGGTTATATCCTTACCCAATGAAGTGGTAAATGGGAAAAGCAGGTATATGGTGCTCCTGCGAGAGAAAAGGCTGTACTGTACTACCTGGGCATGTGGCTATGTTAAGTAAAGGCAGTAGTGCCTGAGGATCCCCTGAAATGTGTTCAAACAGTAATAATAACTCCCAGATCCATGCGAACGTTTAAAGCTTCTTTTAGTAAAATGAAGAGTATCTACACTACCCACCCCCCTTCCCCCAGAACTCTTACAGGGTTAAGCCGGTTGGTGGGATATGTGACTGTGTGGCACTCAGTGAACAAAATGGCAGCCCAGCTGAAAAACATGTCTAAACTGTTTGGCAACGGGTGGGCCAGCTGCACACTGCCTGCTGCCAGCCTGAAAAGTGCACCCCGGATGTAAAAATCATTGGCCAGCTTGCACGGCTTAGAGCATTGCTCTACAACAAATGTAGACTGGCCATCGCTGCGGTCAGGTGCCTCCGTTTATCAGTTCATGGGGCTAGATAGTGCAGCCTGCGAATGGGATTCTTCCCTTCTTGGTGGACGTGGTGATCTTTGGGGCAAGCCCAAAGAGCGCTTGGGCGGCTTCAGATCAAGATGTCTCTTCTGCCACTCGAATTATCTTATTTGTCATGTGTACCGCACAGGCCTCTTCTAGGAGGTCGCAAGTCAGGCACTTCAGAAATAGTGATGTAAGGGCAAAGGGCAAAGGGACTGCTGAGATGCATATGCTGGTACCTCTGCAAATACCAGCATATGCATCTCGAGGATGACCAACGCTTACTGCCTACAAGTACCCAAATTCAGACAGAAAAAAACAGGCAGTAGCAGCTTCCCTGTCATGGCAGCCCAACACTGGAATGCCCTCCCTCTCAACATCAGAACTGACCAATCCTATTACAGTTTTAGGCGAAACACCCTCACCTGGTTACGCTCCAACGATCCCATGACTGAACAATGCTCCTGCACCTAGCCTACCTCACTGTATATATGTATATAAACTGACCTGCTAAATGTATAATACTGTATGTATATTTGTATATATGCCTACTTAACAGACCCTGTAAGTTATGTAATGCTCTGCTCACCATTCAACTGTTTCCTACCCTGTAACCAAGTCTTTATATATACTTACTCCTCTGTTCTCTGTTGCGCCCTGTTACCTCTGGGTTTTGTGCGCTATATCAAATAAATAAACAAACAAACGCAACTTGGTTCAAGGCACAGAGAGGTTGTAGCTGGACACATTGTGAGGCCTGGTCTCTGGGCCTTGTAGCGTGGAGGACATTCCTGACAGGTCTGTTCAGTTCAACAGAAGGGGACCAAGAGACAGCATTTCCCACCATTCCCTCAGTCATGTGTACTGAGTCCTTGTCTGTTTCATAACAGTATCATTTAATTTCGTCTATCACTAGTCCATTTCATTTACTTTTATGGTTATACACTTAAACTTACTTTCATGCATTTCACTTTACACATGTATATTCTACGCTGGTACAGCTCACTGCCGGCCTCATCCCCAGAAGGAAAGGGAGAAATTCTTCTCATGCTTGCACTTTCCTCATTCTGAGAGGATTGAAGGAATATCTTTTCTCCCTTCGTGTTCAATAGTATCTCTCTTTGTTTGAAACTATGCATAACCACAGGGCTACATATACGTGTCCCCACGCCAAGGGGGAGAAAAGAATGCCCAGGCTTCTGGTAACTGACAAACCCACGGCGACAGTCCTAATCAATACATTGTGCCTCCCTGCTGGGTTCCAGAATCCACCTGCAATAAAAAGGTATCCTAAACCCATAGTCCCAGAGGCAGGGGGAACTGAGACATTCTAGCCCACCGCACACGGGGTTTAAAAATGATCACAATTCTCCTCAGAGGACAGTTATGTATTTCATCAGAGAAGATGGCAGGGATCTTCCTAGACTATTTTACTCAACAAAGGATAAGGTTTCAGGCGTATAAAGGGCAATGAAACAGATGTCAGAAAGAGTGCAAGTGAAGAAATGAGAAAACAACACAACAATCACAATGCAGGGGCCCCGAAAAATAGCTCTCCAACAAATTTTTCATTGGCGTATGCCCCCCAAAGACAGACTTACCAAAAACAAAATAAAACAAAACCAGGCAGGCAAGAGATCCACTGTGGGCAACTCCTTGAGAAATGGGTAATACATTCGTAGATTGAATGGAGAGGGTACAGCAGCCCGAGAGAAGAAAATTAATGGTAAGAGTCTGTAAATTCTTCTCAACCTGATGAGTATAAATCCTTTTATAGAGAAAGGGGCGACAGGGGTATAATTTTCCTCAGATTCGTACTGTATTTGAAAAACAGACGTGATAAAGTAGACGGGATCAGTCACTGGGAATGGCTCTTTTGCCATACCCACAACCCCAGGATCCATGTTCAATTTTACAAATTCCGATGGGAACCATTTTGAAATCGCCAGGACAACAGCATCCTTACATCTCTCAGGGTTTAAGGGGGTGGAACAATTTGAATAAATCAACATAGGTACTAAATAACTTAAATGTCTACAGACAGAATCTGTGAGAAAATGCAAAATAAATGCAATATTTTCCCAGACACATGAAATAGTGGATATTGTGCAAAGCATTTAAAAGGTAAAAAATGACCAGTGAATTAATGGAAACAAAGGATAACATGTCTACATTATCGCACTGGCACAGAGAGAACTATAAAAGAGTACAGGGGAAATGAAAACAAATCTCCCTAAAAACTATTTCTTACATCAATTGTGATTTAAAGAAGAGCAATATAGTGCACATCTACATATTCTGAAGAAGAGTCCCACAGAGGGATTATTAGATGCAGGCTTTCAAGGCACTGTAGTTTCATATTCCGTCTTCAGACATTAAGTGAAGCCAGGATGTCCACCAAATTCAAATTCCACCTTTGATGATCCTTAACCAGTTTTAATGGGAAATAGTTGGTAGTTATTAAAACTCGGACTGGGCCAGCACAGGTTCGGGCAACCTATATTAACTGAAGTAGTCTTTGTTGCTAGCGAATGATGCAATGAAATGGCTGTCATCCCTTAATGACGGTCAGCCATGTTAAAAAGGACCTAAGAATACAAATCCATAATTAAGTACCATAAGATTAATGGTGTTAGCCTTAATCATTGGGGCTACAGATAAGATTTCGAGGTGGTAGTATTTTACTCCCTGTCTTTTAAAATTTGGTGTTAAAGTATTTTAGGGACTGAAGCAGCAGTCCCATTCCCAAAGACGTACTATTTAGATGAGCAAACTTTTTAAAACTCTGAAACAGCTATTTTGTAATCTTTTTTGCACCTAGCAATTCATGCAAAATAAAAGTTGTCTTTTTACCCTGAAATGTCCTCTTATGGCTAGTAAGTAGTAATAATAGCATACATTCCTGTGACACTGCTCTGCTGGTACCACCGACCTGAATATGTCCATAGACCTATGTGGGTGGCACGAGGGAGCATGTGTCAATTTCCTCTGTTTTTGGAATCTTCTGTTTTTGCTGGGATTATTTGCTGTTTTAAGGCACACAAGTGGGTGTATCCCGCTTATCTGTAGGCTTTGCCTTAAAAGCATTACCCATCTGACTGAAGAGACTCCCATTCCCTAGAGATTTTCTTTTAGAATAATCAGACATTACAATCATAGATTTGTGACTTCTAATAATAATATAGCATTAATATAGTGTTATGAACCCTCGGGTATCTGAGCGCTGCTTAATATTACCCACAGTGTGTGGTGCTCATTTATCGAGCACGGAAGGATGAGAGAGTGGGCCTCATTACGAGGTATGCCGGTAGCCATGCCGCTATTTGCGGCATGGCAACCGGCAAAACCGCATCCGTGTCCTCGGAATGAGGACTTACCGGACCATTCCGAGTTCGGATGGCCCGGTAATTCCTCACTCGAGGACACGGACACGGTTCATCCCCATTCCCATTTCAGCCCCCATAGGGCGGAATGGGAGAGGGAGTAAACAACGGGCCATAACGAGACGGCCCCCCTCGCGGGACCCGATATGCACGCCTGGTTTTCCCAGGCGTGCTTAACGTGTCCCGGTCGTAATGAGGCACTGAGTTTGGCCCTGCCAGGATTCGAACCCGTGTCAGCAGGCTCTGCATGTATGTCAAAGCAAGTGCTCTACTCACTGTGCTATCAGACCGGCTAGACTTTTATGTTAGAAAGCATGTTGTAATCTTGCTCAAAATAACAGGACTCAAAATGGTAACGTTGATAATTTAGGCTTTTACTAGTGCCATGGACCTAGAGTTCAATAAAAGACTTGAAGCCATAAGGCGAGTTGTATCTTTGGATTTCATATATATGAAAAAGGAGTACATGTGTGCCAAATGCCCGCGTCTCCGTGGGCCAAAATGATATATGGGGGAGCCACCATCTTGGAATTAGAGGGTGCTGTAACTGCACCACAGCTTCGCCCATGCTCACATTTACGCTTCTTGGCTGACTGCACCTTTGCTTCTGGTCTCTCCACAGGCAAGAAATGTCCTCTGTAGGTCATGCAAAGTAGAACAACTCTTGAGAGAGTTCTCGACATGAATCTGTGATGAGTTTATGGCACAGGCTGTGGACTACTTTTGCAGTCTATAGATTTTAAAGTTTGAGTTTTCTGCATTGAACATACAGGCAGGGTCGGACTGGGACAAGAAATAGGCCCGGTCATCCAAAAAAAAGAGTCCCACCCCATGCCTCAAAAAAGTGGCCCAGCCCTCGCCTCCTGACCCTTGACCTCTGGATGACATCACCAGAAGTGATATCATTTGATCCCACTGCAAAGTAACATCACAGGAAGCTATGAACCACGCCCTTTCACCCCTTGACAAAACAGGAAGTGACATCAAATAGCATTGGTCATAAGTACACTAAATTACTGTGAATTCAAGCAGACGTCCAAGGCCAAATGATAATATGTTATTGTATAGCACTTACGTTTAACCTCTTTTATATAGAAGAAATACGCATACAATATCACCCAACCTGTGTTGGTACTCATTTATTGACCTAAGAAGGATGAAAGGCTTTTTGAAAAAAAAGTCAATTGAAAACAAAATATTTTTTTTCTTATTTTATTTTCTTCCAAACCGGCCCAGGCATGGCCAGAAACCTTCCCCTACTCCCTGGGGACGATTTCGGCCCAGACACGAGGGGCCAACCCGACCCTGCATACGGGTTCGGAACGGAATATGGGAGAGGCTATTGGAGTTCCCCCATAACACATCCAGAGTCAAAATTGAGGACAAAACAGCTTTTACTGGTACCCATTTTTTCTCACATCCTTTCCCGAGCTGTTCACTTGTGACTTTAGAGTGGGTAGCTGATTGATAGATCTCACCTTTGGCCAGTTCCCACTCAAATAAAGGAAACCACAGTAATTTCCAAAATATGAATCAGGGTCTTCTGTACATTCATGTACCACCTAAGAACACCTCAGTAATCATAAATGCTAAACTCAGTAAAAAAAGTTTCATCAGTGGAAATGCTAAAAGAAAGGTGTCTTTAAGACTTCTACACCATCCACAAAAATCTAGTGGCTTACTTAGATAACTTAGGCTCATTAAATCTGAATGAGGGCCCTTGTTTCTTCAGGTTACTTTTGGGAACAAAACCATTTGTGTGATTTCCACTGCAAACATTATTTTGCATAGGAGGACTGCAATAATGGACATCGGCAACAAACATGCATGTTTCCTATTTGGGGAAAGTGTGCTGGGTTTCCCAGATAGAAAGTAAGGCTTTTAACTACACAATTGCTTCCCTATGTGGTAGAGCTCCAATTAGAGCGACAGCCACCCTTCGGAGTTTCAACAATATCTGCTGCATTTATATTTTTAGGGTTGGCGGAGCAGTAATGCAGAGATCTCTAGAAATATGAAAATAGAACAAACGTATTTCTGTAAGCTACACTTCCCTGGTAGAGCCTAGGGTGGATTCCTTTATTATCCTTGTCAATAGCATCCCTCATAGCATCTATCCAGGAAAACACCTTCATTGGATTTGTTGTTAGTGTTAATTAGTACACAGCACGGGTGCAGGGGTCAGCCTCCCAGCCAAACAGGAGGCTCAGAACAGGGGCTTTACCGCACGTTAAAAACCCCGCCCCGGGAACCAGGTAAGTGTGCCCCTGCACCTCTTTCCCTTCCTTCATCTACCCCTAACCCCAATTTCAATGCCCCACTTACCTTGCACTCCTTTGTCCCTTGCCGGTGCCGGGAACACTCGGTGTTCCTGGTGCAGATCCATCACAGTAATGGCCACCATGGAAATGAAGACGGGACTATGTCCAGTTCCCTTCTCCCTGATCCATGGCGGCCATCCTCCATTCTAGTTTTTTCTCAATTTGAGAAACAGCAAACACACAGTTTCTCAACTTGAAGAAAAAAATATTAGCATCTCAGTGCAAATTGTCAGGATACTAATAGCAATAAACCCCTCGGGCTAAGGCTTTACTGGGCAGGTAATGCCCTGGGGCTAACGTTAAAGCCCTTACTTTGCTCGAGCTTCTAACTTGCCTGGGAATTACCGGGCCAGTTAAAGCCCCTGTCCGTCAGGGTTTATTGCTTAAATATTTCACATCTAACATGAGAACTCCAGCTATTGGCCCATTCCCTTAGGTCTACTTTGAGAAGAGACGGAATAAGGAATACTACATAGCATTTCTGTACTAGGCCATAAAGGATGTTTACCCTACAGACCATTTCCCCAAATGGAGGTGAATGTATTACTTGTGAGGTGAAAGCGAATGGTATAATATGTTAAGCCATAGTTCACATCCTTCTCCCTCAAAATTGGTTGAAACAGAATCCCTTAATATTTACAGTCAAAGATTTATTAACTCACCTGAGACAGACATATTTTCTATATAAGCACACTTCTAAGGGAGTGCTGTCTGGCGAGTGCAGTCCTGCAAGCAACTCTGTTCTCCACTGCGTTTCCCTGGCGGATTCTTCAAACGTACAAACACGTGCCAATTGATACCTGCTGTGACTTTGGAGGGTGGTAGTAACTTTATAAACGCAGTTAAATAACTGATCCTTTCTACAGATTTTGGAAATAGATTGTAAGACCATAAAACGTGGTTTCTTTATTTTTAGAGTGAAGCTCCTCCCTTTTTACCCAGAAGCACATTAAATTTACGAGCACACACGCTTCTGCGCACGCTTCTAAGTGAGTGCTGTCTGGTGCGTGGTGTTCGGCTGTTCAGCTGAGCAGCCGGCAGTCCTCGCCAAACAACCTCCATTCAAATTGCTTTAGACCTGTTTTGAAGTGAGAACCGAATGATCTAGTCTGCAGATTTGTAATTGTCTGATAGGAAAATGCAAATGCTGAAATCTGCGATGCCAGTACATGCGGAGGTACACACAGAGAGACCTCAACCCAACTGTTTTGCTGGGCCCAAGGGGAAACAAGCCCATCAAATGTACTTAAAAAAAAAACAAGCTACTTGATCAAAATCAGCTGGCACCGATATTAGGAATTTTTGGTTTCCGGCAACAAACTCAATGGAGTTGAGTGTGGCCTCAAAGGGAATAAATGGTGATTTGAACTCTGGCGGTCCTATGCCACAGACTCGTGACATTTGCATGGAGCGGGAGGCAAATTTACAAGTCATGAACGAAGAAATTTTGGCCTGCAAATCTCAATATCCAGGTGAGTCTGCCAGTTCCGAAACCTCGCTCTCTCTTAAAACCATATTCACTGTGACTAAGAATAAAGATCAAAACCCTCCAATTAACTTTGATTTCAGTGAAACATGTATAATGGTTCATGCTAATGCAAACACCAAAGCACCTGGACTTTATTCCCAGGTATTAACTTCCAGTTACTCCACTCACCGAATGGCGCCTCCAAATCTGATGCTATCCAGGTTAATAATGGTAATGGGGTGGCACTGTTGAATATTATGTCAAAAGGTGGAATATCTGTTAAATCTTTCATTCGACTGCAACATGTGATATCTTGCAACCAAACGTGATTAATAATGAATATGTTCCAGCTAATGATTGCTGTCATTGATTGCTAAAAAAAGAATTGGACGCTTTTGAGAATGAAGCGAGAGCTCAAAGGGATCAAAGAGATGAGGGTTCTGATGCTGATGTAGTAAAAATAACCGAAATTGCAAATGTAAATATGAACGCATCAAACTTATCAGCTTCTCCAAACCTGATACAGAAATCCCCAAATCTATTATTGAAAATAACGGTACCATCAGATATGTCTTATATTAGACCCACCCCGAGACCCTCATTTGGATTTAAAAATAGAGTGATACTTGCTAGCGAAATAACATTAGCCGCGATGAATAATGCCTTGTATAGCCTTACAAAAATGTGTGAACATCTTGAATCAAAAATTGAACAAAACTCTTTAATCTGAATTTTGAATTAGTATTTTCGGAACTGAATCAGATAAATCTAAGACTTATGGACATAAAATGCGGCTTATCCACTCCGAGTGTGATAACAGAGGCTCTAATTGGGAATACAGAATCCAAAATGAATCTCGAGGTGGGTGCACCCATTTGTGAAGGTGGAAGTCTTATTGACCGAGAGCCGCCGACTCTGCGAATGTCACGATCCATGCCCCTGACCGCCTCAGGTATAACAGGCCCCTGGCAGCAGTGGGGCTAAAGCCCTTCACACTGGCCCCAAGGGCCTTAAAACTCCATCAGAAACATACATGGAGTCAGTCCTGGTACCTTTGGCGCCAGGCTCATTATCAGGAATAAAGCAATACCAGTTTTGGACCTTAATCCAACATGGAGTCCTATTGCACAGCTCAGTTCTTTAGAACCAAGCCATGCGGTCTACTGTGTTGGGTGTGGCTGGGCCTGGAACTACTTGGCCTGGAACTACTTTGCCTGGGTTATTTAAACCACACCCAAACAGCAGAACACGCTTCGCGTTATTCTGCACTCCTGCAGCGTAACACTCGCCATGTCCAGCTCCTACTCATCTGCTTCTCCGGCGGCCCGATCCTGAAGCCCTAGATCTGGATTCCATTAATAACCTGGAAGAACAAGAACAGCATTAGCGAGCAAGAACACTTACCCGTGAAGTAACCGGTCTTGAATCCATCCTGCGCTTCTCTTACCTCACCCATCTCCGGGTTTCACCGCAACCTGCAAGGGAGAAGGAACAAGGTCAGCATTAAGCAAAGCACTTACCTGGGCAAGCAACGCTTCGATCGCTCGTCACTCCGGAACATCAACGTAACCTATACAAAGAAGGGAAGAGAACGTTGTTGTTTCTAAAATGTGGTAAACTAGGGTTTTTCTCCCCTCGCAGGATTCTCAAACTTAGGTGGGCTCTCCACTGTGTACCTAATACGCATTACTGTTGTTGTTTCTGAAATGTGGTAAACTAGGGGTTTTCTCCCCTCGCAGGATTCTCAAACTTAGGTGGGCTCTCCACTGTGTACCTAATACGCATTACTGTTGTTGTTTCTGAAATGTGGTAAACTATGGTTTTTCTCCCCTCGCAGGATTCTCAAACTTAGGTGGGCTCTCCACTGTGTACCTAATACGCATTACTGTTGTTGTTCTGAACTGTGGTAAACCTGTGCCTGCCACTCTATTCCTGTCTGCGGGCTCTCGCATCGTCTGTCTTCCCCCCACCCACCCCCTCCTACTCCATGGTGCTCTCTATCTCGCCTATCTTCTCTAACTGCTTCTCCATCGACTATCCTGCTCTCCTCACTAAATCTGGTAGGAAAAAGTTTAAAAAGGACATCCTGGTCTCCAACCCAGGCCTCCCTATCGCTGACACCTATACCAGTGCCTGCTCCAAGGAAACTCTTACTGACATCCTCTTTTTTGTGCCTTCGCCTGACCTATGGACCCTTCATATGGTCTCTGTGCTCTCTCCTTTCTCCTCTTCTCCCATTAATGGTGGCACCCGTTGGGATGTCCTCCTGGCCCCCTTCCGCTCCTCTAAGGCCATCATTAATGTCTATGCTAATGGGACTGTCTTGGTCCAAGGTCCTCAGGCCAACCTTCACCTCTTTGATAGACGCTTCCCTCGCCTCATCAACTTCCTTTCCTCTCCCGCTGTCCCCCCTCCTCTGTCCTCGGCTACCTTGCCTCTACCCTCCCTCCCTGCCCCCTCTCGTGCTCCTTCTTCACCTCCTTCTTCTACACCTCCGCAGGGCGTACCTCTGATCTGTACTCCCCCCCCCCGGAAGTCCTTCAAGGCTGGCAACCTTCTCCATATTGCCACTCTTAACTCTCGCTCTGCCATCAAGCATTCCTCTGATATCTGTCGCCTTCTTGAGGAACTGGACCTTGACTTCCTCGGTCTCACTGAGACATGGTTCACAGCCAGCTCTGTCACCAGCTTTGACACACTCCTACCTGACGGTTACAAGATCTTCTCTGTGCCCAGGCCCAACTGTGCAGGTGGGGGTGTTGCCCTTATCTTCCCTGAGTGGATTCCTGCCACTGTCACTCCTACGCAGACATACTCCTCTTTTGAATGTCTTGTCTGCCGACTCTCTCTCTCTCCTAGCCATTCCCTTACTGTGGCTACTATCTATCGGCCACCTGGTCAAATTTCCTCCTTCCTCTCTGAGTGGGCTGACCTCTCCTCCTCACTCCTGTCCTCAACCACTCAACTCCTCTTTCTTGGTGACTTCAACATCCACCTTGATGCCTCCTGTCCCCCCACTGGACTCTTTCGTGACCTCTGCGACTCTCTCTCACTCTCTATTCTCCCGTCTGAGCCTACTCATTCTGCAGGGCACACTCTTGATGCTCTGATCTCTTCTGACCTTCCCCTCTCTGTCCCTCTCTCCACTCCTCTCTCCTGGAGTGATCACTTTCTCCTAACCTCACACCTCACCCTCCCTACCCCACATGCAAAGCCACCCTCATCATTGCCACCCACCTTCTCGGTCATCCGACCCATGAAGCGCGTGTCAGTTGAGGCTTTCGCTGTCACCTTCTCGCCCCCCCTCCCCCTTCTGCTGACTCCCACCCTGACACAGCCCTCTCCATGCTCCACTCTGCTATATCTGATACTCTTGATATCCTTGCCCCTGTCATGAGAATCCGCCTGAAGCCCAAAGCCAAATGTAACTCCTGGTATGACTCGGATCTCGTCACCCTAAAACGCAAGTGCAGGGTGGCTGAGAGGAAATGGCGTGCTTCATGTTCATCCTCTGATAAACTGGCCTGCCGCCTGCTCCAAAGGCAATACCGTCTCTCCGTTCTCACCAAAAAGAGAGCCCTTATCCAAGCCCGCATCTCTGCGCCATCCAACAACTCGGCTAAACTCTTTAAAATCTGCAAGGAGCTTGCCAACCCTGCTGCAGTCTCTACCTCTCCTGTCCCCTCCCAGGCCCTCTGCACTGGCCTCTCACTTCATCTCAAAAACTCAGGACATCCTGTCCTCACTCTCCTCCTATCACCTCCCTCCCTCTCTTCCCGACTCTTCCTCTGGCCCTTCTGCAGCCACCCCTCCTCCCTCCTTCTCTGCCTTTCCACTTTTTTCTGCTGACGAGGTTTCCAGACAAGTCCGATCTATGAAAGTCTCGTCTAAACAGGTTCACCCCTGTTCCTCCTAAACTATCAAGGACCACATCGACTCCCTGGCTCCTGCCCTGGCTGACTTTTGCAACCACTCCTTCGCCTCTGGAGTCTTCCCATCCCCCCTCAAGCACTCCCTTGTGCACCCTCTTCTTAAGAAACCCTCCTCCGACCCCTCCTGCTCGGCTAACTATCGCCCAATCTCCATCACTCCCTTCCTAGGCAAGCTCCTGGAGAAATTGGCCATCTCCCAGCTTAACCTCCATGCTGAAACTGTTGGTAGTCTCCATGACCATCAATCTGGCTTCAGAGCGGCCAGAAGCACGGAAACTGCTCTCCTGAACATCCGTGAGGACCTGCTCTTGAACCTCGACTCCAACACTCCGTGTGTTCTCATTCTGCTCAATCTCTCTTCTGCCTTTGACACTGTCAACCATGCCATCCCGCTCAACCGTCTCCGTGATGACCTGGGTATCACTGGTCAGGCTCTGGCGTGGCTGACCTCTTTCCTTTCCAATCGACCCTCCCAGGTCCAACTTGGGTCCTTCCTCTCTGACATCTTTTTCTCCACCTGTGGTGTTCCCCAGGGATCTAATCTCTCTCCCTGGCTGTTCAACCAGTATCTGGCACTCCTTGCCCACCGCATCGCCGCTCTCTGCCCCTACTTTCAGTGCTATGCGGACAACACCCAGCTCATTTTCAGGCTACCCTCGGCCTCCTCCTTTCCTTCCCTCATCTCTGACTGTCTGTCTGCCATCCAGGAATGGTGAGCCGCCAATGACCTCTGCCTTAATGCTAGTAAGACTGAGATTCTACTCATCGGCACACCCACTCCCTCCTTCCCTGTAGCTCTCTGGCCATCCTCGCTTGGCCCTCCTCCTGCTCCTACCTGCAAGGCAAAAAACCTTGGGGTCATCTTCGACTCCACACTCTCTTTCTCTCCTCATATATCTGACGTCTCTAAGAAGTCACACTACCGGCTGCACCTCCTCAGAGGTATTCTTCCCTTCCTCTCCTTCCCCCAAAAGCTCACTGTCTCCCAAGCCCTGGTTCTCTCGAAGCTGGACTTCTGTAACAGCCTCTATCTTAATCTGCCTGCCTCCACTCTCCGCCCCCTGCAACTCATCCAGAACAGAACTGCGAGACTTGTCGTTGGCCTCAAGCCCAGGGACCGTATCTCTCCAGGACTGAAATCTCTACACTGGCTCCCAGTGGCTGCGAGGATTAAGTTCAAAACCCTCTGCATTGTCCACAAGGCCTTCTGGGGCCTGGGGCCTAAATACCTTCAACTCGCTCTTCCTAAATATCTTGCTTCCCGAGCCCTTCGCTCCTCCATCTCCAACTCCCTCAGGGTCAGCCGCTTCTCGAAGCAACGAGTCGGGGGTCGATCTCTCGCCGTGGCAGGGGCCTCCCTCTGGAACAGCCTTCCTGCCTCCCTGAAACTTGAGGAGAACCATCTCCGGTTCCGGAAGCACCTCAAAACCTTCCTCTTTGCTTCTGCTTTCTCTCTCCCTCTCCCCTGCTAAAGTCTCGACTGAATCTGCACCGAATCTGCAACTGGGCCACTCTCACCGACCTCGGTACTGGTCCCAGCCACTCTCCTCTTGCACTGCCTCCCTGGCAACCCCTGCACTGAGGGACTGTCTCTGTATCCCTACAGCCCCCCCTTTCCCAGCACTTGTCTGCACTTACCTTGCACTTGCCACCAGCTGGCCCTATTTATTTACTTATTCTACTTACTTGTACTGCACTTCCCCCCTCCCCTTCCCCTTGCACTTTTCCCTTCCCCTTACCCCTGCACTTGCGCGGTCTGAATGACACCTGGCCTAGTAGGATCGTTGTCTGTCTTCCCTTGTTCCCCCCTCCCTGCCTCGTCGCGCCTTGAAACACTTGTGTATAGGCGCGTTAGAAATGTCATATCATATCATATCATATCATAACACAGGTTAGCAATTAACACCAATAAACAGTGCAGCGCTCTGCGCTTCAATAACTCACCGTGTTCTTCGCCATTGGTGCAGCAACTCCGAGATCGCAACCATCCCTGTGAAAACAAAAAGAGACATTGTTAGGGAACAGCGTAGTGGAGCAAGACGCCGAGAAGACAGAGAAAATGGTGGGAAAGAAAGAGACAGAATAAAGACGGAAAAGACATTATAACTCACCTGGAAGACAGCAAGCAGAGTCGGAGTTAAAGCCGGTCTGGACCCAACATAGGTGCACACGGACCAGTGAAGCAACTAGGTCCACAGAACGCCCGCACCAACCACGCGCCCCTGCACAGAGACGCAGGACGGAGAGTTCAACACACAAAAACCTGAGGTGAGCAATAACCCCAATGGACGGAATTTGGACCAGAGGGAGGTGCGAGTCCACCCATCAGAGAACCAGTATCTTAACCCTCCATTCTCCTGTTATAGGCCCTACCCAATATCTGGCACATAACCAAACAGAGGGGGGTCCGGGATAGCGCTTAGACCTCGATCCAGTATCGTGTGGAGCCCCCGTGGATACCAGGTGAGCGTAACAGCTATCTGAAGATCGCAGAGTAGACCTTTTCTCTACCCTGGCTTCCCCGACAAAGCAAATTGCAAACTTACAACCTCCAAACACACCCAATCAGAATAACAGTTGCATGGAAATAGGGCATGTGGATAATGACGAACTAGATTCCGTTGAACCTCTGTATGAAGTTTTTCAAAATAAAAGGCCAATAAAAAGAAAAACTTTAACAAAAAACAAACCAAACAATCAGGTTTCACACAGAAACACCAAACTTACAGGTGTAAAACTGAAGTTCTTAAAAGCCTTTACACCAGCAAAAATATCGAATGCACAAATAGAGACTTTAGCTTTCGTGCCAGGTGAGGCCACAAAGAAAGCTACTGAAAACTGCAAACTGGTAAAGACAAATAAGCAACCGTCTCCATCTGAAACAGATGATAATAGAAATGCTATAATGAATTTTTCGACCTATTCAATTACGTCAGAAAATTCAATCAAAGAGATTAATACAGCTGAGAATGAAAGAGTATCCAACTTTGATTTAATTAATCTTAATCAAAGTTTGAATGAGCCTATCTTTCACACTTTGGAGGAATAAAGAAGGCTCAGCCTAAACATAATAAAAGAAAAACATGAGGTAGAACCCCTTGGGCCAAAACATATGACGAATACAGTAAGTAACGCAAAGTTTACATTTAAAAATAGAAAGTTCTCGGTAGAAAAGGCCTTGAATGACGAAGTGAAACCAACATGTGAGTATGACTTAAAAATATCTAACTTAATGACAATATGCATGAATGAAAGAAGGCACAATGATCCATATCCTAATAGATCTACACTTTTTGCAGCCTTCCAGGCCATCCCAAAACTAAAAGCAATTCTATCATGTGATATTGAGCTAATTGCAATTATCAAAAATGGGAGAATGGATAGGGCCATACTCACAATTCCGTCATTAATTGTAAGACAAACAATATGGGATGAGAGACAGCTACTTATGGAAAAGGGATTTGAGTTAACTATTCAAAGTTTACAGCTAGAAAGTAAATCCAAACTAAGATGAGAAAAAACTAGTTACAAAGATGAGAAATCAACACAGAAAATCTCTGAACCCAAATTCATATTAATGAATTGCTTGGTTAGCTCTGGAAAAATAAAAAGAAATGTGTATTTTGAAGATGAAGTTCAGGTGAATAAGGTAACTAAGTTGGCTTAGCTCAAAGAATCTGTAAGAGAAACAAATCATACTTGTTACGAATAGGCAATAATCAAGCAGCCTCCTTTCACTTTACAAATTGCAGTATGGAGCACACAAGGTTTTCGCACTTGATGAATGAAAATAGCTTTCAAAATTCAGACAGATATGATATAATACTGCTGCAAGAAACTTGGTTAACAATTCCCCCAGTATGGCCAAACCATCAAGTGTGCTGGATTCCCGCGTTAAAACCGCCAAAAGGAAGACCGAGGAAAGCATTAATAGGGGCCTTGATGATGGATTCACCAGGAAAATGAACTCCATGGAGTAATCCACACCCATGCCTACAGCTCTTAAAATACGAAATTGAGAACCCTGAACATACTTTAGCTCCAAAAACTGCAATAATTAATAAATATTGGAATCCTGCCATTATCTCAGAAGACAATTTCATAAAATATTTAATTTACTTATTTGAGGAAATTGATGCTGAACCAGCCACAATGGCAACTTTTACTGTGGGGGACTTGAACACGTGTTGCTTGAGTAGCAATACTAATGTGATTCCATCACATGCTGCTAGATGAATGAGGCGTTGTGATAATTCAATGGTCTGGTTCTAAACAAATGAGTCTTCAGCCAATAAGAAGTTTTTTTGGACTAAAAGAGAGCCCAATTGTTTTATTAACAACTCTTTTTTTTCTTTTAGATCAACCAAGAAAAAGGATACTTTGTCTGCAGCTCTTCCACTCCCCAAGGAGAAGCAGTAACCTCTGGAGGTGTACCCCTCAGGTAAGTTCAGTTAGGAGATCAGTTCTTAACCTTCTTTGTTTTACTGTTCTTGTGCTTGTTTTGTACTTCTGCTTCCTTGACTCAACTCCTGTCAGGTCTATTGGTTTCCCCCTCTTTGTCTTCAGCCCCCTCCACCTGTTTTCTTCTTTGTATGACTCAATTTCGGTGAGAAGAGCTTCGTTTGTTCCTCTGGGTGGCCACGATTTCAGTTCATGTGACCAAAATAGTCCTTTGTAGACCCGGAGGGTTGGGAACGTCCCTTCCAGCAAGAACCCTTATCACTGCCTGTCTCAAAAAACAAATCACAGGGGTCTACGTTGCTTGCCAGCTTTAACAGACCTCTCTCTCTCTCAAGTCCAACTGTCCCTTCTTGATCAAGAGGAGCTCGTCTCTCCGACTCTCTCGGCTTCGCCGCTTCGATCGCCGGCTCCGCCCCTTTTATTTTCGTTCAGCCGCTTTCTCTCTCACGCGTTGTAGCGGTGCCCCAGTGTCCGCACTTCTTATCGCCTGCTGTCATGAGCACTGCTCCCGAGAAGCCAAGTCAAGCCCAGCATCCCCGGAAGCAGGCTCACGACCCTCGTCCCCGGCTCCAGCAAACCCCTATTGGGGCCCTTTGGACCATGTCCTGGCGCCTCTGGCGCCAGGCTCATAAGGAACCTCAGTCCCGGCGCCAGGGGCGCCGGGCTCATAATTCTTGCAAAGGTGCTTGGGTGGACCTACCTGTAGCAGACCATACTGCATACTCACCTTTGAAAATGCTGGCAGGATGAAGTCCCCAGCCTTCTGCTGGGAGGAACTATTCCCTGAACTGGGACTACTTTCTTACCTGGGTGGGGCTGGTGCCACTCCTTAGCTCTGGAACACAGGAACTCTTACCTGGGCGAGACTGAGGAAGAAGACACCCAATCACTCCAACACTATTTAAACCACACCCGATTGGGAAAACGTGCTTCGCGTTATTCTGCATCTGCAGCAGGACGCTCACCGAGTCAGCTCCAGCATTCCAGTGACATCTCCAGCTTCAGCTCAGCAACCTGTGGAAGAAAGACACAAGAACTATACTTACCATACAGGAATCCAGACACCGGCAGAACCTGCAAGCAAAAGAAACATAAGGTTAGCAAGTTGCAACACGATCGCAGCCGCGCTCGCTTACCTGATCCATCTGTGCTTTCACGGATTCTTCGCGGCCTTCTCTTCAGCAGCCTAACGGCACCTGTAAAGACAAAGAACATTGTTAAGTAGGAATCGGGTGAAGGCGGCCGCATTTACTTTTCTTACCTGCTTTTGTGCGCGTATTACGATCTCTTCAACCGCAGCAGCCCGGCACCTGAAAACAAGAAAAGACATTATTTAGGTGCCATTAAAGACTGTAAGAAAGCCTAACACTTACGTGTTTCCCCACGTGCATCCGCGACTGGGAAAACGCCCGCAAGGTCCCGACACCTGCAAATAAAAAAAGAACATTGTTAGAGGTGCAATAATAAGGTCACAGATCATTATACTCACGTACTTCGCACGTGCAACGGCAACGGATGAACAACGCCCGCAACATCTCAAGACCTGAAAACAGAAAACAAGGGACATTATTGAGGTGTCATTGAAATTCCCATACCTACGTACAACCGCACGTGTCGCGCTCTCAGTGACCACGCCCTCAGCATCCAGGCACCTGAAAAAGACAATGCAAAGACTTCATTAAAGGTGTCCATCTCTTCAAGTCTATAAACTCTTTATACCTACTGGCATCCGCTCGTGCAGTAACGGCGGCATCACCTTTTGGCATCTCAGCACCTGTGCCACTTCTAAGGCCACAAAAGACTTTGAGGACCTCCAGTGACGTAACTGGAACCCACGCACCCCTGCATAAGTCGCAGGATGGAGAGCCCAGCATTTATACGCCTAAGGTGAGAGCTCACCAGGACATTGGACTTTCGGAGAGTTGGCGATTAGTGAGGAGGAAGTCCAGCCAAACGGTCATTAACCCTTTTTTCTTCCGCCTGCAGAAACCTTACCCTGCAAGCCAGACGGTCAATAAGAGGAAGCCCAGTCCAGAGAGTCATCCGAGCTCTACGCTTCTCAGTTGAAGAGACTATAACAGTTCAGCCGGGTCCAGCGCCTCCGTGGGAATCAGGTGAGCGTTACAGAACGCGAAGCCCTCCAATAACCTCCTACCCAGGCGCTATGGAAACTTCCGACACTGATCAACTGGCCCAGTTACTAGGGGAATTAAGAGCTGAAGTACATGCTGCCCGCCAGGAAACGAATGCCCTGAGGAGGGAATTGATTATGTCCAAAGAACTAACTGATGACCTCGCCAGACAGTTATTACAAACACAAGCCGGGCAAACACCTCTACCTACTTCAGGAGGGACCTATACCCCGGCGGCTTCAGCCAATCCTGTTCAAATCAATCTGCCCGGAAATGTGCCTTTGGCTCCGCCCAAACACTTCTCTGGTGACCCGAAGAGGTTTGCGGTGTTCATAAATCAGTGCCGATTGCACTTTCTTTGTAGACCAGCTGCTTTTCCG
This sequence comes from Ambystoma mexicanum, assembly GCF_040938575.1. Lineage (NCBI taxonomy): Eukaryota > Metazoa > Chordata > Amphibia > Caudata > Ambystomatidae > Ambystoma > Ambystoma mexicanum. The sequence continues at coordinate 999,730,675 of NC_090929.1, read as the reverse complement.
ACTGATCAGACTAAAGTAGCCTTTGTGCTTTCGTATCTTAGCGGCAGCGCCGCTGATTGGTCGATCCCTCTGGTTACACAGGATGACCCGATTCTTCGCAATTTCCAGGCCTTCCAGGCCAATATGGAAAGACTTTTCGCAAGACATTCCCAGGGGCAGGCCCTGGACAACGAACTCCTTTCCCTACGGCAGGGCAATCAGGATCTTCTGGCTTATATTGCGTCATTTAACAGACTAATCGTAGAAACCAGATGGCCCGAGGACAAGAGGATCACGCTTTTCCACAGGGGTTTGCGTGGCGAACTCAAAGACGTCCTAGCCCAGGTCGTGAATCCCCCTCAAGATTGTTCAGAGTACATTGATTTAGTGGTCCAATTGGATCACAGACTACAAAACAGAAAGGCAGACCGCTCCAGGTTCAAAACTCGAGTATTCTCTAAGCCACTAACTCACACCAAAGGAGTTGAAGCCGTAGAACCTATGCAAATAGGGGTCGTAAAGGGTCCCCTAACCCAGAAAGAACGTGACAGGAGACGACAATTGCAGCTATGTCTCTATTGTGGAAATTCAGGACATTTCCTCCGAGATTGCCCGGTGAAACCTCCGAAGAAGACAGTGGGAGCTTCTGATAAGAATTCCGAAAAGCCCGAGCCGGGAAACGACCTCGCCCGACAAGTGTAGAGGTCCGCTTGCCGAGCGTAAAAACCAGTTCTTTGACCTCGCACTTCATAATGTCAATGGTCCTCATAAATCCAGAACGACTGGATCGTTTGCATGCCATTAAAGCATACATTGATAGCGGAGCGATTGGAAATTATATATACCGCGAGATGGCTTCCAGGATGAACCTACCCCTTTGTCCTAAGGTAATTAAAGACGTCATTACCACAGTGGATGGTACGGAAATAGCCTCCGGACTGGTAACCCATACCACCACAGAAGTGACGTTATTAGGCCAAGATGGACATCGGGAGGTAATCGTGTTCGATGTGATCAAGGCCCCTCCGTTCCAAATAATTCTGGGGATCCCTTGGTTGGAGAAACACAATCCTCAAATTGATTGGCGAGCAAAGACGATACAGTTCCCAGAGTGTGCACCTACTTGTTATCCTCGACCCAGTATTCGCCTAGCGGTAGCAACATCCGAAGGACCGCAATTGCCTCCAGAGTATCAAGAATTCCAAGATGTCTTTCAGAAGGAACAGGCTAATACCCTGCCTCCCCACAGATCGTACGACTGTCAAATAGACCTGATACCCGGAGCCACTCCCCGTTGTAGTAGAATTTACGCCCTTACCGAGCCTGAAAATCTTCATTTGCGACAGTATCTGGACCAGTACCTGGCCAATGGATTTATCCGCCCATCAAAGTCTCCTGCATCCTCGGCTCTGTTCTTTGTACCTAAAAAAGAAGGTGACCTTAGAACCTGTATTGATTATCGTGCCCTGAACCAGATAACGGTAAAGAACAGATACTCCCTACTTCTGATTCCGGAACTCCTTGACCAAGTTAAGAACGCCTGCATTTATACAAAGCTAGATCTCCGGGGAGCCTACCACTTGGTACGGATTAAAGAAGGCGACGAATGGAAGACAGCATTTCGCACCAAGTATGGACTATTTGAATACCAAGTGATGCCCTTCGGACTATGCAATGCACCAGCCGCTTTTCAGTATTTTATGAATGATGTCCTCAGAGAACTCATAGATGTTTGCGTAGTCGTCTACATAGATGACATCCTTGTGTACTCATCTTCAGAAGCAGATCATCGGAAACATGTTAGAGCCGTCCTTGAAAAACTCCGCCAACATAAGCTTTTTGCTAAGCTCGAAAAATGTGTTTTTCCCGTCACGGAGGTCGAATTTCTAGGCTTTATTCTGACACCCAAAGGAGTCCACATGGACTCGAGAAAGGTGGACGCTATCATCAAGTGGCCATCACCTACTTCCGTGAAAGGTGTCCAAAGCATGTTAGGTTTCGCCAACTTTTACCGCAGGTTTATTCCAGAGTTTTCACGAGTGGTGCAGCCCATCACCGCCCTCTTAAGAAAAAACAAACGTTTCGAGTGGTCAACAGAAGCAGAACAGGCCTTTCAAGAACTAAAAGCCAAGTTCACCTCAGCACCCATACTGAAACACCCACGCCCAGACCTCCCTTACATCGTTGAGACCGACGCCTCGAGCTTAGCAATGGGGGCGGTTCTATCACAGAGAGATCCGGAAACTAACCAATTGCACCCCGTGGCATTCTGGTCTCGCAAGTTCTCGGCGCCTGAAATTAACTACACCATCAAAGATAAAGAGCTTTTAGCAATTAAGTCCGCTTTCAAGGCCTGGCGGCACTATCTCCTTGGAGCCAAACACACTGTCACGGTAATCACCGATCATCGAAACCTACAATACCTGAAAACCGCCAAAGCTCAGTCCTCCAGACAGCTTCGCTGGGCACTTTTCTTTGCCGAATTTGACTTTGTAATTACTTATCGCCCCGGCAACAAAAATGGCAAACCGGATGCCCTTTCCCGGATTGGAATGGGAGATAATATTGTCAATCCTGAACCTGTGCCAATAATTCCAGAACAGAGAATCCTGGGCCTGATTTCTTCACAATCCATCGAAGATATCGAAGCAAAAGTTAAACAACTTGTGACCCCTTCGGACTTACAAAACTGGCTACTGAAGGGAAAGGACTTCATCATAAAAAAAGACCTGCCTTATTTTCAGGGACGACTATTCCTACCACATGCCGATTTACAAAAACAGGTAATCTCTTGCTACCATGATTCCTTGATGGAGGGCCACCCAGGCATTGCCAAAACCTCAGAAAAAGTCAAGAGACACTTCTGCTGGCCGTCATGGAGAAAAGACATAAAGGAGTTTGTGATGTCGTGTGGTGTGTGTGCCCAAAACAAAGGTCAGAAGGAAAGACCAGCGGGTCTCCTGCATCCGCTAGACATCCCGCCACATCCCTGGCATACCCTCTCCATGGACTTCATCACCGATTTACCCTCCTGTTCCGGATACAACACTATTCTAGTAATTGTAGATTTGTTTTCTAAAATGGCCCACTTCGTTCCACTAAAGGGCTTACCTTCAGCTTCAGTTCTAGCACGGGAATTCCTTGAAAATATTGTAAGATTGCACGGCTTCCCTTCGGTTTTGATCTCAGATAGGGGGAGCCAGTTTATCTCTCACTTTTGGCGAAGTTGCTGTCGTTTAGCTCAAATCGATGTGAGACTTTCAACCAGCCATCATCCCCAGACCGACGGACAAACTGAGAGGACAAACCAAACTCTGGAACAATATTTACGTTGTATGCTACAGCAGTCGGAAAGTAATTGGAAAGATATCCTTTGGATAGCCGAATATGCTTACAACAACTCGATCCATTCAGGAACCAGAAAAAGTCCCTTTTACATTTTATATGGTATTCATCCTCGAACCTCCAATCTCGACCCGCCCCAAGATCTTGGAACGCCTGCCGTGGAACAACTTCACAAGGCTATCACTCAAGCTTTCAAAGAAGCGACAATCCACCTACAACAGGCTAAAGAACGGTACAAAAGGGGAGCAGACCAACACCGAAGAGACGCCCCTCAATACCAGGTTGGAGATCAAGTTTGGTTATCCACCAAACATTTATCACTTAAAGGACCTCACACCTTCAACCCAAAATATCTGGGACCATATCCAATTACAGCCATAATAAACCCAGTGGCTGTCAAATTGGGTTTGCCATCCCACATGAAAATACATCCGGTATTTCACGTATCTCTACTAAAACCTATGCAACCTGGAACCAGACTGAATAAACCTCCAGAGCCTATTCAAGTAAATGGAGAACCTGAATTTGAGGTTAAAAACATCCTAGACTCCAAGATCATCAAGTCAAAATTATACTATCTGATCAACTGGAAGGGTTACGGACCTCAAGAACGATCATGGGAACCCTATGACCACGTCCATGCTCCTCGTCTAGTCAGAAAATTCCACCGAACGTTTCCCAATAGGCCAAAACCTCCGGGGAAGACAAGTTTGGGAAGGGCCTTGAGGGGGGATGCTGTCATGAGCACTGCTCCCGAGAAGCCAAGTCAAGCCCAGCATCCCCGGAAGCAGGCTCACGACCCTCGTCCCCGGCTCCAGCAAACCCCTATTGGGGCCCTTTGGACCATGTCCTGGCGCCTCTGGCGCCAGGCTTATAAGGAACCTCAGTCCCGGCGCCAGGGGCGCCGGGCTCGTAAATCTTGCAAAGGTGCTTGGGTGGACCTACTTGTAGCAGACCATGCTGCATACTCACCTTTGCAAATGCTGGCAGGATGAAGTCCCCAGCCTTCTGCTGGGAGGAACTATTCCCTGAACTGGGACTACTTTCTTACCTGGGTGGGGCTGGTGCCACTGCTTAGCTCTGGAACACAGGAACTCTTTTACCTGGGCGAGGCTGAGGAAGAAGACACCCAATCACTCCAACACTATTTAAACCACACCCGATTGGGAAAACGTGCTTCGCGTTATTCTGCATCTGCAGCAGGACGCTCACCGAGTCAGCTCCAGCATTCCAGTGACATCTCCAGCTTCAGCTCAGCAACCTGTGGAAGAAAGACACGAGAACTATACTTACCATCCAGGAATCCAGACACCAGCAGAACCTGCAAGCAAAAGAAACATAAGGTTAGCAAGTTGCAACACGATCGCAGCCGCGCTCGCTTACCTGATCCTTCTGTACTTTCACGGATTCTTCGCGGCCTTCTCTTCAGCAGCCTAACGGCACTTGTAAAGACAAAGAACATTGTTACGTAGGAATCGGCGAGGCTGAGGAAGAAGACACCCAATCACTCCAACACTATTTAAACCACACCCGATTGGGAAAACGTGCTTCGCGTTATTCTGCATCTGCAGCAGGACGCTCACCGAGTCAGCTCCAGCATTCCAGTGACATCTCCAGCTTCAGCTCAGCAACCTGTGGAAGAAAGACACGAGAACTATACTTACCATCCAGGAATCCAGACACCGGCAGAACCTGCAAGCAAAAGAAACATAAGGTTAGCAAGTTGCAACACGATCGAAGCCGCGCTCGCTTACCTGATCCTTCTGTGCTTTCACGGATTCTTCGCGGCCTTCTCTTCAACAGCCCAACGGCACCTGTAAAGACAAAGAACATTGTTACGTAGGAATCGGGTGAAGGCGGCCGCATTTACTTTTCTTACCTGCTTTTGTGCGCGTATTACGATCTCTTCAACCGCAGAAGCCCGGCACCTGAAAACAAGAAAAGACATTATTTAAGTGCCATTAAAGACTGCAAGAAAGCCTAACACTTACGTGTTTCCCCACGTGCATCCGCGACTGGGAAAACGCCCGCAAGGTCCCGACACCTGCAAATAAGAAAAGAACATTGTTAGAGGTGCTATAATAAGGTCACAGATCATTATACTCACGTACTTCGCACGTGCAACGGCAACGGACGAACAACGCCCGCAACATCTCAAGACCTGAAAACAGAAAACAAGGGACATTATTGAGGTGTCATTGAAATTCCCATACCTACGTACAGCCGCACGTGTCGCGCTCTCAGTGACCACGCCCTCAGCATCCAGGCACCTGAAAAAGACAATGCAAAGACTTCATTAAAGGTGTCCACCTCTCCAAGACTATAAACTCTTTATACCTACTGGCATCCGCTCGTGCAGTAACGGCGGCATCACCTTTTGGCATCTCAGCACCTGTGCCACTTCTAAGGCCACAAAAGACTTTGAGGACCTCCAGTGACGTAACTGGAACCCACGCACCCCTGCATAAGTCGCAGGATGGAGAGCCCAGCATTTATACGCCTAAGGTGAGAGCTCACCAGGACATTGGACTTTCGGAGAGTTGGCGATTAGTGAGGAGGAAGTCCAGCCAAACGGTCATTAACCCTTTTTTCTTCCGCCTGCAGAAACCTTACCCTGCAAGCCAGACGGTCAATAAGAGGAAGCCCAGTCCAGAGAGTCATCCGAGCTCTACGCTTATCAGTTGAAGAGACTATAACAGTTCAGCCGGGACCAGCGCCTCCGTGGGAATCAGGTGAGCGTTACACCTACCCACTGTTACCTGGAGGTCTACAACGGCGTCTCTCGTGCCGCTTCACAGCTCAGCTTAGGCGGCGGACAGTAACTTGGCTCCGCCCCCTTGTCTTCCTTCTTCCTTCGGTACCTTCTCTTTCCCACCACAGGAGGCCGACCTTGATCCCCGTTGTCGGGACACTTCGCTCATCAGGCGAAACGGCACGGAGCTTCCCCTCCTTCTCCTCTCAGCATTGGCGACAACGGTCGCTGCCTCAGCCGTCAGCCAAACATAACGTAGCACCATGGCGCTGCTCAATAACGTACTGCAACGGCGCTGCTCAACCGGTGTCAGCTTAATAAACTGAGCACGGAGCTTTCTCCCCTTTGAGAAACATAACTTTTCAGGATCGATAACTGAGATCTGCGCAACGGCACAGTAACAATTTCTCCCAACAACAGCTGTTCTCAGTACGCCCAGCTGAGACCGTTGGGATCCACCTTCTCCTCGTCACCCACAGTTTCCTAGGATACCAGAGACACAAAACTAGGTTAGAAGAAAGTCCATACAGACCTCACTTCCTGCTTCCCTAGACATGCTTTAATAGGGCTGGCTAATAGGCTTTCCACTGTACATAACGTAATGTAGAGGCAAGAGCATAGACCACACATTGTCACAGGCGTATGGATGAGAGAAGCATGACTCTATTGAATGGCTGAGTGGATGGAGATATCCCTCCACGCTCTACATGGAAGAGTCAAAAATCTGAAGCCATTATTGATTTTGCATTTGTATCCAATAATCATCTAAATTTGATATCTAAATTTGTTGTTACTCCCACGCAGCTGAGCGACCATAATATACTGGAGATAACTTGCGAGTCAATGATGAATCCATTGAGAAGTTATTACACCTTCCCACTACAGCTGTCGCAAGGACAAAATCGTATTAGATGGACAGACTAAAAATTGAATTTATTTTTACAGAAAATAAGGCAGCATAAGAATGAAGACTATGTGAATGTTTTAGCGGTATTTAAACCAACTAAGAACTCACATTCTCGAACGCAAGAGATAGTCTTCAGAAAAGGGGATCCCACCATAAAGGAGAAAAAAGCACAGAGGAGACGAGAAATAAGACAGGATAAGCGCAACACACGTGAAAAGCAATCTTAGATAAATTGCGAATATTAACACCAAATATAAGAATTTCCTAGTACAATAAAAAGATCCAAAAGATGCAAGTAGAAAATGAAAGAATGCTACAAGCCATTGCATCCAAATCAGGTGCACAAATGTGGGACCTATTTAAAGATGGAGCTAGAAGTACAATGAACCCACAGATGCTAAAGGCTATTGGAGAAACAGGAAGGGTTGAACACTGACACATTATTTAATGATAAGACAAAGTGAAAAGACAAGTGTATAAAGAACTCACCTGTAAAAGAAAATCTAATGATAGACCTCGTAGATAGTCAAATGATAATTAAACAATTAAGCTCCTCAAGGGCCCCAGGCACAGACGGTGTATCAGATGCCAGCGCGTACAGGTTTCATCCCAGAATCATGAAGGCAGTCAATAGTAATAATCGTGTTCAAGAAAGGTGATCGAATACAACCAATAAATTATAGGCCTTTGGCCCTTCTTGATTCACCAGGGAAAATATATCCAAAGATGCTATTGGCAACCTTGAACAATTGGCTCAAGGAGAATGATATGTATGATCCAAAGCAATATGGATTCATTGCCTGTCTAGGAAGTGCTCCAAATCTGTTAATTATACAAGCGCTAAAACAACAGGCCATCAAGAACAAGACTCCCTTGTATATTGCGTTTATTGATTACAGACAAGCTTTTGACATGGTATCACAAACTGTTACGTAATAAGCTACAAACAGCAAAGTCTCCAGTTTATATAATAACTTAATGCAGCAATTTCACTCGGGAGCATCTGTACGAGTTAAATTGAACAGAGAAGGGCTATTAACGAGACCAATACCAACCAACACTGGACTCAAGCAAGGATGCAGAATGGCATCCATGCTCTTTAATTTTTACATATGAGATATTGGCCTTCATCTAGATTCAGTGAGAGCGTTTCCTCCTAAAATAAATAAAACTCCAGTAGGACGATTATTATATGCTGATGATTTACTGATCATAGATCAAACTCCTATTGGACTTCAAAGGTCCCTAAATGCAGTGGAGGCCCATGCTAGAGAAAATAATAAACACGTTTAAATCAAATATTCTGATCATTGAAGGCAGCAAAAAAGTAAGCGGAAAGCTGGGGCAACATTGGACAGTTGGTAAAAAGGTTCTCAGAATCTTGAAGGAATACAAGTATTTGGGGATAAATCTAAATGACAACAAAGCTGATATGCCATACAAAGAAGAATTTAAGCAAAAAACACTGATGCTCTGCTCTCAAGCAAGATTTATTCAACATAAGTATGGCAAATATGCCTCTTTACCCATTATCATGTTCTATACGCAGAAGGTAGTGCCAACGTTATCTTATGGCGAGTCATGCAAACCTATAAACAGTCAACCTAAATGGGCATATATTGAGGATCTCTTTTGGAAGAAGCTACTAAGGTTACTGAGAAGTGGTCGCATGCCCCTAATTCGATATGAACTGGGTCTTACTTCTCTTAAAGCATATGTTAACTGGAATTCTCTTCTCCTTTATGGGAAGTGCATTAAAATAGGCCACTCTGAATCGAATGTAATGAGCATAAAATCACAAGCTTTCACGGAAAATGGGACAGACATGATAAATAGATGGAAAACAAGTTGTAGAGAAATTATGCTTGAAGCTGATATTAGTGAACAGCTATTAACATTAAATCCAACTCATGCAAAATTAAAGCTTTGCTATAAAGATTGGAACCATACAAGAGCTGAATGTGAGAAGTATACAATTGCTGAGACAGGAATATGCATTAGTAAAAAGCTAAATGCAGTGCCTAAATACATACAGAAATTCACAGATTGTGTTTATCGTTCAATGATAATGAGATTTCGTTTTAATCTATGGCCTACAAGAGCTGGTACATCAATAAGAGCGAAAGATAAAACCTTAATTAGTACGTGTAGATTCTACAAGAAAGAGAATATGGTTGAAACATTAAAGCATAGTATGATCCATTGTAAGGCTCTATCTAATCAAAGATATGAGTATTTTTCAAAATGTTTCTGTGAATTCCGAATATTAACACCTAACATGGTGCGGGCAATGATATTAAATGTGCAACATATTTCCTTGAATCTTGCCACCATTAGATACCTACGTAAACTAAAATCAATGGAACCATGTAACAGTAGTCTCTGGTTGATAAACTTTCATGTGATGCAGATAGAGTTAACAAATCCTTCACAATTGAAAGCAAAGCTGAATAAAAAAAACATACATCAATTACATCTTGTGTAGTTTGACAAGAGCTAACATGACAGTCTGACATGCTGTGGCCAAAACTGAGAGTTGTGTGTGTGAGAAAAATGTAGGAAGGATGACATCTTAGATGCTTTCTCTAAGTGGGATGTGTACATGTCACAGAGCTTAAGTACAACAGCCAACAAATTGGCGAGGATACACAACTGATTAGAACAAGTATAAGTATTGGAAATGATTTCTATTAATGATAAATTGAATTTTATATTGAGCTGTTTTATTATAGATGAGATTAGTAATATTGGTATATAGTATTGTATTTGAAATGGTTTGGTTTTAATGATAATTGAATTTTATTTATCATTGAAGATATTTGAAATATTGATAAGAATTAGAATTGAATTGAATTGCTAAATAGAATGTATGTTTTATATCTCTCTATGTGATATTTGTATGATTCTTTTTTTTGACCATGTTGAAATGTCCGTTTCTTTCTTACAGGTGCAATGTGCACGTGGAGGCTCAAAGGGGTTGCAGCCTTTGCAACACAGCCTATGTTGGTGACATTTCACTATATATGGCACTTAATATGAGAGTGCCTAAAATCGTAAATGAGAATGGTATTGCTGGGGGAGCACAGGGAAATATATTGTAGAGTCTGGGATAGGGTGAGGATGTTGGGTGAAGGGGCAAGCAGGGAGACACATGGGTCTACCCCGGAAAAATAGGACGGAGGAGCAACACTGATATGAGAACTAACAATATGTTCACTGTGTTGATGGATGCCATAGCATTTACACTCTCAATATAGTGGCATAAAAGCCCCCAGAGATGGCCCCCTGCTGGTTTAGGACGGCTTCCGTGCATTTAATCACATTCCCCATCAAGCCACGGGATGCAGCAATAAGAGCAAAATTATGTAATTTCATGTACCTCTCCATTTTCTGATGTGCCTCCCTCCCACCGTCATCAATATAAACAGATAGCTGGTCACTAGTTATCTCCCATCTATACAGCTTTCTGAGTTCCACTGGTTACATGTTCACATCCCAGAAGGGCATCTCAATTTCCATCCTTCTATAGTCGATACATTGGGCCTCATTACGAGGTGGGCGGTAAGGGGTTAACGGCGCCAGTAATGGTGCGGGCGCCGTTAACCCCTTACTTCCCTATTACGAGGTCTCCTCGGGGGAACCACAAAGGACGCCTGGTAAAGAGACCAGGGAGCTAACAACAGGCCCGCTATTAACAGGCCCGTTGTTAGCTCCCTCCCCATTCCCATTGAGCCCTATGGGGGCTCGAATGGGAATGGGGATGTACCGGGTCCAGGTTCCTTGAATGAGGAATTACCGGGTCCTCCAAGGTTGGAATGGCCGGGTAAATCCTCATTTGAGGAACCCGGACCTGGTATGCGGTTAGGAGGTAACTGGTCACCTCCAACCTCGTAATGAGGCCCATTGAGTACAATCATGTTGGCTGATATTAACACTGGGGCAGTTAATTCATGCATTTTTGCCATAGCACATACACATTGCCTTTGTGCACAGATTAATTAAAGGGAAGTATTTAAAAGAAGACATGAAACCATTACCTAGTGACAGAGCAATGGCTTTGTAAGTATTCTGTTTTTATGCCAGTGATTCTGAGCGCACTGCGGTTCACAGTCATGTGTGTGAATGACAATATTTTCAGAATTTTCCATCTTGTCTGCAGTCTCCTATTACTTGGGCTGCGAGTCACATCGCAGTCTACCCGCAGCGTGAAGCTTGCACTATTGCCTGCCTGTGCCGGCCGTGGCTGTTCTGTATGTCTTTGCAAAGCTTGCACCCAGCAGCTCTATGTATTTGTGGAAGCTTGCATTACAGCGGCCCCTGCTGTTCCTGTACTGAAGACGCGAGGTAGCGTCTCACAGCTGGGCATGTCTGAGTGGTGCTTATACTGCTGCTGCTTCTCTATGATGTGAAGGCCCATTGCTCTTCCTTCCTCTTTCCGTTCTGTTGCAGAGTCACTTTCATAATACTCCACACCCGCTTTCCCCGTGTACCGTACTCGATATAAACTGCTCTCTGACGGAAATGCCAGAACATTTTTGACAAAATGATTGTGGTTATCGATAAAAGAAAGAAAAGACGAAGATTGGTGGATGACAAATCCAGACTGCATTATAACTGGTGACATTTCTATGGCCAACCCTCCAGATCATTATTTTCAGCCTAATCATGATTCAACCTTTCAGCCTTCACTCCACTGTTTTGTTAAAGTCACCCCAAGATGGAGATACACCTCACTGATCACGCACAAAGAAGCTGCAATATGTCTGCGGAGGCATCTGGTCTCATGCAGGAGGGATATGGGCGAGGTGTAATGCAAGGCTGCATCTTTGCCCCATTTCTTTTCAATCTGTACCCAGCAGATATTTAAAAAACATCTGAATAATGCTGCATTCGCTAGTCCCAGAGTTGGATCGCAAAGGGTGTGTTGGCTAGCCTAAGCCAGATGTTGCGTAGTGCATACACAGTGTGCGCATGCGCGAGCCTGGTTCTGGGCCGCGCATGCGTGTTGTTAATAAAGGAGGTCCCCATGGCAGTTGCAGCCGGGACTCCGTACCAGCAACACGTGTCCCGTGTGTGTTCCTGCATGCATGCGTGCGAGCGTGTGTGCGCGGGGGCCTGGAGGTCACACGCCACCTCTAACACCAATGACATCCTGCACATGGACTTTAACCCTAGGGGAATCCAGTGTTTGCTTGATGCCATAAGCAGCTATGCTGCAGCCAATGAGCTGATAATCAATCTGGCTAAAACCAACATCCTTAGGGTGGGCAATCGGGCAAAAAATGCCCAGATCAATTCATGCAAGCTAGAAAGAACAAGTATTAAGCCTGCATTGGAAAACAAATATTTGGGCTTTAGACTGTTAGCTCATTCTAATTGTGCATTATTGAAAAAAGACACTGGCAGAGAAAATAGACCAACTCACAGCCCAATTGAAAAACATTAAAACTATATTTTGCAAGTTCTCATTGACACCAATGCTCGTGTTCTATAGGGGGAAAATCATCCCCACCCTCTTGGAGGTTTGGATATAGAATCACAAGCCTGAGACCTCGATAGGGAGTATTGGGAAGGACGAGTATGGAAAAAGGCTGTAGGGCTCCCTTTGTCCCTACCAATAGCAGCACTCCAATATGAGTTGGGCTTAAAATCCCTGAGAGTAAACCTAGAATGGAAACTAAAGCAGTTATATAGATTAATCAAATGACCACAAGACAACACGCTGTTCATGGACTTAGCCCAGGAAGAAGCGAGTGGGTTGAATGCCTTTATTAAAACTGAAAGCAAAGGTAGAATTTATCCTTTTGCAATCACAAAAAAAATCACTGATCTGAACCTTGACCCCAAGGGCTGCAAACAGGCTCTACTTGAAATGGAAGGGATAACAACTACGGACACCATGAGAAATTTAAAACTCCATGGCAATCGCTCTATCCTGGATAGAAATCTGGGAGTGCTCCCTCGCTAGCTTGTGAAATTTCCTGACAGTCATGTGATATGAAGACTACGACTGAATCTGCTGCATTCTGGTGAAATTCTGGCAAGTTGGCAACTGGTTAGACCGATGAGAAATGCCTGTACGCTGTGTAACCTATGTGTAAATCAATCTCTGTATCACAACTTGATAGAGTGTGCAGGAACAAGAGCACAGAGAATTCAAATGTTCTCCAGATTTGGGGACCGACCGGGCTGGCTAGATTGTAGAGATGTTTGGCATCGCCTGTCCTCGGGGCACGAAACCTTCCTGTCTTTAGAATTATATAAACTACTCAAAATCCTGAAATTGTATGAAGACCAGCACCAGGGATTGGTGGGCTGAAGCTGTAAATCTTACATTTTTTAAACTTTGTAAGAAATACTTAACTTATTATATATCTCTCAATCGGTGGGATTACATTCGTTTTAAGGGAAATGTGTAATGTCTTTAATCTTTTTGTATAGTTTGTATTTTGTACCTTGTGAAAAGTCAGAAAACTGTAGCACAATATCAATTAAAAAAAAAGACGTAGCATTTCGGAGTGGCCTACCCTTTTGGGGTGGGTCCATGCCCAATTTGCATCCTCTTTCCCCTTCTGTAATGGGCTAGCAGGCTGAAAAACAGTGGGCAGGAGGGGCTGGCCAGAGAAGTGCCTGTGCTTATGATTCATTCATTCATCACCCTTCTTTGTTGCAGATCATATAATGCATCATACATTGTATGTCTAGTCAAATGATCATGTTTAAGTGTGAAGCACGCCATTCACTTTTATCCCTGCACTACATATATAATTCTATGTGATCTGTGATGGATCTTTCCTTTTTTTTTAACTCATTTTTATTAGGTTTCGGTTACAGTAAGAAACAATACCAAACATAAAACTGTGAACGGTATCCCCCGCCCCCCTTCCGGGGTAGTTGTCTTCTGTGAGCAATTCATTCTATCTCCTTCCATTATGCAGAGTCTGTGGGGGCAATACGCTTCTCTGAAGTCACTGTGCAAGAAGTCTAACACTGTCTTCCATTCCATGGTGAACCTGGCTTGTTTCCCCTGTATGGAGTATGTTATCCTCTCCAGTGATACAAAGTTCCACACTTTGGCTATCAAGTCCTGTTCTCCCGGGGGTTCTTTAGTTTTCCATTTTTGTACGATGACCAGAAGGGCTGCCATCGACAGGATAACATAGGCCTTCCGTTTGTGTTTCGCCCATGATCTGTGGATGTGTTTGCCCATGCATAGTAAGCTTTCCTTAGGTCCTCTGCGCCCTTGTGCCCCAAACAGCGCTTGCATGTGTTTATTGATTGTTTCCCAGTAGTCCTCCAGTTTCGGGCTTCCCACCAGATGTGGAGCCAGTCACCCGCCCCTCCACATCCCCGCCAACATTTCTGGGAGCTCGAGGGATATATATGGCACAGGAGCGCCTGGGTGTAATGGCAGTGGAACATCAGCTTGTACCAGAATTCCCTTATTTGAATGGCTTGGATGAGTTTGGGTATGTCTTTCCATAATTGTTCCCAGTCCTCTTCTGGGACCGTACTCCCAATGTGTCTTCCCATAAGGCCATGTATTTCAGGTTTGCGTTTGGTTTGGCATCTTGCCCCAATTGATATATGTTCGAGATGAGGTGATTATCCCCTGGGTCTGTGGTTATGTATTTCTCAAAGGGTGTGAAAGTGCGAGTAGCCGCCCCATGTACGGCTGGGTTCATTAGCCAGTAACGTAGTTGGAGGTATTGCATTCTATCTTTCTCTGTTAGACCTAGCTCTGTTTTACATTGGACAAATGATTGAATATCCGTGCCTTGAAGCATGTCTCTAATTCTGATGCAGCCCAACTCCTTCCAACTCCCGAAGGCCCCCTTCTCCATGCCAGGGGAAAATTGTGGGTTGCCAAATAGTGGTGTGAAAGGAAAGGGGAAGTTAGTGAACTGTCTGCGTCTTGCTAGGGTACCCCAGACCGTTCAGGCTAATTTGGCTATTTCGCATTTATACATATTCCGTGGGCGGTCTGCGTTGTGCAGCCAAAGTACCTCGCCCAGGTGGGGGCCCACCGCCGCTCTGTCCATTTCAATCCACCATTTTTCGGAGTCGGGTGCAAACCAGTCTTTTATCACCCATATCTGGATGGCCCAGTAGTACATACAGATATTTGTAGGCCTAGTCCGCCTCTCTTTGTTGGGGCCATCAGGGTTTTCAACGCGATGAGGGGAGGTTTATTGTTTCATACCTATGGGGTTATAATTTTGTGCAATGCCTGGGAAAAGGATTCCGGAACTGGAATCGGCAGTGTCTGGAATAAATATAGGAGCCTGGATAGGACCACCATTTTGAGCATGTTGATCTGGTCATGCCAGGATACTGATAGCGGGCCCCATTTGTGTAGTTGTTGTTTGAGCTCTGATAGAAGAGGCTGATAATTTGCGCCATAAAGCCCCTGCAGTGTTTGTGGGATGGTGACTCCCAGGAGCCTGATACCTCATTGCACCCACCAAAATTGGGATGCGTTTTGAGCCCACCTGAGATTCTCACCTGGGAGTTTGAGATTCAGAATTGTTATGTTCACTTTTAGGCCTGCTACAACTCCAAACCTGTCTATTTCCCATACCACCTCTTGGAGGGACGCCATTGGGTCTGTGAGGGTGAAAAGCATGTTGTCTGCATAGGCCATGACTGTGTGCTCCTCCCTCCCAATTGTGATTCCCTTGATCAGTGGAGAAGCCCATATGGTGGTGAAGAAGGACTCCAGGTGTATGGCATAGAGGAGTGGAGAGAGCTGACAGTCTTGTTAGGCCCCTCTTTCGAGCTTAATTGGACGGGAGAGGTCTCTGTTGATTTGGAGACGGGTCATTTGGTCACGATAGTTTGCTCGGATCATATTTATGAACCCTGACCCAAAACCCATCTTCTCTAAGGTATTTAATAAGAAGGACAACTCTACCCTGTCGAAAGCCTTTTTGGCATCTAGCGATAGAAGGACAGCAGGGTCTTCTTCAGTTGGATATTTTCTGTGATATGGCATACCCGTCGGATATTATCGTGGTTCTGCCTGTGTTGGATAAAGCCAAATTGGTCTGGGTGGATCAACTGTGGCAGGTGGGGTTCTAATCTATGAGGTAGGATCTTGGTGAATAGTTTGGCCTCTACATTTATCAGTGTGATGCACCTGTAGGAGCAACATTGTGCCAGGTCTTTGGTCAGTTTGGGAAATAATATGATTTTGGCCGCTTCCATCGTGGGGGTGATGCAGCCTGCCCCGCTGATTGAGTTGAGTATAGCGAGTCTCGGGGGCCAGTAGGTGCTGAAATGTTTTGTAGAATCCAGCTGGGTACCAACTTGGATCCAAGGGTAGGAGTTTAATTGTTTGGTTAACTTCCTGTTTTGTTATCTCAGCTTCCAGGGCTGCACTGTTCTTTGTGGTGATTTTGGAAAGCGACCGTAGGTAGGCTTTTTAGTGGATTTCTGCTGGGCTGTCTTATTTATAGAGCGTTATGTAGAAGTTAACAAATTGTTTGGTGATCTCGGGGGTAGTGAAGACTCTGTCGCCCTGTGGGTCCACTATGCCCGATATTATTTGGGATGCAGTTTTTTGCTTACGTTGTCTCGCTAGGAGCCTATCTGCCTTGTTGGCCTGGATTAGTATTTCTGCTTCAGTGCGAGAAGACCCCATTCTGCCTCCTTCATCTGGAGGTGGTTTAGCTGTCCCTTAATAGTCTGAAATGCCTGCTGTAGCTTTCGGCTTGGGTCATGGACCATTTCCCCAATTAGTCCTTGAAGGTCCTTCTCGAATTCTAGTTCCAGGGCCCTCTGCAGTTTGAGCTGTCACGCCCAGATAGCAATCAGGTCCCCCCTCAGTGCTGCTTTGAAGGCGTCCTAGAACACCTCCACCGAAACACCCTTATCTATTCTCGAAGTATTCTTTAATGTTGCCGTTATGACCCCCTGCAGCCCGGGGTCTGTCAGCACCTCCCTGGGGAAGCCCGAGCGCCAGGGCCCCTGTTTACGCAGGCAGATGTTAAGCGTAATTGTTATTGGGGCATGATCCAAGAGAGCTATAGTGTGGAGGTCCATCTGGGTGATCTTGCCCAAGAGTGTGGTGGAGGCCCAGATGTAGTCTACCTGGGAGAAAGATCTGTGGAAATGGGAAAAGAAAGTGAATCCAGACTCTGGTCCTTTTTTTTAATTTTATTTTTTATTTGATTTAGTTGACAGTTCAACTTTACAAATATATTAAAAATTCAGTTATTGACAATATGGTAAATCATTTACTCATAAATTACATTCACGATGTTTTAAAAGAGCAATGGATATTGTCATTTATCTACATTATGCATCATATTAGCTGTTTGGATGCTTCTTAAAAAAAAGAAAGAGAAAACAGGTTAACAAACATATGATAGAATTTAGCAATTAATTTGATCACAATTCTTTTTTTTGCTTAGCACACACATTCTGTGTGCTATCAGAATTCTCTACCTTGTTTCAATTTTATGGGGCTTAAAACTATTTTGCTCATATGGAAAAGCATCATCCAAAATGCGAATCGTTGCACTTCTAACAGATATTTTGGCAGAGCCAAAGATTTCAGCCCAAACTTCGGCATCAGAACGATCACAGTATTTTAGGGTCACACATTTGGCAAGTGTAGCACGCTGAGAAACAAAAGCTTTACATTTCAAAATAATGTGATGCAGAGTTTCTGTGATAGATGTATCGTTGCAGAACCGGCAATGACTTAGTTCTTTTTTGACAAGGCCTCGTCTTACCAGAATTTCATTGACCGGCCACAAATTAAGACATAATCTTAAAATTTTTATTCTTAGATTTGGGGATGGACATTTGACAAGATAGTCAGCCATTGTATGTAGTTGTTTATGACCAAAGAGATTCCTATTGAAATCTTTGAGCTTAAGGCATTTTTCTTGAGTCATTAGTCAATCTAGTTGGTAAATTTTGACCTTAGCACGATTGGGATTTGTTTACAACAGATCAATTGAAATATCTGCATCTGAAAGGGCATTTATAATGTGTGTTCTCCATTTCAGAGGGAATGAGTGATTCGAGGTTAACAAGTACTCAGCCAAAATAGCTAAGCTTTCTCTCTTAGAGACACCCGTAATACATTTTCTGAACAATCTACACATCTTCCAGGTCACTTGCACCTGGATTGATAGAAGACCAAGTTCATATCTTAGTAACACGTTGGGAGTGCTTAGGCAGATTTAATACTGTTTTCCAAAATGTAGCTTCTAGCCGATTCCAGAATAAGTCAGGTTTAGGTAACACAGATTCTAACCCATATGTGATGACCGTTATTACCTTTTGCTGGTAAAAAGACATTATGGGAACACACGTGAATTTGCCAAATTTAGCGTGAACAATTCTTGCCTGCGAGGTTAGCATTGTTAGTTAAGTTCGCGTTAAGTTCTCATTGCTGTTTCAAGGGGTTTATCGGATGTTACATTGTTAAAATTCATCCCCAGATATGTGTAGTTTGAGACCACTTGTAATTTGTGGCTGCATATTGTCCACTGGAATCTATTATGGAGAGTTGTTTTAGGTTTACCCAAAATGAGAATTTGTGTTTTATTTTGATTCACAGTTAGATGGTTTCCAGAAACATACTGATCAAGTACGTCAAGCAGAGTTTGTAACCCAGATGGAGTTTGGGAAATCAAAACAAGATCGTCCGCATAGAGGAGCCATGCTATGACTTGTTTCCCTAACTTTGGGGAATCAGAATGAGCTAAGGCAAATGCGTCAGCTATGTCCAGTAAAAACAGGTTAAACAGTGTTGAAGCCAATATCCAACCTTGCTTTAAACCTTTAGCTGTTGTGATTATTTTTGATAGGAGGCCTTCCATGTTGAGCTTAATTTGTACAGAGGTGTTTGAGTGCAAGAGGCTCACAATTTTTATCAATGATTTGGGACAGTCAAATTTCAAGAATTTTCTGATGAGTAAATCTCTATCTACTGAGTCAAAGGCCATGCGAAAGTCAACGAAGGCAACATAAAGAGGTTGCTTCCACATGGCATATGACAGCTTTAAAGCATTCAGACGAGTGAGATTTATTGAAGTCCCTAGTCCTGAAACGAAACCAGTTTGGAATGGGTCTCTTCGATGGTTGAAGAGTGACCAGGAGTTCAAGTCACACAGGACTAGTCTACACATTTTTTTACCGGGAACGTCCAAAAGGGCAATCGGACGGTAACTCATAAGATTTTGTCTATTTCCTTTTTTGTAAATGGGGACAATGATAGAATGTGTCCACGATTTCGGTAGTTTTTGGTAACGAATGATTAGCTGAAATAATGTGTTTAAGATAGGGACCCACAGCTCAACATTCTTATTTAATGCAGCATTAGAAAGTCCATCTGGACCTGGTGCTCGGGACATGCTAGCTATATTGATCATATATCGAATATCGTCCTCGTCAAACTCAAGGTCGAAATCAGTGTCAAGCATCTCCATCTGCCCCGCAGATGGAGCAGTATATAGATTTGAAAAGTGAGATACCCAATCATTCTCCGATACACCATTTATTGAGAGGTGAGTTGTGGTGCTACAGTGGCTGAGTTAAGCAATTGCCAAATTTGAGACGTGTTCTTGCTTTGCATGTGATTTAGCATAGATTCACCATCCTTTTGATATTTAGTGAGCTTCTAATCCCGCATCCAGTTTTTGTAAACAGTTTTGATGGTTCTCAATGCTGTCTCTTTTACTGCCGATGGTAAATATTGAGCATGTCTCTTTTGTTTTCTAAACAGTGCTTTTCTAAGAGAAATTACATTATCGGATACTTGAGTTACTTTCCCATGAGGGTTCTGCTTAGTGGCATACAATTGCATTAGATGATAAGGTGCCAGGTTATTTACATTGCGAATTCAGGACCACCTTTCTCGTACATTTTTAGGTGATCACGATAGAACACTAATGATTGATTGGACCATTTTAGCCGATTTAAAGAATTGTTAGTATTGACTGAGCCCTTACAAATGTGTCTTAGTGGAGATCGAACAAGGGTCAACATAAACTTAAAAGTCAATGGCCGATGGTCAATATAATCAGATGTTTGCACTGCAAAATCCATTGTATGTTCAAAAAGACTTCTAGAGACAAAAATATAGTCAATGATAGCAGACTGCTTTCGACTAAACCAGGTCGCAAGAGGGGGAGAATCAGCCACACTAGTACCATTTAGCATGACCAAATTCCATGTTTTCGCAAAACTATTCCATAATACCACCCGTTCTTGTTTTCTCTCTAAGTTCCCATGCAGTAGATGTAAGTTCAAGTCCCCAGCAACAAGAATGTGTATAATGCCATGTATCAATATAGCATTTTCCAGAGCAGTTGTTAGATTTTTTTAAAAACAATGCAGTTGAGATTCCCAATGGGTTCCAATATACATTGACACAGGCAATTTTAAGAGAATTGATGTTAATGATGGAGCATTGAATAAACAAGTTAACCGCAGGTAATGAAACAAGATGTATATTGGCTAGTGTGTTTGTGGCAGTGAGTAAACCAGACATTGGCCTTCCTTTGGTGGCTCTTAAGGCCGGTTCAAGTTGTGTGTCATAATTGTTCCAAGTGGGAGGAGTAGAGAGCCAAGTTTCCTGCAGAAATATGATGTCATAGTCACACAGAATACTCTTAGGATTATTAATAAGATGCCTATGACCTCGCGTATTCCAGCAAATGACAGACACACGCACTTGCTCTTTTGCCAGCTCTAGTTATACTCTTGTAATGTGGGTATATTCTTTTTGTTCAAAAGCATTCTCTCCAGCGTTATAAGTTGGTATATAATGTTGAGTTTTTTGCAGTGTTTTAAGGCATGATTTTAGTGGGCATTTTGCATCAGAATTAAGTGAAATTACAAAACCCACATTGAACAAAACCTCACAAGCTGCCCAAATGATGTTATGCATGATCAAAGAGTGAGTCCAAACAAGGGCTACACTAAGGTTATCCTTATTTGGAAATTCAATTTGATCAAGGTCATCCGACTCAATTTCCCTGAGCATCACAGTGTCAGAGAATAAACTGAGGATACTCTGACAATTCATAATATATTGACGATCCTGACGACAAGTCAGTAGCAAGGAATGTCTGGTCTCAGATTTGGCGGTTATCTTTTTTGGGATCAAATTTGACTGCTTTATAGGCAGTGTGCCAGGAGGTGGAAATGCATGCCTATGCATAGCCTGTGTATTTATCGTATTCTTGTTGACATTTTTTTTAGTGGTAAAACATTGTTTGTTTTCGAGTTTAGCAACCACGGGCGAGCAATTGAGTCTTTAATTTCTTCAATATCGTTTTGCGAGAAGTTACCATTATTTACAGATCCCTGTGCCACACCTTGGGCAACCAGATGCTCAGATTCAGCAAAGGATACTCGTTTGGAGATCGCCTTCTTACTTTCTGTGAATGTCATCGCTGGCAAAGGTGTAGGTGTAATGGCAGAAGTACATTTAGCAGGGCCATTTGCTATAATGGGGAACTTGGGAGGCTCGAAGCTTCGGCTCTCCAAATAGCGGTCAATCTCTCATCTTAGATTTTGCCTTGATACAGCTGTGTCGTCAGGAGCTTCACTATTGTTGTTTGCTAATATATGTGAAGGATTTAGCATACTGATAACAGGAGTATCCTTATGAATGATATGTTTAGCAGGTTGATGACCTTCAGCTAGTTTTATCAATTCATCAAGTGGAGGGTTATCTATGATCACTCTTGGTGACTGGCACGAGTCAAGATGTTTGTTCTTTCTCAACTTGGTCAGAGCAGCATATTGTTTTGCTATAGTGCTCGAGACCACCTGAGATCGACTATTGGCACGTTTCAGATTATTGATTAATTGTTTTGTTGAAGATGAGACCACCATCTTTGAAGATTTGACATTCTTCGTTTTTGTTTGGGCTGTCAATTTTTTTGGCTTTGGTTTTAACGCCGCCGCTTGATTAGCAGCTCTCACGTCAAAGACAGAATACGTAGATTTCGGGGTTTGAGTCAGACGTGATGTTTTATCCACAGGGGTAGAATGAGGATCAACAAGTGGGGAGGAATTAATATTCATCGCTAGGCATTTTTCTGTTATAATTCCAGCCACGAATGGAACTGATGTTTTCTTTTTAGAAGAGTGCGTAGCTGATGATGCTTGTTGATTATTTTGAGAATCTAAAGTCATTTCCACAATTTGACACTCTGCATCCTTGCCTGTTTGTATATAAGCATCTGTGCAGACCAAGCCCTTTCCCAAACTATCAAGCTGTTTCTCAGCCAGAGATTGTGCTATTTTCTTTTGCAGGTCCACAACATTGTTGAGTTTTTCGTTAGACTCACCTCGCAAACACGCAACATCAATAGTTAGTTTCACTTGCTCAGATTTAAGTGAATCAAAATTTTCTGTAAAACCTCTAAGTGTCTAGCCCTGATATATGTGGCTCACCCACCTTGTTCCGGCTGTAGAACGACCTGACCTAGTGCATATCTCTATTTGCACAGGTCCATCTCGTTCCGAAAAAGGACCCCCACACCAAGCACCTAGGTGTCCACCTTTCAGGAGAAAAACCTCGAGAGGAACCTACCGAAGAATTTTTCTTCCTTGTTTTTAGAAAAACCTGCACCTGCCAACACAGAGAAAACCCATTAAAGTAAACAATACCTTTGATCTGTAAGGCAGCAGACGCATGCAAAGACCGAGGTGGTCTAGCATGTGTTTTTTTAGCACAACATATTGCACCAGAGACGAATTGGAAAGCCCAGTCAGAGAAACTGGCCCTTTGAAACCTATTCCCATTCGATAAAACTGTGTTTTTTTTAGTGTGACTAAGACCTCTAAGTGTGCCATCAATAAATTCAAATAATTTAGTAAGTGACATAAGCGCAATATTCATAACCTCAAGAGTTAAAAATGAGGTTTTAGGGGTGTTGGGAGTTTTTAGAGGGACCTGTGATACATCATTGGTCCTACGAGGGGTCGGAGGAATAAATGAAACATCTAGCACTGATGTATTGCAGTTAGGTCGCTGAAACATATCAGGTGATTGTGACAAGTTAGAACCTTCTGCACTAGCCGAGAAACAGGAATTAGTTGAGTTCAGGTCAATTACTGCCTCTTTAGAGTTTCTAGTTGCGACTGGAATCACTGGAAGCGGAGCGCCAGATAAAGCATTTCTCAAAAGCATGCTGTCTGAAATAGAGGTGGACATTTTATCATTTTCAACCATTTCAGAGCCATTAGGTAAAACAGGCGAAACAAGAACACCTGTCCGAGCATCAGAATGAGTAGCTATCGCGTCATTTGACAAAGTTGCTAAAAAGTGCATTTGTAGTAGGCATGTCCGCTGAGTCAAATGTTCCCACTGTTCCAAATCCATATTTACGAATATCTGCATTGTTCACATTTGGGATTTTCTTCTTATTTGGCGCTTTTGATTTAGGTAGAGAAGTTCGCTGAATTGGTGTTGAGCACATATTAATAGCTGCCACAACTGTTTGGGGATCTTCTTGAAGGGACTGAGACTCAGACATGATACGTTTCCTAATATTATCAGGCATGGCTGTTGTCAGAAGATAAGGACCGCTAGATTGCGTGGTCATGATCCTAAATATGCACTTCACAACGGCCACGTTGTTCAACAGAGAAGTTCACACTGATGTTATTTCAAAAGTGCAGATGAAGGCAGATGAAGGCAAGGTCAAATAATTAGAACTTAAAAAGCAGTCCCACGGAGTCCCGTGGAGCCCCGGATGCCGCAGCGAAGCGGCAAAGCGGGAGTCCAGGGGGCTTGCACGGGTGCGCGCGCGGTGCGCGCAGCCCCTTCCTTTTATGCACCCACCTCCAACAACAAAGCCACAGAGCCTAAAGAGATGCAAAATTAAAATATATATAAGTGGCAACGTTGGATGGATGTAGCAGAATACACTTTCCTTAGTTATTAGGTCACCTTGTGGTAGATGCAGTTCGAAAAGGGTGAAAGCTTGTAGAGTATGCAGCGGTCTCCAGCAGAAGAATCAGAGAGTCACGGCAAAGCGGGACTCCACGGGACTCGCTTGGGTGCTCTCGCTCTGATCCTTTTATTGCTAAACAGGCGTCCTGAATCGCTAGGTGTTCCATTTTCGTTTCTTAGGGCATTTGATGGAGGGGCAGGGTGTTGCGCTTGCCGTCCGCTTCTATCCCCCTGGGGGTCTCATGCTAGGTTGATATCCCCCATTACCAGGGTCTCCCCTGGCTGACTGTTTCTAGATCCACAAGGGTTGCCTTTAGAAACCCGTCCTGTCCAGTGTTTGGTGTATATATCCCAGCCAGCATCAGGGTGTATGTGTCTATGCGGAGCGTGAGGATTAGAGGCTTTAGTGGCCACTATCTGCGCCGCCAGGCCTTGTTTCATTGCTATAAGAACCCCCACTACCTTGCCCTGTGCGTTTGCTTGTAAGATCTGCGGGTATCGCCTGATCTTTAGGCGATGTTTATCTACTCTTTTAATGTGGGTTTCTTGGAGGGAAACTATATGTGTGGAGTGCATGTAGCCTTTCCAATTTATTTCTCTTCACAGGGGTATTCAACCCCCTTATGTTAAGTGATAGGAGCTTGAACTTTGTGTTAGATGTATGTAGCCAATCTCTGAGTTTCTGCACCGGTGTGAACTAATTCGGAAGCCCACCCCAACTTGGGCTCCCAGACCCTCCCCTGAAATTCACCCAAGCCCTCCCACCCTCTATAGACCCCCGCAACGCCTCTTCTCCCCCCTCCCTCCCCTCTGCCCTGGTGCGAGTCACAATACCTATGTGGCTCTGAGGCCCAGTGCCCGGGAGTTGGACTCGCAGTTCTTCCCAGGACCAACTTGTGGGGCGTCCTAAAGCCCCTTTCGTGATTCCAAGTTTTTGACCAGTTGCAGCCTCCATCCCCGAGTGCTTCCAATTAGGGCAATTATGTCTTTAGCGGGGTGACGCGAGGCCCTGGTTCCTCTGTGGTTGATTGGGATGCGTTATCCATGCCACGCTTGTCTTTATGGGTATTTGGGTGTTGTGGGCCCCGTAACTGGGGTTGCCAGCGGTTTGGCTTTACTTGGGACCATTCCCATGGCCTAGGGCGTTGGGAAAGCCTTGACGAGTGCCTCCCTTCTGGGAGATCTTCTGTTTCTTCGATGTGCAGGATATGCATCCCTACCTCCCTTGTTGTTATCCTTTGCTGGCGTCCTTCCGACTGGAAGAGGAGTCTGAAGGGGAATGTCCACTTGTATTTGATTTGTTTGACCTGGAGGCATTTAATTATTATCGTCATACCCTTTCTCTTCTGAAGGGTTCACTGCGCCAGTGTCAGCCCTTACCTCTTTAGTTTTGATATCCTTTGCTGCGAAGAGGTGAGGCATGTCCTTTCAGGTAGCCACTGTGCAACCCAATTGCTAGAAACAGATTGGCACTGTGGCCACCCAGAGAGCCAGGTCCCAGGGAAAAACCCCCTCGAGGGGGGGGGGGCCCAGAAGTGAAGAGAAGCCTCCCAGGTATGCAGTAGTTACAAGTAGACTCCTAGAGATGATTAGCGTTAGACCCCAATTCCTAGGATAAGTAACGGTAGACTCCAACTCCCAGGATGCACAGAGAAGCGGGAACTGTGCTATGGAGTATTACACGGGTGAGCACACTGAGAAAGGTGAGAAACGATGTCAGCCGAGCCGAAGCCGGTGAGAAGGCAGCAAAAAACAAAGTGGACGAACCGCAAGGCAGACAGGGCTAAACGAGAGATGACTGTGCTGCCGTAGGCGTCCAGTGGACAGGAGCTTGAAAGCCGACATGGGCGAACCCGAGAAGGCAAGGAAGGTAAGAGGCAGCCGCTAACCCAGCAGGGGTAGCAGTGCGGGAAACCAGAGAGAGAGAGAGTCAAGGAAACCAAGAGCAAGGGACTAGAGAGGAATTTCACAAGGTGAGGATCGCCGTGCAAGGAAAGGCAAGAAAACTAGCATTCTGCAAAAAAAGGCAATTGCAAAGCAAGGAGTCCCAAAACAGAGTGATACTTATTTCCGGGTAGCTGGATGACTGGAGGCACGCATGCGTGATGATCTCATCACGCAATACAAACGTGCGTACGCCATCTTGGGATGGGAAACAACCCGATAACGTCTCAAAGGGGAAACATGATCAGAGAGCCACCAGTAATGGGGAAGCATGACATTGTGACCCCTTCTGTACCGGGACCCTCTCAGTTTCCAAGGGTTCTTTAGATGGAACTTGTGAATCAGACTGTTGGCATGAACAAAACCTGATGGTTCTCAAGAACGTTCAGCACTAGAGTACACATTCCAGTCGATCAAGTACTGCAGAGCACCCTGATTATACCTGGAGTCACAGATTTTGTTCACCTCATACTCCTCAGTGCTGTTTTCCCGAGGGGGAATAATGTTGTCTTGAGTACCTCCTTCAAAGGGTTTTTGAAGGGAGATATGGGACACCGGGTGGATCCGACTCCAGGTTTGAGGTAGCTTCAGCCTATAAGCCTCAGGGTGAACTCTTTTATTGGACTAAAAATGGACCAAAGTACCTCGGGCAGAACTTTCCGGGTTTGAGCCTTCAGGGAAGGTACTTGGAGGAGAGCCACACCAAATTCCCCTTTTGATACCCTTCATTTCCTCTTCTTTTGCGGTCAGCATACTTCTTATTGTTGACTTGTGAGTCCTTTAGAGCTTGGATGGTCTGTTGTATCTTGCAAAGATGTTCCAGATGCTGTTCCATGGAAGGAACTGGGGTAATCAAGAAGGTGAATCTCGACAACCAGGTGGGATGGAACCCATAAGAACAGAAGAAAGGCGACTTGTCTATGGCAGAGTGTATAGTGTTATTATAGGAAAATTCTGCAAATGGTAAACGAGACATCCAGTTATCCTGGGAAGGATTGGTGAAACATTGCAGGTATTGCTTGAGAGTCTGATTTAGCCGTTCAATCTGGCAGTTGGTTTCAGGGTAGCCAGAAGACATATTTCCGGAGATGCCTAGTTTCTTGCACATGGCTCCCTAAAACCTGGAGATATACTGCACATCCTGACCAGATATTATGGAGTCTGGAAGCCCGTGCAGCTGTAAAACATGCTTCAGAAAAAACATACTCATCTCCTCCGCTGAAGGGATTTTTCTTAGACCAGAGATATGAGCTAGCTTGGTGCAAGTATCGACAGTAACCATAGTAATGGTGCACTCCTGGGACAACAGAAGGTCGACGATAAAGTCGGTGGATATATTTTGCCAGGGTTGAGTAGGCAAAGTAGGAGAACAGAGTTGTCCTACAGGTAACTGACGGGGCACTTGTTTTGGGCTCAGACAGAGCTTCACATCCTTGGACAGCTTAGGCCACAAAAAGTACCGTCGGATAAGCTCCAGGGTAGCCTTGTGGCCCTGATGGTCTGCTACCAATGAACCATGGCGTAATTGTAGAATTCTGTGCCGGAAAGCTGTAGTAGGCACTTAGATCGTGGAACAATGGTGGAATAAACCATCCCGGAAGGTAAGTGAATCCTTGAGGTCTTCCGCAGGTGGGTCACTGATCATGTCATCCTGGAGTTGTTGAAGCCAAGTCTCAATGGCAAACACGAAAGAAGTAGTTGGAAACATACTTCATTGTGAAATCCTTTCCATACTGGTGTGACCATTCCGGAATAACAGATCTGCAATTACATTCTTGGTTCTGGGAATATAGGTAATCACTAGGGCGTAATGAGCAAGTGCCCAACGGGCCTGCCTGCTGTTCTGACATTCGTAGTGAGGCCATCAGATTCCAGTGATCAGTCTGTATCTCTGTGGGTTGTTGAGCTCCAAGGAGTAGGTGTCTCCACTCTGAGCATGTCAATTTGATGGCAAGCAGCTCTTTTTCCAGGAATGAATAATTACGCTCTGCAACGGACAGTGTCTTGGAAAAAAAAAGCCACACAATGGTCTTCATGGTCTCCAAATCGTTGCTTTAGTACGGCACCTACAGCTGAATCAGAGGCATCCGACTCTAAGATAAAACACGCTGGTGGTCGGGCTGTCTTAGCATGGGTGCTGACGTGAACAACCGTTTCAAATCCTCAAAGGCCTTTTCAGCAACATCAGATGAGACAAACTTGGTATTTGTTTTTAGTAGAGCGGTCAAAGGAAGAACGGTATCTGTGAAGTTTCTGATTAACCTTCGAAAGAAGTTAGCCATGCCAAGAAAACTCTGGAGTTTTTTAATCGATTGGGGAGCCGGCATCTGGAGTACTGCTGATACTTTCCTTGGGTCTATAGACACCATTCCTGGACAGAATGTAACCCAAATAAGGTACCGAGGGTACATCGAACTGGCATTTCTCCAACTTGACCTTTAGACGTTGGGTCTGGAACCTCTCCAACACTTGGCGTACATGCTTGTCATATTCTTCCTGGGTGTTTGAAAACACTAAAATGTCGTCAAGGTATACCACGACTACGTTCATAAGCAAATCAACGAAGACATGATCCATATACCTCTGGAAAATTACTTGGGAGTTGGCTAAGCCGAAAGGCATCACCTGGCATTGGTAGTGTCCAAAGGGCGTCCGAAAGGTGGTCGTCCATTCGTCTCCTTTTTTTATTCAGATCAAATGGTGGGCTCCCCAAAGGTCTAAATTGGTAACTATTCTTGCAGTATGGGCTGCTTCCAGGATATCAGAGATTAGCGGCAGAGGGTACTTAGCCTTCTTGGTGATCTTGTTCAGTCCTCGATAGTCAAGACAGGGTCAAAATTCGGTTGAGTCCTTCTTGGGAACAAAAAAGAAGGGCGCCTTCCAGCAGATTTGGACTCTGTAATGAGACCATTATGCAAATGCTCATCGAGATACTTACGTAGGGCTTTCTTTTCCACTGGAGAGAGTAGGAACATTCTGCTGAAGAGAACCATAGAGCCTGGGAGAAGGTCTATGGCACAGTCGTCTTCCCTATGGGGTGGCAAGGTCTTTTGTTCATCCAATCCAAAGATGTCCTAATATAGAGCGTATTTAGCAGGACGAATGGAAGCTACGAAAGACACCAATGTGGATGAATTTGTAAAAATTTAATTGGATATACCTTGAGAGTCGGTCATACTGGACTGCATGCATTGCTCCGATCCCAAGAATAGAGTCCTGGCTGACCAATTTATGTAGGGGTTGTGTTGAGACAAGCAAGGTATACCTGCGATCACTGGGTAATGCGCCGTCCGAATCAGGTCCAAGCGGAGCTCTTTCTTGTGTTGCTGAACCGTCATGGTAATCTGCACATTATGGCTCTGGATGGGTCCGCTGGTCAATGGCAAACCATCAATGCCTTCAACTTGCACAGCAAAGTCCTTTCTTTCGATGGGAACCTTCATCCGGCTGGCCCATTCCTGGTCCAGGAATAGGCCAGCAGCCCCTGAATCTACCATAGCTAGCGTGGTTATCTCCTCCTGTCTGGGAATAGACAAGCAGATCCGAAGAATTAAAAGTTCTGTCTTGGAAGGCCATCCTGAATCCTTAATCTTGGGACAAGTCATGAACTCCCAAGCGTAGGTCCCAACTACGAGCTGTTGTTTCCGGACCTGCATAGAGGGGCCAACGGGAAATCCTTGACCAGGTGTTCGCTGGATGCACAATCCATACACAGGTGGTTCTTCCTCCGTCTTGTTCTTTCTTCGCTGGTCAAAGGCCTGAGCTGTTCCTATCTTCATGGGCTCCTCCTTGGTCTTTGATGCTGAGACTGAGGGAGGTGGGAAGATATGAGGAGGTTGGCTCCTAGCATGCCTTCGCTCTTGCTTCTCTCCTGAAGACGGTAGTCTATCTGAAGTCCTCGAAGGAAATGGGTCTTTGTATCCGGGCGAGCTCGTCTTTCAGTTCGTCTGATAAGCCTCTCCTGAACAAAGTAACACATGCTTCTTCTGGCCAGGCCGTATGGTGGGGTAGCTGTTTGAGTTTGGTCATGTAGGTAAGGACATCCAGGGTACCTTGAGTGAAATCCAAGAACAAATACTGTTTAGTGTAGGTGAGCTCAGAACGGTCAAAGATACCAGCAAAGGCCTCTATGAAGCTCTCTGCGCTGGGTGTGGCTGAGATGAGTGGGAAGGGTTTGCTGGGAGGTGACGGGGTGAGAGGGAGGAGGAGGAGCAGTGTGTTGTTGTATATTGTGAGACAGACGGGGCGGTGGGAGGAGTTGTGAGTTTATGTGGGCTATGTGTTGATTGGTGGGTTGGTGCACATCATCCTATTGGATGGGGAAGCGCATGCGTGGGTCCGCCCACGCATTCGGTAATTAAGAAGAAGAAGAAGAAGAAATCGTTGAGTAGTGGGTTATTAGACACCACCAGAGGGATGGGCCAGGGCAAAGCACTCCCAGTCAGGTGGGAGATCACAAAACCAATGCGAGAGCGTTCAGTGGGAAAGGCGGCCTGTCTAAAGGTGAATGCCACTGTACAGGCGTCTAGGAACTCCTTGTACTTCTTTGGTTCTCTGCCATATTTCTCAATGGGTGGACCCCGGCACTGAGCCTGGTACGTAGTTGGATCCGTTTGAACCAAGGCTTGACGCAAAACCGAATTCTCCGTTTTCAGGTTCTGGACCTCTAGGCACAGTCCTTGAACAGCACCCACAAGCTCCTGTGCTGTTTCCATGGCTTTCTTCTTCTTTTTATTTTGGCATTGCAAACTGCCAGTGTCAGCCCTTACCTCTTTAGTTTTTATATCCTTTGCTGCGAAGAAGTAAGGCTTGTCCTTCCAGGTAGCCACTGGGCAACCCAATTGCTAGAAACAGGTGGGCACGTGGCCACCCAGAGAGCCAGGTCCCAGGGAAAAAAAACCTTGAGGGTAGAAAAAACCCTGAAGGGAAGAGAAGCCTCCCAGGTATGTATTAGGTCCAAGTAGACTCCTAGAGATGAGTAGTGGTAGACTCCAATTCCCAGGATGAGAAGCGGGAACTGTGCTATGGAGGATTCCACGGGTGAGCAGAATGAGAAAGGTGAGAAACGATGTCAGCCGAAGCCGGCGAGAAGGCAGCAAAAAACAAAGCGGACGAACAGAAAGGCACACAGGGGTAAGCAAGAGATGGCTGTGCTGCCGTAGGCGTCCAGCAGCCAGGAGCTTGAAACCAGACATGGGCGAACCTGTGAAGGCAAGGAAGGTAAGAGGCAGCCGCTAACCCAGCGGTGATAGCAGAGCGGGAAACCAGAGAGAGAGAGTCAAGGAAACCAAGAGCGAGGGACTAGAGAGGAATTTCACAAGGCGAGGATCGCAAGGCAAGGAAAGGCAAGGAAACTAGCATTCCGCAAAAAAAGGCAATTGCAATGCAAGGAGTCCCAAAACAGAGTGCTACTTATTTCCGAATAGCTGGATGGCTGGAGGCACGTTTGCATGATGATCTCATCACATGATGCGAATGTTCGTATGCCATCTTGGGGTGGGAAACAACCTGAAAAGTTTAAAATGGGAAACATGATCAGCGAGCCGCCAGGAACAGGGAAGCATGACAGCCAGGTCCTGGAATAGGCAGATTTCGGCTCCATTGAATGTTATGGGTTACGCCAGACGGATGTCCGTAGTATGGCTTGTTTCTGAGTGTATCTTGCGAGAGCGACTACCATATGCCTTGCCGGTGACCCTGGATCCTGACGTTTGGCGCCCGTTTTGTGAATTCTGTCAATTGGGATGTCCCCGGACCCCTCTGTTTCCAGGAGATCCACAAAGATGTGTTTGGCCGTGGAGTTCAGGTCTGCGTCTCTGCTTCCGGCATGTTTCGTAAGCAGATGTTTGATCTGCAAGACCTGTTTTCCAGGTCCTCGCATTGTAGTTCCACATTTTGGGGCACTCTGGCCAGGCGTCCAATGCCATATCCATTGAACGAGTGTCCTCTACTACTTCCAGTAGGGCCCTCTATGTGGTGTCTGTTCTTTCCTCCAGTGCCGAAATGTCTTTCGAATTTCTGAGATTGACTGCTTCATTTCCCCTATGAATGCCGCAAATTGAGTTTGGAACGTGGTGGTGAGTTTGTCTTGGAATTCAAGGAATTGTGCCTGTATGTCTGCATAAGAGGCAGCCATTTTGAGGGGTGGGTTGCCAGCGTTGCTCTCTGGGGTGCCCTAGAGTTCCTGTGATTTGCTTTGGTTGTGCTGGAGTTGCAGGTCCCTCTGCCAGAAGCGCTGTATGGGGCTGTCACTGCCTTTCACAGAGGGTATGCGCTTGCTGCTAGTGGTTCTCCTCTTATTTCCTGGCATTGGGTATGTTCCTTGGGTGCGGGCCTTCCGAGGGAAGTGCCTCTTTTCTCACAGGGGTCTCCTTATTTGCCCACTGGGGTGTGTATCCGGGCCTTGTGCGTGATTCTGCTCCCTTAGTGCCTGCCCGGCAGCGGGTTTGTGGCCTCTTCAGGGCACCTGCCTGCTTGGCTCTGCCCCTGATGTTTGCTGCGTGAGCCGGGACGGTTATGGGTTCCGGGGAGTGGGTGTGGAGTACCCTTGTTGCTAGGGTTTCCTGATTTTTCCTTGCAGGGTTAGCTTTATAGTGGTGGGCATCTGGTGTGGGGCTCAGGTAAGTGTGTGAGCCTGGTGCGACTCGGGAGGTGGGGGCACGGATCCAATGACCTGCGTGTCCTCTGTGCGCTCACCCGTTGCGTCGTGGGTTTGTGGTTTCCTGGACTTTTCTGACACGCTAATCTTGGCAGAGGTCCACCGTCCCTCCAAAATCCTGGTGGTGGCTGTCTTGCCTGCGTGGGGCACGCCAACTGCAAGCCAGCCTCTTGCTGAGGGCTCTAGAACATGGTGGTGCTCTCGACGGGGAGCCTCACGTTTTTTATGCCTTGACAGGGAGCTCTGATGTTGTGTCTGCAGCGAGGGAGTCGGCAACTCTCCACCATGTGGCGCACTGACCACAGCTGCTTGTTCGCAGCTCAGGGTTCTGATCCCACTCCATATCCCTGCTGCCGTGTGTCACGCCTCTGGCCGATTCCTCTGCCGCGTTCCCTGCTTCTTTTCCCCCTGCTGGTGATACAGTGTGGGTCTCCGTTTCTGGTGCCCTGCTTTGTTGTTTAGGCTTCATTGGTGGAGGGACCCATTCCCCAACACCCAGTGTACACAATGATGGACACACCCGCTAGGGAATGAGACCAGGAGCTGGATTGCAAGTAAAACAAATGTATATAAGTATGTTGTGCATGCAGAGACCTCTGCTGCCCAGAGAGCCCTGTGCCAAACATTACACGGCAGCACATTATAAGTCAAAACCACGTCACTCATCTCACCTGGGAGGGAAATGTAGTGGGCGCCATTCCTCGAAGCATACAGATAACTGCTGCCCAGCCATCTGGTCGATGATTCCAAATGTTCTCACCTGGTGTACTAGAAGAAAGAACAAAATTGTCCCGATTGAACATTGCGGGGGGAGGGTGGAGGCGGGAGGGTTGTTCCTGACAGTTCGATTCTCATTTATAATTAATGACCATATGTTGGAATGGTACCAATGTTTGATTGAAAAATGCTCAATAAAACCAAATAAAAAAATGTTTAAAAAAAGAAATTATATAGAAATGATTGGCTACAGACGCTAGAATAACTGCATGCATATCAATCCCTGAGCCATCTTAAGTTAGAATACAACACATTGGGAAGTACTGCCCCTTACTTACTGAGATATCCAAATAGAAATATTAGACAGTGATTTCTAAAATTCAAATCAAACATGTACCCCACTAGCAAAATCCTGAGCAAATATGGGCAAGTATCTGGGGAAGGTCTATGAACCCCGCTTCCACTTGGTTACACACTGTACAGTCCTCCAAGGGAAAAGTACGGTCTTTTTCTAAAAAACACATGGGCTGGACACAACCTTACAGTGGCAATGATGACAAATTCTGGAAAACATGCCTGGCAGGTTGTACTACCTCCTTGGTTGCAGCCCTTGTAGGATTTATGGATAGTTTAAACTTGGAAAATGTTATTCTGTAAAAAGCTTAATGAATTGGAGAAATTGAAAATCTTTATTTTTATATAAAAAGATTATTTCTTGAGATGATTTTATTGCTCTTAATAATATTGATTCAGATTTTATGTTGTATTGTTCTGTGTAATGGAGCATGTCGGCTGTTTACTTTTGTTGTTTTAAGATCCAAATAAAAAAAGTAAAACACGTCACTAGTGACGCCATACTATAGGTACACAATTCTGCGATACAATTGGTGAGACACAACGATACAGTATGTATCCATATGGGTGACCATGTTGGATTAGCTGCTGCTGGGGTGTCGATCCCGCGTCACGTGGGTCAGCTGGGCTCATCTTCGCGGAGTGAAGGTCAAGTCAGTGGAGGGCAGTATTACTAACTATCTCAACTACGATTACAGGATCCGAGGACATGAGACAAATGGCAGGCATAAATGTTTGGCATGAATGGGAGTGCTTTCAGAGTTCGCTGACAGGTTAATTGGACATTCTACCCTCTGTACCCAAACGTTCATAAAACACAATGCCCCAGACCCAGGTGCCCATCTTGAAGGGTTTGTTCTACCTGATGCCTCATGATACGGATGGATATTAATTATTTTTATAGAGGATATATTGGCACAGGGGATTAGTGCTATTGTGGGTGTCCTCTTCTGGTCACTGCTAGGGGTCAGATGTGCATCTGTATCAAAGAGCAGAGGGGAATGGTCCTAGTGGACTGTGGACTGGCAGGGCGGGGGTCGAGGGAGCACAGGCAGGTTAGTGGAGATGGATGTGTTCTGGGGCTGAGGCCTGATCCGGTCTCACACAGTGCAGTGAGCTCATCTTCCCCATGGTGATGCTAAATGTTGCAACAATGAATGGTTGGACTTCTGTGAGAACAGGACTTGTACAGAGCTGGCAGGAAGCCGGGGTGGCCTGGGCGGCTTGTGCGAGGTGCTGGGCAGAGACAGGTTTGAAGAGATCATTTTCGGGCCTGGTAAAAGATGGCATCCAGTATGTCACAAAATGGAGTGTTTGAGCTTCAGAAAGACATGGTTATTCATTAGTCTTTTGTTAGTGATTAGAGGGTGGTTAGTATGGGTTACATACAGGAGAGAAAGGGGACGTCTCCCCCCCTTTAGTATACATGGGATTCATCTTGTGCGGGAATGGTTAGGGGGGTGGAAAGACCACCTCTCCCCAACATTCCCCCCTTTCGTTACTACTAGAGTAACAAATATACTCCCCCAGTATGTCTATGTTCCTCTGCCCTTTTTACTGCCTCATCCCAGGCAGGGGTTCCTTTTATTGGCATCCAAGCTCTACACGCATTTCTGAGGCTCTCCCCACGCTGTGCATACTCTCCAGGGGTGCATGGCATGTAAATACAGCCCCCATCCCTGTCCAGGTCGACCCATACTTCCTTGTAATTCTCTAGATCTAGGGGTTGTTTGATGGTCATGTGATAGTAATTATCTACTACATCCCCTGTGTTATATATTGCCACCATGCGGTATTTGGGCTCATCACTCTCACCAGTTTGCACATGGGCTTCCCTAATATCGTGAGGCATTTTCCCATTACTATTTTGCTTGCCTATAGTCACCATCATTATCGCACTACTAGAATCGCTTCTGCACAGCATCGAACCCCTAACTGACACACACAGAAGATCAGACAATTAGTTGTGTCCCAGCAGGAAAATATGCAAACTCTAACAGTGAAGTGATTCACTGTGCGCTGTATCAATATACAATGGCTGAAAATGGATCACTCCTGGCTACGTGCATCTATTTACTACCTAGTGTGGTGTTCGTGTGATGGCTCTCTACTCAACGGGAAGCTATCATTATGTGTTATTAAATAACACATACTATTGTGTCTTCATGGCGGCTCTCAAATCTATTGGAGCAAAAACACTCTATACTGGACACTCAGCATATATCTGGATTAAAATTTCATGTTATTAATTTCTTTATCTAACAAAATTAAACAGATTCTAGAGTGACAATTTCTAGATACAAACAAATGTTAAGTAGGCAATAGTAAATCAAGAAGCCTAAAGTCAAAATCAGTAATAGAAAGAAGTAAAGATGAAGGAAAAGGAAATTGGAAAGGTCTAAAATAAATACAATTGGTATTTTAGAACCATGCATTATTTTAAGTACATCGACAAGCAAATTGCAGGACAAAAATTACATGAATAAAGCAAAGCATCATGACCAAAATCTAGTCATTGATTAATCAGTTTCTCGTAGCATGTACAAGAATTTTATATATAGTTTGGAGAAATTGTCTTAATAGTTATATCATTCTACTATTAAGTAGAGCTCAATGTCTTTCGAATCTACTCGTGGTCTACGTGTGGCACCTGTGTGGTTCTTGACATGTGCACCACTCATGCATAACTGGATGTTGACGTAGGGGTAGGCTACGCCTTGGCGTTATGATGGAATATCTGGCATCCTCAGGACCAGAGTCAGATGTGCAATGGGGGTGAGGGGGACCCCTGAGGAAAAAAAGAGAAAATGGGGAGCTGTCTGGTCAGGAATATAGCAACTATCAAGTTAGTATGCGCCCGAAGTACGCAAGTGGATAGGCTGGAAGGAGTCCAACCTGGGAGAGTGATAGGTTGCAGGACCAGTACAGGAAGTTAAAAGTAAAGAAGGCTGCCAGAGCATGCATGTGATTTAAAAAAAGACAAGGGTTAAAAACAACTGGTGGAGGCAGAGAGTGTATTGAACAAGGCAAGGAGAAGAGGTGCACCAGTTCCCGTGGGTCCTACATAAAGACACAATGCACAAGGAAAAGTGCATGCTCACCAAAAAGTGAAAGTGGGTCACATGCAGAGTGTTCATATTTAGAGTCAGAACTCACAATTTTGTGTGTATTGGGAAGCTCAGGTAGGTTGGAAGATATACTGGTCACCGACTGGCAAAATGATGTATGGTAGACAATTGCTCAGTGTTTTTAAGACTGTAGTATACCAACTGTATAGAGAGGACATGGGGACAGAAGGGGGAAACACACTATAAGCCCTCATGAACTGAAGGGGCTCCACACTAGAATGCAATGTGCGAAAAACACATGCCATCCTACCTGGTGAAGAAAATCAGGTCGTGTGCAGGGGCGCGTCTGTCTGCCAGAGATTCACAGCGTGTAGCTCGGAAGTACAAGCATATGACGTCCATGACAAAAGCTGCTGAGGGTTTCCGTGCTCTGTGTGGCATAGGCGCATGTCCCAGAAGGAATATGCTGGGCTGCGGAGTATACACACAAAGCAGAATCTCAGGGCATCAAAGAATCCAGATCAGGAAATTATACAGGGGTAGTCTGGGCTGCACAGTTTACCTCTGGTGAGTGGCACAATGGCGTGTCTCACTTCGCTTGCTAGCGGCGACGGGTCTGTTCCATGTTTGCTGTGGTTGTGAGGTAAACGCGCTGCGGCAAAAAAGGCTGTATAAATGGAAGTGCGCGACAGGCTGCAGTGGGCAGCGTAGGAACTGCATGGGGGCCGGCTGAAAAACACATTACGATAGTGTATCACAGAGTGCCTTAGTGCAGGTAGACACATCTCAGAGCCCTGCCTGCATGTGAATCTAATGGTGCAGGTAGTCACAGTGTGTGGAGAAGAAAACAATAGTAACATCTCGCCACACTTGGGAGCGGTAGAGGAAATATACCTCTATGATGGAGTGACAGGATATAGGAGGAACTGATGCTATTGGGGCCCTGTCATGGATGGCAAGGTAGATGCATGAATACAGCACTTACAAAGAAGTGAAGAAGGGTTTCATTGGATTTAGAGGCCACTGGAGAGAATGGAGGAAACTACAGACAAATGGTTAGGAGGGCAAGTAGTACAGAGGTATTTCTTCAATGAGCCCTTTCGATTTTCCAGAGTTTGTAGGTGATTAATCCATCTAGATTCCTTGTTGGACAGTGCTCTCTGGGTGTTAAGGCTGTTTTTGACCACATCGAGTATCCACCATTTGATATCATCAAGTGAGTGTAATAGTTCAATGTAGTGGGATACCCTAGGTGCTGAGTGGTTTGTGCACCAAATTCTTGACCAGTGTTCATTCATTCTTGTATGGAATGGCCTAGTGGTCTGCCCTGCATACCTAAGTTCACACAGATATTCAATACAGTACACCACGTTACTGGTTTTGCAATTAGACATGAATCGTATGTCCCAGGAACTGTTTTCAATTTGAAAATGAGTAGTCTTTTATGTAAATTGACAGGCTCTGCAGTTTCCGCAGGGCAAATGACCCACAAGGGGGCAGAGAACCCGGTCGCTAGTGTTTAACTTCATTTGGCTCGATGAATGTACCAATTGATCCTTTAAATTCCTTGACCCCTTGAAGGCAAATAATGGTTTACCTATATTTGGAAGGCAGGTATGAATCATTGGCCAGTATTTCAGGAATGCTTTTTTAACGGCAAACGATTGTGTACTGTACATGGTGACACACGTAATCCTCTCTCCTGTTTGACTTGTGCTTTTGGGCTCCAGCAGGCTCTACCTAGGTGTAAATCTTGCTCTCTTAAAAGCATGCGATACCAGTTTTTTCAGGTGACCTCTTTCCCTAAGGTCGCTGGCTAGCCTGTTCGCGGGCAGGTGGTATTCTGAGACTGCCGTACAGTTATGTCTAAGCCGAAGGAACTGACTGTAAGGTAAGTTCTCTTTTAGCGACCCGGGGTTGAAGCATGTGAAATGTAGAGTGGTGTTTCCGTCTGTGTTTTTTTTGTATAACTTGCAAGCAAGGTGTCCCAATGCTTTGATCCGTAGGTCCAGAAAGTTGATCGATGTATTGTTATACTCCATGGGGAACTCTATGGTAGGGTGCAGGTTGTTGAGATGCATGAAGAAGTCTTTTAGGGACTCAAGGCTCCCTTGCCAGATGAAGATGACATTGTCTATATATCTAAACCACTTTCTAATCTGTGGTTGAAAGTGGTTATTTTCTGAAAGTACAAACTGCTCTTTAAAGGCGGCCATGAAGAGAATAGCCAGGCTTGGTGCAAATGAAGATAGAACTGACCTGCATATACAAAAAAGTATTTTTGTAGAGCAATAATCAGAAGTTCCACAATAATCCCCGCTGGGACTCTTTGTTGGGTCGCCTGGTGGGTGAGAAAAGTGTGCACAGTCTCTATCGCTTCCTCTTGGGGTACAACACACACAGAAGATCAGCAAGAGGAAGACGATTATGGGGACCAGTAGCTTCATTGCAGTCCCGCGCCAGGACCGTACCCAGTTGAATGCCACGCTGAACCAGTCACTGGGCTGGACACCACCTTCTTTATTCATTCTCACTTAGAGTTTGTCTACTGCAGCAATTACATGTGAAAGTGTCCCGTGACCAGCATCTGAAGAAGGTATGAAAGTGCAACATGCACTCCAGATTTTTTGGGCAAACACTGCCCTCCATTGCTGTGAGGTGGTCCAAGACGTAGTGTTTTTTTTTTATCGTCATTAGTTTCAGTACTCTTAGTTCTACCTTAGTTCTACCTTGCTGACATTGAACCCTTCCTCAGTGTCATTGGCCAGTTGGATCAGCTCCCAGCGGATTATCTGGAGCTACTTGGTGTTTGCTTGTGCTTGGATGCTGGGAATCAGTGATGCAAAAAATGTCTCTGCGGAGTTGAAAAGTTTGTATTCATCAGGGATCTGTGCCAAGAGGTCAGAAGAGTCTTTAGAGAGGTAGTTGGATGCTCTCTTTTTGCGCGATACTTGATCTTGCAGCTTGTCTTCTGTCGGTATATCATAGATTGGGGGTTCTTCATTCGTTGGTTGGGGCGCCAGTTGCTGTTTGTTGAGCACCCCTTGCCCCTTGATGTGCTTGCTTCTCCAGAATCACCAGTAGTGCAGAGTGCAGCATTGCCAGAGCACAGTAGCCCCTCCATGATGACGGGAGGTGCAAGTATGTCTGTTTCCACACACCCAGTAGTGATCCATCAAGGCCGCAGTTCCTTTCCTCATGTCAGGGATGACGAGGTTCTTGTTGCAGCCAGTGTTCGATCCTATGGGCACTTCCCCATGAAAGCAAAGTTCAAATTTTTCTTCGTGCTGGATCTTAATCGGTTTTTCAAGTACAGTGACCCATGTCAGCTTTGTGATATGTTGATTCCAGGTCTGAGCACATGTGTCGTCCATCCATTTCAGCCTCTCATCCGACAAGCTTTGCACATGGAGGTTGCATCTTGCCATTTATTTTTCGAAAACAATGTTCCTTTGACTGCAAAAGCCGGCTCCTTGAAACAAGTTGCACCTTTTGGTTTGTTCTTGCAGATTTTCTCATCTGGAGGAAGAAGTTGTCGTTGTATTGTGTTAGCTTGGAAGGTGCTCCTGATTCTACATAGTGTGAGATGAAGGAGACATTGGGCTTCTACTATTAGGGTCTCCCGA
Organism: Ambystoma mexicanum; assembly: GCF_040938575.1. Lineage (NCBI taxonomy): Eukaryota > Metazoa > Chordata > Amphibia > Caudata > Ambystomatidae > Ambystoma > Ambystoma mexicanum. Next base: position 999,690,395 of record NC_090929.1, on the reverse strand, counting down.
GGTACCAATACCTTAAGCATCCCTGTCGTATGAGGTATTAGTGAATATACATAACAGCTACCATTCGTGGCCTGTCTCCCTGTAGTACTCCTGTCAGAGTACCATTTGTTAGACTGGTCCAACCAATGATATGCATCGTATTTGTGCTGTTGTGCTCACCTCTTTCGTCTACTCATTAATTCAATTTTACTGCCAGCAAATGACCTTCTGTACTGTTTATCAACACCTGGGATTCTATGTACATTCATTGGGTTTTGGTGATAAATAGGAATAATACCTGTATCCGAGTTTACATTGGTGTTACTACCAAACTGCCAGTATTGGGGGCTTGAGAGACCATTTGGCGTGACAGTGGGAGACATAGTATACACAATTTCAACATTTGAGGTAGAGCCGACAAATCATCATTTTGTACATATATTACTATTTCACTTTCATTACTTACAACTATCCCAGGTCGGGGTGCTACTTTTGTGTAGTTCTTGTGTAGAGCCGTGAGGTTTGGCTCTGTGTTGTGGTCCCATATTAGTTTTCCCCTTCTGGTATCATGTTTGCCCCTTCCCCCACTTCTTTAATGTCTGCAACAAAAAAGGATATACTCCAATACATTCCCATACTTAGCAAAATAATCGAAAAAACTATTGCAGTGAAGTACAACCCGCAGTCGTACGAATACGCTCTAGTGGCACTTATTTCATTCCTACCGCTATCTAACTCACGTCTAGTAGTAGAGAGTGCCATCCTTTCCACCATTGTTGCACCTACAGAATGGGACATAATGGGTTAAATAAAGGTTCGGTGTGAATAAGATGAAAGAAAGATAGGGAAACAGAGCAAAGCATGGAAAGGAAGCATAATCAAACATCAATTTTCAAATTTCAATATACCTTGCTCAGTTTATATCTATATATACATTTTTGCTTAAATAATTGCATTACTCTTGTGCTGTTATGATCCCTGTGTTCTGCCTCTTCTCACTGCTACTCCAGGGCACTGTCACTTCCTGCTCATTTTCCTGTGCATTTACTGGTGTCACACTATCATGGGCCTTCCTAACACTACTTTGCATGAAATCTGGGTGGATTCCACCTTCTTACAAAACTGCGAACCAGTTCCCCAGACATAAAAGGTTTTGTTGGGCTGTCACCTGAGGCAGTGGAGGTATCTGTTTCGTTTTCCCTTGTGAATGTTGGGTCTACTTTTTATGCAATTATTCTTACTGCTCTTGTGAGTTGCATGAGGTACTCCTTGAATTCCTCGCCTACAATTGTTGCAGTTCTATGTGCATCGGACATTCTTCTCACCAGTACAGTGGTGTTTGCATGTTTCTGCCAGTCACTATTTCATGAGGGGACAAATGGTGGTCTTTGCTGGGCTGTGTGTGCAGTTGAAATAAGACCAGTGGGAGACAATAGACCCAGTTCTTTTTGAGGGTGTGACAGAATTTGGACAGTCTACTTTTAAGAAGGCTGCTGATTTTCCCGACCACTCCATTTGTTTGTGGGTGGTAAATTGAACACATTTTATGTTTATTCCTAATAAGGTTGTTACTTCTTTGAAAAGGTCATTTACAAAATGCATCCGATTGTCACAGCGTATAACATCGCATATACCCCACCGCAGGAACACTTCTCTTACTAGGAATTTTGCAGCACACTTTGCATCTGGGTAGGCGCAGGGCCCTGCCTCCACCCAGCGCAAAAAGGGACAGACCACCACTATCAAGTATCTTGCCCCATTGCACCTATCCATGTCTGCATAATCAACGTGCAGTTCACTGAAAGGTCCGATGGGGCGGGGCAATGTTCTGAGAGTCATTCCTGAATTAAATGTTTGACATGTGATGCATTCAATGGCCAATTTGGTAAGGTATTCCTGTAGGTTTGGAATGAACCAATCCTTCTGGATGTCTGCAGCTATATGCTGCTTTGAAGTGTGGGTGGGAAAGTGCAATTGTTGAAAAGCTATTTGCAACAGTTCTATAGGCATTACCACCTTCCCTGTCCTGTCCTGACTCCATAGGAGATCTGTGGGTGACTGCATGCATCCCCGTTTTGCCCAGAGTTCTTGTTCTACCAGTGGCACTTTCTTTAGGAGTTCTATTTGTGCTATTGGCAGTGCGTTGTATCCCTCTCCTTTTGGCTCTTCTTCTCTACCTTTTAGCACACATTCTGTGGTTGGTTGGTTTTGAAAGTAAGCTGCTTGCTTTGCAGCGTCTTCAGCTGCTGTGTTCCCCCATGATATTTCGCCACTGTTGTTGGTGTGAGCTTGGCATTTTACCAAGGCCACTACTGATGGTTCTGCATGGGCTTTTATCAATTCATTTACTAACTCAGCATGTTGTACTCGGGACCCATCAGCTATTCTGAACCCCCTCTTCTCCACCGAGATAATCCAGTATGTACCCTGGTGATTACATCTCCTGAATCGGAATATATGGTTACTACACACCCTTTTGCTGCATGAAGGGCTCAATTAGTACCACCAATTCTGCTGGTTGGGCCGAATAGTGCAATGGTAAGTGTTTTTGTACCAGAAACTAATATTCACCCTCCTCCAATCTCACTACTGCTGCGCCAACATGTTTTTCACCAGTTCTGGACAAATAGATGCTGATCTGTTTACAAAGAACACTTCCCCCACACTCAATGCGTTTTCATTTGCCTTGGGAATGTCATCTCGTTCCCCCTCATAAGTGGCGCAATCATGGTTTTGCATATCCTCCATTGTGCATGGCTCTGTGAGGAATGTGGCTGGGTTCACTGCTTTGCAACGTACTAGGTGGATATTTGGGCTTGAGATGATTATCTCATAAACTGATGCTCTTTGTGTTGTGAAGGTGGATTTGGATCATTCGAGTATTGCAAACAAGGAATGTTCCACGAACAATGTGATGCAACATCCCATCACAATTGTAGAACTCTTTTCAATTGCGAAGGCAGCGGCTGCAAGAGCCTGCTTGCATGAAAAATGACCTTGCATTACTGAGTCAAGAGTGCCACTGTAGTATGCTAGTGGCCCAAGGATGTTTTGTGTCAGTACTGCGGTCATCAGTGTTCCATTTGAATGTGAAAACAGGAGAAAATTCCTGCTCATAATCAGGTGTGGCTAGGACGGGAGCTGTGCATATCAGTTCTTTTTACGTTGTGAAAGCAGTGTGCATTTCAGGTGTCCATGTGATTGTGGCTTGTCTTTCTGCGCTTCTTTTAATGCTTGTAGGAGGGGTCGTCTGTAGGCGGCATAGTCTAATATCCGCGCTCTGAAATAATTACATATAGTGAGGAACTTGAGCATGTCTTTTACCGTGTGGGGCCTGGTTGCTGCTCGCACTGTTGTTGCTCTGTCAGGGATTATTCTCTTACCATCTTTTGAGATCAATTGGCCTAGGTACAATACCTCTGTCAGGCAATATTGAAGTTTGCTCTTATCCACCTTGTGGGCCAGCAATTTGAGCAGGGTAACCAAGTCCTTCCTGCATGTATCTTCCCCCTCAATACTTATTAGGAGGTCATCAACGTATTGAATAATGGTACTTTGAACATCAATATTGCTGAGGTCTTCGTGCAATATTCTGTTGAAAATGCTTGGGCTTTCGCAATATCCCTGGGGCAGTCAGTAATGTTTGCATTTTTCCCCCCTTGGGTGAAGGCTGTTAGGTATTGGGAGTTTGGGTCAAGAGGCACTGAAAAGAAGGCGTTTTTCAGGTCTACTACAGTGAAGTGAGTGGCCTGTTTTGGGATACTGCACAAAATGGATGCCGAGTTTGGAACGAGAGGGAACTCCTTTTGGACAATGTCATTGAGTGGGCAGAGGACTTGGACCATACGCCACGACCCTCCTTTTGCTTTTTTATTCAGATAAATTGCAGTATTGCATGGGCAGCTTAAGGGGACAATGATGCCCTGTTGTAGTAGTGCGCGTATTGTGTCCTTTATTCCCTCCTCTGCTTCTCTTTACAGGGGGTATTGTCTGACCCTGGGCAATATTGCCCCGGGTTTAAGTTTTATTTTTATTGGGGTCACTTCTTTCAATAACTCTACATCATGGGGGTTCATAGTCCATACATTTGGTGGCACTTGCTGCAAGTCCATATCACAAAAAGATGGGGGTGCACTGACAATGGACATGAGGGGTTTCGTCACTTGTCTATTTTGTATCATTATATAACATAGCATGCACATTTCCATTATTATTTCCCCGTCAGTGTCCAGCTCTTCATCAGTTCATTCACGTAATGGTACATTTGGGTCAATGCACAGTACTGTCTGCCACTCACAGTAATGTGTGTCCAGGCCTATTGCCACTACATGTTTTACGGAAACCTGTGCCCTTTGCAGATCGAGAGACAGGACAGTGCCGGGCAATATCTCGGGGGGTAGCCACTGGGTGAAAAACAAAATCAGAAGGTACTCTCCAGTCTTTTTGTGTGATTTCTGGCACTATTCTTTCTAATACTTGTATGCCATAAATGAACATGTCGGCGTTGGTTGGTATTCATCGTATGACTGTCTGATTAGCTATTGTCTATTAATAGCATTGATCGCATTGAGCTCATGCCAGGGGTAGACCATACTATATCTCTGTCTGCAAATGCAATGGTCATATTAAGCTTACTGAGCAAGTCTTGTCCTAATAAATTTACTGGAGAGTTTTCATGGTAAAGTAGGGGTGCTCATATCGTTTTTCCTCCTATTCTTGCATCTAAATCTTCTGTGTAAGGAACCGTGACCACAGCCCCAGAAAATCCTTGCGTCTTGAGATTTTTGCCAGGTACCGCGAAAGCACCATCGCATAGACATGATTTCTCCGCCCCGAGTCCACCATAAAGATAAACTGCTTGTTCCCTATCTCTGCCTCAACCAGTGGTTCGCCGTCTGGGCGTAAGGCAGTTAATAGGACTGGACATGCAAGTGCTCTCTGTGGGCGGTCCTAGTGTGGGTAGGCGCTTGTCCCAAGGCAAGAGAAAACTTTTTCGCTTAGTACACATGTTTCCTGCTAAGCCACTGATGCACCCTTGGCAGTGGTGACAAATCGGTTTACATGCATTTGTAACACTTGGTTCTGACGGGTAGGACGGGACTGCAGGCAGTGTGGGGGTGTCTGAGTGTATTGTATCCTGGTATAGGTCTACTGTCGGGCTGCCCATCTGGTTCGTAATGTCCTATGGGCAGGCCGTACGGACTACCCGGGTGTGGGTGGCCGTACTGTTGTTCATTGCTGTACCTCTGATTTGACCATATCATCTGCATATAACAGGGACATATATGAGGGGACTGCTGGCAAGAGTGTGGTGGGAAAGGCTCTATCGTACATGTCTGGTGGGACTGCCGAGAATAAGACCCTTCTGGGAGGAAGTGTGGACATATGTGTCACAAGTGGCGGAGCGTGAATTCCCATTTAACCCAGGACTGATGCTGCTGGGGATCCCGAGATTAGGAATCTACTCGCTCTTTTTTCGAGTGGGGGAAAATAATAACGACTATGTTCTTGTTAGCAAAGCCGCACATTGGAGAGAAAAGGGCCCACCGGGCATTACATTTTGGTGGCCTAGGTTGTGGTCCATACTGGCTATGGAAAAAATGTTGGCCAATCTCTCTGAGAGCAATGAAGCAATTGAGAACCCTGAATTTGTTTGAAATATATGGTGATATCCTTTGGACTTGGACAATATTAATAGTTTTCACTGCAGTGATGTTTGGATGTGGACTAATATGTAATAATCGTGACCTGACTGACTTTCTTTGTGGTTTAATTATGAGTGGGGGAGGGGGTGGATACAGCTATATGAAGAAGTTCGGTATATCCAATACGGTATACAGTAAAAATAACAAAAATAAAAAAGCAAATAAAATTATAACAAAAATGGAATAACAAAAAAATACTGAATTTGTTTTTAAAATATATATGTGGGGATGGGAAAGGTGATAAAGGGATTGGGGAGGGGGCCGGGATAGGGTTTACAACAAAAATAAACAGGGGCTTTGGGGGGAACCCCCAAATAAAAAAGAAAATCAGTATTTTTTGCTATTTTTTGTCGTTATGATTTAATTTGTTATTTTTTTTATTAGTTATGAAGACATTGAACCATCCAATACGGGTCTGTGTATACATGTTCTAAACTGATGGTATTAAAGCAATAAAATGCGCGTGAGGGGAAAAAAACAGAATGGTGTGTATATTTGGAGATCCCTTGACTACTCCTCTGTGTAATGCACAAGCACGAAAGAGTTATTGTGGGAAACAAAAGGATCGCTTATTAACTGCTACCCATTTCCCCACCTTTAACTTGACAATTAAAAATGGCAAATGTACGGGGGGTGCTGTTGAGCGGCTGCAAAATGGCTGCAGCCTGAAAAAGCTCAGACAAGGGCTCTCAAATCTTGCTGTTTATTCTGCTTTTCCTGTTTGTTTGTTTGTTTGTTTGTTTGTTTGTTTGTCTGTTTGTTTGTTTTATTTATTTGTATAGCGCTCCAAACCCAGAGGTAGAAGGGCGCTTAAAGAGGATGGTTACAAAGTGTGACAAAAGCAAATTCAATATACAGCAGTTTACAGAGTATACCAACATAGTTAAGCAGTGGGGGTACTACACTTTCAAAGTACAACAGTTTGTAGAGTTCACAGACATAGTTGCGCAGAGGGAGGTGTGCCTGTCTATCTGTAGTGCTATTCTTTAAGAGCCAACCTATAACGTGTTTCCTGAAGATCTGGAAGCACTCAATAGTTTTAATGTTGAGAGGTAGGGTGTTCCAGAGTTGGGAGGCAAGTACTGTGAAGCTCGTCCCTCCCGCTCTTTTTAGAGAGAATCTGGGCACTGTCAGGCATAAGGTGTTGGAGGATCTTGTGGTTATGGTGGCTGGTTTCATGGTAAACTTATTGGTGAGATATGGTGGGGCTAAGTGGTTTAATGCCTTATATGTGAGGCAAATGGTTTTCAGGTCAATTTTTTGTCGTATGGAGAGCCATTTGCACGATTTCCTTGCAGTGGAGATGTGCTCTCGCCTGGGAATGTTAAGCACTGTGCGTAGTGCGTTATTTTGAAGCACCTGTAGTTTGTTGATTATAGATTGGTTAGCACCTAGGTACAGGCTATTGCAGTAGTCCAGTTTGGATTGTATGAGGGCTCTAGCAAGAGTGAGGCATCTATTAGAAGATAGAAAGGGTCTACTGACCCTAATAAGCTTGCCGGTGTAGGCGGAGGATGGGGTGATCCTGTTAGTTTGTTTGGTGAGGTTAGAATTGGCATCAAGTTAAAAACCGAGAGTTTTCACGCTTTTGGCAATAGGGATGGTGTGACCATCAATAATGATGTTGTTGTAGTTGGGATTAAGTTTAGTTAGGTTGCTAGGGGAGCCAACAAGGAGGAGCTCCGTCTTCTCATCATTCAGGCAGAGGCTGTGAGAGGCCATCCATGCCTGAATGATGGAGAATATTTCATTAATCCGGGTGACGTCTGCATGGTAGTTGCCTGTGATGGTGAGGAGTATCTGGGTGTCATCTGCGTAATTCGTGTAGGTGACACCCAGACGGTCCAGTTGGTCAAATAGTGGCTTTGTAAATGTGTTGTACAAAGTGGGGGAGACGCAGGAGCCTTGAGGGACCCCGCATGAGATGGGAAAGGGGTCTGCTGCAGATGTTGTAGAGAAAACCCGCATGGTTCTGTTTGCCAGAAAGGATTGTATCCATGTGACAGCTGAGGGGGAGAAGTGAGCTGCGGTGGCTAAGTGGCTACAGAGGATATTATGGTCGGCCAGCTCGAAGGCCGCTGAAAGGTCTAAAAGGAGTAGGATCGCGGCATTACCTTTGTCTTTGATTGTAGCTGACTTCTCCCACATAGTGGATCAGCATCTATAAGCCATGCTGAGGGGGATGATAGCAATCGCTAACCTAATGTGCCACCAGCTCGGTATAGTGGTGCTGTGATACCAGGTGCGGTGGCTGGTCGAACAGCAACGATGTGGTGCCCAAAGGAGCTGTGAGGACCGATGCTGCCTAGCACCGTGGGCGAGCCCTGAACAGCCTGGCTGGTTGCTGGAGCGGGGAGAGGGGCTTCCTGGCAGGGCTGTACTGGCTTTTCAGTGGCCCCGTTGCCTGGACAGAGCTGGGAAGCCTTGGAGCCCTGCTGCGAGGGCAAGAGCCCTATACTGGCACAAATAGCATAGCATCCCCCTGAGAAGGTGCAGTGAGAGGCAGGGAGTATGCTGCAGCATCTAGGCTGGATCCAGACACTTCTTGTGCTCTGGCTACCGGTGTGCTGGTGAGCCACACACTGTAGCTCCTACAGGGATTCTGGGGTGGCAAGGAGCTGGGAGCAAAAATCCCCCTTTGTGCTGAGTCCTGCTCCTTCCGGATTGCTTCCCCCATTGATACCTATTTGAGCCAGAGAGGTGGGTTTGCTGAGGAGGCATAGCACCATGGGAGCCATCAGCAGAGCTCCTGATTTGGAGAGGAATTCCCCCCGTTGTTGGGCTCACGCTTGAGCTGATTGTGCAGGGCTTGAAGCGCCTTGTAGCTAGCAGGGCCATTCTTCCTGAAGTGTTGGGAGATCTGCACTCGGCTCATATACTTTGTAGGACTGCCACAGGGGGAGGGGGGCCTCCGTGTTTGCTTTGACTGGCGGGTACTTTTGGAAACCAGAAAGGTCAGGAAACACTGGTGTGATATCCTGGAGTGAGAAACCTGTGGAAGAATACACAGAATAGCAGAGTGACACCTCCGAGACGCAGGGGCAGCTGGGTAACCCTTACTGCAACAGATTGACAGCGGGTCACCACTTGGGGTGGGAGAGGACAGTGGCATTAAATTGCACCGTGTAGCCTTTTCGATGGAGGTGAGACATTGAGGGGTGTGGGCTGACAGTGCCCGGTCCTTTTGCCTGCTTGGATACTACTCCAACCCCCCCCACCCCAACTACCATCTTAATTGCTGAATGGTCCTAGGTGAGTGCCCGGCCTTTGCACTGGGGTGGATCCTCCGGTTAACTTATTCTTTCTGAGGGGCTTTGGGCTGAGAAATTTAAAGAGCATGCCCGACAGCCCATTACTCATTGAGACTGCAGATCCAGGATAGATACAGCTTTGGCTACAGCATGGTGAACACTAAAAAACAATCCAAGATGGACCAATTTGCCAAACCGGACTCGGTTTCACCTCCCTCGGCCTCCGAGCATGGCCCCTCCCACCTAGATCTCTCTGTCCTTAACCAAACACTACTGGTGCTCAAAAATAGTACGGACAACCACGGGGCAAAAATGTATGCCCTTACTTGCAAGGTCAACATCTCTGCTATACAAATTGACAATCTGTGAGGCTGCATGACGGATGCGGAGCAGAGGATCAGCGATGGGTAGGACAAAGTGGCCGTTCTGCAATGAGAGTTTGCTGTCAAGAAAATCATGGCAAAGAACAACGATTTAGAGGGCAAGTCGAGAAGAAATAACCTGCGCATTCTGGGGGTGACTGAATCTACTTCCATTGATAATATGGTCGAGAAGTTCTCTTAAACTTTTTGGAGGGTCCACAGGTCTCAAGTATGTTCCTAGTGGAAAGTGCACATCGTTCCTGGCTGCCAAGCCACCCCCTGGTGCTCCCAAGCGAGCCATCATTGCACTGATTTTCAAATACTGAGACAGGGATGTGCTTCTTAAAGCTGCCAGAGATAAAGGCAAATTACGATGGGGCCCTGTGACGATCTGTCTCTTTCCAGATTTGAGTCCTCAACTGCAACAACAGAGGAAAACATTCCAAGCTGACAAGAATATCCTGAGGAGGAAGGAAGGTCGATTTGCGATGCTATATCCGCAAAAGCTAAAAGTGGTACACAAAGGCAAAGCTGTGTTCTTTATGTCCTCCAATGCCGATGAGCGCTTTGCTCTGGAACTTCCTGGTTCAATAGACTCCCCTCGCATTGCTGATTGCCTTGCAAACCCAATCTGAGCATAACATTTAGGGAGGTTCAGTGCCTTTGAGGTTGGCCTCCCCATCTCCGGGGGTGAAGGGCTCTACCCCGGGCCTGGCTAACCATGCAACAGGAAAGCCAACTTTGCTGAAGTGAGCCTGTCGTCATCAGGAGCCGATGCATCTGCCGGCAGCTCCCCATTTCCACAGTCACAGTGGGCGCTGTGAAATGTTGAGTTATGGGGTTGATTGGGGTGGGGTGAGATGGGTAAACTAGCCGGTATGTTAGTGTTTCTGGCGAGGGTGGAGGGAGGGTATCGGGAAGTTGGGGTGGGTGGCAGCACCAATGGTTACTACTTTATCCTCTTTGGAACTCGGGCGACACGTCTCCCTTCGTGGGCACAGTATGTTATGTTGATTTATACCATGCACGGCTACCACCCAGGGGCAGTCTCCAGGCGCTCGTGTGGCTCTGAAAGAAAGGGGATGGGAGCAGGGGGAGGTTATTGGGCATAGGGGGAGATGATAGATTCAGACCTCGGGAGGAACTGGCTCCTGTGAGTGTCGCTTTGCATATGGTCGTTTGTGCAAGAGGCCTTGTGCATTGTGACCGTATGGGTAAGATTCCATGCCTCGGGTGTGTGGTAGTGTTTTGTGTTGGTGTTAGCGTGTTGTGTGGGTTATGGTGGCTTTGGTCATGTGCACTGGTTAGATAGTGTCCATACGGGATCCAGAGTCACAGATGGTCATAGCTGTAAGATAATCCGGTATTTAGGTGTTTAGTTGTGTTTGATGGTTTATGGACTATGTGGGTGGTTCACTCTAGGTGTGCTTTAGCATCTGTAGATGCTGGATTTGGACATAATATTGATTCCCTGTTTTTTATGTGAGGTGTAGCTAGTCCAAGGTCTGGTGTGGTGGGGTCAGTTATGTTGGAGGAGCACAAAGGGGGGGAAAAAGGGTTAGTAAGTCGGTTCGTTTGTTGGAGCCTCTGGCACAGCACTTTGTTGCCGCTTGATGGTATCTAGCAAGGTTTTTGTTTATGGTTCTTTGGCCCATCTCGCCTCCTCTCTAGTTGTATGTCTGTGGCGTTGTTGTTGCTGGTGTCCCTTAGAGGTTGTCATTGTCTGCTGAATAGCCAGGTTTTGAGCAGTTTCCTGAAGGTGATGTGCTCTTCTGTGGTTCCAATTTCTTTGGGCATGTTGTTCCAGGTGTTAGCAATTAGACATGAGAATGTTATTCTACCAAGTTTTCTTTTCTCGCAGTGTTTAGCCTCTATTTGTAGGTTGTTGCTGGATCTTAGTTCCCTTCCTTGGTGATAATAGGTAATCTTGTCCTGGAGGAATTCCACTCCTTGTCTCTGTAGGGCTTTGGGGGTGATGCAGAGTGCTTTGAATTTGATGCACTTTTTTACTGGTAACCAGTGTAGGCTTTTCAGTGCTGGAGTGATGTGGTCTCTTCTGTTTAATCTTAGTAGGATCCTGGCTGCTGTATTGTGCACCCTTGGAGTTTCTTGGTAAGTCGTTCCAGGATTCCTAGGTAGAAGCTGTTTGCGTAGTCAATTCTTGTGAGTATCAGGGTTATGATTGTGAGGGTTCTGTGGGGAAAGGAGAGGTAGGGGAGTAATCCTCTGAGCAGTTGTAGGAGTAAGAAGTATTTTTTGCTGATTGCGCTGACTTGCTGTTCCTGTGATAGGCCATTGTCCATGAGTATTCCTAGGTTATTTACTACATCGGTAGTCTCTGGTTGCATTCCCAATGCCGATTGGCCATTCCAGTTGTGGGTTCCCTCCGTTGAATCCAGCGGGTAAGAGCATTAATCTTTTTTTTTCCGGGTTCAGCTTAAGGTTGTTTGTTGTCATCCAGTTATAGATATCTGTGAGGCTGTTGTTCAGGCTGTTTTGTTTGTGGGTTCTGTTTGTTCTCACAATCATTTGTGTGTTGTCTGCGTAGTTGTAGACAGTAAGTCTGTGAGTTTCAATGATTTACATCAGTGTGGACATGTAGATGTTGAATGGCAGTGGGGAAGAGGCTGGATCCCTGAGGGACTCTGCAGGATGTAATTTTGGTGTTTGAGGTGAACGCTGGTAGGTAGGTTCTTTCAGTTCAGTTTGTTAGGAATGAGTTAAGCCACTTTAGTGTGGCTTCCTGCATTCCACATTCCATCAATCTTTTTGTTAGTGTTGCATGGCTGATTGTGTCAAAAGCTGCTGATATGTCCAATAGTATGATGGCCGATTGGGCATCGGCGTCTGCGTTTATTTTCAGGTAGTCCCATATTGATAGAAGTGCTGATTCTGTTCCTCTCATTAATCTGAAGCCAACTTGTGACCGGTCGAGTACTCCGTTTGGTTCGATGTATTTAAGAAGAATTTTGTACACGTGGCTCTCCAGGTTCTTTGCTGGGTAGGGCAAGTTGGATATTGGTCTGTAGTTTCTCTGGTCTTCTGCGCTTTCAGATTCCTTTTCTATCAGTGGTTTAATGTATGCTGATTTGAAGGAGGACGGTACCATTCCTCTTGAGTGATAAATTCATTAGGTTCCGGAAGTGTGTTGCCGGGGTTCTGTGGTTGAGGATTCATTTGAAGATGTCCAGGGAGCAGGGGTCCCTTGGGGATCCTGCAAGGTTGGTGTCCTTGTGCAGTGTGACAAAAGGTTTATTTTGTAATTGGTTCTAGTCGGGTGAGGTTTGCTGTAGTTTCGCCCAGTGTCTCTGGTCCAGCAGTCGTGGTTGTATTCGCTCCAGCTAGGTTGGTGGTCTCCTTGATTGTGTCTATTTTTGCTCTCAGATGGTTTGTGATGTTGTCACAAAATGCTTGTGTTGGGGTGATGGAATTCTTGCAGGAAGACGTTTTTTTTAATCTCCTTAATGATTTTGAGAGTTGTTTCTGTGGATTGTTTGCCGTTTCTATTCTTGTGCATACTAGAACTTTTTCGCTTTGAGAACAGTTGATTTGTATAGTTTAAGTTTTCTTTGGTATTTTATTTTGTCTCATCGGGTGTATTGTTCTCTCCAATTTCTTTCCATTTTGCGGTTGTTTTTGGAGTTCTTTCAGTTCTTCTGTGAACCATTTTGTTGCCAGTTATTTTGGTGGTGCTTTGAATGTTTTAGCTGGTGCCAGTTGGTCTAGTGCCTTGGTGATCCAGTTGTTGAGTTTCAGTGGGTTCTTTTTTTTCGCTTGTGAGGGGGTTGAGTCTAGAAGGTTTGTTAGGGCTTCTAGGTCTAGGTTCTTCCAGTTTCTCTTTTTCCTGGTATGGAGCATCTCCTTCCCAGACGGTAGGCAGGTACGGGATGTGATGCAGAATGGTATTAAGTATTGGTCGCTCCATACCATTGGTGTAGGTAGCACGGTGAGAAACCTGAAGGTGTCTCACTTACTAGTCAGTGGGGATCAGTCATTCATGTGGCCAGGGCATGGCCATCGCTATTGGATCCAGTTCCTGGGGGGGAGAACCAGTGCGGAGGATCACCTGGATGGGGGGTCCTCGCGGAGAGGAGGTTGGACGCCAATGGGTGAGACGCAGTATCCCCCTTCTTTTAACACATTTTCCCCATCCTACCACGTAGGATGCTGAAACACTCTAATACCCCCCTTTTCCGACCCAAACACTTTTGCATACCATGAAAAACAACGGACTAACACCCAAGCCGCTTACCTGACATGTCCCAACACAAGGGTCAAGCAAAGTCAGGCAACTGATCAGAATCATACACACCTGATGGCCCTTTCCCTTCCCCACAGGGATAAAAGGTGGAGCACGAGAGCACAATATGAGCAAGGCAGACCGCATGACGAGAGAGATATCCAAACACAGCAGTTCAAGAGGAGGAGAAGGATGGTGAGAACTGAAAGGGTGGCAAGGAGAGAAGCAACCTTGCCCTTTCCGACCAAGGCTCATGAAACCTCTGTGGAAGAAATAGTAAGACTGCAAACAATAACCAGCGTGTGTTGCAGCAGATGTCAACGGTACACAGGGCCCTCCTCTGCTGATAACCAAGACAGGGAGAGACGCCTGCTACCGTGGTACCATCTTTCACCCCAGAGACAAGAAAAGCCAAGCATATCATCACAGCCAGTGAGTCGAGGGGAGAGCCGATAAGAAACCGAACTGTGTTGAACAAAAGTAGCAAACAGCAAATTGAGGAAAATACAAAGAACTGTTGATACCAGAGGAGAAAACCAGCGACAGAGTGGGTGCTGACTCGAGAAGCTCTGGGTGAATACCCTATTGTTGAAACTACTCTTACCAGAAGGCCCTGGGAAAGGCATGAGAAAGGACTCAAAGTGGTCATACGGGGGTCTAGCAAAATCCTTAGTACGCTCAAAAGTCTTTGACCGGCAGATGAATGTAAAGCTTAAAGCTAAGGGAAGTGAACACTGCACTGTGTGATTGGCAAAAGTTGGCAATAGTGAACCAAACTGAGGGGTGCCGATGGAAAGGGGTAAATCATAATGTCCCAATTGACAGTGTGTTGACAAAGGTGAACCCGACAGAGGGATGTCCACAGTGAACTGTTTAAAAGACATTAAGATGTGTGAAGGCCATAAGTGAAGTAGATTTGAAGTAAACCGTAATGAATCCGACGGAGGGAGGCAAACAGTCAAGAAGGGTCTGAGCCTGGAAGAGGAAAACCATCACCCAACGACACATGAATAGGACAAATTAAATATTTTCAGTACAAGCCACAGTGAACCTGACAGAGTAGGGGCTGGCGTTCGAGAGGGGTCTGAGCCCAGAAGAGGGTGACCCAGTGGTGAAGCATCATGATCCTAAATGCAATCAGCAAGGAACTTTTGTTGGTAATTTTGAAAATATCAGGCCCTCGGAAGCAAGAGATTTAAACACTAAAGGTCCCAATATCGCTGGGAACTTTCTGTGGATCTGAGCCCGGAAGAGGGGAATCCAGGGGTGAGAAGTCATCACCCAACTTGCATATGGAAAATAACTTTTTGTTTATTATTTTGAGACACATCAGGTCCTTGGAGGCAAGAGACTTTTTTGTAGAAAAAGAGACTTAACCACCGAAAGTCATGATAGCTGAAAAGCGGAACTGTTGTCTCGTGCGGGGGAAACTGGAGCATGTGTTGTGCTCAGGAGTCCCGCCATTGTCCCGTGCTCAACATGTGGGGAAGGGAGACCCCTGGCTACCACATCCACACTTATCATTTTGTGAACACTTCCTTCTTTCTTGTGAATACTATCCCACACTCTTTTCATATTAGTTGTATGGATTGGCAACAGGTTTTTTAGTATAGGCCTTTTTATTTGACAAGACGCCACTAGGATTGCCTTATTATTATTTGATGGTCGAAGCTTGCTCCCATCTTAGATTTAGGTTAAGATTAGGTGTTTTCCCAACCTACCTATACAGTTTAGTAAACACCCTTGAACTGTGATCACTTGTGTCTGTCTTTACTGTTACCACCATGAGTTCCTTACAACGCAGATGCGTATAGTCCTTCCCGTATAGTCCTTCCCTGCAGAACATTGCATCCAGGGTGTGTCCGGTGTCGAGGGTGGATCCATTTACTATTTGCTGGAAAATCTTTTTTGAACCATATGTTGAATTCTCTCAGTATGACTAGATTGTCGTGGTGGATTGATAGCATGGCAGCTCATCTGCTAGTTTAATTGCAAAGTTATGGGTTGTAAGAAGGTGGTCTGTAGAACAGGAGGAATGCTATGTTGGTTTGGTCATTGGGTTCAATCTTTATGAGGAGGGATTCATAGTCATCTGTGTTGGATGTGATGAGTTGCGAAGCTCGGATGTGTTCTTTGTGCGTGATTGCAATTCTCCTCCTCTTCGGTTTTCTCTGTTGGCATGTATTAATTTATACTTGTACGGTATTGCTTCATTCGCAATGGATTTATAGTTATCTGATAACCAGGTTTCTGTGAGAAAGAGCAAGTCTGGGCCTCCTTCGCTTAGAAGGTCATGGATTTCTGTTGAGTGTTTTGCCATGGATCTAACATTGAGAGTGCTGCAGTGTAGTTTGTTTGATGTTCTGTTTGGGTTGTTGTTTGCATTGTTTGTTTGGCCCGGCATGTTGTCTGTTGGGTTTCCGTTCCTGTTTTTTTCCTGATTGAACCTGCACAACAGCCAACTCAACAGTAATTCACTCTTTCAGTCTGGGACAGCTGGGTGGTGGGTCTCAACAGTAGGTGCAGCAATTTTAGACCTGAGACACCAGGATAGAGGGTGAAAGTCCTAAAGAGGAACAGAACAGTCAATGCAGTAACAATTTGATCTGGGATACCTGGATAGAGGGAGAAAAGGCCTAAATAGGGCAAAACAAGCAATGCAATAACTTGTTGATTTTGGTAGGAGCACCACAGTGAATTTAGCAACCAATAGCACAATGCAATAGCACTTTGATTTGGAACACCTGGGTAGAGGGTCACAACAGTAAATACAGCAACCTTAGACCTGGGGCACCTGGATAGAGGGAGAAAGGCCCAGTGAGGGGCACAACAGTCAATGGGGTAACACTTTGAGATTATGTGTCCCCTACTCCTTCCGTCTAGATCAGTGATATGGCTACCTAACCCGATCTGTCTTAATGTGAGATAGGCCTGGCCAACACCATCAGACCAACTTAAACAATTAGACTAAATGTGAGTTATGTCTAGCTTACACAATCAGGCTAAATGTGAGATATGGCTAGCTTACACAATCAGGCTAAATGTGAGTTATGGTTAGTTTACAGAATCAGGCTAAATGTGAGATATGACTAATTTATACAATCAGACTAAATGTGAGGTATGGCTAGTTTACACAATCAGGCTAAACACCTGAGAGATGGTTAGCTTACACCATCAGGCTAGATGCTAATACAGAATGTATACGTTAATATAAAATAGGGTCAGACAGTCTAAAGGGGAACAGTGATTGCTGGTCCCTCTGTCCAGACCTCACCTACCTTATCTGTCACTGCCGGTTGACGGCTGCCAGCTGCCTATGCTAACACAGGCCAACACGGCCTGGAGCCGCTTCTTCAGATGCTGTGCTTTTTCTCTGGGTCCTTAGCCACGGGGTGCAACGGGCAGTGGGCGGCCCTGGTGATTTGAGTAATATAGGTGCAATAAGCCAATCATGGGAGGGGGCGGGCAGGGAGGCGGGATTCGGGCACCAGAAATCAGGAAGGGGTTGCACTGAGCGCAAGGCACAGAAATGGGCTCACAAGTGCGCAACAATGATTAAAAGCAGCCACAAACAGGCAGATTGCAGCAACACAGCCAGTAGGGGATTGAAAGCGACCCTCCGGGCCCCTGCAGAATTTTAAAGGTTGCTAATCTATGGGAAATGCGACTTCAATTAAGATGTTTGGAGATAACATTATACTGATGACTTTGAATATACAGGGATTCACCAATCAGAAAAAGGTTAGATTGATTGCAAATTATGCTAAGAATCACTGTGTGAACATTTTATGCCTGATAGAAACACATCAGGCCCAGGACGGACGGCTTCCCAGTGTCCCCAGATGGGGAATACATATGTATTGTTGTTCTTTTACCTCCCAATCACCAGGGTGGCCACATATATTCATTGGTTTTTGGATTTTAAATTGCATGACCAGATTGGGGATGAGGAGGTACACTATCTTATCCTAGCTGGGAAATGTGCATGGCTGTGTATTTTCCTTTTTAATATATACACTCTGAATATAGACCGTCCCGATTTCTTTCAGCGCTGTGCCAACCACCTACATAAATACCCGAATTATGAGGTAATATGGGCGAGCGACTTCAATGTTGCATTATCCTTAGATCTAGACAGATCCTCTACAACCCAACTCACTCTGCCTGGAGCCGCTATGAGGTAGGCTGCCATAGCGGAATATCATGGGCTCTACGACATCTGGTGATTCATGCATCCCATTCCCAGGGAATAATCCTTCTATTTCGGTGTACATGGCAGTTCATCCAGGATAGTTTATGTTATGGTATCAGCGGAAAGTACCAGGAATATTGTAGAAGCTAAGATAGTAACCCAACCTCTATCCGATCACTCCCCGGTGTTGGTTTCCTTTTGCGGACTGACTCCGTCCCCTAGACACTTGCGCTGATGTTTAGGGCCTGCACGCTGGAAAACATTGTCTTCCGTGACAATCTTGAACAAGACATACAGGCCTTTTTCCAAACAAACACAGGCTCTGTCCCAAACTCCTGGGTGGTATGGGAAACCTTGAACATTAGGGGGTGCTTTATATCCAGAGAGGGGGGAGTCCCAAAAGCACTGTGCAGATCAATAGCATTACTCGAGGAGGAAATCAAGGGCTTGGAGCTTCAGCAGGGGCACCACAACAATCTCCGTCCCTACCCAGCTCTAGGTGAAAAGGGAGGAATTGACCCTCCTGGGTGGAAGAGAAGAGCAATTTCTCGGGGAACCCATTGCAGCTGCTACATATGGCGAGGGTGACTGTTCCAGCTGGACACTGGCTTCGGCCATTAAGTGTGAGTAACCAACCATGGGCTATATTAGAAATCGAGGGCCAAGATGGGAATCCCAACAGGGATCTTAAAGAGATCAATGACATTTTTTGCGACTTTTATGAGTGGTTGTATGCATCCCAAATGACAACTT
The DNA here is from genome assembly GCF_040938575.1 of Ambystoma mexicanum. Taxonomy (NCBI): domain Eukaryota; kingdom Metazoa; phylum Chordata; class Amphibia; order Caudata; family Ambystomatidae; genus Ambystoma; species Ambystoma mexicanum. The sequence goes on along the minus strand of NC_090929.1, from coordinate 999,671,913 downwards.
GACGCAAATCAATTGTGCAATCCTTAGATAGGGTGGCACTGGGCTATTTAGACTCGGCACAGGGTGATAGTCTAAATGAGCCCCCCTCTGATGAGGAATTTCATCGGGTGTTCCTCTCTCTCCCTAACGGTAAGGCCCTGGGCCTGGCCGGGATCACAGCTGAGCTGTATAAGGAATATGCCGATCTCCTAATACTGCACCTGCCTAATATGTATGAATCCGCCAGGGCCTTAGGTGTCCTACCCGAATCCACTGGAACTGCCCTAGTAACGTATTATTGAAACCAGCCATGCATCCCCTAAAGTGCTCCTCATATAGACCACTGTCATTAATTAGCACAGACAATAAAATCCTGACCAAGCTGCTGGCTGATAGACCCCTACCATATATGCCCACCATGGTCCTCCCTGACCAAGCAGGATTTATCCCGGGGAGGTCCACCCAAAACAATTGGAGGCGTCTGTTTTCTCTCATGCATAATGTGAACCCTGAGGTCCTGATCACTACGACCGATTTGGATGATGGGAAGGACTTTGATTCCATGGAATGGCCATTCCTGTTTGAGGTCCTTCAGCCGTCGGTATTGGGCTGTCTTACTGCCAGCGGGCCCGGATGCTATATACGGCACCCAGGGCAACGGTGTATACCAATCAAATGATGTCGGGTACATCCTTCCGAGGCAGGGTTGCCCACTGTCTCCCATTATTTTTGCCCTCGCAACTGAGCCAACGGCCTGCTGCCTCAGGGAATACCACATTCACAGGCGGTCAAGATCTAATACTTTGTCTCTATAATATCTTTATATGCAGACGACGTGCTGTTTTATGTGAAACATCCCCAGCTAAATCTCCAACCACTGGTATAAAAGATCTGCCGGTTTGGAGACCTCTCTGGACTAAAGATAAATTAGTCTAAGTCAGAGTTCTTCCAGTTAACTCCCAGAGTGGAACAGGCCGACGCGGGGTACTCCTTCAGGTGGTGTCCGCTGGGCATACGATAACAGTGAATTTTGGTCACACCGTCTCCAGTGGAGCTCTACACAGAGAACTATGTAGCGGCACTTGTGAATTTGGAGCACATGGTATAGGCGTTGATTCTCCTCCCTATTTCACAGGCTACCTGAATATCACTCGCCAAGATGGTGATTCGCCCAAAAGAATGTATATATTTTTAATAGTTTAACTATCTGGACTCCAGCTGGCTTCTGGACCTGCCCTAGGAGCCTCATGGTTCATCTAGTATTAGCTGTCAAACAAACCACGATATCGAACGACGTGCTGCACCATCCCTACGGGAAAGGGGGCCTGGAATACCCAGATGTGTACGTTTATTACCTTGCTGCACAGGTACAAAACTATGTCTGGTGGTGGTCTCCATCCACGGAGCTTCCACATATCTTTCTTGAAAAAGCGACCACATACCCGAATGATTTAAGGGAGTTGTTGTGGGAGACCTTGAGAAGATGGGACGGTCTGAGATCCAACCGTGGAATCCACTTGTAGGGCCTGGGTCCAACTAAAGCGTTTGGTGGGGGAGGGGCGCTTTATTCCCCTGTGTTCGCCATGTACAGGGTATGAGGAGTGACAATTACTTTTGAAAGATATTCCAAATTCACTTTGAAAGGCTGGGGATCCACACTCTGGTGGACTTAATACAGGAGGGGAAATTCATCACCTGGGAGGCTCTTAAGGGCAGGGGAGAATTGATCGCTGTGACCATGCTGCTGTATTTTAGATTGCGAAATGTACTAAAGGCAAGGTGGCCGAACTACCCACACACACCCCCTGTCTCCCCAGTACTCCAACTTGTCACTGCACCACCGAGCTGCAAGAAACTTCTATCTTTAATCTACAGGGTTAATTAAGTGTGACACAGCCAGCTCTGTGGCCCTGTCAGAAAGGGGGCGGGGGCCACCCCAACCCCACTGGTGCGTGAATGTGAGCAGGCCCCCTGCCACCCCTCCTTACCTGCAGCAAGGGTGGCCTAATATGCCAGGGGGCTGCTGCAGAGCAGCACAACAGAATGCTGGCAAACGTGAGACAGCGGGGCAACACTTTCACGGGATGCCGCCAAGCTGCACAACACCGATCGCTGTAGGGGTCCTCTTCTGTCAGCTCCTCGATGGTTCTTTTGACCCAGTGGCGACTCTGCCTTTCCAGTCCCAGAGACCTGCTTTTTATGCAGTTTTCGCCCATTCTCACAGCCTGGCTGTCAATCACACAGCAGAGTGGCTGTCCTGGCAAGGACAGTCACCCAGCCAATCAAACAGGAGTGCGACTTGGGTTACCAAGGGAACCCATGGCAGGGGTCCTAAGAACCCTCCCTCACATCCTGCCTACCCAGACTTTCAGGCGCCTTAAGGAGGGCTTCTGTGCAGAAGCCTGCGAAAAGACGGCGAACAAAGGGACCAAACCTGGTTTGGCGCGCAGAGTAAAACACGAGAAAGACTAACAAAATGAAATGGCGAATTAACCCAGCCGGAGCCGAAATAAAATGTATTTGGTCAAGCAGGTTTATGTTTGAGGCTAATAAAATAGCCTAAAACAATACCAATGTTATTTAAGATAACTGCGGTATAAAAAATAGGGTAGTTATCACTGCCAACAGCCAAGTCTTGATGGAAAGGGGGTGAAACAGTGCTCCAAGAGAAACAGACAAAAAGGGATAAGAATTAACCCTTTCTAATACTCCATGTAAGATGGGGTGTACTGGGACTGTGATTTAAAGAGACTATATAAAGTTAATGGCAACTTTACATGTTTCTGGGAGACAGTAGTCAGTCCCAGAAAAATGGAGTCAGTGGGAAGTCGTAGAGACAACCCTGTGTCACTGCACTGAGGGTGTTGTGTAACACACACAAAAATGATGCTCATGAAGTAGGTGAGGCTCCAGAGCCCAAGATCACACAAATGGTAAACCCACACACAGCAAAACACATGTAAGAGTGGGAAAAAGGCTCACACTCTTGAGAAGTGAAAAAAATTAACCCTAGAAATCCAGCAAAGCTGCTGAGGGACTCAATAGGTAAGGGACATCCGCCATTTATGAGAATTCTCCCTAACACTCACCCCCCACCGCCCACGCCCCAGACTAAGGGACACAAGGATTTAACCCACTCCTAGATGAATCTCTACTTCTAGTCGATTAGAAAACATCCTAGAGAGACCATTAGCATTTTGGTGGTGACATCCTGCTCTGTGCTCAATGGTGAAATCAAACCCTTGCAGGCAGATTGACCATCTTAGTAGTTTTGGGTTCTCCTCTTTCATTTGCATTAACCATCTCAAGGGTTGGTGCTCTGTCTGAATGACAAAGGTAGATCCATACAAGTATGGTCTAAACCTCTTCAGAGACCACACAATGGCAAAACATTCACGCTCTATGGTTGCCCACCTTGTTTCTGGTTCCTTCAGTTTCCTACTGATGAAGCAAATGGGGTGCTCCCTACCTTTCTCACCCAGTTGACTAAGGACTTGACCTATACCTATATTGGAGGCATCTGTCTGCACAATGAAGGGTTGGTGATAATCAGGAGCTCTTAGGACTGGAGCTTGACAAATGGCTTTCTTCAGGTTCTCAAAGGCTTGGGTGCACTCCTCATTCCATCTAACCTTTTTACAGAATTTGGTAGAGGAGATCACATTCAAGGGAGAGGCTATGGACAAATAGTTCTCTATGAAATTCATGTAGTACCCAGTGAGACCTAGGAAAGCTCTCACTTGGGTTTGAGTTGTAGGGGTGGCCCAGTTTTGCACAGCTTGTACTTTGCTGGGCAATTGCCTTATTTCACCTCCTCCTACCTCATGACCTAGGTAGACCAGTTTACTCTGACCAATTTGACATTTGCTTGCGTTTATGGTCAGATGGGCCTGCTCTAGAGCCTGCAAAACATATCCCAGGTGATCAATATGTTCTTTCCATGTAGGGATGAACACTGCAATGTCATCCAAGTATGCCATGCAAAAGTCCTCCATCCCATTCAGAACTTGATTGACCATCCTTTGAAATGTAGCAGGTGCATTCTTTAGTCCAAAAGGCATAATCTTAAACTAGTAGAGGCCTGCTGGAGTGGAGAATGCAGTTTTCTCCTTGGCATGGTCTGTCAGTGCTATCTGCCAATAGCCTGAGGTTAGGTCAAATGTACTGAGGTACTTGGCTGAACCAAGTCTATCCACCAGTTCATCTGTCCTTGGCACAGGATGGGCATCAGTCTTAGTGACTGCATTTAGAGCTCTATAGTCCACACAGAATCTCAACTCCTTTGGTACTAGAATAACTGGACTAGACCATGGACTTGTAGATGGCTCTATAACCCAGAGATTAAGCATCTTGTTGACCTCTACTTTGATGTGGGATCTCACATGTTCTGACATTCTGTAACCTCTGCTTTTCACAGGTAAACAGTCACCAGTGAGACTATCATGCTGGCCCCAAGGGGTCAAGCCTGGTGTTAGTGAAAACAGGGAGGCAAACTGATTCAGCATAACTTTGCACTCCTCCTGTTGTTCAGAAGTCAGCTGAGAAGAGAGATTAACTCCTATTTTTTCATATAAAGGTTGGCCTCTGAGGAGGTCAGGTAGCGGTTCACTCTCCTCTTCCTCTTGAGCTGAAGCTAGAAGCAAAGCTCCTACTTCTGGTCTCGAGACATAAGCCTTTAAACGGTTGGTGTGAAAGACTCTGGGAGCCTCCTTAGGTCTGCCTAAATCCACCAAATAGTTCACCTCTCCAAGTTTGCTCACAACCTTGAAGGGTCCTATCCATTTGTCCTGCAAGGCCCTCTGCCTTGTTGGCACCATAACTAATACAAACTGGTCTTGAGTAAACTCAACCACGTTGGCCTTCTGGTCATGCCAATGTTTGACCAGAGCCTGACCTGCTTTCAAGTTATCGCTTGCTTCTGCCATCATGTGTGACATTCTCCTCCGGAGACCTATCCCAGTCAGTCACTCTGACTGGCTTGAGGGAAGAAGCACTCACCAACCCCTCCTTGATCAGGGCCAATGGACCTCTGACTGGATGGCCATAGAGAAGTTCAAAGGGACTGTAACCAACTCCCTCCTGAGGGACTTCTCTATATGCAGAGAAGGCATGGCAGTAGAAGGTCCCACTTTTTCTTAAGGGTTGTTCTAAAGCACCTATCATGCTCTTCATAGTACGATTAAACCTCTCTACCAGTCCATTTGTCTGTGGATGATAGGCTGTAGAGAACGTGTAAGTGATACCACAGTTTTTCCACATGGCCTGCGTGTAGTGGGATACAAAATTGGATCCCCTGTCGGCTATCACTTCCTTAGGAAACCCTACTCTGGTAAAAATACCAAGTAGAGCCTTAGCCACAGCCTCAGCTGTACCAGTTCTCATAGGTATGGCTTCTGGGTATCTTGTAGCATGGTCTACTACAACCAGGATAAAGCTGTTCCCTGAAGATGTGGGAGGGTCAAGGGGACCAACAATGTCAATGCCCACCCTGTCAAAAGGAACTCCCACCACTGGGAGAGGCACCAGGGGTGCCACATTCTTGGCTCCACTCTTGCCAGAGGTTTGGCAAGTGTGACAGCTCCTACAGAATTTATCAACTTCTGAACCCATGTTAGCCCAGTAAAAGTAGAGAGAGAGCCTTTCCTTGGTCTTCTTGAAACTCAAGTGACCAGCCAAAGGTATCTCATGGGCTAACTGTAGGAACTGGAGTCTGCTGGCAAGGGGCACTACAATTCTTTTGCAGTCCCCAGGGATACACTCAGTTGGTTTACAGTAGAAGAGGCCATCTTCCCAGCTTAACCTGTGCTTTCAAACCTCTTGCCCATCAAGTTGGTTAGCAGCCTGTTGTCGAAGATCTTCGAGAGTAGGACACTCTCTCTGTCCTTTGCTGAAGTCTGCCCTGTTGGGTCCACCTCCTGCCAGTAAAGACTGCAGCTCAGGATGGTCAACAGGGTCAAGATCTCCAACTAAGACAGTGTCTTCTTCCAGATCCGATTCTTCAGATACTGGCTCAACCACACAAGGTTGCACCTCACACTGTGCCTCAGCAGGTGTAGGAGTCACAGGTGTGACTTTGGACAATCTTGGGGATGTCCTTGTTGGTAGCACAGGGGTGCTGTCTCATTTCTTCCTGGAGGTCTTGGGTTTCCCCTTTGCCTCTGTTTTCCTGGAAATAGCAGTGAGCAACTCCTGTGGAGTGGGAGTGATAGGTTCCTCTATCAACTCCTATGGAGAGCCTCTCAAGGTTCTCTCCCTTGCAGACCTAGTGAGCTCCTGTTTCCTTTTATTGGGAGGCCTGGGGGTGCTTGACAATTCCAACAGTTTTCAGGTCATTACCCAACAGGACTCTCCCAGGCACCTCACTCTGCACACTAACAGGTATGTTGACAGTCATATCATTACACTGGATGAGAGCTGGTAACTGGGGAATCATTTGCACAGGGCCGCCAGCTAACTTGGTGAGGCGTTTGGGTGCCTTAGTAACATCCTCCACCTTGAAAAATGATTCATCCACCACAGTTATGTTGGCTCCAGTGTCTCTGATGGCAGGGGTTTCCTGACCATTCACAAGAACACTATCTTTATAATACTCTTTAGTATTATTTGGGATGGAATTATAGACATCTGAATGATGTTGTTCCCACAAGCCCAGGGACACTAAAGAAACACTAGCTGAGACTCCCATGGGTTCATCAGCCAGTAGGTGAAAGTTTCCACTTGCCATAGGTACTTCTTCCTCTGGGGAGAAGGCTAAGGAGACAGTGTGGATCCCTGAAGGTTTACCCTTGCATCTGGGATCCCCTTTCACATGGTCAGTTGACCCACAAACATAACATTTCCCAAATGTCTTGATGAATGGGGGTTTGTTCTGACCTCCATCTGGGTTGGGTCCAGATGGTGCAGTAGCCTGATTTGGTTTCCCTTGTGGTTTACCCTTATTTTGTTCTTTGTGGTGGCCCTCTTTTGGATTGGAGGTATTATAATTCTCTTTGTTATCTTTCTTTGGCTGTTTTCCCTCATCCCTTTTCTGAGTAGCCCCAGAATCCTTGTGAGTAGCCCTGTTGGCAATCCACAAGTCAGCAGCCTTAGCTGGTTTCTTTGGATCTGTCTCCTCAGAATCAGCCAAGTGCTGTCTGAGCTCAGGAGAGCAAACATCAAAAATAGATTCCAACATAATAAGATTTCTCATTTCTTCATAAGTGTTTACTCTGTAACCCTTAATCCAACAATCTAAGTTTTTCAAACATTCACATACCCAGGTAGCCCAAGGGGTACCATCATGCTTTTTGAGGGTCCTAAACCTCTTAAGGTACTGGGAAGGGGTCTTCCCAAATCTAGCAACTAAAGTTAGCTTCACACACTCATAATCCATCCTATCCACCTCCCCCAACTCCATCACAACATCAGATGCAACAGTGGGTAGCCTAGAGAAGAGCCAGGGAAGCAATTGATTCCCTGTAAGACCTTGAATACCATGGTTATATTCAAACATTGCCAACCAATTCAAAATATCAAGCTTAACCTCATACATACTCACAATTTCTTTAGGCATACGGGGTCTCTTAGGACTGGAAGACCTAGAAGACTCTGGGAGAGAAGCATTTTCCAGAGATAATCTTTTCATTTCTAGTTCATGATTCAACTTCATTTCTCTGAGCTTAAATTCTTGGTCTTTGTGTTCAGTTTGAGCATATGAAACGTTTGAATTCCAGTTCAAGCCTCATTTTCTCTAGAGCAGTGAATTCAGGACTGAGTTGTGGGGGTGCCTGTGGACAAGGGTTGAGGTTGCTGAGCAGGCAAGGGGGCATTGAGGCCTACATTAAGAGACACATCTAACTCTTCCAACTCATTAACAGACATATTATCATCCTCAATACTTTCCACGTTTGCTAGAGTGTCAGGCATTTTAGACCCACTGCCCAGACTTTGGTTCTTTAACAACTTTTCAATTAATTCAGTCTTTTCGCCTTAGGCAGAGAGTTTCCTTTCTTCACACGCGTTTCTTAAATAATCAGCAGTGTAACTCGGGCGGGTCTCCTGACTGTGGCTTTCCATATCAGACATGATTGCTATTGCTTTTAGTGATGTTAGCCTTGTGGTTAGTTGATCCAAGGTAATAGCAGCACTCTAAGTGGAATTACTATACTTTGATCCTCACCGCTGTACACCAGTGTTAGGCAGAATTATATGCAGTACCCTTTGGGAACACCACACACAATTAAAACTACAAGTGACAGTACAAATTCACCTTTGGTACAAGCCTGTACTACACAGTTAAAGTGGTAGCGATGTCTGAGCAGCCAGACTTATCTCAAGAGCAAGTGAGGAGTATCAAATAGTTACACAAAGGACAGCAATTACTATGATTCAAACAAACACTCACTCAAGGTTTCCAAGTAAAAGAATATACATTTATTTACTCTTTAATTATATAACATTTCACTATCATAAAGCAGTTTAAAAAATCACAATCTTAATACACCACACCACTCCCAATAAGTTCCAGACAAGTAAAGCTCACAAAATGAAGTGGGAGCAAAATGGCACTCCAGCAATTTAAAAGGGAGGGAAAGACAAAGTTAATAGAAATTGAACCACGCCAACAGGTAAGTACTCAGGGCAATTTAGCAAGAGGAACTACAGTGATAGAATCAGGTAGAAAAGGCTTAGGGCCAAAGTCAATGGGTCAAAAGTCTTTTGCTCAAGATCACACGGCTCAGGGTAGTTTGCGGTAAAGTTTGTGCCACGGGTTTCAGATGAGGTTGGTTGGCAGAAAAGTTAGTTCAAAGAGAAGAGAAGGACAAGTCCTCGGATTGGAGAAAGATTTCAAACACTTTCACCGCAGTTGAACGAAACGAACAACCAGATTTGCACAGTACCTTAAAACAAAGAAGAAGCTCTAGTTGAGGCGGACGTTCCTGGTAGTTCCTGCAGGCTCATGGTTCCTGAAGCGAATGTCGGACTGACGCGAAGTAGGAAGACTGGAGGGTCCTGCATTACCGAGGGAAGAAACCAGCAGCAGAGCGAAACAACGAATAAAAGGTGTGCTCCTTAAAACCCAAGCAGAGTCCGACCTTCCTGGCTATCCGGCCCACTGTAGCTCTGTACAGCGAATTCGACCAGAGGAGGGGTCCTGGCTTGAAGTTTGGGCGAACTGGTTGGTCCCACCAGCTCAAGGGAAGAAGTTTCCTGGAGGATCTTCTCTGTCGTCGGATTCTGAAGATTCAGACCTGCAGCAGGGCTTCACCGGGCGGTTCAGTTGTTGTAGGGGTCCTCTTGTGTCAGCTCCTCATTGGTTCTTTCATTCCAGTGGCGACTCTGCCTTTCCAGTCCCAGAGACATGCTTTTTATGCAGTTTTCCCCCATTCACATAGCCTGGCTGTCAATCACACAGCAGGGTGGCTGTCCTGGCAAGGACAGTCACCCAGCCAATCAAACAGGAGTGTGACTTGGGTTACCAAGGGAACCCATGGAAGGGGTCCTAAGACCCCTCCCTCACATCCTGCCTACCCAGACTTTCAGGCACCTTAAGGAGGGCTTCTGTGCAGAAGCCTGCGAAAAGACGGCAAACAAAGGGACCAAACCTGGTTTGGTGCGCAGCATAAAACACGAGAAAGACTTTAACAAAAAAAATGCTGAATAAACTCAGCCAGAGCCGAAATAAAATATATTTGGTCAAGCGGGTTTATGTTCGAGGCTAATAAAAGAGCCTAAAACAATACCATGGTTATTTAAGATAACCGTGGTATAAAAAATAGGGTAGTTACCACTGCCACAAGCCAAGTCTTGATGGAAAGGGAGTGAAACAGTGCTCCAAGAGAAACAGACAAAAAGGGATAAGAATTAACCCTTTCCAATACTCCATGTAAGATGGGGTGTACTGGGTCTGTGATTTCAAGAGACTACACAGAGTTAATGGGAACTTTACAGGTTTCTGGGAGACAGTAGTCAGTCCCAGAAAAATGGAGTCAGTGGGAAGTCTGAAAGACAACCCTGTGTCATTGCACTGAGGGTGCTGTGTAACACACACAAAAATGGTGCTCATGGAGTAGGTGAGGCTCCAGAGCCCAAGATCACACAAATGGTCAAAACACACACAGCAAAACACATGTAAGAGTGGGGAAAAAGGCTCACGCTCTTACCAGGTGAAAAGAATAAACCCTAGAAATCCAGCAAAGCTGCTGAGGGACTCAATAGGTAAGGGAAATCAGCCATTTATGAGAATTCTCCCTAACAGTCAGCAATGGAACACGGCTCCAGCTGACAACTATCAGCTGGAGCCTGCGCAGGAACGCCTCCACTAATCCACCAGGGATTATATTTTATTAATGTAAAAGCCCTATCAGAACTCAACCTACTACACCACAAGGGATTTGGGCAATGATTATTTTTAAAAGACGTAAACAGCAGTCCAGCATCCCGGGACCCCAGCAGGGTCCATGTTGGAAAAGGGGCAGGGCTTACTAGCCCATATAAGCCTTGCCTTGGCCTTCCCCTCTCACACACCCTGGAGCCAGGTATTGATTAAGGTAAGTGGCCAATCCTGGGATATGCAACCAAGACCTGTTTGGCAAACTACGGAAACTTTGAGCCAGACCATGGAACATTTTTCCCTCAGCCTGGAGAATAACCCTAGTGTTACGCTCACCTGGTCCCTGCAGGGGCGTTGAGGCACGGTTGCAGCCGTCCCTGGACTTAGATCCCCTGGATCAGGCTTCTTCCCCTGCTCCGGTAGTGTGGACTGCGCTGGTTGCTGACACTGCCCCTGAGAGTACGAGAGGCCGTAAGAATGCTGTGGTCCGACTGTGATTTCCCTTGAACCCTTCTTCCCAGAACGAGATGAGCATGCGTTTACCCATATAGTCTCACCTGTTTATTTATGAGGATGAGCTCTCCGTCCTGCTTCTCAACTGCAGGGGCACCTTTAATTAACCTAGTTTCTTCACTGGTCCATGTGTGTGGCAGCCCAGACCAGCTGTGGCTGATCCACTTCTAAGGTAAGTGTTTCTCAACAATGATTATTGCCCGTATCCTTTTGCAATGTTTTTTTTTCTGTGATTATTGTCCGTAACCCTTGTAATGTCTTTCCTTCTCCCCAATAGGTGGTGAAGGGCCCAGCGGAGTCGCGGTGTTGGAAGCAAGTCCAAATGGGGGCCAGAGGAGTTTACGATGTCCCAAGTAGAAGGTAAGTTTGGTTCTAAGGACAAGTGCGAGGATTGTGTTGCACGCGACCTTAGCGTAAAGTCTTTATGTTGTTTCTAACCTTGTTTGTCCTTTTCTCCTGCAGGGATGGCCTGGCGACATCTGACGAGAGGCAGCTATCTGAAGGCCTGCTGGCAGTTGCTGGATGGATGGCTTCGCGAGGATGCTGAACGAGACGAGCTCCTGTGTAGCTTAGACGCCCGGAACAGGTGAAGATGCGCTCCAACTGCGGTGACTGCTGGAATCAGGTAAGATACGCTTCAGGCGATGGTATCACTGGAATCAGGTAAGATGCACTTAAGGCGATGGTTTTGCGGGAATCAGGTAAGATGCGCGCTGGAGATGATGTTGCTGGTATCAGGTAAGCTGCGGTTTAAGCGATGGCATTGCTGAAATCGGGTAAGACCGCTTCAGGTGATGGTATCACTGGAATCAGGTAAGATGCACTTAAGGCAATGGTTTTGCGGGAATCAGGTAAAATGCGCGCTGGAGATGATGTTGCTGGCATCAGGTAAGCTGTGGTTCAAGCGATGGCATTGCTGAAATCAGGTAAGAGCACTTCAGGCGGCGGTGAGCGTTATGCAGCTATAAGCAGACTAACGCAAAGTGCTTGCATGCGGGCAAGGCAGGCTTAAATAGCCTGGTCCCAGCAACGCCCCCTTGGCTCTGCCTTGTGGCCCCACCTTGCGGCACCCAGAGGATGCTGCACGTGCAGCCCAATGTTTTCCTATGACCACGCCTGACCTGGATGCACGTGGGGACCCTGCAGGGGTGGAAAGAACACGTGCACCAGAAATAAAGTGTGCAGAGCACACTTTCTCATGAGCCTGGCGCCAAAGGTGCCAGGACTGGGACCACCTGGACCCTTTATATGATGGAACTAGTTGTCCTTGCCCAGAGAACATGACAGCACTCCCCCCTCAAGGCCCCTCTCACAGGGGTTCTTCCCCAGGTCCTGGTTTGTCGGGATTGTTGCAATGGAATTGTCTGATTAGTCATGGGGCATGGATGAATTCAACAGGTTCCCATGTGCGGTCTTAAGGTCCATAACCTTCCCAGTAGAACAGGTAGTACAGTTTAGATCGCACTAGCTTGGAATCTAGAATGGCTCTGACTTCGTATTCCGGTTCTCCTTCTATGATATCAGGCTCAGGTGGTGCCTTAATCCGAGTATCTGGTTTCATTGGTTTCAGGAGAGAAACGTGGAATATCGGATGGATCCGCATATTGGCTGGTAAATCCAATTTCATGGCAGCAGGGTTAATGATGGCTTTGATGGGATAAGGTCCCAGGTACCTGGGACGGAAGGCTCAGGGTCCTTTCAATTGAATGTTCTTGGATGCCAACCATACCTCATCTCCGACTTGGTAATGCGGGGCCTCTCTTCGATGTCGGTCTGCAAACTTTTTCTGTTGTTCTTTGGCTCTGGTCAGGTTTTCTGTTGCTTCTTTAAGGGTTCGAGTAATGATCTTATGCAATGTGGTAATTGCTGGCATTTCCAGTTCGTCAAGTGGATCAAAGGAGGACGTTCGAGGATGTCGACTGTGCATTGTGTAGAATGGGGTTTGTCCGGTGCTAGTGTGGATAGAGTTATTGTAGGCAAATTTGGTTAACCAGAGGATACTTTTCCAGGACTCCTCGGTCTGTTGCAACATACATCTCAGGTATTGCTCTAGGGTCTGATTGGTCCGTTCAGTTTGACCATCGGTTTGGGGATGGTGACTCATGGATAGCCGAAGGTCAATGTTGGCTATCTTACAGCACCTCTTCCAGAGAGCTGAGACCAATTGTGTTCCGCGATCTGAAATCAATAAGGACGGGAAACCGTGTAACTTGACAATTTGTTCCAAAAATACAGTGGCCAGAGCGGAACCAGTGGGAAGGCCCTTCAATGGAATAAAATGCGCCATCTTGGAGAATAAATCTACAATGACCAGTGTTAAACCCGTCGCAAGGAGGAAGATCGGTGATAAAGTCCATAGACAGCGTATGCCATGGCGCTTGTGTTACAATCAATGGACGCAGTAACCCTGCAGGACTTAACTCCTGGGATTTGTGTTGAGCGCAGACACCACAAGTCGCAATAAATTGGGCAACGTCTTTTCTCCTAGTTGGCCACCAATAGCTCTTTTGAATTTTGCCCCGTGTCTTGGCAATCCCTGGATGTCCTTCCACTAATGATTCGTGGTAGTTTGCTATTATTTGGTTTTGGATTTTCTTGTCCTGAATATATAGTCTTCCTTGAAAATAGGGTAGGTCATTTTTGATGGAGTATTGGTCTCCCTTATCCAACCACTCCTGTTGAACTGTTTGGTTCATTCGAGATTGAAGATCGATCTTTAAGTCCTCCCAACAGGTGGTTGTAGCAATCTGGTTTCGGATCTGTTCTTCGGGAATAATGGCCACTGGCTCGGATGTTGTGAAAGCTTCTTTGTCCTCACCCATGCGTGATAGGGCGTCTGCTTTCCCATTACGTACTCCAGGTCTGTAAGTAATGACAAAATCGTATTCAGCAAAGAAGAGGGCCCAGCGAAGTTGGTGCGAGAATTGGGCCTTGGCAGTTTTCAAGTATTGCAGATTACGGTAATCTGTGATAAGTGTGACCGTGTGTCTTTCTCCTAAAAGGTAGTGTCTCCAGGTTTTGAAGGCTCCTTTGATTGCTAGTAGTTCCTTGTCAGTGATTGCATAGTTTAATTCCGGCGCGGAAAGCTTATGAGACCAGAATGCTATGGGATGTAATTGCCCCGTGTCCGGGTCCTTTTGTGATAATACTGTTCCCATGGCTATGCTGGAGGCGTCTGTTTCGACCACATATGGCAGGTCGGGTCGGGGATGCCGAAGAACTGGTGCTGTGGTGAAGGCAAGTTTCAATTCCTGGAAGGCGTTTTCTGCTTCAGGGGACCAGAAGAATTTCTTATTTTTTCTCAGTAGGGAAGTGATTGGATGAACTATTTGCAAAAACCTTGGGATAAACCGTAGGTAAAAATTGGCAAATCCGAGCACACTTTGTACTCCTTTTGTGGATGTTGGGGATGGCCACTGAAGGATAGCATCTACCTTGCGGGTGTCCATGTGAATTCCTCGTGGGGTAAGCATGAAGCCCAACAATTCAACTTCTGTGACATGGAAGAAGCATTTTTCCAATTTGGCAAACAGCCGATGCTGACAAAGCTTCTCCAGAACTGCCCTTACATGGCCAACATGAGCCTCCTTGGACGTTGAGTAGATAAGAATGTCATCAATGTAAAGCGTCCAATAATTTGTGAAGCACATTGTTCATGAAGAATTGGAACACGGCTGGTGGATTACATAACTCAAAGGGCATGATCTGATACTCGAAAAGTCCATATTTGGTTCGGAATGCCGTCTTCCACTCGTTTCCCTTTTTAACTCTCACAAGGTGGTAGGCTCCTTCTAGGTCCAGTTTTGTGTAGATTTGAGCATTCTTCACCTGATCTAGCATCTCCGGGATGAGTGGCAGGGGATATCTGTTTTTTACTGTGATTTGGTTCAGGGCTCTATAATCTATACAAGTTCTTAAATCGCCCCCTTTCTTTGGTACGAAAAAGAGAGCCGAGGAGGCAGGAGGCTTAGACAGGTGGATTTAATCCATTAGCTAGGTACTGATCCAGGTAAGATTTCAGATGCTGGTTTTCTTGCTCTGTTAGAGCGTAAATTCTACTGCTGGGGATTTGTGCTCCGGACACCAGATCGATCTGGCAGTCGTAGGTCTATGTGGAGGAAGGGTGTTTTTTTGCTCCTTTTGGAACACGTCCAGGAAATCCAGATATTCGGGGGGTAGGGAACAATAGAGAGCCCCATGACAGATGTCGTCTTGAGTTCCTGGCTCTTCACGCTTTTGTGGTAGCAGCGATTGGCGCATTCTTGAGGAAAGTTCAGCACTCGTGTTCGCCAATCGGTCCTGGTGTTATGGGCTTCCAGCCAAGGCATTCCTAAAATCATTTGGAAGTGAGGAGCCCCGATAAGATTGAAAGAGATGTCTTCCTGATGACCATCCTGACACATCAGCATGACTTTGTCGGTATGTTGCGTCACTAGGCCGGATGACAACTGAGAACCATCCACTGCTGTGACGTTTTCCGATTGTAGCTTTTGCTGGAGGGGAAGGCCTATTTGTGCAGCCAGATCTTTATCAATATAATTTCCCACCGCTCAACTATCAATGTATGCCCCCAAGGCATGTACCTTTGACAGTTGTTGGTTGTTGACCAAGAGTACCGGGATGACCAGATGTGAGGTCTGTACGGATTCCTTCTTTTTGCTCGACAAGTGGACCCCTACGCTTGTCGGGCATTGGAGTTTTCCAGGTTTTGTTCTTTCTGTTTGTTGCTGTTATCCGTTGCACCTACTGTTCTCTTAGGGGGGTTTTAGTGGGCATTCCCAGAGGAAATGTCCTGCTCTTCCGCAGTATAAACAGAGTTGTTGCTGTCTCCTCTTTTCTCTTTCCGCCTTGGAGATATGAGCCCGCAATCCCCCGATCTTCATAGGCTCGGTTGGTTCATGGGCTTTGACTAGACTGTCCCAGGGTCGCATATAGACCGACCTCCCTTCAGTTCTTGTGCAATACATTTTTCGGTCCTGCAACCTGTGGTCCAGCTGTACAGTCAGATTGATGTTTGTTTTTTTTTTAAATGTGTTTGGTTTGTATCTTAAACCTTACATTTTGATTCTATTAAAATACATTTATGTTTCTTCAGTTAGTTCATCATTTAGTCTTTTCCTTCCTTCCTGTTGAGCTTCTTTCCCTGTTGTGATGTCTTACAAAAATGGATGATGGTAACAACCATTTTCCTATTGTTTCCCATCAGGATTTGACTCCATCTTTCCTTGGGTTCCAGTTCTGCGGTTGCACTTTGGTATTTGCTGCTATATATCAGGCGTTTCTCGTTAAGTGCCTCACATTCCATTATGATATGATATATAGTTTCGGTCTTCCTGGAAATTAGGCAAAATCTACAATCTTTGTTATCCGCTTTGTTTTGCGTCCAATTCCCTCTTGTTGGGGAAGAGATTCAGTCTAAATCTTAAAAACTTATCTCGGATTCATCTGTCCAGATAAAGGTTGAGGTAGTGTGGAAGTTGGTTAACCGTTCTTGATTCACCTTCGCATTTTAGGTTCATTTTATATCAATCTTTATTCTCTTGGGTCTCAATCCAATCAAGTAGAACAAGCTTTTGTTTTGTAATCTGGGGCATTCGTATCAGTGTCTCTAGGGTGATATCTCTTTTCATACATAGCCTCATGGTTGCTTCTTTCCATTTGTTTAATACAAGGTCATTGACTTCATATTTTGAGCTTCTCAGGATGTCCAGGGCCGCAATCTTTTCTTCAGTTTACTTTTCTGAACAGATCTAGTGTTTTCCATTCCACTATTGATTGTAGGGATTGGAGTCCCAACTCGTAGCCTATCCGAGTCATTGGCATCGCTTTCGGCAGTCCCAATGTTTTCCACCAGAATATCGCCTCCAGTGTTGTCCATATGGTTTGGTCCAGGTTAATCATCGTTTCTGCTCCATATGCTAAAATCGCTGTCACCTTTTGTTTATAAAAAGTCAGCGCTGCTCTGAGAGAAAATTTACCGTATTTTCTATGTATCATGAGGCCCTGCCTTGCTTGGGCTTTGGTTTTTTATTTCAAATGTTGCGTCCATGGTCTTTCCTTTATTGATTGATTGATCTAGATTCCTAAGTATTTATAAGTAGAAACCTGAATGAGTTTTTCTTTTTTCAAATAGTATGCATGGGTTTTTTCTCCTTTTTTCTTTCTCTCTGTCAGCAACATTATTTTTGTTTTCTTTATGTTTATTGAAAGTTTGTTTTGTTCCATATATTCTTGTGTTTTATTCAGTGCTATTTGGAGTCCACTCAGTGTTTTTGTCAACAAGGTGATATCATCTGAATATATTAAGCAAGGCACTTTCGTCGCGTTTAGCTTTGGAGGGTTTATCCTTGGTTCGTTTATGGCTTTCTCGAAATCTGATGTGAACAAACTAAATAATGCTGCAGCCAAGGGACAATCCTGTTTTAGTCCATGCCAAGTACTGATTAATTTTGTTACTACTCCGTCTGCTGTCATTCTTACTTGAATTCTGGTGTTAGGTTGATGTACTCCGCACAGCATTCAGGAGGGTTGACCACTTGAGCTAGAACATCCTTTAGTTCACCACGCAATCCCTGGTAAAATAGTGTGGTCCTCTTCTCTTCTGGCCAATTTGTCTGTGCTACAAGACTATTAAAGGTAGCAATATAAGTCAGCAGATCATGGTTTCCCTGTCTGATAGACAATAGTTCGTTATCCAGGGCTTGTCCCTGGGTGTGTCTAGCAAACAATTTCTCCAAGTCTCGTTGGAATTCTCCAAAGTTTCAGAGTAGAGGATCATCCTGATTTACTAATTGTATCGACCAGTCCGCTGCGCTGCCTCCCAAGTATGAGAGGCGACTCTTGCGCTGTTGTTACGAAAGCCCCCAGGACGGCATAAAAAGTGAAGGCGACATTGGTTCATGAATATGGCATACTTGTTAGGATCGCCGGTAAAACGTTTGGGCGGGGCCAGTGACACTGCCCCTGGGAGCACCACTTGAACTGGTGGTGATGGCTGCGGCATATGAGTCTGTGCAATTCTAGGTAATGGAACCTGCCCGGCCTGTGTCTGAAGCATCTGCCTTGCCAAGTCATCAGTTTGTTCTCGGGCTACAATAAGGTCCCTTCTTAAGGCATTGGTTTCTTGTCTGGAGGCATGTACTTCGGCCCGCAGTTCCCCCAGCAATTTGGCCAACTGGTCAGTTTCCGAGGTGTCCATAACGCCCAGGCAGAGATTCAGAGAGGCTTCGAGTTCCGTTACGCTCACCTGGTCTCTGCGGGGGCATTGGGGCACGGTTGCAGCCCTCCCTGCACTTGGCTCCGCTGGATCAGGTTTCTTCCCCAGATCCGGTAGTGTGGACTGCGCTGGTTGCTGACACTGCCCCTGAGAGCGCACGAGAGGTTGTGAGACTGCTGTGGGTGGACTGCGATTTCCCTCGAACCCTTCTTCCCATAACGAGATGAGCATGCGTTTACCCATATAGTCTCACCTGTTTATGTATGAGGATGAGCTCTCCGTCCTGCTTCTCAACTGCAGGGGCGCCTTTAATGAATCTAGTTTCTTCACTGGTCCATGTGCGTGGCAGCCCAGACCAGCTGTGGCTGATCCACTTCTAAGGTAAGTGTTTCTCAACAATGATTACTGTCCGCATCCTTTTGCAATGTCTTTTTTCCGTGATCATTGTTGGCAACCCTTGTAATGTCTTTCCTTCTCCCCAATAGGTGGTGAAGGGCCCAGCGGAGTCGCTGTGTTGCAAGCGAGTCCAAATGGGGGCCAGAGGAGTTTATGATGTCCCAAGTAGAAGGTAAGTTTGGTTCTAAGGTCAAGCGCGAGGAATGTGTTGCGCGTGACCTTAGCGTAAAGTCTTTATGTTGTTTCTAACCTTGTTTGTCCTTTTCTCCTGCAGGGATGGCCTGGCGACGTCTGACGAGAGGCAGCTATCCGAAGGCCTGCCGGCGGTTGCTGGATGGATGGATTTGCGAGGATGCTGAAGAAGACGAGCTCCCACATAGCTTAGACGGCTGGAACAGGTGAGGATGCGCTCCGACTGCAGTGACTACTGGAATCAGGTAAGATGCGCCTCAGGCAATGGTATCGCTGGAATCAGGTAACATGCGCTTCAGGCGATGGTTTTGCTGGCGTCAGGTAAGCTGCGCTTCAAGCGATGGTATTGCTGAAATCAGGGAAGAGTGCTTCAGGCGGCGGTGAGCGTTACGCTGCTATAAGCAGACTAATGCGAAGCGCTTGCATGCGGGCGGGGCAGGCTTAAATAGCCTGGTCCCAGCCACACCCCCTTGGCTCCGCCTTGTGGCTCCACCTTGCCGCACCCAGAGGATGCTGCATGTGCAGCCCAATGTTTTCCTATGGCCACGCCCGACCTGGATGCATGTGGGGAACCTGAGGGGCGGAAAGAACACGTGCACCAGTAATAGAGCACACTTTCTCATGAGCCTGGCGCCAAAGGCGCCAGGACTGGGTCCCCCTGGAGCCTTTATATGATGGAATTAGTGGTCCTTATCCAGTGGCCATGACACCTAGTCAGCCAACAGGGGTCGACGGTCCAGACCTGCCTAGAAGTTTCGGCTCAGCCACTAAAGAGGACTGCATTTCTCAAGAGCTGCTGGAGTATGGTGCAAGTATGGAAGCTAGGAGTAAAGACTTGATCCCACAAACTAGTCTTGAGGTGCTGAATGTGTTGAGACCTCAACAAAAAGAGGTTGATGGTCGGGACAGGGATGGAACAACACTAATTGAATCATCATCTCCTGAAATGGATCCGGTGATAACATCCTCAGAAGATAAAGATACCTCAACATCTGAAGACGAGGAGAGGAGTATCTGCATACTGATGGTCATGTGGAAAGCAAATATGAAGGAAAATAACTGGGAAGTCAGGGCTGTAGAAGAAGACCATTACGAAACCCATGGCACAACAAGACGGGGAGACTGACGTGCAGGACCTTAATATGGTCCGACTGCCCAATAGCAGGTTTCCTGGACGTTTTGGCCAAGACACAAATGGAAGAAGAAAACACCTCGGGCCATACCAGCTAAGGAGACTTCGGTTTTCCTCCAAGGATTGGAGGCAAGCATAGTAAAGGTGGATCAGCGAAATCTACTGGAAGTGGTAGCTCAAGGCATCGCCACCAATGCCTTACTGGTTCCCGGGAGTAAAGTATCAGCTATTGATCCAGGACTGAAACATCCTGGAGATTTCTTCCCAGAGGGACATCGGTATAACAAGGGTGCTACCCAGTATCCACAAGCAAAAATGGACTTGAAGATACTAGGAGATCGGCGTATGGTCCCCATGTGGGTGATTACTGATCTGCTAGAAGAGGTAATCTTGGGAACCAACTTTGCCTTATTTAACCTGTGCTACCGGGAGATCCAGAAGAGGTCCAGATCTATAGAAAAATCTAAGGTCCAAGAAGAAGAGGTTCAAGTCCCAAAAGTTAGCCATAATACTGTGTCTAAAGATCCAAAATCCAGTTAGGTAGATCAAGTGCAGGGACAGAAACCAGCTCCAAAGAAAGTGTGGGGGTGTGACAGGGCCAGTTCCATGGCCCTATCAGTAAGGGGGAGGAGGGAGCCCTCCATCCCAACCCCACTGGTACGTGAACGTGGGCAGGCTCCCTCCCACCCCTCCTTACCTGCAGCAATGGCAGCCTTCAGGCCAGGACCGAAGACTCCGGGGAGCTGCTGCAGAGCAGCACAGCAGAACGCTGGCAACGCGAGAAAGTAGCGGCATCCCTTTCATGGGATGCTGCCAAGCTGCACAACACCGGTTAGCCATGGAACACGGCTCCAGCTGACAACTATCAGGTGGAGCCCACACGAAGATACTGCCACTAACCCACCAGGGAATTTTCAATTAAAATGAAGGCCCAGGGAGGCTTAAGGCACTAACCCACCTTGAGAAGGTGGGACGGTCTAAGATCCAACCCTGGAATCCACTTGTAGGGCCTGGGTCCAACTAAAGCGGTTGGTGGGGGAGGAGCGCTTTATTCCTCTGTGTTCGCCATTTACATGGTGCGAGGAGTGACAATTACTTTTCAAAAGATATTCCGAATTCCCTTTGAAAGGCTGGGGATCCACACTGTGGGGGACTTATACAGGAGGGGAAATTCATCACCTGGGAGGCTCTTAAGGGCAGGTGGGAATGGACCGCTGTGACCATGCTGCTGTATTTTAGATTGCCTGGGGTACTCAAGGCAAGGTGGCCGAACTACCCACACGCACCCCGTCTCCCCAGTACTCCAACTTGTCACTGCACCACAGACCTGCAAGAAACTTCTATCTTCAATCTACAGGGTTATTAAGTGTGACACAGCCAGCTATGAGGCCCTGTCAGAAAGGGGGGAAGCCCACCCCAACCCCATTGGTGCATGAATGTGGGCAGGCCCCCTCCCACCTCTCCTTCGCTGCAGCAACGGTGGCCTAAGATGCCAGGCGGCTGCTGCAGAGCAGCACAACAGAATGCTGGCAAATGCAAGACAGAGGGAATCACTTTAACGGGATGCCGCCAAGCTGCACAACACCGGTTAGCAATGGAACACGGCTCCATCTGACAACTATCAGCTGGAGCCTGTGTGGAGACGCCTCCACTAACCCACCAGGGATTTTTCAATTAAAATGAAGGCGCAGGGAGGCCTAAGGTACGAACCCACCAGGGGTTATATTTTATTAATGAAAAGGTCCTATGATGCCTCAACCCACTACACCACCAGAGATTTGGGCAAAAATTATTTTTTCAAACATACAGGAGCTGTCCAGCGTCCCGGGACCCCAGCAGGGTCCATGTTGGAAAAGGGGCAGGGCTTCCTAGCCCTTTTAAGTCCTGCCTTGACCTTCCCCTGTCTCACCCCCTGGAGCCAGGTCAGCTATTGGTCAAGGTAAGTGGCCAATTCTGGGAGGGGGTGGGGGTGTGTGTTAGTTGGGTGAGGACAGGTGGAGGACGTCTAAGAGACCATTGAAGTCGAAAGCATTTTGGAGTGCGGTGGATATTGTTATGGAGGGGGTCTGTAGAGTGTGTGAGAGATGGGAGTGTGAGTAGAGTGGGGTAGTAGTGGTGGAGGTAGTAGTGGTTGGGAGTAGAGGTAGCAGGTGGTGGCAGTAGCGAGAAAAGGATATTAGTGGTAGAGTGGGAGATGGTAGAAGGGTGAGCAGGGCACCATATCCTTCAGAGTCCCTAGAGATCAAAAAGGGGCTAGCACAAAAGGTGAGCAGGGCACCAAACCCCTGAGTAATCTGGGAGGTGGTAGAGAGAGGTAGTGATAGTAGCTGAGTGGGAACAGTATTCTAGGTAGTAGCAGGAAGAGTGACAGTGAGTAGGAGAAAAGGAGTAGCTATTGGTATAGAGTTGAACAGGAGTTAGGATCAGAAGAATAGTAGGAGGTAAAGAAGTAGAGTGAGAGGAAGGATGGAAAAGGAATAACAGAAGTAGAGGGATAGTTGGGAATAGAAGCGTTAATAAGAATAGGAGTGGCAAAGGAAGCAAGATCGAAGGATGGAGGTGGAATGGCAGAGTGAGACATAGGAAGGGACAGTGACGTGGTTGGAGGAGAACCATTGGAAGGGAGTTGTACAGCGATGGGTCAGGAGTGAGAGGTTGTGGAAGGAGTATTTGTGACAATGGGTGAAAGAAGGCACTATTCCCCATTTCCCAGCAACTAACTATTGATAGGAGAGGGAAAGTTAGAAGTTCCCTAGGGAGTCAGATAGCCAACGACTTAGGGAGAACACCTTTAGTCATAGGGCCTCATCACGACATCGGCGGTAATCCTTAAATCCGGCAGTAGCGCTATTACCGTCGGATTTAAGGGTCCGCCGGATCAGGGCTTCGGCGGATTTCAAACCAGCTCTGAGCTGGTGTGAAATCCGCCGAGAATTCGCGCTAATACCGCCGGCGGGAAATCCGCCGGCGGTATGAGCGTGAAATTTCCCCATTGAGCCCAATGGGGAATGGGGCATTCCCGAATGTGCTCAATGGGGAATGGGGACTTTCAAGTCCGCCCAACTCCTGATCCCGCGCGCTATTAGTGCCGGGGGCTATGGCGGTCACGCTAATAGCCCCCGCGCTAATAGCGCTACCGCCGAGGCCGTGATGAGGCCCATAGTGAGAAAAGACAGTTAGGGGTTACCGATCATTAGTACCCAGCAGGGGGAGAATGGAGTTTGCAGCCTCCCAGCCAATAAGAAGACTCTGAACAGGGGAATTGCCACATGGTAATCCCCGTTCTGAGCTGCCCCCTCACAGCTGGAGGCCACCATCTTCACCTGCCGGGGATTCAGGTAAGTCCTCTGCACCTCCTCCACAGATTTTCTCCCCTCCCACTCCCTCCACTTACCTGCTTTTTTTCCTCCTCTTCAGGAGCGGACGTGCTGGAAACACTTCTGTCTACAGTGCGTCCGCTCCTGATCTGCAACAAGCCACCATGGAGGACATTTTTTGCTTACCCTTTTCCTATTTTATGCATGGCCGCCATAGAAAGGGAGAAGGGACTACTGGCGATATGTGACTAAGAGGCAACATCCCCTCCCAGAGGAGACATTGTCAATAACGTCTAGTTATCCTCTTTTTTTCCAGGATTTGTCAGGCAAGAGGTTCTTGGATGACCAGGGGGCCTACTGGGGCAGGATATTTGCATCTTACTGGGCATGTAATGGGATTAGGAGGGGGCCTATCTTGTGTTAAGTTTGCCTGGGGAGCTGTTTTTCGCTTAGAGGTATCTTTCCACTGTGCTATGCTGCCTTTTCTTATTTGGGGGCGGGGGTTAGCGTTGGGGTGGGAAGTTGTTGTTTATTGACCTTTGCATAGTGAAAATAATAAAGTTTTAAAAACAAGAAATTGGCAAATGTACACTTTTAAACATTAATGCAACAGACACCACTGACGCGAATCTACCAAATGCACAAATCATTTTCCTTTAGCAAGCAATTTACATGCGGGAATGTCAAGCAGTTGGTCTTTTAAATTTAGTTTTCTGGAATGCTTTTGAGATGCTTGCATGTCTATTGACTAGAGAGAAGGTGTTTATTGTCAATAAATAAGAAGTAGAGAGATTTAGATAGGTAAGGATGTTCTTATTTAATTTTTGTTCCCAAATGAAAGCTTTATTCTAAACTGTCATACATTTTTCAATCCATTGTGCATGTGCGTTCAGGATAAACCAAATGTATAGATGGCGATGTATATTTACAAAAGTCTATATTCAAGCAAATGTGCATTGAAAAGTGATGCGACCAGTGTTTTAATCATTCTTAGTCGTTGTCAGCACTGACATTCGAATTTCATAGATGCATAATTAAATAAAAAAGACCTTCTGTGCAACCCTGTGTGCTTCTTGTCCTAAAAGTGGAGGGGGGTTGTAGGGAATCCATTTTATTCATTTGGGGGTAGTCCAAGGTTCATAAAAATAACTTTATTAAATAAATAAAAAGTGTGCACGCTCAGTTTGGGGTAGGTGGAAAAGTTCCCCGAACTAGATGTCACACTAGTAAACCATCCTACAAGCAAAAAATGATGCCTTCATAAAGTAGAAAGCAGTGTTTACCAAGACCCCCGTTCTGCGTCATTCAGACATCTCAATACACTTTATTGTGGAAAGTGATGCTTCACGTTTTGCTTTAGATCCCGATACTTCTTGACGAGTGCCATATTATTCCCGAATAATAAACAGATTTCGAGCAAAACTAAGCATTGCTTATACAGAACATTGACATTTACAATTTCTGAAATCACATATACTTTAGTACTAGGCAACTACGCTGATCATTATATGCCATATACTTTAATTTCATAGTCACCTATCAGCCAGGTATAGCAAATAGAGTGGATTCCATCGCAACAGTAATGGGATCCCACTAAGAATATAGAGAATGCGCCATTGCCCACTTCAATGCTGCTTTCAGATTAGATCATCCAAACTACTGACCATCTGACTAGGTTGATCAGTCAGTGAGTGTTCAAGTCTCGGAGTACTTGAGGAATAGTGAGCCGAACAAGATGATTTGGTACAATTTAAAGTAAGTAAGCGTTGCAACTACAAGTTCCCAGCACTCCCAGTGAGGGGACGGAGACCATGTTGGGTGGGATCTTCCAATAAGGATGGGGTCTTTCAATGAGGATGAGCATTTCCCATGCATCGCTGCTTGCTATTCTAGAATTACCAAGAACATGGCTGTTGAGATTGATGGCTCACAACAACAGCTGATCTGTGGTAGGCAATGCACAGCCGCAGCAACGAACGCAAAACGTCAGGGAAAGAAAGTGAAGCAGGCACAGCAATCACTAACAGCACCCTCTATGTCAGATCCGTACGAACATCTAATACGCACTGGAATGCCTTCTTTTATCAAGGCAGTCTTCGGGTAAGGCCTGAGAACTATATCTCAACTGAGATAGTCAACCAGGTGTTTCTCATCAAACTGTATTTTCCCTTGGCCCAAAGAACCCAATCTGACCCTTTTCTCAGGTTGAGGTTCACCACCAATGTTTAAACAGTCACTTAGTCTTTGGGGTTCTAATGTATGTACTTTTTTAGTGGGTGGGGAGGGGGCTCTTGGCCCGTCTTGAAAGGTGGATGTTAATGCTGGGGTGATGTTTCTCTGGGATAAGCATTTTAAATGGCCTGGAACCACCCAATAACCTGGTTCATTGACAGAGGGATTCGGCGCCAGACTATTCTAAAAACAAAACAAAAAAAGACATTGGAACGCAGGGTACTATTTTCTCCCCCTGCAGGGCTCAAGTGCCTGACCATCCATAAGCATACACACGGTTACCCTCTTCTTGTAATAACATGTAGGACTATTAAGATAAAGTTATTCTTTTGTGCAGAGGCTCCAGGAGCACCTTTCTGGCCCTTTTGTCCCAGACACAACTTGTGCCTGCACCCGGCATTTGTCTTGCTGTCTTCTCTGCTGTTACCCCTCCTTCTGAGGACGTACCCTTGTGTCCAGAATCTTCCACCAACTCTATTTCCACTGTAATGTCTCTGCAGTTAGTCCTTCACCCCGTCCTGCTATTTTGCCAGTCTAGCTCTCCGGGTACAACTCTTCTCACACCCTCTTCTCAGGTTGTTTGTGTCGGACATATTCTACTTCTTGTTGGCTCCTCCTACACTCATTCCTTTCTTGGTGCTTGTTTCGGTTATCTTCCCTCTACCCAAGACCCGTTTTCTGGGTCTTTCTCAACACCTTATCTTAGCCATTCCCCCTTCTCTATCTTGGGGTGTCTTTCTCTGCTTTGTTGCTTTCTCACTTTTCAGGCCTGACCTCTCAGTTGAATTAAATTTGTTCAGGACTTTTCTTCCCACCGGCTCTCTTGTGGTTTCTTTGTTGCTCTTGTGAATGTTGGAGCATCCCTTCTGCTTCCTGCTCTCTCCCCCTTTCCCTATTTGGACCTTATTTTTGCCTTTCTTCATCCTATCCTCCCCTATGTGTTCCGCTCCTTGAGTGTACTTCTTCGCCACTCTTTCTTCCTCTATTTCTCCCTTCTCCGTCCATTTATCTTTCCTCTCCACTTCCTCCTCTCCTTTGTCTTTCCACTTTTCTCAGTACTGCCTCATCGCGCTGCAACATTTTCTTTACCATCTCTCCGCTTTCTTCCCTGAATGGCAATCACTCCCTCCTCACTCTTTTATAATGCTCTGACTCCTCCTCTCCTGACCACTATCCCACCCTCCACCGCACTGTCTACTATCTCTTCCTCCAAGGAGCACGAAGCCCTAGATTTTGTAATTTGTATTCATTGAAAAATTATGCCTGTAATCCACCTCCCAAAGGTTGGTCTGCTATGCAGACCCCCGTTCATGAAACTCCAAGTCAACAGCATAGTCATACCTGTGCAAAGCTGCATCAGTATTCTGATTTTTAACGCCTACTCTCCAGTGCAATGAGCAGGTTCAATTGTCCGACATTTTGACATCCAAGTCACTGCAGTGTAAAGGTTGCATTTAAAATATGCACCCCCGTTTCCGAAACCACAATTATGATGAACGATCATCCTAGTGGCCTAAACAGAAGCCAAGCTCGAGCTGGGGCATAGTGGCTGGTAATGCACAATTATTAAAGTTGCATCTGACCTGTACTATAAACATGTTCACTCTCTGAGCCCAGGCTAGACATGGACGGGCTGTCTCTGCTGCAACCAGCAGGACAATAGCCAGTGTGAGCGGCCGAATCTGTGATCACTGAGCCGCCTATAATGTCGACAATTAAATGGCTGCCTCCCATTATGGCGCAGCCCCATAACCGCCTCCCCCCACCCACTTACCTTTTCGGCGGCACACCGTGAAGTGTGCCGCCATCTCTCCTCTGACCCCACTATGTCAGTTCTCGCCCACTAACGTAGGTCTGAACTGGCGTGGCAGGGTCCTTTTCTCTTATTCATTATTGTGCCCTAACATCTAATGGAAGTGGGGGAAAGCCCCGGAACCCCTGACACCCAATACAGTGACAAAGGGGCACGGGGACACCACTGCTCCCATTATTCAGTGTAGTGGGGGGTCAGCATTTTATTACTGTGCAAAGGCACAGTATCAAAGAGGTCGCAATTTTTGGGGCGACATTTTAGTATTACTCCATTACTCCTCTCTTTGATCCTTTGTGAGGGCAGGCAACACCTCTCTCAAGCCCAGGAAGCTCTCAGCAACATTAGCCTGGGAAGCAGGCTCCAGAGAGCATAGTCTGGAAAGGGCCAGCCTCCACTAGGGTTTTGCATACCAAAGGGCCTCTGATGCTGTAGGCTTGAGAAAGGTGCGCGGGAGGGAGGGTGGTAATGCTATCACTGTAAAGCGCTCTGTTGCTTCCTGAACCTAATTCCGCACTCAATAAGTACTCTGATAACAATATCATAGTTGGGGGAAGGATTCCACCATATTTTGCTGACTTCTCTTTGCTTCCGGTCACCTACAATTCATTTAGCACAAAGCACTTTGGGTAAGATGCAAGGCAGCAAAGACACCTTGTCATATAGACAGGGATTGGACCGCCTGAAATGGGCATGCTTTTATCCACTCCTGCTGGCCCTTTGCCTATTAAAAGATATAAGAGGGGTTCTCACACCGCTTCTTTGATTGATTTCTGGACTGCAAGAAGAATTCATTTGAAGAGTTGGTGAAGTGGAAGGAAAGTGGTGTCGGTGTGCAAAGGCAACAGTTTCTTCTTTCGAGGGGAGCATTATAATGGAGTATGCCCCAAAAGCTGGTCTTAAGAAAAAAAAATGCCGGAATGTAAAACAGGCAATATGAATACTTCAGGAAGTTGGGTCTAGCACTGATCACAGGCCTCCTGCAATTGCATGAACCAGTGGAGAATTAAACCCAACTCTTCTATCTTTATCCGCGAACAAAGCCTATTAGAGATAGCTCTGCAGACAACGCTTATGATATATGATATGGCTTTTATAACGTGCCTATACACAAATGTTCCAAGGTGCGACGAGGCAAGTGAGGGGAAACAGAGGGGAGACAAACAACAATCCTACTAGACCAGATGACATTAAGATTGCACAAGTGCAGGGGAGGGGGGAAAAGTGCGGGGGGGAGGGGGCAGTGCAGTACATAGGATAACAGTACAATAAAGAGAATAAATAAGTAAAGAAAATAATAAAGACAATAAATAAATGCAGCCAGCTGGTGGCAGTGCAAGGGTAAGAGCAGACATCAGGTGTCAAGTGCTGGGAGGGGCTGTGGGGATACAGAGACAGTCCCAGAGTGCAAGGGTTGCCAGAGGGGCAGTGTAGGTGTGCAACCGGCAGGGTGGGGACCTGGGCCTTAGATCAGAGGGTAGCCAGGTAACCAATGCAGATTCAGACAGGAGATCAGCAGGGCAGGGGGGGAGAGAAAGCAGAAGCATAGAGGAAGGTCTTGAGGTGCTTCCGGAACCAGCGATGGTTCTCCATGAGTTTCAGAGGCAGGAAGGCTGTTCCAGAGGGAGGCCCCAGCAGAAGAAAGATCTGCCACCAACTCGCTGCTTGGAGAAGCGACTGACTCCAAGTGAGTTGGAGGCAGATGAGCGAAGAGCTCGAAAAGGAAGATATTTAGGAAGAGAGTTGGAGGTATTGGGATCCTAGGCCCCAGAAGGCCTTGTGGACAATGCAGAGATTTCAGTCCAATCCTCGTCGCCACTGGGAGCCAGTGCAGAGATTTCAGTCCTGGAGGGATACGATACCTGGGCTTCAGGCCAAGGACAAGTCTTGCAGTGCTGTTTTGGATGAGTTGCAGAGGGCAGAGAGTAAAGGAGGCAGATTTAAAAAGAGGCTGTTGCTTACACTGCTTACACTAAACAAATGGGGAATCCAGGCACTGGTAGACTGATCCGAAGAAGTGGGAGACAGGACTTGCCCAGGAACACACAGCTTGGCTGTGTTACTGAGAAAGGCCTGCATGGGGTGCCTTGTGGTCGTGCAGCCATGAAGAGTCCAGAAAAGACACTCTCTGCTCCTGTCTAGCGTCATCTGTTTGCGGCTACGCCGCCTGCAATCCCTGCTGCCACTGACACCAGGCACCATTTTTTTTTTGCATTTGTTAACCGCTTATACAACTGAATAGTGTTTCAAAGCACCACAAAGCTAAATGGGAAGGGTACAGGGGAGAAATAATAGTTTTAAAAAGTCACGATTCTACTAGGCCATGTGGCATTAGGACGTCCAGTGAGGCGAAAAGGGGGGGCAGGAGTGGGCAAGTGCTGGTGGAGGGCTTGGGAGACAAGTGCTAAGGGGAGCCAAGGGGGGAACCTCAGGCTAAGTGCAGGAGCAGGCGACTCCCATGGGTGGGATGCAGAGCTGCCAGGCAGGGGCCCGCAATGGCAGTGCACTGTGACAAGGGTGCTGGTATTGACTGGGGAGAAGGGTCTGGAATCCTGTGAGAATCATGAGGATCAGGAGGCAGTGGAATAATTAGCAAGGAAGGGAAAGAGGTAGAGAACAGCTGAGTTTTTAGCAGTTTCCAGAACTTGAGGCGGTCCGGCTCAAGTCTGAGAGGTGCAGAGAGTCTGTTCCAAAGTGAGGCACCGGCTGAGGAGGGACATGCCCCCCACTCTCTGCTTTGTGAAGCTTTGACAGTCAAAGAGTTGAAGCGTAGGGCTCTAGCAGGGGAGTATTTAGGGAGGATAAGTTGGAGAAAGCGTGATCCCAGGCCTCAGATGGCCTTATGGATGATGCAGAGGGTTTTGAATTTGATCCTTGCAGCCACCAGGAGCCAGTGGGGAGATTTTAGGGCTGGAGAGATATCCTTGGCCACAAGCCCAGGGACTAAGTCTTGCCGCCGATTCCTCCCTACGCCGCGTAGGGAGGAAAGAGGGAGATTGAGAAAGAGGCTGTTGCAGTAGTCCAGCCTGGAAATAACCAGAGCTCTGGAGACATTGAGCTTCTGGGGGAAGGTGAGGAAAGGAAGAATGCCTCTGATGAGGTGGAGCTGGAAGTGGGACTTCTTAGTAAGGTCCATGATGTGAGCGATGAAGGAGAGAGCGGAATCAAAGATGGCCTGAAGTATTTGGCCTCACAAGATGGTAGGGGTAGAGGGCACAGGTACCCCAATCAGAAGGATCTCTTGTCTTACTCTGGCATTAAACCAGAGATTGTTAGCTGCACACCATGCCCGAATGGCGCACAGTCAGTTGGGGATCAGAGAGGAGGAAGTAGAGGTCAAGTTTGATCAATAGCTGTGTGTCATTGGCATAACACTGAAAATGAGGAGAGGAGGAAATCAGGTGGGCAAGATAGATATTCAAGAGCTATGGCAATATGATAGATTGCTGCGGGTGCCCCAGGTAGAAAGTGAAGGTGGAGGAGAAAGGGCCCAATTGCAACTGGGAATGGCAGTTAGTGAGAAAAGAGGTCAGCCAATTGAGCGCCCGGTAGGTGATGCAGAGGGTGGTCATTTTATGAGGATGGAATGGTTGACCGTGTAAAATCATAGGAGAGATCAAGGAGATGATGGAGTTCCATCGCATCCCATGCATCAGCAGATAACTTTTTGCGATTCTTCCCCCCTTGGTCTTGTGCTGTCATTCCCCCCATCGCTTTCCCAGCCGTAGCTTCTCAATCACTGCTCTATAACATAAGGGACGATGTGCTGAGCTACGCAATCACCGCTGGAGCTGTACAATCTCTGCTCAGTGACCTGTGGGACGACGTGCTCCCGAGTCTTCATGCCTGTTTTTGCTGCTACGCCACCTGGTCAGGGAGTTTGTGCATTGTACAGCTTCTCTGTCCCCCCTCTTCCCTTGGTACCTCTGCCCACTCCTTCCATGGTTTTGTCTCGATCTCCCCTCTCTACTCTAACTGCTACTCTATCACCGATTCCCCCTCTCTCTCGAAGGTTGGAAGGAAAAACATTTAAGAAGGGTCTCCTGGCCTCGAAACCAGGCCGGCCCATTATGGACACCTAAGTCAATGCTTCCTCCAAGCAGACTACCACTGACACATTAATGTTAAAGGATATTTGTACCATGCACTATCACCACCGGAGTGGTCCCCTGGCGGCTCTGAAAAGGGAAGGGGGGAGTGAGTTAGTGGGAATAAGCTGGAAAAGTGCAAGAGCACAGTGATGTGCTATTGGTAGCCTCAACCCGGTGAGTCCGTTGGCCGGGCTTGGGGTGGTTTAGTCAGTGGTCTTCGTGTGCTGTTCTGCGAGTCTATGTGTGTTTTTTGTTGTTGTTGCAGTGTAGTGAAGTGTGTGCAGATTGTTGTTTTAGGCTTGTGGTTGTGCTTGGTTAGAGTTTGAGAGGTGTATGCAGAGGGGTGAAATTGTTAGTGGATTGGTTAATTGGCATTGCTGTCCTTGCAATTATATATAGGTGTGTGACAAGTGTGACACATGCTAACATTCATAGTCCTATCTAGATGCGGAGTAGGCTAAAGTTAAAAATTCCATCTAAGTGTGGCACATGCTAACATTTACATTTCTATCTAGATGTGACGCGGGTTGAAGTCAAGGATTTCATCCAAGTGTGGCACATGCTAACATTCACCCCAGGTCGGTGGAGCCCAGGAGACTCAAAGCTGAAGCTGCAGCAGCAATCAGAAATACAACTTTTTTTGTATTTCTAAATGTTGCAGTATTCTTTCTACGTTTTTCAGGCTCTGTGAAACGTAGAAAGAAAACTGCAGCATTTTTAAATACAACAAAGAAGGGTCAGGGAAGCCCAGGCGACTCAAAGCTGAAGCCACAGCAAACAAATACAATGTTATAAATGCAGCGGTTTTCTTTCCAAGTTAGAAAGAAAACCGCATTTATTTTGCAGTGCTTTCAAAAAAATATTACATTTAAAGCACTTACCAGCAGCAGGTTGTGTTAATCTCTACTCTCTGGCAATAATGAATCAAAAGCCACCTGCTGGTAGCTTTGGTGTACTACAGCTGGCTGGCTTTTGCTTCATTAGTGCGGCATATGCAGAAATTAACACAAGCACAGCAGGCTCATCCATTTCACAAAATGGATACCCCCTAGTGCTTGAAATGTTTTGAGTTTGAGCCTCATTTGCTCAAAACGTTACATAGGAACTTTGTTCAAAAATATTTTTATATATATTTGATTATGGGCCATCTTTTTTGCTAATAACATTTTTGATATCAGATCCACCTCTTTGGAGGCAGTCTCCCTTTTGTCACCTTCCCCCCAGTAGCTCAATGTCTCCAAAGCTCTGGTCCTCCACTGAAACTGCATCAATATGCCTCCTTCATCTCTTTGCCCTCTCCAACTAATCAGAATAAAACTGCAAGACTTATCCTTGGCCTCAAGCCCAGCGACCGCATCTCTCCAGCCCTAATATCGCTCCACTGGCGGGAAGGATCAAATTTAAGACCCTCTGCATCATCCACAAGGCTTTCTGGGGCCCAGGACCCCGCCACATCCAACTCTCTCGCCCCTAAATAACTCCAGACTAAAGCACTTCGGTCCTCTAACTCCAACTCACTGCAGACCTGACAAGCAGAAAGCGTGGGGGCGGGGGTGTTGATCATTATCTTCGGCAGGAGCTTCCCTCTGGAATGGCCTCCCTGCCACTCAAGACTTCAGCCAAATCTCCTTAGCGTCCGGAAGTGGCTCAAGAGCCTGCTTTTCTCTACTTCCCTCTCCTCCTCCCTTGCTAATGTCCCCATCTATCTGCTGTGACTGGCAGCATGGTCCCTTATGAGTCTTAAAGGGCACCAGGCCCCCTTCCTCAGCACACTGCCAACCTAGCACTGCCCTTCTGGGTCCCCTGCCTGACCAGCTTGGAGGGTTGGCACTCCTTAAGAGTCCGGACCACCCCCTGCCTTCACACCGGATGGTGATCCCCTGGCACTTGCCATCCCCAGCCTCCCCTTAGATAGAACTTCCCTAACCATTGACTGTTGCCCCCCTTCCAGTCCCCCCTTTTGTCTTATGGTGCATGGACAATACAACAGCAGGGGATATAGTGGAGATACAGCCTTGACTCTTCTACATAGTGGGTATTATTGTGAGTGAACACGTACGAGTCAGAGGGCTCCTATAGACAGGACTACTCTTGTAATTAGCTGCAATTAGGCGATCGACATTAGGCCTGCTGTCTATAGAGTTCATGTAGGCAGGTGAACCTCAAGAGGAGACATGCAGGGTTGCACCTAGAGAATTCCATGTGTGCCTCCTCTCCTGTGGCTGGGAGGAGAAAATTAAAATACACTGCTGTGGAGCATGGCTCTGCCTTGAAATGACAATGTACTACACGACTGAGCACCTGGAGGGATTATGCCGCCTCAAGTAGACCAGCGTGGTGGGGAGTTCATCAACGTCTGTTTTCCATCTGTCTGCATGTGCCCGTGCATCTAAATCGAACTTCAAAAATGTTCATGCTGACCACTGCATGGGCACGTTTTCCACCCCCTCTGGTCATTGCAGGGAGTGGGGAATTGTCATGGGACATGCAACGTGCCCAGCAGAGGCGGCTATGTGCCAAGAGGCCACCTGCACCCAGTTTCATGCATACCCCTCAACTTGGGGTTGTAGGTGGATGACCATAGTAATAGAATCATTTCACCGCGGTGGGGAATTAGCCCCCATTTGAGGGTAATCCAAAAGTGAAGTTTGCGAGAGGATTTTAGGCCCACCAGAGAAGCCTAGTTGCCCAGATTGCCCCAATTTCCCCATGCCCCCCTCCGATTTTTGATTCTCCTCACGCCCCCCCCCCATCGATTCCCATAGCTCATTTTGCTCTGTATTACCCCCCCTCCGTAACTTGCATACTGCTTTCACTATTTATTCAACTTTGCTCAGTTTCGCTTTTCGCCCCTGGTTTAGTACCCACAACCCCATTTTAAATCCCTCGTGGATTCTGCCATACATTCGTGTTTTTTTGTTTCATCGTATTCTGCCCTCTTCTATATTTCTTTTACACCGTACCATTTCTGGCTCTCCATTGACCTCCGTTACATCACCTCATGTTCGGTCATCTTGCTATCCCCATCTCACTCTCTTCCCTCAACCCCTCCCTGTTGGGGCCCTCTACTCACCTTCCCCTCTTCCCTTTTGTCTGTGCTCCAAATGTCCTAATAAATTGTTTTCTTTTGCCTCCTGTAACTTGTGCCCCTTCAGTTGTTGCGCCGTGCCCCTTCAGTTTGCTCTTGCCTCTCAGGCGCCATTGTAACTTGCAACATGTACAAAAGGATGGTATGCTGTCATTAAACGGAAGTGTCTGTCTCAGGAATGCAGCTATTTAAGCGGAGCGCCTGATAAAGCAGCCCCTCCATGTACTCAGCTGGGGTGATGTAAAGCATAGGTGACGGATTAACTACATTCTCGGTTTTAACTACATGCAGGAGCGAATGGGAGAAAACTATTTCAGCACCAAATCCGCTCTGTTCAATGAAGTCGGCAAAAAATGGGAACAGGGCTTGAATGGAGGACCCAGCTGGTTCAGGCAGGAAAGCCCAAGGGGGTCATATGTAAGTGGGGGAGGGAGCGTTTTGTGAAATGAAGCGTGGGAATAAAAAGTTACTTGTCAGAATTGTTCCAAGATAGCACCCAAGAAAAGAAGCCAGTCGTTACGAAACAGGTTATCAACAGGTTGACAGACGTGCCAAGCTTGAGAACCTAGATACTGGCAACTAAATCCTTCTGAAGGGCAGGTCCCACCAACCACCAATCCACTACGGGCAATCGTTATGTAATCGTAGCCACCCCCCCCCCCCATGTTAAGCCCTGTGTCACTCGACAATGGCATCCCTCCCAATGCCCGTGAGATAGATGATGTATTAAATTAATGCACCGGAATACTGCCATAATGCAGCCTCGCACCAAGACAAAAGTATGTACGAGTCAACCCAGAACACTAAACAGGATATACAAATGGTGCTCTACAGCATGAACAGCTGCTAATGGTTTTAAAAAACGGCAAGGAATCCAATCTATAAAAAGAAAGATTTATTTATAGTACTTAACCAAATATACAAAGTAGCGGTCAAGCATCAACTGAGGTATACAGTTTTGTTTACTCCTACTTCGGAATGGTAAAAATCAAGACTATGCCAAATTCCTCAAAATCTCTGCAAAACGCACCGACAGCACACCAGATACGAGAAATTTACATATGGAACTGGAATTTTTAAACCTGGTTTGCACCAAACTATGTATACCCAACAGCAACAAAAATGAGTCCAAAGATCTATACATAAAGAGGCAGACAGTCCTGGTTAATTAAGACCCATATCTTTGGCCTTCATTGCATATGAAACACCTATGCTAAATCTTTATATTACAGGAAGGCAGCTTTACTTAAGGAAACACATGGCTGTACGGAAACATAAGTAAGGCATGTGCTTCAAAGATGTACAAAAAGCAAAGCTAAAACCACCACTTAAAAACAAGTTTGTTTTCTTAAATTGTAGCAGTCAACCAGTACAAACACGCACCAATAAATAACATTTTACAAAAAAAAACGTTGCTATCTTGCTGTGATGTTACGTTTCTAGTGCATGTGAGTTTACAGTTTATAAAAAAGTTGGTCTGTAAAATGTACAGATATAAAGCACATCCTCTACGAATTAATATCAACCATGTCACTTAAGCTATAAAAAAAAGTTGTACAATTGACTAAGCCGATGCTTCCACTTCTGTCGAATCGCCATTCTCGGTCTTCTGTTTTTTAGTTTCGACTTTCTCCTAAAAGAAAGGAACATGGTGGTCAAGGAATGGTCTGCTACATCAGAATACAACATTCTTTTAAACGCACCCAGACACCATGTACCATCAGTGGAATGGAAACTCCCTCCCTGGACTAAAAGATCACATGCCCCCACGGCCCAAACACATACTTGTGGAGGAAGCCATGTTAAGTGCTATTAACATGCGCATTTGCTGATTCTTTTTTAAGTATTCCCATGTGTAAAAGACCAGCCTCTTTGGGGGGTGGGCTCTTGGGAACCGCGCATCAGGTTTCGAAAGGTAAACAGTGGAACATCTATAGAGGAAACCAACACCCAGGCCATATTTTGTGTGCATTCGGGACTATTCTTGAATGTCAGTCATCTTGAAAAACAAACACCAGGACTCCTGACCTCTTCTACTCGCACCCCCCTGACAGGAGCCGATTCAAGGCGCGGGCATGGCGAGAGTAGCATGAGTGGAGATGAGTCAAATATGGGCATGCACCACTACTTCCTAACCTGTTGCATAGCCCATTGAATTCAAGCTGAACGACACTCGGCAAATTAGGGTGAGCAGAGTCGTGAATATGTTGGGATAGGGCCCAATGAAAAAGGATGCCAGGTATGGTTTATGGTGTCTCATGGGTATCGGCATAAAACACTAACAGTAAGCAGGAGCTACCTCTGTGCATAGTTGCAACTGATCTAACCCCAATAAGAGACGTATTTAGCTATATATATATATATCTTGTAGATGTGTCCTAATGACTTTTTATGTACCCTCCCAAACAATGCCACATACGTATAGCGGTTTACGTTGGCCGACAGAGGCAAGGCTAACCAGGCTCGTCAGGGGTAAATAGCTACCACCAATTACTGAGTGCTGGGATAGGTAGTGTAAAGGCGACAAATAGCCAGTCGTTGTTGAAATTGTTTCATCCATTTTCTTAAGGATAAGTAGGTGCCAACTAGGCGTTGTAGGATAATCTTGGGGGTTCTGCTTAAAACAGTATGAGGGGCTTTACAACACAATGTACTTACTACACGTGGTTCTTCCGACACTGCCATAATGCACAGAAGGGACTTGACGTGTATGCACACGCCCACTAACCGATGGGTCAGAGGGGGAGAAAGTTGCTTGAGTAAAGTGGGTATTTATTTCCGCAAGAACGCATTCTAGCACTAGCCATTATAGGCTATGGCAATACTGAAATTAAGGTCAACACTGTCTTGAGTGGTAATTACATCGGGATGCGTGAATTTAAATGTTAGCACCTGTATTATGATGCATTAAGGTTTGGCGGAATGAACAGGTATTAGACAATCTGATATTTGGCGAGCATCCAACGACACTCGGGTACATTGTGGTTGGGTTAACACCAACATGGAAATGCCAGTAAAATACCAAAACAAGGTGGTTCCATATAACCCACATATTCACCTCTTCTTCTGCAGGACGTTTTACAGGATGATCTTCAGACTCTTTCTCGGCATCCTTCTTCTCTTCGCCTTCAGAAATGGAAAAACGGTATCAGATGTTAAGCTAGGTTCTTCCAACTTCCGATGTGGTTAATAGTCCATTTAAGCTCATTAGGTATGAAGAAATAACGCTATCGAAAAAGTCAAAATCACACCCCCTTTACGTACCACCATCGGCCTCGTCAGTCTTCTCCGTCTTCTCTGCGGCAGGCTCGGGCTCTTTCACCTCCTCCTTTGTCGTCTCGGCTTCCTTTACCTTCTCTTCCTTATGGTCGGCCCCATTTTCTTCCTAAAACAGAACATTAATGTTTATGGTGTAGTTGACGGATAAAACATCGGAAAGGGATTTAAATCACGTACTACAATGCATCGTGTGGTGATCCAGACTTGTGATTTTAAGTTTAAGTCATTTACAAATAAGAAATTCAATACATAACGAAAAACACACACGTGTACCTATACAGACATTTTTGCACCTCACCATACGTGGCGGCACCTAGGGCTACACGGGCAAGAGATTCAGTTCTGATTATATAATAGGGATTTAAGTTGGGCCGTTCAATGTGATAAAATGCGTAAAAATAAAACGTACTGTTCCATTCGCGGGTGCGTCTCCGCTTCCGTTCTCAGCCTTTTCTTTCGCTGGTTCTTCTACAACTTCTTTCTTTTCTTTGAGGTCCTAAACGCAAATAAATGTTTAGCAGCACGGTCCATCTGGCAACAAATATCAGTCGTGCAACTATGGCAGTACCACATTTAGACACAAGGAGGAAAAACGAATTGGGAAGGTGTTCAGATAACAGCGCCACCACTGGACGCAGGCAGCTCGCGGTATTACACAAGGCCGCGCGCGCACTCCCGGGCAGACGGTTACGCGCACACACGCGGGCTGAGACAAAGAACTGAACGTGAGCCCCTAGGCAACGTGCACGCGCCTTTACTTCGTACCAGCCACGGGCCACGCGTGTGGGTGGACACGGCAGCCTCCCGGCGCACATGCGTACTCGGGCTCACATTCATAGTCTGTTTCTAGACTTGCGCGCGCTCGAGTTGGTTCCCGCCTATTCCCAGTGGTGTTCGAGATACGAGGGGGCAGAGCGGCGCGCACGGGCTTGAGCGAAGCGGGCTGGCAGCGCGCGAGGATGAGACTGCCCATATCCAGCAGCTTCAGCGACACGGAGATTCTCCTCAGAAATCAACTCAGCGTTCTCGGGTCAAGGGAACACTTTATCACATCGACAGTACTAGCGGGTAGTTACGCATTATTTTACCTCACATGGCAGTGGGAAGCTTTTACCTCAGACAACATGCATACAAGGAGCCATTTACAGCGGGTTTGAGAATACCTCAGATACATTCTGCAAAGGGCAGCCTGAAAACCCCCGGTCGCTAATCTTATGCTCATAACACCAAAATGCAAGTGGGGGGGTGCATGTGAACACACAGGTCCACTTTACAAGGTACTACTACTTGCGATATCGTGAGGGGTGGCGGGAGCCGGGACGCGGCTCAATAACTACGAGGATGCGGATCAATCCGCTAAAGGATTAACTCGTTCAGGGCCTCGGGTGATGAGGCGGGAGTTTGGCACCTGAGGACCACAGCGGCCATGGCCAGTACCGGTGACACCTGCTGAGGTTAACCCATAGCCCCCCCCCCTATTTTATTTAACAAGGCGGCGCTCATTGAATGCTCCGAACTTGGATCTATAGTCCCAACAGCGCGTCTCTCGAAGCATTCACTGAAGTTGGATAATTTTACACTATCAAAGCGGCCCAACCTAACCAGATTAATATAATCTAGTGCACTCTTAAATCCTCAAGACGAGTTTTGCGCAGTTTCTACCGTAAATTCACCTTGGACGTCTCAGCCCACCAGCGGATATAGTCCGTTGTCCACGCGCTACCTCACACCCACGCACCGCGTGCGCAACACACAAAGGGCGCTCGGGAGAAACAATGCAGAGGTTAAGAGTTACCTTGACGGGGGACTCGGCGGGAGCGACTGCGTTCTCCACTGCTGCGTCTGCCATGGCGGGGTTTCTGAGATACGGACACAAAGAGGATGTTGGATTCTCTTCGGGCGGTCAAAGCCTAAGACGAGTCGCACGAGTTTCGGAACGGCAGTGAGAAGAGCTGCAGTGGCAAGGAATTAAATACGAACTGTAGGTGGGCGGGCCCAAGTGTCGCTGCGACAGAGGATTGGATAAGGCGTAGCCCATCACGGAAAGTCATTGGTTAAACATTCAGTCCTTCTATAGATAATGCCTGCCCCTCAATTTTCTGGTGGGCACTGCTCAGCCGAGATTGGTTTATGCTTCATCCAGGCTCCGCCTACTTATGAGAACCTGCACCTTTCCCAGTAAAGTAAGGTACCACGTCGTGATAGGCGGAGGCTCCCGTCTGTCCGCGGGCTTAAGTCCCAAGTCTTTCAACAGAATCTAGTTTTGATTGGCTGTTGGGATTCCAGGCCTATCCAAGACTTCCCCTGACTGAAGAAGCGAGCTCTGCTTACAGAAAATGTGTGCACGTTTAAAATCTTACGGTGGAGGAAAAGTAGAGAGTGCAAAAACAATACCTTTCTGCCTTTTAACCACGCTGCTTTATCGAACAAGTTAGACGCGATTCAAGTAAAACTGGCAACTGTTCCAATCAGCGGCCCGAGTTTTAATAACAGCATTTTCAGGATACCATTTGACTAAACTATGATAATGGACACATCGCTAGATGCACGTATGATATTTCCCCTCACATGCACTTCCTGGATTCATGCTAAGACTGTTTTATTTTTGCACTTGCAAACATTTACATTGGGTGCTCTTTAAAAACGTGACGAGTTGCACTGAAAGTAAACCGTGATGCCCATTTTTTAAAAAAAATTGCGATAAAATATGTTAATAGTTTATCAAGCCATTTATTTCAGGCTCCCTGTCATTTAAAGGGTCTATTATAAACTCTTTAAATTGGAAGTTCGTGTTCCTCTTGCCATTCACTGTAAAACAGTCTGTGTTACTGTGCATTAGTATTATTTTTTTTATTAGC
The DNA here is from genome assembly GCF_040938575.1 of Ambystoma mexicanum. Classification (NCBI taxonomy): domain Eukaryota; kingdom Metazoa; phylum Chordata; class Amphibia; order Caudata; family Ambystomatidae; genus Ambystoma; species Ambystoma mexicanum. The sequence continues at coordinate 999,631,498 of NC_090929.1, read as the reverse complement.
ATCAATTAGTTTTCAAGAAAACTTTAAATGCGAATAATTCATTAAAGCAGAAAAGGAGAAATGACAAACTAAAAATTACACATCTCTATAGGGAGGAAAGTTTGAGACCAGAGAGATTGTGTGTCTAGGTTTGAGAGAATGTCTCTCACAAAGACGTTACTGTGCATTATTCCTTTACATCCATGCTAACGCTGAACATTAGAGACAGTTTTACATACGTGGTTACAGTATAGTATGTCCCTTTGTGTTGGTGTGCTACTCATTAGCTCTAGTCCTAATTTCAGATGTCAACTTTTAGCAACATTGTTATAAGTAGACGATTATAAAACACTAACATAACTACAGTGTGAGAGGAGCCTTGTTACAGTTTTGATTGGTACGGCCAAACGTTCTGTTTAAAACATGAATTTAGGAACTCAAAAGAAAATTATAAAATAGTCAAAACAATGATATGTTATTAAACATAGCAAAACACTAGTTGCACTAACAGTTTGATATTTTATTACTGGCTGGAATAGTCATCTTCCACCAACCCTTTATATACTTTGTCACCAGAGCATGGTCGAGGTTTCAGATGATCACATCAAATCTGCAAGGAACTAGCCAACCCTTTCACTGTCTCCTCCTCCTCTATTTCTTCTCTGGCTCTCTGCAACACTCTGTCTACTCACTTCACCACAAAAACTCAGGACATCCTTAACAGCCTTGTTACTCACCCTCCCATCCCACCATCCCATCCCTCACCCCCTTGCCTCGCTTGGCCACTCACCCTCCTCCTTCCTCCGTCTCCTCCTTCGCCCTTATTACACCTGAAGAAGTCAGCAGAGTTGTCCACTCCAAGAATGTCTCTTCCAAACAGGTTTTCCCTTACCCATCCAGAAACTTAAAGGACAACATTGTCTCTCTGGCCCCTGCACTCGCTGATCTCTGCAACCACTACTTTGCCAGGGGTTCTTGCCCCTCCTCCCTCAAGCACTCCCTTGTGCACCCCCTCCTTAAAAATCGTCAGCAGAACCTACCTGCCCAGCCAACTACCGGCCACCTCATTGGAGAAACAGCTGGAGAAGTTGGTCCTGCCGCAACTCAACTCATACTGAACTTGTTGCTGGTCGCCATGACCATCAATCTGGATTCCGAGCATCCAGAGGCACAGAAACTGCTCTTCTCAACACCTGTGAAGAACTGCTCGCACCCCTGGATTCCAACTCCCCAGCTGTTCTCATTCTTCTTGATGTCTCCTCTGCCTTTGACACGGTCAACCATTCCATCCTCATACAACTGCTGCAATACACCCTTGGTATCTTGGAGCGGGCAGTGGACTGTCTGTCCTCCTTTCTAACTGACCACTCCTTCCAAGTCATCCTGGGCACCTTCCCCTCTCCTACATCCTTCTCCACCTAGTTGGTCCCCCAGGGCTCTATCCTCTCGCCTCTTCGCTCTTTAACATCCACCTTACTCAGCTGGCACTCCTCAGCTCCACCTTCTCCCCCAACTTTCACTGTTATGCAGACGACACACACAACTCTTCTTCGAACTTTCTGCTGACCCTTTTGCACCTTCCATTATCCCAGACTGCCTATTTGCCATCCAGGCCTGGTGCACTACCAATGATCTCTCTCCCTCTTCGTCTTGAACAGGACTTTCTTAAATTCCGGAAGCTCCTCAAGACATTACTCTTTACCTCCTCCTATCCCCACCCATTCTCTCCTCTGTTAATCTCACAGTTGCTTGATTGGTGTCCAGGGCCCTTTTGCATCCTTGTGTCCCTGACCCCCACCCCACACACACTGAATCGCCCCCAGCTTCTGACTATCCTCCGCGCTTGCCTCGGCATACCCTCCACAAAATCTGTCATAGCAACATCGAAGATGTACTCCATCCCAGTTTAAGGTATGTATAAACACCACTTCTGTGGACATCTTCCGCTGGCACCGCACTCCATCAATGCACTCTAGAATGCGGGTAGGGCTGTGATCAATTCGGTCTAGCTGTTCACATACATTTTGCACTGAAACCCCAAACTTGCCTCAACCACTCTGCCACTATCATTCAGCAACACCCTATGACAAATTCGGTCTAGATGGGTACACATCGAGAGTCCCGCACTAGAGCTCTGTCATGACCTCCCACAGCACCCGCTCATGTACCTACCCTCTTGGGCTGCTTACCAGAGCCTAGACAGCCCTCCTAAATCCTTATCTCGGCCAAAAGCACACACACATCTTTCTACTGTTATGTTTTCCCATACCTGGACTTTGGTCCCCGAGAGCGTTCCAACCACAAAGCACATTGAGGCCATACAAATGGGAAAATGGTGCTATATAAATGAGGACTACAATACAGTACAAGAGTTTTATATCCTGCCCCTCATTACATGTTTCTGTTAGACTTTCTCCAGTCTTCAATTCTGAAGTTATAGAGTTTCTTTTCTTCCTCCAAGGGAACTTGTTTCCAGTCTCCTCTTGCCCCCACCTGGGTTCCTTAAACCCCGCTTGTATAGGCTTTTCACTTCTCTTCTTAACTGGTTTCTCTTTTGATATATCTTATCCGGAGGACTGGGGCGAGTTTCGCTCTTCATATAACCCTCTTCCCTGTCTGAGTTATTTGTTACTTGCTTACGAGTCCAATGAAACGTATTAGCATTCCTTTCTCGTCCTTAGGACTGGGACAAGTTTCTATCCTCATATAATAACCCTCTTTGCTACTTCTTTACAACTACAATTACACAGTACTTTCTCGTCCTTAAGCCTTGGATGAGTTTCTTTGGATCTATAATGGTGCCCTGGCGGCCTTCCGCTTCTCCCAGTTTCCTCAGTACCTCTCTATGCCAGGGACGGTGGTGGGACTTGGGTGTCCTTTCTCTTTCATCGGCTTCCCGTACCAGTGATCTCTGCGTCATTGTTCAGGCGTCCTGCCCACCACGCTACACTTGTGGTCACGCCACCACCGGATAGCTTGTTTCTCTTTCCTTGCTCATGATGCCTTCCTCGCATCTGCACCAGCAAGGCCCCCTGGCATCTCGTACTGGCATTCTCTGCCTCGTTGAAAGTCACAGGCTTCCCAACTTGCCTTTGCTCCTCCTTCACAAGGTGTAATGATGTCAGGGGGCTTCCCCTGCGCACCATGCTCTCCTCTTCTACATCTCCCAGTTAAATATAGATCTCTTGTTAAAGGGCCATCTTCCTTTTCTTTTACAAATGGATCTCTTTTTGCATTGTGTAAAGATGCCATATTATTCATTCCAACAGGTAGTCCCATGTATGCAGCTGTGGTAGAAGCCTAGGAAGTTGCTCAATGGAATGGTAGTCGTTGTCCCAAAAAAGGGATTCTCTCCCGGTTAGGTCCCACTTACCTAGACCCCTAAGGAGGGTCTTGCAGAACGGGCACAACTCCCTGGACTCACAGGGGGGCTCCCCATTGGTGAGAAGCGACCAATACCTGTGATTTGTTTCAGCAGATATTTAAACAAGAAGATGTACCCTTCCTAGTGTACGAAGCTCAAGGCTATTATACTTTATTGGTACAGGAGTATACTCCTGTCCATAGATTAGTGTATAGGTTGGTCTATTAAGTGGTAGATCCAAACCTGAGGAAAAAGGTATATTAACCTCTCACTGAGCTAAAACAAACCAGAGGGTAGCAAACAAGGGTTTTATTTGCTAATCGTACAGGTAAATATTCAGTACATAAAGCTTAAAAGAAGGTGTTGAAAAATGCAACACAGATGAACAAAAGGTAAAGACAACATATAATACCAACAATAAATACTCCGAAAAAGGGAGAGAAGTGCAGTATTTACAGCAAAGTGAACAAAAAATGCTGTATTAACAATATACAGATCAATCTTGAGCATGTGTTTCCAGGGTATGTGTTTCCAGGGTCCTATGGAGAATAAGATATCTTGATAGCCAACGTGGCAGAGACCGAGTGAACAGAGTCTGATTCAGGCGGGAACAAATGCATTTGGCTGTTCCTGGATTGACACGTTTCGGCGGAAGTGTATTAAGGTAGCGTCCGCCTTCTTCAGGGCTCCATAGGGGCGACCCTGCAATGTGGATAGAGTGCTACAGTGTCATCCGGGAACAGCCACATGCATTTGTTCCCGCCTGAATCAGACTCTGTTCACTCAGTCTCTGCCACATTGGCTATCAAGATATCTTATTCTCCATAGGACCCTGGAAACACATACTGTTGTAAAGCAATACCTGACTAAGAGACTTTCCTTTAACAAGGATACCCTTATGGCAATTGGGCAATGGTATAGCCTCCCTCGCCTTTCACTTTTTTACCTTGGGATTTATTCACAAAGGACCTGTGTGTTCACATGAATTGGTACACTGTTATGCAAAAAACGAAAGATAAAAACCTTTGCTCAAGATTGATCTGTATATTGTTAATACAGCATTTTTTGTTCACTTTGTTGTAAATACTGCACTTCTCTCCCTTTTTCGGAGTATTTATTGTTGGTATTATATGCTGTCTACCTTTTGTTCATCTATGTTGCATTTTTCAACACCTTCTTTTAAGCTTTATGTACTGAATATTTACCTGTACGATTAGCAAATAAAACCCTTGTTTGCTACCCTCTGGTTTGTCTTAGCTCAGTGAGAGGTTAATATACCTTTTTCCTCAGGTTTGGATCTACCACTTAATAGACCAACCTATACACTAATCTATGGACAGGAGTATACTCCTGTACCAATAAAGTATTATAGCCTTGAGCTTCGTAGACTAGGAAGGGTACATCTTCTTGTTTACATGTTATGCCTGTGGCTCAGTACCCTTTCTGAACCGAGCCCAACCATATCTCCCCTTGGGCCTTTTTTGTTTCAGCAGATAGACATTGTGTGCATGATTCAGTGTTTTTCAATGAGATTGTTTCATTATAAAAGTCTTCTGATAATCGGACACCATGCATGTTCAACCAGTGTTTTTAATATGTTCTGTCTGTGTGTGTCATGATTTTTACTGATATTTAATTCTTTTAACATGCAACACTGTTCATACAAAATAACTGTCTTTGTGTACATTTGTCCTCCAATGCATGCACACTATCAAACCATTATTCATTGCTTGTGTTTAACGTCATGCTCAAAATTAAATAGTTATATTGAAAATAAATAGTATCCTACTTACCTAAAACTCAATGGCCCCGATACATAGAATCTGGCACAGAAAAGGCTCAAGCGCTGCCTGCCGAAAAGGAGCGTGCGCCAGCCGTGGCGCAGAGAAATGATTGCGCGGCATGCATATTCATGGATTTCCTGAGGCGTCAGTAGCCGTGGTGTAAGGAACAGCAAGCTGTGCCAGTAACGCCCCCAACATGCCCCCAGGTGCAGTAGAAAGCAAGTGAAATGCCTAACAAGGTGCAAGCCTCCGTGCAATGCCTGGGCCAGCACACAGCCCCCCTAGCGAAATGGTGCGAAAACTCCTCGCAATCTCCGGCCGCACCCCAGCGTAATCACGCAAAAACACCTAGCAATCCCCAGCCGCAACCCAGCCAAATTGTGTGTCTGCACCTCACAATCCGCGGCAAGCAGACCCCTCCTGATGGGACACCCCCACCCCATCACCTGTAACACCACCCTGCAGGCAGCCCTCTCCACATGGGATACCCCAGCCCCCATCACCTGTGACCCCACCCTGCAGGCAGCCCTCTCCACATGGGATACCCCAGCCCCCATCACCTGTGACCCCACCCTGCAGGCAGCCCTCTCCACATGGGATACCCCAGCCCCCATCACCCGTGACGCCACCCTGAAGGCAGCCCCCTCCACATGGGACACCCCCACCCCAGCCCCCATCACACGTGACCCCCACCCTGCAGGCAGCCCTCTAAAACTATCTCTATCCACTAGATCAAAAGCTGTGGTTAAATCAAAGAATGCCATATATAGAGGACTAGCCACTGCGGCTCAAGCCAAAGACATATCAAGACCATTACAGCCTGCCCCAAAATTCCTTCTGAAGCCAGTTTGGTTACATTTTAAAATACCCCTCGTATTAATCCAACCCTCAAGACTTTCCTGGACCAAAGCTGCGAAACCCTTGCTATCGGCATCCAACAGGGTTATTGGGCAATAGTTTATCGACAACCCCCGGATAGCCTTTTCATACACCAGAATTACATGAACAGTCTTCCAGGTTAGCAGAGTCTTCCAGTTCTGCCCCATCAGAAAAAAGCATAAACAATATACTCGCCAACATCATTGGATCTTGCTTTAAAATTGTATTAACCAATTGATTCAGCCCCGCCGCTCTCTTTTACTATGAACTCTAAATGCCAATTGGCTTCACAAAAGTTTTTCGATGGAAGACAATCAACTCCTTTCTTGGCATAAACTTGTGTAAAGTGGTGTGCCCATACCTCTTCTAATATCGCATTAGCTTGCACCTGACCTCAATTGATAGTCAAACAAAAATGTGCATCTTGCTTCCCCAATAAAATAGAGAGCAGAATTGTGCCGCCTTGTCGAAATATTTGATGCCATTTTCAACCTTTGTTTTTCCTTCCTAATGGGTACGTAAACATCTACCCCCATGCTTGCCCTAGCTTTTATCTGGTGAATAACCTTTTGTGAGTATTTTTTCTGGTTAGCTACCAATTGGTCAAATCTATGACTGAAGGTTCGCCTAGGTACACCAATTAGACACCGCCGAAGCATATGAGGCGTCTGCTTTAGCAAGATTTTTATATGACTGGCAGAGAACAACAATTGTATGCTCTAAATCAGTATTAATCAAAGTATCTTTAAGCTGATTATTAAAACAATTAATGTTTGTATTGTGTCACTTCATTAAACTACCAGCACAATTAACCAGTAAATCTTGATGACCCATAGAGGTTCTCAAAAACCTAGAGCAAGAAAATGAGGTAATTAACATGTTATGATCACTTAAAACTGTTTCCCTGATACAAAGGATCTGCAACCGTTCAGCACATTTCTAGAAGCAAACAAACAATAGTGAAGGAAGAAGAACCTCTACACCAAATCGGTAGATTACCTTGTTCCACATGAAACTGATGATTTAATATGTAGAAGCCCCACTCTTCTTTAAATTGCCTCCACAACACACCCTGTAATGTCTTTTTGTCGCATTTCAGAGACAGTATATTCCTACTGCCTGGGCAATTCAAGTTAGTATCACCAGCAATTAATATTGCTCCACTAGAGTAAATACCTCATGTACCATTAAGGTACATGAGGTACCTATTCAGTTGAAGATGGCCGCCTACCCGATGCCTGTTGCCCTCTTTACCTAACCAGCCTCCCAGCAGCCACCCGATTGGCCAACGGGCCTATCTCGACTGCCATTGGCCGCCGGCAGGCGAAGCCGGCCCACTCCCTCCAAGGCCCACGGAGGCAAGGCTGTTACCTGTTTGGAGCCGTGAGGACCGTGTGCCAGTCCCCCTGGCCCATCTTATACAAGGTACACCCTCCCCAGCCGCTGCCCTAACACATGGGGTCAACTGTACCTTACTGCACGTTTGTACAGAAACAGGTGCTATTTTCTCCCAACCTACGTGCTCAACTTTGTCCACTCCCGAATATCGCCACCCCACTTCTTTCCTCTACCCCCCCCCACCCAAACATCATTCAGAGCCTCCCTACCATGACCTCTAGGGTCTAACCTGACTTTGAGCATAGTGCCACTTTGCTACTACTCCCCTCTACACGGCCTTTGCCTTTTGCTCTCATGTATTCCCCTATATTTGAAATCATGTCTACTGCGTGAGCTATACTGTAACTCATTGCATCTTGAAGAACTGCATCCCTTTGAACGCGCCTCCATTGACTGTTGCCTACGTAATGCTCTTGCAATGCTCTCATATTCCCTGCAACTGCATCTAGCACACCTATGTTTTAACATTGATTAGTTTACATATGCTTGGCGCACAAAACTGCACTCAGTACAGCTGTGACTAGTATTGATTACCTCTGCACCTGCTAGAGTTCTATGCCTTTGTGTCCCGATTGTTAAACCCGATTTTAGGACCCACTGCCTCTGCAACTTGCTAGTGACCTATGCTTGTGTGCCTGATTGCTATATATTGAATTTAAGTGACCCATTACCTATGCACCTCACTAGTGCGACCAACGCTTCTGTGTCCCGATTGTTAAAACTGAATCTAGTTGATCCTCTGCCTTTATACCTTACTAAGTGACCTATGCTTTATGCCTAGACTGCTAAATTGAACTTAGGTGTCCCATTGCTTAAGCACCCTGCTAGTGACATATGCTTTGTGCCGGATTGCTAAATACTTGATTCTAGGTGTCCCATTGCCTATGCACCCTGCTAGAGACCTATGCTCATGTGCCTCGACTGTCAAAATGCTCTTTTACCTGATTGTCTAAATCAAATCTAGATGTCCCTTTGCCTTCGCACCCTGCTAATGACCTATGCTTTGTGCCGGATTGCTAAATACTTGATTCTACGTGTCCCATTGCCCATGCACCTTGCTAGAGACCTAGGCTTTTGTGCCTTGATTGTCTAAATCGAATCTAGACGACCTTTGCCTTCACACCCTTATAGTGAACCATGCTTTATACCTGATTGCTAATTGAATTTAGGTGACCCCGTGCCTATGCACCTTGCTAGGGTGTCCCACTCTCTAGCGCCCTGATTGTTAAAAACAAATCTAGATGACCCTTTGCCTTCGTACTGCACTAAGTGACCGATGCACTTGTGCCTTGTTTGTTAAAAATTGAACCTAAGTGACCCATTGCCCTACACTATGCTACTGACCTTGCTTTCGTGCCTGGATTGCGCGAATCGACTTTAGGTGCCTCACTAGACTAGATCCACGCTACCGGACATTAATACACCACACCAGTCTACCCTGCCTAACACTACAATGTATCTTCACACGCTTTATACAGTGTTACTGAGATTAACATTTTACATCTTGAATAGCCAATACCTAATCATGCTACCCAACCTATCAGCACCTGAGCCTGTACATAACCCATACTTATTAACTGAAATTAATTCCATACCCTGCCCCGTTCTCGCAAGAAACCTTAGATTACGTGCCAGGCTCGCAAGACTCTATGACCCAGTGTCTAAACTAGCCCACAACAAGGTGACCAGGAATCCATCCCTACACCCTCTTCAACTGAATAGTAGACTCCACCGTGAGCCCATCCGTGACCAGAAAAGCACGCACAATCCTATGCCACCACCCCTAAACCTAGCAGATCTAGGGACTAAGTGCGCATTAATAAATGCACGTTCCATGGTAGCCCACGCATCAGACATTGCTGACTTGCTACATAATGAAGACCTGGACTTCTTAGCAGTTACCGAATCCTGGCTTCACCCCACGGCAGGCCCTGCAATTATGCTAGCAGTCCCAGACGATTACACGCTATTAAGACTTGATTGCACCACTTCTAGAGGTGGAGGTCTTGCCATCATAGCCAAAACTAAATTTACTATCACAATCAAATCTCCTATCAATGTTAGCTCCTGTGAATCCCTTACAGCCAAGTTAACACTCTCGAGTACTCAATCCATCTCCATTCACCTTATCTATCGACCACCGGGCCCCTTAGGATCATTCGAAGAAGACCTCACAGACATCTTAATCTCAAAAACTCATCACAACGCATTCTACTAGGAGACTTTAACCTTGGTTTTAGCGACCCTGCAGACGCCAATGCTAGTACAATCAACAATACCCTAGAGGGAACTGGGCTTCACCCAGATGATTACCGAACCTACCCATATCAAAGGGAGAACTCTGGACTGGCTAGCTGTGCACAATTGCCCAGTCCTGGTCTTTGCCATACTCCCACAGCCCTGGACAGACCACTATTTGATCTCGTTTACCCTACAGGCAACCCCAGCACAAGCTAACAGCATAGCTCCAGCTGTCCAATCCCGAAATAAAAAAAACATCACCCCGGAAAACCTGATCCTGCTTATCACACCAACCTTGAATGCCATCCCGGACCACACTGATCCACTCACGATGGTGGATATCTACAATAAAATCATGCTCTCATCCCTCAACGCTATAGCCCCTTTGAAGCTAAAAAAAGAGTAAGCCCCGGAAACACATTAACTCCTGGTTCTCGCCACATCTCAAAGCTCTCAGACAGGAAAATCGACGCTGTGAAAAAATCTGGCAAGCTTCCCCCTCAGAAAAAAACAAAAAAACTTGAGCAGTCTAGCCTCCCAATATAAAAAAGAAATTATACTGGCTAAACATTCGTCATTCAGCATGAAGATCTTACAAGCCAAATCCAACACTAGAGAGCTTTTCACAATACTCAAAGAGATTGAATCCCCGATTCAAGTACCTGATTCGTGTATCAAAGATAAAAATTGGTGCACGGGGATTCAAAATGCCCTAGCGAACAAAATCTCATCCATTAAAACTAAAATAAGCACCAAAAAAGAATCTCTACTCTCCTCCACCAAGCAGAGTACCGTCTCCCACAAAAAGGTTCACCCGACTCAATCTCCCCCCCAGCGCTCAACCCCTCCTTTAACTTCCACAAAGTATCCACCAAAGAGGTAGAGAATACTATTCTCACCCTCAAACCCTCAAACTGCCATGGAGACTTATGCCCCGCTCAACTGATTAAGGATGCTGCCCGTGATCTCGCACCATTTATTACCAAACTAATAAATGCGTCTTTCACATCAGGCACCGTACCTAATAATTTAAAACAGTCCTGGGTCCTCCCTCTGCTTAAAAAAACGAATCTGGACCCATCCACCCCAACTAACTACCGCCCTATTACCACAGTACCTTTCCTCCTTAAAATCATCGATAAAATAGCCTACCAACAGATCCAACACTACCTTGATCATTTCCAGCTCCTAGGCGTCCGTCAATCAGGCTTCAGCCCACAACACGGAACAGAAACCGCACTCATAGATCTCAAGGCACAGATAGATGAGTTGAGAGACCAGGGGAAGACAGCACTATTGCTTCTCCTTGATCTCTCTGCGGCCTTCGATCTGGTCGACCATGAGATCTTGTGCAACCACCTACAAATAGCTGCCCACTTCTCTCAAGATGCAACTAACTGGATCCAATCCTTCCTTAATAACCGCACGATGAGAGTCTTCTCATTAACAGCAGCAGCCGACCCTATCCCGATCACGTGCGGCGTACCGCAAGGATCGTGCGTCTCCCCTACACTTTATAACATCTTCACGAAACCCCTTTTTGATGATCGAGACGATCTGGGTATCACCTACACTAATTACGCCGATGATACCCAGATCCTCATCCCGTTTTCGGGGGACTATGACAAGGATTTGGCCTTCGTTAATAAAGTGTACCTCATCATCCAGGCATGGATGGCTTCACACGGACTATGCCTGAATGATGACAAGACAGAACTTCTCATTCTAGGCTCCACACACTACCTCAACAAACCGGGCCACAAATACTCCTCTTTCATAATTGACGACAACAAAATCATGGTAGCTAAGGAGGTTAAAACCCTCTGATTCTATCTAGATTCCACCCTTACCTTCAACAAACAAGTGAACGCAATGGCCTCCGCCACTTCTTACACTTGTAAACTTATCAGGGCAGCCAAACCCTTTCTCTCCCCCACTAACTGCACCACCTTGGCCAGGGCGCTGATCCTGTCCAAGTTGGACTATTGCGATGCCTTATATGTAGGCTGTAACAAATATATCTCTAACATAATCCAAATCCTCCAGAACAATGCCCTCAGAGCGGCCCTTAGTATCCCGAAGAAAACCCATATTTTAGACTCCAGAAGATCTGTTAATTGGCTATCCACCAAGGACAAGATATTTCTTAAATCAGTCTTTGATTCATAAATGCCTCCACCAAGCAGCCCCCCAATACCTCACCGCCAGATTTACTAGACCTACCCTCTCCCGCCCCGCGAGAACGGCCAACTCAAACCTTCTTCTGGTGCCCAGGTTTAAACGTACTACATCTGGAGGAAACAGCTTTCCAGTAAAAGCAGCTCAATTCTGGAACTCCCTCCCTCCGTCGTGCAGGGAGGACCTACCCTACCACCAGTTCAGAGCTAGGACCGTCCACTGGCTCAAATCTCTCGACTCATAACGACTCTTAGAGACCCAGATTTGCCACTACCATGCGGCGCCTCATTGAATGTAAATATGTTTATAGTATTGCCCTAATGTACATGTTATGTTGTACCCCTACTCACTGAATGTAAATATGTTTATAGTACTGCCTTTAATGTACATGTTCTACCCTCCTACTTGGCGTGATACGACCAGCAATGTAACCCTAGCTGGACCTCACCACACGTATGTAACAAAGCTTTGAAACCCTCTTGCTGCCTCTGCGCCTGGCTACCTTCGGGTTAGGTGCGCATTACAAATAAATAAAATACAATACAAATACAAATCAACAACCAGTTCTCCATAAGAGCAGATAAATTAGCAATGAAGATCTCAAAAGGCATAATGGGATTTTTGCCAATATTTATTCATTATTAGCAGATCTTACACTATCCCACCCTTCTTATTTTTAAGATTGACCACTAATATACCTCTCTGACTCTGCCACTGTTCTACAAAAATAAATCCAAGGTAGTTTCTAAAATCAGTCAAAAACGCCCCTGATGCACAACCGTGCCTGGCCTTGGCAGCAGCCTGAAACCATATTTGAACCCCATCAAGGGCAAGACAGGTAGTCAACCACACTTTCTGTAAAAGAATAATAGGACAAGTTAATACAGACCGAGATCATGACCGCTAATCAACCTTCGATGGATACGTTGGTTCCACGATATACAGCTAATCCAATCTGATACGGTAAAGCTGCTGTTTGAGTTCCTTCAATTGCGCCATCAACTCTTAATGTTTGCGCCAACCAACGCCACTCTAATTACTTCTGTAGGGACACACACTTTCTCATCACTAATACCTTTAAGTCGATTCTTCGGATGTTTAACTTTATTACTTTCACCCAGCAAACGCGAGGACTGTCCCGCTTTATTAGAGGCTAATCTGGATTCAGAGTGGGGGGGGGGTTAGTCATATCCTAATTGGTGAAAAGTACCATACTCCTTTAATAATGCATGGAGGACCATACACAATGGAATTGTTAATATAGTCTATCATCACATATGGGGGTCAATAAAGTCCACCAAATCTATATCCTTTGTTAATATTAACCGAAGGCTGGGTATCTCATAGAACAGTGCCAACACTGACTCTGTTCAAGACTCCCTACCCTCCTGTTTGAAAAAGATATTCTAAAAGAAGTTTGGTGTCAGTGATCTCCCTATCTTTCCACCTACTCCTTGTGAATGATTGTTGTTATGTGCAACAATCATTCACAACTACAGATACAGAGGGAGCATTACTCCCCCCTGCCATCGCACCATGAGAATGCCCCGCCATAACAGCAGCAAAAGACAGTGTATTAGTCTGACAAATCGTACTTTAAGGCCCCTCATTCCACAAAGTATCCAGATTTGGACCAGTAATAGCAGGCAGGTCCTGGCTCCCAGAGGGATTAAGAAAGGTGCCACACTCAGTCTGGCACTCCACATTAAACCATTTAGAAGGTGCATGCAGAATACTGCCAGCTCCAACATCTTGGGCTTAGCCCCAAGTTTATCCATTCCAACAGGGTACTGGAACATATCTTATTTGGGGCCCTAACCCATTACCCACTTTGAATTTCAGTCGATAACCAGGTACAGCCTTCTTAACGTCCTGTAGCAGAGCGTTTGAGGGAGTAGACTTAACATAAACCTGCTATTCATTCACATTCTGCACAGAAAGGCTTCCCACAATCACAATTGAGATGTGTTCATCATCCTCCACACACAAACTCTGCAGATCGCTCTTTACCTCCTCTTAAACCTCCTTAGATTTCCCTGATGACTTATTTACACAGTAAAAATATTCTGGTACTGTACGTAAACATTTCCTATAGGACTTTGCGTCTGTTTGATTTCTCTTTTTTTTCTTTTTCCTCTTTCCTTTACATTTAGTCCATTGCCCCCGGGACTTTCAGCTGGTACCACCCATTTATTCAAAGATGGCTTTTGTTTAACGCCTGCTTCAGTGCCAGGTTTTCAGACTTTTCAGGGGCGCACATATCTTCTATTGCATTCCCTGATCGCAAATTAGCAACCATCACAAGAAGCCGCAAAGCCTCAAACTTCTCAAGGCATCCAACAATGTTAATTAAATAATTAGAGTGATGTCTTAACTCTACCAGAATACAATGAATTGTCTTTAACATCGCAGTCCATACTGGTAGCATAGCACATCAATTAGGGCACAGCGATGCTGCTTTTGGAACCAAAGCTTCCCTCCACCGATTTATTGCCATCAAATTTCTCCTGCACAAGCTCTTCTGAGTCATAAATGGATAGATCATCCTTGGTAAAAATATGAGGGATTTTAAGTAATGAAGCACTTAGTGGAGGCAAGTCTAGGTTTAACCAGAAGAATAGACTTTCTCCATAATTAAGTTTTCCATCCTTGACAGCAAATGACCCAGATCACTGGCTTGGGAAAGGGTTGGCACACTAGTTGAACAAACTCGTATTGGAAATGGAGGAAGCGGTGTGGCAACTGCCAAACCTAGGCAGTCTTTTTTTGCAGAAAATACCAGCGGAGCATCAAGTAATGCAGCACTATTCTAAGCTCCCGCCTTCCTTACCCAGTTACCCGGAGGTCATACATTATTCTTTCACTGTGTCACCCATCAATCCAACTGCCAACCTGCCAAACAGCAAAACAGCACTCCCAGGGCACTCTTCAGGTGCATGCGCCGTTCATGTTTTAAAGCCTCCTTCAGGTAAGGGGTGTGTCTCTACTTTGCAGCCAATGAAAGTCCTCACAGTATACCTCTGCCAAAAAGCAAAGTTCTCAGCTGATAATTGATTAGAAGTGTAATTCAAGGTCGCGCCAGCAGCCACGGCAAAACAGCAGTCTCAGGGCACTCTTCAGGTCGCTATCAATTCTAATTGCACAATTCTCTGAATAATAGTCAAGGAAGAAATCCAGAATTTTACATAAGATAAAATACAAAAAGCCCTGAAGAATCTCACTTAAAGGGCCATGATAGATAGTTGGGACCGAGGAATGAAACACATGTAGGTTTTTTGAAAAATGGGTATCTGTTGACATTGGAACACAATATCGAATGTGTACTGTGAAATTGTAAATCATGTATTTGGATGAAGATGAATCCATTGTAATTCATTTGAAATCAATTTGAATTCTATGCAATAAATGGAAATATATTGAAATTAACTCTGCACAAGGGGGACATTCTTTTAATAACAAACCTAAATTAAGTCAAACTCTTATTTCCTGATTGTGAGACTTTATTGGGGAAACAGGGAACAGTAGATCCTTATACTGCACCAATCTTTTCGAAGGCGTAGATTGGACGAGTGGATCGGCAAGTTAATGAAGACTCATCTTCTGTGGGGTATGTCATTTCAGGCGGACATTGTGTGCGGCAACAATGATCAATCATTGTTCCATGGATCGCTGGTGATATCCAGTTTAAAACCCTGGCCACTGCACATGGGCATCCTGAGTCTTAACTTTGGGACGAGTATTTGAAAGTTCACACAAAAGTTACTCACAAGTCACATTTGACAAGCAGCATCAATTGTTGATGGTGTGGTCCAAGTGGTCCTGTTCTTCTTCGTAGGCCTCCAATTGATAACAAAAGAAGCATTTCATAATTCTTTCCTATTTACAGAACATATACAATGTAATCCAATACCAAATTTTAAAAACCGTCAAATTATTCAATAAAAGATATTATTTGCTGTGTTTCTTCTAATGCAGTTTAAATCAGTCAATGTTGATGTGCCGATGTCATCCCCCATCTGTAATAGTACATTCAAAATTAGTAATCATTTTATACTAGTTATTTTTAACCCATTTAAAATTAATCTATAATTTTAAATTAACATTTATATGAACATAAATGAATACTTCTAGAATTAATTATAATTTGATGCATAAAATACAAAATATGTTTCTATGTACATCACTTTTCATATCAGTATGCCTGAGATCCTTGAATAATGTACTATGTGCCATAATGAAAATGTACCATTATGATCTTTTGGATTAAAAATAAGTGAAACACACAAAAGATAGACACACACATTCAATGCAATAACTCAAATAATGGCACACATATAGTTATGTTATTAGATATAAAACACCTTCAAATTTAAAAAAAATAGTTAAAAAATGTTAATTGCATTTTTGTACCTGCGCTCCTTGTGTTTGTTCACGGTCAACTGCATCATTGGTTAAATCCTTGTATTTCGCAAAGCACACATTAATTGTATTTATTTATTGTGCATTTGTAAGGCGCTTATACATCAAGAAATTGTGTTTCAAAGTGCCCACAGGGCAAAGGGTAGGGTACATGGGAGCAAAGGCAAATAGAAAAAAACTGATGATCAGGAAAGGGGCGGTCCTATTAGGCTTTGTGAGCATTCACAATGTGCAAGTGCAGGAAGAGAGAGAGTCGGGAAAGGGAAGGGGGTAAGTGCTAGGAGTTGCACAGAGGGAAGTGCCACAGAGTCAGTTGTGTGCAACAATAAGTGCCTGGTGGTGATCACCTACCAATAATAAGTGCAGGCCTGTGGGAACACAAGTCCAACATCGCTTCTCACTTCCCCCAACGCGAGTCTCCATGGACATTCTGAAGACTATCGCCTCCAGTACAATGTTGTTTCCCCCCCCCCCCCATCAGGCGGAGACTCCTGGGTTTCTTTTGTTGGCTGTTCTTCATTTAGTCCTGGAAGGTGCTTTGGTTCCCCTTTCTTAGTGAACCCATCTAGCTTCATCTGTTTTTTTGTTTGTGCATTGCCCTTTTTTCTCCCTCCTTCCGCCATCTGTCCTCCGAACACTGTGCTGGCCAGGGGCACTGGTCTTCCATGTTACTACGCGTGCCTAGAACCCTTATTGCAGTGTGTCCACTGCTTCCCTTAGTGCTTTTTCACTGTCCCCTGGCTTATGCAGGAGCTCCCTCAAAGGCTGTTACTATTAGTGCCCAAAAGGTCTCCTCCCCCTTCGTTGTGTTCTCTGTGCAGCACAGGGGCTTATCTGTCCAGCTCTCCGTCTGTTATTTCCTGAGGTGTCTCACTTGAGGGAGTACGGGACTCGTCTCTAGTTCTTGTGTTTTTGCCGGCAGTTGTAATTGCTGCTCCTCTCTGTGTCCTCTGTGCATCCTTTCCTCTTTACCATGCGCTGGTGCCGGTGGGTATTTGGTGTCTCACTGATGGCAATTCTTTCCGATGCCAGCTTCTAGTACAGGGACTCTGCACGACCCCCTTCTTGCTGCGGAGGGTCCCTATCATCCACGGTAGCTGTGCTGCTGCAGGACTCGCTCCTGGCACCGTGCCAGTGCGGCAGAACCTACTTGACTTATTTTTCCCTTTTCTTGTCGCCGGGGCAATATCCGAGCTGTTTTAATCCTCTGGGTGCAGTGATAATATCTATTTGAAGAATCGTTTGGGGAGCTCAGGAGAAATGTGTCCTCACATCATCGCTGGCCACACCCCTCAGGTAAGTACAACTTTATTAACTTAAAAGCCTATCTTGCCCTATACTATGGCGGGCTTTTCCCTGCTAAACCAAAACTAAGGAAAGTCAAAGTCCACCAGTTCAAATTAGGAATCTGTCTGTGTCAAAAACCTATACTTGTCCTCACAACTAATCTATACAAAGTGTATGGATGCCAGCAACCAACAAAACAGTGTTCAACACAAAGTTTGGAGCTCTGCCCAGCTCACAACTTTCTTTCAGCTCCCTTACCCAAGTATAAAGCAGTTCCAACAAAAGTCTCCAGATTGCCTTAAGTTCAGGATGATGTAGAATTAACCAGTACTCTGGGTTCCCTTTCCCAAGTCCCAAAACACAGTTCAAAACTCAAAATATCTTGAGGCCCCGTCCATAAGTCAATAAGTTGTTCAAACCTCAGGGTTCCCTTCCCAAGATGCACTTTCAATGATATATTGATATAATGGTGTTTTGCAGGTTTCTTAAAGTTCTGTGCCACACTTTCACCCTCTGCATATGGTTAACCTTTGTACAACAAAATGTCTTGGCTGAAAATTGCAGTTCATTTTGATTCACTTGTTAGTTTATATCCAAAGTTCCATTCACTTTGGAGTCCAATATACATTGGATTCACTTGCATTGTAAAAGTTCTATTCACTTTAAGGTTCAATATGTATTGGTTCCTTTAATTCAAAGTTTGATTGATATGTCGATTCAACAAATATAAACTTTGCTTGCATTTAAAGTTTCATTCACTTTTGAGCTTGGCACACGGTGGGTTTATTTAAATTGTAAAGTTTCATTCCTGTATAACCTTCATAGGTAACAGTTTTCTTTCAGTGTAGTATTCAACAAGTATAAAGATATATTTGTTATGCTTTGAATTTGGTTCGGCATTCAATAATTGTCAAAGATTTTCATTTAAATCACTTTCTTGTTATACTCCGTTCATTTTGTTGTAATATGCCTTTGTAGTTTGCCTTTAAACGTGCCCAGCGCTCAGAGACTTTCAAAAACGTGCTTTCATTTACACGCGACCACTCCGTAACAAAGTATTCTCAATTGTTCAATGGTTAATAAGTTCCATTGTTTGCTGGTTAGCAAGGAGTCCGATCAGAGACCTTCGAAAACATGTCTCATCATTCAAGCGACCACTCCAATACAAAATAACTTTGCGCGTAAGATCAAACACTCACATACCAGATTTTTGCTTTCATAGAAACGCACTGGTTGCAAGTTCCCGCAAGGGAGATCTCTCGGCCATCTGAACTCTGCCTCAGGGCTCCACCTCCTGCCCCCCAGGCACTCCTGGGTCAACTTCTTTCCCCAGGAGAATGAGCACTTCTAACACCACAGAAAGGAGCAGCCTCCCTGCACGGCTGCCCTTTCAATGTTCATTTGTTTTCACAGAGCTTGAGCTCCTGGGCCGCTCTCCCCTGAACCATTGGCGTGCTCCACACGTACAGCTTCCCGCTGCTCCACCTTCACCGCCAATGCTTCTCTCTTTGACATCACTTGATTGGGATTTTTATACACCTGCACTCCTTTAGCAGGGTGCAGGTGCAAATGTACAATTAGCCCTGCCTGACCATCATTAAGAGGACATGCCTGACCCCTACTACTCTCAGCAGGCCTCTTCCTCGTCCCTGTACCAGAGTGGTAAAAGCACCTAGTCTTCATTACTCCTATTCGTCCCAGTACTGTTAGGAGTTATATATGAGGAAGTCAGCTGAGTTGACTCATAATAATACCCCATGAAGGGGGGGGGGGGTTGGGGTTTGGGATGGTCATTAGTAGGAAAAGGGGGATACCATCGTAATTACATTCATTGGAGCAAGAAAAACCACTGCTAACTCAACCCTGCCTATCTATCGGTCCTTATCGACTCTGTGACCGGGAGATCTCTCCCCCTGTGTATATACTGTAAATTGCTGTTATTCACATTCTTTTTGTATTTGTACTTTGTATTACCTCTTCTGTATATATATGTATATCAATGTTCAGTATTGTAACTAAGCTTAAAATATTCCTGTTGCTTCCTGCGCCCTGATACCCCTTGGTCTGGCGCGCATTACAAATAAATAAACAAACAAACAAACCATGTCTCTCCCACGGGCATACCACTCCCAGGTGATCCACCCTAGCTTGTCCACCCCCAGGGTCAGGATCCAAGAGCAAAGGCCTTTTCCTGGCCACCCGTGCAGAGGATCCATGGGGAATAGGAGTGAGAACACCCTCAGGTTTCTTACAGTACACAATTGTAGGTTATGACAGACATTATTACAAAGAAGAATAGTATATACACATTTATGTACTTTGGAAGGAAATAGGTTATATTTCAATACAAAGTCAATTTATTTTCAAGAGAAATGACTAAAAATATTACTAATACAATTGCCATGTCTATAATTAAATATTTATTTACTTTCTAATCTTAATTTCAGTAATTAAGTAGTATAAGTAACTGATTATTTAATATATATTAACCAAACTTCCAAATCTGAGATTCTATACTATCACAATGCACAGACACACATACTTTCTTTGTGTGATTTTTAAATATGTGATCATTTTTTATTTAAAAATGTGTAATTTAGAAAAGAATGTGTTCATGTAATGTTATTAGAGCAAGGAGCATTGGAAATATAAATGTGCAGGCACCAAAGTAACTCATTGGCGCAACATGTACAGAAGCCACAGCCGAAGGCCATGGCTAGTGGGTGCCAAAGAAACAGATTGGTGCAAAATGTACAGTGGCCAAGGCCAAAAGAGAGAATACAATGTACTGTGTCATTCTGAAATATGTACGTATGTTATGTAGCCAAAAAGAGTTTACATTTTTCAAAGGGAAATTAATCAGGCCAATGATATCAGTGATGGCAGGTATGATATTGGTGATGTCATCATTGCATCATACACTGCGCAACAGAGGGCACATAGTTATGGTGCACTTGCTTGAATTGAGAGTGCTGAATTTCAGGGGTTTTGGTGCATTAAATCTGATCACCTTAGCTCTGTCTTAACCAAGGTTCTTTAACAGGTTATATGCGCGACTGGAAGTGAATGCCCAAATTACTTACCAGTAATCTTCATTATCCCGAGTCCTAGTCTTCCTCATCCCAGTCCATAACAAATGAGGTAATCCCACCTCCCAGACTCGCCTAAGTAAAAATACCACACTTTTACTAACCTCCCTAGAGTAAAAAGGACCCCCCCCATGTCACGTGACCAGATAAGAGGAACCTCCATCCCTCAATCCACTTGAATATCCAAGTCAGTGACCAGGCCCAACCCTCCAGGGAGGGGTGGATCGGGATGTAGGACTGGGATGAGGAAGATGAGGTCTGAGGGTAATGAAGATTGTCGGTAAGTAATCCGGGCATTACCCCTTTGTCCCTCTTCCTCGACCATAACGAATTAGGATATGGCAAGCTGGTGCTGTTCATCCAGAAACCAAAAAGAAAACTGCGCACGAAAGTGAACACCAGTATCCCTTATCATGAACGACAGCAGAGAGCAATCAGTGGGCATTATCAGAACGGCTGACCGAAGGGGACTAAGACCCCCGAAAGATAAAGAAGGATGTGTAAACAAAAAAGTGTCCGGAGAAACCAGAGTGGTAGTCTGGCAGAGATTCGAACAATGGCAAGACCCCGGAAGGGAACAACCTCCCAGGGAGAACCGCCTGCATTACCCGGGTATGTCACAGTAGAAAAACACATCGAAAGGGGGTAAAAGGACGCTACTAAAATGACCAGAAGGGAGTCCCACACACCCACTGAAGCCATCCGAAAGCAGTTCCGACTAGCCGGACCCAAACACATCAAAAAGAACCAGGGGGAGGCCACCAGGGGGCACATAGGTAATGGCTGCCTAGGTGCCGTGCTCCCGCAGAGGCTGGGACTTTAATGGGGATTGAGCCCCCTTGAGACCCGCCAGGCGGATTCATCGGGCTTGTCTGTATCGGTGACCCCCCCGTGGCACCCCCACCCAAAAGAGCGAAGCTCGAAGCCCTCCGGAGACTAGAGAACGCGCCATGACGGAGGTGCGGCCTAGAGAGAACATCTGGCTAATCGACCAGGGAGAAGGAGCGGCCCGCCAGAGAGAGGAGATCAGCCTGCAGACCAGGCCCCCGACGGGTCGCGGCATCCGAGAAGGCTGTACGGCCCGCCGAAGTGAACGAATTCAGCGGGTGGATCCGGCCCCCAACGGGCCTTGGGAAGGAGAGACGGCCTGCCGAAGCAAGGAAGCCCGCCGACCGTTTTCACCCCCAACAGGCCCTGCGACGCGGGAAGAAGCGGCCCGCTGAGGTGAGGTGGCCGACCGGAGGGGCCGGCCCCTGTCACCACCGACCCCCCTGGCCCCAGGGGGGCGTGCGCCCGCTCCTAGGACAACGACCCCCACTACGGAACTTGGGCCTTCCCTGCCCCCTCTTCCCCCCTCCCTCAGAGTCAGCGCAAGTCCCCGGCAGAGCGGGCCCGGTGGGAGGAGCGGTGAGGCAGCACTGATCCCGGTCTCCGTGTCTCAGAGATTGCGGTAGCGGGCCCCGTCATCCCCAGGAGCCAAGCACAGTGAAGAGAGGGCGGCCCAAAAAAGAGAAGACGTCCATCCGTTCCGGCCCAAACAGGTGGTGGCCCCTGGGCCAAGCCCCAGGGCGTGCCCACCAGTCACTTCCCGGAAGGAGAACAGAGGCAACGGTCAGAGACAGGGGAACGGCTCCGGCGGTCCCTCCACCCTGCAAACTACACCGAGACGAGGAGAGGCCCGGGTGCGAGGCCCCCACCCGGCGTTGGTGGGGCGTGTGCCGCCCGGAGGCCGCCCCTCCATGCACAGGGGCGCCTGTCCCCCACGGGCTACCCCAGAAAAAACCTCGACCCGGCACCACGGGGAGGGGCCCCGGGGAAAACCCCCACAGCTCCAGGACAGCGGAGGACCCCACAGGGTGCCCAACAGAGGACTGTATGCACTGGCTAGAGACACTGCAGACATTCCGGTACAGGGAGACGGGGAGTCCTAGCTTCTCTGGCACTGGTGTCATGGCCCACCCAGAGGCCTCGACGAAGTCCACAACGGCGATGGAAAGGGGCTTCGCCTCCATCCTACAAGAAATTCGGGAAATGCGGTCAGACAACGGCCAGAAGTTTGAAAAGATGGACCAAAGGGTGGACAAAGTTGAGGATAGGCTCCTACAGGTGGAAACCAACCAGCCATCAGCAGCTCAGGAGATCCAAATAGACATGAGGCTATCGGCCCTGGAGAAAAGGGACGAGGAGAGAGCCAGGCAGATGGAGGACTATGAAAACAGGGAGCGGAGGAACAACCTAAGATTTTTTGGGATACCGGAGATGGAAGGGGAATCTGAGAGGGACTTAACCCGAGTGATGAGAGACATCATTACCCTTCTGTTCGCAGAGGAGATGACCACAGAACTCAT
This sequence comes from Ambystoma mexicanum, assembly GCF_040938575.1. NCBI lineage: Eukaryota > Metazoa > Chordata > Amphibia > Caudata > Ambystomatidae > Ambystoma > Ambystoma mexicanum. The sequence goes on along the minus strand of NC_090929.1, from coordinate 999,608,532 downwards.
GTTCGACAGGGTGCACAGAGCAGGGGGAAAGGCGGAGAATCCCTGTTCTGTCCTTGCCCGGTTCCACTACTACACGGAAAAGACCAAGGTCCTTGAGGAAGCAAGGAAGGCGGGGGTGATCACCTATAACAACGCCCCAATCTCCATTTTCCAGGACCTCTCCGCTTACACATTGGCCAAGCGCAGAATGTGTCACCCCCTAACGCAACTACTCAAGGAGAGGGGGGTGCGCTACAGGTGCGGGTATCCTTTCTCCCTGACCTTTGAATATATGGGCCAACGGACAATGCTGGTCACCGAAGAGGATATAAGAGGGGCCATCCGAGACTATGTGGTGGACTCCACCCCCCGAAGAGGCCCAGTCGGCCCAGCAGCGATAGATGGGGGAGGCCCAGGCCAATCGGGCACCAGGAGAAGGAAGCCCGGCTCGCGGAAATACAAGAAACGGAATACGCTGCCGCCCACTGTGAGCCTGGCCGAGGGGGACAGGCTGGTGGGCCGGCCAAATGCCAGTACTGGCGGGACTAACTGGCTGGACGCCGGGAAGGGGGTCAGTTCAAGTTGATTGGGGTTGTTCTTTTAGGAAGAGGGGGGGGGCAGTTGGGGGTCAGTTTAAGGTCCCCTCGAGGTGGAGGGAGGGAGAATTCAAGCAATCAAGTTGCGAGACAAAAGAAGCGAAACGGGAGTTTCGATGTGATGCGGGTAGCCAAATGGGAGAATTGCATAGATTATGGCCAAAGGCCTGCCGGCCCTGGGGGTGGGCACCTTGAATGTGCGGGGCCTGAACACCCCCACCAAGAGATCTCTAGTCTGTAGAGAATTCAGGAGGGCTAAACTGGACCTGCTTTTTTTGCAGGAGACACATTGGGCTCGGGGGAAGGAACCCAAGATGAGGGGAGGAGGAATTGGCGAGATGCTTTGTGCATCACACAGGTCTAAGAGGGGAGTGGCTATCCTTCTAGCGAGGGGTGTAGTCTTTGAACAGGAGGCCACACTGAAGGACCCCGAAGGCCGCTACCTTCTGGTAAGGGGTTCTCTACAGGGCGCCCCCCTAACTCTCGTGGTCGTATATGGCCCGAATGAGGGTCAAGCGCAGTTCTGGGAGGAAGTAAGGGACAGACTGAAACTTTTTGTGCACGGCACGGTGATAGTGGGGGGAGGCTTTAATATGGTTCTGGACCCGTCCTCAGATAGAAAACGAGTGAGTCCTCCAATCATCAGGCCCGCGGAGGAGGCCATGGCGAGTAATTTCCAGAAGGTCAATTTAGAGCTGGGCCTGGTAGACACAATCCCGACCCCTAGGACAGACGTCCCCTCATTTACGTACTACTCGGCCATACATACCTCGTACTCTAGAATCGATTATATCCTGGTGGTCGAGACCCTGCGCCCCTATATTTCAGGCCACAGGGTTGACCCGGTCCCCTGGTCTGACCATGATATGGTTCCTGTCACTATAGCTGAGGGCTGGCGCAAGGAACGCAGAGGACGTTGGAAATGCAACGACGCCCTACTGAAAGACAGGTCCTCGCCCAGGAAGTGCTAGAGGCCATAACAGAGTTTTCCGAGCTAAATGATAATGGGGAGGTTGGCATACACACATTGTGGGACGCTTTCAAGGCAACCCTACGAGGTGTTCTCATCAAAATAGGAGCCCAGAAAAAAAGAGAAAGGGACGCCCGGGAAAAGACCCTGAGGGAAAAGATAGCCTGACTCCAGCCATGTGGCTCCCCGGAGCGGCCTCTCGAGCGTGGCCGGGTCGTCGCCCTGGAGAACTACAGGCTCCAATTGAAGGACCTCCTCCTGCACAGAACAGAGAGAAGTCTCCAGATGGTTAAACAAAAATATTACGAGAAGGGGGACAAGGCGGACAGGATCCTAGCCTGGAAGTTAAGGGAGGTCCAGCGTAGTAGAATGGTGAAGGCGATGAGGAACGCTCAGGGGACAATGGGCTACGACGCTCCCCACATATTCGCCAATACTACAAAAAATTGTACACGTCAGAATATGACGAGGGCGATTCTCAAATAGAGAATTTCCTGGGGTCCATTCAAGTCCCGGCCTTAACGAAAGAGAGATCAGAGGGGTTGGAGGGCCCGGTCACTGAGGAGGAGATAGACAAGGTAATCAGCAGGATGAAGGTGGGATCCTCCCCGGGGGAGGACGGTTTCAAGGGGTACTTTTACAAAAGGTTCCGTTCCACCCTAGCCCCATGCCTAGCAAAGGTTTTCAACTCAATACTGGAGGCTGGCATTCTCCCCGAGTCCATGATGGGAGCCATTATAGCAGTGTTGCCCAAGGAGGGTAAGGACCCCGCAGAGTGCTCCTCTTACCGCCCAATATCATTGCTAAACACGGACGTGAAGATCCTGGCCAAGGTGTTGGGGAAGCGGATGGAAGGGATAATGCCGAAGGTGGTCCATGGTGATCAGGTGGGTTTCATTAGAGGGAGGCAGGGGGCCGACAACATCCGCAAAACGATAGATCTGTTTCATTATGCACAGGAATCCGATTTGGACGCACGAATCCCTTAATAATCGCATCTTGCTTGCTGACTCCAACTCTAAGGAACTATTTAAGATCTTAAAAGAGCTTGAAACCCCCGTTACCCCCCCCCCCCCAGACACCTGCATTAAAGACAGCAAATGGTGTGCTAACATTCAGGCAGCGCTACTGAATAAAATCACCATGCTTCAATCTAAAATCACAGCCAAACAAGACAGCCTGAAACGGGACAATCGCCCTCCTACCCCAGCAGGGGCCCTCCCCCATGACCTGCCCAACTGCAAACGATTTATCTTCTCTCCGTTTACCACTGCGGAGGTAGAAAACATTATCCTGAGGATCAAACCGTCCAACTGCCAGGGCGACCCCTGCCCTGCCCCAATTATTAAGGAATCCGCCACGATCTGGCCCCATTTGTCACATCCTTTATCAACGCCTCCTTTAAAACTGGAACTGTCCCTGACAACCTTAAGGATGCATGGGTGATCCCTTTGCTCAAACAACCCTCTCTCGACCCTAGCATTCCTACGAACTACCGACCCATTACTACTGTCCCGTTCCTGTTAAAAATTCTAGACCGTGCAGCATACCTGCAAATCCAAGAATATCTGGAAGCCAATAATCTTCTAGGTCTTAGACAAACTGGTTTCCGCCCCAGACACGGAACAGAGACAGCTCTACTAGACTTAAAAACTCAAATCAAAGTCCTAAAGGACAACGGCAAACTTGCCTTGTTACTTCTACTTGACCTCTTTGCAGCCTTCGATTTGGTCAATCACCAAATCCTATGCAAGCATCTTCACTCGGCCGCCCATTTCTCACCATCAGCTACGACCTGGATCAAATCATTCTTGAGCAATAGATCTATGCGTGTCTTTTCTCAATCCGCAGCTGCAGTTCCTTCCCCTATTCACTGCGGTGTCCCCCAGGGCTCGTGTGTGTCACCAACGCTCTATAATGTTTTTACAAAACTGCTCTTTGATGTACTTGACTATCTGGGTGTCTCCTATACGAATTACGCTGACGACACCCAGATACTTATTCCCATCACTGGAGACTACTTGGCTGACACTAAGGCCCTGAACGATGTTTACCTGGTCATCCAAGCGTGGATGGCACAACACCAGTTATGCCTCAACGATGACAAGACTGAGCTCCTCATCTTGGGCATTACGCAACGTCTTAGTAAACTTGAGCCGTCCTACCAATCGTTTATCATCGATGGCAACACCATCCAAGTTTCGAAAGACACCAAAACTCGCCACCTTATCACTATCCAGACAAACAAATGCAGTCAGATCTTCCTCAGCATACACCTGCAAACTCATTGCAGCTTGCAGGCCATTCCTGACCACCCCTAACACGGTTATACTGGCCAGAACTCTCATCATGGCCACAATGGACTACGGGAGCGCCCTATACCTAGGAACTAGCCAAGAGAATTTGAACAAACTGCAAATCACCCAGAATAACACCATTAGAGCGGCCTTAAACATCCCGCGTAACCACCACATCTCGGAATCTAGATCCAATTTATGCTGGCTACCGGTCAAACAGAGAATCTCACTGAAAGTCTTCGGACTTACCCACAAATGCCTAGCTAACCAAGCCCCCCCGTATCTCTGCAGCCGAATATCCTGCAATGCGCCTACCCGCCCGCAAAGAACCGCCCAGACTCAGTGTCTAACTATCCCCAGGTTCAAACTACAAAAAGCGGGTGGATCTAGCTTCCCCGTCCTAGCCTCCAAGCTTTGGAATGCCCTCCCTCTCACCATCAGATCTGAAGAATGCTTTAGTGCCTTCAAATCCAAAACTAAATCCTGGCTTTTCAACCAGTCTTGATTCTGGACCTCCTATGTTCCTGAGAGCCTGCCCCAGGATAACAACTGCCCTACTCTATACTCTGTAAATATGTATATTGCTGTATGTATGCCCTGAATACTTTGCACTGTTTAAGTCGTTTATATGTATGCTATGTAACCATGTCTAAAGTTGCGCCCTGATGCCTCCGGGGCTGAAGGTGCGTGTTACAAATAAAACAAATACAAATGTGTCCTTTCTCTGGACTCGGAAAAAGCCTTCGATAGGGTGGAATGGAGGTATAAGTAACCCCTCCTCCAGAAAATGGGCTTCGGGGCATATATTAGGAGCTGGGTGTCCTCACTCTACAGAGCCCCCAAAGCAAGGGTACAAGTTAATGGGCGGTTGTCCGAGTCCTTTCCTCTCTCGAGGGGGACCAGGCAGGGTTGCCCACTCTCCCCTTTGATATACGTCCTCACGATGGAACCACTAGCCATAGCGATTAGAGCACACCCGGCCATCAGGGGGATTAGCAGTTGTGAGGTGGAATTTAAGTTATCCCTGTTGGCGGACGACATTCTGGCTTATATGGTGAACCTTGCCTCCTCACCCCCCCCCCCCTTCTTGTCCCTGGTGGCCACGTTTGGGCGCTTCTCTGGGCTAAAAATTAATCCAACGAAGTCAGTTCTGCTTCCAATGAAAGTACGGACCCAGAGATGGACCCGCTGGATAGGTTTGAAGGGATAGCAGTGAGTAAGGTCTCCATACAATACTTGGGTGTCCTGCTGACCAGGGACCTGGCTAATCTTGCTAGTACCAACTATGACCCCATAATGGCAGGAATCACATCGGACCTGAGGAGATGGGGGAAGATGATCCTGTCATGGTATGGCCGCATGACAGCGGTCAAGATGAATGTCCTGCCAAGACTTCTGTACCTATTCACAGCGCTCCCCACCATAGTCCCAGAGCAGACCTTTAGGGATCTACAGCACGCAGTCCGAGAATTCATATGGCAAGGGAAAACCCTGAGGACTGGGAGGGCGATCCTGATGTTGCCGAGGGAGGAGGGGGGGTTTGGGCTCCCTGATTTTCGCCTTTACTTCCGATTTGCCCAGTTGAGAGTCCTCCTGGAACATATGAAAGAAGGGATGGGGACATATTGGTCGTACTTAGAGGACATGGACACCCACCCCCTAGAGGTCAGGGACCTCCTGTGGGCCCCGCGTAAGTCTATCCCGGGAAAGCTGAGAACCCATCCGACCCTGGGAGTTCTTTGGGCAATCTGGACGGAGGGCCCACAGATGGCTTATCTTACTTCATGGCCGTTCCCGATGTCCTCCCTCTGGGGTCTTCCCCTTAACCTGGGGGACACTGCATATAGAGAGTGTGATAGGGAAGAGAAAGGACCCCAATTGCACCTAGGATGAGTGGTCACAGAGAAAGGAGGATAGCCACACCAGGGCCTGATCAGTGTTGCCCAGGGTATCACGGAGACGTGCAATCAGGGTGTTGTGGTTCACTTTATCATGTAGAATGAGGACAGAGGGAGAGTTTGAATCATGATGTGAAAGCAGATCTTCAAAGGTGTTCAGAAGGACAGTTTCCATGCCTCTGGGTGCTCTAAAGCCAGACTGGTGGTCATGGAAGCAACCAGCAGCTTCAGTGTGGAGGGTAAGCTGAGAAATAGCCAACTTCTCCAGGAATTTGCCCAGGAAAGGAGTGACCGCTCGCCAGCGCTACACTACCCGGTGAGTTTTGCATGAGAGAGAGCAACTCGGGAGCGTGTGGGTGGCTGGAGCGGGAAAGGGAGGAAAAAGCAAGATTGATAAATTGGCACGAAGTGGAAAGCAACAAGGACAGTTTAAGAAACAGAAAGTGGAAAGTGAGAAAACGAGTGAAAGAAAGTAACAGAAGAGAAACTGTGTGCTGAAAAGGCACAGAAATAAAAGCGGGAATGCAAAGCAAATATATTTGTAAAGTTAAAGTGGACAGAAGTAAAGCAAGAGGAAAGTGCGAGGGTGTACGAAAAAAGTCAGGAGAGAGCAAACGGCCCAAAAGTAAAGCAAGGAAAAGGTGCGAGTAGGCACAGAAAAGGAAAGTGCAGAGGAGCAGCCGAATGCCTCTGCAGGATGTCCTGCCCCCATCCCACCTGTATGCTGGAAGTCTGAAATTGTGCCATGCTTGACACCGGCAGCTGTGACCATTCTGCGGCGAATCTTCGAGAAAAGGTATCCATTAAGAAAACCTATAAATGTAATCCCTAAGAGATGACAATCTCATGGAGGAGCGCCCCGAAGGAATATGAAAATGAGAGAAAGGCCAGCTGGTGACATCACAAGAAGAGAGCGTAACACACAGAGAAGACTGGCTGAAGAGGAGACTGTATGGACTTTATAGAAACTGATGACGAAGTAAAGAATCAAGTAAACTTTCATATGCAAAAAGAAGATTGCATGTGTGAAGAGCACTGCAGAAAATTGAAGTTGTTCAATAACGACAGATGCAGCAACGTAAGTAGACTGAGTGATCAAAGAAGCTGGCTATACGTAGTGAATAGACTGCAGGTGGAGCTGACATTATATAGAAGCTGGACATCAGTTTCAAAACTTTGGTAAATTCAAACCCATGGAGAGAAGGGCGGAGAGCTGTGTCGCAACAAAGAATTAGCCAAGATCGTGGAAGAGGCTGGGAGGGCTATCTGGCCTGGTGTCAAGGCTGAAGCAGCCAAGGCTGGTTATCTATTCTTGAAGGCAGTGAATGTGAGATGCTGAATCATCCCATGTTAAGGTGTGAAGAAAGAACACCATGAGTGCCAAGTTTTATTCATTTAATACAATTAAATGCTGCAAAATGGACCGAATCGTGGTCTCCTGTCACGTGAGCCAAGGATGTAAATAGAAGTCGAGCATGGAGTTCTAGAACAACAATAGTGCGTCCTCGCACTCACTTACATTCCCAGAGAAAAGGATACTTGCAAGGCCAAGTTCAAAGATAATCTTCATGGCAGAAGGCATGGGTGATGAGAGATGTTGGACTAATTGGGTTGGGAGTTACAGTCAAGTCCACCTCCTGGCACCTGGAGTATGAGTTTACGTGCTGCTAGTGAGCCGAATGTTCCAGACTGGCACGAGAGTGCCAACCAACTGTAGAGGGCCACATAACAAAGTGTCTTATAATTTGAGAGCCAATGATATACTGTGTACCTAATAGTGATGAAGATGACTTGCACTAGAGGTGGGCATAAGTTGTCCACCTGACAGTATATGTCCTATCACAACCCAACCCCTTATAGAAACTATACTTAATGTTCCCCTTGAGTGTATCACAACCCCCGTAGGTTTCTCTTATTTGCCATGTAGTAGGACGTCACGTATGACTAATTTTATTGTATGATGCGCCGAGAGAGCTTGTGTGGCGTCTGTTGTAACTCCCCGTTTTAGACAATTGATATTAAATCTGAAACCTTTGCCATCTTCCTGAGTTGGTTCTATTATTTGGTGTAAGAGTTACTCTGCTTCCCATCCACTGCATTATACGCTACCCAAAGGACCTTACGTTCAAAAGTGACAGTTTAAAGGTGCAAGGACGCACAGCAAAGGAAAGAAAGTGCAAGTGTGCACGGCCAAAGACAGAAGTGAGTGAAACAGAAGGGTGCAAGAAGCACAATAACGCAGGAAGGTGCAAGAGGCACAGAAGAAGTATAGAGTGGAGAAGAACAGCGCAATTGTGCACAACAAGCACCTCGAGATAAAAAAGCACAAAGGAAAGCGCAAGTAAAAAGTAAAGAGGGGCAAAGGATCACCGTGGTTGCGCTTAGGAAAAGCAAAGAGCCTGCCATTTTGGAAAGCCTCTGATTCTACCCCAGGAGAGGATTGTATGTAAAACAAGCTGTAAATAAGGAAATGGCATATCCTGACCAGCTGAATTTGTGTTTGGAAAGAGAGAGCTTGGGGAAGGGCACCCTGAAAAACCTAAAAGGAACTGTGATATATTTTGTTTTTGTGTTGAATGCTGGAAAAGGCCTGAGCTTGTGGAAGGGAATCCCAAGAGGCCCGACCGAATTGGGGACTTATTGGTTTTCTTTATAGTGTTGAAAGGACGTAAGCATGGGGAAGGAAACCCCGAGAAGCTTAAAAAAGGAACTGTGATACATTTCTTTTGTGGTGTTTGGAACTTGAATAAGTTGAAGCTTGGGGAAGGAAAACCCCAAAGAACCCAAACACACTGAAGGTATTTGAATTCAATGCAAGGGATCCTGTAGCCAATGTCTTGCAAGCAGCCCTGTTTGACTGAACTCCTTTTTGTGAGCTTAAAACCACGCCTGGTGAGAAAGAAGGCCACCAAAAACCAACCCTGGTTTCCTATTTTTGTGTTGAACCACTAATTTTCATTTTTGACAAAAGACCCCCCTCACACATCTTTGTATAGAGTGAGGGCAAGCATAGGTTTAGACACAGACAGTCTATTATTTTGGACTTTCAGACATCCATGGCCCTTAGAAACAAGATTTGAGGGAACCATCCCTTTAGAGTTAGGGCCAGTTATGTATTACACCAACCCCGAATCATTAGGAAATAAAGGTTTTGAAAACATGTACGAGTTTGTGTTTCTCTTGATATGTGCCTGTCTCACATAGTACATTCTCAAACATTCAAATTCAATGTCACATGCATGTGCACAGTGCACCAGCCATCCTGGGCCAAAAGCATGTCCTAGAAATTGCCAGTTTCAAGCAAACCAGGTTCTCCCTTGGTAGAAGCCAAACAACGCACAGCCCGCAGCAAGTTTGAAATCTGAGAAGGGCCAACACAAGAACCCCTAAATGTGTCCTAGAGGACTGAAGTGTGCCGTGGCTCACGGGACCGCAAACACTGTAGACGCCTACATCCCATCTCCACAGGGTCTAAGCTGTAGAGGAAGACCTGGGGAGGAGAATCTTCAACTGGAGTCGTGAATAGCTCATTCTTTGGAGGGGAAGGGAGGCACAATGTAGCAGGGTCAAAAAGACAGCCCCTATAAACATCAGGATAGAAGATTGACACACATGAGTCCCCTCCTGGACTATCCTGCCCCTGAATCCCTGAAGACTGGCAGAGGATAGGACCAGTTTCGGGTGACACCCTCCCTGGAGGATGCAAAAAAAAATAAAAAAAATTCTCCAGTAGCCCAGCCAAGGGCTCCAAAAAACTCTGGAAAATTAAGTCCCCAATATCTTTGTGAGTCCTGGAGCAGAAGGCAGCCGGAACAACAGTACCTGGGCCTGTAAGAGCTTCACAGATGAATCTCAAGAAATTCTGAATCCATGCACCAGAGTTAAAAAAGCGATACTTCCACAACAACAGAACTCTGCCCCCTCTCCTCCACCCACCTCCGCATACGTGCAGGATAAATCGACTGAAGAGGCAACGGAAGCCTTGATATAGCAGTTTAAGGCCTACAATATCAAGAAGGGTCACACATTTCCAGATGGAGGGCAGGACCAAGAATATGCCGCAGGACATATTCAGCCGCTGAATGACAGAGCCACCAAAACTCTGCCAGCGGCAAGGTAATGATCAAGAGAAGCACCCCCTTCTGCAGCACTGCTTGGGGTGAATTGTTGCAGATTAACCTCCACTATAAGGGTAGAACGGAGTCTGTCAAGAACTGAAAAATAAACTTCCTTCCAGTCATGGTGAGTAACGGCTCGCCAAAGAGGGGACTGCCAATCCTCCGACAAGGAACCACCTACTCCCAGGGAGACACCGTGACTCCAGAGAGCTGGCAGCTGTAACGTTGCCTGGACGGAAAGGGTCCCCCAGTGGGAAGGGTGGAGACCTCCCAGCCAAGCATGACAAACAACCTCCTCCTCACTGCCACAGGACAGGTCACTGGCATGGCAGGAGCAGCGAAAAGGACACTACAGTGGCCCCCAGACAAAGCTCAGCTTCAGCCATGAGAAAGCGGAGAGGACCCAGACCGCCTCCAGGAATTCAAGAAAGGGGGGGAAAAGGTCAGCATGGACATAGTCCAGAAGACAGCATGCAGCCATTAACCCACAGATCGAGGCCCACAGACCCCTGACCAACAATTGGGCCTTTGCCCCAGGACACAGGCAGGCTTCAGGACAGGCCAAACTGCCTATCCACAGATCAATGGACCCTCGATATCCAGGACCCTGGAGCCGCTGGGGTAATAAAATCCCCACGCCTGCCACAGTCTACCAAGGACAGCTGTGCAGACAACGCAGACGCACTCCAGCCTTCATCGGCCCATCTTTGGGCAGGATTCTGGGTGCAGTAGAGAAGGCAGGAACCTCCTGCCTTAGCAGGAATCATAAGCCAGACAGCCGGCCATCGAAAACAGCAATACTCCCCCTGAGGCCCCACTGTGATCCACTGACTAGGGGAGCCAGCAGAGAAGGCTGTGTAGGGTAGCAGGGAATATTGAAGTGGAGAACGTCCTCACCACCTACCAGTCACTCTGGCCCGAAGCGGATGCCCTGGACAGCTGCTACTGCACAGCCTGGAAAAAAATTAAGAGCTCCGCCTCTTCAGCTGGAGCGCAGCACTCGCTGTGTTCCAAATGAACGGAGGCAGGCTGTGCCTTCCCGTGTCCAGACGTGCAATGAATCCTGGAGCCCCCGAAGCGTCTACTGTGGCATGGGTAGTCATACTGCAGTACCCCCTGGACCTCGAAGGTAATGGAACTGTGGACTCTGGCAACCTCAGGAGCCACCCGCCACCACGTGGTGCGTTGCGTCAGCAGCATCGAGCACTGCAGTGCCACTGACCTTAATGAAATCTTCACTCCGGGCCGCCTCTAGGATCATCCGGTGGTCCCCTCATGGCATCCCTAGCCCCGCCAAACAGCTACACAAGCCCCTTGCTTCCAGGACGCATCCCAGGAGGAGGGATGGTGTCAGACAGTGCTGTGACCTCAACAGGGTCGTTTGACGCCATGTCCTGCCGAGGAGGCAAGGGTCTGCTTCGAATGTCGAGACCACATGTGTCCCACATAAAGAGGAGGCAAAAACAATATACTGTGAAAAAAACACCTGTCGGAGACAGGATAAAACAGGTGGATTGTGGAGTTGGGGTTCCCCTTCTTGGATCAAGTGATTGAGGTGAGGAGCCTTTGTACTCTAGGGAGGGTAGTAAATGCGGTATTTTTACTGTGAGACCTGTCTGGGAGGTGGGATTACATCATTTGTTATGGACTGGATGAGGAAAAGGGATGAAGGGGTAATGCCTGCATGACTATCATTAGTGGGATTCATGTAGGCAAGGAAATTTCGTATTGCAGATTTCCTTTTTTAGGAGTCCATAACATCGTTTTTACCACATATGTAGTGCCTCGCTATTTGAAATCAAGCTGCAGTTCCCCCATATTTGACCTCTGTAGGAAACACCCTGTTCTCCACCTTCCAGGGTCTTATAATCTTAAAAGTATTAGTGATTCTTTTTCGATACTGAAAGATCTCACTGCAGTATACTGTCTCCATTAATTGAGTGGTTTCTTCTGCAAAGGTAGGGCAAACATCTAAGTGCACATGGGTCTATGACCAATAAAAAGATTAACAAAAAATTAACAGCTGAACAGCAGATGTTCTGAAAAGGATCCGTTAGAAGTTATGGTTTCCTTGTGTGTGGCTCGCAGTGCATTCGTTGTATTTTTTAGAGAAATCGGTTTGCCATTCTAGATCATATGCTCCTCTGTTCCTTTGTTGAGGGGGTGCTGTTCCTCTTCTCTAAAATCGTGCATTTTCAGTTTCAAGGAAAACTTACATTTAACTCTGGTAACAATTGAGGTTCACGGTTGAATGGTCAGAGACATGATTTCTGAACTATTCTGTGTGACTGCAATATGGTGAAAGCAGCATCAAACCATATATTTATGAGATGTAAAACATTTAAGAACAATGCGTGTAAATAGATTACTATTCAGAGTGCTTGGTATTCATGATGAAAGGACCATGACACATGGTTACACCACCACCAACATGAATTTGTCAAACGGGCCTGGGAACCAAGATGTGCTAGGCAGCTTGGACAATGATTGACAAATAGAAACTGAAAAAGACAATATCCCCCTCCCCCCCATTTTACACTGTACAGGATAACGTGCACTGCCACTAAGTCATCACCAGCAAAAGATCAGAGGTCAATGCATGAATTGAGTTGCTGACTAGGATTGGGGTTCAGCAGACTCCATTGCACACCAAATATACCACAGGTGAGGGACTTTTAAAAGCAAGTGGCAGGGAAGCTGAACATCATGCACTAGTAGCTTGTGCCATACCTTACCCATCTCTGACTTCAGTCATCTTCATGCAAGATTGATCTCCTTTCTACCACAAGCTGCATAGTTAAGAGTTTTCCTAGCTGTAAAACCGAGAACGGGAACCGCTAAATCAAGCGAATGTTTAACCTTGGACAAAGGCACTCGAGCTCAAGCATACACGTTAAAGTTCTGATGCTTGAAAGCAAAAGTATGAACATTCACGTGCAGGAAATACCATTGAATTTAATACAATCATGTATTTAAAGAGAGCCCTTGAATTAAAAAGGGGGAGATATGTACAGAACAGTGAAAAGCACATCTTGATTGGAAGGGGGAAACTAAGTGACAGTGTGTCCTGTGTTGGTGGTCAAAAAGATTTAAATGAGAAATTGAAAATAAGTCCAGAACGTACACACAAAAAAACACAGAAAAAGATCTTGCCCTCCCTTACGCCACTGCTGCCAGTCACATCACTTCAACCTTAATAAAGGAGAAGAAACAGCCAAAGATAACATTGCTTTTTCAGTAAAACATTAGCTTCTCCGCCACAGCAGTAACTTTAACAGCATGCTGTTAGTGGCCATGACTCCAACATGACACCAACAACCAATTTCTAGCAGGTCGCCCTACAACAGCAGCCAACACTCCCAACTATCCCGAGCAAAGGTGCAGGTGCATCCGTTAACCCTTCATACACTAGGACAGCAATTAATGGTCACTCAAGGACCTCAACGGCAAGCCCCTTTAACACATCTTCCATGGGTTGCAGTGGATGGGGGTGTTCATTTTGTGACCATGCATGACATTGGCTACTGTGAGATGTTAAATGTGTCAAAATATTTTCCAAGTTTTGGAGTACAACCAGAAATGTTTATTGAAGAATTTTAGACTTATCCAGTGTTATAATACACCCGGAATTAATACGTTAATGCATGTTTACACTGACAGCAGCGGTGCATCAGTGCCTCATAAAATGGAGTAACTGGCCAGTACAAGACCCATGCTTAGGTACAGAATTAGTTCAAACCAGAGATAATTTAATAGCAGGAATGCCTGAAGTTTGTTCCTGAAAAAAATGATTTGAGGAAAATTAACTGCAAACAAAACAAGGTGAATACCCAGCTAATTGTTTTGTTTGTTTAAAAGTAGATTTCACTCTGGCATTAACAAGCTTACAGAAAGCTCACAGAAGGCTCTTGCGGCAGCCTTTGCTCCAGAGCTACAGCCTAAACGAGAACAGCAATTGAAAATCTGTATAGGATGGCAAACAAAGCCACTAGCTGAACTAGTGACAGTTGCTAATCACTGCCTGGTAAACCAAGAACAGAAGAGAACAAATAATCGAATGAAGCTAATGACTTTACAATTGCAAAGGCAGGCCTCCAAATGTGACCTAGCCACTGAAAAGTGATAATTGACTCTTGAGTAGTAACAGAGTGTGTGCTATGTGTATGCAGAGAATTGAGAGGGGAAGTGATGTGTATGCCTGACTAGTAATCTTTACCCCTGCAAGGTGTAAGTGAAGAGGAGGAGACTGAGACATGGAATGGTGAGGGACGGGGGAATGTAAGGGATGAATGGTTTTCAGAACACAGCCCTAGGGAGTAATATTGCAGGCAATTACTTTAAACAAGGACTACCTTTACTCGCTTTCTCAAATACGAACACCCTCACCTTTCAGCCACAGGCAACTGCAGCCCTGCAATTTAGACACACTTTAGGACAGCCTACGAATGTGATTTCGTCTTTAATCCCTTAATTCCCGTTAATAATGAAGGTCCTTTTGTGGCATGTGTGATAGAGGCACAACATGTGTATTGCCTTGTAAATACTGGAGACAACACTCAATCCTCCGTCAAAGAATTTCCAACTGCACCCCTTTCCTCTGAAACTTGAATGCTGTGGGCATCTTGAATGTATGCATCCTTTGACTGCACATATTTCTGTATCTGATCAATTAACATGCATTTCTATGGAGTCCTGTACATCTATTAGCAAGAAATGTTGGCATGAAAATTAAATGGTATGACTCTGACCTAGCTACCCTTAAATACTAGTGTAGGGTGGCTGACAGGAAATGGCGGGCTTCTTGTACACCCTCTGACAAACTGGCCTGACGCCTGCTCCAAAGGCATTACCAGCTCCTTATCTGAACTAAGAAGAGCCCACATCCAAGCCTGCGTCTCTTCGGCCTCTAACAATTCGGCCGAACTCTTTAGAATCTGCAAGGAGCTGGCCAACCCTATTGCAGTCTCTACCTCTCCTGTCGCCTCCCAGGCCCTTTGCATGACCCTCGCTTCTCATTTCACCTAAAAAACCCAGGCAATCCTGTCCACCCTCCTGTCCTCGCCTCCGCTCCCCCTTCTCTCTCCTCTACCTTTGGCCCTCCTAGAGCTGCCCCCGCCCACGTTCTCCTCCTTTCCTCTTTTCTACCGAGATAAGGTTTCTAGACAAGTCTGATCTATGAATATCTCGTAAAAACAGGTTCTTCCCTGTTCATCTAAAACCATCAAGGACCACATTGACACCCTTGCTCCTGCTCTGGCCGACTTCTGTAACTTCTCCTTTGCCTCTGGAGCCTTCCTCGCCCCTCCTAAGCAGTCTCTTGTGCACCCTCTTCTCAAGAAACCCACAGCCGACCCCTCTTGCCCGGCTAACTATAGCCCGATCTCCATCACTCCTTTCCTGGGCAAACTCCTCGAAAAGCTGGCCATCTCCCAGCTTAATCTTCACACCGATTCTGTTGGTTGTCTCCATGACCATCAGTCTGGCCTACGAGCTGCCAGAAGCACAGAAAATGCTCTCCTGAACATCCGCGAAGACCTGCTCTCCAACCTTGACTCGAGCATCTCTTCTGTCCTCATCCTACTCTATCTTTCTGCCTTTGATACGGTCAACCATGCCATCCTCCTCAACCATCTCTGTGATAACCTGGCCTGGCTGACCTCTTTCCTCTCTGATCGACCCTCCCAATTCCAACTTGGGTCTTTCCTTTCCTCTATCTCATTCTCCATCTGTGGTGTTCCCCAGGGGTCTAACCTCTATGCCTGGCTGTTCAACCAATACCTGGCACCCCTTGCCCACCACATTGCAGCTCTCTACTCCAGCTTTCAGTGCTATGCGGATGACACTCAGCTTGTCTTCAGCTTCCCTCCGCCACCTCCTCTGCTTCGCTCATCTCTGACTGTCCGCTATCCAGGAGTGGTGTGCCACCAATGATCTCTGTCTTAATGGCAGCAAGACTGAGAGTCTCCTCATCGGCACAGCCGATGGAAGAGCTTTCCTTCCACTCTAAAACTTGAGAACCATTTCCGGTTCTAGAAGCACCTCAAGACCTTCCTCTTTGCTTCTGCCTTCGCTCTTCCTCTCTCCTGCTGATCGGTCTGCTTCGGTACACTGCACCTGGTTACCCTCTGACTTTGGGCCCATGTCCCTGCCAACCCCTCCACTCACCCGCACTACCTCCTAGCATCCTTTGCACTTGGGTCTGTATCTGTAACCCTCTAGGCCCATTACCTGCACTTATCAGACACCCCTTGTTTGTGCGTAATCCCTGCACTTGCCTCCCTGCTGGCTGCACTACCAGTTGTTTTTTTATCCTTTACTTAGCGCTTTCCTCTTCTCCCCTCTCCCCTGCATGCTCGTTCTCAATGTCACTGGTCCTAGTAAGATCGTTGTTTTTGTCCTCCTTTTCCCCTCCCTTGCCTCATCACGCTCTGAAACACTTGGGTATGAGCGTGATATAAATAAATCATCATATCACCCCAAGTCAAAAAGCCCTCACCCCCACAAATTGTACAAATATGGAAAAATGTTTTTCCTTCTTTGGTGGTGAATTGGTGCGGTTTTGCACCGATTTGCCCCCAAGGGAAGCAAAAATCACATTCCATTCCATTTGCCACTACCCCACCAGGGAAATGATTTTGAGAGTAAAACGCACCCACCCCAGGCTAAATGGGGGGGTGCACCCACCCTGGGCCAAACAGCCCCCAACCACCACACCCAAAAATGCCAACAAGATGGCATAATGTTGTTTTGTCTTCTTTGGGGGAAAATTGGTGTTGTGCACCGATTTGCCCCAAGGAAGTCAAAACAACATTCCACTTCATGTTGAGTGGCAAACTTGGGGGCATTAGAAGGCTGGCCCTGTGCCTGTAGGCCAGCCCTCACAAGAATCCTCCTACAGAGGGGCAGATCCAGATACAATTTAGGCTCTGGACCCATTTTTTCAACCCTGTGATTTCCTAAATAGAAGAGATGGGGGAATGTAGCGGTGCATTGCTTTTCTGAACATTCACAGAAGCCATTACCTGACAAGTCCCAACATGTCAGGCACATCCTTTCTTTCTGTAATTACCCGCGCCCCCCCCCCCCCCAACTATGGGAATTTTAGGTCCATAGTTGTTGCCTGACCTGCCAAAAAATCCCCTAACTGAAATTGGAATTTTATCTACTTTACAGAAATATATGCCTTTCTGTGCTCCCATTGAGTTTTCCTACCCTCCTCTTCCATTCCGTTCAAGCATGTCCTATTGGAAAAAAAAGGGAAAGATTGCATACCTCTCACAAAACTGATGGTAGCCTTAAGATACATATGTTATTTTTCCACTCAACCTGTTCTTGAAAGCTTGTAAAATGGCAAATTCAGAACTGCAAACCATTTGTTACTGGTTCTTACAAGAAAAAAAACAAATGCTTCTTTATCCATTATTTTATTGCCATTTTCTGAAAAACACATTTTGACACTTTTTTGTTATTGTCTCAAACAGCAAACTAGGAATGCTGACATACCAAAAGATCCAAAAAAGAAAAGGGCTCAGCACTGGAAGGGAAAACCCTCAGCAGTTAAGGGGGTTAAATGGAAATCACCATTTAACTGGGATGAGGAGGAGAAAGCAAGGAGACGAGAGGTTGAAAAACGCAGACAGAAAAAGAGATAAGCTGTGAAAAGGCCACAGCTACCTCACAACCGAAAGGGGAGGAGACTGGGAACTCTGATAAGCCCACGAGTTACAAACCAGCTGCCGAGCTGAAACACAGGAGCTGGATGTGCCACGTCCTGGAAACTGGAGGGAGAGAAGCAGCAATTGGTGGCGTGACCACAAAGATCCCATAGAGGACTGGCGGTTCTTGCAACTGTGCCGAAACCACTACGGGGTGGAAACGGGGATACAGGAAAGTCATCCTGAAGGAAGATATGAAGTGCAAAATACTGAAGGAAGAAAAGAAGTCGGCCAAACCTAAATGAAGGCACACCTCCGGTGACGTCATCCCTTAGATTGTCAGGTAACAGGGAAAACGGGAGATCCGGGAGGGAGAAGTAAGAGAAAGAGTATTCCTAGCTGTCTCAGTCAAGCTAAAGAGAGGATAACAGTGACAGCAAGAGAAGTGAATGAGAATCATTATCGGAATGTTCATACTCGTCCCAGTCAAAATAACAAGACGATAACCGTGATACCAAGAAAAGTGAATGATAATTGCTATAAGGGTACTTATACTGGTCACAGTCAAGTAAAGAAAGCATCATTAAGAAAGAGAGAAGCTATAAGAGGAAAACTGGAGAAGGATGAATTATATATAAATAATGTCAAAAGACAGATGCAATATAGAGGAAAGGGGACATGACATAAGTAGAAAGTAAGAGAGTCTCAAGAGCATCTGAAAGGTTGATAACCTTACCCTGGGAAAAGGGAAGAATAACTCTTTGTAGGCAAACATATGAGGAAATTAATAAACGAAATCCATTCACAAGGGAGAAGATATCAGTCTATAGTCAGAAGATATCAGTCTATAATCAAAGAGACCCCAATTTAAGAAGAAACCAAAGCATAACGAAGTACTGAGAGAACTATATGAACTGATCAAAGAAGTCACAACAGACTATTTGAAAATCAGCTATTGAATAAAATCTTATGAGAAGCCAAACCCATGAGAATGGAGTCATTCTCCTACCTTTAATTGTTAACATGGTGGTGGGGTCAGTTCGGGTTAGTTTGAATGGTGGACAGATTATTTTAAGCCATTAACAGACTAATGACTAGCACCTTAGCTAGCTTTGTTAGGTAGGGAACACCCCAAAGAAGAAGGGAGAGATCAGCATGATCCTTTTCCTTGATAAATACACATTTTAAATGTCTTCCAAGAGTGTGCTTCCTCCTCCTGACCTGCCACAATACACAAACAGAAGTAAAGCAGCCCATTACTGCAATATATTAACGTAGACCTTCAGTAATATTTGTTAAAAATAAACCTTTCCCCTCAGTTAAATGTACTCCATGAACTCTAAAAATACTTTCATTTTGATATTACTGGTTTCTGCAAAAAATATAATGTAGTCCATGTTGAACTAAAAATGCATATATACAGACATCTATTTACAGCAATTTGCACATGATAAATGTCTTGATTAGCGCTTCCACGCATCCAAATTCTACGTGCAGCTAAGCATGAAAGCACAATTTTGGTTCCTGGAAATAATCCTGCTAGGCGTACCAAGTAATTTTTTTAGCAAAAACATAATTCAGTTCCTCTTCTACATCCCAAATAGCTGCAACCAGCGTGTATCAAAATGACATCCCATATTTTGCCACTGTCATAATACAGAACAAGTTTCTCCATTATGTGTCTCCATTTTGTATTGCAAAAGCCATGCCATTTCTCATTCGCATTTTCGAATAGTAGGAGAGTCGGCACTCGTCTCACAATGTTCAAACAGGAAAATCCAGGCGTCACCAATGTCGATTCCCTAAATTTAAATAAAAAATACAAATATATATTACCTTTAACATATTTCACACACGTACATACATTTATTCGTACAATCTCTTTTCCAATACTTTGTTATTGTTCCATTTGATGTCTAAAGTGTACTAAAAATCATTCACATGGTGCTGCAGCATGCAAAGTTGAGGGGCCGGGGCTGCTGGCGGCTGTCACCGTGCCATCACTCCAGGCATCTTGCCCCCTGGAGTGGCTGTGCTGTTGTATTAGTGATATATATGTATTAGTGATTGTTAGGAAAGATTTCGTAATTGTAGGTAATTTTCCTTCCATGTGGCAACCCCTAAACTTTTTGCTACTGTTTTTCACCTTGTTCTCGACTTTGCCAGAGAAGTGCAGCCTTCTGCCGCACTCCTCTGGGCTTTCGCTCCTTTCTTACGGGGAAACTGACATGCCCTTAAGACAGTCAGTACCGGGGAACACTGTTTCCCGTAGTTTCTTTTATCATGTTGCGGCTTTCGTGCAACATGACACAAGAGGGCACTGTAAGCTAAGTTACAGCTCTCTTGGGTCTCTAGCCTTCTACAGGCCCTAGATACTTGTTTAGGATTGTAACTGATCGGTGCAAATGATTCACGGACGGGAATGGTGGCAGCGATCGTTTCTTGTGTTTTGAGCTCCTTTTGGCGTTCTAAGCGCGTTTCTCGCGCTTAACCCAAAATGGTGGCCTGGCTCCCAAAATGGCCAGACCACGAGGCTCCTTTGTCCTGTCCGCTGACCGTCTTGCTCCCTTCACCTTCCCCAGGTCGAGCCGACCCGGGCCCTTCCTTATTTGGGCATGTACTTTCCCGCGAAACACGGATGCTTTCGCGGGCTTCTACATGTCTTGTGTGTGCCTCCAGGATATGGGCTGGGATGTCTGGTCCCAATACACATCCTGGGTGCCAGAGAGTCTAGGGTGATGTGAATGCCTGGGACCACCGTGGTCCGTGATTGGTCCACGAATGGTGTGAGTGTTGATGAGCGGATCTCCCATTGGGTCCCCTCCGTTTTGGCGCGAAGGGAACCATGGATAAGAGGGGGCTGGAAACACCACTACCATGTCGATCTCCTGAGTTCTCACGAACGAAGGAATACAGGAGCCAAGTATCCTGCAACCAAGAGGCTGAACCGAGGAATCGCTGGTGACCCGCTGAAGGACTTCTCCTCTGCACTGCTGTCGCCTTGTGAAACCCTTTTTACCTTTGATCGAACCAGAAGGCCTGTACTGGTACTTCGACCCTTGGAATAGCGGGAACAGCTATTCTCGGCATCTTCACCATCTCCTGCTAGTAAGCCTTCGGAAGCGTCTCTGGGCCATCCAGCAGACTGACCAGCTTACACAGGAGTCTTGCTCTGTAACCGCCGCCAGGTTGTGTAGTATTTCGAGTCCTTGTCACTCTCACACGCTTCGTACACTTGGCGTTCCCAGGTCTGAAGTGAGTAGTGTACATTTGGCTCAGATACACACGGCCGCTCTGTTGCCCTGCTGTGGTAACAAACTGTGCGGGTTTCTTCGATTGGGACGTCTTTTACTCAACTCTGCCGCTGCAGACTCAACACGACGACGAGACGTTCCCTGCTCTTCTGAACCTGCCAGCTACTGAAACTGACACGGAGAAGCCTGGGTCTGCTTGCATCGGGGACCGGTGAGTAGCATAGCTAGGATCTGGTCGCCCTCCTGTAGGAGCCCATAGCTTTTCCCCGCTGTGTCAAAACAACACCCTTTTCCGTACTCGCGCTCTGCTTCTGCCCACAGTGGAGGCTGCGCTTGAGTCGCGGAACTTGTTCTTCTTCATTTGTGCACTAAACTGAACTGCCTGATTTCCCTCGAGGAGCTTCCCCTTTTGCCCGTTGGCACCAGCGTGTGCAGGTACTTTTGAGCACAAGGCTCCACTCTTCGTAGGGCTCGGACTTCCTTTTAGTTAGGTGCCTCTGAAGGAGGACTGGGTCTAAGCATTATTTCGTACTGCCTGTTTTCCTTCCCTTTTAGGTGGACTACACATTTCGTGCATCTAATGCTTGAGACTTGTTGTATTTGTATATATATTGTATTGGTATGGTATGTATTGGTTTACTAGAGTTGTATTGTGATTTTCTCGCTACGGTCATTGTTTTAAAGGCCTTGGAATAAATGTGTATATATTTTTAATATAACACCCGTTTGGAGTAGTTTGTAAGTCTCCTTGCTTTGTGTGCTCATTGCGGGCTTTCAGTCACCCTCACCCCTCTTGAGACCTAGTCTTGACCGCCGCGATCGCTACCTTGATTGGTCTGGCTCGTCCAGAGGTTACCCTGTTCCAAGTAATTAGGTTGGCCTTCTGAACTTCTGCGCCACCAGGACAGAGTTCAGAAATCCGTCTTAACAGTGATATTAGTGATAAACGACCCATTTTAGAGTAGAATAAGCATCCATTTCAGACTATGTATTTTGCCTTTCTCAAGTTGTAGTAAAAGCATGTTTTTTTTTCTGCCCTTGTCTCTGTTACGATCATCACAAGATATTCCATCTCGGGTGTCCTCGGTCACTTGACAAAATCCTTGTGCCTAAAAGCTCCTGTACAGTGTAGAAATATTTGACCATAGAACATCAAGGGGGCCATTGAATTCATTGTGCCACAATGAATGGTTCTACCTTTCCCATCTCCCTGGCATGCTGTGCAGGATGTTTGTTTGCATGTATGACGTAACGAGTGCTCAGAGTATGGGATGTCCTGTGAGTGTGCTGCTTTCCCTATTTTGCCAACCTCTGAAGCCTGAAAGTAGATGCATGCAGGCTTGACATGCAGCCAACTTTGCACCAGACCTGCATATGAACTTAACTGGTCTGCTGTTAAATCTCATTTACCAGTTTAATGGTATCCACTACAGAATAATTGCTAATTTTACTATAGCCGATATGATAGCTAAGTGGGTTGAGCGCTCGCTGCTGCGATGTGTGTGTGATCTGCAGGTTCGAATCCCAGCAAGGCCATCTCAGCCTTTCATCCTTCTTAGGTCGATAAATGAGTACCAACACAGGTTGGGTTATATTGTATGCATATTTGTTCTATAAAAAAAGAGCTTAATCGTAAGTGCTATACAATAACATTATCATTTGGCCTTGGACGTCTGCTTGCATTCACAGGAATCTGACTTCATGGATCTATACACACACAGATATTAATGATACATATGGTGATCCATTCTTGTACAAAATGTATATCAAAATAGTGAAAACATAACCATATTTTTTGTAGTGTACTTGGGAACAATGCTATTTGATGCCACTTCCTGTTTTGTCAAGGGGCGAAAGGTCATGTTTCATCGCTTCCCGGGATGTCACTTTGGGGTGGGGTCAAATGACATAACTTCCAGTGTTGTCATCAGGGGTCAACGGGCATGAGGCGAGGGGAGGGTCACTTTTTTGAGTCGAGGGATGGGCCACTTTTTTTGGGTGTCCAGGCCTATTTCTTGTCCCAGTCCGACCCTGGGTGGGTGCCCACTGTTTAGTATACCAACTTTACAACTTCACTCTGGTGTTTGGTTTTACTGCGAGGCCACGTCTGGGCTGCCAAAAATATATTTGCTGCATTGCAAAACAATTTAATGTTGTAAGAAGAACATTGTTTGAAAACAAAATTGAAGGTCACATTGGTGTCGGTGAAAAACAGCATCTTCGAACCCACATTTCAACTTCAGCCAGATTGACCACACTGGGGATTGTTTCCAAAAAGAACAATTATTCAAGTTGAATGGAAATATAATCTCGCCTGACAGCTCATTTTTTCTGAATCCACTGGCATTGCCTTGTGGAATAAGTAAAATAAAAATTCAAATGATGGTTACAAAGTGGACTGTTCAATCAACTGATGTAAACTAGACACCCATTGCAGGCCCTACCTCCCTGTTTTATTTTTGATATTTCTGCCCAGGAAACAAATTGCATTAATTTTCCTTCATATTCTACTATTCCTCCATGTCTCTCTTCCCCATCACAGTAATTTCCCAAAAGGTCGTCCTTTCTTCTTTACAGCCCCCTCCCTTCACATCCAGGGAATAATTATTCCACCTCATCTGCACATAATCCATCAGTTTTTCTTTCTTTTTCTTGCGGACAGTGAATCCTGGAGAGGTCGGCTGGACTGGGCTCTTGTTTTTCCTGAGGTTTTGACCCACTACTGGGCATTGTGGATCTAAGAATGCCGTTTGTTATTCGTCTCTCAATGCCCCCTGGTCTTGGACTATGGAATGGGGATGTGGCCCCAGTCCTGGCGAGTATGGGACATCCCTGAAGTTCCTGCAGAGCACCAGATGGACCTATGCTTGTGGGTAGCTGAAAATGGCTCTCGTTTGGCCTGCAAAAGGGCAAGGCACAGGGATTAAGCAATGGGAGAAGTCAACATTCCCTTTGGTCACTGGGGCATGCACTTTACCCAGGACCTGTGAGAACGCTGCATGGAGAGGTTTGGATTGTGTGTGTACACAACGCTCTAAGGAGCCTCTAAGCCAGTGGTATTCAAAAATTATGCTGAGCCTCCCTTGAGTAAAAATATTGTTTTTGAGCCCCCCTTTGAGCTAAAGTAGTGTTGCCGGGGCCCTCTAGATGACATATCTGCTTATATTTTCTTGCTGCCCTGGCCATCATTCGGGCCACCCTACGGGGCAGGCCCAGAGTTTGAAGAACACTGCTCTAAATCCAAGTGCCTAGGAGAGAGAAGGACTGCTGTTGATGTCTCTATGTTGCCACTATTCTGTGCATGGTGGTTTGGTGGTTCATAATGCTGCGGTTTGCAACCGAGCAGGCTTCTTTCATGGTCTTCCTGGCTTCTCAGTCTCTGGGTGTGGGTAAAGGTCTGTGCACTGCCCAGTGTTGCAGCGGTGGTGGCTTGCTCACTCTCCGTGACATTGCGTGTGAGCAACATTTTGGCTGTGAATTCTCCCACAGCACATTAGACATGCTGCCCAGATACATTTCCCTGTTTTGCTCCATGTTCAGGTCGGGCTTTAACAGTTTTGGCGTGGCACAGCATTTCATCCCTGCCAGTCATGTGATAAAAGCAGGGACAAACCCGCTACAAGGACGCTGTCCCTCTGAAAGTTCGGAGGGACTTTACAGTTTCAGCGAACAGATGGCTGTATCCCCTTCGGAAGGCGGGAGATACAGAGAGTATGGGTCTCAGTGATTGAACAAGTGGCACAGTGCCAAGGAGGTTTCAGGACAGTCCCCTCTGGTTGGCTGGCTACTGTGGCTGGCTTCTCTGACATTTTGGCTTGGGCGAGTCCTATTACTGCTCCATATTGTCCCTTGTCCTCGCAGACATGGTGTGTGGGGGTTTGAAGCGCGGTGCAGGATATGTGCACAGGCCAATGTAGGTGCTGTATTTTGTTTCTTCTGTCACCAGGTTTTGGTGCCTGCTGTATTTTGTCAAGTACCAACTCTGATTTGATCCTCTTTTGGACTTGGCAGCGGGCAACCCGTCTTTGTTGGCCATAGAAGCCCAAGCAAGTTAGGTCCCTTGATAGCACAGAGTTGCAGCACAGTAATTCTATGTCAAAACGGAGACGAGCATTAAGCTTTCTCTTCTCTTTAATTTACTCTGCAGCAGTTTCAACAAATAAATAACATTTTGTCAAAATAACATTTTTTTTCTATAAACCTCAAGTCCCATCATTCCCTGTAGTCTCCATCTCTTGTCTCTGTGACTTAGTCCTTCCTGTTCCTGTGTTCAACCTTCTTTTCCTGCTCTCCAGAGATAAGTACACGTTTATTTGAGCTGCGTGAATTTATGCTTAGAGAATAAGATTGTACCATATTTCAAGTAATGTCAATGTTTTATTAATATGGGGATCATTGTTTAGCCCTACAACAGCGCAGAGTCAAGTTGGAACATAGCTTTTTCCACTGTGGAGAGTCGGCAGCCCCGTGCCGCACTACCCGGCACATCAGGGGCCAGCCGATCTCACCACACAAGCCTGCGGTGCTTTTCATCGCGTCTTAGAGCGGGCAGCCCCCACCCTTGGAGGGGTGGAGCAAGCAGCGTGAGCGGGAAATCCTTCTTTCCCGTTCGCGTTCGCTCAAAGGGAGCAGTCCCCATCCTTGCAGAGGTGGATCTGAGCGCGAGCACGTAGCGGAAGCTCACGCTCACAAAGAGCGAGTGCCCCCTCCTTTGCGAGAGAAGAGCAGGGCTCGTGCACAGGAAAGCCAATGAGAGCGCGAGCGCTCGGCTGTAGGAGCCCCCACCCTTGGGGGGGTGGAGCCAAACACACGGCTCAGTGAGATGCTTCGTGTTAGAAGTGAATTTTGCCTCACGGAACGATACAGAGCGCTTATAAGCTCATTTTGATTAATGACATTTGATTTTAAATCGTAAAGAAAATATATTTCTCACGCAAAGGGCATAGAGTCTAGCCCTGAGAAATCCTGTACACCAGTAAGTAGTGCAGACAGGTGCAGCCTCAGAGTGGAGCAGTGGACATGCCCCTACACCTGAAAAGGTATTTTGAAAGGCACCTAAACAGCACTACAATGTCTAATTTCGATTGGAGTGATGAAGATCAAGAGGCAGTCTATCAAGAAGACTTAGCCTACAAATGAAGGGGACGAGAGCAGCCACCCTCCGCTGAGGAAGAGGCTCAGAAAGCTTAACAATTTAGAGGAGGAAGAGACTTCTGACATGTTCAATCCTGAAGACATCAGAAACCCGATATCGCCCGAATGGGTGCCATCGCCAAGAGTAGCGAAATGCATGACGCAGAGATTGCGAAAAGCTCTAGAGAAAGAAGTCAGAGAATGAGAGCAGAATGTCCGAGACCGGAATTACCAGGCAAAAGTCGCAGAGGCTCCGGAGCTTGACCCAAAAATGTTATCATTTGTCTCGAAATCTAACAAAGACCCAAGGAAAGGCATAGACCGCTCTTGGAAAAGCTGTCGAGAGAAAGTTCTTGACATCGCTGGACCATTAGAAAAGATTATGGACCTAGCCGAACAAGCTAAGGACACGGGGGATGAAGTGGACACAGGGGTCCTAGCAAACTGGGCTGAAAGGGCTGTATGCCTTTTAGGCAATGCGAACTGCGCTATTTCGTCTGAACGCAGGAATGGACTTCTGCTTAAGATTGATCAGAAATTAGGAGACTTATCGTCCTACGAGGCAGGCGAGGCAGCGCAAGGTCTCCTGTTCGGAGAAACCTTTGGCAAAGAAATGGGGAGGTTTGTGGGAACATATACCTCCCTAGAGAAGGCTCAAGCGTCCATGAAAAAGATGTTGCCCGGAAGAGTTTTTGGTGGGACCGGTCGGTCTAGAGGCCGAGCGACCGGTCGCTACCAAGCATTCAGAAGGCCTCAAGGAAATAGAAGTAACTACTGGGAGAACAGACAGCCAGACACATTCTTCCCACCAAAGGGTTGCTTCCGTAGAGGAAGGCGAGGTAGAGGACAAGGGAGAGGACACAACTTCCCCACAGGTGAGAGCTTCGTGATACCCACCAGTTGGGGGGAGGACAGCGATATTCTGGGAGAATTGGCATTCGCTTTCCAGCGATCCCTGGGTTCTGCAGACAGCGAAAGGCATGCACATAGAATTTATAGAGACTCCCACTCAAGGTCAGATACTCCGTCCTCTAGCCAAGACACGAGTAGAGATAGATCTGTTACATGCAGAACTACAGAAGTTAGCAAAGAAACAGGCGATAGAGCCTTGCAAAGCAGAACCACAATTTGTGAGCAACATGTTTTTAGTCCACCGAAAGGACAAAGTGAGGCCTGTAATAAACTTAAAGGACATGAACAGATGGGTAGTGTACAATCATTTCAAAATGGAAGGGACCCACCATCTCAGAGATACACTCAGGCAAGACGATTGGCTAGTGAGGATAGACCTCAAAGACGCTTATCTAACGATACCGGTTCAAAGAGATTTTCGCCCATTCCTAGCATTCAACAGGGACGGGCGATTATGGCAATTTGCCACGATGCCGTTTGGCCTAGCATCAGCGCCACGGGCATTCACGAAGATCATGAAACCAGTAGCAGCAGCGATCAGGGAGAAGGGGATACGTATGATTATATATCTAGACGACATCCTTCTGATGGCCAGCTTCAGGGAGACACTTCTCTACCAGTCCGACTGGGTAGTGAAGCTCTTGACTTCTCTGGGATTCCTAGTGAACCAGGAAAAGTTGGAGATGAAACCAACCAGGAGGTTGGAATTCCTAGGTTTTGTCATAGATACCAGGTCGGCAACCCAAGAACTTCCAAACAGAAAGATAAGAGACATAAAGAGGGAAAGAACATGCCTCAGCAAATCAGTCATATCACTCCGCACTATAGCACGAGTAGTGGGCCTCCTTGCAGCCCAAATATAAGCAATCCTCCAACAGGGTCTGCAATATCATCAGTTAGTACACATCGACCAGGAATCCAGAACAGAACTGAACTGGAGTGGTGGCTGGCAAACACGGAAGCATGGAACGGGAGAGCCATTTTCGGCGACCGTCAGACCGGATTATAGAATCGGACGCCAGCAGAGCAGGCTGGGGAGCCCGTTGTGGGGATCTACAGACAGGAGGGAGGTGGAGTTCGGAAGAACTCAAACTACACATCAACTGTCTAGAACTACTAGCCGGATCATTTGCGATCAAGGCGTTTACAAAAGGAAAAGTGAACTCCTGTATTCTGTTGAAAATGGATAACATTTCAGCAGTAAAATACATCAACCACCTAGGAGGGACGAGAGCCAAACTTCTGGCGGAGATAGCCAAAGATTTCTGGCACTCCTGTCTGGAATTAGGGATCTCAGTAGTAGCAGAATACCTGTCAGGATCACAGAACGTGATAGCAGATTGGAACTCCAGAGAGACGTTGGAATCTCCTGGGCATTTCGGCGAAGCTGCAAGCCTCATCGCCGAGTCACGGGCATCTTCAACCAGAAGGAGCTACGACGCAGCTTGGAATAAGTGGTCGACATGGTGCAGAAGGAGGAGTCTTCATCCCGTTTCTGCCCCGTTAGTCGAAGTACTGAATTTCCTAGCGGAGCTTCTGCAAGATGGCAAAGCTTATAGAACCATAGGAGTCTATAGGTCCGCAATTTCAGCAGGTCACCTGCCGCTAGAAGGAATGCCAGTGGGAGAGAACATGGCAGTGATTAGACTCCTAAAAGGAGTAAGATTTAGAATACTACCACAGCCGAAGTACAAAGTACTATGGGACGTATCAGTGGTGCTGAAACTTCTAGCAGACTGGCCTAGTAACATATCTATCGCTAGAACAACTGTCAGGGAAACTAGCCATGCTGCTATGCATGGTATCATGCAGGAGAGTAGCTGATGTTAAGGCACTGGAAGTAAATAGAAAGACATATGGGCCAGAAGGGGTAACTTTTAACCTGGCCAAAAGAACTAAAACAGATTTGTCTACAATCACATACCCATACATGCAAGACCACCCGAAATGGTGCGTAGCCACATGCATAAAAGAGTACGAAAGTAGAACAGCAGAACTGAGACCAGTAGGGACAACCCAACTTCTTATAGCGCGCAGGAAACCACACAAAGGTGTAGCATCAGCCACTATAGCAAGATGGGTCAGAGACATCATGGGCCTAGCGGGCATTGACTTGTCTAAATTCGGTGCGCATTCAGTCAGAGGAGCGATGGCCTCAAAAGCACTAGGACAAGGCGCAGCTTTACAAGACATCATGAAAGCGGCAGATTGGGCTAGTGATACAACGTTTAGGGCGTTTTATTTTAGACTAATCAACACGATAGCAGGAGCAGTAGTAAGAAGCTTTGAACAAGCTTAATGCATGCCTCCGTCTTGACATAGAATGAAGATTCCCCTTGCTAATAGCGCAGGGAGCTCTTGATTCTATTAAAGACAAGGAGGCGAGCATTACATTCCCGACCGAGATACACAGGGAATGGATAAGGATAATGAAATGATCAAAGTATGTATTGCAAATAACCATGATGACCATTTCCTCCCAGTATAGGATGTGTATTCCCAGCTCTAAAATATCTCTTTTGTTATTTTCGATATTAGGAGATGAGCAAAAGAACGGCTGAACTCCATACGAGAAATTTTGGATTAAACGGAACGAATTGCAAGTTCTAAAGCAAGAAATCGATTCTGCAGAAAGCAGGAAGTGCAAAGTTTAATGGCCCGTTGGCAAGTTAACGTTACAGAAGATTGCAGTTCAAGGCAGTCAAATGAAAAAAAAAGTTATTTTGACAAAATGTTATTTATTTGTTGAATCTGCTGGAAAGTAAATTAAAGAGAAGAGAACGCTTAATGCTTGCCTCCTTGTCTTTAATAGAATCAAGAGCTCCCTGCGCTATTAGCAGGGGGAATCTTCATTGGGGTGGGTTTGAGTGCTCTCTGGGTTTTGCCTCCTGCCCTTCACCAGTTGCTGACCAAAGTCTTGGGTGATGGAGGGGTGTGCTCACATCCCTCTCTAGTTTGGTTGATGACAGGTTTGAGTGATACGAGCGGTCTCCTCTCCTGACCAGACAGTATGTCTCGCAGTTGTATATGAAGTGACCGCGGTAGGGTGTGAATTTAGCAACCTTCAGGACACGGTTCTACCAGCAGGTTGGTAGGTCCTGCTTGGTATTGTTAACTAGTTAGAGTCACTGTTCTAAGCCCTAGTATTATTACGTTCATGTGCATCTTTTTGGTTGGCCTATGTTACTCCCAGAGTTTCTGGGACTAGCAGAGAGTTTGGTCCTTTTCACCCGTGCCACGGCAACATCAGACCTGTGTCGGTCGTGGCTGGATCTGCTCATGGGCCAGGCAAATAGCCTTTTCTAGGGCTACTTGATGCATAATTGCATCCAAGCTTTTTAAGAGAGAGTTTAATTGTCTATGTGACATATGCAGAGGTGGTCTAGGTGGTTTATCCAGGTCCTTAATTCATCTAGGATGATGGAGTGAGTGGCTACAGGTCAACTGTTAGTTCTAAGCCCGTTACAATTGTGGGTTTATGATGTGGGCAGTCGGTTTTGCCCTATAGCCTATGTTGGGATCTTGCACTAATAGGCAAGGAGGGCACTCGGGGTACTACCAAGCCCCATCCCTCTCTGTGATGAGGACAAATGGGGCTGACCCTCATTTGGTTGCAGCCTTAAGCCTGCTGAAGGCAGTGCTGTCCTGTAATGACTATGATGCACCACAAACTATTCTCACTGCATCAAGGAATGTGGCCCTGCCTTCTCTTCTCCAGTCCGTCTAAGTAGAAGGGGGTATATCAGCAGTTCCTATACTCTGTTTCACTGCTGCAAAACCTGGTAAACTTTGCAAGTGTCTGCAGGTTATAGGTCACGTGAAGACATAACCCTCAGGGTTCAGTGTTGGAGTAGAGCTGGTGGGGCTCAACCTTCCTGAGCTACATAAAACTCATGAGGTTAGGGGAGGTCACCCAGGGTCAGCAGACTATCACCAGACCTCCACCTGGATGATGGAGATATTGTTTACAGGTCGGGACTGACTTGTTGCCTATTCCTTGCAATGCTGTGTATGTCATTTTTAGACTATTGGTGTGTGGCTGGAAGGGGACCTTCTTGTCAGGCCTCCAACACTATTCTGTTAGTTGTGGTAATGAGGCCAATCCCACACTGTGTAATTGCCTCATCCTATCCGTGGGCGTGTCCCTCCTTGCATTCCGCTGGTTTCAATAGTTCTGCAGGTGTGCTTTATACATTTTGCTCCAAGCATTCGGGCTCAGACCTTTTTTTGCAGAATTCTAGATACACTGTTTCAGCTGTGCGCTCACTAGTGGCCAATGTCCAGCTCCCCATCTCGACAGTGGGAAGATCTTGTAAGAGGGAGAACGTGCATCCTTGCAGGCCACATGTTGCGCTGCATGGTTGTGTCCTGCATTGTTTCGGTGGATTTGGGGTGCCAATTCTTGAACTAGCCTTTGTCCTCCCAATTTCCTCCAAACCGCAGATCCTTTATGTACTGTGGTAGTAAGTGAGATCTGCTTCGGCGACTTGTTAGAGGTTGCAGGTCTGAATCTGGGCACCTGCTTCTTTCTGCTTGAGTTATCTGCTTCTTCAGCCCATCCGAGATGCGGCTCTAGTGGCTGCAGGCTGAAGGGCAGGAGTGCTTGTTGATTGCTTTTGTGGCAAACGGGTAGAAGTTATTTGGTGCAGCCCCATCGTGCGGGGGACTTGCTGTCCCAGATGACAATAATCCTAGCCTCATGTTCCAGCCTGTTTGAAGGGTGCCTGTTTTGGTGCTTATATAGCCCCATGGGGTCCTGGCATTTTTTTTTTTTAATCCTGTTTTGGTTTCCCTTTTCCAGTGGTGGGACGGACAATGCTTGGACTACTGCAGGCCAGTAGTTGGTAGGGGCAATCTTGGATGAGGGGTCTTTACTGGAGTTCTCTTCCTGATCGTCGGGCTCCGAGAATGGAATTATGGGTTTTCCTTTTTATGCTGAAGGGAGTGCTGAACCACAGTCTATGGGTGCCTTTTTCTCTGATAATCGCCTAGGACTTGTGTGAATCTCTGGTGATCCCCAGTTGTGTATTGTCTAGGTTAAGGGCTCTCGACTTACCTGAAGTAGAACTGCTGAGAGACCTGGATATGTGTTTCCATAACACCTGGTTTTGGCCTCGTGCCGATTTGGTCTCTGTGAGAGCTGTCCTCCACACTCCCCCTCACTCTCATTGTGTGGGGGGAGGGGTTGCTTGTGAATCTTCAGGCGATTGTCACCGCTCCCGCTGCACAGGGGCGTCATTCCTTTTGGTCCACGTATGTATCGGTCCAATCTTTGGATTTTTTTGTATACTTCATGATGAAGTACTGTTACAAAGTAGAGGCATGTGGAGGTAATGCTTGGTTACTTACTACAGTGTTCTCCATACTGTGGGGTGCACCCCCCGTAGTGGGGCGTGGCACCATACCTGGGAAAGGTGCAAGTCCAACAGCTTGAATAACATTTAAGAGCCACTCAGCGGACCGGCCATCAGGAGCGCCTTTTAAGTAATGAACACAGCATGAAAGAACTTATATGTGTTTATTATCTTTTTCGGCACGGAAAATGGGAAAGAAAGCACCTCGCAATTTAGCGCCTGATTCACAGAAGCATTTTATAATGGCTCAATCCCATAGGAAAACGTTCTGTGAATTAGGCCCAAGAAAGCAGAAGAGGGGACAGGAGGAAGTACAGCAGGAGAAAATCAGGCTACAAGGGAGGTAGAATGGCAGAATGGGGCGGGGAGTTAGGGAAAACCGAATGAGGGAGAAATGTGAATGACAGATAACATGAGCGAGAGAAGAATAGGAGTCAGGGGAAAAAGTGAGGTTGCAAGAGAGCAGGGGGGGAGAGAGATAGAATTGGGTAAATGTAGGAGAAGAAAGAACAGTATTGAAATAGGTTTCAGGAGAATGGAATGGGGCACGCCAGTGAGTCTAGAAAGGATAGATAGCTGCCCGGGTCAGCCGAGTTAGCCTCTTCCTTCAAAAGAGGGACACAAATTATTGTAATGCCTTCACGCATTTATCCAGCAGTATTGTTCCCGGATCTTGGAAGAAGTGGATGGTCCCGAGGAAGATCATCAACAGGATTGGGAGGGCTCCATTGAGGCAAAGGTCTGAGTTTACAGGATTTCAATTGTACCTACCATTCTATATGCCCTGGAGGTTTACCCCCCCCCCGAAGGCTTCATTAAATGGTTGATGTCCTTTGAGGCTAAAATATTATGCTCACTTTTAGGTGTACCTTGTGCAACACCAGTTGAGGCGATCAGATTGAAGCTAGGCCTGTGTGGGATGTTTTCCCCCCGCTAGTCCTGGCCCTGCAACATTACTGTGCATTGCTTGCATCAGAAACATCAGAAATGGCCGCCGGAAAGCATGCTGCTCGCCAAAAATCACCCGCAAGTGCGCAGTAAAAATATGAAAAATAGGCCGCCATCCACTTTTGCCTATGTCAGTGGTAACACAGGAGACCACTGCCAAAACCCATCACATTGGGCTACACACAGAGCAGCCTGAAACTACTTGAAAAAGCCATGTTGATTGCAAAAGAAACACAGAGCTGTTTGGAAATCTGTTTTTCTTCGTTGTCAAATTGGCAAAAATCATGGCTCTCAAACCACCTAAAAGATCCAACCTCCTTGTTGGGTGTTGAACATCATTTTACTTCAAGAATCCACATAAATATAATGTCAGCAGAAGTATATGGTATCAGAACAAAATCCACTTGTACAGATACTTGCTAGAAAGAAATATGTCAAAAATGGGTGCAATAACGTTACTCGCCTCCGTCAGACGCTGGCGATCTCTAAATCTGACAGGTGAAACTTGTGTCTCAAAAGCTAAATATGCCAAAGAAGGGACTTCCATCAAATGCAATATGGGGTGCCACACATAGATTTCATGTTGAAAAAGGCTGGAATTGAAGATATGTTTGCTTATTTTAAAATGTGTAACTTTAATTTCCACAAAATAACAATGTTACAATTTACTGCAAGATAACCTGATTCAGCTAAACTCCAAGAGGTTTCCCACACTGAGCTTCAAACACATTCCACACCTTCTCCCTAAACAAAGGAATATTTTCCCCTGTGCTCTGCTGAGTATCTGACAGGCAAGTGTGAAAGGAAATGGGAGGGGCACTCTGGCATGTTGCTCTGAGTGTAGACAAAGGACTCCCTTGAGCTGAATGAAAATACTAATTCGGGTGTGACGGCCAAAACTGCACAGGAAGACAAGCCCATGTGACTCTCTGACCCAGCCAAGCCTTGGAGGCGGGCCAGACTGAAAATGTGGATTTGAAATTGAAGAAACTGTATGTGTAAGAAAAAGACTTATAGCAAATTGTACGGAACTGATAAAAATATGGGATTTATAGGTTATTAAAATGAAAAATTCGCTCACAGTTTAAAGCTAATCTGGAATCTGTGCGATGTTCGGAGACTGAACTATCAAAATGTGGGCTTTGTAGCAGTTGTGGTTATGTGAAAAATATGAAAACTTACAGGAATATGCCCAGATGGGATGTGCAAGTATGTGTAAAAAATTATACAGATCCGAAAATGTGTAACCAACCAAAAGTGCGAAAAACTGTCATTTGTGAACCAAAACTCGTAGGAATATGAGACTTTGACAGAAGCATACCTTAAGTAATCTGTAATGTAAATATGCATTATCAATAAGTTTGTGATATTGGAAATATGTTTTTTATGAAAAGTAGATTTTCTGGTTAAACACAAAGTGGTGTTTTTTCTTTGGACCATAAACACAGTGTCACTCGGACACATGATGACACCTCATGACACACTGTTCCTTTCTCAAATCAGGAGAGGGGGAATTCTCTGACCTATCCTATCAGATCCTTAGAGGGTTGGGCATTGTATAATCAGCCTCCCCACCCCTTTGGAAGATGGATAAATAGGGACTGTTGAGGACCCAGGCCCAGACATTCACTCATCACTGATCTACCGGCGAAGCGCTCTGCAGGAAGAATCCATCTCCAGACTCTAGAACCAGACTCTAGAACCAGACTCCAGAACCAGACTCCAGAACCCTGAAGCAAAAGGCCCAATCCAAAAAGCTGAACACTTCTCAACTGGTCTTTAGAATCTTTTGCAATCTGATTCTAACCCCAAACTTTCAAGGGGCACCACAAAATCCAACAGCCTGGCTGAGCTGTTCTGCTGCTTCTGGCCAAGAACCCTTGCTAGAACACAAGATCCAGATCAGTCCAGCAGAGCTGTAACCCAGAACCCATCAGATCCAGTCCAAGAGGCCGTGCAGACCAGAGTGCCTTGCTGAGAGCAGTCCAGGTGTCCTGAATGCTGTCCGATGGCGAGCGAAGTCCAGTCCAAACCCTTGACCAGATCTTTGACGGGCCCATTCCATTCCAAAGCCATAGTTGTAAGTATTTAGTGTATAACTGTCCATAGTAACCTCTTAGTTTAAAGTAATCCAATTCAATCCATTTCAACCTATCCAGAACTGGATTATAGAATCTTGTGTCCATCCTGAATCCTTCTCATTATATAGTCTTGTGATAATTGTAGTGATAATCATCCATGCGTTGATATTTTTCTGAAGAAAGTCAAGTGTCCTGGTGGACAAAAGTCAGAGCGGAAGGCGCCCTGTTCTGGTGGCTGGCTGTTGGGTATCTTGCATCTTCATAGCCCCTTAGTAGAAGTCCATCTTGGTTCCTAATCTTTAAAGCGCATCTTTCATTTTGAAATCTTGACTCTGTTCTAAGAAAAATCTACCTTTACTAAAACCTCTAACTTTCAAATGAACCCAAAATGACATTCCAATTCCTTATAGTTTTTCCGTAATCGCGTTTCTCGCACGCGGAAAAGTTGCCGCGAATTTGCATTTGGCTCAATTTCACTCCATATAAAAATAGCTATTTCTTGCATTCAACTTCTGAATTTCGTTTTCAAGCTGCCAATCATTCTACAATCATTGCTAGTGTTAACCTGAACCAATCCAAAGCAACTCTCACTAGTTCTGAATCCTATTTAGCGAATTAAAATCATTTTTAGCATTTTCCCATTCATTTCAAACCACATTTCAAAGCATTTGTCCTGTTTAAAATCAGCCCTGTTTCTCTAAGCTTGCTGGGGGGGAATCGGGATTGAAACTGCAATGGTTGATTGTTATTCCTGAAACCTGTGTGCTCTCATTCCATCTCTTCATATTGCATATTGGGGGGAGTGAGTAATAACAGGGGGAAAGAGTGATTACATTGTTTTTGGTTAAATTCATATCAAGTTTTATTTCTGTGTTGCATTCCTTCGTATCATTGCAATTTCTTGAACCCATACACAGTTATTCTCTGCTACATTATTCTTCCTATTCCTACTCCTAATTGATTAAAGAGATTGCTGATATTGTAATATTACCCATTGCTGATCATTGTAGAAATATTAGTAAGTGTGGTATTCCAATATTGTTCATATTCATAAAAGTTTGATAAATATATTGTTCAACTCATCAAATAAATCTTTTAATTTGCAAAACAAACCTACTTCTTGTCTCAGTGAGGCCAGGGGGATTCAAAGAGAGGGGCGTTATATAAGGGTACATCATCCAGAATTAAAAGAACTTTTGACATAAAATATATAAATAAGGATTTCCATTGGGCATCCCATACTAGGCATTGACTTAGTGGGAGTGATGTGTTGAAACCGCTTACAGCCTGCCATCAATAATATCTTGCTGAAAAATTGCTGCATGCAGACTTCGAGCTATAATCACATTTACGGATGAGGCCAGCAACCCATTATTGAGGTCAGTCATGGCCCATCAGACAAGGTGCTCTCGAAGCACCTGGTTTGCAGATTTGGACCGCATGATTAGAAACCACCTCTCTGAAATTGGGGTGGCCAAACTCCGAGACCCTCATTGAGTTTTATTTGTATTGCCATTTTATTTGTCTTGCCATGTTAAAAAGACTGTGGAATGGGACCAAATCCAATTATTAAAACATCTCTCAGAAATATCTAAGCATGAGAGAAATGCCCAACAAGGCGTTTTTTAGACAAACCCTGCAGCTACCTTACTAAGTGCTACTCCCCGCCTCTAATAAGATGTATTATATATCTGAGAATTCAGCTATTGCCAGCATTTGTCAACATTGGGGCGTGGACTGGTATCCCAAGGGAGGATCGCCTATTTAGAATGTGCAAAAGGGACATAGAAATTGCCAGACATGTGCTCACCAATTGTAGTCTTCTGGTTCCTCTCTACAACAAAGGCTACGTGGAATTCCTGGACTATTGTTCGGATCAATTTTGGAGCGCCATATATAGCGCAGAATCTCAGGTGATTACGGCGGCAGCATTCCACATATGGAACTTGATTAAGGATAGATTGAACTGAACCAATGGATTGACCATTCTAAATATCCCTATGTCCCTGGTTATTCGATACTGATCAACCTGTTTGGTTCTTTTAGATAACCAGTGATTTTATCCGCAGGGCTTTTAACCTTGACAATCTCCTTTTAACCTGATTTTTTACAAATTACTGTTAATTGAAACTGTAGGAAATTATGTTTTGTCTTAATGAAATCTGTGTTGTTGCTCCATCATGTAATATGTTCATATGTAAAGGTTGTATAACCAAAATGCACATAATTGGTAAAGGGGGCCAGAGCAGGAGGGAGAGACCAGAAACGAGATGAGGAACAAAATAGTAGGGAGAACCAGACTAGGGGTGAAAGACAAACTAGAAGAGGACAGTCTACGGTGGTGAGACAAGCGGGAGAGGCAGAACAAAGTGGGAAAGACTGAATGCGAGTCAGTCTAGGGCCAAATAAGAGGAGACCGAACAGTCAGAAGAGACGGAATACAGGAGAGAGTCATAACAGGAAGGAGAGACTGAAAGGGACCGCCTGGGACATAGAGATCCTATTTGGGGGAGAGGGGTTAGGAGGCAGAGACAAAATGCGAGGGATAGACCAAGACAGAATAAGATTGAGATACGGAACAAGAGGCAGGAACTGAGCATAAGGAAGTGGAGATGTCAGCCAGAATGGGAAAGGAGCGGTTTACAGAATGAGAGGGAAACCTGACAGGAGAGAGAACTTGCGCATTCTCAAAGTCACTGGGCCTAGTAAGATCGTTGTTTTTGTTCTTCCTTGTTCCCGCCCTTGCGTCGTCGCGCTCTGAATCACTTGTGTATGAGCGCAGTACAAATAAAATATCAACTAAAAGGAGGGTTCAAAGAGGAAAGAAGATCGAGAGAATGAGACGGAAAAGGTGGAGAACATGCAGTAATGTGAGAGAGAACAAGACAAGACACAGGCAGAACAAGAAAGCAACGGGCAGGGCCGATTTGAAGGGGAAAAGAGGTAGTGGGTACAGAGGAGAGATGGACACAAAAGGAGGGAGAGAAATGGAAGGAATTGATTTTATCAAGAAAGAATGGGGTGTTCGGGCGAGAGACAATTGGAGGGTGAGGAGAGATAGTCTGTAAGAAGGAGAGATAAAGTACAATATTTGTGGGTATGAGATGGAAGAGTGGACGTGGAAATGTGAACGAACAGGAGAATGCCTGAAGGGGGCATTCAGGACTAATGGAGACAGATCTGGTGCAGTGAAGAAGGAAAAGAGGGAACAGCAGAGAGAATTAAAATGGGGGAGACTGGGCAAGGAAGAAGGGCAAGACAGAAGGTGGTATAAGACTAGGAGGGGGCGAGAAAGAATTCAATAAAGAGACAAGTCTGAAAGGGAGTTGGCTGCTGCGTTATACTGTGTAAACCCCATCCTTGATCACTAAAATGTTGATAGTGAATGGTTAGGACATGCGTGTTCGCTCTCCACACTTCTCGGTCTAAGTTTGCTAAAGCAGGCTTCTGCCACAAAAGAAAACATATCAACTCTAACTCATTTTGATAGTGCAATGAATCCAATAAGAATAAAACGAACAAAAATGTTAAATATTGAATTCACGGAGCCATCCCCATGTCACCCCCCTGGGAGACTCCAGGTTGAGGGGTAGCTACGAGTGTGTGGTCACATGGCATGCTTCCTGCGCTCAGCTATACCCCCCCCCCCCCCCACACACGCCCTTTCAGCATTGGTAGAAGTGGGCACTTGAAAACTGTGTCCATTGCCAATCGAGCAACCTTAATGGGCAGCCCCCCCCCATCCCTCCAAGTCCCCAACCTCTTGTTTTCTCAAAGAGGGCACACTTGGATCTGATGTACACGATTACAGTTAATGCCACACTCAGTTGTGCTCGTGTTTTCTTTTTTTTTTATTGTGCATTTTGATTAAATAAAGTAACCTTAACACAAGATAAAAGAAACAGTGGCATGGCTAGGGCAGGGCCTGGGGGAGGGGGCGTACCCCCCTCTGAAATCCTGGGCCCCTCCTTGTAACCCCCCCCCCTACCTAATGGGAGCAGTGACTGTGTTCTCCATTTGTGGTGTCAGTTGTGACAGTCACTAAGGCAAATGTCTGCACAGTGATGGAACATTAGTCACTGAATGGTTTAGTTCCTGCATTCTGATGGGAGGGGAGGTGCAGTGGGGTTTGGGTAGTTGGTCTGCACAAAAGCCTCTCTGCAGGAGTGCTTGTGACATCACCATTACCTTCAGCGCCCCCATGCCCCCTACCCCGGGCTGTGTGAGCGCTTTAAAAAAAATGCAAAAATAAATCAAATAGGCGCCCCCCAGCCCACTTTTGTCTCTGGCCCCCCTACTTTTGTCTTTGGCCCCCTCTGTGCCCTGGCGACGCCACTGAAAATACACATTTACATAACAAGGTAAGGGGTCCATTCTGCTTGTTACATCTTGAAGCTTGTGCTCATTTTGATCGTCCTTGGAATCTTTAAAGGATGAGCAGCACAGGAATTCTATCTAACCTGTGACCCACGGCCACACGCATCGCTGCAGCAAGCGCCCAACCCACGCTACCAGTCTCCCCATCTTCTTAAGAAGAAGTTCAGTGATTACACGATATGCTTCCGCTGTACAGGCCTTCATAAACAGATATACTATTTTCATGGTTGGACCGTTTCCCGGTTGACTGACTTCATCGGATATGTCAAAGCAGCATAATGTTGAATAATGGCCCTAATCTGCGCTGTGCCGGGCGCACCCTGCGAGCGAGTGTATTCTGGTGACCGCTAGAGGGCCTGGTCGGTCTGCGGCTGCCTTGAAGAGCAGTGGAGACTGCAGGCTTCCTTCACACGGCGACGCTGCCAGGCGCTCTACCTCCTGCCCCGCTGCGTTCAGTCCATGCCTGGTCCCGCCACCACTTCGCTTCACATCGAATGCTAAAGGCACGGAACCAGGAGGTGAGCAGACGACTTTTCTTAATAGCCAACGGTTTTATGCCCAAACCTAGTGTCGGAGCTGTGCGTTATGAATTACCCAAACCTCCGAATAGAAGCAGAATTCATTCACGTGACCGCTATTTGTCTCCGTCTCACTCTGCCTTTGCTCAGGTGTCAAGTCTGCTTACATATGATGCGCGCATAGCGCTTAAAGGGGATAGGCACTTCTGTCTTGATAGGGTTGTTTGATATAAAATGCACACAAGCAAATGCCGGTTATTTTCCAAGATTGTTTGCCAGTATTTGTTTGGTAATTCAGATTGTCTAAGAAGCTACTACAGGCGGCCATCTCCATCTCGCAAACCTTTCAACCACTCAACTTTAAATTACATTATCCATAGGAATTACTGATGGTCCAACACCCGAAGAAAAGCAAACGTGCCCATCGGTTCCCTCATTTGGAGAGTGTCGTCCTATGTGAACTCCCCTTCATCCCCCCAATAAGCCAATTGCATCCCATACACTTAAACGGGATACCCACTTCACTAGGGTGACCAGTTTTATAAAGTAAAAAACCAAGACATGGCAACTAACATAAAAGGGTATATGATGATAGAACCGATACTAGCACCAAAGCCCAGCACTCGGTGTATACCGAGCTGAAGCTGCCAACAGCACACCACTTCTCCCAATCTCCTTCTCCCCTCCTCCCGACTAACCCTACCCACCGTGGCCCTGTTTACAGATCCGCCAGAGCGCCTGGGGACCAATTCCGTTGGTGACGGTGCGCTATACAAGTACTGCTAACATAACATAACATATATATATGGTCGTTATACATAATGTCGCCGGGAAAAGGTTGTGGTAACATTATATATGGAGGCCACATATATATATATATATGGGGCCAAGGGTAGCAGGGGTGTCCCCCACATGTTCAATGTGTTAATGTCCCTGCAGAAAACGACCCTTTTTCTGGTGACTTTTTTGCCATGCAATATTTTTGCAGGGACATTATGACATAGAACCCATCAGGGCCGGCCTTGGGGCAGGGCGGGCCGGGCGACCGCCCTGGGCGCCATAGCCCCCCAGGGCACCAGCTCGGGGAGCCTTTCAAGGGCTAGCCCGAGCTGGCGTGATGGGAGAAGTGTCCTTTTGAAATTAAATGCGGGAGCAGGCGCATTTAACAACAATAGGGTGCTTGCACCCTATTGAGATCATTACCTGCCCTCTGCGACACGGGAGCGGGGCGGTTTTCATCAAAGTAGGGCGCTGATGCTTGCATCAGCGCCCTATTCCAGTGATTAACTCCCTGCTCCGGTGCAGGGAGATAATCATCTTAATAGGGTGCAGCAGCACCCTGTTAAATGCGCCTGCAAGCACATTTAATTTCAAATGGACGCCTTCTACCACCACCGAAAAGACCTATTGGCGCCTCCAACAACCCCCCCCCACAACTGACCAAGGGTGCGGGGGGGGGGAATTGTTATTTTTCTGCCTGGGGCGCTGCCGCCACTAAGACCGGCATGGACGTCATTCCACCAAAATGCCAGAGGTAGCGGAAGTGACATCACATGACCCTTGACCTCTGACGACATCACAGGAAGTGATGTCATTTGACCCCACCCTGAAGCCACATCACAGGAAGCGATGGAACACGACCTTTCACCCCTTGACAAAACAGGAAGTGGCATCACATAGCATTGTTTCTAAGTACACTATGAAAAATATGGTCACGATATCACTGTAAAGTGATATACATTTCATACTGATCACCTTATGTATTGTTAATATCAGCTCGTATAGGCCCATTTACCAAATTACTGTGAATGCAAGCAGACGTCCAAGGCCAAACGATAATGATGTGTTAATATATGGTGTCCAGTCAACTGGTCGACTGCAATTTGGTCGACTGCAATTTGGTCGACGCAATTTGGTCGAATGCCAAATGGTCGAATTTTTTTTTTTTTATATATATATATGTGTTTTGTGGGTTTTCGTGTGGGGAAAAAAAAGAAAAAAGAAAAAAAAGGGGGTGGGGGGGGACCCCCCAAAAAAAACCCAAAAATGGGTAAAAAAAAAAAAAAAAAAAAATTCGACCATTTGGCATTCGACCAAATGGTGTCGACCAAATTGTCTGTCGACCAAATGTTTTCGACCATTTGACTGGTAA
This sequence comes from Ambystoma mexicanum, assembly GCF_040938575.1. Classification (NCBI taxonomy): domain Eukaryota; kingdom Metazoa; phylum Chordata; class Amphibia; order Caudata; family Ambystomatidae; genus Ambystoma; species Ambystoma mexicanum. Next base: position 999,566,290 of record NC_090929.1, on the reverse strand, counting down.
CCGCAATGCGCGTAAGCTTTCATATAGAGCAAATATACATACAATATCACCCAACCTGCGTTGGTACTTATTTGACCTTGCTGGGAGCTGAACCTCCAGAGCACACGTACATTGCAGCAGCGAGTGCTCAACCCACTGAGCTATCTTACCCGCAATAGCTATCAGAAAACAAGCCACTCAAGAAACACAGAGCCACATGCTTTAGGGGTAGCAAGGGAGACCTCGGGGGTTACAGGTGTGACCCCTGAATGACATCCCTGGAAAGTGGCTGTCAAGGCACTACGCTTCAGTAGCGTTTGAAGAAGGGGGTTTAAGGGTTACTCTTCAAAGAAACACATATTATAATTAATATATGACAAACTAACACTATCTTAAGTTGTACAATTCGGCATTTCTTCTGTGCGAGAATGTGCATTCCTGCTTGCCAGCTTTGAAGACCGCTACAAAAAAACTGGCACCACTGCAGTTTCCAACGGGACATCTGGTCGCCCTACACTTCACCAGCTACACTCCGCTTCCTTTCCCGCTGGAGATTCGACACGAGGAGGGGTGAGGAACAGGCAACGTTTCATCCGTTACTCCAACAAGGCACAGGCAGAATGTAGAGCCACGGCCCCCATATCACAAGTGCTGTAAAACAAGACCTCTGCAACCGTAGCATTTATATGGATGTGTGTAAAGGTGACAGCATGTACAGTAATAACGAATGGAATTCAACCTGAATACATGCATTATTGAATATATGCATATGCAAAGTTTTGCACCTAGAATGATGCACCAGGGTCCATGTTACTTACTATACATACATATTTTGCAACATAACGCAGTTAAGGGAGCACAACCCTGCCAGTAGGAGTAGAAGGTAGTTTTGCTGCTCATGTAGTATGAAACTCGTTTTAGGTTTTCACCTCGTACAAAAAGTAATGAAAAGTGGAGGGGTGGGGGTTAGTAGGGTGTAGCAGGAGTAGGATAGTGAGTATCTTCATCGATTCACACTAATCGGGGCCTCAAGCAGGGGTGTGTGATGGCCCTTTTGTTATATAATCTTTATGTATCTGATATGGATGTGGCCTTTTAAAATATCAACAATCATCCCCCCCAGGGTGGGCATTACAGCGTTACCCTGGCTATTTTACACCGATGACACCATGCTACTGGATAAGACAGCAATCGGACTTCCAAAGAAAATGCGTTTGTGATGAATATCAATAAGACAAAAATCATGGTTGTCGGTGGTTTGAAAAAGGAGTAACAAGAAGTATGCATGGAGGTTATGTGATAAATCACTCAATTTAAGTATTTAGGTATCACGGTTGGGAACTGTTTAAGGAGACACAGTTCTGTATAAATCAATTTTCCCAGAAGTAATGGCAAAATACCACCTTATTCAATCTGACATTTTTGTTAAGGAGGAGGGTTATCTCTGGGTGGTATGATTAAGTTATACGTTGCCAGTATAGTACCTTACAGTACTGTATGGGCTGGAAGTATTCCTGGAAAAGTAAAATCGGGTGGATCCAATGCTTAGAGGGAAGGTATGGCGTTCCGCATTAGGGTTGCCTAACTATCCCGGTTATGGCTCTGTGCTGTGAATTGGGCCCAACTTCCATTTTAACCCAGTGGAGAATAGCCAGCAGCTTGTTCTATTTTCAAATGGTTGATGCAGATATGGACGGCTTATCCCTTTTGGGTCTATTTAATAAGCTAAATAGGGACATGGTTTATGTTTATGATGAATATATTCCGGCGATTGAGGACTTCCACAAGGATATAGGGTGGACCACTGAACTGCCGTTAAATCTCGGATTGATTATGAGAGAGCTCGAAGAAAGCAAAGGTTTGGGGCAGAAGTGAACGGTCTAAACATTTGGCAGAGAAAAGTAAGTACCGTGATTACGCAAGGCAGAGGTTTTACTTTCCAAATCGCTTTCCTTATATAGTTACTACCCAAAATCGAACATTAATCCATTTTATTTTGCATCTCCGTTTTAATGTCCAAGACACCATACTCTCAGAGGCTCTGTAAAATCAATACAGAAACTGCTTGACATGTGTTAATACAATGCGAGAAGATGAGTCTGAAATATCTGAAGGGATATAGTAGGTTTCTTGGGTGCATTGAGAATATTGTGTATGATCAGTTCTGGGCTCAACATTTCTCTGGATCGCCTTTAGTTGTAGCTGCTACTGCTTTTATTTGGATTGCATTTGAAAGAATGATTGGATGTGTTTTAACCAACAAATTATTAATGGGCTTTTTGCCTTGCACGTTTTTAATTGTTGAAATTATAATGTAGATGCTTTTTGATATAATTTTTCTGTGGATATTCAATATTTATAGGAGATGTTGACTATTTTTTCATATGGATTTTTATGGGTGTTCTGAATGGAAACGTTTTGTATATGTCCCATGACTGATTGAATAGCATTTTTAACGGTGATTCTATTTCTCTTGTGTCAAGGTTGTATTGATTAACCATATACACACACAAAAAAAAAAGTCCAGTCTCTGTCCGCAAAAAAGCCTACCACAATGCTCGCAGTTCATTCAGAAACGGGGCCCAATGCAGTCACGCAATCTTTGCACCAGTGCAATCCTTCTGCCCAGCGGGATAGCAGCTCGTCCTAGCTGTGGATCCATCAGAGCTAGGCCTAAGCTCTGTAGAACTACTTCCCTTCTCCAGTCAAACACTAGTCCTGATGGTTGATCTGGTGGTAAATTGGCTTTCTTCTTTCCCTCCATTGCTCTACTGCAGTTTGTAATGAGGATAACTGGCTGCACTTTTCCCTCTGCCCTTAAAGAATGTCCTGGGACACGCTGCACTCTTTGAGAAGTTCCTGCATCGTTTTCATGGGATGACAGGTCTGACACTCTGGCCCCTCCAGTCTGGCCTTGATTCATCTCTGCTACACTCGCCATGGACCATTTATTTGGTCTTGCTTGTGGCAAGTGCGTCCTAAGGGCTATGAAAGAGTTACTATAGAAAGCATCAATACATTCAACAAATAGATGCCTCTATATTCCATTTTAATAGGCGCACGTGCTGGGAAAGAAAGTATCTGATATCGAGGGAACAGTGCGTTTATACAATGCACCAATCATACCTTAAAGAAAACTACTTTGGCACACGGGCATCCTGCAGTGGTGGGCAACATGACACCACTCGTATTGCACGACAGAGTTCTTGCACCTTTCCCGACTGTCCTTGTACTGAATATTTTCGATAAGGTGCACACGCCTCTTGGTGCTTTAGACATCTGTTTTCAAGGCTAAGGAGACTTAATTATTGTGAGGGACACGAGTCATGTAAACTTATTTGTATTCTTTTTATTGTATCTTTCTTTTTTTATCTTGCCTTTTTCATACTTAGGGTATCGATTGTATTGTGTTTTGTAAAGGTTTACAACCATATACAAATAGAAAATAAATAAATATCTGGCATTACCCAACTTGGTGGTGCTCTGTAACCGTGAAAAGGGCGAAAGGCAGGGCCATTCATGGAGCCTATGACGGGTTCAAAGCTTTCCATCCATCACTTTATAGTATTTACATTGTGGCTGTATAAAGTACATGCCCCAAGCTACCCCTCGCTGATTATGTTCAAGGAAGCCCAAATATGTCCGGGGCCATCTATGGTCTAGCGCAGAAGTGGCATGGCTTGGCAGTTCAGGGCTGCCTGTACTGCCCCACTTTCCAGGGTGATATTTGTCTGAGCTTTTCCCCCTTACAGAGACAGGCTAAAAGCTTAGGAATGGATGCTGCGAAGCATTGAATCAAACACCCCATTCTAGATGATGGGTGGGGCGGGGTGGAAGGGGGGGGCAGAATCAGGCCCAGGAGAGAATGAAAAATGACCTGCACGATGCACAGACAGCACTGTCTAAAGGTATGTAACTAACAGAGCTACATTACTATAGTCCCATTTTCCAAGCTAACATTTTATGTTTTGGGTATTCGGTGGTGCTGAAAGCGCTGCCTACAAGCCAAAACGATTATCATGAGAAGTGAGGAAAGGACAGAGATGAGATGTGGGCAGGGGCACGACCTGTGGGGAGTGTTAGGTTATTTACCCCCCCCAACCTACCCTATTGACTCGCCATGGCATAGCCCCCTGTGCCACTCCCACCCACCACCTGCAGCCTTCCTGCCCAAAACACATCCCTCTGGGATCTCAGTGCCTAGCTCTGCTTTCCAAGCAGTGTTCTGAAAAGGTAATGGACACTTTATAATTATATATGTGAAAGGTTGAAATTAAAACCATCACATAAAATAAATAAAACAAATTAAAGGTAATGGCTACATTAGAGCTATAGACAAGCTAAACCAACTACTATTGACATAAAACCGTCTTAACCAACTGTCCTGTCAGCCACTTGATTAATAACGACTTTGTGTTCTTGCATCTGTTCCTTGCACTAAATTCCTGATAAAAGCGAGCACTGGCAAAGCCAATAGTTTTGGCTCTTGTATAGCACACTGCCATAACTTGCTGAGGTACCACTTTATGGCTAGATAGTACCATTATGGCAATGCCTGGCAAATGCGGGTCCCATGCCTACACAAAAGGCAAAACTGATGGCTTTGCCAACACTCGAATCACTTATAACCAGTCTCCCTGACACAAAGAAGCTCCAGAAACGATCAGGGCTGTTGCATTGATTTTCTGTGGCGGCGCATAACGTTTGCATCTTTAAATGAAGATGCAATTGACGCAGCGTATTTAGTAATTGCATTCACCTGCCTGTTATTTCACTGCAACTGAATAACTGACCCCGGTGACTAAGCTTCAGATTGTTGCAAGCTTTCTAGAAAGCATGCCTTTCTCATTCCGCTCCTCCCATCTCTTCTCATTCTGCTTTGAGCAAATGTCATTCATTAGCTAAATACATTAGTTGCCTCCATTGAGCCTCATGCAGCCCGTGCGTGGCTCTTGCTTGGTGTGCCAAAGGTTAGCACACCCTTGTATAGTTATGTGCTTCTGTAAATGGGTTACATTTACAGCTTGTCTTTTTTTCAAGCAATGTTTCACTGACAAAACTCTTGAGCAATTGCTTGAGAGAAGGTTGGCAATACATCTGAAGTATTTTGGATCGAAATGGCTGGACACCCATAGGAAACCGTTATTTACCATTTGGTCTAAGTTTGGGCTGTTATTTATTTATTTGAATTTATAGAGCGCACTGCTGCCCACGGGCATCGAGGTGCTTTGAGACTACTTAAGAAGGCTTGATTTAAGGTTACACGAATGCGGCCTCAGCAAAGAAAGCTTGGTGCAGAGAGCAATGTTACAGTTACAGGATTAGCAGAAAAACAGCAGAAGGCATACATAAGTGTATAGAGCATAAACCGCACAAGGCATTTATGCACTGTCAAACAAAGAGCCTAGTTTTGATAGCTTTCCTGAAGGTTGCATGGGAGTCAATCATCCTAATGAAGGGGGATAGGGAGTTCCAGTAGGTGGCTGCCATATTGGGAAAGCTGGAACCGCCCGCCCGTGGGTGAAATTGACAGTAATTCTGTTGGTATAGGCAGCTCTGGTAGGTCTGGAAGGGGTATGGAGATTCTTTGAGCTAGATAGGGTGGGGCAAGGCCGTAAAAAGGCATTTGTGCGTCAATGCTACTGTCTTGAAGGTAATTCTTTCCTTCACAGGGAGCCAGTGGACTTTCCTCCTGACCCCAGAGATGTGATCTCGTCGGGAGATGCCAGTTGCAGCCCTCAGGGCATTGTTCTGTACTAGTTGTAGTTTGATCAGATTCTTTTGGGAGGTGCCAGCGAGGAGGGCATTACAGTAGTCAAGCCATGACCCTATAATTGCCCTAGCAATGGTGAGGCAATTGGGTAGGGAAAGGAAAGGTCTAGCTGTGGTGAGAAGTTTAGAGTGGTAGGCTGAAGTGGCGGCTACTGTGTTGACCTGTCTGTTCATGGATAGATCAGGTTCAATGTAGACGCCTAGTGTTTTTATGGCTTTGGCTACAGCGATAGGGATGTTATCCACTGTGAGCGATATTGATCATCCAGTTTACCCAATGTGAACAGGGACCCAATTAGCAGAAGTTCGGTCTTCTCACTGTTGAGGCAAAGCCAGTTTTCAGCCATCCAGGATTGGATTGTGCAGTAGATGGAGTTGAGGGTGTTAAGGTCAGCAGAATAGTCCCCTGAGAGTAGGATGAGCACCTGAGTGTCATCAGCATAGTTAGTGCATGCGATGCCCAGTGTGTCAAGGATCTTGAACAGAGGTTGTGTAAAGAGGTTATAGAGTGTGGGCGCTAAGCAGGAACCCTGTGGGACCCCATACTTGATGAGACTAGGGTTGGCACAGGAGGTTTCAGAGAAAACCTTCATCACTCGATCCTGCAGGAAGAAAGTTATCCATGCACAGGCCCTCAGAGAGAAATTGGCTGCGGTAACGAGGTGGTGGCATAGGGTTTTGTGGTCCACCAGATCAAAGGCAGCGGAGAGGTCCAGGAGAAGAAGGATCGCGGGTTTGCCTGCGTCTCTTAAGTCGTCCATTTGGTTTTTTAGGTCAAGCAAGGCTGATCCCGTCCCATGCCTGGGCCGGAAACCGGACTGCCGGAGACAAAGGAGGTGGTTTGTCCTCAATGAATTTTTGGACTTACAGGTATGCTGTTTTGTCCAAAAAAACGGCACAGTGGTGATTGGCCTGTAGTTACCTGGGATAGATGGGTCGAGTGTGTTTTTTTTTGGCAGCGCCACCTATAAGCCAAAACTATTGCATTAGAGTAAAGATAGCGAGAAATGGCATATGAGGAGGGACACAAAGCTTGTAGGCATTTGGTTATTTGCCCACCCATTGCCATACTAATCGCTATGGCCAGTCCCACCCAGTTCCTGCCCCAACCTGTCCAAAACCCCTCCTCTTGGGAACTCTTTCAACTCGTTTTAATCAGGCCTTCCCATCAAATTTTGCACTCTAATTGCCTGCCAGTGTTTTCTCAAAGCATTCTTCTGAGAGTTAATGACTTCATTTTTATTCTTTCATTTTATATTGCGCATTTAGTTTATGAAAACGTACAAATATGTTATACATTAACCACTAATAAGACACACACTTTAACATATTACAAACACTCATCTATCATTGTCTGATAAAGATCTAAATAATGCGGACAATAATACAGTGCAAGTGTCAACCTTCATACCCAATCTTATAGACAATGGACTTCTATTGGGTGAATCATAAATATTTTCTCCTATTGTCCAATTGATTAGAATTAGAGTTTGGATCAACGCAATTGTGATCGAAGTCGATTCACCCTCCATTAGTTTGCCCCAGAATCTCTCACTTGTAATCATGTTAGGGTCAGCTGTCTAATTTCTAAATACCGTTACACACCAGGGCAGGATCCCCACATAGGTTGTAAACCAATTGTGAAGGGTTATGATATGATACGTCATTTATAACGTGCCTGTACACAAGTGTTTCCTTACATAAGGCCACTTTACAAATTCTACAGCCTCTCTCGAGTGCTAGTAGGTTGCAGCGGAAGCGCAAAAAGATATTATAGTACATGAAATTGGGAAACCTCACAAGGTAAGATGGTGTACTCGCATAACGTCTATGTAATTGTCTGAATTTTTTACATAATTTATATTTCAGAATGTTATCTTACTCTTTGGCCCATTCCGCTATATCGAGTTTTTTATAAGTCTTGCATGGATTGCCTAAAAAATTGATCGTGTCTGTATCGGCCTCAATAAGAATCTCTTCACAATTGAGAGCAAATTGGTTGATAGGCTGAGTGGTTTTGGTTAGAAATACCTCATGCAGATCCCCAAACAAGGACTCAGGGGGAGGAACCAAGACTATCATTAACCCTGAGCTGCACAATGTTCACATAAGTTCTTCACAAGGTAATACCCAGTGACACAATTCATGGGATCACGTCTCTTCTCCCCTGTGAGGCTAGGAAGGTGAGCCCGCTATGCAACATTCCCCCCTAGGGGTGGCAGAAAGCAGGACCTCACAGGGAAAGACTCCCCTCATGGGGACAAGAACTGCCATTAAGTGATGGAACACCCCAACCCTCTTGCGCTCAAGTCCATGAAACCCATAAAGTCTGCCGCGAAACAATCTGAAGGCACTACTGTATGCTATTGTAATACTTCTTTCTGTAAAGATTGCTACCACCAAGATCAGGAATACTAAATGGACATACAGTCTGCTCTCAACTCATCTTCCAGGAGTACTGTGAAGAAGATTGATGGAGTTCTACAAATATCTCCTTTGCCAAGTACAGAAGGTACTGGGAAGAGGTGGACCCAAGGAGGCATGACGAATACACAATGGACACAAACAAAAGACTGCGACACTCCACTGGGGAGGAACCACCCGAGTGAAATAAAAATGGAGAAAGGATTCAATGAGAGGGAAAGCAAGCGTAACAAGCAAAGCAGGCGTGAGGCCTGGCAGACACTGGAAGTTCAAACCTAGAAGCAAGAAGCTACATCAGGGGAAGTGAACCTCCAGTCGGGAGGACGCCGACAACAGATTGCAGGAGTCTTGAAGGCCGACACAGAGCAAGCCTGACTGGAAGCTGGAAACTGACCAACGGTGGCGTGACCACGAGGAGGTGGACCGAGCGGTTCATTAACTCCGCTTATACAGTCTGACAGGCGACCCAGCAGAACCAAAGCACGGCAGTGGGGAGCGGAAAGAGAAGCAAAGAGAACATTGCATGGAAACGCATTGACCCAACACACCCCAGGAAGAACCAGAGACATGGCTCCAAGAGAGAAAAGGTAATGGGAGTCACAGGAGATTTGGTAGGGGATTAGGTAAGGGTGCTGAAGCCGGAGAAGGCATCGAGAGTAATCTCCCACATCTTAATCACTGTATCAAAAGTACTGAATATTAAGAAGGTATCTCAATTAATTTCCCTTGTCGTAGTAACTGTATCAAGAGTATTGAAAGGAAAGAAAGCCTTGGGAGTAATCACCCTCATTTCCAGAGTTGGGACAGACGTATAAAGTGTGAAGATTACATCACTAGTAATCTTCCTCGTCTCAGTTGTTGTGTCAAAGAGACTGAAAAAAAGAACATATCGGGAGTACTCTCCCTAAACACAATCATCAAAAGAGACATTCAGGCTAGAGAGTGCCACAATAACAATCTACTTTGGCAGAGTGTTAGAAGAAATCAAGGACACTACGGGAAGAGTTCCCCTTATTTTCACTGACAAGGAGGGGAAAGAAAGACAAGAAATAACTGTGTTGGAAACAAAAAGGAGTGTGACTTTTAAGCAAGCCCTAAGAGAAGCTTGGAAAAAAGTGCAAAGATTGATAAAAAAAACTGTTGCAGGAAACTATCCAAAGTTAGCCAATGGCTAAACCAGGATAAGGGAGTCATTCTCCTGGTTCTTTCGCCTAAATTGTTGAATCAGAAAATAAGGCAAAAGGTTACCAAACAGCAGCATGGAGGCTGACCAAGTCGACCAGGGTGAGTTAGCCGTTGTTGACCTATTGGACCAGGAGAAGGGAGACTTTCTCCCGGTATTCTCTACAAATGCAGAATTTGAACTATTAGCAGAGACTAATAGAAATACGTGCATTAAAGGGTGATGTGCACTACTAACCAGTTAAATGCAGTGGCAGTGAACTCCACAAACAGCGCCAGTGGGGGAAAAGGTCCCACAAACTCTCCAGGTGCAGCACGCCGAGAATTGTTTCAACACCTACAGCAACTTGCTCGGGGGCGCCAGGAAAGGCTCCCTAGGTCAAAGATAAGCACAATTCCATCACAGAGCCTGCACAGTTTCTGTGAGAGTTATGAATATACATTTTTGGCCAGAATGCTAACAATTCGAACTTGACATGCATTTAGCTCTGTGAGGTAATAGGACAACGTTGAGCAGCACCACATGGAAGTCCATGCGCTTGAGTAATGTGGTGTGAAGACCTTCTTGTTTTATGTTACATGTGTCCACAGTGATGGTTAGGTTTGCCTCATTACGTATATCATTTCACCATGTGTTTTCGCTCACCAACATATATCTATGTGTCTCCATGTTTCGGAGTAAGAGCAATTAACCAGGTGATGGGGAGTCAGGAATATTAAGAGAGTATAAGGCATTGGTTAACAGGAAGACTGCTATTGTTCTTCCAGGGGTACGAAATGCAGCTCAATCTCGCCTAAGAGTGTGGGCAAACATGTAACGCTCACCTGATTCCCGCAGAGGCGCCGGTCTTGACTGGGTGACTGCCGTATCTTCAAAGGTGATGTGTAACACACGGTTGGCTCTTTGGGCTGGACCTCTGTGCACTGTATGTCTGACTCGAAGAGTAAGATGTCTGCAGATAGAAAATATGGGTTTAATGAACTGGGGTTATTGGGTGCCTCTCTCCTCTTCCCTTTCTCTTCTCCTGTAGAACCCCAAAGGTTAACGCCCTCACCTTAGGTAAGTGAACGCCGAGCTCTCCATGTGCCTCGGGGCAGGGTGCCGTAACCAGTTTCTTCACTGGATAAGGGTGCAGGCCTCTTGACCTCAGAGGACTGCTGTCTGTCGTTAACTGCACGAACGGTAAGTTCTGGGCACTTCAAATGTCTTAAAAGTCTTTTGTAATGATATCTCTTGTTTTGCAAGGTTCCGGCGATGGCGGATGGCGGGCTGATGAGAGTTGAGGATCGAACCCGCGTGAGGAATAGAAGCGCCTGGAAGCACGTAAGTAAGCGCTTGTAGCCTGCTTCACGATGCGCACTAACGTCCCTTTTATCTTGCAGGCACAAGTTCGGAGCTTTAGAGAAGCTGAAGGGTGCTGGAATACCCACTGGATTCGGCGTGGGAAGGAGTAATGGCACGTGAGTAATAAAGTTGCCCAATGTCTTTAAACGCACCTTCTTTTGTCTTTCAGATGCGGGATGCAGCGCCGAAGGCCTCCGGAGCGTGCGAAGAGCTGGTAAGCTTTTGTCTTTCAGATGCCGGAATGCAGTGCGAAGACCTCCGGAGCATGCAAAGAGTAGGTAAGCCTTTGTCTTTCAGATGCCGGAATGCAGCGCGAGGCGTTGGTGACAGCCGATGGACCAGGTAAGAGATGCGCTGCCACTGAAGACCCTAGTGCTAACCTGTTCTTTCTTTGTCTTTACAGGTGCTGCTGAAGACTGGATTCCAGGATGGTAAGCCTTTGTTCCCTTAGGCCCAGGATCAGAAGCAGAAGACACGATGAGCGTTCTGCTGCAGAGAATGCAGAATAACACAAAGCAAGATTCATCCATCGGGTGTGGTTTAAATAGCCTCCTGTAGTGCTTAGGTGTCTCCTTCCACAGCCACGCCTAGGTAAGAAAAGAGTTCCTGCTTTCCAGAAGAGTTCCAGTGTTCTGAACCTAGGGAGTGGCTCCTGCCCCACCCAACAGGAAAAGTAGTCCCAAACAGAAGAGGATCAGGGGTTCAACTGGCAGGTAAGTAAGCAGCATGGTCTGCTGCAGGTAAGTCCACCCAAGCATTATGAGCCCGGCGCTTCCAGCGCTGGGACTGGGCATCTTTATGAACCTGGTGCCACTGGCGCCAGGACATGGTCCAAAAGGTCCCAATTGGGACTGGCTGGCACTCGGAACCGGGGTTATGGGTCTGCTTCCAAGGGAGTCGGGCAAGTCCTGATCTTTTGGAAGCAGAGATCATGACAAAACAAGGTGTATGCATGTAGGTTGAATGGTCACCCCCGCCCCCCCATCTCTCCCTACCATTCAACTACATATTCCTAACCCTCTTTCCGGTGACCCTCATTCCTCCTACCTATCCACAACATCTCCCTAACCCATTCCCCCCCATTGGCTGTCCCGTGGTAACATATCTACCAAGAATCAGGGACCCATGCACAACCAAGGTGGGATGGTCGTACTCCCTTCGGCTTTCGTGCTTAGGGAGGGGTTGCACATACCCCTTCTGGTGTGAACACTCCACCTATTGTCTTTTACATTTTTACCAAGTGGGAGGGCCAGTTTAGTGAATAGGTTTGGACTGAGGACTATTTTATTTTGGACTATCGACTAGCCTTGTTGCTTAGTTTTGGTTAGTAAGGGGACTCCCTTTTAGCAGTAGGGTCAGTGAGGAGTTTTAATTTAAATTTAATTTAAATAAAATTACTTTTAATCCATGTCCTCTGGTCCGAGTCTTTCTTATGGCTTGCCACAATACACAGTTCTAGTCTTTTATTATGTTTTACTATCTCTCTGCCCGCTAAATATCAATGTGTGGGGTGTACTGTGCTCATACTTCGGTGTTTCTGGAAACATCAATTTTTAATACCTGTATGATAAATAAAAGCACTTCGAAATTAGTCAATAAGAAGAAGCTACCATAAAAAGAGATTTTGGGGATTTGGCCAAGATGGCGGACTGGAATACGTGCCCCATTAGTTCTGTGCTCACCCTCTAACAGTAGCGCTCCGAAAAGAAAAACTAACGAGGACAATGACAAGCTGGGATTAACTACACCTCCCTGAGCTCGGGTGAAGGGGAAGACGAGTGAGACGAGACCCCCATCTCAAAAAGGTATTGGCTCTGGATGGCAGCACAAGCATACAAAGACATGCCCGCCAGAACCGGAGACAACGCATGAACTGAGTGAAGGGAGGATGGGCTCACCCGCCGACTAGCAGACCTGCGCTGTTAGCACTCTACTCACCAATTCTGAGAGGAAATCCAAAAAGCTAAATCAATGAGGGCCACAATAAACAGAGCTTAACTAAGCCTCAGCGGGCTCAGGGGAGCGGAGAAGAGTGAGGAGAGCTCCCCATCTCAAAAGGAACTTGGTTTGGACAGCAGCCCGCGCACACAACGTCCCAGCCAGCCGCCAGTGAGAGAGATGATACGACAATGGAGTGAAGGTGAGGGTGGAATCGCCCACTGCTCAGAAAGAAAGACCATCTGTGCGGTGAGGCCCTGTCATTATTGAAGGGTTAAAAGGGGAGTGGTGAGCGCGAGATTAGAGAAAGGGGTGAGAGCCCCCTGCCGGTGTATACCTTGCCAGCAGATCTCTAGCAGAGAAAATAATTGAATAAAGAAGGGTGAGGCGCAACCAACTACATTCAAGGCAAGAGTTTGCAGGGAACCAGGGAAGGTGCCAGCAGGCTTCTCGAGTCGGGATAAAATCAGCAGCAGGAGGTGTTGTGAAGTTGAAACAAGTCGAAAGGAAGAGGGAGCTCTGGGCAATAGTACCCGCCTGCAAAAAGGTAAGTGCTCCGGTGACGCCTGGATGTGGGTCCGCCTCAGCTCCCCACCCCCCTAGAGGGTGACTTGCAGGAGTTCAAGTGCTGAGCTCTGGGCACCTGCAGAATACGGAGCAGACACAGCTATAGCTTAGCTGCATGCCGGAACTAAAGGGAAGCTCTTAGAAAAATTGAAGTTTAATAGCACACTGTCTCTGACTAATAACTTTCTTGTGAGATATAAAAGTGGATGGAGAGAAGGGAAGCCGCCCTGTGAAGATGAAAGAGGTGTTAAAGCCTGCCAACAACCAGCAGTGATGAAACCCAAGCCCCCTAATGGGGAACACAGGAAAAGAAAGGATCACAGAGGAACGCACATAAATAGCAATTGGCCTTAGTAATGTATTAACCATGGCATGGAAGACTAGAGTGCAAGATGTCTAGATCCCAGAAGCAAACAAAAGTATGGAGGCTTTACTCGATCAGATGAAGAAACCCACTGCTATGTGTGGCGAGTCAGAAGACAACCACCAGTTTCTGGTGAGTACAGTACCCCAACGGGTCATCAGAATATCTTTAATAAGCATAACAGTTGCAAGATGGATTCACAACTGCCAAAATACGCTAAGAGTACATCTTAGAGACACTATCCACTAATGTAATCCACATCCTTGTCCACAGACACGCTTCGCTGAATCACCAGATAACTAAAAAGCACTTGAATTGGAAGATGGCAATATCTAATATCCAACCATTATATCCATGATTTTGGAAAATAGGTGAGTCAATGTCACCTATGAGGACAATGAGATATACTGTACAGTTTACTTTTTCCCGTTCTCCACGTGGGACCCAGCACGGATTTTAGCAACTTGTCCCACAGGAGAACAACTTCGATGTCACCACTCAATACACATGGCTTTTAAATTTTCACTGACAGAAACGGCGATTGGACTGCCGAATATGAATGAAGCACACCACTAACTGTGGTCACACACACCTCAAGGTCAGTGACAGAGGATGTCTGATCCGTTTAAATATAACATTGATTATTTTTGAAAATAATAATTTGGCACTTATATAGCAATATGAAGTGAAAATGAAGTGTTTTATACGACACTGACACATAATATCCTTACTTCTAGAAATCCACCCATTCCCTCAGATATCCTAAACTCAACAAGGGCACACTTGCCCGAAACATGTAGTAAACTAATAGGCGATGACTGCTAGAGACATCATCTCTCTCCAAGAACTTTAAAAGATTCGTACCTATTGTGATATCTGATCATTGCAAGAATCAACAAATCTAATTGCTTTGATACTAGAAATTGTTGTTACTATACGTTAACCTTACTCATGGCATGTGAAGCTGATTTACTTCTCATGCCAAGAAACTTACAGACTTTTGACTTGTAATATTTGATTACTTACCTTCCACAATATGAGATGTAAGTTATTCCTTACTAATTTAATTATTTTTTCGCACAAATTTGTGAAATAAATATTTTATGTTTTTCTGCTTTGGAACTTGAATAATGTATGCTTTGATGTAAATTGTTTCTCAACTGTATTATTGAAAGTGTGCCCTGATCTTTGCTGTCCGATGCCCACAGAGGACCACTCCCCTACACTAAGTCAGAAGAAAGACAGACTCTTGGAGGACATGGTTCACAATATTTTATGAAAGAATTATAAGGTCTGACTTTCCCCATCGCTATGGGTGGTCCCTACCCATCTTTTGGACTTTCACGACGGACAGACAAGCACCTGAGTGCTTGTCTGTCCGTCGTGAAAGTCAAAAATAGCACAAGTCCACTGTCCAAACTATCCTTACTGATCCTACCACTATACAAAATGAGGCTCGGAGAATGGCTCCCTTCTCCTTGGGCTTCTAGCATCAGTCTTTAGAAGGTTTGTCCAACATGCGGCACTCCAAGCCGTTTTCTGTGGCCCGTGTATTGATTGCACTGCAGTGTCCACCCTTTGTCCCTCCCCCATGGTCCAAAACAGCTTTCTATTGGCTGTTGACATGCTGGGGTATGGGGTGGTGTTATTGCATGCCTGATGTTTAGTATGCACTGCTTCGCAAATTCTTCTCCTGTAGGCTGCGATTGGAGCTGCACTGCTACTCCAACTACTCTTCCAGTTATTATCGTCTTGACTCAGATAAGAAGAACTCTTTCATCTCCCTTCCGTTTATTGGACGCTGCCTTATTGATTTCATTCTTAACGGTTATCCATGGTACAAAGGCACCCTGCCCGCACCCACAACACTTCCCATGCAACTCACCTTGCTCTTCTACCCGATCTGCACAACCCCCATGGCGCATTGCCACGATTAAATGATCTAGCTACGAAATGTGCTGCCTGGCCACACTCGCAGCGCCTGCCCGACCCCTTGCTCCTTGCTTCGCCTCCGAAAAGCTCTGCATCACATGGGAGCCAATGGCAAACATAACAACTGTCCTGTGCTGATCGGTAAAGGTGCAGCCAGCCTTCGTCAAAGTCCCTTGTCTGCTCAGGCATTTGAACTCTGCGTTGTGAACTGTTATTGGTCATTACAGATTGCTGAAATTGCTGGTATCACCTAAATATCACCTTGGAGGCATGGTTTTATTATTGATTCAGATAAATCTCAGATTGGGCAGGTACTATCAGGTACATAACTGCTTTCAGATGCTCCCTCCAGCACGGATGCCTCTGCCTTTCCCCCTCTTTTCCCCTTACTTGCCAGGCAATATGCAGTCTCATTGGCGGTGCCAAGGACTTCAAGAAACTGCCCAGTAGTCACACTCCCATCTTCCATGGAGCATTTCAGCCTTCATGCCTCCGATTCTTTTTTAGTTTGGGCCATATGGTGGTAGTCGTGTAGGCCCTACACAACTACCACCACCATGTGGCCCACACAGTGTCACCACTGTGGCTGACCTGTGGCCTGCCACTGCGCTACCTCCTGAGGCCTGCTCCCTAGACCACGACGTACCTGACTGAGCAAGTATGAATTTTTCAGTGGCAGTTTAGTGTTTCAGCTCCCCTCTGGCTGCCTGCTCTGTGAGATTAAAGAGCATTACTTTGTGTCCTTTCTTAATTAAATAGCAACCCAAGGGTGCCACAGACTGTGTCCACCACTCCCCCGCAAATGACTACTACTTGTATATCACACATCCAACACTATGCTATGGTAACTGATATATATATATATATATATTTTTTTTTTTTTAAATTGAAAAGCCATTTCGCCTCTCCGCACTGCACTCAAAAAAGTCGAACGCCAGTATATAAATCCTTTAAATTAATTGTAGAGCCCTTCAAATATCCAGTTTTATTTTAGGCATCAGTTGTAGGGAAAACACGATACAACGCGTTTTGCAACACTCCAGTTGCTTGATCACGTACAAAGAACATTCATTACACAGTGCCAATAAATACAAACAATTACAGTCTCTATGGTTCTTTTTCGAGTCATTGTCCTTTTTTTGCTTTCTCCTAATGCAGATCCCTGTACATTACTGTTTGGAATCAATGAAAACAGGTGGCGATTTTGTAGCGGATTGCATTTTTCCTTTACAGGCAATTTCCAAAGTTTTAGAGACTCAAATACATAATCGTGATACCCAACAATATCAGCTTTAGATATTGCTAAACTGCGGAACAATACAATGTAATTTTGTTCAAACGTCTATACAACAATATGTATTTTTCTCACAATGATGTTATGGGTGTTCTCTAAATTCGCCTTGAAGGAATGCCCAATTCACTTTCGTTCTTAAGCTTTTTAGGCAAGTTGTCCACCTCATAATTGTCTAAAATGTTCCGTACATATAATGGTCTGCACAGAATATCTCATGACAGGGACATTTTTCAATTCGGTTTTTGGATGGTTAATGGAATAGAGCGCAAACTAGCTGCCAGTACAGTTCAAAAAGGAGTTTTTTTTTACCCAGTGCAGCATTCTTGTTACTTTCTATTTCGAATGTTATTTTTTAAAATTGTGCAGATGACACTTGCTACTGACTAAATACTATATTCATTAGATGTATCTATCCAATCTATGTCTGTTCAATGCATAAAGTGCATTGTGCATGTTAAAATGGCTATTATTCAGCCAATTTATGAAAGAGTTTAGATTCAAAAAAGTTCATAGTGCTTCATATTCTGTAAACATTAGAAACTAACAAAAAGGGGGACACTGACCCTAAAGTACATAATGCAAAGGTGTTTTTACCACATCTAATGTGCATATAACATTAAGTTTGTGTATCATTCTTAAGTTAATCATAACCATCCTATATAAAGTAGAGCTACATATATGGAACATTACTATGACTGAGGCTTTTTTAAAAATGTTGTTTAAGTGCCATACAGTGTGACCAAATCAACTCTAGGAAATTCTAATTGTGGCAAAAAAGGTACACTGAGATAAAAAAAATTTGGACAGGGTCACACTGTGACAATTGGGTAAAAAGCCACAAAGCTTGACATCCATTTTGTATGGTTGCACATGAAAAGACCCAATAGATGCAAGTTATCAACAGGGCCACTTTCCAGCGCATATTCATTATGCCTTTGCCCACAGCATGCACCATTATACAACATTTTCATGCTGGCTGTGCCCATACATGTCCAAGCATGCTGCACAAATACATAATAAAAAGTAACAAATGCCATGCCACAGTAGGAAAAGAAATGCAGATCGACACCACGCATAAGGCAAGTTCGCCATGTAATTAAACGATTAAACGTATGTTTGCTTTACACTTGATGCCAAGTAATAAATGCCATGTCACAATAAGAACGTACTAGCCACATATAAAGGATGTGTAACGTCCTTACATTCCCACTGCAAGTTTTGGTCCATTTGAATTCTTACTCGTGTGTCATCCAAACTGAACTGCTACCTTGATGTTTGCGCCTGGATGTCTCCCCCTTCTCTTTTTTGCATTTGAGGCTGCACTTAGCAAACTATGGCAGTACCTTTATATGTGATTAAGTGGTTACGTATGGTGACTCTGCCAGGCATATGAGGCCTTTAGATGACATTGCCGAGTCAGGGGGCACTTGGATTATGATGGCAGAGCCTGCACATTTCAGGCTGGTCTTCAGTATGCTGGATGTTGTGCCTATATTGAAACCACAACAGTATTACTTCACAATACAACTAGATTTTAATTGATTTTAATGTTATGGGACTCTGGTAAAGTAGTATTCATATAACTAACATTGATCTTGGCTCTGTGGGCCCCAGGGCCTACCCAACGCTGAAAAGATGGAGAATCAGAAGAAAAGTAAAATTGATGCTGAATGTCGTGTTTTCAAGGATAGGTGGACCAGGGATTTCTTTGTGTTTGAACAAAAGGGGAACATCAGGTGTCTGATATGCCAAGAAAAAGTAGCTGTCTGAAAGGAATACAACATTAGGCAGCGTTATACTACAAAACATGCAATTCATTTTGGCAACCCAATACGCCAGATTAGGATTGATCGTATGAACTCACTAAAGTATGATCGAGCAACAATCTGTATTCAAAGCTGACAAGCAGAACTCTAAGGCAGCTACCAAGATAAGTTACTTGATATTCAAGGTGGAGACCATTGACCGACTGAGAATTTGTTTAAAATTGCTTGGGCATATTTACATCCATGGCATTCCCTGACAAACAAGCAATGGCGGAGAATCAGACAATTGCTAGAAGAGAAGATTACCTATCATCAAACATTGCAGACACACTGAGGAAAGGACTGAGTACCTTTCAGTTTTACAGCTCGGGGGTTGATGAAAGCACAGATGTGAGCGATGCAGCTCAACTGGCGATCTTTGTACGAGGAGTGACCAAGCAATTCAAAATTATTGAGGAACTAGCATACCTCTGTCCAATGAAAGGCACAATGGGAAAATACATTTTGAATGAAGTGCAACGTGTCTTGTTGAAATTCAATCTGCTAGAGGACAACAAACTCTGTGTTCTGACAACTGACTAAGCCCCTGCTATGATCTGCAAACACAATGGATTTTTCAGTTTATTTGCAAAGTCAGTTCCCCAGAATGTCATCACCCATCACTGCATCATTCACCTGGAACAACTGTTTGCAAAGGCCCTGGGGATGAAGCTTGTGATCGAAAAGGTTGTTTCTACAGTCAATTTTATAAAGTCAAAAGGGCTTAATCATAGACAGTTCCAAGCATTCCTTGCTGACATAGAAGCAGACCATGATAATGTTATTTAATTCTGCCAAGTTCGTTGGCTCAGCAGGGCAGCCACACTATTCAGATTCTGGTCACTGCTTAATGGACTTAAAACATTCATGACCAAACAAAGGGAAAGATCTCAGCTTCTAGGATGATGATACCTGGTTGAATGACTTGCCATTCCTTGCTGACATAACAAAATATCTTTCAGACCTGAATATAAAACTGCAAGGGAAGAATCCGTTTGTATACAAGCTGTATGAGCTCATCCAATTCTTTGTTTATAAGCTGGTATTGTTTCAGAAACAATGCCACCTAGTAAGTGGTTTCAACCCAGAACTCCACCTAAGTCAATGCCTAGTATGGGATGCCCAATTGAAACCCTTATTTTATATATTTTTATGTCAAAAGTTCTTTTATTTCTGGATGATGTACCCTTATATAACGCCCCTCTCTTTGAATCCCCCCCGGTCTCACTGAACCAAGAAATAGGTTTGTTTTGCAAAGTTAAAACATTTATTTGAAGAATTGAACATTATATATATCACACTTTTAGGAATATGAACAATATCTGAATATCACACTTATGAATATTTCTTCAATGATCAGCAATGGGTAGTATTACAAAAATCAACAGTCTCTTTAATCATTTAAGAGTAGGAATAGGAAGAACAATGTAGCAGAGAATAAAACTTTGTGTGGGCTCAATGAAATGCAATGATATGAAATGAATGCAACACAGAAATGAAACTTGATATGAATTCAACCAAAGACAATGTAATCACTCTTTCCCCCTGATACTACTCAATCCCCCCAATATGCAATATGAAGAGATGGAATGAGGGCACACAGGTTTCAGGAATAATAATCAACCATTGCAGTTTCAATCCCGATTCCCCCCAGCAAGCTTAGAGATAACAGGAATGAGTTTAAAACAGGTCAAATGCTTTTAAATGTGATTTGAAATGAATGGCAAAATGCTAAAAATGTCTAACTCGCTAAATAGGATTCATAACTAGTGAGAGTTGCTTTGGATTGGTTCAGGTATACACAAGCAATGATTGTTGAATGATTAGCAGATTGAAAACGAAATTGAGAAGTTGAAATGTCTTTGAAGCCCAGTGTAGTTGGCTTTACTCACTTTGAAAACCAAGTTTAACAGTTTTGTCCTAAAATACAAATTACATTTTTAACAAATATATCCACTAATCTCTTAATTCCAGCCTTTTTAAAATATAGTTTGAATTGTAACAACCCATCTTGCTTTTGATTGGAAGTCTCTTCTTTGGCATACTTTGATTTTAAGGTACAATCTTTGAAATGACAGGTTTAGAGATCGTCAGCTTCTGACAGAGGCGAGTAACGGTATTGCGCCCATTTTCAACATATTTTTCCAAGCAAGCATCTTTAAATGTGGATTTTTCTTATTTTAAATGTGATTTGAAATGAATGGCAAAATGCTAAAAATGACTTTAACTCGCTAAATAGGATTCATGACTAGTGAGAGTTGCTTTGGATTGGTTCAGGTATACCCAAGCAATGATTGTTGAATGATTAGCAGATTGAAAACGAAATTCAGAAGTTGAAAGCAAGAAATAGCTGTTTTTACATGTGGTGAAATTGAGCCAAATGCAAAATCGCGGCTAACTTTTCAGCGCACGAAAAACGCGATTACAGCAAAAGGAGTTGGAATGCTGAGGATGTTAGCTTCAAAGTGACATTTAAATTTCGTTCCTAGCACGTACAGTTTAGAAGTTACAGAGGTTTTAGTAAAGGTCGATTTTTCTCAAAAAGAGGTCAAGATTTTACAAATGAGATTGCGCTTTTGAAGATTTACCAACAAGGATGGGCTTATACTAAGGGGTTATGAAGATGCAAGATACCCAACGGTCAGCCACCAGAACAGGGCGCCTTCGCTCTGACTTTTGTCTGCCAGGACACTTGACTTTCTTCAGAAAAATCAGCGCACAGATGATTATCACTACACTTATCACAGAATTATATGGATGAGAGAAGGATTCAGGATAGACACAAGAGATTCTACAATGCAGTTTTGGTTATGTTGGAATGGGTTGGATTGCATTACTTAATACTAAGAGATGGCTATGGACAGTTCTATGCTAAATACTCACAACTATGGTATGTAATGGGCCCGTCAAAGATCTGGTCAAAGGTTTGGCTGGAATTCGCTCACCACCGGACAGGTCTCAGGCGCTTAGTTCTGCTCTCAGCAATAGTCTGCACGGCCTCTTGGACTGGATCTGACGGGTTGGTTCTGGGTACAGCTCTGCTCTACTGATCTGGATCTCGGGGTTCTAGCAAGGGTTCTTAGCCAGAAGCAGCCAAAACAGCACAGCCAGGCTGTTGAATGGGTTAGGCCCTGTGGGAGTTTAGGGGGTTAAAATCAGGTTGCAAGATTTTAAAGGCCCGCTGAGAAGGGTTCAGCTTTTTAGGTTGGGCCTCTACTTCAGGGTTCTGGATATGGGTTCTAGAGTCTGGATCTTCCTTCAGAGTGCTTTGACAGTCGATCAGTGATGGGTGAATGTGTGTGTGTCTTGCCTGTCCTCAGCAGTCCCTATTTATCCATTGTCCAAAGGGATGGGGAGGCTGAATATACTATGACCAACCCTCTAAGAATCTGATAGGGCAGAGAATTCCCTCTCCCCTGATTTGAGAAGGAACAGAGTGTCATAATGTGTCAGAGTGACACTGTATTTACGGTCCAAAAAAAAATCCTCCCCTTTGTTTCTGTTCCAGAAAATCTATTTTTCCTAAAAAACATATTCACAATATCCCCAACTTGCTAATATTACATATACACATCACATATTAATTAAGGCACGTCTCTGTTCAAGTCCCATCTTCATAAGAGTTTTGGTTCACAAATGACAATTTTTCACGCTTTTGGTTGGTTTCTCAATGTTAAATCTATAAAAAATTTTCCCCATACATGCACATACCATCTGGGCGTATTCCTGTAAATTTTCATATTTTTAACATAATCATAATCACAACTGCTACAAAGTCCACATT
Organism: Ambystoma mexicanum; assembly: GCF_040938575.1. NCBI lineage: Eukaryota > Metazoa > Chordata > Amphibia > Caudata > Ambystomatidae > Ambystoma > Ambystoma mexicanum. The sequence goes on along the minus strand of NC_090929.1, from coordinate 999,543,904 downwards.
TTGATAGTTCAGTCTCTGAACATCGCAACAATTCCAGAGTAGTTTCTACTTGTGAGCAATATTTTCATTTTAATAATCTCTAAATTCCATATTTTTGCCAGTTTGGTACAATTTTTTATAAGTCTTTTCCTCAAACATGTATTTCCACCAGTTCCAAATCCACATCTCAGTCTGGGCCCGCCTCCAAGGTCTTGGCTGAGCCAGAGAGTAACTTGAGCTTCTTCCTGCCAGGGCTGGTTTCTATTTACGCCCCAAATTAGCATTTCCGTTCAGTTCAAGGGAGTCCTTTGTCTGCTAGCAGAACAACAGGCCAAAGTCCCCCTCCCAGTTCCTTTCACACCAGCCTGCCAGTTTCTTAGCAGAGAGCAAGGGGAAAGATTCCTTTGTTGGGTAAAAGGGTGTGGAATGTCTTTGAAGCCCAGTGTAGTTGGCTTTACTCACTTTGAAAACCAAGTTTAACAGTTTTGTCCTAAAATACAAATTACATTTTTAACAAATATATCCACCAATCTCTTAATTCCAGCCTTTTTAAAATATAGTTTGAATTGTAACAACCCATCTTGCTTTTGATTGGAAGTCTCTTCTTTGGCATACTTTGATTTTAAGGTACAATCTTTGAAATGACAGGTTTAGAGATCGTCGGCTTCTGACAGAGGCGAGTAACGGTATTGCGCCCATTTTCAACATATTTTCCCAAGCAAGCATCTTTAAATGTGGATTTTTCTTATGATAAAATGTACTTCTGCTGACATTGTATTTATGTGGATTCTTGAAGTAGAATGATGTCTAGCACCCAACAAGGAGGTTGGATCTTTTGTGTGGTTTGTGAACCATGATTTTTGCAAATTTGACAACCAAGAAAAATGGATTTCCAAAAATGCTCTGTTTCTTTCGGCAATCAGCATTGCTTTTTCAAGTAGTTTCAGGCTACTCTGTGGGTAGCCCAATGGTGGGTTTTGGCAGTGGTCTTCTGTGTTACCACTGACATGGACAAAAGTGGATTGGCGGCCTATTTTTCAGGTTCTCCTGTGCACTTCTGGGTGATTTTTAGCAAGCAGAATGCTTTCCGGCGGCCATCTCTGATGTTTCTGATGCAAGCAATGCACAGTGATGTTGCAGGGCATGGACTAGTGGGTTAGAACATCCCACAACCTATTTCACAGTACTGTTAACAAGATCTGCTCACCGCATCAAGCATGACAAGTATTCTGCACTGATTGGTAATCTTGTGGATGAATTTAAAAACAGATTTTCAGATTTTGGGGAACAGTGATGAGCTGAAGATGTTTGCAGATCCATTTGGTACTAATATCACCAATGCCACTAGCATGTTTCAAATGGAGTTAAGTGACATCCAAAATAATGGCGGCTAAAGAGAGTCTTTTCGGATCATAACTTGCATACATTTTATAGTCAATATATTACATAGGACTCTCTCCCAAATCTGTCAAATCATGGACTTCGGTTCTTTGCACTTTTTGGAGGTACATACTGCTGTGAATAGCTTTTCTCAAGACTGAAGAGCATAAAAAGAAAATCAAGATCACTTTTGACAGATGGCCGCCTATTTGGAATACTCTGCATTGCCACATCAAGTGTGCCAGCAAATATTGAGAGCATGTGCAAACAAAAGCAATACCAAGTGTCACACTAAAACAGAGGTAATTGCAGTGTTAGTAGAATTATTGAAGACTTCTTCATAATGTTGTGGATTGAAGTGTGCTTTTATTAGATAACTTAAAATGGTTATACACAGTCATTTTTGCCTTCATGGTTTCAGTTGAATAGGAATGTCCATGATTATGAGCCTTAAGTCATTTTAACTACCCTGAATGCTTTTTCTAACACATAATAATATGCACAAGAATGAAGAATTAGCAATCTTGGGCCCATCGTATTTGGAGCAAATGGTCCCAGCTCTTTATGAACCTACTGTGGCCACTGTTTGGCTTTTGTTTACTACCGTTTCTCTTTTGATTGCGTGGTTTAACTCATTTAGGGAAGGATTTCGACATGTTACTGATCATGCAATAAAAAAAGTTTGTACTTTAGGATTGTTCTAAAATGTTCACATTGCGTTTCTTCAATTAGTTTCAGCTTTGGGTGATTGCTTTTCCGCATTTCATCTTTTGAATTAGATTATGCTTCTTTCATTAACACAGAAGTAATGAATGTGTATTACAGGGATATGGCACACTGCACAGGCAGCATCAATAATGCTTTTTCAGTACAATGCTAGCATAAGTTTGACACAGCCGGCATAAACCTGTTTCTACTGAGTTATATATTGGGAACAACCAGCATGAAAATGTATTACGTCAGCGGCAGTGCTGGCTTAAACTGTGGACACATTGATCATTAAAATATGTTGTGTTGTAAAATGTTCTTGTGTGCTGTTGATCATATTGAATTTTCATGTTACCTTTTAGAACGGATTGTAAACTATATGGCTTTTTGGTCAGTCTTTCTGCTGTAAAGTGCACAATTTCAATCCCATATTTGGAAAAACAATTCTTGGGGGGTTGTGGGAGGGGGGACACCCCCAACCCCTCCCTAGATCCGTATAGCTCCCTCGCAACGCTCGTTCACTCCCACTATTTCAAGAGAATATTAAACACCTACTGAGCTAAATCAGAAGCCACTTTTGAACATTTATGATGATTAGATACTCGCTGCCCCTGACACCAAAAGCTATCTTTGGGACTGGATGGCACATCACTGCCTGTGATGCTGTTGTGTCAAAGGTCACACAATATTGCTTTCTAATGTGATACTGCTTTCAGTGAGGTAGTTGAAATTTGGCTCGCTGGCCCAATAAGTGACAAAAAGTAGATGCTTCGGCCCCACATTCAAAAAGGTTGGACAAGCCTGCTCAATAAGGTCTGGATTAATACCAGATCCATAAATAGTTTCTTGTGATTTCTTGTACTGTCTTTGTACATATTCCAACGGTCTGGTGAGTTTTCCTTCATCTGTGGGAACCCCCTCTTGGGCTTTCTTACAAGTTTTATATTCCGGTTTGTGATCCTCAGCATATCCCTGTATACACACTTGTTGTTCGGGTGGACTATCCCACCTGGACTATTATAGCTCAGTTCACTTTGGTCTACTTGACCTTGTATATGTGGTATCACTTTCCACTTTTCCCAGGGTACTCTGATCACTGGTTCTGGTCTTCCTTTATTCAGCTTTTCAATAATGCACTCCTTTGTATTATCACTTTTTAAGTTCCTAGGTTCAAGTTGAACTTTTTCTCTTTCCCCTTTTCTCAGTGTATTGCGATCAATGGTTCTTCTCTCTCTTTATTCTCCTTTTCAATCACCCATTCTTTGGTATTATCACATTTTAAGTTTGCTTGTTTAGTAACTATTACTCAGACAAGGTGGCTGTACGGTGTAATGATTCCCTTTTCGAAAATCTCCCATAACTCCTGTCCTCTCAATTACCTTCGGTTCTGAAGGAGAACGGCTTCTGGAGTCTGGTTCTTCAGAATCCTTGTTCACGCTGGACCGCTGGCGCCTTCACTTCCTTGGCGCTTGCCTCCTCGCGGTGTCTTCTTGTGGTTTCTCGTTCCTTCGTGGTGTCCCGGTGCTCAGATGGGTAATGGGACACCCTGTGGCATTACTCTGTCGAAGGTATCAGCCAAGTTCTGCGGCCCACCACGGTTCTTCGTCCGTAATCTCACCACCACGGGTCCAGCTTTGCTCGTTACTCACTCTTCGGGTTAGCCGTAGTTCTGGTCCCATCTGGCAATCTGGAGAGAGTTTGAAACTCGCAGGTTTGCCGTTTTCTGCTTCCTGCAGATGCTACGCAGTTGGGGCACCCCGGGTTGACGTCTGCGTTCTTCTCTTTCTCTCTCCCCTCTGGCTCATCGAGTGTACGTTAATCAATATCCACGTCCCAGTGGATTGGTGATTCTGATTTAAAGGGACATATCCTTTTCCTATAAGATCATAGCACCTCTGAAGAGTTTCTTCATCACAGTGTTGATGTTTAGACATTTCTGCTATTGGAGAACATGTCATGTAGGCCACTGTGCGCTCCGTTGTAGGAAGTTCCTCATGGGACTGGAAGTCCTTGTCCCCTTGAGGGGGGGGTATCTCCCAGTGAGGTCCTACTTTCCTCAACCCCTAGAGAGGGTGTTTGCAAAGCAGACTCACCTCCTTAGCCTCACGGGGGGGGGTGCCCCCCCTTAGGCGCAAGGGGTGAATTCCCTTGATTTGTCACACATGTCAAAAGACAGAATTCAGGTGGACTGGTCATCCAATAAAGCATGCCCCTGACAGTGGAGGTGCTGGGCAATATGTTGAATTATTTTAAAGAGATCCTTAGAAACTCTTTGATCTGAAATGGCAGCACTATTCTCCTAGCCATTGGCAGAAGTGGCAGAAAACAGCAAGGAAATTGCACCCCTGTGGAAAGGGTGAACCTTATTGAATCTTCAGTCTTACTGCTGGCAAACGAACACCCTGTGGAGTTCAAAGGAGTAGAGGAACTTCGTCAGTAATGCAGCTTAAATTAGAGGACCTAGAAAAACTATCTTAAAGGGATAACCCAAGAGTGAGATTTCTGGAAGAGGGCTCCAAACTGAACAACATCATGGAGTGTGTGTATGAAGTCTCTTTTCGTTTAGGTCATGGGAGGAAGCCAGTCTAAAAAGGTTATTTTCAATGAGGCATCCAGAGTGGGCGAGATGAAACAGGATAACAATACCCCCTTGCTTGAGATAGAATTGTGAAATTCCACAATTTCTGACTAAGGAGGCAATGCTTTAAGCAGCGCTTACATCAAAGGAGATAGTAAGATTAAAATCTTTCACGACACAGCACCTGCAACATTAACAAGAAGATGCACTCTAAAGCCAATTACCCAGGAACAAGAGAGGAGACATTAGGTATAAATGTACCTACCCTTTTGACCTCTAGTTTAGATTTAACAACATGATCAGAACGATTAAGAATCCTAAAAAGGGGGTAAGCTTTTACGAATCACGCTAGCTGAAGAACCTGATAACCCCTCTGAGGGGCTAGGAGAGGAGAGAAGACATGTTCCACTTTTATGGCAAAGCAGAGAAAGGAAAAAAACACTTCAAGAGACCAGACCCAGCCTATGAGAACACAGATGTTTTCAAGAACCATTTCCGAGGGAAGAAATAAGGCACTGACAAGGGACTGGGCTTAAAACCCCAAGGTCTAAACCCCTCCCTAATGGGTAAGGGACAGAGTCTAGAAGGCTGGCAATCAACAATGAATGGCGGGTTGCATGATGTTGAAATTAAGGTTGGAGTAAATCGAAGGTGCATTAGCCCATACAGAATGAGACTATCCGATAGGAGGAGGTGGGAATACCATAAACGGATAACCTTAGTAGAAATCCGAGGGAATTACAAGTTAAATGGGAACACGGACCGTGGTTACTTTATTGGTTTGGGGGGTACAGTTAACACTCAGGAGTAAGAGTTTAGAAGCCTTTCAGGAAATTATCAGATTCCCACAGCTAATACTTGTCCCCAAAAAAGAAGTAAAATATAGGAGGAATTATATGGAGGAGACAGGCTGCCTCACAGATTCTATGGATGACCAACATCAGGGAGGAGGGTTTAGGATCTGGTCACTGAATAGAAGAGGTAACTCCCCTATTAAAAGAGTTTAGCTATGGAGGGAATTGATGAGAACCTCAGGCCATGGCCCTTTAGAAGACTCACTTTCAGGCTACAGACCAATTTAGATTAAAACATAGAAGTTATCCAATGCACTTTCACTCTGCTTCCTCCCAACAGAATATGTTGATGCAAACCTTCTTAAACCCCCATTGTGGGTTCACAGAGGGAGACTGCATTGCTGCAGAGGACATCATTATGTCTATGCAAGCAGAACTGGATTGTTCAACGCAAAGCTGGAATTCAGGGGCAGGGATGGCATCCAGTTAGGGACTCCCTCAGTGAACATAACATTATAGATGCTTGGAGGTATGCACACAATAACGAAGTAGGACGCCTGACGGGAGAATTGTTGGACAAGCAGCGGTAACATTTGTTGTAGGTCAGAAGGAGACCGACCGGTTTTTGGCATGTTTAACAAGTGATTTATTTAAAGCCTAAGGAAATAGCCTTTCAATCCCTATTCTATGGGCGTCCCTACCTAACAAAACAAACGAGGGTGCTCGTCAGTTGTGAAGTCGAAAAGGTAGAAAGTCTGTCCTCCGTCTCAAAGCTAATCTATACTGACCCTACCACTAATAGAAAACAACAAAAAGTGCAAGAGAATAACTCCCTTCTCCTGGATAGGCTTTTCCAGCCTTAGTAGTTAATTTTTCAATAGATCTTGCCTATTTCTTGGATTAACTTGTTCATTTCCTCTCTGGGACTTTCCCACTTTTCTGGCCCCCTTTTTCTTCTGTAGAGAAACTTCTTCATGCTGCGTTTGGGTTTTGATTCCTTCGTTCTTTGATTTCTTCAAGAGTCTCTTTAAAGTTCCTCTTTACCAAAATTTTAGGGGAACTGAAACTCCTCTGTACTTGATCTTGGTTCTCTGTATTCCTCTGGTTTATTATTTCCTCTTGAACAACAGGTTTCATATAAAAATTCTCTTAGTCTGATAAACTGACTTTCTCTTTGGGACGCTTATAGCAGCCCAACCAAGTGTATTTGTTCCTTTATTCAGTTCCTTTCTTGTTGTAATGAGTAAGACAGATTCCACCTTATGGGTAGTAGATCCTTCACTGAGACAAGTAAACTGAGTCCCAGAGTTATTCTCACACTGATGGATACTTATCCATTGACTGGGACAAGTAGGCTGAACCGCAGTTATTCTCACTTGTATGGGCACTGGTCCATTCACTGGGACGAGTAAGCTGAGTACTGCAGCTATTCTCACTCATATGGATACTTGTCCATTCACTGGGAAGAGTAGGTGGAGTGCTCTTGATCCCTGTATGCTCTCCCACCTCTCCAGTTACCTTCTTTCTCATGGGCTAGCGTCAGCGGGTCTTTCTTGAGGATCGCAGTGACACTCAGAACAGCTCCTGCATTCACTCCGAATCTTCGTGGTTCTTCCTCGCGGCTCCCCGCGGCCAACGCTGTAGCGGTCTTGAAGTTGTTTCTGGACTGGACGGTCCACCTCCCACGGGTCACGCCAACGCTCACTCGATTCTCCTTCTCGGAGGGGTTTCTTCCCCTGCACGGCTTGGCCGTCTGCTTCCTCTGTGCCTCCTGGTTAGGAACCAGTTCTCAGCAGATTCCACCTGCTCACTGATTCAAACTTCCTGGGTCTCACAACTCTTCCATGGCGCTTCCATTTTTATCTCAGACTTCTGGGTCCTTCCGAGCGGAGTATTAAAGTCCTTGCTCTCTTTTTGAGGTGCATTCTCCCTTGCTCATTCGTAAATCATCACAGTTTTATTGGCTTCCAACCATTTAGTGATGGCATTACCAGCTCACCTCTCTTGTCAGTATTTTTATCAGTTGTTTCTTCAAGTTGAATGTTGGGTCTAATATTACTATAACAAACAGTGACCTGTTCTGATGGACTTCTCTGAAGCCTGAATGTTACTGTCAGCCCACAAGAAAGGGTTTAAGGGAGTTCCTCGATAGAACGGGAATCCTTATTCCCAAAAGGGGAGTCTCTCACTGTGATGTCCCGCATACAGCCACCCCTAGGGGGGAATGTCACGTAGTGGGCTCACTTTCCTAACCTCATAAGGAAAGGTTCCCCCCTGTGGAGAAGTGACTGAATCCTGCGATTCATCCCACATTGTACTGTGTGCAGTTAGCGATTATAGTATATTGCAGGTATGTCTAATGGTAAATGTGAGACCCAAGAGGATAGAGGGATGGAAGATGGACGAAGGAGGTCCTAAAGAATTTAGTTTGCAAAACTAGATACTATAAGGGATTACTTACAAAATAGCACAGAACAAGAGACATCCCCGCGATCACACTAGGAAGCTCTGAAGGCCACACGGAAGTGAGCCTCTCCCTGTCAAACCTTAGGAAAATTTGAAATTAAAAGGAGGGGCTTCCAGCTCAGGAACAGACAAGGTGAGAGGGAAAACAAAAACAATCGAGGAAAAACAAGGCCCCAACAACCCATGTACAAAGCCAATTACAATTGTTACGCAGGAACAAGGCAGAAACATCTCCTCCGACAGTAGCAATCCTCTTTTGAGCATAGAAACAAAGCAGGAAGGTTCCTGGCCCACAGACCTAGGGGTGAGCGTGGGAAAGCATCTGTATAATTAATTATAAATGAAAAAAGAAGGAAAGTAAAACAATAAGCATCAGAAGTGAGGCGTTTGAAAAAATGTATGCCCAACTATATGAAGCAGACTGAAGGGAATCAATCGGAAAATTAAACTTTTTGAACGAAATCCAGCTCAAACTTTAAGTAAAGAACAAAAATTAGAAATGGTAGCCTTGATCAATGAAGACGAAGTTATGAAGGTGATAAAGAATCTGAAAAACAACAAAAGCTTGGGACCCAATGGGTTCTCAGCTCCTTTTTAAAAACGGTGATGCTACTCATAAAACCACTAACAAGTCTATGCATTACATTTAGACTATACTCTTTGCTTTATGTTCTGGTTCACATAAGAATATCTGGTTAGAGGTACGCTTCAAGATTAAGGACATTCTGGGGGAGTTGCTATCAGCCATTTGGAGCTGATGCACTCCTGAAGAGCTCCCTGCGGCTCCATGATTGTATTGATCCTAGTTTATTAACCCCCCCTTCCCAGTTCCTGAGACTGGAAGGGGAATGCCCCCCCTGTTGTGGCGACCACATATTGGGGTTCTCACATTCTCCTTGAGAGCTGGTGGAATGGCGGCAAGGCGTGAAGGGGACACAGGGTGACAAGCTAGAAACCACAGTCATGTGACAGTAGGACCCAAGAGCCTTACAAACTACCATTTGAATCGAAACACACCCAACAAAGCAGGAACAGACCACACACAGGTTTACCAGGCATCCAAGCCGATATATATATATATATATATATTGCACCAGGCACCCACCAGGCACGCCGTACTCTGGTTGTACCTCAACCACCAAACCGAGTTTGCCTCCCGCTGCACAACCCTGTGTGCAACCCACTGAGAAACCACCACGCTAATACGCCACGTGCCCCGATTAACTGGATAGCTAGCCCACAGGGGGCTCCAACCCAGAATCTATAGTACACAGGACAGGGCGCTTACCAAACCGACCTAGAGCCATTTTGGCACACAGTACACAAATTTCCATGTTAAGTCATTATGCACAAAATGCACATGTCACATTATGGAATGCATTGCCACAATTGGGGGCACGATGAGGCTAATCATCACCCGTTGTCACACACCCAAACAGGTGTAAACACAGAATCAGCCATGGCTTCAACTTACATGTTCAAATGTCATTTCTCCCAATCCCTCCCATAGATGGAACACAACCATACATATCAATTACAATGGTGTATGTTTTTTCAAATGTGAATGTAATGTAATATCATGACATGATTTAAGCAAATAAAGGCCAACATCCAATCAGTAAAGAATCAATGTAACACAGCTAATCGGTTGACCACACACTGCTGTGACAGATGCTAGTGAACTGAGCCTAGAAAAAGTCATAGGATTGGCGAACATAAGCACGTGCGCCAAAGGTTATTGTTGGCCCATGCATAACAACTGTATGTAACCTATCTAAGATGTTACCCAAGTCACATAGTGATATGTTTGTAACAAAGGAATATGAGGAAATATTCCTGGGAATGTAATCTAAATTAAAACTTCACCGTCAACACACCAACTTGTATATGGTAAAATCTGTGTGAAAGAAAATGACAGGATACTGAGCGCACAATTGTGAGGAGTTACTTCTTGACTACGTTAATCCGGTGGGCGGGGTATGCCTGCCCTCATCTGTTGCAGACAGTATCACCCACCCATAGCTCAAAATCCACACTCACTCCAACAAGGTTGCTGCAACCATCCCAGGGCAAACACTGACACACATACAACCCTTCCCCATCAAATGTGAGCTCCCTCTGCAGCTGGTCTGTTTTCCCCATGGCAGCACCAACTGGACCCAGTCCCCCTCCATCAAGGGCATCAGCAAAGAATGGAACGGTGACGCCAAGCTCGAGAAAGCAAGCAGACAGGTGCAACGAGATGAGGTGACCGCAGACACAAACTATCTTCCTGCTGTGTCCCTGTAGTAGGCCGCACTCCCAATAGACAGACCCCCAGTCTCACAAGGACCTGCCTCCACACAGGGCTTCCAGTGTCTCTCTGCACCCCACTCCCCCCTTAACCCCCCAGCAGTCCACAGGTTCCGATCCGCCAGAGGCGGCCCCAGCCCGCATCACACAAGCACCAGAGCAGGACGGGCACCTCTCCGCTCCACCCTGTTCAGGGCCACCACCTCCTCCGACCCCGGAGGACACCAGGCCAGCGCCAGCAAGGATCGCCACCAGCGCGTAGGGATGGTTTCCTCAGTACCCACAAGGAAGCCGCCGCATCAAAAAGATCACCGGGGAGTGGGGGGCAGGTCCTCACCCTCTCTGGCCTGCTGTCCTGGGCACTGCACTCCTCCAGAGCTCACCCACCTGCAGGACCGCCCCTCCTCGTGCGTCCGGTCATGTCAGGAACTACAGCACTTTCCGCTGGGCAGCCATTCAGCCCGGCGTGGGCAGATGTTCAGATATCCAATGGTCCCGTCCCACGGTCCGCTTGCCCACAGCAATGCCTAGCACCACAGCAGCCGCCTTTCACCAGGAGTCCCGTCGGACGGATCACAGCAACCCTGCCAGGTCAGAAACTGGCACAAGTTTAGGTGGCTGCTTTCTGAATGCCAATTCCACCAGCTGCCCCCCGCGGGCTGCCTCCTCAGCTGCTATTTATCAATATGTTTCCAGGCCGACACTCAGAGATTCCGGCATTGCTGGACGAGCTCTCTAGCACCACATCAAAATGATTGTTGCTATATAGCACACCGGCCACAACTAATGAGATACTGTTGAAAGACTTCAATAAACTGCACCGAGGATTAAGACAAATGCTCCGAGGCAACACTACCCCTTGGATAGCATTGGACACTAATGAATTTGGTTCGGGAAGAGGGACTGAACCGGCCAAACTTGCAAAAATATTTCTGGCCCACTCAATTGGTAGCTGTGAATGAGAGTTATTTCTGGAGGAAAGTGATCCTGCCATTAGTTTAGAGAAATAAATGATGGGACGATTGATGCCCCCCCCACCCCTAGTTAAGTTCTATACAGGTAGAGGTGGTCAGGCGCATTCCTTCAGACAGGTAGATTAGTTATGGTGTGGCATACTCTTAACATGAAAAGGCTGGAGTTGTATTAACCTCTATAGGGAAATAGGATTCTCCCCAAACTCAGGACGGTTCAGCGAGGCCAGGACTGGATGGAAAAACGGGTTTGGACAGTGGGAGATATGATGAATGCAGAAGGCATAGTACAGATTTAGGCCCTGAGGAATACCTTTGGGGTAACAACAAAGGTGCTCCACCAAAACCTACAATTACAACACGCCCTCAGGGCACAGCTGAGGGAGGAGCCAGGTCGCCCCCGAGAATCGCCATTGTTGAGACAAATAGCATGTGAAAGTTTGATAAGCCGATTTACAAGGCCTATAGATGGGTAGCCAGCATCGCGTTGAAACCATTGACTCAGCTAAGGCAGCGGCAGGAGAGGAAATTTGGCCCCTTGGATGATGGGGATTGGGAGTACGCCCTGGGAGCAGTGAGGTAGAAAGCCATTGATTCGAGACTTGGGGCTATCCAATAAAAGATCCTGCATAGGGTGTATTGTACTCTTAAAATGCGCAGAAGAGTGCGCTCCTGATTCCAAGATGGCCGCCGGCACAGTGTAGACGTGCCGACGGCGCTCTCCTGACCCGACTGGTGAGTGGTGCCCACCGCCCCATCAGCGGGGCCCTGTAGGAAGCGAGAAAGCCCCCCTGAGGATCGGGGGGAGAGGCGCGGAGCCACTCGCCGTAGCAGGGCAGCCTGTGGCGGTCCTCGGCAGCAGCGCCACCGAGGAGGGAGACGTGGCCTGGTGAGCGGCTAGCGACCTGAGCGGAGTGAGAGGAGCACTCGGAGGGGCCGCGGCGGAGCAGTGCCACGCCGGGAGTCGCCGGGGGGCCCAAAGAAAAGAAGATGCCCCACGGGGGGAGAGTCGCGGCGGGCCACTGGAGGTTGTGGAGTGGGAGCGGGCACACCGGCGGACGCGGCCCTGTGGTCTTCCCGCCCTCTCCAGCAGAGCTCCGCGCAGCTAGGAGGCCTGCGGCACCGCGACACACCCAGCGAGTGAAGAGGAGCAAAGGAGGTGGAACTGAGGGAGCCACGCCACTGAGGAGCCTTATCTATCGGAGGTACCGGCGTGCAACGGCAGAGGATCCGGTGAGAGGGGGGTCAGACCAGCGGCAGCGGGACTCAGGGGCCAGAAAATTCACCGCCGCCCAGGGGGGGTGGAGGACCAGGCTGTAATGTCCAGACAACAATTCCTGGGGGAGCTGCATGCTCTACAATCGAATTTGGCAAAGACTTTTCAGGACAATTTCAACTGATGCGAGCCGATCTAAATGAAGCCCTAGGGAGATAAGACAAGAGATGCGGCAACTAGGGGAAAGGACAGACACCCTGGAAAAAGGCCTCCAAGAAGTGGATAAAGAAACCACAGCTAACAGTGAAGCCATAGAGAGGTTGGATGTAGCAACACGAAATCTCGAAATTCAGATGGAGAATTTGGAGAATAGATCCCGAAGGATCAATATAAGGGTGAAAATGTTGCCGGAATCGGTATTGGACAAGGACTTGAAAGCGGTAATCCAAGGGAGCCCTGAGACAATTGAGCTAGACCGAGTCCATAGAACTGGGGGATGACCAAAGGACAGATGGCGAGGCCTAGAGACGTACTAGCAGCTTTTACTAGATACGCCCAGAAGGAGGCAGTCCTCCGAGCAGCAAGGCAACGGGAACCCATTATGTTTAAAGGGCAGCAGATTGCATTATTTCAAGATTTGGCAAGAAGCACGCTCATGAAAAGGAGACAAATGGGCCCACTGCTAAAGGTATTAAATAAGAAGGCTATACGATACAAATGGACCTTTCCGTTTGGCCTGCTTTTTTAATGGGTGGGGACCCTGAAGCGTATTGCATCTCTACAGAAAGGGGCAGATCTGCTTCGAATAGATTTGGAGGAAACCCCCTCAAGCTCAGGGTCACAGGGCACAAGTGTTCGATCCAGGCTGAAACCCTGGGAATGGACGACAGTGGGAGAGAAAAGGAAAAGAGGATTCAAGGAAGGCGGTCTGGAGCGAATAAAAAAAACCCAGTGAAGAGAGGAACGGGACATTGTCAGACCCCTGAGTCATAACAGTGGGAAAAGGGGTGGTGGGCCTCTAAAAGGAGAATTGAAGCTATGGGTCATAGGAGGAGCAACCATTTTGGGAACGGAAAGGGCGGCGATGCCCGGGTTAGGAGTAGAGAGCAAGCGGGAAGGGGTTGTCCTTCCAGGGGGGAGGGGGGAGGGTAGGGAGGGAAAAGGCAAGGGGACAAGGGGAGGGGGGTGACGAGTCATTTGCTGGAGGGAGGGGCGGGAGGACAGTAGCACGTAGTGATGACCAAGTCTCAAGTGGTGACTTCTTAAGTGGCTAACGCATAATGTAAGAGGGTTGAACACCCCTCTTAAGAGGAAAAAGTTGGAGCACGTCACGAGGAAGGAAGGGCCAGATATTATGGGGCTTCAGGAAACGCACCTTGTGCTTAAGGATCAGGGAAGGTTGAAGCTGCGTGGATTCGATCAGATTCTCTATGCCTCAGGTCAAAGTAATGCAAGGGGGGTGGCCCTAGCTATCAGGAATACGGTCGATTTCAGAATTTGCGCTGTAACAAGGGGCAAAGAGGGGAGATATATTGTGGTCAGGGGGAAATATGAGGATGCCCCTTATACAATAGCAGTTGTTTATGCCCCCAATTCCGGTCAGGAGCAGTGTTTGCAGCGGGTACTGAAAGTACAAGCTTGGGGTCAGATTGTTTTGATGGGAGATCTTAATATAGCCTTGGATAGGGAGAGGGACAGGGACGGCAGACAAGTAAGAGGGGGGGGGGGCGGTAATGTCGGCGGAGTTGAAGGATAGGATTGGTAGGATGGGGCTGAGAGTTGTATGGAGGGAATTAAAGGGAGAAGAGGAGGGTTACACCTTCTTATTTGGGGTTCATGGTTCCCAATCCAGAATAGATTATATATGGGTCTCGGTGGGAGGCATTCGGGAGGTGAATACGAGACCGACAGGGATAGCTGACCATAGATAGTCTCTGCTGTTCTGGGTCGAAGGGTGAGGGAAGTGTGGGGATGGAAATTTCCAAGGGCTGTCCTGAGGGACCCAGAAGTTCGGGGGGACATCGAGGAGAAGATTAAGGCCTTTTTTGCTGTCAATAGGAAGGAGGATACAGGAGAGGATGTAAGGTGGGACGCGTTCAAGGCTACTATCAGGGGGGACCTAAATGCAGCAGCTGCTCATCGAGTGAAACAATTGAAAGCACTGGAGGCTCAATTAGAGGCCGAGGTGGAAGCGGCTAGACAGGCAGCGCGTAGGACCCCTTCCCGGGTAGCTATGCGGGTATATAGGAAAGCGTTGGGGCAGCTGGAACTTTTGCGTACCAAAAAGGCAGAGGGAGCACTACTGGCAGTGAGACAGAAATATTACGCTAAGGCAAATAAGGCAGACGCACTTTTGGCACGTCTACTTGGGGGAAGGAGGGCGAAAAATGCGATTACGGCGTTGAAATTAGGCTCTGTGGAAAGGGTCACAAAGCAGGAAGAAATACAGGAGGCTCTGGCAGGGTATTATGACTCGCCTCCCAAAACCCTCTAAGCGATATGCAGGACAATTTTCTACAATCTGTACAGCTGCAGGAAATCTGTAAGGAAACGAGGGAGGTCCTTAACCAAGAAATCACGGAGGAGGAAGTACGAGGGGTGATCAGGGCCCTTCCAGTAAATAAAGCCCCGGGCCCGGACGGCTATACTGCAGCCTTTTACAAATTGTTTATCTCGCCGTTGGCCCCGCAACTGACCTCGCTATTTAATTCATTTCGGCAGACAGGTAGGATTGCCCCGTCCATGGAGGAAGCTAAAGAGACCCTCACCCTTAAACCACATAAAGACCCAGTAGAGAGAGCATCTTATCGCCCCATCGCTTTGATCAATATCGATGCCAAGATATATACAAAGATCCTGGCAAATAGACTTGACACTATTCTCCCGCACTTGATACACCCCAATCAGGCAGGTTTCGTCAGAGGCAGGCAAACCGCAGATAATATTAGGCGAGTGGCCCACTTAGTCAAAAAGGTGCAGAAAACGAACACTCCCGCAGTCCTGGTGGCACTTGATGGGGAAAAGGCATTTGACCGCGTGGAGTGGCCCTTTCTGTTCCGGGTGATGGAAAAGATGGGCTTTAGGGGGAATTCATGACAATGGTTCAGGCTAATTACCAAGCCCCTTCCATTAGAATAATGGTGAATGGGACAGCTTCTAGACGGGTAAATTTACAGAGGGGAACAAAAAAAGGCTGCCCGCTATCCCCAATTCTCTATGCGATCTACCTGGAACCTCTTTTGCAAGTAATAAGGGAGGCGGCAGGGATATGGGGCATTCCATTTGGGGGAGAGCAACAGAAGGTCGCAGCCTTTGCTGATGACATGTTGCTCATGTTGACGGCACCAAGCGACTCGCTCCAGGCTAGCATGACTCTGCTGGAAAAATTCAAGGAGGTCTCAGGGTTAAAGATCAACGTTAACAAATCTGAGGTCCTAAACTTAACGTTAGGGGCAGGGGAAAGGGACAGGCTAATGGGGGGTACTCACTTTCTATGGAGCCCGGGAGGGATTAGATACTTGGGGTGAGAATCATAGCAACTTTAGCTGGGTGGTATTTGGCAAACTTCCCCCCTTTCCTTAAAGCAATCAAGAGGGACTTCCAAAGGTGGAGAGGTCTTAGGGTGTCCTCGTTGGGGCGGATCGCCGCGGTTAAGATGGTAACACTCCCGCGGCTGTTGTATTTATTTCAGGCGATCCTGCAGCCGGTACCCTCGAGCTTCTTTAAGGAATTGGGAACCCAGACTAAAGAATTCTTATGGGAAGGGAAAAGAACTAGAGTGGGCGGCAGCTTACTGATGGCACCCAAGGAGGAGGGAGGTCTAGCAACACCAACTTTTCGGCGGTATTATGAGGCAACTCGGCTCCGAATCATCAGGGAATGGTTGAAAGGAGACAAAGGTCAGCAAGATAAACATTGGGTGAGGATGGATAGGGCGGTAGCACACTGCAACCTGGCGGAACTGTTATGGCTGCCTAAAGCATACAGACCTCGGCATCTCTATGAAAGCTCAATTACCAAACTAATGGCAGATACCTGGGATAAGTTGGCATGGTCTAAGAGAATAACTACGTTCCCGTCGCCATTTACCCCCATCTTTGGCAATGGAGATTTCACGCCAGGCCTCGAGAAAGATGTATTTGCGAGATGGCAGGAGGGAGGCTGTGGGAAGCTATGCGATATGTTTCGGGGAGGAGAATTGCTGTCGTTTGAAGACTGTAAGCGGGAATTTGCAATACAAGAGGGGGAAAGATTACGTTACGAACAGATACAGCACTGGGTATTAAACCGAGGAATTAGAATGGCAGCGATAAGGGAACCAACTCAGTTTGAGAGCTTCCTACTAACTAATGACAGAACAAAGGGCCTCATTTCCAATATTTATAAGATTCTAGATAGCTCACATACAGGCTCTCAGTGGGCTTATATGCAGAAATGGGCACGGGTCCTAGGGAGAGAAATCAGTAGGGCAGAATGGGAGAGGGTATGGAGCAGGATACCTAAACTGGCTAAAGCGTCCCAACTACAAGAAGCGTGGTATAAGATTTTAATCGGGTGGCACTATACCCCTGCCCGGCTTCTTAAGACGTTTCCAGCAAGATCGGGTAGATGCTGGAGGGGCTGCGGTTCGGCAGGAACAGCGGAGCATATCTGGTGGAAGTGCCCAAAGATTGAACCTTTTTGGGGAGAGGTAAAGAGGGCGCAGGAACAGGCCTTTGGCCCGGGAGACGAAAGAACGCCGGTACAGATCCTCTTAGGCATCCGAGGAGCCTCGGGAGTGGGGGGAACCCAGAGGAAGGGAGAAAGCAAAAGTGATACTGATGCTAGCGGCTATGATGTTAATAGCTCAGAGATGGAAGAGCCCCGAGATCCCCAGGAGTCAGGACTGGCTTCGTAAGAGTTGGGAAATAGTGGCTTTGGAATGGGCAATTTACGCCATGGACGATAAAGTGCAGAACTTTACTGCGGATTGGGGGGAAATAATGAATTTCCTTAAAGATAGACTTCAGAGTGATGTGGTGCCCGCAACGCCTGAGACTACTAGACCTACAATGAACGTGGAGGGACTGCCCGGAAGAAAGGCGATTTAGGATTTGAATGCTCGTTACCTTGGGGGGAGGGGGGAGAGAGGGAGGAGGGTTGGAGGGAATGTTTCCTTTTCTTTTGACATGTTCTAAAATTCAATAAAAAGAGTTTTTAAAAAAATGTTTGCAGAAGAGGATGGGGCGTGGCCAGGTGGCACCATCACTCTGCACTGAAAACCCCTACACCTGGGGTAAGTGTTTTTGCCCCTCTGCTGGCCATCCAGCCTCCATTTTGCGGCTCGTGACGCTTGCAAGCCCCGGTTCCCCTTGCGTGCAGGCCTCGATTCCCTCCTCGCTTCCTGGTTCCTCCTAGTCCCACCCACCCTCCCCATGATTGGCCCATTGTCCGTGTGTGTTTGCCCATAGCGTTCGGCAGCTGGACCCTCTGCCCATTTGCCGCTCCACCTGGGGTAAGTGTTTTTGCCCCTCTGCTGGCCATCCAGCCTCCATTTTGCGGCTCGTGACGCTTGCAAGCCCCGGTTCCCCTTGCGTGCAGGCCTCGATTCCCTCCCTGCTTCCTAGTTCCTCCTAGTCCCACCCACCCTCCCCCTGATTGGCCCATTGTCCGTGTGTGTTTGCCCATAGCGTTCGGCAGCTGGACCCTCTTCCCATTTGCCGCTCCACCTGGGGTAAGCTCGTTAACACTAGCATTGTAGCCCAGAAGCTGCGTGCCTTATCTGTGTGTTTATTTGTGGGCTTTGCGCTTTGTGATGCCCCCTGCCCTCGGTGTTCCTCCCGCCCGCACTTCCTGTTTACTGACCCTCCCTCCTGCCCGCCTCCCATCCCGCCCCTGCGCTCCGATTGGCTGGCTGCACTAGTCTTAACTGACTTCTCGAGGGCAGCCCCTGCCCGGCAGCCCGGCGGCTCAGGGCCCAAGGCAAAGGGCGGCTTCTACAGAGGCAACACCAGGTCGTGTCTGCAGGTATCAGCAGGAGAAGCAAGACAACAATAAGGTAAGTGTGGCAAGGGCGGGGACAGAAGCAATGTTCTGTGAAAGTTGCATTTAGAATTGTGCCCAATAGACTCTCAGTGAAAGTTGCATTTAGGAGTGTGCCCATTAGACTCTCTGGGAAAGTTGTATTTAGAAGTGTGCCCATTAGACTCTCTGTGAAAGTTGATTTTAGAAGTGTGCCCAATAGACTCTCGGTGAAAGTTGCATTTAGAAGTGTGCCCATTAGACTCTCTGGGAAAGTTGTATTTAGAAGTGTGCCCATTAGACTCTTTGTGAAAGTTGATTTTAGAAGTGTGCCCAATAGACTCTCTGTGAAAGTTGCATTTAGAAGTGTGCCCAATAGCTTCTAAGTGAAAGTTGCATTTAGAATTGTGCCCATTAGACTCTCTGTGAAAGTTGCATTTAGAAGTGTGCCCAATAGCTTCTAAGTGAAAGTTGATTATAGAAGTGTGCTCAATAGCTTCTAAGTGAAAGTTGCATTTAGAAGTGTGCCCAATAGCTTCTAAGTGAAAGTTGATTTTAGAAGTGTGCCCAATAGACTCTCTGTGAAAGTTGCATTTAGAAGTGTGCCCATTAGACTCTGTGAAAGTTGCATTTAGAAGTGTGCCCAATAGCTTCTAAGTGAAAGTTGATTTTAGAAGTGTGCCCAATAGACTCTCTGTGAAAGTTGCATTTAGAATTGTGCCCAATAGACTCTGTGAAAGTTGCATTTAGAAGTGTGCCCAATAGCTTCTAAGTGAAAGTTGCATTTAGAAGTGTGCCCAATAGACTCTCTGTGAAAGTTGCATTTAGAAGTGTGCCCAATAGACTCTCAGTGAAAGTTGCATTTAGAAGTGTGCCCAATAGACTCTCTGTGAAAGTTGCATTTAGAAGTGTGCCCAATAGCTTCTAAGTGAAAGTTGATTTTAGAAGTGTGCCCAATAGACTCTCTGTGAAAGTTGCATTTAGAAGTGTGCCCAATAGACTCTCTGTGAAAGTTGCATTTAGAAGTGTGCCCAATAGCTTCTAAGTGAAAGTTGATTTTAGAAGTGTGCCCAATAGACTCTCTGTGAAAGTTGCATTCAGAAGTGTGCCCAATAGCTTCTAAGTGAAAGTTGCATTTAGAAGTGTGCCCAATAGACTCTCTGTGAAAGTTGCATTTAGAAGTGTGCCCAATAGCTTCTAAGTGAAAGTTGGTTTAGAAGTGTGCCCAATAGACTCTCTGTGAAAGCTGCATTTAGAAGTGTGCCCAATAGACTCTCTGTGAAAGCTGCATTTAGAAGTGTGCCCAATAGACTCTCTGTGAAAGTTGATTTTAGAAGTGTGCCCAATAGACTCTCTGTGAAAGCTGCATTTAGAAGTGTGCCCAATAGACTCTCTGTGAAAGCTGCATTTAGAAGTGTGCCCAATAGACTCTCTGTGAAAGCTGCATTTAGAAGTGTGCCCAATAGACTCTCTGTGAAAGCTGCATTTAGAAGTGTGCCCAATAGACTCTCTGTGAAAGTTGATTTTAGAAGTGTGCCCAATAGACTCTCTGTGAAAGTTACATTTAGAAGTGTGCCCAATAGCTTTAGAATTGTGTGACGTATATAATATGGTTTGGAATGCAGAGAACGTTTGAAAGAGCATATAACCCATCATATCACACCACCACACTTATTCTGTCCTTTACATCACCACTCAAATAGAACATAGGGATACTATGACACCATTCGGTATAACTGTTCTGATACCAACATCCGCCGCTCACTCCACATCACTCTAAGTAAACACTGCTGGTTACACCCTCCACAGCCAGGCGTTCTCCTCAGGCCTAACGCAGCCACATCCGCTCTGGATAAATCCTGCCAGAACGAACACATACTCCTGATCTCTCAACCACCACACCTACCGCTAAGAAGCAGCTCTTATACGAATACTGCACGAGCTGTACACATACCTGGTGCTCACACGCACCTTTTGACTCTCTCTACTCTCTCTACTGACCTGAACTTCGGTTCCCAAGGGCGTTCCACCTACCAGCGCCTTCAGACCATACCAATGGTATATAAGGCGCTATATAAATGCAAAATAACATAACATAACAATGCAGCTTTATTTTTGAAAATCCCCTTCACCATTATGCGCAACTCCCCTGATCCCAGCGACCCTCCCAGGGGAAATCAAACGTGGGACCCGGTACAGCTGTCACGGAGGACAGAAAGCATGGCGGCTGCCGCATGGTGGAAGGCAGTGCTAGCAACAGTCCGTTCCGGACCCAATGGGTAATGGCTGGTAGCCAATGGAATTTCCAGGCAAGGAAGGTGCTACTTGAGGCTATGGGCTTCGTGTGCACAAGACCGCTATTGCTCAATGCCCCGAGGCGGTCTGCGCCCAAAAGGACCTTAGCGGCTCAGAGGCCCACTGGGTTGGAGGCCGGTGATCAGTGAGGGCCTGGGTGGTGGGGGGGTGCTCTTCCAAATGCGCTGCAGCGAAACAGAAAGTCAGCAGGGTAGCGCGCTTCCCCTCCTAAGCCACACTCCAGTATGTGAGAGAGGGAGAGGGGACGCGGGGCAGCCTGCAAGGTGCCGAGTTGTGTGTGCATGTGCCAGCATTGTTCACCGGAGCTGGCTACCGAGGCAGGAGAGGGCTGACGAATAGGGGGTCCACTGACTGGATCAGATAGGAGACATTACTGGAATCCCAAATGGTCCGTGCTGACGCAGTGAGAGCACGTTACGGCTGCAGCTGGTATAAGAGGTGAGACGCTCTGAAGGTTCCCACAACCAAGGATATAATCTGCGGGCCTCTGCTGCAGCTTTTACTGTGTGAGGCCATCTTTATTGCTCTGAACTTGGGCCGGCTGGGGAAATTGGTGCACTTATATTAGATACTGGTGTCCTGAACAGCATCTAGGAACTGTGATCAAGAGCTAGCAGAGGGGGGAATTTGGGCTGGCCTGTGGAGCACTGTAGGCCAGGAATATCAACTAGCCCTAAAACGATGGCTACATCTGGGGAAAAATCCAAAGCGGGTGATATTAAATCACTGCTAGGCATGCAGGACAAAGAGATATGCTCGAGAGGTTCATGCTGAGGTCCTTTCTCCGCCTCCCGTGGCAGCCCACTCAAACCCTGCATTCACTAATCAGGACCTTATGGAGATGCTTTACACCCTGAAACAGGATATCACCTTGAAGATCAAATCTACAAAAGAGACGCTGGTCAAATCCATTGCAGATCTCAACTCGCACCTGCTGGGCCTAGAATCACAGGTAAATTATGTTGTTAACACGCTATGCGAGCAGACGCATGACCATGCTGAGCTAACAAACAGGGTGGTGGGTTTTGAGGAGCAGCTAGAAGTGATTTGGGCTAAACAGGAGGACCTGGAGAACGGATCACAGAGAAACAATGTCTGCATACGCAGTGTTCCTCGACATATACACAACCAGGACCTCACAGAGTAGGTCTGTGACCTGTTCCGATCCTTATTAGAACTCCTGGACACCACAGATTTAGAGCTGGACAGAACGCATCATTTTTACTCTTCGGCACAACAACGCTGTAACATGTTACCAGATGTGCTCTCAAGAGTCCACTACTTTCAGCTAAAAGAGGAAATCATGATGGCAGATTGAAGGAAAGAGCCCAGAGGATTCCGGGGGGCGAAGCTCTCATTATCAAGATCTCTCGCCTCAGACACTTGCGAATAGGAGGAGGCTACATATAGTCACGGCCTGGCTACCATCGAGAAACATCAAATATTGCTTGCGTTTCCCCTGTAAACTGCTATTCGAATAACAGAACCAACTTTACGCTATCGGCTCAGAGGAGGAGGCGGCTGAATTAATCGGTGCTACCCCAGACACTAAGCTAGATGACGCTGGTGCGGAGGCCTGTTCAGTTTTGGGGCCCCAAAGCAGCACCAAAAAACCTAGAAGGAGGAGAAACTCAGCAAAAATGTTTCCGGATTCTGAAATGGGACAATCCAGGAGTGCTCTGACCCGATCATTTGGACAATTATATGCCCGGTAGTTGGTCCATTGTTCGGAAGTTACTTCTACTCTTTAACAGCCAACTTCTTTAGTTTATGCATTTAATCTACCACGGATGGCGCACATGTGATGTTTATTGTTTTATGATTCAGGGGAATAGAGGGGGTTTAAAGTGGTTGCCAAAAGGGAATTGCACCCGTCCACAATTTACTACGAATGTGCTGGGAATTGCTTTTAATGTTCTGTTGTGATTCCACTGTTTGTTAGGGCATTATTTTGTAATTTTTGTTGGTCGCACGAAGGATCTTTGTAGCGAATATTAAGAGAGAGTCCCAAAATGGGACTATCACTGTGATGGTTATCTGGCCTGAAGTAGAGTATGGTGGCATCCCCGGATCTTCCCTGCCTGACCCTTAATGTGCAGGGTGTTAACTCACTGGTAAAATGCAAAGTGTTCTTACACAAACTTTCCTCTCGGGATGCAGTCCTAGTCTTCCTACAGGAGATCCACCTGCTGGTGCTGGATGAAGAGTGGCTCTGCAATAAATTGTACCCAAGAGCATATTTGCCTACTAGAAGGGGGTGGTCGTGGCCAGCAGCGCCGTCGATACGGACACTCTGCTGATGGCCTCCACATACAGTCCATATTAAAAGTAATTTCCTGGCGCTTCTCACCTCGCGCTTCCAAACTCTCGGCCAGAACAATGCGGGGAAGGCCTGAGGGACAGCTGCTGCGACGGAGACACCTGGATTTCAACGGTAGGAGGGAGAGCGCTGGAGCGGCGAAGGGACCCGGGTCGCAGTGGAAGATATTCAAAATGGCACTGATGCACCCCGTACAGCCACGGCATGCCGCAATTGCTAACGGCTGCATTGGACAACGCCAGGGGCCGGTTCCACAGGCGGCACAGCTTGGATCCCGGTGAGCGAAGAGCCCGCTCCTCTTTTCCTGCCTCGCGCTCCCCCTCTGGGGGAGGCTCCGGCTCGGTGGATTCTTCAGGGACTGAGCCCTCAGTCTAAGAGAGCGGATTGCCTGGACCAAGCGTTGGCTCCCCTTCAGCCCACCTGACCAGCAGGAACAACACTGCGCGCACACGGCAAGGGACCCGAGATGGGCGAAGCCTGATTGCAGTGAATGTGATTGCTGAAATGAGAGTTCTACGGGCTGCAGTCTCTAAAATGAAGTAAGGATCCCCCCTCCCCACCCCACCAAAGGTGCATTCTGCTTCCTGCACGCTGGGGATGTTCTGTGGGGGCTTCTGACAAAAGCATATTCCCCTATTGGGGGCATTCTTGCTGGGGATCCTCACTCAGCCTCCACCATTGCGGCATTGGACTCTACAACCATCTGGACCTGAGAACTCTCCTAGGGAATAACTTGCTGGTTGAAATTTAGGGTGGGCAGCACATATTAATCGGATATGACATCTGCCGGGCGGGGGAGCATCTGTAGTGGGAGTTAGTATGTCCAAGCAATCAAAATCCCCAAAGAACGCTGACATTTCCACGATGCTGTTATCATCAGACAAAGGAAAGAAAGCAGACCTGGTGAAATCTCCATCTGAGACCCGCAAGCGTCTTATTGATCAGCTGGCCACTAAAGAAGATATCCTTCATGCTGGATATCAAATCCGAGTTGCGGAAATGTATGTCTGAGATATCCACCAAACTGGATAGGTTAGATAAGAGTCATGGAGGTGGAGCAAAGAGTGGGAGAAAATGGAGGACCACGTGCTGGAGCATTCAACCACACTGACGGACATGCAGCAAAATATCCGAATTTTAGAAAGGAGGAGCGATATGTTAGAGCATAAGCAGGAAAATATGATGAACTGGTCCCACAGGAACAACTTGTCCATTCGAGGAGTGCTTTCATCGATCCCGGACCAAGCAATAGGGTGAATATGGAGGTGATTTTATTCATACTCTCTAGCCGCATAATGACAAATCAATGCTCCGACTTGATCACACCCACAGACTGCGCACTCGCAGATGTTCAACTCCAGATTCCTTTACTGAGGTTATCACTCCATTTCTATACTACAAAGCAAGAAACCTTGGCAGTGGGCCGTACCCGAGATGAACTAGCGTTCCAGGGCTCCCCTCTACAGATCTTTCGAGACCTAGCAACTGTCACAATTCAAAAACAAAAAGCTCTGCGACCACCGACTATTTTTTCGGGATCAGAACATTAAATATCGATGGTTATTTCCTACTGATTACAGTTTATGTTTAAAGGAACTCTCTGCACCATTTCTTGCTTGGGAGATACAGAAGGGATTTTGAGCTCCTCTTCACCATATAGAGAGGACTCCTCCTTGCTTGAGGCCACGGAAGAAGGTGAGAACAATAAGCCAAAAATGCAGCGGTCCACTTGGTCGAGAGTCCATAAATGTCGTAATACAGGAAAACTACTGCTACATACATTAATCATGGCTTTCACTCACAGGAAGTTTCCCACCATGAGACGTAAATTAGTAGCAAACATGCATTGGCAATGGGCAACATGCGGCACGTGCCCAACCTCAAGTGACAGGTCACCTGAGGATCGTTGGGGCAATTCGCCCTTTATTTTTGACTTCCTTTTTTGTGGTTTGATTTTTGTTTCAGTTGCTTTGTTCAGTTAAAACCCCGGTTGGAACATGGTCGCGCATGCGTTCTAATTCAGGATGGCGACTGAATGCCATTTAACCTCCACCCCCTCCCCCTCCATGGAAGAAGATATCACAAGAGATTCTTCATCATCTCATCAGAACTTGGGCTTTGTTGTCACTGAATTTGAAAGGCTTGAACTCCCTAGTGAAACGAAAGCATCAACTGAAAGATTTGGAAGGGTCAGAGATCTTTTTGCAAGAGACTCATCTTCCTCTGGACTATATTCACTTACGTAGTAGAGACTTGAATTTAGATGTGCTCAGTTGCTGTGTGTGTTTTCCACCTGCCTGCCAAAAATTGAATTTAGATGTGCCCAGTTGCGGCGTGTGTTCTCCACCTGCCTGCGTAAAATTGAATTTAGATGTGCCCACTTGCTGAGTGTGTTGTTCCACATGCTTGCCTAAAATTGAACTTAGCTATTCCATCTGTATCCACTACTTCCTTCCCTGTTTCTCCTCCTTTCCCCCCCTCTATCCTTTACTCTAGCACTCTCCTCCTCTTCAATCTTCCCGTATTTGGTGTATTGTCCCCCCTCTGTTTTTCAACCTTCCCTCATCCCTTCCTACTAACTTCTCTGAGCATAGTTATGCCCAGTTGTGCACCCTTCCTATACTCCTCTTCCCTTCCCCTCTCACCTCCCTCCCCTCCATTGTACTTATGTAGTGCCGCTATATATTGTATGATTGTATAGTAACTTGTTCTGTTTCTACCCTTCCCTCCACCCACCCACCTTTGCCTAATTTATGGAAGGCACTTGGAAAAACTAAGGCTTGTCGCCAGACATAAAAGAGTTATCTTCCCTGTTATATGCATTACTTGCACTTATTCTGGCACTTACCCTGCTCTGTGCAGGCCTGTATCATTCAGAAAGTCAAGGGCTCTCAATGACTTGTTTTTTCCCCCATTGTCCCCACCCCCTCCTTGAGCACTTTGAAACACTTTTTGTGTGTAGGCGCTATACAAATAAACAATAAATAAATAAATACGGAGTAGAGACTTCCCTAAACAATTTGACCTCTAGCGGCACTAAAGCGGGGGGGTACAGCGATCCTACTGGTGAAAGATACCCAATTTGAGGAAATGGACATTATACGAGACCTGGGAGGACGATATATTGGAGTAAAAGGTATGCTGTTGGGGCAGTTGTACTCTCTAGTCTCGATTTATGCTCCCAACGGAGGACAGATCCAATTTTTCAAAGAGCTAGAGGCAACTCTCCTCCCCTTTTTGGAGGGCCAGATCGTTATTGGGGGAGACTTTAATGGGGTCCCGTACCCCACCATAGATAAAACACATGATCCCTCAACTGATTTCTTTCAAATCTCTGTGGGTGGTAGAGTGTTGCATCTGGAGGAGCGAGACTTTACCTTCTCTCATGTCCACAGCTCTTCGTCACGTATAGACCTAATCTTAGTATCCCCCAATTTAAGCCATTAATTGACAGGGTCTCTATTGCTCCCAGGATTTTCTAAGATCACGCCCTGGTCCTCCTTCAGGTCAGATTTGGCACCCAGCCCCCCCCCCGTCTCAGACCTCAATGGCGATGATATGGCCAATTTTTAAATGAATGGCCCTGAGGGATGGAGTAGTAAAAACAATACAGGATTACTTCCAGGAAAACCCTACTGAACTCACGTCCCCGGCTACAACATGGGATTCTATAAAGCCAGTGATTAGGGGTGTTTTAATAGCCCACACAGCGGCCTATCATAAGCAGAATAAGCAGACCCGAATCCAGTTAAAACAAGACATTTCTGAGATTGAGGGTAAATATAAAAAAAGGTTGGTCCCCTAAACTTCACTTAGCTCTCCATATTGCCCGAAAACTAGAGATGCTTTATGCTGAGGAGACGGCGCAGTCCTTGTTAATGACAAAACAAGCTTGTTATGCCAAAAATAACAAAGCCAACCAATTTTTTGCGAGGGAATTAGCCCAGTCTAAAAAACGCAACACTATTATAGGCCTTAGGGATCATTGATATTGATATTTTATTGCTATCACGCTCGTACACAAGTGTTTCAGAGCGCGACAAGGCAAGGGAGGGGAACAAGGGAGAACAAAACAACGATCTTACTAGGCCTAGTGACATGAGAATGTGCAAGTGCATGGGAGAGGGGGAGGGGAAAAGTGCATGGAAGGGGGGAGAAGTGGAGAGTGCGGAGCAAAGGAGAAACAGATAAATAATAATAAATAAATAATAAAGGCAACAAACAGTGGTAGTGCAGCCAGCAATTGGCAAGTGCTGGGTTTAAGGCAGCAGACAGGGTAGGTCTGATAAGTGCAGGAAGAAAAAAGGGGGTGACTGTATGGGTACAGATACAGACCCCAGTGCAAGGGGTGGCCCGGTGCCAGGGTGAGCAGGTACCTGGCCCAAAGGACATAGGGTGGCCAGGTGCACGGTGCCAAGAGAGAACAGATCAGCAGGGGAGAGGGGGAGCGAAGGCAGAAGCAAAGAGGAAGGCCTTGAGGTGCTTCTGGAACCAGAGATGATTCTCCTCAAGTTTTAGAGTGGCAGGGAGGCTGTTCTAGAGGGAGGCCCCAGCCGAAGACAGAGATCTACCCCCAGCTTGTTTCTTTGAAAAACGACTGACCCTGAGGGAGTTGGAGGTAGAGGAGCGAAGAGCTCGAGCGGAGAGGTATTTGCAGAGGGATAGCTGAAGGCATTTTGGACCCAGGCCCCAGAAAGCCTTGTGGACAATGCAGAGGGTTTTGAATGTAATCATTGCATCCACTGGGAGCCAATGGAGAGATTTCAGAGCTGGAGAGATATGATCCCAGGGCTTGAGGCCAAGGACAAGTCTTGCAGTCCTGTTCTGGATTAGTGGCAGAGGGCGGAAAGTAGAGGCAGGTATATTTAGAAAGAGGCTGTTACAATAGTCCAACCTAGATAGAACCAGAGCTTGGGAGACCATGAGCTTCTGGGGGAAGGAGAGGAAAGGCAGAGTACCGCTGAGGAGGTGCAGTAGGAAGTTTGAGACATCAGAGATATGGGCGGAGAAGGAAAGTGTGGAGTGGAGTCAAAGATGACCCTGAGGTGCTTGGCCTCGCAGGTGGGGCTAGGAGGAGGGCCAAGGGAGGCCGGCCAGAGAGTAAGGGGAAAGGATGGTGAAGGTGTGCCGATGAGGAGGTACTCCGTCTTGCTGGCATTCAGACAAAGATCATTGGCGGCACAACAATCTTGAATGGCAGTTAGGCAATCAGAGATGAGAGAGGGAGAGGAGGTGGCTGAGGGCAACCTGAAAATGAGTTGAGTGTCGTCAGCGTAGTACTGGAAATTTGAGCAGAAAATGGCAATGCAGTGGGTGAGAGTTGCCAGGTATTGGTTGAAAAGCCAGGGCGAGAGGTTAGACCACTGGGGAACACCACAGGTAGAGAGGAAGATAGATGACAGGAAGGACCCAAGTTGGACCTGGGAGGCTCGATCAGAGAGGAAAGAGGTCAGCTAGGCCAGAGCCTGATCAGAGATATCCAGGTTATCACGGAGACGGTTGAGCATGATGGTATGGTTGACCGTGTTGAAGGCAGAAGAGAGATCGAGGAGGATGAGGACGCAGGGAATGTTGGAGTCAAGGTTAGAGAGCAGAACTTCACGGATGTTCAGGAGAGCAGTTTCCGTGCTTCTGGCAGCTCAGAAGCCAGACTGGTGGTCATGGAGACAGCCAACAGAATTGGAGTGAAGGTTAAGCTGAGAGATGGCCAACCTTTCCAGGAGTTTGCCTAGAAAGGGAGTAATTGAAATTGGGCGATAGTTAGCCAGACAAGAAGGATCAGCTGTGAGTTTCATGAGAAGAGGATGCACAAGGGAGTGCTTCAGAGGGGAGGGGAAGGATCCTGAGGCAAAGGAGTGGTCGCAAAAATCACCAAGGGCCGGAGCGAGCGTGTCAATGTGGCCCTTGATGGTTTTAGAGGAACAGGGATGAACCAGTTTTATCAAGGCTTTCATAGATCGGACTTGTCTAGCGACCTCATCAAGGGAGAAAAGAGGAAAGGACGAGAGGGGGTGTGGGGGAGTGGCTGAAGGAGGGTCAGCAAGCACAGTCAGGGGAGAGGAGGTGGAGAGGAGGAGAGGGTGGACAGGATGTCCTGGGTTTTTGAGATAAAGTGAGAGGCAAGGGCATTGCAAAGAGCCTGGGAGGCAACAGGAGGGGTAGAGACTGCAGCAGGGTTGGTAAGCTCCTTGCAGATTTTAAGATTTTAAAGAGTTTGGCCGAGTTGTTAGATGCTGCAGAGACACAAGCTTGAAGGTGGACTCTCTTCTTGGTGAGGACAGAGAGGCGGTATTGCCTTTGGAGCAGGCGACAGGCCAGTTTGTCAGAGGATGAACAAGAAGCCCTCCATTTCCTCTCAGCCACCCTACACTTATGTTTAAGTGTAGCTGGGTCGGAAACATACCAGGAATTGCACTTGGCTTTGGACATCAAACAGATCCTCATAACAGGGGCAAGAGCATCAAGAGTATCAGAAATTGTAGAGCAGAGACGGGGCTGTGTCAGGATGTGAGACAGCCAGAGGTGGGTGGGACGAGAGAGAAGGTGGCGGCGAAAGCCTCAACTGACACACGCTTCATGGGCTGGATGTCCGAGAAGGTAGGTAGCAGTGTTGGGGTAAGCTTGGCTTGGGGGGGGGGGGGAGAGGAGAGGAGGGACTGAACGCAGGGATGGAGAGGGGGAGGTCAGAGGAGATCAAGACATCAAGTGTGTGCCCTGCAGAGTGAGTCGGGCCAGAGGGGACGATGGACAGGGAGAGGAAGTCGCAGAGGTCCTGGAAGAGTATACAGAGGAGGAACAAGGAGAGTCTAAATGAATATTGAAGTCACCGAGGAGGAGGAGTTGAGTGGTAGAGGCCAGAAGGGAGGAGGAGAGGTTCGCCCACTCAGAGAGAAATGAGGTGATTTGACCAGGAGGCCGGTAGATGGTAGCCACAGTAAGAGAATGGGTAGGAGAGAGAGAGAGCCTACAGACAAGGCATTCAAAAGAGGAGTAGGTGTGAGTGGGAATGATAGAGGCAGGAATCCACTCAGGAAAGATCAGGGCTACCCCTCCCCCCCCCCAACGGACCGGGAGAATCTGGGTGCGGAGAGGATCTTTTAGCCATCAGGGAGGAGAGTGTCAAAGCTTGTGACAGAGCTGGCCGTGAACCATGTCTCAGGAAAACCAAGGACATCAAGGACTAGTTCTTCAAGGAGGTGGCAGATATCAGAGGAGTGTTTGACAGCAGAGCGAGAGTGGCAAGATGAAGAAGGTTGCCAGCCTTAAATACCTTCCGGGGAGGGGTACAGATCAGAGATACGCCCTCCGGAGGAGAAAGAGCCCTAGGAGGGGGCAGAGGAGGAGGAGCGAGAGGACAAGGTAGCCAAGGGGGAGAGGAGGGGACAGCAAAAGATGAGAGGAAATTTATGAGGCTAGGAAAGCGCCTATCAAAGAGGAGGAGATTGGCCAGAGGGCCTTGGACCATGACAGTGCCTTTAAGGTAGACATTAATGAGGACTTTAGAGGAGTCGAAGGAAGCCACGAGAATTTCCCAGCGAGTGCCACCATTAATGGGAGAGGAGGAGATAGGACAAAGCACAGAGATCATATGAAGAGTCCATAGATCTGGCGAAGGAACGACAAAGAGGATGTCGGTGAGGGTCTGTATAGAGGAAGTATTGGAGTGCGTGTCGGCAATAGGAAGACCAGGGTTAGAGGCCAAGATATCCTTTTTGAACTTCTTTGTACCAGACTTAGTGAGAAGGGAAGGCTAGTCAATGGAAAAGCATTAGGAAAAGATAGGAGAAAAAGAAAGCACCATGGGGTTGGAAGCGAGGATAGGATGGAGAAACTGGGCGGGCTAAGGCATGTAGGTGTGGAACAAAAGGGAGTGGTGAGGTCACTGGGCTGGCAAGTTACAGAGATGCAACAGCATACAAGCAAAATACTGAGAATTTTGCAAAAACCGCAAGATTTGACTTTCCAGCAAAAAGCAAAAACAGCAAGATTTGACTTTCCAATCAGGGATTCAGATGCTAGCAAAGGCTTTTAAGAAGCACTGCACATAAGGATGACAACATGCGAGTAACAAGCAGAAAGAACAGTGATAGTCAAAGGTGGTAGGAGTGACTCCAGAAGGAGGGAACTAACCCGTAGTTCTGGAGGGGACAATGTCAAGGCAGTCCGGAGTTCTTAGAGGAGTGAGGTGGCAGCATCATTGTGGTTAAGGAGCTGGGAGGTCTCCAATTAGCGTTCCGGAAGCAGACAGGGGCTTTCGAAATGGGCCTTTGCTGAGAGGGCCTGCCGGTCCCTGGTTGGATGGAAGAAAAAACACTCCGCAACCAATGGGAGTGCTGCACAGGGAGAGGTAGTTCAGCCAGCCTGCCTACACAACAAAGAAAACCATGGTGGCCATCTTGGAAGGGCAAAAATCGGTCAAATAAGAAGGCAATAGTGGGAAAACTTGTGCCTTCTAAATTGAAAGGCAGCTTCAGGTATTAAAAAAGCTCAAAAAACAGCAGCACAATGAAAATGCCCAATAAAAAGTGTTTCTCCAACAATTTTAAGCAATTTTCGTTTTTCATTTTTCTTTAATTTAGATTTTTCAGGTTGAGTAATTCCCCTGGAGGTGCAGTAATGCACAGAAAGTGCACCTACCTAATGGAGTTTGCAGCAGCCAGGCACAACCTCCACATGTGCAGGAAACAGATGGCCAGGAGGGTGGAACCAGGACCTCACTCTCAGTGAAAAGCAGATGAAAGAAACCAGATCCAGCCAGTGGGCCTTGCTCAGAGGGCCGGCTAAAGCCTGCCGGTCCCTGGTTGGATGGAAGTTAACACTCAGGAACCAATGGGAGTGCTGCACAGGGAACGGTAGTTCAGCCAGTCTGCCGACACAACAAAGAAAACCATTGCGGCCATCTTGGAAGGGCCAAAAATCAGTCAAATAAGCAGACAATAGTGGGAAAACTCGTGCCATCTAAATTGCAAGGCAGCTCCAGGCATTAAAAAAGCTAAAAAAAAAAAAAAATGGCAGCACAGTGAAAATGCCCAATAAAAAGGTGTTTCTCCAACAATTGTAAGCAATTTTCGTTTTTCTTTTTTTTCAATTTTTCAGGTTCAGTAATTCCCCTGGAGGTGCAGTAATGCACAAAAAGCGCACCTACCTAATGGAGGGGTCAGCAGCCAGGAACAAACTCCACATGTGCAGGAAACAGCAGATGGCCAGGAGGGTGGGAACAGGACCCCACTCTCAGTGAAAAGCAGATGAAAGCCTCAGCATGGAGCAGTACAATAAGGGGAACAGGCTAAACTCCAGCTAGCTACGGCGCATTTGTTGGAAACAATGACCGCATCAGCCCAGCCATCTCAGGTCCAAAAAAGATATATTGAAGGAGCGGCCTTGCCACACCTTCCCCGGGAAGACAGAGGTTTTAGAAGCCCCAACTCAGCTGGAAGAAATGGATGCGGTCATTAAGTCCTTGAAGGCGAGAGCCCCAGGTCCTGATGGGTTTTCAACTAAATGTTATAAACTCTTTACAGGCCAGCTGTTGTCCCCTTTGACGGCCCTCTTTAACTCCTTTAGAGAAACAGACACCATAACTCCCTCTATGCAAACCTCTACCACCATTTTGCTATTGAAGCCTAGTAAAGATCCAAAGGAATGTGCATCATATAGGCCGATTCCACTGCTAAACATTGATGCAAATATCTATTCGAAAGTATTGGCTAATCTTTTGTCTCTACTTCTTCCAGCTTTGATCGATTCGGATCAAACAGGGTTCGTTCTGGGAGGAAAACTGGGGATAACATTAGGCAAGCACTGAACTTGATAGAGACAACTACTATGAACCACGGAAACTTGGCCCTTCTGGCATTAGACGCCACTAGGGCATTTGATAAAGTGGATTGGACCTTCATGCATTCAACCCTGGAATCTTTTCATTTTGGGCTCCATTTCCAACTACATCTCCCCAAATACATTACTACGGGTAAACTGGCATCAAACGCCCCAAAGATTCCTCTCACCTGTGGGATGCGACAATGATGCCCTCTTTCCCCCTCTTATTTGCTCTGATTATAGAGCCCTTGGCTCAGCGCATACTCAGTAATTCAGCGATTCAAGGGGTCATGATTCGGGGCTCTCAACATAAGGTTTCTCTCTATGCAGACAATGTGTTAACTCTTGATAACCTATATCCGGCCCTCTCTTCAAGCCGCCCTTCAGGAGCTTCGGTCTTTTAGCCAAGCAGTAGGATTGAAATAAATGATGGGAAATCGGTGGTATTGGGGGTGGGTCTATCCCTACAGTATATTAGCTCTTTTCAATCTCTCTGCCCAATCCGGTGGAATACCAAATCCATTGAATATCTGGGGGTTCGGATCACGGCCTCACCTAGAGATTTATTTGCAGCTAATTTACCCCACCCCTGTTTAAGACGCTGGAAATAGATTTGGAGAAATGGGGGAATCAGGAGATTTCTTTGATTGGCCGCATTACAGCAGTAAAAATGAATTTACTCCCCCGCCTTCTTTATATGTGCTCATCCCCGCCAGTGGAAATCCCGAAAAACGTACTAGACCGTTTCCAGCGTAAGATCTTGAAATTTATTTGGCGAGGCAAAAGGTCTAGGATCCCTAGCAAGGTGATGATGGGAGGTGCCCGATTGGGTGGGTTAGGGGTCCCAAATCTACATAAATATTTGGAAGCCGCTCAAATTTCACACCTCCTGACGTGGATGTCCCTTTTCCCTCCTACTGAAATGGTCTGAGATTGAACAGTCCAAACTCACGTTTCCCCTTAGCTTCCTGCCTTTCGTCTCCCATACGCTACGGAAATGTTGGCAGAATTTGCTCTCCTCTTCAAACGTTACCTTCAAGTCATGGGATGGGGCTTTGAAACGGAAAAAAGATTCCTAGAGGCATGGGCCCTCTCTCCCCGATTTTTCACAACCCTGCCTTCTCCCGGGGTTTGGAGTCAGGTGGTCTTCAAACATTAGCCCAGCTGTTTGAGGGGGATCATCCACGCTTGTTTGAAGACTGTAAAGTGACATTCCAACTCTCAGAGTCAGACAGATTTTCATATGTTCAGCTTCAGCATTGGATCACATACCCAGAGACAAGACGGAATGCAACACAAGCCTTGAGCCCAACAGAGTTAACTGCTTTGGAGGGACTGGATCCTGGAGGGATCTCTGAACTCTATAAACTCCTGAGAGACGATATGCTAACTGAGCGCCCAACTTACATGAGCCGCTGGGAGACAGAATTAGGCCACCCACTGGAGGGTCAAGCATGGCTAGACATTTGGACTAGAAACCACTCTTCCTCTAGGTGTGTGACCAAAAACGAATGTGCCTTAAAACTCCTATTTTGTTGGTATTACTCCCCTGTTCAAATGCACCACTTTCAGTCTTCAATCACTCCCACTTGCTGGCGAAAATGTGGGGCTCAAGGTTCATATTTTCATATGTGGTGGGACTATCCACTTATTTACACCTTCTGGGAAGCCATCGTTACCGTTATTGAATCCATCACTGGCACCAAGCTTCCAATGTGTCCTGAAACTTTACTCTTGGGGGCCCCAAGTGAAGAGGTATATCCTAAATCTGGGGAGTGGCAAAACTAATGTATTTATTTATTAGTTTCTGTGTAGCATGCAACAGCCCAGAGGCATTGTGGCGCTTGTTACAGGAAAGGACTTAGTTACAGAATATACAGAGCATTTTTACAGTGACAAAATACATACAGGCAGTGATAAGCAAAACAGTGATGAGGCGGGGCAAGTAGCGCTTGTTACAGGAAAGAACATAGTTAAAGATATACAAAGGCACGATTACAATTAATACTCAATTATTGCTGGCTGCACGTATTACGATTGCTCGCCGCTGGAAATACCCATTGCGTCCAGTTCTCTCTTTGTGGTGGATTAAAGTGTGGGACGTGCTGGTGGCGAAAAAGGTTACAGCTGCAAAGGAAGGCAAACTTCACCAATTTATGAACATGTGGGCTCCCTTGCTGGACTACGATCAGAGCTACCGGCTTTAACATTTAAACCCAGGCTAGTTAGACATTATCTGCTGACTGGAGTCTCCCATTAGGATTTGCCTCTCTTGAGAGGGAGATTTATGTGGGATATAAAAGGGGGGGTTCCATCCTGAACTATGCAATTGATATTAGATATGCTATATAACTTACCTGTATTTGTTTTACTTACTGTAATTCTCCATGTTCCATCCAATTAATAAAAACTGTTTATAAAAATTAAATAAACGGGGGGTCGCCATCATGGCCCACAAGGGCTTGCCTGTAAGGGTTCTGAAGGTGTTACGAAACAAGGAGAGGAGGTACTTACTACTCATAACTCTCATGGGCGATCGCAAGGTTACCATACTTGTGATATATGGTCCTAATGAAAAATAGACTACGTCCCTCGCAAAGTTTTCAGATATCCCAACTGAATTTGCTGAAGGTAAAATGAGGTTATAGACCCGATCAAAGACAAGTCATTGACTCCTACTCTCACGGCAAGCCGAATTTTATGCCAAGACGACATTATTGAGGGAACACTCGCTGATAGAGGCATGGTGCTTCTTCCACCCAGGGGAGAGGGACTATACCTCCTATTCAGCTGTCCACAAGGGATTCTCTAGGCTGGATACATTTCTCATCTCCAATACCCTCATCCCGGCAGTTGGGGGATAGATATTCTATCAAAAGCTCTCTCAGATCACCCCCACCCCCTCTTAAGCTCGAATTAGACCTGGTGCAGACCTCCCCTTTGCATAAGCCCCCCTGTAAGCTCAATGACTCCATATTGACCGATGTATCTCTGAAAGCTCATATAGCAGAAACTATCACAGACTATTTCCGATGGAACGATACCGGAGAACTAGACTTTCGGACTATATGGGACGCTGGGAAGGCAGTGATTCAGGGCGGTCATTATAGAACAAACGGCAGCTTGGGGGAGGGCCCAAAAAAACATCAACATGCCACAATGGAATAGTCCAAGTGAAGAAGAAAGAACATATAGCGGAAGGAAATTGGCGTTCTAGGGACATCTGATGGGGAAGGCTGCTCAATCGTTACTCTTAACAAATCAATACTTTAATTCCAGTGGTAATAAGGCCAATAAGCTGTTGGCAGCTAAGTTAAAGAAGGTTGCCACTCGCAATTACATTGGGGCCTTGAGGGATGCAGATGGGAAACCGGTTACTACGGAGACAGGAAAGTTGCAGGTTATGGAGGAGTTCTTTCATAGGGTTTCGGCCCCACACCAAGGGAATCAAACCAAAAAAAAGACTTTATTCAACAACCACATCTTCCCCAGGACCCGAAGAGGTGAGTGAGGTCCTGGAAGGTATCCCAAGCAATTCACTCCCAACAGGCAAAGCTCCCGGCCTAGATGGTTTCACTAAAATTTTACAAAAGGTTTGCTGGCCCTTTAGTCCCGCAACCCACTAAGTTGTTTAATTCCTTCTCAAACTCAGGGAAAGTATCGAATTCTATGGCAGAATCAGCTACAACCTGGTTGCTGAAGCCTGGGAAGTACCCAGGAGTGGTGTACATCGTATTGCACTATAGCCCTCTTAAATTCTGATGCAAAACTATACAGTAAAATCTTGGATACCAGATTGGGTGAGGTCCTCCCACAGATAAACAGTGATCAGACTGGTTTTATTAAAAATATGGGTGCCCATGATAATATCTGGTGGGTGGTAGAACTGATCGCCCTAGCCCCTCGACACCCTGCCGGATTGTTTCTCCTTTCTTTAGATGCGCACCTGGCCTTTGACATCATGTCATGGGACTATTTAATGGCTTTTCTGCCTGCCTATGAATGTGGCCCATCCTTCACTAGATGGATTATGGCAAATTTCCAAATCCCATGCACCAGAATTAAAGTTACTGCTCTAAGGTCACCAGTACTACCCCTGGGGCAGGGGCAAGAGACGGGGCTGCACCCTTTCCCCCTTAGTTTTTGCACTAGCAATAGAACCTCTGGCCCAGATGATATGCGGCCATCACCACATCTCAGGCCAACCCTTTGGGGGGCACACAAAGTGGCACTATATGCCCATGATATCATCTGCTTCCTTCAAAAGCTGATAGCTTCCCTTCCAGCACTCCTTGATCTACTGGAGAGATTTGCTGTGATATCAGGTTTCCGCATCAACCACGGAAGTCGGCGGGGTTGGCGATAATGGAACCTCCTGAGGTTCTACATGCCTTGCAAACCGCTTTCCCTTTTAGATGGGTGCACCAGGAAATTACGTATCTAGGGTCTTTATCACAAATACTTACACTGCCCTCCTAGGGGCTAACATTGCTGCACTATGTAAGGAGACCAAAGACACGCTACAAGGTGGGAGATGCAAGAGAACTCATGGTTGGGTTGAATCAGTGCAGTCAAGATTACCTTACCTCCGAGAATCTTGTATATCTTACAGGCCTTGCCAGTTACTATCTGTGAGAAACCTGGGGGCGTCCTCACATATATTCCCCTTGGGTCCCCTTCTCAGGTGGCCAGCGGAAAGGCCATAGCTCTTGGATCCCGAATATCCTCAGGTGAGACACGGTATTCCACATCTACATTCCAGGGTGAACCATATTTCTCAGAGGTGGTTGTGGGTAGTTGCAATTCCTGTACCGCTGACACAAATTGCCCAAAGATGGCATCACTCTAGAAGCACCAGAAGAAGAATAAAGAAGATAAGGGGTAAGAATAAAATAGAAGAGACATGGTATCCCGCGTATCCTGTTGAGAATCAACGAAAACCCTTGCCCGAACTTTATTGGTTATTTTAAGGCTGTTCCCCACATTTCCCCATAGAGGACACTTGACATTACTGGGATAAAGAAGAAGCAACTAAGAGTAATGAACACTACACCCTTTTACCACTTTAGTACTGGGATGAGGAGGATGACAACTAGGAGCTATGAGGGTCAGGCATGTCCCTTTAACTATGGTCAGGCAGATCCACACCTGCAGCCTGTTAATGTGCTACAGGTGTATAAAGGGAGACCAGTGGAGCAGAACAGAGGGCAAGACGGAGGCCTGCTTGAAAGAGACCAGCAGGGGACTATAATTCAGAGGAAGCAGCCGTGGTGGTCCCGAAAGAGGAGCCATTGCACGGGCAAGCTGCCCAGAAGTCTTGCACAGCCCATAGCCAGGGGTCTGTGCAGGTATTGCAGCTCTGGGAGCCTCCACTATAGAGGATCGGCAGCAGGAGCTGCAAGAGAGCACCAAGAGACAAGGAAGATGTCTGTGTCCAGAACGAAGCATTCCACTCGCCGGCGTGCAGAGAGAGACATCCGGTAGGCGAGCTGAGTTCCATTGGGGGTGTTTTCCCCGCTTCAGCGATGAAGGAGAAGCAGAGGGAACCACCGTTAGGAGACGCCACAAGCCGGTGAGTGTCGGGGAGGACACTTGCCTACCGGAGCGCTCCTGCAAAGATGTATTGAATACAGAACTGAATGGAACTTTAAATTTAAGCGACAACAATGCTAATTGAATACTGAATGAGATGGAACTTTAAAAATTAAGTGAAACCAATACTTATTGAATACCTAATGAGATGCAACTTTAAAATCAACGAAACCAATACTTATTGAATACTGAAACTAATGAAACTTTAAGACTCAGCTAAACCAATGCATATTGAGTACCGCACTGATTGGAACTTTACAATTAAGCTGTATGAATGCCCATTGAATACTGAACCGAATGAAACCACAAATGAAACCATGAAATTAAGCCTAAATGTTGAATGGAATGAACACCTTCATCGGTCAAGCAAATAAAGTGCATCACCCAAACGCCCTGGTGAAAATGAATTACAGAAATGGCATATGTGTGACAGAGAGTCAGTCATAAGAAGGTGGGTGTGAGCAAAACACCCTTAAACTGAACGTTTATAAATGAATACAGTGTGGCAAGGCCAAAGACTGGAAAGGACGTGTGATGGCAGAGCCATGTTTGTTTGTTTGTTTATTATTTATAATGCGCGTCATACCCAAGGGTAACAGGGCGCAGCAGATACAAGAATATGCGAGACTTGGTTACACACAAATTGTACCAACGGGAATACACCACAATTATTCAAAAGTTATACAAGACTTATATACACATCAATATACATAATGTAAGCATGTGGGGGTTAATTACAAGGAGACATGTTTACATACATAATATACAGAGGGCCGAAGCAAGAGATACAGAGTAGTGGCTGGTGGCAGGCTGGCGTGGTCATGTAGATAGCCTTACTACTCGGTTAGGAGAGTTGGTTGTTCTGTTTTCAGCCAAATAATAGTGTTGGCTCTGAATTTGTTGTAGGTTTGGTTCATTCTTAAGCTGGGAGGCAAATTGTTCCAAAGTTTGGACGCTTTCACCGGGAAACTGTTGCCTCCGATTGTGGCCTGTTTGAAAGTGGGTACGATAAGACGATCTTTATTGGCAGATCTGGTAGGTCTGGAGTATGTCTGCTTGTGGAATCTCTCCACTAGATAGATGGGAGCGGCATTGTTGAGGGATTTATGAGTCAGTCAAAGATAGAGTTTTCAGGAGTACTTTCTAATGAGTTGGGAGCCAGTTATGCTGTCGACTAACCTGGGAAATGTGTTCTATTCGGGAAATGCCTAGGGCCGCTCTCAGGGCATTGTTTTGAAGGATTTGGATACGTTTGATAGTGGCTTTGGGTGATCCTAGGTAGAGTGCATTCCAGTAGTCCAGACGTGAGAGGATGAGAGCTCTGGCTAAAGTAATGCAGCTGTTATCTGAGAGGAATGGTTTACCAGTGCGTATCAATTTGCATGTGTAGGCTGTAGACGATGCAAGGGAGTTAACCTGTTTTGTGAATGATAATTGGGAATCGAGGTAGAAGCCGAGTGTTTTTACTTCATGCTCTATTTTTATGATGTTA
The DNA here is from genome assembly GCF_040938575.1 of Ambystoma mexicanum. Taxonomy (NCBI): domain Eukaryota; kingdom Metazoa; phylum Chordata; class Amphibia; order Caudata; family Ambystomatidae; genus Ambystoma; species Ambystoma mexicanum. The sequence continues at coordinate 999,503,981 of NC_090929.1, read as the reverse complement.
CCATCAATTATGAATGATGAGTTTTTGGGTCCTAGTTTATTTAGGTTGGGTTGAGTGCCTAGGATGATGAGTTCAGTTTTATCATCATTCAGGCATAGGCCGTGAGTGGCCATCCATGCCTGGATGATATACACTCTATTCACCAAGGCCAAATCCTTTTCATAATCCCCAGAAAGCAGGAGGAGGATCTGGGTATCATCTGCATAGTTAGTGTAGGTGATACCAAGATGATCCAGATCATCGAAAAGGGGCTCAGTGAAGATGTTGTAGAGTGTTGGCGAGACACAGGATCCCTGAGGCACACCACAGGTGATGGGTGTGGGGTCAGCAGCCGCTAGCGGCGAGAAGACCCTCATTGTTCTGCCATTTAAGAAGAATCTAATCCAAGTGATGGCTTGATGGGAGACGTGTGCTGCTGTATTAAGGTGGTTACATAAGATGGAATGGTCGACAAGATCGAAGGCCGCTGAGAGATCTAGGAGGAGGAGTAGTGCTGATTTCCCCTTATCTTTAAGCTCATCGATTTGGGTCTTTAAATCAATGAGGGCAGTTTCAGTGCCATGCTGGGGGCGGAAGCCAGATTGTCTAGCCCCTAGCAGGTGATGTTGTTCCAAATGTTTTAGAATTTTTGGTGTAAGCTACCTTATCCAAGATTTTTAGGAGAAAAGCCACCGTAGTGATGGGCCTATAGTTGGTCGGTATAGATGGGTCAAGAGTGTTTTTTTTTTTAGCAATGGGAGTACCCATGACTGTTTCAGATTGGTGGGCATAGTGCCAGTGGTGAAGGATGCATTGATAAGTTTGGTGATGAATGGCGATAAGTCACAGGCCGAATCCTTGATAAGTTGTGCCGGACATATATCCCCCTGACAATTTGACGGTTTAATGCTGATAAGGAAAAGCCAGAAGACTGCAAATCACTACATCAAAGCCAAGAGGCCCAGACTCAGAGATACTGGTTGTGTGACCTGTGATGGGTGGACCATTTTGTCTGACAATTGTGTCTAGACTAGTGAGCACTGAGTGTTGAAAATCCAAAGACATTGGGCCTCATTATGAGTGTGCCGATCCGAAAACAATGGTGCCGGTAAACCTACTGGCACCGTTGTTTCTGGACCGGCACACTACGACTCCACGAGCGAATGCCGTCCCTTACGCCAGGGTCAGACCTGGCGGGCGGAACGGTACCCGTCTGCAGATTTTCACGGAAGCACTGGCACCGTTACTAACGGAAGGGGCCATTAAAGGATGCTTTTGTTGGTATATGACCCCCCCCCCAAATATGACATGCTAACCGCACACATCAGATCGAATGGCAATATTCTCCTGCACTTGGACCACCTTCCTAGAATTTTTCAGAGGGAAAGAACATATGTTTTTCCAGCCACAGATCTTGAAACATCTATCCCAGACTTAACTGTGGCAGCAGGGGAGTCTGATGGGTTGTATAAGGAGGTTGGAAGGCTCTCATCGGAGGGTAGAGGGACATGTTGTATGGCACCTGGATGGGCCGTGTTTCTGGGAGCTCACAAGGTGGACATTTTTTATTTGTGTAACAATTTATTTAAGTTCATTTTCTGTTTGGGTTGGGTTCAACTATGAAATGTAAACATTTAATTTCGATTTTCCTCACCTTTGTTTGCGTTGTTATGGCATTGGCAATACGACATGTTCATCGAGAGTTCAATAAAAAGACAACTTGGGGGGTAAGGGGGGAAATGGGCAGAATAGGGGATGACAAGTGTCCTAAGTGTAAGATAAAGTCTTGCCCCAAAATAAACCTGTACTGGAGAGCAGTGTTGGAAGTAACGAACAAAATTGTAGAGGATTATTAGGCTATCAACCCTTTGTTGTGCTTGTTGGGAGTGTGGGATGACTCTTCCTTCACGCCTCATGAAAGCTTTGGCTTTGGCTGAAATAGTCATAGTGGCGAGATGGGGAGGGGAAGATGGTCCATCCTTGCATACCTGGAAAGAGTCGATGCACTGGTGCAAGGGATTTGAAAAACTGGATTACAAGAATAGGGGTACCCACAAAAAAATGATACGGTTTAGCGAAAATGGATGATGCAATACGGAGAGCCTTGACGCGCAAGAGAAAACTGGGGTTGGGCATGGGTGTGAATATGCAGATGGAGGGCAACCGTATGCCAGATGTCTTCGGGTGGGTGGTAGGAAGTGGATATACAGGGGACGAGATAGGCAAAGGGATTTCAAATGTTGGTTAGAATCTGGGGTGAGGGGGGGTTCTTTTTATGCAGCTGCTCTGTATCCTGCGATAGGATACATGTTGTTCTTTTATTCAAATGTGAATAACAGGCAGCATGCACTGGCAGTAACAGGTACCGACAATGCAGATGGAGGTGGGTGTTAGTCTAGTATGTTGGGCTTCTTTGAATTGTTTTGTCACTCTTGGCATTTCCTTAATACTGTCAGCTTTGTACAATCACACTAATGTAAAATGGGGCACCTCTGAAAAGGTTAAGATTACATCCTGGGAAATTGTAAAGATTGGGGGGCATCAAGGAGTACGTTCCATGTTATTATATGACACCTCCAATAAAATCGTGTTATAAAAACAAAGATGAAGGGCATTCTAGGGGGGAGACATTTCGGATGACTCTCTTACATGAGTGGGAGAGATTCACGACCCAAGGGGAGAGAGAGATTGGCATTGATGATCGACAAGCTTTGTTACTTCTTTTAGCAGCAAAACAAGCCATTACGATCCTCTTGAGAAAAAAAAAAGAACCTTGCTCTGTCATAATGTTGCGGAGAAAGTAGGACACATTCTGTCCATGGAAAAAGGACACTGCAACCCTAAGGGATGCTAATCGAAAGTACACAAAACAATGCTCATCATTTGTGAAATATGTTAGTAAGGAAATTGGTACGCTGATGTCCCCAACCACTTAGAGCTTTGAATTCAGCAAAATAGACTTTTAGGGGAAAGAGGGAAATAGGGACTTAATGGACTGGGTTCTGCGCACGTGGCAAGAGACTTACGCTGGAGAGGTGTCAACGGGGTTTATACATTCTTTGGGGGGATTATTATTTACTAAATTCAAAATGTGTTGGTCTGTTGTACTTGGATGTATGTACTGTTTGCTAATGCTTCCTATGGCCAAAATGAATATAAAGCTTTTGAAAATAAATATTTAAATCTTAGGCATTCTTCAACATTTTGACTATGCTGCCGACGATTTAGCCGGATTGGGTATTAATTATGCTAATGCTAGCACTATATGATTAACATTTTTATTTTTAAATGATCATTCCCTCCACTCTAGAGAAAAGTTGTGATTTTTCCTGCCTCGGTTAAGACAACAGAGAAGTGCCCCCAACCTATCTGATATTAAGAGTTCATATCCATCCAGAAAATGGCAAATACATACTTGTTAAAAGAGAGAGTAAAAGTGAGATCGAGAAACAGATGCACACTTTGCTAAGGGCTGTACACAGCAATTAGAAAGGTATGCAATTGCATCCACCCTGAGCGGTTGCTCAGGGTGGGTGCAAATTGCAGAAGGTTTACACTAAAAATCTTTTCTAGTCCGCCAAATCACAGAACTAGCCATAGCAATGTGCCTTGGCTTTTCCAAAAGTTGGAATGTTGTGCCCCTGCCTAGGGTGTCCAGACCTTAGGTCTGTGGAGGAAGAAAAAGTTGGGGGGAAAGATAAGAGGATGGTAAAGAGGTGCAGGACCAAGAGACAAAGGGAGGAGTGAAGTAGTAGGGAGAGACGAACGTGGGATAGCTTGAATGTATGTGAATATATTGGGACAGAGCACCATCTGGATTGGAGAAAGGAAATACATTCTTAGTATGTTTGACATTATTCATACGATCTGTGACAGTTTTAAGTATTGTGAGAAAACTGAAGGTGTCTCACCCACTGGACCTCTGGGATCTGTCATCCAGGTGGCCAGGACACAGCCATCGCTTTTGGATCCAGTTCCTTGGTGTGGACAAGTGTGGAAGGATCACCTGGATGAGAGGTCCTCAGGGAGTGGAAGTGGGACACCGGACGGTGAGACGCAGTATCCCCTTCCTTGCAACCCCTTTTCCCCATCCTTCCAGGTAGGATACCTAGCAACTCAACCCCCCCCTTTCCCCGACCCGAACACGTTCTCACAGACATTTCACTGTGAGCGACAATGGACTAACACCAGAGCTGTATACCCCACATGTCCCAACACAAGAGTCAGGCAGAGTCAGGCAATTACTGATAATTACACACACCTGACTTCCATCACACTTCCCCAGACAGATAAACGGCGGTGCATGAAAGCACACTCTGAGCGAGGCAAAACACCAGAGAAAAGATATACAAACTGTAATTGGTCCGAGCCCGGCTGAGGGAGACTAATTGCGAAACGGGGATCTGAGCCAGACTGCGGGGGGGGGGGGTCAAGGGTGAACCGTGAGTCACCCGAGAAAAGATTGTTGTACAAAAGGGGATCCGAGCTCAGCTGAGAGGATCCAGGGTGAAAAGTGAATCGCCCTACTTGAATGCTTGGAAATTAACTCTTTCATTTGTTTGATACATCAGGCCCTCTGGAACAAGAGACTTTTGGTAACTTAAGAGACTTGGGCGTAGAAGGCCCTGATGCTTGTAATAGAACTGTGTCCTCGTGCAGAAGAAGCCCAAGAGTGTGCAATGTTGGAATGAACCACCTTGTACCGTGCTGAAAAAGTGGGGAAGGGAGCCCAATGGCCTGAACATCCTGACTTATTTTGCGAACACCTTTCTTTTTCATGAACATTTCCCCACACTTTGTAAATTAGCGGTATGGATTGGCAATAGGTTTTTGTAGTATAGGCCCTTTTAATTTTGACAAGACTCCCTACGACTGCATTATTATTTGATGGTTGTAGCTTGCTCCCATCTTAGATTTAGGTTTAGATAGGCGTTTATCACACCCTTGATAAGGTTCAATAAACACCCTTGAACTGTGGTCACTTGTGTCTGTCTTATTTTGATACTATGCCTTCCTTACAGTATCAACAAGTAGAAGATGTGTAATGTTTAGTTGTGTGATGTGTTGAACCGCCCAGGTACTATGTGCTGACTCTCGACTCGGGAATGATTTCTGAACAGGCAGTGTTGGAAATGCTCAAAATGTACTTTGAAACCCCTTCAACATTCACCCTTCATGAGGCCGGGATTGGTCGGAGTGAAATGAGTATGGCTAAGGGGCGGAGCTAGGTGTAGATTGATGTATGATGCCCTGAATGTCAGATGCTGGCTGCTTTGAATACAATCAAAGTGCATTTAGGGGACATGCTGTCGGAAGCGGCTGATTCTCTTTGTTTCGTTCAGTGCGGCTTGGCGGCTTGACGGCTGACGGCAGGACGTTTGTAGGTCCTTTCCTCTCCAGTGTTTCAATGGTCCAGTGGTGTTCCGTGATGTCGGCTTCCGCGGTCGGATCGATGCTCGGAGCGGAATAGAGTTGAGAAGAGGCCGTGCAGAGGCCGTGCAGAGGTGTGCTGTCTGCGTTGCGTTGAGTGCCGATCACCGAGACTCTGCTGAGCCCCGGGTCTAGAGCGTTGGCTGCTCCATGACAGCCCTCCAGCGTAGCCGGTCCTGACGATTTTGCCGATCCTGATAATCTCAGCTGGATCCTGTGGGACTCTCCTGCTGAAGCTTGGGGAACCTTGTGGAACCTGCTTTTCCCGCTGAATTCGCTGCTCTCGCTGCGTGCGAGTTATATTGCGAGGTGTGCGAGGCAGTGCAATGGCGATAGCTGGCGGATTAATTCCAAAAAAAGGGTAAAGGGTGGGGGTTAAAGTGGGGGGTACGGGGCGTTCCTGGGTGTTACTGGGTACAGCCTCAAAATTAATATAACTGATAAAGGCTGATAGAGGCTGAAAAGGAGGCTAAAAAGCCCGTCCCCGCTCTCTCCCTACCTGACCCTATTTACCCTATTCTACTTTAATCCAAATCGCTTTGCAAAGTATTGTGAGTTTATCTATTTCTACCCTTTGTGCCACAAAAAGTGACAAGGGTGTGAGCGGGTGTAAGCAGGAGAGGGGGGTGATAGCGGACAGGGACAGAGTCTGCTTACCGTCCGCTGTATTGCTGCTTCTACACATTTTTCACCCGCTTGGGGCTTTTGACCTAATTTAGAAGCAGCTCAATTTTCACCAAAAGTTTCCCCCAGAATCAAATAGGGGGACATGTATGATCTCCGTAGTGCGGCTCTGCCCTCAGAAGCTCAGAGACCATTACAATCGACTCCGTGGATATGGGAAAGAAAGTACCATGTAAAGAGAAGGAAAGTGCGAGGGCATCCTTCTTTAAACCTTATAAATCAGGTGGTGGTATATTGCTTCCTCCACCTAGTGTCTATCCATCAGTGACCAGGCTCCGGCAGGCTCGGGTCTGCTGGATTGTCTTTCGCACATGGAGGACCAGTCAACGCCTCGAAATCAACCCAGCTGTGTGCTCTTCCAAGGTGATCTTGATTTTACCCTGAGGACCTCCACCATGAAGAATGTGATCTTAAATCATCTAGCCTCTTCAAGTGAGCCTCCTTTGTCTAATATTATGCCTCCTTTGCTAGTCCCTAGGATTTGCTCAGTTCATTTAGAGAATTCTTTGACTCATCGGTGCGAGGACTTTAATGAGCTTAGAGATGATGATATTCTGGAATTGGAAGCGGTGGCCTTGACTCCCGTCGTGGGAACGATTTTGAGCTTGGACGAAGTAAGGTCTGAAGAGATCCCTCAGGATCTGCCAACTATATCATCTGAACAAGCGAGGCCGGCTGTTTTTGCTCAGAATTCCCCTGAAGTTCTTGTACCACCGACTTTGACGGCTCTAAACTTTGTTTTATCCTCTTTGGTTAAAGTCTTTGAAAATCTGAAAACTGAGGTCTACCAGCATACGGGTTTACTTTTAGAGATTAATAAGGATTTGGAATTAAATGAAATTGCTATGATAGCCTTAAAATCAGCTATCAATGACTCATTGGGAGGGTTTTTAACTGAACTCCATAAAGAAGTAAAGGACCAATCATGCAAAATGGCCCATCTGACTGAACTATGTGGGGATTTAAAAAAGGTGTCTGATTCTACTAGAAAAAGCTGAGCACTGTGACAATCAGACACAGGAAGGTCCTTTGGGTCCCTCTACCCCCCCCTCACTTTGAGTCCACTCTTGATGATACCCCCCTCTCGATATCTGTGATGGAGGAGTTTTTGAGATTGGCTGCATTGTCTGATACTGACTTTCCAGCTGGGGCCCCAGTTAAGGGTTCTCCAATAGATATTTCTTCCAGGGACTCGGATTTGGCAGTTCCAGGGTATAAGAAACCAAACGGGAAGTCCAAAAAAAAAGAGAAAAAATAGGAAGTTAACAGACAATGAAGTTTTTACCCCCTTAATCAAAAAGGGGAAAGGAAAGAAAAAACAGATTAATTCTGGAACTAACCAGCACCCACGAAAATCAAATGATGGCTCTAAAACCCTTGAAAAATCCAAAAAGATTTTGGTGGCGACTCCTTGCTCTAAAAAGGAGAAGAAATCTCCCAAATCAAAGCCCAAAAAGCTCATTGTGTGGATGAAACGATAATGCCTGGAGGCAAATCTACTGTGGGAGGTCAAACTGACTCTAAGGTCCAACCAAAAGAAATTGCTCCGATCTTTCTAATGGCTAAACAAAAAAAGCTCCCGTCTAACCCTGTGGTTAAAATCGCTTCTAGTTTAGATAATTTGCAGGCGAACATTGCTGATCTTACGAAGTATCCATCTGATAGATTGGCCCTTCCTATGTCTGATGGTGCCCCACTCGCTGTTGGAATTGGTGTGCCCACCGGCTTAGGAATTTTGTCGGGGAATGGTAATTCCCATACAGCAGTTCAGGGATCTGATGAACTGTAGAGGCAGAACTTTGACCTGAGAGTTTTTCTATCAAGATTTGGTGCTTCTCCGCGTTTTGACTCTCCGTAAAATCGTTCTGCAATTCTTATGGAAATGAAATCAACACCAGCTTTGAAGTACCTCTCCTCAGACGACACTGAAGCAGTGAGCTTCCCGTGTGATACTGATACTAATATAGCGGCAGTAGAACTGAAATCAAGACTGGGTTTGAATTTAATTATGGGTGAGGCGGTGGCATGGGAACAGAGGGGTCTGAAGATTTCTCAGACTTGCCCGGTTTTTATTCCCACCCTCTCCCAGCAGATAGTCAATCAAGAGCATTGCCGGGGGGCAGTCAGTAAGGATGTTTCCCCAGCTATTTCAACGAGTATGTGGGACACGTTACCTGAAGTGATCTCACAAGTCTTTCTTAAGATGGGAATGACCTACCCGAAGCTTTAGGGTCGAATCAGATTAATGTGCTATCATGGAATACTAGAGGCTACACATCCTTCAGTGAGGAGCCCAGGAGATCGGAAATTTTTAAAACATTCGATCTAATTCTTTTTCAAGAAACTTGGCTAACTGGTCGAGTGGGTATTGATGGATACTCTACTTTTCAACAGTTGGCTTCGGCTCCCGGTGTGGGCAGACCAATGGGGGGTTTGCTGGTGGCCTCTAGAAACGAGGTGTTTAAATCCTCGGTGATTATTTCCAATAGCACCCAAGGGATCCTCATGGTGAGAGTATCTAGGAGAAACTCGAATGAATGTTCAAGCTGGATTGTGGTAAACTTGTATTGGAACCCTGGTATTTTTCCTCTTTGTGAGTTTCTGTTTGCCCTTTCAGAGGGTTTAATTGATTATTCTATCCGATACCCAGCGGATGATATTCTTATTGCCGGGGATATTAATTCCCAATGTATTTCCACTGTGGATCCTAAATCAGGCAATTGTAAACAGAAGTCCAGTAATGGCAAAATATGGTTAAAGTTTATGCAGGAATGGAATTTACTCATGTTGAATGGAAACATCAGGGGGGATATTCCTAATTCCCCCTAATGGCACAGAGGTTCCTCTTTCTCCACGATAGATTATTTCTTTGTTTCTAGAAATATCTTTGAAAATTGTAATAGTTTGATAGTTGGAGATGGGAACTCTGATGAACATGCTATGTTGAAGGTGGCTCTGTCTTATGATTGTGCTCCAGTAATTCTTCGATATGATCATGAACTCCATGTTAACAACTCAGGAAATGCGATTAGAACATTTCAAAAAGGAGGTAATTTATTAAATAACGAGCTGCGACTTAGGATGAGCCATTTATCTGATCAGCATCTATCTGATTTCTGTATTCCTAGTGTTTTTCTGAATTTCTTGTCTGTACAGGCGTCGGGGGAGCACTCCGCCCAGAAAACTCACAAGCTGCATAAACACTCTTTCAATGTTCAAATTATAATTCGTAAAAAAAAATTGAGGCGTCAGATATCTATTCTAAAGAGGTCAGGACTTTGTGAGAAGGCGTATGGGGAGGGGTTAGTAAAGTTGAAAAATAACTATAGGAATTGGCTTCATGCACATAATCATCTGATAATTCAACAGGATGTTGAGAGAATGCTTTATGCCTTGTCTCTTAGGAATTCTCAAAATGTTTGGTCTTTAGTTGGTTTGAATGAGGTCACTCAATATCAGAAACAAGATTTTATCATTCAAGAGGGGTTGTGGTGTGACCATTTCTCCAAGGTTTATGATTGACGCCTCGATATGCTCAGATGCTGATGCAGTGTATTGTTGGTATCTTGAGTTTAGTGTTATGGACATAGAACTGTTAATCAAAAAATCCTCAGCTTCCAGAGCTTCTGGTCCGAATGGTTTAAGCAATTCAATCTTGAAGTCGGATCCAGTAATGTGGGCGAAGGTTCCTAAAGCACTCTTTGACAATATCATTGTCCAGATGAGAATCCCTGAATCTTGGACTCACTCAATAGTTATTCCCATTTACAAGAAGGGTGACAGGTTACTGGCTTCTAATTATCATCCGAACTCTCTCCTAGATGCCGATAGTAAAAAATTTTCGGGCATTATTTTAGGGGAATTGGAATCTTGGGCGAAAACAAAGGGAATTATTCCGAAGCAGCAATCCAGGTTTAGAAAGGGTCTTTCTACTTCAATGAATGGGTTGGCTTTGAGTTGCCTTGCGACAAAGTCTTTCACCAAGGGGGGCCCTGCTCTCTTTGGAGCCTGGATTGATTTATCCCAGGCATTTGATATGGTTGACAGGAATCTATTATGGGAAAAATTGGATGCCTGGGGTATTCCTGCTGGCTTACTTTCTATTCTAAGAGAGCTGCATTCCAACAACTATATGCGGGTTAGACTTCGCAGGTCCGGCTTGCTTTCTGATCCAATCAGGATAACTAGAGGGGTACGCCAAGGCTGCTAATTAGCTCCCTTGCTTTTCATCCTTTTTATGGCGGATCTAGCAGCTTGGCTACAGAATATTGGGTTAATATCTCCTTCCATTGGCAATGTAAAAATCAATTGGTTAGCGTACGCTGATGATATAGTAGTCTTGGACTACTCACAAGTGGGGTTGCAGCGTTTGCTATCTGCTTTAGAATCCTATGCCAGGATCAATAAATTAAGAATAAATCCTTCAAAATCCAAGATTCTTGTATTTAGGAGGCCTAATAAAATAGTGAAGAACCTGGTCTGCAAGTTAGATTACTCTGAGGTAGAGGTTGTTTCAGAATTAACCTATCTGGGAGCTGAATTAAGATCCTTCCCATCCAGGAATAGTTTGTTGGCCTCCATTGAATTAAAACTGATCAAATTGGGAGCTCAGATGAAAAAAAATCTATTCTAAGTTTGGCAGATTCACCATCCTCCCCCTTATAAGATTTTATATCGGGAAGGTAGTTCCCATAATTCTATATGGCATGGATTACAACTCTGTAGCCTTTGATCTAGATTGGGATGTTATTGAATCTAAGATTTGGAAACGTACACTGTGTCTCCCAGATTGCGTTCCGATTGCTTGCTTATGTTATGAGCTTGGCTTGTCCTCACTTAGATCACGGCTAGCCTGGAAGTGGCTTACTCTCTGTAGGTCAATTTTAGATCCCCCTAGGAACTCACTCTTTAAGGAAATTGAGGTAGAGCGGGAAAAAGAAAATAATGTTTTTCTACGTAGGTTAGAACTAATATGTTCGGAACTATTGTCTGGTTGTGACTATGAAGCTGAGTCCCTTCTACAGAACCCTCTAAAAGTGAAAGAAAAAATGAAATTGGTGGATTGGATTCATACGATTGAGGAGATGCGGAGTACTAAAAGATCAGCCTCCTTGACATTGTTAGATAAGCCATTATCGTTTCTTCCGGCTTATCTAAAGAAGTCCCCTAGTTTTTGGTTTAGATCTGCTTTTTTGAGACTTCGTTTAAATGTACTCCCTACCCTGGAATTACTAGCTATAAGGGATAAAAAAAGGGGGTACTGTACCAATATGTGATAAGTGCTCAACTATGGAAGTTCAGACTACTAAACATTTACTCTCTAAGTGTTCTGGGACCTGGAATATCAGGGCCAGCTCTTTTGGCAGATTTGTTCATGATGAGTCTTGTTTGAATACTGATGATTTCTGGGCAAGACTATCCTCTGGTAATGAGATGGCTTTATCAATTGAAGTGGGTAGAGTTTTAAATGAGTTGAAGTTAGTAGCAATTTGATTTTTTTTTGTCAAAATTAAGTTGGTTAGACTTCTTTTATTCTCTTCCCTTTTTTCTTTACTATGATACATGTTTTTATTCAAAAACTGCAAATTTTTCATTTTTATTATGTCAATATATGTGTATTGAAATGTGTTAAGTCACATTTTGGCTACTGCACTTTAAATAAAAAATAAAAAGAAATAAAAAATTTAGGGGACATATGACCACAGATTTAACAAATGTCATGGATAGTTATGTTCTGTTGATTTATACCACACACTGCTACCACCCATGGACATTCTCCAGGCACTCCCATGGCTCTGCAAAAGATTGGGTGTGGAAGGGCTTAGTGAGGATAGAATCAGAGGATAGGTTCAGAACAAGGACAATCTGGCATCTGTGAGTGTTGTTTAGGTTGTGGGAGTTGGTGCGGGTGGCCCAGTGCATTGTAGCCGTATGGGTAAGAATCAGCGACTCAGGAGTGTTCTAGTGTTTGTGTTGGTGTTAGTGTGTCATGTGATGTTGGGTGGAGTGTGGTTGTGCGCGCTGGTTATATTTTATCCATAAGGGATCCAGAGTCACCGATGGCTGTTGCTGTACGATTATCTGGTGTCTTGGTGTGTACTTGTTGTGTTGACGGTTTTATGGACTATGTGGTGGGTGGTTCACTCTAGGTGTGCTTCCAGAATCTCAGAGATGGTGGAGTGAGGGCATTGAATTGATTCTTGGTGTGTTTGTGTAGTATGGCTAACCAAATGTCTAGTGTAGTGGTGTTGGTTATGTTAGAGGAGCAGGAAGGGGGGTGTGTGGGTTAGTAAGTCGGTCGGTTTTGGCTGAGCCTCTGTTGTTACTCTTTGGTTGCTGTTTGATCGTATCTACCCACGTTCTTGGTTGCAGTTTGTCGGTCCATCTAGCCTCCTCTCCAGTCGCTTGTCTATCAAGTTATTGCTGCCGGTGTCCCTTTGTGGTTGTCCATGTCTATAGTAATTAAACCATGCAATCCTTCTGAGCATGTAATGCACACTGAACTTGGTGATCACTTTATCTGTTATGCTACTCACCCGAATGGTACACTGTCTGCAATATACAAGCCATTTACTGGACCCCATTAGCTTTCGAGCTTGGGCTGTCCTGCTGAGCAAAAGACGACTTTTCAAAGTAGCTTGTTAATCAATTGTGAATATAGACAATTGAATATTCATCAACATTACCATTCCATATACCAGTTTTGTTAATTTAATTTGTTCAGGAGAAATTGAGGAATGGAAGCAGAATAAAATAAAAGTAAAATAATAAGCTCTTCCTTCCTTAAACCTATTGAAACTCAGCCTTTGAGAACCTGTGTATGGATGAAACCACGAACACAAGGTTTCTATAAATGTGGCAATTGCAGCATGTGTAAGCATGCACATCCAAAGATGATATTTGTTTTATTGGATTACGTAAAGTGCAAACTGGTATTCATGGGTGATATCAGAAACGTATGTTAAAAAAGGCAGAGACAGAAATGACATGCAAATTACGTTGTTTAAGAAATTGATTAAATTGGGAACACGAGATGAATGTTTTCATTTAATGAATATTCCATCATCAGAGTTTGGAATCCTTTATTGGTGCACACAGCCTAGCCTAAGATCAGGTGCTAATGAAGAAAGGATGAGCATTTACATTTTAAAGCATTTTTATTAAGCGCACCAAGCCCATTTCAAGATCAATTGCTCACTCAGACCGAGACACTAATAATTGAGAATAATCGATTGGTTATGTCATTCAATGATCTTTTTTCTGAGACAAAAATTACTTTATTGAGAATACAAGATTCAACCAACATTGGTACATAAATATGTGCATTTAACAAATATTTAATTGATGGGAAATTGTAGGAACGAACATAATGGGACACAATACATTTTTAAATATAAATATGATGAACACATGTACATACCATATAGATGTACACATTTATAACCCGCACAATGTAAGTCATTGGAAGTATAAGTAATAGAACTGGCGCTTTTTAGTAAGATAATGGAAGTATAAGGAATAAAACTGGCTCTTTACTAAGTCATTAGCAATAAAACATCATGCTTGTCATGATGACACGCATTAGAGAGATGGATTAGTATAGTCGGGAGGTAATACTCAAACTAAATTGACATACCTGGGCCAAAGTAACATTAAAATGCTACCATTATTTTATGAATTTACCCAAATACCATTTGATCAGCGATCATATACCCATTGATTTTGCATCAAGGATAAGTTACAAGATTTTAAAATATAAACAATCTTGAGTAAAGATACACAAGGACTAATATATGTAATGCTCACTAATCTGTAACATTGTTATTAATATCGCAATGGAAGAAAGACTTGGACGCACACACGTCACACGCGTCATGACATCAAATAGCTTCCTGTTTATATAAGGGAAGTCAAAATGGTGATTGCAGGAGTATGCCACACGACACGCCAAAGCCATAGCAGGATTACGCTCCGGATCGGGAGAATTTGAATTTATTTTGGTAAGCAATACACTAACCCTCTTATCGGGAACACTAGTTAATGGAATGTGTACAATTTGTATTGAATGGTATAAATATAACTAATTGGTTGAACACTGGTTACATCTAGATGCTGATAATAATCAACCGGATATTCTAGATTATCTAAGGATTTGAAACAATTGAAGAGATTGCATCAGAACTTTGAATCAGGGGTGAGAACTTAATTTACATTACACTGAACATATCACGATTAATTAATCGACATACCATCTATATTCAGGAGTAACAGGAGCCCTTTCACAAGATAATAGATGAAAATACTTTTATGGCAAGTCCATGAATAGCTATAACTACTCACTAACACACCAGGGCTTAGATATCACCAATGAGGTGTGAACATAATTGAAAATTAGTTAATTGTATGAAATATCACTTTAATGAATTAATGAGAACGCAAGCATAAAATGCATGCAATTTTGCGAAATGTACAAAATAGATAAACTTACTATAAAGCAATTACTTTTACTCACAACAAGTTGACAAAGGTATGGGTGAGCCACGTGTCTTCATTCTATTTATTCTGAGCATTTGGGTATCAAAATAAAGGATATTTGTCAAGCTATTAAGAAGTCACTGATAAAGGTATTATATCAAAGAGATGATATTCAGTAAGCCAATGCACTTGAACAGACATGATTTTATAGTTGACAGAGGAACAACAATAGTAGACTAATTAGGTTTTATATATTTTCTCTGTTAATTATTTTACTTATTAATTTATTGTGCTTCCATTCCTCAATTTCTCCTAACAACTGTGAAATAACAAAACTGGGATATGGAATGGTAATGTTGATGAATATTCAATTGTCTATATTCTAAATGTATTTGTGTTTATCACTAATTACCAACTTAACTGAACTATGCTAACTGACTGTATATAGTAATGCCTTGAAAACGACCCAAGGACAAAACACGTGTCGACAAGGCTAACAGTCAAGCGATTTATAAACTTGCATCAACAAACAACCCTTCTTGTAGAAATCATCAAATAGATATTTGTTTAAATATTTGTAAGGATAAATACACAATCTGAAAAGTGTGTTCATTACATTTCAATCTGGAGAGATTTAGAGGCCAATCTCTGTTTTTTCACAGGTGTGCAGCGGTCCCATCTATTCATCCTTGATCTCAATTGAATTATAAACCTAAGCGCTTCTACTATCCAGTTCACCCCACGTTATTTCACTTGTAAATCAATTGAATATCATTGCATACTGAGGGTCTCCTGGAGGTACATTCATACCTAAATAAATGCACAGGATAATATATAGTCAACGGCAGAGTGCTTCAGTGACATGGAGAGTTTGGGTCTCAGGCCTCCATGGATCAGTGCTTTGGCAAGATGCATCTTGCCAGAGTGTACCAGCCCAATTCCTCCCTGTGGCAACTGCCAAGCCTGAATTGAAGAGAAGACTGAATGCCAGGTGAATGGAGTCGGAGAACAAACAGTTTAAGATGGAGTGCTATGGATCAGCTGACTCTTGAGAAGATCCCAGGGCCAGAAGCCTTGCTTCCTAAAGTCCTAAACAAATTAACTGATTGGAGATGATACATTAAACACGACACCCATAGGGATTAACGGGGTATCTAGAAAGTAGTCTGGCCGGTGAAGAAGCTGGTTTACAGAGAAGGACAGGACAAGTAGTTGTAAGAAAAGGAGGTCAAGGGGGCAGCAGTCAGAATGAGAATGCTGTGAAAGGGGAGGAGTGAAAATTAGACATGAATAAGGAGCAAGTGAAAAATGGCTCCGTCTGTAGCATTAACTAAACCAAATTAATTCCCTCTAAGCCTCTAGTGACTAAAGCACATTCAAACTCTTACGTTGTTCCAAAACGTACAAGTACTCCATTAGCCATCAGCACCTTCCCTCTTACCCCTCCAGCAGAGTGACATGTCAGAGGGCAGAAAACACCCGGTGAGAACCTTGTAGCAACCAGTGTCGCAGCTATTGACATACACCGGGGCGCAGCATTGTAGTGGGCCGCCAAATTGGATCTTTTTCCCGTGAGAGGGCAGAGACCTACTTTGGGGATCAAGGCGTGGAACAACCAGATTTCAGGACAGAAGATCTGTCTGCCCCCGATCGGTGCAACATGCAAGACAGGCAGTGGCAGGTGGTCAGCAGGAGAAACTACGCTTTGACACTTTAATCAGGAAACGCTCTGTGCACAGTTCGGCCGCCCGTGGTCAGAGTAGCTGTCAATACAAGGGCCAGGCATAGCGATCTAAAGTCTGAACAGCTGGATGCGGCTGCAAGGGGACTCGCACCCCAATTCTATCATGGACTTCCCCCAATACAAAGCCTCAACACAATTGGCCTAGAAGCCCAACCACTATATTCAATCCATGTAAAATTCATAAATGAGCCTGGCCTCATGTTTTGGATCTCTGTTATACCCTGAAGCGAAACGATAGGCGCGCCTGTAGAGAGCGGACATGCTCCTATTAATTTGGGCCCGATTTCATATACCAGCTATTTGTAGCACCAATAGTTAAATTATTGCCTTGACAAGCCACTCAAACGTTACACGGAGTGCTAAGTGCTAATCCTGTGACGGTGTGCAGCACTGGGATCTCCAAGAGGCAACCAAAACTAAACAGATATGCTGTGAAATCGATTGAGGGAGTCATGTCTCCAATACTGGGCGAGCTAAGTGAAATGATCCTAAACAAAATGAGGTGATGCAAGATAAACAAGAGCCCGGATTGAAAGAAATGTTGAAAGATTTGAAAAATGTAATTGGATTGCTGGATCGCAAGATTAACATAAAGTGGAGCAACTATTGCAGGCTTATCAACAAAGTTGAACAGAGGGTGGCAGATGCTGAAATTTAGGAAACCGACATGACTCAGATATTGCAACATTGACAAATTAGTTTATGGGGATTGAGGACCAAAAGAGATTACCTTGATTCGAGGTTGCGACAAAATAACATACTCATAGTGAGTCTGCCAGAGACCACCGTTCACATGCACATTCAACTTTTCTGGGAAAAAATATTTCCAGAAGGGTTGGGCAAACCAGCCTTCTCTCAGCACTTCTTGGTGGAAAGAGCACACAGATCTCTATGTCCAAGACCAGCGCTATAACAACCACTGAGAGAAATAATAGCACAAATCTTTAAATATAGGAATCTACACTTAATCCTGAAGGCGGCAAGGGAACTAGGAGAGATTCACTACAGCAGCGCATGCTTACAGACTTAACCAGATTTGAGCCTCGCGATCCAGGTGGTGCAGATAACTTTCAATGATGAAAAAATAATTTTTTTTAAAAAAAGAATATATCAAAACAAAAAAATGGCTTTACCAACCCAATGGAAGCACAGGCCTTCACTGACCAGACACGAAAACGGTCCTACACTCCACCCTGCAAGGCATATACCAGTATAAGCAATCTGAAGCATAAGGACTATACAGTGAATCAACTGACAATTCTCCTGACTGGGCACCTATAGTGCCTATTGGCATTACTATACTATAATAGGTCTGATTAGTACCAGTTATTGACAGTCATGCATGTATTGCTATTTAAAAGCGGATGTCAATCTGAGGAAACGCTAAACGGAGCCGGTGATGGGGATACCAATTCCCTCCCTCCACCACTCAGTGTGCTAGCAAACAGCACGTTTTTCTATTTACTGTTTATTTTTTAATTTGTTACCTGTAGTTGTTAGTACGGGTGGTAATACCGCTGTTGATCTGGGAAACAGTGAGGGTGGGGAGGGCTACAGAAGGAGATTTACTAAGTTTATACAGAGAAAACGTACATTGAAGACGTTGCAGGAAACTGGTATGTTAAATGGAAAATAAAATTGTAATCGATGGAAATATCAGTGCGGTGCAATACAACTTGCAGCCCTGATTTACTGAAATAAGATGTAGGACGTGGAACATCAAGGGGTAAATAGGCTTTCCGGTTTTTAGTTGAATTCCATAAAACACAGAAAACAAACCCTGGGAGAAAAAGTGCCTCCTTGGTTTTAACTAAAAAACACGGTTTTGTTTTGCTCCCAGTGGTGCCTTAGCGTGAGTAAGTGTGAGCAAGGAAAGGAGGAGGTTTGGATGGGTGAAGAGGTGGCCAGAGAGGGGGCTTGGCATACAGTAGAAGGTCCCAACTCAACCCACCACAGTATGCCTGTATGCTTCCTCCCATTGCTTCCTCTCATGTTCCGTGACCGTATTAAAAAACACTCCACATTCTAACGTTGCATTGTTTTCTTTGTAAAAAGGAAATAAAACATATTTGGCAGTGGCACAAGCAGTCATTTGACATTTAACTTTTAAACAGCATTTTCCTGCTTTGCAAAAGCACAGTTTTACACGTGTGTTCATTTCCTTGCATTTTGAGTTTACAAAACACGGTTTCTGCAGACCATAGTTTCATTTCACTTAGTCTTCTGGGGACTTTGGCATGGTTGGTTTATGGACTCAAAAAGATGCTGCACAGGATTCATTCAATATTGACATGGGAAAAAGTACTGCTGCATTATTTCTATCATTTAGTGCAATTCTGAGCGCGATGGTTCACAGTAAAAGAAAACAAAAGCTCTGTTAAGTGGAAAAACAGGATTCTTTGATCCTCAAGTACTTTATCAGTACAGCAGCTGTTCTATGAAATGTACTGCCTTGCTTCTTGGTGATCAGAAGAAATAAAGCATGCAAGGGGTGCGTTTCCATGAAGGGTACAACTTTTGATGTTTTCATGAAATAAAGAACAATTTTGCCAAACCGTTTTGAATGCTGGCTATTTTCTGATGATTTCAATGAAGGTAAAACAAATGCAGAGCCATTTTTTGGGTGGCATTCTTGTGTTCAGTGCTCGCCACACATATGCGCCATGGAAAACACAACACAGCTGTTTTTTGGTTGAAGTGTTGAAATGCGGTTTTGTGGTGAAGGGAATTTCTGTTAGGGCTTATAAATGTACCCCACCGATCTCCCTCCCCCCTGCTCTCCCATGACTTTTTGTTTACTGGGAGTAGGGCAGAGTGGGGTTCATTTGATGGAATTCTGCATCAGGGAGCGGCACTCCAGGATCCCCTGCAGTCACTGGGTTGGAGGGTATGGAGCGGCACCCTCTTCCCTTCCTTGCCTTCCCGGTCCCAGGGGCGGGCCTCGCCATGCTAGGAGGCAATGGAGTTAATTATCTAATAGAAGATAGATAAAAAACTAGTTTTAGTACATTTTATGGGCGTTATTCCCGGAAGATTTACAACAACGGAACAATGAGTAAATTTTACAATTTTCTGTGATTTTCTTCCCATTTATACAATAACATCAAGCAACTTACTCAACAGGACAAAGACAACAACTGGTCTTTTAAACATCTTTTTTATGATAACATCAAATAAATTACTCCCTGTTCTATAGATATACCTATGCACCTAAATACTTCCCTCTGCTTTTTCTTTTCCATTCTTCTCATTCTTCCGATGGTTCCGCGGTTTGATTTTCCTTGGGTTCAATCAATCAACTGCAAAGTGTGTCTGGGTTGACACATTTTTAACTGATTGATGTGGACCCATTTCTCTTCTGACAGCTCTTCTTTGGGGATGCAGATCTTGTCAGCGACAGGCGAAATTATGTCTACAATTTCATAGGGACCGCACCAGGAGGGGAGGAATTTCCTCTCCTTAGTCTGGATCCTCTGAAAATGGTACAAGTAGACCTGGTCTCCTACTTGATATTCTTTTTTAGTTGTTTTTAAGTCCTAGTGGGTTTTCATCCCCTCTGCCGATTTCTCCAGATTCCGCTGAGCGTAGGCAAAAGCATGCTGAAGGCGTTTCCTCAGATTCGCAACATATTCATGTGTTGTGGAGGCGTTAATCGGTGTCTGCTCTTGTATAGAGCAGATTCTGGGGTAGCACCAT
The DNA here is from genome assembly GCF_040938575.1 of Ambystoma mexicanum. NCBI lineage: Eukaryota > Metazoa > Chordata > Amphibia > Caudata > Ambystomatidae > Ambystoma > Ambystoma mexicanum. The sequence goes on along the minus strand of NC_090929.1, from coordinate 999,483,973 downwards.
TTTTAGTCCAGTCATTAGCTCAAATGGAGACATTTTGGTCACAGAAGATGGTGTAGATCTGATGGCCATCAGGACAAGCAATAACCTGATGTCCCAACTAGGCCCAGATTCTGCCACAAACTTCTTAAGAATGGTCACAGTGGTTTTATTGTACCTCTCAACTCCCCCACTAGATGTTGGCGGTATGCAATATGGCGTTTTCTCTTTACCCCATGTAGCTCCCACATCTTTCTCATCACTTTGCTTGTGAAGTGACTTCCTCGGTCTGACTCAATCCTTTGGGTAAATCCAAAACGCGAGAAGGTGTGGTTTATCATCAGGGCAGCTGCTGTTTCAGCCATGCAATTTGGGGACAGGAGACATTCCACCAATTTGGTAAACAAGCATGTTACTGTTAACATGTACTTGTTCCCCCTAGAGGAGCGAATCACGGGCCAGATGAAACATACTTGTAAATCTGACCAAGGCAATGTCATCCTCCTCTTCTGGAGGGGAGCTCGGTGTGCGAGTGAACTTGACTGAAATTGTACACACACAAGACACCCCTTCGAATATTGGTCGAGGTCCTGCCCCATGTGTGGCTAGTATGCAACCTCCCGCAAGATTTCTAAAGTAGTATAAAACCCCTGATGACCGGCTGTGGCTGCGTCATGGGCGTGACTTAGCATCAGGCTTCGGAATGAGGTAGGTACCATCCACTGGTTACATACAAAGATGGATCTCCTTACCAACAAACCGTCTTGGATTCGGAACATTTTGGGAAACTTCATCAACACCCAGAGATCCTCTTTCTCAATTTGTAATCTGTTTCCGTCAGAGGAAAGTTCACAGGGTCCTCAATGTGATGGTAAAATTTCCCAATAATCGGATCCCCTTTTTGTGCCATGATTAAATCAGCATCTGGGGTCTCCTTACTCCATTGGGCAGTTGAGAGTTTGTTGTGGGCAAGTGTTTGGGACCTGGTGACAGCAGTGACGTGGATTTCCCCCCAACAGGGACTCAATCTCAAGGAGATCCCCCTGGGTAGCCCTGGTTTTGGCCAACTGATCAGCCAGGTCGTTTCCAGCTTTGTTTGGTCCCTCTATTCTGGAATGACCCTTAATCTTTTTCCAACAGATGGTCATCCCATTAAAGGTCACCAGATCATCATTATTTTGTATTAGTTTGCCATGCTTGAGTGGTTTATTGTGGTTTGTTTGCCAATTAATCAGGTGCTCCCCGAACCTTTTCCGAACCTTTTCCGGACATAATCTGTATCAGTGATTATGACCAGTTTGTGGAGTCGGTGTTGCACGGCAGTGAGGATGGCCTGGAGAGGTTTGTACCTGCACACGGATTTTGAAACGCTGCAACCGCGCCTGAATAGAAAACGCTTGAATTAGAAGAGCAGTTGGCAAGAGCACTTCCTATACTAACTTGGTAACAAGAAGCCTCCTCAAAGTGTAACCACGAAAAAACACATCTGGGAACACATAGCCCTATGGGCCGAGTAGGAAGGTGAAGCTCGATATGGTGCTGGCTGACTTTTAATGCATTCCTTTGTCACTATGGACGTTGCAGTAAAAATAGATACCGCCCCCATACTTCATTGAGCGTCATCTTTGAGGAAATATGAAGATACACTGGCTAATATAAAGCATTCCTTGTGAAATACATGACATAAAACACCAGTTGTCTTTTGGGTGTCCTGATGAAAGCCTTAGTTGGATGACTAGACGTCCATGCGACAACAAGCTTACTCATATCATCTTGCGGTTTGACGTATATAAGGCTGGAAACAGAGTCATTTCTGTCGACACTTTCCCCATGGGGGCTTTGTGCGAAATTATAAACAAATGCCTACTATTGGGAGTCACTTTGTTTTACTAACACCACCTAAATGATGACAATTGCTAATAGTTGAATGTTTTTGTATACAGTGTTCAACTGATTGTCGTTGTATGTTGTGATATACTGTCTTTTTAAATAACTGGACTCTTTGGTGGTCCTTGCTTTTTAGCACACATCAAAATAATACAACAAAAAATATATTTTTGCAAAAATCTGCCTTTGTGCATATCTTGTGATATTTGTTGCCACACAAGATTTTGACTTATAGGTGCCTCATATTAATCTAAATTTCCTGCCTACACTTGTGACATCAATAGGTAGCTTGTTTTGGGACACTCCTGTGCTGTTCATGTATTACAGACCACATCCCACAAGCCCCTAACAAAAAAGTGGTCTTCCTTTTGCTCATATAGCATTACCCGTGGCCTGGTGAACTGCCATAAATTCCGCCATCTGACTACTGCGGGGAGCGATCGTGTAACGGAGGTAAAAAGGAAACCAATAGGAGTCCTGCATAATTAGTGAGCTCGGAAATAGTAGTTGTTTTTATTTTAGCTTGTTATTTTAGCTTGTTTTGTTTGTGTTTCTATTGTGTAAGGTGGAGGCACGAGGAGGGGCATTGTGTAATTAGTAGTGTGTTTTGAGTGTGTGAAGTCAGAGTGTGGGGAAAGGTATTTTGATTTTGATTTTTACGGGAAGGAGGGGATGAGGGACTGACCTTTTTTGACGGGCATCGACAGCGCACGTGGCACACTAGTAAAGGCGTAAGGGCAGGGAGGTGCAAGGACCATCATAATGGGAGGGGAAACACCCATAGAATATATGTGTAAGGGCCTGCCACTATACAGAGAAAAAAAAGGAAATCGAGAAGTACCACAAGCAGTGGGTGACAGAGACAAGAGAAGGGGGTTGCCCCACTCATGGCCAGAGCAGGGCCCATAGTAAGAATATTTTGGAAAATATGTCCATATTTTTGACAGCCAAATACAAGGGGAAACAGTTGCAAAAGGAAAAAGAAACAGAACTCTATAAAATGTTCGAAGACACGGAAGAGTGTGAGGGAGGTAGAGTGCAAAATAATAGCAGGGCCGAATTTAGGAAAGGAAGGCGGGTGCCAGCAGAACACGGGGTAATATAACCATTGGCAGCCCATCCCGCAGTCGGCTGCACTAACTCAACTTATCTATCCACTACGACGACAGCCCCAGCACCCCCATATGCATCCCCTCCGGATGTCCCAGCACATGCGGATGTGATGTCAATAAAAAAGACCTAGAAGTGGCACAGGGGGCGGCAAAAACATAATTGAATAGATTGCGGCAGCACAGAGTGAAGTGAAAACCCATAAACCAGTAGAGCAAGGATCAGATGGTTGGAAGACGGGAGACTTATAATAAACATGCATATCGAGAAGGAAGGAGAAGGGGGCGAGTAGACAGACAGCTTAGGGTATGAGAATATAGGATCTCCCCAAGGATAGGAAGATGGGTGGAGTACAATAGAGGAGTTCAAAGACGATGAGGATGAGGAGGCAGAGCAAGTGCTTGAAAAGACTCCCCGAGTGGAAGGTAGGTTAAGGTGCAGGTTTGGCCAGATCGCAGTGGCAGGGAAAAAGGGTTGACGGGAGCAGGACAAAGGTGCAGATGCCCCTTATAGATAAGGGGACAAGCAGGCCACACTATGTACCCCTGGGTGCAGATGGACAAAAACAATTTGATGAAAGTGCTGCCGCCCCTCACAGCGGTCGAAAGTAAGTGGATTTACGCATTCGAAAAACAGACAGCCGTGGTACACCTGACAGATGGCGACATCAAAAGTTTGTTGGTAGCGGCTATTGGAGACCAGGCTGGGGATGTGTGGTTTTTACGACTCCGAGCTTGCTGCCCTTAAACAAAAGTGCAGAGCAGCGAAAAAGAAATGGGGATTTTCAGGTGCACCAACAAACTGGCCTGCTGCCCTCTCCAAAGGGAATATAGACTCAGCACTCGCTCAAAGAAAAGAGTATTTTCAAGCCTGCATCTCAGCGGCATCTAATAACACGGCTGTACTCTTCAAAGTCTGTAAAGAACTGGCCAATCCTACTGCCACCTCTTCCTCTACTGCACCCACCCAGGCCCTCTGCTCGTCCCAGGCTGTACACTTCACTACAAAAACACAGGACATCCTGTCCTCTCTCGCCCCTACACCTTCTCTTGCACCCACATCTTTTGAGCCCCCCTCCGCCACCCCAACCCCTCTTCTCGCTTCCCTCTCCCCGGTCACACCTGAGGTGGTCTCCAGACAAGTCCGGTCCATGAAAGCCACCTCCAAACAGGTTCACCGATGCCCTCCTAAAACCATCAAGGACAACATTGTTTCTCGTGCACCTGCTCTGGCCGACCCCTGCAACCTCTCTTTCGCCTCTGGAGTTTTCCCCACTTCTATCAAGCACTCTCTTGTGCACCCTCTGCTCCAAAAACCCTCTGCTGACTCTTATCCCGGCAAACTATCGCCCGATCTCTATCACTCCTTTCCTGGGCAAACTCTTGGAGAAATGAGCCATCTCTAAGCTTACCCTCCACAATGAATCTGTTGGTTGGCTCCATGACCAGTCTTTAGAGCATCCAGAGACACAGAAACGGCTCTTCTGAACACCTGTGAAACCCTACTCATAAATCTCGATTCTAACTCCCCCGCTGTCCTTATTCTTCTCGATCTCTCTTCTGCCTTCGACACGGTAAACCAAAACATCCTGATCTCCTGTCTCTGTGATACCCTGGGCATCACAGATCGGGCCCTGGCGTGGCTTGCCTCCTTTCCCGCTCACCAGCCTTGGCATGTGGAACTTGGGTCCTTTCTCTCCGGAATCGTACCATAACTGTGACTACATTATATCACCTGGCACGATTCCTGTGCCTTTGTGCAGTAAAAAAATGCTGTCCCCCATTACTGCGACTAAGGAAGCAGGGATTGCGGGGGTGTCCCCGCTCCTCTTAGTCGTGGTAATGGGGATTAGGTGTTGTGGGGGTGTACCCCGCTTCCGTTAAAATGGTGAACAGGGGACTAGAACATTTTAAAGAAACAAAAAAGGGACCCTGCAGCACCAGCATTGACCCACTTAAGTGGGTGGGAACTGATGCCGCAGGGATCAAGAAGTCAGCTGCACACTTCCGTGTGTGCTGCTGCTAAGGTAAGTGGCCAGGGGGGGCAGCGGGGTGTGGGATACGGGCCACAGTGAACTATCTGATCACTGTGCCGCGCTGTAATGGTCGTCAACATTTTCGTCGGCGAATTACGGGCGGCGCAGTGATCACATAGATTCTTCTCTCCTCTATCACTCTCTATACATGTGGTGTCCCCAGGGATCTAACCTATCCCCTTGGTTCGTCAATGTCTACATGGCCCCTGTGGCCCACAGGATCTCTTCCTTCACCTCTAACTTTCAGTGTTATGCAGATGACATGCAGCTCTCTTTCAGGCTACCCTCAGCCTCTTCCTCCTCCTTGCTCATTCCCGACTGTCTGTCCGTTAGTCAGTCTTGGTGTGCGGCTAATGATCTCTGCCTCAATGCGAGTAAAACAGAGATTGTCCTCATTGGGACCCCTGCTCCTGCTTTGCTGATTTCTCACTGGCTGGCCTCCCTTGGCCCTGCGCCTTCGCCTGCTACTGAGGCAAAATATCTGGGATTCATTTTTCGATTCCACTCTCTCCTCTCTTCCCACATCTCGGACGTCTCCAAAAAGTTACACTACCAGTTGCACCTACTCAGAGGCATTCTACTTTTTCTCACTTTTCCCCCAAAGGGCTCCTTGTCTCCAGAGCCCTGGTTCTCTCCAGGCTGGTTACTGCAACAGCCTCTTTCTCAATCTTCCAACCTCGATTCTCCGTCCGCTACAACTCATCCAGAACATAACCGCAAGACTTACCTGTGGCCTCAAGCCCAGGGACAGCATCTCTCGGCGCTGATATCCCTCCATTGGCTCCCTCTGCATTATCCACAAGGCCTTCTGGGGCCAGGGCCCGCACCATCCACAACACTCTTCCTAAATACTCTCCTACTAGAGCCCTCCGCTCGTCCTCTAACTTTGCAGCTGAGCTGTTTTTCCAAGCAGAGATTTGGGGGTAGATCTTTATCCTCAGCAGGTGCCTCCCTCTGGAACAGCCTGCCTGGCTCTCTCGGCCTTGAACCAGAGTTCCTTAAGTTCCAGAAACTCCTCAAGACCTTCCTCTTTTCTTCCTCTTTCACTCTACCTCTCCCCTGCTAACCTCCTCCCCTTTTGTCTCCTGCCTCACTCCTCCCTCTCTCCCCTAACTCTGTTCAGCTTTTGCTGACAGGTCACCTGGTCCACCTCCAGAGCCCCACAGGTCCCAGGCTACCCCGCCAGTCTCTGCACTTGCCTCCGGGCCTCTGCACTATGTTCAGCACTACTGCAATTTCAGCATATGCTCCATAAGAGGGATAACCTCTCAGCACTTAACCCAGGGCCCTGCTGGACTGGGCGCACTTGTCCCCCTCAGCACCTCCCTCGTACTTCTATCCTGTCCCCTTCTCTACCCCACTGTAGTTTGGTTGCGCCCGACACAGTAATGCACTTGCTCTAGGAGAAATGTTGTCAGGCCTAGTACGCTAGTTACGGTTTGTGTTAGATCATTCAGAAACTTCAAAGCATAAGAATGGCTACTGTATCCCCTTTCTCCCTTCCCGCCTTCAAGCGCTTTGAAGCACTTCACTTGTGTATAAGCGCTGTACAAATAAACAGTTACAATTAAAAGCAGAATACCCGGGAGTGATTCTGCGGGAACGATGCACACGATGGAGCATCATTTAACAAGATTCAGGCATAAATATGGGACGTGCTGCAGCGAGCGTTCCCAGACACCTGACCTACAATCGATAATGCAATGTACTATGGACGATGACGAAGAACCCTCTCAGTTTATTCTTAAAATTCAGGAGATGTGGAGAGCAGCGACGGGTAGGTCCTGTCAATGACCCTCAACCCTAACGAGGATCCCTTGGAGGCGGCAGAGATACAGAGATAGGAAACAAGGAACTAATTTTCATGGTTGATTCGGGTGCTGCAAAATCATGCATCAGTGAGGGGTACTGCCCATTATCGGGCACAAATCTTGACACGCAGGGCTTTTCGGGGCTATTTCTACAGTTCCACAAACTAAAGATCTGGATGTAAAGGTGGGAGGGAATATGGTGCACACTCCCCTATTGTATTCTGAAAGCTCTCCTGCCAACTTGCTGGGCAGGGATCTACTCAGCAAGTGGACTATTATGATTTTGTTTACAGATCAAGCATTGTTTGTGCCACACCAGGAATGTGTGCAATAAGAGCAATGGTGATAATACATGCAATGGCTGGGGAAGTAGCGGTCCAAGGCATACCCGTACACCCAGACATCAATGGAATAACAGTATTTGTGGAGGCGGTGCCACAGATTGCCAAGGGCTGTTGGAGAGTACCAGGAGAGGACTGACAGATTTCATCTTTCACCCTGTGGTGTTCCCAGGATTGGTGGTGGGCACAAACCTGTCCCTGGACCTGGAAAGGTTGTTGGTATCAATGAAGGGAATGGTTGTAGTAGGGACAGACATGCACAGGTGAGAGTGGCGTACAGTACTTTGCATTAACCCCACTGCACCTCTTAAGGAAGCGACAGATGCAGAATTGTTTGAAAATGACAGTGACAGAAATAATTCTAGAGCTTTGTATCCCCTGTGGGGTCATGGTGCAATACCGAAGGGTGTAATGCCCCCTGATGGCTGTTGTGGCCCAGCCCCCTTTCATTGAAGCCGACCTAGAATATGTACCTGGGCAGTTGTGGACCACCAGCCCACATGATGTTGGGCTTTTAAAGCAAGTGACCCCAGTACACAACACTAAAGGCAGGGGCAGTGCTACGCCTAGTGAAACAGTACCCACTATGAAGAGACGCAGAGGAGGGAATCAGAGACACGAAAGAGGCACTGCTCAATCAAGGCATAATAGCGCCATCCACATCACTGTGTAACACAGCGATCTACCCTGTGAAAAAGGCAACAGGGGGGCAATTGGAGAATGATCCAGGATTTACACCCCCTAAATGGTGTGCTACAGAAAGTATTTTTCTGTGGTCCCTAACCCTGCCACCATTCTATGTAGTATCACCAAGAAGGCGACCCACTCCTTCCAATGGTGGATCTAAAAAGCGCCTTCTTTTCAAAACCCTTGCACCCCGATTCACGGTATCTGACAGCGTTTTCCCATGGCGGAAAGTGCTACGAACACACTTGTTTGCCTCAGGGGTACTGCAAGAGCCCAAGCATTTTTGATAGAATATTGCACGCTGATTTAGGAAAACATTCAAGTACCCAGCACGATCATCCAGTATGTGGACGATTTACTTGTCTATAGTGACAGTGAGCAGCACTGCCGGAGGGACTATCACACTCTTACAACTGCTGGCCCTGAAGAGGTACAAGGTTGACAAGGCCAAAATACAGTACTGCCAACAGGAAGTGCTGTTCCTAGGCCAGTTAATATCAGTAAACGGCAAAAGAATCATGCCAGACCGAGCGGCCTCTGTGCATGCCACCCCCGACCCATAAAAGTGAAAGACATGCAGAAATTCTTAGGGCTATGCAACTACTGAAGAGCAAGGAGCTTAGACTATGCAGCATATACCAGGCTGCTCTTGCAGGCCCTCAAGTAAGCACAAAAAGGCAATCACAAACTCGAACGGACAGCAGACATGATACAAAATGTCAATGATTTAAAGGAAGTAATATCCACAGCCCCAGTGCTTGCCACCCCGGACTATACACAGGAGTTCTATATATTCTCACATTCCAAAGGCCAGGCCAACTTATGACTGCAGTATTGACTCAAAAGAATACAATGGGCCGCAAGACATTGGCCTACTACAGTGGCACACTAGACTCAGTGATGCAGGGGCAGTTCGCCTGAGAGAAAGCACTTCCTGCTGCTACTTCACAATTGAGAAAATGTCCACAATCGTGATGGGGTGTTCCTTCTCTTTGTATGTTGAACATTCAGTGTTCGCCATGTTGCAGAGATCAAAGTCCACCCTGACGAAACAGAGAGCCTCAGCATATGAAATTATCCTCTCAAGCCCAAACATTCATATTGTACGGTGCAAAACAGTGAACCCTGCCCCCTTCTTGACAGAAATGTGTACAGAAAAGGACTTAGCAAATCATGACTGTTTAACATATGAAGGGGAAAAAGATGACATTCCCAAAGCAAGGGACAGCACATAGGAGGAGGGGGAGTTTATCTTTGTTGATGAGGGAGCAACAATTGACCAGGAAACGGGCCAGAGACATACGGGTGCTGCAGTGGTGCGGCTCGAAGCAGGTGAATATGAGACACTAATTATGAAAAGACTGCTGATGCATTTTTCGGCTCAAGCAGTGGAGCTCATAGCACTTATTGAAGCGCTGCGGGCGTCGCAAGGGTGCCACGTGACCATTCCAACTCGCCATACATCACTACAACAGTGCATGCCGGTCTGTCATAGTGGAAAAGGAGGGGTTTCCGAAGAACAGACGGTTCCCCAGTTCAGCATGCTACATTGCTAGACATATTAATCTCTGTGTTGTCCCAACCCTCTGTAGTGGCGGTCGTTAAGTGCGCCACCCATGCCAACTACACAGACAAAATGTCACTGGGAAACGCTGCCACTAAGGCAGCAGCCAAAATGACGGCCTATCTTCCGGTGCCAACCCCTGCAGAGTATGTTGTGACCACTTCTTCAATAATCAGCAAAACACCCCGTATACTGCCGTGCCTATTGCACAGCTTATTCAACTGCAAGGGAGAGCGCCAAATGAGGAGAAAGAACTATGGGTGGGGAGAGTCGGCAACCAATTACCAATTGCACTGGCAAAGCAGTTATGCCATATGAACTGTTAACGATGGCTTTTGACCAACTCCACCACCCCTCCCACAGTTCAAAACAAGCAGCAGACATACAATCTTCAGGAGTATCTCACGAACATGATCATACAATGCACCACGTGCCAAACCTTCAGCACAGGCATGACGCTCCAAACCTTACGGGGCCCTTCCCCCACCCTATTGGGACATTCCGCAAGCTACACATAGATTATGCGGACATGGGAGAAAGATGCAATGGGTCCCGATATCCGATTGTTGTGGTCTGCCCCTTTTCATGATGGGTTGAGGCAGGACCTTGTGCACATCTCGATGCCAAATGTGCAGCCACATTTTTAGTACGCGAGTTTACCCAACAATGGCACACATTTTTTTTATGAGCTCTTTAAAGAGATTACAGCACTACTTGGCATCAAGCACCGTATGTGCTCAATTTATCACCACCAAGCCAAAAGCTTTGTGGAGAGGATCAACGGCCTACTCAAGAGCAAACTATCAAAGCTTTACACCACATTGAAAAATAACTGAATACATTGCTTACCAGGACCACCATTTATCACACCTTGAGGTGGTTACTGGTCGGTGCATGACTACTCCCATATACCCTGTCAGGATGGCATCAGATGCCCATTGGGCAGAGCAATCTTAGGAGAAGAATTTAAAGAGTATCTGACAACCCAAACACGAGCAATTACATGCATCTCCCGACAGATTGCACTGCACTGCCCCGACCAAAGGACACATCGAACACTGCAAACACAACTGCAACAGGTTCCCCACCCGTCCAACTGCTGCTGCCTGGAGTACTCATTTATGTGAGAAGACAATGGAACCAGCTACTTCAGATACTTCAGTTTATGTCAGAAAACGTATTAGCTATGAGACTGTTCCTAGATGTTCTGTGTGGTATGCTTTTTAGTGCAGGATTATTTACCATTTTAATGTTTATTCTAGGAATCTATGGGGGAGCTTCTTTTATATGGGGAGCTCATATAAAAGAGGGGGGATGAGAGGGCACACTCACAACCATAACCAACAGTACCATAAACATGAGAAGTTGGTGTTTTAGTTTCCACTCATTCGGCGGGTGTGAAAATAGAGGTATCCACTATTGTTTCCAACTCTGAGGCATGAAGAAAATAAGGTCCACAAAGGTCATAGTTTCATTTTTTGGGTTTATTCAATTGAATGTATCCAATTGATTTGGTATCAAGTAGTGCCGACACATGTTTCGACCTTGCAGGTCTTTTTCAAGGCTACCAATATGGTTTAAGAATACATGGTCATGGACGTGTTGGTAAAATGGGGGTCGTGCATAGTGCAAGGTGATTAAGATAGCCCAGTGTGATGTGTTTGAAAACATGGTAATGCATTGGACAGGGTGTCATTATTTAACCATTCGAGGCGTGCATTTGTAACATCCAAGCGAGGTGACATTGTGTCCAAGTTCACATTTGAGTTGTTGCATTTTGTGCCGTTCAGATGGTTTAAGTAAATTCAACATACATTTGGTTATAATTTAAACATATTTAACACATGTTGCATCATTGCTTTCTAACCAACCCTAACACTCTGAGGACAATACTAACAGTCTTTTATCAACTTTCTTCTCTCCCACTCTCAAAATTTCCTAAACTATGATACAACATGTGTATGTACATGTTTAAATTATAACCAAATGTATGTTGAATTTACTTAAACCATCTGAACGGCATAAAATGCAACAAAGACACGGAGAACGGGTCATTATCCCACATAATTGCAATCGTACATGGCCTGAGAGTTTGCATGAAGGAAGGTGGAATACAAGGAAATGACTGGTTTGACATTGCATTCGATTGGGCCCCATCCTGGCTAGGCACCATCGTGAAGATGCTGGTACTTGTCATCGTGTTCATCTTGATCATATTCTGTACTTGCCAAATGGGCCTCCAGTGTAAAGTAGTGCCTAGTAGCACAATGATGGTGTCAATTAGGATTTCGAAGGTACCTTGCAATACAAACTGACCACGCCATCCCTCACGATTCCCCATCCCCTTTGGAAATATAGTGGACCGCTTATATCCACCATCGTCCCACCCCCTGACCCTGAAAACTATGAGGAAGTATTGTAGATCTGGCAGGCGATGTATGTATATGATATGTACTTCTGAGGGGTATGCGCGATCAGGGGAAAGCTTGTGGCCCGTGTGTAGGGCCTGGATATTGCAAAAGGGAACCCCACCATATAAGGCAACAGTGAGAAGGAAAAATGCATGCGTGGGGGGGGCAGTTGTTACTGTAGAAGTAACGAAAGGGGGAATGTTGGGAAGGGTGCAAACCCATCCCACCCCCCTAGGGTTTAGGGTGAGGCGAGCCCCATTCTAAGACCTCTAATAGCCCAAAGGGGAGGGGGCGTCTTAAAGGTCCCCACACAATCATAATATTATAGGCAATTCAGACGTTTCAACATAGTACGTGCATATAAGTAGACTCCATTTTGTAACTATTGAGTAGCCATGGTTGAAGCATAGGGCCTGCACAGCTATGCAATATTTAGTGTGTTAAACACAGGCCGTGAGCCTGAAGGGGAAATCTGAGCAGGCCCACGCGTTGATGAGAGACCCACGCTGCTAACTTCCACAGAAACCCTTCTTTGTTCTAAAGTGTTGCCAATAGGTTTGTCCTAAGAAAGAATGTGTCCTGCAAGGCCACGAGACAGTACTGGGCACCTTGGTGTACGTGTTAACACAAACAGGCCAGAGCAGGCCTCCGACCCCTACCCAGCCAACTATGAGTTACAGCCCCTGCAACTGCCCCAGTCCTAAGACCAGTGAATCCTGAGATACCAATTGACTCCAGAACACCCACCAACTGACCCCAGAACACCCACCATAAACCGATGAACCATTAGAGATCTAAGAACATGGTCGTCCCACCTTTATTTCATAATGACATGATTTGTAATGCGAGGTACAGGGAGGGATACATTATAGTTCAAAGGTGAGGGTGGGAGCCGAGAAGCACGATTGGGATGAGTGAAGTATGTGTAGGTGAGTGTGACCTCGAGATTCCCCCTGTGCCATTCTTTGAGCATGCCATGTGCACTGTATAATAAGAGTAGCACTATTTGCAAATGTAACTGCCTTGGTTCCCTGGAGACGATGAGCCCAGCAGACCCCACGTGATGAAGACGGGCGGACTGGGCTAGGACCAATGTCCTGGCATCCCCTATGGAGCAGGCCCACCATGTATAGGGTTGCACAAACCAGCCATGCAGGTTTCCACTATATGTAATGACGTATCCCATGACGCTATGTCTCCTTTTAAGCTTCTGCTTGTACCCTTTTTCGGCAGAACGTTTCATGGCAGCAGAGTTCTTTGCTGGCGCACTTATTTTTGTAGAAATAAAACGTGTTATCCTTGCAATAGTTTCCTTGGCCCGTTTCCCTAGCGGGTTGTATTTTTTATGGTGTGAGCATTTGGGGGCGTGCCTTCACTAGTGCCATTTCGGTTCCTCTCAAGAGTCTGAATCCTACTTGCGCCTCTTCTAGTAGTTGGTTATGTTCAACGTGCTCCAATAATTGTTGGTGGACGTAGGTCTCTAGTATTTTTTGCCAGGTTGGGGATTTTCCAGATTGGTCTATAGTTGGTAGAGGTTTGATGTAGGCGGTTTTGAAAGCTCTTGGTACTTCTCCTGTTGAGAGGGATTGAAGAGGTTTAGGTAGTATTCAGATGGTGTGTTCTGTGCAAGGATTGATTTGTAGATGTCTGCGGGACAGGGGTCCATCAGGGAGCCTGCTTTGTTTTTTCACCAAATGTAGTCGTTTTTCTCGCAACTGTTGGAAGCAGTGCATTTTGTTTGTTGGTTCTGGGGTTTTTGGTAGCTGGTGAATTGTTTGGTGGATTGGTCTGCTTTGTATGGCTCGGTGTATTCCGGTGATTTTGTTCTCGAAATGGTCTGTGAGATCACATAACTTTTGGGAGGGTGTCAGAGACTTGTTGCATCCTGCTGGGTTTCTCAGCTCATTTATGATGTTAAATCGTTCTTTTTGAGTGTTGGTTGTTTTTGCGAGCCGGTCGTTGCAGTATTTCTTTTTTGCGTGGAGAATTTTGGATTTGTATGCTCTGATTTGTAGTGGGTATTTTACTCTTTAGCCTTGGTAAGGGTTTTTCCTCCATTATTCTTCTAGTTTTCTGTTGATTTTTTTCATTGCTTTTAGGTGGGGGGTGCACCATCTTGCCACGCTTTCTTTTTTGAGGGGCGGGGTGTTTTTCCAGCAGATGTTAATTTATTGTTTCTGCAATCCATTTCGGATTAGGTTTGCTTTTCCGTCTATGTCTGTTGCATCGTCTCGGGAGGATAACCCAGCGGCAACGTGCTCGTCTTGGAAGCAAGATGACGCGGAGCAACACAGGTTCTATCCCCGGGTCCGCGCTCAGAAACCTCTGGGTATTAAGAGCGTTCTAAATAATCTATCATATCCAACAATGTGATCGCTGGCTTTGAGGTTTCTAGTGGCTCTTTTAAGTTGCTGTTCTAGATGGTTCTCCAGTTTCTTTTCCAAATAGGTGGGTATTTTTTGGGTTTTTAGGTGGGGTTGAATCACGAATGGGATGAGGAGGTGGTCGCCCCATATTATTTAGAAGGGTGGTGATGTGATCAGATTTCTATTGGCAAGGTTTGCGTCCAGTGTGTGCCCTGCTGTGTGTGTCGCTCCTTTCACCATGTAGCGGAGATTCATAGTCTCGAGTTGCTTGGTTAATGTTTTCTTCGAGTTAGGGTTGTCATCTTCGAACCATATGTTATGTTATGTTACCTTGCATTGATATAGCGCCTTATGTACCATTGGTATGGTCTCAAGGCGCTGGTAGGTTGAACGCCCTCGGGAACCGAAGTTCAAGTCACTACAGAGAATAGAGTCAAAGGTGCGTGTGAGCACCAGATTTGTGTGATAGCTGCTTCTTGGAGGTAGGTGTGGGGATTGAGAGCTCAAGAGTATGTGTTCGTTCTGGCAGGTTGTTATCCAGACCGATTTTGGCTGCGTTAGGGCTGAGGAGAACGCCTAGGCTGGAGGGTGTGTAACCAGCAGTGTTTAGTTAGGGTGATGGGGAGTAAGAGACAAATGATGGTATGAGAACAGCTATACCGAATGGTGTCATAGTATCGCTGTGTTCTAGTTGAGTGGTGGTGTAAAGAAGAGAGTAAGCGTGGAGATGTGATATGGTGGTTTACCTTCGGTGCTTCAGATCGAGCCCACTCTAATAGTTCCACGTACTCCATCCGTTCTATGCACTCCGATCCGTTCCATGCATACGACCTTTTCCAGCACTCAAAACCATTCCTTTCAATGCTCTTTCAGACGTTCCATGCACTGCAATCCGTTCCATGCACTGCAATCCGTCCCATGCACTGCAATCCATTCCATGCACTCCAATATGTTCAAGTCTCTGAGAATGATCAGATGCTCATACTGTATGGCTAGGTTTGTGGCTGCTTCTATGAAGGTGTCTGTGAAGGTTGCATCGTAGATTTGTGGCCTATAGATTAGAATGAATGTGAGGTTTGATTGTGGGTGCGTGGTGAGTTGAATTATTTGGGATTCCCAGTTAGGGATTTTTAAAGGGTCAGACATTTTATTTTTAGGTGTTCTTTGTAGGCTACCGCAAGTCCTCCTCTTTTCCCTTTTCCGTTTGCTTGTTTGCACTTGAAATTGTCCGGTAAGCAACTGTGTAGGATCACTTTGTAGTTTGCAGCTAGCCAGGTTTCTGCAATTAATAGGATGCCGATTCCCCTTACTCAGAGTAGATCGTAGCTCTCGGTTGCGTGTTTGGACATCGATTTGGCGTTGATTAGGTTGCAGTGCAGTTTCCTGTTTACGGGTGGCTTTTTTTTCCAGCTTGCGTTTTGTCTGGTTTTGTTGCTGATTCTCCCTGTCAGTGGGTTGTTGAGTGAGCTTATTTATTCTAGTTTCGTTGTCGAATAGGTTGGTTAGGTTTCTTATTGGGTTAATGGCCTGTACTGGTCTTCCTCAGATTCAGGCTGGTGATGGTGGAGGTTACCTTGGTATTTGGTGATGTACAGGGTGAGGGTGTGGTTTCTTAGTCTTCTAGTCGTTTCATTCTTTTTTTTTGAGGTATTGGTATCCTGCTGGCACGTATGGGTGTCTGTTCTGGTGGTCTCCCTGTTGCGAGGTAGGGTCAGGTAGAATGATTTTAGTCTTTTTTTGGGGGCTGCTCCTATTTCTTTGCTGTTTAAGGGTGCGCGTTCTGTAGTTCGGTGGTGTGGGGGTCTCTTGTGGTTGCCGTTCATCTAGCTTTCTCTTACGCCGGCTGGTTCTTTGTCCAGGCATAGTCTGCTCTTCAGGTATCTTTCAGATTGTCTCATGGTTGCAAATGGCTTCCTGTGATTGGTGGATTGAGGGGGGGTACAGGGGTGTTTTACCTCCTGTCTTATTGTTTATGTTCTTTTTCCCCAGCGGTTGTTCTCTATGGTTTGGTGTGAGGTTCCTTTAAGTGGTTGTTTCCTTGTGGGTCTCCTTTAATTGGTAGGGTTGCAGGGTCTTGAGCTGGTCTTTGTCCGGTTGTCGGTTAGCGGAAGAAACTATTTGTTGCGGTCTTGGTGATGAGGTTGTGGTGGTTTGCTGGGGGTGGGGAGGTATGGCTGGTGGGCTAAACTGGGTGTGGAGGAGCGGTCTAGGTTCTTTCCGTTTCGTAGTTGTCAGCTAGCCTATTTGTGGGTTCTGTCTTAAGGTGTTCCGGGTGGATTGGAGTGGGGGTGCAGCCTGCTCTTAGATGTCAGAGTTAGTACCCTTCCTTGCACTAATGACAGACTCGGAACAAACTTGAGCTAGCAAAATTGCCGCGCTTTTGTAGTGGTGCTGGCGGGTGAGTGGAGGGTAATTGGATCCTGGCTGGTCTAGTTCCTCTCTGTTAGAGTTGGGGGGAAGACCAACTATGTTGGTGGTATTGCTAGTTCACCTTTATGTGGGAAATGGCTAAGCAGCACAGTTAACCTAGATCTGAGAAATGGCCAAGCATTACAGTTCGCCTGGGTGTGGGAAATGGCCAAGCAACACAGTTCACCTGGGTGTGGGAAATGGCCAAGCCACACAGTTCGCCTGGGTGTGGGAAATGGCCAAGCCACACAGTTCACACAGATGCGAGGAATGACTAAGCAACACAGTTCACAGAGATGCGAGGAATGACTAAGCAACACATTTCACCTAGATGAGAGAAATGGCTAAGCCGCACAGTTTGCCTGGGTGTGAGAAATGGCTAAGCCACACAGTTCACCTAGAAGTGAGAAATAGCTAAGCAACACAGTTCAAGCAGATGCGTGAAATGGCTAAGCAATACAGTTCACCTAGATGTCAGAAATGGCTAAGCAACACAGTTCGTCTGGCTGTGGGAAATGGCTAAGCAACACAGTTCACCTAGATGTGGAAAATGGCTAAGCGACACAGTTCGCCTGGCTGTGGGAAATGGCAAAGCCACACAGTTTGCCTAGAAGCAAGAAACGGCTAAGCAACACAGCTCACCGAGATGCGAGAAATGGCTAAGCAACACAGTTCGCCTGGGTGTGGGAAGCTAACACAGTGGGTATATATAAGAGATGTGGTTGGGATACGAGTGTGGGTACGTGTCAGAACATAGGCTTATCGGCGATAAAAGAGAGGAATTAGAGAGGTGGGACAGTTTAGTGGGGTGCAGCGATTGCTGACCTCTCCCCGACCCCCTGTCCGCACCACACCTAACTTGTCAGTCGCTGCTGGTTGCCAGCTTTCTGCTTTCCCGGCGGACACGATCTGGAGCTGCTTCTTTGGTAGCTGCCCTTCACCTTGGGTCCATTATCAGAGGGGAATGCGCCCGGCAGTGGGCTGCCCTGGGAGGATATCTGAAGAGGTCTCCACTAACCAATCGGAGCACAGTGAGCAGGAGAGGGAGGCAGCGGAAGAAAAGGGCACAGAGCACTAGATAAAAAACGAAACGTTGAAGGCCCAAACGAAAATGGGGTCGTTGCAAAGTGCAGAGCTTGTATAGCACTGGATACAAACCAGCAGAACCCCTTTTCTTCTAACCGATTCCACTAAATGTGTAGTTTCCCTGGTTGCTGAGCAAGCAAGCACTCGTTGTTCCTTGATCCTGCACCCCTCCTCAACACCATTGTTAATCTTCTTGTGCTAGTCTGTCCGAGACAGTGATGCCATTTAACTTTCACCTATCTTATGACCGAATTGAATTGCGCATCAGAACAGAAACACATTTAAAATGCATGGAATAGCATGCACCCACACTAAAATACAAATTGGTGTAATGTAAGCTGCCATTTGTCCAAAGGGGGGGAAAAAAAGCTATATAAACACGATTGCTCAAGTCTTTCATAAAACATAGGATGCAGGGGTTAAAAACCAACGTAAATTGTGGAGGTTGCGGAGGCCTGTATTTAGAACAAAAATAATGTTGAACCGGTTGTCTTGGAACAGGCGTCTCTGTTGCGCCCTCGGCATTGTGGGGGAAGTGGTAGGATAGGGGTCGTGAGGGCCTCTTAGCCTTTGGCGCTCGAATTTAAGGAAGAAAAGCGCACACGCCTCTATCTTCTCCCATCCGCTTTTCTTTCCACACATTATTTTAACAGCTAAAGAATAATAATACAAAACGACATTACGCGACAGTAAATCACCCATAAAGTCAGGAAATAGTAATCTACAGTATTTTTTTTCTTAAACTCCAAATGACGAAGAGGACTAATGTATGCGCGACGACCGTGGACTAGAACAGAGAGCTCAGCCGGCTTTAATTACCAACCAAAAATAAGCATTTGTTCAAACAAAAGGAAAGGCGCTCACTTTGTTACACGCTGTTGCTGCTTACTAACCGGCAGTCCCTTTGCGTAATTTGCTGTTGTGTACAGCTGCAACCCTTGTTTAATCGCTGGCGGGCGAAAAATCCCCTGATTAGACTATAGAGCGAAGTCACGCCCATGCCTTTCCATTTTAAAGGGCGCCACCGCCGCCCCATCCGGGGTTTGTAGTTCAACTTCGAACCTCGAATCCATAGATAAGTGTTAGGGCGAACGCTTTCACATTCTGCGATGTTGCTGCCAAAACGAAATTGTGGGCAACATACGTACCAGACTCGAAGAAAATCAACAAAGTTAACAATATTTATATATACGTATGTTTTCTTGCATAAGCTAAATGATTGTCATTTTCTTAAATATCTGTTCACTTTGAGACGGCATTTTTAACTTAAACAGCAAATGAGATATTTATGGGTCTTTGGTCCCATGCAATGTGGCCTGATGGCATATGACTGTAGCTACTCAACCCCCAAAAGTGGCACTGATAAATAGCTCTAAAGTCACATGCTTGGGTGTCACCCGGCCTGCAATCAGCTGACTCACCCACCAAGCTACCAACACTCCCATTCACTTCAATGGGATCTCACCCACCCCCCAAAAAATCTTGTGTTCATTACATGCCAACATTCTGACCAGCCTGGGAGGGAGATTTCTACAGAGAAATCGGGAGACAACAATTTCCCCATAGGAATGCATTGGGGAAATAAATATTTTAGGCGAGAGAACATGAAAAATAGCAGTATTTTTCACTAAAAAATTGGGAGTCTCCCACCTAAATCGGGAGGGTTGGCATGTATGTGTGTTTACACCCGCCTTACCTAGAAACTGATTTTTTTGGTAACTGGACAATGTGCCTAGGAGAAGACTGGAGGCAGCAGAAGCTGTATTTTTATGATCTTTTACCGAGCCATACCGCGCTTACTGCGTTTGGCTCATGACTGTGGCTAGTGTCCGTCATGGCTGTGTCATGTGGTCTTTTGTCGTCTCCTTTGTCCATTTTGTCCGTTGGCCTTCCTGTTGATCTTTGTGATCCGGGGAGGCATTTTTTGGGCATGCATTCACCCGCAAAAGCTGGCGCTTTTCGCGGGCTAATGCATGTCACGTGTGTAAGTACCCAGGATGCGGGCTGGGACTGTCTGGCCTCAATCCGCACTACTTGTGACAGGATGTCTGATGTGCACGAGGGCATGAGCCGCAGCGGTCCCTGATTGGACCATTACTGGCGTGCATGAGTGGGACAGATCTCCTCATTGGCCAGTTGGGTGCAAGCGCACACTGGACTTTAGGATATGAGGAGTAGTCCTGAGTGCAGACCCGCAGCTCACCAATAGGTCTGAATCGACCTATACACATAGCCAAGTATCCAGAGAAGTGAAGCAGTGTGATTTACGTGGCTGTGAAAGCTGTGTCTCCCCTTTCTCTTTTCTTCCCTCCACACTCTCCTCACCTGAGTCCTCAGAGTCACCGGTGTTCTGTAGGTTTCGCCGGCTCAGGTAATCCCGTTCTTTTTTAGGTAGCACTTGCCTGTCTCGGTGAGAAGCCACAGTGACCGCTGACTGGACAGCCGTCCTGGGACCCCTTGACCGGGAACAGGCCGGACAAGAAAGGGAAAAACCCACAAGTGGGAAAAAACCCTTAGGAAGTTCTGGTAAAGAGGAGTGGGACGAATCGAACTGGAAGCTGATGCGTGATCCACTGGTTAGAACTCAGGAGGGATATCCAATGCTCCAAAGAATGGTGGAAGGAACCAGGCCACGGATAAGTTGGGAGCGGTGAGAGAAAGAGAAAAGATAGAAGAGAAAACTGATGGACAGAGAAAAAAGGAAAACTGGAGAGCCGCGAGAGAAAAGAGCGGCAAAGCGAAAGGATAAAAATAGCACGCCCGCCGCCGGAGCGGCGAGTCTAGAAAGAGAAAAAACGAAGAAGAGCCGAAGGATCGGCAAGTACAAAATGCTGCAAAAAGCAAAAAAAACTGCCGCTGTAATCAAACAGCAAAATAGGTAAGAGGAAAAAGAACTCCTATACCAAAAATGAGGAGTGAGCAAGCAAAGGAGACCCGCTGCAAGTCGAGGCTAGCAGAGGGCAACGCTGGAGAGCGTAAAAACACGAGCCGCTGGAGTGAGCGCCAGCAACGGTTGAAACGCAGCGACTGTCGGGCTTGGATGACAGATAAACTGCCGGCAGTGCTGTGATTGGTGGTGGTAGGTACTAGATACAAAGAAAGGACTAAATGGCTCTACCTGCCGGAGAGCCTCCAACGTGGAAGGAGCCGCCATCCGCGGTAGCGGTTGCGGATGACAGTATGACCCCCTCCCCACCTAACCGCCCCAGGCTTCCCCGGATAGCGGCGGTGAAAAGTAGCCAATAACCTTGGTGCATGAACCTGAGAAGCCGGTTCCCATGAGTCCTCCGACTCCGGGTATCCCTTCCAGGACAGAAGGTACTCAAGACGTCCACGATAATACCTGGAATCACGGATCTTAGATACCTCATATTCCTCAGGCTCCGAGGACTTTGCTAGTATAGATCTGGGGATGGTTCTCTGGTGAAGATCGGGATGGTAAGGTTTGAGAAGAGAGGAATGAAAGACCGGGTGAATGCGGTGAAGAGAGGAAGGAAGCCGAAGGCGGAAAACTACAGGATTCACTTTAGAGAGAATAGTGAAAGGTCCCAGAAAACGAGGAGACAGTTTAGAAGGCCTTGTCCATCTAGGTAGAAACTTGGTGGATAACCACACCTGATCCCCTGGCTTCCAAACAGGACATTCTTTCCGATGTTGATCGGCACTGGATTTCGTCCGTCTTCTGCTAATCTCTAAACTCCGCATAGCAGAGGTTTGGGCCTCCTTGATATTTCCTAATACCTCTTCCACTGTAGGGGAGTTAGTATAACTGGGAACCTCCGGAAATACTGCACGAGGGTGAACCCCGTAAGTGCAGTAGAAAGGAGAGAGTTCTGTCGAGGAATGTCTAGTATTGTTGTATGAGAATTCCGCTGTGGGAAGCAGCGATACCCAGTTGTCCTGATGTTGAGAAATATAACACCTTAAGTATTGTTCCAGTGTTGCATTAAGGCGTTCCGTCTGACCATTGGTCTCTGGGTGAAAACCTGAAGACAGAGCTCTTTCAATGCCCAAACGGTGGCAGAAGGCGGTCCAAAACTTTGAGATATACTGACTTCCCCGATCCGAGATTATCTTATCGGGAAGACCATGTAGCTTGAATATATCTCGAGAGAAAACCTCCGCCATCTTAGCAGCAGTGGGCAGACCAGGAAGGGGAGAAAAATGAGCCAACTTTGAAAAAGCGTCTACTGTGACCATGATGCAGGTACAGGATTCCGAAACAGGCAAATCAACTATGAAATCGGTCGATATAAGACCCCAAGGGCGCGTTGGAAGTTCGACCTGAGTGAGCAGACCCAATGGTTTTCCTAGGCGGTACTTGGCTCTGGCACAAATTGGACAAGTGTTGACATACTCGTATGTCTCCTTTCTAGCATTTGGCCAAAGAAATGTTCTAGAGAGAAGTTCCAAAGTACTCTCAGGTCCTCTATGGCCGGCCGAGCGAGAGTCGTGACTCCACTTTAGAATTCTCGAACGAAGAGGACCCGTGGGGATGTAAAATTTCTGTTTGTAGAATAACCAGTCACCTCTTTGTTGAAAAGGAGAGGTGTTACGTAGGGGTATTTGAAGTCTTTCCTGAGTGAGGGCAGTCTTCACTTCTTTGAGGAAAGAACCAACCAAGGCCAGAATTTGGTTGCGTTTGAACATGGATTCCCTCTTTACTTCCAGGTGTTCCTTGGTAGAGTCTTTGCGGGATAAGGCATCCGCCAGACTGTTCTGGGATCCCGGGATATACGAGACTTGGAATTCAAACTGTGCGAAGTGATGTGCCCACCTGGCCTGTCTGGAATTTGAACATTCCAATTCTTGTAATACCTTGAGGTTCTTGTGATCGGTCCTAATCAGAAAAGGATGTCTGGCTCCTAGCAGGAGATGGCGCCACTCTTTGCAGGCTAGTTTCATGGCCAGAAGTTCTTTCTCCAGTACCGAATAGTTGAGCTGGCTGGGAGAAAGGGTCTTTGACATGTAGGCTACGGGGTGTTCCGCTCCTTGGATAAACTGGAGAAGCACCGCTCCTACAGCTACCGCAGACGCGTCCGTTTCCAGAACAAAAGGTTTTGATTGATCCGGATGCTGGAGAATGGGAGCAGTACAGAACAATCTTTTGAGAAAGTTGAAGCTTTTCTCTGCTTCCTCAGACCAAAAAAAAGGAATAGCCTCCTTCTTGAGTAAGCGCGTAATCGGGTATACTACCTCTGAAAAGTCTGAAATGAATCTGCGGTAGTAGTTGGCTAGTCCTAGGAATCTCTGGACTTCTCGGACTGAAGTAGGAGCTGGCCAATCCAGAATCGCATCCACCTTGGTTTGGTCCATGGCCACCCCTTCCTCTGAAAGAATGAATCCGAGATAGTGAACTGAGGATACTGCAAATTTACACTTCCCGCTCTTGACTAGCAACTGATTTTTCTGAAGGCGAGACAGTACTTGTGTGACATGTTGAACGTGTTCCTCCTGGGTAGGGGAGAAAACCAGAATGTCATCGAGGTAGATGATGACTGAGACTGACAGCAGATCAGAGAATAGCCTGTCCATGAACCTTTGGAATATAGCCGGTGCATTCACTAGGCCGAACGGCATTACTCTGTACTCAAACAAACCGAATGGAGTTCGAAAAGCCGTCTTCCATTCGTCCCCCTCGGTGATGCGAAGCAAATGATACGCATTTCGGAGATCCAATTTTGTAAATATTCGAGCCCCTTGTACTGCCTCAATAATGTCGGTTATGAGTGGCATGGGATACCGGTCACGGATTGTAACCTTATTGAGGCCCCGGTAATCGATACAGGGTCGAAGATCAGTCGAGTCTTTTTTCTTAATGAAGAACAGGGAGGCGCCAGCAGGCGACTTCGAAGGTCTAATAAGACCGTTCTCCAAGTTGGTATCTAGATAGACTCTTAATGCCTTCTTCTCGGCCTGAGAGAGAGAGAACATGCGCCCAAATGGTACCAGTGCATTAGGTTCGAGATCGATTGCACAGTCTTCTGGTCTATGGGGAGGTAGCTGAGCGTGAAGGTTCTCTTGAAACACCCCGAAATATCTTGCACAGAAACTAGGAAGCGCGTGAATACCTATATGATCCTTGGAGAGAACTCTGATAGACTGTTGATCCGCCCTGGTATCGGGAGGAAAACAGTGTACCGAACAGTAAGTAGAGCAAAAGCTTAGTCGATTTTCCGTCCAGTCGATATACGGATTATGCCTGCGCAGCCAGGGAATGCCTAAGATTATGGGGAAATGTGCGGCTCTAATGATGTCGAACTGCAGGTTTTCTGTGTGTTGGTTGATGACCATGGGGAGTTGTTCAGTGGTATGAGTGATTAATCCGGATGACAAAGGTGTACCGTCCACTCCTTCTACCTTCTGACCCACCTTCCGTACTATCCGTGTGAGCCCCATCTTGTCTGCCCACAGAGTGTCCACGAAGTTTCCGGCCGCTCCACAATCCAATAAGGCTAATGTTTCTACCAGTCTTCCATTCAAATTCAAGGTAACAGATAGTACCATCAGTCTGGAATCCTCTTGGGATTCTGACGCTGATACCGAAAGTGTGACATAGGGACGCTGAAAAAGATCTGAATACCCCCGGCTGCCCGTCCCTATTGGCGCCGAGGGTAATCGTTTCCCACCTTCTTCTCCGGTACTTCAGAGCAGTCCTTCAGTACATGTTGATCGGAACCACAATAGGCGCACAACCCATTTTCTCTTCTTCGCCTTCTCTCCGCTGACGATAGAGGTGCTCTGGTAGCTCCGATCTGCATCGGTTCTTCGCGTGGAGTAGAGGTGAATCGTCCAGAAGGAGAGTGTGAAGGAGGGTTCATGAGATTTCCTGGTCCTCTTTGTTTCCTGCGTTCTGTCCTTCTCTCTTGGAGACGGTATTCAATGTGGAGCGCGGCAGCAAGTAAGTCTGGAAATGTGGGAGAGCGTGGAGATCTGGCTAACTCATCTTTGATCTCCTCTCTCAACCCTCTTCGGAATACAGCGTATTGTGCTTGTTCGGACCATCCTGCTCCTGCCGCCAGTGTCTTAAAAGAGGAAATATATGACAGCACATCCAGTGCACCCTGTCGTGCATCCAGCAGGTCCTCACCTGCAGTAAAAGATAGTTCAGGTCGCTCGAAAGTCTGTTTCAATAGGTCCTGGAAACCTGAGCAATCCTGTAGAATAGCATTGCTGCTCGTAACTAGCGGAGTAGCCCAGGCTAAAGCATTCCCTGTCATATTGGAGATCATGAAACCTACTCTGGCTTGATCTGTAGAGAAGGTGTGTGGTCTGAAGGTAAAATATACATTGCAGGCTTCCAGGAATTCCTTCACCCTTTTAGGTGAGCCATCAAATCTTCCTGACGAAAGAGTCATAGGAGGCAATTCCGGAGGATGTGAGGGTTCCCGGACCGCTACCATTTGCTTTAGAAGGGCATTCTCCGACTTTACCCCCTGTAATTCCAGTGACATGGCCTGAAAAGCCTTCCATAATTCTTGGACTTGTTCTTCGGCAGACATCTTGGTCCTTAAAGGCGTTTCAATCTGTGATTTACGTGGCTGTGAAAGCTGTGTCTCCCCTTTCTCTTTTCTTCCCTCCACACTCTCCTCACCTGAGTCCTCAGAGTCACCGGTGTTCTGTAGGTTTCGCCGGCTCAGGTAATCCCGTTCTTTTTTAGGTAGCACTTGCCTGTCTCGGTGAGAAGCCACAGTGACCGCTGACTGGACAGCCGTCCTGGGACCCCTTGACCGGGAACAGGCCGGACAAGAAAGGGAAAAACCCACAAGTGGGAAAAAACCCTTAGGAAGTTCTGGTAAAGAGGAGTGGGACGAATCGAACTGGAAGCTGATGCGTGATCCACTGGTTAGAACTCAGGAGGGATATCCAATGCTCCAAAGAATGGTGGAAGGAACCAGGCCACGGATAAGTTGGGAGCGGTGAGAGAAAGAGAAAAGATAGAAGAGAAAACTGATGGACAGAGAAAAAAGGAAAACTGGAGAGCCGCGAGAGAAAAGAGCGGCAAAGCGAAAGGATAAAAATAGCACGCCCGCCGCCGGAGCGGCGAGTCTAGAAAGAGAAAAAACGAAGAAGAGCCGAAGGATCGGCAAGTACAAAATGCTGCAAAAAGCAAAAAAAACTGCCGCTGTAATCAAACAGCAAAATAGGTAAGAGGAAAAAGAACTCCTATACCAAAAATGAGGAGTGAGCAAGCAAAGGAGACCCGCTGCAAGTCGAGGCTAGCAGAGGGCAACGCTGGAGAGCGTAAAAACACGAGCCGCTGGAGTGAGCGCCAGCAACGGTTGAAACGCAGCGACTGTCGGGCTTGGATGACAGATAAACTGCCGGCAGTGCTGTGATTGGTGGTGGTAGGTACTAGATACAAAGAAAGGACTAAATGGCTCTACCTGCCGGAGAGCCTCCAACGTGGAAGGAGCCGCCATCCGCGGTAGCGGTTGCGGATGACAAGCAGATCCAAGGACTATCCAGAACCGCACAGAGAAGGTTTGACACCCTAAAGCCGCTGTTGTCCCGGTAGAGCCCTGCTTTGCGCCCAATCTCCAAAGACACTTGGGTACCCATGCGTAACTGTGCGACAGTGGCAGTCGCTGCTGGTGACTTTCCTGCCTTTCTACAAGTCTCCTGAGACCAGATGCATGAGTTATTTCTTTGTCCTGCATTTGAAACGAGAGATCCAGCTCCAGTTGTAAACTGGATTCGTACCCGCAGCGCCTGTGCGCTTTGAAGCTTAACCAATGAGGGGATTTCGTACTCCAGGCAACCTTCAAACCTGCCAAGTTTGAATCTCGAATGAGCTAAGGGCGGTGAGTGATCCTACCACTTACCAGTGGCCGCTTGTTAATCCAAACCTCTTTTTACACACAAAGGATCCCTTGTGGTCCTTGCCTTGGCTTGGGTGGCCTCTGCTTTGTAAAGCCGCCCCAAAGTCAGGAACCTCTCTCTTCTCCGCAGCAGATCCTCCCCTGACCCTCGTAACACATTTTCCTCACTCCAGAACGCTCCTCTAACTTTACCACACCATTGAATATTGTACTTTATGCTTTTACGTAGCACTTAGAGGTGTCAGCCCCCATTGGCGCCCCCTCACCCTCCCTGTCGTGTGAGGATGACATATCTTGGAAACCAAAACCTGAGCAGTCAGTGAATAATAGTCCAACAACATTTTACATTTTTGGAAACACAGATCACGGTTTATTGGAGCATACATACAAAAATGGGGGTGGGGGGGCAGTCCCAGCCCTAAAGCACCATGGTTCATGACCATCTATACCACAAGAAACGCCTAGCCCCCAAAAAGTGGGGCAACTTCTGACTGTTCCGGTGTCCCCTTGCCGCCTCCATGCATGTCGCAAGGCACCGGACATTTGCGCCAGATTGGTGCACAGAGTGCTTCTCCCTCGGGCCACTGCACATGAAGGTGAGGAGTCTCCAGTGTCCATAGGGATCCAATGCCCGTCTTCTGACTTTGGCTCGGGTACGGCCATCAGGAAACTGCCCACGGTTCAAGCCATGGCAAAAACCGTTAGTTTCCAAAATCCTGCAGATCAAAAAGCGTAAGGCCATGGCTGATCGAGTCGGGGAATAGCAGCAGCCGCCGTGGTACCGTCCTTGGCTCCAAGATTAAAGCAGCGTCAGTAAGATTAACACAGCTGGTGAGTCGGGGGACTAATGCAAGACCGGTCTGTGTTGAAGTTAAGGTTGCAAGTGGCAACATTGTATAAAGAGCGCAAGAAGGAAGACTTGTAACATGTGTGATGAAAGACGCGAGGAAAGCTGGATTGCTGAAGGATGTTTGAACTAAGAGAAGAAAGATACAACAACTGTGACAGAGTGGACCGGCACCGCGAGTGTGCTCAATCAAAGGTCTCTGTAATGTATCCTGTCAAGAAGTGGCAGAAATGAAAGTAGAAGATTGATAAGAACATTGTGTGAAGTGAATTGAAGTGGTCCTGCGACGGTTTAAGCAAAACCAAAGTGAGATTACATGGTCTGAGCCTGAACGAGGAAGATCCATGGTCCATACCCGAACGAGGGAGACCAATTGTAGACATTGTGGTAAAAGGGGGTCCAAGCCTGAAGGAGGGAAACCCATGATGAGCATTGGAAGCGAGAACTTGTAAATGTGACAATCCTGATAAGAAAGGAACTTTGGTGCTTGTTTGTCATGACAGGTCCTTTGCAGTCAGAGACTGTTTCTGGAAAAGAGGCTTTGGAAGAAAGCCCTGATACCTATGCTTTGAACTGTATCCTCGTGGCAGAGAAGCCAAAGTGTGCGCAAAGCTCGAACCTGCCTCCTAGTCCCGTGCTGAAAACGTGGGGAAGGTAAGCTAACTGCTCAACTATCCTGACATTATTTCTTGAACACTTTTCTTTTTGCATACACTATTGTCCCACACCATTTTGTATTTAGAAGTAAGGATTGGCAATAGGTTTATTAGTATAGGCCATTTTATTTTGACAGAGACTCTGCTGGGACTGCGTTATTATTATTTGATGGTCGTAGCTTGCTCCCATACTTACATTTAGGCTTAGATATGTGTTTAACCAACCCATTGAAGTTCAATAAACACCATTGAACTGTGAACACTTCTGTCTGTCTTCACTGTTTGATACAATGCCTTCCTTACAGCATGCACCCCCGGATCGCCCGACAATGGGCTGGGATGATGTTACGCTCACCTGGTGTCCACGGGGGAATCGATCTGAACTGGGCTGTTGTTACCTCTTCCAGCGACACACGGGGCTCCGAAATGATGAACTGGACCGGACCACCCAGCTTAGCTTGTTTTGCCCGTATGAATATTCTTCTGTAATGGAGAAAAGGGATTTAGCCACCTGCGGTGACTGGGCACCAACCCCCCCCTTCCCCCACTCCTGCAATCTCTTCCCACAAATTACTTCCGAACTCTTGCTATGTTCTCACCTGATAGTTTGGAAAGATGAGCTCTCCATCCTGCCTCGAGCGCAGGGGCGCGTAGATGACCAGTTACTTCACTGGTGTGGGATGTTGGAGAGTTGCAGAACGGTATTGACTCCGTAAGGAAATAGTTTGAAAAAGAGTTCAAAAACGTCTGGCCTTCACTCTGTCCAAATTCCCTAGGTTGCCTTAATAGTTCTTGAGAAGAGTTCCAAGTGGCAACCAGTAAGATGCAGGTAAGTTTTTATGGATTCTGTTCAGTTCGATAATGAAGACCTGGTCTAACCTGTGACCCTTTCCTTTTGCAGGCGCTGAATCGGTGGAGGTTCCGGTGATTGCGGCCTCAGGCAGTAACCAGGTAAGTCTGTAGCGGAATTCGGTTTCCCCCACTTGTGCTTTTGTGTTGCTTTTGTTTCCCTTTTGGGGCCGGGGTACGGCGGAGAAGCTGTGGAGGCCGCGCCGAGCCGAGATGAGGTAAGTACCCCCTGTGGTATCAGGTAAATCCTGGGATTGCCTTTATTGTCTGGGAATGCTCCCTTGCTCACCTTATTGTCTTTATTTCCACAGGTATTGGAGAGCGGCCGCTGGATGCTGAAAAGCGCGATGGAATGCGGAGGATTGCTTCAGGTGAGTTCCCACGCGGCGCTGCAGGATGCGAAGCGGCGCGCGTCTGATGATTTCTTCCTTCTAGGTCAGAGCCAAGAAGATTCAAGATTCAGGTAAGGATTGCAGGTAAAAACTCTGGTTCTAACCTTCCCTCTGCTTTCTTTCAGGTTTTCAGGAGGTCCGGCATCCAGGCGGGCGTGGTGGAAGACTGGAAGCTGCTGCAGGCACAGTGAGCGTTACGCTGCACGTGCAGAATAACGCGAAGCATGGGTTGCTGTCAGGGCGTGGTTTAAATAGCCTTGGAAGTAGTTCCAGGTAAGTATCCTTCCGCGGCCCCACCCGAGTAAAAAATAGTTCCTAGGGAAAAATAGTCCCTCCTAGGCCTCATTTGACTTCTGGTCACTGGCAGCATGGTCTGCCTCAGGTAAGTTAGCAGCATGGTCTGCTTCAGGTAAGCCACTGACCATGAGCCTGGCGCCCATGGCGCCAGGACTGATTCTGAACTTATGAGCCTGGCGTCTTAGGCGCCAGGGCTGCACCCAAATAGCCCTTAATTGGGGTTCATGGGCTTGCATTAAATGGCATGATGCCTGCTTCCGGGGTAGCTGGGCCAAACCTGGTTTCCCGGGGGCAGGCATCGTGACAGATGATCATAGTTTGATTAATAGTTATGGGGCGGCAGATGCTTCAAGTTGGGGGGAAGCGTAGGGAGGGCGAGAGCGGTTTCACAGTTCGGGACAAGGGGTTACTTCGGAGGGGGTCAGGTGGGGTGTTAAGGTACAGCCAGAGGCATGCAAATGTGAGTGCCACGATAGGAGGGAGGCTCCCAGGGGGTCACCATCCCGAATAGCCAGTGTATGGGGGACTTAACTGGGTGAACGGGGGTGGGGGCCCAGACCTCCCAGCTGACATGCATGTCATGGAATGTCAACGGACTATTATACAAAGTTAAGATGGTGTTAGTTAACAACGTCTACTGCTCATAGGCGGATATAGTGTTCTTGCAAGAAACACATTTACTAGGGTCGAATTGTGCATTTCTGTGGCGGTCCAAGTTTGCAGTGGTGGAACACACATGGTTTACACAAGGGTTCAGAGGGGTTTCTATACTGGTAAAGAAGTTCCTCCCCATGGTAATGGAGAAGGTGGTGCGGGATGAGGGGGGTAAGTACCTGATGGTCACTGGGTCATTGCGAGGGGAGTCAGTGTGCTTAGTCTAGATACATGCCCCCATCTCTACAGGCCGACACATATGCATGTGTGCAATCCCTGCTGGCGGCCCAAGCGGGGAACCTTACGATATTGAGGAGCGACTTCAAAGACACGATCACACTGAGTGGGACAGGTCATCATTCACGGGGTTGGGGGGCGAGTAGACCCCCCACGAGGCTCCACACCATCACAGACTAAGGGATGCCTGGCGGGCGCTACATCCTGCAACAAGAGATTTCTATTTTTACTCAACCGCCCATCATTCTTTTTTGACTACCTCCTTGTACCATCCACTAATATAAGTAGGGTCTTCCGGGCCACCTTTCTCCCAAGGGGCATCTCAGACTACTCCCTGTTGATGGTCACGATTAAGGGAAGGGGGAACCGGCTGAAGGGGGGTTGGAGATTAAATGCATACCAGTTACATAACCCCAGAATAGCGGAACGGATCGCACAGTTGTCTGAGGAATACTATACACATTATGAGAGTTCGGTGGATAGCCCTTTGGTACTGTGGCAGGCCTACAAAGTGGTGATGCAGGGGGAGATCTCTTCGGTGTTGGGGCACCATAAGTGGCCCAGGAGGCTGACTGAACGGGAGGAGGAGGTGGTGGTGGCGGCCGAGGCCGCTCATGTGGCGCTCCCCATGGAGGAGAACAGAAGGGCTATTGTCAGGAGCACCCTTCGACTCCTCTCGCTGGCGAGGGATGATGCTACGGCAGCCTTCTGGGACAGGAAGGTCAGATTGTACGAGATGGGGGATTAATGCGGAAGGATGTTAGCCTTGCTGGAGAGGAGGGATGAAGGGAACCGATGGGTCAGAGAAATCCGTGATGATGCATTGAACACTCTAACTGAAGCGGCAGACATAGCATAGGCCTTTGCAAGATACTATCAGCCCTTGCACGGGGTACTGGATGGAAAAAGGGAGGAAGTGACAGTGGCCTACCTAGAGGCCATTAATCTGCCCGCAGTGGGGGACACAGAGAGGGCGGCCTTGGAAGCAGAATTGATAGAGGAGGAGATACAGTTTGCAATTGGGCAGCTGCAAATGGCATGGCAAGACCCCTGAACCAAATCGCTTTCCCGTGGAATTGTGGACATTTTCAATTCAGAAAGTCAGGGGGGCCATGTTAGGGATGTGCCGAGGTAGCCAGGAGGCCGGACAGCTGCCAGAGTACCTGCGCCAGGCCACTTTAGTAGTAATTAATAAGAGAGGCAAACCCCCTGAGAATCGTGGGTCCTACAGGTCTATCCCCCTACTTAATGGAGAATCTAAAATTCTGGCTAAAGTGTTGGACAATAGACTCTTGGGAGTTTTGAGTGAATTGACCCATAGCGAACAATGCAGCTTCCTACCGGGAAGGGCCACAAGCATGAATCTTTGCAGAGCGCAGAACGCTTTGGGATTGGTGAACGCTTTGGAGGGGCCCCATGTCCTGGTGGCTTTGGATTCAGAAAAAGACTTTGACTCCATCCGGTGGGGTTTCATATGGGCAGTATTACACAAAATGGGTTTTGGGCCGAACTTTCAGAGTTGGATGAAACTACTATACGATAGGCCGACGGCTAGAGTAAGGGTAAACATGCTGCTGTTCCGGGAATTCCCATTACAAAGAGGTACTTGTAATACCAGGACTATAAAGTACAGATTACAGCAAAGATACAGCACTAACTACTCGGCCAAACTCTTTAAAATCTGCAAGGAGCTGGCCAACCCTGCTGCAGTCTCTACCCCTCCTATTGCCTCCCAGGCTCTTTGCAATGCCCTTGCCTCTCACTTAATTAAAAAAAACCCAGGACATCCTGTCTACCCTCTCCACCCACACCCCTCCTCTTCCCTCTCCATCTGTGCTTGCTGACCTTCCTTTAGCCACCCTCCCACCATCCTTCTCGTCCTTTCCTCTTTTCACCCCTGATGAGGTCGCTAGACAAGTCAGATCTATGAAAGCCTCTTCAAAACAGGTTCATCCCTGTTCCTCTAAAACCATCAAGCACCACATTGACACCCTCACTCCGGCCCTTGCTGATTTTTGCAACCACTCCTTTGCCTCTGGATCCTTCCCCTCACCTCTGAAGCACTCCTTTGTGCATCCTCTTCTCAAGAAACCAACAGCTGATCCTTCTTGTCCAGCTAACTATCGCCCAATTTCCATTACTCCCTTTCTTGGCAAACTCCTGGAAAAGTTGGCCATCTCTCAGCTTAACCTTCATTCCAATTCTGTTGGCTGTCTCCATGACCACTAGTCTGGCTTCAGAGCTGCCAGAAGCACGGAAACTGCTCTCCTGAACATCAGTGAAGATCTGCTCTCCAACCTTGACTCTAAAAATTCCCTCTGTCCTCATCCTCCCCGATCTCTCTTCTGCCTTCGACATGGTCAACCATACCATCATGCTCAACCGCCTCCGTGAAAACCTGGGTATCACTGATCAGGCTCTGGCCTGGCTGACCTCTTTCCTCTCAGATCGACCCTCCCAGGTCCAACTTGGGTCCTTCCTCTCATCTATCTTCCTCACTACCAGTGGTGTTCCCCAGGGGTCTAACCTCTCGCCCTGGCTTTTCAACCAATACCTGGCAACTCTCGCCCACTGCATTGCCACTTTCTGCTCAAATTTCCAGTGCTACGCTGACGACACTTAACTCATTTTCAGGCTGCCCTCTGCCACCTCCTCTCTCTCTCTCATCTCTGATTGCCTAACTGCCATTCAAGATTGGTGTGCCGCCAATGATCTTTGTCTGAATGCCAGCAAGACGGAGATCCTCCTCATCGGCACACCTTCACTATCCTTTCCCCTCACTCTCTGGCCGGCCTCCCTTGGCCCTCCTCCTACCCC
This sequence comes from Ambystoma mexicanum, assembly GCF_040938575.1. Classification (NCBI taxonomy): domain Eukaryota; kingdom Metazoa; phylum Chordata; class Amphibia; order Caudata; family Ambystomatidae; genus Ambystoma; species Ambystoma mexicanum. The sequence goes on along the minus strand of NC_090929.1, from coordinate 999,450,719 downwards.
CACCTGCGAGGCTAAGAATCTCAGGGTTATCTTTGACTCCACCCTTTCCTTCTCCGCCCACATCTCTGAGGTCTCTAAAAGTTCAAATGTCCGACTGCACCTCCTCAGAGGTACTCTGCCTTTCCTCTCCTTCCCCCAGAAGCTCATGGTATCCCAAGCTCTGGTTCTCTCTAGCTTGGACTATTGTAACAGTCTCTTTCTAAATCTACCTGCCTCTACTCTCCGCCCTCTGCAACTGATCCAGAACAGGACTGCAAGACTTGTCCTTGGCCTCAAGCCCTGGGATTGTATCTCTCCAGCTCTGAAATCTCTCCACTGGCTCCCAGTGGATGCAAAGATTAAACTCAAAACCCTCTGCATTGTCCACAAGGCTTTCTGGGGCCTGGGTCCAAAATGCCTTCAGCTATCCCTCCGCATATACCTCCCCTCTTGAGCTCTTCGCTCCTCTACCTCCAACTCCCTCAAGGTCAGTTGTTTTTCAAAGAAACGAGCTGGGGGTAGATCTCTGTTTTAGGCTGGGGCCTCCCTTTGGAACAGCCTCCCTGCCACTCTAAAACTTGAGGAGAACCATCTCCAGTTCCGGAAGCACCTCAAGACCGTCCTCTTTTCTTCTGCCTTCGCTCCCCCTCTCCCCTGCTGATCTGTTCTTTCTTGGCACCGTGCACCTGGCCACCCTCTGTCCTTCGGGCCCAGGTACCTGCTCAACCTGCCGCCCTCTCGCACTGCCTCCAGACCACCCCTTGCACTGGGGTCTGTATCTGTACCCATACAGCCCCCCCTTTTTCTTCCTGCACTTATCAGACCTACCCTGTCTGCTGCCTTAAACCTAGCACTTGCAAATTGCTGGCTGCATTACCACTGTTTGTTGCCTTTATTATTTATTTATTGTTATTTATCTGTTTCTCCTCTGCTTCGCACTTTCCACTTCTCCCCCCTTCCATGCACTTTTCCCCTCCCCCCTCTCCCATGCACTGGCGCGTTCTCAATGTCACTGGGCCTAGTAAGATCGCTGCTTTGTTCTCCCCGTTCCCCTCCCTTGCCTTGTCGCGCTCTGAAACACTTGTGTACGAACGCGATAGAAATAAAATATCAATCTATCAATCATAACCTGGACAGGTGCAGCCCGAGAAGAGTTGAGAATCCTCCTGGTCACCCTGCACCGTCCTGCTGTGAGTAGCAAGGAAGGGACAGAGTTTCCAGGGAAACCCTCTGGGGAATAAAACCATGTGAAGCCTCTGACACGGGGTTCTTGATGTCTTCAACTTCGAAGTCTGTTACAGCTTGTGTTGTCTATGTCGACGGGTGCTGTAATGACATGTTCTATCTAGGTCCAGGCTACTGCAATAAGAAGGACCCAGGTTAAATGAGTCAAACACCTTTCTGGATGGGAGCTGAATCACGTATATATTACCCTGTAGTCCTGTTGGGAACAGTAAGGGTCTTGATAGTATTCTTTTCAGTGCCAGGTATAGAGTATGAGCAAAAGTTGGCATGTAGAAGGTCTGTTTTCAACAAGGCGGGAAGAAGAGAGAAAACAGAATGCGTGTTTGGGTGAGTGAAGAAAGAGAGAGAGAGAAAGCCTATGCTGTAGCCCGTTGACATGAGGCGTCAGGATTGTAAAGGAGGACGGCTCTGAGCAACGAGGATTGAATTGTGGCGCTGGTAGCACTGTCTGCTGGATACAAGATACAGGACGTGTAATGCTCTGCGCAGTGGGCGAGAAGACGCTGATGAGTTTCTGTCAAGCGGCGACAAACAAAGATAAAATGAATGGCAAGTCTAAAGTGTTGGGGTACCTAGGTAACGGGTACGCAAAATTCCTACCAGGAAATGCAGTATCTGAAGGGAGGCGTTGGAAGGTGCGCGAGCAACGTGGCAGTACGAGTGAAATCTGCAATAAAGGGTCTGATGTTAGAGAGACAGAGTAATAGAGTACAAGTAAGAAAGGCAGGAATGCTAGAATATGAACTCACAATGCGCTTGCTAAACGGACTAGCTACACATCATTCTCCTGGACAAGGCTCTGTTTGAGTCCTGGCAGCACCATGGGGCGGGACCCAATGCACACCATGCAACTGAGAGACTGAAGCGGCATTCACATTCCTAGCTGCCATCTTGGGGGAAAAACGAGTCAATACTGAAACACCTCTCCAGCGCTGCCACACAGACCATCGATGCCTCATGACAGTACTAGGCAGGGGTGCCCACTTTCCCCCATACTGTTCCTCATGGTAGTAAAGCCCCTGGGGGCCAAGATCCGGGGAGACCCTGGGATTAGGGGATAACGTGGTAACGCAACTAATACAGGAATTTGGGGACGTCAGTGGCCTACAGGTGAACTGAGATAAATCAGAATTGCTGTCGTTAAAGGGGGCGGGAGGCGGTGCCACACAATTTCCCACTAACTGTGGCTCAGGGGACGATTAAGTACCTGGGGAGCCATATAGGCCTGCATGAACGCACTTTCCTCTGAAACAATCTGGACCCGGTATTGGCTAGAGCCAAGACAGACGCCCTCCACTGGAACAGCCTCCTGTGGTCAATGCTGGGGCAGGCAAATTTATTTAAGATGCTGACCCTCCCGAGAATGCTATACATACTCCGGAACATGCCTGTGAAGATACCGGCCAAAACATTCCGAACCATAGAGGGGATTCAGAGGGATGCGGTATGGAGTGGCATTGTCCACCCTGGGTAGGGCAGTCTGTGAGGGGGGGATAGGGCTACCGGATGTCAGAAAATGCTACTAGGCCTCATTACTAGTGGCCGTGAACGATTTGGTATACAATGATCAGAGGGCTTCACATATCTAGGTGGAAAAACACACCATGGGCGACTACCCACTGGCAATTCTGCTCTATGGGCACCAGCCAGATCCATACGACGGAGGCATGGACTGCCGCCGTACGGACGATGGGATGAGGGGTGGGGCTGACAAGGGAAGCATACATCTGGGGGAACAAAGACCTACCCTGAAGTGAGGAAATTAGGCTATCTACCCAGGTGGGCAGCAGCAAGTGTACAACAGATGAAACATACTATTGAACACCAACGCTTGGTACCCTTCCGCCGCTTGCAGGCTTCTCACAGATTAGGTGTGAACGAGCACTTCAACTGCACACGGCTACACCACACCTTGAGTCACAAGGGGAGGGAGGAGTGGGACCTCCCTGAGCGATCCCTGCTGGAGGCTAACCTGTTGGATAGTAAATTGTCAGAGAAAGTGGTCACTCACTTTATCAGGCGATCAACAATTTTGCTGCCACTCCCATGAGCAAATGTAACGAAAATTGAGGGAGGGACTTGGAGCAATTGAGGAGGAGGATTGGGTGGGGTTATTGCGGTCGGCAAAGGAAGCAGAGGCTTCCAGCAAGTTGAGAGTGGTTCAGTTCAAGGTCACCCATAGGGTATACTTAACCAGGGTCAGGCTCCACAGGTTGGGGAGGACGACGGATCCCAATTTTGTTTGGATGCGGGGAGAACACAGGCACCTTTCTTCACACTCTATGGACTTGACCTAGATTACAGTGGTTTTGGGGGAAGGTAAAGGAATTGGTGGGAGAAGCAGTGGGGAAACCAATACCAAACTGTCCAAAGTTCTGTCTGTTGCATATATGGGGGGAGACGGACTTCAATGGCAAGGAGATATGTCTGATAAAGACTGCATTTATAGTGGCTAAGAGAGGCATAGCTGCAAACTGGGGAAGCAGGACAGTCCCGAGTTCTTCAACCTGGCTGGAGGGAATGGACCATTGTTGCGAGATGGATCAATGGATATATAGAGACAGAGGCGGCCCCCGCAAACATGAGCAAATCTGGGGGAAATGGCTGGAGATGGCACTTCATACGGGAGGTGGGGTGGATGGATGATGACTCTGGATGTTGTTCTGTACCTATTTTGTTTAAGGGCTATAAAACAAAAAAAAAATCCTGTGTCTGAAATCCCATCCTAGCCCTCTCATACTAAAATAACTATAAGGTACTAAGGGTAATGTCTTTGGCTTGAAAAGTGCACAAATGTTCAACAAAAACATATAAATCCAACAGAAATCTCCATAGTGTTCACAGTTTCAGGGGATGGCTCCCTTCCCAGGTTTCTCTTCACCAAAGCAACACGTTCAAAATTAATAATCACATTCCTGTAGGCCCTCCTCTTGGTGTTGCAATTCACTCCTCGGGAAATGACTCCCTTCCCCAGGTTTTCTCCACATGAAATGCAGTTCAAAATCCGAAGGGTATGAATCTTCCTTTGGATTCCATTTTCTTTTTTCAACAAAACATTTTATTAGGCATTTTAAGAGAATATACATCAACATCACATTAGAGCATTATTGGCAATACGTTTCACAGATGCACAAAAGAACCATTGCACTTTAAGGGTCTGATCTTCAGGGCTTGGTCTTTTCCTGCTTCTGTGGAGGCCTCCGGAGCAATGTGTTGCTTCCTCTGTTACTAAACCGTATTTCAGCCAGCGGGTCATGGGCAGGCAACAGGAAATTCCTGGGAATTTCTCTGCGTAGTCCATGAAGGGGGCACGGGTGTTTTGGAAGGCATTAATGTTTCCAAGGCAGATAGCAGTGTTTTAATCTGATAGCACTATGCCCCAACATTTCGTACACCATATGGGTAATGCAGGGCCTTCAGGGTGTTTACACAGAGGAGCTATTGAGATTTTGGCTGCAGTAAGAAGTGAGTGCATAGGTATTGCTATTTGACCTGTTAGTGGAAATGCTCCAGGCCCAGTGTCTCCCAGCAGAACTGTTCCTGGGTCCCATGGGATTGTCAAGTCTGTGATCAGTTTCATTTGATCCAGTACCGCCCACCAATAACTGCTAGCTTTTGGGCAGTCCCACAGCAGATGAAACAGGGAGCTGGTGGCTGCGCATCCTCTCCAGCAGCTCGAGGGAGTTGCTGGGTTACTTTTGTGCAACAGCTTGGGTGTTAACTAATACCGATAGCACACTTTGTATCCCCCTTCCCTGCTAGTTATGCATGTAGTACTCTTATGCAGTCTCGCCCATGTTCTATCCCGGTCTTCTATTTCTATTGTGCATCCCAGGTCCTTTTCCAGCTGAGCATTTACTTTTCCTTCCTGATTGGGTCTGTTCTATCCAGCAAATGGTATAGAGTTGAGATTTTACCCCTAGGCGGGGATGTTGTTAAAGTAAGCTCCAATGCCGTTAATTCCCTCCTCTTTTCTCCCTAACAGCCCCTTGTGATGTCCAGTGTCTTAATTGTGCGTAGTGGAAACGCTCAGCTTCTGGGATGTTGAATGTTGCTTTACATTCTTCGAATGTGAGGGGATTGCCATTGGCCAGGAAGTTTGCTACCCTCTGTAGGCCTCCCTCCTGCCAGACTGCGAAGCTTGTGGTGGGAATTCCTGGGGAGAAGTCTGGGCTATTCCAAATTGGGGTAAGGGGACCAGGAGTGCCTGTGCACCCCCAATTGCGAGCTGCATTTTTCCAGTTTGACACTGTGTTTTTTGTGGCTGTGACGGAGCTTAGGTTTTCAGTAGTCCGCTGGGTTGAGATATGCGGGAGGGCAGAGAGTGGGGATGAGGACCATGCTTCCTCAATTTGCTTCCAGCAGGGTTGGTCTGCCGTCATCTCCCATGTGAATGAGTGAGAGAGTTGTGCAGCCCGGCAATATCTGGCCATGTCCGGGACCCCCAGTCCACCAGAGCCCCTACCGGAGAGCATAATCCGCTTTGCTATGTGCATTCCCCCCACCCTCCAGATGAATTTCAGTATACTTTTCTGCAGTTTTAATAGATCCCCCTTCGGAACGTGTATTGGGAGAGCTGTGCAATGGTAGATTACTCTTGGCACTATATTCATTTTTACCACAGCTATCCTCCCTAACCAGGAAATCTCCTGCTTCTGCCAGCATTCCAGGTCTTTCTGTAGCTCCCTGAACAGTTGTGAGAAGTTGCTTTGGTATATCTGTTCAACTTTCCTGGGCATTTGGACTCCTTACTACCCAATGGAAGTGGCTGTCCATGGGATGGGGAGATTGGGGTGAGTGAATACCTACCTTTCCGTGAGATATTAATCGTCAACGCTGATGATTTCACGTAGTTCACTCTAAATCCTGAGGCCCTGCTAAATGCCTTGATTTCCTGCCAGAGGGACTCCATAGATTTATCTATTTGTGTTATAGTGAGGAGGACGTCGTCCACGTACATGGCCGCTTTGTACTTTCTTTTACCCACTTTGAGACCCTGGATGTTTGGGTTTTGCCAGATTTTGAGAACAAATGACTTCATTGAGAGGACAAATATTAATGGCGATATCGGGGAGCCTTGTTGCGTACCTCTGGTAATGTGTATCTTGCCCGATCTAGTGCCGTTGATCCTTAGGTGCGTGGATGCGTTCTAATAATTGGACATTACCCAAGTTACAAAGTTGGGGCCGAACCCAAAGTGGGAAAGTGTCTTTCTAATGTACCCCCAGTCAAGCAGATCAAATGCTTTGTGGGCATCTAGGGACATGACTGCCATTTTCTCCCCCATTCTAGAGGCGCTATCTATGAGGTCAATTGTGCATCTGATATTATCTGGGGTACACCGCCCAGGGATGAAGCCTGTCTGGTCTGGATCTATTACTTTTGGGAGCACTTTCCTCAGCCTGGTTGCTAGGATCTTGGAGAATATTGTCCCATCGTTGTTCATCAACGTAATTGGCCTATAAGAGGCACATTGCTTGGGGTCTATCCCTGGTTTGGGGGTGGGTATAGTCAGGGATTCTACCATGGATGGGGTGACGCTGCCTGATGTTAGGAATGAGTTAAATATGGCTGTGAGCTGGAGGGATAAAATGTGCGAGTAGACCTTATAAAACTTGGCTGTGAGTCCATCAGGGCTGTACTCTTCACGGTTTTAATTGCCTCAATGGTTTCCACTACTGAGATCGGTACTTCTAGGGGTGCAAGCTGGACTCCAGGGGGGAGTTCACTGATGGATCGTAAGCACTGTGCCAGCCTTACGTGTGTTATGGTGGACCCGGCCATGATTTCGCTATGATGATCTACCATAATTTCCATTTTCTCCTCCTCGCTATACCGTGCAATACCATCAGCCCCCTTGAGCCGTAAGATATTATTTCTCTTGTGTTTCTTTTTTTGCTGTAAGCTAGTATGCGGTTGGCTTTATTACCCTTAATATAATAATATATATACGTGCAAGTGCTCTGGCTGATTAGTGTACACAGTTCATTTCTAGGGCTGTCTTGGCTTTTTTGAGGTTCCTCCCCGTTTTTCTAGCTAGTGGTGGTTTGAAACATTTCTCTAATTCTGCTACTTTCTCTTCCAGTTTGAATTCTTGGAGTCGGGAGATCTGCCTTTGCTCTACTCGTGCGCTAATTAATGCCCCGCATACTACCGGCTTCATTGCATCCCAAATCGTGGCTATGGCGGTATCATCTACTGTGTTTTCTATAAAGTAGTGGGTAAGGGTCTCGCCTACTTGCCTTTTGATTACCTCGTCTAGTAAGATGGGGTCCTTCAATTTCCAATGTTTTTGGGGTGAAGAGGCAGGGAGCCCCGAATTTGCAAGTCTGCAGTGACGGGAGCATGGTCTTATAGCATTCTTGTGTGGATTTCCACCTTTTTAAGGCAGGGGAATAGAACACTTGATGCCAAGATCAAATCTATTCTGGACAAGCTTTTGTGCACATTTGAATAGAAGGTGAAGTCGCTATCACCCTTGTTTGCTAATCTCCAAGTACCTACTTTCCCTGTTTCCCTGAGAAATTTGTCGAGCCCCAGCACTTGGGAGAAATCCACTCTCGTTTGGGGGAAGTATGTTATCCCTTTGTAGGTCTGGGACCACATTGAAGGCCCCGCCCATTAGGAGGTGCCCTTCAGTTTATTTTTTTATCCTTTTATTAGTTTATTCAAACAAACAATACAAACCAAACTTGCAGTGCATATAATAACATTTCAAATGTACATCGCTTCATCATGTCCACCGCTTCCCCCTATCCCATCCCCCCTTTCAAGCCTACTTCCTCTCATGTTCTGTTTCTGCATCTTGTGATAGGGATTCCTCTTCCGTGGGTTCGGTTGGGTCTCGCATTGGCCGAATTACTCTGCTATTAGTAATTTCCAGGCCATCAAGGTCTCTGTTTCCTCCTCCCCCCGGCACTGCTCGTTTCTTGCCATACTGTGGTTTCTGCCTCAGCCCATTTCTGTAAATCTTTCCACCATACTTCTAGTCGTGGTCTGTGGCATGTCTTCCATCCCATAGCAATGTTCCTCTTTGCAAGTGCATACGCCCGGTCTTTTAGTTTGCTCACGTGCTTGAGTTTACGTGGTCTAGGAAACCCTCCTATCAAGCAGGCCCACACTGTATCCACCACAATCTTAATACCTCTTTCCGCTAGTCTGTGTGCCACTTCACCCCAGAAGTACTCAATGACTGGGCATGAACAGAACATATGCACCCTTCCAGCATTCTCCTCATCACATTTGGGACATGCTTGCCGTCTTGCATTTTTGAATCTAGCTATCCTCTGGGGTGTCATATACGCCCTATGTGTAAAATATAGTTGCATCTGTTGTAGTCTTGCGTTCCTTGACACCTTTTTGTGGTACGCTTGGGCTCGTTCCCACATCTCATCGCTCATCGGGGCTCCCACTTCCGCCTCCCAGTCCTGTCTCAGTTGTACCACCTCCTTTCCCACTTTGGACATCATCAACTCATATTTTCTAGATATCTCATGTCCCCCCCTCTGCTATGTCATATATTGTATCTATGGTGGCGTCTGGTTCCTCTCCTAGTACCACTTCGGACCATGTCCTCCTGATTCTCCGCACCACTCTGTGATATGTGATATACTGGCTTGTATGTAACCCGGTTTCTTCCCCCAACACTTCGAAGTCTATTATAGTCCCCTCTTGCCATATATCACCCATTGTTGCTATCCCCACCGGTTCCCAGTGGTTCCTGATCATCATCCTTAGTTGCTTTTCTTTACCCGCCAATGCCACTAATGGTACCTGCGAGGAACACGACAATGGGTTCTCCATCAACTGGCATACTCTGCGCCACATCTTCCACCCAAGTATCATCATCTTTGGATGCCCTTCCATATCTGCCTTGGGCAGCCACATAATATCCTTTAAGTAGAATGGAGCACAATCCTGTCGGAACAACCTGCACTCAGAGGTTGCCTCTTCTGAAAGCCATTTAGCTAGATATTGCAGTTGGCTTGCTATATAATAAACTTCATAGTTAGTCAGTTTTATACCCCCTTTCTCATATGAATTCTGTAGCTTCCAGAGGGCCACTCTATTTCTTGTTCCATGCCAAAGGAAATCCCTGCACATACAGTCTAATCTAATGAAAAACTTCTTTGCTATCAGGAGTAGCATGTTCCCAAAGTAGTGCAAGAGTCTTGGTAGGACCACAATTTTCAACATTGCCCCACGCCCCATCATTGCTAAAGGCAGCTTCACCCAGAACTTCATGCAATTTTCAATTTTCTTAATCGCTACCTCTGTATTGTACTGATGCTCCACACCGGTAAATGTTTTAATGGGATCCCTTTATATCCACCCAATGGGAATATACTAGATTTCTGTGGGTTCACAGCTATGCCAGACAGCCCTGCATATCTCTCCATCACCTCCAGAATGTACTAGAGGTTTTCCTCCGGGTGTCACAAATACAGCAACATGTCATCTGCATACAGGGAGATTAAATGCTGTTCCCCTCCCACGGCGATGCCCATCGTATCATACTGTTGCCTCAGGTATATCACTAGGGGTTCCACGGCCAGTATATAAAGCCTAGGAGACCATGGACATCCCTGTCTAGTACCCCTACAGAGTTGCCATGTTTCTGATATCACTGCTCCTGTTTTAACTCTAGCCAGCGGTTCACTATATAACATTTTTGCCCACTGTATATATCCGGGCCCCATTCCATAGCCAGCCAAGGCCGCCAACAGACACGGCCATGTGACCGAGTCAAAGGCCTTTATTGCGTCCAGTGACACAATTGCCAATTCGCCTTCGTTCTCGTTTCCATGCTCAATAACTCGATGGAGTCGCCTGAGATTATTGGATATGTTCCTGTTTGGGACATAACCCGTCTGGTCGGGATGTACCTGTGTGCAAAGATAAATAAAGTTAAAAAAAAAATACATTGATAGGGGCCTATATGAACCACAGCTGTGTCCAGGCTTATTACGTTTGGGAAGCAGTATTATGATCGCTTCTCTGAGGGATTCTGGCAGTCTACCATTTCATATGCCTCATTCAACATCTCTAAAAGCGGGGGAAGCACCTCTCCCTTAAATGTTTTATAGAATTCGCTTGGGAGTCCATCAGGCCCCGGAGTCTTGCTGGTGGGCAACTGCCTCACCACCTCGTCTAACTCTTCTAAAGTAATCGGTGCATCCAACTCCTCTCGTTCCTCAGCGCTGATCTGCGGCAGTCCTATGTCCTCCAATGTTTCTGCTATTTTCGTGCAATTACTCTCCTCATCATCTCCATATAGTAGTCTGTAATACTCTGCAATCTCCTGGTTAACTCCTTCTTGGGTATCAACTATGTTCGCATCTTCCCTCGTTATTGTTTTAATCGTGGGCCTGGTGGTCTCACTCTTGTATAGCTATGCCAAGATCCTTCCTGGTTTATCCCCTCTTGCATGCTGTCTCTCTATGTATTTTGTTATAGTTAAGGTTACACAGTCTCTCCCAATGCCCAGCACATTTCTGTTGCAGCCTGAGTATTAGTTCAGTGTCTTCCTTGGTATTATCTTCTCCCCTCAACGCCCTTTCTAACTCCTTCTCCATATCCTGTAGCTCAGCCAGGATCCCTCCTTGCAGCCCTTTGGGCTTTGCTATGACTACCCCTCTCATCACCACTTTAAAGGCCTCCCAAAGCGTACCCGCTGAATCCACACTGCCATTATTTATCTCAAAGTAGTTAATAATCTCCTCCCTCATATCCTCCCTAAAAAAGGGGTCTTTCAGCGCCTCTGCTCTGAGGCGCCATGTCGGAATACTTGCTCTCGGGGGTCGATATTGCCATCCCAGGATTAATGGCGAGTGGTCTGAGAGGACCCTCGCTTTATATTCTGTCTGTGTAATCTCTGTCATTATCTCTTGTGTAGCAAAATGTATTGCTCTCCTCTGAAAAGTGCACGGAACTACCATAAATCACCAGTGCAATTATAGAGCAAATACTTCAACCCAAAAAACAGACACAATAATTCACAGCCACGCACACTTTAGAAGATAATCAGCTCTTTACGCTATTTATTCAAAGCTTACAGGTACATAGAAATAACTCATACAACTCACATGGACATAGATCACAGAAAACATAAAGAAGTCAAAGAAAGAAATACATCACCGTGGGCGTAACTTAATGAAACTTCATCTCGCCAGAAGCGGCTGAAAGACCCCGATAACAGCCAGGCCGAGAGCACAACAGCCCACAGGAGTGTCGGACCGAAGCGTCCCCCCTCCGACTGAGGTCTTTGTGCTTATCCCGTCTGACCGTTGAGGGTTTCCGCATATATGCCCTCCTCAATAAGGGGCGGCAACTTCTCGAACCTTCTGGCAATGCGCTTGCGCATTGATGGGTGACCGTTGGTTGCCAGCTGGGTCAACCGACAGTAACCTCAAGGAGCAAAGCGCTTCCCTCTCCTAAACGCCCCGGGAAACAATTCCATAACTCATCTCAAAACCTTGGCGCAGGCATAGCAAACCAAAACAAACTTCGCTATCAGGTACCAGCCGGCACCTGCAGATCTTAGCTTTCCCAGCGCCATGTCCTTGGCTGAGAAGGCCTGCATTCCAAGCCCAGCAGCGAATAACGTTGAAAACATGTTGTTTCACAAAGCAAGTGTAGCTTTCCACTGAGGCATGGATAAATATCCATTATAGTTCCCCCAGAATGCACTGCGCACCAGCGCCATGTTTTAGCTCAACCATCACACAAACATATAGTCCAACCTAGTATGTAGTTTTTGTGGAGCGGAATAGTGCGAATATTGTCTCTCGTGGGGGTGATGTGACCTCCATACATCCCCGAGCCCGAAATCATCCAGCAGTGTCTGCAGTGCTTTAGCGGCTGGGGCGGGTCTATCCATTTTCCCATCTAATCTGTCTACCTTAGGGTTTAGTACGCAATTAAAGTCTCCACCCCAAATCAGTGCCCTTCCCACACACGTGCTGAAGTTGCTACACAGGGTTATAAAATATGCCGCCGTGTTTTGATTCGGGGCATACGTATTTATAATGCTTATCTCCCTGTTTTCCACCAATCCTCTCATTATGACCATCCTCCCATCCGTTTCAACTATCGTCTGTAACAGGTGAAATGGGACATGCAGCGCCACCCAGATGATCACTCCCCTAGCATAAGCCGAATATGATAAGCCCACCACAGTCCCCTTCCATTTTTTACCGATCATCTCCATCTTATCCTTTGTCAGGTGAGTCTCCTGCAGCAGGGCTATATCTATTTTCTGTCTGCGTCGGTATAGCATAACCTTATTCCTCTTTAGATAGCTATTGAGCCCTCTGACATTCCAAGTAATTATTTTAAGATCCCCATGGTTTGTTAGAGTCCCACTCATCCCCCCGCCAGTGCAGTCCAAAGTCAAGTGTATTTCCCTTCTATATAGGCTTGTTTCCCAACTTAAACTTCCCCTAACTAAAACCACCACAAACACCCAAACCTCCCTCCCTCCCGCCTCCCTTCCCTGCCCCAAAAATACCCTCCCCAACTGTTGCCCAGCTCCATCCCTGGATCTCAGGCACCCCCGCATCTAGCCTTTCTGGCAATAGCCTGTACTCGCAGCTCAGCAGGGTGAAGTCGCCCTAGTGGCTGTCCTACTACTTCTTCCTGGGGGTAGGTTGCCTTCATCCTGCTGCTCCTGTTTACTTCAAGTTTGCCGTGCTTGGTGCTACCCAGTTTACTTGTGCATTTTATACTCTATATTCCAGTCCAACAAGTTCAACGAGTCCAAGAGTATCATAATACAATTTCAATGTTATCTGTCTTTGCCCCTCCCCTCTTATCTGTGCCACAGTCTCTTCCGGGACTCCCCCCCACTTATCCTTTTATTATGCATGAAATATCCCCATCACTTATCGTGCTCCTCGTGATCCTGCTCCCCATCTCTCTACGGACAGCCCTGCAAGTCCAGCCATGCCGCCGCTTCCTCTGGGGTATCAAGAAAATACACTCTACTTTTATGCAGGACTTTAAGCTTCGCAGGATACAAAAGCATGTACTTGATTCCAGCCGTGCGCAGTCTCCTCTTGACCGCCACATAGCTGTAATGCTGCCTCTGCACCAGCATGGTGTAATCAGGGTACGCTGTGATGGTTGCAGATGCCCTTTCTATCGTTCCACCTTTACGAAAGTACTCCAAGATCTTCTCTCTATCTTTGTAGCTCAGGATCGTTGCCATTATTGCCCGAGGGGGGCCCCGGGCCGTGGTTTCCTCATCAAGGCCTTGTGTGCTCGTTCAACAGTAAATCCTTGTGAGAGCTTGTCGGCCCCTATCTCTTGCAGGATCATATTCTCCAGATAGTCCGTGGGGTCCTGGCCTTCCTCCCACTCCGGCAGGCCGACCACGCGTATGTTGTTTCATCTCGCTCTTCCTTCAGCTTCTTCTGCTCGGTTCTCGATGTTAGCCACCTGCTGCTTCAGTATATGGACCTCCTTTGCATTGCCTGTGCTGGTTTCTGGGTTGGTTTTCACCGCACTCTCTAGACCACTTGTTCTTTCTGCCAGTGCTCTCACATCTTGTCGCAGCAGGGTGACCTCTATTCCTACTGCATCTATTTTGGTTTCCAAGGCAGTTCTTAGGTCCGCCATTGCTGTCGCCCATGAGGTTTTCAACTCTGTGATAGCTGCTAGGATCAGGTGGTTTTCTTTTGCCGGGGTACCTTCTACGGACACAGCTGCTGCGCTTTGTGCCGGAGCGGTAGGAGTCTGTTGCGTCTTGGCTTGGCAAAGACGTCCATTGTGGGTTGCTTGCTCTTGGCCTTAACTCCTCTTATCGACATCACGCAACCCTGCTTGTATATCCAGGTCCAGCTCTTCTGTAGTGTGCGAGTTCTGCTTCCCTGTTCTTCTGTGGCGCCACAGGGACAGTTGGAGCTTGGGAGCGTTGTGCTCAGAGGGCAGCAGTAAATATTGGTATGCGCTGTGCTGTGTTCCGAGTGGGTTGTGTCCTCCCACGTCCTCAACCATTGTTATTTCTTCCTATAGACCTTCTCTGACTCTTGGCAGGGCCTTTCGTCGTCTGCACGTTCTATACCTTGTGCACCCGTGTTGGTGTTCATGCAGGTCCTGCGGGTACCATCATTGATCTGGCTCGACCCTGCATACAATGTATCTACAGCCGTGGTAATCGATGGCCTGCTCGCTTGTTTCCTAGGGCCATTAGATGCACCTCCTTCTCCACCGCCGCTGTGCCTCGGGCTCATATGGTACCCAGTGCCATGTGATCACCTTGATGAGGGCCCTTATCCAGTGTTGGTGTTTAGCTTGCCTGCCGCCTTTATTCTTTTTGTGTTGTCATCCAGCAAGTGCCCAGGATAAACTAGATTCTTTCTCAATCCAATTACCTATCATGACAGTGTTGCTCAGCGCTGTTTATTCTAGCGTAACAGCGTGCTAGCGTGGATCCGACCTTATTGCATGGGTCCCACTTTCTCTCTGGCATGGCAATGCCAAATTAGTTACCTGGGCATATGTCCCCCAGCAGAGTAGGAAAGCACTCCCCCCTTCACTTGAGCAAGTAGCTGGCGTCCGGCGTCCGTATCCCCTGGACACCAGTATGGCACTTCATTTATATAGGGTATTTCTTCCCTCTCATATGTTGGCAGGGAAACGTTATGTTCGGTTTCCTATCTCGGCTCATGCGTGTAATTACAAGTGGGAATGTATTATGCAAGCCGCGCTGGCTCCTCCACTCGTACAGCGCGGCTCGTTCACCGTTGTTTTCTTAGTATAAGAATGTTCCCTCTCTGTCGGCTCTCCACATGTTGCTACATATGCGGCTGCTCGGGATGTTCCATTCGTTTCTTGAACTCTGCCGCTGCTGTCACCGAAGTTCACTTAACACGGCTACAGTATCTGCCGTGCAGATCACTCTGCCGCTTCAAGTCCGTAACTGGCCTCATTATCACAGGACGCTGTTTTCTATGAGCGAATGATGCTCATAATGTTACAAGCAAACAGTTGTAAGGACAGCGCGCCGCGTGACTGCTGAATGCTGTTCTCTTTTCTTAATCTCCGCCACACGGATCTATTCATTTACATCTGCGGCCGCGGCTTCAATTCCCTTTGTTGTCCGCCATCTTGTGTTTCTTTGTTTGTGTACGGCTGCATTTTTTAAAGGTCCTTTTACTTCATAATCCTTCACCCGATTCACTTGCTTTTTTCAGATGTTGCGGGGCACCTCTTCCGATGCCTCTGCTTTCATTTCTGAAGAACGTGGGTCATTTTTTCAGCGCGATATTTCGGATCAATTTCGGATCCACAGGAGCTGCTCAGCAAGGCACGTTCTACACCATGGCTAGATAGCCACGCCCCTCGGCGGTGCCCTTGAGTTAATGTTAGTATAGTCGGGATTAAGTCAAGCAGGAATCTATCTTGTGCATTGCTCGGGCAATAGATGGCTGCTATGGTAAGTGGTTGTTCCAAGAAGTGTCCCTTTACCGGTATAAATCTACACATGGGGTCTGTTTAAACTGAGACCTGAGTTAGAGGAACATTTTTGCTAACAATACAGCTAATCCCCTTTTTTTTACCTGATGTGGCTAAGTAGCACTTCTTAAATCTGTTAAATTTAACACGTTGTTCGTCAGCCAGCAGACACACAATGTTACCTGCTAGCTGGCCTAGTTTATGTTCTACCGACCTCCTTTTGCCAGTGAAGTTAAGTTCCTGTTGGATTCCATTTTTAAAATGTCACAACTTGGGGGTGGGTCCCAGACTCAGACAGCACCTGGTATACTCCCCTGCCAGGTTTGAGCAACCAGGAATGAGACACGGACACAGAGGCATACGGTTTTTGGGCATAGACCTTTATTAAAGTAAACGGGGTGGGGGAAATGCCTCTCTGTCTCTACTCTAAGAGAGTTAAAAAAAAAGTGTTTCCCTACCTATAACACAAACTAACGGTCTGTCAAGCTCAGGATGCCCAAAGTAAAACCGCCCTGTGTCCAAAGTTCTATTCTGGCCCTCGCATTCTAATACACTAAACTCTAATGTGAAAAGGGTAATGTCTTTGGCTTTCTGTGGTTCATAAAAGTTCAAAAAGGAAAATGTGTAACTCCAACGTAAATATTCCAATAGGATAGAGTTCCTTATTCCAGAGGGTAGTTCTCTTCCCCTGGATTTCTCCTCCCTTGGTTGTCTATTCAAAGATGTGGGTTCATTTGCCTTGAGAAATAACAAAAACAAATAGTATACAACTCCACCTGACTCTTTGTCTTTGTCTCAGTAGGATGCCTGGCATGCTTTCATGCTTTTGAATAATATAATTAGTGTACAAAAGTTCCAACAGGACAGAGTTCCTTATTCCAATGTGTGGTTCCCTTCCCCTGTATTTCTCTTCCAATGGTTGCTCATTCAACAATATCAGCTCCTTGGGTTTCTCTTGATCAAATGTACAAACGACTTGACTTAATCTCTTTGTCTTGTGAGGATACCTGGTGTACTCTCCTGCCAGATTTCCACTCCTCCTCCTGTGGTTAGCACAACCTTTTCGTTAATGCTGATATGCTTTTTTCAGGACCTCTTTTCTCATGTATTTCTCACACAATGTTCCATCTGTCTTTGCCTGGTATACCTTTCCTACCAGGGCCTCCCTTCCATGCACACACTTGCAATTGCCTGGTATACTATCCTGCCAGGGCTTTCTTGGATGCACTCTCTTGCACTTCCCTGGTATACTCTCCTGCCAGGGCTTTCTTCAATGCACTCTCTTGCACTTGCCTGGTATACTCTCCTGCCATGTTTTTTTTAGGTGAGCTCTGCACACTTCCCCAAGGTACTTTCTCTATTGTTTCTACTTCTTCTAACAGTTTATGTGCCTGGTATTCTATCCTGCCATAGCTTGCTTTATCTGTGCATCGTACACACTCATAATTCTGCAAACTCTGTATCTTCCTCTCGTTACCTATTGGTACAAAATACTTATTCACTCTATCTCTTCTGTATACTTCGTTTATTTGGTTCTGGTGCAATCGCCAATTCTCCGTGGCATCCCCGCTTCCCCAGGGTGGACACGCTGGCTTTGGCTGGCGGATTATCCCTCGCTCGCGGTCAGCCAACAGCGTTTGTTCTACTTCTCTTCTTCGGGTGCCGTGTTCACTTCTTGGCTGTTTAGCGTCCCGCGGTCCCTGCTGGGCTCCTCTGCCTCGTGTCTTCAGGCTCTGGTAAAGCAAAGGCTGCTTCCAAACACCTGCGAATGTTGGTAAGCCCTCTATAGGCCTTGCTGTTCCCACAGTCTCTGCTGGGCTCTTCTACTGGCTCTTCTACTTCATGACTTTAAGCTCTGGTAAGGCGAACATTGCTTCAAAACACCTGCAAACACCATCAAGCCCTCTGTTGGCTCCTGGTGTTCCCACAGCATGCCACTTGTCAGTCATGGAGCCTGTCTGTTCCACGGCTCCCTCTCCAGCCTCATGTTTTCTCGGCTCATTCCGAGAGAGGCAACTTTCTCTCTCTAGCAACTCTCAGCTCTTGTCAGCTGTTCCACTGGTTTAAATCTCCAAGGCACAGGTATTTGCAAAGACTAGAGAGCAACCTGTGTTCCTGGCCTTTCTTGATCTGCATTCTTCTATTCATCTTTCTCGTCACAGCTCTATGGTGGTTATGGGATTGGAAGTACATTCTTGAATTCTTATAAGTAAAATCTGGAAAGTCTTGGTAATTGTTCTCTAGGGGTAAGTCAGTTGTACATGATTTACAGGTAGAAGATGAGAAGGTATTTTCGTTCAGTGGATGAGGGAGGTGTTACAGACAGTAAGCCATTAAAACTTTAGGTAGGGATGGGGTATCCTCAAAAGAAGAAAGGGATACCATGTCTCATCCGATGGCACCATGATATTCTCCCGGAGGTTGTCCCACCCTCATGTGATCCTCCCTCATATAGTTGCCCCGAAGGTCCAGATCAGGTAGCAGCTGCCATCCCCTAACCACATGGGGAGAGATCACAGCTGGGAAAGAAGTGATGACACCATCAGATTCATCACACAGGTCTTTCGAAATGTGTGGCCTTTCTCGTGACTACCTTGCCTAGAATACTCTCCTGCCAGGACTTCACAATGCATATCGTTCATTAGTTTAAGGGGTATGAGCCTTCCCTTGAGTCTCCTTAGCTTCTTATAATGAATAACAGTATATTTGGGTGCAAGTGCCAGACTTGCCAACTGCCTGGTATACTCTCCTGCCAGGGCTTTCTGGTACACCTTTTTTTTGGGGTCCCAGACTTGCAGTTACATTGCCTTATTTTGTTATATTTACTTACTCTGTTACCTGGTATACTCTCCTGCCAGGTTTTCCCCTTTTCCAGCGTGCCAAAACCTCCTTCACAATTTGGGTGCAGGTCCCAGACTCGCAATCCAACTTTTACTATATCTTTCTTCCAACTGGCTTCTCTTTTATCCACGTACCAGGACTGAAACCCATTCTCATACTTATTAACTTTAAACAATTGTCCCACCATAACCAAGCCCAGGGAATCCATGAAAGTTCTGTGGACGGAACTGAAAGAATTTGGGGAAACATCGGGGTTCAAGGTCAACCTTTCATCGGCGCTGGGCATCAACCTACCTCGATCTCTGACCACGGACATGGCAAATGAATATCTCATACCCTGGGCGAAAAAGCACCTATCATACCTAGGGGTCCAGCTGCCAGGCACACCCAACAGACTATATAAAGCTAACTTTCCCCCGCTGTTCAAAGAATTCAAGAGCGATCTACTACACTGGCAGAAACAGGAGATTTCCTGGTTCGGAAGAATAACGGCTCTGAATATGAACCTCATTCCAAAATTGCTTTACCACTGCTCAGCCCTACCAACGGCTATTCCGGAGCAAGCTACACAGAAACTACAAAGGGGCATCATGAGATACATCTGGGAAGGAAAACAGCCACAGATCCCAAGGAAACTCATGCTGCGGGGTCGGGCGGTGGGAGGATTGGGAGCACTCGACGTTGCCAGATATATCCTGGCCGCCCAGCTCTCTCATGCATTCGCCTGGCCACCTGCCACACCGAAACCCTGCTGGCTGGAGCTGGAGGAGGCATGGAGTCCAGTCCCGATAAACTCACTACCACATATGAAACGCTCCATCGACCGTGCGGACAGGGGGCCTCTCTCAGCAACCGGAAACACAGTGGCGAACTGGAAGAAGGCGGCGCGGCTATGGAAAGTCTGCAGCACAACAGGCCCACTCACCCCGATCTGGATGAATCCGGAAGTTTCGCCGGGCATCAACCACAAGGACTTCTTGAGGTGGAGGGAGGGAGGGCTGGAGAGAGTGCAAGACTTTTTCGAGGAGGGAAATGCTCTGTACTTCGAGGCCTGCAAGGCGAAATTCAAGGTTCCCGAAAAGCGAGAGGTTCAGATACACCCAACTTCGGCATTGGCTCTCAAACAAGAGCATGAGAAACCTGGGAAGCAGACACCTTAAAGCCCTGGAGCAGACCCTCACATCGCCTCCCCCTAAGGGCAAGATCTCTACCATCTACAAGATCCTAGACAGAACTGACCCGACCCACAAGGAACCATACATGCTCAAATGGGAGAGAGACATTGGGAGACCCATTGAGCCGAAGGAATGGGACCAGATCTGGACTAGAGCAAATAGAAGCTCGAAATGTGTATCCAATAAGGAGGGGGCATTCAAGGTAGTCTACAGGTGGTACCGAACCCCAGAATCTCTCAATAAATGCAGCCCGGCGATCCCACCGACGTGCTGGAGAGGCTGCCCGGACAAAGGCACACTATACCATCTGCTCTGGACATGCCCCAAGATGACGCAATTTTGGAAAGCAGTGTTAGATCAAATCAATACAATCACGGGCTTATCAATCCCATGGGACCCAGGTATCGTACTGCTCGGAGCAAGCAGCGAGGGCCAATTCTCTCGATCAGGCCACAGAGCAGAACTTTGCTCCCACCTGCTGACGGCTGACCTACTGTTATTGTTTATGTTTTCTGTTGTTTCTTTGATTTGTATTCTCAAGCAAGATTTTACCGATTGAAACACCCTCATTTCACATGCCATAATGTATAACTTGCTTGTTTAAAACCAATAAAAACATGTTTGGGAAAAAAAAGACAATTGTCCCACCATCCCAAATCCCTTCGTGAGTTCGCTCTCTTTCAATGTATATTCTCAGTACTTATCTGGCACTCCTTGCTGCTGGCTCACAGGCTTTAAGCGCCTGCTTCGGAGCTCCTTGCGTTCCTTCCCATCACGGATTTCACAGGCAGCTGGCATCTCTCCTGGTCTGCGGTTCCCGTGGCATCCTAAGGGCATTTTCTCATCCCTCGGCCCCAACGCTCACACAGGGCTTCCCTCTCTGCAGGACTTCCTCGAGCGCCGTCTCCATGAGCCGCTTTCTTCCATCATCTGCTTCCGTCTGGCTTGCCAACCCACGGCCGGAATACCGTCTCTCTCTCTCTCTCCATTGTCCAGGCATGATTCTTTTTAATTTCCCGGCCCCTGTTAAACTCATGCAACCACTAGAGCACATCTCCTGTTTCCTGACTTCAGTAAGCTGCCCTACTCCTCCTCCTTGACCTATCTGCAGCTTTCGATCTGGTCGATCATTCTGTCCTTTGCTCACACCTCCACACCTCAGCTCACTTTTCCACCGAGGCCATTACCTGGATTACATCTTTCCTTAACGGCAGGACCATGAGGGCCTTTTCTCCCACTGCGGCAGCTGACCCTATACCCATCACCTGCAGTGTACCACAGGGCTCCTGTGTCTTCCCTACATTGTACAACATATTTACCAAGCCCCTTTTCGATGATTTGGATCATCTCGGTATCACCTACACTAACTATGCAGATGATACCCAGATCCTCCTTCCGCTTTCTGGAAATTATGGAAAGGATTTGGCCTTGCTAAATAGGGTGTACATCATCATCCAGGCATGGATGGCCACTCATGGACTATGCCTGAATGATGATAAAACAGAACTTATCATCCTAGGCACTAAATCCAGTCTAAAGAAACTTGGCTCGGTCTACAATTCCTTCATGATTGACGGGAACAACATCAAAGTCGGACAGGAGGTCAAAACATTGGGATTCTATCTAGACTCCAATTTTTCATTCAAAAGACAAGTGAGCTCCCTGGCATCCTCCACAGTTTATACATGTAAATTAATCCGCGCAGCCAAAACATTCCTGTCGGACACTAGCTGCCTCACACTCGCTAGAGCCCTCATATTGTCTCGCCTCGACTATTGCAACGCCCTTTACCTGGGATATTCCAAGGCCACCACCAGAAAACTGCAAACTCTACAGAACAACGCTCTTAGAGCAGCTCTGGGCTAGTTGCCCCTGTCTATTGCCTTGTATTCTACAGCCATCCAGTGTATCAGACCTCTGCCTGCCTTTTCGGATTGCCTCTGCCACGCACCTTGTACTCCTCAGCCAGCCCGTGTACCAGACCTCTGCCTGCCTTTTCGGATTGCCTCTGCCACGCACCTTGTACTAATCAGCCAGCCCGTGTACCAGACCTCTGCCTGTCTTTTCGGATTGCCTCCGCCACTCGCCTTGTACTCAACAGCCCGCCAGTGAACCAGTCCTCAGCCTACCTTTCGGATTGCCTTGCCGCCTTGATACTACCGTCTGCTCCACGTTCTCCACTTCTACCGGTCCACTCAAGTCTGCTCCAAGATCACTGTGTGGAAATCTCTCAAGGGGTTTTTTGTGCCGTTGGCTTTTTCCCCTATCTTGACGTCCACGGAGGGTTAACCCTGTCACACCTGTTACGGTGGCACGGTGGCATCCTTCCGTGGACGTCCCTATCTTCACAAAAAAAAGGAGAGACCCAGAAGCAACGAGAAAAGGAAAACCAAGAAGAAGGACGTAGGAGAGGAGCTTGGGGAGGGTAGTGAAACAGAGTCTTCTTGTGAAGAAGGGGATATTACCGACCCTAGTGACAGTTTGCAATGCCCCCAAGAAACCAGTATGGCAACACCACAACAGGTTCAGGAACTTGTTGCTGCAGTTCAAGGCCTGAACTTGGAAGTACAGAATCTCAAGGCCACTAATACAGCTTTACAGCAACGAATGACAGAGAGAGAACGACCCTCTACTGACCTACCTTCGCTCCCTTTAGTGTCGGGCAAGTTTGATGGCTCACCAAAGAGAGTTAAAGAATTTTTGGATGCTTGTAACCTTCACTTCTCTTTCCGTCCCCAAACCTTTGCTTCAGACCATGCCAAAGTGGGGTTTATGATTACCCATATGACGGGTAACGCTCTGGCATGGGCCACCCCTCTAGTAAATCAGCCTGATCCAGTTCTACAGGATTATAATCCGTTCAAGACCCTCTTACAGCAAACCTTTTTGCACACAGAAAGTACGTTTCTTGCATCAGAAGACCTTCTAGGCAGCCGACAAGGAAATTCCGACCTATTGACATATATCACCGCCTTTAAACAAATAGCAGCTGAAGCAGGATGGCAGGAGCAGGCTCAATATGCCATCTTCCGGTGTGGATTGAGAGAGGATCTCAAGGATGAGCTGGCCCGTATCGCTCGACCAACCTCTTTTGCCGACCTCATCACTGCTACCATCCGGATAGACTTCCGACTGTCGGAACGCCGGGCTGAAAAGAAGAAGACCAAGTTCTATGGCCCCCCTCTCCTGGAAGCCCATCCTCCTACATCTTTGCCTTCCTCACGCCAAAGTAAAGAAGAACCAATACAAATAGGTACAGCTCGAGCTCCGCTCACCCCGGAAGAACGTAAGAGACGTAGGGATGGCTGTTTATGCATGTATTGTGGAGCATCCACCTATTTGTTACGGGATTGTCCAGAAGTCCCTCCCAGACGATCGGGAAACGATCGCCCTCGGTGAGTGTTAGGACTCACTTCCGAGGGGCCATCCCAAGTCCTTACGCAACCCTTTCAGTATCCTCCTCGGAGATACCTGAAGATTCTCGTCTTATGGTACTTACAGTAACCCTTAAACTAGGAAGCACCGAGGTAACCTCCCAGGCCTTACTCGACTGCGGAGCAGCCAGTAACTTTATTGATACCCTTTGGGCTGAACAGAAGGGTATCAACCGTGTCGCAAAACAAGAAGACCAGAAGGTGGGAGGTTTCTATGGTGAACCTTTAAGTTCTGGGATTATTACCCACACCACGGAAGAACTCACCCTCTTCATACAGCAGCATTCTGAAAAGATTGTCTTTGACATCATCCGTGCAGCCCACTTTCCCCTCATTTTGGGGATAGGTTGGCTACGAAAGCACAACCCTAACATTGACTGGACTAAGAACCTACTAAGCTTCCAATCTACATTCTGTAAAACGGAATGTCTACCGGAGCCAAGATTTGAAACTGTAAAGACCACAAGTAGCTGTGAACCCAGAGCCGTCCATTGCCTACCGCACCATCTCAAGGACTTTACTGAGGTAGTTGCAGAGAAGATTCCCATAGAACTACCTCCACACAGACCGGAAGATTGCTGCATCGACCTCACTCCCGGAGCCCTGGGGCCCTTCTGTAGGATGTTTCCTCTATCTCTGGAAGAAAGACGTTATCTCAGAGAGTACCTGGATAACAATTTAGCCAATGGACTGATCAGGCCTTCGCAATCCCCAGCCGGGGCCTCATTATTCTTTATCCCTAAGAACGAGTCACAGGAATTGTGACCCTGTATAGACTATCCGGGCTTGAACAAGGTAACCATTAAGGACTGTTACCCGATGCCCCTGATAACGGAGATTATTCAAGCCGTCCATGGTGCCACCGTGTTCACCAAACTTGATCTACGGAATGCCTATCATCTGCTCCGTATTCAGACAGGAGACGAGTTGAAGACGGCATTTAGGACTCCGTTTGGGCTTTTTGAGTATCAGGTGATGCCCTTTGGGTTAGTCAATGCCCCTTCAATCTTCCAACGCTTTATGGACCGTCTTTTTTCTGATTTACTGTGTCATACTGCCATTGTGTATCTCGATGACATTCTGGTGTTTTCTAACACATCAGAAGAACATGAAGAACATGTTAAGGAAGTCTTCTGAAGATTAAGAGACAAACATCTCTCTGTCAAACTCAACAAATGGGTATTCTCAGCCACATCCATTCCCTATTTGGGATTCATCCTTTCCAGTCAAGGAATTTCTATGGACCCCCGCAAAGTGGCTTTGATTTTGGAGTGGCCATCACCTAAGTCCGTCAAGGAGATTCAAAGGTTTCTTGGCTTAGCGAACTTTTATCGGACGTTTATCTCAAATTTCTCTCAGAAGATCGTACCTATCACGACTCTACTCAAGAAGTCTTTGGCCCCATTCAGATGGTCTACAGAAGCAGAAGATAGCTTTCGCAGTCGACCCTTCATCTTTGAGTCGGATGACTCTGCTGCTGCTATTGGGGCGGTCTTATTGCAGGAACACCAAGGCTTTGAACATCCCACCTCGCATTTTTCAAAAACCCTCAATGCTAGTCAAAAAAATTATTCCGTAATTGAACGCGAATTATTAACAATGAAATCGGCCTGTCTGGAGTGGCGACATTTACTGCAGGGAGGCGAACACCCATTCACCATCCGGATCGACCACAAAAACCTGCAAGTCCTAAAACAGTTTGAATGCTACAATACTAGACAAGCACGATGGGCCCACTTTTTTGCCCAATTTGATTTTGGCATCACTTACATACCCGGTAACCAGAACTTGGTGGTAGATTCCCTTTCTCGCTGATGCGACTACATGTCCGAATCAGAAGCCTCTCGAGAATTGATGTTTCCCCTAACCAAGCATACTCTCCACATTCTTGAGGCAGGTGAGAGAAGCTTCTGGGGGACAATTTGAAGTGGACAAACATCCCAACGACATCAATTATGACATCGGAGACAGCCTCTATCTAGTAAGAGATAAACTTTATTTACCCACGCAAACTTTTCGGAAGATGGCTTTAACATGGTGTCATGATTCCAGGATAGCTGGACATAGAGGCGGCAAGGGCACCTTAGAGTATCTACAAAGACATTTCTACTGGCCTGGTATGAGAGAAGATGTCATTCATTATGTACAGTCCTGTGCAGTTTGTCTTCGCAACAAGGTTTCACACCAAAAGCCTGTAGGGTTACTTGAACCCTGTGCGGTTCCCGTCGGTCCTTGGAGAACCATCTCGACTGATTTCATCGTTGAGTTGCCCCAATCTCAAGGATGTACATGTATCATGGTGGTGGTAGATTCCTTTACCAAACTGGCTCACTTCTCCCCCTTACCGGGGGTTCCGTCTGCAACCGAAATGGCAGACGTGTTGCTTAAAGACATCTTCCGTCTCTACGGGGTACCTACAAAACTTATCTCAGATCGGGGAAGCCAATATACTTCCCGGTTTTGGAAAGACTTATATGGAAGGTTGGGAGTGGAGAGACCTTTGACATCTGGGTTCCACCCTCAATCCAATGGACAGAGAGAATGCCTCAATGGAACCCTTGAACAATATCTAAGATGCTTTGTAAACCTCCAGCAGGACAATTGGTTCTCACTATTACCCTTAGCTGAGTTTTCCTAAAATAACTCTATTCACTCTGCTCTTGGTATAAGTCCTTTTTTCTGCACCTATGGCTATCACCCACGTTCTATTTTGTCCATTTCTGACTTACCCACCAACCTGCCCTCGGTGGATTCTTCTCTCGCCCTTCTTCGAGAAGCCCATGAGAAGGCTAGAAAAAGTCTCAGTAAGGCACAAGAGTGCTACAAGACACAAGCCGACAAACACCACCGACCTGTCCCTGGGTGGGAAGTAGGATCTTGGGTTATGCTGTCTACAAGATACTTACCTCGATGGACTTAGGACCGTACAAGATCACACAAATCCGGTGGCATTTCGGTTAGAACTTCTCATAGGCCTTCATAGGGTACACCCTGTCTTTCATGCTTCTCAATTGAAGCCTTTCCATGAGGATACTTGGTCTCGTCATCCCAAAAGATCTCTTTTACCCACAGATTCCACCCAGGAGTTATTATGAAGTTGCCCAGATCTGTGATTCTAGATATCGCAGAGGTAGATTGGAGTATCTTGTACGGTGGAAAGGATATCCCTGGTCAGAAAATTCCTGGGAACCTACCTCTCATATCAATGCCCCTCTCCTGGTATGCAAATTCCATTTCCATCATCCTGGCAAGCCCGGGGGAGGGCACCTTAGGAGGGGGCATACTGTCATGTCTCGGCGAGGGTGGCGGATTTGGAACCGCTGGCGCTATGGTCCGCCATAGCTTACTCCATCACGTTCTCCCTCTTGCGGGTGTTACCGGTCTAGTTCTTGCACGCGCACGTAACCAGAGGTATTTATTCAGCCATTTCCGGGTTACGGACACGTTGCAACGTTGCCTGGTTACCCACCGTGTTGCCGTCGCTCTCGCTGTGTGTGTTCCTGTTTGCGGACCTCGCATCCGTCCTTCCCCTCTCCTCTCCCGTTTTCCTCTGGGCGCCCTTCCTAGCTTCTGTTCCGCCCGCTTGTTCCTTCTACTTACGCGCCTTCTTACTCTCTCTCTCCTTCGTTTCGATTCTTCCTTCTCTCCCCTGTTAGCCTGCTTGTCCTTTTGTCCCTTCCCCTTTTCTCTTCCTATTTTCAGCTTGCTTCTACCTTCTCTTCGGATTCTTTTTCTTACTATCCTGTTTTCTTATCTTGACCTCCCTTTTTAGTTGCCCCTGTCTTTCGCCTTGTATTCTACAGCCCTCCAGTGTATCAGACCTCTGCCTGCCTTTTCGGATTGCCTCTGCCACGCACCTTGTACTCCTCAGCCAGTCCGTTTACCAGACCTCTGCCTGCCTTTTCGGATTGCCTCTGCCATGCACCTTGTACTCAACAGCCCGCCAGTGAACCAGTCCTCAGCCTACCTTTCGGATTGCCTTGCTGCCTTGATACTACCGTCTGCTCCACGTTCTCCACTTCTACCGATCCACTGAAGCCTGCTCCACGATCACTGTGTGGAAGTCTCTCAAGGGGTTTTTTGTGTCGTTGGCTTTTTCCCCTATCTTGACATTCACGGAGGGTTAACCCCCATCACACCTGTTACGGTGGCACGGTGGCATCCTTCCGTGGACTTCCCTATCTTCACAAAAAAAAAGGAGAGACCCAGAAGCAACGAGAAAAGGAAAACCAAGAAGAAGGACGAAGGTAAGGAGCTTGGGGAGGGTGGTGAAACAGAGTCTTCTTGTGAAGAAGAGGATATTACCGATCCTAGTGACAGAGTGATGCACACGGGGAAAGCCTCCTTTTTCACGACACCTGAAGGAGCGCAAAGATTTGCTCAGGAACTGCCTACCAGCGTCGATCTCCGGACCGTGATCCATGACCTAATGGGCGCCACTCATCATGCACTATGCCGGTACCAGTCTTTTGCAGACTTTCATCCCGGCCCCGGCCTGGGAGGCTTCTAATCATCAAGAAGTGAGCCTGAGCCACTGGAGCTAGTCTGCCACTGGCGGCTCCTCATTGCCGCTGTCACTGTGGTTGTTGTTGGTTACCTAGTTGTTGCTGGGAATTTCTGCGGGGACGGTTCTGCCGGGTATGTTTAGGTTTCTGGAGTGGGAGGGGTTGGGAATTAGGGTGTTGGTGTGGGTTGGTTGTTTGTGCATATTTGTGGGTTCACTTAGTGGTGCACGATCGGGTTGGTCCCCCCCCCTTGTTAAGGCTGGTAGACTGGGCCTCTCCTCAGTGGGTGTTATGATTAGGCAAAGATACTTATGGCCCTGTATCCGCAACTGGGGATACTATGGCTGTGAATAACGACATCTCAGTGCTAACCTAGAATGTGTGGGGGTTTACAAATAAGAAAAAACAAGGCTTATTGCCAATTATTTTAGGTATCACAGTGTTAATATCCTGTGTCTGCAAGAGACACATTTACCCAAAGACACGAACCCCCCGAACTTCCCAGGCTGGGGTATTCACAGGTACGCATCCTCTTTTACAACACACTCTAGAGGGATTGCAATTTATATAGACCGTACATTGGAATTCAAGCTGCATAAACAAGTTGGGGACTCAGAGGGACGCTTTCTTCTGCTGGCTGGGGAAGTCCGGGGATTGAGAATCGGAAACGTAAATGTGTACGCACCTAATACAGATAGTCCCGAAATTCTTTCAAAAGTGTGCCTCCTATCTCCACAAATATCCTCACTATGAAACAAGTTGGGTGGGAGACTTCAATATCGCACTTTCGTTAGATATGGACAGGTCCTCAACGTCCCAAACTACCCTCCGCAGGGCAGCATTGGCCTGGCTGGACATAGATGACTATCATGCTCTACATGACGTTTGGCAGATAATTCACCCGAATTGCTGAGAGTATACTTTCCACTCTGGAGTTCATAACAGCTCCTCTAGAATCGATTACGTGATGATGTCCTCTGAATTACTACAGAGAGTTGGTTCGATCAGGATTCTCCATCGCACCCTCTCGGATAACTACCCGGTTCTGATCTCCTTGCACGCCCCCCCTTGTTCCTCCAGGCAGTTGCGCTGGCAGTTCCGTGCCTGCACGACTGAGGTCGCCTCCTTTTCGGGATGGAATCGGCCAGGATATTGACAAATCTTTCCAAGCCAATGTAGGGTCTGTCCCTGACAACGGCATTATATGGGAAGCCTTTAAGGGTTACATTAGGGGATGTTGTATATCACACAAAGGAGGGTCCTAATAGACCTGCGTAACTCTATGTCCTCTCTTTAAGCCGTCATCAGGGATCTCGAACTGTGGGATGTATTAACCCACTTATGCTCTGCCCTGCGGCATCACTGTGTGCTGATGGTGCAAGAATTATCAAAATGGCTGCAAAACCCCTAGGCGCGCCAAAAACCTATGGAAATCGATCTCTACAAAGCACAAAAAGATGGCTGCTAAATCTACCAGGAATGTTGTCAGTGGTGGAACGGAGACCGCACTCCTGAAACATGTCATTGGGCTGCCCAACAAGTATAAATGGAGCACAGATGAAAAGCGGTGCTTTACTGAAAGAAAGCCAGAATCTTGTTTTCAAATCTTTTTCTTGGTTGCTGAAACTACAGAATGCCAGTATAAAACACCATCAAACATCCAATATTCTTGATGGGTGTTACAATTACTGAATTCAAGAAATCATGAACATACGATGTCATAAAAAGCGGAATCTGTCATCACAATATTCACAGCAAAAATGTGCCTGCCTGTGAAATCTGTCAAAATATGGGCGCAGTACCAGCGGCCGCCTGCATGACAGCTGTCAATGGATTGCATCATAAGGATTTAAACTTGTACAATTGTAATCTAATGTCTGAAATTTAAGTGACCTGTCATTGAGAGTAATCTAGATTGTCACTATTTAAATCTCATGGTTTAAAAGCTGAAATAAGTGTTAAAGCTGCTTGTTTGAAAATAGCAAGTTTATTTAAACCAAGAAAAAATGTAACAAAATGACATTTAAATTAAGCCTGAGTCCAAGCCAAACCAGTATAACAACCTCCCTTCTGCTCTCTTCACAAGGAACTCACACTCATGTGATGATTGAGGGGTGGGAGGAGATTTTGGGCTGCTGAGGGAAGAGAACAATGGACTTCCTCCAAAGCAAGGAGATGCTAATTAGGAAGGATCGTAATGGCTTCTGCCAGAGGGAAATGGGAGGAGATTGCTCCTGAGCTGCAAGAAGAGGAAGGAAGCGGGGACAGACAACTATTTGTTGATTCACAATGGACAAAAAGCACATTTCTAAAAAGACTGATAATTTACTGTGTACAATTGTGAAAAATAGGTAAACACCAGACTTGTGAACCTAATTTTTGGCTGCA
The DNA here is from genome assembly GCF_040938575.1 of Ambystoma mexicanum. Lineage (NCBI taxonomy): Eukaryota > Metazoa > Chordata > Amphibia > Caudata > Ambystomatidae > Ambystoma > Ambystoma mexicanum. The sequence continues at coordinate 999,420,695 of NC_090929.1, read as the reverse complement.
CATTTTAAGAGGAGCCAGGACTCTGGGCTATGTTCTGGGAAGTAACTGTGGAAATTATGGGTTTATACCAAATGTATGTATGTCAAAAGCATGAAACTTCACACGCTTATGCCCATATATAATGCGCACATTTGTGGAAAATTGCTCCGAAATTGGACGATGTGTTCAGGACAAAATGTGTGAATTTCGGTCAAAAGCCGACACAAGATCCTACAACGACAGGGATTGGAAGAGCATCTGCTCCACAAAATATGTGAGCTAGATATGTTATTGTTATAAAGGTTGCACAATTTAAAATTAGCCCCTTGGTGGGCGGCGCAATGGTGTGGGGAGGGGACTTCAATTGCACTCTGAACCCCAGGATAGACAGGTCTGATGACAAAACAGAAAAGCAGGCGCCAGCAGCTAAGGCGCTAGGGACATTGTTGATAGACCTCGGTTTAGAGTTTGTGTGGAGAAGGCTACACCCAATGGATAGACAATACTCGCATTATGTGGCGCCACATGACCTGCATACAAGGCTGGATTATGTGTTTGCTTCTGCTGAGATAGTAGGGGAAATGGTGGGGCGGAATACAAGGCCCGAGTACTTTCTGACCATTCGCCTTTGGTCATAGAGTGGCGACATCATCCCCCCAGAGCGCAGATCCCGATGTGAAGGCTCAGAACTGAGGTACTACAGGATGCAGGATTCCGAGTGGATTTGAGGGAGGCCATAGAGGAGTATTTCAAAATCAACACGGGCAGTGTACGCTCCATGTGAACAGTTTGGGAGGCTTTTAAGGTTGTGGTGCGGGGGGTAGCTATATCAAAAACTAAAGGGCTCCGGGGGATATTGAGCGGGAACTGCGAGAGATAGAAAGCGAGCTAGAGAACCTGATGCGAAGTGAGGAGACCATTCGTGAGAACAGCGTTAAAATAAAAGACTTACAGTTAGCTTGCAGTGAACTCTGGGACAGATTATGTAAACTAAATTATAAGAAATATACAGAGAGGCTACATGCAGGGGGGATAAGCCAGGTAGATTGCTGGCTTGGTTATATAAAAATGAGACCCCCCGCTCGGTGATCAGAGAGGTCAGGGATGCGGAAGTTCAAATCCATAGTACTCAGGAGGGGGTAAATGAGGAGTTCCTTAAGTACTACAGACGATTATATGAGGACACTGGAGAGGATATGAGTCAAGAAATACTGGACACGATAGAGGATGTAGGACTGCCCACCTTAGATGAACTAGAGTGTGCAGACTTGGATGCCCCCATCACCGCGGACGAACTGGAGGCGGTGATCCAGCAACCGCTCACATGTAAAGCGCCCGGGTCGGACGAGTTACCCAGTGAGTTTTATAAAACGTATAAGCAGGAGCTACTCCAGCCGCTGCTGGCCATGTATAATGAAGCTTATGAGCAGGGGGAATTGCCGGAATCCCTCCGCGAGGCAGTGATTATCCCGCTCCTGAAACCAGGCAAGCCGGACGCGGAATGTGGATCCTATAGGCCCCTGTCCATGCTCAATCAGGATAGCAAGATACTTACGGCAGTGCTGGCCAATAGGCTAAAGAAAGTAATTGGGAAGTTGATACACCCAGACCAAACGGGTTATGTCCCTGGTAGAAACATTACGGACAACCACAGGAGGCTGCACCATATCATTGATCAAACCGAGAGAGACCCGGGTGAGCTGGCTATCGTGTCGCTGGACGCGGTTAAAGCTTTTGATTCAGTGCGGTGGCCGTGGTTGAAGGCGACTCTGAAGGGATATGGTATGGGACCAGGATATACTAGATGGGTCCAGATGTTATATAGCACCCCGATGGCAAGGGTTAAAACCGGAACCACAATTTCAGATAAATGGCAACTCAGCAGGGGGAACAGACAGGGATGCCCCTGGTCACCTATGTTATACATCCTGACATTAGAACCGCTGGCAATATGCCTGCGGCAACAATACGGGGAGGTGGGGATCCGCACGACGGAGAGCACACATTTGATATCATTGTATGCAGGCGACGTGCTCCTTTACTTGCGCTACCCGGAGGAGAACCTGCAATATGTGTTGGAGGTGATGGACCGCTACGCCACCCTCTCGAGCATATCGGTGAACCCCGGGAAGTCTAGTCTAGTCTGTTCCCCTTGGGAAGGTATAGGAGTATATACAGTGACAGTGACATTCAGGTATCTGGGCGTAAACGTTTACCATAAGATAGAGACAGAGCATAAATATAATACAGAGAAAGCATTGGAGGGAGTTAAGAATAGCATGGTGTTGTGGTCGAGACTACCCCTGGCCATGATGGGGAGAGCTGTTCTGCTTAAAATGGTGGTCCTGCCCAGACTCTTGCACTTTTTTGTGAATGCCCCGTTTTTGATCCCCAGACACTTTTTTGTGAAACTACACGGCATGTGCCGGGGCTTTATATGGGGCAACTCCAGGAATAGGGTGGCCCTGGGGAAACTACAGAACACATGTGATAAGGGGGGCATAAACTTACCGAATTTCGAGCTGTATTACCTGGCGGGACAGTTGTTGTATGTGGCTAGGGGGTTGTCCGCGGAAGACTCGGCAGAAGCTAGGCTTTTGCAGGGTGAATTAGCCCCATACCTCTTGAGGGAGACAGTATGGCTCCATAAAACTAAAATAGCAAGGGGGGGAGACTATTGAAGCTGGGCTGGGAGGTCTGGCGTAGGACATGGAGAACGGTGGGTGACCCAGACCCGCTTTCTCAGCAGGTCCCGCTGGCCGTGCTAGGCGGGGAGGATTCACAATTGTTTGAAGCGGTCTGCAGATACTGGGAACCAGTCGGCTTGGCCACCCTCAGGGACATATGGCAAGAAGGGGAGGCGTTGGGATTTCAGAGGTTGCAGGAGGAGACAGGGGTGCATAGAGGCCAATTTATAACCTACACCAGGCTAATGAAACGGGTGAGAGAGAGGTGGCCGGAGACAGTGCTAGAGGAAGAACCTGATGCCACCCTAGAAATGATGTATGATGTTTCGGAGGGTGGGCATGAAATATCTAGGATATACGAGCTCCTGCAGGCAAAGGCGGGGAAGGAGCTGCTCCAGTTAAGGCATGACTGGGAGGAGAAGATGGGAGAACCCATGACAGAGGGACAGTGGGATAGGGCCCAGAGGTACCATAAAAAGGTGTCCCGGAATGCAAGACTCCAGCAGATCCAGTTGTATATCACCCATAGAGCTTATCTGACCCCCAGTAGATTGGCTAGGTTCGGGGGCCTGGCTATACAAAACTGCCCCAGGTGCGGGGGGAGGAGGCAGGGTTACTGCACATGTTCTGGGCTTGCCCTGAGGTGCACCGATTCTGGGAAGAAATAAAGACGAAAATGGCTGGTGGGGGAGTGGTGTTGGACGTGGGTTCAGCTTGGGCCTACATGCTTGGGAATTTTCCCAGGCCACGTCATCCAAAGCATATAAGTAAGATGAAGGACTTGGCCTATATTTTGGCTAAGCACAGAATCGCAATGTGTTGGAAAGCGGCCCACAGGCCCAGGGTAGAGATATGGTGGGCGGACCTGTTGAGATGGGCAGAAGCGGAAACTACGGTATGGTTTGAAGCTGCCACCAGGGGGGGAGAGGAGGAAGTGGGCCCCCTGTTAGCCTGGAGGCAGCTGGTGGCCTCAATGGCAAATCCCCACCAGGGCAGTCAAGAAACGGAAGACTCAGAGGAGTCAACAAACACAGAGATTCCTGAAAATATTTGTGTAGATGTTGCGGTTTAAATGGCTTGAGTTTGAGGGGAGTGAGGGGGGAGGACGGACAACAACACTTTACAATGGGATGATTTGATTGATTATGTATGTCCCCAAAGTTGTCATGTTTGGCGTATGTGATGTTTTTAAAAATAATAAAAATTATTTAAAAAAAAAAAAAGGTTACACAATTATAAATATGTATTGGACTAAAAGTAGATTTCATGTTCAAAAGGCAAGGGGAGGATTCTCTGTCTCATAAAACCACCTCATCATGGTGACACCCTGTTTTCTCCTCCAATCAAGGGAGACAGGAGACTCCAGCCAATAGCCGGCCTAGGGGCCGCGGTTAGGAAAATCCAGCACACACACCTTTACCATATGCATAAATAGAGAAAGCTGAGGACTTAGAGGACACACAAAGATTCAGCCACTAACCGATTGCTGGCGGAGGACCCTGCGAGAGACTTGACATCTTCCTTGCTCCAGACTCCAGAAACTTGGCAAGCATTCTATAGCCGAACCATTCTCAGCTAGGCTTTAAAATTCCCGAAACCAGAATTCACCCCAGACTCCTAAGGGGAACAAAAAAAACAGCCGGGCTGTGCTGTAACTGCTTTCCTGCCAAATAATTATTACCAGAACCCAAAAGACCCAATCCAGTTGTGCCGTGCTGTGCCGTGCTGTGACCAGATAGCTGTGACCAGAGCCATTGCCGACCCAGTTTAGTCCGGTGTGCCCAGCAGAATTGCCCAGCAGAAGTGCCCAGCAGAATTTCTGAGCAGAATCCCTGATCTTGAAGGACCAGAATTCCTGACAGTTCAGTTCAAACATATATAGCAAACATATATAGTGAGTATCCATAGTATAGGACTGTGTCACTAGCCTATGTACTATCCTTAGTCAATCCCTATTTAAATCCATCCTATCTGATATCCAAAACTGCATTGTTGGAAATCTTTTTGAATTGCCTGAACTCTCTATCTCATCCCTACTATCTTCCTTCTGTAATAGTATAGTTAAACATATCTTTGCGCTCATATATTTCATCTGAAGAAGGCAAGCTCCTTGGCAGGCAGTCGCCCTGATCCAGAGGCGCCCTGGTCTAGTGGCTGTGCTTCCGTTTGGTATTTGCTTCTTCATAGTCATCCCCTAGTGTAAAGAAATCCTGTTTGTCTTTTGAAAGCGCATCCCTGTTTTCCAATTTTACGCCTGTTTGAAAAAAACGGCCTCCACTAAAATGTCCATAACTTCTTCAAATTTCATGCTAGAAACATAATTTAAACGTCTGCTTGTAGCTAACATCCACAGCTTTCCCTAGAACCAATACCCATATAATTTTCCCGCAATCGCGATTACCGCGCACGAAAACATTTGCTGTGAATTTTCATTTTGGCAACATGAAAAATACGTGTAAAACAGCTTTCAATTGCACCCAACCTCAATTTTAAGTTTGCACATTGCTTATTAGTGTCAAATCATTGCTAGTGTTTGTCTGCAACTATATAGAGTGGATCCCATTAGAATTTAAACAATTTCAGTAATTTAAGCCATATTTAGTGTTTTACCCAAACCATTCCTCAGATAACTTTAAAACCATTTGACAGTTTGCCAATCAATTCTGTTTCTCTCTTGTATTTGCTGGGGGGAAATTGGGATTGATACCTTGTTTGAATTCTGCATTCCTGGAAGCTGTTCTCTCTTCTCCTATCTCTTTATATTGCATATTGGGGGGTTAAGGGGTGTACAGGGGGAAATCGTAACCACATTGCTATTTGATTTGAGCAGACACCCACAAAAGTATTATTGCTGTGCTGAATTGTTTGCTTACTATTACTCCTTATGATTAAAGAGATTGCTTAGTGTGACATCACCCCATTGGTGATCATTGTATACCCATTGAACATAGTGTGATTATATTGTGAAATACATAAATAAATATTTTAACTTTGCAAACCAGCCTGATTCCTGGTTCAGTGTGACCGGGGGGCTTACAAGAGAGGGGCGTGATATAAGTGGTACATCGTTCAGAATAAAAGAACTTTTAGACAAAATAAATAAGGATTTCAGTTGTGCATTACACGCTAGGCGTTGACTTAGGTGAAGTGCCGGATTGAAATCACTTACAGATTGGGGGCTCGTCCGGGAGATTTCTGAATTAGACATACCACTTGTGACAGTCTAATACAGCGTGCTAACTGACGGGGTACATTAACCCTGTTGGGCTACCACACTGTGCTACACTGTGAAAACACCCTTCAATAGAAACGCTCTAAGGAATTTGGTCTGTTTTGCAAAAATAAAATAACTCCTGTAAGTCAGAAAGGAAATTAATATTTCCGGAATGGCTACCCCAGTAGAAATTAATATGGCAAAAGACCACCCACTGCACAAATTATTTGCAGGGGTGAATGGACAGAGCAAGATCAGAATGTTTGGTTGCAGGAAATCAAAGAACAAGCCACTGCCACAGGATTAGATATATGGCAGGATCAGGGTCCATTGCACATGGCAGTTAGTGAATTGTACATGGCCCCTAAGGTAAAAGAAGAGCAAAGTAAAATTGCCAAAATAGCAGCATATCTGTACCTCCACATTGGAGCAATACAGGAAAAATATGCCGAAAACCTAGATCTGGCAAACAGGCAACTACAATCATTAGAAAAAACACAAACTGAGTTGGACTATGCAGAGCAAAGGCTACAAAAGAGCCAAGAATCAGAAAATGAAACCAGACAGTACCTGATAAAAGTAAAAGGAGAGCTGGATATCCTGCAGCAAGAGAAGGTAGAGCAGGATACCAAAGTACTGGCGCTGCAAAAAGAGTGCCAAGAAAGTTTGGACTCTCCACTACAGAGCCAACAAAAGCTGGAACAGCAATTAAATTTTAATAGAGCATGCGCAGAGCAGGTAGTCACCCTGCAAAACCGCCAAGACCAAGTAAAAGAAGAAAATAATAAATTAATTCTCAAAGACCTTGACACCCAGACAGAATTTGATGAAGAGCGCCAGAAAGCTGGTGCACTCCAAAAACAAAGGACGACCTGGCTGCACAGAGGGGTACTCTAATTTAGGAAAGGGACACCTTAGGCCAGGAGGTCAGTTATTTAAAAACTAAAATGGAAGAAAATCACCTGGCCCTTCAGAGACTGGGTGAGCTCCAAAAAGAATATGAAAAACTGTTAGAGCATGCCAGGAGGGTGGAAGATGCTCTAGCAAAGAATGACCAGGCCAGTAAGGACAGGACTCAGGAGGTTACCCTCCTGTAGCAAAAATGGGCCCAATACTCTAAAATTACACAGGAAGCACAGAGAGAAAATGAGACTCTCTGTGAGAAAAATGACAGGCTCCACAGACAGGTAGCTATGCAGGAACAACTAATAGAGACTAGTAAGGCCTTGATAGAAGAACAAAAGGGTCAGGTTCTTGCATGGCAACAAGGAATAGGGGCTGAGAGAGATGAGGTCTGCTGGGAGAGGAAAACACCTGAGCATAACCTCAGGAACCCTGGTACCAGAGACTTTCATCTCTTCAACTCCATGGACTCTGCCACCCCCATGTCCACTGGCGCACATGAGCCAAGGGCCACAGGGATGGTAGACTGCAACCCAATGGGAAATATGGGGCTCATAGATCAGCACCTCCCAGGAATGGATGGGCGGGCATCTATGTATGGGTTCCCAAGTGCTAGGGCCATCTTCTCTGATCAGGGAGACTCCATTGAGGGGAGGATCAGAGAAATGGATCCTCAAAAATGTAACTTACCCAGAGATCAGATGGTAAAATTTGGTGGGGAACTTCATGAGAGTAGGCCCACTAAGGGCAACCTGAAAACCTCTTTGCAGCTAGGACAGCGGGGTGGGGATGGATTACTCAGCCAATCCTGGGAGCAAGGAAGAATCAGAGGACTCTTCTGAGCACCAGAGGACCCAAGAAACTAGGCCCCCACATTATGCCAGCCATTCCCAAGCTTGCAGAATCTGTGAGAGCCTAGAAAACCAGACAGCCACCTCTGGTAGCAGTGCCTCTGAGTCAGAGGATGAGTGGACCAGGGTCACTCGAACTAAAAAAGCCAATAAGGTCAAGAGGGCCTTGCTCAAGGATCCCCTGAAACAAATACAAGCCATTAGGAGCATCATCACGCCCTATCATAAGAATGCAAAATATTCGGTTTGGGAGCACCTTGAGTAATTTGAACAAATGATGGAAACTTTCCATTTGAAGGACAGCCAAAGCTGTATTCAATATGTAAAGTGGACATTTTCTCCCGAGTACTCCAGCTTCTTTGCGGGGCTGGAGGACCAGAATCATTCCAGATGGTCCACCTATAGGGCGGCCATCCTGAAACATTTCTCTATTCACAGGAATCCTCAGGAGGCTCGCAAGGCAGCCTACAACTTACAATGTGGGGAAGACCAGGCCCCACAAGAATTTGTTCAAGAGTTAAAAAGATCCTTTGCGCAGACCGCTAGAAGGGTGCGCACTGACAGCAAAGAATTTGTAAACACTTTCTTTCATGCTCTCCCCAAATATATCATGACCCAGTTAGTGAGGGACTTTCACGAGAAAAGATCACTAGACTGGGTCATTGAACAAGCCACGCGCATATATGAGGTGCAAAAGCCAGTGGAAAATAAAAATAGTGGGAAAAGCCCCAAAACAACCAACACCCCTGCTGCTGCTAAAGTGGCGGAGGTGAAGGTTGCACCCATTTTGGATCTAGAGATGGGGGGGCCCCAAAAACGTGCCCGCACAGAATCAAAACAACTCCAAACCCGGAAGGCCCTCAGGCCAATCACAAACAGGGAGCCAGGGAGGTAATCCCACAAATGGGACCCCTAACTCCCCTGACTACATCAGTCCACGCTACAAGGGCAATAGACCCATCCGGGGTTATGTATGGACTCCTCCAGCCCAAGGGGGGATCCAACCAGACAGCAGGAATCCCAGGGAACTTCCCTCCTCACTTTCCCCAGGAGGGCAGTAATCCCCCAAATACTGGACAAAATTTCTCTCCTAGGTACCTGCAAAATGTCAACCCCCAAAACAATCCATTCTTCTTTCCCCACTTTCCTGAGCCCAGGCAGCCCAATCTGGGAGAGGGGAGGCCAAGGGTGGAGGGGTACCCAAACTTTCCTAACCTGAGGTATTTTGGGAGAAGGGATAGCTACCCTTCCCGGGATCAACCCAGGGGAGATATGAGGACACCGTACCAGCCGGAGCGGATATCCCAACTAGAGCACCAGGTCCAGAACAGGGCCCAACAGAACCCTCAGATGAGCATGGCGGCTAAGAATGCCTCAAATCCAGGATCTGGTGCTCCAGAGCAATGACGGGGGAAGAACCCCGACAATCCACCGGTTCCACGGAGGAGGCACAAGGGGAAGGGGGGTGTAAAGCCTTGGAGGAAGCTTCCTTCCCCACTTGTAGAAAGCCCCTGGAAACCCAGGAACCTGTTACGCTCACCTGGTATCCAGAGGGACGCCACCCAGCCGGGTTACTCGCTGGTATGCTTCTTAGCTTTGCCCAGATGTGGTCTGCGGGGAAGGTTCTGCCTGAAAATACAGGAGGACTGTGTTCAAGACTGACCGACTGGGGTAAGTATCCTCCCTCCACCCCCGTATGATTTCAGTCCCTCTGGTGCCCTCTCCTTACCTTGTGGTAGAATTAGATGTGCTCTCTGTCCTGCCTTCTTTGCAGGGGCGCATTGTCTTTCATGGGCAAGTGCAGTCCACTTACTTCACTGACGCCAGCCCGTTTGATATTGTTCAGGTAGGTCTTACTGCTGTTCTTTAGTTTTGTTGCTATCCTGCATGCCTTTCTTTGTTTAAAATGTCTCTTTTTTCTCCCTTAGCTATGCAGAGTTTCAGCGCGGCGAACTGGCTTGGTTGAGCCCCGCTGGTAAATGTTGGCACATTAAGAGCTCTATGATGCGGTAAGTAAGCGCTATGCGCAGCTCTGCAAAGTCTTGCCTTTGCCAACCTGTGCTAACCTGTGTTTTCCTTCCTTGTAGGTCGTGGTGTTCTTCAGCGCGAGTTGAATGTCCGGAGTGGTGCCAGCCAAGAGGCGACCAGCCAGGTAAGCCTTTTGAGCAGTTCGTAATTTGTAAATGTCTCTACTGATTTCTTTAATGTTGCCTCTATCTTCCTCTTTCAGGTCGTTCTGTCCGGAATGCGTGCATATTCGAGGAAGCTGTTCACAGTAGCTGCGAGTGGCTAAAGATGAAGATTGCAGGTAAGATGCTGCTGCTAATGATGTTCCTTTTGTCTCTTTGCAGGTTCTACTTCTCCGAGGTTCGAGGGAATAGCTGGACACGTTGCAAGCTGCAAAGTAACGCGAAGCGTGTTGTCTTGCTCGGGTGGGCCTCCATGTTGGCTGACAATACAATAAAGCAGTTCCCAAGCACATTGTTTTTCACGGTGAATGAGCCTGGCGCCATAGGTGCCAGGACTGGCCCCAGGAGGGCTTTTGAAGAGGATGCCAGGCTCTAGAGGCCCGAGTCCTGACTCCACCTGGCCGATGGGTTTACCAGAGGGGGTTTTGGGCGAGGGTCGTGACAGCACTCCCCCCTAAGGCCCCTCTCACGGTGTTCCTTCTGTCTGGCCCAGGTTTAGTTGGGAAGTTCCGATGGAATTTCCTGATTAGACGCGGTGCGTGAATGTTCTCACTGGGCTCCCAGGATCTATCTTGTGGTCCAAATCCTTTCCAATCGACGAGATAATATAGCTTGGACCTAGAGTATTTAGAGTCCAAGATATCTTTGACTTCGAATTCTGGTTCTCCGTCAACAAGTATGGGCTTAGGTGGTGTCCCAATCCGTGTGCCGGGTTGCATTGGTTTCAAGAGGGACACATGAAATACCAGGTGGATTTGTAGATTAGGTGGCAAATCCAGTTTCACGGCTACTGGGTTGATAATTGCCTTAATGGTATAGGGTCCTAAATATCTGGATGAAAGGTCTGGGTTCCCTTGATGGGTACGAATTTAGCGGCTGACCAAACTTTGTCTCCTACTTGATAATCAGGGGCCTTTTTCCAGTGTTGGTCGGCGAATCTCTTTTGTTTTTCTTTGGCATGAATAAGATGTTCCTTCGCCTTCTTGAAAGCCTGAGTATTGGTTGTGTGTAGAGTCTTTACCGCTGGCATTTCCAAGCTGGCTGGAAGGTCTAGTTCAGAGGTACGTGGATGTCTGCCATAAAGGGTATAGAAAGGCGTTTGTCCCGTGCTTGAATGCAAAGAATTGTTATATGCATATTCGGCTATCCATAGTAATTCTTTCTAATTCCTTTGTTCGTGGTGCAGCATGCACCGTAAATATTGCTCGAGCGTCTGATTGGTTCTCTCGGTTTGGCCGTCTGTTTGGGGATGGTGACTGGTAGATAGCCGAATGTCGATCTGCGCCATAGCACCACATTTCTTCCAGAAGTTAGAAACAAACTGGCTGCCTCGATCAGAGACCAGAACCGAAGGGAAGCCATGTAGCTTAACAACGTCCTCTAGGAATACTTTTGCTAAAGTGGCAGCGTCTGGGAGGCCTTGGAGAGGAATAAAATGTGCCATTTTCGAGAATAAGTCCACAGCTACCAGGATGGTGTTGAACTTTTGGCTGGGAGGTAGATCAGTGATGAAGTCAAGGGAAAGAGTGTGCCATGGAACTGGAGGAATGTCTAATGGTTGTAGGAGACCAGATGGTTTTTGTTTCTGTGATTTATTTTGTGCTCAGACACCGCAGGACTGAATATACTGAATGATGTCCTTACGCCAGGTAGGCCACCAAAAGTTCTCTTTCACCTTAGCTAGGGTTCCGGCGATCCCAGGATGCCCTTCGATTAGTGAATCGTGATAATTTGAAATAATATGCTGTTGTAATTCCTTCTTGGGTACATATAGGCAATCCCTAAAAAAGGGTAGATGGTCCTTGATGGTATATTGTTCTCCTTGAGTTTGCCATGCGAGGAAAACATCAGGATTCATTGTCCGTTGAATTTCTTTTCGTAGTTCTGCTTGTGTTAAGGCTGTCGTGATACCCAAGAGTGTTATGCTCACCTGGATCCCACAGAGGCGTCGATCTGAACTGGACAGCTGCGGTCTCCACCAATGTGACGCGTAGGGCCGAGATGATGGACTGGACTGGCCCACCTAACTTCGTCTGCTTGGCCCGTAGGAATATTCTTCTGCAAATGGAGAAAGGGAATTAACCACCCGTGGATTTGAGCGTAAATTCCCCCCACCCCCGCTGTTCTCCCCGCTGATCACCTTTGATGTCCCCTCTTATAGTCTCACCTGATGGTTTGAAAAGATGAGCTCTCCATCCTGCATTCATCGCAGGGGCGCGTACATAACCAGTTGCTTCACTGGCTCGAAGGAATTGGTGAGTTCCAGAACAATATTGACTCCGAGATTCCCGGCAAGACGCCGTAAGAATGTAGTTCGTAAGAGTTCAAATGCCTGACTTTCACTCTTGTCCGATTCATTGCAGGTTGCAGCTTGACCCTAGTGAAGAGTTCCTCGTGGCAACCGGTAATATTCTGGTAAGGATTTGTATTCTCCAACACAGTTCGATAAAATAATGTCAATATGTAATCTGTTGCTTTCTCCCTTATTCAGGCGCTGAGAGAAAGTATGAAGTCTCGGGGAATAATGCCTCTGGCGGTAAAATCAGGTAAGTCTATTGTGGTGAGGAGGGTTCCCCTTGTTAGTCCCTTTGTTTCACCTTGCTGTCCTTTTGTTTCCCTTTAGAGGCCAGGGTTCGGCGAAGATGCAGTGGAAGCGGCACCGACCCGTGAAGAGGAATAGTACCCCCGGTGGTAAAATCAGGTAACTCTATGGGGAGGTAACTAATATTCCTCTGTGTATTCCCTTGGCTCACCTTGCTGTTCTTGTCTTCTCCTTAGGTGCCGGAGTGCGGCGGGAACATGCAGGAGGGTGCAGTGGAATGTGAAGATGCTGCGAAGGCCGATGAGTTCAGCGCGGCGCTGCAGCAGGCGAGGCGACGCGCATAAAATAGCTTCCTTCTTCCAGCTCGAAGGCGCGATGGCTCGGGAATTCAGGTAAGGATCAAAGGTATTGCTCTTGTTCTAACCTTTTCTCCTTCTTTCTCCCTTTTTCTAGGAGCTCCAAACTCGAGGTGGGCGTGGCAGAAGACTGGATGCAGACTTGCAGGCACAGTGAGCGTTACGCTGCTGGATGCAGAATAACGCGAAGCGTGTGCTGCTCTTCGGGCGTGGTTTAAATAGCCTCCAAAGTAGTCCCAGGTAAGTATTCCTCCCCAGCCCCACCCGAGTAAAAAAATAGTCCCTAAGTAAAGTAGTCCCTTCCAGGCCTCTTTTGGCTTGGAGCTCTTGCAGCATGGTCTGCATCAGGTAAGTTTGCAGCATGGTCTGCATCAGGTAAGTTTTAATCTATGAGCCTGGCACCTATGGCGCCAGGACTGACTCTCCATATGAGCCTGGCGCCATAGGCGCCAGGACTGCACCCAAATAGCCCCTAGCAGGGGTTGTTGGGCTTGCTTGGGATAACTTGATGCCTGCTTCCGGGGTTGCTGGACTTGGTCTGGGTCCCCGGGGGTAGGCATTATGACAAAGAGCTTGTCTTCAGGTATAATGGGTACTGGGTCTGGAGTTGCATATACCATTTCATCTATGCCCATACGTGATAAGGCACCTGCCTTTCCGTTTCTGACCCCTGGTCGAAACGTGATTACATAATCATATTCGGCGAAGAAAAGGGCCCACCGTAATTGGCGCGAGGACTGGGCTTTGGCTGTTTTGAGATATTGCAGGTTTCGGTGGTCTGTGATGACTGTAATGGTGTGTCTGGCCCCCAGAAGGTGTGCCTCCAGGCTTTAAAGGCGGATTTGATAGCCAGGAGTTCCTTGTCCGTGATGGCATAATTAATCTCTGGAGGTGAGAACCTTTTTGACCAGAAGGCCACAGGATGTAGTTGGCCGGTTTCCGGGTCTCTCTGTGAAAGGACAGCCCCCGTTGCGAGACTGGACGCATCAGTTTAAACGACATAAGGGAGATCTGGACGAGGATGTCGCAGAATTGGAGCGGAGGTAAATCTTTGTTTTATTTCCTGAAAGGCTTCTTCTGCTTCTTCGGTCCAAGCAAACTTTTTATTGTTTTTTCGTAACAGTACTGTGATTGGGTGCACAACCTGAGAGAAGTCTGGGATGAACCGGCGGTAGAAGTACGCAAAGCCCAGCATGCTTTGTACCCCTTTCAGAGACGTTGGTGAAGGCCATTTCAGAATGGCATCTACCATCTGCACGTCCATTTTGATGCCTCCTGGAGTAATGATAAAACCAAGAAACTCTACTTCGGTAACTTGAAAAAAGCATTTTTCAAGCTTTGCAAACAAGCGATATTGAGGACAGAATGAATGTGCCTGACATGATCTTGTTTCGAGGCTGAGTATACTAAGATGTCGTCTATGTACACTAAGGCGCACACATCAATTCATTCCCTCAAGACATCATTCATGAAATATTGGAATGCCGCAGGAGCGTTGCATAACCCGAAGGGCATGACTTGATATTCAAACAAGCCGTACTTAGTACAGAAGGCGGTTTTCCACTTATATCCGTTTCTGACTCGGACCAGGTGGTACGCTCCTCGAAGGTCCAATTTAGTATAAATCTGGGCATCTTTAACTTGGTCTAGCATCTCAGGGATAAGTGGCAAGGGGTAGCGGTTCTTCACAGTGATCTGGTTCAATGCGTGGTAGTCAGTAAAGGTTCTCAAGTCCCCTTCCTTTTTCAGTACGAAGAGCAAAGGACTGGCTGCGGGGGACTTCGAAGGACGGATACATCCGTTTGCAAGGTACTGGTCTAAATAGGATTTCAAATGAAGGTTTTCTGGGTCTGTGAGAGCGTAGATCCTGCCACAAGGGATTTGTGCACCAGGAACAAGGTCGATCTAACAATCATAGGGCCTGTACAGCGGCAATGTATTGGCTTGGTCCTTTCGGAATACATCCTGGAAATCATGGTATTCACTTGGCAAGGTATTAGTTACTCCCAGGGTTGATACTGTCGCTCCGGGAGTCATGGGGATACAGATGTCGAGTTTCTCCTCTTGATAATAGCAGGCAGGGGAGCAGTCATCGGGGAAGGTTAATTGTCGTGCCTGCCAGTCTATCAAAGGGTTGTGAGCAACCAACCATGGCATCCCTAGCCTGAACTGAGGTGCCCTGATGAGATCAAACGAAATAGACTCCCGATGTTCGTCCTGGCACAGCAAGGTTACCCTGGCTGTGCACTGGGTTACTGGTCCGGAAGCGATTTCTGTCCCATCCACTGTGGTTACCTTGTCCATAGTTGGCTTAGAACACAAAGAAAGCCCCATCTCTGCTGCCAGTTCTTGATCAATATAATTTCCAACTGCTCCGCTGTCGATGTATGCTTCAACGGCATGTATTCTTGATGACCGTTGGTGGTTGATTAAGATCACTGGTATTGCAAAGTGCGAGGTCAGCAACTCTTTCTTCTCACTCGACAAACTGACCTCTACGTTTGTCGAGCTTGGTAGTTTTCCGATCCCTTAGCTTCATCCTTCTCTGTGGCCCCGACTGTTCTTCTTGGGGGTTTTACTGGACAGTCTTTCAGGAAATGTCCTGGTTTCCCACAATACAAACAAAGTTGTTGTTGTCTTCTTTTGTCCCGCATGTTTTGTTAATGGAGGCTGTATGCCTCCAATCTGCATGGGTTCTACAGCATTTTCAGGTACACGGAATGTGTTTTCCCTTGGTCGAACATACACGGTCCGAGGGTCCGTCTTAGACCGGTCTGCTTTTCGGTCCTGCAACCGGTGGTCTAGCAGCACAACCAGATTTATGAATTCTGCACAGTGTCTGGGCGGATCAACCACCTGGGCTAAGACGTCCTTTAATTCACCTCGTAAGCCTCGATGGAATAACGTTGTTCTTTTGTTTTCTGGCCACCTAGCTTCGGCAACCAGTCTGTTGAAGGTAGCAATGTACGTTAACAAGTCCTGATTCCCCTGTCGTAGGGATAAGAGTTCATTGTCTACTGCTTGTTCCTGGGTATGGCGAGCAAAAAGTTTTTCCATTTCTCTCTGGAACCCCCAAAGTGCTGTAATAGAGGATCGTCATGGGTCACCAACGGCACCGACCAATCTGCTGCTCTACCACTCAGGTATGATAAGACAAAAGATACCCAAGCTTGGTTGTTTGGAAATGCTCCAGGCCTACAAAGAAAATAAAGGCGACACTGATTGATGAATGCTGCATACTTCCGTGGGTCACCCGAGAACCTTTCTGGTGGTGCCAGGGGAACTGTTACAGGTGGTAGTGGATGGTATGGCTGGGTTTTGCATCGTTGGATTGCTTCCAGGTAGAGGCATCTGTCCTGCCTGTGATTCCAAGTATTGCCTGCTAATCTCTTCAGTGCGTTCTTTGGTCACTATTAGGTCTCTCCGGAGGGCATTAGTCTCTTGTCGGGCAGAATGAACCTCAGCATGAAGCTCTCCTAGTAATTGGGCCAATTGGTCCATTTCTGATGTCTCCATGGCACCCAGGTGGATTTGTTATGGTAGGCTTCGCATTCTGTTACGCTCACCTGGTATCCACAGGGACGCCACCCAGCCGGGTTACTCACTGGTATGCTTCTCAGCTTTGCCCAGATGTGGTCTGCGGGGAAGGTTCTGCCTGAAAATACAGGAGGGCTTTGTTCAAGACTGACCGACCAGGGTAAGTATCCTCCCTCCACCCCGTATGATTTCAGCCCCTCTGGGGCCCTCTCCTCACCTTGTGGTAGAGTTAGGTGTGCTCTCCGTCCTGCCTTCTTTGCAGGGGCGCGTTGTCTTTCATGGGCGTGTGCGGTCCAGTTACTTCACTGACGCCGGCCCGTTTGATATTGTTCAGGTAGGTCTTATTGCAGTTCTTTAGTTTTGTTGCTATCCTCCATGCCTTTCTTTGTTTAAAATGTCTCTTTTTTCTCCCTTAGGTATGAAGAGCTTCAGCACGGCGAACTCGCTTGGTTGAGCCCCGCTGGTAAATGATGGCGCATTAAGAACGCTATGATGTGGTAAGTAAGCGCTATGCGCAGCGTTGCAAAGTCTTGCCTTTGCTAACCTGTGTTTTCCTTCCTTGTAGGCGCGGTATTCTTCAGCGCGAGTGGAATGTCCGGAGTGGTGCCAGCGGAGAGGCGACCAGCCAGGTAAGCCTTTTGAGCAGTTCGGAATTTGCAAATGTCTCTACTGCTTTCTTTAATGTTGCCTCTATCTTCCTCTTTCAGGTCGTTCTGTCCGGGAGGCGTGTAGATTCGAGGAAGCTGTTCTCAGTAGCTGCGAGTGGCTAAAGATGAAGACTGCAGATAAGATGCTGCTGCTAATGATGTTCCTTTTGTCTCCTTGCAGGTTCTGCTTCTCCGAGGTTCGAGGGAATAGATGGACACGGTGAGCGTCACGTTGCAAGCTGCAAAGTAACGCGAAGCGTGTTGTCTTGCTCGGGTGTGGTTTAAATAGCCCCAACAAAATAGTCCAGGTAAAGTAGTCCTTAGGCTACCACACCCAAAACACTAGACCGCATAGCTTGGTTCCTAGGAACCAAGCTATGTGGATGCCTCCATGTTGGCTGACAATACAATAAAGCAGTTCTCAAGCACATTGTTTTTCATGGTGTATGAGCCTGGCGCCATAGGCGCCAGGACTGGCCCAGGAGGGCTTTTGAAGAGGATGCCAGGCTCTAGAGGCCCGATTCCTGACTCCACCTGGCCAATGGGTTTGCCAGAGGGGGTTTTGGGTGAGGGTTGTGACAGAACTGGAACCAAAATCTCCCACCCCCAAAAGTTTGCCCCCCAAGGAGCAGAGGGCGGGTAGGAGAAATAAAGAGCTCAAAAAGACCCATTTTGAGGAGGAGGTACAAATCCTTCAGTTTGAAGGAGAGGGGTCCTCAGAGGATTCTGGGAAAAGGATCTTCTCCTTCAGGGATGGGTGAACTCCTCCCAAAGAAAAATGGGTCCCAAAGGATCCAAATCCAGACTGGGTAGATGTGGGGACTGAGTTAGCACCGCCCATCATCAAACCCGAGAATCACCAGCACGAAAATCCCCTGGTTCAAACCCATCCTGGTGACTGCCTCCAAAAAGGGGGGGCAGCCCAGAAACAGAACCAGGGGAACCCAAAACGTCCCCCATATCTAGCTGTCACCTTTTTCTTCCAGAATCCCAAG